>NC_072489.1:32684012-35175525 GCF_027574615.1 Eptesicus fuscus | reverse complement strand
CAGCTCTTTTGTTACAGGAATTAGAGACCCCGTGAGGTCCTGTGACATGTGAGACCTTGTAAAGCAATAAAGCTCCCTTACTCCTTTCTCAGAGGGCATGTCACCCCTCCCAGAGAACATATAAAATTAAAGGACAAGTTAAGTAAGGGAAACCCTACTACAAGGACAGCTATAATTGTCTACTTGAATATAGACACATTTTGAATTTCTCCTTGTTATTTGAAGACAGTTATATAATTCTGAAGAATCCATAGAAAGGACTGACAAGGAAAATCAGAAGATCTTAAAGCAGGTCAGTATATTTTTCTCCTTATATAATTCCTCTGAAATTTGGCAATGCTTAATAAATCATGGCAATATGTTGGTCTGCATAAATTCAATAAGACCGGTTTCTAATAGTGGTTTTATTGACCAAACACTTTGACTAGAGTGGCATGTTTTAAAGAGCCCTGTCTGAACTCTAAAGACTTGAAGCCAATAAGCGTGCCAAGGAAAAGCCTGGTATCCTGCTTGGAGCCCTGAAAATGGCTGGCGCTGGAGCATCAGACCCATGTCCTACCATCATTGGCGGTTGGTCAGAGTAGAAGGGGTGCAATAAGGACGACTCTGCATCCCTGCAGAACCCCACATACTCTAGGCAAACACGCGTAGGAGGGCTACTGAGATGGGCCTTAAAACCTAGGGCGTGGGCCCAGGTGGAGTTGTTGCAGGTAAGGGATTCACCTAACTCAGCAGATGCTATAGGCAGGCCTGACGGCAGCTGGATGGTTTGGCTTCCTAGCCCTATGGGACACAATAAGATTCAATCATGAAATTCTGGCAAAGGTAGTCAGTTACCATTCTTGTTGTGTTTATGCAAACAATCAGGCCAATTAAATACCATAGGTAAATTAGTCTTTATCTGGCTCTTTTGTTAAACATAGAGGTAATTTTGAGAAGAAAAATTATATTTCAATAGAGGTAATTAAAACTGAAATGTTTTCTTTCCCTTCCACCAGATCATTTGTTAGTTTGTCTCTGCCAGGTCACAAGCCCACATCCTTCTGTGCCTAGGCCTCATTGTCTCTGTGACAGACAGCAAGGATCTCTTGGCTCTGAGAGAAAACTTTGTCCCTCCTCAGCATGAAGCAGCTACAGAAGTAATTCAACGTTCATTTTCCCTAAAAGAATTCAGAGCCAGGATCCTTGAGGTAATATATTAGGCAGTTCGACAGACATGAGCAGAGCAAGGACGATGGGCCAACTTGCGCTACCAGATGTAACTAAGTATTTAAGACAAGGGGCATAGCCAAAGAGGTATTCATCCAAAGTCTCACCCTCAGAAAACGTCAGTAGCTTATTTGTCCAAAAGACTTGACCCCTTTTGCATTTGGGTGACATGCTTGCCTCCAGGCAGTAGCAGCCACAGCTATGCTTATCAAAAAAGCAAATAAGTTAACCCTAGGGCAGTAACTAATCCTAACTGCCCCACATGAGGTCGAGGTTTTACTCCAGGACACACTAGAGCACTGGATGTCAAACACTTGAGCCACCCAGTTTCAGGCTCTCTAGTAGACAAAAGAAAAATCAGTAACAATTTATACTGATAGCAGGTACACATTTACAACAAGGTAAGGGTTCTCCACAGAAGAAAGAGGGAACCGGGCCACAGATGAAGCTGCCTGGGGGGCTGCCTTAAAACCAGTGGGGCCTCTACAGATTCTAGTGACTCTTCCAGATCCTGACCTACCCAATCTAGAAAAGCTAAAATCCTTAACCAGTCTTTATTCAAGTTCTTACAGGCTTTACAGTCTACCCAGGAAGCAATCCAGAAGCACATCTGAGATGCTCTGCCTGTATCAACTTCTGATCTGATTCATCCCTTCCGCCCTGGTGACTCAGTTTGGATAGAGAAATTTGCCACCCAGGGACTGACTTCTACCTGCAAGGACCACCTCCACGGCAGTCAAGGTCAACAGAATCCCAACATGGCTTCATCACACCCGGGTTAAGACAGCCCAGAAAAAAGAGAGTCCAGGACTCTTAGGCTCTCTCAAGATTACTCCTGGCCCTCCTTCCGGTCCCTTGTCTAATAAGCAGGCTCACTATCGTTATTAGGGAGAAAATTAAGATTATAGTCCTCAGGGGTAAATATACTACAAAGACTAAGAGTCAATGATTTGACTCATGTACATAAAACCAGTGGGGAATGAAGCATCCATCTTATATGAAAACTGCTGTTTGAAATTTTAATCCTGCTAATTGGCTTCTGTAAAATCTTGCTTGCTAAGACTACTCCCACTTCAGTGAGGCCATTAAATTTTCCCCAGACAAGTTTATCAGTGCTGATGCCAGGCTAGGCCTCTGGTTGAGGTTTCAAGGCCCAGCACATACAGGCTCTTTAGGAACTTGCAAAGGGAATGGGAACACTCCATATTTGGGAGACAAAGAAGGTAAAATCATATAAATAGGGAGAATTCCTGCATGTTGGAGCCCAGAAATTGAGATACATTTTCCTCTGCACCCGAGCGTAATAAATTTAACTCCATCTCTCTAAGTATTGCTTTGTTCTTCTTTGGTTTTCTGTAACAGTTTCACTTAATGATTTTTTGACTTTACATTGGGCCCAAAATTTAATTAGAGACTGTCCTTAGAATTTTGATCTTTCATGGGCTAGTGTATGGGGTATGATATTCTCTTGTGATGTTGGGCAGGGGCTATGACCTGCAGCTTCATGTTAGCCCCACAAGCATGACAGTAAACAACTTATAGTCTATTGTGTTTTTATTAGATTGTCTAATTTTGTCCAACTGTGGGCTAATGTAATTGTTCTGAGCATATTTAAGGTAAGCTCAGCTAAGCTATGCTGTTTAGCAGGTTAGGTGTATTAAATGCAGTTTTGATTTACAGTATTTTAAATGTGCAATGGGCTTATCAGAATGTAACTCCATTGTATTAGTAAGTCGAGGAGTATCTGTATACTGAGAAACCTTAAGCCAGCTCCTGATTAATGTATATATACAGAGGTATAATAATCCAAGTGGCAAGTTATCCCTAAGAGGTTTATATTCCATTTTAGTGCAGAAACACATGTAAAAGGAGGAGGCTGTAACATTTGAAATGATGAAGAGAATGTCTTCTTACATAAGGACCAAATAATGAGCAGTTGCTCTTAGATGGATGAAGAGCTCAGCATCAGTATGAGATCAGTACTTAGAAGCATCTCTTTTTCTATGTACACACTTGGATTGGAAAGAATTGGGATAGCCTAGGACAGTGGTCGGCAAACTCATTAGTCAACAGAGCCAAGTATCAACAGTACAACGATTGAAATTTCTTTTGAGAGTTGAAAACCGACTTCTGCGCATGAACCACGAACTTTCAATCATACTGTACGTGCGTGCCTGCACGTGGTATTTTATGGAAGAGCCACACTCAAGGGGCTAAAGAGCTGCATGTGGCTCGCAAGCCACAGTTTACGAACCACTGGCCTAGGACCTCTGCTTTCTATGTGTCATTAATAGCCTGACTTAGAAAGAAGGGGAGTTAATAACAGAACTAACATGGTGTAAACTGTAGTTATAATTGTATATTTGCAGTTCCAGCATATTAGCTAATGATTTGTCAGTAACTTTTATCTAGTTCTTTCTATAGTGTACATTCGGCTCATCTCAATTATTTATGATATTCCCACTCATCTGGATTTCTTTTCACCATACTAAACTGAGCAGTATTTTTCACTTTGTCAGCTTTTCTTTCTTTTCCTGATCACTAAATGTTGTTATTTTTTCTCATTTACACTACCTTTTTTAGTAACCTCCTTCAGCTTCATTGCTTTGAATAGGTGTCTATATCTTGAAGACACTCAAATGAATATGTCCAGCTAGGTCTTCCCCCAATTGCCTCTTAAACATTCACCCTTGCTATCTAATAAATATTTAATCATTAATATATCTATATAACAATTATTAATTCCTATCCCACCAAATCTACTGCTCCTCGAGGCCCTTATCCATTTCAGTAAATGACACCACTGGGCACCCTGTTTCTCCAATTAAAGATCTAAGAGTAATCCTTTCTTTCTTTCCTTTCTCACACCGACATCAGTAAATTCTATGGACTCTGCCTCCACTTTGATCCTCGTCTCTCCATCTGCTCTGCTACAACTCTCACTTAGCCATTTCTTAGCTTGACCACTATAAAATATCAACTGGTACAGCTTCCACTAAATTCTTCTATTTATCAGCATCTACTAACGCTGAATATATCATTCCCTATGACCCAGCAGTTCTAGGCATACACACACACACACACACACACACACACACACACACACACACAGCAGAAATACATTCACCCAAAGACATGAACTAGAATGTCATTGTTCATTATAGTCCCAAACTGGACACTATCCAAATGTCCATCTGCAGTAGAAGAGATAATTTATAGTGTAATCACAAAATTGTATACTTTACTGCAATGAAAATGAATAATTTATGACTATATACAACAATGTGGATAAATCTCATAAACATAAGATCAAGCCAAAGAAAATTGACAGGAATGAGAATACACAGCCTGATTACATTTGTATAGAGTGAAAAATATGGAAAACTACCATATTAAGTTATGCTTTTAAAAGTCAAAATATCTTTGAAAAGTGTGTGTGTATATGTGGGGGAGAGGTTTGACTATAACTGAGAAGAAAGAATTCTGGGGTGCTTGTGATGTCATGTTCTTTGATTTGAGTGTTAGTTACATGAGAATGTTCAGTTTGCAAAAATGTATCAACTTAATACTCATTTGTATTTTTTGTATAGATATTATATTTTAACAAAGACTTTAAAATATTTTCCTAAAAAATAATTCACAAACATAAATGTAAGAAATAAAACTATAAGACTCTAAGAAAGTCATCCTCATGACTGTAAATTAGGTAATAATTTTTTAGATATGATACCAAAAACATAGACAATAAGAGAAAAATAAATAAATAGGACTGCACCAAAACTTAAAATTTTATGTTTAAAGGAATTGTAAGGTGAGAAGACATCTTCAGAATGAAAGAAAATATTTGCCAATCATATATCTGATCAGATTTATATCAAGAATATATAAAGGATTTATTCAACTCAACAGTAATAACAAATAATCCAATTGAAAATGGACAAAGGATTTGAATAGATCTTTCTTGAAAAATGTATACCCCTGGCCAATAAGCATATAAAAGATACTCAAACTTAATTAGTCATTAGGGAAATGCAAATAAAAACTACAATAAGATACCACTTCATACCCACTTGTATTGATATACAATAAAAATATAATATTGTTTACTGATAAACAATAACAAGTGTTTGCAAGGATGGATAAATTAGAACACTGCTGGTTAGAATGTAAAATGGTGTAGTCAATTTGGAAAATGGTTTGATAGTTACTAAAAAGTTAAACATAGAGTTACCATATGACCCAGCAACTCTAGACCTAAATAATATACTATATGCAAGAGAATTAAAAACATAAGCTCATCCAAAATCTTGTACAAAAATATTCACAGTAGCATATTCATAATAACCAAAAATGCAAACAACCCAAATGTCCATGTAATGATGAATGGATAAACAAATTATAGTATGTCCATACAATGAAATATTATACAGCCAGAAAAAGAAATGAAGTACTAATGCATGTAACAGCATGTATGAGCCTTGAAAACAGTGTGTTAAGTGAAAGATGCCAGATACAAAAGAACAAATATGGCATGATTCCATTTATAGGAAATGTGCCAAATAGGAAAATTCATAGAGAAAGAAAGTAGTTTAGTGGTTTCAGGGAGTATAGAGAAAAAAGGTCTGGGGAGTGACTCTTAATGGGTATAGGATTTATTTTGGAGGGAGGTTATGAAAATGTTCTGATATCCGTGGGGATGGTTGCAAAACTCTGTAAAATATACAAAAGAAGAGGCCAAGCGTCTCTGGGTCCGGGTGAGACCATATGTCCCTGGATCCGGGTGAGGCCTCATGCACGTAGGCCCGGGTGAGGACACGTGCCCCTGGGTCTGGGGGAGGCCAAGCGCGCCTGGGTCCGGGTGAGACCATGTGTCCCTGGATCTGGGTGAGGTCTCGTGCACCTAGGTCAAGGTGAGGCCACGTGCCCCTGGGTCTGAGAGAGGCCACGCACCCCTGGGTCCGGGCGAGACCATGTGTCCCTGGATCCGGGTGAGGCCTTGTACACCTAGGCCCGGGTGAGGCCACGTGCCCCTGGGTCTGAGAGAGGCCAAGCGTCCCTGGGTCCGGGTGAGACCATGTGTCCCTGGATCCGGGTGAGGCCTCGTGCACCTAGGCCCGGGTGAGGCCACGTGCCCCTGGGTCTGGGAGAGGCCAAGCGTCCCTGGGTCCGGGTGAGACCATGTGTCCCTGGATCCGGGTGAGGCCTCGTACACCTAGGCCCGGATGAGGCCACGTGCCCCTGGGTCTGGGAGAGGCCAAGCGTCCCTGGGTCCGGGTGAGACCATGTGTCCCTAGATCCGGGTGAGGCCACGTGCCCCTTAGTCCGGGTGAAGCCGTGCCCCTGGGTTCGCCGAGACCAAACCAGAGGGAGTCGGACCTCCGTTACCACCATTTGTCCACCATCCAGAGCTGAGGGGTCAGTGCTGACATGTACACATAAGGAACTGGTGGACATTGAAATTGGGTCTCAAAAGAACTGTTGGTCCAGAAAGAAACTCACTACAGACTGATCCATCTGCCTGTCAGCATAACTATTATTGCTCGTCTCACATTCAGTTCTCATAAGTATATATCTAGTGACATATGATCTCGCTCATCTAGGGGAAATGATGAACAACATAGACTGAGGAACAAGAACAGAACCAGAAGCAAGGAGGCATCGATCGGACTATCGGGCCTCAGAGGGAGGATAGGGGAGGGTGGGGGGAGGGGGAGAGTTCAACCAAAGGACTTGTGTGCATGCATATGAGCCTATCCAACGGTTAAGTTCAACAGGGGGTTGGGGCATGCGTGGGGAGGGGGGTGGATGGGAATGGGGTGATGAGGACAAATATGTGACACCTTAATCAATAAAGAAATTAAAAAAAAGAAAAAAGAAAAAAATATACAAAAGACTACTTAATTGTAGTTTAAAGGGTCTTTTTAACTACATGGATTTGTTTTAACATAATGGATTTGTGGAATATCCATTTTATCTCAAAGAGCTGTTACTTTAAAAATCTATAATAATAAAAGTGTAATAATGCTAATTAGACCAAACAGCAGAACAACTTTCTGGATGTCATTCTGGACATCCTTCTGAATGAAGCTGTGATGGTGGGGGCTGAGGCAGAGGCGGTTGATCAGGCAGGTAGGTGAGCAGTTAGGGGCAATGAGGCAGGCAGGCAGAGTGGTTAGGGGCGATCAGGCAGGCGGGCAGAGTGGTTACGGGTGATCAGGCAGGTAGGTGAGCAGTTAGGGGCAATGAGGCAGGCATGCAGAGTGGTTAGGGGCAATCAGGCAGGCAGGTGAGCAGTTAGGGGCAATCAGGCAGGCAGGCAAAATGGTTAGGGGCAATCAGGCAGGCAGGCAGAGTGGTTAGGGGTGATTAGGCAGGAAAGCAAGTAAGTGGTTAGGAGCCAGCAGTCTCAGATTTCGAGAGGAATGTCAGACCTCTCGAAATCCAAGATCGGGCCTAAACTAGAAGTTGGACATCCCTCAAGGGGTCCCGGATTGCTAGAGTATGCAGGCTGGGCTGAGGGACCACCCGCCCCCCTCCCCCATGCACAAATTTCATGCACCGGGCCTCTAATATCCTATAAGATACATGGCTTGGGGTGAATCAAATTAGAAATGTAAAAAAGAAGAAGAATAGCCTGTGTTGACAGAGAATGTGCTAAACAGTCATTTTTACATGTTGCTTCTTAGAGATCTAGAGAGTATTTTTCCATATATATCAATAACCATAAAGATATTTTACCCTCACCCAGTTGTATATAATATTCTACGTACGTGATCAAATGGCTAGACCCTCTCACCCCAAAATGAACACATCAGTGTGTTTGTTGAAAATTGGAAGTAATCTGATTTTTTTCCAAAAGGAAGGAAGGAAGAGTCCAGAGGGTGAGGGATGTGAAGACCATAGAGGGAAAGGAGTCACACCCATACTGACCGTGGACACCATACGGTTTTGCCTGAAGAAGGATCTTGGCTTGAAGAGCTTAAAAGATTTGTCTGAGGCCAGCTGGTGTCCTGATTTCTGTATTAACCCTTTTAGTTCCAGCAGGCTGATCTATGAGCCCATGGGGTATGTGCGAAGAATGGCACGGGCCCATCTATCGGCCGGGTGTTTTTACGCTCACGCCTTTTCTTTTCTGTGCGTCACATAGGTTTTGTAGACATATTTTTAGTACCTGTCATGCTTCCTAATCATTATTGACTAATTTGCATTGTGAAAATTAAATATATGTTCGTTTTTTTGGCTAGAAGAACGTAAGGTATTTTCTGCTTTGTAGCGTACCTGCTTTTACTGCGTAGCAGAATTTTTCCTCCTAGCCGATACTACAAATCTTGCTCGACCCGGTGAACCTGGATATGACCCATGTGCCAAAATCCGACCTCTCATAGATCATGCCAATATCTTGTTCAGACACCATTATACTCCACACATGCAGTGGAGTGTTGATGAGAGCTTGGTTGGAACAAAGAACCATACACAAGTCTTGCAGTATCTACCAAATAAGCGGCACTATCGGTGGGGTATAAAATTTTGGATGTTGTGCGACTCTGTCGTTAACTATTGTTTGGCATTTTTTGTATACAGAGGAGCAAAATGTGATGTAGATAAAACTGAAGTCCAAAAGAACGGCCTAGGATATAGTGTAGTGATTAGATTATTGAAAATGGGGAATTGCCTAAGAAAAGGTTATCGTATTTTCATGGATAATTTTTTTATGTCTGTTCCACTGGCAAAGGACTTGTATGAGCTAGGTTGTTATGTTACTGGTACCATTCGTAGAAGTAGGAAATATTTACCCGAACAACTGACACAAAAATTTGCTGTAGGAGTGAAGAGGTATTTCCGCCAAGGCCCTATTCTCGCTACTGCCGTGCGGGAGAAGAAGTCACAACGTTTTCCAGTAATATTATTGTCCAGCAAATCAAAAGCACAAAACAGTAAACACCTAAGAAAACGTAGAGGTCAGAATAAAGAGGGAGTGAAACCATCAATTATACAATCGTATAATGATTACACGGGTGGAATAGACACATCAGATATGATGTTGTACACGTATCTTGACGAGAGACGGACTGTGAAATACTGGAAAAAAAATGTGTTTCAACATATTTTCGTGAATGATCCTCAACAGTTACATAATTTACAAAGAAAACCTCCCCTCTGAGAAAAGCCCTATGTCTCGTTTGGATTTTACTATTAGTATTGTTGAAGATCTTGGGAATGAATGGCTCCTAGAGAAAAATAATAAATGTGGGAAATCGGAGGAACATGTGAGACAAGAAGCCATTAAAAACATGACCTGGATAAGAATTCCTTCTTTTTTATGGCAGCATAATATTCCATTGTGTAGATGTACCATAGTTTTCTGATCCAGTCATCTGCTGATGGGCACCTAGGCTGTTTCCAGATCTTAGCTATTGTAAATTGTGCTGCTATGAACACAGGGGTGCATATATCCTTTCTTATTGGTGTTCCCAGTTTCTTAGGATATATTCCTAGGAGTGGGATTATTGGGTCAAATGGGAGTTCCATTTTCAGTTCAACCTGGATGGAATTGGAGAACATTATGCTGAGTGAAATAAGCCAGTCAATGAAAGAAAAATACCACATGATCTCACTCAGTTATGGATAATAAAGAACATTATAAACGTGAACAAAAAGATAGATACAGAGGCAGTAAAGCATCAAACAGTCTGTCAAATTACAGCAGGAAGGTTAGGCAGAGGTGGGGAAGATAAGAGATCAACCAAAGGATTTGTATGCATGCATATAAACATAACCAATGGATGCAAAACTCTGGGGGTTGAGGGCATATATGGGAGTGGGGTGGGGGGGCAATGGTAAGATATGTACACATATAATACCTTAATAAAAAAAAATTGGGGGAAAAAAAAAACATTCCCTGGAAAAAAGGAGAAGGACTATTGTGTGTTCAGCAAAAGGTGTGAAACAGGGAGAGGGAAACGAAGAAGAAGCCGTACAGTGTGTGGTAAATGTGAAAAAGGTCTTCATGGTGTATGCTATCCTGAACATAAGTGCGCGTGTTAAATTGTGTGGGGGACATTTTAGTAAATTGAAAGTTACTATTTAAAAAATAATGGCAAAAGCATAAAAATCTGTTGGTGAGCTAATAAATAGTAGTAGAAACTAATGCTAACAAAGTTAATTCTGTCAAAAATATTAAAAAATTTTCTAATCTGAATGTAAAAGTTTAAATTTTTTAATAATAAATTTTAAAATTTACTTTTTTTTCATAAATTTATAGAAGAGATAACAACATAAATGAACTTCTTTATCATACCTGAAAGTACTAAGAGTGTATGTAAAAAAAACTAGCTTCAACAAATAAGTATTAAGCTTAATATAAATTTCTTAGTACAAACGTGCAAATTCGTCAAAAAAGCCGTGGCATTTTTCACATATACCAGGCCTAAGAGGCTGGCACTAAAAGGGTTAAGCAGCAGGGGCTGGTATCCAGTGAAGGCTCTCTGGGGTAGGCCTCTGGGTTTCATAGGCTTTATCTAATTCATACCTGTTAACAACCCTAGGCCCTGAGAGTACTGTCATCTTACTTTTTAGAGAAGAAGATGGAGTCTTAGAGACTCGTGCCTTGTGCAAACACATGCAATAACTGAAATTTCTAGGTAAATAGTCAAATAATTTTGACCTTAGAGATGTCTGACTCCCTCATAATACAGATCAGGAATCCAGTACCCAAAGAGGTAAAGCAACTTGCTTATTGTAGAGCTAAGATTTGAACTTAGGTCTCACGACTCTGTGCTCAATGTTTAAAATAATAGGATTTCTAAATATTAATTTTCCAGATGTTTGTTTAAAGTGCCATGTTGGAGAGAATCAAACATATTATGAAGACCAATATAGATCACATTGCTTAATTTACCCCATTTACTATATTTTATATTATCGTAAGAGGAGATTTTAATATCATAGTACTTACTACTTAATATGGTAAAAAAATATTGAGTTTGTGATGATTATTTCCTGTGTTCAATCAGGTCAATAAATTAGACATATAGGTCTGTTATTGTAGGTCATTCTTTTCCCCTCCAAAGAGCTTAAGCCATTGCCCCTTCCCATCTATTATTCTCAAGCTTTCGTTTGCCTATTCAGAATCCAACATCTGCAGCTCTTTGCTGCTCACTGACAACTTCCCTTCCACAACCCTGGTTGCTATTATTGCCTTTGTTGTTGCCAAAGTCCATGTGCCATGAGAACTATTTCCTATTATTCCTCGGAGAGAGATGCTGCTTCTGATCTCTGATCGATAAAAGATGTTATCTGGGAATACCAAAATATCCTAATTGGATTCCTAATCCTGGGCCACATTCCCAGTTTGGGGAACTGTAATAAATAAGCCAGCAAAATCATATTCTTTCAAGGATTTCCAAATGTACTCCAGGGTTATCTAGGATAAAGATAAGGTTTTCAGACCCTGCACATCAAAGATGTAAAATTATTACTTAGAACATGTGTTTGGTTCTTTAAAATAAATAAATTGGGGGTGATTTGGGTATAAATACTGCTACTGTAATTTCCTATTTAAGCAGATTAGCTCGCCTTTCCAAACATGTCACTCAATTTCAGCCCTGCCCTGGTCATAAAAAATGGGGAAGAGATGTGTCTATCTTTTAAAATATGTGCCAATCATATATTTGGCTACTCAATATGCTGTTTGTTTCCAAATACTGTTACTTCAACTTTGAGCGGTTATCAGCACCATTAATCAACAGATTATTGACTAAACTTAGTTTCCTTTCTTCTCTCCTTCTGAAAAAGATGCAGGAGACAAGTGAAGAAAAGCCAGACATGTGTATTCCATTTGAAACCCATGATTAAAAAGCTTAAAAATTCAAGCCAACATAATAAACTGTTTTAATACACTGAAATGTTTCAGTGAACTCCATTATTTTCACTCACTATTTGCTTGAATAATTTAGGCAAGAAAGCTAAAGTCTACATAAAGTGTACAGTTAGAAGAAAAAGTTCATGCACAGCCTAGGCTACAGCCTCCCCTAATGATGTCTGAAGTCAGTGAAAAGAACTCGTTAGACTGAGAGTAATTTCTCAGGGTTTAATTTTTTTTCTTAAAGCAATAATGTTCTTATAAAAATCTGACAAATAATACACTAAAAGAAAAGCCACAAAAGAGAACCTCCAGTTAAGGCCTTAGCCCCTGTAAACTTTCACTTAATCTCCTGTAAAAGTTGGTGTACCATATACAACAATGCATGATGGTTGGCAGCCTTGACTGATCTGATTCCACAGGGAAAGTGCACGTCTTAATTGAATAGAGTTGCTATTTGGCCTCATTAGAATTCTGAAGTTATGGAGTTAAAAAGAGATGCTTCCGGCGTAGAGATAAACTCGAAATTGACTGTGGGAAGGGGATCAGCACCCACTCAGTGTACCATCATTTGAGCAAGTAGTTGCCACTTGCTAAGATATTGCACTTCAGGAGCATCCCCTATCATCAAACATTCACAGATTCACTAAACGTGCACATTTCCTTTACTGTAACAACAGGGAAACTGACTGCAGTAAGATGGCAGGAATACCAAACTGGTACTGTGGTCACCTTTGATTTCTGGGATGCCTTTATTCTTTTCTTAAAGTTACACAATTGTAGAATTTGAAGAATCCAGTTCAGCCCCTTCATTTTACAGATGAGGAACCTGAGACACAGACAGGGGAAGTGATGAGCTCAAGGCTATGCAGTAATGTGTTTGTTTATTCATTCCAAATATTTATACATTGAGAGACAGAGAAAGGAATTCCTGTGTGAAGGTAAAAAGGTGGGAACCAGCATGGTGCCTTGGGGGAATGAGAGGTACCAATTATTGCCTGTTTACCTCTGCCCCAGCCCCCACTTCTAAGGGAATCTGCACCAGGGCAGGTTAAACAGACAGGCAAGGGCACAGAGACTCTGGAGCTGACGGCCTGAGATTACACCCTGACTATGCTTAGGAATAGCTATAAAATTTAGGCAGTCACTCTGATTTAGTTCCTCTAACAGTAAAATGATGGTGGTAATAACAGAATCTACTTCTTAGGGTTGTTTTGAATAGATATTAATGCATATAGAGTATTATAGACATGTCTAACATTTAAGAGTTATATAAATATTAGTTATTATTATTAATAATAATAGAACATAAGCCCCTCTATATGAATTAGGGTTCCTGGCCACAGGTAAGGAGTGGTAGGCAGTTGACTGTGTGCATCTGTCAAGCAGCCAATGTCCTATAACTTGTGTGGCCTGTGTTTAAAGAGATAAATTGGGCCATAAAGTAGGGCCATTAAAAAATTACAAAATTGGAAACCAAAAATCTGGGCTAGTTAACAAGAGGCTGAGAGGAAATATGGCGGAGAAGACTCAGGGTAGGGCAGGTGTTATACCGTATTTTCTGGAGTATAAGACGACTGGACGTATAAGATGACCCCCAGCTTTTCCAGTTAAAATATAGCATTTGGGATATACTCGCCGAATAAGACTACCCCTCTTCCAACGCACACCAGATAAAAATTTTAAAAAAACATCAGATTTGATTTCAATATGGTGATTTTAATTCAAATGCTTAGGACATGCAGGTACTTAGCAGGAAAACTGTCACTTATAAACATAAGGCTGTTTGTCATCAAACATGTAAACATAAACAGTGCAAGTGGATTAAACTTCCTAATTCACTCTAAAGCTGAAAGGAAGGATAAGACAATAAAACCATGGGAGCTGCCATGCTGTTTGTTTTCTAAGCTGTCAACCAAACTGGAACTGATGATGATAGGAGGAAGATAACAAACAAGAGAGAGAGAGCAAGTGCAGGGCAAGTCCTGGCGAATTAGCAACGCCCATCATAACTGCAAGATACATTATTTTTACAGGTTTTGCTGGCGTGACAGTTTCCCTTTAAAAGCCTTCAAAATCCTCCTGTTCGTCACCTGATATCATAAGTACATCAATGACCTCTTGTGATACATTTGTAAGGCAGTCATCGTATGGATCGAATTCCGTATCAGATGGTGTGGTCTCAGCTTCGGCTTCCTCTTCATCTTGCCACAAGTAGTCGTCCTCCATACCATCTAATGAATTTGATATGCCACACTTCTTGAAAGACTTGATTACTGTTTCTGCATCAATATCATTCCAGGCTTTTACGACAAATTTGCACAAAACATCCAACTGTGGAGCACGCATGTTTCCTCTTTTGTGAATGACTTTTCGCCGCTAACCATGTATTCATTCCACTGTTCTCGAATGCGATCTTTAAATGGCTTGTTTAGGCACACATCCAGTGGCTGTACCAACGATGTCAATCTTGCAGGAATAACTGCCACATCTGTGTTTGGTCTTGCAAGCCTTTGCTTGGTGCTGGGAGTTAAATGAGCCCTGAACATATCCCACACCAGTAGACTACGTTTTTGAATAAGTCCACCTGGTCGCCTGCTCCATACATTATCAAGCCATAGCTTTACCCCTTCTTCATCCATCCAGCCTTTTTCATTCACATGTACAAAACAAACAACAGGGAACTTGAGTTTCGGCATTGTTTTTCTTTTAAAAATAATCATTGGTCTCAGTTTGGCGCCATCAGCTGTGCATCCTAGTACCACTGTCAAACTGGACTTCTCATGTCCTATTGTTTTAATTAAAACTAGTGGCCCGTTTTGCAGGAAGATTCCTGCAAGACTTCAGGCGGGCTTCCCTCCCACCACCGCCACCTCTCCCATCCCCCAACTCTCCTGCTGTGGTGGGCAGAGCGGGTGGGGCATGCCCTGCCCCACCCACCCACCCTGAGGCACCCTCGGCCACCACTGCTGCTGCCTCCACTGCCATGAGTGCCATTGCCTTCACTGCCGCCAGCTGCGCAACTGGCCCACCCGCCCCGCCACGCCTGCCACCGCCCACCGCCACTGCCCGCCTTTGCGACCGCACGTACTGCCCATGCTTTCCCTCTAGCCGCCGCTTTGCTTTCCACTTTCCCTCCCTCTTCCTTCTATGCTGTCTTTGGTCTTCACTCCTCCCTCCCTCAGTGTATGCAAATTAACCGCCATCTTGGTTGGGTTAATTTGTATACTCACCCTGATTGGCTGGTGGGCGTGGCTTGGGTATAGCAAAGGTGCGGTCAATTTGCATATTAGTCTTTTATTAGGTAGGATTGTTTTTTCACCTTTTTGATGTACAGTTTTATTTCCAACCATATCAAAATTCATTGAAGCTTCATCCATATTTCCAATACTACTTAACACATAGCCATGTTTAGTGCGCTGTTGTATTACGTATCGATGGAAACTATTTACTTTGCTATCAAGATCTGCAGGTAATTTTGGGCAATTTTCATCTTTTGCCTCAGTACCATATTATGCCTTTCCTGAATCTAGTACACCAGGATACAGTGGTCTTAAATCTGTTGCTGTGATCTGGGTTAGATTTGGCCCACTGTAGTGCAAACAAACGTATGGTAATAGGATATAAGGGCAGGCCAGACGGGTGAAAGAGGCGTGTTTTTCTGGGCATAGCACCGCTCTCTTTTTTCCATACCCTGGGCATCCCGGACGCCTGCAGCTTGCTCTGCCCTTCACTTACACCTTCCCGGTGAGGCCCCCCCACCCCCACCTTGTCATCAGGACCGCGATAAGTCACTTCTTGCGTTAAGTCACTTCTTTCCATGAATCCTGGTGAGTGGATTTTCTTCTACCGTACTTGTACAGTGCCACCCTTGCTGCTTTCATACAGTTGCTGCATATGTTGGGCGGGGGGGAGGGGGAGCTCAAAAACGGCCACGGATTCTCCAGTCCCGCTTGGAAGTTTCAGCACCTGCCCTATAAGACGACACCCAGCGTATAAGACGACCCCCGACTTTTAAGAAGATTTTCCTGGGTTAAAAAGTCATCTTATACGCCGGAAAATACGGTACTTATTTTGTATTTTCTTTTAAAATATATATAGATCTATTTCTATTTATTTCAGAGAGGAAAGGAGAGGGAGAGAGAAATAGAAATATCAATAATGAGAGAGAATCAGTGATCTCCTGCCTCCTGCACAACACCCACTGGGAATTGAGCCCAAAATCTGAGCAAGTGCCCTGACCAGGAATTGAACCATGACACCTTCTGGTTCATAGGTTGACTCTCAGCTACTAAGCCATGCTGGCCAGGCTTGTTTTGTGTTATCAAAAGAAGCCCCTTTGTGACTATTAACTGCAAATATATTTTATTAAATAAGGAACATATTTATTAAAATATAGGCAAATAGAGGAAAAATGTGTGTGTGTGTGTGTGTGTGTGTGTGTGTGTGTGACGAGTGTTAAATATTTCAGTTAAACAATAGTTTTTTTTTTAAATTGTTACAATAGTAAAATTGTTTTTTTAAGTTTAGATTAGGTACCAATTTAAAAAGACTCCTTTCTTTTCTCTCCTTAACTTCAGTCCTAAACCTGAAAATGGAAATTAAGTGATAGCATCTTAAGTGATAGAACAAAGCAATAGTCTAGCAAAAGATCAACATTCATACAGTTTGAAGCTAGTTGTCCAGCTGTCCCAAGTCATTTTCTTTTCTTTTTATAAAAATATATTTTTATTGATTTTAGAGAGGAAGAGAGAGGGGGAGAGAAATAGAAACATCAGTGATGAGAGAGAATCATTATCGACTGCCATCTGCACACCACACACTGAGGGTGTAGCCCCCAACCTGGGCATGTGCCCTGACCCAGAATCAAACAGTGACCTCCTGGTTCGTAAGTCGACACTTATCCACTAAGCCACACCAATAGGGCTCAAGTCATTTTCTAACTGTTGTTTTAATGAGGAGGTAATCAGACTATCAAAGTGTGAACTTTTAATAAAGTCACTCAGATTGAGTAAAAACAGTTTGGGGCAACACTCATTTGTTGCATCTATAATGAGAATTCAGAATGAATAAAATAGCAGCAATTCAAATGTACTCAGTTCTTGAAAATTGATTATTGTATTCTCTGGCACATCCAGCACATACCATTTCTGTCTAACTCAGACACACTTGTTCCATTGGTATTTATACATATGCTAAGTTAGTTCAGAGGTGAGAAGTCATCATTGTTAAGGTTTTCTAGGGAAAACAAATACATGTGTATGCCCTTTCTTATCTTGTGAACTTTTACTCTCAACTACTGCTTCTTATGTAGACTGCTGCATATAAAAGTCCCAGTGGCATGTGATGATTATTTGTAAGTCAAAAACCAACAAACAAAACTGAATTACCATCACTTGGAGGTGGAGGAGACCTAACTAGTTTTTGCTTCAAGAAAATCAGGCCCTGGGATTTTCTAATGCACTGTTATCATTTGTTGATTCACTCATTTAATCCTTCAATAAAGAGTTAAGTGTCTATTGTGTTCCAGGCATTTTACTACTCAGGCTCTCTGTTCATACCACCAAAGTACCATTGTACAGGCATTCCTAAGTGTTTATCAAATGTTTACTGAAAGAACATTTTATAAGAATTCAAAGAAAATTTTCTATGCTCCTGAATATATCATAAACTGTTGTTGATAAGAATTTTTTTAAATTTATTTTTATTTTTTGCATTTTTAGGTGTATTTATTACCTGAAGGGAGTCAATACAGAATTTGTCCAATTTAAAAAAAAAATCACCTTAAGATCAAAACATAGCTTAACTAGCAGTACTTAGAATATAGAAACATTTTCATTAATTCTTTGCATGTCTGTGTAAATAAAACAGATTATAAGCACTTCTTTCCAGCTACTAAACCAATCCTTAGTAACGCTGACCATTATGGATTGACATGAGATATTCTTTGAGTTCCACAAATAATTTGCAAGAATAAAAATTTTTGTGTTTTTTTACTGTGATATTCTTTTTTTTATTTTATTTTTTAAATATATTTTATTGATTTTATTACAGAGAAGAAGAGAGAGGGATAGAGAGTTAGAAACATCGATGATAGAGAAACATCGATCAGCTGCCTCTTGCACACCCCCTACTGGGGATGTGCCCGCAACCAAGGTACATGCCCTTGACCAGAATCGAACCCGGGACCCTTCAGTCCGAAGGCCGATGCTCTATCCACTGAGCCAAACCGGTCTCGGCTACTGTGATATTCTTAAAAATAATACTAGCATATTCTGCTTAATGTGCCTGAATTCATATGTTGTCAGTCATATAATATTATATACCACTAGAGGCCCGGTGTACAAAATTCATGCCCAGGGGGTGGGAGGTCCCTCAGCCCAGCCTGCACACTCTAGCAATTCAGGACCCCTTGGGGGATGTCCAACTGCCGGTTTAGGCCCGATCCTGGATCAGGCCTAAACTGGTAGTCTGACATTCCTCTCGAAATCCGAGACTGCTGGCCCCTAACCACTCGCTTGCCTGCCTGCCTGATTGCCCCTAACCATTTTGCCTGCCTGCCTGATCACCCCTAACTGTTCACCTGCCTGCCTGATTGCCCCTAACCACTTTGTCTGCCTGCCTGATCGCCCCTAACCACTCTGCCTGCCTGCCTGATCGCCCCTAACCGCCTCTGCCTCAGCCCCCACCATCACAGCTTCATCCAGAAGGATGTCCAGAATGACAACCAGAAAGTTGTTCAGCTGTTTGGTCTAATTAGCATATTACACTTTTATTACTATAGATTTTTAAAGTAACAGCTCTGTGAGATAAAATGGATATGCCAAAAATTTCACCCTTTAAACTACAATTAAGTAGTCTTTTGTATATTTTACAGAGTTTTGCAACCATCCCCACAGATATCAGAACATTTTCATAACCTCCCTCTGAAATAAATCCTATACGCATTAAGAGTCACTCCCCAGAACTTTTTTCTCTGTACTCCCTGCAGCTACTAAACTACTTTCTATCTCTGTGAATTTTCCTATTTGGCACATTTCCTATAAATGGAATCATGCCATATTTGTTCTTTTGTATCTGGCATCTTTCACTTAACACAATGTTTTCAAGGCTCATATATGCTGTTACATGCATTAGTACTTCATTTCTTTTTCTGGCTGTATAATATTTCATTGTATGGACATACTATAATTTGTTTATCCATTCATCATTACATGGACATTTGGGTTGTTTGCATTTTTGGTTATTATGAATATGCTACTGTGAATATTTTTGTACAAGATTTTTTATGAGCTTATATTTTTAATTCTCCTGCATATAGTATATTATTTAGGTCTAGAGTTGCTAGGTCATATGGTAACTCTATGTTTAACTTTTTAGTAACTATCAAACCATTTTCCAAATTGACTACACCATTTTACATTCTAACCAGCAGTGTTCTAATTTATCCATCCTTGCAAACACTTGTTATTGTTTATCAGTAAACAATATTATATTTTTATTGTATATCAATACAAGTGGGTATGAAGTGGTATCTTATTGTAGTTTTTATTTGCATTTCCCTAATGACTAATTAAGTTTGAATATCTTTTATATGCTTATTGGCCAGGGGTATACATTTTTCAAGAAAGATCTATTCAAATCCTTTGTCCATTTTCAATTGGATTATTTGTTATTACTGTTGAGTTGAATAAATCCTTTATATATTCTTGATATAAATCTGATCAGATATATGATTGGCAAATATTTTCTTTCATTCTGAAGATGTCTTCTCACCTTACAATTCCTTTAAACATAAAATTTTAAGTTTTGGTGCAGTCCTATTTATTTATTTTTCTCTTATTGTCTATGTTTTTGGTATCATATCTAAAAAATTATTACCTAATTTACAGTCATGAGGATGACTTTCTTAGAGTCTTATAGTTTTATTTCTTACATTTATGTTTGTGAATTATATTTTAGGAAAATATTTTAAAGTCTTTGTTAAAACATAATACCTACACAGGAAATACAAACAAGTGTTAAGTTGATACATTTTTGCAAACTGAACATTCTCATGTAACTAACACTCAAATCAAAGAACATAACATCACAAGCACCCCAGAATTCTTCCTCTCAGTTATAGTCAAACCTCTCCCCCACATATACACACACACTTTTCAAAGATATTTTGACTTTTAAAAGCATAACTTAATATGGTAGTTTTCCATATTTTTCACTCTATACAAATGTAAAGGCTGTGTATTCTCATTCCTGTCAATTTTCTTTGGCTTGATCTTATGTTTATGGGATTTATCCACATTGTTGTATATAGTCATAAATTATTCATTTTCATTGCAGTAAAGTATACAATTTTGTGATTACACTATAAATTAATTTATCTCTTCTACTGCAGATGGACATTTGGATAGTGTCCAGTTTGGGACTATTATGAACAATGACATTCTAGTTCATGTCTTTGGGTGAATGTATTTCTGCTGTATATATATATATATATATATATATATATATATATATACACATATATATATATATATAGGATTTTTCCTGCAACGGGAACGCTAGTGTGTGTGTGTGTGTGTGTGTATATATATATATACACACACACACACACACACTAGCGTTCCCGTTGCAGGAAAAATCCTGCAATAGGGTTTCCTGCTGCACTCTACCCCGCCCTGCGTGCTCTCCCCCCTTGTCCCCGCCCCGCCTTCTCCGCCAGCCAGCCTGCTTTTCCCTTCTCCCCTGGCCCTACCTCCGCTCCTCCCTTCTCCCCCGCCCCACCTTCTCCCCCAGCCCGCCTGCTTTTCCCTTCTCCCCCGGCCCCGCCTCCGCTCCTCCCTTCCTCCCCCCCCCCCCCGGCTTGCTTGCTTCTTCGCAGCTTTGCTCCCTTCTGCAGCTCTTGGCTTCTTTCTACACTATCTTGATATGCAAATTAGCCGCCATCTTTGTTGGGTAATTTGCATACTCATCCTGATTGGCTGGTGGGCATGGCATGGCTGGTGGGCTTGGCTTGGGTGTAGCAAAGGTGCAGTCAATTTGCATATTTGTCTATTATTAGGTAGGATATATATATATGCCTAGAACTGCTGGGTCATAGGGAATGATATATTCAGCGTTAGTAGATGCTGATAAATAGAAGAATTTAGTGGAAGCTGTACCAGTTGATATTTTATAGTGGTCAAGCTAAGAAATGGCTAAGTGAGAGTTGTAGCAGAGCAGATGGAGAGACGAGGATCAAAGTGGAGGCAGAGTCCATAGGATTTACTGATGTCGGTGTGAGAAAGGAAAGAAAGAAAGGATTACTCTTAGATCTTTAATTGGAGAAACAGGGTGCCCAGTGGTGTCATTTACTGAAATGGATAAGGGCCTCGAGGAGCAGTAGATTTGGTGGGATAGGAATTAATAATTGTTATATAGATATATTAATGATTAAATATTTATTAGATAGCAAGGGTGAATGTTTAAGAGGCAATTGGGGGAGGACCTAGCTGGACATATTCATTTGAGTGTCTTCAAGATATAGACACCTATTCAAAGCAATGAAGTTGAAGGAGGTTACTAAAAAAGGTAGTGTAAATGAGAAAAAATAACAACATTTAGTGATCAGGAAAAGAAAGAAAAGCTGACAAAGTGAAAAATACTGCTCAGTTTAGTATGGTGAAAAGAAAGCCAGATGAGTGGGAATATCATAAAGATAAAGTAAATAATTGAGAAGAGCCGAGTGTACACTATAGAATGAACTAGATAAAACTTACTCACAAATCATTAGTTAATATGCTGCAACTGCAAATATATAATTATAACTACAGTTTACACCATGTTAGTTCTGCTATTAACTCCCCTTCTCTCTAAATCAGGCTATTAATGACGCATAGAAAGCAGAGGTCCTAGGCCAGTGGTTCGTAAACTGTGGCTTGTGAGCCACATGCGGCTCTTTGGCCCCTTGAGTGTGGCTCTTCCATAAAATACCACGTGCGAGCACGCATGTACAGTACGATTGAAAGTTCGTGGCTCATGCGCAGAAGTCGGTTTTCGACTCTCAAAAGAAATTTCAATCGTTGTACTGTTGATATTTGGCTCTGTTGACTAATGAGTTTGCCGACCACTGTCCTAGGCTGTCCCAATTCTTTCCAACCCAAGTGTGTACATAGAAAAAGAGATGCTTCTAAGTACTGATCTCATACTGATGCTGAGCTCTTCATCCATCTAAGAGCAACTGCTCATTATTTGGTCTCTTATGTAAGAAGACATTCTCTTCATCATTTCAAATGTTACAGCCATCTCCTTTTACATGTGTTTCTGCACTAAAATGGAATATAAACCTTTTAGGGATAACTTGCCACTTGGATTATGATACCTCCGTATATATACATTAATCAGGACCTGGCTTAAGGTTTCTCAGTATACAGATACTCCTCGACTTACTAATACAATGGAGTTACATCCTGATAAGCCCATTGCACATTTAAAATACTGTAAATCAAAACTGCATTTAATACACCTAACCTGCTAAACAGCATAGCTTAGCTGAGCTTACCTTAAATATGCTCAGAACAATTACATTAGCCCACAGTTGGACAAAATTAGACAATATAATAAAAACACAATAGACTATAAGTTGTTTACTGTCATGCTCGTGGGGCTAACTTGGAGCTGCAGGTCATAGCCCCTGCCCAGCATCACAAGAGAATATCATACCCCATACACTAGCCCATGAAAGATCAAAATTCTAAGGACAGTCTCTAATTTCATTTTGGCCCCATTATAAAGTGAAAAATCGTTAAGTGAAACTGTTACAGAAAACCGAAGAACAAAGCAATACTTAGAGAGATGGAGTTACATTTATTATGCACGATCCAGAGGAAAATGTATCTCAATTTCTGGGCCCCAACATGAAGGAATTCTCCCTATTTATATGATTTTACCTTCTTTGTCTCCCAAATATGGAGTGTTCCCGGCCCCTTTTGCAAGTTCTTAAAGAGCCTGTATGTGCTGGGCCTTGAGACCTCAACCAGAGGCCTAGCCTGGCATCAGCACTGATAAACTTGTCTGGGGAAAATTTAATGGCCTTGCTGAAGTGGGAGTAGTCTTAGCAAGCAAGATTTTACAGAAGCCAATTAGCAGGATTAAAATTTCAAACAGCAGTTTTCATATAAGATGGATGTTTCATTTCCTACTGGTTTTATGTACATGAGTCAAATCATTGACTCTTAGTAGTATATTTACCCCTGAGGACTATAATCTTAATTTTCTCCCTAATAATGATAGTGAGCCTGCTTATTAGACAAGGGACCGGAAGGAGGGCCAGGAGTAATCTTGAGAGAGCCTAAGAGTCCTGGACTCTCTTTTTCTGGGCTGTCTTAAGCCGGGTGTGATGAAACCATGTTGGGATTCTGTTGACCTTGACTGCCGTGGAGGTGGTCCTTGCAGGTAGAAGTCAGTCCCTGGGTGGCAAATTTCTCTACCCAAACAGAGTCACCAGGGTGGAAGGGATGAATCAGATCAGAAGTTGATACAGGCAGAGCATCTCAGATGTGCTTCTGGATTGCTTCCTGGGTAGACTGTAAAGCCTGTAAGAACTTGAATAAAGACTGGTTATGGATTTTAGCTTTTCTAGATTGGGTAGGTCAGGATCTGGAAGAGTCACTAGAATCTGTAGAGGCCCCACTGGTTTTAGAGCAGCCCCCCGGGCAGCTTCATCTGTGGCCCGGTTCCCTCTTGCTTCTGTGGAGAACCCTTACCTTGTTGTAAATGTGTACCTGCTATCAGTATAAATTGTTACTGATTTTTCTTTTGTCTACTAGAGAGCCTGAAACTGGGTGGCTCAAGTGTTTGACATCCAGTGCTCTACTGTGTTCGGGAGTAAAACCTGGACCTCATGTGGGGCAGTTAGGATTAGTTACTGCCCTAGTGTTAACTAATTTGCTTTTTTGATAAGCATAGCTGTGGCTGCTACTGCCTGGAGGCAAGCATGTCACCCAAATGCAAAGGGGTCAAGTCTTTTGGACAAATAAGCTACTGACGTTTTCTGAGGGTGAGACTTTGGATGAATACCTCTTTGGCTATGCCCCTTGTCTTAAATACTTCGTTACATCTGGTATCGCAAGTTGGCCCATCGTCCTTGCTCTGCTCATGTCTGTCGAACTGCCTAATATATTACCTCAAGGATCCTGGCTCTGAATTCTTTTAGATAAAATGGACATGGAATTACTTCTGTAGCTGCTTCATGCTGAGGAGGGACGAAGTTTTCTCTCAGAGCCAAGAGATCCTTGTTTTCTGTCACAGGGACGATGAGGCTTGGGCACAGAAGGATGTGGGCTTGTGACCTGGCAGAGACAAACTGTAACAAATGATCTGGTGGAAGGGAAAGAAAACATTTCAGTTTTAATTACCTCTATTGAAATATAATTTTTCTTCTCAAAATTACCTCTATGTTTAACAAAAGAGCCAGATAAAGACTAATTTACCTATGGTATTTAATTGGCCTGATTGTTTGCATAAACACAACAAGAACGGTAACTGACTACCTTTGCCGGAATTTCACGATTGAATCTTATTGTGTCCCATAGGGCTAGGAAGCCAAACCATCCAGCTGCCGTCAGGCCTGCCTGTAGCATCTGCTGAGTTAGGTGAATCCCTCACCTGCAACAACTCCACCTGGGCCCACACCCTAGGTTTTAAGGCCCATCTCAGTAGCCCTCCTACGCATCGCGGCCTAGAGGGTGTGGGTTTCCGCAGGGACGCAGAGTCGTCCTTATTGCTCCCCTTCTACTCTGACCAACCGCCAATGATGGTAGGGCATGGGTCTGATGCTCCAGCGCCAGCCATTTTCAGGGCTCCCAAGCAGGATACCAAGCTTTTCCTTGGCACGTTTATTGGCTTCAAGTCTTTAGAGTTCAGACAGGGCTCTTTAAAACATGCCACTCTAGTCAAAGTGTTTGGTCAATAAAACCACTATTAGAAACCGGTCTTATTGAATTTATGCAGAGAAACATATTGCCATGATTTATTAAGCATTGCCAAATTTCAGAGGAATTATATAAGGAGAAAAATATACTGACCTGCTTTAAGATCTTCTGATTTTCCTTGTCAGTCCTTTCTATGGATTCTTCAGAGTAATATAACTGTCTTCAAATGACAAGGAGAAATTCAAAATGTGTCTATATTCAAGTAGACAATTATAGCTGTCCTTGTAGTAGGGTTTCCCTTACTTAACTTGTCCTTCAATTTTATGTGGTCTCTGGGAGGGGTGACATGCCCTCTGAGAAAGGACTAAGGGAGCTTTATTGCTTTACAAGGTCTCACATGTCACAGGACCTCACGGGGTCTCTAATTCCTGTAACAAAGGGCTGGTACTCACTACTTCCCTCTGTTCCAAACAGGCCTTCCCAAGTTTTCTAAAGTTGAGGTTTGTGCCACACCTGACATAGGTATGGCCACACAGGCCTGCAAGACAGTATACAGGCTCCCAACTGCCTTTTAATAGAGACCAAAACCAGATGGGTATTTTCCTTGCCTATTTGGGCACCTGCCCTTGTCTTTCTGGAGTCGTGTCCATGAAGTCACAGCATCATCCAAGTCTATTATACAGTTTTCTGCAGGCCACTGTCAGGGCTGTGCATGGTAGCCAGTTCTTCTTTGTAGCCATAAACACAGCCTGTCTAATTTCCCTAAAATTTATTCTGGCAAGGGAGAAAGTTGTTTTGCTGTAAACAGGCAGCTTAACCCCTACATATCTGGGCTTGGACATCTACCTAGAAAGCCGTAATTTATAAGTTTTAACATGTGGCCTTAGGTTCTTCCAACCCAACAGGGTCTCTGCCATCCCTCAGTCAGACTCCTCCTCTCTTGGAGAATCTCAAAGTCCTGAAGTCTCCCCGGTCCAGGGAAAGTGCCTTTTCTTTGCTCTTTGACTTTAAGCTGCCAGTCTAAAACAGCTAGAGTTGTAGTTAGAAACAGCTTTGCATATTGCAAAGTGCTTCTGTGGCAGTGGCTTGGGTATTAGGCCCCTTGTCTTCCTGCCAGTCCCCTTTGTGGCAGAGCAGCGACCAGGCCTCTCCCAAGGGAGTTCACTGGAAGGGGATCTCAGCCCCTCCTCTTCCAGCAGCAACAGGTACTGAACCCTTTCAGTACATTTGTAAACAGGGAGCTTTCACTAGCTCTATCTGCCGCTTTTACAGATCCAGGCCACTACAGGCAGCTCAGGCATCCAGCCCCCCTCACCCACTTCTTTCATCTGGCTCTTGGGGGTTGAGTCTATCTAGCAACGAGTTTTAAATCACCAGTAAAAATAAACAAAAACCTATCTCTCCCAGCTTCATAATTAACTGCTGACACCCCCCTCCCCTTCTCTGCATTAACCATTTACTCTGTCCTTAGCAGGGGAAATAAGGCAAGCAGTCTGAGATCCTGTGTAACCAGGCTTTTTACATTTAAGGATACTTTTTCCTCATTCAAATCTGTAACTGTTGTTTTCCCTCATAGATTTTTACTCTAAGCCCCTAGACTCCTAGAGGATCTTAAATCCTCCTCCTTTACCACTCTTGATTTCTCTGACCACCCCCTCCCCACCCCGTCCCGTCCCCCAGTCCAGTTGCTTGTCTCCCTTCCTGATTGTGAGTCAGAGGAAGACAATTTCTACAGTGGGAGAAATAGAAACAGTGGGAGTTTCAGAGAAAACTACAGACTACCGCTGTAGCAGTCCTCCCTTTCGAAGGCTGAGTTTTGACCTGTTGAAAAATGACTATTAGTCAGCCCGAAAAGATAGCGGATGAGGATAAGGGTGTGTAGGCAGATTTCTTGCGAACTGAAAGGCTGGATGGCCTCCTGAAAGAAAATATCTTTAATCCAGTTACAGATGCTATTATAATCAGGATGAGAGAGGAAGGGAAGGACCAGGTTATGTCCTCTATGAGGATCCTAATAAATAGGTGAAAATAAGTCAAAGAAAACATATAACCATGAAGACAAAAGACTACACAAGACACATAACTAGAGTTAACTTGGTCCATAGATAGTTAATAATAACTTCAGCCTTAGTTCCACGTTGGACTATGATGTCACAGGCAGGGACAGGGCCTGTAAATCTCTCCGCCCCGCGGAGCTGTAAGCCCTGTCCCTGGAAGTCTCCGACCACCAAAAGAGATAAGAAAGCCATAAATAAAAGTTCTTTGTTCTTTGAAATGTCACAAATTTATACCTTTAAATTAACCTTAGGACTTTAAAATTTCAATTTAATACAGCAAATTCACAAATCAGAGCAAACTGAAACCCTTACTTATACAAACATACAAACAGAGAAATTTTTATTAGATAAATGGGCTGATTCCCTCCCACTGTGATAGAGAGCAAACATCTCTTGAGAAAAATAACTCAGCAGCGCTGCTTAAGACCCATCACCGCAAGTCAGCCCTATTTTTAAACAATTTAAACAACAGAAAGAGATAACATATACTCTCATGTGTACAGCCAGAAGGCACAAAGTAGCTTTCACTTCACACAGATCAGTTAATGAGCAGATAATTATGCCAAGACAGACAAACATCCATACTCACACTCTCTCAGTAGACTAGCCCAAACTGGAGCTGAGCAGATAAATGAAACAATGCCCAACTCCCCAGACAGGCTTGGGGGCACTCCAGGCACCCACGCCCCAGAACAGAATTCTCGACCAATGTATTGGTGAGAAACTATCAGAGGAGTTAAGACTGCATCCAGTCCCCGCTTCTTGGTAGCAAATTGGCTATTTCCACACAAACAAACACAGAGTGAACTCATAATTCCTTCATTCACCTCCAGAGTCTCACATTTATATAGTAGCTAGTCCGAGTTTTTTACTTCTACCAGATATTTACCCAGAGTTTAAACAGTCACCTGATTTCTGACTCCTGATTAATTTGCCTGAGGAAGCTCTATGGCCTCCGGGGAGGTGATCAAGCACCGCCTTCCACTCACTTGGAGTGGGCTGAACCGACGGGGCCCCTACCTTACAGATTCTGTCGACAGGTCCAGAAGTGTCTGTCCACTCTCTCCAGATGCCGGCGGGTCGTGGGCTGAGGTCCAGGAGGGCCCGGAGTCCCCAGGTTCAATTCTACTAAATCAGCAGAGCGGTACCTCCCGGAGGCCCATCCGGCTCCCCCGGGCCCCAAACCTGGCCCATTCACTGGAGGCCAAAAGGCCAAGCTAGTTATTCCTCGGTTCAGGGAACCAAAAATATTACAGAAAATTGAAGAAGAACAAAGCAATACTTAGAGAGATGGAGTTACATTTATTACACACGGGTCCAGAGGAAAATGTATCTCAATTTCTGGGCCCCAACATGAAGGAATTCTCCCTATTTATATGATTTTACTTTCTTTGTCTCCCAAATATGGAGTGTTCCCAGCCCCTTTTGCAAGTTCTTAAAGAGCCTGTATGTGCTGGGCCTTGAGACCTCAACCAGAGGCCTAGCCTGGCGCCAGCACTGATAAACTTGTCTGGGGAAAATTTAATGGCCTCGCTGAAGTAGGAGTAGTCTTAGCAAGCAAGATTTTACAGAAGCCAATTAGCAGGGTTAAAGTTTCAAACAGTAGTTTTCATATAAGATGGATGCTTCAAAACCATTCTAAGTGGGTGACCATCTATATTGTATTAACTACTGGAAAATTCTTTTTGAATATTTTTATACTATGTTTTAGATAGTAACAATGAAGAAACATTAAAAAGTCAAACTGAGCGGGTGATTAGGTAAAATGGGAGATACAACTATAGGGATACAATGTTTTATTGCACTTCACGTTATTACACTTCTCAGATGTTGCATGTTTTACAAATCAAAGGCAAGACCATCCACCAGCAAACAGATTACAACTTGCTCTATTGCAATACTAGCTTTACTGCAGTGGTCTGGAACTGAACTCACAATTTCTCAAAAATATGCCTTTATAATGAAATAAAATTTATTCCAACAATTTTTCCTAAAATATTTTAATTCAGTGGTTTTTAATATAATCACATGTTGTACATCCATCATTACCATCTCATTTCGGAACAATTTATCAACCCCAAAGGAAATTTTGTACAAATTAGTAATCTCTCTTCATTTTGTGGAATGTCTTTTCACTTCCTTTTTTTAAAGGGGGATTTTATTTTGGCAAATGTTTGTTTTACTTTTTAATCCTCACCTGAGGACATGCTTAGAGAGAGAGCAAGAGAAAGGAAGAGAGAGATGGGGGGGAGGGAGAGGGAGGGAGAGAGACAGACAGACATTATTCAGTTGCCTTCTATACATGTACCAACCAGGAATCAAACCCTCAATCCATATATGTGCCCTGACAAGAAATCAAGCTTGCAACCTTTTCATGCACAGGACAGTGCTCAACAAACTGAGGTGTCCTTTAAGCTCAAAAGTTTTTAATTTTGATGAAGTCCAAATTATCTGTGTTTTACTCTTACTGTTTGTGCTTTTGGTGTCGTATTTAAGAACTCATTGCTTGTAATCTCTGACTGTCACTTGTAAACATCTGTCTAGAATTGATGAAATGTCCCCCATTTGGGTCCCAATCAGCTCAGCAGCAAAGATTATCATGTTTAGGAGCTGAGTATCACAGCAGTAAGGTAAAAATGAACAAACAAAAGTGTTTTAGAGGGAGAAGCTCAGAGGCTAATCCCTCTAAAGATTCACTTTACACAAAGCTGAGACATTAGGAAGTGTTAAAGGAAAATGATTACTAGAATAACATACATGTGATTAAAACACTCAATGTACTGAAAGTAGGAATTTTTCTTAGAAGATTAGTTTGAAATAGAATATGCCAGAGGCTCCCCCAAAGTGTCCTCAAGGCTGCCTGCTCCCTCTCTGCCTCCATAAAGGGTGGAATTTGCCCCAACATATTACCCCACCCTTTGTACCTCTGTAGACATTTTTTCATCCAGAGAAGTCTTTTGTGTAATCTGGAAATGGATATTCAAAATGTAAACATACCTTGCAGGTCCAAATTTATTTCGTCCTTAGCAAGTACCAGTGGAAGGACGAATCATCTTCTTGAATCTTTACAGCGAGGCTCCTGCCAGCTGGCTTTTCCTCAGTCTCACTGAGCAACCACAGACCTGGAAACCCAGACTTGAGCACTCCTTGGTCCTATCTTATCTGCCCCAAAAGCTGAGTGAGGACAGAACATGACTGTTTTTTAAAATCACTTTGATTAATAGTTGGTCATATTTTGTTACCACAAACTCTTCTGTTAATCCAGTGAACAAACATTTATTAAACACTTATTTTGTTGCCACTCACTGTGCTAGACTCAGGGAATACTAGAGTCTTGCCCCTTCCTTCCTGGGAAAGACAGACAGTAAACAAGAATCAGCCCCACTGTGGTCGGTGCTATGAAGATGACAAACGTGATGGCCTGAGTGAGGTAGGTAGGGATGGATGGATCAGGGATATCTGAACTTAGAATTAAGCAGGTGATATTTGAACTGAGAACTGGAGTATGAGAACAAGTCAGACTTTTCTGTGTGTGTGTGTGTGTGTGTGTGTGTGTGTGTGTATGCGCGCGCGCGCACACACACACACACACACACACACATCTTATAGATTTTTATTTCTAATAAAATAAATATCAATATAATATCCCAAATAAACAAAAGTGTGTGTCTTTTTCTTTTTCCCAGAGTATAAGGGTCAAGAGACCACTATGGTTTATCCCCTGCTAGGATTGGTCCATTTCTTGCTCTGACCTCATAAGGTGCCATTGTGATGGAATTGCAAACCACGCCCCAGCCGGGATTGGTCCATTTCTTGCTCTGACCTCATAAGGTGCCATTGTGATGGAATTGCAAACCACGCCCCAGCTGGGATTGGTCCATTTCTTGCTCTGACCTCATAAGGCCCATTGTGGTGGAAATGCAAACCACTCCTATAAAAAGGCCCTGACTGGGCTGAGGATTTTGTCCGTTATAGCCCAGGAAGCTGATTGTGGTGACCTGTGGACTAGGACTCCCTAGTTGGTTTTTGCCTTTTTTTTTCTCATTTGTGTTTGGTTATTTTGGTTTCGCGATGACTAACGACTTTGCAGCCCCCTCTGCCATCCAGGGCCGCTGTGTTGGAGACTATGCTCTCCAGGACAGCATTGGCCAGGGAGCCTGTGCCAAGGTGTACTTGGCCTGGCACGAGCTCACTGGGACGGAGGTGGTTGTGAAAGCCATTAGTCTGAAGGGCTTCCCTAGATACCACCGAGAACTCTATTCTCTTCAGAACCTCAATCACCCAAATATCACTGAACTATTTGAGGTGATTACCACCCCAGACAAACTATATCTGGTTATGGAGCACGTGAGGGGAGGGGACCTGCGTGAACATTTGGAGAACCACGGCCCCCTGAGCGAGCGCCAAGCCCGCGCCGCGTTCCGGCAGGTGGTGTCGGCGCTCCAGTACTGCCACCAGCGGGGCATCGCCCACCGGGACCTGAAGCCGGACAACATCCTGCTGGATGAGGACGGCACCTTGAAGCTGGCCGACTTCGGGTTCAGTCGGAGGGTGAGTGACGACTGCAAACTGAGCACCTTCTGCGGCACCTTCCACTACATGGCCCCGGAGCTGCTGCAGCGGGAGCCGTACGACGGCCGGAGAGCGGACGTCTGGAGCCTGGGGGTGACCCTGTACAGGACCCTGACCGGGACGGTGCCCTTCCACGCGGACAGCTTCGCCAAGATGAGGGACCAGGTGCTGGCCGGGCAGTTCGAGGTCCCCCCCTTCCTGACGAGGAAAGGTAAACACTTTCTTAGAATGTTACTGACTGTCGACCCCAGCCAGAGACCCACCCTGGAAGAGGTCATGCAGCACCCCTGGCTCACCGTGGGCCAGGAGGAGCTGCGGCCCTACAGCGAGCCGCCCGGGGGGGACCTGGACCCCCAGGTCCTGGAAATGATGCAGAGCCTCGGGTTCGAGCCGGACCAGATAGAGCGGTCTGCGAGGGAGCGAAGATTTGACCGGGTCATGGGCACCTACCGCATCCTGAAGCAGATGGAAACCAGGATGCCTGGCCACAGGGTGAAGGTAAGGCCCTACCGCTCCCCTGACAGCAGTGACATTCCCTCAAGCTACGAGGCGGCTCAGCCATCTGATGGGGGGGCTGAAGACGCGTCTCAGCCATCTGATGGGGGGACTGAAGACGTGTCTCAGCCATCTGATGGGGGGGCTGAAGAGGTGTCTCAGCCATCTGATGGGGGGACTGAAGACACGTCTCAGCCATCTGATGGGGGGGCTGAAGACACGTCTCAGCCATCTGATGGGGGGGCTGAAGAGGTGTCTCAGCCATCTGATGGGGGGGCTGAAGAGGTGTCTCAGCCATCTGATGGGGGGACTGAAGAGGTGTCTCAGCCATCTGATGGGGGGGCTGAAGAGGGTTCTCAGCCATCTGATGGGGGGACTGAAGAGGTGTCTCAGCCATCTGATGGGGGGACTGAAGAACCTTCCATGCCCCCATACCACCTGTGGTTGAACGTGACCGGGCCCCCACCCAGCCTGGAATCCATGACCACCCCTCCCCCATTGGAATCCATCGAGTTCAGGACAGGTACCCCCAGCCCAGACCTGCAGCTCGGCCCTGGGGGCTCCCCCACCACCCGCAGCAGCAGCAGCAGCAGCAGCAGCAGCAGCAGCAGCATCACCATCAGGGGTGGAGCCCCAGAGGGAGCCGCCCGTGAAAGCCGCCTCCGAGCTGGGCAGCCTGAGGGTGCCACCCCAGCCCCTCCCTCTGCCAACAGGCAGGGCCGGCCCGGGCTGGCTAGAAGGGCCTTCCGAGCCTTCTTAAGATTCACATGCTGTCCGTTACCCAAAATCAAGATTCGTTTTAAAAAGAAGAAAGTCCATCCACAATAGTTTTTAAAATGGTGGATCAAGGCAAGGGCCACAGTCAACTCGAAGGTGCGGAGCTCCAGGCAGGCCGGGCGCGTGGTGCTGGAGACGACCCAGAGGTCGGGAGCGGTGCCAGACACACCCGCTGCGTGTGCAGGTGAGAGGACTTGGTCCAGCCGAGGGGGGAGGCGTCCTCTGCTCGGGACTCACACCAGGAGGGTTTGTTTTAATTTTATATCAAGTGTTATTAGTTACCAAAACAATGTGTACTGGGGTAATTCCATTCTCTAGAAGCAACCACTGATAACAGTTTAGTGCCCACATGTTCAAACATTTCTTTCAATGCTCTGCAAACATCATTTTTAAAATTATTTTTATTATAACAGATTTATGTTATTCATATTATCTTGCTAGTTGCTCTGTTTTCTTTTCTTTTCTTTTAATTTAATAAATATTTATTGTATCCAGCAGCACCGTGGTCTTCGGAAGCAACTTGCCCAAAATGCCTGCTGAGCTGGGAAGACTGCGTGGCGCCCCCTGGAGGTCAAGAGGAGGGGCTGCCCTCGCTGTGGGTCAACCCCCCAGCCCCCACCTGACTGAAGCCTCAGAGACTGGACTTTTTCCTGGTCCCTTTCCTCCCCTGCTCCTTGGCTCCCATGTTGTGGGGCTTCCTATTAAAGCATTTGCTTCTCCTCCCCCCCCCCTCAAAAAAAAATAAAAAATCATTGCTTAATCCTATATTTAAGCCTATATTTTTTAACAATAGTTTTAGCTCTTACATTTAGCTCTCATATTTTTTTGTGGAAACTGAACATTTTAAATAATACAATATAGCAACTCTGAAAATCAGATTTCATCACTCACAGTGTATTGTCACTGCTAGTTTTTTTGTTGCTATTTGTTCAGTGAATTTTATGAACAAATTCTGTAAAGCCTGTATTCCTTGTGTGTGGTCACTGGATCCTCAGCTTGGTTAGCTAAGTGGTCAACTAGTGACTGGATAAAGATTGCTCAAATGCCTGGAAGTAGTAAGTCCACAGGCTATTGTGGAGAGGCTTTGTGTGCCTGTTGAGGCACATCTTCAACCCTCAGGCACTTAACAACTCTTTATTTTTTAGCCTTTACTTACTAGTACTGCTGCTGCAGAGCTACAAGGGCAGCCAGAGGTGAAAGATTAGGACCGGCTCTGGACTTTCCTGAGTAGCACACATGCATGTGACCATCTAGATTCCCAGTCATTCAACCACTGAGCCACCCCAGCCAGGCTAAGTTTTTTAGCTTTAATTTTTAAAATTATATTTCCCAATTGTTATTGCTGTCCCAGGAAGTTGCAGTTTTAAACAAGTGCTGCTGATAACTTTCTACAAATGTCCCAGGACAAGGGCTATACACACTAAGCTAGTTTTGTCAGGTTCGTATGGCTAATATGGACCTGCATGGAGTTTTGAAAAAAGTAATTTTGACCATCTTTTTACATACAGAAGCTATTAAATTTTTAGAGTCAATACTATCAATCTTTTCCAATATAATAGACAAAAATTATTTTCTATCTCAGATTCATATGTTTACCTTTCTCTAGCTGTCTTGTAATGTCATATTTATGAAACATGAATTTTGGGGGTAAAATAGCACAGGTTTAGGAAATATTAGAAGGAAATTAAGAGGACTATGGAGGAAAGCATGGCTGCTGAGCAGCAGAAGGTATATTTCCATAGAATAGGGGAGCTGGAAAGCTGCAACAAGTATATTCCATAGACTGAGGAGACTGGGAACAGCAAAAGGTGTATATTTACAAAATAAAGGGAAGGAAGCCCTTCATTCAGGAGAAGAAAGCCCAAAGGGAATAGGAAAACAATAGGGAAGGAGGGGTGGGGGGGAGAGGACCTCACAAGTGAGGTTCAACCTTTGAGCACAGGAGTTACTATAGTAACCAGTCTAAGGGAATAGTGACCAATCAGAGAGGATATCAAGGCACCAGGATGGGCAGCCTTCATAAGCCATAGGGAAAGGAACCCAGTGGGACCCTTTTCCCCCTCCCTGCGTGGGAGTCCATTCTGTGGGACTGTTTCCCGCTCCCCATGTGGGAGTCTGTACTTGTTCTTCAATAAATGTCCACCTTTATTATACCACTTTCTGTCTGTGGATTCATTCTTCGATTCTGGTGGACAAAGAATCTGTGTTCCAGTCCAAAAATTCCGTATCATTTAGATTCAATATTTTGTAGTATTTTTTTTCAAATTGTTAACTCTCTGAGAACCCTTTTATGAAAAAAAAAAAATTTCCTTTCCCTACTGATTTGAATTTCCACCTTTTTAAAATATACTTTTTGGGCTCTTTATTTCTTACAGAGATCTGTTTGTCAATCTGCACATAGGTATAAAGCCATTTGTTATTGTAAAATTAAAATATTATAATATTGCACAACACAAATGCTCCCCTCCTTTACTTTCTGTTTTTCAAAATTTCTTGTGGTTTTTATCCATTTACTATTACAGATAAATTTTGGGTTCATTTTTGTTAAAACTTGCCTCCAAAGTAAAATATGAGCATTATAATCTGTACTCTTTTGTAATTACATTAACCTTAAAAGTTAATTTAAGGAAATTGAAATTTTGTAATATTACATCAGCAAATACATGGGTATATTAATACCATTCCATTTATCCTCATTTATTTTATAGCACTCAGTGAAATTTTATAGGTTTTTTTTCCTTCAAATAGATTGATATTACTTTGCATATTTACCTTTAGGTAGTTTATATTTTATTATTATTGTGAATCTCTTCTTTTTTGCTGTGTAGATTCTAAGTATATTTCTATTATAAGTACAATTTTGTTTAATGTACATTTTGAACTTATTTGTTCTTGATGAACATTTCTGTAATGTGCATATAATGATACTACTTATGTTCCTTATTCCTTATAGCAATTTCATTTGTCAGAATTTCCAGAACAATATTAAATATCCGTGGTGTTAGTAAATCTTCTCCCTTATTCCTAACTTTAATAAGAATGTCCTTCTCATTTTACCTTCACAAATAGCATTGTCTCTTGGTTTGAGTTAGGTTTTTACATATCAAATTAAGGGAAACTCCTTCTTTTGGAATCTATGATTTCAAGAATTATTAATGAATATTCACTTTTAGCTTTTGAAAATCTGTAGAAATTCTCATATTTTTTCTTCTTTTACATATATTATTAGATTTCCTGGGGTAAAACATTTTTAATTGGTTTAATAAACTATTTGTTCATGGTGCATCACTCTTTAATACACCACTAGATATAATGACTTAATAGATTTTATTTAGAATTATTACTTCTCACTATGAGTGAGATTGATTTGTAGGGTGTGGTTGTTTTTTTCCCAATATCATTTTTGTTACATTTTGGTATCAGGAATAGGCTGGCCTTGAAAAACAATCGCAATGGTTTTCTTCCTTTGTTTTACAACAGTTTATATACAATGGGAATTTTTATTAAAACTTTGAAAAAGTTACTTAGAATAAAACCCTGGGCTTAAAATCTCTTTCAAAAAACAATTCTTTGACAGCATTTTGAGTTTGTTCCTTATGTATTACTCCATTGGGTTTAGTCAATTTCAATTATTTGTATTTTCCAAGAATTTTAATAGTTCTTTAGTCAATTTTAAGTATCTTTTCCAAGAATCAGAGGAATCATAGGATGACCTCACTCCAGGATTATAACAACTATTTACCAAAAACTCCCATTTCTGACGGACTCCAAACATAAATAATTACCATATTTTCCGGCATATAAGACGACTTTTTAAACCCAGGAAAATCTTCTCAAAAGTCGGGGGTCGTCTTATACACCGGGTGTCGTCTTATAGGGCGGGTGCTGAAACTTCTGAGCCGGACTGGAGGATATGCAGTCACCGCACACGGTGGGGGGAGCTCAAAAACGGCCGGACTCCGCAAGTGTCTCAAGTTGGCTCCCTTTTGTGCCACATATGGTCTCTGTCCAGCTGCATTGAAATGATTGGAGTGCGGCCAGGTGCTTGCTGCATACTGGGTGATGCGGGATGCGGTCATGGTTGTTTTTGAGCTCACCCCCACCATATGTGACGATCTTATGAAAGCAGCAAGGGCAGCGCTGTACAAGTATGATAGAAGAAAATCCACTCACCAGGATTCGTGGAAAGAAGTAACCTAACGCGGTCCCGATGACAAAATGAGGGGGCGCCTCACCAGGAAGGTGTAAGTGAAGGGCGGAGCAAGCTGCAGGCATCTGGGATGCCAGGGGTATGGAAAAAAGAGATAGAGCTGTGCCCAGAAAAACACGCCTCTTTCACCCCTCTGGCCCGCCCTTGTATCCTATCACCTCTGGCATATTCTATTTCAAACTAATCTTCTAAGAAAAATTCCTACTTTCAGTACATTGAGTGTTTTAATCACATGTATGTTATTCTAGTAATCATTTTCCTTTAACACTTCCTAATGTCTCAGCTTTGTGTAAAGTGAATCTTTAGAGGGATTAGCCTGTGAGTTTCTCCCTCTAAAACACTTTCGTTTGTTCATTTTTACCTTACTGCTGTGATACTCAGCTCCTAAACATGATAATCTTTGCTGCTGAGCTGATTGGGACTCAAATGGGGGACATTTCATCAATTCTAGATAGATATTTACAAGTTACAGTTAGAGATTACAAGCAATGATTTCTTAAATATGACACCAAAAGCACAAACAATAAGAGTAAAACATAGATAATTTGGACTTCATGAAAATTAAAAACTCTTGAGCTTAAAAGTTTGTTGAGCATTGTCCCGTGCATGAAAAGGTTGCAAGCTTGATTTCTAGTCAGGGCACATATCTGGATTGAGGGTTTGATTCCTAGTTGGTACATGTATAGAAGGCAACTGAATAATGTCTCTCTGTCTCTCTCCCTCCCTCCACCCACCCCCTCTCTTCCTTTCTCTTGTTCTCTCTCTACATGTCCTCAGGTGAGGATTAAAAAATAAAACAAACATTTGCCAAAATAAAATCCCCCTTAAAAAAAAGGAAGTGAAAAGACATTCCACAAAATGAAGAGTGATTACTAATTTGTACAAAATTTCCTTTGGGGTTGATAAATTGTTCCGAAATGAGATGGTAATGATGGATGTACAACATGTGATTATATTAAAAACCACTGAATTAAAATATTTTAGGAAAAATTGTTGGAATAAATTTTATTTCATTATACAGGCATATTTTGGAGAAATTGTGAGTTCAGTTCCAGACCACTGCAGTAAAGCTAGTATTGCAATAGAGCAAGTTGTAATCTGTTTGCTGGTGGATGGTCTTGCCTTTAATTTGAAAAACATGCAATATCTGAGAAGTGCAATTAAACATTGTATCCCTATAGTTGTATCTCCCATTTTACCTAATCACCTGCTCAGTTTGTCTTTTTAATGTTTCTTCATTGTTATTATCTAAAACATAGTATTAAAATATTCATAAAGAATTTTCCAGTAGTTAATACAATATAGATGGTCACCCACTTAGAATGGTTTTGAAGCATCCATCTTATATGAGAACTGCTGTTTGAAATTTTAACCCTGCTAATTGGCTTCTGTAAAATCTTGCTTGCTAAGACTACTCCCACTTCAGCGAGGCCATTAAATTTTCCCCGACATGTTTATCAGTGCTGGCGCCAGGCTAGGCCTCTGGTTGAGGTTTCAAGGCCCAGCACATACAGGCTCTTTAAGAACTTGCAAAAGGGGCTGGGAACACTCCATATTTGGGAGACAAAGAAGGTAAAATCATATAAATAGGGAGAATTCCTGCATGTTGGGGCCCAGAAATTAAGATAGGTTTTCCTCTGGACCCGCGCGTAATAAATGTAACTCCATCTCTCTAAGTATTGCTTTGTTCTTCTTCGGTTTTCTGTAACATTTTGGTTCCCTGAACCGAGGAATAACTAGCTTGGCCTTTTGGCCTCCAGTGAATGGGCCAGGTTTGGGGCCCGGGGGAGCCAGATAGGCCTCCAGGAGGTACCGCTCTGCTGATTTAGTAGAATTGAACCTGGGGACTCCGGGCCCGCCTGGACCTCAGCCCAGAACCCAGCTGGCATCTGGAGAGAGTGGACGGACACTTCTGGACCTGTCGACAGAATCTGTAAGGTAGGGCCCCATCGGTTCAGCCCACTCCAAGTGAGTGGAAGGCAGTGCTTGATCACCTCCCCGGAGGCCATAGAGCTTCCTCAGGCAAATTAATCAGGAGTCAGGAATCAGGTGACTGTTTAAACTCTGGGTAAATATCTGGTAGAAGTCAAAAACTTGGACTAGCTAGTATATAAATGTGAGACTCTGGAGGTGAATGAAGGAATTATGAGTTCACTCTGCTGTTTGTTTGTGTGGAAATAGGCAATTTGCTACCGAGAAGGGGTGACTGGACGCAGTCTTAACTCCTCTGATAGTTTCTCACCAATACATTGGTCGAGAATTCTGTTCTGGGGCGTGGGTGCCTGGAGTGCCCCCAAGCCTGTCTGGGGAGTTGGGCATTGTTTCATTTATCTGCTCAGCTCCAGTTTGGGCTAGTCTACTGAGAGAGTGTGAGTATGGATGTTTGTCTGTCTTGGCATAATTATCTGCTCATTAACTGATCTGTGTGAAGTGAAAGCTACTTTGTGCCTTCTGGCTGTACACATGAGAGTATATGTTATCCCTTTCTGTTGTTTAAATTGTTTAAAAATAGGGCTGACTTTCGGTGATGGGTCTTAAGCAGCGCTGCTGAGTTATGTTTCTCAGAGATGTTTGCTCTCTATTAGAGTGGGAGGGAATTAGCCCATTTAGCTAATAAAAATTTCTCTCTCTGTTTGTATGTTTGTATAAGTAAGGGTTTCAAGTTTGCTCTGATTTGTGAATTTGCTGTATTAAATTGAAATTTTAAAGTCCTAAGGTTAATTTAAAGGTATAAATTTGTGACATTTCAAAGAGCAAAGAACTTTTATTTATGGCTTTCTTATTTCTTTTGGTGGTCGGAGACTTCCAGGGACAGGGCTTACAGCTCCGCGGGGCAGAGAGATTTACAGGCCCTGTCCCTGCCTGTGACATCATAATCCAACGTGGAACTAAGGCTGAAGTTATTATTAACTATCTATGGACCAAGTTAACTCTAGTTATGTGTCTTGTGCAGACTTTTGTCTTCGTGGTTATATGTTTTGTTTGACTTATTTTCAGTTATTTATTAGGATCCTCATAGAGGACATAACCTGGTCTTTCCCTTCCTCTCTCATCCTGATTCTAATAGCATCTGTAACTGGATTAAAGATATTTTCTTTCAGGAGGCCATCCAGCCTTTCAGTTCGCAAGAAATCTGCCTACACACCCTTATCCTCACCCGCTATCTTTTCTATGAATGAATCCATGGACAGAACGTGGTATAGTGGCTGACTAATAGTCATTTTTCCACAGGTGGAAACTCAGCCTTCGAAAGGGAGGACTGGTACAGCGATAGTCTGTAGTTTTCTCTGAAACTCCCACTGTTTCTATTTCTCCCACTGTAGGAATTGTCTTCCTCTGACTAACAATCAGGAAGGGAGACAAGCATCTGGACTGGGGGACGGGACGGGTGGGGAGGGGGTGGTCAGAGAAATCGAGTGGTAAAGGAGGAGGATTTAAGATCCTCTAGGAGTCTAGGGGCTTAGAGTAAAAATCTATGAGGGAAAACAACGGTTACAGATTTGAATGAGAAAAAAAGTATCCTTAAATGTAAAAAGCCTGGTTACACAGGATCTCAGACTGCTTGCCTTATTTCCCCTGCTAAGGACAGAGTAAATGGTTAATGCAGAGAAGGGGAGAGGGGTGTCAGCAGTTAATTATGAAGCTGGGAGAGATAGGTTTTTGTTTATTTTTACTGGCTGCAGACCGCTCTGCTGGCGTAGGTGTCTTATCAGAACTTCTAGCTGCCCTGGTGATTTAAAACTCGTTGCTAGGCAGACTCAGGCCCCAAGAGCCAGATGAAAGAAGGGGGTGAGGGAGGGCTGGATGCCTGAGCTGCCTGTAGTGGCCTGGATCTGTAAAAGCGGCAGATAGAGCTAGTGAAAGCTCCCTGTTTACAAATGTACTGAAAGGGTTCAGTACCTGTTGCTGCTGGAAGAGGAGGGACTGAGATCCCCTTCCAGTGAACTCCCTTGGGAGAGGCCTGGTTGCTGCTCTGCCACAAAGGGGACTGGCAGGAAGACAAGGGGCCTAATACCCAAGCCACTGCCACAGAGGTGCTTTGCAATATGCATGGTGCCTTGGGGGAATGAGATGTACCAATTATTGCCTGTTTACCTCTGTCCCAGCCCCCACTTCTAAGGGAATATGCACCAGGGCAGGGTAGACAGACAGGCAAGGGCACAGAGACTCTGGAGCTGACGGCCTGAGATTAAACCCTGACTATGCTTAGGAATAGCTATAAAATTTAGGCAGTCACTCTGATTTAGTTCCTCTAACAGTAAAATGATGGTGGTAATAACAGAATCTACTTCTTAGGGTTGTTTTGAATAGATATTAATGCATATAAAGTATTTACAGACATGTCTAACATTTAAGAGTTATATAAATATTAGTTATTATTAGTAATATTAATAGAACATAAGCCCTTCTATATGAATTAGGGTTCCTGGCCATAGGTAAGGAGTGGTAGGCAGTTGACTGTGTGCATCTGTCAAGCAGCCAATGTCCTATAACTTGTGTGGCCTGTGTTTAAAGAGATAAATTGGGCCATCAAAGTAGGGCCATTAAAAAATTACAAATTGGAAAACCAAAAATCTGGGCTAGTTAACAAGAGGCTGAGAGGAAATATGGCTGAGAAGACTCAGGGTAGGGCAGGTATTATACCGTATTTTCCGTTGTATAAGACGACTGGATGTATAAGATGACCCCCAACTTTTCCAGTTAAAATATAGAGTTTGGGATATACTCACCGTATAAGACTACCCCTCTTCCAATGCACACCAAATAAAAATTAAAAAAACATCAGATTTATTTCAATATGGTGATTTTAATTCAAATGCTCATGACATGCAGGTACTTAGCAGCGAGCACCTGGCCACACTCCACTCATATCAATGGAGCTGGACGGAGACTGTAAGAGGCACAAAAAGGAGTTGAGGGGAGACACTTGCGGTCTCCGTCCGGCTCCATTGAAATGAATGGAGTGCGGCCATTTTTGAGCTCCTCCCACCGTATGCGGCAACAGCAGATTCTCCAGTCCGGCTTGGAAGTTTCAGCACCCGCCCTATAAGACGACGCCTGGCGTATAAGAAGACCCCCGACTTTTGAGAAGATTTTCCTGGGTTAAAAAGTCATCTTATATGCCAAAAAATACGGTTACCAGTCTAAGGAAATAGTGACCAATCAGAGGGGATATCAAGGCACCAGGACCTGCAGTCTTTTAAGCCATGGGGAAAAAGAACCCAGTGGGACTCTTTCCCCCTCCCTACTTGGGAGTCTGTTCTGTGGGACTCTTTCCCCTCCCCATGTGGGAGTCTGTACTTGTTCTTCAATAAATCTCCATCTTTGCTATACCACTTCCTGTCCATGGATTCATTCTTCGATTCCGGCGGACAAAGAATCCCGGGTCCAGTCCAAAAATTTGGTATCACTATGATCTTGAGACTTTAAACAAGACAAGTTAATGCTGACCTGGCCTGTTTTGCTCAGTGGTTAGAGTGTCAGCCTGTAGACTGAAGTATCATGGGTTCAATTCCCAGTTAACTACATGTACCTGGGTTGCAAGTTTGATTCCCTGCTCCGTAGGGTGTAGGAGGCAACCAATCAAGCTGTCACCCTCATATCAGTGCCTCTCTCTCTCTCTCTCTCTCTCTCTCTCTCTCTCTCTCTCTCTCTCTCTCTCTTTTGCTCTCTCACTCTTGCTCTCTCTTCTCCTTCTCCTCCTCCTCCTCCCTCCCTTTCTTTCAAAAAAATCAATGGGAAAAATATCCTTCAGTGAGGATTAGCAACAACAAAAATATTGTTAATGCTGAATGACAGGATTTTCTTATTTTAAATGCTCTCTATGGTAATTACCTAATGTGTTCTTATTCACCAGACATGATAGTCACACCTATGCAAGAGCATTGTCCAGTCCCTGGAGCCCATGGCATTCAGGCTTGGTCCACCCCACCTGGCCCATGTCATCTTCTGTACTTGTGCTGTGTGTGGAAAGAGGTGGAGGAAAATAGGGAGCCTGGGATCCTGGGTACAGATTAGTCTCCTATTACTGGTGTCTGCCAAGCTCCTGTTTCTCCCGATTTTCCTTTGGAAATTTCTCTACTCTCCTGATACCTGGAGAAAAGTGGTGATTCCCTGGCAGATTTGCAAAGCAAATTTATCTCTAACCACAGTTAATTTAACCATGGGGGGAGTGTTTACTGAGAGGAGACAATTAGACTGGCTTCCCTGGAAAGCTGACACTGGGAAGTGTTGGACCTATAACATATACACTGAGTGGTCAGATTATTATGATCTCTGAACGAATAATAATCTGGCCACTCAGTGTATATATTAGAGGCCCGGTGCATGAATTCGTGCATGGGTGGGGTCCGGCCAGCCTGGCCAGGGGAAGGGGACATGGGCAGTTAGCCGGCCTGCCTGCTGGTTGAACTCCTGGGCGAGGGGACAATTTGCATATCAGCCTTTTATTATATAGGATATACACTGAGTGGCCATATTGTTATGCATCCAGGGATCATAATAATCTGGCTACTCAGTGTATATATTTGGGTACCATTGTCAGCCATGTTTTTCTCTGTGGGCTGAAAATAATAAAAGCAAATCAAACTTAGTCACAGAGAAGAATTTCAGGTGATTGAGTCAACGAAAGTAGAGAATTTGAGATAAGAGATGGAAAGTTCTGAGGTATCTCTCATCCACAGCTTCACCATTAAGACCATATGCTGCGACTTATGAGGTTTCTAGGTGAGTTCTGAGTTGTATGAAACTTGATTACCAATGACTGGACCTGGGCGAAACTGATGGAACTGCAAAAACCCAGTAACTGGACAGGGATGGAACCAGATCAGCCTCATACTCTAAAGGAGAACTTAAGCCCATTGTTGCTCATCATGGAGGTTGCTGGCTGGTTTCTGGATGACTGCATAGTAAAGGAAGAATTGAGGGAGGCAACTCCATTTTTTAATTAGCCTCCTATATATTTAAGGAATCTACTATAATACAAATATATAATATAATATAGATTCATTCCTAATTAAGTGCCCAGGATACTATTACTTTGAGTTTCAGCTTGAAAGAAATAAGCAATCCACCTGGTTCAGGAATGAAGGCAATAAGCCAAATACCAAGAGAATCTCTTAATCTCGGGTCACTTGGGCAGGCAGTAAAAGCAAAGTACTGTGGTTTGGCATAGAGCCCTCTATTGCTCCAGCCTGAATACCCACATTCTGGGTCAAATTCTAAACTTAACTATAATTCATAGCACTTGAGTTTAAACATTCGCATCTACCTGGCACATAGAAGCATCCAAATAAGAGATGATGATGATGATGGTGATTTTAAGTCATCAAGTTAAGGTAATGCTTTCTTCTTCTTCTTCTTCTTCTTCTTCTTCTTCTTCTTCTTCTTCTTCTTCTTCTTCTTCTAAAGCTACTCATACTTTGTCGCTTAAAATAATAAACAGAAGAGGGACAGCTGCAAGAATATTTTCCTCTTAGAAATAATTAATTGGACACACTGCCAGATCTAAAAAGTTTCTGCTCAATCCCTCCTGCCTAGTTCATTTCTCATCTCAGCACTCTCCAAATCTAAAAGCTTCCACTGGGATGTTGTGACTGGACGAAAAGGGTTCATTTCTTGGTGAGCATAGCCCAGTGAACCTCAACCAAGACGGTACATGAGCAAAAGGAGTATTACTCGCAACAAGCAAGGAGAGCACTGGGGACATCTCCCACAGCAGAGTCTCCCCGAATGGACAGGGGAATTACCTTTTCTGGGATTAGTTACGCCTATTCATCAAAAAGGGGACAGGCCATTACAGGTAGAGGCTGGCTCATTCTAGCACAGGTGCAGTCTTGTGATCAGCCTTTCAGGGCACAGCCTAATTCTGCAAGACTGCTCAACAAAGATGGTTACTTTCACAACTCAGCAACCCTTTTACCTCAATTCTGCTTACCACATCCTGAACTAGTCAGAAAGATGTGCACAAATAAAAATTTCTGAATAAATAAGACAGGTTTCTCCATGTATTCTGATTAAAGGTTCAGGCTATAAGAAAGTAATAAATAAATGAATTAGAAACTATCTCCTTTTGGGGAACAAGGTGTATTTGGAATTCTTGGGGAGAAAAGCAGTTGGGTTTGTAATTAGATAGAAGGCAAAGAGGCAGACAAAATGCTTCTTTTGTCTTTGCTATGAACTGGCGGTGGTCTTGGTTCCATGGGGTTCTGGCTCAGGCTGGTTAGGTATTCAGAATCGTGCCTCCCTGGCATAAACACACCCATGAATGATGCAAGACAGACAAGTATTAAAGAGAGAAAAAGACAAGGAAGAATGTGTGTGTGTGTGTGTGTGTGTGTGTGTGTGTGTGTGTGTGTGTGTTGTGAACAGTTAGAAAAGAAAACAAGAACTGGAGAAAAGGAAACTTTTAGAAAATGAAATTTCAGCATTGGGCTGATTCCATTTCCAGCAGTCTAGCTAGGATCTGCTCCCTGAATGACTCACCAGTAATGACCAGTAATGATAAGCCAGTTCACCTCTATGAGCCTCACTTTCCACATCTGATAAATAACTGATTTGGAATAGCTTATTGGATCCCAAACCCCTACTGCACAGAATTATCTAGGGAAGTTTTAACCTTTTGCACTAGGATGTCGAGATTAAAATTACTCTTTGAATGTATCAATAATTTGAAATATAAAAAAATCCAAATAAGTTTGTATGAAAAGAAACTCCAGTTTTTTATTCTACTGCCGCGCTTTGTAAAATCTGGGGTATTTAAAAAATTAAATCCCGAGTAGAATAAAGGAATCGAGAAAAAAGCAAGCGAGTGCAAAGGGTTAAGAGTAATGCTAGCCCTAGCTGGTTTGGCTCAGTGGATAGAGCTTCAGCCTGCAGACTGAAGGGTTTCAGGTTCGATTCCGGTCAGGGGTACATGCTGGGGTTGCAGGCTGGATCGCCAATGGGGGATATGCAGGAGGCAGCCAATCAATGATTCTTTCTCCTCATTGATGTTTCCATCTCTCTCTCTCCCCTCTCCTTTCCTCTCTGAAATCAATAATATATATATATATAATAATATATATATATATATTTAAAAAAAGAGTAATGCTAACTTGGCCTCATCCCAGACCAATTGATTCTGGGAAGGGGCCCCCAACTTCAATATTAAAGATAAATCCTCAGGTGATTTTGAAGTTCATGAGGGCTGGAACTAGGGCTGTGATGATCCCTGGTGTCTATTGTGTGATTGAAATTCCCTGAAATTTTAGGAAAGGTACTGAACAGTTTATTTGAGGTGAAAAAAATAAATCCAGATTTTCTCCTCGCCAAGGATGTAGAAAAATTTAATAGAGCTCCAATGTTTGAAAAAATTTCTAGTGCCTTTATTATGTTTTTTCTTCCTTGTTTCTACTTCTTTCCCTTCCTTTCTCTCATCTGTATCTGGTACAAGAGATAGTTTTTGCTTATTAAAGTTTAAATGGATAACAAGTAAGCAATCGATGATAAAATTAGAAGAAAAAACCCTCCTGGCTATCTATTTATATTGTTTAGAAATTCAAATTCAAAGAGACAAAAACCCCATCAAAAATTTTAAAGGAAAATACATTTTCAGGATTGAGAAGAAAGACCTGGCAGTTGAGTGGGTGCTGAACATGCTGAAATTACTAGATGAAATTTGAATATCAAACTTTTTTTTACAGACTGTTGGTTACAGACTGTTGGATCCTTGGGAAAATCATTAGTGGATGTTTTTTAATTTCTTCCTGTCAACATGAGAAAAAGGGAAATTAAAAGTGAAATATGACAACTGATTAAAATCTGCATGGGAAACTGAAACTTAAGTAATCGGTATGACTCCTCAAGTTTCAGAATAAACACTTATTTTCAATGACACTTCCAGGAGATGGATGTAAATCAGAGTTCCTTGCCCTTGGTACCATTGGCATTTGGGTTGGATAATTCTGTTGTAGGAAGCTATCCCATGTATTGTAGAATATTTAACCAGCATTATTGTGTATATCCACTTGATGTCAACAGCACCCTATAGTTATGACAGTCAAAAGTGTCTTTAGGCCTGGCCAGCATGGCTCAGTGGTTGAGTGTCAACCTATGAACCAGGAGGTCATGGTTCCATTCCTGGTCAGGGCACATGCCCGGGTTGCAGGCTCAATACCCAATAAGAGGCGTGTAGAAGGAAGCCGATCAATGACTCACTCTCATCATTGATGTTTCTTTCTTTCTCCCTCTCTTCTGTTCTGAAATCAATAAAAATATATTGAAAAAAGTAAAAAAATAATGGCCAGTGTGGCTCAGTGGTTGAGCATTGACTTATAAACTAGGAGGTCAGGTTTCAATTCCTAGTCAGCGCACATGCCTGGGTTGTGGGCTCGATCCCCAGGAGGGGGCATGCAAGAGGCAATCAATCAATGATTCTTTCTCATCATTGATGTTTCTCTTTCCCTTCCTCAAACTCTGAAACCAATTTAAAATATATATATATATATTATAAATATATATATATATATAATTGATTTTTTTACAGAGAGGAAGGGAGAGGGATAGAGAGTTAGAAACATCGATGAGAGAGAAACATCGATCAGCTGCCTCCTGCACACCCCCTACTGGGGATGTGCCCGCAACCAAGGTACATGCCCTTGACTGGAATTGAACCTGGGACCTTTCAGTCCACAGGCCAATGCTCCATCCACTGAGCCAAACCGGTTTCGGCAAAAAATATATATATATATTTTTAAAAAGTGTCTTTAGATGTTGCCAAATGCAACTTGTTTTTGCCCTGAGGGGCAGAATCCTCCTCTTCCTTCTTACCTCCTCGACCCTAGTTAAAAATCACTGCTACAAATAATACTCTCATATACAGGGTATCCCAACAAAATGTATACACACTTTGAATGATTATAAAGTCAGTGTTTATTAACATACAGTTCATTTTCAAAATTTAAAAGGATCTACAGAAATGAAATTTTTTTTTGTTAGTGTCTGTTTTCAAACTGATAACTGTTCTGGTCCAGGCACTGCTGATACTGCATGAAGCAAGGGAATCTTATGCATGAAGAATCATTCATTTGGAATTTGGGGGCCTTCAATTTGTCAGCAGTTACCAGTTTTGTACCATAAACTTTATCTTTTATGTATCCCCATAAAAAACATCTAGTGGCACTTTAGGATAAATTTTCTTTGTTCAAAGCTTTGTCTAGCTTCACTCATTACTTCAAATCAGTTAAACCTGAAAAGGAGTGAAAATTAAGTGGGTTATCAACTATTAAAGAGTGTTTACATTTTGGGGGGCACCCTATATATACCTTTTTTTTTTAAATTAGTTTTCACAGCACAGCCAGTATGAGATAACAAATGGAATTCAGGGAGGAGAGGAAAAGTTGAATAAAGATAAAGAGAAGTTGGGGATGTCAAGCCAATGCCAAGTCCATGCTAGCTTTCAAGGCTTTTAAGGACAGGATAATGGTCTTGCTGGGGGCCAATGTTGCAGGTTATATATTGACACCCTTTGTGATTTGACACATTGAGAACTCCAGGGCCTTCAGGGTATCAATCGGCACACCTGCCAGTGTTCTACAGGAGCAATAAGAAGTCATGGATGACCCAGCTCCTCTTCCAAGATGCCCTCCTGAATTGCTCTGCCGGCTAAGTATGAAGTACTGTTTGGAGAATAACAGGCCTTTCGAGATTTTGCTTGTTGTTGATAATGCTCTTAGACATCCCCCTTTGCTGGTGACCTACATCCAGTATCAAAGTGGTATTTCTGTCTTCAAACACCATTTCTTTGAGCCAACCAATGAATTAAGGAATTAGAGCAGTTTTTAAGGCCCACTACTTCAGGAGGAGCTTTGCTCAAGCTATTGCTGCCACAGAGGAAGACATTGATACAATTCTGGAAAAATTAAGACACCTATGCCCACTTCAAGAGTTCTGCTTGGGCTTGGGATGAGGTCACCAAGGAGTATGATTGCCATCTGAAGAAGATACTCAAAAAGTTCATCTATTACTTCAATGGATTTGCCTACAATGAAGAACTTGCAAAAATCAACAAGGCTGTGGTTGAGATGGAAAACAACTTGGATGAGAAGGACATTGAGGTGGTTCCTGAACAATGGAGTTGTTGGAACTGGAAGAGGAACACAGAGCTGAAGAAGAAGCAAGAGTAAAGGAAAGTGCAGGAAAAGAGAAGAAGAACCCCCCCAAAAAAAATTTACAGTGGAGGGTTGAGCAGAAGCTTTTGCAAACTTCAACAAGTTCCTAAAAGAGTTTGAAAACATAGACCCCCCCCCCCAAACTAAAAGGTTTTTATTGTACAGAGGAATGTTCATGGTGCATTATCAGCTTACAAGCAAATCTGTGGTGAAAAGGAAAGAAACAAACTAAGCAAACCTCCATGAGAACATATTTCTGAAAAGAATGCCATCTCCTCAGGAAGAGCTTCAGGCAGTATTTTGGGTGAGGTTTCCAGAAGAAAGCATTGTTGTCATACGAGATGACAGCTACTTGCTTGCTCTTGTCCCTGAAGACCTTCCAGTGGGACAAGACGTGGAGGAGGAAGACAGTGATATTCACGATCATGACTCTGTGTAGTCCTAGGCCAGTGGTCGGCAAACTCATTGGTCAACAGAGCCAAATATCACCAGTACAACGATTGAAATTTCTTTTGAGAGCCAACTTTTTTAAACTTAAACTATATAGGTAGGTACATTGTTATTAACTTAATTAGGGTACTGCTAAGCTGGCCTTTGCTAAAAACTCAAGGGGCCAAAGAGCCGCATGTGGCTCGCGAGCCACAGTTTGCCGACCACTGTCCTAAGCGAATGTGTGTCTTAGTTTTTAACATAAAGTTTAAAAAGTAATAATAATAATAATAGCAAAAGCTGACAGAATTAGGATATAAAGAATGAATATTTTTGTATAGTGTTTGAGTTTTAAGCAAAATCTTATTACGAGAGTTAAAAAGTTTTAAAAAAAAGTAGAAGTTTATACAGTTAAATAAAAAAGGTGGCAGTAAGCGAAGTTAATTTATTATTGAAAAAAAATTTTTTTTTCAAATAGAGCCTTCTAAGTGTATGGTGTTTATAAAGTCGACAGTAGAATACAGTAATGTCCTAAGCCTTTACACTTGTTCACTACTCACTGTCTGATGCACCCAGACAACTTCCATTCATGGCAAGGGCCTTTTACAGATGTACAATTATTTTAATCTTTTTTCCTGTATTTTTACTGCATCCCTTTCATGTTTAGATATGTTTTGATACCCAAATACTTACCATTGAGTTACAGCTTCTACAGTATTCAGTACAGAATCATGCTGTACCATAGGATCCATTGCTATACCATATAGCGTAGGGGTGTGGTAGGCTATACCAGCTAGGTTTGTGTAAGTGCACTCTAATGTTTGCTCAGTGATGAAACCCGCTCAACCAGGCATTTATTTCTCAGAACTATCCCGCTGTTAAGCAGCGTATGACTGACTTGCCTTACTGTCTATCTCTCTCACTAGATTGTTAGTTGCACGAGGTTTGGAGAAAATGTCTGCTTTGTTCATTGAAGAGAAGCAGCATATGCCACTCCAAAGTATGCCACGCTGGCATGGGGATTATTTTGAGCAGAAGGCAACTGAGGAGACACAGATACAGATAGTCCTGCTTTTCGAAAGTTCACTTCATGCCACTCGGCTTTCATGACAGACAGACATTAGCACCTGTTTTTTTCTAATTGAAAGTTTCAAAAAGGGTTTTCGCTTTTATGAAAAGAGGCAACAACAACAAAATAGTGTACTTCGTTTCTTTGGCACGGAGCCTTTATAGAGGCAGTGCACTACCCCAGCCTCGAACCTCCTTCCCGGGAGGTACACTCAGCATCCCAGCATCTCCCCGTCTCAGCAGTGGCTCTGAGCTGCCTGTGAGCATCTGTGCTCTATCCCGAATCCATTAGCAAAATGCCTCCCAAGGGGATTGCTTCTTCGCTTTATGCTCTTTTGGCTTATGAAAGAGTTCATGGAAATAAATGCTTTACTCTTCCATGAGGGCAGGGAACACTTCCGCCATCTCCCTATCTGCCTAAAAAACAGGACATCATTTCCTAAAGTTGTTCCCCCGCCTCCTCTATCCAGAGAGGAGGGACCGCCTGAAACAACTCCAGGTCCTTCTCAGTCCAGACTCACTATCTTCTCAGCCCAGACTCACGACCAAACGAGCCTAGATAACAAACCTTTCTAGCTAGCAGCTGTCTTCCAGTAGTTTAGCCCCTTATATTTACCTTCCTACAATGTGACACCCTAAAAACTCAGTTCTTTTCCTTTGTCTTGTCACTTCTCTGAAAATGTATTGTTCTTTTGTTAAGATGCTACACAAGCCCAAGATCTAACCACCTCTTTGAGTTACTCCTCACTGGACACTCCCATGTGTATGTAAGATGCACATGTTTATAAAGTTTTGTTTGTTTTTCTCTTCTTATTCTTCTTAGTCTAAATTATGGGGCCCCAGTCAAGAACCCTAAGATGGGTCGAGGAAAAGAATTTTCCTTACATCACCATAGTATGTTTGGTATCTAGCACTGGAAACTATTTGTTGATCAAATGAATGAGTCATTTTACTTTATGTAAGTGCAGTGTTTTATTTGCTACAAATTTACTGAACCAACTGTTATTTCTGTTACATAACATTCACAGAGACATGGTTTATGTCTCTCTTCCTTTCTTACACACAGAGAGACATATATATTCTACTTCACTCTTTTTGGAATACAAGTAGTATTTTATCAGGCTTGAGTGATTGTTCAACAGTTACATGTTTCTGAAAGCAGCAAGCAGAAAAGATGATTAGTACACCTAAACGTAAAATGAAATGAAATGTCCAAGTGGTCCATATTTCAGCGCCTAAGGAGCGTGTCCCACAGGGTTCTCAAAGTCAGCAGCCAGCCTCAGGGCCCGCTCATAGTACTCCAGGGCTTTATTCATTTCTCCTTTCAATTTGTAGGTGAACCCAAGGATGCTCAAGCTTTCTATGTCTACTGGGTTTCTTTGAAGTTTCCTTAAAACCACTCTCTCCAGAGAACTGATACTTCTGTCTCTTACAGATGATGGCTTTTCTATTTTGATTGCTTTTAAATAATAGATAATTGCATCGACTTCAGATTTCCTTTTAAATTCCTGAAATCGACCTTGCTGGAAATATATCTCTTGCATTTTTTCTTCTTCAGTTGATTTCATGCAGAACACTTTTTGATAAGTCTCTTCAGCTTTTCTGCTATTGCCTGCAAATGAATACATATCTGCTAGGTGTGTATAAGCAACTTCAAATGTTGGCTTTTGTTCCACAGCAAATTCAAAATGAGATATGGCTAATTTTGTTATTCTGTCGATATTTTCTCTATCCGGTCCTCTAGGCTGCCAGCTTGTAGCTTTGTTTATTTTATGGACTTGTGCTCTATAGCAAAGCCCTATCTGGTGATGCACGAGGGCAGAGGAAGGTGTTGCCTGCAAAGCCATTTTTAAGAGCTGAAGAGCTTTACCTAAAGAGCCTTTTTTCCGGTAAAACATGGCCGCATATCGAAAGACATAGGCCTGCGAAGACATGTTGGCCAGTGCTTCTTCAATGTACTTTTCTCCCTCAGCTTGTTGTCCTATATTCTGAAGTTTCATGGCGAGGAGACACTTAATATACGCATCTCCTGGATTTAGCCTGATGGCCCGTTTTAGGGGCTGCACACAAAATGTCTTACGAGAGCGTGGTGTTTTGTTAAAGCCATCCAGACGATAGACAACAATTGCATACCCAGTGCTGAATTCAGGGTTTTCAGGGTCCACTTCCAGAGCCTTCTCAAAGCAGGCTTTAGCCCGTTCGTAATTCTTTCCTCCACATTTCAGCAAGGCCCATCCTTCCTTACAGTCCATCTCAGGGCACTCCATTGTGTAGCAGGAGGGGCTGGCAAACTTTTTGCAAGTGCTCTCCACCTTGTCCAGGTAAATCTGGGCGTCCGCCAGCCTGTCCATGTGGTAATACAGCCAGGCATAGTTGCCCCAGGTAACCAGCTTTATCGCGTCTGACTGGCGGATGTGCCCTGCCTGCATTAAGTCTTCAGCTTCCTTCAAGCTCTCCAGGGCTTCCTGATTCTGGCCATTCAGGTGTTTCACATAGGCCAGTAGGTTGTGTATGCCCACATTGAAGTTGTGGTCTAGGAACTCAATCTGATCCAAGACCCTGTTTTCTAAATCTTGCAGTTCAGTGTCTTCAATGTGCAGCTTCCAGGTAAAGTGACATCTCAGTTGAACAAGTTTGTCCTCAATGAGATTGTCATTTAATTCATCACTGTAAAAAGAGACAGTAATTATATGTAGTTTTTCAGGAGCATTTGGAAATGAAGCCAGAACTCTGAGTAGTGAAATGTTATCCCCACGTGTTCCTGATTCATTATCGTAGAGCACCTCCCAGGGCTCCATGATGGTGTCACCAGGACAGAGAGCAGGTTGACTTAAAAACCTTGGGAAAATGCTAATCACGTCATGCTTCCGCCATGAAGATTATGAGAAAGCAATCAAAGAGATTAGTTCTTCTCATGTCGAATAATTTCAGCACCACCCTCAATACTGCAAAGCCCTTCTCTCCTGGCCTTTCTCAACATTGTAGTGCATCACTAAGGCTGTCTGAAGAAATGCGGACAGAGGGTTCACAGAAGGGTAGATTCCATACTCATCTTTTCCATATTCCCTACATATAAACATAGCTTGGTTTTCTGTCTTCCCAGGAAGGGTCCTGAGCAAAATACGGTATGAGAACCAAATATGGTTTCATGAATACTTAAACTGGGGTGAAGAATTGTGGTACTACCCTGACATCTATGCTTGAGTGAACTTACTCAACCAATTCCTGAGAGATTGAAAAATTGGTGGAACCATCTCTCAATGATGAACTTACTGCACATGCACAGGTCAGAAGTAGGGGGATGAGTGAACAGATGTGCCTATGCAAGGAAGTAGTAAGTTCCACTTTTGGAATTCAGTGAGCCTGCTTTCAGGTAACCTTGCAGCATAGTTATTACCAGGAACTCAAAATATCAACAATTACAGTGCGTTTAGCTACCCATGGGAAAGAGAGAATAATAATGAATCAGTAGGACAAGAAGTTTTCTTTCCATTCAATCCTCCTCTGAAGTAGACTGACATTCTATTTCCCTTACAAGAACATGCGAGGAGAGAAATAAATCTCTCTAATACTTGAAAAGGTCATCCTCACATCCTATGTAGTTATATTACATCTGTGTCTTCAACCAATTACCTTATATTCCATACTCAACGTATCTTCAACCCATTAGTCTCAAGGAAAGATCCCAGAGGGAACCCTTATGAATTTTTTTTATCTCAATGGATAGCAATTTTTATATAAATATTACCATCCTGACTCACAATATATAACTGTAATCTAATCACAAACAGACTATGTAACATTCCCTTTTTAAAACAACGGAAGAGAGAAAAGCCATAAATCCAGGTGAGCAGAGGATTCTCAGGCATACTACTGCCTTTGCAAATACAGCTGGCAGCTCAGTATGACTCTCTCATTTCTCCCCAAGTCTTGACTTCAAAACTCCCCATACTGCCAAGCCACCTTCCCCAGGCCTCAGAGGTGATGTCCTGATCGGAGTTTGTTCTTTCTTGAAGTCATACCTGAGTGGTTGACCACTCAAGTGAGGACATTCAGTGACCTTCCTTTTCACCACCTACCTGTGGTCAAGAAATATCTCCCAGTGAAGCATGTGTGTGCCTGTGTGGATTTGGCAGCAGTCTGGATTCTGTGGGACTCTGGCTCAGCTGATCAGTTGATTCTATGCTGCACAGTGTGTCTCTGGCATAAACAGACCCATGAACCACACAGGACAGAGTAGCATTAAGAAGAGAGAAAACAGCCAACAAGTGTGTAAAAGTGTCTCTGTGTGTGTTTACAAATAGAAAAGAGCAATGGAAACTAGAGAGGGAAAAATAATTCCTAATAGACAAGGTTCCTACCTGAAGCAATGAAACTTAAGCACTAAACTATGAGTTCAATATCAGGATTTAAGGACCAGCTCTGTGTTTGGCTGAAAAGCTGGATGAATTTGATTTAATTGAAACTCTATTAGTTGCCTTATCATTTAAGTAGATAGGTTGACCTTGGACAATAGTTTGCAATCCCGGTTGCAAACTAGAAAATTCCGTGTGCATCTTTAAATATATACAGCGTGTCTCCAAAAAATGTATACACAATGCCAATGGTTTAAACCTGAAAAGAAAGAAACATCAATTGAGCTATCAGAAAAAAAAAAAAAATAAATGTGTATACATTTTTGGGGGGACACCCTCTATATGCCTGAGCTATCTTCTAGTTCAATGAATCAGAGTCTCTGGGTGTGAGGCCCAGGCATCAGAATTATCAGGAATTAAAAAAACAAAAACAAAAAAACAGCAGCCCTCAAGGTAATTTTATTGTGTAGCCATGGCTTAAAGTCACTGAGCTAGATTTCTGCTGCTCAGAGTGTGGTCTATCCACCAGCAGCAATAGCATCAACTGAAGCTTATTAGAAATGCAGAATCTCAGGCCCCTCCATGCACCTACTAAATTAGAGTGTTCACCATGTTCAGGTGATTTGTTGGTATATTAAAGTTTGAGAGGTACTTTCTTAGATGATTCCTAGGCCCTTTTCAGGTTTAAATGCCATGGAGGGTGGACAGGGACTCATTCTGTACGTACTTATCTTTCTCTGAGGCTCTGAATCAGTAACTTAATTTCTCTGTGCCTGGTGTCTCTGTGTGCACCTGAATAATTCACACGATATGATAAAGGAATGTAAGTCAAAGTGTTTTGACCTCTACACAGAGTGTCTGGTGTTTGTTTTTTGAAATTACTCATGCTTGCAAACATGTGCCAATCATCCTTAGAGAAAATGCTCAGCCACCAAGAGCTACTGTGCTCTGAAAGTACCAGTAATTTTCATACCATCTCAGGGGTCTTGGTGGCTATCTTTGGCTCGCCGTGATTTACATTTCCAACTGACTCCCATGTATTCCAGTTCTAACTGAATTTTCATGATTACAGATAAGATCCCTTATCTGTAACAGACCATAGGCTGAGGCCGTGTTGAAATCCTGATTGGCCGTGGAGTAACATGTAGGAGGGATTGGTCTTTCACTGGCACCCTTAGCCTCCAGCTCAGCCAGGCTCTCTGTATTGGGGTCTAGAGTATCTCCTGGGGGTCGGGGGTGGGGAGTGGCCAATCTCTGTCAGGGCTGGTGATTGCTCTAGAAGAGTGATTCTCGACAGGAGGTGTTTTTTGCCCCCAAGAGACCCTTTAGCAATGTCTGGAGGCATTTTTGATGGTCACAGGTGGAGATGGGGATGCTAAGGAATTCTAGTGGGCAGAGGCCAGGCCTGCTGCTGAACATCCGCCAATGCACAGGACAGCCCCCACTACCAAGAATTATCTGGCCCCAAATGGCAATAGTGCCAAGACCGAGACACACTCATTTGTTCTGAAAGAACTTTCTGCAGTGATGGAAATGTTCTAAACCTGTGCTGTCCAATGTGGTAGCCACCAGCCCAGGCTACTACTGAGTACCTGTAATGAAACTGTGGATCTGAAGAATTCATTTCTAGATTTCATTTTAATTAATTTAAATACCTATGTAGTGGCACTAGGAATGAACAGCATAGCTTTAGATAAAGGCCTGCACTGTGAGGTGCTTGGCTTGCTCCACCCACCTTGATGGAAACAGCAGATGACTTAGACATCAATTTCTTGAGAGTGCAGCTTTTACATCCTATGCAGTTCATTAAGCAACTGCCCACATTTTCTGGGCACTGTGATCTTTGGCTGTATATGGGGAAATACACATATGTATCCCTGCTCAACCGGAGACTAGTAATGCTATTCTCTCTGCCATTTCTTCCAATAAAAACCACTTAAAAGATCTGTGTTCTTGTGTCTCAAGACTTCATATTACTCCAGGTAGAACTTGCTTAGAAGTAACAGATGATGGCAGTAGAGAGTGCAGGCAGCCCATTTATTAAAAAGCATGATCTGTAATAGACTGGCGTATTTCAGGGCGGGGGTTGGTGGGGAGATTAACCAATGAACTTATATGCATATATGCATAGCCCAAGCACAGACAATAGTACGGGGAAGGCCTGGGAAAGGGACTGGAGCAGAGTGGAGGGGGTCAATGGGGCGAGGGTGTGTGTGTGTGTGTGTGTGTGTGTGTGTGTGTGTGTGTAATGGGACATCTGTAATACTTTCAACAATAAAGACAGATTTTAACATCTGTAATACTTTCAACAATAAAGATAGATTTTAAGAAAAAACATGATCTGTTGTCCATAGTATTCCCTATGGCTTCTTGAACCTCCCTCCTTCAGCTTTTTCATAAACATTTTGAAGTTTCTTGACAGAGATAACTTTAGCATACCAGTTTTTAGGACTCAGCTCCATGGCCCAGTTCTTAGGGTTGGGCAATAGTTCATTGGAATGCCAACAACCTGGGTTGCTGGGCTTCTCTTCCAGAACTTTTTTGAAACACATCTTAACCCTTTCATTGTACTTTCCTCCATATTATTATTCTGCCAGTGCTTTCTCACAAGCAATCTCTACATGCTGGGTTCTCAGACTTGCAAACTTATTGAAATACTTTCTGCCTTGGCTATGTAAGTTTGTGCTTCTGAGGTCATATCAAGTGATTTAAGAAAAGCAAAATCCAACACCCACTCATGATAGAAACTCTCAGAAAACTAGGATCAGAGGGTTGGAACTTTCTCAGCTTGATAAAGAACACCTACAAAAAGCCTATAGCTAGCATCAGATTTAGTCACAATTATACTTTTTTAAAAATATATTTCTTTACTGATTTCAGAGAGGAATGGAGAGAGAGAGAGAGAGGCACATCAATGACAAGAGAAAATCATTGATCGGCTGCCTCCATTGACTATAGTTTATACCAGCAATGAACAATTAGTATTTGAAATTCAAAACAAAAACCACTTATAGTAGCATCAAACCCCTCCCCCCCCCCAAAAAAAAAAAAAAAAAAAAACAAGAACCACTTAGGGATAAATCTAATAACATATGTAAAAGATTTATATGAGAAAAAGTACGGCACTCTGATGGAAGAAATCAAAGAAGGGCTATTTCCATATTAATCGAATGGAAGAGTCAGTATGGTTAAGATGCCAGTTTTCCCCAAAATGATTTACATTATTTTAAAAATCCCAATCAAAATCTCAGCAAATTATTGTGTGGATATCAAGAAACTGATTCTAAAGTTTTTACTGAAAGGTAAAAGACCTAGAATAGCCAACACAATGTTAAAGAAGAACGAAGTCGGAGATCTGACACTACCCCACTTCAAGACTTACTATTGAGCTACAATAATCAAGACAGTGTGATACTGGCCAAAGAAGAAACAAATGGATCGAGAGAACAGAATAGAGAGACCAGAAATAGGCCCACACAAATATAGACAACTGATTTTTTGACAAAGGGACAAAAATAATTCAATGAAGAAAGGATAATCTTTGGTGCTGGAACAACTAAATACCTATCTACAAAAACAAAACAAGAATCTAGACACAGCCCTTATACTCTTCACAAAAATTAACTCAAAATGGATCATAGACCTACATAGAAACGCAAAGGAGATATCATAGGATAGAATCAAAGTGACCTTGGGTTTAGCTGTAAGATTTTAGATACAATACCCAAAAGCACCATTGATGAAAGCTGGTGATAAGTTGGACTTCGTTATTGATGAGTTAGATTCTATTTAAAGTTAAACTTCTGCTTTGTGAAAGACACTGTTAAGAGAATAAAAACACAAGCCACAGGGTGGGAGAAAATATATGCACAACAAATATCTGATAAAGGACTTGTATCCGGAATACACAAATAATTGTTTAAACTAAACAAGAAAACAAAATAAAAACAATTTAAAAATGGGCACAAGATCCTAATTGACACTGCACCAAAAAAGATATACAAATGGCAAATAAACATATGAAAAGGTGCATGTCCTTTACATGTTCTTGGGGTGTTGCAAATTAAAACAGCAGTGAGATATCAGTGCACACCTATTAGAATAGCTAAAATCCATAACACTGACACCACCAAGTACCAATGAGGATGTGGAGCAACAGGAGCTCTTGATTCATGCAGGTGGGAATACAGAATTGTCCAGCCACTTTGGAAGACAGTGTGGCAGTTTGTTACAAAACTAAACAAACATCCCCTTATCAATCCAGCAACCGTGTCCCCAGGTATTTACCCAAATGGGGTGAAAACAGGTTCACACAAAACAGGCACAAGAATGTTTGGAGCGGCTTTATTTTGTACAATACAAAAAAAAAACAAAAACACCAAAATAATGAACCCCAGTGTGAACAATGGATTTTAGTAATAGTGTATTAATACTGGTTCATCAGTAGGAACTACAAAACCAGAATGCAAGATGTTTATCTTAGGGGGAACTGTACAGTGGGTGAGGGTGTAGAGCAGGTTGTATATTAGAACTGTACTTTCTGTGCATTTTTTATAAGCCTAAAGGTGCTCTAAAGATGGTTTATTATGTGGGAAAAAATGACTGTTGCAATAAAGTTGGGTGACTACTGCAACAGGGGACGAGCAATAAGAGGATGGTTCTGATCATAAGGTCTGCAAATGTCTCAAGGATTAGTCAGAAAAGGGCTTTTGTTTTCTGTGGAGTAAGCAAGGCTAGAAAGAGCTGGGTGTGGGCAAGGAGGGTCATGGAGGCTCATGGTTGGCCAGATCCAACAGCTGAGCAGGAAATATTTTCCCTTGACCTCAGTGAGATTTTGAGAGGGACTGTTTGGCATTCCAGTGGGTGTTTCATCTGAGGGGTGAGCCAGATTTCGGGGTCGGGGTGCCAGGGGATGTTTACATGGGCAATGTGTCTTCTGCTTTCAGGCTGAGGGATGGGCAGGGAGCTCATCCTGTGTCTGCTTTTTCAAATAGGCTTCAGGATACAGAGCTTAGTTGCATTGCTGACCAGTGATTCTTTCTTTTCTTTTTTTAAAATATTTTTATTGATTTCAGAGAGAAGGGAGAGGTAGAGAGAGATAGAAACATCAATAATGAGAGAGAATCATTGATCGGCTGCCTCTTGCACACCCCCTACTGGGGATCAAGCCCACAACCCAGGCATGTGCCCTTGGCCGGAATCGAACCTGGGACCTTTCAGGCTGACGCTCTATCCATTGAGCCAAACCAGCTAGGGCCTGACCAGTGATTCTTGCTGAAGGCTGCAAGTTGGGAGAGGACACATGATAGGGAGCGTCATGTGTCCTCCTAAACAAGCATCTCCTCCCACTCCTGACAGATTGAACTCTTGACCCCTCTCCAGGCTCTCTCAATGTTGTTGACTTGCTCTTTTCAACTTTTCCCAATAGTTGAGGTCTGGGAGGATGGATTGATAGCCCGACTCCATGGCCCTCACCTTTGTCCTAGTATGCACACCTTCGTAAGGTGCATAGTCTGATTGTAAATGCAAGTGACTCCAGATAACAGTCCCTCTTTTGTAGGCTCACCACATACACGATCAGGATGGAGAGGTGAGGAGTGATGTAAACCCGTTTTGAATTTTTTTTTCTAATTCAGGACTTTGACTCATTTGTAAATACAATGCCTCTTTCTGGTTAAGTTGCATAAAATGTTTTCCTGTGAAAACACTTTTGTCCCTCTTGCAAACAGCCCGTCAAAGTTGAAAGGTCTGGGTGAAAGAGAGTGGGGGATAATTGAAAAAAAGTGATGATTGTTGAATGAGGCCCTTTGATTTGTAACAATGAAGAAAAATAAAAATTCAGCATTTAGGGAGGGACTGGGGTAGGGAGGGGCATTAATGATCTTTGTTTTTCAGAATTATTCCTGGAAGCTTTCCTTGCTTTCTGAAGGAAATCTGACCTTTCCAACTTACTAGTATGCTAGTGCTTGAAATCAGACTGCTGAGCCGATGAACATGGAGGACAGCAATGGGGTGGCCGGCTGGGGGCCAGCTCCTAGAACATCCCACCCAGAAAACCTTAGATGTCATCTTTACTCATGGGGCAAATGAACTGGTATCAGGGATGAGCAAATGTTTGGAACTGTCAGGCCGTCCCTCTAAAACCAAGGACTCGAGCCCTAACCGGTTTGGCTCAGTGGATAGAGCATTGGCCTGCGGACTGAAGGGTCCCGGGTTCGAATCCGGTCAGGGGCATGTATCTTGGTTGCGGGCACATTCTCAGTTGCAAGTGTGTAGGAGGCAGCTGATCGATGTTTCTCTCTCATTGATGTCTCTAACTCTCTATCCCTCTCCCTCTCCATTCCTCTCTGTGAGAAATCAATAAAATATATTTTAAATAAATAAATAAAATAAAACCAAGGGCTCGACTGATCTTTAGACTAGACTGAAACCCCAGGACGGGCAGCCCTACAGTGGAAGGCCACGCCTGGGGAGCCTAGTAACCTGGACTGCCTGACTGAGGCATGTCCTGCTTGGGATAGCTAAACAACTGTAGATGCTGTTTCCAGGGGCACCACGTGTGTCTTCTGAGATTGTACTTCTTAGGTGTGTATCTGATGATCATGGAAGGCAGCCACGTTAGTGTATTGGTCAGGGTTGTGCTGTGCCACCAGGTAAAAGGGATAGAAAAGAAACTCAAGAAGGAAGTGACCTGACAAAAAACAGACCTTATTAATGAGTAGGATGACTAAATTCAGGATCCCTAAAGGGCATCCTGAGGCCAATACTGTAAGGTCTCCCCCGTCCTGTGGGATCCTACTGATAACACTTGGAGGGCAAAGACACCTTGGCTAAGGACCAAGGGGATGGACTATGCAGATAAGCATTAAGCCAGAGACCATGACCTTAGAAAGACCTGCTTGCAAGGTTGGCCCTTAGCTGGCATCTGGGAACTTGGATTTCTGGAGTGTTCTCACCATTCCCTAACCGAGAAGCATGGTTATTGTTTGTGCGAATGATGTGGTTAACGCTGACATCTGCTTTGCTTCTGGGAGTCTGGGCTTTGTTAGTGCTAAGTAGAGGGTCCTTATGTAACTAGTCTCCAATGAAACCATTAGCCAGGGAGTCTTTAACGAGCTCACAAGAGTTGTCATAATTTGATGTTGGAGCAATCAAGCAGGTGCTGTATGATCCTACTGGGAGAGACTCCGGGAAACGTGTGCCTCATTTTCATAATTCTTAGACCCATGCGCCTTTTCCCTGTGCTGGTTTTGCTCTGTATCTTTTTGTTGTCATAAATCTTAGCCGTGAATATGACTCTGTGTGGAGGTCTATGAATCCTTCTAGTGAAAACCGCCAGACCCATGAACTGTCTTGGGGATTTCTGTTGCTGACTTCTCAGACTTCTTGTTGGAAAAACAATGCTGCAGTGATTAGGTGGAGCAAAGGAAAGACAGGCAAAGACTGGCCAAGTGTGGATCTCTCTCTAACCCACCCAGTTTCTTGTGAGGATTCCCCCTGTAAGACTCTCCTTTCACAAATGGCATGCTCTTAGGTTCCCAAACCATGGGAACACGGGCTAGGGACACAGCATCAATACTTAGGCATACCTGGGATAAGAGTCTATCTCCTGGTGGATCCCAGTTGCAGGTTAAGTTTCCACATAATTTAGCAGGGGGAAAGGAGCAGGGACATCAAAGTTCTTCTGTTTAGTATCTCAAATTGGAGTCAGTGTTTCTCCATAACCATGGTGTGTGTGTGTGTGTGTGTGTGTGTGTGTGTGTGTGTGTGTGTGTGTATGGTAGGGGCGGGGGGGGGGGGAGAGACTGTGAACTGGTATTTAGCAGGGAAGCAATTGCCAAGGTATTCGTGTGTGCACAGCATGGTCCCGGGCCTGGTCCAGGGACCCCCTTCTCTCTCCCCCCTTCCCCTAAGTGTGACGGGGAAGCCTAGGATGGGCCGGCTATGGGGTGAGAGTTCCATGGAGGAGCTAAAATGGACAAGTTGAGAATAGGGTGGCACAGCTGTAGTAAGTACCCACCATCCCTAACAAGAGAAACGGAGAAATAATATTACTCTTAGTCACACATGCAAACCACACAGTTCTTTCCTGAGTAGAAATTTTGACATTTATTGTAGCATTACTAGCAACAATACATATTTACTATAGTTATCGCTATCAAAAATACATACATACACATGGCTAAGGTCACGCGCAACATGGAAGGAATATTGCAGGGTTAGTCAAAAGCTAGTCTTCTAGGGGGCCCAGAAGGTTAAACAGTAATGGGGTGAGGAGGTGAGATTCTGTTGGTAGGCAGTCTACCAGTTAGGACCCTTGGCAAGAAGGGCAGAAATAGGGGATTTCTGGTGAACTGAGTGCAAACTGGGATAATCACATCTCCCAGGGCTGAAGCACTGTTCCTGGGAGTCATCCGTTGCCAGACAACTGGGTGTGGCTGGTATGGAACAAGGGAGACAGACATGAGAAAACAACTCTCTAACAATGTACCTGAAAGCCATAAACAAGACCACCTCGCTCATCAAGCTCAGATTAGGGAACTCCTGCCTTCCGACCCTTCTCCCCCTCACAGCCACCATTCCTGGCTTCCTCCTCTCAGTTCTGTTCACTCCTCTGTGTCAGCTAAGGGATCCGAGAGCTTGCTGAGAGGGGAGCTGCCTGCGCCCTGGCCCGCTTCTTCTCTGCCTTCTGCAAGCTCCTCAGCTGGCAGGAAAAAGCTGCTTATGCCGGAAGGGCTGTTTTTCAGGAGGTGGCCCAGTTCCTTCTCAAAACATTCCGCTGCTCGAGGCAGATCTCCATTCAGCTTGTGAGTTAATCCTTGGAGATGCCAAGAATTCCGTGGAAGCTGCCTTTCAGCTCCGTTCGCAGTAGATTTTGTGCTTAAATGATGCTGGACAGGAGTGTCTTCCGATTTTCCATTTTGCTCCTGAAAGTTGGAATAGCCCTGATGCAGTGGCTTTCTCTCCGCCTTATTGAAAGCTGTCTGATAACATTCTTCTGAGTCCAGCTCAGTGAGATCAGAGTATACATACAGAGGATCCAGTCCCTTCTCAATAGCTTTATTCGCATAGTCCATAGCAGATTTCCGTAGTTCTTCCATCTTCTCTCTATTCCCACCAGCTTCAGAGTCCTCTGTGCTCTGAATTTGTTTCTCTTTTGCCCGATAGCAGCATGCGATCTGGCGACAGATGTTGGAACTGTTGGGCAAGGATTCCAACGCCTTTTGAAGCAGTTCAATTGCTTTGTCTAGATCACCTTTTCTTTGGTAAAATGTGGCTGCATTGCGGAGGACATCTGTTTGACCAGGTGCTCTCTCCAGGGCCTCTTCTATCAACGGCTCCCCTTCAGCTTCTTGATACATCTTTTGCAATTTCAGGCCCAAGAGAACTTTGACATACTGATTGTCGGGGTTGAGCTCAATGGCCTGCTTCAGAGCACTGACACAGCACTGCTTCGGTGGTTTATCATCCAGGCAGTACATCGCGATTGCCAGCCCGGTGGAGAATTCTGGGTTGTTGGGTTTCTCTTCCAGAGCCTTCTCAAAATTCGCCTTCACCCTTTCATTTCGCTTTGCTCCGCACTGTAGCAGGGTCCACCCTTCCTCAGAGTCAAGCTCAGGACACTCAATGCTGTAAGGATTTGAAAACTTCTCACACACTTGTTTCACCTTGTCCACGTAGACCTGAGCTTCGGAGAGTCTGTCCATATGATAGTAGACCCAGGCGTAGTTGCCCCAGGTGACCAGGCTTCGGATTTCCGCTTGGTCAGGGTGCTGCTGCTGGATTAACTCTTCCGCTTGCCGCAAGCATTCCAGCGCCTCCTCGTTCTGACCACCTAGGTGTTTTATGTAGGCCAAGAAGTTGTACATTGTAGCTTTGAACTCCGTGTTTAAAAATTCAATCTGGTTACACACTCTGTCTTCTAGGTCATAGAAGACACGTTCTTCCTTGAATAATTTCCACGTGAAATGGCATTTCAGCTGTGGGAGGATTTTCTCCAGAGAGTTCTTGTTGACCTCACTGTGGAGAAAATAAACATGGTCACTCTGAGGTGCACCTGCCAAGCATCGTGCCGGGTGAGGCAATCGCAGGTTAACTGTGTGTGTCATCTTGACTGGGCCATGGATGCCCAGACTTTTGGTTAAACATCAGTTCTGGGCATATCTGTGTTCCCAGAAGAGCCTAGAATTTGCATCAGTGGACTGAGTACAGTAAATTACCCTCCACAATATACAATCTATTGTGGGCCTGGGGGGTGGGGCAGAGGAAGGGTGAATTTTCTCTCTCTGGTTGAGCTGGAACATCCCCTCAGGCTGGGACTTATCCCACTGGCTTTTCTGTGTCTGCAGGTTGCAGACAGTGAGTCACGGCCTGTCTCAGCCTCCATAATCACGTGAACCAATTCCTCCTAATGAATCTCTCTATCTCTAGCTTATTTACATATATATGTACAGGGTGGGGCAAAAGTAGGTTTATAGTTGTTCCTGTGGAAAATAATACAATAACTGGTAAATAATAATATAAGAAGAAACCATGTTTCGCATACTCACTGTCAACCTACTTTTGCCCCACTCTGTATACACACATATGTATATATACATACGTATGTATGTATACATGCATACGTATGTATGTATACGAGCATAGGTGAGAATCTTTATTAAAAAAAAATAATAAGAGCCGTACTTTAAAAGGCAGATTAAAAAAAACGAATGTTTACAAATTAGGTAGAATACAAAGGAGGGTTAAAATTCTCAAAGAGGAAAAGCTAAACATCCAATTGTATAAAGCCTCTTCCCTTGTGAGAAATGGGCATCAAGATGAAGCTCCAGTTTGGTTTCTCAGCTGAAAGTGTACAAAATAACTTAGAAATAACTTGAGGTCAAACGCTGCGAGCCCATTACTTGTATCTGCCTGCTTTTGATCTAAGGAAAGTTGATGACCACAGTGCAAGGCAGAGCTGATGGTACAACAGCCGAGAGTTCTCCGTCCGCCATTCACCTTCAAGTGCAAGCCGTAGAAAGACAAGCCTTCAGTGAAGTCTGGGTTCTGCCTGACTGAACGTCCTCTATTGCAGTGCTCAAAATACTTTACTTCTTGGCCAGCAAAACACGGAAGAGCCTGGCACAACCTTTAGCAAATACTTGCTTCCTCTTCCCAGCTTTTGTGGGTTGGGCTTGACATCAACCTGCCGCATATCTATGTGTCTCTTATGGGTTCCGTGTTTCTGGAGAACTCTGACTCTACACACCCCTAAGTATTCCCAGACAGAAGAGCAGGTACTTTCCTCTTGCTTCCTGGACTCACCTTTCTGTAGCTATGGTCTGTGTGAAAATCCACAAAGCATATCCCTTCTACTACGTGAATAGATATGCAGGAGGTGGGCTAAGGTGGATGAGACGAGAAACCTATGGTGAGAGGAACTGGGCTCTCTCTTGTGCTGCTCAGTCACCAAGTCAGGGCTCAGTCCTCACTCTGAGGGGTGAGTTTTATTTAGCTATCCAATGACCTTCTGCAGGGCTACCTTTTGTGTCACTTTGTGAGCTTTGGGGAATACTAAGAAAAATAAAGGTTCTATCTCGGCTGTCTCTGCCCCTAGGAGCTCACAGTCAGGTTAGATGGAGCCATGAAAACACAGGGAATGTTTGCCACCATTCTGTGTGATGTAGTCTTTTCCCTTCTTCTTCTCCTCCACTTCCCTCCAGGCACACAGGACCCACGACAGCTGGGTTTCAGCCTGATTGAAGCAGTCTCCCCAACAGCCCAGATCCCAGAGAGAATGAACTTAAGTACATGAAATACTCTGCTTTTTTTCACCTTCAAATTTTCATTATATATTTGTTATTTGTTAATTGGCATGTTTACATGTTCCTATGTAATTCTCATTTAGGATACCATTAACATATTTAACTGAGTAGATACAAATAAAACATTTGAAGATAATTCTAATTTAATTAAAATACTATTGCCTTTCTAAAAACCAATGCTCCATCTGCCAAGCTTTCCTCACTTATTAATTTCTATCGTATGTGTTTGAAAGTTGCTCTAAATACTCTTTATATGTATACGTATAAAATTCAGTAAGTTACTGGGCAATAATTAAATCAGACATTTGAAGGGAGGACAAGCAAGCAGGTGGAATGATGGCTGCAGTAACTTGACAAAAAGAATGTCTCCATTCAGGTGAAATATGGGGAGGTGAATGCCCTTCCTCCCTGGAGACTATGTATCTAGTAGAAAACATTGGGGAGGGGGGAGTCCCTCTCCAGGAAGAGATTTCTCATGGCCTCCAACGGCAGCCTTGAGGTTGTGCTGACCAAAGCGGATAAAAGCAGCACTGCAACTCCTTTCCTGTCTAAGGGCTCTTTTAGGGATGAGAAACTGATGATTGGGAATCACTTCCAAAAAGTGACTGGGAAACACCCAGAATCAGCCCATTTACAGTCACAGTCTTTTCTCCTTCTCCTGGACCCCTATCTGGATGGTGACAGACGGCCTGTGGGAGCTGCCCACAGACCCCAGCAAGGACGCCTTATCTCCTTCCAGGGCCTGGTGAAAGCCATTACTAGGCTAGACTCTTGAAATTTCCCGAAAGAGGCCCCGTTTAAATGGTAAGAGTTTCCAGAGAAACCTCCGAGGCAGCTTGTACAGGGACGGATGCTGAGAAGGGACAGACAGAACTCGTGGCCAGTTATTTGGTCAGAACAGGCACAACCCAAGGAGCCCATCTCTTCAAAAAGTGAGCCAAGGAACTCTCCATAGCAGGGCGTCTCACACCTTCACGTGCTCATGGGCCACATCAACCGAGGACCTGGCTGAAATGCACTTCTCAGTTCAGCAAGTCCCGGATGCTGCCTTTATAACCACCTCTCAGGGGGTGTTGGATTCAGACCACACGGTGAGTAGCAAGGGCCCAATCACTTTTTGGAAGTGATTTCCAATCACCGGTTTCTCATCCCTAATAGAGCCCTTAAAACAGGCAAGCCTTGCCGAGACCGGTTTGGCTCAGTGGGTAGAGCGTCGGCCTGCAGACTCAAGGGTCCCAGGTTCGATTCCGGTCAAGGGCATGTACCTTGGTTGCGGGCACATCCCCAGCAGGGGGTGTGCAAGAGGCAGCTGATCGATGTTTCTAACTCTCTATCCCTCTCTGTAAAAAATCAATAAAATATATTTAAAACAAACAAAAAAACCCTTGCTTTATCGCAACACCCTCCACTCCCGTTTACGCACGTACTCGGCAGGGAGCATTGAGTGTGTCTGGGAGGTTGCTGTGGTCCTCTTGAAATAGGTATTCTATCCCTCCTCTCCCTCCCCAGGCTTTAAGTCTGCTTAGGAATTCAGAATGCAGGGCCCCGTGATTTGCATCCTAAGAGAGCGCTCTGCTTTATTATACCCGCCAGCTGCAACACAGCTTGAAACGGCAACACTCTCTCCCTGCCCACGGGGGGGGGGGGGGGGGGGGTCTGGCAGGTCTCTAAGAAGACACATTCCTCAATTCTGAGAGAGCCAATTGGAAGGCAGAAGCGACCTCATTCTAGATCGTAGTTTTGCTGTGCTGAGTTAGTCATTAGCACATTTGCTGAGAAGCAAGCATACTTTAAAAGTCACCACCACCACCACCACCACGGAGCTCACAAACCGCCGGTTTGGTCTGACAAAACCTAAGACACGAAAGAGGAACCAGGACCTCCGTTGCCCCTCCCCATTGCCCAGATTTTGCCTGGAAGGAGCGGAGCAGGTTATCCCTCGGGGCTCCCTCAAGAAACTCCAGTCCTCGCCCTGCTGCCAGCCGCCAGCGCTCCTGCGGGCACCTCCCTCCGTGTCCTCAGACTGCCTGACTCAGTAAACAGAGCCACAGAAATAAAAAGGCATGGACTAACTGGTCAGAGAGGTCCACGATCCAGTTAAGAGCAACGCATCTCCCATCTATAAGCACACACCGAAGCAGGAGGGTTCTGGGAGGTGCACGCCAGAACAGGATTCGTGAGAAATGCTCCGCTTGCGAGCAGAGAAGCCAGGCATCCTTACCTCATGATGGCGATGTCCCTGGAATTCCGAGGTGCGGGGGGTCCAGGCTGATGTTACGTCCTGCCTGTGGATCGCAAGCAAGGGCTGATGAGGTTTGCAAGCCCTGGCGCTGGCCCTGCGGTCTGTGCTTTTATGCAGAGGAAATGGAAACTGAAACTGAGGCGATGCCCTCAGGATTCCTGGTGAGGAGAAATGAAACTAAGGTCTGAGCGCGGACCGGGAATATGGTTCCACTCGGGTTCTGAAACTGTGTGTGAGCGATTGGAAAAGGCACTAGAGTTGGCTTGCAGGTTCCGTGCCCTACTCCCAGAGACCTGATCCAACCTGGGGGTGGGCTGGGGCTCGGGAATCTGCATTTTTACACGCCCCCCTGGATTTACTGTTGCAGGAGTGAAACCCAGGGTCCTTAGTGTTGTGGGGTCGAACCCTGGAGTCAAAAATAAGACCCCCGGAGGCGAGGGCATCACACGCAGGTGGCCACCCTCACGACCGCGCCGTCCTAGGTGTAGGCAGTCCTTTGAAAGGTCCAAACCACAAGAATTTCCCTTTGTTCTAAATTCTAAATACATTGGAAAGTGGATCTATCTTGCGAAAGCAGATTGTACAAAAGCAGGACTGAGCAGGGTTAATAATCGCTAAAGGTTAGTCAACTCCTGGAGCCACTGAGTCCGTGGGAATCAGTCTCCTCTGGTCCTGGTCCACAGGCACAGGAAAATGACCTTGGTGAGTTTCCAGGTCTCAATCTGGAGCTGAGGTAACTACCCTATTGTTTAAGCAAGTAAGTGAGTGCAGAAGCCAGAAGAGCAGGGTTAAAATTTAAACAGCAGTTTTTACCTAAGTATAGTTGCTACCATATTTCACTTACGACTTTGATTAAGTTTAACTTGAAATCCTAATTCTAGAAATCATCTCTCCCTTTATAGATACACCCCTCAGAAATGAGCCTGTCCCCCAGGTAATCCCCCCGACGTAGCAGAAGACAGGAGCCCAAATCTGACGAATGATCACAGTGTGGGGGCCTCGGGCATCTTGACCTTAGTTCTGTTTCAGCTCCTGAGCCCTCAGATGGAATGGCCCTCTGGCTCCTTTCCCAGAAGACCAGACAGAGGGATGCCAGCAAGAACCTCAGAGCTGTCCTCAAGGCCTGAAGAAAGGACTCATTATCCTTACCTCACCTCGGACCGAGGAGCTCCCTAACCCGTAGTGTCTCGTGATTTTTGCCCTGTATAATCTGTAACCTACACACCATCTGGGAGGTAGGGCTTTTGCTCAAAAGCTTCCTGTTCTCCTGGGTGGCACCATTCGTCATAAAATAGCCAGTATTTCTCCCCTGGAGTTCTCGGCGTCCGGTGTTTGGCTCTGCGAGCGCCGTGCTATTGGACTCTGTTCTGTTGCAGGAGTCCCTGTACCACATATGGAGAAACACTGTCCTAGAGGGGTTTGGAAAAGCAGTTTCCTATTTACTTGCAAGAGATAATGTAAGTGAATCAGACAATCCAGAATAGAGGAAAATAAACACGGGACACCTGGATTTAGGCTATCTCTTGGATCAGCTCTGGGATATTTCTTGAGCCTCATTTCTTTACTTTTTAAAATGGCCTAGAATGAATTGACTTTTTCCTTCCATCCAAATTATAGAAAACTAGGCCATGGGGAGATCCATTCTTACCTTCATCTAAGGTGTGGCCCTAAGGAGTGAGTCGCCATCAAAGGGTGGTTCTCACCCTCCAAATAAAAACCCTGAGGGCCTAGTCCTCCCAGTCCCTGCCCCTCTCTCTAACGTGAGCATAACTGAAAGCATTAAGACATTTCACCCTGTTGGCCTTTGTGCCCGGAGCTCGGAAATGCTTGGCACTGGATTTTGTGCCCAGAACTGGGAAATGCTTGGCACTGGATTAATGACCTAACTGTATGTAAACTCTTGGGTGAGTAATTTGCCCTCTGAACCCCGTCTTACTCACCTAGGAAATGAGGCTAAAAAAAAAAAAAAAAAACCAGTTCTTCCTGCCTAGAGCTGTGGGAAAGATGATAGGAGATAATGCATATAAAGCACTTAACAGGACATTACCTACTACTGATCATGTAGAAACTGGTACAACTATGATTACTGGTAAATTAGTGCTACAATTTTAAGTGGATTTTGAGGGGGTGAAGGGGGCCACAGAGTTTCTCAGTGGATGGGACAGAGGAGGGCACCCATGAACCAGCTAACAGGTGCTGGGAGTTTCCCCATGTGGCTCTCCCTTGGACAATGTGTAGCGCTGCTGGGGAGGAGCACCTAACTCCGGTGGCCCAGAGGGAACAGGACACGTTCCCAGAGGCTTTAGTCCAGCATACTCCAGCATGCCCCTCTCAGACTTCCTCAGGTCAGTGCTCTGGACACCCCCAAGCACAGGTCGCTGCTAAACCTCTTGGACAGACCGAGGCTCTGGGCAGCACCAGGTTTTCTGGTCACCCTTACTCACACAGGTACAGTTAATATTACTCATGGCCAGGAGCCCATTCTATAGGAAAAGGTGACCCGAGGCACTTGGCAGTGAATTCCTCTTCCTCCTCTCCCGCTGCAGAGGATTTGGGAGCCCTTGGGTCTTCCTTTCCTCACTGCCTGAGTGGTCCCTTGGATCCCTCCTCCCCAGACAACCAATCCCTCCCAGAGCTGTTTGATGGGAAAGGCTCCTTTTTCTCTGCCCTCTCTCTTCTGAGGTTCTGTGCGATGGCAGAGCTCCAACTGGTCTGTATGACTTTTTGAAATCGTGTGCTAAGGTTATATATAGTTTACCTACAATAAAATGCACCCATTTTAAGTGGACAGTTCGATGTGTTTTGCCCAATGTATATACCCAAGTAACCACCAGCAGTAACTCCTTGTAGACTATCTGCATGGTCTTCAGTTTCCCGTGTGCCTTCCTAGTGGATTCCAGCCCCACCCGCCTCCACGCCCTGGCAACCATGTCTCTGCTTTCTACCACTAGCAATTAGATCAGTATTAGACAAGAGGTTAGGCCAGTGGTCGGCAAACTCATTAGTCAACAGAGCCAAATATCAACAGTACAACGATTGACATTTCTTTTGAGAGCCAAATTCTTTTTTTTTAAAATTTAATTTAATTTTTTAAAATTTCTTTATTGATTAAGGTATCACATATTTGTCCTTATTCCCCCCATTCCCATCCCACCCCCCAACACACACACATGCCCCACCCCCCTGTTGTCCTTAACCGCTGGTTAGGCTCATATGCTTGCTCACAAGTCCTTCGGTTGATCTCTCCCCTTTACCCCCACCCTCCCTTTCCCTCCCTCTGAGGCCCGACAGTCTGATTCATGCTTCCTTGTTTCTGGGTCTGTTCTTGTTCATCAGTCTATGTTGTTCATCATTTCCCCTAGATGAGTGAGATCATGTGCTATTAGAAATACACTTATAAGAACCGAAAATGAGACAAGCAATAATGGTTATGCTGACAGGCAAATGAATCAGTCTATAGTGAGTTTCTTTCTGGGCCAACAGTTCTTTTGAGACCCAATTTCAATGTCAAACACTTCCTTATGTGTACATGTCAGCCATGACATTACAGTTCTGGATGGTGGACAAATGGTGGTAATGCAGGTCTGACCCTCTCTGGTTTGGTCCTGGGCAACCTGTAGTGACGCACAGCTGTTAACTGCTAGTAGAGAGCCAAATTCTTTAAACTTAAACTATATAGGTAGGTACATTGTTATTAACTTAATTAGGCTACTCCTAAGCTGGCCTTTGCTAAAAACTCAAGAGGCCAAAGAGCTGCGTGTGGCTCTCGAGCCGCAGTTTGCTGACCACTGGTTTAGGCCATTATGTTTTGAAGAGAAATGATTTTCAGCTCTCCTCACAGCAATAAAAATCAACTCTAAGCATTTGGTTTGTTTTCATATAAGAAATGGAAAAAAAAAAATGCCCATCTGTAAGAATTCCCACCTTGAAGTGATTAAACTTTCAGGGCGAAATTCCTCTCAACGTGAGTTGGGTTTGGACTACCAATTCCATCTTTAATAATGTCTGCTGAAAAGAAAATGACAAGAAGAAGGCCTTCGGTCCTTCAAAGGAGAACAACAACAAAACCCTATAAAGAGGAATTCCTTAGCTCTGACACTGAATCAGCAAACTTTGTGCCTCAGTGGATCTAACCACTCCTGCCAAACCACCCTCACCCAGCTCCCAGCTCCACCAGCTGTTCCAGGGAACAGTTCTAGAAGTTTAGAGAGCCGAGTTCCTACTCCAGAAAAAGCCCCGAAAATAAAAACTGCGATGCTGATGAAGGTACGTTTAGTTCCTAAGTAACAGGACAACTCAGGACTTTGCCTGAACCCCAGAAATGCTGTTTCTCATTCAAGATCAATGGTATCTATGCATTGTTATCTCACTGACTGCAAACCGCTTCCCTGCAGGTCTCAAAAGGTGGGTCCAAGCTGACTGGCTCTTGGGTAATCTTCCCTATCTGTGGCAAATAAATGCTGAATGGGCTATTTAAAGGGGAAGTGGGGGTGGGGGGAAGGCTTGAGCAATTGCTTGCTCCCCGTTTCTAAGAGATTGCCTTTATGAGAGGGAAGAGGAACTGGAAAGTGAAAGTGATTTCACATCACCAGGAGGAAAATGAGTTCTGCTATGACTCAGTCAAAGTACATTGTTTAAATTCCACTCACACTCCCTGGGGTGGGTCCCAGGAAACTGCATTTTTAATAGTCTGTAGGAGATTCAGACTCCAGGGGGTTCTGGGACCACATGATGTGAAAAATTGTTCCAGAAATATTTTCTAAAAAGTAGTTTCATCCACTTTATCTGTGGGAGACAATTAGCGCTTGGGGACCTGGATTTAGTTCTGTTTGTTCAGTTGACCAGCACTTGGGTTAGCCATGAATCACATCACCGCGCCCTAATCTTCTGTTTTGCCTCTGCCTAAATGTAAAAAGCCAAGCCCTGGAGAGAACCTTGGCAGTTTAAATCTCTGAGTAGTCTAAGATAATAGTTTAGTTTTCCCAGCTGTGAAATGGGAAGTAGTAACACATGATATTGTGTAGTGGCTGGCTAGTTAGCTGATAAATTTACATGCCTGTATTTATTCTTTGAGCTCTGAAGGAGGAATACTACCTTAAGACACATATATTTTTTATTTTTATAAAATTTCTGAAGGGGTTCAGAATGAACCTCCCCAAAATGTGCCACTTTGGCCTGTGGACTGTTTTAAGCTGAAGACAATGAAGACCCAGCAAACTCAAGAAAAGCTTTGACCTCTCCCTTAACTCCCTAAAACAGTGATGGCGAACCTATGACACGCGTGTCAGCACTGACACACGTAGCCATTTCTGATGACACGTAGCCGCTGAGGCGGCTGCATGCCGAGGATGAAACATTTGCTGCTCCTGAGGATGAAACATTTGCGAAATAATGTTTTTTCCTCAAAGTGACACACTACCCGAGTTATGCTCAGTTTTTTGGCGAAGTTTGACACACCAAGCTCAAAAGGTTGCCCATCACTGCCCTAAAAGAATTTAGATAGAAACAAGACAGTGCAAGCAAACCCAGAGCTTAAAAATAGAAGGTGATTGAAGGAAAGATTGCTTTCTTTATACACATTTGTAATGAGTACTCGTTTTTAAGTTTGATTAACATGTAATCCACGTACTATTCAACTCATCCATTTAAAGTATAGAATTCAATAGTTTTAGCATTTCACAGTGCTGTGCAACCATCATCACAATACATTTAAAATTTTTATTATTTTAAATTTCTTATTGATTTGAGACAGAGAGAGAAACATTGATTTGCTGTTCCACTTATACACTCATTGGTTGATTTTTTATTGACCTGACCTGGGATTGAATGAGAAACCTTGGCGCATGGAGACAACATTCAGACCAACTGGGCTACCCAGCCAGGCACAGTCAGTTTTAGAATATTTTCATTAACCCCAAAGAAACTCCACACCCCATTTGTTGTTACCTCCAATCCTACTCTCTCTCTCAGTCCTCAGCAACCACTAATCTACCTCCTGGTTCTCTATTTGCTTACTATGGACATTTCATATAAAAAGACTCATACAGCCCTAGCTAGTTTGGTTCAGTGGATAGAGTGTCAGCCTGTGGTCTAAAAGGGCACATGCCTGGGTTCCGGGCTCAATCCCCAGTAGGGAGCATGCAGGAGGCAGCCAATCAATGAGTTTCTTTTCATCATTGATGTTTCTATCTCTCTCTCCCTTCCTCTCTGAAATCATTAAAATATATTAAAAAAAAAAAAAAAGAATTATACAGTCCTAGCCGATTTGGCTCAGTGGATAGAGGACCTGTGGACCAAGGGGTCCCGGGTTCGGTTCCAGTCAAGGGCATGTACCTCAATTGCAGACTCCTCTCTGGCCCAAGTCCTGGTCAGGGCCCATGCAGGAGGCAACCAATCACTGTGTTTCTCTCACATAGATGTTTCTCTCTGCCTTTCCCGCTCTCTTCCACTCTCTCTGAAAATCAATGGAAAAATATCCTTGAGTGAGGATTAAAAATAAATAAATAAAATAAAAATAAAAAGAATACAGTGTGTGACCTTTTGTGACTGGCTTCTTTCACTTAGCATAATGTTTTCAAGGTCCATCTATGTTGTAGCATGTATCAGTAAGTATTTAATTTATTTTTATTGCCAAATACCATTCCCCTGTAAGGATATACCTTTTTAATCTATCAGTTTCTTAGTTGATGGATCTACTTCTTGGCTATTATGAATAATGCTACTATGAGCATTCAGGTACAGGTTTATGTGAATATATGTTTTCATTTCTCTTGGGTACATAACTAGGGATGGAATTGCTGGGTGTGGGAATCCCTTGTCACGTCCCGCGTGTTTCAGGGTTCCCGTTCAGGTCCGGTTTCTGGAGAAGGCCGCAATCAAAATGAAGAGAAGCTAGAAAAGAATCAATTTGGGAAAATGGGGGCCAGGCGGGAGTCCACCTCTAGTGGGAGGACTGCTCTACTGCTCTGGCCTTTGCCATCCCTTTTATTGGGGTTCTGAGATACACCCATTACAACAAAAGACAATCAGCAAAAATTTACATGATTAACAGGTGAGAGATTCTTTAACTACCAATGTCTCAACTAAACTATGAGTGAATGGCTCAGACCATTCAGAGCTATTAAGGTTGACCAAAGCATTCCTTAAGGTTGACCAAAGCATTCAGATTCCCTTTTCATATTTAAGTTCCAATGTCTCAATGTTCGGTTTCCGGCAGCTGGGTCATATGGTGATGCATTGTTTAACAGTTCGAGGAAGTGCCAAACTCTTTTCCAAAGTTGCCGCACCGTTTTACATGAAGGATTTTAGCCATTAATGATCCCCTCTGCCCTGCAGCCTCCCCATAAGGTATAGATTACCAGCAATAACACAGTAGCACTGTCAATCATAAAGAAAATTTCTAATTCATTTAACCAAGTTGTTGTAGGCAGTGGGAATGGCACTGAGTGTTAGACCCGTGGGGTCAGGCTGGACCGAGGGTCAGCAACCTCTGAACCTGAGTTCTGGCTAGGACAGAATTCAGAGCCAAGACTCCAACTATAAGAGAACATTTATTTAGAAATTCCAGAGATGGAAGGAGTAATTCATAGACGAGGTGTGCTGAGGAAGTGAGTTATGGAGGCAAAGGAAGGGCCCCAGGAGCTTGGGAGTGAGGGAGATAATGGTAACGCGCCTAGGAAGAGGGGGACTTGGGGGGAGGGAAAAAGGCAAGGCAGAGCCTCCTGGCAGCTCCCAGAAGGGAGAGGGCGCTGAGTCCTCCTTCCTAAGGGTTTTAAGGGTGGAGATTTTAGGGGAGGTCCCAGGGAAAGATCTTAATAGAATATTTAGCAGCTTTCCAGGTGTGTCCTTTCAGGGGTGTGGTCTCTCTCCACTGATTGGTTGGCTGGCACCAGGGCCGGGGGTCATTATTCAATGCAGCTGGTCCCGAGGTCAGCTGTGACTGGTTTTGTTGCTTATCTGGGCCTGGAGCTGAAATATGACTGAGGCCTAGATGAGGAAAGGTCAGGGGGTTCAAACCGCAGGACCAGCGATATGCTAAGGGAGGAAAGGTCACCCTGGGGATAAAGTCCCACCCTACGATTGTCCTTTGCTAGGCACCCAGGGCTTTCCACCCTGGGGACCTTCTGTACCTGGCCCATCGTCCTTGCTCTACTCCTGTCTGTCTAACTGCCTATCACAAACTTACTGCCTTTTCCCCAAAGCAAATGATGGGGAAATGGCAGAGGCAGGGCGGGAGGAGACAGGAGCTTATGGTCTCCAGTTGGAACCCACATTTCCCAGGTTGAAATCCAAGGTTGATTGTGCAGATGGCAGGGATCCTAACACAGTCTTGTTTGTGTCCTTATCTTCAGGACTCTAATGCTGTCGCACTTCCAGACATAGACTGTGCAAGCCAGTTTGTTACCGGAAACACCCCCCCGCCCCCCACCCCGCCCCGTTGGCTCGGGCTGCCTGTCGCAATGTCCAATAACGAAGGCAGGGTTGAATCATATAAGGCGTTTATTGAGAAGACAACCAAGAAGACAAGGGGCTTATAAGCATCCCCAAACTGCCTTACAGCAAGGTGCAGGGGACAGGATTGTACAGGGAAAATGAACTGGGCTGAGGCTGGGAACAGAATGTGATGACATGCAGTCCTGACAGTCAGCAGACATCAACCCTTGTTCTTGGCTGTCAGGTGATGAGATGATGGCTTGGCTCCTGGTGGGGTTGGCCTGATCATGCTTAACAGTTGTGCTTGCGTGCTGGGTACGGTGTACATGTCTGCAGCTGAATCACCTCCTCCATCACTTTGTTCGGGATGCGAGTGAGTATGCAGGCCCACTGGCCTGAGAAATGAAACTTAGAAAAAAAAAAGTAACCCTCTGTTCCCATGTAAGAAACGTAACCCTCTGCTCCCATACATATATGTATTTTAGAATTTCAAAATAATACGATTATTTTTCAGATGAACTCAGGTGCTCTTATCTATCCGATTATATGTCCTCCTACCAAATTGACACGAGGTGGGAAGGAAGAGGAGTATGGAGCGTGACTCGGGTCTGCTGCCTCCACGGGCTGTGTCCGAGCTCTGTGGGAAAAGCACGACAAACCTTTCGCTGAGGACTCTGCGGCTGAGAAACAATTAGTGGGACTTGGAGCCCAGACGAGGATGAGAGAGGTTCTCCTCATCCCTTCGAGGGGGTGATGCACTTGAGAGTATCTTTGGCAGGGACATGGGTGCCCCCCCGGGTGGCAATCAAATACAGGGAATGATGAGCTATGTTGAAGCCCTTTTTTCGAGAAGACATTGAGGGCTGTGGGTGCTGGAAGCATGCCCATAGCTGATTCTGACCGACTAGTTCATCAGCACCGAGGAGACACCTCTCGGGGGCAGGTTATTGACCAGGGTGAGCCTGTGAGGAGCGTGGGATGTCCCGCCCCCGGGAGATGTGGTGAAGAGCCAGGGAATTACAACTAATGTGGCTCCCTTTGTTCCCGGGAGAGTGACATTTCAGGAAACATAGTTATATGCAAAATGCTCTTTATTGTTTTCCAAATGTCTCTGTTATAGTTTTAAGTCCTCAAGTAAAGATTAAGTGTAGTATGTCATACATCTCTTGCCTACTCGTCCCACCTTATTCCTTTTAGGGTTGTGTTCCTGGTGGTACGACATCCTTGAGTAACACACATGCATACACCTGGTGTACCTTCTCTGGCACACTGGAGGTGCCAATGGTCTTCACTCAAGGTCAATAGAACATGCCCAGTTTCCTTCCCCAGGCACCAGATCCAGTAATTGGTTACTCAGGCAAAGTGAGCTAAACCTTCCCTGGGGACATACACCTGTACAATTCCGTACAATGGGAGGAGTTTACCTTGGCAGCTGGTACGAATCATGTTTTCCACCAGAGAGGCCCCTTGAAAAACAGGAGAGACTCAGGGCTTCGTGTTTCTTTTGTATTCTTTACTTATCAAAAAAAACCCCTCTACTTATTATCTCTTGAGACTGCCTCCAGGGTGGGGCATAACACAGCATCAGGGGCACCTCCTCATTTCTCATGATGGAGTCAGACAAGGAGAGAGAATGTGGATAGAAGCAGATGTTAATAAGATTTAACAGAGAGCAAGGCAGCACATCCCCCCCCCCCCCCCCCCCCGTCAGTGTAGGGGCAGGTGTTTGTGTGCACGAGGGTGCATGGTGGTGGGTGTCAGGGTGTAAGCTGAAGTTCTGGACTCTTTTAAGAAAGCTGTAGGGGAAAAATGTTCTTTTCAGTGGCTGTGATGTGAGACCAGCCTAGGGTATTGGAGCCAGTTCATACCCAGTGTGACATTTCATTTATCTGTACCTGAGTCTGGAAGTGGTAAGGTACACCAAACTTTCAGAAAAACCACAACACCCCTTTATGTCCCATCACATATACATTATGTATTAATTAAATCTATGACTTTTTTTCAGGAATCCATACTGTGCATACAGATGGTCTCAGGGCACACATTATTTCTGATACAGAAAATAACACAAAAGCCATTGTTACAGTAGTTGGAAATTTTAATAGAAAAAGAACCTTGATTTACATATAATGTTTTCATTGCTGGATAAACATGTTAATATGGACTTAATTTTATTGAAACATATTTGACATATAACAGTGTGTCAGTTTAAGGTGTACAGCATGTTGACTTGATACATTTCTATATTGTAATATGATTGCAATTGTTTGACATATTTTGTAGTGGGAATAATTAAGATCTAGTGTCTTAACAAGGTTGATGATTATAACACAATATTATTGTGTATGTTCACTGCACTGTGCATTAGATTTCCAGAACTTCTTTATCTACTAGTTGCAAGCTTGTACCCTTAAACAGCATCTCTTCTATCCACCCGCCCCCAGCCCCAGATAACCATCTTTTAAATTTGAAGGAATTCCAACAGACAAACATTTTGTAACCCAGAGAATAACTAATGGTCTCGTGCTGGGTCAGCTGACTCTGTTTTGGGTCACACAAAACTTGACATGCAGGCTATTCAGTATCTACCTAGAAAATTCCAATTGCTTCAAACATACCATTAATTTGGGTGTTTTCATAAAAATTTTCCGGGTTAAGAGAACTTTTATATAACCAAATTTACATTTCTAATAGTGGGAAACCCTTCCTTTACGGATGTAATTTCCCAAGACCTTTCACTAGCTCCTTAGCCACCAAATGATTCCCTGTTCTGCTTTCCTATCATTTTGAACCTGGGGGTCATCAAAGCATTTAAAAAAAACAAAAACACAAAGCAAATTAATTTTCCTAATAGTGGCTAAGGAAATTAAAATTTCTCCATATGATTACAATCTACGACAAACCAGCATTCCTCTCTCTTGCTCTCTTTTGCCTACCCTGTTCCCTATCCCCATGGGTGAGACATTTTTAAAGAAAGGCATTATTTTGGTTTCTAGCATACTGTACAGAATCCTTTTTTAAAAGAGTAGTTTGTTTATTTATTTATTTGGAGAGGAACGGGGAGGGAGAGAGAGAAACAGCGACGTGAGAGTGTAACATCAATTGGCTGCCCCTTGCATGCCCCCACCAGGGATCAAGCCGGAAACCTGGGCAAGTGTCCTGATGGGGAATCAAACCAGCAACTTTCAGTGCATGAGACGATACCACACTGACGAGGGCCAGAATCCCTTTAAAAAAAAAAAATTCTTCACATGTTGTATTTCGATTACAGGGAGAGCAGAGTGAAGGCAAAATCTCCCCCAAGAGCCTCTCGAACTGCTGTAGTGTGATTGACTGACCCCATTACTTCTTGGAGATATGTCCCTTCTGGATTTGACTTATTCTCTGCTCTCTAGTTTTCAAACTATGGTCCCACCTCAGCTAATAGGACGATTGAACTGCTGTCATGTAGGGCAATCTAGATTAAGGATAACCTAGGGCAGTGGAAGGCAGGAGAGAGAGAGAGAGAGAGAGAGAGAGAGAGAGAGAGAGAGAGAGAGAGAGAGAGAGAGAGAAACCCAGCCCTATTTAAGCTTTGGTCCCCAGCCTTTGGATGAGCCTAGAACATTCCTGTAGAGGATCTCAAATGACACCAGTGATGGAAAAGCATTGCAAAAATGGACCAGTGTTACCAATGTCAATTGGGAAATGGCCCCTTTACCAAGCCACACGACCTTATGCTCCGCGCCCCCCCCCCCCCACACACACCAATTTAGTCCCTCTTCTGGAACTCCCTGAGCAACTCAACCCAATCCAGTACTGCGGCCACTCTCTTAGTCCACGCCTATGCCACACTCGTAGTTAAATATTTCGATACCAACTGCAAAAGAGGGGTTTTGCCTCCCTCCCAGGAGTAGCCCGGTGGCGCGACACCCCGATTCCTCATTCCTCCCCTAAAAACGCCGAAGGGCTGAGGCGTCCGGAGCTCACAGCCCTCTCCGAGTTTTCCTCTGCTGGCTGCCTTTTCCCATTCAGCTCCTGAAGACATGCCAAGATGCGCAAAGCCTCGGGATCGTCTCCGTTTCTGGTGTCGGCAATACCTCGCAGCTTTCTTTCCATCTTTCCTGTGGCCTTGGGGTCCTGGTTTATTTTCACCCCCTCCATGAAGTGGTGGATGGCCTTGCTTTCGCACTTCATCTGAAACCACTGAAAGTTGCCGTATCGGAGATGCAGCACCTGCCGCTCTACAGCCGTGAGCTCTTTGCCGAATTCTCTCTGGAAGTAATATTCTGCTTCTTCGTACTGGCCCGCCTGAAGGTGGAGGCAGGCCAGAAGGGAGCCCACATTGGCGAGACTTCCGTTGAGCTCATCAGCTCTCTTCAAATGACCCACGGCGTGTCTGATCAGTGCCTGGTAGGCCTCTCTCTCCCCGTACCGTCCACGCTGGCCTCTCTTCTCACACTCGAGGACTTTGGCCCTGTAGCACACCCCAAGGTGGCAGTGCAGGTAGGGGTTGTCTGGCGAGCATTCTACAGCCCTCGTAAGCAGCTCGATAGCTTTGTCCACGTCGTTTTTTTTCCGATACAGCTTTGCTGCCCCGCGCAGCACGTCTATGGCACAGGGGGCTTTCGCCACAGCTTCTTCCACTAACCTCTCTGCTTCACCTTCCTCCTGCATCTTTTGCAGTTTCAGAGCCAGGAGGACCTTAATGTACTGGTTGTCCGGATTGAGCCGAATGGCCTGCCTCAGCGCATCCAGGGGATTCTTGGGCACTCGCCACTCATCCATACGATAGCTGCAGATCGCCAGTCCCGAGGCCGACTCTGGGTGCTTCGGGCACTTTTCCAGACACTTCTCAAAACACGCCTTCGCCCTTCCCTGGTGCTTCCTTCCACACTTCAGCCGTGACCACCCTTCTTCGCAGTCCAGCTCGGGACTCTCCATTCGGTAGGGGCTGGAAAACTTCTTGCACGCCTCTCTGACCTTGTCCACGTAGACCTGAGCTTCGGAGAGTCTGCCCATGCCATAGTAGACCCAGGCGTAGTTGCCCCAGGTGACCAGGCTTCGGATTTCTGCTTGGTCAGGGTGCTGCTGCTGGATTAAGTCTTCAGCTTGCCGCAAGCACTGCAGCGCCTCCTCCCCTCGGCCCCGGTGGTGTTTAATGTAGGCCAGCAAGTTGCACGCTGTAGCTTTGAACTCGCCGTTCTGCAGCTCCGTCTGGTGGCACACTCTGTCTTCGAAATCATCCAAGGAATTCTCTCCCTCCAACAAGTTCCAGGTGAAGTGGCATTTCAGCCGCCGCAGGCTGCTCTCCAGGGAGTTCTCAGTGGCCTCGCTGTGGGGGAAAGCAGAGACGGACGTGTGAGACACAGCACAGACTCAGCTGGCACAAAGCAGGGAGCAAGACAAACGCAGTTCTCCTCCTCCGGAAGGGCGTGAACCCCAATGAAAAAAGAACATTGTCCGGCCGAAACCGGTTTGGCTCAATGGATAGAGCATCGGTCTGTGGACTGAAAGGTCCCAGGTTCGATTCCGGTCAAGGGCATGTACATTGGCTGCGGGCACATCCCTGGTAGGGGGTGTGCAGGAGGCAGCTGGTCGATGATTCTCTCTCATCGATGTTTCTAGCTCTCTATCCCTCTCCCTTCCTCTCTGTAAAAAATCAATAAAATATTTTTTTAAAAAAAAAAAGAAGAACATTGTCCGGTCGGCGAGGCTCAGTGGTGGAGCGTCGACCTGTGAACCGGGAGGTCACAGTTCGATTCCCGGTCAGGGCACATGCCCAGGTTGCAGGCTCGATCCCCAGTGTGGGGCGGGCAGGAGGCAGCCGATCAATGATTTCCTCTCATCATTGATGTTTCTCTCTCTCCTCCTCCCCTCCTCTCTGAAATCAATAAAAATAGTTTTTTAAAAACATTTTCTTTTTTTAATTTCTGTATTTTGGCATATGTGTTCAAGCCCGGGGAAGCAGGAATCAAGTGACTGGGCAACGGGAGAATTAGGGAGAGGGCAGTGGGCAGGTTTCCCTAAAGAAGGCAGCTTGACAGGTTAGCCAGCGCTCCGCTCTCTTCTTGGGGGGCCTCTGCAGGGGCAGCCAAATTGTGGAACTGATTCCAGTGGAGGCTTTCTGTACTTTCTGGGAAGGCTAGTTAATTGATTTTTGTTTGCTTCTGTTCTTCCTCCTACCTAGCATTCACTTAAAAAAATTATATATATATATATAATTGGTTTCAGTGAGGAAGGGAGAGGGAGAGAGATAGAAACATCAATGATGAGAATCATTGATTGGCTGCCTCCTGCATGCCCCATACTGGGGATCGAACCCACAACCCAGGCATGTGCCCTTGACTAGAATGGAACACAGGACCCTTCAGTCCGCAGGGTGATGCTCTATCCACTGAGCCAAACCAGCTAGGGCTGACATTCACTTTTGAACTGTAGCTATAATTTTCTCTTCTTTTAATGTTTGCCATCCTGATTTTAATCTTGGCTACTCCTCTGAGATTCAATGCTATATTAGCATCTACACTTTTAATTCCTTAGTTTCCCTTAATTTGTCTTTTTTAATCTCTATTACTTTCTATTTCCTGCCTAATTATTTGAGCTTTTCATATATACTTAATTGAGTTTCTTTATTTAAGCCAAACCTTTTTTTAGATCAAATCGGTTTTGTCTTATTATTTTGACATTCTATAGCCTTGTTTTGAAATTTTCCTTTTTAACCATTTAAATCTTAATTTCAACCATTCTTTTAAAGATATTTTTTATTGATTTGAGAAAGGAAGGAAGAGGGAGAGAAAGAAACATCAATGATGAGAGAGAAACACTGATGGGCCGCCTTCTGCACATCCCACACTGAAGACTGAGCCCACACCCCAGGCATGTGCCTTGACTAGGAATTGAACCATGACCTCCTGGTTCATAGGTCAGTGCTCAAACACTGAGCCATGCTGGTCAGGCTTAATTTCAACCATTCTTAATTTTTACTCATTTCCCCTACATTTGTATTTTTTACCTCCTAACCTGATTAAACTAATAAAAGCCTAGGTGGTCCTCACGTGTGATGTCGCCACAAGATGGTCACCACAAAGATGGCCACCACAAGATGGCCGCACGCACAGCAGAGGCAGGGCCTGGCATCTCCGCCACCTCGTGGGGAGGATGCGGGTCACGGCAGGGGAGAGCAGTTGGGGGTGATCAGGCCAGCAGGGGAGGGCAGTTGGGGGCGATCAGACCAGCAGGGGAGGGCAGTTGGGGGCAATCAGGCTGGCAGGGGAGTGATTAGGGGGCGATCAGGCTGGCAGGCAGAAGCGGTTAGGGGCAATCAGGCAGGCAGGCAGGCAGGCAGGCGAGCGGTTAGGAGCCAGCAGTCCTGGATTGTGAGAGGGATATCCGACTGCCGGTTTAGGCCCGATCCCTCTGGGGATCCACCAAGGGGTTCCATATTGGAGAGAGTGGAGGCTGAGTTGAGGGACCCCACCCCACCCCCACCCCATGCACGAATTTCGTGCACCAGGCCTCTAGTATATATATTAGCAATGTCTTAAACTGTTATTGTGGAATAAAGATAATCACTCCCACCCCCAACTTCTTAGGTTGTTGATTTCTGTTCTTAACATGTTTCGTTGAGTTGATTTAGTAATAATTTTGCATTTGTTGTTTAATAATTTTCTTTTGAAATTTTATTTTCACTCGTCTGTGGTTTGCTTTCATGACAAGGTGTTAGATGTGTGGCTACAAGAGGAGGCTCACAAAACAGCCAGCTTCTTCTCTCACAGGAAAGTCTCTCTTTCACTTAGGGCACCCTTGCAACTCTTCTAGAAACATTTCTCATTCCCTTTAGTGTTGGTCCTTAGAACAAACAAACAAATGAACAAACCCAACCAATCAGAAACAGCAAACAGACAAAAAATCCTGTCTTGAATAACTTCGCCAATGAATAGGTTATAACTCACTAATAGCATCAAATTGTTTTTCTACATTGCCTAGACACTAGAGTCTCTGAAATGTTGCTTTTTCTCACTTAAAATTTTTTTTTATGATATATATTTGCTGGCCCTTTTATCAAAGAGCTGATATTCTAAATAGTATGGATTTTGACATGAGCAGCCAATAGACAATATGGGAAGTCATGTAATGTGGCAAGGATCGATCACTTTTGAAACATTTGCCCCAATGAAAGATTATATTCCCTCATTTGCTCCTGTCCCCCAGCTTTCACGTTGTATAACTCCTTCCACCCCACAATTTGATTGGACCATGGCTGGGTACCCAGACTCAAGGGGAAGCTGGGAATGGAATTGAGAGGGAACGAGGGGGCCTGAGGCGGTTTTCACACATTAAGAAGGGAGCTGTGCATGCTGGGGGTCTGATGGGACCACATTCTGCATTAGGTACTGCAGAGAGGGACTCTGACGCACGTGGAGAGGACAGAGTCTGGGTCCCCCAAGCGCCCCAGTGTCCTGTTCTAGTCCTCCTGGGGTTGCTATGGTCCTCTGTGTGGAGTCCTGGGAATAATTCCAGGAACTTTAAAATCAGCACCTGCTCATTTCTGTGACTTGAAACAAATGGAAACTTAACTACCCCAAGTAGAATAAACAAAATATAGGAGGGAAGTGGGTAGGGATTTCCTCTCAGGGAAGGAACCTGTGCCCTTTCAAAGACCCAGGCGGGTCTTAGCAAAGGGCTAGTTGTCTGAGTCTCCTGTGTAACACGGGGAGGGTGGGGCAGAGCCCCGGAGAGTGACTTGCTTGGCGGCTGCATTGTAATGGCAGCAGCCTCCCCTTGGAACGCTGACGTCCAATCTCACCTGCCTTCCTTCTCAGTGAGATCACAGGGAGATTTCCTTAAGCACGTGCGCTTTCTTAGCTCCTTTCTCATTTTATAACAGAAACACAGAGAATGACTACAGTCGAAATGATCTCAGACATAGAGTTAGGTGAGCATTTGCAGGATAGAGACAGTTAATGTACACTCTTACATACAATCCCTTTGAGCAGCCCTTTGAAAGGCAACCAATTTCACTGCATAATTATGGATTACTTTGTCCACCGGTAAATCAGAAGCTGGTCCCAATACTTGCTTCCCAGACTTATGCTTGCGACGTATGCTCCTAATGCCCCTGGAAGTCCTAAGTGTTTACAGCATAACAATTTGTTCGCCCTGCTTCTGGTCTGGAGGAAATCCACAGGGACACTGTTCGCCAGGCCAGAGCGCATGCTGCCCCGCAGGGAATGAGAGCAGTAGCAGCCCCACCAAGGAAGACCCGGTTAGAGATGCACACCCTTGGCCCTCATCCAGCTCTACCCAATCCGAATCTGGGGGTGGAGCCCAGGAATCTCTCTTTAACAAGCTCTCCAGACGATTCATATTCGAGCTCAAATACAGGAACCACTGTCTTAGAGCACGGGGGTGGGGGGTGGGGGCAATGCCTGGTGAGGGTGCCTATAGCTAAAAATCAAATTAGAAGAGAGACTGATGGGCCTGTATTATCATAAGAAAGATCTGATGAGAAGACCACGCTGAAATTCTGGAAATGTCTCAAATCTTTTCTTTTTTTTTTATCAGGCAAACATGGAGACTAACAGAAAAAAATATCTTTCCAGAAGAGAGACCAGGAAACTTCAAGAAGGATGGCAATGTGACCTCCAAAAGTAATGCTGGGGCCGGTGTCCCTGGATTCTGGAGCTCCCAGGAACGAGGCTTGGGCGTCCAGTCTGGTCACCCCGTCCTCAGACTGGAGAAAAAAGAAAGCTCTCTTCCTACCCAATAAGCTAGTACTTCCTCCTTAGGGTAAACTTCTGTTTCTGAGGATCATCTCCAATTCATACTTCAGACAGGATGACTCTAGCCAATCAGCTGAATTTGGGGGGTGGATTCTATTTCTGTTCAATGAATGAATGCATTTTGTCTGTCCTGATGCAGACTGAGATGAATTGTTAAGCACAGAGAAGGACAATTACCATATGATTTCACTCATATGTGGAATGTAATGAACAAAATAACCAACAAGCAAAATAGAGACAGACTCATAGTGAGCCAGCCGACAGCTGCGGGGGGGGGGGGGGGGGGCGGGGGGGGGGATGAGAGATGGGCCGGCAGAGGGATTGAGCAAAAAAGGGAAAGAACTTACTGACAGAGACAATACTGTGGTGGTGGGAGAGGAGGGGGAAGGTGGAAGAGGGCATAAGGGATATGAATGATGTATTAACAGCGAACGAACAAACAAACAGAACAGAACTTGAACACAAAAAAGTAAATAAATTCCACCTTCACATGAAGTGGGTTGCTACCCTGAGTGCATTTTAAACACTGCTCAACAAAAACAACCACAAAAACAACCACTGCCCAAACACTCTAAACATTGCTCTTATTTTGTTAAAGTAAGAATCGTATGAAAAACTCCTCACGTAGCCCTGACCGGTTTGGCTCAGTGGATAGGGTATCGGCCTGCGGACTGAAGGGTCCCAGGTTCGATTCCGGTCAAGGGCATGTACCTCGGTTGCGGGCACATCCCCAGTAGGGGGTGTGCAGGAGGCAGCTGATGGATGTTTCTCTCTCATCGATGTTTCTAACTCTCTATCCCTCTCCCCTCCTCTCTGTAAAAAAATCAAGAAAATATATTTTTAAAAACTCCTCACGTAGTTCTTCAAATAAAGGAACAAAAAGGAGTCTCCAGGGGCAATCGCGGGACCCGCGTTTAAGTGAACGACCTGCCAGATGACACCCCCCCTCCCCCGTCCTCTCCCTCCCACCTCCCTCACTCCCTTAGGAGCTCAGCTCCCAGAAAACGGACTCAGGAGTCCACAAGCCAGCAGCCTGGAGACAGGAGCCTGGCAGAGGCTGTAAACAAACCGGAGGCAAAGCTTGCGGGGCACCTGCCTCTGGGGAGCGCCGCTGGGGATTTGCACTCCACCCCAAGACTGGGCAGGCTTTTCCAGCGCCGCAGGGCATGCCTACCTCATGGTCGCCGCCCCTTCTCAGCGGTGCTGCTGTGCGGCTGCGGGTAGGGCTGCTGTGCTCGCTCCTCAGCGCCTTCCTCCTCCGCCTGCAATCAGTGCTGCAGACACTTATGTATGCAGGCATCCCCCCCGCCCCCGTGCCTTCCCCTCGTTTCCCGGCCCAGGGCTTGGGTGAAGAGAAACTGAAACTGGAAAGTGAACTAGGCAGGGCTCTAAGCGGAAAGGAAGCTTGAGGAAGAGCCAGCCCGGGGGGCCCTCCTCTTGGGCAGTGAGTCAGAGGGAACGGCCCTGGGTGAATTGCGTTGATGTCCTGCATCAGCTGGCATCCAGGGAGCCCATCGGGGAGGATCCAGTTCCCAAGGCCCCTGCCCCCTCAGTGCAGTGGGCACCCACCCCTCACCCAGCCCTCCCCGATCGCCCACAGGACTGGCCGGCCCCGGCCAGGAGCGGTTAGGTAACCTCCAACGGGAAGGGGGTCTTTTGTCAGTTTCATTCACTGCCGAACCTCCGGTTCTTACAATACATGGCACACGGCAGGCATTCAAAAGTAGTTTTTTTTTTTTAATGTATTTTTTATTGATTTTTCACAGAGAGGAAGAGAGAGGGATAGAGTGTTAGAAACATCGATGAGAGAGAAACATCCATCAGCTGCCTCCTGCACACCCCCCAACCGGGGATGTGCCCGCAACCAAGGTACATGCCCTTGACCCGGAATCGAACCTGGGACCCTTCAGTCCGCAGGCTGATACCCTATCCACTGAGCCAAACCGGTCAGGGTAGTAAACGTTAGTAGTTTTTATTTTTATTTTAATGAAGCTTTCGCCCCTCTGACATCTCATGACCCAGCATTGTCACTGACTCAAGGCACACAGTTCCTGACCTCTCTACACATCGCTGGCTTCGCTGAGCTCCACAACCTTGCAACCCCCCGTGGGTCACCTTGGTGTTCTGCACCCCCACATCGCAATGGGCAGCCGTAGTGGTGTGTCATGATAGAGGAAGTGTGCCTTCTCTGCCCTTTCCTTATTCATACCCTTAATCCCAAAGGGATTACCATGTACACAGACCCAAGGAGGGGAAGCTAATAGCACCGGCTTCTTTGAGGCCGGGAATTTACACAGAAACACGCGCTCCCGTCAGACTGACCAGCCAGGTGGTTGGGTCTTGGAGGAAGTGTGATTTATTGCACATTTTTCTGCCCAGGACCGGGTGGAAACTATGCTTCTTGACAATCCTCTACCTTTTTTAAGGCTACACAGCTAAGCCTATCCCCGTTGGAAATCAGTACTTTTAGGACTCACTTCTATTTGCAAGTTCTTTTTCGTACTTATAGAAATGTATTGTTAAATGTGCAAGAAGTGCCGAAATAGGAAACTAGGAACATTGTGGGTTTTGTTTTATTATTATTTTTTGGAATTGGCACTCAGGAAACTGTTAGATAGATATGTTTCAATCCTATTCCTGAAGGTGCTGGGTGGGGAGAAGCTCAGAGAAAGCATGTGATCCATGTGTTGCGACGTGCCTAGATGTACGGATCCACCTTTCCGGAGTGTGTATGGCCAGAGTCTGTGTGTGACCCACCTCAGCAGGGATGAGTCACCTGCTCTGGCTGCCGGCCTAGAGTGAGAGTACATGGTGTGACTGCAAAATAGAAACTGAGGAAAACTGAGAGGAAAACCAACTCTCTCCTGGCAATTGTTTCTGTTTTGAGGAAAACGAAACAGCGAGAGTTCCTGTTACTCTGCTTATTGCGAATATTCCTGTCTGTCTTTACATGGACCTAAGGCTGCCCCTGTCTCAACCTGTCCTAGACTAAGGGACAGACCTTGTTTGCTGTTCCCAGAATGAGCAAAGGCCATTGAGCAGCTGCATCAGCTACAAAGTGGTCCTGTAATTCCTCCCTTCTCCTGCTCCTTCAGGCTTCCTGCGTCATTAGCCCCAGAGTATTGCATAATCTCGTATTGTCTCTAAATCCAACCCACCTCTATAGTCCACTTTCTTGAATTACTCGACTTGAGTTTCACATCAGTTTCCTGCCAGGAACCTGACATACAGGAAAAAAAAAAGAGGAAACCTTAAAAACCAAAACCCAGCCCTAGCTGGTTTGCCGGACAGAGCGTTGGCCTGTGGACTGAAGGGTCCCGGGTTTGATTCCGGTCAAGGGCACATGCCTGGGTTGCTGGCTCAATCCCCAGTAGGGGGCATGCAGGAGGCAGCGGATCGATGGATCTCTCTCATCATTGATGTTTCTCTCTCTCTCTCCCTTTCCCTTCCTCTCTGAAATCAATAAAAAATATACTTAAAAAAAAATCAAAACCCAGGGTCTGAGGACTAATAGGCAGATGAAATTAGGGTATTCTCTTTGTGACCCGGTGTAAGCTGTTTAGTCTTTCTGAGATTAGATTCCTCCTATCTTTTCTGAGGACTGAATGAAATAACACCTGAAAAGTGCCTCTAACATTTCCTGGTACATAGGAAGCATCTGAAAATGTGATTTTATTAGTATCATCATTATGTGGAGCAACAACTTAAACATTAATCAGGTGAGGAATCATCTCATTTAGTATGCACAGCAGCCCCAGGAGGCAGGTGGTATCCCATTTACAGATGAGAAATTGAGAGACAGAGTCTCTTACACCATAAGTACAGTGCCATATCAATTAACCAGGTGTGTGTGTGTGTGTGTGTGTGTGTGTGTGTGTGTGTGCTCTCCCTGACCTCTTAACCACAACTATTATTTTGTGGTTAGTCAGAACATTAATCTAGATGTTGCTGTGAAGGTATTTTGCAAATGTGATGAAATGCCATAATCAGTTCACTTTAAGTAGGAGGTCATCCTAGATAACCTGGGTGGGCCTGGTTTAATCAGTTGAAAGGCTTTAAGAAGAGCTGAGGCTTCCCTGAGGTAGAGCTGCTGCCTGTGGACGGCAGCGGCAGCCCATGCCCCAGATCCCAGCCTGCCTTTCTTAACGGTTTGCCCTATGGCTTTGGACTTGTGTAACCAGCCCTCACAATCACATAGGCCCGTGGTCAGCAAACTGCGGCTCGCGAGCCACATGCGGCTCTTTGGCCCCTTGAGTGTGGCTCTTCCACAAAATACCACGGCCTGGGTGAGTCTATGTTGAAGAAGTGTCGTTAGAAGAAGTTTAACCTTTTGCACTCGGATGTCCAGTGTGACTCGACACCGTTAGCATCAGTAGCAGCTCTTTTTATACTCTTTGAATGTATCAATACTTTGAAATATAAAAAAATCCAAATAAATAAGTTTGTATGAAAAGAAACTCCAGTTTTTTATTCTACTGCCGCGCTTTGTAAAATCTGGGGTATTTAAAAAATTAAATCCCGAGTAGAATAAAGGAATCGAGAAAAATGCAAGCGAGTGCAAAGGGTTAAGTTTAAAAAATTTGGCTCTCAAAAGAAATTTCAATCGTTGTACTGTTGATATTCGGCTCTGTTGACTAATGAGTTTGCCGACCACTGAATAGGCCACTTCCTTACATTAAATCTCTTACTATATACATCTTTTTGCTTCTGCTTCTTTGGTTGAATCCTGACTGATACAGAGGTTTATGAACAAAGGATGTTTATTGCAGGATTAGTTACAACTGCTTAAAAATGTAAACGAACTAAATGATGGTTCATAAAAAATACTTAAAGGCATTATGGGACTATCAGTTGAACACATGAGTTTGTTTTAGCTTTCTCCTCAAATCAAATCCTCAAGGAGAAGAGAATAGTAGAGAACACAAGGGCAACAAAATCTTGGAAACTCTGAAAGAGCTAGACAAGCGGTAATTTCCTCATGCTGTACTAAACTTGAGAAAACTACATCTGTCAGCAGTGGGGGAAGTCCAAGAATCAACCCAATTTAGATTGCAGAATACACCAAAGGCTCAGGAATTAATGGCATGGATCAGTCTATGAGGATCAATATCTGAATAGTAGGAGTTCTACAGAGGACAAAAAGAAAAAAAAGAAGAAAAAAGAAAGAAAGAAAGAAAAAGATATTCATGAAAAAGCCAATGAAAATATCCAATATATTTTCCCTGATTGAAAGCTATAAGTTTCCAAATGGGAAAAAATAAACCTTTACAAAGTAAGCTTTTAGAACACTAATGACAAAGAGAATTCTAAATGTTCTAGAGCCGGGGGCGGGGGGTGGGAGATTTATAAAATAAAATCCAAATGTTTTTGGACTCAACAACTATAGTAAAAGCTAGAAGACAAGGGAGAAATGTCATCAAAATAGTGCGGGCAAGCAATTTCTAACTTAGAATTCTAAATATAGCCAAATAATGGGAGGAAAAAATAAAGACACTTTTATACATAAAAGTAAAATACTTACTTTATATGCACGGTTCCTCAGGAAGCTGGGAGGAGACGTCCCACCAAAAGTAGGAGTAAACCCAGGGAAATAAAGAAATGGGATTTAGGAAGCACAGGATACAGTGCAAGGGGAGGTCCAGGACCTGAGGGAGGTGAAGGGAAACCCTAAATGAGGGAGAAGGGAAATCCTTGCCACAGATCTCAAGAGGAACCAGTGTAGACAGGAGCTGGTCACATGTCCTGTGAGTGATTTCCACGGAAATGTGAAAATGCCAGCTTACCTAGTATTTGAAAATGGGGAGAGGAGATCTATTCAACTGGAGGAGAGTTTGGTTGGGGCTGAGATACTGACCATTACGTAGAAACCTTAAAAAAAGGAAACAACACAACTACTTTTTTGTTTCCTTTAACTTGGGAAAAACATGAAACAAAATACAGGAAAACAAAGGTCATTGTAGAACAAGACATGGCTCAGTTGTAAATAGCATTCATGTGGTTGTAATAATCTAAATACTGGATGTTAATCTAAGACAATGCCGTTGGCAGGGGAGGATGTGGGAGAGGCGCTGTGTGTGCATGTGTGTGTTGGGGGAGGAAGTTCAGGGGTGGAAAGCCAATACATAATGCCTAACCATTTTTAAAATATCTAGAATTTCCAAGATAAGCATATTATTTAGTACAAGGAAATAACACAATAGCCACTAAAAGAATTATAAATGGTTGCCCCTAGGGAGTTGGAAAGAAGGTGAAGGGCTGTTACTTCTCCTACCTGGTAGATCACGTTGACTATTTCAATGGTGTGAATGTGTAAATTTGATTAGACTATAAAAGAAGAAATCGGGAAGGGAGGAAGGAGGGAAAGAACTAAGGAAAGAGAAAATGAGGAATAAAAGAAAAGAAAGAAAGAAGGATGGAGGGAAGAAAGAATAAAGGGAAAGAAATCATGATGCATCCATACTTTGCAACATTATTATGAGGGCCTTCGAATCATAATATTTTAAAAAATATATTAACACTGGAAGATTTTCACAAAACAATGTTAAGTGAAAAGACAAGATGAAACTATAAATAATATGCACTCTAAGGTTAAAAGAAATTCCCCCAAGTCTGTTTTATAAATGTTGAAATGTTTTAGTTCTGGTTGGTTATGTAAAGTAGATGATATGAATTTCCCCCCTTATATTAGCTGGTACTTTTCCAGAGGGTTTAGTGTGCTTATAGTATTTTTATCCTTAGAAATGTTTTTCATAATTTTAGTTTTGTTGTTGTTGTATGAGTGTTCTTTTGTTGTTTAAAGATCATCAAGGCTTAAAAACAAAATAGGAAAGGGAGGATGGGCACTTCTCTAAATATTTAGAGAAGCAGGACTTGGTTCTTCGAGATGTGCATTAGGGTAAGTGCCAGACAGTGGTTCTTTGAGAAAGTGAGTTAAATCCACCCTTTACTAGGACAGCCACTGCTGAGCTCTGATAAGGAGATACCTTTCCTTTAAAAATTATAATTAAACTAGAGGCCTGGTGCATGAAACTTGTGCATGGGTAGGGTTCCTAGGCCTGGCCAGTGATCAGAGCTGATCTGTGGGGTGTCTGGTGGGGAAATCAGTGGGGGGGGAAAGGGGTGCTCACACCTACTTTGGCTGGCCTGGCGCTTCCCACTCACTGGCTCCGCCCCCCACTTCTGGCACTGCTGGTCTGGGGCCTGTGGGCTGGGGGCAGCTCCTGTGTTGAGCGTCTGCCCCCTGGTGGTCAGTGCATGTCATAGTGACCAGTCATTGCGCCTTTCAGTCTATTTGCATATTAGGGTTTTATATAGATAGATAACCCCAAACTCCAACTTTTCCTTTCAAATAAACAGAAAAATAAAAGCCTATAAGAACAATTTCTGCCTGGTTTGCATCCTTAACTGATAAAATTTGCCCACAACAGAATGAAATAAACTCGCCCCTCCCCTACCCCTAAAGCCTCCCACACCAGCACCCTATCTTCCCATCTCTTCCTACTTCAGCCTCTGGCCACTGGCTGGTTAGGATTTCTAAAAGCTTCCATTAGGGAGAGCCTGTGTGAGTCAGGAAGTGCTACAGATGTTTAAATTCCTGAAATGATTAGTATCTAGATGAAAGTACATTAAATATTTAAGCAGATGCTGAAATCAAGCACTTGAGAAAAATCTGCCTTAATATTTTCAGACACTAGACACAATTTCAAGGGATCAATACAAGATAAAAACCATTTATCTCATGGTTGTAGGCCAAGGGCTGCCCTGCAGTGTCTGGCGGAGGCTGGTTGCTGCTCAGAGTCTGCCTGAGCTGACTGCAGGTCCTGAGGAGAGGAAGCACAGAGCTGGTGATGAAGGGTACCTTTATGTGTCCTTGCGAATAGGACATGGACGTTTTTCCTGGCAAGCACAGCAAACCTTCAGCTACCCTGGTTTGGGGCTGGGGAAAAAGGAAATTTTAGCAAGAGGAACTTTGATCTTTCTGGTTGTGATTTCAACTGTAACAAAATGTTTTGCAGGAAGCCTGTGGAAGGAAGTTGAAGGTAGAGGAAAATTTACTAGAGGGAGGACCACAAAGGTAGCACTCAGAGAACAAGAAACCCAAATGACCACTGGACCTGTGTGGCTACAGGAGAGCTGCTTTCACCAGGAACAGCCCTAGCTTCTGCTTGAGAATCTTTGCTCCAGGCTTAGAGGATGGGCCTAATTTATTCCATGCGACACCCATGTGAGAGGCGGCTGTTTACTATAGGACTAAGAGAAGACTCAGAGAGCGTAAGCAACAAGCTCAAGGAGGCAAGGCCAGGTCTGACCGACTACAGAAACTCACTTTTGTAGTTGTGGAGTCTAAGAGCAAGGACGCTCTGGGTCTGAGCTCCATGGGTTCACGTACACACTGTTGGTACAGCCACTACAGAAAACAGACAAAAAATTAAAAATGAAACTATCAGATGATCCAGCCATTCCACTTCTGAGTGCACCTCAGAAGGAAAGGGAATCACTATGCTGAAGAGATATCTCTGCCCCCATGCTCACTGCACCATTATTTACAACTAGAGGCCTGGCGCATGAAATTCATGCACTGGGGGGGGGGGCCCTCAGCTCGGCCTGCGCCCTCTCACAGACCAGGAGACCTTGGGGGATATCCGACTAACGGCCTAGACCCCCTCCCCATGGGAAGTGGGCCTAAGCCATCAGTTGGACATCCTTAGCACTGCTGCAGAGGCGGGAGAGGCATTGAGCGTCTGCCCCATGGTGGTCAGTGCATGGCATAGCGACCAGTCATTTCGCTGTTTGGTTGATTTGCATATTAGTCTTTTATTACATAGTATAGCCAAGACATGCAATCGCCAATAGATGGATGAATGAGCAATAAAGAAAACATGGCATATTTATATATACACAGTGGAGTATTATTCAGCAATTAAATGGAAATGCTGTCATTTGTGACAATGTAGATGAACTTGAGGGCATTATGTTAAGTGAAATAAGTCAGACAGAAATAAACAAATATTGTATGATCTCATTGATATGTGGATTCTGAAAAAAATTAAACTCATAAAAAATAGAGATCAGCCCGGCTGGCGTGGTTCAGTGGTTGAGCACCGACCTGTGAACCAGGAGATCACAGTTCTATTCCTTATCAGGAGCACATGCCTGGGTTGCAGGCTCGATCCCCAGTGTGGGATGTACAGGAGGCAGCCGATCAATGATTCTCTCATCATTGACGTTTCTCTCTCTCTCTCTCTCTCTCTCTCTCTCTCTCTCTCTCTCTTTCTGTCTTTCTCTCTCTCTCTCTCTCTTTCTCTCTCTCTCTCTCTCTCTCTCTCTCTCTCTCTCTCTCTCTCCCTTCTTCTCTAAGATCAATAAAAATATGTTAAAAAAAAAAGAAAAAGAAAAACAGATCAGATTTGTGGTTGCCAGATGCAGGGGTACAAGGGAACTTGGTGAAGGTGGTTATAAGTACAGACTTCCAGTTATAAGGTAAATACGTCCTGGGGATGTAATGTACAGCATGGTGGTTATGGTTAACAATGTTGTATGGTATATTTGAAAGTTGCTAAGGAAGTAGATCCTAAAAGTTCTCATCATAAGGGAAAACTATTTTATTGGTAACTATATGAGGTAATGGTTCTTAACTAAACTTATTGTGGTAATCATTTCACAATATGTCAAGTAATTATGCTGTACACCTTAAACTTAAACAATATTGTTTGTTAATTATATGTCAATAAAACTGGAAGAAAAAATAAAAATGAAGGCATCTTATTAGAAAAAGAATTTGTAGCATATCTCCTGAGGGTCTGTATGATTTATTCTTTTCCATTTGATTCATATGCTTTTGCATTTGAATTTGTTTGAATTTTCCCCCAGAGTAGTCTTAGATCTGGTGAAGCAGGTAGGCAATTTTTGGTGAGAATTCATAAACCTTTATAAAGAATTCAGCGCCTTTTCCAGACTTTCTGTCCTGTGTTAAATTTTGCCTGCATTGTAAAGTATTTTTGTAGTTGTGGGACTTGCTAAAAGGCCTCTGTGAATGGCATTTCTACTCTGTTTCTTCATGCTTCTTCTGAAGTTTCAAGGCCAAGAAAATGTATTGTTTGTCAGGATTCAGCTCAAAGCCCCTTCTCAGGAAATGGGGGCATTTCTCCGTTGGTTCTCTCTATCATTTCTTGTGCTTTGTGGAGAAGCCCCAGGCTCTAAGCCAGGACCATGGCAGGTGACTCACACCAGTGCATCTGGAAATCTGAGATCCTTCCTGAAGGTGGGAGCCTTCTCCGCTCCCATCTTGCCCTGTTTTCCACCACTTACCACTCAGATAGAAAGGTCATCCTGGATGCTTCCCCAAACTCTCCCCCAATTTCTTCATCCATCCTCTTCTACAGAATAGTCTCCTTTGACTCACCTCATTGGAGATTAAACTCATTAAGCTAAGAGGAAGGGAAGAAGATGGGGTCTATCAGAAAAGGCAGGGAAGGTGGTGGCAGAGTCAGGTTTGGGTTCATCCTTAAAGCCCTGGAGTCTCACATGGACACATCACATCAAACAGAATCTCATGACCAGTAAGCTTAGAACACTTATCCTCTCCCTTTTTTTGAACAACTCTATTTCTGTTAATGTAGCCAAAAGGGGGTTCTTTGTGATAACAACTGATTGTTCACAGAAGTCATTCTCTCAAGTGTATTTTATATGAGCTTCAGTGAAGCAGTTGTTGACAAAAACCTCTCCCATTCTGTGTTTTCATTATACATGTGTACATATATTCCTTTGTAATATATTTTATTTATTATAATATACTTATTATATATTTAAATAATTTATATATTATTTTAAATTACATTCTATAAAACATATAATGAATGTTATATTATAGAGTATAAATATTAATATGTAAATATATAAAAGAATATTTAAGTATAACATAAATATAATAAAATATATATCAATATTACACAGTATTTATATATTATATACTTTCTTCTATGTCATATATAAAATAATATATTCTATCATATAATATCCTATTATATATTCTATAAAATTTGTATGAGGAGTGTATGTATCAGTAATATATATTCTGTGTGCTTCTATTATTACATTTTTAATCTAAACTTAAGACTTTATATTTTTTACAATTCAATGATATGTTATGAGATTCCTTTCAAAGCATAAAGCACTCTTTGGAGCCTCTCTTTATACTTTTTTTTGGGCTAATATTCTAAACTAACAATTTAAATTGTCAAGTTCTCCAGTTCTGAAGTAAAATAGGGCAACTTGCTAGCTGTGTGGCTTTGGAAAAGTTACTTGACCTCTCTGCCTCTGCTTTCTATCACATTTATTTGTTGGAAGGATTACATAAGATAAACCAAGAAAAGTCCCAAATCATAAGCCTGACAAATCATAAACTACTCATAAGAGTTAATTACAAATATTATTGCTTGGTCATTGTGTACTTTCTCCACACCTCTCTGACACACTGTAGCAGAGAGAGGCTTACCTCACAAGTCTATATTGCAGCTTTTATGGCACAGTGACTCAAATCCCAACTAATCTTGTTTTGGACTCTAGCTTTTGGAATCAGTCCAGCTGTGGCTTCTCTTGTTTGTCAGAAGTCTTGTGTAAAGAGATCACTAGCCTTGTCCCCTGTTACTTTTCCTTTAGCAGAGATAGGAAGCCAATAGAACGGAGGAAAGGGAACCATCCTCCTGATACTTCCTGAAAAGAAACTCAGGAAATTATTTGAGTACGAATGGTTCTTTCTCCTGTTGTCACTCTGATGGGGGCCTCACCAGGACTTTGACCTTGAGCCTGATTCACAGCGCTAATTCTGATCAAAGAGAGGGAGAGGGAAGAAAGAGACAGGGCTGTATAACAGGTTCCCCAAACAACAGAATGTCATCTCTTGTCCCTCACATTTTTATAGCACTCTGTATTTTCAAGTTAAGTGAGTCTGGGACACTTAAAAACCAAAACCAAAATAAAAAATGCAGGGAGATATATATATGTGCATAAGTGACCAAACCACCGGTTGACTGGTTGCTATGATGCACACTGACCACCAGGAGGCATACGCTCAATGCAGGAGCTACCCCCTGGTGGTGAGTCGCTCCCACAGCCAATCTCTCGTGGCCTGCCAACCTCCCGTGGTCCCTCCCCCCATCGGCCCCAATCGCCAGCTAGGCCAAGGGGCCCCACCCATGCACAAATTCGTGCACCAGGCCTCTTGTATTTCTATAAAGACAGTGGGAAGGGGGTTATTATTTGTGTAAAGAAACCATAGAGTAAAAGACACTGGAGGCATTCACACTGCAAGTTGTGCTTTCTTTACTTGGAGAATGAATGAATGAATGAAGACATCTACTGCCACTAACCCAGTCATTTCCCTAAACTCAATCATGATCAGTAGTTTTAAATAGTTTCCTTTGTTTAAAAACAATCATTAATAATTTATCAGTGGCCCTAACTGGTTTGGCTCCGTGGATAGAGCATCGGCCTGTGAACTGTAAGGTCCCAGGTTTGATTCTGGTCAAGGGCATGTACCTGGGTTGCCGGCATATTCCCAGTGGGAGGTGTGCAGGAGGCAGCTGATCAATGTTTCTCTCTCATCGATGATTCTAACTCTCTATCCCTCTCCCTCTCTGTAAAAAAAATCAATAAAATATATTAAAAAATACTTTATCAGTGATTGTTCCTTTTGTTTTATTTGTATTTTTTCTGAATAGCTGAGGGGAAATTTAGGGATGCTGAACTCAGAATAAATATTTTGTTCGTCTGTCTATCCATCCATTATCTCTCTTCATTTATTTATTCACTCAATGATTATTATATTTCAGCTACATGCCAGACACTCTTCTATGCCTCTAATGTTTGAATATAATAGAAATATAAAGATAGCTAATGTTAATTGATCCATAACTATGTGCCAGGAATTGTTTTAGCTGTTTTATACACACTATGGTGTTTTAATCTCTGAAACAGCTTTATGATACACTTGGTGATTCATTTTAGAGACCAGGAAACAGACTCAAAGGGATTAAATTACTTCCATAAAATTGTACATCAGCAAGTGCTGGATCTGTGCTTCTAACCTGTTAGTCTGGCTCCAGAACCAGACGTAGCACTAGAGCAGCAGTTCTCAATCTGTGGGTCACAACCCCTTTGGGGGTCAAACGACCCGTTCACAGGGGTCGCCTAAGACCATCGGAAAAACACAGATATTTACATTACGATTCATCACAGTAGCAACATTACAGTTAGGAAGTAGCAACGAAAATAATTTTATGGTTGGGGGTCACCACAACATGAGGAACTGTATTCGAGGGGCGCGGCATGAGGAAGGTTGAGAACCACTGCGCTAGAGTGAGGTGAGTGGGGCGCCTAGGGTGTGGAATTTAAAAAGACACTTGCCTTCAGGGTGGTATAAACGCTGACCCTGCACTTGCAAGGCGGTGAGAATGAGTGTCTCCTTAAATGATGTGCCCCTAGGTGCCTCTCTCCCCGTACCCTGCCTTGTCCGGGTCCAGCACCCATGTTTGTGAAACCTGCCCTCTGCAGGTTAACATTCTCTACAAAATCACACCAGGAAGCAGAAAGGTCACCCTCTGACCTGAGCTGGCATTGTTCACACAAACTGTGTAGTTAAGGGTTGGAGATAAGGTAGAAGTTAATAAATAAGGTCGTAATGTAATCTCCGCATATTGTAACTAGAGAGCTATTTACGCAGGGCCTGGTATGCTTGGCAAAGAACCATCACGTCATTTGATAGCCCCGGAGCTGGAACGGGATCACTTGGTCAAACTCCTGTACCTTAAAGAAACTGAGGCCCAAAAGGATAAAAGAATTCCCACAGAGTGACAGAACCAGAATTAGCAGAAATAAAACTAGATCACTAATTCCCAGTTGCAGGAAGTATCTTCATTTGCGTGTTAGGGTTGGGTGGGAGAAGAAGAGCCACTAGGAGACATGTACATGTATTTCTTACAGGCCTTTGGTTTTATGCACTTGGGGAGCTGGCTAAGCAGTGTCTGTGAGACTGTTGTCTCCCTGTCTGATCTCGAGCTTGAAGTCCACAGCAGGCCGTGGAGAAGGGGAGATGGAGGTGATGTGGGAGAACAAAGACTGCAGGACCACAGCACGGGCTGTGCGCATCCACAAAACAGTGGGCAGGAGTGCAAGTCAGCTCTCACTGCCTCCAACTCGGATGATGTGGGCTCCGCAGGAGAAGCTGGTACCCTTCACCACGGAGCTAAACACACAGCGGCCCAGGATTCAGAGACCCTGAAGGAGGGTCCGGGGGGAGGTGCACCAAGGGGTTGAGCCAGGAGATAAGCAACCGTCAGCCATGAGCTGCAAACACACCCGTCCTCCCATTCCAAGCACAAAAAGCAAAATGAATGCGTCTTTTTCCACTCTCCAAACCACATGCAAAAATGTCCCCTGACTCACCCTGGCTGGAATCAGACAAAGAAGAAAGTTCTGGGAGACCCAGTTCCGCCTAACCACGTGGACACAGAACAAAGCTCCCACAGTTTTCCACTCAATGCTGCTATTGCCTAACCGAGTCTCTGCTCTGTGAGCCTGAGGGCTGGGCCACCCGCAGATGGAAAGCCCTTTGAGCTGAAGAATGTGGAGAAGAATAAAATGCAGTCTTGATTTCTGGGAAGATGGCAGAAGAAGTCATAGCACCCGAAGCCTCTTCTAAAAATAACAGCAGCACCAGCGAACCAAGTCATTCTGCATCTATGTGTGTTCTGAGGGGAAGGGAGCTCTAACACAGTCTGTCCCCAGGGAACTCACCTCCCTCCCATCAGACATGGAAAGGCGCATGCCTATAGGGAGGCCTAGAACCCACCCTCCTTTCTTTAGTATCTTCTCATGGTCCAAGGCATGCCATGGAAAAGCTCAGCGTGTCCCCTCCTTCTCGCATCTCCTCCACTCCTCCTCACACTCACTTTCTGCTTCAGAAAACAGAACAGTGGCTGATACAAAATATTTTTTTGCAAATATCATTGTGTGTCATACATAAAATGAATCTATGTGAGTCCAGTTACCTGGATGTAGGAATCAAGATTGCTCACCTTCCCTGGGGCTCATCTAAGCAGCGTGGGAGCAGATTTAACTGTCAGCTTAGAATGCTGCTTCCTCAGAATGGGGGAAGCTTGATGGGGAAGAGCCCCCCATGCTTACTTCCATTGTGTATGTCTGCCCATTGACTCGAAATCATGTGCTCATAAAGCCTTGGACAGCGTGCTTCCCGCTGGGCTGCAAAGATGAGATAAGAGGAGTTCTGAAGCCCTTTTGTCAAAGGACACCCAGCCCCCACACTCCTTCTCTCTCCTTCCTATGCCAAGGGACAACATGCTCTTACCCTGAATCCTGAACATGTGCCAGTTTATATTTCTCAAAATGAGAGAAAAAAAAGCAATGGAAATAGATATGAAAAAAACTTCTCTCCCAAAGAAGAATTTGGATGCCAGATGGTAGTTTAATTAAAAAAGAAAATTCAATTCCTTCCACACTAAATTGCTAAAGGAATCCTAGTGTTCTGAAACTGTGGGCAATTTTTGTTATTTTCTTTGATATTTTCTGTATTTTCTAAAGTTTTTGTGTGTTCTTTTTCAAATAAGAAACACAAAAGAAAAATGGTGTTGGTTTTTTTTGTGTGTTTTTTTAAACACTGACTTTTATGGAGGATATAGAAGGCAACTTCTGTGGAAGAGGTAGACTGGCCAGCACAGACCAGCTCAGGCGGGGCAGGTGAGTAAGCCAAGCTCGCCCCCTAGTGGGACAGCCTGTTAGCTTCCTTCGCTACTCTATGGTTCGATTGACAGCAGTCTTGGCAATGACCTTTTGGATATGATCCATCTTGGCAATGGATTTTTGGATATGGCACCAAAAGCACAAGCAATACAAGTAAAAATCAACAAGCGATACTACATCAAACTAAAAAGCTTCTGCACATCAAAACAACAACCAACATAATGAAAAGGCAACCTGTGGAATGGGGCAAAATACTTGCAAACCATATATCTGTTAAGGGGTTAATACCCAAAAGATATAAGAAACCCATACAACTCGATAGCAAACACACACACACACACACACACACACACACACACACACACACACACAGATTGAAAAATGGGCATAAAATCTGAATAGACAGTTTCTAAAGAAGACATACAGATGGCTTAACAGATACATGAAAAGGTGCTCACCATCAGCATAATAACGGAAATACAAATAAAAAAATCACAATGAGAAATCACCTTACACCTGTTAAAATGACTGCTATGAAAACAAAACAAGAGATAATAAATGCCATTGAGGATGTGGAGAAAAGACAGCCCTGGTGCTTTGTTGGTGGGAATATAAATTGGTACAACCATTGAGGGAAATAGTATGGAGGGCCCTCAAAATATTAGAAATAGAACTGCCATATGACTCAACAATCTCATTTTTTGATATATATCCAAAGGAGATGAAATCAGTATCTTGAAGAGGTACCTGCATCCCAGGTTCACTGAAGCATTATTCACAATAGCCAAGACATGGAAACAATCTAACTGTCCATTTATGGATGAGTGGGTAAGGAAAATGTGATATATATTAGAGGCCTGGTGCATGAAATTTGTGCTCTCGGGGAGGGGGTGTCCCTCAGTCTGGCCTGCACCCTCTAGCAGTCCAGGAGCCCTTGGGGAATGTCTATTTGCTGTGGAGGTGGGAGAGGCTCCTGCCACCACCACCACCACTGCACTCGCCAGCCTTGAGCCTGGCTCAGGGCTTCTGGCTGAGTGGTGCTCCCCCTGTGGGAGTGCACTGACCACCAGGGGGCAGCTCCTGCATTGAGCATCTGCCCCCTGGTGCTCAGTGCACATCATAGCAACCAGTCATTCCGCTGTTCGGTTGATTTGCATATTAGCCTTTTATTATATAGGATAGTTCAGCCACAAATAGAAATAAATTCTGCCAATTGTGACAACATGGATGGTCTTTGAGAGCATTGTGCTACATGAAATAAGTCAGATAGAGAAAGACAAATACTGAATGATCTTACATAATGTGAAATTAAGAAAAAAATCAAACTCATAGAAACAAAGAAGAATGGAGCTTGGGGTTCAGGGGTGAGGGGAAATGGTAAAATACTGGTCAAAGGGTACAAACTTTCAGTTGTAAGATGAATAAAGTCTGGGGATTTAATGGACAGTATGGTGACCATAGTTAACAATGCTGAAAGTTGCTATGAGATTAGACTTTAATGTTCTCACCATAACAACAACAATAACAACAAGATGGTAATTTTGTTAGGTGAAGGATGCTAGTCTGCAGGAACCCAGGGAAAGGCTCTGAGATGGAAAATCTACCTCCATAAGTGGAGGGCAGGGAAGGACTAAAGAAAGAGGCTGGCCACTCCAGTCTGTTAATAGAGTTTATCCAGGAAAACTTACCTACAAGGTGATTCTTTTTTTTTTAGGGGGGGGTAGGGGGGCTACAAGACAAATGGATCCCCAAGCCTCTTGACAGGTGTCAAATAAGTATCTAGGGCAGAAAGGGGCTAGTCATGTGCACTAGTATGTGAATGCTACTAGGTATGGGACATTATTTTACATGCTTGACCAGATCACTTCAATGGCCTGTTCCAGGAACCAGCACATAGCAGGAGGTAGGGGAGAGGTTGTGATTTATGTCAGAATAAACATCAATGCTATCTGGGGTTTGCAGGAAGCAATTTTTGTTTTGGCCTGAGTCTAGCTTGTGGGGTCTGGTAATGGTCACATCATGGAATAATCTCTCCTCCAAAGATGTCTTAGCTAACCAAATTGTAGTAAATATTTCCCAGTACATATGTCTATCAAGTAACTTCTGATCTTTCCTCCTCCTCCTCCTCCTTCTCTTCCTCCTCCTTCTCCTCCTCCTCCTCCTCCTCTTCCTCCTCCTCCTCCTCCTCCTCCTCCTCCTTCTCTTCCTCCTCCTTCTCCTCCTCCTCCTCCTCCTCTTCCTCCTTCTTTTTCTTTATATTCACACTGGCCATATATGAGGGTCCCAATTTCTCCTGGAAATTCTCTCCAGTCTGTTATTGGGGGCAATTGTTTTCCTTTACTCAGGGATGGCTCTCCCATACTTTTTTTTTTTTAAATAAATCTTTATTGTTCAGATTGTTACAATTGTTCCTCTTCCCCCCCCCCCCATAGCTCCCCTCCACCTGGTTCCCATCCCACCTTCTGCCCTTACCCCACACCCCACTGTCCTTATCCATAGGTGTACGATTTTGTCCAGTCTCTTCCTGCACCCCCACACCCCTTTTCCCCCGAGAATTGTCAGTCCACTCCCTTTCTATGCCCCTGATTCTATTATATTCACCAGTTTATTCTGTTCATCAGATTTTTTATTCACTTGATTTTTAGGTTCACTTGTTGATAGATATGTATTTGTTGTTCATAATTTTTATCTTTACCTTTTTCTTCTTCTTCCTCTTCTTAAAGAATACCTTTCAGCATTTCATATAATACTGGTTTGGTGGTGATGAACTCCTTTAGCTTTTTCTTATCTGTGAAGCTCTTTATCTGACCTTCAATTCTGAATGATAGCTTTTCTGGGTAGAGTAATCTTGGTTGTAGGTTCTTGCTATTCATCACTTTGAATATTTCTTGCCACTCTTATCTGGCCTGCATAGTTTCTGTTGAGAAATCAGCTGACAATCGTATGGGTGCTCCCTTGTAGGTAACTGTTTTTCTCTTGCTGCTTTTAATATTCTCTCTTTGTCTTTTGCTCTTGGCATTTTAATTATGATGTGTCTTGGTGTGGTACTCTTTGGATTCCTTTTGTTTGGGGTTCTGTGTGCTTCCTGGACTTGTAAGTCTTTTTCTTTCACCAGGTGGGGGAAGTTTTCAGTCATTATTTCTTCAAATAGGTTTTCAGTATCTTGCTCTCTCTCTTCTTCTGGCACCCCCATAATTCGGATGTTGGTACGCTTGAAGTTGTCCCAGAGGCTCCTTACACTATCTTCATATTTTTGGATTCTTTTTTCTTTTCCAGTTGTGTGTTTTTTGCTTCTTTGTATTTCAAATCTTTGACTTGATTCTTGCAATCCTCTAGTCTGCTGTTGGATCTCTGTATATTATTTTTTATTTCAGTCAGTGTATGCTTAATTTCTAGTTGGTCCTTTTTCATATCCTCGAGGGTCTCACTAAATTTATCGGCCTTTCCTAGAAAATTCTTGAAAAACCTTATAACCGTGGTTTTGAACTCCATATCCAGTAGTTTGCTTTCCTCCATTTCTCTCATTTGTGATCTGTTTCTTTATCTCTGCATTTTGGCTGCTTCCCTGAGTTGATAGAGTGGCTTTGTGTGCAAGGTGTCCTATAGGGCCCAATAAACTGGCTCAGCCTCCCCAGTTACCTGAGGTGGACACTCTTGGTGCACCCCTTTGTGGGCTGTGTACACAGTCTTGTTGTAGTTAAGCCTTGATTGTTGTTGGTATCACTGGGAGGAATTGACCTCCAGGCCAATTGGCTGTGAGGATCAGCTGTGTCTACGCTGGGAGAACTTCTGTGCTAGAGACACCCTTATAAGACAAGACTTGCAAAAGCCTCTGTGCTCAGCTTGGATGGGGGGGGAGTCTCAAGACGGAGCAGACAGCAATGGTTTCCCGTCAGCCCTGCCCTAAGAGGCCCCTGGGTCTCAGTGTCCCGCGGTAATCGCTGCAAGCACCTCTGAGAGAAAGCCGCCCTCAAGTTTCGCCCGCAGCCAGACAGTCCAGTTTCTCCCCGAATGAGTCTGGGTCCCCAGAGTCTTGCTCGGAAATTGAGTTCAGATTAGTCAGGAGCTTTTGTCTCCCTCCCACTTGAGAAAGCAAGCCTCGTACTCAGTTGCCAGCCCTCTCCGCGCGCGCGTCTTCGTACCTCTGCCTTCTGCAACTCCTCTGAGTCTCAGTGTGCTTTTCTCTTTCCTTCTAGTTGTAGAATTTCCACTCAGTCAGCCTTCCTGTGGTTCTGGATGATGTCCATTTTGTCTTTTAGTTGTAGTTTTGAAATTGTAGTTTGAGGCAGCAGTTTAGGTGTTTACCTATACCACCATCTTGGTTTCTCCACCCATACTTTGTTACCCAATGTTCCATATCCTTTTCCCTAGTAGTTTAAGGCAGAAAAGTAAATCTGGTCTTTGTTACCTCATCTTGGCTGGAAGCAAAACTGCTATTAGTACTGTTGTTTCAGTGTGAAAATCCATTAGTCTGGCTTATAAGTGCCCATCCCAAACTCTCTCATATACACCCCCACAAACCACCTCATACCCCCTGTCTTCTGTAAAGCTTTATTTTTATAATAAAAGTATGGGTCATCTACCAGTCATTGTGGATTACAATGGCCCAAAGCAGGAAATGGGGAAATCCCCCTTTACCTGGGTGAAGGAACTCCTTGGTTGCACTTTCCTTTATTCATTCATTTATACATGACAACCTGGATTTAATTAGCCTGGCTTTCATTTTGGGCCATATCACTTTCTATCTTTATACCTTTCTACATCTGATTTGGGGCAATAAACTTAACCTTTCAAAGCCTCACATGTGAAATGAGGATATGGAGGTAGTTTTGAGGATTGAATGAGACACTGTGTAAAGGATTTAGCCCAACATCTGGTGCTCAGAAATGTTGCTAATCTGATGTTTATTTCTCAATGTTCACTTCACTCAGGTATCATTGGTACTGGCTCAGGCTACTCATATTCTTTCTTGAATTTTTTTCTCCACTCAGTGCCAAATACAACCTCAATTCTCCTCCAACTTCACTGTCTTCTCAGCTTTTAATCTTCTGAATCTCTATGTGCCTACCCCATTGGAGATATCCAGTCTCATGGCTTTAAATACTGTCTCTAAGCTGATTATTCCCAAATTATATCTCTAGCCTGGAATTTGATTTTGAACACTAGACCTATAAATCCTAGTGCTGATTTTTGCCATTTTGTCTCCAGATTCATCCCCTCTCCTTCCTCTGCTCTACTTTGAATTATGGAGGGGTCTGACCCTGCAGGCTGCATTTCTTAGGCTCCTGTGTCAGCCAGCTACAGGCTACATTTAACCCACAGGAGGGACTGCTGGGAGCTTGGAGGACAGGAGGAAGGAAAAGCCACGGTATTTTGAGCCCTTCCTGCTATTGCTAATCTCCATGGGGCCTCCCTAAACCCTGCTGCATTACTGTGTAACCATTTCCTCTGTTTGGAATACCTAGAGCAGTTCTGTTTCCTGATGGGGCCTTAGCAGGCGAGAGTGTTTAGTAAAATGGCAACTCAACCCATTAGCACCATCCTTGACACCACTTCCCCTCTCATACCTGTATCCAACCACCAGCAAATCGTGTTGGCTTGACTTTATGAAGATACCTGGAGTGGAGTATTTTTCTTCACCTCTACTACTCTCACCACCTTAGACGGAGCCATCTTTAACCCTCACTGGGTTTACACTAGCAGTTAGAGTGGTCTTTCTAAACTCTAAGCCAGATTATGTTGGCTTTCTATGGAAAACCTTCCACCAGCGTTTCACCTTGCTCAGAAGAAAAAGCAGTCTTTACCATTGGCCCTTAAGGTGCTAACTACCTCTAGGACTTCATTTTCTACACTCTCACCACACACATTCTGTTCCAGTGACACTGACCTCATTGCTTTTGCTAGAACCAACCATGGATATTACTGCCTCAGGGCCTAACATCCTAATTGCACATGCTATTCTCACACCCCAGGATGCTTTTCCTCCGGGATCAACATGGTTCTCAATCACCTTCCTGCCACTTCATCAGAGAGTCCTTTTCTGATGACCTTATATATAACATTGCATGCTCTTCATTATCCCTTTACTCTTTTGTTGTTCTTCATGGCACTTTCTACTACTTTATATTATATGGTTAGTTACTCATGGTGTGTCTCTTCTCATTCGAATGAAAGCAGGAGGGCCGGACCTTGTTTGGTTGGCTACTGTACTCCCAGTTTCTCAATAATGCTTGGCATACTTAGTAATAAAAATAAAATGGACAGCAAGATTGCTTTGCATCAGGCACAATGCTAAATGCTTAATTTGAAGCAGAGGGAGCAGGCTGCTGCGGCCTGGGAGGCGGAGCCTGGCCGCCGCACCTCTAGGGCCCGCCCACAGCGCATGCTCCGCGGGGGCCGCGGCGCGGCGGGGGCGGGGCCTTCAGCCGGGGCGGGGCCTTCAGCCGGGCGGAGTCTCCACCGCACTGACCCGCTGCTCCGATTCCCGGCGCTAACAGCCTTAGCTGGTCGCGCACGCCCGCCCTCGGGTCGGCCTGTCTCCGCCCCCGCCCCCGCCGAGCCCCTCCCCGAACCCCTCCCCGAGCCCCTTCCCTACTGCCTTCCCGAGTTACGGGCACTGTGAGCAGTCACTGGGGCTTTGGACTGCGACCGGGAGGACGTCCCAGGTGAGTCCCCGCTGCTCCGCCAGGCGCGGGTGCGGCAGTTCGGGTCCGCCTGGGCCGGTCGGAGGGGAGGGTCGTGCCCGGCTCCCGGGGTCTCAGTCCCGCCATCCCTGAGCCTCTGCAGGCCGGCAGCACCCTGCGCGCTCGGCCCCGGCGCGTCCAGCCTGAGCACCAGCAGGTGGCCTGAGGCACCTGCCAGTGACCAGGAGGAGGGAGCCCTCTGAAGTTGTCCGCCCTCCCCGGTGCCCTCCGACTCCCAGAGCCTCCCGACTGCGGTGATTATTGATTATTGATTATTGATTCCCAGGTCCCCTTCTTCCTCCTCCTCCTCTGCGCCCCGCTAGCTCCTTCAGGCAGCCTGCCCGACCTAGCTCAGAGCTCGGTCGAGGGCGGACTTTGGCATTGATCCTGGTGAAAATTAAGGCGACACTCCTTAGCCAGTTGTCACTTTGCTCTCAGTACTTAACTTGGGTGAACCTCCGTTTCCTGAAAAAAGGATGTCATACTACTGCATAAAGTTGGTAGAAGAGTAATTAACGTCTTAAGTCCCAAGACCCTATAGCAAGATATTGTTGTTGCTATTATTATTATAAAGCTACACGGCAAGCTGTTTTGGAGCTTTTCTTCAGCCACTGAACTGTTGGACTGCCCCTATTCCATATTGCAAAATTTGAATCGTGCATCTGATATGTTGGTTGGGTCCTAGGGGTTCAAAGTTGAATCAGACACCCACTCTGTCTTCGGGCTGGGGTGAAATGAAGGCAGATCAGCATTTAACTGGATTGCTGCAATATGGAAAGGACTGAGACAAAGTTGCTAAGGGAGCCTAGAAAAAAAGCACTTGGTGTCCAGCTCTGGAATGCTCCTGAAAAGGGCTTTTTTACTCTCCGTTTACACTGTCAGCCTTCATCCCTGCAAGAGTCACTTGAGAAAGTGATTGAGAAACGTGCTTGGTGTTGTGTTGGAAGGAAAAGTTAGCTGGGCCCCTATTTCCTTGAGTGGCTTCAGCTGTTACCCCCTGGAGCCGCCTGTGGACAGCGGGTCCCAGTTCTGGAGGTGCTGGCTGCATGGAGAGCAGCCGCTCCTGCTGGATGCCGCGCTGTTTTCAATTGCGGTTAGAACCTTTCATTTTTTCTTTTTTTTTCTTTTCAATCTACCCCGTACTCCCTAGTAATAATGGAGTTTGGGGAGGTTGATAAAAGGTAGCCAAGGATGGTACGGCCCTTCTAACCACCACGAAGAAACACAAACTTTTGAGTAAATGCAAGTGGGCTTGCTTTGCCAGTGTAGACCCGGACAGGACATCCCCCCTGTCTACAAGGTCGGGGCCCACCACGGCTTGTAGAAATAAGTGCAGCACCGGTAGGAATTGCATCCACAGAAGGTGTCCGTCCACTTTTGCAATCTCCCGAGAACCAATTTCGTAAGATTCATGGAATACAGGCCTACCTTGAGATACTTTGGGCTTGGTTCCAGACAGCATAAATAAAGCTCTCTTGCCAGACTCACTGAATTGCTGTGGTCTGGAACCAAATGCGCACTGTCACCGAGATATGCCTGCTCTCAAGTTAAGCACAGTCTTTTAAAAGCAGCCGAATTGTGTTATTGACATAAAATAAAAAGACATACTTTAAATTATACAATTTAATAAGCTTTGACTATGTACACTCCTGTGAAAAATCAGTAAATGCAATATAATAAGCCTATCCATCACTCCCCACCCCCCAAAGCTTCCTTGCGCATAGCCCTTTGTAACCCTTTCTTTCCACCCCCCTTTCCGCACACAGCCATTGATCTGCTTTCTATCAATATAGATTAGTTTTATATAAATGGAATCATATGTAGTTTTTTTGGGGGGCCTGGCTTCTTTCACTCACTGTAATTATTTTGAGATGCATCCATGTCATTGTGTTCATTCTTTTGTATTGCTGAGTAGAATGTATATACCATAATATGATTATTCATTCACTCATTCGGGCTTTTCCAGTTTGGGGCTATTATACACAATCTGTTATAAGCATTTTTATACAAGTCTTTGTATGGGCATACACACATAGATCTTTATTATTATTTTTTAATCCTCACCCGAGGATGTTTTCCCATTGATTTTCAGAGAGAGTGGAAGAGAGAGGGAAAGACGGAGAGAAATATCGATGTGAGAGAAACACATCGATTGGTTGCCTCCTGCACATGCCCCGACCAGGGCCCAGGCTAGGGAGGAGCCTGCAACCAAGTACCTGCCCTGGACTGGAATCAAACCTGGGGCCCTTTGGTCTGCAGACTGACGCTCCATCCACTGAGCCAAACCGGCTAGGCTCTAGCTGCTAGGGTGACACATAGATCTTTATAAGGAAGTATATTTATTTTAAAAAAGCTAGGAGGCCTGGGCCTTGCCTCTAACCATCGGGGTGTCCTTGGGAGAGTCACTTCACTTTGCCTTTAACATCCATCCCCAAGTCTTTGCCATGCTGTGATTTTGTGCCCGTCACCGCCAGAAAGGAGATGGCCTTTGTTGATGGTTGGAGGGTCTCAGAAGGAGAGAGGGGTGGTTTCTTTGCCTCTGCTTCTCTTTCAGGATCTTTTCTTTTACTTCACTTTTTCCCCTGGGGTGACAAATTTGAATGCTGACATATAATTTTGAGCAAGAATGGAAGTGAGTAAATAGGGGTAGGGTGGGGATGGGGTGGGGATGAGGGGTGGCAAGAGCTAATATTGGCCAAACTAAAAAATGTTTAAATCACCATTAGGGAGGAAAATGTGGGAGGTTAACAGGCTCGGGACTTTTGAGGATCTTCCTTTTTCTCGGCCTACTTTCTTCCAATTCCTCCATTTCTCCAGGAACAATTTAACCTCATGAAGAAGAGGTGAGTGGGTGTGCTAGGTCACGTATTAACTGGGGGGTAGCTATTGGGGAGTTTTCCTAGTAAAACAGAATTCCATCTTTTTTTTTTTTTGGCTTCCAGATATCACTTGTTTCTTATTCACCCTTTACCCAACTTTTACTTTACCTGGTTCTGAACTTTTTATGGGGACATTAATCTATCAGCATAATTATGTGTAATGAAATTTGGACAAATAACAATAGACTGTTTTGTGCAGAATGAAAATGTGGCTCTTGGGTTTGGTGTTCTGTGTGGCCCTTGGGACCCTGCATTCCGAGACATCTAGAGGGAAGCAGGCAATTGTGGATCCTGAAACGAATATGAATGTGGTAAGTCTCTCAAAGTCACCTGCTTTTAAAATGCATGTGACAGATGTTGGATATTTTCCTAAATTCAGTTATGTGGGCTACACGGAGCCACAAACTTGAATCTCTTTCTATCTGATAGCGCTTTTCGTGTTCTCTGAATCTTAGATTCAGTTCGCCCCACCTTCCCACCAGGTGATGTGTATTTTGCAGATTGCATCCTATTGTTAAAACTATATACTTCTTACTGAGATAAATGCTATTTAAGTATCACGCAATTTGCTTAAAGAACAGTAAAAACATGTCAAAACTTTGCAAGAATGTTACTGAGTGCTGCTTTTACAATACACTGAACAAGGATTGTGATCAGCAATGTCCAGGAAGCACAGTTCAAAACAAAAATAAAAATGTCTCAAAAACATTTTGTTAGCCCTAACCGGTTTGGCTCAGTGGATAGAGCGTCGGCCTGTGGACGGAAGGGTCCCAGGTTCGATTCCGGTCAAGGGCATGTAACTTGGTTGTGGGCACATCCCCAGTAGGGGAGTGTGCAGGGGGCAGCTGATCGATGTTTCTCTCTCATCGATGTTTCTGACTCTATCCCTCTCCCTTCCTCTCTGTAAAAAATTAATAAAATATATTTAAAAAAAACCCTACATTTTGTTAGAACAAAAAAGCAAAAATAATCCCTTGAGTAATTAAAACATGTCCAAGTTTTCAATCTTAAGTAAACAATAAAGTCTGGAAATACCTTATTTATGCATAAAGGATTGGGAAAATAGAGATTCCTAAGCAAAACAAAACAGGATAGGACCTCTTAAAATAAGAATAGTGGTAGATCACATAGTTAGAAGGTACATTTACTTATTTCTTTTTAAAAAATATATTTTTATCGATTTCAGAGAGGAAGGGAGAGGGAGAGAAAGATAGAAACATCAATGAAAAGAGAATCGTTGATCAGCTGCCTCCTGCATATCCCACTCTAGGGATCAAGCCCACAACCTGGGCATGTGCCCTGATTAGCCGGTAGATTTAGAAAAGAAAGAAGAATGTTTATTTGTGCCTGGGAGCCAGGATGAAAACAAAGAGGCCCAAAGCTATGATAAAATTAGTCATTGTTGGTGCAGAACATGCCAGAATGATGATGCCAAATTTAACCAAACACCTGTGTGTAGAACACATGGATAAAACATGTGGAGGATTTACTCTTGTGGTGGGTGTGCTACTAGATTCAGCAGGCTAAAATTTCAATCACAGTTGATTTTGTTACTTTTTTAAAAAATTTTTAAAAAAAAATTAATTTCAGAAAGGAAAGGAGAGGGAGAGAGAGTTAGAAACATCAACGATGAGAGAGAATCATTGATCGGCTGCCTCCTGCATGGCCCCTACTGGGGATCGAGCCCACAACTCGGGCATGTGCCCTTGCCCAGAATCAAACCTGGGACCTTTCAGTCTGCGGTTGGATGCTCTAACCACTGAGACAAACCAGCCAGGGCCACAGGCGATTTCTTAAGTGATGCCTGGAAAATGTCATTGACATTGTGTCTTCTCCACAATGGGAGATCTTATCAGATTCTGTCTGTAGAATTTCCATTATAATAACTATTTTTTTCTCTGTAGAGTGAAATTATCTCTTACTGGGGATTTCCTAGTGAGGAACACCTAGTTGAGACAGAAGATGGGTATATTCTTTGCCTCCACCGAATCCCTCACGGGAGGAAGAACCATTCTGACGAAGGTATGGGTGTTTTCTATGTCAAGATAGGAAAGCTTGGAATTTGTCCAGAAATTTAATTTCTACCTCTTGAGATTTTTATGTCTTATGGATACTTACTGTTAATCTTCCTTTTAATAAGCATGTTACAGAAATGAGTAGTGAGCTATAGTGAGGGCTTCTATTTTTTCCTCCTGCTCAAAACACACAAAACATATATTTTAATCCAGAGAGATCATATGATCTTGGTTTCCTTCCTTATTTTCTTTTTTAGAAAAGTAGACCCTGTATACTGATTTCAGATTCCATATATAAAGGAAAATATGTATTCATATGATTTCTCTTAAAAGTGGTGAGTTGACTAATGTAATTAGTAGTGTGAGTCATTGTTAAAAGACCCAGGAATCTTCAGTAAAAACAAGCTTAGAGAATGTGCCTCCTCTTTTTTTTAATCACTACCTCCAGGCCTCTCTGTCCATATGGCAATTAAGCAAGTAGCGCCACATGCCCTACTTGTGTGTATCACGGCTGTTGCGGGGGAAGGTGCTGTGCCCTGGAGTGTGAGGAAAGTGAGCATGATTCTTAATTGCTCCCAGGTGGTAGGAAGAAGAGCTAGGAGACCTCGGTGCCAGGTCTGGGCCAGCCTCTAAGTGCTTGTGTGGTTTCACATCTGTGGGCTTTGGATTCTTCCTCTGTACCAACAGCCGATGGGCTGGAATAATCTCAAAGTACCCCTTCCATCTTTCCCACTCTCTGTTTCTATGGGCTACATGCGATATTCTTTCTGTTTTGTCTTGTTTTGGCAGGTGTGTAGAGCAGTGGATACCCTTGAAACCTTCAAAATGGGGAACAAAGACGGAAAGTACCCTAACTCTGGCCTTAGCAGGAGGTCCCCAGCTTCTTCCTCTGTTCTGCAGAGGCCTTCCTGTAGGGGATCAGTGGTGTGTACCTAACACCTGCTGTGAGCTAAGCTCAGAGGGCAGGGGAGCTTGGAGGAAATCTGTGGTTTCCCTGAGCACTGCCCCTGCTCCAAGGCCGAGGCTCTTCGTCGTCCCGCACTCAGGCAGGAACAGGGTGGTCAGTGGTGTTCCTTTGGCTCAGTTAAGCCAAATAGACAAAAAGAACTCATCAGATGCTTCACACAGAGCTTGTTGTCTTCTCATTCATGCAGCTTCCTCTTCCGGCTTCCTCCTCTATTAATAACACCATCGCCCTCCTAATGACCTAGACTAGAAACTGCAGAATCATTCCTGACGCCCATCGTCAAGTGGCTGTCAAGTCCTCTCTAGGCTGCTCATGTGATGTGCTTCAGTGTATTCCTTCCTTCGCTTTGGTAGGCTGCCACCCTATCTTCTTTTTTTAAAAAAAATTTTTTATTGATATTTAGAGAGAGAGGGGAGAGGGAGAGAGAGAGAGAGAGAGAGATCAATGAGTGAGAGAAACATTGATCGGTTGCCTCCTGCAGGCCTCCAAACTGGGGATTGAAACCACAGCCTGGGTATGTGCCTTGACTTGGCATCAAGGCCACCACCTTTTTGGTGCATGGGATGATGCTCCAGCCAACTGAGCTACCCTTACGTTCTAGTTACCATTTAACTGGATGCCTGAACTAAGTTCACAACCTGAGAGAGGCTTGAGCCATGTCCATTTTAAAGACTTCCCATATTTTTAAAAAAGAAAGAATTTCGAAACAGGAATATGAAAATTTAGTCTGCTTTATCTTTTAAGAAATCAGTGCTTTTAATACAGAAATAACATCATAGTATAATGACTTATAACATTTATAAGTTGTTACAAGCAACATGGAAACATTCATTTGTGGGGCTAAGTGAAACAGTTCCTATTACCCTTTTTAAAGGGTTTTTCCCCCGTTTTTTGGCTGTACTGTGGTGCTGCCATGTTTACAGCCATATAGAGACCATCCTTCAGTCCTGTCACAGTGGTCCCCTCTGGTCACATGTAGAGCCTCACCTGGAGATGATTGGAGGTTTTATGATCACAGGGCTTAACTGCTCCTCTACACATGCCAACTGCTCTCTTTTCTGCCAGCCTCCCTGTTTTCTCCCCTCTTATGTAATTTCTCAGGATTAAACGTGGTAGAGCCCAGGCATAATTAAGTGATTTTGCCAGTCAGCAATTGACAGGAACCTGCTCAATGAAGATATACACCTTCCCTTCATCTCCTGTCTTGTGTATACTGTTCGCCCCCATTCTGTGAGCAGTAGGCCTTTGACGTTCACCATGGATATGAGTCCCCAAATGAGCGAGTGCAGTCCTCAGCTCTGGTGTGTACGGTGGCTTCCCCTGCAGAGCGGGGTAGAATACCTCTTTCACAAGGCTTACGAGGAGTGCTCGAGAACTGTGGGTTGACAGCTGTGTTTACCCATTACTTAAGGAACTTTCATCATTTATCAACTGTACAGGTTTAGATAGGCTTCCTAGCCAAATTATGCATGATAACATCGAAGTTGTGATTTTATGTTAAAAGTATCAAAGAACTACTTTTGGACACGCAAATCCAACTGAGTTATTTCCTTTTTTCTAAAGTCCCCTGGAGTTCAGCTGGTGAACACAACCCCTGGAATGCTGCCCACCCTGCCTATTGTCTTCATTTTTATATGTATTTCCAAAGAATTCTTCTCATCCTTCCAAGTCCAGCTCACCTGCCAGCTCTCCGGATTGCTTAAGCAGGAAGGAGACACACACTTGCTCTGGACTGCCAAATGCCTTGCTAACCCCCCTCTGGAGGTGCTTAGCTTATTTGCTTTGGTTTGTCTTAGTTTTGTACCTCTTTCTCCCTATCCTTGCTCCCTCAGCCACTTTCTGAGACTGTGTCTTTGTCATCTTTGTATCCCTCAGAGCAGTGGTCGGCAAACTGCGGCTCACGAGCCACATGCGGCTCTTTGGCCCCTTGAGTTTTTAGCAAAGGCCAGCTTAGAGTACCCTAATTAAGTTAATAACAATGTACCTACCTATATAGTTTAAGATTAAAAATTTGGCTCTCGAAAGAAATTTCAATCATTGTACTGTTGATATTTGGCTCTGTTGACTAATGAGTTTGCTGACCACTGCCTCAGAGCAACTAGCAGCACCCCAACCGGGGATCAAACCCACAGCTAGACGCCTGAATCAACTCTGCACGGTCAGCCTGAGTGGCAGTGATACCAGGGCAGTCTTCAGAATTGGGGTACATAACTGGATGAAGGCGATGGGCCTTGTCTCTAGTAAAATAATTTCTGTGTGCACAGAAATTTTGTATGTATTTTTAATGAGTTTATGGACCCAGTAAAGAATCCCCTGGTTTAGACAATCATATGCCTGTCTGGTCAAACCTCTACTAAGTAGGCAGCTTGGCACGCTTGTTTAGGAAGCTCTTGGTGATCTGTGAGGTAAGTGCAGGCTGTTTCTCAATGTCTAGCAAACTTCTCTATAGGGTGTTGAGCTCCCCCTGCTTGGCACTAACTCCAGAAGGGAATTGAAATTCAGAAACTCATCATCTATAGGGAAGTGGTTCTGTTTTTATCTGCTTGGCCTTATTTCAGAAGATCATGGGATGTTAGTGCTGGAAGGATCTCAGAGTTCTGCCTGGGCGAAGGTTTTGGAGAGCTTTCCTGTGGATTCCAAGGTAGAGCCCTTGGGGCTGAGAACCTGTGTTCTAGGTCAGCGTCCTCATTTTACTAGGTGAGACAGCCAAGTTCAAAGAAGGAAAGAGATTTGTTTCAGGTCAAAGGGTAGCAGGCCAGCCACTCTGAGATAGTGTTCTTTAAAACTAGAGAACATGGCCTTGTGTAATAAGTCTTGAGCAAGTTAATCTCCTGACAGAATATTTATTTTATTTGGCTAAAAAAAAAGGGAAGACATATAGGCTTTGACTAAAGCAAATAAACAGCAACAAGGCATACTTACTCCTTGCCTAATTGGGAAATAAATTGTCCAATAAGGCAATCATCACGTGAAGCACCAACAATATCTGAGAAGCTGTGTATCTGATGGTGCCCTGGATATGAACAGCTGCCTTCAGTGGGCACAGACGGGCGTTGTCAACTCTGCCTTGGCAAAGACTCAGGGGCTGCCCTTCGAGGGCTGGACATGTTCCCCTTTAGATGAATCCATTTTGAACACGCCTATGGATGGGCTGTATCAGAAGAGCTGAGAGAGTGTATCAAAAATAAATATTTGCAGGCTTCCCTACATCAGAACCAGGGCCAGAAATGTGTATCTTCTAAGTCCCGCAGGTGATTCAGATATGCATGGGAAATAGTGGTTGGCTTGCTTTGAAATGTCAGGAATACGTATAAGCATACCTCCTCTCCCCACCATTTTTGGTTTCTGATGAATCTTTAGAGTAGAAGTTAAAAGCAAGGGCTTTGGAAGGAGGCTGACTTGGGTTTCCATTCTGGCTCTCTACTAGGTGAGTCTTCCAAGGTAGGTTTCTTAATTTCTGATTCCAGGAATCAGTTACCTTATCTTTAACATGGGCCGGATCTTATTAGCTCTTTTATAACAGTTTAATTCATGTGAAATGAAGTGCCGTGTGCATAATCGGTAGCTGTTAATCAACCAGGTACCAGAATGTTTGCTAGGATTTATCTCAAGTGGTTGGGCAGGTTCAGGAAGCCCCGAAGCTTTTGGTGAGCTAAAGCCAAAAGGGATGGCTGAACCAGTCCTTGGACTTGGGTTTGTGCAAGCCGAGGACTACTTTGCTGGATGTCGAGCTTCCTTGACTTGTTCAGTCCCAGGGATGACTGCAGAAAGGTCTAAAGTGAGGGGCGGTTCTGACTTTTCATTGCTCACTGTGAAGTGGTGGGAAGGCTTATGTACCATCAGCTAAGTCCTTGGTGCCATTTTGTCTAGAACCTATCTTTGCCAAGGAGAGGGAGCCCTTATGCCACTTACAGCCTATCTTCTAAGAGCTCCTGAAAGGTTGTGGTTACGCAAGCTCCTGCCAGACTAATGAGCCAGGCCTCTCTTCTTTAGGCCCAGGAGGCATACTGCCGCCTCTGAGCCCGAGCTCGGGATTGCTGATTGTGCAACTATGCACAGATTACTTAGTCACACTGTGCCTCAGAGTCCTTATCAGAGAAGTGGGGGTAAAAACTAGTCCCCAACTATATTAGTTCCCTATTGCTGCTGTAGCTAATTCCACAAACATAGTGCCTTAAAACATCACAAACTTATGATCCTATAGTCCTGGAGGTCAGAAGGCCTAAGATCAAGGTGTTGGCAGGACTGTGTTCCTTCTGGAGGCTCTAGGGGAGAATCTGTTTTCTTGCCTTTTGCAGCAACTAGAAGCTGCCTGCATTCCTTGGCTTCTGGCCCCATCCTCCATCTTCAAAGCCAGCAGTGCTTCTTCTTCTCCCTTCTCCCTTCTCCCTTCCCCCTTCCTTCCCCCTTCCCCCATCCCCCTCTCCCCTTCCCCTCCCCCTCCCTTCTCCCCCTCCCCCTCCCCCTCCTCCTTCCTCTCTCTCTCTCTCTCTCTCTCTCTCTTCCTCTCTTTCTTCCTCCCTCCCTCCCTCCTGCCTGTGACTTCTGTTCTAATATTATTTCATTATTATTTTTATGAGCTATTATTTATTGAGCTTTACTGTGTACCAGCCACTGTATCTTTCCCACTTTAGAAAAGGATCTTGAGTAAATGCTACATGGGTTTCATAGTTAGTAAGAACCAAGGTCTGTTTCACGCCAACACCTTGATCTTTGTGATTTTCTCCTTGTTCTTCTTTTGGTTCTTCCTTGCACCTCAGCTGATTTCTCACACCATTTTAGAGCCTGACCAGTGGAGCCTGACCGGACACTACCCTGGCAGAGAAGGCCAGTGGCTTGGGAGGCAGGAGGAACTTCCCCATTCACCCGGTCATCTTCCTCTTGGGAGACTGTGGGCTCAGCAGATTGGTTTCTGGAGCCTGAGTAATCCCCTCCTCACTTCCACCCATGTTTGGGGCTAATCACGGCAGGCAGCCCTGTGATGGGTCATCACTGGGCTGCTTCCCTTTGCTGACTCTGTGCTGTTTAGGTGGCCATGATAATGTCACCTGCCCTCTCTGGTCCAAGATGCTTTTAGGCCTACCCTTCAGTCCCCAGCCCCCCCAGAGCCGGTTTGGGACAGACAAACTAATTGTAGGGCACAGCTGGGGAAGGCAGCCCTGTTCTGATCATATTAGTTTGTTGCTCAGACACACCAGGCCTCAGGTGCTGGAGTGCAAGGACCAGGCTGGTCCTTGGAAGAATCGCCTGAGCGGGCAAGGTTGAGTGTCAGGCCCCTGTCTCCCATTCTCTATCTCCTGCACCCACTTTCTTCCAAGCATTTGGTCCAGTTCCCTGCAAAATAGCTTACCCTCTTTGGGCCGTCATCCTCTGAGGGCTTTCTTTGTGGTCTAGAACGACTTCTCTCTGGCTAACCTCCTTTCCCATAGCAAAGAAATGACAGTGATGGACCCTGGTATCAGACATACCTGGGTTCATATCCCAACTCTCCCGCTTACTGGTACTCACTCTCAGTCAACAGTGGTCAAGTTACTTGACTTCTCTTAGCCACAGTTTCCTGTCTGCTAAATGGGAATAGTACCAGCGTCACGGGATGTTCACTTAGAGCTTATAAGCACGCAATAGTAGCTAGCTGTTATTTCAATGAGCTTTTCTCAGCAAGGTGAAAAGAAATCCAGCTAACAGAAAGAAAAATTTGTCAGTTCGCTTCCCATCTGAGTATTCAGTGAATCAGCCTTCTCATTATTCGTTGATATTTTACATTCCTCATTTGCACACATCATTGCTGCATAGCTGTAGTACAGAGTAGACTGTAATTTTTTAAAAAAATATATATTTTATTGATCTTTTACAGAGAGGAAGGGAGAGGGAGAGAGAGTTAGAAACATCGATGAGAGAGAAACATCCATCAGCTGCCTCCTGGGGATGTGCCCGCAACCAAGGTACATGCCCTTGACGGGAATCGAACCCGGGGCCCTTCTGTCCACAGGCCGACGCTCTATCCACTGAGCCACGCTGGCTGGGCTAGACTGTAATTTTGTACTTTACTCTTCTTCCCCCACCCCGCTCTTCAAGGCTATGTTATGAGCTTTCCTGTGCCACCACAGTCCTTGTTGTTGATAAGCTTAATTATTACACCAGTTAGGTTGCAATTAATTATTTGTCCACTCGACCATTAGTTTATTTCAAGTGTTTCACTATTATAAAGAATGGGCAGAAGGCACAGGGAGTTCTTATTTATTCATTTTGACCTATGTGTCAGTCACTGTACCAGACGCTTAATTATCTAACTTACTCCTCTTAACAGCTCTTTAAGGAACTAAGACTCAGACTGGTTAAGCAACTTAATAATAATTAGAACTAATGTCTGTTAAACTCTTACTGTGTGTCAGACGCTTTGCTAAGAACTTTTCATATAGTATCTCATATCTCATTACTCCCTGTAAGGTACATAATACATTGCCGTGCTGCAGGGGTGATATAAATTTCATGGGGTGTTGAAATGCTGTTCCCAAGCTGCACATCAGAACTAGGAGAGGACAGGTTTGAACCCAGGAGGGTCTGATGCTAAAACTCATGGTCAGTATAATGTCAGCTCCATGACGGTGAGGTTTCTCTCTCTCACTTATTTCTCTTCTCTGTGGTGTCCCCAGAATATAGTTGGGTAGCTTGACACAGAGTTGGTGCTTAATAAATGCTTGTCTAATGAATGACTGGATGCTTTTAACACTGTTAGCAGCCAGAGGTCAGGTTTCTTTGACTCCCAAATCTTTGTGTTTTTTTTTCTACTATATCACTGTCTCAGTTATGGGTGAGTAGAAGATAAATTTACATATAAATATCCATATGTGTTTGTACACACATATGGATATATATGTGTATCTATACTTGTGAATTTGTGTCTGTGTGATACTTTTCTTGCGGTTTGTTTTGTTAGGATGCATTCTGAGAAATCTACTGGAACAAAGTATAGAAACATTGCATAAGTTCTTTAAAATACATTAAAAACTTTTTGATGATTAAGTCAATGTGTCTTGTTCCTAGATATGCAAAAATAGTCCCGTGTCCCTGTTACCTTGCCCACGCTGTTAAAAAAATATTTTTACTAATGTTCTATAGGAGTGCATTGCTACCTTAATATTTTAATTTATTTCCGTTTCACTATTTGCTTTAAGATTCACGCTTGTTTAGCAGCGAGGTGCCGCCGGCTCCCGAACATACATGTCTTTCAGGTCCCAAACCAGTGGTGTTCCTGCAGCACGGCTTGCTGGCCGACTCAAGTAACTGGGTCACCAACCTGCCCAACAGCAGCCTGGGCTTCCTTCTGGCAGATGCTGGTTTCGACGTGTGGATGGGGAACAGCAGGGGAAACACCTGGTCCCGGAAACACAAGACCCTTTCCGTTTTTCAGGACGAATTCTGGGCCTTCAGGTATATCTGGCTTGATTTGGACAGGCGTCTAGTTCCTTAGTATCCTTAACGCAGACACCAGGGCGGCAGAGAGATGGGTAACTCGAGGTCGTATGAGAGAAGAAACTGGTGGACCGTGAAATAGTTTAAACCTTTCTAGGAATTTAATAAAGAGCAGGAAGGTCAATTTTAAATAAGTGATTACATTTAAGGATTAGATTCAAGTAGGAATATTTAGTTATATTGACATTGCTGGTGGTGTGGGAGCTGCTGGGTAAATTGGGCCCCAGAACCTTCTTCCTCCCTCCAAAAACACACATTCCAAATGTTCACGACTCCATAGCCACACATTTTCCTCTTCTCTCTTTTACTTCTGGCTCTACCAGTTAATCACTGTGTGACACTGGGCATGTGTACTAGCACAAGCTCTCTGTGTCTCAGTGTTCTTCATGTAAAATGGGGATAATGAATACCTATCTTATAAGGTTATTGGGGGATTAAAGGCGAGGATACAGGGAAAGAACCTGGTTCATCACAAGCAGTGGCAACAACTGGCTCATCTTCCTCCTGATGACGAAGGCTCACACGCCCACGGGTCCGGGTCTGTGTTGATACCAGGCACAGAGAAGAGCAGGCTACGGACCCTCCAGACTTGCTTCTCATTTGTAAAAGCGGAGCCAACCTAAGGACGTGAGATGCACGGAGAGCTTTACCAAGGACATGTACAGCGGCATGTCACTTTATTTGTAATAAGTGGAAAATTGGAACCTACCAAATGCCCATTCACAATGAATGGACAAATTCCGTGTGGTCTATTTATCCAATGAACAACCTACAACTATGTGCAACAGTTTGGATGTAGCCTAATACAGAAGAATGCATACTGTGGTCCCATTTATAGAAAAGTTCAAAAATGAGTAAAGCTAATTTATGGTGTAAAAAATGAGGATAATGGTTACCCTTAGAGGCACGATTGGCAAAGGGCTCAGGGGATTTCTGCAGTTCTGGTAGTTCTGTTTCCTGTGCTCAGGCATGGTTTCCCAGCTGTGCTCAGTTTGTGATAAGTCGTCAAACTGCACAATTACTATTTGTGTGTGTTGCGTTTGTATGTAATGTCTCAATGAAAGAGTTCCATTTCTGGATTACAGTTATGATGAGATGGCAAATTATGACTTACCAGCTTCAATTAACTTCATTCTGAATAAAACTGGCCAAGAACAAGTGTATTATGTGGGTCATTCTCAAGGCACTACGATAGGTATGTATGCAATAAAGATTGGAAGTTGATATAATGTATTATTACAGAGTTTGCATTTGTTCTGAAAAATGAAATATAAAAAATGTTAGCTTAAGTAGATGTTTATTTATCATTATCATCATCATTATTATTATTATCACCAAGCAGAAATAATGAATAGGGCAAAGAATTTTGGTAATATTTTATCTTCTCTGGAAATTCAGACTTGAATATAAATGCAATAAACCATGCTGTTCATGGTTCTCTTGAATTTAAAGGTATTAAGCCACAGCCTATTACGTATTTTTCTGGTTAAGCAACATGGGGATGTGAGAGGGTAGAAAACAAATTTCGTAAGTCCAGAGACTTTTAAAAAGAAAATAAGAAAGTACACTGACTTAAAGTTAAGTGGAATGAAGCTAACTACAAAGATGTAGTCTTGTTACTAGATATGCAAAAATAGTCCCGTTTCATTGTTACCTTGCCAATGCTGTTACACTTTTGTTTATAAATAGTTTTTAAAAGTCATATGCATTTTCATTTGTGGTGATTATAAAAATAATATGTGTTCATTGTAAACAAAAATAGAAAATGAGCAAAGTTTAAAGAAAATGAAAATTGCCCTTAATTCTAGCAAACAAGAGTTCCTCTGATTAGGGACTAGGAACCCGTTCCATAATTTGAATAATTCCCTCTTTTAGTGTTTTCTGTGACCAATATCTTTATGTTCATGTCACACGGTCTCATTAGAATACACACTCAAAAAGTAACATGGATGTCTTTTTGCCTTTCTCATTCATTAAGTTAAGCATTTTCCTTCATTCATATTTCTTGACTTGTCTACTGAATGTCCTTTGCCCCACTGCTCTCTAAGGTAGCTTTCTAAAGCCAAGTTTAAGGCTAGCAGTGACCTGGAAGGACACTAAGAGGTATTATATCCCTAGGGCACGCTACATGTGCCAGTCATTTCTGAGTCATTGCTAATTTATTTGAATGGCTCTGTAAGTTGTCCTTAGGAATATGGATGTGTTGGGGCCCTCCCAAACTGTTAGGACTACAGTCTTTCAGGAGCTCGGTTTACATTATTAAAGGAACAGGAAACATCTTCTGGTTTTAGCAACAAAGATTTCTTCCAGGGCATAACTAGGTTGAAAAATTGAAACAAGCACTTAAATACTTGATTTACTAGTTTAGTCAAACTCAGTGTTTCTGCACATAGTTCAGAGGACCCCTTTCAAGTGTTTGCCTGCATGTCTCTCAGGTGGCCACTAGAGGGCGTCACACACAACTGCCCTTGCTTTTTCAGAGAAAATTCCAGAGGATCAAATTCCTGTTACCTTCCTTTTGTTCCCACAGGTTTTATAGCATTTTCACGGATCCCGGAGCTGGCCAAAAAGATTAAGATGTTTTTTGCCCTGGGTCCTGTGGCTTCAGTCGAGTTCGCTAGTAGCCCTCTAGCTAAATTAGGACTGTTTCCGGATCTTCTCATTAAGGTACTTAACCCACCCCTCCCCCAATTTCCTTTCCAGATCTGAAGAATTGGCCATTAGAGGGAAAATTTGTGCTTTTCTCCATTATGGTTTGCTATCAGCGGAAAGTGGGATTTCTCTCTCCAAGGTTTTTCTTCTCTCCCCCTTACCCCTACTTCCAGATCCTGGGGAGTCAGGGAAGGTGTATCATTAATTCTGCACCCGAGGCCCATGTTCATAGTTAACATATCAGTGCAGATATCCACCGATCAAGCAAAGAGAGCACAAGAGAGTCTGGGAGAAGGTAGCTTAATCCTCTTGGACTTGCCTTTTATTCTACGCAGTGAGTGGTGCAGAGTAGGCAGGAGGTGGGAGAAGGAAATGCACCCTTCCCATATACATGCCTGACCCTGACCACAACGAGGGTGATTTAAACACAAGCCAGGAACCTCGCGGGGGCTTAGCCCTTGAGCTGTGTGACCCCAAGCTCTCTTCAAGGAAGAAGCAGTTTTTATGAGTTGAGAGACAGCTGAGGCCAGATGGTCCATTATGCATGCATTATATATTTTTATGTATGACACATTTAAACACACACCGATATGAAATCCCATTCAGGCATATATACTACAAATTAGGAATAGCACATCTACTGGCCATTTAAGAGACTTTCATAAGAAATACAGCCTGTACTCTGAGCTTAGAATCTGACTCTCACATAAGATGGGTTTCTCTGCATAGGTGACCAGATATGCAGATAAGATGTGACTTCCTTAAACCAAATTAATTTATAATGCCTTGGGTAGTACTATTAAAATTTTCATTATAAACAATTGGAAGATTACAGATAAAGTGTCCTTTACCGTAGCTTTTCTTGGTGCCTTCTTCATAATTAAGCACAGTGCTCAGTTTAGGGTCTCTTCCTATAGACCTTGTGTGTGAATTTCCAGAGAGACATATATTGTTTTGTTTTGATGTAGACAGTATTCAACGGTGTACATTGTTCTGCAGATTACACTTTTCACTCTTGAAGAGCTGTTATGTTAATGCATAAAACTCTATCACATGCTTTTTAACTGCTGCATAGTAAGTTTTCCATTTATAAAGAACAGCTACCGTATTAAGCCAGATGCCTGTGGTAGATATTTAGGTTGCCGCTGATTTGCTGTTGCTGCATCCTTGTAACTTTTTTTTTTTATGGAGAACTGAAACTGCTGTGTCATAGGAATGTATTCAATTTAATTTAGTTCTTGGAGATTGTGATTTAGTAGCTTTGTGAACATACAAACTCCCCTCCCCACCTTGGAGATGGTGTTTTTTTTGTTTTGTTTTTTTAAAAATATATTTTATTGATTTTTTTTTTACAGAGAGGAAGGGAGAGAGATAGAGAGCTAGAAACATCGATGAGAGAGAAACATCGACCAGCTGCCTCCTGCACACCCCCCACCGGGGATGTGCCCGCAACCAATGTACATGCCCTTGACTGGAATCGAACCTGGGACCTTTCAGTCGCAGACCAACGCTCTATCCACTGAGCCAAACCGGTTTCGGCAAGGAGATGGTGTTTTGTTAAATCTGCAGTGCGGTCCAGGATCTGTACCCTACATGTTTCTAATGCAGGCCAAACAGACTGGTATTTAGGAATTACTGGTCCAGACACCAATGTTTTATAATATCCTGGAGAGTGACAAAGTGAAAGAGTAAAACCTTTGAATTTGCTGTTCTGGGAAGAATATGTTACTTCCATGAGAGCTGAGTGTCATAACTCTTTCTCAGAATACAAAGGTATGTATTAGAAGGGTGGACAGGAGCAGGCCTGTCCACGTCAGGTGAATTTTCCTTTTTCTGTCCTGCTGTCCTGCTTTGCAGTAATTTTCCGTGGAGTTTGCCACAGCAGTGTTTGGGTAACAGTTCTGAAGTGCAAGACAACTTCACCTCCTTTGTCAGTCAAAAGGAGAGCTTGGCTTGTTGATTTAAGTCACTGATCCTATTAACTTGTTAGTAGAGAACCTCAAACATATATGCATTTATTACATGTGACTATTATGTAGACTCAGAGCCATGAGTTTTAGAAACTGATGTCTTTTCATGACCCTTGACCTTATCTGCATGTGGTGTTTACTTCCTGGTTCTCCTCAGCTAATATTAGCATGACTAATCTGGAGGAAAGGGAGTTCAAGGAGTCCTGGTATGAGTCTTTAGGTATCCATTGGTTGCCTTGGAGAAGACAGATTGCAGGCTGTAGCAGACCAAAGTTGCCCTAAGAGTTTTGAATACAGCCCATGCCATGCTTTAAGTTAAATTAGTAGTACATTTTTTAAAAGTGGAATATTGAACATGGAAATCTTGATAATTGATTATTAGGGGGGAATAAAAAGGAAGCTGTGTACCACAAAGCAGTTGCACACATTAGGCTGTGCATAGCTTCCCAGGTCACCTAGTCATCACTCGGGACAGGGTGGCCTGTTGTGCGTGCTGTTTTATCACGTACATTTACACACCTTTGCTGGGACTGTGAGGAAGAATCTGTTCCATGACTCTCCCTGACTTTTGGTGGTTTGCTTGGTGTTCTTTGGCTTGTGGAAACATCACCCCAAGTTCTGCCTTTATCTTCACACTAGAGGCCCGGTGCATGAAATTCATGCATGGGGGTGTGTGTGTCCCTCAGTCCAGCCTGCACCGTCTCCAATCTGGGATCCCTCTCACAATCCAGAACTGCTGGCTCCCAACCGCTCGCCTGCCTGCCTGCCTGATTGCCCCTAACTACTTCTGCCTGACAGCCTGATCACCCCCTAACCACTCCCCTGCCAACCTGATTGATGCCTAACTGCTCCCCTGCTGGCCGGATTGCCCCTAACTGCCCTCCCCTGCCGGCCTGGTCACCCCCAACTGCACTCCCTTGCCAGCCTGGTCGCCCCTAACTGACCTCCCCTGCAGGCCTGGTCCCTTCCTCCCCCCAGCTGCCCTCCCCTGCAGGCCTTGTCCCTCCCAACTGCCCTCCTTTGCAGGCCTGGTCACTCCCAACTGCCCTCCCCTGCAGGCCTGGTCGCCCCCAACTGCCTTCCCCTGCAGGCCTGGTCTCCCCCAACTGCCCTCCCTTGCAGGCCTGGTCCCTCCCAACTGCCCTCTCCTGCAGGCCTGGTCCTCCCAACTGCCCTTCCCTGCAGGCCTGGTTCCCCCAACTGCCCTCCCCTGCTGGCCATTTTGTGGTGGCCATCTTGTGTCCACTTGGGGGTGGCCATCTTATGTTGGAGTGACAGTCAATTTGCATATTACCCTTTTATTAGATAGGATGGCACTTTCCCTGTGTGTTCAGACCTCCCTCTGTGTCTATGTCCAAATTACCCCTTTCTATAAGAACACCGGTCAGATTGCTTAGAACCCACCTAACGACTTAATTTTAACTTGATTTCCTCTGTAAAGACCCTCTCTCCAAATAAGGCCACATGCTGAGGTACTGGGGATTAGGACTTCAGTGGATTTGGCGGGGTGGGGGGGGCGGTGCGGGAGGGGGGCGGGCACAATTCAACCCATAAAACTGCTTTTGTTGGGTTTGAATTTCTCACTCCTGCTTGACCTTCCAGAGCAGTGTCTCCAACCTTTCGAACCTCACAGACCACCAGTGGTCCGCAGACCAGTGGTTGGTGACCGCTGTTCCAGAGGGTAGGCATCAGCAAAAGTGTAAGTTATAAGGGAACAAATTTGGGTTCAATGTAAGGAAGATCTTTTTCTTATTTCCTGGTGCAGAAATACGTGAAGATCTGCCTTGGGATCATAGTGATTGCCCCAGAAATACTTGAGCCAGGTTCGGCGGCCGTTGGTCAACGCTGATATAGATTAGGAGTCGGCAGGCTTTTTTCTGTAAAGATCATCAGAGTAAATATTTTTGGCTTTGTGGGCCATAATGGTCTCTGTTGGCAACTACTCAACTCTGCCCTTATGGTATAAAATCAGCCAGAGAAACATTTGAGTGTAAAGAAATGAGTGTGACTGTGTTGCAATAATTTTTATTTACAGAAGTGGGCATGTTGGCAGAGGAGTAGTGGGGAGTCATTGTTTAATGGGGACAGAGTTTCAGTTTGAGATGTCGAGGGAGTTCTGGAGATGGAGAGTGGTGCTGGTTGTACAACGTGAGGGTATTTAATGCCATTGAACTGAATACTTGAAAGTGGATAAAATGGTAAATCTTGTGTTATGTGTTCTACCACAATAACAAAAGTATGGCTCTGGCCGGTTTGGCTCAGTGGATAGAGCATTGGACTGCGGATTGAAGGGTCCCAGGTTTGATTCCGGTCAAGGGCATGTGCCTTGGTTATAGGCTCAGTCCCCAGCCCTGGTTGGGGCCCGTGTGGGAGGCAATCAATTGATGTGTCTCTCTCACATTGATCTCTCTCTCTCTCTCTCTCTCTCTCTCTCTCTCTCTCTCTCTCTTCCCCTCCCCCTCCCCTCTCCCTTTCACTCTCTAAAAATCAATGGAAAAATGTCCTCAGGTGAGGATTAAAAAAAAGAAAAGAATAAAAAAAAGTATGAAAGAAGACAATAGGCAGTAGGCAGCCATTGGCCAGTGGAATCAGATTAGATGTATGTGCCCATTGCTGATCAATAACAGTTTTGACTCTTTCTCGGAAGTCACTACCAATCCATCGAAGTCAAGTGAAACTTGAGATGGCCCTGGGATGAGTGATCATTGAGGCCCCTTTCCACTGTAAAAGTCCGCTGCGAATTTACTGGATTTCCTGCCTCCCTGTCTTTATTTGCAATGTTGAATGCATATCTATAACATCTGCTGTTGCCTTAGTAAACAGATTGCTAAGGTACCCTAAGTTTGAACGTCCACTGGTTACCATTTCTCTTCTTGTTGAACATTTATCTTTATTGTTGTAAGTATTACATATGTCTCCCCTCATTGACCCCCTCCCCCCTCTCGCATTGCCTCCCCCTTCCCCGCTCCCCCCAGGCCTTCACCACACTATTGTCTGTGTCCATGGGTTATGCATATATGCATATAAGTTCTTTGGTTAATCTCTTCTCCACCCCTTTCTCCTTTCTTTCTGAGATTCATCAGTCTGTTCCATACTTCCATGTCTCTGGTTCTATTTTGTTCATTAGATTCCACTGGTTACCACTTCTCTCCTATCTCTGCTTCTGAGGTGGTCACGGAGGCCCGTGTAGCAGAATGAAATGCTGAGTTGTTCTTGGGTTTCTTTTTCTTTGCAGGATTTATTTGGGGAGAGAGAATTTCTCCCCCAGAATGAATTTTTGAAGTGGTTGAGTCTGCATGTCTGCAATCATGTCATTCTGGAGGAGCTTTGTGGAAATTTCTTTTTCCTTCTGTGTGGATTTAATGAGAGAAATTTAAATATGGTATGTATGTTTATAATGAGACTTGCTTTAACTTTCAATGATTTTATTTTATCTGTGAATATGCTTATTTGTGTTGGAGCATGCTGGAGAGGTAGGAATGACATTTATATTTGTTCTAGTGATTTGTTTCTTTTAAAAATTATATAATTGTTTAAGTTTGGAATGGTCATTCACACACATTCTAGTGTGTGTGTGTGTGTGTGTGTGTGTGTGTGTGTGTACATTTATTTATTTATTTTAGAAAATATAACCTCTTGGCCAGCAATCTGCTGGTGTTTCTAAATATATTTGTAGTTTGTAATGTTGCCTTTCGAAAAACAGGTTTTAATATTCTAGAATGAAGATTCTAGGGAATTTTTTAAAGTGATAGTAAATGTTCTTGTTTCTGATGATAAATATAAGGTATAATTGTTATATAAAATTTTGGAAATTCAGAAAAGCATGAAGAAGAATATAAAAATGAGCAGTTATCTAAACCCATACAGCCCCACGGTTACCCTGTTGCCATGTACTCTGTGTGTGTGTGTGTGTGTTTATACATATTTTTCTATGACATATTTGTAGTCAAAGAATATTTTCCTGCTCTTAATATCATATCATTGAGATTGTGGCTCTGTGGTTTTTAAATGCTTTGAAGTGCAAAATTTGTGTATTATCAATGCCTCCTTAACACTGTTTTTTTAAAATGCTTTATTTCAACATTCTTTTTGCAGTCTAGAATGTCTGTGTATGTGACACACTCTCCCGCTGGGACTTCCGTGCAAAACATGATACACTGGAGCCAGGTAGGCATTCCAGGAGGGCAGTGGGATTTGTGTCAAATCAGCGTCAGGAAGATCCGTGTATCCCATGACGTACCTCTCTGCCACATTTCTGTTGATGGTCACTTGTTTTCTTTATGTACCCTGTCACCAAATACCCCTGCCTTTTGGAACATGTTCTACCCTCTTACCTAATGGACAATTTCTAAAAATGCCCAGTTCTTGTCACCTCTGGGGTTAGTGCACTTTTGTGGGGAGGATGACCCGCCGAGTTGAAGGCAGTTGCTGAACTACCCAGCTTAGTGACCACCGCAGGCCACGTGTGCTGTGTCATGCGCCTCAGCCAAGCACAGCTGACGCCCAGGCCCCAGGGCTCAGGGGCGCCTGGGAAGGAGGCAGCCTCGGCTGTCAGACCACCTGCCGTGTATCACAGGACAGGGTCGCTCCACCCTGGGCCGGGTCTGCAGAAGAGCTCTTGGATCGGCTGCGCTCCAGGCTTCTGTTCTTGTCCCAGCCCCTTTCATCTAGCAGCTGGCCGGGGTCGAAGGCCGCAGACTGAGGCTCAGAGCTCGGCTCTGGGGCCCCATTGTGGTTTTAGGTTCTAACCACATTGGAATGTGTCTCATGAACGTTTCCGAAGTCCAGATGCACTGCGGAGGGCAGCCCTGCCCTTGGCTCTTCTGCTTGCTGAGTCATCTTGGTCAAGAAGAATTGCTTTGTGCAGCTGTTTCGTAGGACCTTCTCCTTGATTCTCCCTCTTCGGGCTGTTGGCCAGGGGCTGCCACTCTCTGCCTGCCGGGGTGCCTGCTGGCAAAGGCTCCTGCTGAAGGCGTGGGGTCTGGGCACTGGCAGGCTGAGGGCTGTGATCAAGTGTGAAGTTTGGGGGCTCCTATGGTGGGAGTTTGAGAGTGCCCTACAAGGTCATTTTATTCATAGTACATTCAGAAGTTTACTTCTTGTTTAAATAATTAGCATTCCATTTTATAAAAACAGTTCCAAAACATAGTTTGTTTGCTTGTTTTTTTTTTGCATGGAACTCTATTTTTTTATGTATCCTATTTTGTAAAAAATATGTTTTTTTAAATTAAAAGAATTTTTCAATTACAGTTTATATTCAATATTATTTTGTACTAGTTTCAGGTGTACAGCATAGTAGTTGACAAGCCAGTTCTTTACTGGGCTTTTAAATTTAGTTTACAGATATTATTCTCTTTATAAATCTGACAAGTCTTGGAGACCCCTCATCCCCCGCCCCTCGCCAAGCCTCCTTTAACCCCCTCACTAACCATGCCCAGAGCCCAGGAACTCGGTCCGATTTGAAGAAGGCTGGTCCTAACCTATCTTTACGGTGCTGTCCGGAAATACTTAGGGTGCTATAAAAAATTCGGGTTCTTGGGCCTACCCATGACCTGTTGAGAATTCAAATTCCTGGAGGTACGTCCCTGGGATCTGCATTTTAGGAAGTTCCTCTTGTGATTCTGATGTCCTCTATCGTTTGAAACCTAGAGCTTAAAAAGTAATGTACATTAGGTAGGGTCTTTAAAACATTGTAAAAAGACATTTAGTATAATTTAAATGATACAAGTAGTATGTATTCATTATGAAGCTTAAAAATACATGTGAGTACAAAGAAGAAAATAAATTACCCACATGTCCCCTACCCGGGATAACTACTAGTAGTATGTTGGTATATTAGGGGAAGTTAACATTTTCCTTTACCCTCTTAGGGTTTCTGACTGGGACTGATATAGACATTAACGGGAGAAAAGAATACAAATTTTATTTACATGTACATGGGAGCCCTCACAAGAGAAATGAAGACCCACAGAAGTGACTAGGCCTAAGTGCTTATATACTAGGTTGAACAAAGTAGCAACTGTGGAAAAGTAACTAAAATAAATACAGGACACTAAAAGAAATAAGAGTTATTTTAGTCAGTTTTTTTTTTTTTTTTTAAAGAAAAAGAGAGGGAGCCTTAACCGGTTTGACTCAGTGGATAGAGCATCGGCCTGCGGACTGAAGGGTCCCAGGTTCAATTCTGGTCAAGGGCATGTACCTTGGTTGCAGGCACATCTCCAGTAGGGGGTGTGCAGGAGGCAGCTGATTGATGTTTCTCTCTCATCGATGTTTCTAACTCTCTATCCCTCTCTTTTCCTCTCTGTAAAAAAAAAATAAAAAAAAATAAAATCAATAAAATATATTAAAAAAAAAAGAAAGGGAGAGGGAGACGGAGATAGAAGCACTGATGAGGGGGAAACATTGATTGGCTGCCTCTTGCATGCCCCCTACTGGGGATCACGCCCACAGTGGGGGCTGAACCTGTGACCTCTTGGTGCACGGGATGATGTTCAACCAACTGAGCCACACCAGCAGGGCTTACCCAGGTCTTCTTGTACAGATTTCTCTAGGCCTCCCCTCTATCTCTGATAATAAAAACAGTTCTTCCTTCTGGTCTAGGGATGGCTTCTTTCCCATGGGAATTTTATATCTTGCTTCCAAGGAAGGTCAGAGTACCTTCCTTGCATCTGCTGTTTCTCACATTCCTTTAAATCAGTCATTAAAATGGCCAAAGCAACATACTTTGTGGTGGCAGGTCCTGAACTCCCTCAGTGCCATCTTCTATTATTTTTTCTGTAAAATTGTTTTCATTACAAAAGTAGGATTACACTCCGCACGCGTTAAACATTTTTAATTAAATAGCTTTATATTTGCTAAGTTGCTGAATCAGAGATGCCATCATACAGCCTTGAAACAGTTTTTGTTTCTCACGATACAGTGCAGGCATCCGTGGCACGGGATCGGGGTGGAGGGGGCGTGACAGTCTCTCGGAAGTCACGCAGGGTCCCAGCTCCCGCCGCACGGCAGCTCCACCACGGCTGGCCTGCTGCCCCTTCTCCCCGGTGGAAGCCGGGTTGCCTCCAGGTGTGTTCCAGCCCCCAGGAAGGAAGCATCTAAGGGATGTGGTTCCTCCCCTGGCGGCCATGTGCTTAGCGAAAGCTTTAGGGATTAAGGAAGCAAGCAAGAATGGGCAATTAGCTGTCTCTGCTGTAATCAAAAATACCTTTCCAGCTCAATAACTAAAATTTAAAATATTTGTAACATCGGTTTTCCTTTGCTTAAATTATTATCATTAATATTTTCATTATTATTATAATTGTTACTGCTATTTTTGCTACAATAGCTTATTATTATTATTTTTTTTTTGCATTAGTAAACCATTCTGGGACAAATATTCTTGAATTAAAGCCCTTTCATTACTTCCTTAGGGTGCAGTTGTAGAAGTAGACTTAGTGGTCAGAGGAAGGCGTATCTTTAAGATTTCTGATACAGATTGTACTTTAGAAGGTTGAACCTATTGACCATTCAAGACATAAAAATAATTTTTAAAATGTCACTTTAAAATTCATCTATCCTAATATCCTAATAGTGTAAGTATTTCCTCATGATCTTTGGTCACATTTGATTATCATATAAGTGTAACCATAGAGCTTGCTCACTTTCACTTTCTGACCTTTCCCCCCACTTAATATTATTTATAAATATTATTCATATTTCTCTTTCTAGTTTATTATCTTTATATTTTACAAAAGTGACATCCTGTTGTGTCTATGGATATAACATGATGTATTTAACCAAATAGTTATGATTGGACTTTAGCTTATTTCCATGTTTTTACTACTACAAATAATCATCTTCGCATTTCTCTTCTGAGATTTCCTATGATCCTAAGCCCAAAAGTCAAGTTTAGAAGTTCAGTCTGAGCCCTAGGCAAGTTTTCCCTGTGTGTTCCAGACTCACTAGGGTGCTTTATGTAAATGCTGAAAGACATATGTGAGGAAGCGATACACTGTCTACAGTGGTGAACAGCTTGCGCTGATATTTTTTCACTGACAGCCAGAGCTAGAGCACAGACGCCCTAGCAGGTGCTGTAAATCCATACTTTGTTCTGCTTGTTAAATGTGCCACAGGTATTTAAACTCTGTCCTTTGCAATGGTCAAAAGCAGATGCTAGCATTTCTCCTGTAGAAATCCCCTGTGGCTTCTAATCTCACGCCGTCTTTTATTGTATCAGACAGTAGAATTTTAGGCAATGGGTAAGACCTGGAACCTCACATGAATCAACAGCAGTTCCGGCAGAGGATGTTTTTCCTCTTTACCAGACGCCACCCTCTGGCCAAAGCTTGAACAGTTTCCAGTTCATTTGGGTTGCCGATTTTGGATTTAAGTCTTGACATATTTTTAATTTGGGGATACATATAGAGGAGGTGTGAATTTGAATTATTTAAAAGTTTAAAAATAAGTGCCTTTTAAAATACTTTCATATCATGCTATCTATGCATAATTTAAATTTTATATACAATATTATTTCATGACTCTAGTTAGAATTGTGCTGGTGTGCAGTACAATTTGGTGGTTATACTGATACTGGTACTTGAGAAAAAGTGTCAAAACAATAAAATCATTAAAATATTAAGTAATATAGTCAAGTAGAATAGATATATAGAAAATATGGAGATTATATATGGAGTTTATATAGAAGCATACAGAAGTATGTTAGCCCATATATAAATATACAGTGATTATATTTATTCATAGTTATGTGATTTATAATTAATATATTCTAATCCACATACACATATATTTATATATTATATGTAATATATATACATATATATATAAAACTTCCATAAGTAAGATAGTTAACTTTTTGAAAAGTTTAAGATTTACATTTCAGTAAAAAATGTCAGCATAAAGTTTATCCAATGAGTGTGACCATTGATCTAGGGTGGGGTAAAAAGTAGGTTTACAGTTGTTTGTATAGAAAATAATACAATAATTAATAAATAACACAAGAATAAGCTCTGTGTTTGCATACTCACGGCTGTAAACCTACTTTTGCCCCAATCCTGTATAATTTATAGCATGTCTATAGCTGCTTTATTGTGTCCTACAATAGCTGTTTTCAAATCAGACAACAAGAAATTGAGTCACTTAGTAAAGGACAGCCAAGTAATGCCACCTATTTTGAATTACAGTGTGGAAATGAAGAGTAAACCTGAGTATTGGTATAAAATTGATTTCTGAGGGTGTGGCTAACTCTAGCAACCTGTGATGTTAATCTCAAACATCTGTGTCAGATAAACTTTTTGTCCACATTATCTTCTTTCTAGACTTTTAAGTTGCAAAAGTTCCAAGCCTTTGACTGGGGGAGCAGAGCCAGGAATTATGTTCATTACAACCAGGTAAAGTCTTCAGAGTCTTTAGAAACAGTGGGCCTCGCACACTCATCAGGGAGCCAGCCCGCGTTGTCAGGGTTCTGGGCTCCGGGCTGCGGAAATGTCTGGGAGAGTTGACTAGATAGTGTCTCAATCCCAGAACAACCCGAGCTTTGTGGTTGGCGTAGTGGCCTGGGCGTTCCCTCTGCGTTATTTCCTTGGCCCTGTGTAACAGTTGTCACTCTCACTGTTGACATATGTGACTCATTGTGATCAGGAACACAGACGTAGAGTCAGACAAGCCTAGATGTGTGATCTGGTAGCTGGAGGGCCTTGGCCAAATGACATTACCTAAGCCTTTGCTCCCATATGCAATTAACTTACCATTGTTTTCATTTTTAAATGTATATTTTATTATTGATAGCATTACAGATATCTCTCATTCCACCCGCCCCCTCCCCCACTTATACTCCCTCCTCCCTGCCCTGACGCAGCCCCCCAGGTCTTCACTACCCTATTGCCTGTGTCCATAGGCTATACATATCCTATATAATAAAAGCATAGTATGCAAATTGTCCCCTTGACCAGCAGTTCATCCGGGAGTTCGACCAGGGGTCGGGGCCGGCCTGGGGAAGGGAGGAAGTACTGACCAGCAGCCAGCAGCCGCTAGGGACCTTACCAGTGCATGAATTTCATGCACTGAGCCTCTATTAAGTATATAAGTTCTTTAGTTTATCTCTTCTCATCCCCCAACCCCTCATGGAGGTATGTCAGTCTGTTCCATGCCTCCCTGCTTCGGGTCTTATTTTGCCCAACTTACCATTTTTGAGTGCTGAGTACTCTGAAGTGTAAGGCACTTTGCCATGTTTTACTTACTTAATTCTCACAAATCCCCTACGGTTATCATTATTATTATTAAAGACTAGAGGCCCAGTGCATGAAATTCGTGCACGGGGGTGTGTGTCCCTTAGCCCAGCCTGCACCCTCTCCTATCTGGGATCCCTCTCACAATCCAGGACTGCTGGATCCCAACTGCTCGCTTGCCTGCCTTCCTGATTGCCCCTAACCGCTTCTGCCTGCCAGCCTGATCACCTGATAACCACTCCCTGCCAGCCTGATTGATGCCTAACTGCTCCCCTGCCAGCCTGATTGTCCCAAACTGCCCTCCCCTGCAGGCCTGGTCCCCCAACTGCCCCTCCCTGCAGGCCTGGGTCCCCCCCCCCCAAACTGTCCTCCCCTGCAGGCCTGGTCCCCCCCAACTGCCCTCCCCTGTTGGCCATCTTGTGGTGGCCATCTTGTGTCCACATGGGGGCAGCCATCTTTGACCACATAGGGGTGGCCACCTTGTGTGTTGGAGTGATGGTCAATTTGCATATTACTCTTTTATTAGATAGGATGAGGAAACTGAGGCTTCAGTGACTTGCATTACACCCCAGAGGGAAGAAAAGAATAGAAAGCTATGGACTCCAAAGCCCCTTCCCGACCACTGGGTTCTGTTGCTTTGAATCAACGACTTGGGAGAACACCTTCCTCCCATCGGATTTAAGCACTTGGTACCAGCCCACCAGGATCCTGTACTAACTGTGCTTTCATTGTGGGTTAGGTTTATGTTTGTTCTGGTAGCAGTGACTTGAAAAGTAAACAGAGTGATTTTCAAAATTTAGTCTTTAACACTCAATGAATGAATCAGTGTTTAATGGAGATTGCCGGCTGTGGTTTTGTAAATTAGAGCAACCATGACAAAACTTTCTGTGGGTTTTTCCTTTATAGACTTACCCTCCTGCTTACCATGTGAAGGACATGCTCGTGCCGACTGCCATTTGGAGCGGCGGTCAGGACTGGCTTGCGGACGTCAAGGACGTCAGTGTCTTACTGACCGAGATCACCAACTTGGTGTACGATGAGTGCATTCCGGAATGGGAGCACCTCGACTTCATCTGGGGCTTGGATGCCCCTGGGCGGCTCTATGAGAAAATGATAAATCTAATGAGAAAGTATCAGTGAAAGCCAGACAGAGAAATTTACCGTGAATACCACGATCAAATCATGTTAAAAATTTGCTGGCTTAATTTTTCTAAAGTACTTATTTTTCTTTCCCAGGCTTTTTATCTTTTCATATCTAAGAAAATTATGATGTTGAAGATGCCCAATGTTCTCCAGTTAGGGTAGAAACACACTTGCTTTTTTAAAAAAAATTGTTTAATCATGGCCAAATATGCAGCTCATGTCTTAACAATAATATAGTTTCTCTAAGTGTTCTAAAAATATCACTGACTTGTGAGAGGTCATAGCCATTCTGCTTATCCATACCATTTAAAATATACTATATTGCTTTTTTTTTTTTACTCCACACAGGACACATTGACCTCTGTGTTGGACTTTTTAAACTGTGTTGTTCGTTGGTAAATAGCCTGACACTGCCTCGCGGAAAGCTCAGGGTGTAAGTATCCTGTTCTCATCTCTTGGCCTTAAAAGGCTCTCCAGAGGAATGGCCCTGAGTTTAGGGATCTAGTGACACTTTCTCATGTAGTCACTCCGTGGGTGCTGCGTCAAAGCCAGTGACACCCCAGCCGTGTCAGTAATACAACTCCGATAATGCATTTTGTCAAATCTACCTGTGATAGCCGTTACTTAGCAAGTGTTTACATTGCTCAGAGGACGCAAAATAATTTCAAAAACAAATTCTGCTCATTAAAGCACAACAGCTGTATTTCAAATACTTGAAGACGGATGCATGCAACCTTCGATATCCTTGAACTCTCCATTGTGAGGCAGGTCATAAACCCACTTGTTTGAGAAGAAAAGTCCTGTGGAGAGACGATGCCCCTAGGTTTCCTCAAACGAAGGGACTCCCTCAGCCAGTGGCTGTAGCTCAGCAGTGACGCGTGTGAAACAAAAGCCCCGAGGCCCCCCCTGAGAAGTGTCCTCCTGCATTTGACGCGAGAGGAACGTGACCATGAATGCTTTCAGATCTCAGCGCAGGGAATCGCTTTGTTTTTTAGTTTTGTGTGTGTCCATGTTTTCACTACTCCTGATCTGCATCCCTGGGTCAGGAAGCCCAAGTTCAGCTGCTTTTCTCACCGCCTTGTTTCCTACAGTTCTGTCCGGTGGGCAGAATAACATTGATACCTGTTTCTGATATAGTTACTTCAGCTGCAATAATCAACAATACTTGGTATTGGCTAATATGTGGAGACAGCATCATACTTCCTTGTAACATATAACAAGTCTTATTTAAACTTTTCAATAAAACTCAGTGAGTCTCAGAGGCTTGACGGATTTAGTGTGTGTGTGTGTGTCTTCTTTATTTAATAGCCCTTCTCTGCTTCCCTTACTCTTTCGGTAAGACTTGTGCTTTTCTTTCTCATCTTCTCCCCCTCTTCCTTACTCCGTGTAAACCTCACTGATACTGCCCATGAATGCTTGATGCTCTCCAATGGGCAGCAGAGAGTGTCTCAAACACAAGGGATATTGGGGATAGTTTGGAAACACTGGTCTTCAATGTAATCTTGCAGGGTCCACAGAGGGAGGCTGAGTGGACACTGGGTAGTGATTAACCCCATCTGCAGTTAGTGGTCTGTTAAAGGCAGGACAATGGGTTCAAGGACTGTCCATCCAATGCCCTCCATGAAGAAATGAAGCAACCAGAGCTGGCAGAGATGAGTCATGTTTCAAGGATCATAAATCTAGATTTTAGGGTCTAATGTGATCTCTCCTATTACTCTGAGCTTGAGGGCAGATGATATATCTTACCCCAAATCTAACACACAGCCTAGAGTATAGTGAGTCAATAGAAGTGTGTGGACTGACAAAAGGTGTGAAAAATGATGAACTTTGTCATTTAGCGAAATAAAATTAGGTGCACAGGTAACATCTGGGACTGCACATTTGTGGAATCTGTGTTTCCATGGCAACCACAGAAAAGAGTAAAACTGGACTAGATGCAAAGGAGGATGCCACTCTCCTTTGACCAAGGCCAATCAGGTACAAGATTCGTTGCTAGGGCTGGAAAGAAAGGACCGGTGAGCAGGTGTTTTTGTTTGTTGTTTTACACCAGTAGTGGCAGAGAGCTCATTGGAGAATGGCTTCAGTGCCAAAGGTGACCTGCTTTCTCTTGCTTTGGCTGCAGCCATGGAGGCCCCCCTTGAAATCCTGTGGTCATTAAAGCACCAACACACCAGGCCATAGTAATAAGCGGGGGCTCCATTCTATAGCGCCTACCTTTTATTGGGGTGTTTTTCTTTCGCCCCCTTTCCAAATCCCTGGGGATTTTCTTCAGTATGTGGGTCAGTCTGGAGGTGGAAATGCTGCATAGCCATTCTTGCCCCAGTTTTATATCTTTGTAACGGGACTGCAATAATGTAGCTTTGTTTCATCCGTGGCTGAGAGTGCAGAACAAGGTTGGAGCATGCGCCTCAAGAAGTTTGGTAACGAGTTTGTAGGAGTTCTGATTACCTTATCCACCAGGGCTGACTGGCAGACCTTGAATGATAGGTGGCACACATTTATGTGAAAGAGAGGCTAAGGGGCTGTTTTGCCTTAGGAGCAAAAAAGCCCTGTTTGCCTGCCTCCTTAGGCTTTTATTGTCACAACAGCTTGAACTAAAATGAACCACTAGATACAACCAGCAGGGTAAGCATCCTTGAGAAAGTACCTGCACCTGTAGTGTCTTTCAAACAAGGGCATTTTGAAGTCTAAACATAAAGATTCTAGTAAAACACCCAGGACTCAGACTTGTTTGGAAAAGTCAAGGCAGGGTCTGCCACCTTCAGCAAGGTCCCCCAGAGGCCTCTGGCCTCCCAGGTAATCCTCCCCACAGACTTTCCAACCAAGCACCATGCTCCCCCACACGTACCAACTGCATTTAATATATTTCTAATGCCTGGCTGGTGTTGCTCAGTGGTTGAGCGTCGACCTACGAACCAGGAGGTCATGGTTGTGTTCCCAGTCAGGGCACATGCCCAGGTTGCAGGCTCCATCTCCAGTTTGGGACGGTGTAGGAGGCAGCCAATCAATGATTCTCATCATTGATGCTTCTGTCTCTCTCTCCCTCTCCCTTCCTCTCTGAATTCAATAAAAGTATATTTTAAAGATATATATGTATTTCTATTGAGCAGATCACAAAGATGTCCACAGACCTGTGTGGCAAGAAAAAGACTAGTTAATATTTGCCCACTTGGAACTCTTAGATACTGTCCTGTACTTAACATGGGCAAAGCCACCAAATGAAGTCACAACTGAGAACAAAATTATTATTTTTCATTTGCCACAAGAGGGCACTCTTGGCTTTGCTGCCAAACCTTTTCAGAAGGAGGTTTTCTCTAGTCCAGTGACGGTGAACCTATGACACGCGTGTCAGCACTGACACGTGTAGCCATTTCTGATGACACGCGGCCGCTGAGGCGGCCGCATGCCGAGGATGAAACATTTGCGAAATAATGTTTTTTCCTCAAAGTGACACACTACCCGAGTTATGCTCAGTTTTTCGGCGAAGTTTGACACACCAAGCTCAAAAGGTTGCCCATCACTGCGAGTCTAGTCCCTTCCTCTGGGGAGAGGCAGAGAGCTGTTGATTTATGAGCCAGTTTGCCATTGGAGGACTGGTAAGATCAACCATGTCTGCGGTCATTTCTAGGATTATGACTAATCCTGTCTAATGCATAACATCTGACAAATGTTCTCAAAAGAACGGCGGTGTCTGGAATGTGACATGAAAATGAAAATTTGCCTAATAGAGTGGTCAGAACCTCAGACTTGGGGGGAGGAAATGGAAATGTCTTTAACCTTAGGCCTCACACTTAAAAAGGACCAACATTTAGACTGTTGATATTATCTCCAAATGATGAAGATTATTCTGTGTTTGTGGGTATTAAAAGCCTTACTTTGTTCAATGTAAACATTTAAAATACATTGTTTACATTAATTTTAACTCTTGTCGTTCATTTTTTAACATATGGAGAGATTTTCAAAATGTGACCCCTGAAAGGCAACGTCAGGTTGTAATAATTCTGATTTAAAAAATAATTATCAGTAATTAATTCAAGAGTAGTTATTGTATTGTTTTAGGTGCAGATTTCAAGTTCAATTCCAAACTAAGCAGAAAACTCTCTGCCCACATGTTTCAGTAGTACAAACACAAATACTTTTGCATTTTACATTGTGCCTTCTGGATTTTTAAAGCCTTCTCATAAGGCTTTGATCTTTGCAACAACCCCTTTGACAGGTGAGGTATTTTCTCTGTAAATCATTCCCATTAAAAGAAATTTTATTTCTTTTAATGGGAATGATTTTATATGCCATTTTTAAATAGGTTGATGAGAGTTCTTATTTTTAAATAGGTTGATGAGAGTTCCGGTATCAGTAGAAGCACCCACACATATGTGACCCAGAAGAATCACAAATATAAAGAGAAAGTGTTTAAAACCAAATATGCACCAGCATCTATGTCATATTCTTCATCCTCACTCCCCCGGTTTTGGCGTGGATAATTAATGTTTTCCAGTCTTTTGTAAACTGTCCTATAAATGCAGCTTCGATGCCCCATCCCGACACCACTTTTGATGTAGGGGCACGTGTCTTGAAGCTGACACTGACCAGGTTTCGCTCTCAGATTGGCTGGACCTTGCTATTTAACTCTAGCTAGTCTTGACCTTTCTGAGGCCAAGAAAGGTCACTTTACCACCAGGGATTAGATTATCCACTCTCTATGAGTCTTGATGTTTTACAGGTGTAAAACATTACAACACTTTTCATCTCTCCTATCCAGGAATAATTGTTTTAGTTAGATGGATAATTTTTTTCGGTTAGATAGATGCTAAGACAGTTTCACTTTATTTTGGAAGGAAACAAACATGAAGGCCACACACAAGAAGAGCTTTATGTCATAGGTAATGCATGTTGCCAACTACATGTTCTATTTTTATGGGAGGGGGCAGTACCCGAAGTCTTTTGGTAAGTTGGTACCAAATAGCATCTAGATTGTATTAAACATGCATAGACTTGGTTGCTGTACTCTCAGAGGAGTGATTTGATCTCTGGGATAGCTAGAGAGGAAAGGATTCCTGTACTCTAGCCCTGTCAGAAAGACCTTGCCGAGATAAAAATAATACACAGGAAGTCAAAATCAAAAGGAGAAGCACAAGAAACAGTGTGGCCGAAGTCCTAATACCATTTGAAATAAATAAATGCCACGTTTTATGAAAAACCATTCCAGGGAATAAGTAGACCTAAACTACATACCCAATGCTAAAAAAAAAAAAAAAAAAAAAAAAAAAGATTCAAATTTTTTTAGCCTCAATTTAGAGCCAATATCTTTTAAACTGTACATTAAGTCCACAAATAACGCTTCTTCAACACCTATTATGTAATGCTTGGTGTAATGATTGGCACTGTGGGGAAGAAATCTCGGAGACAGAATCTGTGCCCTAAAAAGACCCATCATCTAGCAAAGCTGTTAAATCAATTTTGTGTAAGTGGAAGTGTTTAAAGATGCATGTTTGCCAATTCAAGAAACGATGCCACTTCAGTCAAGACTACATAGGGCTCAATTTTATTTGGCTCCATTAAGTGATGTTCTGTTTTCGGTTGTCCAGCATCCTGGGCCTATGTTTGCAGCATCCTCTGTGGCCTGGAATGGACAACTGATGACATTTGAACCGACCACTTGCCCTGCGATGGTTGCACTTGTGTGTTGGACACAATCTTTTGTCCTGGTGGCCGCACGGAATGCAAAGGCAGAGAAGCTGGTGGCTATTCTTCAAAGTGCCGCGAACAAAGGGGTGGGGTTGGGGGCGGGAGGGGGGGAGCCTGCAACAACCAGGGGCAAGCCAGGGCTTCCAGGTCTTGCTGCGCAGGGCTTTATGGGAAATATTCTAACAAGCTTGGTGATAGAGGATCAAGGAACCAAGGAAGAAGAATGGTTTGGATGGAGCTACGGGCTCAAAGGGGCAGTCCTGAGAACCATCTAATAGCTAAGTCTAAATTAAACAAACCTGCCAATGCCACCCACTTAAAAAACCTGTGAGAGCATCCATCCAAAGCATCCAAGCATGATAAATAACTGAAACTGCAAGAAATGAACAGCATGTACCGGACAGAGATTTGAAGGTTGACTTAATTTCAGTTGAGGGCAAATCTGAGTAATATTTGACTTCTGCGCAGAGTTCAATCGTAATTCTGAGAAAAGGAGTTTTGATGGACCCTTTGGAACTCTGAGGAGCCCGAGAATGAACTCTGAGTAAATGGCATATGCTACACTCAGTAGAGTGGTGTGATTCTCAAATAAAGCTTTTTATTTGTATTATTTTAAAATCATAAATAAAGATCAAGGAAAAGAAGCCCTCCCTCCCTCTTCTCTCTGAGATGAGCCATACACCATTCAAGGGCAGGGTGATCCTTCCCAGGAATGGAAAAGAGGCAAGTTCCTGGGTGGCACAAAGAGCGAATTGGGAAGAGCACTGGAGCATGGGGAACACTGAAGAGACCAGAAAGGACAGGTTTTCTAACGGGAAGAAACCCCCCAGCAGGGAGGCCAAGCGCCTGCGCCTGCGTTGTGCCTGCCCCTGCTACCATCCAGATGCCAAGACAACAGAAAACTCCGCTTTCTTTCCTTTCTGGCGTTGGCTGTCAGGAAGCTCAAAGCTGCTTCTGAAGCTTTATCTCCTCAAGACACAAGCAGAATATCATAATGATCTCATGGCACACGGAGCCCTGAGGCTTCAGAGAATGGGCTGCTAAGGAATATCCAGGATCCATCGGTGGCAGTTCAGGGACACACACTAGTTGGGAGGTTCTGAGTGACGAATTGGCCTAGTATGGGTGTGTGTGTGTGTGTGTGTGTGTGTGTGTGTGTGTGTGTAACATCCTATATACCCCATATATATCTTTTGTTATTATATATCAATATATAATTATATATTATAAACTGGCATATTATATACAATGTGTCTAACATATAGATACACATATTAGGGTATGTACTAGCACATAGGCTATATATCATATTTCTAGGCCCAGATATTGGTCTATATTTTCATTGTCCTTATTCTTTCCTCACAATATATAGCTTTATATCTTTTACATAATTTTATTTGATTTTCATTGCAAATGTCCTCCATTATGATTTAGGTAAAATGTGAAATGAAAATGTAAAATAATGTGTCTTGGGTGGGGGTGAAGGTAGAAGAGGGCATAGAAGGGACAAATGGTGATAAAAAACAAAATAAAAATAGTGTGTCTTTCTTATTTTGTATGTTTACTATGTTTACCAGGCGCTATGCTTTTACTTCTGTAAGACCACAGCAATAATGATAATGCCTACTTCCACAGACTGGGTAAAATCCCCTCAAATAAAACATTTAGTCAGTGCCTCACAGATGTTACATGGTAGCCTTATTATTATTATTATTATTATTTTCCTATTTAATGCTCGAAATAGACTGGTGAGATAGCTACTTCTATCATATCCCTTGGGGTGGGGGTAGATCTGAAAATGCAAAGCGTGGAGGAGCGAAGTGCTGGCTATAACCTCACAGACATCAGAGGCAAAGCGGCGTCCCTGGCTTCCAAGGGTCCAAACCGATCTTCTAGGCGTTCCTGTGTTTCAGCTACCCGGGTCAAATGAGGCTTTGTTGGTGGTCTGGGGGGGAGAGAAAGGTCTCCCCAGAGCTCTTGTAGTACCCACCTCCTCACACTGGGTCCTGGGCCAGCCAACCCCAGTTCGATGGCAGAGAAGCGCAGGTGCGGAGCGAGCCTCGCAGTCCGGCGCTGCGCCTTGCGGGGTTGGAGGAATGGGGGCGAAGGCGAAGGGCCAGTGGGCGCCGCAAAGCCAGCCCAGGGAAAGGGCCGCACTGGCGCGACATCTGTTCAGCCGGCAGCTCCGCGAGGCTTCGGGAACACGCAAACATCCCCTCGGGGAGCCAAGTGGGTGCTTTCCTGATTGTATTGCTTCCTGAGATGCAGGAAGCGTCCTTTTCGCCAGTTCTGGGCCGGCGCTAGAAGTTAAAGCCAGAATGTGTGTATGTACATATGTATGCATGCATGCACGTATATGCGCGTATGTATGTAAAGCGAAGAACAGTCGCGGTCCCCTCTTTTGCCGGGGAGTTCCCGTCGCTGGTCCGCGCGCTTCGGCGGCGTCGCGGAGGGGTGATGAGCGGCCGGGGCTTGCGAGCTCCTCTGCGCAGACTGTGTGCGGGGTGCGGGGGAGTGGCGGGGAGCCGGGAAGGGCAGGATCTGGAGCTCCGGGCGCACCGGCGGGGCTACATCCTCGCTGAAGACCGGAACTGGAGCGGTTCCGGTCCCGCCACCCGGTCGCAGCTGATTTCCTGCGCCGATCGCCGCGGCGTGCGGCCGGGGCCCCGCGATTCCCTCCGAGAGAAAGGTTAGTGTGCCACTCGCTCCAGGTTACGTCGTGACGGGGCGTGCAGACAGCAAAGAATTAGAAGTACAGAAGGCGCGTCGCTTTAAAAAGTTCTTACAAGTGCAACTGTCCTTGGCGTTTTTATGGATCCGCACGGGCAATTCTCTGTGAGCATTTAAAGGCAAGTAGGTCTGCATTGGTTACAAAGGAGGCCTTCTGGTGGTGATGGAAAGACCCCCCCTGTCTCGTTTGAGGGTGGTGAGGACACATGGATTGAGCTCTCCAAACTCGGAATGCAGCCGCAGATGTGCAGTTGGGCAACTACACGCGCCTCTGTCCTCCCGATGCCAGCTCCGCGGAGCGTGGAAAGGGAGCGCGGCGGCCGCTGACGTCACTCCGGGCGGGGCCCGCGTCTGAATAAAGCCGGGGGGACGCCGGCCGCGGCAGCGGCGGCCGAGCAGCGCCTCGCCATGAGCAGCCACAACTCCTCCCGGCTCCACGCCGCCGCCGGGTGCAGCTCCGGCCAGATGTTCCTGCAGCCCGTCTGGGACCGCCTGCGGACCCGGGAGGCCCTCACCCAGTCGCCCTTCTTCCCGGTCATCTTCTCCATCACCACCTACGTGAGCTTCTGCCTGCCCTTCGCGGTGCTGGACCTCCTGTGCCCCTGGGTGCCCGCGCTGCGGCGCTGCAAGATCCAGCCGCACAGCGCGCCGACGGCGCGGCAGCTGCTGTCCTGCCTGGGGCGGACGCTCTACCAGCACCTGGTGTTCGTGTTCCCGCTGACGCTGCTGCACTGGGCCCGCGGCCCGGCCCTCCTGCCCCCCGACGCCCCCGGGCTGCCCCAGCTGCTGGGCCACGTCGCGCTCTGCCTGCTGCTCTTCGACGCCGAGTTCTTCGCGTGGCACGTGCTGCACCACCGGGTGCCCTGGCTGTACCGGACCTTCCACAAGGTGCACCACCAGAACGCGCCCTCCTTCGCGCTGGCCACGCAGTACGTGAGCGTCTGGGAGCTGTTCTCCCTGGGCTTCTTCGACATGGTGAACATCGCGCTGCTCCAGTGCCACCCGCTCACCGTCCTGGTCTTCCACACCGTCAACATCTGGCTGTCGGTGGAGGACCACTCGGGCTACGACTTCCCCTGGTCCACGCACAGGCTGGTGCCGTTCGGCTGGTACGGGGGCGTGGTGCACCACGACTTGCATCACTCTCACTTTAACTACAACTTCGCCCCGTACTTCACTCACTGGGACAGACTATTGGGGACCCTGCGGCACCCTCACGCCCAGTAGCCCGCGCCCCTCCCGTGTGTGTGTGTGTGTGTGGGGGGGGGGTGGCGGCTGCAGTGGGCAGGGGGTGCCCCTCGGAACCAGGACTGTTGGTGCGTTTCACACTTGAATCAGAAGGAACACGCCTGAGCTCTTTTTATTTTTATATGTTAGTAAGTAATTTATTACCTGCTGGAAATTTCTAGAGAAAAATCGGATGAATTAATTTATATGTAAATTTTTGTATATCAATAATTGTATACGGGGTGGTGCGTCCTAGCTCACTCCAGTAGCCTTGATTCCTGGATCAATGTAGACATTTATCACTGGCATATTGAAATCATTTCTAAACGGATTTGTTTGTAGGACAAGGAATTTCCTATGTTTGAAAGGGTCCTAGAACGAGACTAAAAAAACGTATTTTTTAAAATGGGGAATCTGATGTCTGATGCTATCAACACTGCACCATGTTCCTGCTGGACAGTAACTAAGATGATCATACTTTTTTCCTATTTTTTTTCACAGAATTTTATATTTATATGGAAAGAAATGTTATTTATGCTTTAAAAAAAAGAATATGAACCAAATAAGTACTGGCTCCTGTTTCATTGGCATTTTGAGTAAAAAAACTAAAACAGGGCGAGGGAGCGGGGATGGCAGGTGTCTGTCCCAGCCTCCCTCTGCCCCTCCTTGGGATGAGAGGAATCTGGTGGTGGGGTGTGCGCGGGGGTTCCAGGAGAAGGAGCCTGTCTCTTTTGGCTTAGACATTTCAAAGAGAAAAAAACACTATTGTCCTAAATGTGCTTTAACTGATTTCTGCCTAACCGGCAACTGAAAAAATTACCTTGTGAAGATTTAGAGAGATTAACACTGAGCAACCATTTGCTTATTTGGGGAGAGGGCGGTGTTGGGGGATGAATAGGATTATTGGGGTGCCTTGCTTTACAAAACTGGTGAGTCAAATGTGTACATTCGAGGGGCTGGTAGATACAGAAAGGGGTTCAGAGTGCACCCCCCTTTTTCGTGAAGCCATCTAGTACAAATGACGATCATACGCATCGTCTCAGCTATCTGGGAATTTTGTATATTCACTTTTCTTAAGTAAACAAACATGCAAACTGCATGTCCATTTCTCAAAGGAAAAAAGTGAAATTTGACCCTGCATCCTCAGTTCCTCACCTTAAAAGGAGATTGTGCCTCCGATGTTCTTGAAGATTATTTGTGACAGTAAGTGTCCCTATTACTGCCCATCATGTTCTCCATCCAGCTGCTGCCTAACTGTTTTAATTTTATCTTTGGAGTGTAGTTACATAGGGCAAAGTTAAAAGTCAAGACAAATTGTGACAGAAATTATAAAGAATGGCAGCTTTGCATTTACTGTAATTTTAGGCTCACTACATATATGAACCAAACTATGTTGTTTAAAGGTGAAAAATCCATCTAAAGACCTGGTCTCCACAGTCTGCCAAATGAGATTCCTCCAAATCTTTGGCAAAATGCAATTAGAATGCCTGGCAACTAACCCAGAGGCTCATGTTCCTCCCCAATGTGTGTGCTCTCTTGGCTTCTTAGCTAAAGTTATCTCCTCCGCTGTCCTTAGCAAGACCAGATTGGGACTTAAAGACTATATTGATGTATAAAAGGGAAATCCACGAAAACAGATAGTGAGATGTAAGGGGAAAGTGCTGGTTGGAGGTCGAATGTTAATATCATGATTAACAAAGCAAAGAAGGATGAGGGGGCAGGTGTAGAACATCTGATACAAGTATTTGTTGTTTTGAGCACCTCCAGTCTCCCCAGAGCTGCCTGCAAATCTTGGATCATGACAATTGGTTACAGCTCACTCTCTGAGAGTTTTTAACAATGTGTCATGTTGCCTCACCGTATAAGGGAATTTTACACTTGGGGCAAATTGTCCACATAGAAATTATTTGTGCTCGCCAAAACCGGTTTGGCTCAGTGGATAGAGCTTCAGCCTGCGGACTGAAAGGTCCCAGGTTTGATTCCGGTTAAGGGCATGTACCTTGGTTGCGGGCACATCCCCAGTAGGAGGTGTGCAGGAGGCAGCTGATCGATGTTTCTAACTCTCTATCTCTCTCCCTTCCTCTCTGTAAAAAAACAATTAAAAATATATATATTAAAAAAAAAAAAGAAATTATTTGTGCTTAGAAAGATTTTCTCAAAATCGAATGTCTTATCAGTTTATAATACCTTGAGAGGTGGAAGTGGGGGAGTGGAGAGGATGAGCAATTTTTCAGATAGCTTGAGGGCTAATAGTTATAACATTAATAATGATGGTGATGAGGTAGTTCACATTTGCTTTCACTGTCACACACATTGCTCCTTACATCACTCTAAGGGAGGTAGGATAGTTATCATTTTTAAAAATTATTATTATTATTATTATCAAACGTTCTGGATAGAGAATTGGTACCTCCATAGGTTAAGTGACTTACTCCAGATTCTGAAATACTGTAAGTTGGAGCCAGTTCTCGAACTTAGGTCTGGTAGTGTATACTATCCCTCTCCTCTGATGAAGCTTAAGATAATCTCCATCTTACCAAACGCTAGAAAGTTGCAAACTCTGCAACACCAACAAGTGGCCGCTCTTCACTATTCCTCCCCAGCCACTGCCCCTCGACACAGTGCCCCCAGGCCCACTATTTCGATGTGGACGTCCCTGGGTTCCAAGCCTCCGCTGGGCAGGAGGGAAAGCTAGGGAAAGTAGGCCTAGGCCATCCTAAGTGGGGCTTGGGAAAGCATGAGGTCAGGGCTCTGTTTTCCGAGTCCCTCACGGCACTCATGCTGGCACTCATGCTGAAGTCAGATTGCCTGGGGCAACCTGGACTCTGAGACTTAAAAGCTGAGGGACTCTGGAAAAGTTAATCTCTCCATACCTTGCTTCCTTTCCTATAAAATGTAGATAATCATAGAACCTACCTCACAGAGTTGTTGTGAGAGATTTTGAGCTACTTCTAGGTGGATTGGAGGTCTTGGCCGTGTTTGCTATGAGGGATGTTTCATGATGTGAATATCAGGACTGTAGCCTTCTGTCCACAAACACGTTTGAGCTCTCTCCTCTTACGGGGAACCAAAGAAAGCCATTTTTTATTTTGCTTCCATGAAAGCTGCTTTTCTTGTCATCTTTCAAGGCCTAAGTGTTGGAAAGAGACAGACTGGAAAGTGTCTGACTCTACTTCGTCACCGTGAGTCATCCCACCTCTTCCTGAAACTTTCATATCTGTTCACTGCCATCTTCCTAACTATCAAATCCGGTGATTCCCCACTCCCTGCCCTCGCTTTTCCATTGCCTTGGATTTGTTTTTTAAGGTCTTTCTTTTGCTAACTAGCCTCATGTTGGAATTCGGTTCTTACTTGGTTTTAATACGATTCTCTATTTTCCTTCCTAATTCTGTTTCTTCTGGCTTCAGGGGCTGCTTTTCTCAGAGGGAGGCCAGCCTCAAGGTGCTTCTATTTCATTAAAAAATATCTGTATAGTGTGTAATAAATGTCCTTCCTACCATCTTCAAGTGCACCCTCTAACTCTGCTTTCATTGTGTTCTAGTACACACACAGATGAGGTATATGCACACATATACCATGCATATGTGTGAATAAACACTATATATATATATATATATATATATATATGCATACTATTTATATACTATTTATGTACATGCCACATACAAACTATATATCCACACACTATAAGGTAAGCTCAATATCTATAATAATAAAAGCATAATATGCTAATTAGACCAGATGTCCTTCCAGACGACCTTCCAGAGGAAGCTGGGACTGTGAGGGAAGCCCAGCTCCCTGGTGCCAGAGGGTAGCCGGTGCCAGCAGCCGGGGGAAGGAAGGCCTACTCTTGCACAAATTTTGTGCATTGGGCCTCTAGTATATATATAAACTATATGTGTATGTACTCTATATGTACTTATACACTTTATACACACTACATATATGTGTGCACATATTGTATATACACACTTTATGTATGTGTGCCAACATTATATATATATATAAACTATATATGTATATCTACTATATACATCCTCCCTTCCCCTCTCTTTCTACACACACACACACACACACACACACATACACACACACACATATACACACACACCTAACACACCACCATTTCTCTCTGCCCCTACTACCATGCCTCATTCTTGATAATTATTGGTTTAGTATTGCATGACTCCTGGGAGCAGGAGAAACACATCTTTGCCATTAATCATGTCTTTCTTCATCCATTCCATCCTCCATCACTAGTTTATCCTAGCTTCCCAAATAAGGCCATGTTCGCAACCCATAATCCCTGTTCTAGAGAGGTGCACAGTCTACTGCAAAAGAGAGTCAAGCAAACAAATGCATCTACTCTAAGGTAGCCAGGGTGATCACGCAGAGTAATGACGGGTTGTTGAGGAAGCCCAAAGAAACATGGGTCAGTTGAGCCACAGAAATCATGAAGGGTTTGTATGTGTTCCCAGGCGTGCCCAGCAGAAAAAAACACAGTGTGGCAGAATCAGAGAGGGATGGCGGAACTTGACATACTTAAAACATGGCGGGAAGCTCAGAGCACTGTGAGGACAAGGGAGGAAAGTCAAGGCATGTCGTCTTGCCTCTTGACAAGCCATTGAAACTGCTTAGGACTGTTTGCTCCCTTGCCTATGCCACATGGTTTTGGGGAGGTTGTATGTGAAACTGCTTTGAAACAAATGTTAGGGCTGGCTATTATCTATTGATTTATGATGAGTACATGAATAAATGCATTGAAAACTGGACTTGGAAGTGTCATGTTAAGAAGCATAGGTTGCGTTCTCTGGGGAATGGAGGGAAGGAGTGGGTGTGCCACAGATTTTAAGCAAAGTGATGTGATTCCATCTGGTTTAAGAAGATAACGGGTGGCAGTGAAGGGCGGTAGGGATTCCAGTTCTGCCTGGATTCCAAACCTGGCTCCACTGCCTATGAACTTTGTGACCTTGAGCAAATCACTTAATCTCTCAGAGGTTCAATTTCCTCATCTGTAAAAAGAGGGTGGTAGTATCTACCCTTAGAATTGTGGTAAGAAATAAGTAAAATATTTAGAGAATTTAGCACTCTGCCTCACATACAGCAAACACTCTGTAAATAGAAACTCTTTTGCTACTAGTTGTTACAAAAGGGTTATGGTTACAGGTGAGAGACAATACGTTTGTCCCCAAAACAAGTGGAGATGAGGTGTAGAGGAAGAAATGGATTTCTCTTTGATCATAAAAGTAACGCATGCTTATGGAAAAATTTCAAATGCGAGAGAACAGTGTAAAATAAAAAGTAATTTCTATCCCCATTCAATGAATTCATTTCCATTGCAGATATAATCAAAGGTAACCCTTTCTTTTTGGTGCCAAACCAGAAATCAGTTGTTCATTGTGTCTTTCTTCCTTTCAGTTGTGATACATTCATTTATTTTTAAAAGTTAAAAAAAAAAGCAAGTTAGTGTGAACAGAAGTTCTTTAGACAAAGGCCCAAGCCCTCTCTAAATAGTTTTTGCTTATTTCCTTTTTCTGATGTCTTTTGATCACTACTCAAAACAAGAAGAGAAACTTAAGTTGTCTGTCTTCCACAGCGTCCACGAATGGATCGCTTGGTACTGTGACTGTTTTGTACCGGAAACAGCAGGTGAACGGCAAAGCAAAGCTTTCCTTGCTCCCTGTAGCTGGAGATCCCTTTCTCTCATCGGCTCACTCCTACGTCATTGGCAGCTCTTACAGGAACTTCACTCTCTGCCTTCTCTACCAGAGAAGGAGCTCTCTGAAAGAAGAGGCCATGTCTTACAGATCGTTGATTCCTTCAAGGACCTTACAACTTGGGAAGTGCTCAGTCACTGTTTCTGGAGTGTAGGCTCTTAGATCTGGAGCCTGAAGCAGCTGGGGTTGAGCTGCCCGATTTTTATTTGGGGGAAATCTTTGAATTACTCTGAACATCAGTTTTCCTCTGTGAAATGGTGGAGGTAAGGGTGATTATAATTGGCCTTCCCTGCTTCCTCAGGCTGCTGTGAAGGTCAAGTGAGATAGAGCAGCAGGATGCTGAGTGGATGAGTGTTACTCTGTCAATGAGTGCGACAGTGTGGAGCTCAGGCATCTATGAAGGCACGAAGGTGCAATGGCTCCCGTATCCCTCCATCTCTGCCATGATGATGATCCTTCTTGGCTTTCTTCATGGCTTCCTCAATCCACCCACCGCCTCTCACTCCATACAGCTTCCTTACCTTGTAGTCCTCTACTCTGCACTCCCTGGTTCCTGCTTCCCTGCTGACTCTCAGAAGAACATGGAGGGTGTGTGTGTGTGGGAGGGGGGGGGGAGAGGAAGGATACCTCAGAGGGACTAGAGTTAGGGGAAACTGACCCTGGGGCAGCACAATTTGCAGAAGCAGCCTGAGCAGTAGTATCTGTGTCAGAGTCAGAAGTAGTGTTAATCTGAGGACAGACGCCAGGCCAAGAGCTGCAGCCTGCTTGCATAACTAGAATTTGGCAGCGAGGAAGGGCTTTTGAAAGAAGGAGCCTCTTGCAGTTGGACACTAAAAAGAAAAAAGTGACCCCTTACTCGGTAGATTGAGTCCCCAGTTAGGTGGAGGGAGAAAGCGTGGCTCATGCTTGGCAGTGGATTGTTTAGCCTGAGATATGACATTGCCAAGGAAAGTTAGGTCACATGGCTGACACTTGTCAAGGTCAGAGATTCTATGAATGCTAAGGCTGAGACACCACGGTCCAGTTTCCCTATTTTACGAATAGGGAAACCGAGGTTCACATGAAAAGCGACTTTTCCTTAATCAGACAGCTGAGTTGGAACTCAAAGGCCTGCATCCTTCCTGCCTCTCGCAGCTGCTTCCTTCCCTAGAATCACTGGAGGCTGTCTGGGTCCTAGAACCGCTGGAGGCTGCCTCTTGCTGACTAGCAGAAATGTGGTTATGGGACACTGTTAGAAATAACCCATAGGTTTAAAAAAATCATTTGCATGAACACCACATAAACAGCTCTGCTCATGTGAGAGAAGTGTTTATTTCAAAATTTGCTAAGATCGATCCTGCCATATAACTTGTGGGTTATTGGTGTGGACTTGTATTTTATTCCTGCGAACTCTGAAACTCTCTGTTTAGAAAACATTTTAAGAAGCATCCACACGATGAAATATAATTCAGCAACAAGAAGGAATGAACTATTGATATAAGCAACAACAAAGATGAATCTTAAAATAATTATGTTGAGTAAAGGAAGCCAGACCAAAAAAAAAGCACTATATGGTCTGTTGATATAGTGTGTGCTGTATGATTCTGTTTATATGAGATTCCAGAAAATGCAAATGAATTCATTGTGACAGAGAGTAGATGGGCAGTTGTTTGGGGGAGGGAGAGGGCAGAAAGATGGATCACAATGGGGCATGAGAAGTCTTTCATGGATGATGGATATGTTCATGTGTTGACTGTAGTGTTGGTTTAATAGGTGGATACATGGGTCAAAATTTATCGAATTGTGCACTTAAAATATGTGTAGTGTATAGTCTATCAATCATACTAGATAGTGATGATGATGATGATAAATTAATTCAGGATCTTATGTTCTAAATTTTAGTTTTGGGCTATTATAACCAAGTACCATAGACTGGGACGTTTATTTCTCACAGTTCTGGAGTCTGAGAGATCCAAAGTTAAGGGGCTGGTAGATTCAGCTCCTAATGAGGGTCCCCTTCTTGGTTTATAGAGAGCCTTCTTATGTCCTCACATGATAGGGAGAGAAAACTGTGGTCTCTCTCTTTTTATAAGAACACTAATCTCATCATGGGAGCCTCACCATCATGATCTCATTTAATCCTAATTACCTTCCAAAGGCCCCACCTCCACCATAGGGGTTAGGGGATCGACATATGAATGGTGGGGGGCGGGTAAGACAAACATTCATTCAGTACTTGTAAAGAATAGGTATTCTGTTGGGTGAAGTGTTTTGTAATTGTCAATTACATCAAGTTGATCCAAGTGGGATCCAGGTCTTCTATATCTTTACTAGAGGCCCGATGCATGAAATTCGTGCAAGGGGCGGCCCTCGCAGCCCCGGCGGCTGCCTTGGCCCTTGCAGCCATGGTGGCTGCCGCTGCCTCTGCTTCATCTGGAAGGTCACCTGGAAGGTCGTTTGTCTGGTCTAATTAGCATATTATGCTTTTATTACGATAGATTATCTTTTTACTTGGTCTATCAATGATCGAATGTGGGTGTTTTAAATCTCTGATTATAATTGTGGATGTGTCTGCCTGTTTCTTCTTTAGTTTTATCAGTTTTGTTTCATGTATTTTGAACTCTGTTACCTGAGCTATAGGAACATTTAGGATTATTATGCACTCCTAATTTATTGAATACCTACTGTGTGACAAGCATTCTTATACATGCTTTCCATACATAAGCCCCTTCATTGTTAAGAGTTCGGTATTTACTATCTCAGTTTTAGAGAGGAGAAGAAAACCGGTGCATAAAGTGATGAAGAACCTTGCACAAAGTTTTACATAGTAGGATAAAACCCCAAGCAGTTAGATTTTAGTCTTCAGTTTTGACTAGTATGCTATTTTAGATTTGAAAGGGGGATTCAAACTTTGGGCAGGGATAAGGAATGTGATTAGATTATAAGTTCCTTTGAAAATTCTGCTTTTGGTTGTGTTGTTGAACTGGTTCATATCTTGGCAAATTACACACATCTATTATCAGATGAGAAAACAAGACACGTGTCCTACCAAAATAGAATTAATTTATGTTAGAGCCAACATTTAAATCCCACACGTTTCTGTTCCTTTCTCTTAGTGCTTTGTGTGTGGCCCGAGAGCTGATTGCTCTCTTCTGCCTCTGAGTTGTACAAAAGCACTCTCAAGGTGGCTGATGGAGAAAAAAGGAAGTCTCTTAAATACATTTTCATGAGTTTATAAAATCCATTGCCAAAGAAGCTCAGTAGCCAACCCCACTCTGCTAATGGAGCTCCATTCAAGTGCCTCCACTCACCCCTCTTTGTTTCTTGCTCAGTGACTCAGAGATTGGGCATTGGGCTTTTAATGAAAAGAAATAATGTGAGTTTGGCTTTTCCACTTACTAACTTTGTGATTTTGGTAAAGTGACTTAACTAATCTATAAAATGGATCTACTCATGGTCCTAAAAAAAGGTTATTTTGATAGCAATACATAGACCACCACTTAAAGGGGCTTTATTATAGCAATTTTTATCTCTCTTTATAAATAAAGGGGGCTTCCTCCCGCTAGTATCTGCTTGGCCATGTAGTCAATGCTAATACAGCCACGTGCTGCATGATGACATTTCAGTCAACAACAGACCACATATACGATGGTGGTACCATCCTATATAATACAAGTCTAATGGACCGAACTGCGGAATGACTGGTTATTATGACGCACACTGACCACCATGGGGCAGATGCTCAACGCAGGAGCTGCCCCCTGGTGGTCAGTTCACTCCCACAGGGCGAGCGCCCCTCAGCCAGAAGCCGGGCTCAGGGCTGGTGAGCACAGCAGTGGTGGCAGGAGCCTCTTCTGCCTCCACTGAAGGTGGGCGGTAAGGAGCGAGGGGTCCAGGACTGTGAGAGCCCCGGACTGCGAGAGGGATGTCTGATTGCTGGCCTAAAGGAATGTCTGATCAGGCCTAAGCTGGCAGGCGGACATCCCCCAAGGGGTCCAGGACTGCGAGAGGGCACAGGCCGGGCTGAGGGACCCTTATCCCCCAGTGCACAAATCTCGTGGCACTGGGCGTCCAGTGAGATTATAATGGAGCTGAAATTTTTCTATTGTCTGTGGTTGTCACAGCCATCCTAACATCATAGCCATCCTAAAGGTGTAGCCATTGTAATGTCATAGCCATGGTAATACTGCATCCATCATAATGTGGTAGCTGTCCTAATGTGGAGCCATCCTAACATGGTAGCACATTACTCACATGTTTCTGGTGATGCTGGTGTAAAAAACATGCTGCACTGCCAGCTGTGAGAAGGATAGCACATAGGAGGCTATACCACTAGCCCCGTGCAAATACACTCTCAGATGTTCGCACAATGACGAAATCGACTAACGACGCATATTTCAGAATGCATTTCCATTGTTAAGTGGTGCATAATTGTCATGGTCATTTACGAGTCCCTTCTGTATTTCAGGCACTTTTATCTCCATGATCTCACTTAGCCCTCATTTACCCTGGTAACCTTGTAGAAACTTTTTATTATTACTTCTTTACAGAGGAGGAAATTGAGACTCGGAGAGGTTAAATGACTTGCCCCTGGTGATGTCTATAGTGATATGAAAACCAGGATATGAGTAAAGCCTCTTTCTTCCACAGACCTCCCCTTTTTATTCTATTCCCTCTTTCAAATGCTAGAGAGGCTCTCCTAGGCCTGCCATGTACAGCCATGAGGTTGTACACAGAACAACTCCAGGAGTGTGATTTTCATATGTATCAATGTCATACACCCCTTGGAGCCATGCAGAGCACAACTTGCAGACATGTATGAGGAGGCCCTGGAGCAGTTAATGTGTTTTATTCAGGGAGGAGAGAAGATTTTGTTGACAGCCACATTGATACCCCCGCATTCCTCTTTTCAATCATTCTTGGAAGTGCTTTCCATGCTTTTATAATTCTGAGTACATGACCCAAAGCAACCTGACCACACCACCCCTCACCCTGTGGGTATGCCTGCATTTGTACTATTCTTTGAGTATTTACCTTCCATACACCGCGCTGTGCTTGCCCCCTTCCAAAGCATGCTGTGAAAGAAATTGTGTACGTAGCTCGATTTGGCAGTCTGATGCCAAAACACAGGCAAAGGTGAGCTATTTTCTTTTAGTTCATCTTGGAAGATTTTTCTTCATGTACTTGTGTGTGCTTAAGCCACTAAATGTCTTAGAGGCAGTCTTCCATGAAACAAACCCTTTCATGTCTAATTTTCCAGAAGTTGCAGCTTAGCATTTTTCTATGCCTTTGGCTGTGCCTTTATGCGTATGTGAGAGGAAATATACATTTAAGAATAAGTTAGAAGACATGAAATAGTTTTCATCCAGGCATATTTTCTTCTCTAGGCCAACTTCCCAAAGGCTATGGTCCACCGAGATCCTTCCCTACCAGCTAAGCTCTCATAATGGTGTTTGCACTAAGGCTGCTGGAGGCAGCAGACACACTAGCTTTCAGTGGCTCTGAGAAAGGTCTATGGTCTGGGCTGGGTCCACTTAATGACTTTATTTAATGACCTCAGTAATAATTACAGATAGTTTATTATATTTCCCTTACACTTACACAGGATTTTATAGAATGCTCTTACAGGTAAGAACTTAGATTCATAATCATAATCTTGCAAGGTCAGGTAGATAGGTAATTTTATGTCTTGCAAGAGAGAAATCTGGACTATTAAGCTAGTGATGACAAAAAAGATGTCCAAATTCACAAAGCAAATCAGAGTCCAGAACCATATTGTAGCTTTTCATCCCAGAAGGCCCACAGCAATCACTGGATCTGTTTGGAGGTTGCTTCTTTTTGGAGATATTTTAAAATATCTCCAAATTATTATAGTGATTTTAGACTAATTAGAGTTGAGTGAATATTCTAGTAGAATAAATCCATGTCTTTGTAAACTGCCTTCTCCAGAAATAGCCCTTTCTGTAACCCTAATCAGCTACAAGTGCCAAGATAAACAGTAAAAGGCAGAAGTTCAATTGCTGTCTATTAAGAATTGCTTCAACAAGAACTACCCCAAGACCAAGCAGATATTCGTACCCCCATGCAAACATGTGGTCCCTATTGACCTATAGAGGTATAGGCAGGTAGAGAGCACAAACACCCAGCATATTTGATTATCACTCAGCCAGATTACGATGCTATATTCATTCTCAAGGATTGGCAATACCTTTGTCCCCTCAGAAACCCACGCTTACACCCCCTAAATGGTCCTTTCTACTTCCGAGCTTAACATGTGGTTCGGTGGGCATGATTTTTTGTATTTAAACATGCATGCTGATAGAAGCACATGCCTTAACGTATATCATTAATCGGTGACAAATAAAAGGCCCTCCTTTTTCCCTTTTAACATCTAGGCTCCTGTGAACAATTGAACTAACTCTTGATGTGAAAAGCAAATATTATTTAGAAACTGGAAGTATCTTCTAATTCAGTGGAAGCAGGCGCTAATACACATCTCAATGGGGAGTTTAGCAAAGAGATCAGCTTAGACCAGGATTGGAGCAGATTGGAATGAGAATGCAGGAAATGGGAGAGTTAAGGTTTGTGGTTTTGAATTTCCTTGTGTGGCTTGACATGCTTTCAAAAACATCTTTTTCCAAGTGAAATGGCAAGGCAGTAGTTTCAGAGAAAGTTAATGTTTCTAACTGCCTCCAGTCCCCTTGAGGGCAAACACCTATATCAAATTACAGCTGGTGGGAAGTTTATGACTTGTCAGCACCAATTTGAGGTATCCTCGCTTATTAACCAGAAGCAACAAAAAGGGGAGTGTGGAATACTGCATTAAAACGATTTGTCAGAGATAAATACTTGAAAATATATGTATTCTAGGGTAATATTTTATGAAGTTCCTTGTCTTAGAATGTCATGTGAACATGTAATAAAAAATAATCAGGAAAAACTGGACCTTTTACGGTTGAATGGCAGGTAGTTGTACGGAGCCTGCTTGGTCGGCCATCCACACATCCCCTGGGGAACATCGGAGACACTTCAGAGCTCTAAGGAACACAGTGCAAGACCAGTGGACTAGGGCATTTCTGAGTTTCTTTGTGAGGAATGTGGTGGCTGTTCTATCGCAACTGCTAGAAAGAAAGGATCGGACTGTGAACTCTTGGATGGGCAGGATCCTAACATATTTATTTGTATATTGTTGATGGCAAGCGCAAGACCTGTCTCATGGCAGGTACTGATTAATTTAGAAATTTGTTAAATAGACAATGATATTTTAAAAAATCTATGTTCGAGTGACAAAAGTACCTAAAACCAAGGGAGTACAAGGAAGTAAGTATATTAAGGAGAATGAATGTGTCTTGATGTTCTCATAATTGCTGACCTGGACAGGTACTTCTTGCTATTTGGTCCTAACAAAGAATGACATACATAACACTAATGAATCTTTCAGCTCAATGAAGTTTTGCTTTGATATATTGTCAGACCTAATTTATAAGCATCCTGGATGTAGGCTTTAATAACTTGTAAAACCATGGTGCTCAAATTTTAGACTACATAAGAATCACTCCCAGAAACTGTAAAAAGAAAAAACACCAAAACAAAACATAGATTCCTGAACTATACTCTAGATATTCTAGATATTCTGATTCAGCAGACCTGGGATAGGCACTAGGAGTCCTTTTACAAATGGTTCATGAGCCACATTTTGAGGCATCCTGGTGCCCTGGATGAAAGATGCACGGGAGAAAAGGTAATTGCTTGTTCTTGGAGGTGACAACTACACTTCTAGATTTTGTGAATTCTAGGCAAACTAAGAATCTCAGCACCAATCTTAAAGACAATCTTAGAACCATCCCTGTTCTCCAGAAGTCCCCAGAATGGTAGCTTCCACCTTGCAAACTTTCCAGCTCATCCCCAGCTGTGAGGCTTGCAGGGATCAAGGCCTGGAAGATGACCCCAACTGCAGCTGTAGCCTGAATTTGGTCTTTGGACACATTTTTAAATTTCCCATCCCCCATCCCCACCCCTTTGGCAGCTATCTACTTGTTCTCTTTATCTATGGGTATGTTTCTGTCTTGTTTGTTTATTTGTGTGCTTTTTTAGATTCTACATATAAGTGAAGTCATATGTTGTCTTTCTCTGTCTGACTACTTTCACTTTGTATAATACCCTCTATGTCCATCCATGTTGTTGCAAATGGTAAAATTTCATTCTTTTTTATTGCTGAGTAATATTCCATTATACATACACCACATCTTCTTTATTCATTCTTATTTATTTATCTTTATTGTTGAGATTATTACAGATGCCCCTCTTTTTTTACCCCATAACTCCCCTCCACCCAGTTTCCACCCCACCCCAGGCACTCGCCACCCTATTGTCTGTGTCCATAGGTACTGCATACATGCATATAAGATCTTTGTCTATTCTCTTCCTGCACCCCCACATTCTCTCCCCTCTGAGAACCATCAGTCTGTTCCATTTTCATGCCCCTGATTCTATTCTATTCACCAGTTTATTTTGTTCATCAGATTTTTTATTCATTTGACTTTTAGATTCAATTGTTCATAGATATGTATTTGTTGCCACTTTGTTGTTCATATTTTTTATCTTACCTTTTTCTTCTTCTTCCTCTTCTTAAAGAATACCCTTCAGCATTTCATAAAATACTGGTTTGGTGGTGATGAACTCCTTTTGCTTTTCCTTGTCTGTGAAGCTCTTTATCTGACCTTCAATTCTAAATGAGAGCTTTGCTGGGTAGAGTAATCTTGGTTATAGTTTCTTACTATTAATCACTTTGAGTATTTCTTGCCACTCCCTTCTGGCCTGCATACTTTTTGTTGAGAAATCAGCCGGCAGTTATATGGGCACTCCCTTGTAGGTAACTACTGCTTTTCTCTTGCTACTTTTAAGATTCTCTCTGTCTTTTGCCCTTGGCATTTTAATTATGATGTATCTTGGTGTGGTCCTCTTTGGGTTCCTTTTGTTTGGGGTTCTCTGTACTTCCTGGACCTGTAAGTCTATTTCTTTCACCAGGTAGGGGAAGTTTTCTGTCATTATTTCTTCCAATAGGTTTTCAGTATCTTGCTCTCTCTCTTCTTCTGGCACCCCCATAATTCGGATGTTGGTATGCTTGAAGTTGTCCCAGAGGCTCCTTACACTATCTTCATATTTTTGGATTCTTTTTTTGTTTTGCTCTTCTGGTTGGGTGTCTTTTGCTGCCTCATATTTCAAATCATTGATTTGATTCTTGGGATATTCTAGTCTACTGTTGAATCCCTGTATATTATTCTTTTTTATTCTTTTTTTCAGTCAGTGTATACTTAATTTCTGACTGGTCCTTTTTTTTTTTTTTTTTTTTTTTTGCATTCTCACTAAGATCCTTGAAAGTCTAAGTTCCTTGGAGGTTTCTAGAAGATTCTTGAGTAATCTTATAACTGTGGTTTTGAACTCTATATCCAGGAGTTTGCTTTCTTCCATTTCTGTCATTTGTGACATGTTTGTCTCCGCATTTTGGCTGCTTCCCTGTGTTTGTTTCTATGTATTGGGTAGAGCTGCTAAGTCTCCTTGAGTTGATAGAGTGGCCTTGTGTAGTAGGTGTCCCATAGGGCCCAGTGCCTCAGTCTCCCCAGTCACCTGAGGTAGATACTCTAGGTGTACCCCTTTGTGGGCTGTGTGCACAGTCTTGTTGTAGTTGAGCCTTGATTGGTGTCACTGGGAGGAATTGACCTGTAGGCCAATTGGCTGTGGGGACCAGTTGAGACTACAGTGGGAGACCTATTGTGCAGGAGACACCCTTATGGAGTAGGACTTGCTTCAGTGGGGCTTTGGTGCCCACTGAGTCTGCCCCTTGAGTGTGTCACTTATGGACGTGTAGAGTTGTAATCTGGTATGGTCTCACACTGACCACTGGATACACTGGCTCTTGGGTTTCCAGGGAGGTGCAAAGTCAGCCACTTCCTGGGGCTACCCAGCAGGAGCTACAGAGAGATCTGCAGATTCCTTCTGTTTATATTGGGCTTGGAAGTGCCCAGATGAGGCCCAGCTGTGAAGCAAGGCAGGCTGGTGCTAGTGCTGGGCCTTGGGCCTTTTATTGATAGGTTTGGAGCTCCCTGACCCAGCTGCAGCTTGTTTGACAGGTTTTTAGCCTGAGAAAGCTGTGTGCACAGCTTGGGTGGGTTGTAAATTGGGTGGGGTGGGATCTCAGGGAATCACCAGGGCAGAGCAAACAGAAATGGCTGCCATTCAGCCCTGCAAACCTGGCAGGTCCCAGCACAGGAACAATTACCACTGCAAGCACCTCCATCTGGAAGAAAGCTGCCTTGAGTTCCTGCCCTGATGCCAGACAGTCCAGTTGCTCCTCGAGTGTCTGGGTTTCCCAGAGCCTTGCCCGGTACTGAAGCTCAGAGGAAACAGGAGCTTGTAAGTTCAGTTTGTGGTGCTGGCCTTTTAAGAGGAGCAGCTGGTTCTCCAGCAGCTGGTGTGTCATTGAGCCCCAATCCGCACTGGTTTTTACAGCCTGTAGTTCTTACAGCCTGTAGGGACTTCTTTTCCCAGCTCTGGGACCCTGGGCTGGGCGTCTGGTGTGGGACTGGGATCCCTTGCTTCTCTGGGCGGCCTCCGCAGAGGCAATCTCCCTCCCGATAAAAAAGGCAGCCCAAGTGAGTGCCGGACCAGCCCGTTCTGTGCCTCCACACCTCCTACCAGTCTCAGTGTGCTTTCTTCTTTACTTCTCTTGTTGTAGGGCATCCATTCAGCCAGCTTTCCAGCGGTTCTGGATGATGGTTGTTCTGTGTTTTAGTTGTAATTTTGATGTGGTTGTGGGAGGCAGTGAGTACGCTGCCATCTTGGTTTCCTCAATTCCTCTATTCATCCATCTCTTGATGGACATCATGTTTTTCATATCTTGGCTACTACTAGTAATGCTGCAACAAACATAGTGGTACATAAATCTTTTTGAATTAGTGTTTTTGTTTTCTTCAGATAAATACTCAGAAGTAGTATTGCTGGATCATATGGATGCTCTATTTTCAACTTTTTGAGGAATCTTCATACTGTTTTCCATAGTGTCTGCACTAATTTGCAATCACATCAACATTGTATGAAGGTTCATTTTCTCCCACATCCTCTCTAGCACTTGTTATTTGTTGATTTATTGATGATAGCCATTCTGATAGGTATGAGGAGATATCTCATTGTGGTTTTAATTTGCATTTTCAAAATGATTAGTAATATTGAGCATCTTTTCATGTCTGTTGACCATCTGTATGTCTTCTTTGGATAAATGTCTATTTAGGTCCTCTGCCCATTTTTTAATTGAAAAAAAAATTTTTTTGGTGTTAAGTTGTATGAATTTCGTATATATTTTGGATACTAATCCTTTATCAGATGTACGATTGCTAATATTCTCTCCCATTCAATAAGCTGTCTTTTCATTTTGTTGATTGGTTCCTTTGCTCTGCAAAAACTTTTTAGTTTGATGCAGTCTCATTTCCTTATTTTTACTTATGTTTCCTTTGGCTGAGGAGACATATCTAAGAAGATATTGCTATGAGAAACGTCTGAGATTTTACTGCCTATGTTTTCTTTAGGAATTTTATGGTTTCATGTCTTATATTTAATTCATTTTGAATTTATTTTGTATATAGTGTAAGAAAGTGGTCCAATTCCTTTTTTTTTTTTGCATGTATCTGTCCAGTTTCTCAACACCACTATGACGATACTGTATTTACCTCATTGTACATTCTTGTCTCCTTTGTAATAGTTTAATTGACCATGTAAGTGAGGATTCATTTCTGGGCTCTCTATTCTATTCCATTGATTTATATATCTGTTGTATGTCAGTACCACACTGTTTTGGTTATTGTAGCTTTAAAGTATAATTTTATATTAGGGAGTGTTATACTATTCACTTCATTCTCAAGACTTCTTTGGCTATTCAGAGTCTTTTGTGGTTCCATATAATTTTTAGAATTAGTTGCTCTAATTCTGGGAAGAATGCCATTGGTATTTTAATAGGAATTGCATTGAGCTGTATATTGCTTTACTAGTAAGTATTTAGGCACATTTTTTTAAAAGCCTGAAATAGCCCCCAAAGTATCAAGTAGTAGTCGAAAATGTGTTCAAAAGAATGTGGAAAGAATGACAGAACAACATAATGCAAATCTCTGTAACCACATTATTTAGAAGAAAGTCAGCTTATTAGCAATGTCTATTGAAATCTATCATCAGGACAGAATGGAAAAACCAAATTCCTTTGTGATTATGATATTTTGATAGTTGCTAAATATTATGACTAAAAGGCATGAGATTTAGATGATAGTAACAACTGACATTTGTATATAGTAAGTGTTTACAAAGGGTTCTTCTAACCAATTAGTCCACAAAGAAGGCTTAGAGGTAGGTATGACAGATTTGATTTTAGACTATTAAGTAATTTTTTTAAACAAAGAAGCATCATTATAAATGATGTTGGTTTCATAATCAGTTCCAATGTCAAAAAAAGGTTTTTAACACCAGAAGATGGTTGAAATAATATGTAGTAGACAAAAACGCATGAACGCAGGTTAAAAGAGAGCTCCCCACCCCCTGCCTCACCCCTCCAGAATGTTCTGAGCAACAGTGGTATCTTTACAGGAGGTGTAAATTAGTCCCATAATGTCTCATTGAGATGAACCAGTTATGGTATTCTTATTTTAACAAATCAGTTTTTTATGGCCAAGATATCCCCAGATTATTGATGAGGTCTGTCATCCCAGCTACCCCTCAATCTTGTCATCTCTTACCTAGAAATAGCTGAATGGGAAACACTACAACAAAATTTATAAAATCTGTTAACGTAATTTACACAGATTTCTAAGGGAACTGAAGATGCCTTTTAAGAAGCCTTTTGGTATTTAACTAGAGTTCTCTTACTGAAACAATATATTTTGTTAACTTTGGGGACAAACAACTGACTCCATTTTAATTAACATTTAAATTTCAAATTCCATCTTGCCCCAATTAAGTGCCTCTTCCCTTTGTCTTTGAGAATCACTCTTATTCATGGATGAAATCTGTTAACAGGTATCCTTAAAAGTAACGCTCTGAATGTAGGGAATAGAATACAGCTGTTTGATAAAGAACTCTGGAGTAAAAGTTAAAAATATCATGGATTTTATTCATCTCCATGGTCCTACCCCACCACGTATAGCCTAGCACAGTTCACTTCCCTTGTTGGTTTTCTTCATTTTTAATTTATGAACTTCAGCTGCTAATCTCCTTTCCAGCTCTGATGAGTTATAATCAGAAATACAACAGAGTTCTAAGTTGTGATCCTGACTGATGGGGAATGTAAAGTAGCTGCCTTGTTCCCCAGCCAGATGATTTTTCTCAGATGGCTCTGGAGAACAAAACACTGCATGGGAAGGAGTGGAGAAAAGTATCAAGAGACATGATTAGTGCTAGTCTGTTACCTAGATAAGATCTGGTACAGAGAACACAGATGCAAGCATATCTAGATGACTATATAGCCAAGTTGGAACACACATCGGTTATGGCAGTTTGTAGCAGTACTTGTGGAAGAAAATGAATGAGTGTGTGTGTGTGTGTGTGTGTGTGTGTGTTCAGGAGGGATGGAGTGGTTCTTGCCCTTCTGGGAATGCCAGCTAGACTGACATCTGCAGCTGTCTGATACGATAAATTGGAATTAAGCAATGAGAGTGTAGCCTGTGGACTCTGTGGAGACAGGAAAATGGCAGGAAGAGTCATAGTGCTAGAAGTTCCTTTTAGATAATTGTTGGCTTTTGTATGAAATTTGGCCTTGACTGCACCTGCCTTTCAACTTTCCTCATCATTACTCCACAGATAAACACTTTTAAAAATAAAATCTCTACAATAGGAAGTCACTAGGAAACCAATCATTTTCCTCATCAAATAATTTTGTTATATGCTTTTTACCACTAAAATTACATACATTTATAGATACTTTAAAAAAGGATACAGTTTGTCATATATGAAGTCTAAAATATATACACCAAATTTTTACAGAAATAATCTCTGGGTGATAAGATTAGAATTGTTTTTTTCCTATGTCCTTTTCTTTTCTGTTCAATTTTTCAAAAAAAAAATAAGATTCTATAATTTCTATGTTAAGAGAAATATAAATGTTATTCCAAAAAACAATGTCATGATCATTGCTAACAATTATGAAGCAAGGAAAGGGTTGTAATAATTGACTATTGCATTTCACCTGGGGAAAGAGGAAAGTGAGACGGACTTGGTGAGGTCCGTCTGAAAAGTGGGAGGAATATGGATTAAAGGTCTGGGTGGGGTCAAAGGATTGATGGAGGGAGTTGCAAATATAGGCTGTGGTGTAGTCAAAACGAAATGGTGAAATTAAATTTTGGTGGGAAAAGTTACTGGTAATGACAACATCTAGGTTATGACTATAGAAGTGAATGACTAAGGTAGTGTGGTGGACAAAATCATTGTAGGACAGGAGATCATGAAATTCAGAGATCAGGGAATTGGAAAGACTTTTTTTTTTTTTTGGGGGGGGGGGGGGGGGAAGATTTGGAGAGGAAAACATCGAGCCAGGAGCTAAAATCTTCAAGAAATGAGAAGAAATATCCCAGGGATCTTTGTTTGTTTGTTGTTGTTGTTGTTTTTAATCCTCACCTGAGGATATTTCTCCATTGATTTTTAGGGAGAGTAGAAGAGAGAGGGAAAGGCAGAGAGAAACATCGATGTGAGGAAAACACATTGAATGGTTGCCTCCTGCACAAGCCCCAACCAGGGCCCAGACCAGGGAGGATCCTGTAACCAAGGTACATGCCCTTTGGTCTGCAGGCCAACTCTCTATCCACTGAGCAAAACTGGCGAGGGCTATCGAAGGGATTTTTAGATAAAAGTAGCAAGGTTGGATAGAGGATGACACAATCTGCTGACATGAGAATCAAAGCTAGGTGATTTTTAGGGAGGAAGGAGGGAAAATGGTTGAAAGTAGCTTTGAAGAGCAAGAAAGGCACTTACACACCCGTCATCATTTCCACTCTACACTATACAGGGCTGGGAGGGCCGCATTTAAGAATGCTGCAGGAGAAGCTGTGTTCTCAGGGGATAGCCAGGCTTCAGTGAGGACACAGAGGTGGATTGCTGTGGAAAGGAGATTTTACTGATGATGAATGATGAGTTTTAGCTGATTTGCATATTGGCTTACCTGGGAAGGGAGGGGTAGGAGACAGGCTCAGAACAGGTGGTGAGGATTAAAGCACAGCAAAATGAAGACATGAATATGTTGTCTTTTTAAGGATTATTCCTAAAATTCTCCTTTTGTAACAAATCATTTGGTCCCATTTTAATACACAAAGCTAGAACCTCAATCTCCACATAGATGAGGTAGCCGTCAGAAACGGCAGGAGAGATTCCAGATCCAGAAGCTCTACAATGAGTAAGAGAAGAAAGGAATTTATAGAGATTGCATAAATGTGTCAAATGCAAACCCCATTTACCACAATTTTCTCTGTAAAAATTATGCACGAAATAATGGCAAGGCATGGGTATTTCTGGAAAATGTTTAAAAAAAAAAAAAAAAGAATCATGGGTTGCAAACCAAGCTAAAAAAAAAAAATGGTTTTCTGACAAACTTGTGTAGGAGTGATAGAAATGTCAGATAAGATTGGCCTGCTTCCAATCTTCCACTATTTGTTATGAAATGTGACACATGTTATTAAGAACACTTTCCCAAGAGCATAAGCTAGATTGTGAAAACAGATTACAGATCGTCCTAAGGACTACTGAATAGCAGTCTAGAGAAGTTAAGCCAGTGCTGCCAGTGGCCAGTCTTGCACTGTCCCCCTAAGTTCTCCCTCTGTGGTCGGGGGCCTGGAGCAATTGGGCCTCTCCATGTGCCTGTGTTGCCCTCTCCTTTCAGCTTCCCATATATGGTCTCCCTAATGGGTCTCTCCCTTGGGTTGTTTGGTGGGCATGGGCTTCCAGAACAACTCAGTTGGACTTAGGTTATCTGAGCCAGGTTCTCTGCCTGCATCGACAGTGCCCTCTAGTGAGGAATTTAGGTATGTCCTCACAGAGGCAACTTGGGACAGGAGTCAAGTAGCCCTGCGGGGGATCACAGTTCTGACTGCCCGCAGCAAATGTCCCCTCTCTGAGATCTGAGGTTACCTCTCCTGCCTCTTTGTACAGGGTGACTCTCATGAGCCACTGGGTGAACTTCCTCACAACTGATCTTGGGATCTGTGTGTCTGTGTGTGCTCTATCTGATTCAAGGGTTTGAGGTGAAGGGCCAGAAGCTTTCCCTATGGCCTATTGATGTGTTTCCCCTCTGGGAAAACAAATGGGACAACTATGTAACCAAAATCCAAACCAGGATCCTCCTGTACCTTATAAACAACAACAATCTCTCTCCTATGGTTCTGGAGGCCGGAAGTTCAAGATCAAGGCACCAGCATGGTTGGGTGAGAGCCCTCTTCCCGGTTCAGAGACAGTGCCTTCTTGCTATCTCTGCATGGTGGTAGGGGGTGGGGATCTCTAGGGGCTTCTTTTGTAAGGACACTAATCTCATTAATGAGGGCTCCACCCTCTTGACCTATATAACCCTCTAAAGACCCACCTTCTACCATCATATTTGGGGTGTAGGTTTTCAACATAAGACTATATGACATTGGGGGTACAAACATTCAGAACATAGCAAGCAGCATTTGACTTGAAGTTTTCTGGAAGGACATTCTGTTTGTCCTTGTAGTAGATATGAGGTTGTGGTCTGAAACAAGTCTTTTTTTTCAATTTTAAAACTTTTTATTATTAAAAAAATATATTTTTATTGATTTGATTTCAGAGAGGGAGGGAAAGGGGGGGGAGAGAGAGAGAGAGAGAGAGAGAGAGAGAGAGAGAGAGAGAAACATCAGTGATCAGAAGAATCAGTGATCGGCTGCCTCCTGCACACCCTCTACTGGGGATTGAGCCAGAAACCTGGGCATATGCCCTTGACCAGAATCACACCTGGGACCCTTCAGTCTGCAGGCTGATGCTCTAGCCACTGAGCCAAACCAGCTAGGGCTGAGACAAGTCTTCCTCCACATTTCTCACCACAAAGGATCCAGACTTCCTAGAGGTATGAAAAAATGAACTCAGAGTAGCATTATGGTGCTGGGAATCCACTCATTTTTTGTGGCTTCTGGGAGGTGACTACTGTTCAAGGCAGGGAATTTATCTTGGCAGTTCCAATGATATATTTGTTAATGAATGATATACTGAAGGTCATGGTGAGGTTTACTAAGGTAGACCAACCTGAGTTGGAGAGCAAGATTCTTCTTGTTCTACTTAAGTAGAAGACTTGAAACCAAAAACTCCTAGAAGAAAACATAGGCAGTAAAATCTCTGATATCCTGTTAGCAATCTCTTTTTCTGATATATCCCCTTGGTCAAGGGAAACAAAAGAAAAAACAAACAACAACAAAAACACTTCTCAATGAGATCAAAAGCCACATGCCTCTTATGGAATATAGAAGGAATTAGAATGAATTTAGCAGAATCAGCAAAATTAATTTTGCTTTCTTTTAGCCCCATTTTTAAAGGCAAAACATGTACAGGAAACAGTTACAAATACATAGAAATGTAAGAGAGAATTTTTGCCTCAATGGTTGAAAACATTTGACTGAGTGTTGTCCAGAGATTCAACCACCAGGATTTCTTCCTATGCCCCTTTTATTAATTTGCATGTTTGGGCTGTATTACTGCTCTGCAACACACAATCCTAAAATGTATTTCTCATGAACAAGGTACAAACCACAAATGTATGACTCCGTCACACTTCCCATTCCTTAAGCTAATTCAAACTTTCCATTATTTGTTGAAGTTACTGTGACTTTTCTTCTTCCAGAAATTATTTCAGCTCATTTTCAAATGAAGGTCAGGGTTGTATTGACTAGCTTCTAAAGCTCCCAATTTCTTTTGAGAACAAATGAAAATAGCTAACATTTATTGAGCACTCAGGGTAAACTAGGGCGGGTGCCAAACCCTTTAGTATAGCACGTTATAATACTGAATTCTGACAACAGTTTGGGGAAGTTGCTGTTAATATCACCCTTGTTTTGGAAGTGGAGGATATTACTCAGCCCACTCAAGGCCACATGGTTAGTAAAGGGCCAGAGCTGTGATCGTAATCCACCAACAGTGCGTTCCAGCCCCTTCCCAGTGTTCTCCATTGCTGGTGTGTGGTTTGTCATTTTCACCTGAGATCACCTTTAACAAAGCTCAAGATGAACGGATTTGGGAGGCAAAACAGCTATAAACCAGAGAACAATATTACTTTATATCAGGTCATACAGATAAAAGAAATCTCACTGTAAATTGTCAACGTGGCAGCTGCTATATTTCTACCTTTCCTGAGGAAAACCTATGTTGCAGCCAGCCCTATGCAACTAGGTGCCAGGAGGTCATAAAGATAAAAAAGGAATGAGCTAGGCCCGGCCAGTGTGGCTCAGTGGTTGGGTGTCGCATACGAACCCGGAGGTCACGGTTTGATTCTTGGTCAGGACACATACCCAGGTTGTAGGCTCAATCCCCAGTAGGGCACATGCATGAGGCAGCCGATCATTGCTATTCTCTCTCATCATTGCTATTTCTATCTGTCTCTCCCTCTTCTTTCTTCTCTCTGAAATCAATAAGACTATATTAAAAAAAAAAAAGAATGAGCCAGAGTGCTTATCTTCTTTATGTTTACAATCTTCTGTGAGAGAAAGACACATAAACTATAAAGGCAATTCTTTCTTGTGCGTGTGTATGGTGTGGTGTGTATGCATATGGGTGGTGTATTCATAGTGTGTGTGTTTGTGTGTATGTATGTGTGTGAGAGAGAGAGTAGTGTACTTGGTGTGGGGTTGTGCATGGTGTTATGTCATAGAGTTTTTGAGTGTTGTGTGTGTTGTGCACATGTGTATGTTCCTCTGTCTGCATGTCTAGTGCCTATGTGTAGTGTGTGCAGTGTGTTGTGCTTGCATTGGAGTGGGATGCGTGTGTGGTGTGTGGGTGTGTAAGTGTGTGCTAGGGTATATGGGCACCTCATGTGAAATTGTGCACCTGGGAGAATTGTGCTGATGGGGGCAGAGCGCAATTATCCCACCAAACGATCTTGGACTTCATTTCTTCCTCAACCTTCAGAGTAGGCTGATATTTTTAACATGACTTGTGCCCTCAGTAACAGAGAAAACCGGAAATATCTTCAAGGAAATAATTGTCATAAAAGAACTTAAGGAAACACATGTGACTAAGACTCACCAGCTTTTCAGTGAAAGCTATGGTGAGTTATAGTTTACAGGAAAAGCTCAGCTCACAAAGAACATTCTGGGGCCAAAGAGTGCCTTTATCTTTAGTATATATTCAGAGATGAATTTGATGGCAGTTCTCTTACAGGTAAACACGAATGAAGCGGCCTCTGCCATCCCATTCAATTCATTGGCTGTGCTCTCACTGAGAGCTCTCCCTGGACTCTGGGGGTGGTGCTTTAATAATCCATCACAGCATTTCTTCCCAACCAGCGAGGAGCTGTCTGCCGATTTCTGAACACCTGGCTCCTGGCTCCTGGCCTTGACTTCACTTTCAGCCTCTGGCCTTTCAGATTTGCTATTCTTTGCTGTGTATCCTGGACGTGGACAATGGCCATTTCTTAGACTGTTTTATCTACCCTTTTGTCTAAACATCTTTTATTTGCTGACATGGGAAGTTTGGGCTCTAATCCAAGAACTTACTGGAGTATCACAAATTTGGGGCTTTGCATCAGTTGGGGTCAGCCCTGGCTTTGATATATGTGGAGACCTGGTGCATCATATATCTGTTTGGCGATGTCTTACCTGCCCATCCATGTTGGTAAGTCTCTAAGGCAGCTGTGAAGCTTCGGGTTATTTCTATTTTCCAAAGTGTCTAGCTAGCCTGGATCCTGTCTCATAGGTGTTTGTGCCCCTCACGGTGACTGGCAGGGTGCTGGGCACCTTTACTCACCTGCAGACACCTCTGTGCACAGGCTCAGTGGCTGTCCCATAGATGTTAGTGCCCTTCTACTCTCCTGGCTGTTCCTTAGGCCCTCAGGGTTTGCTGCTGTAACACTCTCCCTCTACCCTGAATTTATTTGTTCTGCATTTCCCCTCCGAAGGACCAGACTCCTGCCTTCTAAGATGGCAAGATACTCATTCAATTCAAATATATATTGAGTACCACCGAGTATTAGGCTCTCAGCAAGATATCATGAGGGACAGGCACATGCCAAGATACTTTGTTTACACTCAGAAACTTACAATCTAGTGGGTCAGTTAATTGTCTATGTGGGACTTGGCAGGAGACTGGGAACTAGGAATGTGATGACACTAGTGATGGAAGCAATGACACTTAGCAGGTTTTGAAATGAGATGCTACCTTTTGTGTAAAAATGAGGGAAAATAAGGATATATACCTATATATATAAAAGCCAAGTGACTGGAACACCAGGACGATGGGAAAGACTGGTTGCTTTGACATGCATTGGGGCTCCGATTGGCCCCCTCCACCCAATTGGGGGTGGGACTGGCTGGCCAACCACCCTCAGCAACCCCCAACACCCCCAACGGCCGGGCCCTGATCAGCCCCAATTGGGGCAGGCTGGCCGGATCCCACTCCTGCATGAATTTGCCCATATATATATAAAGAGACTCTGAAAGTATTTACAAGAGACCAATAACAGAGGTAATCTGTAGTGGAAGACAGTGGGTGAGACATGATCAGGTGGGGTCAGGAGTGGGTGGGAGATTTTATAGCCTATTTAGTAGCTCTTAGATACTGTAGTTTTAGAATGTTTTGTTATCTGATCAGGCTTTTTTCAAAAAAATTTTAACCATTCCTGTTTTTAATTGTTCTTTATGAACTTCCCAATAATTTGCTTTTGGTGTCCTCAATTCCTCCAACCCTGTTGGCAGTTTATTGCCAGTACAATAAATTTATAATTTAGCTTAATTAGAACAGATATCTTCATTATGTTGAATCTTTCTATTCAAGAACATGTTATATCTTTCCAGGTCTTCAAGTCATTATGTCTTTCCAGTGTTTTACATCTTTTCTTACATGGGATCACACACAATATTTGGTAATCTTATTCCAAAGTATTTTACTAGTCACTGTTGTTAATATTCTCTCTCTCTCTCTCTCTCTCTCTCTCTCTCTCAAGTCCTTACCAGAGGATATTTTTCTATTGATTTTTAGAGAGAGTGGAAGAGAGAGAGAAACATCAGTGTGAGAGAAACATATCAATTGGCTGCCTCCTGCTTGAGCCCTGACCAGGGCCTGGGCCATGGAGGAGCCTGCAACCAAGGTACATGCCCTTGACCAGAATCAAACCCTGGACCCTTCAGTCCTCAGGCCAATGCTCCATCCACTGAGCAAACCTGGCTAGGGCTTACCCACTCTCTTTAATCTTTCTCTGTAGTTTTGTTTGCATTGATGAAAGGTAATGATTTCTAAATAAAGGCATACCCGCTGTTGTAACAAATTCTCTTACTGTATGCATTTGCCTTTCAACTCTTTTGGGTTTTTCATATTTATAACAAAATTATTTGTAAAAAAATAATAGGTTTCCCCCCTGCTTTCTAATTATACCTGTAATTTCTTCCCTGTATAATAAATTTGCTAGTAAAATAGGTTCACTTTTGGCAGTTTTAGTTACCCATGATCAACCAAGGTCCAAAAATATTAAGTGAAAAAGTCCAGAAATAATTCTTCAATCTTTAATTTTGTGCCTTTCTGAGGAGTGTGATGAAATCCCATGTCCTCCTGCTCCATTCCACCCAGGTTGTGAATCATCCCTTGTTCAGTGTATCTGAGAGGTGTACATTCTCCGCCTATTAGTCACTTAGTAGCCACCTCCTTATCTGATGGACTGTCTCAGTATCTCCGTGCTTGTGTTCAAGGAACCCTTATTATACTTAACAATGGCCCCAAAGTGCAAGAGCCCTGGTGCTGGCAATTTGAATATGCCAAAGAGAAGATGTAAAGTGCTTCCTTTAAGTGAAAACACTTCCTTTAAGTGAAAAAGTTCTCGAGTTAAGAAGAAAAAAAATCATATGCTGAGGTTCCTAAGATCTACATTAAGAACAAATTTTCTATCTGTGAAATTGTGGGGGGAAAAAAAGAAATTTATACTAGTATTATGGTTGCAGCTCAAACTGCAAATGTTATAGCCATACTATGTGATAAGGGCTTAAATACAGGCATAGCTAATTTTTTTGTGATTCCCTTTGTTGTACTTTTCAGATAATGAGTTTTCATCAACATCAAGGCAAGACCTCTACCAGCAAAAAGAATACAACTCACTGAAAGCTCAAATGCTGGTTAGTATTTTTTATCAATAAAATATTTTAAATTAAGCTATACATGTTTTTAAATTTTATTTATTTTTTAAATCTTTTCTGTTGAAAGTATTACATATGTCCCCCCCCCCCCCCACCTCTTCTAGCCCAGCCCTGCCCCCTAGCCCCGAGGCCTTCACCACCCTATTGTCTGTGTGGATGGGTTATGCATATATGCATACAAGTTCTTTTGTTGATCTCTTCCCATCCACCCACCCTCCCCTGCCTTCTCTGAGGTTCCAAAGTCTGTTCCATGCTTATATGTCTCTGGATCTATTTTGTTTATCAGTTTATTTTGTTCACTGGATTCCACATGTGAGTGAGATCATGATACTTATCTTTCTCTGACTGGCTTATTTCTCTTAGCATAATACTCTCTAGGTCCATCCATGCTGCTGCAAATGGTAAGAGTCTTTTTTCTTTTTTACAGCCACATAGTATTCCATTGTGTAAATGTGCTAAAACTTTTTTACCCACTCATCTACTGATGGGCAGTTGGGCTATCTAGCTATTGTAAATTGTGCTGCTATGAACATAGGGGTGCATATATCCTTTCTGATTGGTGTTTCTGATTTCTTGGGATATATTCCTAGAAGTGGGATCACTGGGTTAAATGGGAGTTCCACTTTTAATTTTTTGAGGAAACTCCAAACTGTTTTCCACGGTGGCTGCACCAGTCTGCATTCCCACCAGCAGTGTACTAGGGTTCCCTTTTCTCCACAACCTCACCATCACTTGCAGTTTGTTGATTTGTTGATGTTAGCCATTTTGACAGGTGTGAGATGGTACCTCATTGTCATTTTTACTTGCATGTCTCAGATGATTAATGACTGAGCACTTTTTTTTTTCATATGTCTCTTGGCCTTCTGTATGTCCACTCTGGAGAAGTGTCTATTTAGGTCATTTGCCCATTTTTTAATTGGATCATTTGTCTTCCTTTTGTTAAGTGTATGAGTTCCCTATATATTTTGGAAACTAACCCCTTATTGGATGTATCATTGGCAAATATGTTCTCCCATGCAGTGGACTCTCTTGTCATTTTGCTGATAGTATCTTTTGCTGTGCAGAAGCTTTTTATTTTGATGTAGTAGTCGCCCTTGTTTATCTTCTCCTTAGTTTCCTTCATCCTAGGAGCTGTATCAGTAAACATATTGCTATGAGAGATGTCTGAGATTTTGCTGCCTATGGTTTCTTCTAAGATTTTTATGGTTTCAGGACTTACATTTAAGTCTTTTATCCATTTTTAGTTTATTCTTGTGTATGGTGTTAAGATGGTGGTCTAGTTTCATTTTTTTGGAATGTACCTGTCCAATTTTCCCAACACGATTTAGTGAAGAGACTGTCTTTATTCCATTGTATGCTCCTCCTCCTTTGTCTAATATTATTTGAGCATAATGGCTTGGGTTGATTTCTGGGTTCTCTGTTCTCTTCTGTGCTAGTACCAGGCTGTTTTGAGTACAGTGGCTTTGTAGCATAATTCGCTATCTGGTATTGTGATTCCTCCAAATTTGTTTTTCTTTCTTAAGATTGTTGCAGCTATTCAGAGTCTTTTTTTGGTCCATATACATTTTTGGAGTGTTTATTCTAGATCTGTGAAATATGCCATTGGTATTTTAATGGGGATTGCATTGAATGTATAGATTGCTTTGGGTAGTGTGGACATTTTAATGATGTTGATTCTACCAATCCATGAACATGGTATATTCTTCCACTTCTTTATCACATTGTTTTTTTTAAAAAAAGACATAATGTTATTGCACACTTAATAGACTACAGTGTAGTGTAAATATACAATGGGAAACAAAAAAATTCGTGTGAGTTGTTTTATTGCAATATTTGCTTTATTATGGTGATCTGGAACTGAACCACAGTATCTCCAAGGGGTAGGCCTGATTAGGGCTCAGTACTAGCCTTGGTTTTAGGCATGCGCTGGGGGTCTTGGAACACATGCACCGAGGATAATCAGAGAACTAATGTATATGGGTAAAACTACTTTAGAAAATTGTTTGGATTGTTTAGTAAAAGTGAATTTATGAAGGTCATGTGACTCAGCGATTTCACTTCTATGTATGTGCCCTAGAGAACAATATGCATCTAAGGAGAGTATACAAAGTTGTTCACAGAAGCATTTCATGACAGTCTTAAAATAGATACAACCCAAATGTTCATTAACAATGAAATGAGTACACGAGTTGTGGTATATTCATGCAACTCATTATTATACAGCAATCAAAATGAATAAATAACAATAACATGCAACAATATGTATGAATCTTACAACCTTAATGTTGAACAAAAAATAAATGTAATAACATTCAATTTATAGAAATTTGAAACTGAACTGTATTGTATAGGGATGCATGCATAGTGGTAAAGATATTAAAAGCAAAGAAATAATAATAAAAAGCAGGATACTGGCTACTTCTAGGGAAAGGGAAGCAATTGTGGTCTGGAGTAATGGTTAAAATAGCTGTTCTTTTGTGTTTCACATTCTTTTGTATCCATGTGCTGCATATTGCAATTAAAATATTTTTTATAAAGGAAACATATACTCTCCTTCCCATCCCAGTCCTTCATCCCCCTGCGACTCCTCCCCAGAGATAACCCCTCATCGTATTTTCCAGTAGACCTTCCCTTTTCTCTTAGTTATTTCTAACTGTCATTTTAAATCACTGTTTTCTCTAGTTCTGATACTTTTGTTCATGAGTTCATGTTGTCCAGTGTGTTGTTTTCCTCTTGAGGTAGTCATCCTGCTCAGATGTGTCTTGCCTGTGAGTTCAGGTTGACCACTCTGGCAACTCTTCCTGGGGAAGGGCCAGAAGCCAGACTCTAGTCCAGTTGTTCTCAACTGGTTCTCAGAGGCAATTTTAGGAGACATTTGGTCATGTCTGAAGCCATTTTTTATTTTCATGACTGGGAGTAACTACTGGCATCTGTTGGATAGAGGCAGGCATGCCACTAAACATCCTGCAATGCATAGGACAGCCTTTTCCAGCACAGAATGATCCGGTCCAAACTGCCAGTTACTGCTGTTGAGACACTGCTCTAGTCTATATCCATCCTGGTAAGTTCAAGGAGAGAGAAGGATAGGAGCCCTAGGATGTTAAAAATTAGTTAATCTTTGAAATCACCCACCTAACAACCTTCCATCGATCACCATCAGGGCTTCATTTTCAAACCCTCAGAGAGAATGCATGGGATTAGAGTTAGGGTTAGAGGGAGGATTCTTTTTTTAACAGATTTTTTGAGAGATAATTCACATACTATACAATTAACCTATTTAAAGTGTATAATTAAATGGTTCTTAGTATGATCACAGTATTGTGCAACCATCACCACAGTTAGAAACTGCCAAACTGTTTTCATAGTAGCTGCATCCCCACCAGCAATGTATGAGGTTCTAATTCCTCTACATGTTAAAACAGCAACTCTGGGTGCTCCCATTGGGTGCCGTGAATTCCTGAAACCATTCAGTCCCACCGTGTTCTTCACCTCCTCACCCCAGCTGGCTTCTGCTCTGCTGGGATTTTATTTCCATGGACCCTGCATCTGGGCTCTGGCTATTGCTGCAGATTTCTGCAAAGAGGGAGCAGGGGAATGGAGGGAAGAGGCAGGCACAGAACCTATTCTGCTTTTCTCCATCTTATTCTCTTAGTGCCAGCCACCTTCCCTTCTAGGCTGCAGACACACACACACACACACACACACACACACACACACACACACACACACACCAGTTTAAAACAGATTCTAGCCCCCAAGAGGATTCTTGTTTCCTTTACCCTCTCACCCTCTCCCTCTCTGCAATTCCTCCTTTCTCCTCCTCCTCTTCTGCCTCCTTTTAATCCTTCTCCATTTTCCTCCTTCCCTCTTCCTTCTCCTTCTCCCTTTTCTTCCTCTCCTTTTTATCATTCTCTTTCCCTTCTTTTTTGTCCTCCTTACTTTCTAAAGTCTTTATAATTTTCTATAGTTTCTTTGGTTCTGAAGTTGCTGATTTTGGCATCCAGTGATAATTACCACTCTACGGCAACATTCTGGCTTTATGGTGACAGCACAAATAGGCTGGCTATTTTGCAGGGTTGTTTATTTTACTGCATGTCACGCAATCTTTAGAAAATCAGTAGATTTTGGGCAGTGTCTCTGCAAACAATAAAAACAGCTTTGTTTTATTTATTTTTTCTTACTAACTTCACTTGTTTTATTTTCTGAATAATTGACTTTGAGACTGTTGTTGAGAAATAGAAAACAATAATTTAATCCAATGCTCTACAAAAATCTTTGGCCACTTAAGAGGTTGTGATTTATGTGTCACCCTGGCTATGTGCCCAATAGTTTGGTCAAATACAACTGGTCTAGATGCCATTGTCAAGGTGTTTTATGGATGTAATTATTACAATCAGTTGACTTTAAAAGTGACCTTTCTACTGGACCACACTGATAAAGTGGGTGGCCTTCATTCAAGCAGTTGAAGGCCTCAAAAGCAAAACCAGATTTCTCAGAGAAGAAGAAATTCTGCCTTAAGACTGTAAACATTGAAATCTTGCCTGAGGTTTTACCCAACAGAGTTAAGACTTGGCAGTGTCCGCAATCCCATGAGCCAATTCCTTAAAATAAATCTTTCTATAAATATATACACATCCTATTGATTTTGTTTCTCTGGAGAACTCTGACCAAGGTCATACCACATCTTTTCTTGAAAGTGACGAAGTTGTTCAGATAAGGTTCTCAGGTGTCAGTTTACCAGGACTTAGAACAAGCAGGTGGTAGCTGGTGCTTGATTTGACCTGCCTCATTAAGCAGAGGCACAATGAAATAGTTTTCTCTGGAGCAGCACTCAAAACCAAATTGACTCAGGGTAAATTGACACTTACATAAGAAATAGTGGGGTAATCCAATGCTTTCCACCCCCTCTGAAATATGTATTTTGCAAAGCTAAATGCATACCTCTCAAAGCTTGGCAAGTAGCCCTTGAAGCCCTGCACATCTTTAGCTGTATTCATTAATTCCTACATTCATTCATTCATGAAACATTTATTGAACAGGGCAGGGGAATCTCTCTGTCTTATTCACCGCTATATTGCCAGCATATAACACAGTGCCTGGGATGTGGCAAATGCTCATTAAATACTTGTTGAATGAATATGTCTTAAATTGCATATTTATGTACCAATGGAATAAATAAATAAACTAGAAAACCTAGAGAGGGTTTTCAGCTTCCTAGTATGCTACTAGTCAACTTCTGTTGTAAGTATTTATAATGACCTTTATTTCTTGTCCCCACATTAAAAACCCTTCAAGTGAAAAGCACTTGGGTCCTACCGACAGACTGATCATGATTCCAGGTTTGGGAACAGCGATCTTCTTGAAAGGCAGGATTTTTTATTTATTTATTTATTTATTTATTTATTTTTAATATTTTTATTGAGGTATTATATGTGTACATATCTTACTATTATCCCCCCACCCCACACCCACACATGCCCTCCCCCCCAGAGTTTTGCGTCCATTGTTTATGCTTATATGCATGCATACAAGTCCTTCGTTTGATTTCATAACTCCCCCACCTTTCCCAAACTTTCCACCTATAATTTGAAAGTCTGTTTGATGCTTTACTGTCTCTGTATCTATCTTTTTGTTCACCACTTTATAATGTTTTTTACTATCCCTAAATGAGTGAGATCATGTGGTATTTTTCTTTTATTGACTGGCTTATTTCACTTAGTATAATGTTCTCCAATTCCATCCAGGTTGCTGCAAATGATGAGAATTCCTTCTTTTTTATGGCAGCATAGTATTCCATTGTGTAGATGTACCACAGTTTTCCGATCCAGTCATCTGCTGATGGGTACCTAGGCTGTTTCCAAATCTTAGCTATTGTAAATTGTGCTGCTATGAACATAGTGGTGCATATATCCTTTCTGATTGGTGTTTCTAGTTTCTTCGGATATATTCCCAGGAGTGGGATTACTGGGTCAAATGGGAGTTCCATTTTCAGTTTTTTGAGGAAACTCCATACTGTTCTCCACAGTGGCTGCACCAGTCTGCATTCCCACCAGCAGTGCACGAGGGTTCCTTTTTCTCCGCATCCTCGCCAACACTTGTCGTTTGTTGATTTGTTGATGATAGGAAAGGCAGGATTTAAGAAGCTTTATCTCAGCAGCTTGTTCCTGGGCATGCTCTGACCTTGAACTTATGTGTCTGTGAGGGGGCACTTGCATTTCTCTTGGTTAGGGTATGCTTCCACTTTTACCATTGATGATTAAGGCCATGGTAGATTCTTCCACTCCAGAAAGGCAGTGTGATCCAGTATAAAGGTCACAAGCTTTAGGCTTCCTTGAACCTGGGTTCATATTTAAGTCCTGCCTTTTATTAGCTAGAGCCCTGGTTTCCTCATCTGAAGTAACACACACGCTAAGGCCGCTTTGGCAGAGTTGTAAGTACTTAGTGATGCTATAAGCTTTAACACTGAAAAGCACATAGCGGTCATTCAACAAATGTTGATTCCTTCTTTCTCATCTTGGGATTGAGGTCTATCTTGCTTTTTCTCGTGCTTACAGTGAATGCCATGACTTGGGAAAGACATTGTATCTCTGTGGGCAAACATTTCCCCACCTATCCAAGAATATGTTGAAACTAGATATTATATTCCAAACTATAGTATATGAAACAGCAGATGTCTAGTCAACAATTTATTCACAAACACTTATTGAGTACTAAAACTGTGTTGGATACTTATATGTACTGAGGATTCAATGGTGAAAATGAAGAAAAATTGGCAGTTATGTGGAGCTTACTTAACATGCAGAAAATGAAAACAGTTGTTACTAATATTTGATAGAGTTGGCTGATGGTTGGTTTCAATTTGGTGGTCAGGAAAGTTCGTTGGGAAGGTGCCATTTAATCTGAGATCCTAATAACAAGAAGGAGGCAGTCATGTGATGATCAGAAGGAAGAAGACTCTAGGCAGAGGAAATGGCTCATTGAAAACCCTAAGTTATGTGGGTGTGGCTGAAGAACTAAAAGGCCATTGTGGGTCAAAGTAGAAATAGAGGGAAGAGCCTCAATGTGCTCTTGTGAAATGCAAATCTTCAAGGGGGTGATTTAGTTTGCAATGTTTCTCAAGTTTATTGGACCAAAGAATCCTTTTTGTCTAGGGCGTCTAGTAACATCTCTTGGCAAATAATATTCCAACACCATTTTCTGGTTTATTTCTGCTCCCAGACCTTCTTGCCCTTGATCCAACCACAATTCCAACTAAAGAGTGTTTGGAGAAAAGTCGTGATGCAAGGCATTGAAGAGATTTTCTCTCTCTCTATGGGCAGGTGCTAGCCCCAGTCCCCTAGCTGAGTGTGCTGAGGCTCTGGCTGTGGTTCCATCAGAAGTCATTACAGGCTCCTTCACAGATGCAGTGAGAAGACAGCTTTTCTTCAGTGATAGCAGCCTGCTAGGGTTCTCTGTGCAGGGGTAGGTTGATGTACACATTTGGACTCTTGTGCTTAATTTGAGGGATGGGTGGGCGAGGCCTTTGAGTTGAGAGACGGTTGCTTGAATCTCTGGCTGTGGTCATCTACCTCCCTCTCCTAGCTCAACCCCATGCAATTGTCTAGATCACCCGCACAGGGAATTGTCCTGACAGAAGCAGGCTATTGTTATTCTTGTGTAAGTGAGATGGCTACTTCAAGTTAGGTACAAGGTTCTCCAGATGAAGACATTTTCAACAAGAGCTCTAGCACCACAGTGAGTAATGATGGAGCTGGGCCTTAAGGCAGGACTTTATATTTCGAAGGTTATTTTTCTTTACACTACACTCTGCTACTTTCCTCAAACCTAAGAATTAGCTTACCTATCAGACTTATAGTCTGTCCCTAGTTTGCAAACACTTTTCTATGCCTCCACATTTTTTGTATGGCCAACACCCATACCCAGCAGTAACTTTTTGTTATTTTCATTACACAAAATATAGGACGAAGGCATGCCTTCCTGGTGGGGTTTTATCAGAACCTCAGGGAGAATAAGCTCCTATTGATGATCTGTGGTGAATCCAGATCAATATTCCATTCTTAACACCTGCATTAAGAGAGTGTGAGGAGAGGGCACTCTGTGTTTCTTGAATTCAACCACCAGAGGAAGCCGCAGTGTCTCTCTCATCCCTCATCCTGCCTCATTGAAGAAGCCTCTTATAGCCTTGCCACCCAGGATCAGTGTCTAATGCACTTATTTCCTTCAATCACTTCTTGAACCAAGTTATTTTTTCTCTTATGTTATAGCTTGCCTTAGGGCTATAAAATATCATAGGTTTATTACATGCCACATAAAAGAGCTCTCTGTGGGGCAGAAGAATGCAATCTGGCTTCTTGTGATTGGCCTCTGCTGGGTCAGCAGCACCCCGAGAAATTTTACCCAGATTTAACATCTTTCAGGGTCTAAGAGACGGTGCTTGGTGTTGTGAGGTTGCTGGGAAGGCAACTGGTTGCCTATTATGACATCCTACAGAATAAATTAAATTGCAAGCTCTGTGAGAACAGGATCTTTTTGTTTTAATTCATTGTTCTGATCTCAGAACCTGGCATGATATGCTGGTTATATGGGACTCACTATTTACCAAATCCAAGTGAATCACCTTTGCACGGAAGCCCAGCCTCGATTATTAGTTTTACTGAAATTTCCCATAAGTTAAATGTAAAATATAAATATATAAAACATATACATATAAATGTACATAATTGTATTTAACAAGCAGGGTCATCCCTTGTCCAGAGCACACAGTTTCTAGTATTTCAGCACTTAGAAAGCTGACCTAGGCATCAGATGGTTGCTTGTTGACTACTGAGCCACATTGCCCCAGTGAACCATTGCCTCCTCTGTTTCTCCAAACCATGTCTCTATATCCTCAACCCCATCAGTTGCTACGTTCTTGCGTTTATTTGAATTATCATCCCCCAATCATCTAGTTATTTTTAGGGACTTAGAATATTTCTCCTCTTCATCTGAAAGTGACGTTCATTCTCAAAAAGCAACAATTTAATTTCCCTCATTTTCTAGTCCTTGGGGAGGATGGGACTCTTGCATCCATGTATCTTCAAAATCCTGAAGAAACTACCATTATTCTTCATTTTTAGAATTAAAAAGAGATTTTTATTCTTATATGGTTTGTTTCTTGGCTCTATAATAGTAGTGGCACTTAGTTACTCAAAATTATAATTGCTCTCAGATGCTCTCCCCGCCCCCCCGGGATTTCAAGTCTTGATTTTTTTGTACTTATAAGAAAGCATTTCCTGTATTCAGGAACACAAGTTTCACATATGAGGAAAGAGCATATTGCTTTATCCTCCGCATCATCTTGGCCGTGTTGTGTTATAATGGACTGAAGACATTTGGGGAAAATGAAAGAGAGCATCTCTTCTATTTGAGTCATTCTGGCACAGACTTCATTTACTTTTCTCATAAATTTAAACTTAAGCCAAAGTGCCAAGTTTCACATAGTTGCACTTGGCTAAGGGCTTATGTTACATATAAATTAACATACAACATATCGAAAATAAAATTTTCAACAAATTCAGCAAATATGAAATCAGGTAAATGGAGGACCAGAGGAACCTTACAATCATGTTCTTCTTAAATGCAGAAAAGAGTGACGGGATAAGTCTCTTCAATCTAAAATATGATGTTTATCCATATACACTTGAGTTGGAGCCAGATGTGGGAGCTTACACTCACTTTTTTCAATTGCATGTGTTAAACTTGACCTTTTCCTCCAGCTGACTGGGATCTTTTTGGATCCTACTCAACTTGGACTTGGACTCCTGTATATTGTGATATGCAGGTTCTCTCTGACTGTACTTAGGTCATTGGAGAAAATGTGAAAAACAATGGCACTGATTTCAGATCCCAGTGGTAGTTCTCACCAGTTCTATCATCTGTAGAGCAGTTGTTCCCTCCCAGACTGCTCTTAAGAGAAATAAGGAAAACATATTCGCTGTGTTAGGGTTTTTGGCTGGTGATGTGGGCTGTGAAAGAATTAACAACTAAAAGAAGAGATACAGAGAGGAAATTTATTTTATTTTCCCAGAAGAGGAAGGGCTGGTGCATTGCTAATCAATACAAGGGCAAAGAATAAGAAGCAGATCCCCCTTTTAAAGTAGCTGCTGTTGCTAGGTGACAAGGAAGGGGGTGGGGTTGAGGCAGAAATTGAGTAGATAATAGGGGGATTGTCTTTGGGGCTGAAAGTTTGTTTGCTATTTTAGTCCGGGCAGATGTTCTTGGGAGGTGTCTTTATCAGCGTCCTCACAAGCCTGTAAACCATTCTTAGAACCAAAGACTTTGAAAGGGGAGCAGCTTGGGGTTGAAAGGGAGGGAGTAGAGCACTTCTACTAACTAGAAACTCTCCAATACCATTTTCCCTGGAGTCATTAAAACCACAGGGAGGAGGGGTATGCAAGAATGGAGCCTTGAAAGTAGCTTATCTTGTCTTTCAGTTTGAACAGAGTGGTTGTTTGAATCAGAGGAGCTAACAATCTTGGGGTTTAATTACTAGGTGCTTCTTATAAATTGTGGAAGACTACAGCAAGGAAAAAAGAAGCCCCTTTTTTGCCCTCACACTTACACTGTGCAACCAAGAGGGAAAAAAGGGAACAAATATTTGTTGAGTGCCTGCTACATACCAGGGACCTCTATAAAGCATCCCATACCAGAGTGATACATTTGTTATAATCAATGAATCTACATTGATACATCATTATCACCAATATTCCATAGTTTATGTTATAATTCACTCTGGGTATTGTATATTCTATGTCTTTTGACAAGTGTATGATGACATGTACCCACCATTATAGTATCATATAGGATAGTTTCATTGATCTAAAAATCCTCTGTGCTCCACCTATTCATCCCTTCATCCCCCATCACCCCTGGTAGCCACTGCTTTTTTTAATAGTCTCCATAGTTTTGGCTTTTCCAGAATGTAATAGAGTTGAATCACACAATATGTAACCTTTTCAGTTGGCTTCTTTTACTTAGCAATATGAAATTAAGGTTCCTCTATGTCTTTTGATGGCTTAATAGCTCGTTCCTTTTTAATGCTGAGTGGTATTCTATTGCCTGGATGTACCACAGTTTGTTTATCCAGTCACTTACTAAAGGGCATCTTGGGGCTTCCAAATTTTGGCACTTATAAATAAAACTGTTATAAACATCTGTGTGCAAGTTTTGTGTGGACACAAGTTTTTAGTACACTTGGGTAAATACCAAGGAGCACAATTTCTGGATCATGTGATAAGTTATGTTTAGTTTTATAAGAAACAGACAAACAATATTCCAAAGGGCTGTACCATTTTGAATTCTCACTAGCAATTAGTTCCTTTTGCTCCACATCCTCATCAGCATTTGATGTTGCTATGTTTTAGATTTCAACCATTCTAATAGGTACATAGTGGCATCTCAATGTTGTTTTATTTGCAAATGAGGTTAATGACACATAAGGTTGAGCATATTTTCATATGCTTATTTATCATCTGTATAATTTCTTTGGTGAGGTGTATGTTCAGCTCTTTTTATTTTTTTATTGTTGAGTTTTAAAAGTGTGTTGTTGTTTTTTTGTGTGTGGCATGTTTTGAATAACCATCCTTTACAGATATGTCTTTGCAAATATTTTCTATAGCTTGTCTTCTCATTCTCTTAATAGTGTCTTTTGGAGAGCAGAAGTTTTTTTATTTTTTGTGAAGTTCAGCTTAATCAGTGATTTCTTTCATGTATTATACCTTTGGTGTTTTACTAAAATGTCATTGCTCTTCCTAAGATTATTTCTCCTCTGAAATCTAGGTGTTTTAAAATTTGCATTTTAAATTTAGGTCTATGATTCATTTTCAATTAATTTTTTTGCGAAGGGCATATGCACTGTATATAGATTTATTATTATTTTTGCTATGTAAATGTCCAATTTTTTCAGCATCAATTGTTGAAAAGATGATCTGTTCTTCATTGTATTGCCTTTGCTCCTTTGTAGAAGATTAGTTAACTATATTTATGTGGGTTTATTTCCTCTTTGTGGAAATAGCTTCTTTTTTTTTAAACTTTCACTTTCTTTGAAATGAACTTTTTAAAACAAAGGTCACAAATGTATTCAAAGCTCTACTTTTTGCTAATTTTACCAGATGTCTAGGTAGTAGAGCTTTTCTATCACCACTTTATTTCACTTTGTGCTGGCTTAGTGATCTTTGTCAGGGATATATTTTTATCTCCTCCACCTGGTAAATGAGAATCCTAGAATTTATTCACTTATTATTTCTATATTTTTCTCATTTTCTCTAATTCTTGATCCTTAGATTTATGCATTACTTGTATGTACACAAACATTTATACTCTTCTATCTTTATGTCAGTGTCAACATATTTCAGGGAATGAGAGACCCAAACTATTAGCTAGTAGATTTTTAAAAAATGGTTAAGTTAAAATACAGTGCTAAATTCCATTATATATTTTAACTGGTTTTATTTTTGAAATATAGTTTTATATATAGAAAAAATTATATTGGTAAATAATAATAATATTTATTTCAAATATTAATTTCTATTATGATTCTCAGTTTGTTTGCCTAGTATCCTTTTTTCCTTTAATAATACATATATATTTTTCTGAGTGAAAAGGAGACCAGCTAAATAACTAGATTTCCCTGACAGGGGTGAGAACTACCACTGGGATCTGACCTCAGAGCTACTGTGTTTCACATTTTCTTCAATGGCTTAAGTACAGTTAGAGAGAACCTGCATATCACAATATACAGGAGTCCAAGTCCAAGTTGAGTAGGATCCAAAAAGATCCCAGTCAGCTGGAGGAAAAGGTCAAGTTTAACACATGCAATTGAAAAAAGTGAGTGTAAGCTCCCACATCTGGCTCCAACTCAAGTGTATATGGATAAACACCATATTTTAGATTGAAGAGACTTATCCCATCACTCTTTTCTGCATTTAAGAACATCCTTCTAAGGTTCCTTCCATTTACCTGATTTCATATTTGCTGAATTTGAAGATAGCAGGTGCCCTTGGGCGAGAGAGGTCCTCTTTGAATAAAATAAGTAGCACCCTTTGCTTTCTGCCCATCATCCTTCCATTTCTTTTGGCCTGAAATGTGGACATGAAGGCTTCAGTTGCATTGTTGTTGTTGTTGTTGTTGTTTTGGTCAAATATAGTGGAATGGAAAGAGAAAAAGATTCTGAGAGATAAAATCCTTAATTGTTTAAAACACAGTTCAGTTTTCTATTTGCAGTCTAACACTTTTCTAAGTAGAATATGTGCATATATTGTGTGATGAGGATCTTCTGGGACTGTTTATGTAAACTTACTTCAGAGACCCAGGCCAAATTGCTTCCCCTTCTCCCCGCTCCCAACCCCCCTATCCTCTCCCAGCAATCTGATCAGGTCTATGCTTTTGGGAAAAAAAATCCTTCTATTACATTTTGATTATGAATTCCATTTAATAAGGTAGTATTGATATTTATGGTATCAGACTTGTCTTTTTGGGTTAAGAACTCAAATATACTTGATGTCCTTCGTTCTGTGCCTTAGCAGATAGACATCTGCAACTGGAAGTGTGGTGTCTAACTCTACTTATTTTCATCCAATACATGCTTCACAGTAATTTTTTTTTTTCTGAGGGGACTTCCTGGAGTTTCTTTCTCTGACATCCTCCTTCTCCATAAGTGATCTTTAAGGTTCTCCACACCATGACCCTCATCCTGAATTGTTCTGCTCCTTTATTTTGTAACACAGAAGATACAATGGTCAGAATCTGCTTTCTCTCCTTTTCCTCCTTTTTTTTTGGGGGGGGGGAGAGGGCTCTTTTTCTTTAAAACTATTCTATTGTTATTCCCTAGTAACCCCCCCCCCCCATTCATGTTCTACTTCTGATACCCATTTATAGCAGTCACCATATCCCTGGCATAATTCAGGGGAAATATCCTAGGCTCGGTGTACGCAGCTCAACTTGTAACTTCCACCCGCTATGTGCCAGCTGCTGTGCTCTTAGCTTTTCTTTCTCCATCAGGTTCTACTTGGCTGGTGCCCACACCCTATTCTCTGCCTCCTCTACTTTCTGAAATGTGTCCACAAGAGTCACTGGTAGGCATTTTCTCCATTTAAAAAATATTTACTTATTTATTTCAGAGAGGAAGGAGAGAGAGAAAAACATTAATGCACACCCCCTACTGGGGATCCAGCCCTGAGAATCAAACCATGACCTCCTGGTTCATAGGTTGATCTCAATTTTGGAGCCACACCAGCCAGGCCATTTGCTCCATTTTAATCACCATGAGTAGCCGTGCTGCCTTCTCTCCAGCAAGCACTGTTCTCTCACATAGACAAATTTTATTTTTTCCTTAAAACTCTCTCTAACGTTGGCTTTGCAGACTATCTTATTCCCAGAGAAGTTAAAAGGCTCCTAATACCACAAAGTTACTGGAAGAACCACAGGTAGAATTTCCAGTCAAGAATTCTCTACTAGGTGAGATGAAATCCAAACTTAACATTGCTACGCATTCAAATTTATATCCAATTCCAAATAGGAGATTATGCAAGTTGTGATGTTGAGAGAGCAATGTTGAGACATGCTACATGTCAAGTGGCCTCTCCTGTTTGGTTATAAGTTTCAATTTCCTGGTAAGTCTTGTTTTTCAGGGCCAAATGCTCAGTAAGGAGCCAGGATAAGCAGAAAGCTTGCTGATACAGGAAAAATTAACTCATCTTGCTGGTGGTATTTGTCCTTTCAGACACCTACTCACATTTTTCTCTCTGGAATTGGGTTATAACCTATTTGTCATGGAAGAATTGACCACCAGCCAGATTGGAATTCCAATCCAATTTGTAAAGAGTAGATCTTGATCACTTGCATTCGGGAGTTGAGGTCTATTGTAACTTCTCAAGAAAATGCATAAAGCTTATTGTTTTGCTTGGTACAGGACTCAGTTCTATTTATGTAAAGGAAAACACCAAGATTGGATTTATGAGAAAGCATAATGGTCAGTTGCCCCTGAGAAGTGCCACCAGCAGTAAGGATCCAAGGCTATGATTTAGGTCGTGTATCTCAGTCTTCAGTTCAGTAACTCTGGGCTCAATTTCTTCATCTGTGAAATGGGATTAATACCATCTACATCTAAAGATTGTTCTAAAAATATGCATCATTGCAGGGCATATTAGATGTACAACAGTCATTCCATTTATTTCTCTTGGGATATTTATTGAGCATCTACCGTGAGCTAGAACTGTGCTAGAGATGAAATTTCTGCTCTTAAAATGCTTATAGTTTACCTAGTGAAGGGGACAAAAATTTTGCAGATAATCTTACAAATAATGCTGTAATTCTAATAATTGGGAAAATAAACAGGGCACTGTGTTAGTTTCTGCTACTACTTAGCTCTAGGTGTGAGACTATACTGGAAATCAGCAGTTTTTAATGTAAGGAGAGTAACAAAACATTTTGCCACTCCTTTCTTAGAAGAAAATTGGAGCTATTACATAATGGGTTTAATGTTATGTACTAGCAAAGTTTAAAGCACTGTCTAGTGGATTATAATTTGCTTTGTCTTAGTATTCTCAAATAGAAAGTTAAAATCAATCCAATCCAAATCAAAGCAAGACAACTAATTCAACAGCAAATCAGCCACCCACAAATATAAAAGAATTAATAGTAAAGGTTTCTAATATTACAGAAAATGTGACACTTATTTCTAAATCAAATAATAATAATGAGAGTAGCTGTTTTTATTAAGTTCTTTTCATGTACCAATCATGAGCTAAATGCTTTAATGGATGTTTTACTAGTAATTTATTCTTCACAACTCTTCCAGATAATGTGGTATAGTATCCATATTTCACAGGCAAAAGAACTGTGAGTTAGAGAATAATTGCCAAGAGTCACACTGTACAAAAAAGTCAGAGTTGGGTCTTCAATAAAGATCTTTGTCACGAAAAAACCCTGTGCTATTAATCACCACACAATAAAGCATGTATGGGCTAATAAAATTATTTATGAACCAATTTTGGAATGATTTTGATTCTCAGACCACCCATAAATAAAACCCAGGTGGGTAAATATTTGGTTCAACCAAATTCACTTGGTTCAACCCTGTTTCATATTAGTAACCTAGATAAGCCCATATAAGTTATGATGATCAAGTTTATGTATGACATGAAACTGAGAAGTATGTTAAGTCCATTGGTAAACACAGTATTGAAAAACCCCTAATTTCCTGACATGATGAAAAGGCAGCTGTGCTCAAAGTAAGATCTGCTCTGAAATCTCCAATTACTCGAAAGCTTTCACCAAAGTCTGATTTAATTGGTCTGGGTGGAGCCTGGGCATGGGAATATTTAAGAGCTTTCTAAGTCTGTGATTCTAATAAAAAAATTAATTGACTTTATTAGTGGAAAGAAACACATTAATAATGTTTGCAATTGTTCATTTTATTCTCAAAAAATGAAGTTATAAGAACTATAGCAGCTTTAGTACATTGAATCTTAATTACTATACATATAATTTAGTTGAAACAGAACATCTAGGAAGAATGTAGACATCATTTAATAATTATCAAAATAATACAGAATGGTGGGAAAGCCCAAAAGCTGAAGGAGGGAGAACAGTAGTAGCTAATTGTTTCCTTCCTGTAAGGATTAGGAAAGATATTGGCATGAAACACTTTAGTTCAAACCTGTTTTGTAATTTTGCTATGTGACTTTGAAAAAGTTATTTACCCTCTCTTGAGCTTTATCTTCAACATTAAATATGAAGTTAATTTTTTAAAAACTATTTTTAAAAGTCTATTTTTATTGATTTCAGAGAGGAAGGGAGAGGGAGAGATAGAAACATCAATGATGAGAGAGAATCATCAATCAGCTGCCTCCTGCACGCCCCCCTTACTGGGGATCGAGCCTGCAACCTGAGCATGTGCCCTTGGCTGGAATCAAACCTGGGACCCTCCAGTCCGTAGGCCAACACTCTATCCACTGAGCCAAACCAGCTAGGGCAAGATGAATAATTTTAAAAGCTACTCATGGAGTTGTGATTAAGTAATATAATGCTAGTATATAAAAAGTAGTTGGTACATTGCAATTTTTAGTTTGTATAAAACTTGCTAGTTATCTTTGGATCTAATTACTTTGATGGAGTAATTGGTGGGTTATAGGCCATAACCAAGTTAAGATCACCATAAAGTTCATTCCTATTTCTAAATCATTTTTCTTCTGTCTCTTTTCTAGCTACCCCCTTTCCTTCCTTCCTTCCTTCCTTCCTTCCTTCCTTCCTTCCTTCCTTCCTTCCTTCCTTCCTTCCTTCCTTCCTTCCTTCCTTCCTTCCTTCCTTCCTTCCTATTGATGAACAGATATCAATTTGCATAAGATATCCACATCTTTTAATGTATTATGGAAACTGGTCATAACTATGTTATGATTTATTCAGATGGGGCCATATTTTACTGAAATCTTCTTCCAATCTTCCTGAAATCCACTGGTTTAAATCATAAAAAGAAAAGTTCTTATAAAGGTCAATGGTTTCTGACTAAACAATACAACCGGGTCTTTCTCATTCCAGTGCTTTTCAGCCTAATGATGTGTTTTCCTTGAAGCCGTATGACTAAAGAAAGTCAGACTTATGAAGAAGCTGGAGGCACAGAACTGTTGTTCTAGTCCATTCCCCTCTTACACACGTGGGTTTTCTTTGGAAAGCAATGAAAAACACATGATTTACATTTTCAGTTTCATTGCTTTATAGGCTTAAGAGTCCCAAATAAAACCAACCCATTTCCCATGGGTATGGCAAACAAAGTTAAATGTTGATACAGTTAGTAAGATATGGAAACTATTAAAGGGTGAATGAATTTGGTCATGTTAATGTATATGCTTATTGTAAAACAAAAATGAATAAATATTTTAAAATATTAAATATATAAAAGTTAAAAGGGCCTTTTATACTGATCCTTCTTTTTCAAGTGAGTAAATGTATTTCCAAGTTTATTTACTTTATTAAATATCTTCATTAAATTGCTATCAACAGGATTTTTCTTAAGGTTAGAAACATATGGAGCCTTACTATCTATTCTTGGAATTGAGTCTCATAAAAATAAGACAAAAAAAATGGTTTGGACTCTTTCATTGCTTAATCTCAGTCTATTTGAAGAAAGTCTTTTTTAAGAAACATAGATATTTTACTATCAAAATATTCTATAATTATTGAGTTGCTCATTGTTAATTTAAATAAAATTAAACTTTCAAACTCTTTGTATAAAGAAGATATACATTGGTCATAGATTTTATTTTATTTTTAATTTCTAGCAGTGTTTCAGAAATTTCCAAATAAGGATCATAACAACAGAAACTCAAAGTATTTATTCATGTGAGGGAACGTAAATACCAATGTAAATATTATCAGGTCATCATATCATTAAATGAGATAACCAATCAAAGTTAAGGACTCTAGAGGTTAAAGTTAATTTTACAGGCCATGGAAACAATCTTTGAAGCCTGTTTATATTATAGAACTAGTTACCTGAGAGAGAAAGAGAAAGAGAGGATTTGAAAAGATTAAAGCTTACAATGTAGGAAAGGACAAAATAGAAAGATGAACAAATGAAAAAAATAAGCACATAATTTTTATAATCTACATTACTAAGTCCTAAAATTTGCTAAAGATCCATGATATAAAGACATATTTTTCAACATATTACAATCACATTCCTGAGAATAATCAATTTATACATCCAGTAACAACTATAGAACTAGTTACTCTTTGAGAAAAAATTTTTTAAGGATGAGTTCTAAATTAATTAGTTTGAAGAATTCCATGAAATATCACAAAATTAGTAAGAAAAATATTAGTATGTCACCAGCCACTGTTTTTAATCATGTAAGTAATGTATCACTAACCCCAAAAGGACATTTAGTGCTGAGCAGTAACACTTTTCCCCGCTCTAGTCCAGTCATTAACCCAGTTTCTGAGAGGATTCCACTCTCTCCTCAATCTCCAATACCTCCTGTAACCTTATTCTCATTTGATGACCATTTCTTTCGTTCTGCTGAGGAAAAAGAAGCAATATGAACAGAATTTTCCGGCACTTTCACCACGACATCTTTCCACTCACCTGTCTAATATTTATCCCAGTCTAAGGCCAACCACTCCATTTCTCTCCTATCTTCTCTCTCCCACTCAAAGACAGGACTCTTTGTGTCTTTTTTTTTTTTTAGTATCACTTATTTTTCCTCTTCTTATTGGATTCTTCCTATCAGCTTTCAAACATGCTTTAGTAGCTTTCATCTTAAAAGAACATAATAATGCCCACCCTCCCTCATTCTGATTCCTTATTTCTCTTTTTATTTTGCAGAAACATTTCTTGAATGTGTTGTCTAAACTCAGTCTCTAATTTTTTTCCTTCCTTCTCCCTTGAACCCACTCAACAAGGCTCTTATCCTTACCCTTCTGCCAAAACAGTGCTTTTCAAAGTCACTAAAGACCTCTACATGCCACATTCCATAATCAGTTCTGAGGCCTCACTTGACCCTATACTGGAAGTAACAGATTCTTTCCTTCTTCTAGAAATGCATTCACTCCTTGGTTTCCACAACTTGCACTTTTATAGGTCTTCCCCAACTTCACTATTCTCTCCTTGTCATTCTCTTTTGGTAGTTCCTCATACCACCCCCACCCCCCCACCCCCCACCCCCCAAACTCTCCAAACTCAGAGCTTCCTCCTTTACCAGCTTCCCTTATCTATCATCACAGGCTCTTTAAGTAAACACATCTAATCTCATGGCAGGTAACTCCCAAATTTGTATCTCCAATATGATTTCTCCTCCGATTTATGCTTGGATATCCAAATACTTATTCAACATCTTTACATTAATGTCCAATAGGCCCTCCCACCATAGTATATACAAAACTGAACTCTTTTTTTTTTTTGTCTTTTCCCAACACTCAAGTCTATTCCTTTCCATGGTCTTTCCCATCTCATTACATGAAACCTTAATTTTTCCAGTTGCTCAGTTTAGAAAACAAACTCTTCACTCTTCTATTTCAGTTCTACGATATCTTATCCATTAGGATAAGGTGACCAGATTTTAACATTGGTAAAGCGGGACACCATTGACTGGGGGCGGGGTGTGTGTGTGTGTCTTTTTTTTAAAATAATATATTTTATTGATTTTTTTTACAGAGAGGAAGAGAGAGGGATAGAGAGTTAGAAACATCGATGAGAGAGAAACATCGATCAGCTGCCTCTTGCACACCCCCTACTGGGGATGTGCCCGCAACCAAGGTACATGCCCTTGACCAGAATCGAACCTGGGACCCTTGAGTCTGCAGGCCGACGCTCTATCCACTGAGCCAAACTGGTTTTGGCCCGGGTGGGTGTTCTTAATTAAAAATTTGGTCTATATTGTAATCGCTTTTGTTTTTTTTTTAATAAAAGGAAAGTCACTTCTTAGATCATCGTTGAATTTGCATCCTCTTTTCTTACTCATTATGTTAAAAATCTAAAAAAAATAATTTAAAATTATATTATATATTATTATATACATATTGCTTAAAAACACAGTAAGTAGGTACATAATTACATGAACATATTTTATTGTTAGTTTATAAATTAAATTAATTTGATTGTTATAAAGTAACTATATTTTAAAAATTATTTTAATCCTATATTTCTTTCTAAATGATAACAATACTAACTTGTATTATTTTTCCTCTGAATTTGCCATAACGTAAGTCGTAAGTGTCACTTTCAAGGCTGGCGCTAGACTTTTTTGCCGCCACTATAAAATATAAATAATACGAGTGCACTCTGCTAAATTCAAGAAAATTTATGTATTTATGAAATAAATAAATAAATTACTCACCTAAATTATCTGAATAGCTGATTTGTAATGACATTACTTGTTTAACTAGCTTACTAGCACGCAGTACGATGTGTATTGTCTGAGAGACAGTTACAAAATGTTTTCGTCGTGGCCAATCCCAAAAAATGCCATTGTTCATTAAGTCCAAACAATGGTGGTCGAATTCTAACAACTGATCAACAATGCGAACTTTGATAAGCAGTTCTCGATAATCAGTTCTCAACAATTATTTGTTATTATTAAAGTTTAACATTATAAAATTAACAAAAATAATATAAAACTCATATCCTGGCTAAATAGCCACATGGCCGCCGAAAACCGTCTATTCCCTTCCCGTTCTCCTGCCATTCCCTAGCTTGTCGTGCATTCTTTCCAAAAATCGGGACTTTTTTAAAACGCCGCGGGACGCGGGACAAATTGTTAAAAATCGGGACTGTCCCGCCAAAAGCGGGACGTCTGGTCACCTTACATTAGAAAGTTCTATCAGCTTTTCTTCCAGAAACCAAGCCCTTCTCCACTGCTACTACTTTAGTCTAGTTTACTATTATCTATCCTGTGGGCTCTTACAATTGCCTCCTGACTCGCCCCCTCTTTCCCCACTGTGCCTGTACTGAAAATATCTCAATAGTTTCTCATTTCATTTCACAGTGAAGTTCTAATTCATTCCATAGCATACAAGGCTCTACAATGCTCTTCGTATTTCTCTCTAAACCATTTCCTACAACGCTCTGCTTGTACACTGTCCTCCAGTCATGCTGGCCTTTTTGCTGTTCCTGGAAAACACCCAGCACACTCCTGCCTCAGAGCCTTTGCACCTGCTCCTTCTGCTTCTGGGAATCCTCTTCCTCCATCTAATCACATGGCTCTTTCTCTCCTATCCCTCATGTCTCTGCTCAGATGGTACCTCATCAGAAAGGCCTGCCCTGATTGCCTGACACAGGCTAGTGCCCCTATCACTCTCCTTTCTTCTTTAATTTTCCTCATTACACTTACTTTGTCTTAATGTATTAGATATTTATTTGTTTCTCTGTTTACTGCCTATCTCCTTCCGTTATAATATAAATTCCTTTAATTCAGGGATTGTATTTTGTTGGTTACTACATCTTTAGCCCCATAACAGATTCTCAATAAGGAATGAATGGTACCAATTTTTGAGTACTTGCTATATGAAGACACAATATTATATTTACATTATCTCATTTAATTCTTTGAAGAAACTCCTGTTGCTATTTGCATATCACAGTTGAGGAAACAGGTTTGGGAAGATTAAGAAAGTTGCTCAGGGTTGCTCTGTGGTGAGTGGGTTTCTCTGTAGTAAAGCCCAGGCCTCCCATTGGTTTCTTTGTGTCATCCATTCATTAGAACCTATTCTCACACATGTCATGTTATAGTCCTCAAAAGAAGACGGTGAAAGGAGCAGGAGATATTTTATTATCCTTATTTAAGCAATGAAAAAATTGTGGCTCAGAAGGTTAAAATATTTACCTAGACTCACAGAATTAGTAAATTTCACAGTCAGAATTTTAATGTTTATATTCCAAGCACTACAAAAGTTATTTTAAATTTATAAATTTATTTCATGAAAAATCTTGCAGAATTTAAAAAATAGTTTACCTGGAACCAATTACTTTTATTGATAACTAGAGGCCCGGTGCATGAAATTCGTGCATGGAGGGGGGTTGTCCCTCAGCCCAGCCTGTACCCTCTCCAATATGGGACCCCTTGAGGGATGTCTGACATCCTTCTCACAATCCAGGACTGTTGGCTCCCAACTGCTTGCCTGCCTGCCTTCCTGATTGCCCCTAACCGTTTCTGCCTGCCAGCCTGATCACCCCCTAACCATTCCGCTGCCAGCCTGGTTGATGCTTAACTGCTCCCCTGCCAGCCTGTTTGCCCCCACCTTCCCTCCTCTGCCGGCCTGGTCACTCCTAACTGCCCTCTCCTGCAGGGTTGATCACCTCCAACTGCCCTCCTTTGCAGGCCTGGTCCCTCTCAACTGCCCTCCCTTGCAGGCCGGGTGCCTCCCAACTACCCTCTCCTGCTGGCCATCTGTGGTGGCCATCTTGTGTCCACATGGGGGCAGGATCTTTGACCACATGGGGGCAGCTATATTGTGTGTTGCAGTGATGATCAATCTGCATATTACTCTTTTATTAGATAGGATAGAGGCCTGGTACAGGGGTGGGGGCCAGCTGGTTTGCCCTGAAGGGCGTCCTGGATCAGGTGGGGTTTCCCTTGGGGTGTGGGGCGGCCTGAGCGAGGGGCCTGTGGTGGTTTGCAGGCTGGCCACGGCCCCTGGTAACCCAAGCAGAGGCCCTGGTATCTGGAATTTATTTTCCTTCTACAATTGAAACTTTGTAGCCTGGAGCGGAGCCAAGCCAAGCCTGGGGCTCCCTCCGAGGCTGGCAGCCATTTGTGTTGGGATTATAATTGAAACTTTGTTGCCTTAAGCAGGTGAGCCCGGCCAGGGTGTGCGGAAAGCTTTGCTTCCCCTGTTGCCGGCGGCAATCCTGGCCTGCTCTCTGAAGCTCCATTCTGCCGCCATTTGTTTGAATGTGTTTACCTTCTATAATTGAAACTTTGTAGCTTGAGTGGAGGCTTAGGCCTGGCAAGGGCAGGCGGAAAGCTTGGCTTCCTCTGTTACCTAGGAAACCTTGCTCTCTGTGGCTGCAGCCATCTTGGTTTGGGTTAATTTTCATACTCGCTCTGATTGGATGGTGGGCGTGGCTTGTGGGTATGTCGGAGGTATGGTCAATTTGCATATTTGTCTATTATTAGATAGGATAATTTTATTACAAAAAAATCTAACAAAGAATCTAGGATGTATAGACTTCATATTTATTCCCCATAGAGCCTTGTGTTAATAAATGCTAGTTAAAGATAATTTCTTATTTTTAGGTTCGTGAAGCCCTCTATAACAAAGATTCTGGCTTCCACTGATGGGTGATAATGTTTCAATATTTAGAGATTATTTTACATAGTGTTAACTCCCAGGAAAACTGATTGGCAGAGGTGAGTTAATTTGTGTCTTCTTTCTTCCTGTTCTTCCCACACCTGACCCCACATCTGCCTTCTTCTCTTCAGCCTTTCTTTCAATTCCTTTTAAAAATTTTTAGTTAAATCTATTGGGGTGACATCGGTTAATAAAATTATATAGGTTTCAAGTGTATAATTCTAAAATGCATCTTTGGTGTATTGCATTGTGTTCACCATCCCAAGACAAATCTTCTTTCATTATAATATTTGACTCCCTTTGCCTTTTTTACTTCCCCCCATTCTTTTCCTTGTGTGATCAAAGGCAGAACTGAAAAGTAGGTGAAATCATCTCTTCAGTCCCTCATTCCTCCTTCTGGGGTAACTTCTTGCCTGTTTTGGGGTACCCAGGAACCTGATGGTATTTTTTTTTTTCCTAGAATGGGGAAAACAATAGTGAGGTTCTCACAGAATCACATATCAGGTGTGAAGTCTTGGGAATAATTTAAAGTCTTTGTGTTTTAATTTCCTCACCCATGAAATGGTGATATAAATAGCACCTACATCAAAAAAATGTCAGCACTTTGAGAACTGATAAGAAGTAATCTTTGTGATGTGGTTGAATGAATCACGAATATCTCACAAGTGACTGCATCATTTATTTTAAATATCAGCGAACAACTCAAATGTATAATAAGCACTATCAAGACTATATTATGGGTTAAGATATCCAGGTAAATGATTTAAATGTAAGTCATGAAACCATAGAAAGCCTAGAAGAAAATGTAGGCAGCAAAATATCAGACATCCCATGTAACAGTTTTCATTGATACATCGCCTAGGGCAAGAAAAACAAATGGAACTATATCAAAATAAAAAGCTTCTGTACAGCAAAAGAAACCAGGAACAAAATGAAAAGGAAACCCACTGTTAGGGAGAACATATTTGCCAATGATACACCTGATAAGGGGTTAATTTCTAAAACATATAAAGTACTCATACAACTCAACAAAAGAAAAACAATGACCCAATTAAAAAATGGGCAAAGGACCTGAATAGATACTTCTCTAAAGAGAAGATACAAATGGCCAATAGACATGAAAAGAAAGAGCTCAATGCCACCAGTTATCAGAGAAATGCAAATTAAAATGGCAATGAGGTATCATCTCACACCTGCCAGAATGGCTACCATCATAAATCAACCAACAACAAGTGCTGGTGAGGATGTGGAGAAAAAGGGACCCTAGTGCACTGCTGGTGGGAGTGCAGACTGATGCAACCATTATGGAAAACAGTGCCGAGTTTCCTCAAAAAATTAAACATGGAGCTGCCATTTGACTCAGGGATCCCACGTCTAGGAATATATCCTAAGAAGCTCAAAACACCAATCAGAAAGAATATAGGCACCCCTATGTTCAAAGCAGAATTATTTATAATAGTTAAGGTCTGGAAACAGCCCAAGTGCCCATTAGTAGATGAGTGGATAAAAAAGCTGTGGTACACTTACACTATGGAATGCTATGCAGCTGTAAGAAAGAGACAACATGGAGGGACCTGGAGATTATTATGCCAAACAAAATAAGCCAGTCCGAGAAAGACAAGTATCACATGATCTCACTTGTATGTGAAATCTAATGAACAAAATAAACTGACAAAATAGATTCAGAGACAGGGAAGCATGCAACAGGCTGATGATAGAGGGAAGGAGGGGGGAGAAATTAACCAAAGAATTTAGTATATGCATATATGCATAACCCATGGACACAGACAATGTGTGATGAAGGCCTGGGGAGGGGGCGGGAGTGAGGAGGAGAGAGTCAATGGGGGAAAAGAAAGGGGACATCTGTAATACTTTCAACAAAAAAGATAAATTAAAAGAAAGCTATCTGGTGCTCACTTTTTAGTGCACAGCCATACATGATACTATGAGAAAAGCAGGTAAGCCAGAGGCTTTGGTAGGCATGTATTTGAGTGCTGGGAGATATCACATAGTACTGTACTCTAGTAGTAATTTTACATGAACAGATATGCATGGGCTGAACTTTTCAAAACACCATACAGCTACCTTCTTAACAATGACACATTTACAGGAAGTAGAAATCCATTCACGAAGATAGTGGGAAGAGCTATCCTGATGTTTGCTAAGAAGAAAAGAAAACTAATCAATTTGGCTACATGATGAAAAGGAAAAAAAAATGACTCATTTATTGAATACTTGGCAGGTACCAGGAGTGATCCACGTGATTTATATTCACTCTTCAATTTCACTAGCAAAACCACCCCAGAAACAAGTACTGCTGTTTCACATGGAGCTCAATAGTTTTAAGTTTAAAATATTTTATCCTACAACTCAATAATAATAAAATGAACAACCAGATTTTAAAATGGGCAAAGGACTTGAATAGACATTTCTCCAAAGAAAATATACAAATGGCTAATAAAGATGCTCAAAATCACTAATCACTAGGGAGATGCAAGTCAAAACTACCATGAAATTTCACCTCACAACTGACAGGATGGCTGCCATTTAAAAAAAAAAAACACACCCAGAAAATAATGTGTTGCAGAGGATGTGGAGAAATGAGAACCTTTGCACACTGTTGGTGGGACTGTAAAATGATGCAGTCCCATGGAAAACAGTATGGAGGTTTCTTTTTTCCCCTTCCCTTTATTGATTAAGGTATTACAAAGTGTGCTTATCCCCCCAAGGAGGTTTCTTAAAAAATAAAAAATAGAGGTACCATATAATCCAGCAATCCCACTTCGGGGTATATATTCAAAATAATGAAAAACAGGATCTCAAGGAGATATTTGCACACCCATTTCATTGTAGCATTATTCGCAATTAGCCAAGATGTGAAAACCCCCTTCCACAGATTAATGAATGAAGAAGATCTTTGGACTTAGCCTCCAGCATAGAGTGGAGTAATCTCCTGTAAGTAAATTATATCAGAAGATGTGTTATATACACACAATGGAATATTATTCAGCCTTATAAATACAGAAATACTGTCATATGTTACAACATGAATAAAGCTTGAGGACATTATGCTTAGTAATATAAACTAATCCCACACAGATGAAATAAATATTATCTGATTCCACCTACTCGAGGTACCTAATGTAATCAAACTTATAGAAACAGAAAGTAGAATAGCGGTTGCCTGGGGCTGGCAGAAAGGGAAATGGGAGTTGTTCAATGGGTATAGAGTGCAGTCATGCAAGATAATAAAGTTCTAGGGATCTATTGTACAACCATATGCATATGCTGTATTGCATGCACATTTAAACATGTGTGAAGTGGGTGAGTTTATGCTTTGTGTTTTTTTTTTATCACAATAAAAAAGTGTTCTTAACTGGAATTGAAATGAAATAATTTGAAAACCATTGATCCAGCCCAGGTCCCTCATTTTATTTTTGAGGAAATGAGACCAAAAGAGGAAAGTGAGTTGGTTCAGTTCACATTGCTAAATAGAGAGGAGGTGAGGGGAAGGACTTCTATCTTGCAACTTCTCAGCCGTAACATCAAATCTAAATTAAACCAGTGAGCCCCAGAGGGTAAACCCAATGCTGACTCATCTGGGAAGAATTATTTCTCTAGTTTTTTATCTCCCTTGGGCAGTACAGATAGGTATCATTTAGATAACCCGATTTGGTAACCCAGTAGGATTGGACATGACATGCTAACAGATTAACACATAAGCAACCCACAACTTTTTCCATTTCAGAATTTTCTGAAATGCACAGTACACAAAAGAGTATTGTTGATCTAAGATGGTACCATCCCCAAATGAGGGTTCAGGATAGCACACAATGTCATGGAATCGGTGTTTGGTGGTTAGTATGTGTAAGGTAGACATGTTCATATGGCTGCACCTGTCTTTGTGCACAGTTTCCTTTATATTCTTTCACAAACTTATCAGGATAACATGTAATAGCATGTGTTGATAGCTGGACACATAAGCACATGTTTGTAAACATATGTATTTCTCACATTGTAATAAAAGATAAATTCTGCATTGCAAGAATATATCTTTAGATTCCTATTTCCATGTTTAAATCTAACATGGGTGGAAGGCTCCCTAAATTCTCTACCACATGTTCAGAGAACAAAAACGCAGGCCAGAGGTGGAGCCCTGAGGGGGACACAGTCTGAATTTACCTCTGTGGTCCATTAACTGGAGGTGGAGAAAGCGATCTTGAATTTTATTTCCTTAAAATAGAACCCAGACTTTGGATTAGACAGATTTGTACTCATTTCCCAACCACATTTCTTAAAAAAAAAAAGTTTATTGATTTCAGAGAGGAAGGGAGAGGGAGAAAGAGATAGAAACATCAACGATGAGAGAAAATCATTGATTGGCTGCCTCCTACACACCCCCTTCTGGGGATTAAACCCAAACCCAGGCATGTGCCCTGACTGGGAATCAAACCATAACCTCCTGGTTCATAGGTCGATGCTCAACCACTGAGCCACACCAGCCAGGCCCAACCTCACATCTTATTTGCTGTGTGACCTTGGGCAGGTTACTTGATGTCTCTAAGCCTCATTTTCCTCATTTAGAAACCACAATAAGTTCTTTCTGGTGGGATCATTGGGTGAGTTTCATAACATGATATACGTAATGTACCAATCCCTGTGTTTGGGCCCACAGGGAACACTTAATAAAGCAACACAATTATTAGCTCTGTTACCTTTCCATCTTCAAAGCCACTTTCACCTCCAAAGAAGCCACTAAACTTAGAAGCTAAATGCTCATAAATAAAACCAAAGTAACCATTACTTATTGAGCACCTTGCATGTGAAACACACTGTGGAGGGCTCCAGAGCACGACCTGGGAGAGAACGGTTATGGTGTCCAACTGGTGACCCACTGCGGACACTAGGCTGTGTGGAATTAACAGCATTGCCTAAGAGTTTTTCCACACATTCTCTAATCACTTATATACCCTATGAGGTTGGATCTGTTCTTGTCTTGCCATCAAAATTAATCTTCCCCAGGAGACAAGTAGCATTTTTATATGTGACTCATGTAACATACTGCTTGAAACTCGCCCGAAGACCGTGATCTCATGGCAGTTTCATTTTTTCACTGTGATTCCCTCTTGCCCAATAAGGTCAGTTACCTCTGTTGTCTTTGTTTTTATAATGATTATTATTATTGTTTCCAAGCAATTGAACTAAATTTAAATCCTTGCTTAATCTTGCAAGAAGACACCTGAGGTGTGGTTGGAACATACAGGGATCACAGCAATATTTCTTCTCACCCCCCATTTTTAAAAAAAAATCTTTAAACCTCCCCTTTTCCCTTCTTTCCATGGCTCCTCAATTTTTCTGGGTCTCCAGTATGCATGATGTTTTCCTGCCTTCCTTTTACCCTTCCTTCATTATTAAATGTAAGTTTCACCTTAGTTTTTTAAAACTTTTAATTATTTTATATATTTTTATTGCTTTCCGAAAGGAATGGGGAGGGAGAGAGAGACAGAAATATCAATGATGAGAATCATTGATCAGCTGCCTCCTGCATGCCCCCACCAGGGATTGAGCCCACAACCTGGGCATGTGCCCTGTCTGGAATTGAACTGTTGTCTCCTGGTCCATAGGCTGATGCTCAACCACTGAGCCATGCCAGTCAGGCTCACCTTAGTTTTAATTATTAAAGTAATACATATATAATTCACATAAAAATTCAAATCCTTCAGATGATCAAAATATCCCTTAAGCACCAATCTTTAGTCCCACTCCCGTCCAAGAGATAACCACTGTTACTAATTTACATATATTCTTCCATATCTTTTTCCTTATAATTATTAAGTTGGATCACATAAAATTGCTGTTTTTGTGGGTCACAGATGGTCAAATATAAGCAATTTCACATGATTTAACCTACTTTCTCCTCACACACAGACACACACATACATTCAGTATTGAATTCTTGCTATCTGCCAGAATTTTCTAAGTGATGGGAATGTGACAGTGAACAAACTGAAAATTATTGCTCCGTGGGGTTGATTTAACCATGGTGCCATCATTAATACTAATTAATAGTTAAATCAGTAATTAATGAGACACTTGTTTTCACTACTTAAAAAAGAAATCTTTATTGGTCCTTGCTGGTTTGGCTCAGTGGACAGAACATCGGGCCTGTGGACTGAAGGGTCCCGGGTTCAATTCTAGTCAAGGGCATGTGCCCGGGTTGCGGGCTCAATCCCCAGCACTGGGTGTGCAGGAGGCAGCCAATCAATGATTCTCTCTCATCACTGATGTTTCTATCTCTCTCTCCCTCTCCCTTTCTCTCTGAAATCAATAAAAATATATTTTAAAAAGTAAAAAAATCTTTATTGTTGAAAGTATTACATGTTTCCTTCTCCCTCAGTGACCTCTTGTAGCCCACCCCTGCCCTCGATCCCAGGCCTTCACCACCCTATTGTCTGTGTCCACCGGTTATGCATATATACACGCAAGTTCTTTGATTGATCTCTTCCCACTCCCTCCCCTCCCCCACCTTCCCTCTGAGGTTCTATAGTCTGTTCCATGCTTCTATGTCTCTGGATCTATTTTGTTCATCAGTTTATTTTGCTTTCACTACTTTTGACAGTTGAGATTAGAAACAGAATTAGCCACAAACTTCATGAAAACTGTTGGAAAGTTTGAGTAAATTCTCGATGAGGCAAGCATCTAAATCTGAACATCTGGATTTGAATAGTGTAAACAGATGATCACTCCCCTTCTCAGAAGAAAGAGGAGCCTAAGAGTAAACAGGAAGGAAAAATGCTCAAACTTTCAAAATGACATGGGCTTTTGGGCTGAAAAGGAGAGTCAACTCTTCCTTCCTAATCCTTGCATCTTAATCTTTATACTTAGCAAAGTATAAAACAAATTCACATAAATCATTCTTTCAAATAAGCATTTGGGGGAGGCATACTAAGTGAAGGGAACAGCATTAAGCTTTTTATCTGCATCATATCTCACTATCAGACAGGTAAAATTATTTCCATTCTCTAGATGAGAGTGCTGAGGTTCAGATAAATAAATTTCCCAAGGCTCCAGCAATTAGTTAGGGCAGCTGGATTTACACTAAAGTCTGATGCCAAATCCATGGTCTTGTCCATTTTGCCGAATCACTTGAGGTGCAGGGAAAAGTTTGGAGGGACTAGAGCAGAGATGGAGGTGGAAATTCAGAAGAGGCAAAATCAAGGATATTGTGATTGCTGATCCTTCCCTTCTGAGATGTCCTCTCACAAATTCTTTGTTGGTTTCTTTAGCTTTTGGTCCTTGCAAAAAAAAAAAAAATTACACAAGGACAGAATTCAGAAAACGTCTAGGAATACTCACAGTTAAGTCTCTGGTTGGCATGCATTGAAAATCCACAAGGAAGACTGGGCTTGTGGGAAGGGGCTTGGGAGGTACGTCTGTGGATAATGAAGGTGCTGCTTTGGTACATAAAATGGTACTTGTTGGAGTTAGGCTTGAGCTGGGACCCTCACTCTGCCACTTACCGACTATATGAGCCAGAGCTAGTTCTTTACTGTCTGAACCCGAGTTTCCTCATCTCTGAGATGGAGCTAATTCCACTTACCTTACAGAGTCATTGTGAGACCTACAGATAGTATGTGCCGAGTATTTACACAGCAAATGACTCACATTAGGGCTCTGAAAAGCTCTTTTATTTTATCCCAAGGAAGTCAATCAGCTGTACTGCTGGAGTGAAGAAGCAGGAACAAATCTTACAAATTAGATCTGGTTTTACTGCAGTCAGAAACAAGTAGACGTTCATAACAGCTTGTAAGCCTTGCCCTAAGCTCTTTGGTACATTATCTCTAATCCTTGCAGCAACCTTCCAAAGTAGTGCTATTATTTTCATTTTTGAGATAAGTAAATGAAACTTGGAGATGTCGATTGCACTTTTGGAAATGGCAGAACCAGGAGTAACACTTTTGCATAAGTTGTCCTCTCTTTCCACCAGTCCCTGTCCTGAGGCCACAGTGGCAGAAAGAGGCAAGGACATTTACTTCTAATTGTCTAGTCAGAGAAAAGGAACAAGTGTGTTTCCTGATATTGTGATCCCGACTTAGGTTTTAAAGGGGAGTCGTAGAAAGTGACAAACCCCTACTTCCTATGCTCATTCTGTAGGAAGAATATCCCAGACCTGTTTGCAGAGGCAGAGGAAAGAGGGGGTGACAGGAAGGAATTAGGCGGAAGCATTACACATTTCCCTTTTTGTTCTCAACCAAGTGCTCTGAAGTAGGACCACTTGGAAACAATATGCCTCAGGCAAGATGCGTCCCGACACCTCCTTTCATTGGTTAGACATGTTTTAACGTGTCTTGGTAGAGAATGCATTCCTGTTCAAGAGGATAGACCTAAATCTTCCTCCCAGCCGTATCATTTACCAAAACGAAAGCTGAAGAAGGAAAGTGACCCTATAATACGCTTTCATATACCTGGTAGAAGCAGTATATGATATTGATTAATAATAAGAGATTTGGTGTCAGACATAAAAGCATTCAGTTCACAGCTTTGCAATTCACTAGCTCTGTGACCATGGGAATGCTCATTCTGAACTTGGTGTTCCTTCAACTATAACATGGGATCCTGCATTCGTTCAGTGATTGTCAAGCAACAACTACTTGTCATGCACTGTTTTAGGCACAGGGGACATGGTAGAGAACCAAGGAAACAGAAACCCTTGCTTCGTGGAGCTGACATTCAAGTTGAGAGAAATAATAAACGTATGTAAATGAAAACATATATATTTTCTCTCAAGGGGAGAGAAATAATAAACGTATGTAAATGAAACATATATATTATTTCTCTCAAGGGGAGAGAAATAATAAACGTATGTAAATGAAAACATATATATTGGAGAAGACAAAGTAAAATGGGGGAGGAAAATGTGACTTGTTTGGCGGGGGAGCTGGAACCTGTGGACGTTCAGGGCAGGCCTCTCTGAGAAAGGGACTCTGTAAGAAGATGAAGGAAGCCAGGGAGCGAGCTATGCAGGTTGCTGTGGGTGGCAAGTCAGTTGTCTACATGGGTTTGTTCTGCAGGAGAAACATTGCAGGCTAGCGCTATTATTAAGGGGTGGTCATTTAATAGATATTAAAATTAATGCCAGTAGATCGAACAAGGTCTGCAGGGAGTGATTGTAATTAAAGAAAAAGGTGGTACAGATCCTGAACCCTAAGGCATGCCAATATGTACAAATGAAAGAGAAGGTACCAGCCAAAGAGACTGAGAAGAAACAGAACTGTAAGAGTATAACTAAGTGAGTGTGTAGTGTCCTGGGATCAACATGTAAATGTGTCTCAAAGGCAGAGAGAGTGCTGCTGATGTAGCAGGTCAGCAGGATGAGGACTAAGAAATGACCCCTGGATTTAACAACATAGAGATAAGCAGTGTCTTTGAGAAAAACTTTTTTCGTTGGAGTGTGGGGAGTGAAAACCTACTTGGAGTGGGTATAAGAGAGAAAAGGAGAGAAACAAGGGGAATGTGTCTAGATAAGTCTTTCAAGATGTGCTATAAAGGGAAGAAGAAAGAGAAAAGAAATGTGTCTATGACGAAAGTGGGATCAGGAGAGGGCTGACTAGTACTTGATGAAATGTGTTAATGGAAAATTTTTTTTCAGGATTCAGCAATATCATTCATTTAGACTGAGACATAACTGAAGAATAAAAGAAATTATGGGAAACAAGTGTCTTTCTTGAGCCATAGGAAATACCAGAAAGGATGAGGATGGAGATATTCTCAGAAATCTTAAGGAGCTTACGCAGAAAGATTCTACTGGCTTCCCAGCTTCTCACTGCTACTACCATCCTGAGCTGCGAGGGGCTCACCAGCCAGCACTCTCCTGGTACTGAGGCAGCAAGCTACACTTTCTGCGATTTCAAGATCAGTGTGGTACTACGGCCTTCTTTGCAGAAGTATCTGTCAGAAGTGACTTTATTTTGCCACTACTTCAACTCCTAGGTCTCTAAAAAGTATAGGAACAAACATATTTTTAAAATATTCTTTTATTTATTTTTGGATAATTCCAAAATCATTAAAATTTATGTAAAAGCATCATCTAATTTTATCATTAAGGAGTCATCACCTAATCAATATTAAAATTAATGCCAATAGACGAAGGCGGTCAGCAGGGAGTGATTGTAAACAAAGAAAAAGGTGGTATAGATACTGAGCCCTCTGATGATAATATCATTCATAACTTCAAGCAAAATACCACTTAAAAATAATATTTGAAAGAACAATTTGCAGAAAGCCTAGCAACTATTCCATCATCTTAGTTCAGAGCAGCCACCCATTATGTGCAAGGCAGTGGTTTTGTGTTGTCATTGAAATGAAATTGACATGGGCTTTGTCTTCCAAGAAGTTGAAGAAGTGTGAGGGTACAAATAAGTAAAGACTGAGGGAGAAAATGGAAAATTTCTTAAGCCAAAGGTAAATATACTAACAACTCAGAGAGAAGTTTATTCAGAAAAATTTATGGAGGAGGACATAAATCTTGAGTTACGTAGGATATAGACATGAGTCATCAAAAATACACTCAATTAGCAAATTTGAAAGTACAAATCCATGAATACTAACAAACTATACTAACTACTTGAGGCACTGAAGTATTTGAAAATAAAGGTCCTTATTTAGCAATAATTGGCAACTTCCAAAATAATCCTCTTCTGGGATGTTGTACTGCTGAGATAGAGAATGAAATGGGTCCCTAAAATGTAGGTGTAGATGAGTTTATCAGTTCATATTCGTCAAAACTCATATCCCAGACTGACAACACGAAAGGGCTTATTATCTCTAAAACATCATGCTCTTTCTTTCCTCATGCTTTTGCTCAGACTGTTCCCTGTGCCATAAATACCCTTTCCCTACTTCTTGACCTGGGGTAACTCAACTCTTGTGACCACCTTCACCAAGACATATGACTCCACAGAGAGGATCATGCCCCTTTTGCGTGTTCTCCTGTAACACCTCGTGATGACCTCTGCCCTCAGACATATTTCATGGTACTGACCATTGAGTAACCCTTTGCCTGACTTGTCATTTCTCCATAAGCTCCTTACTTTTCTATTCCTCCTGCCAGGCATATTCTAAGCACATAGTAGGTATTCCAGTCTGACTCTATCTATCATTTACTGGGCAAATATAACCCATTTACATATTTTATACCTAAAGGCTGGTGCACAAAATTCTTGCACGGGGAGGGATATGTGTGTGTCCCTCAGCCCAGCCTGTACCCTCTCCAATCTGGGACATCCCTCTCACAATCCAAGACTGCTGGCTTCCAACCGTTTGCCTGCCAGCCTGATCACCCCCCTAACCACGCCATCCTGATTGATGCCTAACTGCTCCCCTGCTGGCCTGATTGTGCCTAAATGCCCTCCCCTGCCAGCCTGGTCTCCCCCAACTGCCCTCTCCTGCAGGCCTGGTCACCCCCAAATGCCCTCCCTTGCAGGCCTGGTCCCTTTCAACTGCCCTCCCCTGCTGGCCTGATCACCCACAACTGCCCTCCCTTGCCAGCTATCTTGTGGCAGCCATCTTGTGTCCACATGGGGGTGGCCATCTTGTGTGTTGGAGTGATGGTCAATTTGCATATTACCTCTTTATTATATAGGATTTATTGATATATAGGGATTTATTTCTACTGTCTCATTTTGTGCTATTTAAACTGTTATATATGCCTTATTTTTAAAAACCATTTTTGCGTTCTCTTGGATAAATTTAAAAAAAATTTTCCTTTCTTTTTGGTTTGAATTCATACATTTTATTTTTACAATATTTTACTTTGGTAGTTAAATTTAACATTTAAAAAATGTATACTTCACTTTAGAAACTCGAGTAAATTAGCACCTGTACTCTCCACCTAAACAGTATAATGACCTTAGAATGCTTTGAATCTTGTCACTCTAATTTTGCATATCATTATCCAATATTTTAGTTCATCTTTATTATATTATGTTTATTTTTAATCAAATTTACTTTTACTGAAGAACATATATGATTAAGTATAATTCTGAATTTTCTCTTCTGTTTTATTCATCCATTAAAGGTACAATTTACCTACAATTAACTTCACCAATTTTGTTGATTATTTACAAATGTATGAGTCATAGAACTGTCACCAAAGACAGAACAGAGTGTATCCATTGCTCCACACACTTTCCTTATACTCATTTGCAGTCAATACCTACCCTACTGTCTTAGTTGGTTCTGGCTGCTTTGTTGGATAATTATAATAAATTACCATAGATATGGTGGCTAAAATGACAAAAATTTCTATCTCATAGTGTCGGGGGCCAGGAAATCCAAGATCCAGGTGCTGGCAGATCCAGGATCTGGAGAGGGCCTGCTTCCTTGCTTGTAGATGGCTGACTTCACATTGTATCCTCGCATGGTGGAGAGCAGAGAGTGGAAGCAAGGTCTCTTCTTATCAAGGTACGAATTCAGTTGATGAGACAAAGCTGACAATATGATGAGACTATTGCTTATAGCCATAACAGAACACCAGCTCAGCAAAGCTTGGAGTCTATGGCAGTGTCTATGAGAAGGAGAAGGTAAGGCTAATGTTTATAGAAATGACAGTTTGATTTAAAGGTAGGACTTTTAAAAGAGACAGGACTGATTACGAGTGAGTAAATATTTAAGATACAACAGTTCAGGATTGATGAAAAGACCATGAAGGATTAAAAAAATCTCTTTTTTTTGCTTTTAATTCTCTCTTTTTTTTTTCTTTATTGATTAAGGTTTTACATATGTGTCCTTGTTCCCCCATTACCCCCCACCTCCCATTCGTGCCCCCACCCCCCGATTGTCTATGTCCATTGATTAGGCTTATATGCATACATATAAGTCCTTTGGTTGATAGATTAAAAAAATCTTAATGTGTAAGCTCTTTTGCCCATTTCTTAATTGGGTTGTTTATTTTCTTATTGTTGAATTTTAAGTTTTCTATACATTTTGCATATCAGTCCTTTATCAGGTAAGTCTTTTGAAAATGTTTTCTTCCAGTCTGTGGCTTGCACTCTTGTTCTGTGCAGAAGTTTTTACTTTCAGTGAAGTCCAGTGTATCAATAATGTCTTTTATGGATCAAGCCCTTGGTGTTGTATCTTAAAAGTCATACCACACCCAAGGTCATCTCGATTTTCTCCTTTGGTATCTTCTAAGAGTTTTATAGTTTTGCATTTTACATTTATGTGTATCAACCATTTTGAGTTAATTTTTAGGAAGGGTATAAGGCCTATGTCTAGATTCAATTCTTTTTTTTTTTTTTTGGTATTTGTTTAGCACTATATGTTCTATTTTCTTTTAAGTGTTGCCTTATATTTAAATGGATATTTATTTAATTTTCCTGTGACTTATAGGTATTTTATAGTGGGAGGTTTTGCAGTGTATCTTTTTTATTATGATGTCAGGAAAGAAAGTTTCCTATAAATGTCTGTTTAATAAATCTCATGACTGGGAAAATACTCTAAAAGTTGTGTCTGTTAGGAAAAAAAAGAGAGAGAGGTGAATTAGTAAATTCAGCAGTTTGCTAGTTTTCTGTATCATTTGATTTCCAAGATTTCATCAGTGTACTTTCTGTTTTACATGAAACCACAGACATGCCAGGGTATTACTTAACTTAGCCATGGGCATGATTTTCCTGGGTCAGATCCAAGCACGACATCTGTGGTGAGTTCAGATCCTGTTTGTGGCTGGACCGAGACAGGTTGCAAGGGTGGTCTGGGGTCAGGAAGTGGAGGCCATTTGGCCCACAGAAAAGAGACCACAAAATAAAAATACTTGTCATGTTCCAAAGAGAGATTTGTCACCCATACAAGCATAAAATCATGTTTCTTGTAGAGATGGAGAGGTGAACATGTGCTAAATATTTTACTTAACTAGGAACCATGCTGACGTTATAATTGGTTCAAAGGAGAAGTCACAAAAGCACAAATACATATGAAATAAAGGAATGTTGTAATAAATGTGCCTGGTGAGACAACACTAGCCTCTTCCAAGTCGGGGAGGGGAGTCAACTGAACCTCCCCTGGACAGGACAGAATTTGCATGCCAATACGTAGCATTCATTTCTATCAGTTATGTATAATTTTCAGAGTTGTAAAATAGCTCCCATGGAATTACGATAGGATATCCTGAAAGAATGTGTTATAGACTATGCACAGTTTCTATCGAAGCACAAATTTTCCCTCGTCTGAGGCAGACTCGTTGTCTTAGGTCAATCTGTCAATCCAAAAAATGTGTCTAATTTCCTGAAGTTTGACTAATCCACAAACTTGATTCTAAGTGAAATGGGGAAGGAAATGAGAACAGTGCCCCATCTACATGTTTCTCCTGCCGGGGCTCTTGAGCACAAAGCTCACCCACACAAATTACTACTCATCAAATATTTTAGACCACAGCAAATAGTGAGTGTCTTTTACATTGCAACACCGTACAAGCACACACACACACAAAACTAACAAAAGTTTTACTAAAACAGATCCTACCTTTATTATGAAGAATACCCTCTTATATTTTATTTTCCATTCCACTCCTTTTATAAAATGCTGGTTGTGATTCACTAAATTAGTGCTAAGGCCCACAATGAAGTGATTGTTGGTTTGGCTGCGCATTATATGTAGTCACCCAAAGAGCTTTCAAAAATACTAATCCCTAGGTGGCACTCCCGAGGGTTCTGATAGAAATACTCTGGCTTATGGCCTCGGCATCTGCATTATTAAAAATCCTTCAGGTGACTTGATGTTGAGAATTAGGTTGAGAGCTATTTGCCTAGATAGAGCCACAGCTTTCTAACCCCTTTGTTTGTATGCCTGGCCTGTGTTTGATGGTTAACTAGAGTCCTAGCAATGAATGGGCTGTGGCCATCAGAGAAATACATCCTCACTGAAAATATGAAATAATCATTTTGCCTTAAGCAGGGCAAAGGAAACCTGTTCCTTAATATGGTCTGTATGGCATATACTAGTTATTGGAAATTTTGGCATCTAACTGCCTGAGGCAACCAAAATAAAACTACTCATTATTTTCTTCAAAATTCGAAAAATTGGTCATTCTTTTTAAGCCAACCTCCTAACATCTTCAACTTCTGAGATCCATGATTACTGAAAGTCTGCTCTATTTGCCTTCCTAAGTTTCCCGAGTCTATGTCACCATTAGGATTCTCAAATTTGCTTCAATATTTGGAATTTATTCTTGAATCTTCTAGTTACCATGTTTGACACTTAGCCTCCCCTGTGTGTCAGTTCTTTCATCAAAAAATTTATTTCAGTCATTTCTGCCTCATTGCTCTCAAAGTATTGTTGTGGATAAGACTTTTCCATTATAACAAGACATAAATCTGGTAACAAGACGCCCTCTAGTTATTTCACACCTCTAGGTGGTGCATCTTGATGGAACACTGACTCTGTCCCAGCCACTATTTTAGGAACTAGATTACAAAGGGAAACAGTTCTCCACCCTCACTGCCAAGTTGTTCATAGATGGAACAATTGATAGAAAAACAATGGCAATGCAAGATGGTAACTAGACTAGAACCTTGTTTCTGAGGCAGAGGAGCTGAGGGAATGTGAGCTGAGCTCCCTTGGCAGCATCCCTGGAGTTGCCCAGCGCAGCCTGTGCAGAGGTGGTAGAGACGGATCTGACCACACTGGCCACACATGCTATCTGGAGGGCTAAAGCTGAGCTGCACTCAGTGTAATTTTCTTTTTTCTCTGTTATCTTTTTTCCTATTCTCTATAGCTGGTGAGCATTTTTCTTCAACCACTGTGTTTTCATCAGAACCATATTTGAATTCCAAACCATCATCTGATATTTAAAGCCTTAGATATTTAAAACGAGCTAGAAATGTCTTTTCTGGCAGAGATGACGATTTTGTAAACTAGGGATTATGAATAGGGTGAGTGGTCAAACACCATCTGTCCCCTTTAAGGCCATCTTATTTCAGGATGTTGTCTTTTGATTTTTAACTCACTGTAGGAATGGAGTTTATTTAAGCCAGATGTGCTTCCATGGAGTAAAAGTTGACTGGGCAAAGTATGGCAGACTAAATAGTAATAAAGCTAACCTAGACAGGACTTTTAGAGACGTAAGCTATTGCATAAACAATTCTGCTCTACAGAATTTAGTTTAGTTCTCAGAGTATTTGCATTAGGCAGGAGGCAGGTTTCAGAAAACTCGTCTTTCTCCAATAGACTTGAGATTGGGGTCCATGTGATGTTATTTGACTAGAGGACTCAGATATAACTAAGTACTGCTTCTAAGTTACAGAGATTGAATTAAAATTAAGGATCAAGGACAATAAAATACAAAATAGCACTTACATACATATACATTTATTATAAATCTTACTGATATAAAGGACATGTAAGCACACGATTTACAAGTAATAAGTTATAGAATACCCTATATAGTAAATTCCACATAACCAGTTGATTCTCAAGGAATCAGCTTTCACTGATTTTGGCTGAATTCTTGTATCTGCAGTCAACCTGCTGTTACAATTGACAAAAGAAGGTAGTTCTGATAGAAATGCTTATTGATATGTTCATACACATTAATGAATATGAGGAAAGTGAAACAACAAAGATGTATTGGAACCTCATTTGTTCATCAGTTACATGACTGACTTTCTTGCTGAATTGGATCATAGTTTTAGAACACTAGAAAAATAATCCTCAAATTTTGATACTAGTCACGATATAGTGGTTATGAAATACTGTTAAGTTTAATCTGCATTGTTAACATTTTTCCATTGCTTTCTTAAGTCTAGATCAGGTGTTGTCAAATTACAACCAAATTTACCTCATCACCCCAACCCACCTTGATTTTATTTAAAAAATGTTTTATTGGCAGCATGCCCATTTATTTTCATATTGTGTATAGGTGCATTCAAGTTATACCTAGAGTTGAGTAGTTGTGACAGGCATGAACTATAGTCTAAAATATGTATCGTCTAGATCTTTGCAGAAAAAGTCTACTGACTTCTTTTCTAGACAGTCAACAAAACAATAAATCACACTCTGTATATAGTAGTTGCCAACTTCTGTGTTAGGAAAACTCCCTGTCTCATTTCAAGCTACCAATGTGATATCACTGAGTTGAAGTTGGGAAGAGATGCACAGTAGCACAGGATTACATATTATTTTTATTACACTGTTGCAGTTGACATAAAGAATCTCAAAGGCATGAATAATAAAATATTAAATAATAACTAAGAAGTGATGAATTTTGGGTATTTATTATCCTTTGTTTTTAAATATAATTTATTCAATTTTAATTTTATATAATTTACTCAGATTTAAAAGACGACTTGCAAAATCCCTGAACATCTTAAAATTGGCTGTCAGGATTTGGGATGAGATGGCTCCAGCATCCTGTTGTCCATAGCACCCTGGTACATGAGGAGCGACTGGGGCTGAGGCAGGAGGGGCCTGGTTTTGTGGGTATGTTCCTTGCCTGGTGATTAGGAATGACTTCATAAGGGGGAAGGTAGAAATATAGGATGAGAGACCCTTGAAGAATGAGTTGGAGTTTGACTGAAAAATCCCTGAGAACCTATAGTGCTGGCTCAGAGCTGGAGATACAGAGAAGAATAAGACACAAGTGTTGTCTGTAGAGTTTACAACTAATGGAAGAGGTATTCATTTGTCATTAGTCAATCAATAATTTCTTGCTCTTCTACTCTGAGCCCCATGCCATGGATTTGATAGTCAGTAAGATATCAAAAATGAAACACTTTGATGCAAAGTGTTAAATGCCACAATAAATGTTATGAAAACATAGTCAAGGAAGGAATTATCCTGTCTGGAAGGAGTGGAAAGAGCTTTCATAGAACTCTATCTATCTATCATTAGGATACCTTCCATATTTTAAGTAACACTTTGTTTTCAAACTAGTTGTGTTACTGCCTCTAAAAATACTATGGGCTTCTTATCTTTCATGCATCTTACTCTTTATTTGGCCTGGCTTCTCTTATCCTATCTGCCTACCCAAATTCCAAGCACCCCTAAGACTCAGTTCAAATCTGACCTCTCTAGAAGCTTTCACTGACTTCTTCCAGACCATGGTCCGATCTGCCCCCTCTGAGCTCCTGTAGCATTTACCGAGTGTAAAATTCTCTTGAGTATTTTAAAAATTGTTAATGTGCGTCAGCATAAGGTGGAATGAGCATACCACAACCACAATTGCTAGGTGAGTTAGTTAATTTCAGAATTTTAAGGCCATGATACCTAAGATGAATTGAATAAAAATTCATGGAAATTTTTACAAAGTAAAGCACTCCTTTGTTTTAGTGAATATAAGCTTTTGATAGAGTATGACCCCAAAATGTTAAGATATTAAAGTATTTTTATTTATTTTATTTAATTTTTAAATATATTTTATTGATTTTTTACAGAGAGGAAGGGAGAGGGATAGAGAGTTAGAAACATCAATGAGAGAGAAACATCGATCAGCTGCCTTCTGCACACCCTCTATTGGGGATGTGCCTGCAACCAAGGTACATGCCCTTGACTGGAATCGAACCTGGGACCCTTCAGTCCACAGGCCGATGCTCTAGCCACTGAGCCAAACCAGTTAGGGCTATAAAGTGTTTTTATTTTTATTTTTTATTTTATTTATTTATTTATTTATTTAAAATATATTTTATTGTTTTTTTACAGAGAGGAAGAGAGAGGGATAGAGAGCTAGAAACATCGATGAGAGAGAAACATTGATCAGCTGCCTCTTGCACACCCCCTACTGGGGATGTGCCCTCAACCAAGGTATATGCCCTTGACCGGAATCGAACCTGGGACCCTTCCGTCTGCAAGCCAACGCTCTATCCACTGAGCCAAACCGGTTTCGGCTATAAAGTATTTTTAATAAAAGAGTTGGAGTCCAGAGGAAAACCATATAGTATGGTGTGGAGAAGGTGGGCCTTCGCCTCAGGTAGATGTGCGTTCAAATTCCTGCCCTGCCATTTCTTAGCTGTATGACCGTGGATGATACAGCTATCTCACATGACTATTGTGAGGATTACTAGATCATAAAATTCTTGAGTTTATAAACTGAATGCCATTTTTTTTTTCTGTTCGGAGAGCCTGGCACTAAGTTGGTTTGCAATATACATTCATTAAAAGAATGAGTCAGCTCTGTTACTACTTTGAAATCATTTAGAAATATCACTACTTCTTACTGCACTAAAATAGATTCATGGACATTTTCTCCATCCATGTGACCAAAATATAACAACTTACACTGATAACTAATGAAGGAAATAAAAAAGCTAATGTAAAAGGGGAAGTGAAATTTAGCACTCAGTGGATTAGTTAATATGACCCAGTTGCTTTCTGTGGTCACTCAGTCTAGATATATCTGTACTGGTTCCTAAAATCTTAGTGTCCTTCAGTTTTCCACTCATTGGGGATCATGTCCTTCCTAAGTTTTTTATACCTGCAGAATTCCCAAGTGCCAGGCCAATCTGAATTGCCTGTGGTGATGGGGAAAAGGGCGAATGTCATAGGCCCCAGTATTCTCTTCTGTGCTGGTGCTTTTTAGAACTGATATGTGCATCAGAAATACAGCCATATGCTATGAGCAGTTATTATAAGGAACAAAGCTTGTTATGCATTCCTACTTAGCATCTTTACATTGGCACCAACTTTTGAAAGCTGACAGTGATTTACTAATTCCATATGATTCCAGTGTACAATATGTGGTAGGCACAATAATGGTTCCCCAAAGTGTCCACATCTTATTCCAGAACCTACAAATATGTTACCTTTTATGGTAAAAAAAGATTTTGTAACTGTGATAAAGTTAAGGATCTTAAAATAGGGAGAGTATCCTGGATTATCTAGGTGAGCCCCGTGTAATCACAAAAGTCCTTAAAAGATGGAAAAGCAAGTCATGAGAATCAGAGAAGAAGAGGTAAGAATGGAAACAGAGGTTGGAATGATATGATTGCTAATTCCAAAGATAAAAGAAAAGGCAACAAGTCAAGAAATGCAGGTAGCCTCAAGTAACTGGAAAAGGCAAAGAAATATTCTTTCCAAGAGCCTCGGAAAGAATACAGCCTGGCCTACACTCATTTTGGATTACTAATTTCCAGAACTGTAAGATTATACTCTTGTGTTGTTTTTAAGCCACTAAGTCTGTGGGAATTTGTTACAGCAGCCATCAGAAAGTAATACATCATATGTTTCTCTATACAGTGGAGGACAATGACCCATTGCTGCCTGACCTACAAAGGCCTCTGCTTTGATTTCCAGGGCCTCTGTATCTGAACCTACCTCTCTCAAGGGTCTGAGCACTATTTATTTCTTCTCATCAAATTGGTGCTATTACTGTCCCTCTAAAACCCCTAAAACACAATACGTGAACACACACACACACACACACACACACACACACACACACACACACACACACACTATTCCAGTCAGTTTTCTTCTCTCCATACATCCAAATAACTAAATTCTACCAGTTCTTCCAGCCTCATATCTGTTCCAAAAAGACTTCCCTGACTATTTTACCCTCATTGACCTCTCCTGTTACTGAACATTTATAACCAATTCTAAGCAGTTTGATATTTGATAACTATATGTATGTGGGAAGGGTAGGGCACATGCCTTATTTTTCTCTTATGACTCCTTTACTCAGAACTAGATCAATATGGTATTTGTCTTTCTCTAATTTATTTCTCTCAGCATAATGCTCTCAAGGTCCACCCATGTTGTTACAAATGGCAAGCTTTGTTATGGTTGATTTATTTATATGTCTATGTCTATGTCTATGTCTATGTCTATGTCTATGTCTATGTCTATGTCTATGTCTATGTCTATGTCTATCTCTATCTATCTATCTATCTATCTCTATCTATCTATCTATCTGTATTATCTATCATCTATCTATCTATCATCTATCTATCTATCTATCTATCATCAGACATTTTTAAAAATCCATTTATCTGTCTTTGGACACTTACCAGTAGATTGCTCTCATGTCTTGGCTGTTGTAAATACTGCTGCAATAAACATGGGGTGTGTTTATCTTTTTGAGTTAGTATTTTTGTGGGTTTTAATTTTATTTTATAAACACCCAGAAGTGGAATTTCTGGGTCATATAGTGGTTGTCTTTTTAACTTTTTGAGGAAACTCCATATTGTTTTCCATATTGGCTGCACCAATTTACATTCCTACCAACAGTGCACAAGAGTCCCCTTTTCTCCACATCCTTGACAACACTTGTTATTTCTTACCTTTTTGATAATAGTCATTCTAACAGGTGAGAGGTGGTATCTGACTGTGGTTTTGATTTGTGTTTCCCTGATGATTACTGATGTTGAGCACCTTTTCATGTACCTGTTGGCCATCTGTATGTCTTCTTTGGAAAAATGTTTATTCCGATCCTGAGCCTATTTTTTAATATATTTCTTATTGATTTCAGAGGAAAGGAGAGGAAGAGAGAGATGGAAACAGCAATGATGAGAGAGAATCATTGATTGGCTGCCTCCTGCACACCCCACACTTGGGTTCGAGCCTGCAACCCAGACATATACCCTGACTGGGAATCGAAACAAGACCTCCTGGTTCAGAGGTCAATGCTCAACCATTGAGCCACACCAGCTGGGCAGTGAGCCCATTTTAAAAATCAGATTGCTTATGTGTTTTTGTTGTTTGATTTGATTTTTTCCAGCTTTCAGGGCACTATAATATTTTCTTGGAATATAACCTTTGTCTGGATCCTAGGAATTCTCTTTTCTTCTGGTGTTACTTTTCTCAAACCCAATTTCTTTAATGCTTTTCTCTGACTCATTTTCCTTTTCCTCTAACTCCAGACATTTGTGTTCCTTTACCCTTTACTCTCATTGTTCTCTATTCTAAACCAACAATATTGTTTTTAAACCTTGAGGATTAATAGATTTTGGGATGTGTCATCATTGAAAATTATTTCCTCTCAGACTTGATGTGACTTTTTATGCCCAAGTCCAGAACATTTTAAATTATGCTGCTATATATTTGACTAGCTGTATGTTTACTTATCTGTCTTCTCCACTAAACAAACCAATTTCCTTGAAGACAAGAGATGGACTTTCATCTTCTTATCTCTAGGGCCTAGTCAGCTTGAGAATATGGGCCATGTTTATTAAGATATCTGAATCCTTAGTTTCTAACACATTGAAATGCTTTGTGAATAAACAAAACTGGAAAACGTAACTGCCCCTCAATGGAAGATGCATGATTTACTGCCATTAGCTGTTCCATGCACTCAGTTCATCAGCATTAATTTCTTTTCTTAGGAGCCAAAAGTCTCTAAACTTTATGTGTCATACTTCCTCAAGCAAAGATGCCCTGAGTATATTAGAATTCACTTCATCTTTTTTTTTTTTAAAGAAGATATAATTGGCATATAGCATTACATTAGTTTTAGGAGTACAACATAATGATTCAGTATTTGCACATATTGCAAAATGATGGCCACGATGTTTAGTTAACATCCATTACCATACATAGTTAAATTTTTTTTCTTGTGATGAAAACTTTGAAGATCTACTCTCTTAGCAACTTTCAAATATAGAATGCAGTATAGTTAACTATAGTCACCATGCTTTATATTATACTAGAGGCCCAGTGCATGAGATTCGTGCAATAGGGGCGTCCCTAGCCTGGCCTATGCCCTCTCATAGTCCAGGAGCCCTCAGGGGATGTCCAACTGACAGCTTAGGCCCTCGCTCCCAGTGGGGAGATGATCTAAGCCAGCAGTCGGACATCCTTAGTGCTGCCATGGAGGCGGGAGAGGCTCTCACCACTGCTGCTGCGCTCGCCAGCCATGAGCCTGGCTTCTGGGCTTCTGGCTGAGCGGCGCTTCCCCTATGGGAGCACACTGACCACTAGGGTGCAGCTCCTGCATTGAGTGTCTGCCCTGTGGTGGTCAGTGCATGTCATAGTGACTGGTTGTTCCACTGTTCGGTCGATTTGCATATTAGCTTTTTATTATATAGGATGCCCAGGGCTTAATTATTTTATAACTGGAAGTTTGTACCTTTTGACCACAAACTGTTGAATAAAAACAAATATACAAACAAATAAGTGTGTGTGTGTGTGTGTGTGTGTGTGTGTGTGTGTGTGTGTGTGTGTGTAGAGGGGGAGAGAGAGAGAGAGATAGGTTGAGAAAGAGAGGAAATGTGGCAAAATATTAGCAATTACAGAATCTAGGTAAATTGCTTATGGAAGTTTATTTTGTATTTAAAGATTTTTTTTTAAAAATTAAAAGTTAGTAAAAACATGCAAGGATCTAGAAATTGATTTTCTTAAAACTACTCATGCTTGCTTTCCTCTTTGAGAAGTTTCAAGAGCCTTCAGAAGTATGCAGTAGCTCTGTCATCCACACTTCTGTCCCTTTCCTTTTTCCTTTCTAATGCTCTGTAGGCTGAGCTGTTTTCTTCTGGCTCCCAGGAAACCTAGAATTTACTTTCTGCTTATGCAAATGTCTGCAGCTCCAAGTTCCTGGAGAGACATCTCAATTAGCAAGGTATTTAGACTCGAGAGGCTGGAGGAATGGTGCCCAGGAAGCAGGGCAATTTACTCTTGGAAACATGTTACCAGAAACTAGGTGGAGGCATTGGGCGAGTGAGTTTGAGCCTACAGGATCAGCTTTGACAAGGAGGTAGAGAAGTGAATTCCTGGTCTCTACATTCTAGATATTTTCTCCTTCCCTCTTTTGGTTCCCCTCATCAAATTATTCTGATTTCATTTTCTTTTTCTGTTTTGCAATTTCTTTTATTGTAGTAAATACAACAATATAAAATTTACTATCTTGACTAATTTTAAATGTACTAATTTTAATTCATATTGTTGTGCAACCATCACTACTACCCATCTCTAAAATTCTTTCCATCTTGCAAAATGGAAACTTTGTCCCCATCCTATATAATAAAAGCCTAATATGCTAAGTGTCCAGTCATCTGGTCATCCATTCAACCAATCAAAGCGTAATATGCTAATGATATGCTAAGCCCGCTCAACTGCTTGCTATGATGTGCACCAACCACCAGGGGACAGATGCTCTGACCTGTAGGTTGGCTTGCTGCTGGGGTCTAGCAGATAGGGACTGAGCAAGATGGGCTGGACACGCCCTGGAGCCCTCCTGTGTCCTTCTCTGGCCCCAATTGTGTAGTGGTGGGGTCCCTTAGCCTGGCCTGCATCCTCTCACAATCTGAGACCCCTCGGGGTATGTCAGCGAGCTGGTTTCGGCTCTATCCCACAGGCCAGGCCAAAGGAACCCACTGGTGCACAAACTCATGCACTGGGCCTCTAGTTATACAATAACTCCCCATTTCCTTCTCATACCAGCTCCTGGCAACCATCAGAGGCTGTCTCTATGATTTTTACTACTCTAAGTACTTCATATAAGTGAATTCATACAGTATTTGTCTTTTTGTGACTGGCTTATTTCAATGACTGTAATGTCCTCAACATTCATCCATGTTGTAGAATATGTCTGAATTTCCTAACATTTTAAAGCTTAATAATACAGGGTGGAGTAAAAGTAGGTTTACAGATATGAGTACACAAAAACAGTTTATTCTTATATTTTTAATTATTGTGTTATTTTCCACGTGGAACAACTGTAAACTTACTTTTGCCCCACTCTGTATTTCACTGTATGGACATACCACATTTTGTTTATCCATCCACCTGTTGCTAGACATGTGGGTTGCTTACATGTTCTAGCTATTGTGAATAATATTGTAAGGACACAGGTATACTTATATCTCTTTAAGACCCTGCTTTCAATTCTCTTGGGTATATGCCCTGAAGTGAAATTACTAGATCATATGGCAATTCTGTTTTTAATTATTTGAGGACCTATCATACTGTTTTCCACAGTGGATGAACTATTTACATTCCCACAAAGAGTGCACAAGGGCTCCAGTTTCTTCACAACAATCTCAGTAACACTTGTTATTCGCTGGTGTTTTATTATTATTATTTTTTTTGTTTTATAATAGCCATTCCATGGGTGTGAGGTGGTATCTCATGCTGGCTTTGGTTTGCATTTCCCAAATTATTAATGATGTTGAGCATCATTTCATGTGCTTACTAGCTATTTTATATATCTTTTTTGAAAAAATGTCTGTTGAAGTCCTTTTCCCATGTTTGAATAGAGGTTTTTGTTGTTATTGAGTTTTAGTAGTTGTCTTTATTTTCTGGATATTAATCCCTTACCAGATATACGGTTCTCAAATATTATCTCCCATGTTACATGTTTCCTTTTTTACTCTATCAATGGTGTCTTTTAAAAAAAATTTAACTGAATTTATTGAGGTGACATTGGTAATAAAATTACATAGGTTTTAAGTGTACAATTCTATCATACATGATCTGTATATTGTATTGTATTTATCACCAAAGTCAAGTCTCCTGCTGTCATCATTTACCCTCTCCTACCTCTTCTACCCCCTTTCCCTCTGGTAATCACCATACTGATGCCTCTGAGTTCTATTTTTGCTTAATCCCTTCACCTATTTCACTTAGCCCCCCCACATCCCTCCCCTCTGAAACCTGTCAGTCTGTTTTCTGTATCTATGAGTTTGATTCTATTTTGTTTATTTTGTTCACTAGATTCCACATATAAGTGAAATCACATGACATTTGTCTTTCTTTGACTGGCTTATTTCACTTAGCATAAATGCTCTCCAGGTCCATTCATGCTGTCGCAAAAGGTACGATTTTCTTTTCTTTTTTTTTTTTTACAGCTGAGAGAATTCCACTGTGTAAATGTACCACAGTTTATTTATCCATTCATCTATTGATAGGCACTTGGGCTGCTTCCATATCTTGGCTGTTGTAAATATCAATGCCATGAACATAGGGTGCACATATTCTTTCAAATTAGTGTTCTGGGTTTCTTCCAAGATATTCCCAGAAGTGGAATTCTTGGGTCCTAAGGCAATTTTATGAGGAAATTCCATATTGTTTCCCACAGTGGTTGCACCAATCTGTGTTCCCGCCAAGAGTGCACAAAGGTTCCCTTTTCTCCACATCCTCGTCAGTACTTGTTCGTTGTCATTTTTTGGTGGAATGTTTGGAGTTCTCTATATACAGTATCATGTCATGTGCAAATAATGACAGTTTTACTTTTTCCTTTCCAATTTGAATGCCTTTTATTTCTTCTTCTTGTCTGATTGCTGTGGCTAGGACTTCCACTACCATGTTGAATAAGAGTGGTGAAAGTGGACATCCCATCTTGTTTCTGTTCTTAAGGGGAACACTTGTAATTTTTGCCCTTTGAGTATATATTGTTTGTGGGTTTATCAAATATGGCCTTTATTATCTTGAGGTATGTTCCCCATATTCCCACTTTGCTGAGAGTTTTTAAAAAAATCATAAATGGTGCTAGATTTTATCAAATGCTCTTTCTACATCTACTTTTAAGAATGAATTGAGGCAGTGATTTAGTAATGCTAGGAGGAAAGTTATAGTTCTGACCTAACGCATGGAAAATTATAGCAGAAATAGTTTGCAGTTTGAATTTTCCATTCATTTTGCTCAGATTGTGGTAACTGAGATTAAAACAATTAGACTCTACTCAAGAGGACAATTTATCTTATGATTCAGTGGTAACAAATGATCTTCAATAGTCATGGTATCAGATAGCAAGCCGGGTCCTATTTCATGTAATCACTTTCTACTATAATTGTATCATACTTTGGTTCAACCACAAAAACCACATTCAAAAACAAAGCTCAATACAAATGAGTTACCTACAGAAGAAAGGTTCTTACATCAATGCAATATTCACCTTCGACTGTCTGCTCACACACCACCACTGACTCTCTCCTTCTTCAATAGTGACGTTCATTCCTAAGACCTTACTTCCTAGCACTTTCCGTGCGTCCTATGCACAGGCTGAATATAAGGTGAATCAATACTCCTAGGTAGAGAGCTGCAGGAAGCCACTGCCCTGAATAAAACTGTCTGCAGATGTCCTTCATGGTGAGCAGACCACAAATAGCATCTGCTATAAGGTCCCTGGCCTTGGAGACAGAGAAACAAAGGCTGTCCATTACTCTTGGCTTTGAGGGTTCAGCCTTGAGAATTATGAGTCATCAGGAAAGTAGAAATGGATGGGCCTTTGGGAGGAAATCTGGCAGCACTTCAGAGGCTGTTGATAACATCTACAGTTCTTGGGATTTGCATGCCAGGCTGCCGACTAGACATCCACAGGAAGGGAAGACTTGCACATAATTTTTAAGACTTCCAAAAAGAAAACCAAAAAAAAAACCCAAAAAACACACAAACAAAAACCCAAAACCACCACACCCGCAAAATGCTGTGAAGTGCAGCTTGTGGAAATCAGACCCAACTGGGACTTGAGAAGATCAAATGACTAATCCACCCACTATGTTCTCATTGATTTCACTATGAATAAAAATAATTCAAGCGGAAGAGGAGAGGAAAGATGAAGCAACGACAGGGAACAAGACTGAAAAGGGAAGTCAGGTTCAGAGATGTTCCTGATTCTCCTCGTTACATGAAACCAATGGGAGGTGAATTTTAGGAATTATCCAAGGGGAAAGTACCAGGTTGGCAGAGTCTACTCTTCCTCTCGCACACTCAGCTATTACAGCTCAGTAAGTGTAAGTGTTACTAAGCTCCTTGAGATAGAGTTTCACAATCAGGGTGGGAAGGTGAAGACCTACTTTTGGTCACAAGCTCCCCCAAATAAATTGCCTTTAATTTGCTTTCAAATCTAAAGGAACAAGGCAATCTCCAGTAGAACCCAGTATGTTTGGTGTGGAAGTAGCAGACAGTTTGTTGTTTTTTTAAGTGAAAAAAGCTCTCCCTGAGGTAGAAACACTTACCCAGCTGTTTTGGTTGTTAAAAGGACCAACCTCTTGTGGCAGATTGTACACGTGAAGGAAACTATCTTGTCCCCCTTTAAGGGATGAAATGCTGCAAAGGGCTGCTGCATCCCCATGGCAGACAGCTTGGAGGGAGGAGCCGAGGTGGGAGCACCACACCAGCGCTGCTGCTTCCCAGGTAGGAAGGTCAGTGACCCAGGGCAGGGCTTTGGCGTTGAGGGTGCAAATGTGACCTGTAGGTCACTTGGGAACCTTTTCTGCCACAATTGAGAGAATAACAATTTCCCATTCTCCACCCTCCCAGTGGCCATCCTTATAGCCTCTTGCATGGAGAGGTAGGAATGGTTGTGGTCTACTTGAAGCTGGGGAGATACTGTCCCTGTACCCAAGCCACCAGCCTGTGTAATAAAACAAACCATCCCCAAGTTCTGCAGGTATAGAAGCCCCAGAATACATCCAAATTTTACATTAATAATTGTTTTAATTATTTAAGATGGATAGCCTAGGAGCTTATGTCCCTAGGATTCCCCCAAGTTATGGTTGAGTCTTTTCCCCAAGCGTGTCTCATGTCTGAGGAATCACTAAGCCTTCTGGGCTACAATAGCTGAGTTATGCAAGAGGATGAGTGGAGTAGACTCCGCCAACCTGGTACTTTCCCCTGGGATAATTCATAGAATTCACCTCCCATAGGTTTTATAGGTAACAAGGAGAATCAGAAACATCAGGACAAAAAACAACCCTGGCAATGGGCAAGGAGACACCTGATTGGTGGTGTTGCTCTTATATCAATCAGGGGCAAAGCAGATGTACAGTCCTTAGTTCATCCTAGCTTGATGCCTGTGTCGGTGGCCAGAGCTGTTTCATGCCTGAGGTACATAAAAACAAAAACAAACAAAAAAACAAACAAAAAAACAAAAAAAAACACACAACACAACACACACACACACACACACACACACACACACACACACATAAACAACAACAACAAAAAACCCCAATTAGTATTATTGTTGTTGGGATCATTTTCTGAGAGTCCTTTCCAGACAGTAAAGTTAAGAGAGTAGCCAACCGATACATATGGGTGACAAAAGGTGGCTCCAGATGGGTTCAACTGCTTTTACAAATAGCCCAAAGTTCTCCTTTGAGAACTATATCTAAGTTTTCTGCGTTTAGTTGGAAAGTCATTTACTCCTTTCTTAATCATTGAGGTGAAAGGTCACATTGTTTTGATTAAACAAAAAAATATTCTTGGTACAAAGGAAGTAAGTGCTAGGATTGTGTTTTGTTCTGCTTTTTTCAGCCCAATTTCCCCAGAACTGGAGAACTAAAGATCCTGTAATCAGGGAACTACATAGCAAATTAATTGTACTAATGTGTGAACCCAAACCTGGGCAGTGGGCTAGAGTTAGATGCTTAGAAACATGATCATAGCCGGTGGTCTCTCTGTTTCATAACTTTTCCTAAATTCTTAATTAAGCCATCTAATCTGACAAAATTTAAAAATTGCTTGTCCTTTCTTTCAGATCAAGCAGCTGGAATACTCTATGGTATTTAGATAAATTTTGTATCAAAAAATACAACAAATCTTTGTATCAACCAAGTGCAACTTCCTGACTCTTCTATTTTTTTTAAAAAAATATATATATTTGTTTAATTTTTATTGATTTCAGAGAGGAAGGGAGAGGCTGTGAGAGATAGAAACATTGATGATGAGAGAGTCATTGATCGGCTGCCCCCTGCATGCCCCACACTGGAGACTAAGCCCGAAACCCTGGCATGTGCCCTTGACCAGAATTGAACCTAGAACCCTTTAGTCCTCAGGCTGACGCTCTATCCACTGAGCCAAACCAGCTAGGGCTCTTCTATGCTTTTTTCACACCTCCCTGCTATTTCTTCTACCAGGAATCTCTTCTCTCTTTTCCTGACTCTCTAAAAAGCTCAACTCACTCCTCAAGTCTCAGTTCAAGTGACACTACTTTAGTTATGCTCTGAGGGAGCATCTGTTAGAGTATCTATTCCCCAAAATTCACAATTATTGGGGATTTTCTGTGGTGTGGTGGTTGTTGGATCTCTTCTTCTAGGCGAGGTTTTCTGAAAGCATAATCCTTGGGTCGCTGGCATCAGAACACCTGGTGGCAGGCAGAAGGAATTATTGAAATGCATGGTCCTGAGCCCCACTCCTCACGTTCTCAGTCAGAGTCTCAGGGATCTCTGTTGAGTGAATCCCAGGAATTTGCATTTTTACTAAGCTCTTTAGGAGATTCTTAGGCAAATAAAAAATTGAGAACCACTGCAGTATACTATATAAGAGCAATAAAGACTACATGTTTATTCATCTTTGTGTCCCTAGCTAACTAGCAGGTAACCAGGTATTTAGTTGGTGTTTAACAAACATTGAATGATAAATAAATGCCTAATGGAGACTGCATACTTTATTCCTTCCTTATTATTTTCATTTAGTCATTTATTAAGAATCTACTATAAGCCACACATTCTTCTAGGAACTAGGACTGTAATGGTGAGTAAGTCCCACTCATCCAGAGTCTATTATCACATGATTTCTTCTAAACTCTGTTACTATTGCCAGTTGCATAGACATCCAGCTCCTTATTCAGATGTTATCACTCATTACCCATCATTTTATGCATCTGCTTAATTTTCACTTTCCATAATGCCTAGCCTCACTCCTTAAATTCTGCCACATCTGCAAGATCCAGTTTAAGTTTCATTTCCTTCACAAAGTCTTGTTCCTTAACTCGTTAGTTCTATCTTTATCTTTCCCCTTCTTAATCACTCAAAGATAGCTCCTCTCAATTGCTTCAGCAATTGCTTCATTAAATATTTGTTTGAGGAAGGATGTCCCATGTTATTTTCTAATTGTGTCATGGATATGTATCACAGGACTCTTACACTAGATTGTAGATTTTATGAACACAGGAGCCAGACTGTCTTTTTCGGCAAGTTCCAAGGTTCTCAGCATTTCATTTACTTGCTCACTTCTGCATTCAACCCGTAAACATTTAGGGAGCACCAACTATGTATGAGATACTATTGGCCAGTCCAGATGACCTAAGTTTGTACTCAAACCAAACCAAATGAATCAGCACCTTTAAGGTGGGGCCCTAGCATTGATTTCCCTAAGTAGCCAGGTAGCCAGCTAATGCTAAAGGTAAATATTTCAATGAACTAATCCTTTTGGCTCCAAATCCCATATTAAATTTATTCCAACACTTTATTTATTCTGCCTCTACACCCAGTCAAATAAATAGGTCTGAAAGACTCGGGCCCATTCCATAATCCCCTGCATGATGAGGGATCTGTCACTTCTACAAAGAGTAGGGATTAGGAAGAGTAGCAGATTAAGAGAATGTAGAGAAGGGTAGGTATGAGGAGACTGAGAATTGTGTCATTGTGATTTCTATGAGTCCTGAGTAAGCCTGTTGTCCCTGGACAAAAATATGTATGTGTGTGTACACACACACACACACACACACACACACACACACACACACACATCTACGTGGCTTGCTTTTGTACTTTTATATGTGGCTAGAAGCAGAGTATCCCAAGAGAGCAAAACAAAGTAAAAGGAAAAGTGATACAGGCTATTCTGTTGTATAGTTTGCCTTTACTAAAAAACAAAACAAAAAACAACAACCACACCAAAAAGCAAAAAACAGTTCCTTTTGACTAACAAATTCTATGCTTCATCTTGAACCAGAACTACTAAAAACAACATATTTTAACAATGTTGTTATCTTCCAACATCTTCTACAAATATTTATTGAATGAATCCGTGAACTCAAGCCGAGTAACATTAATATAAACACACATGTTCGGATGTAAGCAGCTTTTCTATGAGGTTTCTTGGGTAGCTATTAACCTTAAATAGCAGTTCCCAAACTTTGCTGAACATTAGTCTTCTGGGAAAATCCCAGTGCCCAGGTCAAACCCTTTGTCAATTAAGTCAAAATATCTGGGAGTGGCAAAGAAAAAACTGGATTTGTAAAGATTCCCAAGTAATTCCAATGTGTAGCAAAATTAGAGAACTGCTGTCCTAGTAGATTTTTGTTGCATGATTGAAAAATACCTGGAGGATAATTAATCATAATAAATAAATATCATTGGGTCTATAGTGCTTGGATTTCTAGAGGAACAAGATTATGTGTATATTTTACGGAACTAGTCTTATATCTACCTGCATTTGTATTGCATTAATTTATATGTGTGAAGGGTAATTCCAAAAGAGCGATTTGTTCAAAAGCCCTTGGGTAGGTAGCATATGAGTTGGACTGTGACATAATATCCAGCATTCTTTTTTTTTCCCATTACCCCCCACCTCCCATTTATGCCCCCACCCCCCTGTTGTCTGTGTCCATTGATTAGGCTTATATGCATGCATATAAGTCCTTTGGTTGATCTCTCCCCCTTACCTCCACTGTCCCCTACTTCCCCTGAGGTTTGACGTTCTGATTGATGTTTCTCTGTCTCTGGATCTATTTTTGTTCATCAGTTTATGTTGTCCATTATATTCCACAAATGAGTGAGACAATGTGATATTTATGTTTCTCTGCCTGGCTTATTTCACTTAGCAAAATGCTCTCCATCTCCACCCATGTTGTTGCAAATGGTAAGAACTCCTTTTTTTACCACAGTAGTATTCCACTGTGTAGATGTACCATAGTTTTCTAATCCACTCATCTGCTGATGGGCATTTGGGCTGTTTCCAAATCTTAGCTATTGTAAATTGTGCTGCTATGAACATGGGGGTGCATATGTCCTTTCTGATTGATGTTTCTGGTTTCTTGGGATATATTCCTAGAAGTGGGATCACTGGGTCAAATTGGAGTTCCACTTTTAGTTTTTTGAGGAAACTCCATACTGTTCTCCACAGTGGCTGCACCAGTCTGCATTCCTAGCAGCAGTGCACAAGGGTTCCTTTTTCTCCGCATCCTCTCCAGCACTTGTCATTTGTTGACTTGTTGATAATGGCCATTCTGACAGGTGTGAGATGGTACAGCATTGTTGTTTTGATTTGCATCTCTTTGATGATTAGTGACTTTGAGCAGGTTTTCATATGTCTCTTGGCCTTCCTTCTGTCTTCTTTAGAAAAGTGTCTATTTAGATCAGTTGCCCATTTTTTGATTGGGTTGTTTATCTTCTTTTTGTTAAGCTGCATGAGTTCCCTGTAAATGTTGGAGATTAAACACTTATCATTGATATCATTGGCAAATATGTTCTCCCGTGCAGTGGGCTTTCTTGTTGTTTTATTGATGGTTTCATTTGCTGTGCAAAAGCTTTTTATTTTGATGTAGTCCAATTTGTTTATTTTCTCTTTAGTTTCCATTGCCCTAGGAGCAGTATCAGTGAAGAAATTGCTTTGGCATATGTCAGAGATTTTTCTGCCTGTGGATTCCTCTAGTATTTTTATGGTTTCCCGTCATATGTTTAAGTCCTTGATCCATTTTGAGTTTATTTTTGTGTACGGTGTAAGTTGGTGGTCTAATTTCATTTTTTTGCATGTATCTGTCCAATTTTCCCAACACCATTTATTGAAGAGACTGTCTTGACTCCATTGTATGTTCATGCCTCCTTTGTCAAATATTAATTGAGCATAGTGATTTGGGTCGATTTCTGGGTTCTCTATTCTATTCCATTGATCTATATGTCTGTTCTTGTGCCAATACCAGGCAGTTTTGAGAACAGTGGCTTTGTAATACAGCTTGATATCTGGTATTGAGATCCCACCTACTTTGTTCTTCTTTCTCAGAATTGCTGTGGCTATTCAGGGTCTTTTTTTATTCCAGATGAATTTTTGGAAAGTTCGTTCTAGGTCTGTGAAATATGCCGTTGGTATTTTAATGGGAAGTGCATTGAATTTATAGATTGCTTTGGGTAGTATGGACATTTTGATGATGACGAGTCTACCAATCCATGAACATGGTATGTTCTTCCATCTGTTTATGTCTTCCTCTATCTCTTTTTTCAGTGTCGTGTAGTTTTCCGCATATAGGTCTTTTACCTCCTTAGTTAAGTTTATTCCTAGGTATCTTAATTTTTTTTTGGTGCGATGGTGAATGGGATTGCTTTTTTAGTCTCTCGTTCTGTAAGTTCATTATTGGTGTATAGAAATGCAATATCCAGCATTCTTATTAGGGGTTCCAGAAGCTAGTATTCCAAGAGTTTGTCTTTTTGTGGTAAATACCATCTAATGACAGCAGATGGAATCCAGAATGATGTAAGGAGGTAGATGTCAACCTGTAAAAAAAAAATAGTTGAAAGAATATAAAAATCAACTAAGAAAAAAATTATGATTTTATTTTAGTCATAGGAATTTAATAGTGGAATGTGAGGTTACACATTACATTCTGCACTATTGCATAACCCAGGGCATGGCATTTATATAAGAAAAAAAAGTGATAGAATGGGGATAAGTGGACTTATTACTTGGTCATCTACTGTTTGTCACCAGGCATTTGACACATCATCATGACTAATCTGGCCATGAACTATGTAGAGTGAATGTTGTCTCCCTTTTCCAGATAAAGAAATTGTGGCTCAAAAAGATTACTTGGAATAAATTTAACTAAGTAAATGAGTTTAAATTGCAAAAGTAAGCTAATACAGAATTAAAGTATTTTTTGTGTGTTTTTTTTTCATTGTGTCAAAAGGACAAGGTTTTTCCAGATATTAAGAAAAGTTTTCTACTGAGAAAGCAAAGATTCTATGTTTCATTAAAATAGTTATGTGTTATGTTGTGTTAATCAGCTACTTGATTAACTTAAGGAAACCATCTTTTTTCATTTTAAGAACTAAAGTTTGATAGCCTGTATTTATGTTTGATACCTTTTATTCTCATTTTGGGTAAGTACATAATTTAATATCTATCTATATATATATAAAACCAATGACTGGAATGCTGTAAGGACCAGAACGACCGGTCGCTATGATGCCCACTGGGGCCAGCACACCACCCCATCGTGGGTGGGACTGGCAGCCAACCTCCCGCGGCCCCTCCCCTTGCCCAATCCCATCCCAGATCAGACCCCCATCCCGATTAGGGTCGGGGCCGGCCTGCCAACCACCAGCAGCCCCTTCCCCCAGCTGGCACTGCCCATTATTGGCCCCCACCACCCTGATAGGTCCATGGCCCATCCCCCCAGACAGCTCTGCCTCTGATGGGCCCACCCCACACCAATCAGGGGTGGGGCCGGCCAGCCAACCACCCACGGCCCCTTCCCTTGGCAGGCCCAGCCCTGATTGGGCCCTGATCAGGGTTGGGCTGGCTGGACCCCACCTGTGCATGAATTCGTGCACTGGGCCTCTAGTTGTTTCGTAATGACAAAATGGTTAATTTCCTAAGATGACAAAGCTCTCAGTAGCAAAGCTAGAATTCAAATTCAGATTGACCTGTCTCCAAGATTTACATCTATTCCATTGCACAGACCATACATGGTCCTTCCTCTCTCCTGTATCTCATCTGGGTGCACAGTCTGTGTGCTCTGCAGTAACAGGCTATGTCTTTGAAGAGAATAGAGTTACTAATTACTGATGCTAACAAACAGGAACTAGCGTCATCTGTCCCTGTGAGCTGCCGAGTGTAGCTGGGTGGAGATAGTCATGTGGGAGAGATTTGGTCTCTTACGTTTGAGGAAACTGGAAATGCTTAGCAAAAAGCTTGTGCTGATTTTAATAAATTCTTTCCTGGAGAAAATTAGTCTCTGACATCAGTATCTTCCAAGATTGAAAGCAGTTTAAACTTGGAACATCTTCCAGAGGCCAGAGAACACATTTCTTTCTTCATTTCCAGAAACACTCAGAAGAGAGGATGCAGTTTGCTAGGAGTAGCGCTGCCTTTGGGACTGTGTCTCTGGATATTTTTAGAACTTCCATCTGTTGTGGCTGAGGGTGGGAGATGAGATCCTGGTGGTCTGTTATGAAGAGCTACTGTGACTCACCGCCATGCCCTTAGATATTCTCCAGCTACTCCAACCGCATCCTTGGTTTGCATCATTAGTTTTCCTCATTCATTAGATTTGAAGACTCTCAGCTCCCATTCCACTTTCTTTCTATTGCATCACCTCATTGGTTTATGGGAAAGACAATAGATATGTCAACAAGGCAAGTCTACTCTGCCATGCTGCTGCCATTGGCAGGTTGCTTGCACCCTGCTGGTAGACAAGCTGGAGACCCCTTTGTTGTGTGTAGGTCTGATGGCAGTGGAATTACTCAAGCATCCCCCTCGCTTCAAAATCCCTTGATAATCTCCACTGCAATGGCCTTTGTTTCCTTTTTTGCTCTATCTCCCTATGGCCATATCTGTTCTTTATACCAACTGGAAATGTTCTATGGTAGAAACTAGTATCATAGCCTTCTCTCCCTTTAAGACCCTAAGTCACATGCCATAACTTTAACATAATCAAGAGTTCTAGTCCCTCTGCAGTTGCCTTTTATCCCCATACACTACCCATCTCCTGGCTTTACTTCTTTTTTATGCAGGCCTTCCCCATGCTGCATCATTTCATCCACTTCATCCGCATGACAGAATCTCCAACATTCCAGGGCTCTTTCCCTATCTACACATCTGCAGATAGCAAACCATGGCGTCACCCAACTCTCTGCTTTCTCTACTCCTACAACCACTTACTGCAACACACACACACACACACACACACACACACACACACACTGCATACTATGCAAATTGGTACTGTTGTAAATGTTTGTATTCAATTTGAGCTGGATATTCACCACCACTTGACAATACTTTGAGTAATAGCTATATTTTAGGCCTTATATTATTACTCTGGCATTAGATGGTATTTGTTTGAAAACCATTTCTCCTTTGCCATTTTTTCCTCCAGATTCTCCACTAATCTAACCATTTCTTTGCAGTCACCTTTGTTGACTAATCTTTTTCCACCTGCATTTTAAATATTATCCCTAATCGGTCCTTGATTCTCTTAATTTCTATTTTATTCATTATTTTATGCATCCATGGTATCCACAATCATCTGTGGATGACAGTTCCCAAATCTCTATTTTAAGACTTAATACCTTGCCTGAGTTAGTTTCATGTCAGACTCCCTACCTGACTTGTCCTCAGTTTTCTCCCTTGTAAAACAGAGAAAGCAATCATATTCATCTCAGAGGCGTTTGGGATGTTGAGAGCATTGAAGGAAATGGCATGTAAAGTATAGAATGCAGCTTCTGGGGAAAAAAGAATGTGATAAATGGGGAACTATTGTTATTGCTATTGTTCTATAGTTTAATATATATGTAAAATCCCCAGGTTTTCCTTAACACAGACAACAGAGCCTCCAGCGTATGATGCAGAACATTGAAGTGGATAGTCAGAGACCTCTGCCCTATACATTAATTGGTCTGAGTAGATTCTTTATAGGCCCCAATTCCGCCCAAAATGGGAAAATATGAAGTGCACTGTCCAGTATGCAAGCTATTCAAACTTGCATATCAGACCAGTGGAAAAGTCAAAAGGTGAATCTAGTCCTTAATTTCCAGATAATGCTCAGCTAAAATTTGAACAATGGATAGTCAGGGTGTTAAGAAATGCTGGTAGTTGTATTTAGATTAAAAGAAGATGCAGGATCTAAATGCCTCAAATGATTGTGAAGTCACAATGTTTAGTGTGGTTTTCATAACCAGACACAGGATCATTGCAGCTAAAGTGGATGATGCTCACACCTTACTGGGTGTTAGGCAAGGAGATTTATAAAGGATCCTTTTTCACTATTTCTCGCTAAGAATTTACTATTATGAATGGATTGGCTACATCTATGACCAAACAAAGACTTTCACATGAATAAAATCTAAGGAAGCATCTGCTATGACTCTCTGCCTTCCCAGACAGAGGCCTGATGAAGCTATGGACTCAGCTGGGATGCGATATTGCAGGAGCCTGAGTTGGTGATCATTTCTCAAAAGGAATAATCAAAAACAGTGAGATGAGAAAAGCAAAACAAAGTGTCAGACAGAAATCCACTTTGAAGAGCTTATCATAAGAAACCAATCAGAGATCTAGGCAATGATTTGTGAGCAAGAATGTTCATATGAACATTCTTTTTTTCAATGGCAACAACCCAAATGGAAACAACCCAAATATACTAGGACATAGACTCAATAATGTCTGGTACAGTCATATGATTGAATAGGAATTGCAACCAAAAGCTAATGTAAAAAACATGTCCTTAAGAGTATTATTGCCATGAGAAAAAAAAACAACCATGATATAACCCTTAGAGGGAAATCATAAGACAGAATATAGAAGGTGATAGTAGTTTTGTAAAAAGAAATATGTATATATAAATCACCAGGAGGAATATTGCAAAACATCAGTAATGATGGTATCTAGAGGTATGATTGCTGGTGAAATGAATATTCTTTTTCTCTGTACTTAAAAATATTTCTTCATATTTTACTTACATTATTTACTTATTTTTATAATGTTATAATGGAAAATTATACTTAAGAATGTAAAAGGCAAAAAAATGCAGAAGGTGAATTTCTTGGCAAAAAGCCAATAGGTTTGAGAAAGGACAGACCTTTTAAAAAGGAGAACAATTCAGAGGCAGAATTAAAACAATTTCAAGTTGAAGATTGGGTACTGGAAGTCTTGAGCACAATCAGAGAGGGGGATATATCATGGGCATGGAAGAGGAGTGAGTAGGACAAGGAAGCATACTGATAGCACAACATACATCTGCCTGCTGCAAGTCACCCCAAATGTTCTCTTAATTTTCCAAAGTTAAAATTCATTTGTCCAGTGAATTCACTAGGGAAGTGTTGTGTGTGTGTGTGTGTGTGTGTGTGTGTGTGTGTGTGTATGCCATTGTTGGGGATTATTTCTAAAACAGTTCCTTTCAAGGGTGAGGGGTAGTGGTACAATCTTAAGCTGGTATAGCTGCCCCCAAAAGCTGATATAAATCTATTTGAATCCAATAAAATAGATTTTAAAACTAAAATATTATCAGCTAAGAAAGCCATCACTACATAAAAATAAAAGTTTTAAAACACTAAGAATATAAAGCAATCTTAAACATGTATGCCTTTAATAAAATAATCTTGAAATATATAAAAGAAAATAGATAAAATTACAGGAATAACATTATCAACCCACCATTATAGTGGGTGACTTCAACATATCTCTTTTGATTTTCAACGTTATACACATTAATCGCAAAGAAATAGAAGATGTAAAAAATACCTAAAACATTCTTAACTTAATGAGCACATATAGATTTATGTATTTGAGTTACAAAAAACAAATTTTTCTAAAGCACACATAGGACACATATAAAAATTGATTATATATTAGGCTATAAAAAATCCTTACTAAATTTCTAAAAATAGACATTATACAGACCATTGTCCTTGACCTCAATAAGTATAAGTTACAAATTAATTTAAAATATATTAATATAAAACCCCCACATATATAGAAAATAAAGTAAACTGCTATGTAATTTATGGGATAAAAAGAAATCATAATAAAAATGTTAAGAGATAGTACTGAATGATAACTTTAAAAGACTGACAAAATTTGTGAAGTGTAGAAAAAAAATGGTGCTTTCAAGCAAATATGTAGCCACAAATAATTGTTTTAGAAAACCAAACAGAGACTGAAAAATAATGAGTTATGTGTACACATTATGCAGAAAGAAAAGAAAAACAAAATAAACCCCCCAAAGAGGAAAGAAGGATATAATAAAAATAGAATTAGGAATCAATAAAATAGACTTTAAAACTAAACTATTACACAACAGAGAAGAACAACACAGCAAAAGTTAATCTTATTTTTAAGTAGCTAACAAAATAGACCAAACTCTGGAGAAACCACACATTAGTATATTATGAAAAAAGGAGTATGTAAGTAATAAAGCAGGCTATAATAAGTTAATATTAATAATTATAAATAAATAACTTAAAAACTTAAATAAAATGAAGAAACCACCAGAAAATTATAATATACCATTAATAACTCATGATAAAACACAATGACAATCTGTTTCCAAGTTGTTTAGGTGTGAGAGGGTTTCCATCCCACAATATCAACTCCAACCTAAGTGTCTAGGATAGTCAATTTATGAATGTCTTGGGCTCCTGAAGAAAAAGCTGTCCATATGAGGTGGGTAGTTTGGGAGGTAGGCCCTTAAGCAAAATTTTGGAACACTTTAGGATGATCATCCGGTGAGGTTCTGGCTGCTATCCATGAATGCTTCTCAGAGGAGTACAGTGAAAAGGAAAACTCATGTAGCTCCCAACAGCACACATGCAAGTGTCCTCCAATGGAGATCCTAAGTTTGGTAGCTTTGAACTTAACCCCATGCAGGTTGCCCCTGGTACTGTCAACAGTAATACTTAGTCTCATGTTGACTTACCTTTTTAAATTTATTCTTTCTCCATTTCCTGGAATTTCCTCTTTTTTAAAAAAGTGGATTTTAGATAGAAAGGAAGGGAGATGAGAGAAAGAGAGAGTGAGAGAAACAACAATGAGAAAGAAACAGCTTTCTCCTGCACACCCCCTATTGGTGATGGACTTCACAACCCAGGCATGTGCCCTGACCAGGAATTGAACCAGCAACCTTTTGGTGCATGGAACAACGCCCAATACATTGAGTTAACATGGGCCAGAACTGGAATTTCCTCTTTCCCCCCACTATCTTCCAAATCTTTTCATTTTATCCCTTCCTCTCATTTTTAAATTCACATCCCAGAGATGCTTGTGTGGTTTTCCTGTGAGACCTTATCCTAAGGCAGTGTGTGACACTGGACAAATACAATCCTGGGACAACCTCAGGCTTCTCAGGGAGAGGACACATAAGGAAATGGGAAATATATACATTAGACCCTGGGACGTATTCCTGTCTCATGGGTAAAAGAGTAACTATGAGACAAAGATAGCTATGACAGGCATGCCAGAGACTCAACTAGAATATTATTGAGGACCCAGGAAACACAACCTTGGTGTTTAACTTAAGTCTCCCAATGCCCATCCTATGCTGCACATTAGGTTAAGCTTTGACATTAACAGGCACATGTAAGCACAAGACTAGGGACCATTGATTCACCTAATGCAGCTGTATCTTCCCATTTACTTACTTACTTACTTACTTATTACTTACTAGAGGCCCAGTGCATGGATTCATGCACTGATGGGGAGCATGGCCTGCAGGGATTGGCCAGCTATAGGAGCGCTGCTCATCCTGGTCAGCCGAGTGGCACTCCCACTGTGGGAGCACACTGACCACCAGGGGGCAGCTCCTGCATTGAGCGTCTGCCCCCTGGTGGTCAGTGCGTGTCATAGCGACTAGTCGTTCTGCTGTTTGGTCTCTGGCCTTTTATGTATATAGATTTGTTTGTTGCTTGGTTTGGGTCTTTGTCAGAGAATTAAGATGCTTGGTCTATTTAAAACTTGTTCATTAAACTTCCTCATAAGCTCCCCTAAACAGGTGAAATGTTAAAATGCCATTTTGGGGGAAAAAAATTATTTGGAGAATTCTCCTTGGAAACTTGGAAATTAAAGTTAGGCTTAGAGGTTAGACATCTTGGGACTCTTGATTTTTTTTGTGTGTGAGGAAGAGGTAGATTTTTTTATTTCTTAAAAAAAGTATTTGGTTAATGTGCACAAATGTTTATAGGATTCCACATATGCAGAGGAAAGATGGAAAGTGCACTCAATCATCTTAATGTTTTGCTGGCAAAGAGACAAAATTCTGTGATCCATTGTTTAAGTATCTGAATGATTGAGAGACTATTGATCTCCATCCCATATTATTCAGATTATTCTTTTCTTTTAGTACTATTTCAAATTTCATTCAGAAGCTTAAGTAAAGGGATGGAAATTGGTTAAGAACTTTCTCTTCATGATTCCAGTGGGTATAACGTGCCTTAGGAAAGGAAGAAGACATGAACTTGGAGATTAGACAATCAAGAATGGGGCATGGAATGCAGAATTTTTCCCATAGCAAGTCATGTTCTCCATATGAATGAGCTCAGGTGTTTTCTATCTTGTTTCCACTGTTTCTATATACTGCGGATTCTGCCATGTTGTGTCAGGGCACAAGAATTTTTAAAAATGCTTGTTGTTCACAAACACATTCTTGGAGCTTTGTACTTCTGGCTCTGTACCGAGGCCCTCTGCTTCCCTTTCTGGATGGGTTCCTGGTTCTGATACTGGATTATTGACTTTATTTATCCTTCTCACCTTCTCTCTTTTTTCCTTTTGGTCTCAGTGTTCAGCTTCTTGACATTGGATGCCCTGGTTCAAGCATACCATGAACAACTTTATGTTATAATAAGTGGTTTCGATTTGTTTGCTTTGCTCAGCCCGAAGCCATTCCTCTTTGTGTGTTGTGCACACAGGGAGTTCCATTGGCAAGGCCTGCCTTGAAGTGGGCCCAGGGACAGATTCCACAGTGGCTCCAGACCCACCACAAGTCATTTCTAGCGCTGTGTGGGCAGCTGTTTGACAACGTCTCAGACCATGACCCACACCCATGAGCTGACTTTCACATGTTAGCTATTGTCTACAGAGAAAATGCGATCAATGTGTGTCATATTTAGAGACAATGAAAATTTATGTCCTCTTGGAAAAAAATAAGTCCTAGCACACACATTACTGAATATAGGTCAGTTGTCTGAGCATTGGGGTTCTTTTTAATTGTTGTTATAAAAAAAATTAGACAAAATTATAAGCTCTAAATTATTTTTTATGGGCTGAAAAGTTTAAATGCAGATAAAAGCATCTTCCCAATATAAGGAAGTGACCTTGACTCTAGGAAGAACAGAAGGCCACCTACCTAGATGCTTTTGTTGTACTCACTGCTTAGGTGTGAATGCAGTATAACTTTAGCACTCATGATCTTAACTTGTATAATTTTCAGCCAGAGACGTAGTAATTGAAATTTTGAGTAATATCCTGAAGAGAATTACTAAGCTCTGAAGAGTCTGACCCATCTGACAATCTGAGCAGGTTATATATCCAATAGAAGGTAAGTTCTGTTGAGTCACAAACTGATTCCATCTTGTTCACAGTGTATCCCTGGTATTCAATATAGTGTTTCACATGATGAATGTTTTCTGGGGTGGGGGGGGAGCAGAGAATAAAGCTGACTTTTCCGCTCACTGCTCATCAATTTGTAACCCTGGTCAACAAATAAGCAATTTGTTGTGAAAATGGCCAGGGGGTGAGAGATGAAACTTGATAAAAGAAATTAACTTTTGTTATGAAACTGCTCAAGAAAATGAGGTTTCTCCTTGGAAATGTAACATTGTGGAAAGTCTACATTTAGACTCTAGTGAGACTATGTTTATGAATTTGTCATAATTTATTCAAGAATGTTTTTCTCTGGTTGTCTCCTCTATGGTAGGTGTTATGCTAGCAAATGAAGAAACAGTAATGAGAGCATTGATGGTCTGTTATATTCTAAAAATCAGTAAGTCTTAAGTTTATACCCAAAGGTTGTTTTTGGGTATTTATTGTGGTGGAAGTTAGGAAATGGGACATTTAGAGCTAGCAAGTGGGAAAGTCTAGCCAAATATTGCAGTTATATGTTGAGGGTCACAATGAGATTCCTAGAGAACACTAATGGGGATTGCACTTGTAAGGTAAGCCTGTGGGAGTCAGTGGAACAACTCCTTCCTTCCTTCAGAAAAAGAAGAGGGGAGGAAGAAGAAAGAGGAGAAGAGGAAAAGAGGAATGAGGGGAGGATAAGGGGAGGAAGAAAGAGAATAAAGAAGAAAACAACAGGGAAGGGAGGAGAGAGAGAGAAAGGGGCAATCAATTCATTTCAATAGGTTAAAATTTCCACTGTCTTCATTTTGTCACTATAACCAAAACCTTTTTATTATGCTTAATAAAATAGCATTACAAATGACCATTAATCCAGCGCAAAACCAGAAGTCCGAGATCATTTTCTGCATTATTTTTCCTCAGAATTACTTCTTGTCCTCCTGGTTTTTCTTATTTCAGTGCTCAGTGGACTTTCCCACAAACAATTGAAGAGCACCACCCACTAGCCTGCAAATCCTCATGAAGAGGCATTACTCCCTCTGGCCACGTCTTTTCTCTAAATCTCAGGATCAGCCACCTTCCAAGGGCACCTCCACTTGAACCCTCTGGTCTCTCCAGGTGTCCCCAACTCCTTAGAGCAAATTGAGCCTCCTCTCTGTGTTTTGAACTAAAGACAGAGTTATCCCCTGCTCTGCTTAATCCTTCCTCCTACTCCAAATAGCCAGAGGCAACCCATACAATTTTTTAAAACAAATAGCAATCTACATAAATGAGATATAACAGTAACTGAAATGTCAGCTTCTTAGAACTTACAGTTCATGACTTGCCATTTGGGGAAATCCATGTGATTGGGTGAAATGAATACAAAACTAGGTATAAAATGTTTAAACCACTGTTTCCCGGGAAACAGCCAAGAGTCTGTATTTCTACCCAATTTTAGGTCTGACACAAACTAGAAATTGCCATTTTAACAAGTTAAGGGGCTCTTCATATTCTGAGAGAATGAGACTACATTTTGTAATGCAGAAGAGATAGTATTTATTCAGTGACTTATTTAAGATGTATTTATTGTAAACTGAGTGCTGTCCACACATGAGTACTTTGAAATAGGGGTTATAATGGTGGCCAGTTCCATTTCGCAGAGTATATGGAAGTAGAGTAAATGTTCCCAATGCTTAGCACTGCCTGGAGCTCTGCAGTATCCAGAAACTTGCTGTGCAGATGCTTCATTTGGCATCTTCATGGCTGTGCCATTGTGGAAATGTTGAGATGCAATCTTACAGCATGGGTAGTTAGATGTTGTCCTGAGCCTGAACCCTCCTACCACCCCTCCCCAGAACCTTTCTCAGAACCTCCTTATAATCCCGTGTCTAAGGATATCCAGGTCTGGGCTTCAGCCCCATGGCTGTGTCAGTCAGTTTGTTGCCTGAGTTGGACAGAATGTAAAATATATTTGAATGTTATCCTTGAAAAGAATTATTCTAATGCAGATGGCTTGAACAAAAAATATACAGAAGAAACAAAGAGAATTAGAAGAAAAGAAGTAAAATTATTATAGATGAAAATAGGATCACTTCTCAAAGTTGTAGTCTTCACAATTTCCCACTCCTGAGGGAGAATGATGAAACAACTTCAGGGCCAGACTGCATATTAATTGGAGTCATTTTTTAAATAAATGATAATGCTCCAGATATTAGCTAGACTTCTGAAATACTCTCACAATTTGTCTCTCTCCAAAGTGAGTCTGTGTCTGCTTACCACTTGATACCCAGTGCCCAGCACAGGGTCTGGCATATAACAGGTACTTAAAACGTATTTGTTGAATGAATGGCTGATTTCACGTGTCATTCCAAAGAATGATTACTCAGGGCTCTTCATATCCTGAGAGAATGAGACTACATTTTGTAACGCAGAAGAGATAGTACTTATTCAGTGACTTATTTAAGATGTATTTATTGTTTATTTATTGTAGGCTGAGTGCTGAGATTACAGTAATGGGCAATTTTCATTCACCCATTCGACAGATGACTTGTCCAAGTTGATGTTTCTAGCAAGTGAGATAATAGATCTGGAACCCCAGTCTTCAGTCTTAGGCCCTTTTTTGAAAAGTGCCTGTATTTATTGACTATTTATGTGTGTTATGCTTCATTTACAAAGATGAGACATACTCTCCACCTAAGTGATAGACTTTGAGTGTTTTTTGTTTGTTTGACTGTAGATGTATGCAGCTTTAGGCAAGAGATGTATTTCTGATAAGTGAAATGTACACAGGCATTTTATAAACTGAATCATGCTTTTCTTGTACACACAAAAAAAAAAGATGCCCTTTTTGGGAAGGTGTTGTGTTGTGTTTATCTTTTGATCCTAAGCATGTGGGACAGTGCCTAACATGAAGGTGCTCATTAAATAAATTAATTACTTAATTGATAGATACATGCTTTCATGAATCAGCCAGGACTCCAAAAGAACTGTCCTTGAATGCTTCTGGCCCTTGTATGAGGGTATGATTTTCGCAGGTTGTGAGAAGTGGAGGGTGTAGGTATCAGGCTGTGGACATACTGATCTGAGCCTTCACAGCCGCCATACTAAGAAGTGTTAGTAATTACCATTCAATATCCATGGTGGGAGCATTGAGATTTTGCTCCCCAGCATATCTCATCAGTTGAGCTCAGAAAAAACTCTTATGAAAATGCTCAGGAAAAATATTCATGGCAACTCGTTGAGCACCTTGGGTATAGCGAGGAATACAAAAATGACGCAGACTGAACTCTGCCCTCAAAGAGTGTATGTTTAGATGTTTTACACTGACTCAGGTGGTGAAGTGTGAACTGGTGATGTAATAGTACTCAAGGACTATCACAGCACTCCACAGTTTCAACACCTTTGAGATTGAACTTTTTCACAGGGACTTTGACTCAGTCTCTCTTCAGATGTAGTAAAGAGCTTGCTCCAAACTGCTGTGGGATGAGGGAAATTCAGTAAATACAACCTGAGGGCTACTTAAAGAGGGTTTTCTAGTGCATCTTCCTCCAAAACCACCACCATTCATTAGGGAAAGAAGCAAATTCCATAATATATTCAGCCGGTTCCTTGTTCCACCCCTCTTTCTGCCCAGTCAGAAACATGATCAAGTAGAACTTTATCATACTAGCAGCAAGGCGACCTCCTTCCGAGTCCCTAGTCCCCAAACACCACTTCTCAGGTGGACTCTGACCTGCACTGTCCTCTTCAGCTCCAAAAATTTCAATCCCATGATTCCAAGCAAACTTCTGAAGAACAGAAACTCTGAAGTTTTCACAGAATCCTTTCTGAAATGAAACGATACTTACGAATGCAGTATAGTCACCCTCCAAATAATTCATTCTCCAATTTTAAAATTCACACTGCATTTCTCAAAGTGAGTCATTCTCTTGAAAGAGAAGGGCTTGCTACATGTCACAATTCTGGCTCAGTGTTAGAATGGTCAAGGAATCCATTTTTTTCTCTTTCCTTGAAAACATTCACAGACTCGCACCACTTTCTGTTGGGGCTTTGCTAGCACTCTTGGCTGATTATCTGAACACCAGCTGTGGCTTCCTTTGCAACTCTCTTTTTGGATGTAACTTGCAAGCATAAATCCAAATAAATTACCTTTCCCCATGGTTTCCTGTCCTCTAACCAAACGTTGTGAACATATGTGTGGCTTAGAAGAGATGGCTGCCTTCACTCCTTAATAACTCGCTTTTGCCAGACCGTGAGTGTTGTCAAGGCCCCGAGTGGTGGGCCAGTTTGCCAGCTGTCACGTGCAGAGCCATTACTTCCAAGCCTGGCTCTTGAATCATGGATCGTTTTTAGAAACAATATTTTAAAAAATAGAGAAACAGATAAAAGGGTCATGTCATTTTGGTAAATGCTCTTTTTTTATTTTCTCTAGCCAAAAACAATAACTTAGTCTGGGGACTCCCAGGCCAAACTATTCATGCTAAAAAAAAAAAAAAAATCATGATAGTGTGGCAAACGTTTAAAGCTCTATAAATCTTGACTGGCATCCGTGCCAAGTAAGCTGTCCCATATTATAAAACTACTAGAGGCCCGGTGTATGAAATTCGTGCACGGGTGTGTGTGTGTCCCTCAGCCCAACCTGCGCCCTCTCCAATCTGGGACCCCTTGGGGGATGTTCGACTGCCGGGCCTAAACAGGCAGTCGGACATCCCTCTCACAATCCTGGACTGCTGGCTCCCAACTGCTCGCCTGTCTGCCTGATTGCCCCTAACCGCTTCTGCCTGCCAGCATGATCACCCTCTAACCACTCCCCTGCCAGCCTGATCGACGCCTCACTGCTCTCCTGCCGGCCTGATCGTCCCCAACTGCCCTTCCCTGACAGCCCAGTCACCCCCAAATGCCCTCCCCTGCATATTCCTTCTTTATTAGATAGGGTTTTTTCTTTAACATATTGGACAGCCCTAACTGGTTTGGCTCAGTGGATGGAGCAACGACCTGCAGACTCAAGGGACCCAGATTCGATTCCAGTCAAGGCCATGTACCTTGGTTGGGGGCATATACCCAGTGGGGACTGTGCAGAAGGCAGCTGATCGATATTTCTCTCTCATAGATGTTTCTAGCTCTCTATCCCTTTCCCTTCTTCTCTGTAAAACATCAAAAAATATGTATAAAAAAAGAAACATTTAAGAATCCTCCATATCTGCCTGGCTGGTGTGACTCAGTGGCTGAGACCCCAGGCTGGGGGCGGGGCCCGATCGCCATGTGGGTGCCATGCCGCCACTGTGCCACCGCCAGCCTGAGACCCAGGCTGGGGGCGTGGACCCAAACCGCTGCTTGGTGCTAGAGCATTCCCAAGTGGCTGCAGGTGGGGCAGGAACGTTTCCGCTCCACCTCCAGCCACTTGGTGCCTGCACTCATAGGCTCCGAGTGGCCAGGGGGCGTTCTGGGACCCCTGCTGCTCAGGGCCTATGGGCCTACAGGCTAGGAGCAGCCTGTGTCCAGCGGATGTTCCCGGGACCCAGGCCAATCAGCAGCTGTGTATGCAAATTAACTGCCATCTTTGTTGGGTTAATTTGCATACTCGCTCTGATTGGCTGTGGGCGTAGTGAAGGTATGGTCAATTAGCATTTCTCTCTTTTATTAGTGTAGATGATACTGTCTTCCAAGGCTCTTTCCTTTCTGAGTCAGACCCATTCTTTGTAGCCTCCAAGATGCTCCCCAATGGCCCTAATCCCTGGGCTTAATGTATAGGAAATCCCTGTGTTTGCTCCTGGATGTGAAAATTCAGCTTCTTTCTCAGTTTCTTGAGTCAAGCTACCCATCTCCTTGGGTTCTGTCTGCTCTTTAACTATTGTGCAGGAGTTGTTGTCCTTGCATTTAATGACAACAGTTAGCATTTATTGAACTCTTTTCTGAGAGGAAAGTTAGCTTGACCTTAAAACAATGGTCTTCAGGTCAGATTATCATGTTTTGAAGCCTGAGGATGCTTCATGCTAATTGGACTTTTATAGGATTTCTTAACCTCTTTGCCTTCATTTCCTCAACCACTAAATGTATCTCCCTCACAGTACTGTGTGAGAATTAAATAGATAATATCTATAAAGTACTTTTCCTGGCAAAATGTTAGCCATTCAGTTATTGTGATAGGCAGCCTCTAAAATGACCCCACTGATCCCTGTCTCCTCGTATTTAAGCCCTTATGTAATCTCCTCGAAGCCCCCACTTCTAACAAACAGAATACGGCTGACATGATGGGATGTCACTTCTGAGAGTATGTTATGAAGACTGTGACTTGCCCTGAGCTTTCTCTCTAGCTGTTGCTTGGATTGCTTCCTCTGGGGGAAGCCAGCTATGACTTTTGAGACAGCCTTCAGGGAGGCTCCTGTGAAAGCTTGGGAGTGGATCTTCTGAGGCTGCCAGCGACCACATGAGTGAGCTTGGAAACGGATCCTCCCCAAGATGAGCCTGGAGATGTCTTCAGCCTCAACAGACACCTAGACTGCAGCCTTGTGAAGACCCAGTTTAGCTGCTCCCAGATTCCTGACCCACAGAACTGGTTGAAATAATAAATGTTCCTTGTTTCTAGTTGTTATGTTTTGGGGTAATTTGTTACACAGCAATAGGTAACTAGTACAAGTGTTATGCTAATGAGTTTACACAAAATATCTCTTATCTTCACAGCCACTGAAAAGGATAGGACATAGTACCCTACCTATAGATGAGGCAATGGAGCAATAGAAAAGTTAAGGCATTTGACCACGCATAACTAGTATGTGGAGGACTCAAAATTTGAATGCAAATCTTCTTGTCTACTAACTCATCCACTATGCTTGATTGCTTCTGCCTAGAAGCAAATTAGTTCTTTTAGTTTTTCATTCATTTATTGAATCAACCAATCAATCCATCATTCAACAATAATATACTGGGCACCACTTTGAGGGTTACAGCAATGAACAAGATAAACAAGACTACTGCCTTCCCAGAGCTCCCAGGCCAGTGACAGGCACAAATAAAAGGTGTAAGTAATAATTTCACATTATGGTAAGTGCGGTGGTGGATATAAACAGAGTAGCAGAACAAAGATCAATGGGGGACAGGGAGGGAGAATCGACTGGATTGGAAGGTCAATGAAAGCCTGAAGGGTGAGATCAAGCTAGCCATGGGAAACCTTCTAGAAAGAGATATCTAAGAAAATGGGCTACTCTCCCTTTTATTTCTTACTCCTTAGCTTCCACTGTATTTTTACTGCTTCTTTAAACTATGACCCGCCACTTCAGCCCCCCTCCTGCCACCCTCTCCCCCATCCCGAAGGCTCAGAACCTCTTCTAACCAGCTTAGCTTGGAGCTGCCCACTGCTTGGAGTCACATTATGTTAATCTCTGATGAATCCAAATCATTCACATTTGCACTAGCCCTTCAAGGCTGTTCCATATTCTTCTTCATGAATTTAAAAATATGTATCCACTTTAAATAAGCCACACTATCCCTCAAAGCTTTTCTTTCTTTCTATATGTGCCAGCCACACTACCCAACCTTATATTGGGGTTGTCCATCTATTCATAAAGGGATTATGACTGCAATATCACAAGTGTAATGTGTATTACCTGGCCCATAAAATGTTCTAAAAGGACTTGTGAATGTTGAGAAATGTACAAATGTTTTCTGTACAGTCATTAAAATCCATAATAAATTTGTATTCAAAATGCAGGGGGAAATTGTAAATATCCACCAAGTAGTAAAAAATAACTCCCTGTTCTCATGGACTCTTACATGTTGGCCAAAGCCCTAGCTCTCATTCTAACTGTGAATAACAGATAGCCTATTAATGAAAATATATTTTAGCTAACATCCCATTTCCTGAATATAGTCTTTCAGAGTGGATATTTCATAATATAATGTATTGTTTGAAATATGGATAGCTTTTATTTTAATTGATTTGAAAAATGCTACTAAGAAGGATCCATCCCACACATTAAGGATGAGAAAGGCTATGAGAGGCTGGTGGGGGAGACAGTGGGAAAAAAAGATGAGAAAGGAGAGAAAAAGTAGACAGTGTTGTGGCCCAAAGGGGTCTCATCATGAATTACATACGTGTATAACAGCTACAAAGACAGATGAAGGGGTGTTTAAGACAAAATGTGGATGCCTTCAAAACAAAATTTCCATATTGGCTCTATAAAGAACTATTGAACTTTATCTTCAGCTTTTATATTATTCATGATTTTCATGAAAATTTGGCTATGGAATGCAAACAATTTCCACACTCAACATAGTCATTCATTATATAGTAATTAAAGACATTTTAGCTTAAATTCAATCTGTCCCTGCAATAGATTCTATGGGCTGTGGCACTAAATAAAATGGATACTGTCTTTAATACAAATTGAGACCTTAAAAATGGTTTATAATGAAGATTAAAATGTAAGTAATCTGGTCTGAAAATAACCATTGCCTCAGTGCAGCTGTTTAAGCAGTGATGTTAGATATTGTCTCCAGCTGGTCCTTTAAATTGCTGTAATAAACGAGTCAGTTAAGTTACTCAACTTTAAAAATACTGTTTAATCACAGTCTGAAACAGCCTCATACAGGAATGGTGGTATTTTCCATCGCATTCAGCTAAGTTACCATTAGCGAGTTTACAAATTACAAGTGATGTATGGAGTTTCCCAAAATGAGGTCCTGTTATTTGTGCACCCTAAGAATTCAGATGTGTTTGAAGGATGATGCTTTGTGTGTGTGGGGGGGCATGTTAGGATTGATGACTAGGTATATCAATCAGAATTCCTCAGAGAAACAGAACTGGCTTATGAACTTGGGGGGACTGGCAACTCTGAAATCTGTATGATTGGCATCAGACAGAAACTCAGGAAAGAGCTGAGGTTGTAGTCTTGAATCTGAAATTCATAGATCAGGCCAGCAGTCTGGAACTCGGGTAAAATTCTTATGCTACAGTCTTGAGGCAGAATTCCTTCTCCAGGAAACCTCAGTTTTTACTCTTAAAGTCTTCAACTTATTAGATAAAGCCCATCACCATTATTGAGGGCAATCTTTACTTAAAGTCAACTGATTATAAATGTTAATCGCATCTATAAAATACTTTTATAGCAACACCTAGACTAGTGTTTGGCCAACCAATTGGGCACCATAATGTAGCCAAATTGATAAGTAAAATGGAATTCCCTCAAAAAATTAAAAATGACTCTGCCTTATCATCCAGTGATCCCACTTCTGGGGATTGATCCAAAGTAACTCAAACTTGAAAATACAAACTTAAAAATAATATAAGCACTCTTATGGTCATGGTAGTGTTATTTACAATAGCCAAGATATGGAAGCAACCTAAATACCCATAAATAGACAAGTGGATAAAAAGCTGTGAAACATATATACAATGGGATATTACTCAGGCATAAAAAAGAATGAAATCTTACCTTTTGCTACAGCATGGATGGACTTGGAGAGTTTTATGCTAAGTGAAATAAAAGCCAGGCAGAGAAAGACAAGTACCATGTGATTTCACTTCTATGTGGAATCTAAAGAGCAAAATAAACGAACAAACAAAATTGAAACAGACTCATAGATACAGAGAGAACTGGTGGTTGCCAGAGGGGGAGGGGTTTGGGGGCACTGGGTGAAAGAGGTGAAGGGACTGAGAAGCACAAATTGGTGGTTACAAAATAGTCACAGGGAAGTAAGGAAAGCATAGGAGACATAGCTAATAATATTGCAATAATGATGTATGGTGCCAGTTGGGGTACTAGAAATATCCAGGAGAACACTAAGAAAATAGGATTGCTAATCCACTAAGCGGTACCCCCAAAACCAATACAAAATAAAAATTAAAAAAATTAACCATCATACCTGGCCACTAGGACTAAGACCCTAATTAATCAGGAAACTATGGCTACCTCTGCACCCCTGAGATTAAATGCCAAATAGGAGGAGGCTCACTCCCCACAGTGGGGCCTTCCAGCATTCTAACTGAAAGCCCCGGGACCATTCCCACTGCTGGATCCCTCATTCTAGTTGTTTTGTCAGAATGTGGAAACCGCCCAAATACCTCCCTGGTTTTTGAAGGTTTTCGCTTCCACTTCCTAACTACTTCCAGGAGCAACTTCAAAATTCAGCAAATGTCTTAAGGAGAAAGCCAGCAGACAAACCTCCCTTGTCAGATCATTCCTCAGATCCCGTTGTCTCTAAATTTTTCTAATCCAACCTAATGAGTCGGCCAAAAGAAATTCTTTCAATTGAACAACAATGTCTGATGAGAAACAGGTCAGTCTTGGTTAGACTGCAAATGGACTTGAGCTAATTCATCGGCTTTCTGTCATCTGGAGACCATCTGGCTGAAGTAGAGCATTTCACAGTCCCAGGCAGGTGCTGAAGCTACATTCTCTGACCGTTTGAAGGAGTTTTTCCTTGTGCAAATGATTTGTCTCTTCTGAAGCTTATATTCAAAAAAGACTTCACTACATTATTTCTATCCAGTGTCAAGCATAACCAAGCCACACAGGCCATGAATTGTTTCCTCACCTACAAAACTGAAAAAAATGTGTTGCTTTAACCCTTTGTAATATTCATGTTTAAGCCTCACAGATCAGTGGAGCAGGTATTATAGCCACTATTTTACAGGTGAGGGGACTAGGTTCATTTTGCTTCTAAATGATCAAACTGGAACTAATCAAAAGAAGTACCACAATGGTTCAAGGCTCTGATTCATCCAGTTCTAAATGCAGACCAGATATTGGAATAAGGAATGTCTCCCAGATTTTCCAATTCACTAAGGGTGATTTTTAAAATATATTTATGCGTTCAAACCAATTTTTTATACATTCATTTATTCTTTGTTATTTTATTTATTATCCCTTGAGTATAGTAGATTTCTTATATATACTAGTTGCCATGACAAGTTGTCTTTTGCTTTATTTGTTTTATTTGTTCTAAATTATTAATAACTAGAGACCCCGTGCATGAAATTCGTGCTCGGGAGGGGCGGTTGTCCCTCAGCCCGGCCTGTGCCCTCTTGCAATCTGGGACCCCTTGGGTAGGGTCCCTAGGCTTGGCCGGAGATCGGTGCCTATCGGGGCTTTCCTTCCCCCGGCAGCTGGCCCCGCCCCCCCGCCGCTGCCACTGCTTGCCATCTGTGCGGTGCTGCCCCCCTCCTCCACCACTGGTCACCTTCCTCTGCAGGTGACAGTCATAGGGGTGCGATCGCTTGGCTGGCCTGGGCCTGCCTCTGTGGGGTGATCACTGGCCAGCCCCGCACACCTGCCACAGTATCGCTGGCCGATGGCCTGGGCCTCCCTCTGTGGGGTGATCATGGGGCAATGGTGGCCCCCCCACCCCCTTGACCAATCAGATCGCACCTGCCTTGGCTGGCCTGACATGGTCATCCAGAAGGTCTTCTGGACAGTCATTCTGCTGTTCAGTCCTTCAGTCAATTTGCATGTTATGCTTTTATTATTATATATTATTATATCTTTAAAAGATGTTTAACTTTCCTCCTTGACAAGGACTTGAGTGATATTTCTATGTGGCTCATTTTAACTGAATCATTCATATTCTTTCATCAGACTTTTTTGGTACTAGCATTGCCCATGGCTAGTTCTTTGAAGTTCTAGTGAGTGTCGACATCTCCCTGAACATTTATTCAGTGAACTAGATCCTCTTTACATTATGCATTCCTTTCATGGTTTTCATAAACCAAAGTCATATAAATCTTAGGCAGTATCTTTCCAAACTAAAAAACTTATTGTGTTTTTTAGACTATTCTTTTATTAATTGCTTCTGAGCTACAAAATAGAAATAACAGTAGTACTTACCTTATATGTTTATTATGAGCATCACATTTAATTAGATGGCTTCTGTAAAGTACTTATTACACTGCCTAATATATAGTTAATACTTAACACTATAATATATAATCTTACCTTATAATAGACAAATATGCAAATTGACCGCACCTTCGCTACGCCAAAGCCACGCCCACCAACCAAGCCACGCCCAAGCCACGCCCACCAGCCACGCCCAACAGGAAACCGTAGCAGGGACGCTGGGTGCGGCCGAGCCCAAGGCTGGGAAAGCCTCCGCCCGAGGCTTTCCCAGCCTTGGGCTCCACCACACCCCAACGTCCCTGCAATGGTCAGCTCCTGCGATCGGTAGCAGGGACGCTGGGTGCGGCCGAGCCCAAGGCCACCGCCCGGGGCCAAGCCCCGACCCTGAAAGAAGGCAGAAGGCGGTGGCCACAGCCAAGGCCTGGATCCCTGGTGCCGGCAGAAAACTGGTGCAGGCAGCCAGGTGAATGAAGGTCTATTGCACGAATCTTCATGCAAATGGGCTACTAGTATATATATGTGTGTGTGTGTGTGTGTGTGTGTGTGTGTGTGTGTGTGTATCTTACCTAATAATAGAGAAACATGTAAATTGACCGTACCTTTCCTATGCCCATAGCCAATCAGAGTATGCCAATTAACCCAAAAAAATATGGTGGTTAATTTGCATACATAGGCGCCCAGCGCCTGTGTCCCAGGAACGTCCTGGCACCCAGGTCACTGTGAGGTAAGGCCGCATGGGCCCAGAGCAGCCTGGGAAGGGCCTGAGCCAGGGGGCTCCTGAGCAGGGCCAAGTCTGCAATCAGAATGAGGGGGCAGGAACGAAGCCTGCAATTGATCGCAGGGAGCTGGGTGTTCCCTACTCAAGGCCGAAAGGGGGTCCCCTGCCCAGAGGCAGAAGCTTTCGGCCTGGGCAGGCAAGTCTCGGCCAGAGGCTTTCAGTCTGGGCAGGCCTGGGCAGGGGTGGAGCCAGTGATCAGAGGGAGCTGGAGGGCCCCTTCCCAGGCCTAAAGCTTCGGCCAGAGGCTTTAGGCCTTGGCAGGGGTGGAGCCAGAGATCAGAGGCGATTGGTGTGAACTATAGAGGAAACACCTTTTCTGACTGCACATTGGCTAAGCTTCCTATATGCCACTGGTAATATTCTTAGTAACTTGGGTAATAAGGATCCAAAAAGGTGATCTAGGGTTTTTCCACCACACTTCTGAAGAAAAAAAATGAAGGTCCGCTGCTGGAAGGCTAAGAAATGTCATATCCTGCCCTAGCTGGTTTGACTCAGTGGATAATGCCTTGGCCTGCTGACAGCAGGGTCTGGGTTCGATTCTGATCAAGGGCATGTACCTAGGTTGCAGGATCCTCCCTGGCCAGGGCCCAGATCAGGGCTCATGCAGGAGGCAACCAATCAAAGTGTTTCTCTCTGTCTTTCCCTTTCTCTTCCACATTCTCTAAAAGTCAATGGAAATATATCCTCAGGTGAGGATAAAAAAAAATAATAATAAAGAAATGCATATCCTATAAAAGACACATCTTGAAAATGCCTAAAGAAAGTTGTCATTTTTTCTTGGTGAAGGGACTGGAGTCCGTTTTGATGAAAACACCTTGGTGGTTGTGGTGACTGGTGGTGGCTGCAGCAGCGGGCGATGGGGCTGGTTCCTTCCCCTGATCAGCCCGGTTGCCTCCCACAAAGGGAGGCCAGACTGTGGCTTAGGACATCCCCTGAGGGCTCCCAGTATGTGAGAGGGGGCAGGTTGGGCTGAGGGACCCCCCACTCCCAGTGCACGAATTTCGTGCACTGGGCCCCTAGTATGTATGTATGTATGTGTGTGTGTGTGTGTGTGTGTGTGTGTGCATATATATGTATATATATATATATATATATATATATATATATACATATATATGCACACACACACATATATATATATATATACACATACATACACTAGAGGCCCAGTGCATGATTGAATCATGCACGTGTAGGGTCCCCTACACGCTTTCGCTTTTGTCCCCTGGTGCCAGAGCAGACAGGCACCCAGCTCCCCCACTTTTGATGGTCTGCAGCGGGATGTGAGCTCGCTGCCCCAGAGGCCCCTTCTGTTCCACAGCACAGCCATGGTGCAGACGCTGAGCTCGCGCCAGCCCAATTGGCTACCCCGGCCACCCCGAGTCCCACCCCCTGTGCCTCCCTCTGGCCCAATCGTGGGTGTAGCGGAGTGATGGTAATTTACATATTACCATTTTATTAGGTAGGATATATGCATATATATCACATAGACATAGATAACAGTGTGGTGATAGCCAGAGGAAAAGGGGTGGGGTAAGTGGAGGTGGACAAAGTGGGGATAAATGGGGACAGAAAGAGACTTTACTTTGGGTAATTGGGGTATGATACAGTGTGCAGATGATGTTTTGTTGAATTGTACACTTGAAACCTGTATGGTTTTGTGAACCTATGTCACCCCAATAAATTCAATTTTTTTAAAAGATATAAGCAAAAACATAATAAACTGGCCTCAGGTATGATCTTTATTAGATTCTTACCTTTCTCTTTACTTTGTTTCTCTATGACATTTCCTTGCTCTTTTGTCATGTGATTCCATCTTACCTTCCCCTGCTCAATTTCCCACATCCAAATTAATGCTGTCACCACCTCTGATCATGGGAACATCGTTTTTGTCCCTGCCCACTCTAATATTTATTCCATGCCTCCAGAAACATAGCAGCAGGGAGATTTTGGTGGTTTACCGATGCCAAGTGCCAGAGTGTGCCCTGGTTGGAGTAGGTTATTCAGATCATCTCTAGCCTTCCACCAAAGCTCCTACCTCAGAGTCAATCTTGCAGGTTCAGCTGTGGTGCTGCCTAGGACTCTGGCTAAATGATTGTAGGAAGAGATGCTCTCTGTCTTTGGATGTGAATAAGAAAGCAGGCAGCCATGATTCTGCAGGCAGCCTTCTCGAGGCATGGAGCAGGGTATTGCAACAACAATTTCAGAGAAATGGGGTTAGAGCACTGATCAAAATATACCTGAAGCATGATTATTCACAAATACTAAATTTCCTCTTATCATTGGACATTTTTGAGTTTGGATTTCTATAATTTTCAGCAATTCAACAAAACAGATATAATTGCTAAGCAAGACTAACCTTTTATTTCTTGGTTAACTTCTGGATAAGTTTCCCTAGGAGAGGTCTTTATTTGGTCAGGTGGTCTATTTTATTCATGAAATAGGCAAGAAGCTCCAAGATTTAAAAGTCAGCAAGCCCAGATACTAAGCCACATTTCCTATTCTAAGATTCACTTTCTGGCTTCATCCCAGAGTTAGGAAATCTCACAGATGCAAGAGATTCAGGAAGTCATACTGATCAGTGTGCTTGCCTCAGTAATCCATGATTCCTGAGTTAGTCTGAGGCTAGTAACTTCTCCTCCTTTGTTCCTGGACTTCTCTGGAAGGAGTCTGTCCACATATGATGTCAGACTTTAGGGACTATTGCAGGGTTATCTTAGGTAAAAGAGCATAATTTCATGACATAGTACTATGAAATAATGGCCAATATTTATACAATACCTACCATGTGCTAGGAACTATTCTAAGCACTTTATATAACTCACATTTAATTTTCATGGTAACACTTTTAGTAGGTATTATTTCCACATTTTATGTATGAGGACACTGAGGCATAGAGAGGCTAAGAAACTTGGGCAAGGTCAGACAGCTAGTAGACCCAGGAGTCAGATCCTAGCAACCTGGTTCCAGATTCTATGCTTAACTAGTACCCTAATGTAGTAAAAGGAATTTTCATATCAAGTATAGAATGATGAATTTTATAGAGGTACTATTGGAAAAACAAAAAGGGAATGAGTTTTTCTGATCTCCCTGATGGCTTTGTGGTGATCCACCCAAACACTTTATTCCCTAGGCCTTGGGAATGACCAACCTCTATTTACAAGGTTGCTAGCAAACATTGGGTGTACCACTCTGGACAGGAAGAAGTTTTATTTTATGGAAAGCTAACCAGCTCATTTGTGGCTTCAATTCATTGGAGACTTGGTCTCAAAAACTCTAAGCTGTGTGTCTGTATTTTGTGAAGAATATGTAGAAAGCTCATCTACTACTCCTAAAAATTACTTCTTTGACAATATTTCTTTTTCTATTTTAAAAAATATTTGTTGTTGAAAGTATTACATATGTCCTCTCCCCCCCCCCCCTTTCACCCCTTGTAGCCTGCTGCTGCCACCCTGCCTGTGTCCATGGGTTATGCATAGATGCATACAAGTTCTTTGGTTGATAATATTTCTTTAAGGCCAGAATGCTATACCTATTTTCTTTATACAAATAAAATTGTTTCAAAATACACACATTTTCCATATAATAACACTACAAACTCAGAGGAATGTCTCATATGAAAAAGACCAATGATATCAAGTGTCAGTAAGGATCTGCATCAGTCAGAATTCTCATACGCTGTGGGTAGGCGTATATTTTGGCATCGTCATTTAATATAACTGTAAGGCATCATTCCACTAAAGCCACAGATAGGCTTATTTTTAAAAAAATTTAGTGCCATTTCTAGGTCTATAACGAACAGAAATATATACATATGCTTACCAAAAGACAAGAACTAGAATGCTTATTGTAACATTACTTGTAAAGTCAAAAAACTGGAAGAAAAGAGCCCCAAGTAGCCACTGTCACATTAGGTAAACAAACTGATATATTCACACAATGAAATACTGCATTGATCTACAAAGATATGCAAAAACGTGAATCAGTCTCAGAAACATACTGGCTGAGCTAGAAGCCAGACCAAAAAGAGTACCTACTGTATGAGTCACTTTATATAACATGTAAAAACTGGAGAAATTCACTCCTCTATGCTATCAGGTTACCCCGAGTTGGGCAGTGCTGGGGTGGGGGTACCCGGGGGATTCTGAGATGCTGGTATTATTCTGTTTGTTTTGTTTTTTTAATTATTTTATTTGGGTGCTTGTTACGTGGGTGTGATCAGATTGTAAACTTTATTTGAGCTGCACACTTATGACGTGTACACTTTACTGTAGATATGCTATATGTCGATACATTTTTTCTTAAAAAGTACAAGCATGCAGTTTTAAAAATATATATATTTTTATTGATTTCAGAGAGGAAGGAAGAGGGAGAGAGATAGAAACATCAATGATGAGAGAGAATCATTGATCGATTGCCTCCTGCACACCCCCCATTGGGGATTGGGCCCACAACCTAGGCATGTGCCCCTGACTGGAATCGAACCCAGGACCCTTCAGTTCACAGGCCAATGCTCTATCCACTGAGCCAAACCGGCTAAGGCAATGTATGCCATTTTTGCTGCAAAGTCTCAGTGAATAGTATAGACTGTCAGTCAAGAGAGTAGGTGGGTTTGATCTTCTACAGAGAATGACCCTTGATTCTGAGCAAAAATAAAAGCCCGGCCAGATTCTTTTAATCAAATAGAACCAAATAGACCAAAGTGAATATTTAAAATACAATCAATCTATTATTTAGATTTATCAAGTGTTTGGATTAAAACAACAACAACAGGATTTTAAACTAGAAAAATTGTTCTGGTTTGACCTTTATATTAATTTTCTGGATAGTTGGGTTTGAAATTTCAAAACTTTATGTGTTCCTTTGTGGGGAGGATGTGTTTGAATTCTGTGATGGTGTTGAGTAAACTTCTAGAGCATTCAGGCTTTTTAAAACCAAGGAAACAGACATATTGATAAATATTTCAGATTGCCTATTTTCTTCCAGTTTTGTGAATAATATGCAACATTGTGATCAATATTCAAGAAGCCAGTTCTCTCAGGAATTCAAATTTAACCTTCATTTATTCAAAACCTTTTTTGCACAAAATACCATTTTGGATATCTCATATTCCTCATTTAATTTAATTTTTATTGCAACTACATGATATGGCTATTTATCTCCGTTAGACATATAAGGATACTGAAGCTATTGAGATGAACTTGTTCAGCTAGACTTCAGAGTCCAAGTCCAGGAATTTTCTAATTTTCTTATAATTAAAAAAATATATCACTATTGATTTCAGAGATATAGGGAGAGGGAGAGAAAGAAACATCAATGATGAGAGAGAATTATTGATTGGCTACCTCTTACCGGATCAGGGGGATCGAGCCCACAACCAGGGCATATATCCTGACTGGGAATCAAACCATGACCTTGACCTCTTGGTTCATAAGTTGATGCTCAACCACTGAGCCACTGTAGCCAGGCCAAATCTAGGAATTTTCCATCATACTAGTGACCCTCAGAAAACACCTTCTAGAAGATGTCACTGCTGAGAGAATCTAGGAGGCAGTGAACTCTATGCTATGCTCACTAAAGCACCATCAATGCCCATAAATCAGCAGATGTTAGGCTAGAAGAAGTAGGTATGGAGAAAGGAATATGGGCCTGGGAAGGTTACGGGAAGACTGGGTGAGTCTGCCAAGCATTTACATTTCTTTTTATGAGGATAAGGGCAAGGCAAACAAAATCCAGTCCAAGATTTTTTTTTTTTTTAATCAGACATCATTTTGACTACCTTAATACAGGGAAATTTAGCAATCCCTTTTTCATCTGCACAAATGTTGATAAGAAGGAACAAACCACAGTGCCCTTTTGGGCTATGATCTTGACCTTGGAGTTGCTAAAGAATGTGTTCATATGTCTTTGTCACAAGTTCTGCTGGAACCAAAAAGAGAAGAAATTGAATTCTGTAAACAAAGTCCAGAAAGACGTACTTTGGTTCCAGGAAAGGATTCACTTTGGCCTTACACTCAATATGGACTGAGTTGGCAACTTCAACATTTTCTCTGGGAAGCCCCTGAATAGGAGAACTGATGTTACATAAAAGGGTAATTGCTGTCATCAGAAAAATTAATGTTTGGGTCTTTGAGTGATATTGTGAGAAGAAAAATATTTATTTAAGATTGGCCTGTAGATGTAAGGAAAAAGTAGACCCCAGAGAAAGTAAAAAAAAAATTTTAAAAAAAGGCTAGTGACCTCAACTCTCCAAAATAAAAGGCTATTTGGGATGACAGGATTTAAGCCTTTGTGCCTTTCCCTTTAAAACAAAAATAAACTGAAAAGTGGGATAGATTACACATCAAATTTTGCTCTTGGATGCTTCCTTAGCTATTAGGACCTTGGTCTAACCTCTATTTCTACTTCCACATATCATTCTGCATGAATGAATTTATTTAACTATTTGTGTCTAGTGAGCCCTTTCTCTGTCTTTTGCTCCTCTATCTTAAATGTGAATTGAGCAATGACAAGACTGGTTTGAAAGGTCAGTTTTCAGAGGCTTTTAATTTCCTTCTAGACCTCACAACTGACCTCTGAGTAGCCACCATAAAAGCTGCTGCCAAAGAGTTTTCCCATAGAGAGTCATGGTTCCTGAATCTTAAGTCCAGGCCTGCCATTCAACCAAAAGCTTTCTTACTTTGAGTATTTGCTTACAGTTGGTTGTCCATTTGAATAATTAAATAATTCAAATAAACCAAATTGAAATACATCTGGAAAGCAGCTGCTCAATAAATGTTTATTGCATAAATGAATAAATGAATGAATTGGCTTACTCACCTAAACCTGGTTCTGTCTCTGAATCTGAGAAAAAGTGGTTGACATTGACTCTTCCAGGCTTGGTCCATAACGTGTATGCAGCACAAGGATCTCTGGGTATTTTCAAAACAAGTATCCCTCTCGAATTTCTTTAATGAAGGGATGAATTTAATGAATATATAACTAGCTCATAAGAGAGGTTACAAATGACCCATTGGCTAAATCCAGCTCCAAATCTTTTTATTTGACTTCCATAGTCTTTTAAGTTTTCTAATTAAAATTTACTAGGCAAATGATTTTACCTAAAAATATAGTCTATCTCTTACTAGGTACTACGACTCTATTTCTCCACAGCTCCACACAGATGGAACAGAGTGTCACCCATCTATTGTAGGCAAGGCATGAGCCCTACACTTGACTACAGTACATGTCTGCTCTAAGAGGAGTTGCTTTTAATGATTTTATTTGCACTGTTACCCTTCATATGTATAGTGAACACAACTACAACTTTAGACTGAGAACTGTATAATTTTAGAAAAATGGGGAAAAAAGCATATTCTCTTCTTTTTGTAGGAAAACACATTTTATTAAAATTTAATCATTTCATCTACCTGGTCTGTTAAGGCATTTGAGTTCACAACTCTTACCTTACTATTTTTTTCTCCTGTGATGGAGATTCTATGCCTTTTGTTTGTAGAAGCTTTATAAAAGCCAGAAGGGAGAGAGAGAGAGAGAGAGAGAGAGAGAGAAAACTATTGTTGTCTGCAAAATAAAGCTTCTTTAACATTTTTGTTTTTCCTACCAAGATTTATTTGAATAACTAGAGGCCTGATGCATGAAATTCATGCGGGAGGGTGGGGGTCCGGGGTGAGGTCCCTCAGTTTAGCCTGCGCCCTCTTGCAATTCTGGATCCCTCTCACAATCTGGGACCCCTCGCTCCTAACTGCTTGCCTGCTCGCTTGGCTCACTGCTCCTTACCCCCTGCCTGCTTGCTCCTTACTGCTTGGCTTGCTGCTCCTTAGCGCTGCTGTGGAGGCAGGAGAGGCTCACGCCACTGCCACTGCATTCACCAGCCATGAGCCCTGCTTCTGGCTGAGTGGCGCTCCCTCTGTGGGAGTGCACTGACCACCAGGGGGCAGCTCCTGCGTTGAGTGTCTGCCCCCTGGTGGTCAGTGAGCGTCATAGTGACCGGTCATTCTGCCATAATGGTCACTGGGCTTTTATATATATAGATGATACCATCAACTCAGATTGTAAGCTAATTAGAGACTGCTGATATGAAGGCAAAACTTGAGAAGATGGAGCCATAGACTGGACATGAAGCCAGTCCATGGGGTGGGGACCTGGGATCACACATGGGGCTGAGCCAAGCTGGGGTCAGGCAGGAAGGCGAGGACTGGAGCTCCAAGGGGGAACAAGCCAAGAATTTACTGGAAGGGCTAAGTCATAGTTCAGGAAACTCAAAGAGGAAAACATGTTTGGAACCTGTGTCCTGTCTAGGTTTCAAGACCTCAACACACATAGAAGCTGGAGGCCAAGTTTGGGGTGTGTGTGTGTGTGTGTGTGTGTGTGTGTGTGTGTGTTTGGCAACTAGGTTTACTTTGTTTCACTGCAAATTTTTTAATGAATATGAATTCTATTGTGGTAAAGTCCAGTTATATTCATTGCAGAATTATTCACTTTTTTTCATATAAAACTTTATTCTTCTAGAGCAGTGGTCGACAAACTCATTAGTCAACAGAGCCAAATATCAACAGTACAACGATTGAAATTTCTTTTGAGAGCCAAATTATTTAAACGTAAACTTCTTCTAATGCCACTTCTTCAAAATAGACTCGCCCAGGCTGTGGTATTTTGTGGAAGAGCCACACTCAAGGGACCAAAGAGCCGCATGTGGCTCGCGAGCCACAGTTTGCTGACCACTGTTCTAGAGTATTAAAAATGTGATTTAGGTTTTTCCACACTTTCCTTATTTGAGTATCACTTTTTAAGAAATTAACATAATTTTTATTGACGTATATGCTTATCATTTTTCAAAGATACATAGAGACTAGACACTCCAAGTATCACTGAGCTTCAACAGTGATCATTTGTCCAATATGTCTGATGACATGCTTTCTGACAATTGTCTCTTAAATCCTTTCTGATCTAATTACTGCTTCATTCAGATAATATCTTGGTATTTCCACATCATTGGTATAATTATTGCCTTACACTAATCATGGCTGATGTAGGGGACATTTGACTTACTATTAAATTCTATTGTTGCAGTTAGCTCCCTATGATCCACACAGTATTTCTGTTTTATCTGGGAACACCATTTTTTTGCGTTTTACATTTTGGCTTAGCTTGGGTTTGAAAATGTATTTGGTATATGTTGGCCCCTTGGGTTGGTTCATGTTTATCACACTGACCATGCAATCTTCATTCTTTTTCTGTTAAAAAACAAACAAACAGAGAAGAACTTTATCCTTTACATAGATCATCAGAATAGAAAATTCAGCCCCCTAAATAATGACAGTGTGCATAATAATGTAATTCACAGCTATTTGTAATGGGTCCATTCACAGAGTTACCTGATGTGCATAATCCTACATGTTTGATGCCAGTGTGGGCCAGTTGATTTTCCTGGTTCTGATCCTTACCCAGCCTTCTTCACAACATGACAAAACAGCATGAATATTTCAATGAAAATCTATCCTGCTACTGGATAAAACAGATATAAATAATAACAACAACAAAATGACAGTCATGCATTCTTAAGAGTGAAGTCATAATATTGCATTTTTATATAAACACTAGAGGCTCGGTGCACAGATTTGTGCACCAGTGGGGTCCCTTGCCTGGCCTGCACCCTCTCGCAATCTGGGACCCCTCGCAGGATGTCAGACTGTCGGTTTTGGACTGATCCCCACAGACCAGGCCAAGGGACCCCACCAGTGCATTAATCCATAGACCGAGCCTCTATATCAGAGGTTCTCAATCTTTCTAATGCCGTGACCCTTTAATACAGTTCCTCATGTTGTGGTGACCCCCAACCATAAAATTATTTTCGTTGCTACTTCATAACTGTAATTTTGCTACTGTTAATGAATTGTAATGTAAATATCTGTGTTTTCCGATGGTCTTAGGCTCTACAGCAGCGCTTCTCAACCTGTGGGTCGCGATCCACAGGTTGAGAACCGCTAGCAGGGTCACCTAAGACCATCGGAAAACACAGATGTTTACATTACGATTCATTAACAGTAGCAAAATTACAGTTATGAAGTAGCAACGAAAATAATTTTATGGTTGGGGGTCACCACAACATGAGGAACTGTATTAAAGGGTCGCAGCATTAGAAAGGTTGAGAACCACTGCTCTAGATCTTTGCACATAAGATCTTTGGTTAATCTCTTCCCACCCTCCCTTCTCCACCCTCCCCTCTGAGATTCATCCGTTTGTTTCATGTTTCCATGCTTGTGTGTTGAGCGTCTGCTCCTGGTGGTCATTGTGCGTCATAGCTACTGGACGGTCAGCCGGTTGGCTGGTTGGCTGGTTGGCCGGTTGCCTAGGCTTTTATATCTATATATATAAAACCCTAAGTGACTGAACAACTGAATGACGGGTTGACCGGTTGCTGTGATGCACACTGACCACCAAGGGGCAGATGGTCAAAACAGGAGCTGCCCTCTGGTGGTCAGTGCACTCCTACAGCCAACCTCCCGTGGCCAGCTAACCTCCTGTTTCCCTCCCCTCAGCTGGTTGACCCCCATTAGCCCTGATCGGGACTGGGTGAGAGAGCCCCAATCAGCCCAGATCGCCGGCCAAGCCAAGGGACCCCACCTGTGCACAAATTCATGCACCGGGCCTCTAGTATATAGATAATAACCATAGTTCTAAGTTATTTTTAGGCATTTTAAAATTGAGATTTTCCCCCTTATATCTAAAAGGCAATACCCTGCTAAGACATAGATTTCTGAAATTTCCTTATAAAAATTATTGAGGTGGCCTTGGGCTTGACTTCCCAGCTTAGTATCAGAACCAGAGAAGAAGAAAGTATATTTGGATACCAGGGTCCCACCCACAAGGGAAATGATTCCCAAGAGAGGCTGGCTCAGGTGATTCTAAAGCACACTTTGAGAAACACTGCTTTGGGGTATTCTAAGAAACTTCCAAATCCACTGCAGGATTTGGGAACTAGGTTATCCCCACCAGATGTCGATGGCTAACTCCCCTGAACTGCTAATGAGGCAGATAACCCTCTTTGTTGTAGGGGCCACAAGCTAAAAGAACTGTTGACAGATGGAGTGGAATTCAGAGACATTAACTCCCAGAGCTCTCTTTACCTTATGACATGCATATGATGAAGAGATTGCCTTGTACATGGTATATATATTCACTAGAGGCCTGGTGCACAAAATTTGTGCATGGGTAGGGTCTCTAGGCCTGGCCTGCGATCAGGGCCGATCTTCCCTGGCTGCCGGCAGCTGGCCCCACCCCCCACTGCCACCACTGCCAGCTGCCCTCTCTGTGTGGGGTGACCAGTGGGGCGAGCAGGGCCCCACTTGGGTGATCAGGGCCTGCAGGTTGGAGCAGCTCCTGCATTGAGCGTCTGCCCCCGGTGGTCAGTGCGCATCATAGTAACCGGTCGTTCCACCATCTGGTCTATTTGCATATTACACTTTTATATATATAGATTCCACTCTTGATGTACATTTGAGTTGGTATTAGTTTGGGGCTATTACTAATAATTGTGTCACGTACATTTTTTGTACATATTTTATGATTACTATCTGTATGCATTACTTCTGGGTATATTTTTTTGCAAATGAAATTGCTGGGTGGTAGAGAATGCTCATGTTCAGTTTTACTAGTTACCACCAAATAGTATGCTGAAGTACTTAACACCAACATGCACTCCCACCATCAGTATATAGGAGGGTGCTGTACCACCAATACTTGCAGTTGCTTGTCTTCTTCATTTGAGCCATTAATGTAATTGTAAAATGGTATTTGAATTGTTTTTAATTGGCCCTAGCTGGTTTGGCTCAGTGGATAGAGCAGCAGCCTGCTGACTGAAGTGTCCCGGGTTCGATTCCAGCCAAGGGCACATGCCCGGGTTTTGGGTTCGATCCCCAGTAGGGGGTGTGCAGGAGGCAGCTGATCAATGACTCTCTCTCATCACTGATGTTTCTATCTCTCCCTCTCCCTTCCTCTCTGAAATAAATAATATAAATAATATAAATAATATATATATATAAATTGTTTTTAATTGGCATTTCCCTAAAACCTATGAAGTTGAGTACCTTTTCCTGTGTTGATTGGACATTTGAGTATCTCCTTTTGTAATGTGTCTTTTCATGTATTTTACTCTCTTTTTTTTCTATTGCATTATCTATTTCCCATTCATTTCTATAAATATGTATTGCTTATACTAGTACACCCTTTTGAGCTATCTGTCTTGCAAATATGTTCTTTCATTCTGTAGCTTGTCTTTTCACTGCCTTAATATCTCCTCATGAACTGACATTCTTAATTATAATGTAGCCCACTGTATCTTTGTTTTTCTTTATGGATAGTGCTTTTGAGTATATTTTATTTATATAATCTTTGTCTATTTCAAGGTGATAAAGCAATTCTGCATTTTAATAAATATTTTTTATTTTATTTATAATACCATCTGTCCATCTGTGATTAATCTTGTTTACAGTGAGAAGTAGGGATGAAAATTAATTTTTATATGGCTATTCACTTGACCCAGCATGATTTAATAAGACCATTCTTTCCCTTTCCCTTTCCCATTCCCATTCTCATTTCCTTTCCCTTTCCTTTTCCCTTTCCCTACTGTACTGCAGTAATCAAGTGACCACATATGAGTGGGTCTGTTTATGAGCTTTCCTTTCTGTTCCATCAGTCCATTTCTAGTTTCATACTGAAAGTTCTTTTTTTAAATATGTCTTATTGATTTTTTTACAGAGAGGAAGGGAGAGGAATAGAGAGTTAGAAACATCGATGAGAGAGAGACATCGATCAGCTGCCTCCTGCACACCCCCTACTGGGGATGAGCCCATAACCAAGGCACATGCCCCTGACTGGAATGGAACCTAGGATCCCTCAGTCCGCAGGCCGACGCTCTATCCACTGAGCCAAACCAATTAGGGCATCATACTGAAAGTTCTTAACTGCTCTATAAAAAGTCTTGAAATTCAGTAGTATAAGACCTTCAGGTTTGTTTTTCTTCTGCAATATCATCTTAATTATTCCTGGATTTTTGAAAACAGCCTTTTATATATAGGCTTTTGAAACTTCAAATATCCTGAAGTAAACTCTTCTATTATGTGCTAGATATTGGGAAAGCAAAGATGAGTCAGAAACAGTCACCTATTTCTCCTGAGGCTATCAGAGTATAAGCTGATAATTACAATGTGAGAGATGAAAAACACCATGATAAAATAAGTCATCAGGGAGACCATTTATCCAGAACTGAGGATCTGAGGTTTTACCTTCCTTGTAAGCTATGACTTTGTCTGACATAGTTTAATGGAAACTGGTGGCAGAAGTCACCATACTCCTGAATCAATGACAAAGAACTCTATTACTCATGACACAAACACGAGTTCATGTTTGCATCAGCTCCTGCTACCCAGCAATTTTCACAAGGTTGACTTGAAGGGAACCTGTTGGAGGCTGCACGAGCAGTGGACTTGCTTCACAGCTGAGGCCTGAGAGTTTAGGGAACCTGAATCTTTTATTCTACCAAGAAAACAAACTTGCCATGTCCTTCAGATGGAGGCATTAAATCTATTTCCAAGGCTGCTCTCTGTATAGACATCATTGAAAAGACAGCCAGGAACCAAAGGACAGTTAGCGCCTCACTCACAAGACGTGAAATCAAGGAGGACTTCCTAGAGGAGTTGCCTAATTTTAAGAATAAATCAAATACCAGGTACAGAGGTAAGAGGAGCGATACTTGAGAGTGGGAACTGAGTGAGTGAGTGAAGAACTGGAAATAGAACGAGAAAAGCACAGGACAATTTGGAATTACTACAGGGTAAAGTATTGTGCTCAGCTTCAAAGATTTAACCAAATTTTGATCATCATTTAAATTTATTTATGCTATAGTTCATGTCATTGTGGTCACAGATGTTTGTGAGACAAATCATTGGGACATAGATCAGGATCCAATTCTGCGGGGATGAGTACTAGTATGTTGTGTCTTCTGGACCCACACAGAATGAATGCCCCTCCACCCACCCCAGATTATGACAGCTGTGCTGCAGCTGTGTGAAGACAGCCCCTTTCCCATGGCCTGCAGAGCCTTCACTTCTTTCAGCCGCTCCACACATGCCATGGTTTTTAAACCCATCACCATCTTGAGCTTCTTCTTCTGGACCTCTCCGGTAACCCTCTGAAAGTGCATCATCTAGAATTGGACAGAATTTGGGGGTCTTGAGTTAATCTTTTTTTAAAAATTTATTTCCCCCCCAAATTGCACCCAGGTAAAGCAGAGTTCTAGTCAATATGAGTGTGTTGTTTAGGCATCAACAGTACTGCCCTCACTATGTGCTCATTGGACAGTAGCACAACCCCAAGAAAAGGAAGACGAGTTCATCTTTTAAATTGCTGAGAACTTATTTTTTTTATTTTCTAAAACCTTTATTGTTGAAAGTATTGCATAGGTTCCCCCCCCCCCCCGCCATTAACCTCTTCCAGCCCGCTCCTGTTTCCCCCCTCCCCAAGCCCTCACCGCCACCTTGTCTGTGTCCACAGGTTATGCATACTAGTATACCAGTATGCCTCTCCTGCCTTCCCTCTGAGGTTCAACAGTCTGTTCATACTTCTATGATTCTGGGTCTATTTTTTTTCCTTATGTGAAGTACTGAGTTTATTTATTTATTTATTGTTTAAAGTATTACATTTTTCCCCCTGATTAACCCCACCACCACTCCCACCCCCTAGAGCAAGCCCCCACCACCCTAGTGTCTGTGTCCATTGTTCATGCTAATATGCATGCATGTAAGTCCTTTGGTTTATCTCTAACCCCCCCACCCCCTCCCCTGCCTTCTCCCCGAGGTTGGATGGTCTGCTCAGTGCCACCTTGTCTCTGGATCCATTTTTGTTCATTGGTTTATGTTGATCATTATATCCCACATATGAGTGAGACTCTGGGTCTATTTTTGATCATCAGTTTATTTGGTTCATTAGATTTCACATATGAGTGAGATCATGTGATACTTATGTTTCTCTGACTGCCTTATTTTGCTCAGCATAGTACTCTCCAGGTCCATCTATACTATTTTATTGCTGAGAATTTAAATGACTATACCTATTTATTGCTTCTGGTTCTACTAGAATTCATGTTGCCAAAGCAGTAAAGGTATCATCCTACCAGCTTAATCAATGCTATATGTGGCTTTGGACTGACACGGCTCTGCCAAGGCAGGTGCTACCAATTTAGAGAAAATAATTCTTGATAGCCTATTAATCCTTCCTGAATTAGGGCCAGAGGATCACCTGCATCAGCATAATGGGGAGGAGGAGAATCATGACTGTTAAATGCATGATTAAATCATGACTGTTATCTGCATTCCTGGACACTACCCATGACAAATCAGTCCCCTCGTAGGTGGGGCCTGGGAAATCTGCATTTTACACAAACCCATTCTGTGATTTTTATGCACTCAAATATTAGAAAACTCCTGCTTAAGAAGGTCCTTATAAAATGAGTCCTTTTGTCCTGAAGGAGTTAATAGACGTCCCGAGGAGCCAGTGCACTTGCCAGCCCATGGGAGGAATTTCCCACCTATTCCCGCCAGTCTTCCTCCAACACCCCTCAGAGGAAAGCACCCCTCATAGTACATTCTCCTTATCTCACTATTAGGATGGAGTGGGAGCTGAGATTGTTTCCTGTTGTCCTGAGCTGACTAGCACAAGTGGCTCAGGAGCACGGCCTACATTGATGCAGCTCGAATGTAATAATCCTCAGAAGAAGGTCCAAATGGGTTGTCAGGCTCAATGTGGGTGCACGTGGGCCAGAGAGATGAATGACACACCATGGGCTTGGATGTCCAGAGAAGGATACTAACAATAAAGTGGTGGACACACCAAAAAGTATGCATCACAGTAAGTGCCATAAGAGAAATAAATGAGGTACAGGGAGAGAAGGAATAGATGAATTGGGTTATTTTCCTTCGAAGACAAAGACAAAGATGTCTTAAGAATCCAAATAAAGAAAACACTAAATCTGAGAGAAACAAAAAGGCAGGCATATGCCAATATGTCCTGAAATAAGCATTTTATATTATACTAGAAGCCCGATGCAGGAAGATTCGTGCTAGAATGGGCCTTCCTTTCCCTGGCTGCCAGCACCGCCTTTCCACTCCGGCCCAGCCCCAGAGCCACCTCTTTCCACTCTGGCCCCACCTTCCCACACTGCCCAGAGACCCTGAGAGACCAGGGGTGGGGCGAAAGCCTGTGTTGTCACCATGGCGATGATGCAAGCATCCCGCCCGCCTCTGGTCACTCAGCGCCTGTGTATGCAAATTAACCAGAATTATATGAAATGCTGAAAGGTATTCTTTAAGAAGGGGAAGAAGAAGAAAAAGATAAAGATAAAAATTATAAACAACAAATACATATCTATCAACAAGTGAATCTAAAAACCAAGGGAATAAAAAATCTGATGAACAGTATTAACTGGTAAATATAATAGAATCAGGGGCATAGAAAGGGAGTGGACTGACAATTCTTGGGGGAAAAGGGGAGTGGGGGGTGCGGGAAGAGACTGGACAACAAGCGTACACCTATGGATGAGGACAGTGGGTGGGGTAGGAACCTGGAGGAGGGGAGCTATTGGGGGAAAAAAGAACAATTGTAATAATCTAAACAATAAATATTTATTAAATTAAAAAAATAAAAAATAAAAGTAGTAACCTTGCAAAAAATAAAAATAATAAAAATGTCAATGTCTGCAGATTGGAGGACTGAAAGCCTTCTTACAGAAGCATGGACTTGAGATGGGCTTTTAAAAATTAATATCATTTAGTGATGGTCTCGGGGACAGAAGGCATTTACTCTGAGTTAATGCAGGAAGGTGAAAAATGCAAAAATATTCTTAATTACAAACATTAAAAATACCAGTTTACCCAATCAAGCAACAAGTATTTATTGAAGATTTACAATGTGCACAACATCTCCATTCACTGAGCACTGGGGCTCTAAAATCACACTAACACCCAGGTCTTATTAGAAAATTTACAACCCAGTTGAAGGGATAAGATATGAAATTTTAAATGACTAGTGGTCCGGTGAACAAAATTTGTGCACGGGAGGTGGGTGTCCCCCTCAGCCTGGCCTGCACCCTCTCCAATCTGGGACCCCTCGAAGGATGTCCTACTGCTGGTTTACAGGGATCTGGCCTAAACCGGCAGTCGGACATTCCTCTCGCAATCTGGGACTGCTGGCTTCTAACCGCTCACCTGCCTGCCTGTCTAATTGTCCCTAACCACTCTGCCTGCTGGTCTGCTCGCCCCCAACTGCCCCCCACTGCCGGCCTGCTTGCCCTCAAATGGCCCCCACCAGCCTGCTCACCCCCAACTGCCCCCCCACCAGCCTGATCACCCCCAATGGCACTATCTCACCAGCCTGATCACCCACAACTGCCCTCCCTTCTTGTCCTCTAACCACCTCTACCTTGGCCCCGTCACCATGGCTTTGTCTAGAAGAACATTTGGAAGGTCTCCTGGAAGGTCTCCCAGTCTAATTAGCATATTACCCTTTTATTAGTATAGATAGAGGCCTGGTGCATGGGTGGGGGCCAGCTGGTTTGCCCTGAAGGGTGTCCTGGATCAGGGTCGGGGTTCTCTTGGGGCATGGGGCAGCCTGGGTGAGGGGCTGATGGCTGTTTGCAGACTGGCCATGCCCCCCAGTGGGAGCTCTTACTCCATGGGGGCGTGGCCAGCTTGGGTAAGGGGATGAGGGCTGTTTTCAGGCTGGCCACACCCCCTTCAGCGTGCGGGGGAGGGGGGGTCCACCTGGGGTACCTGGCGAGCCTAGGTGAGGGGCTGATGGCTGTTTGCAGGCTAGCCAAGCTCCTCAGTGGGGACTCTCACCCCATGGGGGTGTGGCCAGCCTGGGTAAGGGGCTGAGGGCCGTTTTCAGGTTGGCCATGCCCCCTGGTGACCCAGGCTCCCAGCCCCTCCTTGAGCAGAGGCCAGGGCAGGTTGGAAGCCTGGGTCACCCCCGGCAACCCAGGTACCCAGCCACTTCTTCAGCGGCGGCCAGGGCAGGTGGGAAGCTTGGCTTCCTCTGTCACCTGGGGCAACCCAAGCCTCCTGCTCGCTTCTGGCCACCACCAGCTTTGTTGGGTTAATTTGCATACTCACTCCTGATTGGCTGGTGGGTGTAGCAGAGGGATGGTCAATTTGCATGTTTCTCTTTTATTAGTGTAGATTAGTGATAAGACTTAATAACACTAAGGAGTTATGTAATAGAATATTCAACCATCTTAAAAAAATATGATAGTAAATGATAAGGTGATGGTTGTTTAGATAATAAGAGCCAAAGAAATCAGAAGCAAAGTAAATTTGGCCTTTCAGTGACTTTGGAAATTCCATGAAAAAAGAAACATGGGCAAATTAGCATGTGCGTGTGTATGATTGTATTTTTCTAGGAAACATAGAGGTGTGGTTCAGTCTTTCTATATTTTTTTGAAGTAAATTACTTCCTGAAACTATAAGAGAAAACTCATGATATTTTCCCTTCCTCTTAAGAGTACAGATTTTTCATAATTTCCTATTTCTCAGGAATAGGAAATTATGAAAATTTGAATTATAATTATTTTAGTTTTCTTTTCCTAAGGCTGTGCATCTTAGCTTCCTACTTGATTCAATGTACAGTGAAAAATTCTTAGAATGCAATTTTTCAGTGTGAATATTTTTGTAGTGTGTTTGTTCTGGGTGTATATTTAACATGTTTTCTTTTATTAAAATATCTGAGACACATATGACAAACTGATGATAGTTGATACTTGGACAGTGAGTACATGGATGTTTTATTGTGTCATATTCTATAATGTGGTATTATATTACTACTAGGGGTCCAGTGCACGAATTTGTGCACCTTGAAAGGAACTGTGGACCGTGAGGCTGCGGTGGACACAGGGGTGGGTCTTGGCCCATCCCCCGTGCCCCCACCTAGCCCCTCCCACCATGGCCCCCAGTATCCTGTCTGCCAGCAGCCTGGCTCCCACTGCTGCCACTCCCAGGTGCTGATGGTGCCAGCCCCGCTTGCACCCGCTGACAGCGTGGAGTGATTTGGGTTAGCACCAACACCAGGTGCGAGTGGGGCCAGTGCCATCAGTGGGTGTGAGCAGTGGCTGCTTCCCCAATCACCCTTCAGGAAAAGGGGGAGGTGGAGAAGCCCTCAAGGGTGATCGGGGCCAGCAGCCACTGCTCGCACCCGCTGACAGCACCAAGGGATCAGGGCTGGAGCTGGGTACCAGCAGTAGGTGCAAACGGTGGCTCCAATGCCAGCTGTGGGTGCGAGCAGGGCTGGTGCTGGCAGCAGGTGTGAGCACCGGGCAGGATCACAATGCACCGGAGCAAAGAATTTTCAGTAACCACCAGCGGCTCACCCCAATGACAGCGACCGTGCCCTGCCTTGGTCTGGCACCCCCACTCACCTGCTCCACCATCCCACCATGGCTGACACCCGCCATGTTCCACGCTCTGCTGCCTCCTGCCCATGCCCACCAAGTTCTGCGTGCACTCCTTGGTGGTTAGTGCATGTATTAGTGACCAGTTGTTCGGTTGTTCTGCCATTCTGTCTATTTGCATATTAGCCTTTTATTATATAGGATGGACTAGATATATCCTATATAATAAAAGCCCAGCTACCGAATGGCAGAACGATCAGAATGACCGTTGACTAGTCACTATGACGCACATTGAGCACCAGGGGGCAGATGCTCAAAGCATGAGCTGCCCCTTGGTAGTCAGTGCGCTTCCACAGTGGGAGCGCTGCTCCGCTGACTGGGATGAGCGGAGTTCCCACAGCAGGATGAGCCCCACAGGCCATGCCCCCGCACCAGTGCACAAATCACAGCACTAAAAGGTGGCAGTTACTAAGCACCGTCCTTGTGGCGGGAGATGGCCCTGTACTCTCCATGGAAACCGCCTCATAGGGTTGATCTAAGGTTTTCTATTCATAGCTTTAAGAATGGAATGAGATCATCAGCTTTTAAGTAGGTGAGGGAAAATAAACACTGCTCCTTTTTCATTCTCTTTGTCCTGCCTTCTTGCGGGAGAAGGATTACCTGACTCCCATGGCCCACCCTGAATGCTATGCCGAGAGCTCACTGGCCCTTGGCAACTAGTGAGTCTGCCTTCCAATTGCCTTTACACCTAGTGCCGCTGCCTGAGCATCTTACTCAACCCGTATCACTGACTGAGCACCCGCTGGCGTGTCCCAGGCGTGCCCCAGGCAGTGCCTGGGTGCTCACACAGCAGGAAACCAGCTGCCTTGAGCATACATTCTGCCAGGAGAGGATGGGGGTGTGGGGAGGAAGCAGCCTGGGACAGACGTGAGGTGCAGCCATTAAAGGGCACGGGCACCATGAAAACATGGGAATGAAGCCACATGGGGCTCACTGAGGGAAAGTGGATGGATGGAGGAGAGCCAGGCAGAAGCCTGGAGAAGGGCATCAGGCAGAGGGAACAGCCCACAGAGGGGCAGCAGGACAAGCAAGAAGCTGAGTGGAAGGGGGTCAAGGCTGGGTCAGGGGTCACATCCTGCAGGCATTGAGGGTCTGTGAGAACCTGGCGTCCCCTGAGTGCAGGGGGAGGCACCGGGGCTGTAGGTGAGGACCCGCTGGGCTGATGCAGTGGGGACATACTCTCTGGTTTCTGTGTCAGGAGCAGACTGAGGGGGAAGAGGAAGCAGGGAGACAGCAGGAGGTGACAGCTCCCTCCCCGAGGGCGATGTGGAGATGGTGGAAATTGTGGCAGCCGAAGAGGTGGCTTTGGAGTGTGCTGGAGGGAAGGCAGAGTGTGAGGAATGATGAGGGGGGAAGGTGTGTGTGGGGGGGCGGGGGTAGGAGGCCCCATGTTCTGCTAGGCCCCTGGGAAGGCAGGGTCTCTGGAAGCTGCCTGTGGGAGATCTGGGGTCAGATCCCATCTGTTTTGAGGGTCTGACTATAAAACCTATTAGCAGACCTTAGTTTGAGCTCCACACATGGGACATGGAATGTTCACGACCAGTCTCCTATGGAGACGTCCAGGCGGCGGATCATTCCCGTCTAGCTGCACTAATCCCTTTACGTCTCTCCCCACTTCCCAGTTCAATAATAAAAATACATATAAGTCATTTAAAATATGAGCACTGGATTTGAATAAACATATGGCCCATAAGCACTGATGTCTAACATTAGTCATTGGGAAGATGCAAATCAAAACCACCATGAGATATCATGTCACATCCACTTAGGATGACTATATAATAAAAAAGACAGATAGTAACAAGTGATGGGGAGAATGTGCAGAAATTGGAACTTGCCTTTGTTGCTGCTGGGAATGTAAAGTGGTGAGGTCACTCTGCAAAATGTTGACAGTTCATCAAAATGTGAGACAGTTCCTCATATCACCCGCTGGAGCTGAAGAAATAGGAAAAGCCTTTGATGGCACTTCCTTTTCTGCCTGTGCAGTAATTAAAATCTGCGGCGTCACTTGAAGGTTCTTAGTGCTAAGAAATGCACTTTCATGAAAGAAGCCAGGCATAGAAAACCACATGTTACATGGTTTCATTTAGATGAGATATCTAAAACTAGAGGCCAGTGCACAAAATTTGTGCACGGGGGGGTGTCCCTCAGCCCCTCCTGCACCCTCTCCAATCTTGGATTCCTCTCACAATCCAGGACTGCTGGCTCCCAACTGCTCACCTGCCTGCCTGCCTGCCTGATCACCCCCTAACCACTCCCCTGCCAGCCTGATTGATGCCTGACTGCTCCCCTGCCGGCCTGATTGCCCCTAACTGCCCTCTCCTAATGGCCTGGTTGCCCCCAACTGCCCTCCCCTGCTGGCCTGGTTGCCTTCAACTGCCCTCCCTTGCCAGCCCAGTCACCCTTAACTTCTCTCCCTTGCCAGCCTGGTTGCCCTTAACTTCCCTCCCCTGCCAGTCCGGTCACCCCTAACAGCCCTCCCCTGCCAACCTGGTCTCCCCCAACTGCCCTCCCCTGCTGGCCTGGTTGCCCCCAACTTCCCTCCCCTGCTGGCCTGATCCCCCCAACTGTCCTCCCCTGCAGGCCTGGTTGCCCCCAACTGCCCTCCCCTGCAGGCCATCTTGTGGTGGCCATCTTGTATCCACATGGGGGCGGCCATCTTTGACCACACGAGGGTGGCTATCTTGTGTGTTGGAGTGACGGTCAATTTGTATATTACCTCTTTGTTATATAGGATAGTTAAACCCACAGAGACAGACAGCAGATGGATGGTTTCCTGGGGCTGGAGGGAGAGGAGAGTGAGAAGTGACCGCTAATGGAAACCTGGTTGACTTTGGGAGTGATGAAAATGTTTGGAACTAGATAGAGATGCTGATTGCACAATGTTGTAAGTCTATTAAACCACTGAATTGTGCACTTTGTGTAAATCACTTGTCCATTCAAACCACACAGGGAGCAAGGGACTTTCCAAATTCCAAGTGCTTAAGGAAGTCCTTTCTCAGTGAAAGGATGAGTAAGGTGTGATGCATAGCTCCATCCCTGGAAAAGTCAGGGCTGGCAGAGTAAAGAGAAAGCCCACGGGCAGATGTGCTCTGCACAGGAAGGACTCGGCAGGGTGGGTGTAGAAAGCACTGCATGGAGCTTCCCCTCCCACCCCACCCTCTCACTTACTGACTCAGAGTTCAGCTAATTCAACCAATGGCCTTGTAGACCCTCCAAAGAGCAATTAAGTCCATTTATTGTTTATTGTCTGTCTCCCGATGCTAGACTCTCAGTTTCATTCAGGGCAGTTTTTGGATTATTAACATTTCAGTAAAAAACCTAGAAGGGTGCCTGGCTCAAAAAATAGCAGTTGTTCAATACATGTTTGCTGAAAGACTAATAATCCTGCGATTCCATTTAAACACCTTCCTTTCCCTGTTGGTGTGATGTTTGAACACAGCCCAAGTGAAGCAAGTTTCTGCAGCCGTTTCTGTAAGCTTTGCTGACAGCACTATATGCTGTTACCTCAGACGAGAGCGGAACTCCCACGTCTGAGAAAGCCATAGTGATGGAGGGCTCCTGAGGGTTCATGCACTTTCCTTGCTAACCCTGCACAGCCACCTGTCTTAGCAGGCCGAAGCCCATGACAGTCATTGCCAGAAGGCACGAGGTCACTTATTTTGGTAGCAAAAATGAGCTCATTGAGGAACAAAGGCAAACCTCAGAACAATTCTGTTGAGTCTGCCCAGTCCTATTGCCCAAACATACCCATAAATGAGGTGAAATGTCTAGAGACGCTCTGCAGACTGTCCCAGCTCTGGCTGTCACCCAAGAAATATTTCCAAGTACTTGCTGTGAATGAAGAGGGTGACCAGAATATAGATGTCTGTCCTCTTAATTAATTGAGTAGTGGAGCTCTGGCCAGTGTGGCTGAGTGGCAGAGCATCGGTCAGTGCACCGAAGGGTTGTGGGTTTGATTCCCGGTCAAGGGCACATACCTAGGTTGTAGATTTTTTCCCCAGTCCCGAGGAATGAGTTCAGGGGGCAAACAATCATTATGTCTCTCTCACATCGGATGTCTCTCTCTCTCTCTCTCTCTCTCTCTCTCTCTCTCTCTCTCTCTCTCTCTCTCTCCCCTGCTTCTCCCTCCATCCCTTCTACTCTCTCTCTAAAGAAAAAAAAAAAGAGTAGTGGAAAATTTGTAACATTTTTATTCAAAAGAGAATATGATAAATTCCAATATAAAGGAAGCTAAGAATCACTTCTGTGCTTAACCTCTCTCCTTCCAGTGAAATGCATTTGCTCTTAAGCTGTGATCCAAGGGCCTTCAGCAAGACAGTTATCAAGAGTGCTGGGTAACATGTGGAGTCCAAGGCAGAGTGCTAGACTTACTGAAACATCTCAGGGAGCAGGGCCTGGGGACATGCATTTAAAAAATGTCCTCAGGCGAGTCTTGCACACGGTAGTGGTTAAGGACCAATGTCATCAATGCATTATAATCTATACACTGGCACTAGTAGTTTTTCTTGTTCTTCACAATTATAAGAAGGGGCAGGTGACATTTGTCTTCATTGTTTATATGGAAACCAAAACTTAAGAGATGTGGAGGAGGAGAAGGAGGAGGAGTCAAGAATCGAAATCTGAATATATCTGACGGATACAGTGCCATTGGGACAAGTTTAACACAAGCAGGAGAAACACTGCCACCTTGTGGCCACCTGAAAGCAAAGTGTAGCCTTGTTCCTGAACAAGGGCTCATTTCTTCTTGCCTCACCTTGGTGCCTTTCATGAATGGATTTGTGTTGAGTCATCCTCAGTCTCCAATGATGCGGGTGACTGGTCCTTTAGCTTTGGACTTCGGTTTTGTAGCTGAGATTTTTTCGAGCTGACGTTAATTTACTCATCTAGGTCAGCGACCCGACCACAAGATCATTAGTGCCATAAAATAGCCAGCAGACCCAAGGACCCTGCTGAAATACTTTCTGGAACCAATCTATTCTATATCTCTAGAACCTTTGTCTTTATTTTTTAACTTTAATGTTAAAAGTTTTTGTTTTCTATGGTCACAAAATATTCCTGACGAAACCAAAGTGTGATCTCGGCTTGGGGAGTAGAACCTTCACCCCTTTCTTTTCTCCTCCCTTGAACTCCAGCATCCTGACCTCTGCAAACTCCTATGGAAATCACCACAGGGGCTGTCACAGGGCAGCTACATTATGCAGACCCCAGAACCATCTGGACAGCCCCCAGACAGCTAGTGTTATCTGGTCAGGTAGATATGACCCAATCAGCCTCCCAGATAACCACAAATCTGCTTAAGCCACCCCAGGCATCCATGCAAATTGTCAGTTACAGCTCAGCCCTCAGTTTTAGAAACCCACACATGTGCATCCCCTGTGTCATAAGGCAAACTTCCCCAGCTACTGCATAGTGGAACCATGGTCTAAACCCCTCTGCCCCTCCCCCGGCTCCAGGCCTTTCTTGATCCCCCTGCTCTACAACTGCTCTTCCTTCCATCTCTCCACTCCTCTTGCTCACTCCTGTCACTGGAGCCTTTAGCACGCTATTCCTTCCTTCAGATTTCAAATCATCAGTCGTTTTTCTGACCTCACACACACTAGGTCAAAACCTCCTATTCTGCTATCCCTTTAACTTTTTCTTCTAATGGCATCTGTCAAAGTTATAATTTAGCACTTGCCTGCGTCACTATCCCATTGATGTCTGCATCTAGAGACTGAAGCCTCCAGGAGGTAAGTGTTTATAGGCCAGGGCTGAGTACAGTGCCTGGCACCGAGTAGATGAGCAATATTGAATGAACAAATGAATGAATGAACATACAAGTGAGCAAGTGAGGTCAGTCCTGGTCCAACAATCTCACCCTAAATCTCCTCAAATCATATCTCCCAAACCATCTTTGTGAGATTGCTGCCAAATATCTCCAAGTTGCCGCTGAACTCTGTTTTCTAAATCCAAATTTCAAAGTCAGGAGAAGTTAGACACCATTTTAGAGTCCTCGCAAGACTTTAGAGATGATAATCCTGCTTTGACAACAGCCTGGTAATTTCTTAGAATATTCTGGTTCTTATTGCTTGTGTGACTTCGCATGAGTTTACCAACCTTATCAACCCTGATCTCCTTCATCTGTAAAATGGGGGTAACAGAGCCATTGGAAGGAGTCACCAGATAACCTACATTTAAACATTCCCCATTAAGTATTATTTTAGTCACTGGTTTTTCCCAGACATCCTCGCCAGGTGAAAATTTCATCAGGAATAGATGTGGAATTTTGTCAAATGCTGTTTCTCATAAGCATAGAGCATGATTCATAGTACGCACTCCATCAAGCTAGTGCCTCCCTATTTTTTCTTTTCCTCCTTGTAACTTGCTCATTGACTGATTGACCTGTGTTGAATAATAAGGAAACAATCTCCTGCTCAGAGCAGCTTCAGGTTTGGCAGCTTTGAACTTGGCTAAGTCTTGTATTGGGGCTTGAGAGTGAGAGTGAGAGAGGCCCGAGACGTCAGACGTCTAAGTTTCATGTCTACTTAGAAACCTGTTCTCCTTTAGTCCTACTCCAGGGTCACCCCATTCCTCAGCCACCTCTAGGCACCATGCTTACCTGGGCCTGCACCCTAGCAGTGCCCAGGTTCTGGGCCATTGCTTCCTTGAACTTCCCCACTAAGTCTTTAGTTTAAGGTTAAACAAGTCCAGGAAAAACTGAAGTGTCAATGGCCATAGTGGTTAAATGTTTTTGCATTCCTATGTAACATTTATATTTTAGCAAAATAAATGATAACATTTGTATTTTAACAAAGCATGATAGCTCAGAATAGTGGGATACTATTCATCCAAATAGGATATTATATTGTAAAGGAATATTAAAAAGGAATTATCTATGTTTGTTTATCAATATGGGAAAGCACCTGTGACCCATTGTTGAGTAAAAAGCAGGTTATTAGCATATTTGGTGTGATCACTTTTATTTAACTGTGTGTGTGTGTGTGTGTGTGTGTGTGTGTGTGTGTATGAGTACCTAGAAATTCATGAGTGTGGTTACCTCTGTTCTGTGAGACTGGTTTAATTGACACTTTATTCATTAAACCTTTCTGTATTATTTGAACTTTCTAAATGACTATGCTTTGGCTTCATAATTAGGGAGGAAAAACAATGAATGTATTTGCTGGGTTGTACTTGAGAATCACAATCACAAGAGCACAGGGAGTCATATGCTTTCAAGTTGTTTCAGGAATGAGTTAGGAATTGACTAGCTCACTAGTTTTTGTGGTCATTCGTGTAGCAAGCTTTTCATGAATGCTTACACCTGCAACATGAGTCCAACATACCCTCCTACCCTCTGCTTTTAGGGCAATAAGCTTCATATATAACTAAGTGCAATGAGAATGATCATTATGACACAGTAACAGGTTCCATGTTTGTGTGAACCAGGCACTGTGCTAGCTCACACAAGCACACTCCTCTCGAATCCACAGTACACAAGTGGAGGGGGCACATGAGCCCTGATACACAAATGGGCATTGGGTGCCACTTTACACAAACGGGTGCCCGATACACTCCACAAATGCTAGAGTAAGACAGGTGTCTTTGGCCCGAGGTACTAGAGAAGGCTTCATAATTAGAACAAAAGGTGGCCTTCAGCTAAGCCTGGAAAGAGGTTGGCATTTGACCTTTGTTGACGGGGAGAAGGGAATTCCAGGTCAAAAGTAACCCAAGAAGAGGTGCGGAGCAGAGGCAATCACTAAGTCTGGTGGCTGGACCATTTGTTAGAATCGTTGGGGAGACTTTCCAATGCGATGTGCTTGACTGGGAGCCCCCTGAAGAGAGGGCTTTGGGTGCCAGGTTTAGAAGACAAATCTAAATCCTTGCAGTCCCTCGTCTGAGCTGTATACTTCAGACAGCGGGGTTTGTGACAGGAGGTGGGAGGTTGCCACGCAGAAAAGAAACACTTTCTGGCTACTCTCACTTCAGTGGCTAGAACTGGTGGTCCTTCTTTCTTCAAAGTGTTCTTGTTACCTTATTGGCCGGCATGGACTAGTGTGGAAACAATCTCATTCCTTTTACCACAGCATCATCATCGAGAAGAGAATGGAGGGAAAGCAGTCTTAACCTTTTACTTGGTACCATGTCATCCGTCATAGTGTTTGACTGCCCTCTCGTGGCCATTTCACTGCATTCTACTGCACAATCCCGTTTATTTCTTTGGGAGGGGGGCTATTTTTACAAAATTATTATCGAATGCACACTTAATGCATCATGGTGCCACTTTACCATGTTTTCTTTTATATCTTTACTAGAGGCCCGGTGCACGAAATTCGTGCACTGGGGGTGGGGGTGGGGGGGTGTGCCCCTCAGCCCAATCTGCACCCTCTTCAATCTGGGACCCCTCAGGGGATGTCCAACTTCCAGCAGTCGGACATCCCTCTCACAATCCGGAACCGCTGGCTCCTAACCACTCACCTGCCTGCTGCGTGATTGTCCCTAACCCCACTGCCTTCCTGCCTGCTCGCCCCTACCTTGATCTCCTGCCAGCCTGATTGCCCCTACCTTGTCCTCCCCTATCAGCCTGATCACCCCAAACTGCCTGTGCCTTGGCCCCCAGTCTGGCCTCCCTCTGGAGGCACCACCCCCATAACCCCAATGCTGCTGCCACTGCAGCTGGTTATGGCTGCCTGAGCCTTGGCCTTTGTAGCCACTGCGGCTTTGTCTGGAAAGATGTCCGGAAGACAACCACTCTAATTAGCATATTATCCTTTTATTAGTATAGATTTGGGGACCATTACAACCACGCAGAACTTGAAGAAAACACATGGGCCTGGTCAGTTTGGCTTAATGGAGAGAGCATCGGCCTGTGGACTGAAGAGTCCAGGTTTGATTCTGATCAGGGGCACACATGCCTGGGTTTTGGGCTCAATCCCCAGTAGGGGGCCTGTGGGCGGCAGCTGATCAGTGATTCTTTTTTTTTTTTTTTTAATATATTTTATTGATTTTTCACAGAGAGGAAGGGAGAGGGATAGAGAGCTAGAAACATCGATGAGAGAGAAACATCGACCAGCTGCTTCCTGCACACCCCCCACCAGGATATGTGCCAGCAACCAATGTACATGCCCTTAACCGGAATCGAACCTGGGACCTTCCAGTCCGCAGACCGACGCTCTATCCACTGAGCCAAACCGGTTTCGGCTGATCAGTGATTCTTATCATTGATGTTTCTATCTCTCTCTCCCTCTCCCTTTCTGACATTTTAAAAATATATATTTTTTAAAGAAAACACATGAGCTTCACTTTGGGCTTTGTCATCTTACAATATCCTTTGTGCAGTGTTTTAACTTCCCTCAACTTTCCTTTACCCACCTTTAAAGTGCAATCTATTTTGGGGAAGATGATCAGGAAAGTGATTCCAATGGGTAGAAGTTTTTTTTGGAGGGGATGGGTCATGAAGATATTTAAAAATTGAGCATGGTGATGGTTGTACCACTCTGAATTTACTTTAAAAAACCAGTTCATTGTACACTTTAGGTGACATGTACAGTATATGGATATTTCTCAACAAAGCTGTTCTTTTATTTCTTTTTAAATAAAGACCAGTCTTATAATCAATTGCAGATGTTTACAGAGGCCCCTCAAGATTTGCTCACCATGTCCCAAATCACGGCTGTGATTCCCAGTTGCCTCCAGTCCTGGTGGATCTGGATGGTGTGGTTTGCAAAGGAGAAGGTGGCAAGAGGCTTATGGAATTTCGGCAACCCCATTCCCCCGGTCTCCTCATAGGGCACCAGGGCCATTCCCACTGTGCCAGCTCTGCTCCCTTTAACCTGTTGGGCAAAAGAATCCTGCGTGCTCTGGCCAGAAAGTGCATTCTTTCTTAGGTGGCCCGGATGCTTTTTTTAAGGTCGTTTTATGGATTCAAAAGAATAAACAGAGATGTGGAAAGCTTTTGTCAAAATCCTTTTACATGGTTCTTCCAGTGTCATGGGAAATGAGATGTGGCTCTGAATTCATCCCAAAGTGTGTCTTTGGGCAAAAGCACCCAGAACGGCACAACTCCTGCAGAATGCCCCACACACTTTGCTGTCAGGACTCAGGGGGGCTTGAGGGTGAGCGAGGCGGCGGTGCCAGCACAGGACCTGGGAGAAGGTAGCGCTTTCTACACTGCCCAGGCCACGTGGACTACAGCAGTACCCGCCCAGGTGGGCAGGGTGTTTCTGCTGTTTTGTTTTGGTCTGGCCTCCACCCCGTCAGCCACAGACCTGTGCCTGCACTGAGACTGAATGCTTTGATGGCCCTACTTTTTGGTGGACAGTGGATGCACTCCCAGAGACTGGCAGTTAGACTCTGGTGGCTTCTGAGTCCCTTGTGGGGAGAGTCCGGCCCTAGGTCAAGAACAGACTCAGGCGTCCTCGGCCAGGAGGCCTCCTTGGGCTAGGGGCCGCCACAGTTTGAAGGCTGGCCATGACCCCAATCCTGGCAGGGGTCTCCTCTGGGGTGCTGGCAGGCCTGGGCTAGGGCTGCGGGAGGTTTAGAGGCTGGTGACGCCCCCGATCCTGGTGGGGATCTCCTCTGGGGGGCTGGCAGGCCTGGGTTAGGGTCACTGGCGGTTTGGAGGCCGGTCACGCCCCCGATCCTGGTGGGGGTCTTCTCTGGGGTGCTGGCAGGCCTAGGCTAATGGCCACCCTGGTTTAGAGACTGGTCACGCCCCCGATCCTGGTGGGGGTCTCCTCTGGGGTGCTGGCAGGCCTGGGCTCTGGCGCCGCAAAGGGAGAGGTTCCTGAATCTGCTTCCCACACACCTAGGCTAGGATACATCTTGTAGGAGGCGGCTTTAATGCTCGGGGTCGATGACCAGGTCCTCCGGAGCCTCGCTTTCTGGGCTGCAGTCCCACGTCTCCCAGTGCCCCAGCCTCGGATGCGCCCATGCAGTTGCCCCCACCACCAGCCATCTCAGCGCAGGCCACAGCAGCTGAAGCCAGCCTCTTGGAAGCCAGGCCACCACACCCACCACCTCTAGTAGCTCTCTGCTGCTTGCTCTCTGTGCCCTGTCCACTGGGGTGGGGGAGTGCTCCCAGCCCAGAGGCCCTCCCTCCCTCCGCAGCCTGGCTTGGGAAGCTGGCCTCATGCTGGGGCTACTATGCCAGCATGCCCACTCGGCTACTATGGGTGCGACTCGGGCCCCACGGAGGCCAACCTGGAGAACGTGGACCCCAGCTCTGCATCCGGCTGCTGCAGATGGCCTCGGTGGTCAACTACCACCTGCTCCTTCCACTGGCCCCATTGATTCCTCTCAGCACCAGCCATTTAGGCGAGGGTGGCGATTGCCCAGGGACATCACCCCTGGAGCGGCTGGCTGGGCCCGGCCACGCCCCCCGGGTCACGATGGGTCCCGGTACCCCAGGGAGGCTGCTGGCCGTGCCCGGCCACGCCCCCCCGGGTCGCCATTGAACCTGGGACCCCCGGGAGGCTGCTGGCCGTGCCCGGCCACGCCCCCCGGGTCGCGATGGGTCCCGGGACCCCCGGGAGGCTGCTGGCCGTGCCGGCCACGCCCCCCCGGGTCACGATGGGTCCCGGGACACCGCGGAGGCTGCTGGCTGTGCATACCACGCCCCGCTAGGGTTGCCATCACTCACCAGGACCCACGGAACTAAGAGGATTTGGCGCCGCCATCTTGGTTTTCTCAATGGCCAGTTAGGCCACCCGGAGTCCCGCCCCCAGCCTCTGGCAGGCCCAATCATGGGCATAGCGGAGGTGCGGTCAATTTGCATGTTTCTCTATTATAATGTAGGATTATTGACACTATTACAGATGTTCCTCCCCTTCTCCCTCCATTGCCTTCCTCCACCCGGATCCTGCCTGCCCCATTGTCTGTGTCCATGGGTAATGCATATATGCATGTAAGTTCTTTGGTTAATCTCTTCCCACCCCCTCCCTACTTCCCTCTGAGATTCATCAGTCTGTTCCATGTTCCCATGCCTCTGGTTTTATTTTTTTCATTATTTAATTTAGTTTACTTTGTTCATTAGAGTCCATGTTCGTTATTTTGATAGATTCAATTGTTGATAGATATGTATTTATTTCTATTTTATTGTTCATATTGCCTCCCTCCTCCTCCTCCTCTTCCTTCTCCTTCTTTTCAAGAAGACCCTTTAACATTTCTTGTGATACTGATTTGGTGGTAATGAGCTCCTTTCGTTTTTTTCTTGTCTGTGAAGCCCTTTATCTGACCTTCAATTCTTTATGAAGCTTTGCTGGGTAGAATAACCTTGGTTTTAGGCCCTTGCTTTTTATCACTTTGAATATTCCTTGCCACTCCCTTCTGGCCTGCAAAGTTTCTGTTAAGAAATCAGTTTGTTTATTTCTAAAGCAGGTAGCCAGAGCTTAATGTAAAAGCTGATGTATATCCAAACATCATCAGCTCTTTCTGTGGTCTTTTCAAACATCCATCTTCATGGATGACATATCACTATCCCTTTTGGGCCTGTGGGGGTGCTGGAGATGAGTGTAATTATAGGAAAGCTATATTCAACACTACCCCATGTGCTGCAGGTAGATATCTCCTTTAACCCCAGAGTAGCTCTACATAGCAGCTTCTATTATTATCCTCCTAGAAGTGAAGAAACTGAGGTCTAGGGAGGTTAAGTGATTTCCACAAGGTGGCAAGGTCTAAAATCTCCAAATGTACTATTTTTGGAGCCAGCCCTTTTAATCACTTGAAGGACCTTACAGTATATTAGTATATAAGTGGACCACACACACACACACACACACACACACACACACACCAAATAAAATCGAATAATATAGAGTGCTTACTGAAATGAAACGATTCCAGGGGAGGTCCTGAAGACAGTCACAAATAACTTCAGAAGAGACTCGAGGCTTTCAGAGAGTTGGTAATGGCTTCTTGGGGGAGCCAGTGGAATTTAGTGGAATTTGGGGTTGGGGAGTACAGGATGCAAGTAGTCAAGGACAAGATTTGGACTCAGAATAATGGTGTGAGAAACAAGGAGTGTGGGGCAGCAAGGAAGCAGTGGGAAAAGAGGCTGGGATACTACAGAGGGAGAGGAAACATCTTGAAAGGCCTTGGATACATGTGATAAATTTAATGACATGATCATTGTTCATGAAAAAGACAAAGTTCCCCATATAATCAGTTACTCACTATTAACTTTCCTACCAAAAGGCAGCCAACACAAAAGACTAGTGCGTACACTTGTTCCTTAATTAACTGGTTCATTCCAGCAATATTGATTGAATGAGCATCTATTCTGTGAATCATGACTTCTGCCCTTAGGTGGCTTATGGCCTAGCAAGGAAGAGACAAACAACTATATACAAAATGGCATAATATGTGAACACATTAGAGGTCCATGTTTCAGACATCAGGGTGGCATTCCATTGGAAATGGCATTAAAACTGAGACCTGATAAATTGGAAGTAACAAGACAAAATGGGGGAAGAAGCAAGAAAGCAAAAATTCAGAGGCAAGGACGAACAGGATAGCAGTGCTGACGAACAAAGAGTAATTTGACATGGCTTTAGAATGGGTGAGGGGAAAGTGTTGAGAGAAGATGCTAGAAAGATACATACTAGTAAGCCCATGGCTCATAGGGCCTCTTAAACTGAGTGTTGACTCTATTCTAAGATCAATGGGAAACCACAGAGGATTTTAAGCAGAGAAGCAACAAAATGAAGTTTGCCATTCGGAAAGATCATGGAGGCTGCTGTTGGGAGTATGGATTGGAGGGGCAAGAGTGAAAAGATAGAAGGCCAGTTAAGAACCTCAAACTTGGGAACATGGCTATGATTGTGGACATGGGCGTGGTCTCACTCAGGTGAAACAATGAGGGACGGAGCCATACCACCGAGTCCAAGGACCTTCCCAACTTCTGTCCTCCTCCCAAAGGAACGCCAAGTTCTTCACTGGGACTCACAGAGTGAGCACATCATGTTCTCTAACCCGACTTCACCTTGCAAAGTAGGACTTCTGCTTCTGACCATGAAGAATAACCAGTGCCAGACTTGCCCCGTGCTGTCTACCGCTAGCAAACAGGACAGCAGGTAGCACAGACTGTGACCCTTCAGAGAAGAAAAACTAATGAGGTGAGCCCGATGACCACTCAGACTTTCTGCCTAGAGGCACTTTCCAGACCCTGGCCCAGGAGGGGACCCTAAGCAGAGCACTGTCACCTTGTTGAGTGGAGGCACAGAGGTTTGAGTTTAGGAGACAGAGGCTGCCAGACTTTTCAGAAACCAGGAGCTGAAAAGAAGGAAGCTATGCAGAGTGAGCTCCAGGAATCTGTACAGAGGTTCCCTGGAGCCTTTGACTGAATACCATGCACAGGGAGGACACCAAGAGCCAGGCGAAGAACTGTAGGGCACTGTCGGTGAGAGATATTGACTTTCCCACCAACCAGGGTGAAGAGACCTCATTGAACAGACCTAGGAAGTAGCAGGCCTGACCAGCCAGCACAGTCAAGGCTGCCGGACCTGTCCTGACAAAGATATAGACCTGAACCATCTAATGTGCTGGCCACCAGCCACATGAAGCTATTGAACCTTTGAAATGCGGCCAGTCCAAACCGAAACGTGCTTGTGAGTATAAATAAAATACAATCCAGATGTTGAAGACTTTAATATAAAAAAAAGAATGCAAACTATCTCATTAATGGTTTTATACTGATTACATGTTGAAATGATAATTCTTTGGGAATAATGGGGTAAATAAAATATATTACTAAAATTAAATTTTTAAAAAGAGAGATAGTTCGGTGGTCACCAAGTAACCACTATGGAAAGTATGCAGGAAAGAAGATTCAAAATCCCTATTGAGCTTTCTTATAAATAAAATCTACCTTTTGAAATATTTACTTTCTGACCCACATTTCCATTGCCTTACTTATAATCCTATCATAATAAATCCTTACATAATAAATAATAATGTGGTTTGGGGGAAGGGTTTTGGGGGCAGTAATGGCCTATGAAGGAAATTATTTAATTACCAAAAGGAGTTTAAAAGGTAAATATTCCTTGAGAGACCAAAGAAAGCATTTAAGACTCCTGAACAGGTTACAGTTAGCTGTAGTTAGGGAAATGGAAACAAGCAAGCAAACAAACAAACAAAAGGCAAGGTCTTAACAAAAAAAGATAACCAGAAATACCAAAAAATGATTTTAATTAAACATTTTTACCTACACTTTACATTTCCAAACATAAGGGGGGGGGGATTCCTTCGGTGGAAGCTATTTAGGTATTTTGAGATATCTGTTTCAGCTTATAACTATCTTCAGTTTACATCTATACAAATATAAATACAATTTGTTAAAATTCACATTAACTTACATTTTCTAAAGTGTCTAAATGTAGAAGTAAGGAAGTGGCAGTGGGGCGAAGGGCTTGCTTGTCTAAGATGCTGCAGGAAATAACAAGTCCTAAAACCTGGGTATAAGCTGCATTTGTAGCAAGAGAATATACGGGGAGTCATTTTGAGGGGGACAGGGCAAGATAAGAAACTACCTCGTCAGCTTTGGCGGTCCATGAGTACCACAGAACTACCTCTTATAAGAGCAGTGAATCTCTCCAAACCAGGCTAGACATTTCTAAGAGCAGCATAACTTACAGTGGCTCATTGTGTTTCGTAGATAGTGCTTCCAGGTTTGGGAGTGTAGAGGCTATGAAGATACACATCAAGGAAAAAAACAAAGAGGATGCTCTAGGAATACTTCCTGATGGAAATGTTTTGGCACCTGAGAAAGTGGTTGATTATTTTGATGCAGTACGCTGGCATACAAATATAAAATTTCAAGCATAACTGAGTTGGCATTTTCTATGTGAATTCAAAATTGAAATGTTTCACAATGAAATGCCAATAATCTATGTAAACATCTCTGAAGTAGAACCTTATTTAAATTCTGCCTTCAGAGGTATACACAAGCTTTCCCTGAATATGCTCAGAGTTTCAAACAAAGTTGACAAGTATTGTAAAATCTCTAGAATCATCCTGGAACTGGGGAGGTAAATTAAAGGCAAAGTTGCTTTTTCCAGTGATTGTGACACTGCATCAAGAGGTCATAGCTTCTGTTGATTCAGGGATGGGTTCAGCCTGTAGGCAGACCTTTGTATTCTTGTACAGTAATTATATTTACATCTACAGAATTATACATTAGATAATAGAGCGTGACCCCAATGTTTTGTCTTTGCAAACACACCTATGTGCATACTTAACATGCCATTGCATTTATTCTTAACCAGGCCTGTCTAGATTTTAAATATTCTTGAAGACAGAATCATGAGGTCCTTGAAACACATAAATATATAGCTCTGCAAGTATAATAAATGTAAAAAGGAAAATATGCCCAGTAAAAACTTAAGCAATATTTAGAGCCCTCAGTTAACTTATTCAAACACTAATTTTTCAATCGATTGTCTATACTCAAAACTGAGTTAGTTGTTTTTCACTTTAGACCAAGTTTTGGCTTTCATTTTCATTTGTGAAATTAGTATTTTCACGTTTACTAGCAATGTCCTTTTGGACTATATCTAGAATTTTATCTGCGTGAGTACAAAGTTGGATTTTTCTGAGACCTGTAATCAAAGTGGCAAATGCGTCTTTCTTCCCGTGAACTTGATACCAATTACGGAGCAGCTGGACTTTCTGTTCAGCTGTATTTTGGAGATTGTCATTCTTGATTTCATCTATTTTGGCTTCTTTGAGACCATTCTTCCGAACAAAATCTCTAACTTCACTTATTGTCATTCGCTCAGCAATAGTGCTAATGTAGTCAGTCAAGTCAACGTCTGAAAAAAAAGAGAATAGTCTCTGAAAATTGGTTCTGGTAAACAAAATTGCCATGACTGGAAACCATTTACTTCTCCTCTTATAGCACTTAAGAACACAGGTTAGTCCTAGGGATCTAAAGAGCTGATAGGGAAACGCAAAAACAGAAATAACCTTGCCTTCTAATTCCAAGACCTCCTATATCCCCAGTAACTTGCTCTATGACCTGAATAAGATACACAACATCTCTATGTCTTCTTTTCTCATCTATCAACAGGTTGGAAAAGAGCATCCCTAAAATCCCCTATGGGTCTGATGTTCAATGACCTACAAACCTAATAGATAGGCAAAGAACTTATGATCATCATATCTCTGAATCACAGTTCAAAAAAAGAGAACTGAGTAGAATAATAATTTGTTGTTCCAGAGCTGGGACACACCAATAATAACGAGTCTACAATTCAGATTAACCTCTAAGTCAATTTAGGCAGAAGTTCTATAATACATCTAAATGTTTCTAAGGGAAATTTTTCCAAGGCCTCAGAATATAGTGTTTTATTGCTACTGCATTTATTTTTAACTAGGAATATTAGTTATAAATTTAAACAAACTGCCTGAAAAACCCTGGATAGTGAATGGGAAGAACTGTAAGTTCAAAGAATAGCGAAACCCCACAATATGTCACTGAAATTATCTTACTCTAAAATTGGCCTGCTACTCCTATGGAAGCCAGCTCTATGAAATAAAATGATAAAAGCCTTACCTGGAGCAATCACTGGGGGTATTTCCTGGATAGAAAAAACCAAACAAACATGGATATAAAGAGAAAAAATAACAATATATACTTAGAATAGTCTAAATGTAATCTTTAAATTTTTCATTAATACTGAAGGAAATACAGTCAGTTGCTTGATATATAAAATTAGCTAGACGAAGTGATTAAGAAAGATTCTTTCATCATTCAAATTTTTATTCTGAAAGGTTCCAGCATTTCCAGAAACTAAAGAATACTGGCTCTCAAAGAACCTAGGGAATTCAAAGAATGTATTGAGATTATGTTTCATATAGACTCACGAAAACAAACATAATAAACATAATCATTCAAAAACTCTGTTTATAGTAACTATTCTTTTGACATGAGAAAATGGTTTAAATTGAAATTATTTTGTACTATATTGATTTAAAAAATGCTTACTCCCACTGAGCCCTAGCCCCAAATGAGAAAAAGTATTATTCATGAAGTGAACTGGTTCATCTTCCCTGTGTAACTTTTGCTATTTGAAATGCTTTGATTCCATGTTGGAAAAGAAATATAGTGGGAGCTATGGTAACAAGTGGCTGGAGAAAGTTGAGCTGTGCCCTTATAGTGGGCTGTAAGAGCTATGTCTGTTCGGGCTTGGATACCGAATCCATGCTCTGGTAAAGGATGTCTCTGTAGTTTCTCTGCAAGAATAACACAAACGTGGGACATGTTGCTTGGCCGCATCCCTTTTCCAACTCACCTTGAGCAGCCTCCCACTTAAGTCCTGTGTTAACGCTTATGTTGTATGGAGCTTACTTATAAACTGGGCCTCAGATCTTAATTACTTTTTGATGCCTTCTAACCCATGCACACACAGACACAATAAATGCTTGTTTTTAAAAAAGTAGCAAATAAAAAGTTGAATTACTACTCTCTCTCTGTTTTTAAGAAAGCTGATGCATGTTTCAACACTTACAGTATCTGGAGGTGTAGGTTCATAGGAACGATTATTATTCCGGCGCTGTCTTTTCACAACTAAAAGATGACAGAAATTTCTATCAGACTCTGGTCTCAACCTTGGAGGAAACACTACTGTCACACTAGAGAAGTGTGAGAAAGAAGCAGAAATTCATTGAAATGTAAGGTGACCCTAAAAGAGTACTGTCCTGATTTTGGACAACCTCACCCCACCAGGTCAAGTGTTCTGGAGATATGCCACATCTTTTAAAATATATATATTTTTATTGATTTCAGAGAAGAACGGGGGGGGGGCGGTGGAGGAGAGAGAGAGAGAGAGAGAGAGAGAGAGAGAGAGAGAGAAACATCAGTGATGAGAGAGAATCAAACATCAGTGATGAGAGAGAATCATTGATCAGCTGCCTCCTGCATCCCCTCATTGCAGATCAAGCCCACAACCCAGGCATGTGCCCTGACCAGGAATCAAAACATGACCTCCTGCCGAAACCGGTTTGGCTCAGTGGATAGAGTGTCGGCCTGCAGACTGAAGGGTCCCAGGTTCGATTCCGGTCAAGGGCATGTACCTTGGTTGCGGGCACATCCCCAGTGGGGGGTGTGCAGGAGGCAGCTGATCGATGTTTCTCTCTCATCGATGTTTCTAGCTCTCTATCCCTCTCTCTTCCTCTCTGAAAAATCAATAAAATATATTTAAATAAATAAATAAATAAATGAATAAATGAATAAATAAAAGTACATTCATCCTGACATGTACTTTGAATCACTTTAAAAAACAAAACAAAACAAAACAAAAAACAAACAAACATGACCTCCTGGTTTATAGGTTGAGGCTCAACCACTGAGCCATGCCTGCGGGCAATATTCTACACCTTAATTGAGAGGTCCAATTACCTCACAGTGGCCTAGCCTAAAGCTGGCTTTTGACTTATTGAATGACATCAACATTTCTTCTCATCAACCTAGAGCTACATGTCATGGCTACAGCAGGGTATAGAAGTGCAGGATATAGAAAGCTGACATCAGCTTGCCATGGAGTGGCATTTAATGGCCAGAAATTCAAGTCCATGCACTCACAAATAACTCAAGTATACACACTCAATGAATATATGCCTTGAAATCAGTATGGGATGGGAGAAAGGAATGTGTAAGTCTGCAAGAATGGTTATGGTATTTGAACATAGAATACTGCATGTATTTTTAGCTGAACAACCTCTATCTTCAGCTAAACTGAAGAAACAGCCTATTCCAATTGCATACTTCAGAGTGATTGAAAGTTGCATCGCCCTGTGTTTTAGGAATGATTAAAAGGGATTTTTCTGGTGTAATTATGATTACCCTCAATTTGGGCTTATTTGGCTTATCTGCTGATTTACTAGGTAACCCTTGCATAAAATGTATTGCACAATATTTTAAATTATGGTGGATAAATAATAAAATCATAGAGTTTGAGCAAGGGTGAGGAGGCACAGAGAGGGACAAATTTACCATGTGTCCCCTGAATGCCTTTCCCAGCAAGGCCCTTGCTTCTCGTGTTATCTTAATGCACGGGACAATCTCGATGGACGGTGAAAGATTACTTCTGATTCTTGGCAAACTTGGCTGCTGCCAGGATGAAAACACAGTGAGGATGGGAACAGCCACTCAGTGCTCCAAAAACGGTTGCTCAAAAACTGTAGCTGAGGGATAATATAATCTATTCTTGCAGCGTTCATGAGTGCATTTGCATTTGGTGGCAGGAATGAAAAATATACCAGGGCTAGCTACCTACCCGGTGGAAGCTTTCTTATAGGTCGGAGACAGAGGGGAATTCTTTGAACAAGTCCTTTCCAAGTTATTTCAATGTGCAATTTGAACAAAGTAAGAACTTACGCCAAAATATTAGTGCAGCTACTGGAACCAGGAGCAGGAGCAGGAGCCACGCCCAGTGTGAACGAGATATGGATCCTGTAGATTGGAACATTGGACATTTTACATGAAAATGAGCAGTCTTTAAGATTAAACAAGGTACTCTCAAAAAAATCAAAGGGATTGGCTTTTCTTCATATTTTACTGTGGGAATAGGGGAAAGGAGAGTCTAACTCATTAAAAAAAGTAATAACCTTCTTTACATCTGGTGTCATTGGTTGGTGTGCAATCCTCAATGATTCCATGTTCACACCTAAAAAAAAAAAATACAGAGAAAATGTAAAAAGCCTGGTGGGCTAATTCCTTGATCATTCTCAACGACACACTATACATCTCGGGACATTGTAGTCATTTTTGCATCTCTGGCAAACATATTCCCTCAACTATTTCTAGATTAGCATGGTAGAGCTGGTAAAAATCTGTAGCATAATTTGGATGTTTGGATGAACAAAGAATGGCTATGTTTTAAAATACCCAGAGTTAAAAGAAGGTAGTAAAGTATTGGCAGAAAAGAAGAAGAATGAAATAGACCCTGACATAAACTTAAAATTGGTCATAAGCTGTGCCCTTAAAATATGAGGAGACAATGATAAACTACCAAAAGCAATTTCAAAGCAGTCCCATAGAACAATAAAAATGGCCAGACAATAGCCACTGCCCATGATGCTCTTGAGGGAGAGCCTACTCCGCGGGGCCTTAGAGGTTTCGCTCTTTAACACCAAGTGGCCATTAAGATACTCAAGAGGCTTCTGTATTTTTTATTTTTTTTTCAGACAGTCAAACACTGACCCAGTCTGAATGAAAGCTTGGCTCTGCCCATTACCTAACTCGGTGAGTTTGAGCAAGTTACTTAACCACCACAAGCCTGTTTTCTCACCAAAAACAAGGAGACAGTATTACCTGCTTGAGAGGAAAATTAAATCAAGATTATTAAGTATTTAGAACTGCTATTGTTGTTATTATTTGACTTATATTAGTCCCGCCTCCCAACCCCAATCCCTACTTCTGTCACCATGAGGGCTGTCTCAGATACTTGGGGCTAGAAAGGAGAGGCTAGGTTAAGTGCACATACCTTACATTTTTTTCCAGTAAATAAGAGACATCAAGCATAATGTTCCTACTTTTCATGCCTACTAGGTGAACTCCTAAGTGACTCCTAAGATGATTACAAGTTTAAGGAGAGGTGCATTGATATAATCTTAATTATATTTATATGTATGCAAAACAGTGTCTTACAAAGTACAAGCTATTTTTATAATACATGTTACCCAATCTGATCTTCACAAATATGAGACCCATAAGACAAGTGATGATTGTCTGCATCCTAACGTGTGAGGAAACTGAAGCTCGGAGAGGTTAAGTGATCTGCTTACACTCACTCTGTTAATCAGAAGAAAAGTGACATGGCCCTAGCCAGCTTAGCTCAGTGGAGCATCGGCTGTGGACCAAAAGGTCCCGGGTTCCATTCCTGTCAAGAGCACGTACCTTGGTTACAGGCTCCTCCCTGGCCTAGGCCCTGGTCAGGGCACGTGCAGGAGGCAACCAATTGATGTGTTTCTCTCACATCGATATTTCTCTCTGTCCTTCCTTCCCTTTTCCACTCTCCTTAAAAATCAATGGAAAAATATCCTCGGGTAAGGAAGGATTAACAAAACAAACAAACAAAAATAATAATAATAATAATAAGAAGAAGAAGAATAAGAAAAGTGACATGCACAGTCAGGTTTTATAACTGTGGGTCAAAACCAAGCTCCTTAGCATCAAAGACAAGACCCTTCATGATATGGCCCTGGCTCCTTTTCAGTCTTTCCTACACTCCAGCCAGGTACCCTGCTCTCTGGAGCTTCCCCTGTCTCTCTGCACCTGCTGGTTCCCTGCTTGAAATGTCCTTCAGATCCATGTTCACCTTCCTTCAAGACGCAAGCCATGTGTCATATCTTCACTGCATCTCCTCCAGCAAGGTTGAAAAGTTCTAAATAACTCATAACACACTAGGCACGAGTTTCTTCTGATGCTTGCCACATGGTGTTGATTCAATAACTATGCCTTTTTTTTTAATGTCCTTGCTTCTAGCCTGAGAGCTTCGATGCCAGAAATGTGTCTTGCTCATATTGTTAGCTTAACTGGCCAGAAGTGGCCAGCCCACAGGAGGTTCAATACAAGTTTGGAGCCTGGGTGTCTGAATGAACAAATGGTTATCAGGTTGTTTGGAGGCAAAGCAAGACTAGAACCCAGTGTTGCTTCCCCCTAGGAAGACATTATCTCTCGAGGTATATATAGTGTTTTAATCAGAAAAAGACCAAAACTTACGTGCGGCAAGGGTCACAGTGTTCGCATGGTGGAGTGTTACAAAAATAGTTTTGCTTACATCTGCACTTGGTATTCTGGGTCTTGGTACAGTTTTTTTCCACTTCTAAGCCTAGAAATCCAATTTTCAGACAATTAGTTATAGCAGCTAGTTATACACTGGCTATGGAAATGATGGGCCGGAGCGGCATAGATTTTTGAGATCCGCTGCTTATATGAGCAGTCACACCATCATGACTTTAGGAATACAACTAGTGTTTAATACAAAACAGGCAACCCCAGGTTGAAATGGTTGAAGTCATTTAGCAGAGTTTTAAATGGGTAGACAATCCAGCAACCAAGAAAACCCTACCTTTGCTTAAATAGCTCCTCTGTTCTTCTAGTCTAAAGCCTGGCTACTCAAAGTGTGGCTTGTGGACCAACAGCATCAGCATCACCTGGTAGCTTGTTAGAAATGCAAATTGTCAAGCCTCACCCCGACCTGGGCAAGCAGACCAATGCCAAAGCCCGCCCTTAGAGATTCTGATTTAGTTGGTCTAAGGTGGACCTAAACATTGGCATTTCTCATAGCTCCCTATGTGATTCTAATGTACAGCCAGGGTTGAGAAACATTGCTTTAGAGCTTTAATGCAGACAAGAAAAACTTATGTCCAGAGATTTCTTAATGTCAAGCAAAACTGGGAGTACTTCTGTTATATTTTAACCTGGGCCCTCAAAATAGATTGGGATAGTCATGAAAATCCAGGGGTCCAATTGGAATTATCAGGACAAACTACATCCCGAAAGGAGGTGAAGCATCCCACCCACCTCTCAGGATCTTCTGTCCTTGGATTTGAAGGATTCTGAGTGCTCTCTGGCCATGAACAAGAGCCATTGCACATGCATAAAACAAGGCAGGAAAAAAAGTTTCTGCACTTTTGACTGGAGCTAATGAACCCTGTTCATAGGGTTCATATTTAGTCCGTCTCCTCATCTGGGAGATTGCCCAGACTTGGCTCATAAGAGTCTAGCCCAGTTCAGTCCCTGGTCCTGCTTTACCCAGTCAGCCCCATCCTACCCCTTCCAGTATACCAACATAGCACCAGAGTGGGTCCCAAATTCCAATTACAGGTCTATTATGAATGATTTTACATGGAGCATCACAATTAGTCACTTTCAATGGCTTAAGACTCGTACCATGTTCTCCATCACAAATCCCGCATCTTCTGCACTTAGGAGAATAATGTTCCTTGTCTGTGTACTCCTTCCCTTCCGGGCAGGGCTCACAGACTAGTTTGTCCCCATCAGCTTTGCAGTCATCCTTTTTCCGTTCACCTGCCAAAACAAGAGAAAGAAAAATGGAGCAAGTATTTGAATGCAACAGCATGGGAAGTATGCAGGTATGGCAGCAAAACACTGCTAAAACAGGGAACTTTGGCTAATGATCTATAAAGACAATAGAGGAGATGCTTATTGTAAAAATCATGTCAAGAGACAGAAAGTCTCCCAAGACAAAAGCTGAAAGAGTGATGAAAGATGATTAACAATAGCAACATGTGACAGGAAACAGAGGGGGCGGGGGGAGAAGCTGGAATGACCAAATGCACCAGAAAGAAAAAAAAAAAGCCTTTATTAACTTTTTGGTGGGGGAAGGGAGAGGTTGCTAGGAGATGGCTGCTGCTGGCCACTGAGATGACCTAAACTTTAGGTCCTAAAGCATTCATTTTTTTCTGGTTTCTCATTTCATTTTCCAAAGTCCACAGATGCTGATAAGAGTACATGTAAGGAAAAGCACATTTGAAGTTCTAAAGACGTTGGTGAACTCTTTAGTAGCCCCATGAGCTTTAACAAGATGCTTCATCTCTCTGAGCCTACATTTCTTCATGCAGACGATGGAGATAATACCTTGCATTGCTACCAGAACTGCACAGGGCCTGCCTAGTAAATGCTCACAGTCCCTTTTCTCTCCCTTTTCTTTCTATTCCTTTGCCATTAAGGGTCAGAGTATGTTGTGGTGGGCAGGTATGAGCATATTTATAATAAAATTTATTATCAGCTTTGTTATCTTAATGCACACAATTTCAAATGATATTCCCATTCGCTTTCATTGACTTTAAAAATAAAAACAAGTCATCATATTGCTATTAGTAAGCATTACGCAACAATGCCTTTTCCTGGAAATTATATTTATTTAGCAAGTGTTTATTAAAGGCTATTGTGTTCCAGGCACTACCTAGGAGCTGGAGGTACTACAGGAAATAAGCAAAGCCTCGGCCTCCAAGACTTCACATTCTCAGGGTAAGAGCAGGCAACACACCGATAAATATATGGCATCAAGTGGTGATAAATGCTATGGGGGGAATTAGACGAGGGCAAAAAGATAAAAAATGAAAAAAGGAAGTGTCAGAAAATATAAAGGGGAATGTAAGAGAAAGCACGACTAGTGACTCCAATTACTAATGGTATCAGTAAGAAGAATAAGAAAAGTCTAATCTGCCCTACGCACACGTAAAGCAAACATAATTGATGCTGTCTCTCCTAGGCGTATGACTTTCTCAACAACCTCGTAGCATTCTTTGCGACAAAGCAAAGCTTTTACTACATAAACCAATTAATTTAAACATATGACGTTTTAGTAAACATGGACACTATTCCGTCAATAGAAAAAAAAGACTGGAAACCTGGAATTGAACTCAAATACAGTGCACTGGGGCTTTATAATGCTGTGGCAATACTTAAAAGAAAACCAAGCCAAAGTGCAATGTTATTTGCTTGCCAGTGGTATTATCCTAGTTTCTAAATGAACTGTCCTCTTTGATGAACAACCCTGCAGAATATGCCTAGCACAATGCCTACAACATGACAGGGAGAGAATAAATCAAGGTTTTTTTCTTTCCTCCAATGTACACAACCTAAATTTATCAAAATATAAAAATGAGTAGCTGTTTTCTTGAACATAATACATTTTTCTTCTGAGTATAATTGTACATATGCTCATTGTAGAAAATTTGGAAAAGGCAGGAAAGTACAAATAGCACCTATATATTAATTAGCCTGAGATATTAATTTTTATCATTTTAGTGCACTCTTATAATACCAATGTATACATATATACATGTGTGTATATGTATACGTAATATGTATGTGCATATATGTATATGTTATAGTTCACTGTAAAATTGTTATTGGATATGGTATGTGACAAGGACTTTTATGATAGAAAATCACTAAAAAAAATACTGTTCTTGTTTTTTGTTAATCTTCACCTGAATCCTCCCAAATCCTTTTTTCCATTGACATTTTTTTTTTAGAAAGTGGAAGGGAGGGGGAGAGACAGAGAGAGGGAGAAACATTGATGTGAGAGAGACACACTGATTGGTTACCTCCTGCATGTGCCCCAACCAGGGCCAGGGATCAAACCTGCAACAGGAATGCCCTTGACCATAATCAAACCTGAGAAAATTTAAAGACACCAATAATCTGTATGAGAAGATTTCAAGATTTTTATAATTTGTTAATCTTTCCATTGATTTTGCCCTCACCTAAGTCATCAACAACTCAGTTTAGCAGCTCACCTTTACTGAAGTTCTCCAAAGCATTCAAACTAATTTTCACAGAAATAAAATCTATCTTCTCTTTGTATTCATATACAATTGATTACATAATATTTAATGAAATCATATCTATATCACAGATTTGGAAGCAATTTGAATATAAATAAAGCCTAAAATTCAACAGGAGGGACTAGAGGTGGGTGGAGTGTTCAGCGTGTGTTGGAGGCCATCCAGGACATTTTAGAGATGGAGCAGAGAGAACCAGTTAATTCAGTTAGAAATTCCAGCAGATCAGTTAGAAATTCCTTAAGGAAACACTTTCAACAATAAAAATTTTTAAAAAAAGAAATCCCTTAAACGAATTTGTGTATATTGAGGAATATATTATAAATATATCAGAAACCAAGACTTGGATTGACCATAATATTCTAGCTTTAGACTACTCCAAAATTTACTTAGTTCCACATCGTTGAGTATCATAATGAAATGTCACACATAGAGCATTTCCCTTTATTTTGACCATTTTCTTAAGACATTTTCCTATAAATTGATTTCTGTACCAGTAGGTAAAAAGGTCTTCAAGTTTTTGACCCACATACTCCAATTAAAAAAAAATGTACATAAGCATTCTTAGCTCATAAGCAGGATATATGCACCCCTATGCTCATAGCAGCACCATTTACAATAGCTAAGATAGCCCAACTGCCCATCAGCAGATGAGTGGATTAAAAAACTGTTCACATCTACACAATGGAATACTACGCTGCTGTAAAAAGGAGGGAACTCCTACCATTTGCAACGGCATGGATGGAGCTGGAGAGCATTATGCTAAGCAAAGTAATTCAGTCAGAGAAAGATAAATATCACATGATCTCACTCATTTGTGGATTATAATGAACAACATAAACTGATGAACAAAAACAGATCCAGAGACAGAGAAGCATCGATCAGGTACTCAAACCTCAGAGGGAAGGTAGGGGAGGGTGGGGGTTAGGGGAAGAAATCAACCAAAGGACTTGTATGCATGTATATTAGCCTAACCTATGGACGCAGACAACAGGGGGTGAGGGCATGATTGGGGGGGTAGTGAGAGGGCAATGGGGGGATAAGGACACATATGTAATACCTTAATCAATAATAAAAAAATGAAAGATTTAAATCCACAGGACAAGTTGAGGTGTTTAGCAAGTTATCAAAAGTCAAGAGGCATTCCTTTTTTCCCATTTGGAGAAGAGTAAATAGCCTTAAGTATAAAGGGTTGGGTTATAAGGGAGATCGTCTGTAGGGTTATTAAAACCTGGAGAGAAGGCCAGGGAAGACTGGTAGAATCTTCTTATAAACAGGACACGTGCCTGTTTAATAACTGAAGTGCTGGGATTCTGGGAGGCCAACCATGAAACCCTACACAATCCTTTATGATTCTGCTAATCTGTAACATAAATCCAAGTGTTGTTTTCCTTTATCTTCCTGTCTTACTTCACAAAGCAGCAAGAACTTATTCATATCTGTATGAAACAGTCATCAGTCTACTCCATGTTGAAAAACAGCTTGCACAACTGCATTCTGCTTAGCTTCCAATTTGCCAGTGTTAGAAGGATTTCCGATCTGAAACTGGTTTGTATTTCAAAATACTGATGTTTAAAGACCGTTGGTTTTTGTCTGTTGCTTTTCTAGCTTGGCTAGTTATTAAGCTGCAAAATGCAAATGCTGTTTGCAGGCTTCAGTGTTTCTAGTTGAGCAGAAGTACTGAAATACTTGCTTTCAGAGTATCACAATTATTATGAAATATTCTAATCCGTTCTGAAGTGATGAGCTTTAATACCCACAAATGAGTCTTCTTTTGCTAATGAAAAATGCAGCTAAATAGATAAATCCTCTCCTTTCAGAAGTACATAGCATTTGTAAATTATACTTATTTATACCCACATCCAACAAATGTGATAAAGATGAATTAAACGTGTCTTTTTTTTTTCTTTTAATCCTCACCCGAGGATATTTTTTCCATTGATTTTTAGAGAGCGGAAGAGAGAGGGAAAGACAGAAAGAAGTATCGGTGTGAGAGAATCACATCAATTGGTTGCCTCCTGCACAAGAGCCCAGGCCTAGGCCGGGGAGGAGCCTGCAACCAAGGTACATGCCCTTGACCGGAATCGAACCCAGGACCCTTTGGTCTGCAGGCCGACACACTATCCACTGAGCCAAACCGGCTAGGGCTAAACGTGACTTGGGAAAATAATTTCCTAGTTGGTTTTTGTTCTTAGTAATGCAATTATACAGGAGAACCAAATGCTGTAAAAACCTTTTCTTCATCATTACGATGCTATTCCTCACCCTGATTCTCACTCTAATTGCTGCATGTGTGTGTGACATACCAGGAAGACATGGCAGGCAGCAGAAACTGCCCTGACGCTGTTGGCCTTCTGGGCACCCGGACTCCCTTTTGGTAATGTTCTTACTCGATTTCAACAGCTCAGAGTAGGTATTAGTCACTTGGGCATTATCATCTTTAGTCAATGATTCAGCGAGAATGCCAAGTATCTGCAAAAGAAAAGCATGAAGAGAATGTTACTGACTTCTGATCTAAGGAACTTGGTAAGCAAGGATAAACTGCCCCAAATGGCTGTATTTGCCGCCGCACACAGGCAAAATCGGTGTGGGGCTCCATCCTCCTGTTGTGTTGACCCATCTCCAAAAAAGGAGCAGGCCCACTGAAGGACGGTCCAGATGTCCGGTTCTCCAATCTGCCCTAGAGACAGCATCATGAATGGGCTCTGGGCTCAAAAGTAAACTCTGGCTCCCACTTACTGGCCTGGTGACTGTAAGTAAAGTCACTTAAGTTCTCTGAGTCTTTGTGTTTTTTATTTACAAAGTGCAAACAATCTCTTCTTCATGGGTTTGTTAATTGAGTAAAATAAGGCACTTAAAGGTCTTTGCACAATTCTTGGCTCATAATAAATAAATGGTCAATAAGCAGTATTATTGTTAATTATTCTTGCTACTATTATTCTAAAGATCCACTGAGGGGCAGCATAGTGGAGTAGGAAAAACCATGAGATTTCAAAAGGACGCCTGTTTGAATCCCAGCTCTGCCACCAACGTGTGACTTTAGGCAAGTTTTATAACCTCACTGGTCCTCAGTTTCCTGATCTGTACTTCCTGTCTTGAAGGGTTAAGGGTTATTGTGAAGGTAAAAAGTGATATTTTCTTCCAAGCCTGGCACTTAGCTCATATAGCATGTTCTATTTCTTCCCCTTTTTTTAAAAAAAAATGTATTTTTATTGATTTCAGAGAGGAAGGGAGAGGGATAGAGAGATATAAACATCAATGATGAGAAAGAATCATTGATCGGCCGCCTCCTGCACGCCCCCTATTGGGGATCAAGCCCACAACCCAGGCATGTGCCCTTGGCCAGAATCGAACCTAAGGCCCTTCAGTCCGTAGGCTGATGCTCTATCCATTGAGCCACACCGGCTAGGGATATTTCTTCCCTTTTTATACCTAGTCATAGAATCAACAGTTTTGATGAATCCTTCTGGTTATCAAATCATACAACAAATCTAACAGAATTTTCTTCACCTTTGTTCGGAAAAAAAGGAACTTCACTTAATAGAGAACCAATCTTTAATCTATTTTTGGTTCCTGTCTTCTGGAGATAAAAGTCCATCCGTCTAAGTGATGTTGTGTCAAATTTATCTGTTATAGACTAGAGTTCCTAGAAAAACGTTTAGGCCCTGGCCAGGTGGCTCAGCTGGTTGGAGCATCATCCTATACACCAAAAAGTTTGTGGTTTCGATCCCCAGGCAGGGTGCATATGGGAGGCAACTAATCAATGTTTCTCACATTGATGTTTCTCCCTCTTCTCCTCCCCCACTTCCTCTCTCTCTCTAAAATCAAGAAACATATTCTCAGGTGAGGATTTAAAAAATGTTTGGAAACACTTGGGGGTAATCTCCAGTTGTTTTTTCCCCGGGTTTCCTAGTATTTATTTATTTTTATTTCTCTAAACATCAATTCAAATAATCTCTCATCTTATGTGGAAAATGTACATTCTATTGCCAAGCATAAAAAAATTTAAACTATTAGTTCTGGGGATTTTTTTTCACGGTCATTTTTCATAGTTTTCATGGCATATATATTTTTTGTATTTTATGTTGTAGCCATAATACTGATATCTTTTGAGTCATGAGAACTAAATGTTCTTCACAGATAAATCACCGCCACAGGAATCCCTACCTCTTCCATTTCAGCCCTTCCCACTGCAGTCACCAAAGCCTGTATCCCCTTCAGGTCACAGGATACCATGAGACCTCTAAAGAAGGAAGAATGAAGATGTGGCTGTCCACTTTGCCTCCTGAGATGAATGTATCTAAAAATGCATTACTCATATCTAGTCTTCCAAGAGGGAAAAGAACACCAAAATAGCAAGAAAATATCTGACTTGCTCAAGGTCACTCATTAGCACAAGATAAAGATCTAGGACTTGTCTAAGTCTCCTAACACCTATTACAGTGTTGTTTCCCTTCCACCCACGAGGAGGTGAACTTAGCATAGAATGCAGCTTACTTTTTATATCAAAACAACTCTATGTAGGAAACAACTAAGACACAGGTCAGAGGAATTATGCCTGGATATGCTGTCTTTACTATCAAGCTACTGAGTCTCAATCCAACAGACATTTCTTGAGCCAGGTTCTAGGACTAAAAACATTGATTGTAATAAAAAGTGAATGTTTAGTTTCCAGAAGCAGATTTGCACATGAGCATGTGATATGTAATAGGTTAATAACTTGTGGATGTTTTACCCTTAATATTTGCATGGCTCTTACTTCTTAGAACACATTTGAATCTATGATCTCTTCATACAGCTTTGAATAAAAAAAATTATTAGCGTCAATTTATCTTTTCTGGAAGACAGTTCCCTACTTCTTACTTTCTCTACCGGTCATCCTGCCACCCTGTTAATATCAATCCTTCTTCTAGATCAGAGAATTTACAGCTAATAAATAGCAATTGAATTGGGCACTCTAAAAAATAATAATACTATTGAAAGCATACCAAATGTTTAATGGGAAGGGCTTTCACATGAAATCATTCAACTTTTCAAGATCCTTATTCCATTATTACCTCATTGTTCTATGTGATAGCCTAGAATTAAATATACTAACCATTTAACATTCCAGACATTGCCAGCACATGAAAGCATCCAGAGTTGATACCCAATTGTGTGTGTGTGTGTGTGTGTATGTGTGTGTGTGTGTGTGTGCAATAGCTAGAGGACCCTATCCCTCCTGGTATGCTAATTTTATCTAATATTCATGAGACTATCTTATGACCAGGTTTAAATGAACAATTGCTGAGGGACACAGCACATTTTATATTTATAGAGTGTTGCATTAGTGCTATTTCTGGAAAACTGCATATACTCAGCTTTCTGGAGCTGTCTAAAAGAAACTTTCTAATTCATGTTGTTTTAGCTTTGACGTTCTTGATTGGAAATCAAAATCTCTGTGCAAAGTACATTCCAAATTGGAGCAATGTGCAACCCAAGCAGAGCACTGAAGAGACACAAATATCCTGGCCGTGAAGCACAGATACCAACCTCTCCTCATATTTGCTCACACCTGCTTCACAGAGTTGAATTTCTGGAAACATTTCTTACTTAGTTCAGCATCAAAAAATTATGTCAAGAATGAAAAAGAAAGCTGGGTTTGAAGAGTATGTCGTGAATGCTGCATGATGAGATGTAAGCAGTGCTCCATATAGCTCGTATTTTTAAAAAAGTTTTTGCATTAACTCAAGATTGCAGTATGCAAAGATGTAACCCAAACTTTCCAGGCAAAAGCTGAGGCATTTTGACTATGACAAGGCAGGAAACCCACAAAGAACTAAATGAGCTGAATGCTCGAAAAGTTTTTATCAGAAAATCTTTTGAAAAGGTGAGAAAATAGGTTAAATCAAACTCTGAAATGTGGATAAACTAAAGCAAATATTGAACAAATGAGGGGAAATGGAGGAATTGAAATAATTTTAAATCTCTGTCATAACAAAGGTTAAAAATCAGAGAAAACTCAATTGTATATTCTGCTGGGAATAATAATATTAGCTACTCCATTAATCAACTAATAATTAAGCAAATACTTTGTTGAGTAACTACTACTTGCCAGACAGATACCTTGGAACACAGCAGTAAACAGATAAGGATTCTACTCTCAAAGAGTTTATATGTAAGTGGTCTACTTCTAACCAAAGCCCAGAAGGGAGTTTATTCAAGACAATCATTGTGCTCAGACCCTGCAGGAAGATGCTGTGTTCACCAGGGAATATAGTGGCCATCCAGAGGGTTCAGTTCTGGAAGGTCAGGGATTAAGAAAATAGAAAGAAGAGGGAACATTTCAAGAATAAAGAAATGTTTCAGCAGAAAATTATTTTAACCAACAAAATGTTGAGTGCGTATTTCTAGTTGCCAGGACTATGAGTGAGTTATTGTGATTGTGTGTGTGTGTGTGTGTGTGTGTGTGTGTGTGTGTGTTTTGTTTAACTCATCTGTTTTTTTCTATACTGGACATGTGTTAGTTGCATAATAAAAATAAAATAAAAAGGGACAACTGTAGAGGTAGCAGGATTGTGTTAAACCTAAAGATCTTGGATTTATCATTTGTGTTAATTCTTTTTCAATAAGAATAGACAATCTGGATAATAACAGTGGTTATAATAGCAGCCTAGTATTTGGAAGGTGGAAAATATTCTAAATCTTTGAATTATTAGCACTTAATCCTTCATATAAATTTTCTATCTTTTACTGTTCTAGGTTTCAATAGTAGTCCTATAACTTTACTAAATCCAACATCATAACCATTCACCTTTAATTGGATATATTTCCTTAAACTAGTGTTATTATCCAGTGTAATAAAATAAAATTCTTAGTCATTTATAAATGCATGTTAATGACGTGACTTAAACGTTAGATATCTCAAGTTGAAAGTGGACATTTTAACTCCTCGTGGGGACCTTCAAACAGCTTGATGAGAGTAGGTGGATGATGGGGTTCCAGGGAAAAGAGTCCCCCTCTACCTACCATGCGAACTCTCTTTCAAAATTCAGCTAAGAGGTAACAGAAGGCAATGGGTTACTTGTGAGGATGGTAGAAAGAGAAAGTGAGATTTTTTTTTAAGTGTTGACACCAGCAGTCTCTAGCTAATTCCTAAGATCTTAGTCATAGAACCTGAAATTTGGTATTTCACGGTATTTACCATTTTAGAGCAGAAAGGGTTTTAGAGATGCCCCAATTCAAGCCCCTCATTTGATAGAGGAAGCTGTGCCCCAAGCTCGTGTGGGGATTGGTCCACGGCATACTGCTAACTCAAGAGAGTCAGGACTCTTATGGGCTGAATCGCATCTCCCCCACCTCTAAATTCTTACATTGAAGCCCTAACCCCCCCAGTACCCCAAGGTATCACCATATTTAGAGATCAGGTCTTTAAAGAGAGAATTAGGATAAAATGAGGTCTGTAGAGTATGCCCTCACTCATAGGGACTAGGGTCCCTATAAGAAAGAAGAGGACATTTGGTCACAGACACCAAGGGAAGGAGGTGTGAAGACAGGGAGAAGGGCATTCATAAGCCAAGGAGGGAGGCTTGCAACAGGGCCTTTCCTCGTGGCCTTTGGAAGAATCCAACCTGGACAACAGCTTGACTGCAGATGTCTGGCCTCCAGAACTGTGAGAAAATGAGTGTCTGCTGTGTAAGCCGCGAGTCTGTGGTGCTTGCTTTGTAATGCAGCCCTAGGAAATGAATACAGCCTCTTGATTCCCTCTGGTTCTGAATCGGAAGGATGTCGTGGTACACAAGCACTTGGGACTCCTCATAGCTGAGCACAAGCAGTTCTCATCATGCTCTAACACTGGGCTAAATAAACAAAAGATTTCAGATGGTTTTTGGAACTGATACCATCAGGGGCTGATAGGAACCTGAACCGCTTCTCCTCAGCCTTCCAGGCCCCACTTGGTGGGTTGACATATCATTGTCCTCTGCTGCTGGGAGCACAAATGGAAAAAATACATGAAGCTCAGCTGGTTAATTCTGCTCACTTGCTTTTTAGACTTTTAGTTACTTATCAACACTAGCAGAAAAAGAAATTCTAAAGATACCATGAATAGTTCACTATTTCCAATTATCCTCTAACATATTTGTGTAAAAAATAAGGAAATAGTAATGACATTTTGAGGTAGGTACATTATTGAAAAACTGTCATAAAAATAGATAAGATAAAATTTTCTACATGAAAAAGTCAAGTGAAGATTATATTCATTCTTAAAAAAAACAACACAAAACAAAAACATGTAAGTAAAAATACAAGGTAATCTTATCCTAATAATGTCTTCTTCCTTCTTTAAGATCAGTTTCTGGGAAGACCAGGAGAGAGATAGTTGTGGCAGGTTAGACCCCTGACCAATCAAGCAATACATATAATAAAATGAGGAGCCTAGAAAGTTCCATCTGGGATTAGATTTTGAGTTTAGTGCTAGCATTTGAAAAATAGTTCTCAAAACCCTGACAGACATCAGAATCAAGTAGTGATGCTTAAGGTGCTTAGGTCCCACTACAGTGCTTAGGTCCCACTACAGACTCAAAGATTCAGGATCTCTGAGAATGAGGCTCTCCTTGTGATTATCTTCAACAAGCACCCCAGTTATTGTGATATTCACCGCAGTGGAGAACAACTGTGTGACTGGGGTGACTCGGTGGTTGAGCGTCAACCTATGAACCAGAAGGTTCCTGTTTGATTCCAGGTCAGGGCATATGCCTGGGTTGCGGGCTTGGTCCCTGGTGTGGGGTGTGCAGGAAGCAGCCAATAGGTGGTTCTCTCTCATCATTGATGTTTCTCTCTCTCTCTCTCTTTTCTCTCTCTCTCTCTCTCTCTCTCTCTCTCTCTCTCTCTCTCTCTCTCCCTTCCTCTCTGAAATCAATAACAATATTTTTTTTAAAAAGGGAAGTAAAATAAAGGTTAGTAAGTTACACTTACATGTGAGGACATAAGAACTTTATAGATTAACAACATTTGCAAGTGTTCTGCACTTGCAAATCAGAATTTGACTTTTCATGGAGAAATCATGACCCTTCTAAAAATAAGCCTGAATAAAACAGGTCATCTTTGGTGGAAGAAAAGGATAAAGGAAGGGCTATAAAATCCTAAACTAGATCCCTAGAGTCCTCATGCCCAGAGGAGCCACAGTGGGAGCACAGAAAGAGTAAAGCATTCAGGTGGAGCAGAAAAGAATGAGTAGGAAGGGCTTGTCTAAAGGGGATGCCATTTGGTTCAGAGGAGTGAGGGCCACGTGGCATGTGGGCCTACATCTTCTTTCTAAGAGAAACCAAAATCCTCCAACATTTAAATGGTGGCAACTAGTATTAAAAATATATACATACACATACATACATATTCTGTGTGTTAATACCATGCAGTCTAAATAAACCAGTCTGAAAAAAAAACACACAAAACAGTCTGGGGAAGTGTAGGCCCAACTTTTGAAATTAGGCCTAAATCCATACAGACACTTAGATGAAAAAAACAGTCTACGGTAGTAGGATCTAGAAACCTTTTGTGAGGATGGCTAGAAGCCAAAGCTCAATTTTCAGCAGGGGCAAGAACCTTAACCCACTTGCTCTAAATTCATTCTCTATCTTTATCTCTCTCTCTCTCTCTCCCCTCCCCCACCACCTCCAAGATCTTTGCCCTCAGAAATCAATATTGATCTTTTTCACATCTTATATTTTTATGGCCTCCCAGGACACAGAGGGGAGTAAATCTACAATGCTGCAAGTTTTAACGAAAGGACAACCTGTTGTTAATGAATCCAATGCCGAGTTTATTATAAATATGCAAATTTACCCCAGCCCACAGCTGAACAAAACCTGCAGTAGGCTTGCTCACTTTGCTGGGCTGAGTACATCCATCCGTTGGATTTGTAGTAAGATTTGCAAATTTATGAGATTTCCTTGCTCAGAATGCATAGCTCCATACTAAATTCACTGTCATACCCACTTAGTGGAACATGTGCTAGTTGTCAAATATTGCTGTGAATGCTGATGCTAAATACCACGGGTGGGAGTGGCCTGGTTGCACAAAAGGTCATTCCAAGTCAAGAATGGAGCTGTGATCAAAGGGGTCATCCTGTTCAGTTCCTTCTATGGGAGATGAAGTCACCGACCTTACAACAATCAGCTTTCTCATTTGGGCTTTACTACTCATGCTCTCACTTCAAAAAGAAATTTAACAAAATAATTTATCAAAATGAAATAAAAATAAAAAACAGTAAGATAGGCAAGTAGACTGAATTACTTGTTCTTGTTTAAGACTGAATTAAAGAAGCTGTAATTAATTGGTAGTGGGAATCCAACAACGTAAAAAGCCAAAAACACTTAATTTTTCTTTTTAAAGCCAGGGTCTTCCAGAAAATGATTATAACTTATGAGGTAGTTAAATGCTGTTTTCCCACTTTTGTGAATGGATGCACACACACACACATAGCATAAAAAGTACAATGCATACATAACACACGGGCTAAACAAAACGCAGACTGGGGCAGTGTAGGCCCAATTTTTTTAATAGGCCTAAATCTATACTCATGTGAAAAAACAGTCTACTGGATCCAGAAACCTATGTAAGGTACTTACAATAGTTCTAAAATAATTTTTAGGTAATTATATATACATACACACACACACACACACTACATATATATATATATATATATATATATATATATATATATGGCTTTGATAATAATAAATATATATGTATATATGCACATATGTGTGTGTATGTGTATATACATATATCTCCCAGTACATTTAAAAAATGTTTCCTTTAGAGTAAATTATAATAAAATAATGTGACAAGAATTATAGTAATATAAGGTCATTTAATAAATGTCCTCTCTATAATGCATCCAATAAATGTTATGATATGAAAATTATGTAGAAATAGAAAAAGATTGGTGAATACACAAACTGACAAGAGGCAGACTATAACAAGTGCTGAATAAATATGCCACTTTGTACATGTGTATGCAAGGCCAGGAGGCTGTAAATAAAATAAAAAACACTTGTATTAGGTGGTGAAATAATGAGTGACTTCTTTTTCAAGAATTACTTTTTTGTTTTACATCATATGATCAATGTCTCTATATTTACTTATTTAAAAAGAAAAAGGAGATGGAGTCACTCTCCTAATTTGGGTTAACTTGCTTTTAATCTTATGGATCAAATTTGAAATTATGTCCTTGTTATTATTTTTTATCATAAGTAAATAGTCTTTAGTACCTATTAGAAAACATGGGACTCATTAAGGGACTTTTGAAACCCAAGATAATTTGCCAAAAGGTATTTAACTCACAAGGGGTTTTCAAGAGGGGGATTTCCTTATTCAGGTTTTTGATCATTTCTTATTCTCTCCAACTGACCTTTGTTCTATAGTGATCCAGCTGCCATTCTCGTGGCCTTCAGAGAGATTCCTTCAAAATACTGACACTTCCACGATAAGAACTATTTAGAAGGAAATTACTAGTGTCCCAGAGAGATTTACTCAGAAACAGCATCAACCCCAAACAGTCTCAACCCCAAACCAAGCTCCCCAGCTTAGAGCACCAGAGCTGAGAACAGGTGCCCACAAAACATCTGGCTATGAGTATCAGTGGGGATTCTGCCCACCAGGGAGAAATGAAAGTCTGCTAGAGACACAGGTACCCTCCTAAAGGGTCACAAAATCTCACTCACAGCCACTCACCCTGGCATCCGGTGGAGTGGATTTAGAGTCACTGGAGGAGAGACTGGGGTTTGTAACTCTGAAGAGAGAGCTGAAGGACCATCCACCAGGATTCCTGTGCGGAGTCCTTCTCCCATACCATAGACCTCATCTTTCTTGGGTGGAGCTCTCCCCTGCAGATGGCATCAGCCTGGGGCAGTGGTCAGCAAACCGCGGCTCGCGAGCCACATGCGGCTCTTTGGCCCTTTGAGTGTGGCTCTTCCACAAAATACCACGGCCTGGGCGAGTCTATTTTGAAGAAGTGGCATTAGAAGAAGTTTAAGTTAAAAAAATGTGGCTCTCAAAAGCAATTTCAATCGTTGTACTGTTGATATTTGGCTCTGTTGACTAATGAGTTTGCCGACCACTGGCCTGGGGGAATGCAATAGCTCACTGCCTGGACTCCCTGTTGTCCCACCCTGTGGAACTTATGCCTTATTGAGCAGTCAGCTGCCTGGGCTGGGGTGTAGGCAGACTTAGGGGGTGTCAGTGTCTATGTTGTGTGCCTTTGGGATGGGGGTATGCACCCTAATTTCTCATGAACCTGACTGGCAATGCCTCCTTACCATGGATAATCTGCAGTCACCACATTTGGGGCTCCTGGCAAATCCAATCTTCTGAGAGTGGCTCCACCCTGCCGAGGTCTGGGCAGAATCCAGGCAAGACTGAGTTGTGTGACTCAGGGGTGGGAGCCACTACCCCTCACCCCCCAAGCCTGATGGATACCTCTCCCTCATGGGAGATCCACTAGCCCCATCTTCCTGACTCTTTATGTCCCCACCCTGCTGAGACTGAACTCCTGACAGAATCTGGGAAACACTGAGATACATGGCTCTAGGACAAGAGCCATTTTCCCCTCACATGCCAGACTGGTGCAGAGCCCTCCCTTCACACGGCCAAATCTTGGTCTCTTTGGACCTGATAAACTGCTGGCCTGGCACTGGTGACTCCCTGAGACTCTGCCACACCACAAAGGTGTGTGAGCACCTAGCAGGTGGCAGCTAGGCTTGGTCTACCCTGGGACATTTGCTGAGTAGCCTCAGACCCAAGATTAAACCTGTATCAATCTGCTGAGCAGCACTCACTGAGAATGTATCTGTGACTGAGCCTAACTGGCAGCTGGCAGGCAGAGGCAGGTGGAGGCAGATCTTGGGGAGCCTTGGGTCTTTTGCCACTGGGTTCGGTGCTGGTGGAAAGCAACTTGGTATGCAGCTTGATCCAGTCCTTCCCATGCACACCAAGGCCCACAAACTGTGGATCACTTTGTATCTCCAAACAGGTAGCCCAGGGCTAGTCACAGGCAGTGTCTGACATTGACCTGCACCAGAGTCCCTCCAAAAAGACCCTAGAACAGACACATCTAGTGGCCAGCTTCAGACAGCATCAGAGCAGGATCAAATTAGCTTCAAAAGTGGTACCAGACCCTGCTGAGGTGTAATCTGCTTCCTATGGTCAGCATCTGCACAGCAGCTTGTACACTGCGGTCAGGGTCAATTCTCACAGTCACCAGCCTGAGGGATGGCCTCATGCATGAATGGGGCAGTAACAATCAAGATTCATTTACAACAGGAGGGGCCACATAACCCAACAAGGGACATTCCTGGAGCACCCAACGCAGCTGATCAAGGAGACTGTGCCACTGGCTCCCCCAGGACACCTACTACATAAGGCCACCATACAAAGGCTAAGAGATGTATCAGATCAATCTAATACATAGAAACAAACATAAAGAGGCAGCCAAACTGGGGAGACAAAGAAACAAATTCCAAATAAAAGAACAGGAAATCTCCAGAAAAAGAGCTAAATGAAATGGAAGTAAGCAATTACCAGAAATAGAGTTCAAAAAAGTGGTTATAAGGACACTCAAGGAACCTAGTGAGAACTTAAAGAGCATGAAAAATGACACAGAAAGCATAAAAAATAACCAGTAAGAAATAAAGAATACAATATCTGAAATAAAGAATACATTAGAGCCCTAATTGGTTTGGCGTGTGCAGTAGGCAATCAGTTGATGTGGATAGAGTGTCGGCATGTGGACTGAAGGGTCCCAGGTTTGATTCCGGTCAAGGGCATGTACCTTGGTTGCGGGCACATCCCCAGTAGGGGGTGTGCAGGAGGCAGCTGATCAATGTTTCTCTCTCATCGATGTTTCTAACTCTCTAACTCTCTATCCCTCTCCCTTTCTGTAAAAAAATCAATAATATATATATATTTTTAAAAGAATACACTAGAAAGAATAAACAGTATATTAGATGAAGCAGAGGATCGAATCAGTGATTTGGAAGACAAGGTAGCAGAAAATACCCAGTCAGAGCAGCAAGAAGGAAGAATAATTCTAAAAAATGAGGATAGTTTAAGGGACCTTTGGGACAACATGAAGCATAACATTTGCATTATAGGGGTACCAGAAGGAGGGAGAACACAAGGGATTGAGAACCTATTTGAAGAAATAATGACCAAAAACTTCCCTAACCTGGTGAAGAAAAAAGACACACAAGTCCAGGGAGTGCAGAGAGTCCCAAACAAGATGAACCCAAAGAGGTAGGTGAAGGTGAAAGAGGGCATAGAGGGGATAAATGGTAATGGGGTGGGGGTGGGGGAGAGATGAGCCCAAAGAGGCTCACACCAAGACATATCGTAATTAAAATGACAAAGGTTGGCCTTGGCTAGTGTGGCTAAGTGGTTGGAGCATGGCCTGTGCACTGAAGGGTTGCGGGTTCGATTCCTGGTCAAGAGCATCTACTGTGGTTGTGGGTTCACTCTCTGCTCCTGGTCAAGGCGTGTGCAGTAGGCAATCAGTTGATATGTCTCCTTCACATCAGTATTTCTCTCTCTCTCTCTCTCTCTCTCCCTCTCCCTTCCTCCCTTTCACTATCTCTGAAAAGCAATAAAAAAAAAAAAATCTTCAGGTGAAGATTAAAATTTAAAAAACGGCAAAGGTTAAAGACAAAGAGAGAATCTTAAAAGCAGCTAGACTACCTTCTTACACCAAACAGAAGAATAAACTCAAAATGGATTAAAAGTAAGACTCAAAACTATAAATATCCTAGAAGAAAACATAGGCAATAAAATCTTAGTCATTTCTTGTAGCAATCTTTTCTCTAATGTCTCCTTGGACAAGTGAAACTAAAGAAAAAATAAACAAATGGGACTATATCAAACTAAAATATTTTGCACAGCAAAGTAAACCATCAACAAAATGAACATACAACCCTCTGATTGGGAGGACATTCACCAATGATACATGCCAGCGGTCGGCAAACTCATTAGTCAACAGAGCCAAATATCAACAGTACAACGATTGAAATTTCTTTTGAGAGCCCAATTTTTTAAACTTAAACTTCTTCTAACGCCACTTCTTCAAAATAGACTCGCCCAGGCCGTGGTATTTTGTGGAAGAGCCACACTCAAGGGGACAAAGAGCCACATGTGGCTCACGAGCCACAGTTTGCCGACCATGGATACATGCAATAAGGTGTTACATGCAAAATTTATGAAGAACTTATATAATTCAATACCAAAAAAACAAACAACCTAATTAAAAAATAGACAAAAGACCTAAATAGACACTTCTCCAAAGAAGATATACAGATGCCCAATAGACATATGAAAAAATGTTCAACATCACTAATCATCAGAGAAAGTCAAATTAAAATCACAATGAGATATCACCTCACACCTGTCAGAATGGCTATCAATAAATCAACAAACAATACGTGTTGGTGAGGATATGGAGAAAAGAGGATACACTGTTGGTGGGAATACAGATTGGTGCAGCCGCTGTGGAAAGCAGTATGGAGTTACCTCAAAAAATTAAAAATGGAACTACCTATGACTCAGCGATTCTACTTCTGGAAATGTATCTGAAGAAAACTGAAACAGTAATTCAAAAGAGTATATGCACACTACTATGTTCATTGCAGTGCTATTTACAACTAGAGTCCGGGTGAACGAAATTCGTGCACGGGGGTGTGTGTCCCTCAGCGCAGCCTGCACCCTTTCCAATCTGGGACCCCTCGAGGGATGTCCAACTGCCCGTTTAGGCCCGATCCTGCCCTCCCTTGCAGGCCTGGTCCCTCCCAACTGCCCTCCGCTGCTGTCCTGATCACCCACAACTGCCCTCCCTTGCAGGCCTGGTCCCTCCCAACTGCTCTCCCCTGCTGGCCATCTTGTGGTGGCCATCTTGTGTCCACATGGGGGCATCCATCTTGTGTGTTGGAGTGATGGTCAATTTGCATATTTCTCTTTTTATGATCGGGCCTAAACGGGCAGTTGGACATCCCTCTCACAATCCTGGACTGCTGGCTCCCAACCACTTACCTGCCTGCCTGCCTGATTGCCCCTAACTGCTTCTGCCTGTCATCTCATCACCCCCTAATCACTCCCCTGCCAGCCTGATTGATGCCTAACTGCTGCCCTGCCAGCCTATTTGCCCCTAACTGCCCTCCCCTGCAGGGCTGGTCACCCCTAACTGCCCTCCACTGCAGGCCTGGTCACCCCTAACTGCCCACCCCTACAGGCTTGATCACCCCCAACTGCCCTCCCTTGCAGGCCTGGTCCCTCCCAACTGCCCTCCCCTGCTGGCTATCTTGTGGTGGCCATCTTGTGTCCACATGGGGGCAGCCATCTTGTGTGTTGGAGTGATGGTCAATTTGCATATTTCTCTTTTATTAGATAGGATAGCCAATATTTGGAAACAGCCTAAGTACCCATCAGTAAATGAGTGGATTAAAACAACAACAACAACAAAATTGTAGTACATTTACACAATGGAAAACTACTCAGCCTTAAAAAAAAAGACATCTTGCCTGGCCAGTGTGGCTCAGTGATTGAGAGATGATCCATGAAATAAGAGGTCACCAGTTTGATTCCAGGTTAGGGCACATGCCAGGGTTGTGGGCTCAATCCCCAGCAGGGGCATGCAGGAAGCAGCCAATCGATGATTCTCTCTCATTGATGTTTCTATCTCTCTATACCTCTTCCTTCCTATCCCTCTAAAATCAATAAAAACTTTTTTTTTAAAGGAAATCTTATTTGTTGTGACAATATTAATAGACCTGGAGAAAGAAACTAGTCAGAGGAAGACAAGTATCACATGATTTCACTCATATGTGGATTCTAATGAACAAAATAAACTAACATACAAAATAGAAAGAGATTGACAGAGAACAGATTGACAGCTGTCAGAAGGGAAGGGTTTGGGGGTTAGGGTGAAAAATGTAAAGGGTTAAGCAAAAAAAGAACCAAAAAAAAAAAAACCCAACCTCATAGACACAGAAAACAGTGTGATGATTACTGGGAAAAGGAGGAAGGGAGATATAGAAGAATATCAAGAGGGGATAAATGGTAAGCTAGAGTAGTAAACACATAATATAATACACAGATGAGATAGTATAGAATTATACATGTAAAACCTACATAATTTTATTAACCAATGTCACTCCAATAAATTCAATTAAAAAAAAAGAAACTTCAGAATAGAGGCGTGATATTAGGCAAGTGGTGGGTGCAAGGCAGCCTCTGTGTAACTAAATTTAAAAGAGTCACTTTAGAAGGGAGAAATGGAGGACAGACTACAGAATGTAAACGATTATCTAGGTGACAGGGTTATGTCAGTTTTTGTTTCTTTTTACTCATCTGCATTTATAAATTATCCTAATAAAAGAGTAATATGCAAATTGACCCTATCTCCACTACACCCACAAGCCACGCCCACCAGCCAATCAGGAGCAAGTATGCAAATTAACCCAACCAAGATGGCTGTGGCCACGGAGCGAACAGGAGGCTTGGGTTTCCCCGACAATGGAGGAAGCCAAGCTTCCTGCACAACCTGGCTGGCCCAGGCCTCTGCTCAAGGCTACAAAGTTTCAATTATAGAAGATAAGTAAATCCCAACAAAAATGGCTGCGGCCACAGAGCGAGCAGGAAGCTTGGGTTTCCTCAGTGATGGAGGAAGCCAAGTTCCTGGCCTGCCCTGGCCTCCACTCAAGGTTACAAAGTTTCAATTATAGAAGATAAATAAACCCCAGATACCAGGGGTTCCGCTTGGGTCGCCGGGGAGCATGGCCGGCCTGAAAACCACCACAGGCCCCTCGCCGAGGCCACCCCATGCCCCAAGGGAACCCCCACCCTGATCCAAGACACCCTTCAGGGCAAATCAGCTGGCCCCCACCCGTGCACCAGGCCTCTAGCCTATCTAATAAAAGAGTAATATGCAAATTGACCATCACTCCAACACACAAGATGGCTGCCCCCATGTGATCAAAGATGGCTGCCCCCATGTGGACAGAAGATGGCTGCCACAAGATGGCCAGCAGGGGAGGGCAGTTGGGAGGGATCAGTCCAGTAGGGGAGGGCAGTTGTGGGTGATCAGGCCAGCAGGGGAGGGTAGTTGGGAGGGACCAGGCCTGCAAGGGAGGGCAGTTGGGGGTGATCAAGCCTGCAGGGGAGGATAGTTAGGAGTGACCAGGCCAGCAGAGGAGAGAAGTTGGGGGCAATCGGCTTGCAGGGAAGGGCAGTTGGGGTAGGGGGACCAGGCCTGCAGGGGAGGGCAGTTAGGGGCAAACAGGCTGGCAGGCAGGTGAGCAGTTGGGAGCCAGCAGTCCTGGATTGTGAGAGGGATATCCGACTGCCCGTTTAGGCCTGATCCCTTGAGGGGTCCCAGATTGGGGAGGTGCAGGCTGGGCTGAGGGAAACACCCCCCCATGCACGAATTTTGTGCACCGGGCCCCTAGTATTTAATAAATCGTAATTTTCTAGGCCACATATTATATAAATAAAGGGTGTCCCAAAAATGTATACCTACACTTTATAAAGGCCATGTTTATTAAAAAAAAAATTTCATTTTCAAAATTGAACTATCAGCTGTTAAAGTGTGTATACATTTTTTGGAGCACCCTGTATAATAAACAAGTTGTATTTAATTTATGATATTGTACATAATACAACAACATGAATATATAAATAAATGTATGCATATAGATGAATGTATGTGCATGCATTATTTCAGAAAAACAAGGTTTTCTTTGTGCTTTAAATATGCCCCTCTTGTAAAGGTGCTATAGTGTAAAGTTAAGTCAGTACAGCTCCCTGCTTTGATAATGTTGCTCCATGTATAGTATTGCTGTCCCTAGAACTAGGAGGGATTTCCAAAGCAAACAACATTGCAATAATGTAGTCATTAATTATAAGGAAGAGAAAGGATGTGGGTTTTTTAATTTATTGATTGATTTTAAAGAGAAAGAGAGAGACAGAAACATCGATTTGTTGTTCCACTTATTCATGCATTCATTGGTTGATTCTTCTTATATGCCTTTTCAGGGGATCAAACACACGACCTGGGCGTATCAGAATAATGCTCCTGAACTACCCGCCAGGGCAAGAAGGATGTGATTTGAGATTGTATAAATGGTTTCTCAATTTTGATTTTTAAATTTTCTCTAAGGAAGTTTCTAAAGGCCCCAAATATTGCACCTTATTTCTGAAGGAACCAGGGAGAATTAATTTTTCCAATCAGGGAGATTTTTTTTCCCAATCATAAGATGGTGCCAGACATTATTGTGTTTGATTTTCTTTCAACTTCTGTGTTTTTTTGTGTGTGTGTGTGTTTTGGAAATGGGTGCAATCAACAAACTCCCTGGGCTTTGCAATTAAATTAAATCCCAGCCTTGTCACCTATTAGCTGTGTGAGCTCGGTTGAAAAACTTTCCAAATGCCATTTTGCCATGTGTAAAATGGACACGAGGCCATCCTCCTCGCTACACAGCTGCTGTGAGAACTGATTGAGATCGTGTTATTAACACTCCTAACAGTGCCTGGAACTTCGGTGAGACCCAATAAAATAAGAATCGATTGGCTTTCAGAGGCTTTGAGACTCAATGAGCCTGCTGAGGCCACGATTATTCTATTAGCCACCGTGGAGCTGGCATTTCTGAGAAGGGGACTCCAAAAGAGGTGGGCTTCTTAGGCCAAGTGCAGGCGCCAGGGCGCGTGCGCTGTGGGAGCCGGCACCGCAGCGCTGAGGCCGACACTCCCTCCAGCCCCGAGGACAAACTCGCGTGGGAGTGCGTGCACGCTAAGAACGTTTCCAAGGAGAAAATGAAAAGCAGGAAGGGGGGAAAAAAAAAACAACCTGTGACAGTGACTTGCAGTCTTAAGGAGAGGGATTTCCGGAAGCAAACAAAAACAGTTTCTTTTTCTGCGACGTGACAAGAGAGTAAACAAGACGCAAGCAGCGCCAAGTTCACTTTTGCAAAAAGAAACGGTGCGGCCGAAAGCCTCAGGTGCAACCGCTGCCTCGGGCTCATTCCCTAACTTTGCGGGAAACGGGCGATGCCGGTTCCAGCCCGCGTCCCCCCACCGCCGGGCGCGCACTCCCACGGCCCGGAGCGGACCTGCGGCTGGACCCCCCTCGTCTCTCCCGCCCAGCTGTCCCTCCAGCGACCCCCAGACCTCCCAGGTCCCGGCCCGGCGCACAGAGGTTCCCCTAGAGCACCCGGAGCGAAGGTCCTAGCAGCCCCGGGGACGCTGTGGATCGCCGTCCCGGGGCGCGGCCGCCCCTCCCCGCCCCCGCCGCGCGCTGCAGCGCCCGCCCCACCCGGGCGGGGAGTACTCACCAGGAGCAGGAGAACCCCGATCCGGGGCATCGCTGGGGAGCGATCCGACGAAGTTTAAGAGCTTCTTGAGTCCCGGCAGCGCGGGTCAGCTCCTGGGGAGAAATGACAGCCCCGCCCGGCCTCTCCCGGGGCCCAGCACTGGGGCGGGGTGACTCACAGCTCCCAACTTCTCTCTCCAGAGTGTCTCGGAGCACCTGTGCGCGATGCTCCCTGAAGCGGCCAAAGGAAATGCGCCTCCTCCCCCCCGCCCCCCCGTGCCAGGGGGAGGGGAGGAAGCCTTGCGGGGAACTCCTGGCTGGGGAGAGCGCACTGATTCAGCCCCTAGCCGGGGTGGGGAGAGGGAGGAGGGGAGGAGGAACGCAGAGCCGGGGGGTGGAGAAAGAGTGAGGTTTATTGCACAAATGGGCATTCCCCATTCGGGGGCATTTCCACAGTCGTCCGCCTTGTCCCGCTCAAATGAGGACACCCAGTTGCTGTCCTATGGGAACTCCTCAGCAGCTCTAACTGGGAAGATTGGGCAGGATTTGAGCTCTGGCTGGGAGCTCTGAACGCACAAGTCCTGTGCGGGCCAGGAGCCTTGGCTGGTTGCTGAGAACACCGGGCCCTCGCTCAGCTGTGAGGGCGGGGGTCGCAGGAGTCCTGACTAGTGTGTGCAATGACCGTGATTCCCGAGAAGATCCAGGCGTTGTGCTGTGGGGATTCTGCAAGGGGCGGAGGACTCCTTAGCTTTTGTTTCTCAAGAGGAGAACAACTCCTGACAAATCCCCCAGCTCCGGCTGTATTTAAGGTTCACAACTTCCCCTCCCCTCCTTTATTACTCATTTCCTGGTCGATTTTCTTTTAAAAAAAAAAAAGGGGGGGGGGCGGTAATTCTTTGGTCCTCTGGTTAACACCTCTCAAAGTTATTTTGGAAAAGTAGATCTGTCTGTTTAGGTAGTTTGCAAGAATTTTACAGGAGGGGAAATTTGTATGATGACTTGTGGTTTGTGTGTGTGTGTGTGTGTGTGTGTGTGTGTGTGTGTGTGTGTGTGTTTAAATATATTTTGATTGATTTCAGAGAAGAAGGGAGAGGGAGAGATGGAAACATCAATGATGAGAGAGAATCATTGATGGGCTGCCTCCTTCACACCCCCTACTGGGGATCGAGTCAGCAACCCCGGCATGTGCCCTTGACTGAAATGGAACCCAGGACCCTTCAGTCTGCAAGGCCACAATCTATCCAGGGAGCCACACCAGCCAGGGCATGACTTGTGTTTTGAGCTGCACTTATGACCAGTCTTGTCGGTGTTGGTGTGCTTGTCTCTGCCTCGCCCTCCAGGGAGGTCAGTGAGAGCTGCAGGAAGACCCTGGCTGTGCCGGGTCTGTTCCTACAGTTCCCAGCACAGGATACACACACAAGGAAGGGAAGGGGGCTAGGGCTGATGGTGTGTTATCTCTGCAACTTTCCTGTAAATCTAAAGCTTTTATAAAATAAAAAGTTCATTGAAATGAAAAAAATTTATAAGAAGGAAGGAAGGGAAGAGAGAAAAGAGAGAAGACAATTGACAAAATCATCATCTCTTTAGAGTGAATTATGAACCAGCAACTTTCAAAAGTGGTTCTTTCGTACTTAATATTTATCATTTTAGCCCAGTGAGGTGAGTAAACTTACTTTACAAATAAAGAATTGTAGCCAAAAGAGTTGAAGCAACATTGGCAAAGTTGGATAGTTGATAAACAGCAGAGCCAGGAATTAAACTTTGATATTCTTGCTCCTGAGGCCCTCTCCTTTCTAATCACCCCCCCCCCCACTTCCACACCTAATTCCCCCAAGTTCAACAGGTGCTTTGTGGGGGGAAATGTTTCATGGTCAAATGATTTTAGACAATTTGGGGTTAATTTAATTGAAAGGGGCCCCTTAATCCAAAAATTCTCAGAGCTCTTAAAATGCTAATATGCATTGTGAATATCTAAGAGGGGGCTATGATATGAATTTCCCCCCAAACTTCCTTGTCTTCTTTGTGGAGTCCTTTGAAGAGGACCTATTGAATGATCACTTCATGGATGCTGGTGTTCTGGGGAAAACAGTTTGGACATCTTTAAAGGCCATTTTTACTTTATTTATTTATTTTTTATATCTTGTACTTTTTATTTCAGAGAGGAAGGGAGAGGGAGAGAGAGAAATATCAATGTATGTACCAGGGATCAAACTCATAACCTAGGTATGTGCCCTGGCTGGGAATCAAACCCACAACCTTTTTTTTTTTTTTTTTTGGTGTACAGGATGACATTCCAACCAACGGAGCCACCTAGCCAGGGCAAAGGTCATTTTTACTTTAATAATAAATTCCTAAGACCTCCAATCCTTCAAGAGCAAAAAAACAAACAAACAATTTTTTAATCCAGATGTGGGAGATATTTTGGACCCAACCATCCTGATTGTACTCAAAACATGCCACATAAGTTAAAGCCCGCTTCTGTTCTAAAAATACCCTGGCCATTGAACACGTCATTCTGAATAGCACTTAAACACTTATCTAAATATGTAAAAAGCTGAGGGAAGAAAACCTTCAATACTTTTCACCACCAAGTTTATTCCTTCTCTCCATGGAACCAATGTTCAAAAAATTTTTGTCAACCAAGTTGCCACCCACAGCAATACGTTGACTGTTAATTCCCACCTGTAATGAGCATCTATGACTGTTTTTCCTACATCTTGTCCCCTTCTTCCTGGTAACAGCACTTCCAAGTTGCCTTTGGGAAAATTGACCCCCTTCCCTCTTTTTAACTCTTTGTAGTAGTTCGTTTCAGACAAACGGGGCCATTAGAATAGATAGAGATAGAGAAGTAGCTATTATGCTTAGATAGACAGATGTATTTTCAAAAACTGGCTTATGTGAGTGTGGAACCTGGCAAGTCCCAAACTGCAAGGTAGGCTGGCAGGCTGGAGACCCAGGAAAGAGTTGCAGTTTGAGTTCAAAGTCAGTCTGCTGGCTGAATTCCCTCTCTCTCCGGGGAGCTCTTATTTAATTATTAATCCCATCCAAAAAGAAAATATATACCTTCACAAAAACATCCAAAGTGGAACCAAGTATTTGGGTCCTGTGGCCTAGTCAGAGCGACCATCACCGGGGCATTGACACCAACCCCAGGGCTTTTATGTGTATGTAGGTGGGAGGAGGAGGAGGAGGACAGAAAACTCCACTTGGTTAAGGCAACCAGCACCCCACATTCAATGGGGGTAAGCTTTGTGACTTTTGCTGGAAACAGGAGGACCTGATCCCTGCTCCATTGGATTTGAAGTGGGACGATGTGAAGTGTGGAACTGATGTGGTTGTGAGGTGGGCCTGCCAGTGCTGAGGACAGAGTCGGCCCAGGCTGAGAAGAAACTCTGCTGAGAGGCAAAGCCTGATAGTGCCACCTGAGTCCTGCTGTCATCTTGAAATCAAACCCCAGACTCACACAGTTACCCAACTCCGTACAGTCTCAACTTTTGCTTAACCCCGATTCTTACAACTAATAGAATTCTAATTTATATATCACCAGAGCTTATGATCAGCATAAGAAATCCTGTTACCAAAAGTAGTTGTTACAAGTTAACTATTACAATTTCAGTCTTAAGTAAAGATAATTGTCTACCCAGGCCTGAGGAAATAGCAAAATAACTAGGGACATTCTTTCTACCAAAAAAATTTTTTCTATCACTAGAGGGTGCCAGATACCATCTCAGCCAAGTAAGGAAGAAATTGAATAATTTAATGCCTACCAATGAATCCTATCTAATAAAGAGATAATATGCAAATTGACCATCACTGCAAAACAAGATGGCCACCCTCATGTGATCAAAGATGGCTGCCCCCAAGTGAACACAAGATAGTCGCCACAAGATGGCCAGCAGGGGAGGGCAGTTGTGGGCAATCAGGCCAGCAGGGGAGGGCAGTTGGGAGGGACCAGGCCTGAAAGGGAGGGCAGTTGGGGGCATCAGGCCAGCAGGGAAGGGCAGTTGGGGGTGATCAGGCCAGCAGAGGAGGGCAGTTGGGGGTGACCAGGCCTGCATGGGAGCAGTTAGGCATCAATCAGGCTGGCAGGGGAATGGTTAGGGGGTGATGAGATGACAGGCAGAAGCAGTTAGGGGCAATCAGGCAGGCAGGCAGGTGAGTGGTTGGGAGCCAGCAGTCCTGGATTGTGAGAGGGATGACCCAGATTGGAGAGGGTGCAGGTTGGGCTGAGAGACACACCCCCCCCACACACACACACAACAGGCCTCTAGCATATATGTGTATCTAATCTAATAATAGACAAATATGCAAATTGACCGCACCTTCGCTACACCTAAGCCACGCCCACCAGCCAAGCCACACCCACCAACCAATCAGGACGAGTATGCAAATTACCCCAACAAAGATGGAGGCTAATTTGCATATCAAGACAGTGTCGAAAGAAGCCAAGAGCTGCAGAAGGGAGTAAAGCTTCGAAGAAGCAAGCAAGCCAGGGGGGCGGGGGGGAGGAGAAAGGAGGAGCGAAGTCAGGGCCATGGGCGAAGGGAAACGAAGGCGGGCTGGAGGAGAAGGCGGGGCCGGGGGCGAAGGGAAACGCACAGGTGGGCTGGAGGAGAAGGTGAGGCGGGCGGCAAGGGCGGAGCGGAGGCGGGGCCGGGGGCAAAGGGAAACGTGGGCGGGCTGGAGGAGAAGGCGGGGCGGGCGGCAAGGGCGGAGCGGAGGTGGGGCCGGGGGCAAAGGGAAACGTGGGTGGGCTGGAGGAGAAGGCGGGGCGGGCGGCAAGGGCGGAGCGGAGGTGGGGCCGGGGCCGAAGGGAAACTCGGGCGGGCTGGAGGAGAAGGCGAGGCAAGGGAGGAACGGAGGCGGGGTAGAGTGCAGCAGGAAATCCTATTGCAGGATTTTTCCTGCAATGGGAAAGCTAGTATATATATATATTGATTTCAGAGAGGAAGGGAGAGGGACTGGGGATCAAGTCCAAAACCCAGGCATGTTCCCTCAACCAGAATCAAACTTAGGACCCTTCAGTCCGTAGGCCAACACTCTATACACTGAGCCAAACCAGCCAGGGCAAGGATCTATATTTAAGGCCCTTCAGGGGTGTGAGATCCAAGCCATTCTGACCCACTCCTGATAGCCTCTGACCTACAGCTGCAGAATCCTGGGGTGGGAATCACCTTTGGAGCCACCAGCTCAACACCTCCCTCTTTAAACCAGACTCTGTTCTACCAGCCCCACCAGCCAGGCACCAGCCTTAATTTGAATCCTTCCAGCACTGGCTCCCACGGCCTTTCAAGGAGGATCATTCCATCTCAGAACACTTTCCAGTGGTTAGATGTTCTCCCGGTAGCATAACTTCCTGTAGTTTGACAAGTGTTTGTTCAACATCCACTATGAAAGCACACTACTTATAAACAGTTCTGGAAGAGCCCTGTGGAAAACAGATGATAGTAGCCAATCTCCCCTCAACCCAAGGTTGGAAAAGGCATTTTTGCCATCGGAAAACTCCCCATAGCCCTTCACAAGCATGTATCGTACGAGTTATTTTTAAGCCAGGCAATAAGGACAATGAGTCAGCCTGACTAATCATAGTAAGCTAGGGGGAATTGAAACTTTTAAAATCTTCACACCCAGGAAAGGCATGAAGCAGGAATCCCCTCCCCCACTCTGGCTTTGAAATCCCCTTGGAATATCCAAGGTATCTATGGCGTTTATCAAAATTCTTTTATAAAATTATCTTCAAATTTATTTTTACTTAAACTATGAAAATATATTGGGAGGAATAATTTAAGGAGCTAGAATTGTCCGGTCAAACAAAAATAAAGTATCATCCTATCTAATAAAAGAGTACTATACAAATTGATCATCACTCCAACACACAAGATGGCTGCCCCCATGTGGTCAAAGATGGCTGTCCCCATGTGGACACAAGATGGCTGCCACAAGATGGCCAGCAGGGGAGGGCAGTTGGGAGGGACCAGGCCTGCAAGGGAGGGCAGTTGGGGCTGATCAAGTCTGCAGGGGAGGGCAGTTAGGGGTGATCAGGCTGGCAGAGGAGGGAAGTTGGGGGCAACCGGGCTTGCAGGGAAGGGCAGTTGCGGGGGGACCGGGCCTGCACGGGAGAGCAGTTGGGGGGGACCAGGCCTGCAGGGGAGGGCAGTTGAGGGTGACCAGGCCTGTAGGGGAGGGCAGTTAGGGGTGACCAGGCCTGCAGGGGAGGGCAGTTGGGGGTGACCAGGCTGGCAAGGGAGGGAAGTTGGGAGTGATCAAGCCTGCAGGGGAGGGCAGTTAGGGGTGACCAGGCCTGCAGGGGAGCAGCTAGGCATCAATCAGGCTGGCAGGGGAATGGTTAGGGGGTGATCAGGCTGGCAGGCAGAAGCAGTTAGGGGCAATCAGGAAGGCAGGCAGGCGAGCAGTTGGGAGCCAGCAGTCCTGGATTGTGAGAGGGATGTCCTACCGGGATCCACCTAAATGGGCAGTTGGACATCCCTCGAGGAGTCCCAGATTGGAGAGGGTGCAGGCTGGCTGAGGGACACCTGGGTCTCTAGTTAATAATAATATCTAATGCTACATAGGGCTGGGGAACTTTGTGAGTTCTTTCATACCTGTTAACTCATCTAAGCCTCTTAACTGACTCATGAAGTAGGTCCTGTTCTCATCTCATTGGACAGATGAGAACTGTGGAGTGACTTACCCACAGTCCCACAGTTGTTAGATAACAGAAGTGAATTTCTGAAGTCTGGGCTGAATCCACTTCCCCTTCAAAAAACTTGCATCAGTGACCTTATGATCAAATCGTCAATGCCCTAAGGAAGTACAAAACCTCGTTGTTTTGTTGTTCCGTTGAACACATTGTTTACTAGGATAAATAAATATCATACTTATTTACTAAGATGGCAATTTTGTGAGCTAAAGAATCTCTGTGTTGCATTGAGCAAGAAACTTAGTTTTTTACATTCATTCTCCCTTCTAACAGTCTTGCCCATGCGAATTGGATTGAGATAAAGATTGCAATCGTTAACATTGTGTGACCATAACTCTAACTCGGTGCTTTCCAAACCTTAATATGCAGATGAATCACTGGGTGACATTATGAGCATGTATATTCTGATTCAGTAGGTCTGAAGAAGAGCATGCAATCCTGTATTTCCCACAAGTCCCCACGTGATGTCACCGGCAACATCTGGAAAGATCACTGTGTTGGCAAAGGTTTAACCAGCTCAGGGAAACCAGCAACCAGTGCAGTTTGATCGCATACAGATAGACTAGCTGTCTCTACTTTTAACATCATGGCCAGTTGTATTCTTATTCGTGGATCTCTTCTGTGGTAGTAGATAGGAAATGTAGGAAAATCAACACACTAAATCCGCTCATAATAAACACATTTTTATCCAGTGCACATTTAGCTTATGATAATACTACTTAGGCCTAATTTTCACTTAGCAGAAACAAGTCTGCCTTGACTACATAAATAAATTCTTCCTGTCAAGAAAAAAAGAGAAAGAAACAAGTTAGTTCATTTTCAAACACACTGAGATTTTATTTCTGTGAACAGAAGGAAAGCTGGCCAGAAGCCTGCTGATTCCCTCAGCCAATCAGAATAATGTGACCATAAATGTCCATGAATTCCCCCCTCCGTGAATCTCTGCCTTCTTTATTCCTGTCGTGGGACCATGTAGCTTCCAGTCCTGTGCCACATACTCTGCCTTTTATGTCTAACTTTCCTCTCCTTAAAAAAAAAATTAAACTTGGTGGGATCTGTCATCTAAAAAATCTATTGTGTTTTTTTTTTAATGTTAAAAGCTATTAACTTAGGATGCATGCAGCTTTAGATTAACTTTTAATAATAATACCGAACACATTTAAAACACTTAATATGAGCTGGGTATTATTCTAAGGGCTTTAGAAATAGGGTTTCATTTAATGCTCATACAAATTCTGCGAGGTAGATCTTCTTATACCCATTATACAGGCGCCATAACTGAGGCTTTGAGCAGTTATGGTTCTTGTCTTTGTCATACAGCAAGTAAGTTCCAGAGCTGGGATTTGAACCAAAGAATAACTTTTCTTATTCAAATAAACAGGCAACTAAGGGAACCAGTTCTGTCTGACTCTAAAGCCTGGTTTTTTTTGCACAGTATCTTGATATCTCCTGCCTTTTTAGGTGAATGAGACAGTTTTCCTGGTGTTTGTTGGTTTTTAAATAGAGGCTTCATCTGAAACTTTGCAAACATCTGAGCAACTTATTATCAAGGGCTGGGACACTTTCTGGAAGGGTCTAAAACACGTTGCCTAACCTTTTCCCACCCTTTTCCCCATCTCACCTTTCCCACCTCTCTCACAGTTCCCTCTTCCTATGACACCATGTCTCCCACCCCTGCCCAGGGACCTCTGTGTGGCTCTAGTGACACAGTAGACATGGGATAGAATTGGAAAATGCCCCTCTGGCCTTCCCTGGGCACCTCCTCAGATCGCATCTCTTCATTTTGTTTTTCTTTTCTTGGATACTAATTTGGCCCTCACCCCAAATAGAATTTTCGACCTTTTTCCCATGTTGTGCAAAGTCCATAAACCATGATGATGAAGGGTAAAGCAGTGGGCAGTTCCTTCAAAGAGAGCCATTCGCCCCGCAGTGATGAACACATTGCGGCCTTCACGTTCACTTCCCCTTCTTTTTAGGGTTATTGATGCTGCACCAGAGTTTACTATCATCCCAAGTCGAGTAGCGTATATTTCAAGGGATCTTGACAGTTGTTTGACCAGCCTCTCCTCCCTTCTGAATGTTGGCAACTTCTGGTGAACATCTCTCTTTGAAGTCAACAAGAATCTGGGCTGTGATGAATCACAAGACCTGGCTTCCGTGGGAGCCCGGGCTGCCGAAGCAGCACCCTTTGCAGAGCCTGGAAACTTGCTGACCTCGTTTTTTTCTTTTCTGTATCTCAGTTCTCACCTCCCTTCCTCTCTCTCTCTCTCTATTTCTCTCTCTCTCTCTCTCTCTCTCTCTCTCTCTCTCTCTGTCTCTTTCTCTCTCTCTCTCTATTTCTCTCTCTCTCACACACACACACACACACACACACACACACACACACACACACCAGTGTAACCCATGTTAGAAGCAGCTTAACAGCAGTGGACCATGTTCTTAAACATAAAACAACATGGCATTGCTTTTTTTTTTTTTTTCACCAATTCCTATTTTTTATGCACATTTATTCTTTATTTCTTTTTCTCCTGCCTCTGGTCATCCTATTATTTCCTCCAATAAACAGCTGAGACAGAAGGACTTGTTTAGTGTGGGTGTAGATCAGGACAGGGGAACTGTGCACAGATGTCTCCACGGGGAGATTGTCAGGGGTCAGCATCCTCTGAGGACCGAGCCTTCTGTCTGTAGGAGCCACATTTCCCCTCTCTGCTTTTAAAGGCTCACTTGAATGGAAGCAACTTCCTCTACTGTCATCTCATGGAAGATGGTAGGATTCTAGGTGTAGACAGTGGGGTGGCCATGGAAAACAGACTGGGCTTCTTAAACAGGATGAGGGAGAAGAGGAACATTCTAGGTTACCGCGGTTTGGCTTTCACTTGGTTTGTAACTCTGAAGGTATGTGGTATATGAAGATGATTTTTCATCTTCTGTTCCATACCTATTGCTATATAGCCTTTTCATATCCATCAGTGAGGAAGCAATAACAGACCAGCCTATCCTGGCCCAGAAGTGGGCCTGAAGAGCAATTCGCTTCTGGGCTTTACTTGCAAAAATATTTATGGAATTTTTGACAAGTCACTATCTTTGCATGGACAGAAGAAAGGGAAGATTTAGGGAACAGAGGTGAATAGGATATGGGCCCTGTCCCCTGGAAGAACATATGCAGGCCCGAATAATCTATGGGCTAACAGCATGGACTCTGGAAATCAAATTCTGGCTCCACACACATTAGTTACATGGGCACGGAGAAGTTTCCTAGTTTTTCTGATATTCTAGTTTTCTGATCTGTATAAAGAAGATGATATCAGCCTGGCAGGTGTGGCTCAGTGGTGGAGCATTGACCCATGAACCAGGAGGTCATGGTTTGATTCCTAGTCAGGGAACGTGCCTGGATCATGGGCTCGATCTCCAGTAGGGGTGTGCAGGAGGCAGCCAATCAATGATTCTCTGTCATCATTGATGTTTCTCTCCCTTCCATTCCCTCCCTCTCTCTGAAATCAATAATAAAAAAAAAAGTATTAAAAAAATGATAACAGAATGTACTTTATATGCTTATTAGGAGGGTATCAGTAATTCATGGCAAGGGTATTGTACAGTATTTGACACATAGGAATTTCTTGATGAATATTAGTTCCTATTAGTGTTATTACTAACTAGAGGCCTGATGCATGAAGATTCGTGCAAGAATGGATCTTCCTTCCCCTGGCTGCAGGCACCACCTACACTCCGGCTGGAGCTGCCTTTTCACTCCAGCCCAGAGCCTCCTTTCCGTCTTCCCACGCTGCCCAGAGGCCCGGAGCAGCTGGGGTGTTCTGCACTGCCCCCGGTCGCTCGGCACCTGCGTATGCAAATTAACCCACCATCTTTGTTGGGTTAATTTGCATACTCGCTCCTGATTGGCTGGTGAGCATCATGAAGGTACAGTCAATTTGCATGTTACTCTTTTATTAGTGTAGATGTAGGAGAGGCAAAATTGCTATGAGAGACATGAAGATGAAGGGTCGCTTCAAGCTTTAGGTATCACAGAAGGCTTTATGGAGAAGCTGTCCCTGGGGTTGGGACAATTTAACTTGCAGAATTGGGAGAGAAGACCCACTTTAATAAACTCTGCCCTCAGGATGATCGCCTAGGTTCCCTGGCAGTTAGGTGAACTGACACTCCAGACTGCGCATGGCTGATGACTAGACCCACCTCTCAGCATGAGCCTGGCTGGCTGTCATTTCTTCTTTGCTTTGCGGTTAGGTTCCAAGAGAATAGAATCTTGTTTCTCCTGACACTTGCAGACTGGTTAGAGCAGGCCTGACAGAAGCTCTCCCAGGGTCCAAGAAAACAGGATCTGTAGAGTTATGACAAATGCATTGACAGCTATGTTTTTTCAGTTTCACCATTTATGTGAAAGGAAGTGTAGGAACTTTTAAAATAATCCAGTCCACAAAAGTATTAATTCATTAGATGCCAGACATGCAGGAATTAAGTTTCTCCTTTGGGATCCACAGAAATACATTTTGCTGTTTATCCAAAGGAATCTGGGGACCTAGGCAACACTCCCTAAACCAGAGTTAAGCACCCGAGACAATGTAAACACCCTCCACAAACACTGCTATAGTAAGGTCTAATAATGTTTAATAAAAGAAAGAATTATTCCATTTTTCAAGCCTCAACTGTATCCAAGTGCCTGGACATTTGCATTTTGCTTTATTTAATAAAACTAGAGGCCCGATGCATGAAATTCATGCATGGGGAGGGGGGGTCCCCTCAGTCCAGCCTGGACCCTCTCCAATCTGGGACCCCTCGGGGAATGTTCAACTGCCGGTTTCAGCCAAAATCGGCAGTTGGACATCCCTCTTACAAACTGGGACCACTGGCTCCTAACTGTTCACCTGCCTGCCTTCCTGATCGCCCCTAACTGCCTCTCCTGACAGTCTGATCACCCCTAACCGCCTCTGCCTGCCAGCTTGATCGCCCCTAACTGCCCCCTCCCCCACCAGCCTGGTTGCCTACAACTGCCCTCCCTGCCGACCTGGTCACCACTCACTGCCCCCCTCTGCTGGCCTGGTCACCACTCACTGCCCCCCTCTGCTGGCTTGGTAGCCCCTCGCTAACCCCTCCACCGGCCTGGTCAACCCCACGCAGCCTGCTGGTCAGTCGTTTGGTCTTCCCTCACTAACCTCCCTGCCAGCCTGGTTGCCCCACACAGCCTGCTGTTCAGTTGTTACTATGAGGGCATCGTGACCAATTTGCATATTACCCTTTTATTACTATAGATATTTTAAAGAAATTCTGGTCAACATTTTCTTACTATCATAGCCTTTTTAATTATAGATACACAATTTGAAATGTCAATAGAATACAATTGTGTTAATTTGAAATTACAATCAGTCTCAATACTTAGCATGCATTTTTATATCATACAATATCATATCACTGAATTGTTGCTCAGTATACTCAGGATTCTTTACATATATAAAGAGGAAGTGGATTTTAGCTTTACAATTACAAAAAATCTGAGAGGCAAAAAATTTGAATTAGATTAGTACAATGGAAGGAATATTTAAATATGATTAATTTTCTCTCCGTTTTGCATGACACTCAGAATGAACCAATATATTGACCCCAAACTTATTCAACCACTTTGAGACTAAATACTCTCTTCTCATCTTTGCTCTGGCATTTATATAATATTAATAATATTATCTATTAATATATTAATTATATATTATCATTGCATACTATATAATTACTATAATTATTTATTAATAAAAATTCCTAATCATAATCTATGAAAGAGTCCTAATCTCGAAAGGACATTAGATTCACAGCTGGGTCATTTGGCTCTGGCCTTATGCTTGAGAGGGACCACAGATCTTAGAAACAATTCAAGAATCTAATGAAAAGGAGCTAGATGAGGCCTCTGTCACAAATATTGATTCTAAATTAAACTCATTGAATTATAGCTCTATGGTACTGTGGTGTTACACTGTAGTATTAGGACTACAGTATTCGTCTCTACACTAATACCACACTAACCATTCTCCAAATCTAAGGCAGGCTCCTAGTACCGGAACAGTTCAGTATCTCCCAGCTTATGTCCTTGTTTTTATCCTAGAATATTTATCGAGAGCCCACTGTGTGCCAGGCACCGTTTTATGTCCTGGAGATGCAGGAATGGAAATAAATTTCCTACCTTTAAGCAGCTTCCAATCCAGGGGAAAAGCAGGCCAGGCCCCAGTTTCACAGAGTCCAGAACCCACGAATTGGTTTCCTAGTGACTCCATTCTCTGTATGTCCATATTCTCCCTGCCTTTCCATCTGAGATGCTTGATGTATCAGAGTTCTGGGGAACTAAGAATGACAGAAAAGGTTTTGTTATCTGTAATCCGTAACAAACAGAAACCAAACCCTTGTGTATTATCCATTTCCTTAATAAAAATCACAGAACTTGTGTCCTTAACTGATTTCTCTTCACGGGCCAGTACCTCATTGCAACGTGAGGCTTCTTCTGCCTCTGACTTATCACCTCCCTTTTTATAAAAAGTCTTCTTCACAAACCTGAAAATATCCACATGTTCAAAGGTTTAGAAAATACAGAGGCGATGTCATTGCTTGCTCTTGCTTGAGAGTTGTCTTTTATAATGGGTGGCTTACAACACTGTTTCCCTTTGACTGCAGTTGGTAACTTAACGTGATACCAATACAATCTGTAATAATAGTTAAGTGCGTGAGCATTAATTACACGTTGGACATTGCCCTAAACAAATCGCATTATCGCATTTAATTGCCCAAATAACCTTATTGCCCCCCACTTTAAAGATGCAATTTGAGAGGTGAAGTAAATGGTCCAGGGCCACAAAGCCATCAGGTTGCTGATCTGGGGTTTGAAACTGGCTCAGCTAACTCCAGAGACTGAGCTTTAGACCATTTATAACCCTCTGCTGTTTGTCCCAGGAAGTTGCCCTGCTCCTGCCAATCACTGAGAATATTATTGAAAAGAGGGGCCACATTCCACATATAGACCATTAGTCAGGTTCGCTAAAACGCTTCCTAATTAAAAAGAAAGATTTACTTTACCAAACCGAGTCTTCAGTGAGCTATGCCAAGGTCAATGGTCAGGTGGAATTCACGAAAAACAGTTTTATTAGCTTAATAACCAGAAACTGATCTATCAGACTACCAGAGAAATTCATTTTGGAAAAGATCACCAACATTTAATAAATTACATGCTATGACAATTGCTTTTCTCACATTTTAAAAATTAATTGGGTTGGGCTTTAGCTTCAATCTCACATTTAATACATAAGGCATCCCATTTAAAGGGCAAATTCTTTGGACATCTATTTTGGGAAAAATACCAAGAACATTTTTCTATTTGCTGTTGGTTTCCTAAATAGGGGTTTGGGAGCCCGGTTTCTTTAGTAAAGATTCAAGCCAAATGAAATATCACTGTAGTCAGGCTATATTTACAGTTCATCTCAAGGCCTGGTTTAGTCCTAGTTTTAAAATTTAACAAAAACTTATAGCTCTGATAGTATGTTTACATATCTTTGAAAAACAAGCAAGTAATTATGTATGCAAGTGTATGTATACTTGTTTATATTTGGCCTGACAAAAATTAGTTTGCCAGGTGAGTTTGGTTCAGCTGCAAAAGAAGAATATAGATTTTGTTCAAATGTCTGTAAAAGAATGAGGAGCAGCTGGGATTCGTTCAGTTAAGCACTTTGTATCTGAAGAAAGAATGGTCCATTCTAAAGAGGATTGTGAGGTAAGGGAATGGGGAACAAGCACAGCATTGCATCCTAAATAAGGCCTACAGGGCTCCTTGCCTTACATCCATGAGTTCTTGATAAATTGATGAACCAGGATGATTAGAAAGGGGAAGAGAGACACCATTTCTAATAAGGGGGAGGAAGACAATTTCTAATAAAGTGTTCTTTCTCCTGTGAACTTTATGAAAAGATTTCTTAATTCTTCCCCTCCCCCCAATCTGTGGTACTACCCTATCACTCTCCGCATTAACATATCCCACTTCCTGAGTCCCTTAATGCTGTTCTGTTTGATGGTGATGATAGCCTGGAGGTCCCCAAGGGTGGCAATCCATTAGGTCTAGGCAGGGATCTCCATAGTCAATCTTCATGGGCTCTGTCTCCGAAACAGTGCCAGGAATTAGCCCAATACAGTGGAATTTCTGACTCTATGGGTCACACAGAGGAAAGGATGAGGGGGATGGAAGGGAAGGTCCAGGCAAAATAAAAATAGAAAAATGAAACTTAGAAGTTATAATTTATTTTGGGAAAGACTAGAGACTTACAAAGTTAGCTATTAAAATAAAACAACAAACTCCATATGGGTTCAATCTGCTTTAGTATTCTATAATGGCTCTTTTCAATAGCTCAGCGCGCGGGTGCACACACACACACACACACACATACACACACACACACACACAAAGTAATCATATCTGCCATGTAAAATACCTAGAATGCTATATGAAATTGCCTTTAGGGTTCTCAGTGCAAATAATGATTGGGGAAACAGGTCAAAAGATAATGGAATGCTCATTCTGAGAGCACATATACTAAAATATAAATAATGTAGAGAATATTAGAGCAAAAATTATACCATTGTGTGGAATTTACAATGTACATTGCAAAAAAGAGAGGAGTAAATATACACTTGTCAGGTTTCAACATTGTCCATGAAATGGTACAATAGTAAGTCTAAGTTGACTGAAAATTTAAGGATGTATATTATAATCCCAGAGCAGTAATAGTGACATCAATCATTATTAAAAATTAGAGGCCCGGTGCACAAAATTTGTGCACTAGGGGTGGGGGTTCCTCAGCCTGGCCTGCAACCTTTCACAGTCTGAGAGTCCTTGGGGGATGTCTGACTGACAGCTTAGGCCCGCTCAGGAGTGGACCTAAGCCGTCAGTCGGATATCCTTAGCGCTGCTGCAGAGCCCAGCTTCTGGCTAAGTAGCGCTCCCCATGTGAAAGCGTGCTGACCACCAGGGGGCAGCTCCTTCATTGAGAGTCTGCCCCCTGGTGGTGAGTGTGTGTCATAACGACTGGTCGTTATGCAGTTTGGTTGATTTGCATATTAGCCTTTTATTATATAGATTAATAGTAGCCAATCCTTTATTTTCCTGATGCTTGAAGGCCAGTCAATAGCTGAATTTAAAATCCTCTCCTCTTAACTGTTAGCAATGGACAACATCTTCATTTAATTAAAAATGGATAATTAATAAGTGGTTCCATTGGCAGGGCCTTTTTTGTTCTCCAGAAACTACAGTTCTGGCTAAAATAAATTGTTGGAGAAGCTACAGATCAGCTCGCCATATGAATGCCCCCCCCCCCCCTGAACACCCATTCTTGGCTATTTTCTAGGGGGAAAATGGTGCAACCAGGGCATGGCAGGAAGAGAGATTGAACAAATTGCTGAAGATGCTACATGCTGTGGTGCTTGTCTGTGTTATAGTTCTGCTTTTACAAATGTCCTACTAGTGAAAAGAAACCACCAGACAACTCTTCAAGTGGTTAGCATTGTCCCTTCTGCTTCTGGAAAGCTCAACTGGAAAAATTCAAACCCAAATCATCTAGAGAGGAAAGAATTAGTCAAATAACAAGATTTGGACCTAAACCTGTAGCAGATGAGCTGGAAGGACATATGTCTCCCACTCATTCTTAGGCTTATACTGTTTACCCAAACACCCAGACCCTAACTTGAATTTAAATGGGACGTGTGGACAAAGACTCAGACAGAATTTTATGGTTACATCCCATTGAGCCTTTACAGAGCATCCTGCATGGGGTTGGCTCATTCTATGTTCGTATTTTTCTTTAGCTTGAATGAATAATTTGAGGATACAAAACAAATATACCTGCTTGGAAATGAGATGCCCATTCAAGCAGTTGAAGTTTTAAACTTTAGGAAAACTGAGGGTAAGAAAAATGTCTGCCTTCTCCAGCTTAGGTGTTCTAGAAAACCCTTTCCTGCCCAAATGCACAATTTATCTGGGAAGTACTTGAAAATCAGACTCCATATTCCATTACTCCATTACTCTGTATCCTTTGAAGGATACGGATAAAGGAAGACAAAGTTTGTCTTTATATTCTATCTTTTGGTGATGGAATCCTAATTACAGACACAAACTCAGACATCTCTTTGTCAGATTTTGGATTCATCAATATCAAATGAGAAATTCTAGAGCTGTTTAGACTGTCTAATTTCTGAATTATCCAAATGAAATTTTAATGTGCTGTTATTATGTCCTTCCTGCCCCCTAGTACTCACTGCTGGTCTGAGCTGTGCGTGGCTAGAACTAGATCTCTTCAGATGGTCCCAGCATTGCTAACTGAACGCCCTCTCTGATGAGTGAAAGGGCAGAGCAGGACAGCACAAAATGTACTGTACCCTCCATCCTGTGTAACTATGTATCAGACTCCTTTTTCTTAGAAAACCGCGAGAATGTAACAATTGCATGAACCTGCCAATAGGAATGTAGAGAAGTAGATTCAGTCCAAATTAGGCAATCTCTGTAACCCACGTCACTTCCCTAAGCCCACCCAAATGTCCAACCCTTTATAATTCATCACTCCCCCGGAGTTCGCTCTCTGGCCCCACTGCTGCGTCAGGAGGAGGCTGGGAGCCAAACCCGGGTTTGAATAAAGACTCTTTGCTTTTGCATCGGAGAAAAGGCTCCCTAGTGGTTGATTATTGGGGACCCTGAACTCTGGGCATAACATTTGGGGGCTCGTCCGGGATTCCCCAATACCCACGAGGGACCCGATCCGAAGAGTCTGACTGCTGACTGACCGCGGTAAGTGTCTGTATTGTCTGTTCTGCGCGAGCTCGCTTCTGAAGCCAAATCTGAATTGCCCAAAAACGGTCTAAGTGGACGCACAGGTGGACCTTGGGTTGGAGGGTCAGAGGACGCTCTGATTCTCCGTCTGGAGGGGCGTAAAAACCCCCGTCTGGAGGGGAGTGGCTTCCCCTCAAAACTCAGGGACGAAGCGGGTCGCTCCCGCTAGTTGGCACAGGGCCATCGTCCAGCTTTTCAGTGTCTTTGTCTGTTTGGTTTTTGTGTCTTTCTGTGGACTTCTGTGGACTTACTGGATGGACATTATGGGATAGACTCAGTCCACTCCAAGTGAGTGGAAAGGGGAGCTTAATTCCTCCCCCCCCCCCCCCCCCCCCCGCCAAGGCCATAGAGCTTCCTCAGGCAAATTAATCAGGTGACTGTTTAAACTCTGGTAAATATCTAGTAGGAGTCAAAAACTCAGACTGTTTGGTATATAAATATAAATGTGAAAATATTTGTTATCTCTTTCTGCTGTTTAATTTATTTAAAGATAGGGCGGACCTGCTATGGCGGAATATAAAGGTCTTTAGCAGCTGCTGAGACACCTTTTCTTAAGAGTCCTTTGTTCTCCGTCAGAGAGGGAATAAGCCCACTTAGATGATAAAAATTCCTCTGTTTGTATAAATGAAGGTTTCAGTTTGCTCTGATTTGTGAATTTACTGTATTAAATTGAATTTTAAAGTTCTAAGGTTGATTTAAAAGTATCCATTTATAACATTTCAAAGAACAAAAGAACTTTTATTTACAGCTTCCTTATCTCTTTTGGTGCTGGGAGACTCCCCTTACAGCTTCACGGAGAGATGTACAGGCCCTGCCCCGGCCTGTGACATCATAGTCCAACGTGGAACTAAGGCTGAAGTTACTATTAACTCTTTATAGACCCCGTTAACCGTTTGTTTAACTTACTGTTTTCAGTTATTAGGATCCTCAGAGAGGACATAACCTGGACTTTCCCTTCCTCTCTCATCCTGATTCTAATAGCATCTGTAACTGGATTAAAAATCTTTTCTTTCAGGAGGCCATCCAGGCTTTCAGCTCACAAGAAATCTTCTGCTGCGAGAGGAGAGAGGGACCCCCCAGAAGGGGCTGGAGGCTCTCCCTCTCAACAGGTGTTTGTTTTGTGTTTTGTCATGTTGGTATCAGGACTGTTTGTTTTGTCTTTTTGTCTTATATTTTCTGTCATAATTGGGCCCTATATGTATATATTATTTATTGAGTTTTGATTTGTCAAGGTTTTGTCAGTTTGTTATCAGTTTGTTAAAATCCTCTTAGAGGACATTGAGTGGTTCTTCCCTTCCAGTTTAACCTTTGACTGTGTGATTGAATTACGGAGCTTTTATCAAGGTTTTGCCTCTCCTGAAACAACGCTCCATGTGTAACCTGTCCCTCCCCGAGCCGGACTGCAGGATGATTTTTCCTTCAACACACTGGTCCCGCCCACTGGCCTATGGCAGAAGCCAGAAAAAGCGACGATAAGAAAGGGAGGCCCCCATCAGGGGACTTAGAGGCAGTGTTTCTGTTATCTGCTTAGATCCCAAGAATGTAAGAATACTTATTTACTGAAATGATATAAGGACAGATGTTTGTTTGATATTTTGTTGTCTGCCTGGTTATAATTATTTGTTCGTATATAGAAGAAAAAACAACACATTTAATTTGTTGAAGGCTGAGTGTTCTGACAGGTAGCAACCCCCCCGAGTGGCCACTGGGATTCTTTTTTCCCCGGGGTGTTTTCTCTCTGTCAGAGGGGGAATCGGCCTGCCTAACAACATTTCTGTCTATATTTATTAATGTGAAGATATAAAGTTATAACAATTGTAGTCCAAAGAGATTTAAAGCAGAGACCACATTCTAAAATTAACTATAAGAAGGAAGCTGGAGCTGGCAAAGTCACCAAGTCTGCCCAGCAAGCTCAAAACCTAAATGAATCTTATTTCTGACACCTGCCACCACCCAGTCTTAATCAGTGGTGGAGGAACAGTATCAGAACTGTTTGTCTCAATTGGTCATTAAGTTTGATGTGATTAATGTACATTGTAAAACCTTTCAAAGAAAAGGAAAATATTTTGTAGGCCACTTGGTCCTTGTGTGTGTGTAGCAACTCTTAAGTTATAATTTTAAAATCAGTAATTTTTAATAGAAACACACTCAAGCAGAGTGGCTTTTCAGAAAGGTCAGGGAGTCTGATTACAGTGTAGGGGTCACCGGTTCCCCCACGCCACTTTCGTTAGTAGGAGGCAAGCGCTTTTCCCAGTGGGAACAGAGAGTGGACTGCCAGATGAAAACGCCTCAGTGGGACCCGCGCTGCGCTCCCTGCCTCTGCCCACCCAGTGTCTATCCCCTCCAGGGGTTGTTTTAAGTGGCTAGAGGCAGCAACGAGGAGGGAAATTCCCTTGTGACCCCCTCCGCCCCAATAAGACCCAAGAACCCTCGGCGACTCCTTGGACACTTTTCACCGTGTTCTATAGGGGGCTTAAAGGCGGCAGCTAGAAATTCCCCTTTCCAGGCTTATCAGAATCTGAGAGTATTATCTATAAAAAAATATGACAGTTTGAAATTCAAATGGCTGAGCCTGCTCCCTTCTCCCTCTGCCTTTTCTAAATATTTTAAAATAATAAAAGATTTGAGGCATAGTTATGCATTTTTGAAAGACATAGAAGAAGGTTTAAAGACTAATTTGAAATTGTAAAATTTATAAAAGTTTATATATATATATAGTAAGAAAAAAAGAACAGAGAAATATTAGAAAGAAGAAAAAGCCAGCAGAAAATAGGAAGGAATTAGTATACCTATTATAAGAAGCAGAGGCACAGGAAGAGAAAATGTCCTGGCAGGTTAGCTAGAGAAGCAGAAAGGGGAGACTCAGACTCCAAGGGTCTTTAACTTAGAGGAAAAGGACTGACAGGACCGGGGTTCCTTTCCATTAAGCCTCCAGAGTAACCTTACAAGTGGGGGGGCAAACCTGTTAGTTTCCTGGTGGACACTGGAACAGCCTATTCAGTCTTGACAGAGCCGGTGGGACTCATAACCTCTAAGAAGACAGCAGTCCAGGAAGCCACCGGACAAATTGCCTGTTTTTCCTTAGACATAAAAAAGGACTATGGACCTCAGAAAGAACACGGTAACTCATTCATTTCTGGTCATACCAGAATGCCTGTACCCCCTGTGTAAACGTGACCTCCTACAGAAACTATTTGGACTGCCATCATATCCTTTGAGCGGGACGGAGCGGGAATTCTTAGGGGCAGTTGGATACTACAACCTGTGGATACCGGGGCTCATAGAGATTGCTAAACCTCTAGATTCAAGTACTGGGGGAATGCAGCCACTGAACTAGACCGAAGTAGAACAATGGGCCTTTGAGGAGCTAAAGAAGGCTCTCATCTCAGCACCTGCCCTAGCCTTACCAGACGTCACGAAGCCTTCCACCTCTACGTGAGTGAGGTAAGGGGCATTGCCAAAGGGGTTCTCACTCAGACTCTAGGTCCCTGGAAGAGACCTGCTGCCTATCTGCCTAAGAGGCTAGACCCCGTGGCAGCAGGGTGGCCAGCGTGCCTCTGGGCAGTGGCCACCACAGCATTGCTGGTGAAGGAGGCAGATAAGCAGACTCTGGGCCAGGAACTAGCCCTGACAACACCCCATGGTGTGGAGGCCCTCCTTCGAGGTACCCTGGAGAGATAGATGTCAAACACCAGGATCACCCAGTGCCAAGCTCTTCTCCTGGACCAGCCCTGCATCTGGTTCCATAAGACACTGGCCATCAACCCTGCCAGCCTGCTTCCAGATGATGACCCAGAGGAACCCATTCATGACTGCACGGAGGTAACAGACGCAGTACAAACGGCTCGCCCAGACCTGACAGATGCCCCGCTATCATCACCAGACAAGGTACTGTTCACAGTTGGGAGCAGTTATGTTCAGGATGGCATCCGATATGCAGGGGCAGCAGTAGTCACCCTGGACCACACCATTTGGGCGCAGTCCCTGAATAGGGGAACCAAGGCACAAAAAGTCGAGCTTTTGGCCTTAATCCAGGCCCTCCGATGGGAACACAGTGCCATCCACCAGAAAAAAGGGTTACCAACTGCAGTGAAAAAGGACATTAAAAATAAGAAGAAATTTTAGCCACATTAAAGGTCATCTGGCTCCCAAGGGCAGTTGCAATAGTGCACTGCAAAGGACATCAGAAAGGGAAGACAATTGAAGCCAGAGGAAATAGAGCCGCAGACCAAACTGCCAAGGAAGCCGCCCAAAAACCAGTGGGACTTTACAAGTTTTAGTAACCCTGCCGTACCTGGACCTATGCAGACCTCCTCCTATACCAAACAAGAGGAGGAATTGGCAGAAGAGAAGCAAGCCATTAAAGGACCGGATGGTTGGTGTACCCTACCAGATGACAGACTGTTGGTCCCAGAGGCTATAGGTTGGACGTTAGTTACCCAGTTATACCAGGCTACCCACTTGGCGTCACCAAGACTTCTGAACTTCTGCAAGGCAGGTACTCTTAGATAAAATAATTAAAAGCATAGTCACTAGAAGTACAGTTTATGCACAGATAAATACTAAGCAAGGTAAGAAGGTCCCCCTAGAAATTCAGGCCCCAGGGAAATTCCCCAGGAGAGCATTAGGAGGTAGATTTCACAGAAATTAAGCCACCAGCATCAGAGTACAAGTACCTGCTAGCTCTCATAGATACCTTCTCGGGTTGGGTTAAAGCATACCCCACTAGGACAGAAACTACCTCTATAGTTGCTAGATTATACCTAGATTCGGGCTGCCAGTAGTCATAGGATCAGATAACAGCCCCGCCTTTGTAGCCAAGATATCTCAAAATATAGCTCAAGCCTTAGGACAGGCATGCGCGAGACTCAAAAAAAGAATTTAACTAAATTTACCTTAGAAACCGGTGAAAACTGGACCAACCTCCTGCCCTTCACCCTCTTATGGGCCAGGTGTACCCCCTACCAGTAGGGGTTTCCCCCTTTTAGAGATCATATATGATAGACCTCCCCCTGCCGCTTCCTTTCCAGGGTCAGGAAGAAACTGAAAGCTGGAATTCATAACCATTCCCTTACTCAAGTCCTTACAGGCTCTGCAGTATACCCAGAGAGCCACCCATAAGCTTGTTCGTGATGCTCTGCCAGTGCCCACTGCGGACCCTGTACATCCCTTCCAGCCCAAGAACTCGGTGTGGGTAAAGAAGGTCACTGCCCAAGGACTCACCCCAACCTGGGAGGGATGCTACACTGTTATCCTGAGCACGCCCACGGCTGTTGAAGTAGATGGCGTCCAGACCTGGCTACACCACTCCCAGCTCCTGCACCAGGAAACGGCCTGGATCCTGGCAACCAGCGGCCTCACCCGTGAGATCCCTAGCCTGGGCTCCACGCAGGCCAGGAGGAATCTCGACACCTGCAGGAGAGGAACTGGAATTCGCTGTGGACAGTACTGTTGGGGACTGTAGTACTAAAGGCCTTGGCCAGAAGTAAGAGACAAAGTAGAAATGCAAACCGTCTCATGATTGAGCCGGGTGTCCCAAGACAAGGGGGGAATGAAAGGGCAGAGCAGGACAGCACAAAATGTACTGTACCCTCCATCCTGTGTAACTATGTATCAGACTCCTTTTTCTTAGAAAACCGCGAGAATGTAACAATTGCATGAACCTGCCAATAGGAATGTAGAGAAGTAGATTCAGTCCAAATTAGGCAATCTCTGTAACCCACGTCACTTCCCTAAGCCCACCCAAATGTCCAACCCTTTATAATTCATCACTCCCCCGGAGTTCGCTCTCTGGCCCCACTGCTGCGTCAGGAGGAGGCTGGGAGCCAAACCCGGGTTTGAATAAAGACTCTTTGCTTTTGCATCGGAGAAAAGGCTCCCTAGTGGTTGATTATTGGGGACCCTGAACTCTGGGCATAACAATGAGCAGGGGTCTGAGCTCCCAGGAAACCTTGGGGTAAAAGTAGTGATGGAAGTCCAAGGGAACTCAAAGGCGAGAGAAAGCAGGCCAACAGGACTATTGGGATTTTGAGGTGTTTCCTGAAAGTAGAATAGGAGGCGGAGAGATGCTTATTGGAGAAATAAGTCTACTTAAATGGAGTGATGACTTTGCCTGTGAGTGAGAAGAAGCTGGTAGTGTATTTTTCAAACAGTGCCTATTTCCTGAACAACTAGAGGCCTTTATTCATCATAAATTATCGTCCAAGAAGAGTTTATCATTTATCAGCATCCACATGTGGGATAGTTGCTGAGCTCCTGTTAGTGGTGAGCCATCAGATCCCTGCCCTCGCCTAGTGAGAAAGGCAGATGGTAATGAAATAATCATATGTAAACATACTATTGCAAACACTGATGCGTACCACGAGGGGAAAGTGGAGTGCTGTTAAAATTTATAACAAGATCCAGCTCAGAGGGTGTGTGGTGGTCAGCGAAGGCTTCCTTGAGAAATTATCTTAGAGGTCAGAAAGTCTGAGCAGGAGTAAACCAGCTACAAAATGAGCACAACAGTGAAGCCAAAATCTGAGAGTCCTTTACGGGACAGACAATCGGCCATTCTGGGTATGTATTTTCCTTTCTAATGGAACATCAGAGGCACAGCGTCCTCTCAGATCACAGCATGGGCTCAGGCACAGCCTGAGAATGCGGAATACTCATTTCTCCCAAAGCAGTTGTCTTAAGGATGGAATATTGGCACTGAAGTCAACAAATTTATGGGCGGGAGAGTGAAAGAAGTGGCAAGTCGAACGGAGAGTTAGAAATATCTATTTCTATCTGATGAAAACAACGTGTTCCAATTCCCCCAACTCCCACTACTTAGGAGTGTACTTCCTGGTTCAACAATCAAAGCCGGACCTCTAACATTGTCTGGAGTACTATTCAATGTGGGGGGGAAAAATAAAGACCTAATACAACACTGATAGCAGCTTTCCAAACTCTGAACACTTGATATTCTCTGGGATGTTTCTCTTGATTCAGAAAAATCTACTCAGAATCCACCTGTATGTAGTCTGGGGACAAATAAAATAATGCAATGTTGTACCCCAAATACCAAACCTACACACAAAGTTCTGACAGACTGAAACGTTTCCTTCTCAAAGTCTGGGAACTCTTCCATCCACATGCATTTTCCAAGAAGGAGACTCTAAAAGGGGTGAGTGAGGTCTAGGGACCTGCAGGATCTCCACAGCAGGCACACAATCTGTTACTAGAAAAGAGGACAGAAATTCCTAAGTCAACAGTCGCCTGAAACATTTTTAGCAGAGCCTCCTTCCAGGCTAGCCAGTGAGGATTAGGCAGGAGCAGGCTTTCTGTGACTCAGAAGCTGCCTTCCCTTATAAAGTCAAGGTTCTCTGGAGTGGTATTTTGACTACTTTAGGAGGAGGGATTGCCCGCAACCAGTTCTCTGAAGAAGCCAGGATTTTCTGTTCCTCTCTACCAAAAAAAGTCCTCCATGGACAAATATGTGTGTGCAGTACAGACCTGGCCCGAATTCCTTCAGGCCAGTGGTGTGCCCAGTTACCAGCATCCACAGCTGGTTTTTGATTAGAGTTCTTGTTGCCATGGATTCAGGATAACAAACATGTTTTTAATTCTGTTATGAATTTTAAGCCCTAGATGACCAGAGACCCTACATGTAGTTTGCTGAGTTTCTGTACCTAAGAAAAATTACCTATATTACATAAAAAAACATTGCTGCAAAATAAGGAAGTTAATTAAATGCATAGATGTGACAATACAAAAACATACATACCATGGTTAGTCAGATGTTCTGGATAAATGAGAGTTACTAAATCTAACATATCTGAGTTATATGTTTACAAATTTAATATATGACATACATGTTAAATACAAATACCTATATCTATAATAATAAAAGCATAATATGCTAATTAGACTGGACGTCCTTCCGGACAACCTTCCGGATGAAGCCAAGGCTGGAAGGGAAGCCTGGGTCCTGGGTGCCTGCTGGTGGCCAGAGGGAAGCCTGGGTCCCGGGTACCAGAGGGAAGCCGGTGCTGGCAGCTGGGAGAAGGAAGGCGTACGCTTGCACAAATTTTGTGCATCGGGCCTCTAGTATTATCCTACATAATAAAAAGGTAATATGCAAATTGCATCACTCCACTACGCCCACGATTGGGCCAGCTGGAGGCGCAGGGGGCGGGACTCAGGGTGGCCGATTGGCTGGCGGTAGGAGCGGGGGTCGGGAACTCACGAGTCCCCGCCCCCCGCCAGCCTAAACGGCTGGTGCTGTGGGAGGACCCATGGGGCTGGCGGAAGACGCCTGTGGTGGAACTTGGGGTGGCCAATTGCATGGCTGCCGGCACCAGTTTTCCTCTGGTCAATCCCGATCGGAGCGCCTCCCGAGTCCCGCCCTCAGCCTTTGGGAGGCGCTCCGATTGGCGGGTGGCCAGAGGAAAACTGGTGCTGGCGGAAAACTGGTGCCGGCAGCCAGGTGAAGGAAAGTCTATTGCACGAAACTTCGTGCAACGGGCTTCTAGTATATTTATAAAATACTATTGAATTGAATATTTTAGTTCTGAGAAAATGTCACACATGACACACCTTAAGGTCACAACTGGACAATCTCAATTGTTGTTATATGTTACAGCAGAAAAGCAATTGTTTTCTGGGCCCTATAGTTGTTTGAATTCTGGATAAAATATAAGCTTGTAGTGTGATGATCATACCATCAAAATCTTGTCATACCATTCATTAAAAAAAATTAAAATTTATATTTATTTCAAGTAGTGTCCCAAGATGGAGGTGGAGGTGGGGTGGGGGAAGGACAACTTCGTTAGCCATCTCCCTATCTTTAATTTAGTGATGATCAAAATGTGTTCAGGTGCCCTGGCCGATGTGGCTCAGTTGGTTGACCATTGTCCGTTGCACTGAAGGGTTACAGGTTCTATTACTGGGCAGGGCACATGCCTGGGTTTTGGGCTTGATCCCCTGTAGGAGGCACGCAGGAGGTAGCTGATTGATGTTTCACTGTCACATCAATGTTTCTCTTTCTCCCTGTCCCTTACTCTCTCTCAAAAAAAAAAAAAATCAATAAAACATCTTTAAAAATAAATAAAATAGGTTCAGGCGTGTGAACCTTCATTGCTTCTGGACTGGCTGAAGTAATTCACAGAGATTCAGCCTGTTTTTGTTTTTCAGTTGGCCTTAAGACATGGCTTATAATAAGAAAACTATGAAATAACTAGAGGCCCAGTGCACGAGATTTGTGCACTTGGGCGGTGGGGTGGGGGGTCCCTCAGCCTGGCTTGCACCCTCTCGCAGTCTGGGAGCCCTCGGGGGATGTCCAACTAATGGCTTAAGCCCGCTCCCCATCACCACCACTGCACTCACCAGCCGTGAGTCTGGCTTCTGGCTGAGCAGCGCTCTCCCTGTGGGAGCACACTGACCACCAGGGGGCAGCTCCTGCATTGAGCCTCTGCTTCCTGGTGGTCAGTGCGCATCATAGCAATCGGTTGGTCTGCAGTTTGGACAATTTGCATATTAGCCTTTTAGTATAAAGGATATGTCCTACTTTATAAGTTTACTTTTCTTCTTTGAAAGTTTAAGAAACAAGGGTTCTTATGCTTATTTTTGTTTGTTTGGAGGTTACCAGGGTGTGCTGGGTTTAGCAATTTGGGTTTAGGCAATATGTATTATGATAAGATGCACATAAGAACGGAGTCATGCTGAGGAACATAATATTGAAAGTCACCAGAATTCAGTATTCCATTGTGTTTTCTCATCAGTTCTCACAACAACCTGGCCAGATAGATGTGACCCCACTCTGTTTTACAGAGGAGAACACCGGGTAGCTGAGGTGCTGGATGATTTGCCCAACGACTCAAAATAAGTGGTTGAAAAACTGGCAGCTTGAATCCAACCTGATTCCAAAGCCGACACTCTTGCTCCTGCTCTATGATGCCTTTCGTGACAGAGAATCAGAGTCTTGGCCTGTCCCAACGACCTCAAATTCCAATCAGCTTTTAAAGAAGGGGGAGCTCCTCAGTAGGAAATTACCCTATAGAGTCTCAATTTTAGTGGAAAAGGAAGTGAATGCCTCGAATTCCAAGTTGCAGCTTTTAGGATTCTTGAAGCGACCAAAGATATCTCGCGGGGCCCTTTCTTTTCTAGGGGCTAAAATATGTCTGAGGCTAAAAAAGAGTGTTGTGTAAACTCCCAGGCCAACCTTGGCACACAGCCTGCCCTCCCTCAGTGCCCATCAGTCCTCTTGACAGCGTCTTCTCGCTCAAGCCTCGGGATCTTCTTATGGAAACCTAAGGCCCCAGAGCCTCCACATCACTCTGGACAGCAGCATTTAAGCATCTCCCAGACACCTGATTAATTCAGGCGACAACTGATAATGTGCATTTTATAGTTTTCAAGACACTTGAGAAGTTTATGTCTTTGTGTAAATCCCACAAGCTCAGGGGCCCTGTGAGGGGGTTGAGCAGGTGTCATTGTCATTTTGCAAAGGAGGAAACCGACACAGCCAGTCTATGATAAGGACTGACTCCCGGGGCAGAATTTCAACACTGTATTTAAATCTCAGGTTCTTTTTGTGAAAACTATCAACCCCTTTGGCCTCGTGCCTTATAGATGTCACAAGGAGAGTTTTTATTTTAATCAGAAATAGGCAGAGGTAAAAAGGGCTTAGAATATATAGTCCCCCACACTGACAGTTTCAGCGGTTATGATGACAAAACCAAAGCCGGAGGAGCTAGTAGGCTGCTGAAAGCCACAAAGACAATTAGTGGAAGAGCCTAAAACAGAACAAAAGCCTCACTCTTTTTTCTACACTTTCGAGCCCTATGTCAGATTCTCCTCCTGCCCTCTTTCCCAGTGCTTCTGGGTGGCTTTTGTTTACATGCACATCCCCGAGCCCCAGACCAGAGAATTGGGCTCAGGTGAGCCCCAGGAATGTACATTTAACAAACGGCTCTCCTGATCCAATGACGATGGTCCTATAAGTTTAGGCCACGTTTTAAGAAACTCTGCTCTAACTCACTATTTTCAAGGACTGGGGCGGGGAAAACATTGGTTAGTTGCATTTAAGGAACAATTTACTTTTTGTAAGGCTATCCCAGAGACCAGCCATAATGGTGATCGATAATAGGTTAGCGGAAAATCAGGCAGAACGGCGGCATATCATAGACAGAGACAGGGAGTCTGCTGCTCCTTCACTCAGAAAGGGAAATAAGTCAGTCAGACAAAGACAAGTACCTTTTGACCTCACTTACATGTGGGATCTAATGAACAAAATAAACTGAGGAACGAAATAGATCCAGAGGCATGGATACATAGAACAGTCTGACAACTGTCAGAGGGGAGGAAAGTGGGGTCCTAGATGAAAGAGGGTAAAGGGATTAGCCAAAAAAACATATTTACATAACATGTAGACACAGACCACAGTGAGGTGATAGCCAGAGGGAAAGGAGGTAGGTGGAGTGGAGGTGGGCAAGGGGAGGGGGAAAATAGTTTTGGAAAGAGACTTTGCTTTGAGTGATGGGTGCACAATGCAGTGGGCAGAGAATGTTTTATAGAGTTGTACACTTGAAACCTGTATGGTTTTGTGAATCTATGTCACCCTAATAAATTTTTAAAAATCCTATCTAATAAAAGAGTAATATGCAAATTGACCATCACTCCAACACACAAGATGGCTGCCCTCATGTGGTCAAAGATGGCTGTCCCCATGTGGACACAAGATGGCCACTACAAGATGGCCAGCAGGGGAGGGCAGTTGGCAGGGACCAGGCCTGCAAGGGAGGGCAGTTGGGGGTAATCAAGCCTGCAGAGGAGGGCAGTTAGGGGTGACCAGGCCGGCAGAGGAGGGAAGTTGGGGGGAACCAGGCCTGCAGGGGAGGGCAGTTAGGGGCAATCAGGCTGGCAGGGGAGCAGTTAGGCATCAATCAGGCTGGCAGGAGAGTGATTAGGGGGTGATCAGGCTGGCAGGCAGAAGTGGTTAGGGGCAATCAGGAAGGCAGGCAGGCGAGCAGTTGGGAGCCAGCAGTCCTGGATTGTGAGAGGGCAGTCAGACATCCCTCGAGGGGTCCCAGATTGGAGAGGGTGCAGGCTGGTCTGAGGGACACCCCCCCCCCCCCGCACGTATTTCGTGCACTAGGCCTCTAGTAAATAAATAAAAAACATGTAGACTAAATATGACATGAAAAGTAATCGCTAGGAAAATCTGACCTTTGCAGAAGTGCAAAGAGAAGTGTGATGGCCACCCTTGGTGGCTTTGCCCACTCACCTGATCTCCCAACCTGTTCTGGCCTAGGGGCCGAGGCTCTGTCTGTGCATTGGGTTTTGGCAGTATATGGTTGTTGTTGTTTCTTCCATAAAGAGAGAGAGGAAGGAGGAGAGAAACATTGATTTGTTGCTCCACCTATTTATACATTCATTGGTTGACTCTTGTATGTGCCCTGACCAGGAATCAAACTCATAGCCTTGGCCTATCGGGACAACACTAACCAACTGATCTATCTGGCCAGGGCCAGTAGATGTCTATTGATAGACTAGTGACCTCCTGCAGCCAGGATGCTAGACAGCCACACTCTGTTGCAGGCGAAGAAGACAAAGCTGTCATAATTATAAATCTTAAATGTGCGAAAGAAAACCTAGAGCCAGAGAACTTTCTTATCTTGAGCATTTTTTCTATTCTTTTCTTAAAATAAGCTAGGAAAACTTCCTGAAATTAACAATGTCTGCGATGGTCACTGCAGCTCTTTTAAGGTTCTGGGGAAATAAAAAGTTGCGTAACTAACTACATTCCTGAGTTCCCACTCTATGTGGAAGGACAGTGTGTCCTAAGAAAATTCCATCGCAGCAGCTGTCTGACAAAGTTTGCAACCTAATGGAGAGTGTAGGAAGGATGTGAAAAAATACAAGCGCTTACAACCAGGAAATGTGATAAGAAAACCACTGGAACGAGAGTGTATTCTCAACGTGGAAAAATTAACCTAACAGTGTTTATTAGAGCAGGCTTTTGAAGTAAGACAGGAGCATGACTTAGCAGAATAAGAAGCAGAGAAGTATCTCAGGCTCTGGAAATGGGATGCATGAGGGCCTGTGTGCTGTGGGGAAAGGAAACTTGACATTAAAATGTTTGTAAAGGTTGGAGTGAAAATTGCAAGGAGGCAGCAAATGAGAGGCGTGGGAGGGAGCCTCCTTTGAGTGTTCTTGCTCTCCTAATAGTTGAATTCTTGTAGCTACACAGAGGGCAAGAGGCCAACTGGTACAAAATATGTAGATATTCTATGCAAAATAGATGGATGTGTAGTCTAGACTTAGGGCCTGTTGGAACAAACAGATACCAGTCAGAGGTGTGATGGCAGAATAAGAAAGAAACTTTAAGTCTAGCTAGAAGGTAACTAGTCTATAGCAGTGGTCAGCAAACTCATTAGTCAACAGAGCCAAATATCAACAGTACAACGATTGAAATTTCTTTTGAGAGCCAAATTTTTTAAACTTAAACTTCTTCTAACGCCACTTCTTCAAAATAGACTCGCCCAGGCCATGGTAGTTTGTGGAAGAGCCACACTCAAGGGGCCAAAGAGCCGCATGTGGCTCGCGAGCCGCCGTTTGCCGACCACGGGTCTATAGCATTGTCATATGGTATGGGCATACCAAAAAGGGAGGCCGGATGATCTCTCTTATTTTTTTAAGGGACAGAGATGGACAGTAATACTCATTCAAGACACAGTACAGTGTCACTCATACAGTATCAAAAGGTTGGAGAGTAACAGTTAAGAGTACTTAAAGGTCTCTTCAAATTTCCCACACAGTACAGGAAGCTGTTCTATAATAGTCCTGGAACCATCTTGCTTTCAATTAATTAAGCAAGGCACTCTCTATTCCGAAAAGCAATTAGTCCTCTGTTATTGGATTCTTAGAAACTTGAACCTAGGTTTCTAGGTGAAGGTGAATGAAATCTGTTTTCCTGCAGATATAACCCCTACTGCTGGCTATACTTTCAGAAGGAATATGAAAGATGCCCACTTTTCTGCCTCACATCATCTCAGTGCGCCAGGCAGCCCTCGTGTCTCCCCCAGGGTCCTCACTTCTGAATGAACCTTCTCAGTTACTCAGAGCTGCTCCTGTGTGGCCGGGCTTCTGGGCCTCTCACAAGCCTCCCCACACATCACTGGCCATTTCCTTGATTATTGAAATGTAACACTGCTGAGAAACCAAGAGGTCAAGTCTTGCACTGCAGCTTTGCTGAAGCCAAGCGGGGGTCCAGGCTGCAGAGATTTGCTGTGGTTTATAAAAGGAAATAACAAAACATTCTCCTCTTGGAGCTTCGTTGCTAGTTCAAGGCTTCCATTAGTGATAAATGAGTTTCTGAAATACCTTGTACACCATAAACTCTCTCCACAGTTCATGTGCCAAAACTCTTGCTGATGGTTTCTTCTTCCGCTTGCCTTTCCCATGTTGTTTCTCTGAAGTCAATGACTTTAATAAAGACACTTCATTGTTCTACTTTCCTGAGTGGGAACATGGTTGCGTCTCAGCTATTGTAGTAGTATGTGCAGTACATCCTCTGGATACCTTTGGGAATGCCCTGACCCTCTCAGAATACAGCTGGTTAATCCTTTGTTTTAACATCAGGTTCAAAGTCATGGAGACTTAACTTTGAATCCCAAACCCATTACTCAGTGATGGTGTGACCTTGGATAAGTTACTTGAACTCAGCTTCAGTTTCCTAATTTAAAGAATGGATATGTTAATAGTACAATTGATGCCTAATAATGCTTACAGATGAATGGCTGTTTGTTGTTAGTAATGCTATTGCAGCGCTGAAGTGCCCGCTACTGCTCACGGCCATGTGACCCTCTATACATGGCTTTCTTTATCCCAGGATCCTTTGCTCCACCACACCATCATTATATCTCTAGCTGATCACAGCTGATACTTTCTCTTCTTTAGCTGACTCCTCAACTGTGTCTATGACTGGTCTAAAGCATTACATATATCCTCCTTGGTATGGCTTTTTTTCTCCTCTGATGTGCTGGGTTCCAATTCCCAAACACTCCATGGCGGTAATATCAACAATTCTATATTTATTCACTGATTTGTGTCTAGAAGACCCACAGCTTGGTTTCTAGACTAAATAAGTGACTATCAGTCTCCACAGAAACCCAGCGAATCCACCCTTCCATCATGTCATCCACACTCAGCATCAGAGTGTCATCGAGTTGGAAAGAGCCCCGGAATGTCATGCGATTCTGCCCCTTCGCCCAGTGATGCCCACATCTCAGTATGGAAAGGGTTGAGTGAAGAGTAACTTTATGGTAGAGAAACCTGACAAACCTTAACCAGCATGTAGTGAGGTGAATGGCACTTAACCTCTGGTGTCTTCCTCCCAAACCATATAACCTCAGTCTAATCACGTGAAAAACATCTGACAATTCCCAACTGAGGGACATTTCACAAAATACCTGACCAGTACTTCTCAAAACTGTAAAGGTCATTAAAAATGAGGAACGTCTAAGAAACTGTCACAGCCATGATGGGCCTAAGGAGACATGACGACTAACTGTAATGGGGTGTCCTAGGTGGGATCCTGGAATAAAAAAAAAAAAAAACAATTAGGAAAATCTGAATAAAGTATGGATCTCAGTTAATAACATGGTATCACTATTAGTTCATTCATGTGGCAAATGTACCATACTAATGTAAGATGTCAATAATAGGAGAAACTGGATACGGGGTATACGGAAACTGTACTATCTTTACAACTTTTCTATAAACCTAAATGTATTCTAAAATGAAAAGTTTATCATAAAAAATTTAACGTGGGATCTTCCCCAGCGATTTCGATTTAGAAGGTGTGTTTGGGTGGGAAGGGGTTCAAGGTTTCTGTATTATTAACACACTCGCTTGTTGATTCCAATGCAATCAATTCACAGACCATCCTTTGAGAACCCTGGTCTGCTCTGAAAGTTCTCGTAGTTGGGGGTACTTTTGATGCCTGTGTCCCATCCCAGATGGTCTGATTTAATTGATCTGGAGTGTGGCCTGGGCATTGATGTTTTTAAAATCCTCTTAAATGATTCGAGTTACAGTGAAGTTTAAAAATTATTTTTCTATACCTGTGCTGTCCAATACGGTAGCCACTAGATACATGTGACTATATAAATTTAATTAAAATGAAATAAATCAATTCCTACCCACATTGCAGTGACGTGTATTGACATGTGGCTAGTGGCTACTGTATTGGACAGTGCAGGTACTGAATATTTCCATCTTTGTAGAAAGTTCTGTTGGACAAAGCTGGTGTACTAGTATATCATTGGTGTGGAGGGGACATTTGTGGTCTTCTTCAAGAGCCTCTGAAAGGAAGAGCCCCTACACATGCCCTATGAATAATACACAGGGCAGGCCACTCTTATCACTGGTGAAGAATAACCAGCTTACCCTGGCTTGCCTGGGACTTGCTCAATCACTGAAAGTCTCGCGTCCCTCAGTCATGGGTAGACCATGCCAGTCATGCTAGAGATCCAGGGCCTCTGTAAAGGAGAGCTTCAGCCAGCAGGAAGCTGGGAGCTTTGAGTCTAGTTGGGGTAGAAGGGAGGATCTGATGCTGGGAATGTTTTTTCTAACTTAAGCCAGCTGGTGAGAGCATTGTCTTGTGTGCCCAGAATTTCATGAGGCAGGGATGTTGAATAGTGAAGTCATCTGCCTTTGCATGATGGTTTAGCCTCTTGCTCCCTGCTAGCTTGGTGGATGCTGACAGCCAGGCCACTGCCCACACCTCTGTGTATGTGCTTGAGTTCAGTCTCTGGTCAAACTCAGACATATCTGGATCAGAATCCCTGCTCCACCCCTTGCTAGCTATGAAGCCTTTTGTGAAACATTAACTTATCAGAGCCTTTGTTTTCTCACCTGTAAAAAAAGAATAATATTTTCCCTTATGGTTGCTGTGAAGATCAAATGAGTTTATATAAGTAAAAAAATAGCTCATAGTACTATCTGATAAGTAGCCATTGAAATTATTATTATTTGCCCTCTCCTTAGAATACCTTCGACCTTTATTGTTTAAAAACCACTTGTTAAACATTTCCTGTGTTTGATGAAGTTCCATTCAAGAAACATTTACTGCTTACATCTGTATTACTTTCAACAACAAAGATAAACTTAAAAAAAAACAAAACAAAACATTTACTGCATGCTGTAGGCTCTAGGAATGCAAAGGTGAAGTTAACTTAGTCATTGCCCTCAGACACAGTCTAGCCTGGAAGTTAGAGGTATTATTACAGAACAATGAAGTAAGTCCTACGAGAGAGGTGGACATAGTGTGGTCTAGGCAAACAGGAGGGCCACGTAAAATGGGGTGGTGGTGGAGGTGGGCAGGTAAGTCTTACTGGGGGATGGTGACACCTAACTGAGTTGAGGATGAGTAGAGCCCGAAGAACTTGAGTGAGGGGTGGAGTTAGAGAGGTGATTGCAGAAAGATGTTCCAGGCAGAGGGATGACACGGGCAAAGGTCTTACGCTGTGAGTCTGATTTGTTAATGGAAACGTCCATTGTTCAGTATTGTTGAGGAAGTTTTGGAGCACACCACTTCTGAGGGAGGGTAGATAAGGTGAAAAGCAGGCAAAATGTAAACACTGTTAACAAAGGGACAATAAGTAGTGCCCTTGTCCTCCAGGAATTTAACTCGGCTTTTAAAGCTCTCTGTGCTTCATGGTTAAACGTTATTTCCCAAGTTATCTTTCGGTGACAACAAGAATGTTAGGAGTTGTTCTGGCTCCAAAATCTAACAAGGTGCTATTCTGCAATCCAACACGCATTTTGTTCTTGTACAAGTGAATAAATAAAATAAAATAGTACTTGAAGGTGCACTTTTAAACTTGAAATTCATGGCATATTCTGGACACTCTGAAAGACTAAAGAAGTGAACAAGCTTACTCTACTTTCCTATTTGTCCTCTATGAGACCATGGGCACACAGTTTTAGTTTTCTGGTCCCTTTCCTAACATAGGACCTGTATGCTATTTCTTAAGTGTCTAGTAAATGTTAGCAATATAGCTAATGTCAATGCCACAGGTGAAAAAAAATTTAAGCTGAGAAACTGTGATACATGTCTTGACATGCAACAGGAAATACATTTGTGTGTGAAGGAATGGGCTTATGGGGTAATGGCCTCCCCAACTCGTTCACATACTAATCCTCAAAGCTTGTGAATGTGTTATCTGACACAGATTTTTTTTTTTAAAGGGAGCCCAGCCAGTGTGGCTCAGTTTGTTGTATGTCCTCCCATGCACCAAGAGGTCACTGGTTCGAGGGCACATGCCCAGATTGCAGGCTCGATCCTGGGTAGGGAGTGTGAAGGCAGTTGATCGATGTTTCTATCCCTCTCTCCCTCTCCCTTCTTCCCTCTAAAATCAATAAAAACTTTTTTTTTTAAAGTGAACTTGCGGATGTGATTAAGTTAATGGTCTTAAAATGGAAAGATTATTCTAGCTTATCCATTAGGGACAAATGCAATCACCAGGGTCTTTCTAAGAGGGAGGCTGGATGGTCAGAGTCAGAAGAGCAATTTGAATGCTACGCTGTTGGCATTGAAGGCGGAGGAAGGGGCTGACCAGAGCTTCTAGAGGAAAGGTCACCACCCTGACCTTAGCCCAGTGAAACCTGTTGTGGATTCTGACCACAAGAACTGTACTACAATAATCGTTTGTTGTTTGAAGCTGGTACATTTGTTGTGATGTGTCAAAGCAGCGACAGGAAACTAGCACAAGGTGTCACTTTCTTCTGGCTAAGTGTTTACCTCTGCACTTTTGTTGTGTGAGAAAGTGTCTTTCTCAGGTCTAGATCTAACATCCTCTCACAGAACTCCATGATAATAACAGGTAATAATTACATAATGCTTCCGTGGGCTAGGCAGTGTTCTAGGTACTTCTTGTTTATTAACTATTCACATCTCATTATCACCTTGTGATAAGGTATCATTAGTAACCCCATTTTTCCTATAAAACTGAGGCAGAGAGAGGGCACAGAGCTAGTAAGTGGTAGATCTAGAACTTGAACTCTGAATCAAAATCCTTTGTGTGTGAATCTAAGAGTTTTTGCCTCTACACTAAGATGAGGTCTGAGGGCCGATGGCCACCACATTCCCTCCTTACGCTGCACATTTTTCTTACATTTAGTATGCCAAGTGTCTTCTCTTATGGGAGTTTCTTTGAGCTTATAAGACTTTTAAATAAATGAGAACACTATGAAAATAAACACCATCTACTGAGAATTAGAACATCACCCAGATACCACTCCTCACATCCCCATAGGAGGCATCAAATCAAATTTGCCATGAAGAATCTCTGTTAGGATCAAGTGAGGAACAGAACAGAATAGAACCTGGAAAATCCCTGCAGATGTGGTTTAGAGTGGTCATTGTACCAACATGGGTTTGATGAGTTTGTCTGCTTGGGTTCTCTTAGAAGAACTCAGCCTTTGGTCCTGTGGATTCCAGAACCTGGAGAATTTCAAGAATGGGAGATGGAAAGGATACCTTGCTCTCACTGTGTCTTGTCAGACAAAACAAATTTTATGAACTGAACAAAATAGCTAATGAGTGTGACCAGTCTAGAGAAAACAATTCCTACAGCCCAATTTTTCAACAGTACCAGAAAATCATTTTCCTTACCAGACATCCATATTATTGAGGTGTTTGCCAGTATCGACATGGCCTAATTTAAATCAACAAGTTCTGGGGATAAAGAATAATTAAGAAATTGTTAGGCAATTATTGAGCACACACTCCTTACTCAGCTCTGGACTGGGTCCCAAAAGAGTTAAAAATTGTCCCAGATCTCAGGGAATTTATAATAAATCATCACTGAATAATGTTATTAAGATGGTGTATGAGGTTTGTAGAACACATCTGGAGATGATTCTTGACTTTGTGCTTATAGTTTAGAATTTATTTTATAGTTTTTCTGAACTGCAACCAAGTCATAAGCTATTTTCCTTACTGCTCCATAGCTCCTTGGATACATGGCTGAGAGCCCCAGAGAATATCTGGCCACTCGACTGGAGATTACTTCGTACACACACATTCTCATCAACGGCTGCTTTCTTTCACGGAAGACACTTGGATGGGGTATGAAAGTATAAATCTCAAGCCCAGACAATGAGACCATTTAATCAACTGCTAAGAAATTTATTTTCAGAGCGAGAGGGAAAGAAGAGAGAAGGAAGGAAAGAGAAAAAAAAAAGGGGGGGGGGGGGGGAGAAGGGAGAGAAGGAAAAGAGGAAGGGAAGAAAAAGGGGAAAAAAGCTTGTAAGAAAAATTAAACCTTGAAGTGTCTCCTTGTATGTCTGTTTATTTCATCCTAGTCTACTTACTGTCAGGGCTGTGGATGTACACTATAGTCAAGGAAGAAAATGACATCCTACCTAATAAAAGAGAAACATGCAAATTGACCATACCTTCGCTACGCCCACAGCCAATCAGAGTGAACAAGATGGCAGTTAATTTGCATATGTGGGCGCTGAGTGGCCTGGGTCCCAGAAACATCCTCCGGGCCCAGGCCTCTCCTAGCCAGTAGGCCCGCGCTTAGGTCCTGAGCGGCAAGGGTCCCAGAACACCCCCTGGCCACTCAAAGCCTATGGGTGCAGGTGCCAAGCCTCCTGGATGTTCCCGCCCCACCCCCAGCGGCTTGCAAAGGCTCGCGCATGAAGCGGCGGTTTGGGGCCATGCCCCCATCCAGGCGCCCATGACCAGGGGCTGGCTGCTGGCCTCTGGGGTGTGCCGAGACCCTGGCAGCCACCGCTGCATGCTGCCCAGGGTCCCTGCATGCCCCCAGCCTGGGGCCCATGGTGGGGCTGGCTGCTGGCCTCGGGGCGTTTGGAGATGGGGATGTTCCTGCCCAGCCCCAGAGGCTTTCCAAGCTCCAGCACCAAGTGGCAGTTCGTGTCCACACCCCCAGCCCAGCGCCCTCCACAGGGGGATGGCTGCTGGCCTCTGGGGTGTGTGGAGACCCCGGCAGCCACCACTGGGTGGCAGGGACATGCCCCTAGCCCAGTGGTCACAACCCAGGGGCTGCATGAGCTGCAGAGGATACACCTTATTAAAAAAATATTTTATTGATTTTTTTTTTTACAGAGAAGAGGGGAGAGGGATAGACAGTCAGAAATATCAATGAGAGAGAAACATCGATTAGCTGCCTCCTGCACACTCCCCACTGGGGATGTGCCCGCAATCAAGGTACATGCCCTTAACAGGAATCAAACCTGGGACCCTTCAGTCTGCAGGCCCACAGTCTATCCACTGAGCCAAACCAGTTTGAGAGTAAACACCTTTTCTGACTGCTCATTGGCTAAGCTACCTGTACGCTGCCACTTGCAGTGTTCTTGGTAACTTGGGTTATAAGAATCCAAGAAGGTGATCTAGGGTTTTTCCACCACACTCTTGGAGGAAAAAATGAAGGTCCCTTGAGGGGTCCCAGATTGGAGAGACTGCAGGCTGGGCTGAGGGACAACATCCCTCCCACCCCCATGCACGAATTTCGTGCACTGGGCCTCTAGTAAGAATCATAAAGGTAAATACCAAAACTCTTTTCTTTGGTGTTTAAGGGAACATTCACTTAGTAAAGTTACCAAGGGCTACACAGATACTGCTTGAGACAGAAGTGGGGGGAGCGGGAAACCCCACCTCTACTCAAATTGCCTCTGAATCAGGAAAATATAGAATTTTTACTTCACATCATCCCTGCTAGAAAAACTATTGGCTTAATTCCAAATGTTCAACTTTATGTTATATTATGTCATCTCCATATTTGAACATTTGGACAGTTGTGTTTTCCAATTGATAAAAACTACACACAGTTTTCTGAACAACACAGAGAAGTTTATTAACATTTAGTCTTAGTCTATTTGAAAATTTAAAATAATCAACAGTGCAATCTCCCAAAGAGAAATACATCAATAGCGTAAATCAAACAGACCTGGCACAGTAACATGAGTGAATAGATGGCCACAGCTGTAAAATAAAGCCATTCATTCTGGGATTTTTTCCTGCACATGTTGGATGTCAGCAGCCCAGAAATATTCAAGGTATCCAATCAAAAAGTATTTTTTTTAAAAATCATAAATTGAGTTAGAACCTTAGCTTGGAGGAGGAGGGAAGACCAATATAAAACCATTGAGGTTGACATTGACACTTGGGAATGAGAGCTTAAGGCCCGATTGGCGTTCATTCAATACCTGTCTTTGAGAAATCCCTGGGTCACCTGCTTTATCACCTGTCAGATAGGTCAGTAGGGAGAGAAGAGGGTCAGGAAGACTTCCCTTAAGCATGCTCTTTTCTCTCTCAAACTGCTTCTGTGACAGGACACGGAGTGGACACTCTGTTAGTTGTGCTGCTAAATTGCTCAAATGAGTAGACATATATCATGTACCAAAGCACTAAAGTGATTATGGTAATGCAGACTGCCAAGTTCCTCTGTGAAACACAGCCCAGCAGCCCTGTCTCCACTTCAATTCCTACTCCATTAACACCGCTCACGGACTCCATTTATAAACAGCCTTGACTACCATAAAACCGTCACTCCCTGAGTCTATTTATGGACAATGGAAGCAATATCTTTCTTTATTGCTGGCCACCTCTGTTGGAGAGTTCCTAAAAGGCCGCTCTTTTTGGTTCTCAGCTCATCAGAATATGCCAGCAGGACAGCAGGCTGGCATCTTCCGAGGAATGTGCAACCCGTGCCTGCATCTGCCCCCTTAATACCGGCTCAGTGCCTCGGGAAGGTTCCGCAGTTGTTCTGAAGGCTTGGGGTGTTTATCTTCCCCAGGCAGCTGAGCGGCCTCCCATTTCACGAGCAGCGCCGTGGAATGCAGTGGAAGAGACCCAGGCCGCTGGCCACCCAGATTAGAGAGTTTTGTGCTGAGGTCCCTATATGGTTGTGTTAGACTGAACGACTGGCTCAAGTCTGTCTTTGTTCCTTGTTTGGGAAGCAAGTGGGAGGGGTGCAGGCCAAGGGGCTATATAACCCTTCAGCGTTCAGCTTCCCTGAACATCACCCAGAGCCGAGAAGCCCAGCCAGCGCTGTCAGGGTAAGTGGCACTGCCCAGGGACGTGACTTACCGATGCCAGCAGCTCTGATGCTACCCAGTATCATCCGACGCTGTCCAAAGGGATTTGGCTGGGCTCAGGCAGTCTGAAATTTCTGAATGAAGATTGTACTACTCATATGATTGTACTACTAAATTTGAGCTCTGATTACCTAACATTAAAAAGAAGGCGAAGAAGCAGCTTGGTGTCGGGGAGGAGAGGGAGAGGAAGTTGAAATGAAATGTGTGTCACCTGGTAAAATCTGTTTATGCTAAACCAACAGCCCAGGTCTTGTAACACATTTCAGGGATGCAGTCTAGCTGTTTGCATTTTCATAATTTGCATAAATCACACATTGATTTATATTTAGGCACTGGAAACTCCAGTATTTGGGGTGCAGAGGTGGTGTGGCGAGTCTTCATTGGACGGGATTTTTGGTGCAGCGAAGGTGTCTGCAGCTGGATTTCAGTTGCCTGGTCTTTGGTGTTGGCTGCTTGTGTTTGTTTCTGGGTTCCTCTGCCTCTAACCGGCAGTGTCTTCTGTGGGGAAGGTATACCTCTTGAATGTGTCGGTGAGCTTGCACCTCAGCAGTTGGTCTGGCCACTGGGTGGTTTGCAGCAGAGCACAGCAGGAAACCAACTGAATCTTTTTGTGCAAGTGAAGAGGGAGGGAGCCGAGAGAGCATCTGACAGCTGCCTGTGCCGAAGCCTTCTGCATGTGTGGTTTGCATTTCTCTCAGCCTGCTCAGGCAGGCAGGACCTTGGAGCCAGCCCTGCCACCCCGGCTGAACTTTGCCATAAATCAGGGCTTGGCAGGTTCGGCCTGAAATTGGGAGTTTTCACGCTGAGATTTTTTCCTTTCCATTTTGTGACTCATGACTAAATATGGTTTGCTTTTCAAGACAGATGAGCTGGGAACTGCAACATTCTCTCCCTTCTCTCCCTCCCCCCTCCCCGCCTCCTGCCCTCCCACTAGCTACTCATTTTTGGCACAAGATGCACCCGGTTGGAGCAAACCCCCTGACCCGGGTGCAGTTCCAAAAGCAGACTTTGGAGTGTGTTTTACCTAATTAGGAAATGCTGTGCGTGCTCCAAACCGTCTTGCTCAGGCAGGTTAGATAAGAGTTGGAAATCACTGAGCCACTCCTTTCCGGGGACACAGACTTCTTCTGTAAGGACCATGCTCCTTTTAGAGATGATAAAATCCTTCTGGGACTTTTTTTTTTCCCTAAATGAAAATATATTTACTGAATTTTGAGCTTTTTTTGTCTGCATGCTAGCTGATGCTGAGGGTCAGCCTACTTTTTCTGCAGTAAATTCAAACACTCCCACCAAATCCTCCCTGCCCAACAAAAGGGCTGTTAAAGACATGTAATCATGCTGAACATCCCATCACATTGGTATTGTGTCCTTTTCCAAACGTTTTATCCCGTTTTCAGCTCTTACTTTTGGTTTGGAAAGTCTGCTTAGCACATCTGAAGAGAGGCTGTGATCCTGGTGCCGGCGCCTCTGGCAAATGCCTTGGACTCTTGAGTGCTTCTCTGATCTGTCTCCCTTGCACTCATTTCTCACTTCTCTCCTAGCCTCTTCATCGGCGAGGAAAGAAGCCGAATCCCACAGGGAAGGGTGAGGAAAGAAAGGGCAAGCCATTTACAAGGCCCGTTTTCCATTCTTACAAGTGGAATCCTCAAATTGAGGGTTTTCTTCCTAAGCTTGGAGGCACCGTGGAAAGAAAGCAAAGACTAGTAATAAAAAGATCTGATAACGATAATAGTCATACAATGCTATTAATAATCATTAAAGAACAAGTATTTATTGAGAACTCAATGCATGTAGCACCATAAATTATTTTATTTTTAAGAAAAATATTTTTATTGATATCAGAGAGGAAGTGAGAGGGAGAGAGATAGAAACATCAATGATGAGAGAGAATCATTGATTGGCTGCCTCCTGCATGCCCCCTACTGGGGATCAAGCCTGCAACCCAGGCATGTGCTCTGACCAGGAATCCAACCTCCTGGTTCATAGGTCAATTCTCAACCACTGAGCCACACCAGCCAGGCCTATACATTATTTTAAATGTTGTTGTTTTTTTTTAACCTTAACTGGAGAATATGTTTTTTATTGACTTTAGAGAAAGGAAGGGGGAGAGAGAAACATTAATGTGAGAGAGAAACATCGAGCAATTGTGATTGGTTGCCTCAGAGTACATGCCCAGACTGGGGAAGATAAAAATATACAAAATCCACCACTTCAAAATAACCCCCATCAGTATCTTGGTATATGTGACTAATCATTTTGCAATGTATAAAAATACATTTCAATGGGATCACCAAGGTTACTTCCTCTAACCTATTTCTCTTACATAAGAATATACCTGTAGCTTAGCCTTTTATTTATCTTTCTTAATGGCAGCAAAGTAATCTACTACATGGTGAGTAATTTATTAGATTCTCCCTCACTTGTTGGACTTTATGTTAACCATGATTTTTCTTAATGGAGATTAACTTTGGCTCCTAAAATTTAAAGCACCTGCTTATTAGAATGTTTTCATGGACCTACTGTTTTATCAAGGGTAAAAATAAAAGTCCTCAAGATTCAAGATATTTTTCTTTTAAACATTTTACATTAAACATTTCAGCCATTCAACATTTCCAAATTTTTTATACTGCATATCCTTCAAATTCTACATTTAAAAAAAACCCATATTTTATTGATTTTTACAGAGAGGAAGGGAGAGGGATAGAGAGTTAGAAACATCGATGAGAGAGAAAACTCGATCAGCTGCCTCCTGCACACCCCCCACTGGGGATGTGCCCACAACCAAGGTACATGCCCTTGACCAGAATCGAACCTGGGACCTTTCAGTCCGCAGGCCGACGCTCTATCCACTGAGCCAAACCAGTCAGGGCAAAATCTACATTTTTGAAAAAATTATTTTAAGCTATAGGTAAAGAAATGTGAATTTGAGTGGATATTGACAGCAAATTTCATTTACTTCTTTAACATGTGACTAGTGACTTGTCCCTGTGAAGATCTCGTCTCATGGTCTGATATTCCCAACTGGTCTCTGCAGCTGTTCATTCATTCGCTCATTTAGTCAGTGTTTAAAGTGCTTACGAACACGTGAGACATGTCAGCCACTGTGCTAGAGGCCAGGTGTACGAACATGACAGTGAGAGTTTTGACTCATAGAAAGCCAGCAGTCTAATGAAAGTGCTCTGAGATAAATGCGTTAGATAAGGGACAGCTGAGGGTGCCCTAGGAGCCCAGAGGAGGGGCCCCAAACCCAGCCTGGACGGTGGGAGTGGTCAGGTAAGTGTCACAACTGCTGGATTACAGCTGGGGCCGCTTCCTCCCTGCTCCCTGCAGGACCTTGTGACGCACTCCAGCCGAGATGTGTGAAGAAGAGGACAGCACCGCCCTGGTGTGTGACAATGGCTCTGGGCTCTGCAAGGCGGGCTTTGCTGGCGACGATGCTCCCAGAGCTGTTTTCCCATCCATTGTGGGACGTCCCAGACACCAGGTGAGCCAGAGTCTGTTTGGAACAGAGAGAAACAGGGCTACAGATTAGGCCCCTCTATGTCTGAGTGCCAATGGGTATCCATAGATTGTCTATCGCTTGCTTCCCCAAAATTATGTAACCTGGCTAAGAATACACCTCTGGTGATGAATGTCAAGAAATAAGTGCCAATTTCATATACAACACAGATTATCTGGTGGGTGTCTTTCAGATATAAGTTTGCCCCTTTTTCGTAAGTTCTCTTTTGTGTAAATATAATCATTGTCATTATCATCATCATCATCATTATCATCATTATCATCCTCTAATATATACCTGCTCTTTGGAAAGAAACTACACTAAAACCCAGGTCATTCGCTCTCAAAGAGCTTGATGTTAGATGAAAGTAAGCTTTGTTACCAACTGTAATTTTACACACAGTTAGCTGTCAACAAAATATATCTGAACAGCCACATGGTAATTTTTTACATAATATTTTGTATAAACAAAATGTTGGTGCAGCCACATGGTAAAAACTGAGAATTTCATGCCAGAAATTCTCCTTCACATCAGAAATGTATTTTGCGCATTGATATCTATGGCTCTCAATTTGGTGTATATTCTCAAGAACAAATAACAGAAGCCTCGCCCAATGAATGAACTGTCTCTTTGTTGAACGATGTGCAGTGGAGGTATTTTGCACAAACCACTCTCCGGATCTATAGTAGCCATGACTGTTTTTGCAATTCTAGAGCAGTCACTGTAGTGCAGTTTAACATTCCAGTAGTGAGAATTCTTTCTTTCCTTTTTTTAAGTGTCACCTTAATGATTAAAAAAAATACATTTGACAAATGTCTTAATGTTAATTAGTATTGGTCAGAAATCAAGCACTGGTGGTCATTTATAGACATAATGCTTCAGCTTGATTAGAAAAATAATATTCAGCTTTAAAAGAACAGTTTATGAGAAACAAAATGTCACTTAACTTATATGTAACATTTCATGCATTCATTCAACAAATAATTATTGCATGACAACTATGTGCCAGGCAATTTGTTATAGCGGCAAAGCAGACAAACAATCTCTCTGCCCATCAAGGAACACAGAAGGTACAACACACAGTTCAAGTTGCGTTCCCCAGGGGGTCCTCTGCCATCTGGAGGCCGATTCGGGGCTATTTCCAATCAACTCAGAGATGTTGCTTAAGAACATAGTGATCATAGGACTCAACATATTGCTCTTGGTACCAAAAGAGGAACTTGGTCTCCCAGTAATTTAGCCCATTGTGACTGGACTGTCATCAATACATAAGTTTGGGGAGAGGCTGACTCGAAATGCGTTGAATCTTTTTAGGGAGTGATGGTAGGAATGGGACAAAAAGACAGCTACGTGGGCGATGAAGCACAGAGCAAAAGAGGCATCCTGACCCTGAAGTACCCGATAGAGCACGGCATCATCACCAACTGGGACGACATGGAAAAGGTACTGGCGCTTCACTGCAGGTTGGGCTCTCAGGCTGCAGGGCCCTGATTCTAAACGTCATGCTGCAATGGCCCAAAGGGGGGTGGGGTGGGGTGGAGGCTGGAAGCAGGGTGACCTGCCTTTGTTTAGCATACACCGCAGAGGGAAACTTCCTAAAGAATTACAAAGGCAACTAGGTCTTCAGGTCAGCTTCATCCTTCCATTCATGTTTTCATTCATTTGTCCTGTTACTTAACTAAGTCATTTCCCCATGAACATTAACAAAAATAGAATGAGGGGTTCAAGAAGACGAAGAATAAGGTTTACTCTGGGCCAGGCACTGGGCTAAACAGTAACTCTAGGGTTTCCTTATTTAATTCTCGCCAAGACATGCTAATGATTTCCATAAGAGCCATGGTGAGACTGGAGCTGAACGGGGTTAAAGTTTGCCTAAGGGCACACAACCAAGAAGTGGCTGAGCTGGGATTTGAACTCAGACCTGACTCCAAAGGCTGTGCCTTACCCACTACACCATCCTGCCTCACAGACCCCGGTTTGGGTTTTTGTTCATTTATCTACTGGCTGTAAATCCCTGGGTAAGTTACTCGGAGTCTTGGAGAGTCAGTCTCATTGGTTAAAAGGTAGACACATAACGAGTACTTGTCACATTTTATGTGGCCCCGGTTTCATGGAGCTCATGCTGGTCCCTTTTCGGGGTCTGCCGTGCCCCAACATCACATCATTGTGCTTCTCCCCCATCGCCCCCCTAGATCTGGCACCACTCTTTCTACAATGAACTTCGTGTTGCCCCAGAAGAGCATCCAACCCTGCTCACCGAGGCACCCCTGAACCCCAAGGCCAACCGGGAGAAAATGACCCAGGTAAATACCCACTCTGGGGCCCAGCACTTCGGGTTTGGGAAAGTCCATTTGGAAGGGGGTGTACAGGACAGCAGAGAGCTGGCCCAGCCCAGCAGTCCCCTCCAGACCCACAACGTTCCAGGAACTTGGGGATGCCAAAGGACAGGAGCATCCTAATGGTACTCACATTCTCACTGCAGGAGCTATTCCCCTCTGACCTCCACGAGCAATAGGGCATTTGAAGAGATTTCATTTAGGTTCAAAGCTTCTGAGGAGAAGTCATTTCAAAATGCAGGACAACACACAGTGGGGAATTTGGGTTCTGAAGTCAGACAGATCTAGGTTTGAAAACTGGATCTGTCAGTTATTAGCCATGTAACTTTAAGCAGTCCACGTAATTTCTCAGAGCCTCAGTTTCTTTGTTTAAAAGTTGGGACTATTAGTACTATTACCTTTCAAAAGCTCGATGTGAAGATTCGCGAGGCACAATGTGAAATGTGTACCTTGGTGTTTGGTACACGACACATTCAATGAGTAACAGTTATTACCGTCGTTATTGTGACTTATAGCAGGAAACCATCCATTCCAGCAGCCAGACAAGGATTCCGGTTTGAGCGAGCTATGCAATTAAAACACCTAATGTCAATTTCATGCTCACTGTGGTTAAGCGCTGGGCCAAGCATTTTATATGCATCGTCTCTTTAAATCTTAACAATGTGTGAAGCAGAACGTATCATTATCCTAATTACGTAAATGATGAAATTGAGACTCAAATACATTAGGTGAATGTCTCAAGGTCACACCGTAGAAGTGGCCGCAGCCTGGAATTGACCCACAATCTTTGGGGCTTGGAGAATAACACATGTAAAGATTGCAAGGCCTTTTCCTGGGAGGAGCTCCCAGTGCTGACAGCAACACACGAGCAGCTAATCTCTAGGGAAATGTGTGCCGGGGAATCGCTCCAGGTAGCAAGACATGTTGTTTCCAACGGGCATCATTGTTCCTGTGAATGGCATGAAGGCAGGAAAATAGTTGAGAATGATGGCTCTCTAGCCAATGATGTCAGACATTCTAGTGAGCAGTCAGAGCTGGGGGCATTTTGCAGATGGAGAAATGCAGGCCTGTGGGCATCTCAGTGTGCACAAGCTTGCCACGGGTGACTCAGAGTAGCTCTTGTTCTAATCGTGTCCCTGGAATGCCTGAGCTGGGTGGCGTGTTGGCCCTCATATGTGGTCCTCTGCCAGGAAACAGGGCTTCTTCCACCGCAGCCAGAGCGACCTCAGAATCTAGGGCTGGCATTGACCCAGCAACTACATAAAAAGTGGAACCAATTACATAGAACCACAGACAAACCACAGAAGTAGGCCAGTCACAGCCCATCTGAGCCTCAGGTTTAAAGGTCTTTTTCCTTATGACAGAAAAGCCAAGATCTGCATTCACCAACAAGAAGATTAACAGCGTCACTAATTGAGTTTCTTTGGGTTGCTTTGCAGATTATGTTTGAGACGTTCAATGTCCCAGCCATGTATGTGGCTATTCAGGCGGTGCTGTCCCTCTACGCCTCTGGACGTACAACTGGTAGGTACCTGAGAGGAATGGGAGCCTCCTGGATACACCATCAGTCATGGGACTTGATGGTTGTAAGTAGGTGGGTTGTGATGACTGAGGGTTACTGAGAATTGACAGGGCCATCCTAAGCCTAATAGATCTATTGTCAACTTTTAAAAATGAGCCCTTGAGCTCGTATTCTATTGTTTCTCTCTTCTTACTCTTTCTCCCTCCCCCCCCCCCAGCCTGTCCCTCCTCTCCTAGCCTACCAAATGCTTTCTTTTATTTCTTTCAAATAAGAAGCTTAGAAATGTCCTCTCTCCTAGACCAGCAAGTCACATGTGGGCTGCTGTTGTGACTTTTATTGTGCTCAATCGTCCCGCAGGCATCGTGCTGGACTCTGGAGATGGTGTCACCCACAACGTGCCCATCTACGAGGGCTACGCCCTGCCCCACGCCATCATGCGTCTGGACCTGGCTGGCCGAGACCTCACCGACTACCTCATGAAGATCCTGACGGAGCGTGGCTACTCCTTCGTGACTACGGGTGAGGCCCGTGGGAATGAACGGAAGTGATGTCCTTCCTAGTAACTTACAGGCCACAGTGACTATCCAAGGAAATGATGGGAGGGAGACTGCAGATAGACTGCAGAGCCAAGCATGGCTTTTTTTTTATTATTATTGGATAAAATCGCAAAATGATTATGCTGTTTCCTTGGAAGAACAGTAATAGCCATCTTGTACGATGAGCTAGTCAGAGTTGGGTTTTCCAAACACTTTTTAGTCCCCTCCACTCACAAACAGAAAAGAGTGCAGAGACTGAGGATAGTATGCGTGGTGATTGGCAATCTTTGGAGACATCTAGACAGGCTTGGGGATTGATTCTACCACTCACTTGCTGTGTGACCTTGAACAAGGTCCCCAACCTCACTAAGCCATAGTCCCTCAGGTGGTTGTGAGTGGTAAATGAGATAATGCACGTGGAAACCCAGCACAGAGTGAGCATGCAATAGTTATTAGCGAGTATTAAGAACAACCCAGCAGGCAGTGAGATGTGTATCTTCGGACTCTGAGCTGGTGCCACCTGGTCTCCACCCACAAGAAGCAGAGTCATGTTATAGAGACATTGGGACATCCTCACCAGTTTGTCATTGTCTAAATGTGTAGGTTTCTGAACATGCCTGCGGCTTATTCTAGGCTCCAAGTTTGAGCCCTGAAGATGTTAAAGTCTCCTCCAGGAGTAGGGAGTTAAATTAGTTTTGTTCCTGAGTCTACGTCCCTCAAGTACCCACAAGAAACTTCCAAAAGGTTCCCAGGGTCCAGATGGAACCAATAGCTTAGAACTTCGGAATGCAGGAGTCCAAAAGGTGTCTGCCTTCCCTCTCTTCCACACCTCCTTCCACATGCACCTGGAGACTCCTGGATAGGACTGGTCCTGAGCCAGGCCTGCCCCTCTCTAGAAGGTGATGAATATGCCAGTGGTTTGAATTGGAATCTACCTGGCCCAGGTGACATGGATCTCCAGAGCTTTTTGAAAACAGTGAGGGCCCCCAAAAGACTTTTTCAGCATAAGACTTCCAGGTCAGCTGAAAATACAAATATAACTAACTGTTGTAAAACTTTATAACAGAGAGTGATCAGTGAATCCTGCAAAAACACAACGAGCAAAAGGATTTCCTGCTCTGTGCCATTCTCTAGCCAGCTCCTTTTATTCCTGTCACCATTTGCTAGGTGATATTTTCTAAGGGTCTACGATGTGTGAGGCACTCGGCTAGGAACAGAAGTGGTTCCCTGGTGCGCCTATAATTTAATGACCACCATGAATTTGAGGTTGCAGAATATTGAACTTACCTACTGTTTTGAAGGAACCAGTACTGTGGGAGGGACTGAGGTAGGAAGGGTGGGTTTTTACCACCTGGGCAAACCCTAATGTTTGTATCTCAACAGCTGAGCGTGAGATTGTCCGGGACATCAAGGAGAAACTGTGCTATGTAGCTCTGGACTTTGAGAATGAGATGGCCACTGCCGCATCCTCCTCCTCCCTCGAGAAGAGCTATGAGCTGCCAGATGGGCAAGTGATCACCATTGGGAATGAGCGCTTCCGCTGCCCGGAGACCCTGTTCCAGCCTTCCTTCATCGGTAGGCAACAGCATCACGTCCTGGGACGGGGAGGGCACCCCATTCCCCCTACTCAGCCAGCCTTTGGCCACCAGAGCTCTTCTGCATGTGGGGACATGTGACAGGGCCACCAGGCCAAACACATTTCTAAACCAGGGCAAAGAGGGTCATGTTTATCAAGTGAGAAGACTTAAGAAGGCCAGGAAAGGACTTTTCATTCCAAGCAACACTATGTAGTAGTTAATCCACAAGCATTCTTGGTGTGTGGTTTAGGGTGAAAGTCAAATATTATTCATGCGTAGGACATTCGAGCCACTGGATGGCTGGGAAGGGCGTACTGAATGCTGAGAGTTTGGGAATGGGAGGGGGAGAGAAAAATGGAAGAGTCTGTTCCGACATTAGCACTGACCTCGAGAGAAAGCTTAGCAGAGCTGTTTACAGAGGGAAGACTCTGGGAGGGGTGAGTTTGGGTTTGAGTATTAGTTCTACTTTCATGTTCTTGGGAAAATCACTTAACTTCCCCAAGCCTTTGTGTCCTCATCTATAAAATGAAGATTGTAACAGTGTCTATGTCATAGCGTGGCTGTGAGAATTCCATGAGATATGTGTGGAGCACTTAGCCCAGTGGCTGGCCAAAACAAGCTAGCAATAATCATTAGATATTGTCAGAAATTAATAGTTAGGTATTATTATTATTATTATTATTATTATTATTACTATTACTATTTTTATTATTCTTCATCACAGCATTGCAAAAGATAAAGGGCTATTAGGAGGTTCTGTTTAAAAGATCCACATCAGAAATTAACAGAAGGCTCAGATAAAAAAATATTGCCAAGATGGAAGAAAGATGAGTCTTTGTGCAAATGGGATGAGCACTTTTCCAAAGGTTCAGCTTCAGGGGTGAGAACGAGGCAGCAGCCAAGGAGAGACGTGGGAGAGTTGTAAGCAATGGCTGCGACACTGACTCAGTGTGGAGCCTTCTACAGGGAGTCTCAAGACTTTGCCCCTGATTCAAACCAGACTTAGTAGTGAGTATTAAAAATTGGTGACATTGCATTGCAGGCCCCCTCCTCCCAGCAGGGCCTCCTCACTAGACAAGAGGTAGGAGGACATGGAGCATTACAAGGACCTTTTGGTTTCTGAGATGGGAGGTTCCTCGATTATCATGTCTGCTTTGCTTCAGTCAGTGTAAGATCTTCCATGTAGCTCTTCCTTGTCTGACCTGGGTCTACCAACCAACAAGGACCATGGCCTGCATCTCTTTTCCAGGGATGGAGTCCGCTGGCATCCACGAAACCACCTACAACAGCATCATGAAGTGTGACATTGACATCAGGAAGGACCTCTATGCGAACAACGTCCTCTCAGGGGGCACCACCATGTACCCTGGCATTGCTGACCGCATGCAGAAAGAGATCACGGCCCTGGCACCCAGCACCATGAAGATCAAGGTACAGTTTGGTGACAGACCCCCTGGCTGTGCTGGTGCCAACCCTGCCACCAGGCGTGAAGGACTCTGCAGAGGCCACATCTTGGTCACATGTGCTCACGGGTTTAGGGCTAGGCAGAGGGTCCGGGTGCACAAATTCTACACCTTCTAGGACATAGTCAATCCAGCTCATAAGAGAAGCTGAATTATCTTGTACAACATTTAATCTGTAATTATTCTTATCTATCAGCTATGGTTAGCAGCTGTGATAGAGATCAACAAAGCTGCCCATGTGCCCATTTCTCTTTAAAATGCATATTTGGTTGCGTTTCCTCATCACAAAATAATGCATCTCATGTGTAGAACATTTAAAAAAAAAAAGTGACAGAGGAGCCAGATACATTTCTGAAGAGGTTTAAACCCTGTGCGTTCAATAGCATGCACTCTTCTTCCACTACTAAACGTGAGCCCCTCTCAGTGGCCAGGAACGAGAATTTGATCTTTATCTGTCTGTCTGGCACACCTTTTGATATAGGGACTCAAAAGCACAGGGTGACCAAGCTCAGTCCTGGAGCCACCCGGGACCCCTGTATTATGTCAGGTTTGAGTCCCAGTCAAGGGAGCTCAGCGGTTAAACAGCGATCATTCTTTGGAGGCAATCTCACAGAGGGTTGGTGACTTCTCACAGGCTGTTATCGCTCTGTGAAATCAGAGGCCGCGCTGGCAACCTCTTGCCCCAGTCACACGGAGCAGCAGAAGGAGCGGTGCAGGTGCAGTTCACACACATGAAAAGCACTCGAACAAGTTCTGTTCTTTGCACTCCCTTCCCTTTTTTTTGGAGAAGGTATGCAGGTCACATGAAAGAGTGCTGGACTGAAGGACTTTGTAGTGTCGGCTCTAAGAGACTGCAGGTGAGAGATGAGACCATTTTCTGAGGACTCTGGTCTGCTCTCACTCCCTCCTCTTCCCACCCCGAAGGGAGCCAGGCGAACCCAGCTGCTGGGCTCACGGACAAAGGCAGCCTAGGCTGGGGGTATGTTATGGAGAGAGGCTGTAGCTCGAGTTGCATAGTTCCTAGTTCTCCAAACTTGGCTTCTTGAATAGAAATGAATGTGGAACTTTGGGCTCCAGTGTGGTAAGAGACACCCATTAAATCCCAGGACATAGATCATGACATTAGGGGAAACAGAAACTGGAGGACAGGTCTACAGGAACTCTGTGCACTAGCTTTACAACTTTCCTGTAAATCTAAAATTACCCCAGATAAAAAGGTGACTTCTAAACCAACCAGACCAAACCAGAAAAACACCTGGGAGAGGTCAGAGTTTGAATATTGGGTTTGATGTGTACACAACCAGTGTGAGCTAGCCCAGTTACTTAAACCTCTCTCAGTCTCTGTTTCCTCATCTGTAGTATGGGAGTAATTGAATACTTACTTTTAGAAGTAGTTTGGAAAATTAAATGAGCCCTGGCCAGTGAGGCTCCATTGGTTAGAACGTTGTCTCATACACCAAAACGTGGTGAGTTTGATTCTCGGTCGGGGCACATGCCCAGGTTGCAGGTTTGATCCCTGGTTGAGACTTGTGCCAGAGGCAACCGATCTCTCTCTCTCTCTCTCTCTCTCTCTCTCTCTCTCTCTCTCTCTCTCTTCCTCTCTCTAAAATCAGATAATTAAATAAAAAAAAACTAAATCAGATAATACACATCAGGACAAATGCTTAGCATTTGGGGACATAACAAATACTCAGTAAATATTAACTATTTGTATTAAAAATAAATATTCAGCCAGAGCTTGGGGGATAAACAGAAATTAGACCTTTTTTTACTGTGGTTTCAGCAATGCCTTGTCTGTTTGGCCGAAGTGTCCATATTCATTTCTACCCAAATATCCAAGTCTGGAGTGGAATTTGCCACAGCCATTTTGGGGGTTGTTGCAGGTAGACAAGACCCCTGGTCTGATTCACCACTCTCTGCACCTCATTCAAATATTTAAGAAATATTAGCATATTAAATATTGCCATGTCAGGCCTCTGTCAGCCAGTTCAGATTACCCAGGACCTGTCCCGGGAAAAAGGTCACCCCAGCCGGGAACCCTGAGCCCCTCGCTGTTACACAGTGCATCTCCATGGAATGAATCAGATGGGAGGGGAAAAAACTTATAAGTTCTGGCACAATCCAAACTTTTCATTGAAGACTCAGGTGGTTGTTTCTATAGAAAGCATGTTGTGCTGAGTTCTGAGGCTCGGCTCATGGAAATCAAAGACATCATCAGGGCTCTTGAGTGGAGGCCTTGCAGGGTTTGGGGCCAACCTGCAGCTTTCCCAGCGGAAGACTGGATGTGGTGGGATATAATGGGTGCTTCGGAATAGACTGTGTAAAGGAAGCCAGAAAAACAAATGCGCTCGATGAAGAATCTCTAAACCCAGAAGCTATTCACAGTCCCTTGGGTTAGGGTTAAGGTTAGACATCTGCCAGCACAGACTGTCTCTGATGTCCATGAGGCCTCAGCCAGATCCACCAAATCCCAACCCTGGTACAAGCCCAGGTCCCGCCCTAGCGCACTAATGGCCCTCCTTTCTCATCCTGACCAACAGATCATCGCCCCTCCGGAGCGCAAATACTCAGTCTGGATTGGCGGCTCCATCCTGGCTTCTCTGTCCACCTTCCAGCAGATGTGGATCAGCAAACAGGAGTACGATGAAGCCGGGCCATCCATTGTCCACCGCAAATGCTTCTAAAATCCTTCCCTGCTCTCTTTGTCTCTAGCACACAACTGTGAATGTTTTGTGGAATAATGCCTTCAATTCTTCTCCATATCATTCCTTGCCAACGCTCTGACTTGTCGCCTATGTGTTTTTTAATAAACCTGAACTATGTTACCTGTCACCTGTAGCATTGGCCTCTCTTCAGCACCCAGATGTCGCACAGTTCTCTTAGGCTGACCTCACCGTCTGCAGAATGGCTCCCTCTAGTGGGGCAGCCGAGGACATGACACGACTAGGATGCGTGTATTACCCAGATAAGGGTAGAATCGCATTAATATGAGAAGTTCCGACTAAATGATGTTAGTGGAAAGACCTTGAAAATACATAGAAGATAAATATAAACGTAGATTAAAATGTTTCAATAGGATAATCCACACTGATTTTACAACATGCTGACTAATTATATTACTTTGCTCTGTTTAAACCTCAGTTAGCCTAACCCAGCTGGCGTGGCCTATGAACCAGGAGGTCACGGTTTGGTTCCTGTGAGGCAGCCGATCAATGATTCTCTCTCATCATTGATGTTTCTCTCTCTTCCTCTCTGAAATAAAAAAAGAATATATTTTTCAAAACCTCAGTTAGCCTAAAGGGTGTGTGTGTGTGTGTGTGTGTGTGTGTGTGTGTGTATACATACATTCATATATACAGGGTGTCCCCTAAAAATGTATACACACTTTGAATGATTATAAAGTCAGTGTTTATTAATATACAGCTCGTTTTCAAAATTTTAAATAATCTACAGAAATAAGTCTTATTTTTGGTCAATGCCTGTTTTCAAGTCGATGACCGTTCTGGTCCAGGCACTGCTGATAATGCAAAGCAATGGAATTGCAAACATCAAGACTCATTTCGTTTGGTAATTGTGGGCCCTCAATTAATCAACTGTTGCTGCTTTTATACCATAAACTTTATCTTTTATGTATCCCCATAAAAAATAGTCTAGTGGCACTTTAGGATAAATTTTCTTTGTTCAAAGCCTAGTCTGGCTTCACCCATTATTTCAAATCAGTTAAACCTGAAAAGGAGTGAAAATTAAGTGAGTTATCAGTTTTTATTTATTTTTTATTTTTTTAATATATATTTTTATTGATTTCAGAGAGGAAGGGAAAGGGAGAGAGGAAATAGAAACATCAATGAGGAGAATCATCAATCGGCTGCCTCCTGCACGCCCCCGACTGGGGATCCAGCAGCAACCCAGGCATGTGCCCCTGACCAGAACCGAACCAGGGACCCTTCAGTCTGCAGGCCGACGCTCCACCCACTAAGCCAAACCAGCCAGGGCGAGTTATCAGTTTTTAAAGTGTGTATACATTTTGTGGGGACACCCTGTATATTTATACATACACACAAATATGACTTTTAATATACAACATATTAAACTTAATAAGTATATATTAAAAGAAGATATGACTTTAAGTTTATTAGAGGAAACAGATTTAAAAAAACATTAAGAAACACGGTTCTAAAATCTCATTACACATCTGGAGCATCTATTTCCCTTCTCCAGATCAGTATCTGTCTCTGGAAGGATACTAAAGACACAGTTACACCAGAAGGGATGCGACAGGTGACAATACTTTCCAAGGACCACTGGAAGTCACCATACAAAGAATTTTACACATAACCTCATTTATTTGTTCTTCATAACTGTATGGTGAAAATATTATTGTCATGCTCATGTTAGAGACGAAGGAATAGAACTGCTAGCTTCAACTTCTATTTTACCCATCTGACCTGGGAGGTGCAAAGATGTATAAAAACACCTTCCCTGTCCTTAATGGTCTTTGTCTCTACCCAGGCAGCTTAGCATCACAAGGGGCTTCCTAGCAGGGAGCTACTGGTCCTTCTGTGTGTAGCCACTGATTGTCCTTGGGAGTGAGGGGGTCTCTGTTTATGGCAGCATCTCACTGTAGAGACCTTGGGGCCTAAGATTTAGTGCTCATTTGGTCTAGACATCCAAGCTTCCCCGGATCGGCTCTGGCCCTATGGTTTGAGCAAATTAGGATTGATACTAAAAATAATAAGAGCTGGCTACCTGTCATGACCAGATCCTATACCAAGCCCCTCCCCTTTTTTTTATTGGGCTTGGAGGTGCCCAGGCAAGGCCCAGCTGTGAATCAAGGCAGGTTGGCGCTATACCAGGTCTTGGGCCTTTCACTGATAGGTTTGGGGCATGTTGTCACCAGCTGTAACTTGTTTGAGAGATTTTAGCAAAGTCTCAAGCCCTTTATATTAGGACCTTATTTTATACTACAGCAGCCCAATGGGCTAGGTATTCTTACTGCCTTTCTACAGATGGAGCAATGGCCAGCATTTCTCAAAGAACAGGCCACACAGACAAAGCTTATGAGGGGCTCATTTTTAAATGGTCAGAATCCTGGGCTACACCCAAAGCTGAACTAGAACCTCTGGAGTTGAGGCTAAGGACCTGAGTTTTAATCCTATTTCTCTGGTGATTCTTCAGCACATCAAAATTCGAGAACCACTGTAACATGCTATGATTGAGGGAAACTTTCCAGTTGCAAATGTATGCTTATCGGTCAAGGAAACGTCAAACCCACTAGACGTAAAGTGAAGGATTCGTGTATAGACCACATTCATAATTTAAGCAAAAGCACCAACCATTCCCATCATCACTTTAGGTTTTACTCAAGTAGAAGTCCGAGTACTGCTGTGCTTGATGTTTACCACTAGAGGGCGCGAGCTCTCTGGTAAAGGAATGGGTGCTTGGCAGTCTCAAAGAATCCGAAGCAGGCATGGCCAGAGGCAGAAATCAGGAAAACCAGAAACACCCGCTGAATGTGCCTTAGTGAAGTTTCCTTTCCTTGCGAGCACCCAGCTGCCGTGCCTGCGCACCTTCTCCCATCATCAACCAGTAACGCCTCCCCTTGATGATATAAGGTGCCCAGTGACTTGAAGGGCTGAACAAGTGGCAGAGTCTCATTGATGAGCCTCACGTGAATTTCCAGAAGAGAGAAAACCGGCAGCGTGCAGACGTGGCTGCCTCCTGAATCTCTTCTCTCCCCGAACAATAGCAAAACAGCCTTCTTCTATGATCATCAACTTTCCCACAATAGGCACCCGCAACCTCCGAGGATGGCGTGGATTTGTAGTAAGACTGACTCACAACAAACAGCCTTTGTTGTGAGCAGATAGGTGGGAGGAAGCGTTACTAATTTTTTTTTTTAAAAAAGTGAATAATTCTCGGTTGTTAATGCAGCAGCATTTGTGCAGTCAGCTGAGTGTGAGTCTCTGTAGTAGGACTTATGACACAGAGCAGATAAGGTATTTCCCATTGCAGGGAGGGAGGTGGCTCTCAGGGCCACACAGGGATGTAGATTATAGCATAGGGAATGTAGTCAATAGTATTGCAATAACTATGTATGGGGGCAGGTGGGTACTTGAAATATCGGGGAACCACTCTGTAAAGTACATCATTGTCTAACCACTATGTGGTATACCTGAAACTAATACAAAATAATATTGAATGTAATAGATAATAAAAACTTTAAAAAGACTGAGTTAACTAGGAAAACAAGGGGGAAGCAATGGGGGTGAGGTTAGGGTGGAGGATGTGCAAGGACTGTGTTCAGGATAGAGGCTCAGAAGTGGGAGAGTGTGCTGCCGATGTGGAACAGGAAGGAGAACCCCCAAAACTGGATCACACATAGACTTTAAAAATGCAACTATGACTTGACTATAATTTTCTAAAGTAGAATTCATAACATTTTCTCTGTGAAATGTCTGTCTTGAAATCAGACACCAATTACAAGCAATTAGGGAAATTTCCAGTGAGAAATTTGGTGTCTCTGATTCATTTGCCATTCTCAAGCATTTCATCTTGCAGGTTAAATTCTTTATCTCATTTTCAGAAATGCATCTGGGAAATGAACATTCAAACACTACCTCTCATTCTAATTTGTTTCTGATGGCTACAGCTATTCTAGAATATTCTTCATGTAGTAACTTGACGCTCCTTAAAGACTAAAGGGAATATAAATGATTATGATTCGCCTGATTAGGTTTGTAAACATATGCTACCTTCAAGGACAGCCAATGGTAGAACAAGCTCCTACAGTGTAGTTAATACAGTTTTTCAGAGACCTGAAATTCTGTGTTCTTAAGCAGATTTCCTGTTCTTGGAGAAAAATGTGTGGCACTGTAGACACACCAAATCAAAAGATGCTCTTTTCATATTCTTAGATCACGCTTTCTATTTCTCCCCCTCCGTATTTAGTTTGAGCCTCATTCCTCTATCCTTTCATTGTATCAATTATTTTCTTCATCCTTAGATCTCTCTGCATAAATCTACAACCTGAAACTCCTTAAGAAATGGCCTAAAATCATATAACTTCAGCCTTTCTTTACAAAAATGGCTTCATCTACTCAGCAAAAAATATATTACGCAGGTGAATCCTATCCTACAAATTTAGAACGAGCCCTTTTTCTTAAAAAAAGGTTTGTGATTTCAGATGTATGTTCCAAAGTAGTCAGCCTTCACCCTTCCAAATGCATAAGCCTTGAGCTCAGTGGAAAGCAGAGTAGTATTTTAGAGTGCTTGCCGAAACCGGTTTGGCTCAGTGGATAGAGCGTCCGCCTGCGGACTGAAGGGTCCCAGGTTCGATTCCGGTCAAGGGCATGTACCTTGGTTGTGGGCACATCCCCAGTAGGGGGTGTGCAGGAGGCAGCTGATTGATGTTTCTCTCTCATCGATGTTTCTAACTCTCTACCCTCTCCCTTCCTCTCTGTGAAAAATCAATAAAATATATTTTTTAAAAAATTAAAAATAAAATAGAGTGCTGCTACTGGGGGCTCTTGTTGGTCGTTCTCTCTTTTAAGTTTTTCTAACCCTACCCAGTCAAAAGAGTTGGCCATCCTTGACAAAATAAAATTCTGCTTCTGCGCATGGTTCCAATGTGCAGAAGGCCTAGGACGGGAGTTCCACAACCATCAGAGTGTCTGTCATGAGAGTGAGTTCTAGCACACTCTTCAGCATCTTCATCAACTCTGATTTGATTGTCAAAAATTTGACTTAAAAGAATTAACTTCATAATGTATCGCTCTATCTAAACCACAATGAGATAACCACTTCACACCTAAGATGGCTATAATTTAAAAAAAAAATAGTGTTGTTGTAGGCGTGGGGAAATGGAAACCCTTATATATTGCTGTGTAAAATGGTTCAGCTGCTGTGGAAAACACGTTGGCATAAAAAAGTTAACATGCAGTTACACATGACCCTGCAATTCTATTCCTAAATATATACCCAAAAGGATTGAAAACAGATACTGAAACAAGTACATTACACACATGTTCATAGCAGCACTATTCACAATAGCCAAAAGGAGAAATCAGGCCACACCTCCATCACTGGATGAATGGATAAACAAATTGTGTAAATACATACAATGGAGTATTACTGAGCCCTAAAAAAACACAAAGGGCTGTGATACATGGTACAGTGTAGATGAACCTTCAAACAAGTTATAAGTGAAAGACGCTAGGCACAAAAATTCACATATTGTATGGTTCCAATTATAGGAAATATCCAGAATAGATAAATCCATAGACACAGAATGCGGATTGGTTACCAATGGCTGGGAAAAGTGGTCGTTACACAACATTGTGAATATCTTAAATGTCACTGAATTTTATCTTATGTGAATTTCACCTCAATAAGTTATTTTTTCTAATGAAACAAATTAAAAATGATGTATTTCCCTAGGCCAAACTTGGATAGGTAAAACATTTTATTGCTGACAGGAATCTGCTAAATCAATAGTACACACACCTCAGTTCTGTTGGCAAGGAAACCTTGCCTAAAGTCAGGAATGGAACAAATGTCATCTAGTTGCTTGTTTTCTTTTTTTTATTCATCAGCCTTTCTATTAGGAGGAAACATAATGGAGCTTATTTCTTGAGCAATCCGTAAATGCGTTTCCTTCTGCAAAAGCTGCGGAGGAATTTTCAGCATCCTCTTCAGACTCAAGATTGCAGATTCACCATCATCCCACTGTTACATCCAGGACCCAACCAGACAGTGACTCACTGGAGTAAACAATTTTAAGGTTTCACAGTCAATGTCTTGTATGCCAACCACAGCTTTCCCAGCCTTCGCTTTCCTCCTGGCTTTATATCTGAGTTGCCTAAATGACCTTGTCTGCATGTACTAGCACCCACTACAAAGTTCAATGATTCCTGTTTTATAAAGAGGGGTATTCCCTGCACTGTGTGTGTGGACGAGGTAGCATTCCTCCCCCACTGGTCTACTCCCTAATACTAGTACTGCGCCACCCAGATTCTGCTCCAGTTCTCACGCAGGAAGAGCCTGCTATGGGTAGCTCAGTGGCTTGTTTCTGCCTTATGACAACTTGTGGGATTGGAAGTTGCAGATCCTAGACTATAGAACTAGAGTGTGGCTTGCCTTATGCATGGGGCTTTGCATCTACAGACACCACCAGCTAAGGGCAGGTTAACGTTGCAAGTCCAGCTCCACAGACAACCCACTCTTCCCTGAATGACGTTATCCTCAATTTCTTAGCATATGAAGCCCATATGCAGCCACAGTTCTTCTCACATGTGGGGTCAGCTCATCTCCTAGCACAGGGAAAGGTTGTGGAAGCAGATGGCCTGTCTTGGAGACCACCTGCTCCTCAGAATTCCTTGTTTGGAATTATATTTTATAGGAATGAGAAAAAAAATATAGCAAAACATCTAATGCTCTGAAAATGTACACAGAGACCTCTTTAAATACTGGTCATATTATTGTTTGCAGCATAATTTATTATCTGGTCATAGTAGTTGGCTCCATTAATGGGTATTGATTTAACATCATTGTGACCACTCTTAAGACAGAGCAACCCAAAAAGAAAACTTCAAAATGCACAAGAGCAATAAATATCAAACTTTCTGGTCTAAAATGTATAAATATAAAATATCAGTCACTTCTGGAAACATCTTGAGAAAACCTAGGGACCACGTGTCCATGGGCAGGTATCCGGTGGTAACGGTGCTAATCTTCAGAACAGGTCACCTCAGATCCAGCACGATTATTTTTATATCTTTTACCAGCACATGTTTGCATACCTAGGAAAGAAAAAATAATGTCTTTAGATCATAATGTTTAACAAAATTCTCTTTGGGGAGGGAATATGAATTTCCTAATTTAAAAATGTTCCTAATTTCAAAAAAATATTTCCAATAAGAACAAATGTAATCATGTGTAACCATTTTCAACAAAAAGAAAACATTTACAGAGACTGCCAAGTAATTTTTATTTAAAATAAATACTAACTTCAAACTAATGTTTCTCAGATGTTACAGCCAGAGAACCACCAAGGAATCAGTTAGAAAGAAAAGTTGTAGCCAGATAATGTTTCTTTCGGGCTACACAACGCTAATTAAGAAGTTTTCTTTGAACCGCTATGAAAAAAATTAATGTAGCCACATTATGTGGAAATCATTCATGAGACATTCAATATCATTTTATTTAAGAACTAGAGGCCCGGTGCACGAAATTCATGCACGGGGAGGGGGGGGGGAGTGTCCCTCAGCCCAGCCTGCACCCTCTCCAATCTGGGACCCCTTGCAGGATGTCCGACTGCCTGTTTAGGCCCGATCCCACCGGGCTTGGGCCTAAACGGTCAGTCGGACATCCCTAGCACAATCCAGGACTGCTGGCTCCCAACTGCTCGCCTGCCTGCCTTCCTGATTGCCCCTAACTGATTCGGCCTGCCAGCCTGATCACCCCCTAACCACTCCCCTGCCAGCCTGATTGATGCCTAACTTCTCCCCTGCCAGCCTGTTTGCCCCTAACTGCCCTCCCCTGCAGGCCTGGTCACCCCCAACTGCTCTCCCCTGTAGGCCTGGGTCCCTCCCAACTGCTCTTCCCTGCAGGCCTGGTCGCCCCCAACTTCCCTCCTCTGCTGGCCTGGTCACCCCTAACTGCCCTCCCCTGCAGGCTTGATCACCCCCAACTGCCCTCCCTTGCAGGCCTGGTCCCTCCCAACTGCTCTCCCCTGCTGGCAATCTTGTGGTGGCCATCTTGTGTCCACATGGGGGCAGGATCTTTGACCACATGGGGGCAGCCATCTTGTGTGTTGGAATGATGGTCAATCTGCATATTACTCTTTTATTAGATAGGATAGAGGCCTGGTGCATGGGTGGGGGCCGGCTGGTTTGCCCTGAAGGATGTCCCAGATCAGAGTGGGGGTTCCCTTGGGGCGTGGGGTGGCCTGAGCGAGGGGTCTGTGGTAGTTTACAGGCCGGCCACGCCCCCCAGCAACCCAAGTGGAGGCCCTGGTATCTGGGATTTATGTATCTTCTACAATTAAAACTTTGTAGCCTGGAGTGGAGCCAAGCCTTCTGCTCGCTCTGTGGCCGCAGCCATTTCTGTTGGAATTTATTTACCTTCTATAATTGAAACTTTGTAGCCTTAAGCGGAGGCCTGGGCTGGCCAGGGTGTGTGGAAAGCTTGGCTTCCTCCATCACTGCCATTTCTGTTTGGATTTATGTATCTTCTATCACTGAAACTTTGTAATCTTGAGTGGAGGCCTAGGCCAGCAAGGGCAGGTGGAAAGCTTGGCTTCCTCCATTGCCGGGGAAACCCAAGCCTCCCTCCTGCTCTCTGTGGCCGTAGCCATCTTGGTTGGGTTTATTTGCATATTCACTCCTGATTGGCTGGTGGGCGTGGCTTGTGGGTGTAGTGGAGTGGTGGTTAATTTGCATATTACTCTTTTATTAGATAGGATTGTTTGCTTACTTGGAGTCTGAAGAAAACTGTATTTTAAGTATCATACAGATACATAAATAGAAATGTGACATGGGCCAGTAAATAAAATAATAGGACAAATTACAAATAATAATTAATGTTCTAGATAGGAAAACTCCAAACTAAGCACTACAATGTTTTATCCCATATTATACTGCTAAAAAAAGTAAGGAGGTAAAAAAGTAAATATCTATGCCTGGTTGGCATGGTTCAGAGGTTGAACTTTGACCTATGAACCAGGAGGTCACAGTTCGATTCCTGGTTAGGGCACATGCCCAGGTTGCGGGCTTGATCCCCAGTGTGGGGCGTGCAGGAAGCAGGTGATCAATGATTCTCTCTCATCATCGATGTTTCTCTCTCTCTCTCTCTCTTCCTCTCTCTCTCTCTCTCTTTCTCTCTCTCTCTCCCTTCCTCTCTGAAATCAATAAAAATATATTTTTTAAAATTAAATATCCAACAGGGTCTACTCACACTGAACAGCCTTGGTTCCTTGGTGTGCGGATGAAAGCCCTTCTTCTTACAGGTGGAGACCTCGAGCATGCCAGCACTGGTGAGCCTGAAGATGCCAGTGCTGAGTTTCAGGGTGAAGGAAAGGTACAACAATTAAGGATCGTCTGGGCTCTCCTGATGCTTTATTTGAATGGCACAAGCATATTCCTCAAATGGGAAGGAGGAAGGCACCGCAAACTAGGAATTCCACAGTGATTTTTTGAACCAATCTTACGATGACTGGCCAAGAGGTGAGGAACACTGGAGGGGCCAGTGCTAACTCCAAACACCTGCAAGATTGTCGTGGGCAAGAGGCAGCTGACCTGCTGGGGAGACCACAGAGGAAAAGCGAGGCCCCCTGGAGGAAACTGCGGGTGGCAGATCTTCCTAATTGTCTTAACAATGGCAATAGTGGTGATAGCAACAGCAAATATTTACGGAGTGCTGGCTGCGGTGCCAGGCACCATGCTAAGCCCTTTACATAGACCATCATCTTGAATTTCCTGCTCACATCAACCTGTGATGGGCAGGTGTCAGGGACGAAGAGGCCCAGCCTCACAGTGGTCAGGCATCCTGCTAAACACACCATTTGAGGGTGCAGACTGGATTCCTATATAACTTGACATGGGTCCTGTGCTTATAATCACTCTACAATAATAATCGTCTCCCAAACCTAGAAAGGTTTTGGAGGTAATTAAACGAAGGCTGGAAATTTTCCTACCACAGGAAATAATACAGTAGAACTAACATCTCAAATGATAAACTAGAATAATAACATCTAATTTATCCACTTCAAGGTCATGTTAACTGGAGAAAGAGAACCAGTGATTCTCCCACTGAAAAGGACCTTGAAAAGCAAGACTGTAGAGCTACAGGTGCATGGGAACTGACTGCCACCAATCTTTTCCCCCCAAGGGCATGGTGTGCCTGCCTTTTGGAGGGGACACGCTTGGACCCAGCAGCCCCAGTCACAGCCTCACTGGAGCCCCTCCACATGCACTTACTCATTCACTTACTCGTTATGCTTTGGTGAACACACAATGGCAATCGCCTCTGGCAACATGAGCTGATAGGAACAGTGAGTGTGAAGATCGACACTGGATAAGAATGCAGTTTGGGTCGGATGTGTCTATGAAAAGAGAAGAGGACAATCTTATCGGGGTAGCCGAGTCTTAGGCAAGGCCACAGACCATTCGAAGAGAAAACTAGTTATTTGCTATTTCTTTCTTACCATCATTAACCAGATAGAAATTTTTTAGAGTGTCTGCTGACATATACCTTCCCTTTTTGCATCTTTGGAATAACTATGACTTTGAGAAGAGTTTCTTGGGAGTGTTCATGTCCTTTCTGCTTATTGGAAAAGACAGAACTGGAAATTAATCATTACAACTCATCTAAGGAGATACCTCCGTTATTATCTCCATTTTCCATACGGGGACCTTGAGGCTCCTTTACGTAACTTGCCTGTGGTCACACAGCTGGTCAGGAGCAGAGCTGTGACTGGAAACCCAGAGGTACTTTATACAAAACCCTGGACACGAAAGGAAAGTTTTCAATAAGTTCTCCACATGGTGCTGTTACCCATATGTGGATCGCCATTCCCTACCAATGGGAGAACGGGACTCTTCAGGTTGTTCAAGGTGTTTGGGACTCACCTTGCACAGCCAATAAATATGCACATGATGAGAAGAGATTAAAAAGGAATTATCTTCCAGATTTGGGGCTTATATATACACGTATTCATGAGAGACAAATCAGAGGTTCATACTTGGATATGAAAAACACATGCAGCCACAATGACTTTAAAATTCACAGTCAACCCAACTACCCTCAAAAAAGGAATGTGACCATTTACATCATGAAACCAGGTCCTTGGCATGCACTGCCTGGGTCTAGCTGCAGAGCACCGCGAAGGTTCCTTAACTTCCCCACGCCCATTTCTTCGACTCTAACATAAGGGTAATCTTATCTTCATGGGATTATGAAAAGTAAATGAGACAATCATGTGGAATGCTTAGCACAGCGCCTAGCCCGTAGGAAGGAATCAAAACCATCCGCTGGCGTTAATTTAATATTGTCATAACTAACGGGCATGGGCTCATAGAACAGCTTCATGCCATTATGTAGAACAATAGCTTGTTCAAGAGATGGAAGATTTAAAAATTCCTTTCTACTTTATTTACTAGAATGAAGATAAAAATCCATTCATTTTTATCCAAATTCGATTTACAGAAAGATACATGTTCTGCAAAGAAAAAAGTAACTCGGTCTGCAAAGACCGAGCTCAACGGAGGAATGGAAATTGCCTAATTTTTTAAAACCCAAATCTTTAGCGAAGGCATGGGTGGGAGGGCCTGACTGCCTGATACCTGTCTCAGTGAAAACCTTCCCTTGATACAGAGAGCCGTCTATGCCTCGGTGAGAAAGTAAGACGTGTTCAGAGGAACTCTAGGGCTCTGGAGGCAGCGAGCAGGCGGTCAAGTAGACCAGTCACTCCGCCTGTCCCTTTTGTTCCAGACTGAATGCACACAAAGCATCCTGAGCCCTTTGTTGCTGCCAGGAGGAATCACTTCTACTCCTTGACGACAACTGTCTCCTAGGAGAATGGTGCTTCCCTCCCTCACCTCCTTTATGAAAAAAAAAAAAAAAAAAAATGGTGATGACAATGATAACAATAGCAGCAGATGCCATTTATTGCAATTGAACGAATGACTTTCCATGAATGATCTCATTTAATTCTTACAACAACAAGATGAGAGAAGTGATATTATTATCCCCATTTCACAGATGAGGAAACTGAGCTAAGCAGAAGAGTTAATAACATGCTAAAGGTCATAGAGCTCATGAAGCTGAGAAGTCTAAACTCAACTCCAGATCTGCCTGATTCCAATTCAGCCCTTCTTTTCTGTGACTAACTTATATCTGGAAAAAAAATTAGCTGGAGAATTTGTTCCTATTATTGTGCCGATAAAAATCTTCACAAAAAGTCATTACAATCACTGAAGTTTAGACATATAGCATCTTAGTGTTTTCACTGAACCGTAACAATTTGGTATAGTGAACTAAACGAAAAGCAAAATCCTGGAATTCTAGAATTATGCCAAATCCATTATGTAAATGACCCAATTTCATTATTACATACATTAGATACATAGGACATAAGGGAAAAACTCTGATTTCTAATTAGGAAAATGTTTTGTAAGATAAACTAGCATTGACTTTTCGATGTAAGTAAATTGAATGGACTGTCATTCTTCCTAAGTTTATTTACAATTTATTTGCTACAATTTTTATTTTGCTTTAAAATACATTCTTGTTACAAAAAATCACATTAAACTAAATAACGCTTTTAAAATTCAGCCATTTCTAAGCAAACAGTAAGGCACATTACTTACTGTTAAGTAAAACAAATAGACATATGGAATGTTTTGCAAACTCTTCATTATAAATAATCTCTTGTATTTGAGAGGCAGTTTATACTTTTCACAAGGCTTTCAAACCTGGCATCTTGCTTACAGCTCACACAAATCTGGTGAGGGAGAGAAGGTTTACATTAGCCCCACTTGGCCCATGAGGGAACCTGGAAGGAAGGAGGTTAGGAGTCCTGACCAAGGGCACATGGAAATTTACATGTGGAGCTGGGACTGAATTCTCCTCTCCTCTCCCGAGTTACAGAACACCAAATGTTCGGTGACATTGTGGGTGCGGCTGTGTGTGTGTGTGTGTGTGTGTGTGTGTGTGTGTGTGTGTGTCCTGCCCCTGTTCAGTACTTCTCTATAAAGCAAGTAAAAAAATGGTCACGTCATTCGTCAGGGGCTCTTGAAGGTCCCCAGGATGTGCCCTGGAAATCTTGGCCAGTAAGTACCCCATAACGGTGGGATGATTTGTCCCTACCCTCAGGCCCAGATGTGTGAGACTGAATGGAAAAATATCCCCAGAGAGATTACATTAAGGATAGAAAAGTAGAGTATTAGCACCAAAACCAACAACTGCAATTTTCTGAGTCCCTGGAAAAATGTGCTAAGGAATTCCCTGACATTATCTCAACTAACACTCACCATCACCTTAAATCAGTTATTCTGATCCCTGTTTCATGGATGGGAATGCTGATACTCAGATTGCTTAAGTAACTTGCCAACGTCCCTATAATGAACTCTTAGCAGAGCTGAAATTTAAACTCACATCTTTTAATTCCTAAGCCCATTCCTGTTCCTGCGATGGCCTGGTGGGTGGTAGGACCCAATATTTTCAGCCCCATCCTTTAGGCCCTAATCCATGGCTTGTTTATACAGTTATATACATCATTGGCCTGCAGGGGAGGTACAGTGGAATATATGGTTCCTACATAATATGTACAAAAACCTGTTTTAAAGAAACATTTTCTAACATTTTCTTAAAGGGAAAGGGAACATTAATAATTGTCTAGACAAATTAGTTAAAAATCTCACTAGGCCTCCATTCTACTCTGTAAAAATCAGCGAAACAAGTCACTAATTTCCAAATGTCTCTCCCTCCTTTAACCTGAAAATCACTGAAAAAAGTAAGAAAAAGCAAAATATAACCCTCACCAGATTCAGATTTGACAGATTTAGACTTAACATTGAAGAAAATGCTTTGATGTGATGCCATTTATTGGACTTGAAAAATATTGAAAAGGTAGGGACTATTTAAATTAAGCTGAATTTCCTCAAGGAGGAAAATAACAACACACACACACACACACACACACACACACAACTGAGACCCAAAGGGCAAACGTACATGGATCCATCCCAGAGTGAGGAGGTCGTGTTGATCCTGAACACTGAATAATTCCTCCACGTTCTCCACGTCGCAGTAGTCTGGGCCTGCAGACTGCTTTGGCACGATGATGTGGGTAATGGTAAATTCGTTGTGCGTCTGGAAAACAATTAGCAGAAAGGTATCATCTCCTGACAGGGGAATAAAAATAAAACAACTGGCAGAAAAAAATTCATATAGTTCTGAATTTTCTGCCCCACAACTTGCATCATCCTCCCCACTTCCCACCTCTCCCCCAATCACAATTCAAAAACAAAGTACAGGTACTGAACTAGGAAATGAATTATTTGCCCAAAATGTGAGTCAGCAGTTTGGAGCGTGAAAACCATTTTCACAATAGAAAATGTACCATAAATAGGTATTAGCATCCTAGGCTGGTCTATGGCAGTTTAGTTAATAAATAATGTTTAGATATATTACATCTATAATGGGAAAATCAGAACAAAATAATAGTGGGTTTGTTTGGAGGGGGAAACACTAGTTCCATACTTCTGTGGTGTTACTAGAGGAGATTTCTAAGGCTTTTCGAGGTTGATGGTCTTGTTTTTATTTTAATTATATTGGATTTCACTTCTTGACTTACGATTTTCTTCTACTATGGGGAGACTCACTGGGATTTTTCCATAATTAGGTAATCTTTTGGATTTGCAATTAGATCAAGAGAAAGTTAAAATAAATTACCCGCCTCAGCTACAAGATAAGAGTTGCAAGGAAGAGGGTTGTAAAGAGGTGGCAGGAGCCTCAATAAGAGCTGTTATGCTGTGTTCAGCTGTCCATCCCTCCACAGCACTCCTTCTGAGCTTGGAAGCCACAGACTTCTCTCTAGTCTTAGGGCTCCCTGCAAACTGGCCACTCTTCCTCCAGCCTTCATTGCAGCTCTTCCCTCCATCCCAGTCCCTCACTCACGGCTCACTTTATGTCTTCTTCAGGCTTGGGGTAAGATCACCTCTTAGACCCTCCCAGACAAGGTCAGTTTCCTAGTTACACGTTCCCTTGATCCTGCACTTCCACTGAGAGCACCCAGCCCCATTTCTAATTAATCATCTGTCTCAGTCTTTGCAAGCGTCATGTGGCAAGGACTGTGGCTCTTGTAGGCTACCGAAGGCCAACACCTAGCACAGTGTCTGGCACATCTTTGTCTGATGAAGGAAGGAAGGAAGGAAGGAAGGAAGGAAGGAAGGAAGGAAGGAAGGAAGGAAGGAAGGAAACAATTAAACTTAGTACAACATATGGTCCTGGGAGGAAGCATCCACAGCACACTGCCCCCTGAAGGGCAAATAAGGTGACCAAGATGGCAGGTCATTCTGCTGTACTTGCCATCTGTGCTTCCTTTCTCCTAGACTCCTAGACTCTCGATTCCAATAATTACAGGCTGTTGTTGTTCCTTGTGATTAAGCCCCTAAAGGAGGATGAAACACTGGAATACCGTAGGAGAATGTGTACTGGAGAATAGAACATAGTATGCATTCCATTAAACATCAGTTCTTAAGCTGAATGTTTAGGGCTGACAATGTTCCTATACCCAGACATAGAAACTTATACCCAAGGAGACTATGAAAGGCCACTTCCAACAGAAACATTATTCATCTTTCTTGCAAGTAAGAAATTAATTTCATCTTCTCTCTTTTATTTCCTTCTACGTTGACATTGTCTTTCATCACATATTTCAGATAAAATCTTTCATACTTAAATAGGGCCTGTGCCATAAGATTTCGTTTGTTGAAACTATTGCCTTAACCCTTTGCACTCGCTTGCTTTTTTCTTGATTCCTTTATTCTACTCGGGATTTAATTTTTTAAATACCCCAGATTTTACAAAGCGCGGCAGTAGAATAAAAAACTGGAGTTTCTTTTCATACAAACTTATTTATTTGGATTTTTTTTAATATTTCAAATTATTGATACATTCAATACAATTCGACATACAAGCTGCTACCGATGCTAACCGTGTCGAGTCACACTCGACATCCGAGTGCAAAAGGTTAAAGGACACCACAAAACCCTAGTTGTACTGCACACATCTCTCAAAAAGTGGTGGCAAGACGATACCTCCCACGGATAAAAGCAGGCAGCGTTAATTATATAAATGTATGGGAAACTAACAATGGCAACAAAAATTTGTCTTAGAAAATTAGATGGTTTTGAAAATCCGAAGACCTGAACTTTTACCATCCATGTTCTAGAAGGATAGTTCATGAATAATGACAGTAGTTTTATGAACTTAATCTCTGAAAAGTTAATAATATTTGCAACTCCTAGGAAGCTACTACATTCTGCTCTGCTGATCACAAGAACATCAGTGCTTTGGGAAGTTTCCGGGGCAGAGACATGAAACAAAGGCCATACCAGTTTTCCGCAGAGTATTCCACAGGTTTCTATTCCTCTCACTGTGTTGGATTCTGCCAGCAGCAGAAATCTGTGGCAAAGATCTCTCGGTAAAACTACACACCGCAGTCCTTCAACTACTAAATCTGAGAAACAGAAAAGGGAGAAGAAGCTAAAAAAAAACCCCCACAAATCGTACATCCCATCCTTCAGAACAGTTTTTGGCGAGTGACTGCAAATAAATATAAATATCAAAAATTAGATGACCGGATGCTCCACTTTCCATGTGTTAGTTTAAAACTCTTAAAAGTAAACAGTGACTAGAAGGAAGGTAAAATGACCTAAACTTACAAATAGGTGGCAAAGGGCAAGCACTTCTACATTTCATGCCCCGGATCAACTATGTGCACGGAAGCACGAGTTCTGTTCTGGCTCAGAGCCGATGTACTGCTAAGCCACAGGCTACACAGATGACACCTTGCATCCTATAAGACACAGGGTGAATACTCTTTACTGTGCTTCCCATATGTTACTTTATGTTACTTATATCTTTAGGAAAGTTGGTGGTAAGTAAAAAGATGGTGTTTTCAAGAATAATGAGCAGCAGCTCAATTTATAAACTGGTCGTCTACCATGACTTTTTAAAAATAAATAGAAACATAAACTCCATCTGACAGTGTCTGCCGGGAAGAACGCCCCATATGCTTCTGAGAACTTGCCAGGACAGACATGGCAGCGCCCAGCAGCACTCACTGTGGGCAGAAACCCATAAGCCATCTGGAGGCCCAGGGCAATGCTCACTATTTAAATTCAAACTGCCAAGCAAAGTTCTGGACAAACAAGTTTCTCAACATTCATCCCCAGCATACAGTGTTTAAGATTCATGTGTTTCTTTGATAAAATACATGAAAGAAAAAAATAATGCTTGGAATTCTTCTCTTTTAGACTCTCTGTACCGTGACCGAATACAGTCCTGTGTATTTGAGTCTCTGCTCTTTCAGGGGCAAATCCGGAATTTTCAGGTTCCATATAGTACAAGTCACACGGTACAGAAGGACTAGCTCTGTCTATGCGTACATATGATGGAGGGGGTCCTGCCACGATTGATAAGGAAATGAGGGCCCTCCCAGATGAGAAATACGGTCCCGTTAGAAGAGATTCAATGTCTTGCAGGGGCCCATTGCACACTTACTCTGAACGGCACTGAGAGTAGCAGCTGGCTTTAAGGCCCTGTTGACCGGAGGAGAGTGGCTAGCATAATTGGTGGCATCACTTTTATTAGGTTGGTCGGCAAATACATTCAGCAGGGAATTGTTCTGGTGTTTGGGAAAGCAGGACAAAGTGCTGCCATCAATCTGCTCCGACAGCGCTGGGGTTTCCTGGCTTCGCATCTGACCTCGGGCTAATTCTTGCTTCTTGAGTTGATCTTCAAAAAACAGAAACTGCTCCGTTTCCAGCTGCTGCTGGCGCATCTGAGCGATCCGCTTCCTTTCGGCCTCTATCAGTCGCTGATGTTCCAGTTTTTTGAGAAATTCGGCTCTATATTTGTTCTAAAAAAACATGTGGTTGCCAGAGCAAAAGGTTAGTTTCCAAGGCAAGAACATCACACTGGGATTAGACATTCAATCTTCCAGCAGACAGAGCCGCAGCGAGATACTGTCATCTGCCCGTAGGGACACTCGTGTGACAGTGAGGAAAATATATAAGGTCATAGCCAAAGCCCCTTAACCTGACTCGGGCAGCGGTTCTAAATCCACTCATATTTTACCAGAGACAGGCCATGACAGTCAACTTCCCTCCATTCCCCTGCGCTTTCAAATATTAGAAAATCAAGGTCAGGATGCTTTGCTCAGCCTGACTCACCAAACCCTGAGGAACAAACTATCTCAGAAGTGGTTATATCACCCCAGACTGCAGTGGCTAATATAGTAGCCACTAGCCATAGGTTGCTATTTCAATCTATCTATATAAAAGCCTAAGTGGCCATTGCAACGAATGAACAACCGAGCAGGCTGCGTGGGGCGACCAGGCCGGCAGGGGGGCAGTGAGGGGAGACCAAATGACTGAACAGCAGGCTGCATTGGGTGACCAGTCCAGTGAGGGGGCAGATGGGGGCAACCAGACCGCCGGGGGATAGGGGGGTAGTTGGGAGCAATCAGGCCAGCAGGCAGAGGCACTTAGGGGTGATCAGGCCAGCAGGGGGCAGTTAGGGGTGACCAGACTGGCAGGGGGGGCAGTTAGAGGTGATCAGGCAGGCAGGCAGGTGAGTGGTTAGGAGCCAGCAGTCCAGGATTGTGAGAGGAATGTCCTGGATTGGAGAGGGTGCAAGCTGGGCTGAGGGGATGCCCCCCTCCCCCAGTGCACGAATTTCATGCACCAGGCCTCTAGTTTAAATACATTAAAATTAAATGAAATGAAATTAGAAATTCAATTCCTCAGTCCTGCTAGGAATTGAGTACCATGTGGCTAGTGTCTCCCCCTATCAGCAAGTTCCACAGAGCACTCCCATCATCGCAGGCCGTTCTGTGGGACAGGCTGCCCTAGAACCCTTTGCACATGACTCCAGAACTCCTACTGCTGGAACTTTACAGAGAAGGGAGATCAATAAGAAACATTTCTCAAAATGTGGTCCAATCATCTCTAGTACAACAAACCTGCACTTTTGTTTAAAATGGAGATTCCCAAGTTCCCGTCTTATCAAAAATATCCAGGTACTATTAGGTAAGAATATAATTTTTAAAAAGAAGTTCACCAAATAACTGTGAAATTAGACTTTGGGAGCTACTGTAAGGTAGTTGGGTGGCGGGAGGGCACAGCTTACAGCCCCACATAGAAACCATATACTTGTTATAGGGCAGATTCTGATTCAGTTTGGCTTGGGTGGGGCTGAAGATTCTGCATTTCTAACTGCTCCCAGGTAACACTGGTGCTGTCTGTAGCCAGGGCTCACCAGTGTGTCTGTTCATCTCTCCTAGGCATAAAGGAGATTACTACATGTCATACACGTGGGATGCTACTACTGTGGACTGTGAAGTCAGACCATGCAACAGCTGCCGAGGCTGTTTCTCCCAAGGAAATCTGGAGGGGGCAGCCAGACGCATTGCTGAGTGTGAAAGAGACTTAACTGGGCTTTTTTCCCTTGCCGTTGCTTTGACTGAGCCTCCAGAATCAATTTTATCTTTCATAGTTCAAATCCAATCAAGTCATCAATATCCACACTTGCAGGAATCTTCTGATTTCAACGTTTTCTCTGTCACTTAGTCAAAAACATCACTCAAACCTCACCTCTGGCTATGTTCAAAGAACACAGAGAAGTTCTGTGACCGTGTTCAGACTAACTGAAGTCAGAGTCAGCAAAGGTGATAACTCCCAGAGCACATAAATACATGAACAGAAAAGGCAAAAACAATCCTTGTAAGAAAGCTGAAAACATTAAGAATTCATGTTTTCAACTTGAGTCTCCTATAAACTGGCCAATGTCTTCTTTCAAAGCCTTTCAGTCTCATTATCATTTTTACTCTTTATTTAATGAGAATCCAGAAGCCATCATCCCTTGATGATATGATTATATTTCACTCATCCGATTATAATTCTACCTCCGTGAAGTATTGATTGCAATATGTAAGAATCTAATTCACATTTCTAAGGTCTGCAAATTAGATACATCAGAAACCATATACTTGTTCTCCCTATCACCTATGAGCTCTATTCATCACCAAAGAGCAGGCAGCTGGCTCAAGGTTACATTGGCAAGAGTTGATCAAAAAGCTCTATTAAAATCTCTGTAGGAAATCTATTTTCTAATGCATCACTTTATTAGATGTTGGAGGGAAATGAAAATACCACATCTTTGGTGCAAGTGCTTAACCCGGAAATCAACATGAATTTTTTATTGGTGTTACATCACTGCATCTTTAATTTTTAATCAAATGTATATGACATCTAAAAACTCATATAAAAATGAAATTCAAAAATATATTTGCACAGAAAAGCATTAAATAAATGTACCAATTGGACTTACTTTGCTTTGCATATGGTCTTGGTATTCTACGTTATATTTCTTTAAAAGGTCCTTTTTCAATTCATCTGTCCTTGGAAATGCAACCTCCTTCAGTTTCTTTTAAAAATATATATACATATTGATTAGTGGGGTTTTCAGTATAGTCTTTCAGATCATCAGCTGAGAAAGAAAAACAGCTGGAATGTGAATTAGAAATCAAAACACAAGTAACCAAAGATGATGGTGGAAAATAGATCTCTTTTCTAGGCTCCAAAATGTAACTTCTCAGTAGGGGAGTGGAGAAATGATCCCCTCTGCAATGCATATCTGCATTTTGTATGGATAGATACCCCATTTTGAGGCAGTCGGTTTGCAACTTCACATTCCACAGTATGTAACGATGTGTCATCATACCCAGAAGGGACACTGAAGAACATGATAGATAAGTGCTCCTAGGTTTGACAGACTATAAAATGCACTGAGGAACTCTCCATAAAAACACAGATTCCCAGGCCTAAACCCAGGTTTACTGAATCCACATCTTTATTGGAAGGGTAAGGGTTGGAGAATCTGGATCTTAAACAACTTCCCAGTGACTCTCAATGGCTGAGAAACCTGACATAGTCCAAGCACAATCCCCCACCCTCTCTTTAGAGATGAGGAAACAAAGGCCTAAAGAAATTAAAAGGCTTGCCCCCTATGACTAGAATTCAAATCTCCAGGCTCTTTCACTAAACTTCTGTTCTCATAATCTTTTGTCATCCATCCATCCATCCATCCATCCATCCATCCATCCATCCATCCATCCATCCATCCAACAAGCATAAAGAAATGCTTTTGAATAATTTTTCCTACAAGCAAAAACAACAATAACCCCAAATTAGAGTAAATGAGTCACATTGGCAGCCTGGGAACTTTTGTTTCCATACAGAACCCTCTGAGGTTGAATGAACAAGAGAACTGAGGGGAAATGCTACACAATGGCATGGAAATGAATGACCCTTCAGGGAAGTGTGCATAGAAAAATTATAAAATAGTGATGACCATTTGACAAAATTTTGAGTTCTGCTTACAGGCAGCGTCAGGCTCTATGTAACTGGTAAGAAAACCTTTATTCCACTATATGGTAAAATACCTTTGGAGAGTTGTTTAACATTTCATGCTGTGATTGGCTTTGTCTACATTGTTTATCTTCCTTCATATAAAAGCAACCCCAACTATTTAAGACTAATACATGAAAAAGATATTTTAAATGTTACTTTAAAAGGATTCATTCTCAGGTAAAGATATTTGAAACTATATATGTTATAAATGTTGATGAGGAATAAATACATTTCAACAATCTGCCTTTTCCTTGAGAATATTTCAGGCTCCCCCCCTAAACCCTTTATTCCCTATTAGGCTAGCACCTTAATACTCAATGCTTTTCAAAGTTTGGGGGTTCAGGACTGCATGGAATAATTACACCCAGCCAGAATGTCTCAAGTATGGAGAAATAGATAGCCATTCTGTCAAACTCTGGGAGAAATGGTGAAATAATTTCTTCTTCACGCCATAAAGTGATTGAGCACATTCTTGATCTGTTTCTTTTCTTCCCCTTCCCTCCACTTCAGTTTCAATTAGACAGCCCACACTGGCTCAGAAATGATGATTAAAGGTCGAAGAAGAAATCGAAACATCGTGGCTAATGGAATGAATCTTTGTGCTTAAACTCTCAAGAGGATGAGACAGAGGAGGAAAGGAAGGGGGTGTGAACCAGTAATGGATACTTGTGGGACATTTGATGCCGCAGGGGAGAATCGACCCCACAATACCTTCATAATGTCCTGCTTTTCGGGGACTGCACATTGCTGGTAATCTCGATGGCTGGGAAGCTTTTCTACAAACAAGCTAGAGAAGGAGAAAGCACGTCTCAGCATTATCTGACAGAAAAAGATCAATGATCATTTTACCATGAGAATGAGCCTCCCTTTCAACAAGGACATGCTAAGTAAAGTATTATTAAACCTATATTCATTTCACCTGCCTAATGGCATTGAGTATGATTTTGGCTTCACGGGAGTGTTAAGCTCAGTAAACTAAGCCCTGAGGTTAAGAGGGTCAGGATGATTCCTAAATAGACCAGGAATCACTTGGTCCCTCTCAGGGTTCTGGCTACTGAATCCCACCACAGCACCATCATACTTATGCGTGAAGCTGGCAACACAGAGTATCACGTAAAAATGTAAGAGTTTGGAAAGATCGATATGATCCCTTCTCATGATTGAAAAAGACTCAAAAGACCACTGGTGATTCAGTAGGGTCATGGTGGATATATCAAAAACTCTTAATTGAAAATTTGTAACCAAGAGGAATAACAGCCAGAATCCCTAGTGGATTAGGTGCTAATTAGGAGGTAATTATTTTTCTTGTTCCATTTTGAGGAACCGGGGACAGCAGAAGTAAAGGCAAATCCTTAAAGCCAACCAGGTACATCACTTCCAGACACAGTGAACTAAAAGTAATGCTTCCACGAGATATTGTTTCCATGGGATTTTCTTACTGACGTTTCCCCAGCCTGGACAGTAGTGTACTGCTCATAATAAGTGCTCAATAAATATTTGTTAAATGAATGAATGACCCTTCATTGATTGTGATGGGCTATAAATACTATTTTTGATCAGCTAATCTGTGCTACCTTATAATTACTGATGTTCTGTTGTTTACAAAGCACACATGCATTCGTCATGTCACCTATAGGGTAACCTGGAATGGTATCATAACTCTCATTTCTCAAATGAGAAAATTAAGTCTTTAAGAGGCGACATAAATTGTTAGTTGCCTCAGTCTTTTTAAATAGAATAAAGTCACAAACATTTCGAGTTGAAGAGACCTCAGAGATATTCATCCTCAAGTCATTTGTAGATAAGGAATTGAGTGAGGCCCAGGGAAGGTAAGTGAATTACCAATTACCACATGGGTAATGACCGGGGAGGATTAATATATTCTGATTAGTCAGTAACTGAGAGTATAGTGGCCTTTCTCCTTTCCCACACCTTCAATTCCATAGAAATGTGTGCAAAATTTGAACAGAAAGTGAAAAAGAAATATTACCAGTTGGTAACCTGCACCAGTTAGGAAATTAAAGTTTTTTGGAGAAATGTGCAATCAATGACAATTGATAACCTCTAATTTCATATTTATTGTTTAACCTTCTAGAAACAATTGATTGTGCCAGGTGGATCAAAGGTTGCCAGCCACCGACTTCTCAAATGTTCGCAGGTTAAGTCCCCAACTGAACTAGTGAAATTAATCAACAAGTGACATTCAATTAAAACAAAAGTAAGGGTTTCAGCTTAGATTAAATAAGTATTGCTAACAGATCTTCCCAACCAGTAAACTGGCAAATTGGTAAAGAAAATCCAAATCCCATTTCTGTTAAGTCTTAAACTAGGATATATATACTAACAATATCTATCTAATGAGAAGTATGATATTTTCACATGGCTGTTTTGAGATAGCCACTTTCCCTCAACATTTTGGAAATTCCTTTATACTTAGCTTATTACACAGCTAAATAAATTGTATGTGTTGGTTTTTTTTTTTTTTAATAATTACAATATCAAACTGTTACACTCTATCCTGGAATCATATCCTTTTACCATTGCTAACTCATCCCCCGGACTCAACCCATCAAATCAAATTTTTAAAATGTGAATGGCATGTTCCAGAGGCTGTAGAGAGAGCTGCGCTGTGGCTCCTGCTCTCATAAAGCTTGCATTCCTGCTGGGTAAAATGGCATGAAATAAGAAATTTTACTTGAGAAGAGTAAAATTAAAGGCAGGGACATGCAGGTTACCATGCTGGCCTAGTGAGAGGGAATCTCATAGTCCTCATCACATCCCTGACCTTCTCTCCATCCCCACGCCTCGCACAGGATAGGGGATGCCTCTGAGGACATTTACTTGGTCATTTAAAAACCGACACATTTCATGTTTTTGGAGATTGTAAAACTGGTCTGAACACGAAAACATTCCCGGCATCCAAACTGTCTCACCAACATATCACGTCGATATATTTCCAATTCTCTCATTTCAAAGACTTACGTTATAAACTTATTATACAGAACAAAGGCATTTTCCAAGTTTCCTTCTTCCAGGTACACGGATGCCATCCTCTCCATCTCTACTCCAGATCGGAAGTAGCGGCGCGGAGTGATGTCCTCGCTGATGGTGATGTTACAACCAAGCTTGCTGAGGGCTCGGACCCGCTCCTCCGGGCTCAGGGACACGTCCGTGTGGTCGGGCATAGCAGCTAACTTTTTCTGCAAAGCAAAGTTTCAACCTCTGATTATAAGAAGAAATGAATCTGACTGAAATGATGGATGTATTCTTTGTCCTAAACACCTGACACCAATATCTAAGGAAAGCTTTTCATAAGACTTAATAAGATGATGAAAGCAACGTCTTTTTCCTTTAACATATGATCTACACACACAAAAAGATGCACATCTCCAAGGATGAATATACTTTTATTTTCCTTTTTTGAGGGTAGATCTCTTTTAGGTTTTAGAGCACAATTATGTGGCAGTTCCTGGTATGCAAATGTTGAAGGTCATTTCAAGTGAAATATCATTGATTCTTTTTCTTCATGGGCGTTTCCATCCTGGGCCATGGGAAGCAGACCAAGCAAAGGATTCCTGCCAGGGGAGGGCTCGTGTCCTTCTACTCCGAAGGGTCTCCAAGATACAGCTATGAGGACTCAGCTCTGTCCCAGAACATATCTAGTTTAATAAGGAGATTCCAGGGCCTCCCTGCGTCTTTACCGAGTGAATAGAACTCCACAGGTAAGTCCCAGAGAAGCCTTTCCTTGCATATGGTCACCTGCCTCCCCCCCCCTTTTTTTAACATTAAGACTCTCAGACCTCCACATAATAGTAATTACACTAATTCATCCCTGACTGCAAAAATAATAAAACATTATGAAGAAAAAGTCAGCGATATGAATATATTTGTATTTTATTAATAAAAACAGCATCCAGCCAAAACCGGTTTGGCTCGGTGGATAGAGAGTCGGTCTGCGGACTGAAAGGTCCCAGGTTCGATTCGGTCAAGGGCATGTACCTTGGTTGCGGGCACATCCCCAGTAGGGGGGTGTGCAAGAGGCAGCTGATTGATGTTTCTCTCTCATCGATGTTTCTAACTCTCTATCCCTCTCTCTTCCTCTCTGTAAAAAATCAATAAAATATATTAAAAAAATAAAAATAAAAACAGCATCCGTACACATTTGGAAAAACACAACATATACACATTCAAGGTAATAATTCAATTATTCGGGAGAAAGTGCTCCCGAAAGGCAAAAAGGTCAGCAAGTTTTTGTTTGTTTGTTTTCTGTTAAAGGCCATACAGCACCTATTTTAGGCTTTGCGGGTCATACTGTCTCCACCTCAGCTATTCAGCTGTGCTGGTGTGAAAGCAGCCACACGTCATGGTATTTAACACAACGATCCTGGCTGTGTTCCAGATTTTTACTGACAAAGACAAGCAGATGAATTGGGCCCTCAGACCACAGTTTGCGGACCCCTGCTTTAGGCCAGTGCTTCCCTGTGCCAGCAGCATCAGCATCCACCAGGCTTCTCAGAAATGCAAATTCCTAATAGGCCCCACCTCATTTCCACAGACTCAAAGCCTCTGGAGATAGGCTGGAAGTTGTAACCGGTTTCCCAGAGGCCCTTACGCATGTGACAGTTTGAGAAGCACTGCTTTAGACCACTCTACCAGTTCCTGACGCTCCAAGAATCGAGTTATCCCAGAACAAATTTAGCTTCCCAAGTCTCTCTCAGGTTGTCAGAGGGTAGGTTGCAATTCTCACTACGGTGTGGGCGGAGCATTTGATTAAGATCTGTAGAAAATTTAAAAAGAAATCAAAATAGACATAGTTTTAGTCCGGCCATGAATTATTGATCCAGTCTTCAGGAGCCAGGTGCAGTGAATTAGATTCCTGGAGTTTTTCCAAAGCCATCTGGTCTACCTGGGTGGTAATTTTATAGCAGATAGAATCCTAGAGACCTGGAATGACTCTTGCTTCTAGAGGTTTAATATATAACCAGAGAGCCATACATAAACTGGGTTTCTCAGGGCCATCTGGTCTACCTGGGTGGTAATTTTATAGCAGATAGAATCCTAGAGACCTGGAATGACTCTTGCTTCTAGAGGTTTAATATATAACCAGAGAGCCATATATAACTGGGTTTCTTCATGCCTCTTGCACTTTCTATCACTCTTTTGACTCGGCCTGCAGTAATGTGGGCGTGTTTCCTCCTCCCTGTTTGTTTCTCCCCAAGGATGCTCTCAGGGCCTGGGCTCCCCACCCTGGAGGCCTCCAGCTATCCCTCCTGTGACTGGGTGGGGAAGCCAGTTCAACTTAGAGCAGAAGGGAAAAGAAGACATGTCAGTCTCCCAGATCAGTCTTGACTGTGAATAGGCAGACTATATCACCTCCATGGCCCTGTTTTGTACTCTGTGCCTTATGACAATTGGAAACAACATTTTTAATGTTCCTTTACTCCTCATAAGTATGACCCGTTGTGTGTAGAGGGTATGCAATATACTGCTGCTCTCAGGGTTACCCACAGGGCTGCAGTGAGTGTCATCAGGAGGGAGGGTAGGTAATGATAACTTCCACTTATCAAGCCCCCGCGATAGGTTGGGGACATTAAAAATATTGTTTCCAATTGTCATAAGGCACCGAGTACAAAAACAGGGCCATGGGGGTTATATAATGTGCCTATATTCACGCTCGAAGACTGATCTGGGACACAGAATAAGCCCATGTGATCCCAAGGTCCCTGTTATTTCCTCTCCTGCACACGCTTCCTCTAAGATGTAACTAGAGAAAATGTGCACGGTGTTGGGCTGAAAGTGGAAAAGCGAGAAAAACAAGCGTTTCAATCATGCAGACATTTACACAAGATCCCAAAGCAACACTTAGGTGTTAACTCTAAAATGTTTCCCTCGGTCATTACCACACAAGGTAAGCCTCCACTTTTTATCTGCAAAGCTGAGGCCCAATGAAGTGGTAGATAGACCTGCTGCAAAGTCAACTTTGACATTCTTCTCAAATAGTGTGTTCTGCGAAAGGACTACACTTCTAGAATCTAAGCGGCTAAAGCAGCACTTCACAATCATGTGGGAAAAAATTATTTTTAATTCTAGCAAAGATGGCTTTATTAGTCACTTCCTCAAAGGAGAGGACCACACAGATGGATGATAAATGACAAGTGCTAAACTTCTTGAAGTAACTGTGATTCATTTCACATTTGGTTTGTTTCCGTTCCCCTTTTTGGGTTTTCCAACCATATGTAAAATAGCAGTTGGTGCTTCTTACCAGAGAATTCACAGTAAATGGCTGGTCCATGGCGTTCTGTCTCCAAAATGAGGGTGTTAAGTGTTTCTTCTCAATCACTTCATCTGTCTCAAAAACAAAAAAGCAGAGCTTAGATTATTTTTTTAATAATTTTATTTTATTATTTACTTTTAATTTCATATTTTTATTGATTTCAGAGAGGAAGGGAGAGGGAGAGATAGAAACATCAATGATGAGAGAGAATCTCTGATTGGCTGCCTCCTGCATGCCCCCACTGCGGATCGAGCCTGCAACCCTGGCATATGCCCTGACAGGGAATCGAACCATGATCTCCTGGTTCATGGGTTGAGCTCAATCACTAAGCCATCCCGGCTGGGCTCGGGTTATTTTTTTAAAGAACTCCTGCCTCAAATCTAAACCTTGAGGGTTATGTCTGCCTCAGAAGAATATGAACAAACTGAAGTAACTTTAATAATCTCAGTTTTTTAGAGCGACCGACCATTGGAAATAAATTCCTGAAAATACAAAACTGCAGGTGGCTATGGTTTTTTAAATGTGGAGGTGTGAAGACAATTAATTATTGCTTAGCACCCAGAATGAATCTGCTGGGCATTATCTTACTCTGAATTCTATGCAAGGTTATTAAGTGGGTTTACCTTCTTCCAAGTGAGAAAGATCATAGTGGTTAAGAGTATGAACTCGGGGGTCATGGACTCCTTGTTTAAGTCAGTCTGGGCTTAAACTAAGCCCTACCTACTATGGAAGTAGAGTTCTAAGATGACTCTGGGATTCCTGTCCCTTGGTATCCACGGGTTAACTCCCATAACCTTGAGTGTGGACAAGACCTGTAACTGGCATCTAATCAATAGAATATAGCAAAGGTGATGTGATATTCCTCTCATGTTTATATATGTTGTAGGGCAAAGATGAAGAGATTTTGCAGCTATATTAAGGCCCCTAATCATATGATGTCACGTTAACCAGAAGGGATATTCTCCTGGGTGATCCAGACATGATCAGGTGAGACCTTTCAAAGAGGGAGACACTCTCCTGCTGGCCTTGAGGACTCAGCCATGAGTTCCACAGCTGCAGGGCAATGAATTCTGCCTATAACCCCGTGGGTTTAAAAAAGGACCCCAAGACTCAGATGAGACCCTTACCCTGCTGGACACCTCCATTGCTGCCTTGTGAGACCCCAAGCAGAAGACCTAGCTATCCCCAGACTCCTGACCCACAAAACTCTGAGATAATAAAGTGATGAAGCTGGTGGTGATTTGTAAAGCAGCAATAGAAAACAAATTTGTTAATTGTGTGACTGCAGGTAAGTTATCTGCCCTTTCTGTTCATCTGAAAAATGGGGTAAATAATAGTACCTCTGTCATGCAGTTGTGATGAGGATTACATGAGTTAGCATATAAAGTGTTTAGAATAGTCCTTAGCACACAGCCAATATCCTATAAATCTTAACTATTATTAGAATCTTTATTTTGCAGTTGAGGCAACTGAGGCTCAGAGATGTTAAGTGAATATGCCCAAGTTCAAAGAATCACTCAAACGTGAGCCTCCTTCTTCTTTATGGTAGTTTAGGTCAAGCTTTGCATCACCCCTTCCTACTTCTTCTAAACGTATTTTGGCCTGTATACGCCACTAGTCACTGATGTGATGACGGACACAGACCTCCTCGTCAGCTCCTCATTTATGAAATGAGAGGGGTAAGCCACATTCTCTCAAGTTATAACATTCTGTGATTCTAGAAATCTCAGAAGTAGATCATTCAACCCATCTGTCATTTTTTTGGCCTAAATCCATGGCTGAAAAACCCTTCAAGGAAAGTCACACAGCATATTCTAGATTTGCCCCTTCCTTCTCTCCGGGGATCCCTGGAGATCTAAGCTTGCAAGTTGCAGAAATGCACCAGAAAGAAATAACCTGGAGGGTCATGGTCACAGTGTAGTTTAACACCCAAATTAATTCAGGCACCATTGAATGTAGGCAATCCCATTTGGGGAATTACCACCACTCAGTGAGAAGAAATAAACCAGGAAAAAAAAAAAAAAGACATTACAAGTGTTAAAGAGACAGAACAAAGAGGCTTTTGGGGAATTTGGAGCTGGGTGGGAAGAAAATGGAACAAAGAAATACTAGTCATTGATTAGGGCCTTGCAAAACCTTCTGGGGTTACTCAGATCTTTAAACAGAAAACAAATCATTTAAGAAGTTGGAAACATAAGAACCAGTGATTCTTAAATTTTACTTTATCTAAAAATTACATAAACCTGGGACTTTTTGTTTTTATTTTATTTTCCCTTTTTAAATCTTTATTGTTGAAAATATTACATACTAGTATGTCCTCCCTTTCCCCCGTTGTAACCTAGGACTTTTTACAAATGCAGTCTCCTAGAACTCCCCCACAAGGTTCTGAACCCATCAGTTGTAAGCCCACCAATAGGCACGACATGTTAGGATGTGGCCCAGGTGATTTTGACACAGGAGGTTTCCAAACAATCCTTCCAGAGACACTGCATTTGAGAGTGTATCAAGCAGGATTCTTGTAAGTAAAAGCACTGATTCCTGAATTCAGAGGATAATGGAAAGATCACAAATTTCCAGGAAGAATATTGTAGGTTAACTGTAATTGGAAAATAAAAAATTATTTATAAAAAAAAAATTTCCAAGAAGACCAGAGAAACCGGGCTTGGAGGCTACATATCCAGGAAGATCACCCCAAATCACACACCCCTGATCACCCTGCCAGTTGCCCCACAGATTGGCCATGATGGCTGGCCAGGCCTATGGACCCTACCTGTGCACAAATTCCGTACACTGGGCCTCTAGTTAGCTTCATATTGTTACTGAAACATTATTTGCTTTTTACCATAAACCTCTAACAATTGCATAGTGGAGATTTCCAGAGGTTCAAGTTCATGCAATGCTTACTTGAATATGCCTCTAAATGTCTGTTTTAGCTTTTAATATGGTAAATATAGATATGAATATGAATATAAATATATATAACCCATACAAAGCTTTTTAGTGTCCTTAGCAATTTTTAAGAATGAAAGGGGTCCCAATACCAAAACTGCTGCTCTACACCAACTATGCACACAAACACACAAAGCAAAACAAAACAGAGCATGCTACTCCAATCTAACCAGACACATAGAAGAATCTAAAAGAGGCAAAAATGAATGTCAAGTGCCATCTTCCATTTGTGCTACTGGGGTCTGCTAACATAATTAGAAAACTGAACGTACAGTAAGAGATACCTTACCTCATACAACCTGAGGCCCATGGGAGCAAATGCAACACTGCTGCCTGTTCTGCAATACCCATTCTCTTTTTCTAATATAAAAATATATATTTTTAGCTGCTATAAAGCCACCCAGGTAAAACCTACATTTTCCACATCACCAAACTCGGGCCAATGGGGTATGAATAGAAGTCTGGATCCTACCCTTTAAAGGAAGGGACATGGCCTTCTCCATCGCCCTTGGCCTTCCTGCTGGCTGGAATACTGCCACACAGGTGAGCCATCCTCAGTCACCAGGAGGGGCCATGGCAAAGCAAGAAGAGAAGGGGAGTGGTCTAGTTTGCTTGCACGCAGACCAGTATGACAGAGACGAATTTCCATCTTGTCCAATACTTTGTCTTTGTTTAGGCAGCTGTATCCTGACACATGCAATAAGTTTAACCTAGAAAGGATGATTCAGTGCAACTCAGGGAGACTATTGCCAATACAGATAATGAAATACACATCTTCCCTAACCCCTCCCACCTCAGCACTAAGCCTGCCCCGCCTCCCTCCACACCTTTGGCCCAGGTACAGGGAGAAGCAGAAATATCCTCACTTCCTCCTTCCCTCCCACAGCGCCCCTGAGACCTGCCCAGCCCGGGAGATCCCACTTATCCATCCAGAAGTTTCACTTCTTTAGAACCAGTATCACATAATCCCTCAAACATAACAGATATAAGCTACAGTCCCAAAGGCAATATTTGGTCATTATAAAGGTTTAATTTAGCTGTTACAGTAAACTTAAAATTTTTAGTTTGTTATTAAAATTTAAAAATTGGGAGATTCATACAAAAATTCAGATTTCAGCTTCTCTTAAAAAATATTATATATATCAGAGGATCTGGCACCACTGGGCCCAGTATCTGGAACATTTCATTGTTATTATTTATCTTCTATCCTGCATTTAGAACAGTGCCTGCTACTTGGTAAGGGCTCAATATATATTTGTTAAATTAATGAATGAAGAAGCAATTTCCTTAAAGTCTACAGTATACTTCCCATCACATTCCCAGGCATGTAATACAAGCTTAGTAAATATTTTGCTCTAGATCCATGCTAAAATATGTCCTTCCCCACCCAAATGCACCAGTCTTTAAAAACTTATAGGTAGCTCACTTAATTCTCTCAATACAGGTTTATTCGTTGTTTCAATCACATATTCATTCAACAAACATCCATTGTCCACCTAGGATGTGCCAGGCATTGTTCTAGGTATGTGGAGCATGGATTAAGTTTGCACGATTTCTGCCCTTGTGGAGTCTACATTCTGGTCAGGAGAGACAGGTTAACAGTAAACATTTTGAATAAATAAAGTACATAGTAAGTTAGAAGATAATGTGTCCTCTTGAAAAAAGAAAGAGTGGAGACGGGAATGGTGGGAAAAGAAATCAGAGAGGCAAGGAAAGTAAGGAGGCCTTACAGATCAACATTCAGACTTTCACTGTACTTGGAGTGAAATGGGGAGCTATTAGGGTGTTGAGCAAAGGTGTGATATAAATGACATTATCATTTACAAAGAGACCTGTGGGTGTGCTGGTGAGAATAGACTATGGGGGCAAGGGAGGAAGCAGGATGTTAGTGGGGAGAGGTGACAGTGTCTTGGGTGGGACGGGGAGGTGCACAGCAGTGGATCAAGCCAGATGCTGGCAGAGCTGACTTCTCTAGCTCCTCACACTTCAGCAGCTATGGTGTGATAAACTTCAGGTGTAAGGGAGAAACAAGATGCCCAGAGAACACCAAAGGCAGGAGGAAAACACTCAACATCAGGCAGGAATAAAACATAAATTCTCTTTTCTCAGAGGAGGCTTGACGTGCGCTGGGGCACAGAGCACAAAGGCAGCGTAGCGAGTCAGCCTGGGTGTGAACGTGGGCCCTGTAGCTACTTGCTAGTCATCCTTACTAGACCCTCCCAGCTCACTTTCCTCATTCCCATGCCGGCTCATCACACCTGCTTCATCACTCCAGCGTGGTGTACGCTAATAGAAAACATTCATCAGGAATGCCTGATTGAATGTCAACCTGCTCCTCACTCTCCACCCCCAGTACAGCCCACATTCCTGATGTGATAACATCTGCACTACAGCCTGGGACACATTTAACCTGTTAAGTACCCCTAGCGAGTGAAGTTCCCTTTGTTTTAGAGCTTCCTGTCTTGTTGCCTTTATCTCTAGCCTCTTTGCCTCACTGTAGCCTCTGAAGACACAACCATTTTCATCTTTAAATATCCTTTTAAAGAGGAGTAGGGAAGCTCTAGCTGGTTTGGCTCAGTGTATAGAGCATCGGCCTGCGAACTTGAGTCCCAGGTTCGATTTCCCGGTCAAGGACACATGCCCGGATTTCAGGATCGAACCCCAGTTGGGGGCATGCAAGAGGCAGCCGATCAATGATTCTCTTTCATTATTGATGATTCTATCTCTCTCTCCCTCTTCCTTCCTGTCTGAAACCAATAAATATATTTTTTTAAAAAATTAAAAAGAAGAGTAGGGGAGTGTCTGCTTCCTGTCAATCCTCACATACAAGGCCTTGGGGAACCAAGCCCGGAGGAGATATCCAGACCATATATCCACAATGAGCACACAAAGGACAACCCCTCTATGCCCCGTGGAGTCAGCCAACAAGTAGCTCCTGGAACCAACTGAGCAGTTCCCCGAGGGGCCCAGAGGGCATGTGGCAAAAATGAGTGTGGTCCACGAGTGGCCTGCGAGGGGCAGGAGCCCTCTCCAAAGTGCCATTTCACAGCTCTGAGCTGATGAAAGTTCTCTTCCTGCGCCCTCACAGTGGCACAGCCCAACAGCAGAATCCTTTGTCGCGGGGTCCCAATCTGATGTCTCCGTGTCCCAACTTCCCCCAAGGAAATGTGGAGGCAGCTCGGCAGTTCAGCCTCTAAAAACCAGCAGCAAATAACGCCAGGACAGAACAGCGAGAAAAATATCTGGGTGTGGCCCAGTGTGTATGGTGTGACCCTTTTAGCTTTTCTTCCTTTCTTTTTAAATACCTTTTTGGTGGCTGAGCTCAGAACCCTGACCCACTTTCACACCCAAAGCCATATTTCCCGAATACAGAGAAGACACTTGCAGGCTGTGAACAACCTCCCTAGAGACCAGAGAAGAGCCAGCGAGACTTCGCCCAAACGCGTCACCTTCTCCCTGGCACTCTGTCAACCTGAAGGCTGTGGTGAACTGGATCAGCAGGTGAGGGAGGCCAAACACCTCATGCCACCCCCTGAAGTCTCATTCTAATTGGCCAACCAGCAGCCTTCCTTTACCCCACTGGGTCAGAGTTCGTGCTGACCTTGGTGCCAGGTACTGAGCTGGAAATAACAAAGGAAGTTGTCATAACGTAGACTGTGGCTGCAGTGATCTAACCTGATGTGGATAAAGGGAGGTAGAATGTCATTCTCCCACTTTAAATGACAGGCAGAAAGAAGGATCTCCTGAGTCATGTTCTGACAGATGGGGACCTGCTTTAGGGAAAAAAAAATGACCTGTGCGGCTCATCGTGAAAGATTTAAACATTCAGTTCGTAAGTCAACGGTCACTTTGATGTTTTTAGACTCAATGCCATTCGATTTTTTTTAATGAGATGATTTAATTAATATGCCTAAGAAAACACTGGAAAATAAATTTTAGGTGTAAGGGAGAAATTCATATCTGTACACACTTACTTTGCCATCTTAAATCCATTGGCGCATGTTCCTTTTGTTATCCTGTTTGTTGAAATACTAAAATTTCCTGGAAATTATGTGTTCTAAAGAAAAGCCACCCATAAGCCGCTAAGATTCTAATGTACATGCTTTCCTTTTCATTGCAATTTGCTTTTAAGAAAATGCTATCCAAAAGTCATCTAATTCAATGAAGCATGAGTCAGAAATAAATTTTTAAAATAACATCATCTTCTTGCCTGCCAGTCGCCTGAAGCTCAGAGATGAGGTCAGTCCTTAGGCATTATTAATGAGCTTTATTTAATTTTCATGCATTTTCTAAGGACAGGACTTCAACAAGATGAACTGAGTCCAGCACTACGATTGAAAAGCAAAAGCTCTCCTGGAACACTTCTCATTTAGTGCCCCTCCCCTGACCCCCAACCGCAGAGAACACCAAAAGCAGGAGGAAACCAAAGGCACCCTAAGTGAACACCAAAGGCATCCCTAACTGTCCCACACGCTCCCGGAGCCAGCTGCGTTCACATTCTCAGTCGTGCCCTACACCTGCGGTCGGCAAACGGCGGCTCTCGAGCCACATGCGGCTCTTTGGCCCCTTGATATTTTAACAAAGGCCAGCTTAGGAGGAACCTTATTAAGTTAGTAACAATGTACCTACCTATATAGTTTAAGTTTAAAAAATTTGGCTCTCAAAAGAAATTTCAGTCGTTGTACTGTTGATATTTGGCTCAGTTGACTAATGAGTTTGCCGACCACTGCCCTACACAATCTCTTCAACGCAGTGGACAAAAGCAAAAGAGTCTGTGTCCATCCATGACCTTCCCAGCCGTCCATTTCTAAACCCTTAATCAGCAGGTGGCGGTCTGCTGGTCCTCTTTGCTCACTACTCACCCCTTTCCTGTTTTCCTTCCCCATAGCTGACATCCCTCTACTTTAATGTTAAGTTTCCTCCAAGTGATTCCTAGACGATCTACCCCATAATTACTTGGTGGAAGAGGAGAGTGGTTATTACAAGAAACAGATTCCTAGGCCCCAGCAAGTCAGACTTTCTGGGAAGGGCGTCCCATGAGTCTCTAGTTTGATAAAACTAGACAAAGCCGCCCCGGAGACCTCTATGCACATTAAAACTTGAGACTCCCTCTAACAGAAAAAAATTTCTCTAAGAGTGTTACAAATTACTCCCAAATACCTGGCCTTGGTCAGCTGAATATTTCCTACTTTAGAACAAACTCTGGCCTTGGCTTCAAAAAGTAGACATATTTCCTTTTTCCTCCCATTTACCTTCACCCTGCATCTCAACTATTAATTTTTGTCTTTCCTCTTAACATACTTTTATTCCGTAAGACACCATTTTTTTTTCTTCATGTTTCAAGTAAAGCTTAACCTGAACTTTAGCACTATGTCTTTAAATGACCTCCATCCATTTCCACCAGGACATCCAACTGATTTCTCACTCACTATGTTACAAGGCTGCATATGTCTTTCTCACAAATACAGCTAGTACCAAATAAATTCATTCATTCATGTCTTTATCCAAAATAACTTATTAAGCACCTACTTTGTGCTAGCAGCTAGTGATACAATGGTGAGCAAAGAGATAGACAGTATCTGATCTCATAAAATTTACATTCTTTTTTTAAAAAAATATATTTTATTGATTTTTTTACAGAGAGGAAGAGAGAGGGATAGAGAGTTAGAAACATCGATGAGAGAGAAACATCGATCAGCTGCCTCTTGCACACCCCCTACTGGGGATGTGCCCGCAACCAAGGTACATGCCCTTGACCGGAATCGAACCTGGGACCCTTGAGTCCGCAGGCCGACGCTCTATCCACTGAGCCAAACCGGTTTCGGCATAAAACTTACATTCTGCTAGAGGTATGGGATGGGACAGATAGGTATAAATATACTAAACAATTATCTGCACCATTATCTCATTAAAACAGTGGTAACTGCTACAAAGACAAAATATGGGCAACTTTTAAACATGTTTTTTATTGATATTTAGAGAGATAGAAAGGGAAAGAGAGACATAGAAACATCAGTTGGCTGCTGCTTCCTGCATGGTCCCCACTGGGGATCAAGTCTGCAACCTGGGCATGTGCCCTGACTGGGAATCAAACCTGTGACCTCTTGGTGCCTGGGTTGATGCTCAACCCCTGAGCTACACTGGGTGGGAGAAAAAAAAGATTTTTTAAATACGCATTTCTGTTGAACAAGCAATTTCAATTCTAAGTTTTCTTCATTGACTATCCTACCCAAGTAATTCTCATTCTCTCTCTCTCTCTCTCTCTCTCTCTCTCTCTCTCTCATTACAGCATGGTTTAAAAATATTAACATTTTGGAAATAAAATTAAATAGCCATCAGAAGGGGGTTATTTAAAATAAAGAATCTCTACTTGTATGTATATTCATAATCAGTGGACACAGGCAGTGGGGTGGTGAGGGCCTGGGGAGGGGGAGCAGAGGGCAGGAGCAGGCTAGAAGAGGTTAATGGGGGGGAAAAGGAGGAATTATGTAATACTTTCAACAATAAAGATTAAAAAACAAACAAACAAGAATCTCTATGGTGGGTGAAGCCATGAGAAAGGACTTACATCCATACTCAATGAATCAGAAAGTTGTTCAACTTAGAGCATTAAGTGAAAAAAAGCAAGTTGTAGAATAATATAAAGTACTAGAGGCCTGGTGCATGAAAATTCATGCACTGGAGAGAGGGTCTCTCAGGCCGGCCTGTCCCCTCTCACAGTCTGGGAGTCCTCAGGGGTGGGAGGCGATCCACGATCAGGGGAAGGCAATGCCCCATCACACCTCTGCTGCTGCCACTGCTGGCAGTGCAAGCCTTGGCCAGGCCCTGGTTACCTGAGCCTCGGGCGGCCCTGGGCGGATGGGCAGCCGCCATCTGAGGCTTGCCTGTGCCTTGGGCATCAGCTGGGCAGCCGCCATCTGAGGCTTGACTGCGCCTCAGGCATTGGCTGGGCAGCCACCGTCCAAGGCTTGCCTGCACCTCAGGCTGGCCCTGGGTGACTGGGGGGCTGAGGGGACTTGGGGACTCCAGAGGCAGGCACACAGAGCGGCTGGACCCACCTGGGGGTGGGCCTGGCCGTGTCATGCGCCTGCCACCCTGGCAGGGCTGAGGGGACTGGGCACCATCATCTTGTGTCTATAGGTGCTACCATCTTTGAGGGTGTGGCAGTCAATTAGTATATTCCTTCCTTATTGGCTGCGGGTGCCACCATCTTTGTGAGGGTGTGACAGTCAATTAGCATATTCCCTCTTTATTAGATTGGATGACTCCATCCTATAATACATGTATTTAATGTATATTGGCATTTGCAAGAAAATAGTCCAAACAATGTATACTGAATTTTTCTCTGCTGTTCTCTTAAAAATGGAATCATGAAGGATTTCACATTCAGTTCATTTCTGTACAATTTGTTACAAGCGTGTTTCACTTCATAATCAGACAAATTACACTTTTTAAGCCTATAAGTTTTGTGTAGGTAGCTCCAGATTTGAAGTCTAGCCCTGCCACATCTGTGTTTCCAGATATGTGACTTTTGATAAATAATTGAGTCTGTTTCTCTGATCTAAATTGAGAATAATTGCGTCCCCCTTGCTTTGCAATATTGTTAAGGCAGTTTAGTTGTAGTAGCTATTCAAGGGCTAAATCCAGAGGGGCTGGTCTGGCCTGTTGGTTGAGCTGGGTGGTCTTAGTGTCACACCCTGCACATGCAGTTGCTGGAAATAGAAACATACCGGCTACAGATCTGGAACACAGAGCCAGAGAACCTTGCTGCACAAACCCTTCAAAGTCAGTCCTGCCAAATTCAAGGCTCTAATTGCTCACCTTTTTTCCCTCTGGCCTTTATGATGATAAATCAGTTGGCTTTGCCCATGTGTTCCTTAATCCTCTGATCTGGACCAGGTACTGTATGTCCCTAGCTCCGATGTAATGCTTATTTCATCAGGTTAGCTCTCTGTTCCAAAATGCATTCTGGTAACCGAGTGCCTACAGAAAGAGTTATAAAAACCCTCACAAGCCCCTCAGGGTCAGAGATCTGACCTTTTTTCTTGTGCATTACTAGACTTCATTTTCCACTGTCCCCCAATATATGTCTTCCCCTACTTCCTTTTTTTGATCAAACACTTTATGCCCTATCCTAACATCTGCCATTCTCTCTAAAAATTCCCACCAGCCCTGTGGTTTTCTGAATCTGTCCATCAAAAAAACAGGTGTTAATAAGAAAATGAAACAAGTATAGAGTGCTGTAGAGAGCGCCTGGGAAGGCACATGGGCATTTCTGTAATTATTGTCAGCTGAATCCAGTGGCATTGGCAGAGCCATGTCCTGGAAACACGCTTTGCCAGAGGCAGGAGTGTTGTCAGCTTGACCTTCAGCCCAGGTGCCAGGGCGTGGGTTTTGTTATTTAAATCCAGCCAAGCACCAGGAATGAATACCACGGGGGCCCATCCAAGAATGCGAATAATCTCCTTTGTCTTGACTTTTAGTAAAACTTCCTGTTTTTTGCTATATAAAATAAACATGCTGTATTGGCTCTGGGTCCTTGTCCCTGTCAGAGGACAGTAGTCCCACCCGGCCCCAGCTTTTCCCTTCTATCTCTGTGTCTGTCTCTTTCATTTTCTCAATTCCCAGCAGCCCCTTACTCAGGAACCGGACTGCTCTCTAGCCACGCTGGACACAGAAAAGAGAGAAATATTCACAGAGTGCCATTATGAAAACTCCAAGGCAGCATTGATGTGTATGTGATTACATGAATATGTCTATGGAAATCAGGAGGTAAAATGCAGAAAGGATAACAAAAGCAGCACAAATCTGAATATAAAATTAGAGTTAGCTCTTACCTAGGTTTTTTCAGTGTGGTTTAAGTAACCACCTGTATCAAAAATCCTTCGAGAAGGTGGTCAAAATAAAGGCTCCCAGGCCTCACCCAAATTTACTGAATAATCTATGGGGGTGGTATGGAAGATATTTTGTTTTATTTTTGGGGGGCGGGAGGACCAGTCTGAGAAGCACTGCCCTAGTTACCTTTCTAAGGTTTTCAATAACATTATATTTGCCAAAGAAAAATAACCTTTATGTCGTAACAGTGATGGTCATTTACATTTCTTTCAAATCCTACATTTTAATCTATTGAGTTATTTCTTAATTGAGAAAATAAAGTTCCACACCCACTAACAATTCCAATTGATTTTCACCTTTTTATTTATTTTTCTTAACGTACTATATTGATTCAGTTTCCAGTTTCTCTGCCCCGTGGAACAAAATCAGAAACATATGCAGGACTTACTCCAGGCCTCTCTTTTCATTTGTTCCTCTTCTCAAAGAAAACTTACCTTGGGGGACAGTTTACAAACCAACGTTGCAAGAACAAAACAGATTCGAAAAGAGCTAGAGTCCATCCACCAGAAGACTGAAGCAGAAAGGGCTCTCTTCTCGATGGTCGAAATGCTTATTTCCGGTATTTAAAACTATGGCTCCAGCAACAGGAAAAATACAATCACATGGTCCTTAGCTGAGCTGAATTTAACCAAGATCAGCATTACTGATTATAGTCTTTCTTCCACCTTTAATTAAAAGGCGCACAATTGCCCAGCCATTGAAGTTTGAAATGTAACACTATCAAAAGGCACCCACACCGGAGTTTCTCTCTGAACCCAGAAAAAGGCGAAACAGGCAGGCAGTGTTCACCCCGAGCCAGAGAGGGTTCAACATGAGTCATCACTGGCTTCCTGTTTCCAAATTCTCCCAGACAGTCATCAAATCAAACAATCAGAATGAATACTAGTAAGCTGTGATGGGTCCCTGGACAGTTAGGTCTTAGATGAACTCTTACTGAATCTGCGGTTCAGTCACTATGATGCCACTGAAACATAAGTATAGCACACGTTTAAAGAACAAAACACCAAATTCACCAAAACTCAAATTCTATTATCCTTAATCAAGTTTAAACTCACTAAATTTTTAAAAATTTATCTTTATTGGTGAAAGAATTACATATGTCCCCTTTTTCCTCCCCACTGACCCTCCACCCTGTCCCCAACCCTCTCCCCAGGCCTTTACTACACTATTGTCTGTGTCCATGGGTTATGCATATATGCATGTAAGTTCTTTGGTTAATCTCTTCCCACCCAACCCCTCCCCGCCTTCGGTCTGAGTTTGGTCACTCTGTTCCATGCTACTATGTCTCTTTCTATTTTGTCATCAGTTTATTTTGTTCATTAGATTCCACATATGAGTGAGATCATCTGACACTTGTCTTTCTCGGACTGGCTTAGTTTGCTTAGCATAATACTCTCCAGGTCCCTCCATGCTGTCTCAAAGGGTAAGAGATCCTTCTTTTTTATGGCTGCATGGTATTCCATTGTGTAAATGTACCACAGCTTTTTTATCCACTCATCTACCAGAAAGAATATATGCACCTCTATGTTCATAGCAACACTATTAATAATAGCTAAGATCTAGAAACAGCCCAAGTGCCCATCAGTAGAGGAGTGGATAAACTCACTAAATTTAAAAACAGTTCCTTGACAAGGAATTGAAGTTTAGTTAAATAATAACGTGTAATTTACAAAAAAGGTAAAACAAAGGATGCACATCATATTTTAAAGAGATTTGAACATTTTTCTTCAACTAAATAGTCATGTTTTACTCACAAACTTTACATAAGACCAAGAAAAGCTTTTGCTTCCTTAGAAAAAAACAATACTAGTTACACATTTCTGAAAGTTATTTATGAGAACAAGAAATAATATAAGGACTAAAATAATGTTAAAATATTAAAACTGATGATGGCATATTCCATCTTAAAGCAGCATTGGGGGAATTAAGAATTTTGTATTATTGGTTGCTGTAGCAGCCTTCCCACCTATGATTAAAATCTGGCCTCTTATAACTAAGACATAATTACTTCAATAAGTCTAAGAACAGCTAAAATTTACTCTGCGGTTACTCTATAAAACATTCTGAATAAACACAGTTATAAAATGTCATCATAACTCCACTGTCAGTCATGAATGGGAGATATATAAGATTCTAGGAGTGTGGAGAGAGGTGGATGGCATAGAAGTTTTTCAGAATACTGATACCTGCCCAGTAATTTAATGTACACATATTCATTGGTAACATTTCTCCTTATACCCAGTCATTCTTTATATATAATATAAATGTCTCCCTAATATAATGCATTACATATTATATATAACATATAATGTATACATTATATCATGTATCTACACTAATAAAAGAGAAACATGCCAAAACTGGTTTGGCTCAGTGGATAGAGCGTCGGCCTGCGGACTAAAAGGTTCCAGATTAGATTCCGGTCAAGGGCATGTACCTTGGTTGTGGGCAAATCCCCAGTAGGGGTTGTGCAAGAGGCAGCTGATTGATGTTTCTCTCTCATCGATGTTTCTAACTCTCTATCCCTTTCTCTTCCTCTCTGTAAAAAAATCAATAAAATATATTTAAAAAAAAAAGAGAGAGAAACATGCAAATTGACCATCCCTCTGCTACGCCCACCAGCCAATCAGGAGTGAGTATGCAAATTAACCCAACAAAGATGGTGGTGGCCATGGAGCTGGAGCGAACAGGAGGCTTGGGTTGCCCCCAGTGACAGAGGAAGCCAAGCTTCCAGCCTGCCCTGGCCTCCGCTCAAGGAGGGGCTGGTAGGCTGGGTCACCGGGGGGCATGGCCAGCCTGAAAACGGCCCTCAGCTCCTCACCCAGGCTAGCCACACCCCCATGGGGTGAGGGTCTCTGCTGGGGGGCTTGGCCAGCCTGCAAACAGCCATCAGCCCCTCACCCAGGCTGGCCAGGCACCCCAGTGGGGACCCCCACCCTGAAGGGGGTGTGGCCAGCCTGAAAATGGCCCTCAGCCCCTCACCCACATGGCAAGGCACCCCAGCGGGACACCTCACCCTGAAGGGGGTGTGACCAGCCTGAAAACAGCCACCAGCCCCTCACCCAGGCTGGCAAGGCACCCCAGTGGGACCCCCCCCCCACATTGAAAGGGGTGTGGCCAGCTTGAAACAGCCCTCAGCCCCTCACCCAGGCTGGCCATACCTGCAAACCACCACAGGCCCCTTGCCCAGGCCACCCCATGCCCCAAAGGAACTCCCACCCTGATCCAGGACACCCTTCAGAGCAAACCAGCCGGCCCCCACCTGTGCACCAGGCTTCTATCTATGCTAATAGAAGGGTAATATGCTAATTAGACTGGGAGACCTTCCAGGAGACCTTCCAGACGTTCTTCTGGACAAAGCCATGGTGGCGGGGCCGAGGTAGAGGTGGTTAGAGGTCAAGAGGGGAGGGCAGTTGTGGGTGATCAGGCCAGGATGGGACAGCAGTTGTGGGTGATCAGGTCAGTGAGGGGGGCAGTTGGGAATGATCAGACTGGCAGAGGGGCATTTGGGGGTGATCAGGCTGGCAGCGGGGGGCAGTTGGGGAAGAGTAGGCCAGCAGGCAGAGTGGCTAGGGGCAATCAGGCAGGCAGGCAGGTGAGCAGTTAGGAGACAGCAGTCTTAGATTGCGAGAGAGATGTCCGATCCCTGAAAACCGGCAGTAGGACATCATTTGAGGGGTCCCAGATTGGAGAGGGTGCAAGCCGGGCTGAGGGACACCCCCCCCCACTGTGCATGAATTTCATGCACGGGTCCACTAATACATATATAATGTATAATACATACCTAATATAATGCATATAACATCTTCATATGATGTATGTAATATATATTATATAATTACATAATATTACATTGCACATTATTTATATAATATATAATACTAGAGGCCCGTGCACAGATTTGTGCACTGGTGGGGTCCCTCGGCCTGACCTGTGGGGATCAGGGCAAAACCGGCTCTCCGACATCCCCCAAGGAGTCCCAGATTGCGAGAGGGCACAGGCCAGGCCGAGAGACCCCACCACTGCACAATCGGGGCTGGGGAGGGACCGTGGGAGGGCTCCAGGGCATGTCCAGCCAGTCTCACCCAGTCCCGATGGGCCGGACCCCAGCAGCAAGCCAACCTACCGGTCAGAGCATCTGCCCCCTGGTGGTCAGTGCATGTCATAGCGACTGGTTGAAAGGTCAAACGGTCAGACACTTAGCATATTAGGCTTTTATTATATAGGATGAGCTATATGCTATACACTATATTAGGGAGACATACCTCCTTTTCTTCCAGCTCAGAATCACTGGGTATAAGGAGAGAGGTTACAAATTAATATGTGTTGCATATGTCAACTGCCAGGCAAAAACAAAAAATAAACAATTTTTAAAGCAAATGTAAAAACACAAAATTGGAACACTTCTTAATAAAGCACTTAATAAAAAATACCACTACAAAATACTAAAACATCAAGTAAAAATAGCAACAATTTTATACAAGAATCTCTCTGTACCTCAATTTTTAAATTTGCACAATGATACCTATTGCCTAAAGTTGTTTTATGAATTAATAAATAACAACAACAAACACATATAGCACAATTTTTTGCCAGACACTTCTAATCACTTTCCATTTATACCTATTTATTCATTTAACCCTCTCCCAAGCCTTATGAGAGGGAAATTAATATCCCTGTTAAAAGATGAGGAAACTGAGGCTCAGAGAAGTTAGTAACTTGCCCAAGGACGCACAACTAGTAAATGGCAAAAAGAATTCATGTTCCTAACTACGCCATCATCCTTGAGATGATGTGTTAAGCCTTTGCACAGTGCCTGGCGTATAGGACATGTTCAAGAACTAATATTTCTTACTAAATATCTGTCAAATGTTTGCAAGATTCTGAGGTTACACTAGGGCTCAACAGAAAAGAATGTGGGTGATGTTCCATGAATGTGGAATATGTGAATGATGACCCTTGTGCCATAGCTTTACTATCTCTCTTGCACATAAAACAAAGACTTCTGATGTCTGACTGTCTCAACTTTTTGCTTCTTCATTGCAGCCTTTCGATTAAAAATCCAACTATCATTCTCTGACACCAGATTAACACCTCCACTCCCTCCTTCCACTAATCCACTCCCCACCCAATGGCCAAAATATTCTTCCCGAAAAGATGCTTTCATCACTTAATCCTTTCAAGGAACCAGCCTTGAATTGGCCACCTTATCTAATCAAAATTCCACTCCCTGGCTTTCACAGGCCTTAGTAAAGTATGAAAGAAACAGGCCTTTAACCCTTGTTCAAGTTCCTACTAATCAAGTAAATACTGATAAGAATCGCCATGTTTCATTATGCAGAGGATATCAGTATTTGTATTACTTCAACACAGTGATAGCAATTTTTTATTGTATTTATTTTGAACATAGCCTATTAGAAAAAAAATTAAATGTTTAAGGATCTCATTTAATTTTTATTCAGAATAAAACAAGCTTGATTGGAGGACATGAACAGAAGAATGACAGACAGAAAATGTGCATTATTAATATGCATGATCATGTTAATATCCAGGCAAACTTCAGACAGCTTTCAAATCTTTAGTCCTGAAATTAGAACATGAATCATGGGCTAAATTTCTAATGACTTGGAATGGAAAGTCAGAACTATTAAAAAATAATAATAATATAAAGCATAGCACTCTTAATATCCAACATCACACAATGCAACCATTTCCAAGAGGACTTTAAAAGGCTAACTAGAGCAATTAAAACATGAATTACTGTGCTTATATAAAGGAGCTGCTTTTAATAAACATAAATTACTAAGTAACCACCAATCTTAATTAGTTCCTAAGCCAGCCAAATCAATGGACAAACACACCACGGATTCATTTAAAATTTAGAAAGAAAATCAAATGTTATGTGCTGTGAAGACTTAGTCATTTGCCAAAGGTTTCATTAGCTTTTCCATTTAGCATGAGGAGATGCTGGATTGTACTAGAAACTCATGTGGTTTGCTTAGAAATGCAAATAATTTGTGACAAAAGGCACATCCAGATTATTCCTGGATTGAACATTCTGATGTCAACTCAGGATTTTTTTTTAATGTAAACTCGCACATCCCGCTGGACAATTCACATGTTCATGGAATGAGCAAGTCAACAGGTGCCAATACAGTGCTTTTTGTTTGTTTGTTTTTATTTCGAAGGGATTGTTATTGTTCCTTGATGGAGGAAGTCGATCTTAGTTGAATATATGCATGAGCTCCAATTTGATGAAAGGTTCATATAAAGTTATGACTAAAAACAATCAATACTAGATGTGAACTAGTTAAGTTGGGAAGTAAAGACATTCTAGGCTTGTTTTTCATTTAACCAACATTTATTGAGCATCTGTGATCCATTAGCCCCGAAGGGACAGAAAGCTGACTCGAATATTTTCAGGGATGACTATGAGTCATTTTCTGCGGTGTCATTTGAAGTTCCTTATAAATCTTTCACAGGGTTGAGGAAAAAATGCTAGCTTTAGACAGGAATCCCAAATCCAGTGGATTAAACTGTCTCTAGTGTGTAAATGTGTCCTCCCAGAAGGCACCTGACATTTCCTGGGCAGCATCTACATGTTTCTTCTGGCCCTCACAGGTTGAGCAAGAATCACCAGGCCTTTCTTCTCTGTGAAAAGCAACCTCACTCCCTGGACAGAAGCTGTAAGTAGGATTGGGAAGAGTCCTTGAAGGAGGAATATGATCAAACCGGTTTAGTTAAGTCCTAGGTGCTAAATAATAATAAAAAAAGGAACTATTACTCACAGTTCTTTAACTACGTTTATCAGTCCTTCTCAGGAACCCACCCCAGAGACACTCTCCTCTCCAGAAGCAAATCTCCTCAGGAATACTGCTCCCCTCAATGTCTCTCTCTAAGCCTCACACTGGCAATCAGTCCTATGAAACAAGGCAAAAGTAGGCAAGAACTGGCCCTCAAGACCACAATATGGGCAAGAGACTAGGATTCTCTGCGTGGTCATTTAAATGATGCTTGTTTTATTTAAACAAACAAACAAAACACACAAAAAACAAGTTTCTTTTTAAAATTCCCAAGAATCAACTGATACATAAATTCCAGCTAGATTCCCAAGTGGCCAACAATGTGCTGGATAGATGCTTGAACTGAAAAGAAGCAGCCAGTTCATTTTCCAGGTAGATTCCAGTAACATTTCATGGCTTTGAATAAAGAAGCTGTAATGGAGCCAGTGGTAAACAGGAGGAGTCTATTTCTCAAAGGCATTAACTTGAATTTAAAAAAAAAAAAGATATTTATAGCTACAAAATGCTACTATAATACAGTTATAGAGTACATTTTTTGAGACTTAATTGAGCATCCATTCCACAAACATAAATAAGATTGTCCATTGAAACAAGGTCTGGGAAAAAAATAAAACCCAGTGGCTTAATCTCTATAAAACCATCATAGAAAACTATGAACAAAAACTTCACACAGAAGTCAAAAATTCAGGTGTAGCCCTGGCAAGTGTGGCTTAGTTGATTGGGTGTTGTTGGGTGCATCAAAAGGTTGACGATTTGATTCCTGGTCAGGGCACAAGTCGGGGTTTCAGGGTAGAACCCCAGTAGAGGGCACGCAGGAGGCGGCAGATCAACGTTCTGCTCTCACATGGATGTTTCTCTCTCTCCTTCATCTTTCTTCCTCTCTAAAAATCAATTAAAAAATCTTTAAAAAAAAATTCTGGTGTAATTTATCTGCTGGAACAAACCTGCTGTATTTATTACCATTGACAGGGCCTTGAACATGAAATCATAAATCAGCATCTTACTCATATTCATTATAGTTTCAGAAACTCCTTAAAACCTAGGGCTTCACTTTCTTCTTAGTGACTAACAGGATGTTTGTAAATCACTGTGCTCAGTGGAGCTTAGTTTGAAAGATGTCTGTTTTCCTAACCACCTGATTTCCAGACAGCCACCCCATCCCCAAGGCACTCAAACACTTAAGATCCTCCCCCCCGTCCCCCATATCTTCTAGATCAACTTCTGTTTCTTGAATTACCTATTACGTACGCAATTTAAAATTAAGTTTATTGGGGTGGCATTGGTTAATAAAGTGATATAGGTTTTGTAGCATTTTTCATTTCACCGTAGGCTCTTGGATATCAGCAGTGTGGGTTGTTTTAGAGAGTTCTGGAAAATTGTTCTAGTGACATTATACTTCTTGGCGCATTTCATTAAAGGTATTCAGTTAAGACGTAAACTACTCATGAATTACTTAATGTCTTAAGACAGTTGACGCTAATAAACGCCATAAAAGTAAACTTCGTCTAGAGGCATGCCACATGGCCTGCTGGGGCAAAAGGTCTGCTCTTCCAACCCTCGCCCTTCCCTCTCCACACCACGCACCCCCCCAAAGACAGTGCGCCGATCTCTTTCAGTGTCGACACCGTCTCCAACTCGGAACCAGAAACACGCTTATAGGTCACTGCCAGAGTCCCGCCCTGCCACCCAGAGCCACAGCTTCCTGCCTTCCCCATCAAGGTGAAAGGAACCCCCAGGAGCCGGCTGGGGGCGCACAGAAGCAGCGCAGACGCAGGCGGACGATCGGGGCACTTGAAGGAAGGGAAGAACCAGCAAAAAAAACATTTTCCTCCCGCGGAACAAACCCCAGACCCGACGCCGCCATCGGAAGAGGGACAGGGGCGCGCCAGGCCACCGTGCACACGGACCCGACGGGTACCCCCGCTCGTGCCGGTGCGCACTCACTCACACTCACGCTTCCAGCGCGCGCGCCTACTCACCAGCAGTCCTGCATGTCCGGAGCCCGCGCGGGGCGGCGACTGCGGCGGCTGCCCCCGCGCCTGTCGTGTGGCCTTGGCATCCGTCTGGCCGCTGCAGCCCGGGCCGCGCTGGCTTTTGCTAGAAGGCACTGCAGCCCGGCGCTATGGCCCCCCGGCGTGGAGGCGCCAGCTCGCTGGCCTCGGCCGTGCGTCCACCCCTCTCTGTGGACCGATGGAGCTTTGTTAGTTTCCCTCGCTCGGGCAGGCAGCGTGCGTTGTTCTCCTCTTCCTCCTCCCCTTCGCTGCCGGGGGCCCAGCAGCACGGGGGCGGGGCGGGGGAGGGGGGGGGGGGAGAGAGAGAAGGGGGCGATCAGAGACCTAGTAAAGCCACGCGCAGGCAGGGCTGATCCGAGTGCGCTGCAGCCGCCCCTGCAGCAGGAAAAGAAATTGTCGCTGCGATGGTCCCGGCCTCCCCTGCCCCGGCCCCTGGGTGCCGCCTCCGCCTCTGCCTCCGCCCCCTCTTCCGCGACTGCGGCCTCCCGCATTCTGCAGAAAAAGCTCGCAGGTGGAAGCAGGTCCCTGCGGTGGCCCTAGACTAGAGCGAGAGGAAAAAGAATGGGTGCGACTTTCTCATGTGAAACCCAGCAAGTCCCCTTCTTGGCCCAGAACCACCTGGACTCTCATTTTTTGCTCCACCATTCGTTTAGCCAATGTGGACAGGAATGGGTGCCTTTTAAGACTGCAGTGTGCACACCGTGATGCAGATGGATTTGACCATGAACTCCACTGGAGTCAGGCAAAAATGGGGTTTTAAAAGAAAATCCCACCTATACCTCCTATTAGGAATTCCATCTTGAGATGTATCCATAACCTACCCCCACCATGAAATACTTTATCTTCTTCCCCACCCCATCCCCATCCCCATGGATAATGCAAACTATCATGACATCATCTGATATTATTACAATTACCAGGTGCAGGGTCTTTAGTATGGTCCTGGTATTGTGCCAGACACTGCACACATTGAAATCTTATTCCATCCTCTCCGCAGCCCATATAAGCAGTTCTTATTTTTTTCCGTGACGGAGACACAGAAGTTAAGATTTAAAATCCGATCTGACACCTAAAGCCACATTTATTGGCTAGAAAGAGTCTATTAATTTATAAATGTTTTACGGACACTGCTGCTGCTGGATGAAGCCGGCACTTTTCCACCTTTGCTGAGTTTGGTCGGGAGGTCACGTGCAAGTGAGAAAAGCAAGGGCAGAGGCAGAGAGGGGGAGTGGGGTGTGTTTTTCCTCATCTAATTTCCCCTTGGAGATCAAACATCTAGCTCTGGCTCCATCACTGACTGACCTGTTTAGCCTCAGGCATTTCAACTTGTTAGACCTTTCCTTCCGGCACTGGTTTTTAAAATAAAGAGATTGGACTCTTGGAGGCAGCCCCGCAGCCTTGGTTTTTAAGAAGCAACGGTGTCGTTGTTTTCCTCATTTTGAATTTGGTTCCAAATGTTTAAATCAGAAAATTTCACGAAAATTCAGACTTTTGGCCCTGTTCTGAAAAGTTAGAAGAACTGGCAACCTTTGGTCCATGGAAGGTTCTAGCAACCATCAACCAGAGCCAAGTAGTAGGTGCCCTCTTCAGGCTGGGAAGATGCCTTTCAGTTTTCCACAGTCCCCATCACCGCTATATGCCCCACCCCCACTGGCATTTCAGGATCTGATGGACATTTGTGTTTGCAGGTCTGAGCGAGGTAATCTCATGACCTACAGTCACGATTACCCAGATTCCTAAAAAGTATTCCGAAACGAAAGAATTCCACATAAATATTTATAGCGGTAACTGTTCACGGTCTTGCTGCCTAGACTCTGAGGACCAGAGTGAAGAAAGAAGATGGAGCCACTGTAGTCAAGCTGCTTTTTTATGGTCCTGGCATAAAACCAGACATATAGATCAATGGTTCCGAATAAAGAGCCCAGAGATAAACCCATGTCTTTATGGGCAATTAATATTTGACAGAGGCAAGAACATATCATGGGGTAAAGAAAGTCTATTCAACAAATGGTGTTGAAAATATTGGAAACATACATGCAAGAAATGAAACTAGACCACCTTCTTACATCATATGCAAGAATAAACTCAAAGTGGATTAAATGTAAGACTCAAAACCATAAAACTCCTAGAAGAAAACATAGGCAGTAAAATCGCTGACATTTCTCTTAGCTGTATAGAAGGAAGGGAACCGTGGGCAAGGGAAACAAGAAAAATAGACAAATGGGACTACATCAAACTAAAAAGTTTTTGCACAGCAAAGGAAACTATTAGCAAACAAAAGGACAACCTACAGAATGGAAAAGATGTTCGCCAATGATACATCTGATAAGGGGTTAATATCCAAAATTTATAAAGAATTCATACACTGCCGAAACTGGTTTGGCTCAGTGGGTAGAGCGTCGGCCTGTGGACTCAAGGGTCCCAGGTTCTATTCTGGTCAAGGGCATGTACCTTGGTTGCGGGCACATCCCCACTAGGGGGTGTGCAAGAGGCAGCTAATCGATGTTTCTAACTCTATCCTTCTCTCTTCCTCTCTGTAAAAAATCAATAAAATATATTTAAAAAAAATAAAAAATAAATAAAAAAATAACTCATACAACTCAACATGAAAACAATAAACAAAATAAGCCAGTCAGAGAAAGACAAACACCATATGATCTCACTTATATGTGGAACTCAATGAACAAAATAGAAACAGAGACATGGATACATGGAACAGACTGGCACCTGTCAGAGAGGAGGAGGGGACTGGATGAAAGAACATATATACATAACACATATATGCATAGTTACATAACACATAGACACAAACAACAGTGTGGTGATAGCCAGAGGGAAAGGGGCTGGGTGGAGGTGGGCCCAGGAGGGGAAATGGGACAGAAAGAGACTTTGCTTGGGGTGATGGGCACACAATGCAGACTGCAGATGATGTTTTATTGAGCTGTACATTTGAAAAACTCTATTTTTTTGCAAACCAATGTCACCCCAATAAATTAAATTTAAAAAGAAAAGAAATTAAAACCCAATAAGGATAGGGAAAAAATGGGCAAAGGAACTAAGTCTCACATCGATGTTTCCTTCTCTCTCTCTCCTCCTCCTCTCTCTCCTTCCTCTCTCTCTAAAGTAAAAAAAAAAAAAAAAATTCTATTTCAATACTTACCCAAAATGCAATATGTTTAAAGATAGGATTTTTGTTCTTACCAAGCTTATTAGCAAAGATTGCATATAAATAAGCATTGCCCTCAATGCTGGTGAGGATGAAGCTGAGGAGTAGGAAAAATATTTTTTTTTCTAAATTCTTCTGGCTGGATTAATAATTAAATTAACACAAAACAGGTTAACAGGAGAAAATGAACAAATTTATTTTGATGTACATACAGAGGCTCCCTAAGGATATGGCATCTGAGGACATATTGGCTAGTTGAGGCTTGGATGCCATTCTGGATTAAGAGGATGGAGATAAGGATCTGGGATTTCAAAGGGAAGGTAGGCAACTCACAGGTGGATGAGAAAGAGCAAATGTGTGCTACACAAATTCTTGCCAGGCCACCCAGAAACAATGGGACCCAGACGGGAATCTAATAGACAGACTTGGCTTAGCTTCCGCCACACTTACTTTGTAGATGCTAAGGTGACTATGCTAACGTTCCCCTACTGAAGCATGTTTTCTATCTGAATTATTTTAGGTGGGGGTGGGTGGTGTCAAATATTCTTTAAAAATCTTTTGTTTCTTAAAAATAACCAGCTCAAAATAATCAATATTTCAAAAGGCATATTTTGGGGTGGCAAGCTCTGCTGCCCCTTCACAGTGAAATAAGTCCCCTCATCTGGTGGTGTAATTTTGATACACTGCAGGGCATATATTTGTCAGTATGTTAACAGAACTGTAAAATGTACACAATTCTTTTTCCCAAGTAATTCTACTCCCAGGAAGCAATTTCTCCTATGGAAATCTGTAATAAGACATAAGATTGCTTCATTGAGATACTTATCACCAACTTTGGACATTAAAATTATGTCTATGATTAGTTTTAAGTAAAATTAAAGCTGCTTATTATACAATGTGAAACAAACACAGGAGAGTTTATTAAAATTACCCCAAAGAGATTAGTTATGGGGAATTATATTTGCCTTCTTTATATTTTATTATAATTTTAATTTTCCTTCATGGGCATGCTTTCCTCTTATTTAGAAACAATAATATGTAATAATTAAAAATAAACAGAATCGGTAGCCAAATTATTTGAAGTTGTAGGTATCACAGTGCCTTATAAATAACAGGTACATAATAAATATTTGAGGAAAGAATAAAGGAAGGGAGGTCACATTATTTCATAAAGCTGACGGGTGACTTCCCTGTCATTTGCTTAGTTTATGGCATAGATAAGACCAGCAATTCACATTCTGAATTGCTTTATTAAGTAATGCTGCATTTGAGTATTTCCCAACTGTGTCAAGTGGCAAAGCATTAATACTTTTCTCACTGGATGAGTAACGCGCAGCCAGCACTCAGGTTGTTTCCTGTCTCACAACATCAGAGATAGATCTGTCCTGAGAAGGTGGAGGAGCCCAAGGGTGTTGGTGTTCAAGACAAAGAGGCTCCTTTTTGATCCTGATTAGCCATCAAATGGAGGATTATCACTCTCTCTGAGTCACCCAAAAGTCCAAGAGTTTGAAATAGTCTCCAATATGTCAATCTGTCCACATCCTCGTTGAATCGCATTTGTTGGAACTGACAGCACAAAGAGCAAGCATGCAGGGAGGTTTTATATTAATCAGGAAACTAAGATTACATCCAGGTACTCCTATACTTGTTTGGCATTAGCAAAGCCGCCCTCACTGGGGGTCCCTTCTGAGACCAGATGCGCTGGAGGCCTTGTTCTTTGTTTCACAGAGTTAGAATTTCCTGGCTCTGAATTATCTTCAAAGTCAAGAGAAAGAAAAGAACTGAGATACCCAATTGATTCTATTGATTAATTATTATGTACTTAAAATCACCTATCTCAGAAGTCATATTCTCAAAAACATGTATTCTTAAAATTCTGGGTTTTGTTATTGTTTATACCAAAGGTTTTCAAACGTCTGCAAGATCAAAACTATTTTCATAAAAACGTAAGTCCCTATTTGACTTTTTTTACTCTCATTCTTTCATGGAGTTTTCCAGAGTTTTGTGTGTGATGTTGCCACAGCTGGAATGCAGACACCTTCTTTTAAGGCAGATGTGGTAGATATTTGTAAAAATAAAAAAACAATGCCAATTTTTGTTTGGTTTTGGAAAATATAGTTTCATTGTAATAAAATATAATACAATGTAATTGGCTTGTTATTTTAAATAAATTAATAAAATATTTTTAAACTTCTATTTTATTTAACAGCTATAGTAAAAACGAATAGATGTACCTCATATAAACAAAAGCACCCTAGAGTTCTCTATAGTGTTTATGATCATTATTAAGAATGTAAAGAAATCCCGAGGCCAAAATATTTGAAAACCACTGGTCTATGCTATTAAGGAGCTAATACACTCTGAATAACCTATTTTTCATGGGAGGAATTACATCGTAACTATAGCAACTTGCCCAGGTCACTAAGTGCAGGAAACAGCTGCTTCAAAAATGGAAACTGCAGGCACGTTTGACTCTCCTCTCCTGTAATGTTTTGGTGTTCTCTTCCTGTTAGTTACTTTGGGCTTGGAGAATTTTATGTCCATTATGTCCCCATAGGCAGTACACTCGAGGTTGCAGAATTCCTGGAACCTTGTCCTCTCCTACCATTTAGAATCTGGCCTGGGCCTCTTTTCCTTGAGCCTAGTTTTTTTCACAGAAAACATGAATGATGGCTCTAGATCATTCTTAAGGTAGTTATGGAGCTAATGAGGGTGAAAGCATTTTGAAAACTAGTATGTGCTTTGCAGATATAAAATTTACTACTATGGAACGTTTCAATATCCAGGCAGACATTTGATGCAAACATAAATTCTCTCTTCAGCGGATATTATCTGACCCCTTGGACTTAGGTACATAAGACCTTAGCTGGTAAGTGTGGAATACATACGGATACTGGTATTTCTCATTTTCTTGCTCTTCACTTTCTTGTGCTTTGCAGGCATTGCATTTTCATCAACATCAAGGCAAGACCCTCTACCTGCAAAAGATCATGACTCACTGAAGGCTCAGATGATGATTAGCATTTTTAATCAAGAAAGTCTTTTTAATTAAGGTATGTTCATGGTGTTTATATACATAATGCTAGTGCACACTTAATAGACTATAGTATAGTGCAAACATAACTTTTACATGAACCGAGAAACCACAAAATCTGTGTGACTTGCTTTATTGTGATACACAATTTACTGCGGTGGTCTAGAACTGAACTCGCACTACCTCCAAGGTGTGCCTCTAGTGTTTGGGGTGTCGGATTTTTCTCTAAAGACTTTTTTTTTTTTTTGCAGCTTATTTACAGATACAAAGGATGTGTTTGGAAGGATAGAAACGTGGAGGGCTAGAGGGAGGGAGGTGGTAGAATAGGGTCTGACCTTCATTGTCAAAACAGATCCTGTGACAGTCCAGTGTCCCCTGAGGCTGCTTCAAGCAATAGAAATCCTCCTTCTTAGGCTTCAGCTATTATCTGACAGCTATTCAGGAGGTTTGGGCAGCTTTCTTGTAAAAGACAAAGTGCAAAACACACAAGATGGCATTATATTTGGTTATTACAATTTAAATTTCTTTGGTCAGCAGAAAAAGAATCTATTGTCTGGTTATAGGAAGAAAATGTGCACACTGAGGTTTTTACTGGAGTGAATTATACTCTCTTAAAACACAACTCTTACATTTATCTATGGCTGTATGTGCAAAGACATGACCTTTTCCAAGGACAAATAGTAAAAATAGCAGGTCTCTAAATATATATTTAGGCATGTGCTGCTGGAGGCTCATAATGTGATAACACTTATATCTTAGTCTGCTCAGGCTGCCATGAAAGAACACCATGGACTGGTGGCTTAAACAGCAGAATTTTTACTCACAATTCTGGAGACTGGAAGACCACCATCAAGGTGCTGGCTGATTCGGTGCCTGGTGAGAGCTCCCTTCCTGACTTGCAGACGCCCACCTTCTCACTGTGTATTCCTATGAGGTAGAGGGAAGGAAAAAGATACCTCTCTCTTCCTCTTCTTATAAGGAAGAGGTTATAATTTAACCTCAATTACTCCTCAAAGTCCTGTCTTCACAAAGAGTCACATTGAGTATTAGAGGTCAATATTTGAATTTATGGGATGGGAGGGGACCCAATTCAATCCATAGCTAGTTATTTGCCATTTGAAAATAGGTACAAAATAGACCTTGAATGAAACCATAGTTTCATACAAGTCTCTTGGAAACAACAGATTCTTTGTATTCCAAGGAACAAATTAATCTTGAATCTGTCATTGTACATACGGATTTATTCAGTTTCTCCAATTAAATAACAAATTTTGCCATTATAGATCACTCTGCATTAACACATTACTAATGTTTTCAGAGACTCAAATAAACACCAAGAGACCCCCCCCCCCTCCCCTCCAAACAGGGAAGGGGGATATTCTAAGTGGTTGTTGACATTGCCTTTCTCTGAACTCTGACTTAATAGTGTGTGTGTGTGTGTGTGTGTGTTGTGTGTGTGTGTGTGTGTGTGTGTGTGTGTTTAATTAGATTAATCTTTACCATTACTTGAGGTGAAAAATGGGGTACATTCTGAACAATCAGAGTCTTCAAGTTTTAGAATCAGAAGGTACCACACATATCATTTAGTCCAACCTCTTTACTTCAGAGAAGAAGAAACTGAGATCTGGAAAGTGGTACTGAAGGTCACTGAATCTGTTCCAATACAGTCAGGAAACTTGCTAGCTTGCCACCAGCTGTTATTATTTGATTTGCCTTCACTGAGTATGTAATACTTTCCTGGGCATAATGTTTGTTGGTTCTCTTAACAACCCTGTAAAACAGGAAGGCCATATTTGAGGCCAAAGGATAAAGGATTGTGTTTCTAGAAGTGAGGCACAGAAAGGAATGGAGGGGAGAAGACGGCAAATCTGCAACACATATGACAATAAGGATCATAATTAAAGTGAAACTCTAATGTCACATGGAAACAAGTGGGCCTCTGTCTGGTACATATTCCAAAGGGAGAAGTGAATTTGTGAAAGTTGGGTAGTAAGTACCAGGGAACAAAAAGTGGGTACTTTTAGTTGGACAGATTGGACTTCAAAAGCAAGTTGGTAAATTTCTCTAAGCCTCAGTTCCTTATGAGTAAATACAATAGAACTCTTATGAAGATTAAATGAAACCATATCTATAAAGCATCTAGCACTATGTCTAGGACAGGAAGGGGTGCATGGAAGTTTTTTCAGCCTGGGCTACAGAAAGAGTGGTGTTACTATTACTAGAAATGAAAAAAGAGCAAATATATAATATAGGCTATAGTAAGATGGTGATGTATTTTATATGAATGTAGAATAGCCAAGTGGGAATGACTAGTAATCTTAAGACTTTAACCTTGCGATATAGATTTGGGGGTCATCTACTGAGCTGTTATAAGTAAAACCTAGAGGATGGATGAAAGTCTCAAGGACAGTGAATGGGGAAGGCCTGAGCACCAAAGATTGAATCTCAACAAATGTCCACATGTACTGGGGTAGCAGAAGGAAGAGAAACCCGGGAAGAATGATCTTAGAGGTAAGTGAGCCAGGTGTGACTGAGTGTGGGTAATATTAATTATAAAACTGCTAAGCTTTATTGGCTCCCACCTATGCCAGGACCTGTGCTGAGTAATTTGCTTGCATCTTCTCACTTAGTCCACACAATCCAATGAGATAGGTCCTGTGAGAAAATGAGGTGATACAGCATGGTGAGAAGGTACCACAGGCCTGAACCATGGGGAAGAGTGGATCTCCAGAAGGAAGGATGATGCACAGGGCCACATGCTACAGAGATGGCAAGAAAAAGTTTAAAATAAGATAGGTTGATTTTACCATTTACAATCACTGGTCATGGAGTGGGCACATAACCAGGTGACAGGGAATGGAGTGGGTGTTGGGAAAGGAATGGGACAGTTATCCCATAGGAAAGCAAGTACTAGATTGGCAATCAGGGTGTCCTAGGGTCTAAGAGTCTCTTCCTCTATGAAGGGAAGCAGAGGGGAGGACCTGGTAGAAAGAATGAGATGGAGATCCGTGGAATATGGGAAGAGATAATGAAGAGAGTAAAATCCTGAAGGAGACAGGACAGGATGGGCTCAATAAAGCAAGTGAGAAGATTCATTTTCAGAAGGAAGAGGACCAAACTTGAATCATGTTCTGCTATCTGGTAACTCTTTCTTAGCACACTTTTGCTTTCAAAGAAATAGTCGTTAGGTATCCAAACTTTAGATAGTGATTTAAAACATGGCCGTGTGTCACAAAGATGCCAAAGGAATTGTTTTGCAATGTTCATTTTTCTCCCTTATTTTTAGTATTTTATAAGTTGCAGTTACGCCAAGGGTTTTGTGTTCCTCTTCTACTCCAAGCCTTTTCTCTTTATTATGTATATTACATAGCCTCCTAGAGTCTTCCCAATGACCTGTTCTCACATTGTCAGATTCCCTACAAGGAAAGGGAGACTAGGAATTAGCAAGAAGCCTCTCCCTGTCTCCTACTACTACCTTTTCAAGTCCAAGAAAAGAGTGGAAGACTGAGAAATACATGAACATGTGTTCTTGTTGCCCCCAATCATCTGAGGAAGAAGAAAAGGGTGAAAAGAAAAGTACAGAGTAAAAAATGTATGGTATGCATCCCAAAATGAAGTTCTTTTATGTGAAACTAGTGGCCTGGTGCACGAAATTCATGCACATTAAAAGGGAATTAAGTAGAGGAAATATTTTAATATTGCTATTTGCCCTTTCTCTATAACAGAAGTGTCAGAGATGAAAGAAAATTAGTAAAATGTATATGAAAATCTCCCTCCTGTCAGAGTCTGGGGCATGCCACGGGATCCAGAGTCAAGTCTCCGCCCATCTGCGTTCACCTTGAAATCACATGAGACCCAGACCCAGCTGGCCCCACCCCCATCAAGCCCCACAGGGTGGGGGGCACAGCCTCAGGTTCCCTGGCCTGGCACTGGGCGGGAGGTGCAGTCCCACCTGGCGGGGTGCATGGCCTCAGGTCCCCCAGCCCTAGTGCTGGGTTGGGGGGCGCGGCCTCAGGTCCCCTGGCCCTGGCATGAGGGCGTGAGGGTGTAAGGGTGTGAAGGCATGAGGGTGTGAAGACAATTTGAATATTAGCTCTTTATTATATAGGATCATATCAGGTAGAGGGACTTCTGGGAGATAAGAGCTATGTTCCAACTATAATAATTTAACAGATATCTATACTCAACCATGTAGCAATCGTGACCCCAGAGTACTGATGTTTAGGCTAGAAGGTGGGATCTTTAGGGCGGTAAGATTTCAGTGGATGACTGTGTATACTATCTTGGTCCAATGTTTTCTTCTCTCCTTATATCATTAGAACCATGAGCATGAACCATGTCTGCAGAAAGTGAGGCTGTTTACTACAACAGTTAAGAGAATGGGCTTTGGGATCAACAAGACCTGGGTTTGAATCTTAGTTCTGCTACTTTGCAGCTGTGTGACCTTTGAGACAGTAAATTAATTTCTCCGAATTTTAGTTTTCTAATCTATAAAACAGGGATAATAATACTTCAAAGTGAGTTCATAAATATTTATTGAGTTGGTATACTAAAGTGCTTAGCATGATGGGGGTAGTCAACAGTCATCATTACCATTAGTGGTGAAAGTGAATTCCCCATTAGCAGGTTAGTCAGATGGGCCCAGTAAGATGGAGAGAGATTCCTGAGCTATCCTGTGAGTTCATTAGCCAGATAGTAATAAGAAGCTATATGTGTTGGAAGGTGGGGGCTAAGTAGGGGGAGGGAGGAAGCAGAGTCTGTCTATGTACTTACAGGCCATTTAGCATGTAAATATCCAAGCTAACTATCCTAGAAAATGGTGTGCATTTGTAAGCATTTGGTTACTCTTCCAGCCCTGATATCAGAGCCAAAAAGAGACCTTTGCAATGCAGGCTAGGATAAGGAGACAAAATATATTTGACAGCAAATGTCTCATTAAGATCTGATTTAGATTGATTAAAATCTAGATTGACTTGGCCTAAGGAAGCTGTTGCAATAGAAATAACTTACTCTGACATTCTATCAGTGCCTAGAGAATGATCTGAATTCTGGTAGTTCTTGGATGATGGGGGATAGATTTATGCAGGATTTTTTTTTAGTTTCTTCTATTTTGGTATTTTTTCTAATTGTATTTTTTTATTTTTTCAATTTTTCTGAAAAGAATGTCTATTATTTATATAATAAAAAAATTTAAAGTAATAAAATTGATACACCTCACCTCTTACACTGTTTGAAAGGAAAATCAGACCACTGCATTCAAAACAATTTAAAGAGGAAAGGACCCGAAGCAAGCATCTGGGCTTAAGGTGGTAAAATAGGTTTAAAGCCCAATATGTTTTTGTTGTTGTTTTGGGATTTTTGTTAGTTTGTTTTTGGTCTACCTGTTCACTGCAAAAATATCTGTCATTAAAGGGTAGAGATAATATCTGATGTTGCAGGGTGAGGATGGGGGATGCAGGTTAAAGCCTTTGTTTTAGGAAACAGATCTGATTGTCCTGAAAGTTTTATAAAAGCTGTAGGCCCTCAGGTGAGACTTCAGATGAGAAAATCTAAGATAAATTTTGGATGAGACCCTGAGGCTTGGCTTAGAAACAGTTGGTATCCACATCTGCTTTGTACACCACCCTCTACATGATGATACAAATAGTCTTGCCTTCTCACTGCAGGCTTTGTAAGCTATTGTTTGTGATGCTTAATTTTATGAGTCAGGTTGACTGGGCTAAGGGGTGCCCAGATAGTTGGTAAAACATTATGTCCACGTGTCCATGAAGACATTTCTGGAAGAGATTAGCATTTGCATTGATAGACTAAATAAAGATCACTCTCACAACTGTAAGTGGGCATCATCCAAGTTGTTGAGGGTTGAATAGAACAAAAGGGTGGAAGAAGGGAGAATTTGCTCTCTGCTTAAACTAGGACACCCATCTTCTCCTGCCCTCAGACATAAGCCCTCCTGGCCTTCTGGCTTTTAGGCTTAGACTGCATGTACACCTCAGCTTCCCAGGGCCTGCAGCTTGCAGATGGCAGATTATGGGACTTCTCAGCCTCCATATGCATGTGAGCCAAACCCTCATAATAAATAAATAAATAAATAAATAAACAAACAAACAAACAAACAAACAAATACATACATACATACATACATCCTACCTAATAAAAAGATAATATGCAAATTGACCATATCATCGACACACCCACAAGCCATGCCCACCAGCCAATCAGAGCAAGTATGCAAATTAACCCAACCAAGATGGCTACAGCCACAGAGAGCAAGGTTTCCCAGGTAACAGAGCAAGCCAAGCTTTCTGCGAGCTGTTGCAGGCCTAAGCCTCCACTCAAGCTACAAAGTTTCAATTATAAAAGGAAAACAAATTCAAACAGAAATGGCGGCAGAACGGAGCTTGAGAGAGTAAGCTAGGGTTGCCGGCAGCAACAGGGGAAGCAAAGCTTTCCCACACCCTGTCCAGGCCCAGCCTCTGCTTAAGGCTACAAAGTTTCAATTGTAGAAGGAAAATAAATTCCAGATACCAGGGCCTCCGCTTGGGTTGCCAGGGGGCGTGGCTGGCCTGCAAACCACCACAGGCCCCTCACTCAGGCCGCCCCACGCCCCAAGGAAAGCCCCACCCTGATCTGGGACACCCTTCAGGGCAAACCAGCTGGCCCCCACTCCTGTACCAGGCCTCTATCCGATCTAATAAAAGAGTAATATGCAGATTGACCATCACTCCAACACACAATATGTCTGCCTCCATGTGGTCAAAGATCCTGCCCCCATGTGGACACAAGATGGCCACTACAAGATGGCCAGCAGGAGAGGGCAGTTGGGAGGCTCCCGGCCTGCAAGGGAGGGAAGTTGAGAGGGACCAGGCTTGCAAGGGAGGGCAATTGGAGGTGATCAACCCTGCAGTTAGGGGTGACCAGGCCGGCAGAGGAGGGAAGTTGGGGGCAAACAGGCTGGGAGGGGAGCAGTTAAGCATCAACCAGGCTGGCAGTGGAGTGGTTAGGGGGTGATCAGGCTGGCAGGCAGAAGCAGTTAGGGGCAATCAGGAAGGCAGGCAGGCAAGCAGTTGGGAGCCAGCAGTCCTGGATTGTGAGAGGGCAGTCGGACATCCCTCCAGGGGTCCCAGATTGGAGAGGGTACAGGCTGGGCTGAGGGACAACCCCCCTCCATGCACGAATTTTGTGCACCGGGCTTCTAGTACATAAATAAATAAATAAATAAATAAATAAATAAATAAATAAATGTTTATATTTGTATTTACCCTACTTGTTCTATTTTTCAGGAAAACCCTAATATATACCCTTTAACCAATTACCCGACCAACTTTTGGGGCAAACAGCCAACTATTTCCTTATTATTATAAAACCAGAATATTTCTAAAATAGAGATTTCAAAAGGAAAATAAAAATCATCTATGATTTTAGACATGGAAAGAACCAATGCTTTGGTATATTTACTCTTAGATTCATCTATATATTCAGACACAACCGCACACACACACACACTTTATATGTCACTCTATATGTTTATTTTACCAAATTAGTATTAGAGTACACATGCTCTTAATAATCATCCTCTTTTTCTATTGTATGGTGAACATTTTCCCACATCTTTAAATATATTCCTACAATATAATTTTTTTCAAACTATGTCAGCTTAACAGATTTAGATGACATCTAAATGCCTCCCACTGGTGTAGATGCTACAAGAGTCCTGTTTCTGCCACTTGCAAGCTCTTTGTCCTTATATAAGTTACTGAACCTTTCTAAGCTTCAATGTCCAGACCTTTAAAATAGTAATGGTAAATTGTGACCTGTGTGCGAGTCAATCTTTCAAAAATAACATTTTTAAATGATTCTCAGCAATAAAAGTGTATCCTAACCAAGAAACAGTAAAAGTCATGTCATTATCCAGCAATCAACGAACAAAAATTCTATCTTGCAAGAACTGTGGAACCCCACCCTAGGAAGTGTGGTTCTGGAGTAAGCGACCAACAAATGATTAAATTAATCAATGGTCCCCATGAAACAGTTGTTCTTGTTTGATTTGTTTTGTGGGTGTTTTTTTTGTTTTTGTTTTTTTAAATCTCAGATTAAGATAAAATCTTCAGGGCTCTAGCAACTTGCAGGCCAGGGATTCAACACTTTCAGAAACTCTATCTTGGGATTTTACCTCTAGCATAGGACCTCTGGGTGATACAGATTCTTTTTCTTTTAAGAATCCCCGATGAGATCTTGCACCTGGCTTAGGTGGGTGAGAAGGCAGATGATGTACCCAACATCTAAGAGACTAAATGAACCAACCAAAATAAAGGACAAGGAATGGGTACCTATAGGCATTTCATTCCACTCTTCACTGGAAAATGAAACTCTTCCCACATCCATGTAATTGTGTGAGGTGAATCCTCACTTATCTTTAGTGTATCAGTCAAGGTTGATAGGTGTCAGTGAGAAGATCCACACAGAAAATATGGACCAGAGCTCAATAACTCCAGATGGGTCAAAGAATTAGGTTTAGAGACAATGCAGCCAGGGCCAATGCTGGAAATAACACTGCAGAACTGGGCTGGTGAAGACCCTACTGGCACCATAGAGCCTTTGAGTCACTGCAACTGATGCCTCCAGTTCCATCAATGCTGGTCATTGAATGCTGTGTTAGGAGACAATCCTCCTCTGACATCTTGCATTTCTGCATGCCTTGCAAGCAGAAGCATTGACAGGCTTTGCTCCAGACTATCTTTCAAGAATATTTGCAGAGCAGAAGCCTTGGGAGGTAGAGATTGTATTTCCCTCTAGAGTCAAGGGAAGATATGCTTATTGCCATTATAAAGAATCCAGACAAATAGGATAGAAAAAACTGGAATCTGGCAATATCTTTCTTCTCTTCCTGGAAGAATTCTGGTGTGCCCTGACTTGCCCTTCTACCAGCAGGCCATGAAAAGTTCCTCTCCTGTAACACAACCATTGTGTGTTTAGGCAGCTACCCGGGCCCATCTGCACTGTCCTCTGAGAATTAGGGACAAAGGGAACCGGTGCACACACTGATGTCATGCAGCTTGATGTGCCATGAGTAGCAGAGTTTTTTGTCTTTCACCCAAGGGTCTAGTGTCTTCTATCTGCTTCCATGAAACTGTGGGAGGTGAACTTGTTAGCTTGAAAGTAGGGCAAAATCTCAGACCCTCAGTTTTTATACCTTGCTTCTAGAACTGTTCCCATTGTTGTCCATAGAAACAGGACACAAGTCATTAGAATGGAACTGGCAGTCTCAGTTTTTTATCTTCTGAGTCTCCAATTGTAAGCTCAGGTGACAGATGCTCCTAATTGGTAGACCCCCTTTCATGTGCTCATGTCTGAGGTGGAAAGGAATCTGGGAAATCCAATATTTGTTTTTCCACAGTTTCTATAGTGGGGAAGTCACCAAACATAGCTTGCTCAGGACCACAGGCAAAAACATAGACAGATGCCCACTACAACAGTAGTTATTCTATATTTCTCAAATTGATACCTAACAGGAATTCTTAGGACTCTGTTAAAGGTTAAATCCCAAGAAAGAGGTCTGTAATATGCCTCAGAGAAAGGTTTTAAATTACATGGCTCTTAGCAGAGGTGTTTAAGGCACTTGGCAAAAAAATACAGCAGATGGCACTCTAAGTGTAATTACACTTCTGCTTTCTTCTAACTACATTGGATGAGCTGGGGTTTTATTTTATTTTGCTGTGTGTTGTTGCTGCTGTTGTGTGTGTGTCTATGGCCTGATGATAGGAGGGCAAGTCAGAGTATACCAGAATTCTTCCAGGAAAAAAAAGATATTGCCAGATTCCAGATTTCTAAAAATCCTATTTCTCAAATAAGTTGGTTTCCTATAGGGCCACAGCTTATTCAGGGCAGGGATGAGGCCTGTGCTAGGTGTCCAAGGCCTGCAAGAGGCATAGGTGGGACTCAGTTACCACCACCCAGGATAACAATGAAAAGAGCAAAACTAACAATGGGAAGATTCTCTAAAACGGTGAGATGGTGGGACTGAAGAAGCAACTGTGGGAGAGGGGATCCTAAAAAATTATATTTGTTAGAGGCTTAAGTCCAGCCATCCTGTGTGTGTGTGTGTGTGTGTGTGTGTGTGTGTGTGTGTGTGTTACTTTTAAGAGTAGCATACATGTAGGAATATGTGCAATCATAACTCAGTTAATTATCCTAAAGTGAATATGACTGTGAAATTGTAACCCAGGTCAAGAAATACAACATTGCCAATACCCCAGGAACTCTCTCAAGTGCACTCCCAATTACTATCTCCTTCTCTTACCCAAAGGTTACCACTACCCTGATTCTAACATCATAAAGTATTTTAGTTTTCTCTTTGGAACTTTATAGAAATGGAATTTTAAATTTATCCTTGTGTCTGACTTCTTTGCTCAATATTGTTTGTATAATTTATTCATATTTTTGAAGATAATAATAGTTGTTCATTTTTATTTTGGCGCAGTATTACATTATATTAATATATTAAATTTATCCATTCTACAGTGGATGGAATTTGGGTTGGGTCCAACTTTTGTCTATTGACAAATAATACTGCTTGAACATTTTTGTATGTCTTTAGTATTTGCATTTTGATTCAGTTTATACCTAAGAGTAGAATTTCTTGGTCATAGGATAATCACATGTAGAATTTTGGTAGAAAACTTCCAATTTTCCAGAGTGGGTATGCCAATTTATACTCCCCTACACTGGGCTTAAATTTCAAGCTTTTGACGATGTGTGGAATCTTCCATCTTAAATCATTAATCTTTTTGTGTGGTTAACTGAGTTTGTGGGCTGAATATATGCATAGGAAAGTGTCATATTTCTTAGCACCAACTAAGTCACCGCCTTCTTTGTCTGATAGCTCTTTCTTTCTCCCTTGCTTGGTCTCTTCCTGAGTCACTTCCAAAATTCCTGAGTATGGTCCCTTAACGGTCAGAATTATAAACTAAAAGTCAATATTAGGTTCAAACCAAGTTTAAAAGGTCATGCATGGGGAATGCAACTCACTAATTTGGCCACACGATAAATTTTCTTAGGGAATGGTTTTGCACTCTCTCTATTTTATAGTTTCTGAGATACTCATTAAAGTATGGGTGATGACAGTTGAAAAAAATAGCACTTTTTTCTTATCTTCTCCTTGGAGATATAAAATAGTCACAGATAAATACGGAAAATTTTGCTATGATTTCTGTTTTCTATTTAATAGTTTAAACATAATATAGGAAAATATTGAATTTCATTTTTAAGATTTTTCTATTGAAATGGCTACTATAAAATATATTCAAATAAGCCCTAACCGGTTTGACTCAGTGGATAGAGCATCAGCCTGTGGACTGAAGGGTCCCAGATTAGATTCCGGTCAAGGGCATGTATCTTGGTTGTGGGCACATCCCCAGTAGGGTGTGTGCAGGAGGCAGCTGATCAGTGTTTCTCTCTCATTGATGTTTCTAACTCTTTCTCCCTCTCCCTTTCTCTCTGTAAAAAATCAATAAAAAATATTTAAAAAAAAATATATTCAAATAAGATAAAACAAGCAAGACAATAACAAATCACAAGTTCCTTTGGCATATTTCTAAGTAGACTAGGTTGAATAGTATTATCGATAATAGGTAGTATTTGTTGAGTTTTTGTACTGGGCTGTTATTTATATACATGATGCTATATCTAATCCCAGAACAATCCTCTGAGCTATGAACTGTTAAAATCTCCATTCTATAGGTAAGGAAATGGAGGCATAGTATATAAATGCCATGAGGCCAGAAACATTGTCAGTCTTATTTGCTGGTGTATTCTTAGCATTTAAAATAGTGCCCTGCACATAGTAGGTACTCAATTTATATTGACTGAATTAATAAATGAAAGTAACTTGTCCAAGTTTTTATAGCAAGTAGATCCAACTCTGAGTCCAGAGCATGTGCTCTTACCCTCTATGCTGTACCACTGACAAGAGATGGCTCATTCCGTCCTCACACTACTAGTAACTGCATGTCATTGATGAGGCTCCACCAACTCTAAGATGCAAAAAGAGCTGTTGAAAGCAGAGATGAATAGAGTTGGCAGGAGATGAGAGTCATCAAAAGGGCAGTCCAAATGTCTTCCTGGATCTTTTGATCGCCAGGGCCTTGATGTAAATGTGTTATCACCAGTCACTCAAACAAGCATATTTGACCCCACATTTAATGTCCTGACTACACCCCATAAATAACCCAGCTCTTGACCTAAGGAATCAGAGAATCGGAAACTGTAAGGAACATTCAGGGTCAATGTGTTCCTCTACTCAAAGTTGCGTTACCCTGAGCAAGTTATTTACTGTCTCGTGCCTCAGCTTCCTCATTTGTTAAATCTATTAAGTCATAGGATTGTTGGCCATTATCATATTAAAATTAATACATGTAAAGGGTGAGGAAAGAGTGAAGATATGGAATATGTAAAATGGAATCATTTTAACCAAGCTCCTAATATTATTAACATTATGAAAGTTGAGGCATATGGAAAAATTCCATTCTTATTCTAACTAGCCTGGGAACTTAAGCTTTTTTTGAACTTTCCAGTCCTCTGGGTTACCCTCTAATTATCCCCTAAACACTCTCCTGATTACTTCCTGAAAGACTCACATAGACATCTACCTGATAGCCATTATCTAGACTGCCAGGAAATGACCTGACCCTCTGGCACCCATCTTCTGGACCACCTGGCATCCATCATCCTGTCCACCTGGCATCTGACTGATAACCCTCCTGGACCAATCCTAGGACTGAGTGCAGGACTGATACCTCTGAAGAATGTACTTTTTACTGTAAGAACTTTGACCTTTTCTTCCTTTTTTGGAACACTGCTGGGTTTTTGCCTAGCTGTGTTCTCAATTTGCAAACTCCAAAAACCTTGAACAAATCTCTATCATTTATTTCTAGAAAAAGCTTCCACTCTTTTTGAGTTGGTTTCATAAGGGCTTTGACACAATAAGCACTATGGGCTTGATAATGCCACATGTGTGTGGCAAGAGTTTTGGGAATTTGTTTCTTCTCTATTTTCTGAATTTAAAAGTTATTTTAAAAAATAGAAAATCAAGGTTGAAAAACTTTTTTCATTGTCTCTTCTTAAGGAAATTTTGTAGACCTTTTTCCCCCCAATTGCCCCTCCGCCAAGGAATTTTAATGCCACAGTTATACTGCATATGTTCTGTATTTGTATCTGTACTATAGTCATAAAAATTGTAAGGTTTTGTTCTCCCTCTGAGCAGCAATTTTGTCTTTGGGAGGGCAGGGGTGTGGAGCAGGGGTGAGTGGAGAGATTGAGGAGCTGAGAGATGGGAAGTGATACTATCCTCATTGAGGATGCATGGGTTAATAAGAAAAACAACAAAATATTGATGGTCAAGGAAGAAAGATCTAGTGTCCAGGGAATTTAGTTGCTTAAAATTCTGGTACCAGAAATGCAGACACATGCATGAACCTATTCTTATTTCATGAGTTATTTACCATAAAGGCTTTTTTAGGCTTTATGCCTGAAATAGAAATGAGCAAGCAGCTTTAGCCCCCAAAATGCCCATTGAGAAATGGGTGTAGCTGTTGAGAGAGCAGAGGCACTATGGTAAGTAGTATGATTCACTATAGAGCTTCAGATAATTTTAAATGTGTGTTTTTAATTGATTTTAGAGAAAGAGGAAGGGAGAGGGAGAGAGAGAGAAAGATTGATGAGAGAGAAGCATCAACATCTTTCTCCTGCTTCTTGTACGCTCCCTGCTGAGGATGGAGCCTGAATCCCAGGCATGTGGCCTGACCAGGAATCAAACTGGCAACCTCTTGGGTGCATGGGTTGATGCTCAACCATGGAATCACACCAGCTGGACATTCATTAATTTTATGTGAAGAATTTTTAGAGCCTCAAATCAAACACATTTAAATATAAGTGCAAATGTGCATTTGAAGCCGGAGAGAATGCTACAGGTATCACTCTGCTATTTCAACTTCAAGCTTCAGAATTAGATAGAAAATCACCTTCTCTCAAATTGACCACTGACCTCCAGCTTCAGACTCATCTGGAATGCTTATTAAAATTCATATTCCCAGGTACTCACCTAGAGATTCTGATTTGTTACCTCTGATATGCTTGTGGGGAATTTACATTTTAGCCAGCTCCCAAGTCTTTAGTAGGCACATTATATATTGATGACAAAGGTGATGCTAATGACAAGAATAGCGAAAATGCATTGAGTGATTACTGTAAGCCAGATCTCAGGGGTTCTGGTATATCCCAAGGAAGGTGAAAACCCGGGGAATTTGATCAATATTGGGTTTGTTCTAAACCTTTTAAATAGTCTCAAACCACTTATAATTTGACTGTGTGATGTTTCTTAGACTCTAAAAGTCATGTAGAATTCCCATGTGTCACAGTTTCATTAGTTTTTTAAAATACTGCATCACACAGCTGGCTCATCACATAATTGTGGGAGGAAGGAATGTCAAATGGCGATGGGGAAAGGAAGCTGAGAACATGGAAGAAAACTGCCATAAGTTAGAGTGCTAAGTGCCTTTTAAAATGGTTGGTTATGAATAGCACTGGTTTATGGTTTTTAAGACTTTAGATGCTGCCACTCTTAATACTCTCAAAGCGATTTTAAAACATCAACATGATGGAATGGTTTATTTCAGGTCAGTAAATAGTTCTGTCCACTTGTTTTGGTGGAGTAGAGATTGATAGGAAAAAAGAAGGAATGTTTTGATTTGATAGAGTGGTAGATGGTACTATAACCTTGGACCCTGCCTTATTCTATGATGATTGGTTGGCTGAAAAGGTCTGGGCATTACCAAGAACTGGGAAAGTTAATCAATTTCCAAAGAGGAAGTATTAGAATCTGGCCACCCAAAGACTGACAGCTGTGAACTTAACAACACTTTAATTAAAAAACAAACAGAAACAAAATAAACTATATTATAAAATAGAACAAAACAAACAAACAAAACCTTGAGACTATATACAAACTTGAGACTGTATTTCATAGGCTTGGAGTGAAATGTAATGCCATGAACATTTAAGCCCCACAAGGAAGTAGACATAAATCATCTGTCTTTAACCTTTAAAAGGCACCGGGAGTAAAAGAAAATTGTAGGTCAAGGTGTAAAATGGACGGCATCCTGTGTCCGAGGTCAGAGTAGTAAACATACTCTGAAGATGTAGCTTGTCTCACACTGTGACACTGGTTTTATTGCAAAATCGAAAGAGGCTCACAAGGTAAGTGACCCAGCAGATTCCTGAGTCACTGGAGAGAAGAGACAGTGGACAATTTGCAGAAGTAGGTGGCTCTATTCCGAAACAGTCATCCAATGTAACAGGACTTGTCGGTAAGTATAGCTACTTCCTAGTTATCGTTTCTGTTTTTACTAAGAAATATAAATAAACTCCCTTGCCTCAGATACAATAAAGTATCTCAAAAAATTAGAAAACATAAATCATAGCATTTCAATGACTATGAGACTGTGAACATGATATTCAGTGTCCCCTGTGTTTCCATTAAAGCAGCATGATAACTAATTCTGCAAGTGCATGAAGGATGACACAGAAATGGAACACACCATGGAATTAAGTGTTGCATAAGTGCTAAACAATTAAATGACCTATTTTAAATTTAAACTTACAGTGCCATATATATATATATATCTATATATATATCTATATATATATATAATTTTAAGGGTAGGTTGGCCTCATTTCCTCCTCCATTACCATAAATGTCTTATTTACTAGAAATTCAAAATTCATTTCAAATTTGACAAGATGTTTTATGTCTTGAGAATAAAGATCCTATATTAATACAAAATATAATAACTATGATTGCAATTTAACCTCTGAATGATGGGCTTAATTTTAAGTGAACAAATGATATAAGAAGAATTCACATGCCAGAGAGTTACAGAAAGAGAGACAATAGGACTCCAGTGTATAAAACTCAGAAACACAAATATTCTGATTAGCTAAAGTACTTTTGGATGAGATAGCAATTAAAGGTATAAAATGAAAAAAGAAGTCTTGTGTTATTTAAAGAAGTAATAACCCTATGCAATCAAGAAGTTGATACAGCCCTAACTGGTTTGGCTCAGTGGATAGAGCATCGGCCTACGGACTGAAGGGTCCTGGGTTTGATTCCAATCAAGGCACATGGCTGGGTTGTGGGCTCCATCCCTAGTAGGGGGCATGCAGGTGGCAGCTGATCAATGATTCTCTCTCATCATTGATGTTTCCCTCTCCCACTCCTTCTCCCTTTCTCTCTGAAATCAATAAAAATATATTTTAAAATATATATTTTAAAAAAGAAGTTGATACAGCCCAGCCAGTGTTGCTCAGTGGTTGCACATTAACCTATGAACCAGGAGGTCACGGTTTGATTCCTGGTCAGGGCATATGCCCGGGTTGTAGGCTCGATCCCCAGTTTGGGGTGTGCAGGAGGCAGTTGATCAATGATTCTCTCTCACATTGACATTTCTATCTCTCTCCCTCTCTCTTCTTCTCTGAAATCAGTAAAAAATATATTTTAAAAAAAGAAGTTGATACAGGTTGTAGAAGAAAATAGAAAACTTTAATAAGATATCTAAACTGTCTCATTTTTTTACATTAAAGACTACTGGTCTATATGCTAACGACTCTCAAAATCTTTATTTCTAGAACAACTTTTATTTTAAAATTCCAGAACCATCTACAACCTTCCTGTTGGATATGTCCACTTAGTTGTGTTACAGATGTGTCCGTAAACATAACTGATGCAGACCGGGACAGATCATCTCTCACCAACCCTCCCCTAGTCCTACCTCTCTTCCAGTGTTCTGCGTTTTGGTGCAAGGTGTGGACCCCAAGAAAAAAGAGTCATTGGATGTGAACCCTGACAAGGAGTTTACCTGCTGAAATGGACTCTCCATGGTAAACCAAAGGCCCACATTGTGTGAATAAGAAGAGGCTAGCAGCCATTTGCTGGCAATGGCTCCTCACATGCTCTGTACACAGGGATGAACCTCAGGCTGAACTCTCGGCTTCCCGCACTATGTCCACTTATTTACCCTGTAGTCAGCCACTGCGGTGAAGCCCTGGTTTCATCTTTCAACCAATGGACCAAGACCTACCCCATCCACTCAGAACTATGCATGTTATACCATCATTTGCAATTATGCTGGCCACCAGAACTGTATAATTTAGACCTACCAAAACTGTACAATTTAGAAATCTCATTAATATAAAATGGACTAAAATGGGAACTGTAGATGGAAAAATTCTCTATAAAAGTTGACCTCTCTTTTGTTGGTGGAACACAATTTAACCTGTTACCTGAATTTGTGTCTCCCTGGCTGTAGCTCATTTTGCTCAAAAAAATACTTTTATTCTTTATTACAGTCTAAAATTAATTTTGGTTGACAAAGCTATCAAAAATCCACCAAATATCCCACATGCATGTTATCCCCCATTTGCCATTTCCCACATATCTTATATCAGATTGAGAATTCCTGCTATTTATAGCTTCTAAACATCTCTGGAGTATCATCTCAGTCACAGTCCAGTAACAAAAACCATACTGGGTATTTTTTTTTTTTTTGTAACTAGTTATTTTAATTTAAGGAATTGGTTAAGTGGGTACTGAAGGGGTGAATAGACAAAGAGGGAAAACCAAGGAGAGAATTGCTGGAGCAGCTGCCACCTCTAGGACTGGGGAACACAGAGCAGAGGTTGGGGTTATCAGAATCTAAGAGCTTGAGGAAGGAGCCTGAAGTTCTTGGGAAGCAGGCCTTGAAGGGGGCCATTGTCTGCTTGCTCCTACTTCAGGAGGTCAGCGGAGGGTTTGCATCAAGTTGCATTGTGGGAAGGAGACAGCTGCTGACTGCCTGTCTCTGAAGGATATGATTAGGCTGGTTCCCGTAGTGGGGAAAACAAAACCAAAAGCAGACCAACTGCTGCTTCTGGAGTCTAAGCTTATGCTGATAGGATCAGCACCCCTGTGGAAATGAGTAGGTTTCTTTCTCAGGCCTCAAGGCTTGAGTGCTTCCTAAAGAGAGAACCTAACAAGAGGCCAGGGGGGCGTGAGGGGAGATTTAGCTTACAGACTGCTGGTGTGGCATCACAGAACAAAATGTAGAGATATGTGTTTAGACCCTAAAGATAATAGCTGTCAAGTGATAAAAATAAAATGACTTAGTAATGAATCTGATGTCCTTTATTCAAGGAAAAGCAATCCATGAGTTGGGGAGTACAATATTTCACAAGCCGTGGAGAGCTCTCCCCGAGGGATGTTTGGGCAAGAGGGAGATTTGCAGTGTGTCAAAAGAGGAACCAAGGAAGCAGGCATGGGCAGTGTAAGCCCTGAAAGTTCTTCTTTTTCTTTTTCTCTTTCTCTTTCTTTTTGGGAATGCAAGTACCTGACTTAAGCTTTGACTGCTGAGGCTTCGCTTCAAAGGGACATCTACTTCAGAGATGGCCATCTGGAATAACCACATTGCCAGCCACATCACTAGATAAAGAGCCAGTCTGCCTCACTCCAGTGAGGCTCCGATGTTTAAGGATCTTGTCTGAGTTCAATAACTGACCATTTGGGCAACTTGTTTTTTTCTCTTCCTGCACTTGAAATTCCCACTGTTATGTTTTAAATTCACCAATAAAGAGTGAGATAGATCAACCAAAGGACTTGTGTGCTTGCATATGAGCCTAACCAATGATCACGAACAACAGGGGGAGGGGGGCTTGCGTGTGTGGGGGATTGGGAAGGGAATGGGGGGAGGGGGTTGAGGACAAATATGTGATACCTTAATCAATAAAGTAATTAAAAAAAAAATTAAAAAAAAAAAAAAAAGACTAAGCCTGCGAAACTTTAGGCCCCACACTCAACCCCTGTCTTTTGTTATAGAGCCCCGGCCAAGAACCTAGAAGGGTAGATGGAAAGATTTATTTTTCTCCTCTGCAAACATATTTTATTCTAAAACTATGAATTTATCAAGTTCTCTTCCTTCACCTTTAATTGTACTGTTGGCACAGTGGTCGGCAAACTCATTAGTCAACAGAGCCAAATATCAACAGTACAACGATTGAAATTGCTTTTGAGAGCCAAAATTTTTTTAAACTTAAACTTCTTCTAACGCCACTTCTTCAAAATAGACTCGCCCAGGCCGTGGTATTTTGTGGAAGAGCCACACTCAAGGGGCCAAAGAGCCGCATGTGGCTCGCGAGCCGCAGTTTGCCGACCACGGGCCTAGACTGTGGTTTCTCTGCTGCAGCACTATTTGGGGCAGAATAACTCTTTGCTGCGAGAGGCTGTCTGTACACTGCAGGATGTTTTGCAGCATCTTTGGCTTCTACTTCCTAGATGCAAGTTGTGGCAGTCAGAAATGTCTCTGGACATTGCCAAATATTTTTAATTTCAGTCAAACAACACATAATTTTTTTACTATAAGTATATCCCATGCAATATTTCAGAAATTTATTTAAAATTCAAATTTAACTGAACATCTTGAATTTTTATTTGCTGAATCGGGCAGCCCTACCTGGGGGCAAAATCATCTCTGGGTAAGGACTCACTGGTTTAGAGTTAAATATAAGGGTTTTACCAATTGCAATGAGTCAATTGTGTTTTGATTGGTTTGTTTTTAGAGTCACCCCTACATTGAAAGAGTTCACCTTTCATAATCATGATGAGCATTGTGCTTTTAGAACCACATTGTAGGGGAGAAAAGATAATTTTTCCTATGCCCTTTGAGGCTCTTGATTGAGGTTTCCCATCCCAAAATAAAAAAAGATTAACAAAAGAAAAACAAACAGAAGTTGAATAACATGTATAACTCATGTAAACATGGGAGATACCCAGGAAAACTGAGTAAAACTCCCTGAAGTGGCCAAAGCCACCACTTGAAATACCATTTTGAGCTCAAGAAAAAAGAAAGATGTTGGCGAGGGGCAGTTATGGAGGTTACTAGGAAAAGTACAGCCAGTAAGGATCAAGTTTGTTATGCAGGGTCTAAGGCTTCTCCACTGATAATGTTATTGGAGAATTTCATGGATTGCCTCACTCTGTTGCTAGTGGGAGTGGGGCTCTTGAGGTGCCACTGAAATGAGCATTTCCTGGAGGCCCCCATGGGAAGATGAGATGTGGTAGAAAGCTTTATTTCAGTGGAATTACATCCGTCCCTGGGTTTCTAAAGTCCCATTTCCCTTAAACCTGTCCTGGAAAAGGAACAGCTAGGGATTCAGTAGACCTAAAAGCAAAGCCAGCGTCCAGAGTTTCTCTTCCATGGTGCAGTTGAGTTCAGTACAGCATCAGATTAGTTCCAGTTCATTAGTCCATTATGTGTGGGGCCCAGTGCAGAGGGTAAGAGCTCCACATGCCAGGAGTCAGGTGCGAGCAGCAAGAGAGAGAGGGGGGACTCCTTTGTTCAGGAGCTGATGTCTCATATCTTCCCATGCTTGCAGTCACCATGTCTACTCTGAGCAATGACCTGTTCCCAGGTGTGACCCAGTCACCCAGACCTCATCGAGCATACATTTATTTGACCCTCCTTTGTTCCTTTCCAGTTAATTAATAACTGGGATAAATACCACCATATCATAAGAGTTTCCAGAGATTTTGAGTCACCCTTCTCCTCCTGGTACAGACAGGAGACGCCTTTACAAATGGAGATTTCTTTTATAAATTTAAATATCCCTTACAATAGGTTGAATTTCACTCTATTTTCAGAGACTCTCTTGTGTGTCTACAATTTTTCAAAAATAACCAATTCAACGTAATCTTTATACCAAAAAGGCCTTTTTAGAATGGCATATTTTGCTAACCTTCAGGATGCAGTGAAGAGAGATTTGTCGAATCCAATTAGGTGAGTTGTGGTCCTGATAGGAAATTAAAGAAACCTGAGTTCCGTCAGAGAGAAAGAGCTTGGAGAAGGAAGCTAGCAGCAACCTTAGCAGAGAGGTTGTGAGAGCGAAGAGACTGCCGCACACGCTAGTTAAAGGAGGTTACAAAAGAAACTAAAAGGGGTTATGAAAGATTTGCATAAGAAAGTGATGGACCTAATGGTAATAACAATGTTTAAGTCTATGGAAAAGATACTTAAATGTTTTAAGAAACTAAAGAAATTCAAAGAAAAGCAAGCCAATGAGGAAGTCAACTGCAATCTTCGAGGATATTGCAGACTTCCGTTTCCATCAGACTACCAAACTCTTAAACTCCTACCAGGTTGGCCCCAAGTCCAAGTCCATAGTAAAGTAGGTAATTCTTGTTATAACAATAATAGAGGTGATTCACATGTGATCAGTGGCGGAGGAAGAATTTCCCTGAATAGGCTCAGGACTAGAATCCTGGTCCTTGATCTTGGCCACTAAAGAACCTTAACTAATTGCATCAACCACATCAATTTGCTTGGAATGACTGAACTGTTTCTTTCATGGGTATGTGTGGGTATTTTAAATCTGGGAAAGTTTAATATTTTGTGATGACTGAGTTAAGTTCAGAGAAGATGTGTGAGTATCTGATACTAATATAGAAAATGTTTACAATGTTTAAGGGATTTGGCATGTTAACCATGTTTGACCAAGTGAACTGGTAATTCCATTTAAAATGTATAATAGAGTAATTGATTTTTAGACTTACAATTTTTAAATTGAATATTATAAAATAATTTGGCTAAATTTGTGAACAGCATTAAAATGTTTAAGACAATTTAATATTTATTATGTTAGTATAATTTACCAGATTTGCAAGACCATTTAATTAGCTGGGAAAATATTCCCTGTTAGGCTTAGAATTGAAGTGCTCAAAAACAAAACTTAAATATAGTAATGCTATAAATGTAATTTAAACCTTTTATAATAATTTAATTAACTAGGATGTTAATGGATTGATTCTTCAAAGAGTTTAGTGTTTTCAATTTGGGTTGAAACTTGACTCACAGATCCCCTTAAAGTGATTATGGACACATTTATGTATAGAAAATAATATATTTTTATAGAAATATAAAATAATAATAATTTATGTATATCAAGCATAATAAAATAAAATAATATGTGTACAATAGCTTATAAATTGACCTTAATATATTATTTTAAGTAGTTTATATTAATCAACAACATCAAGAAAAAATAAACTTCTCTGTACTTAAAGAGAGCAAATAAACCATAGCCAGAGTTTTGAAGAAGTTTTTTCATGAAAGTCAAGGCCTATGGCTGACATATGGTTCTAACAAGTGAGTTTGCCGGTCTCTAGCCTTTCGCAATAGCTTCTGAAAACCAGATTTCATTGAGGAAATGTCCTAAACACGGTACCCTATTTTGAACTCCATGTCCTTCCTGCCAATGTGAGAAGCTTCCTTTCCTTCTCAATTTGCTTCTTCTTCCCACTTGCTACCCCTGGGCAGAGCAGATGTGACTCAGAAACCGGTTTCTCAGGCTTGTAACTTTAGATGATGCACAGCGTGGGTCATTACCGGGTAACTAATGCTTTTGTTTCATTGGGCTGGGCCCTCTAGAAGGTGGTGTTACTGTCTGTGTCGCTGGAAATGCACTCACAGGTGTGGAAAGAAAGGGTTTGCCACTGACCTGGACTTCTGGGACCTTTCTCTCTGCTGGGAAGCATTTGGATGTTAATCAGGACTACCTACGGAAGATTGGAGAAGCTGTGGGGGTGAAGTAAGTCTGTGAGAGACCAGCATGGGGATCCTATACTCTGAGGTAATCTTTCTGAAAATAAGACTCCAAAGGTGTTAAAAACTGCTCATGTTTTTCGAATGTAACTAACTTCCCGTCCCTGTTAATCTGTCTCCTTTTCTTCTGTTGAACTTTATGTGAGCGCATCATGTCAGAACAAAGTCCTGTGTGTTCATCTTTCTGATGTTTTAAATATTTTAGGGCAAACTGTTCTTGTAATTCTAAAATGTTAGCTACATATAAGTAAAGAGGAATACAACATACATTTCGTGAATACACATGTTTGCAGGGGTAATTTGGGCCTTGCAAAATGGAGTTTGAGTTGTCCTATTGTGACATCAAACATCCTGAGGAAAAGTGAAAATTGCACCTAACTGGATTTTCTTAAACATACAAAAGATAGTCTGGTTCTCTTATGGAAATACATATACAGAGTACCGCCTTTCAGCAGGTATTTGAAAGGAAATTCACCTCTAGTAATTGTTAATGAAGACTTTCTCTGTATAGAAGAGAAATAAAAAACAATATATTTTCAAATATACTTTTTTAGTTCTTTCTTTTCACATCCGATGGATCCAAAAAATGCTTTTTCCTGTATTGAAAGTAGCCTATTAGAATCAAATTAATTTTTAACTACATTTCAAAGGAGTGCAAGTGAGTAATGCCTCAACAAGTACAAGAGACGCGATGGCATTATTATTCACTATTTGCTCCCTCTAACACATCAACCGGTTAGTCTGCATTTCATTACAGATGCTCAACAGAACCTCATTGGGTGGTTCTTGTAGTACTAAAGGCAGTTTCTCCCCATTTGCAGTTACTTCGAACGCCAGTGTGTGTGTGTGTGTGTGTGTGTGTGTGTGTGTGTGTGTGTGTGTGTTTACTTTTCTATAGTCAACGTGTTCTTTGATTAGTTTATAATTCTAGGTATGTCTTGCCCAGTGACTTTGGTCTGGTGAAAATGACAACACTTGTAAACACTCAAGTAACTCATGCTTTAGATTGCCTAAATGTCAGCGAGAGAAAATTGTTTCAAATGCAGTTTCAAGTGCCTCCTCCCCACGGAGTGTTTCCCTGTCTGTGGTAGTGACAGAAACCTACTTTTGCAGGAGCATCCAGGTGGCACTGATGTAGGTGATCAGTTTACCACCACAGTGATCTAGGCTAGTGCTTCTCAAATTTTAATGTGCACCGATCACCTCAAGATTTTGTTTCAAATGCACATTCTTGTTCTGCAGCTCTGGGTGAGGCCCGTGGGACCTAAGATTATACATATCAGCTCACGGATGCTTTTGTTGGTCCACATACCACTCTGTGCATAGCCAGTGTATAGTTAACTATAATCTAGGCCCTGGAAATACTTACATTTAAAAAAAGAATTCTGCATGAGCAATGCAGTTGTTTGTTGATTGTGTGTTGATTTGGCAAGTGGTTGAGTCAAGGCAAGGCAGGGCAAGACATGTTGAATCACTTATAAGTATCAATGAGACTATGCCCAGAAGTGAAATATATGCTGCACTTTTCAGATCTATTGAGGACAAAGCAGCTTGGAATTTACTATGATATTTTAAAACAAATACAACAGCCACACACACACACACACATACGCACACAGAGTGAGAGAGAGAAACCCTGATTTACCTAGATGGTCATAGGTAACTAATCAAAGCTCATAATTAATATTGAACCAAAAACAGTCTAAGGTAATACTAAAATAAATGCTGCCGTGCATCTCAGTTTGACAAGTGGAAGTGGATTTTAGGCTCTCCCATTTAAGGCTGTACACTGTCTACTTTAAAAATGTGAAACACCTGCCAACTCAGTCATTTCCAGGAAAAAATTGTTTACCTTTTTGGAAAATATTTTTTCAATTTTCAGGATTACCCTTAATATCAACTTCTCCTTCTCCTCCTCTTCCTCCTCCTCCTCCTTCCTGTTTTCAGGTTAAAATAGCTATAAATGAGGGTAGGTAAAGGCACTTGCAAAACTACTTAGAGCCGTGGTCGACAAACTGCGGCTCGCGAGCCACATGCGGCTCTTTGGCCCCTTGAGTGTGGCTCTTCCACAAAATACCACGGCCTGCGCGAGTCTATTTTGAAGAAGTGGCGTTAGAAGAAGTTTAGGTTTAAAAAATTTGGCTCTCAAAAGCAATTTCAATCCTTGTACTGTTGATATTTGGCTCTGTTGACTAATGAGTTTGCTGACCACTGACTTAGAGTAGCAGGTTTCAGAGTAAATGTCTAATCTCCCAGCATGACAGCTGTGGCAGGATGCTGTTTGTGGAATGGCTGTGTTTGCTCTGCTGTCTTTACTCTCCAGCAGCCCTGAACCCAGGAGATATTCCACTAGTGTGAGAGTTACTCTCACTGAAATCCCACAGCGACTTTTCATTTTGGCTGATGGGTTTAGACATTTCTCATTTTCAGTTGACAGATTTCACGGTATCCCAGAGCAATGGATTTGAGAGCTACACTGATTCTGCCAAAGATTCAGAAAATCCTCAGTATCCCAAGATATCAGCTTCTTGATATCTGGATTAACATCATGCTGTTAAATGTCCAGAATTAGAATCTGACTTCGGTGATGGATGAAAAATGCTGAAGGGAAATGGGTTCTTCTGGATTGGAAGAAAACTTAGGTTGCTTGTTCCAGTTGTAGTTGGGAGTTACATGTGAATGGAAAAAAGGAAAATGAACAAGCTTAGCCTCTCCTTCTGGTATTCTGACCCAGAAGGTCTGGGGTGAACCCTCTGTGCACTCTCCCATCCATAATTTTAAAAAGGTTGCGAAGCTCTGGAGTAATCTCTCAAATATTTAAACATTGCCTACTCATGTGCATGTGCCAGTCTCTCATTCACCCTGTACCAGTCACCCTGCATTTCCTATAAAGAGTGTGAACCATTAAATAAGAACAAAGCAAGAAACATCCAGTCCTGCCCCATTCCCTGGTTCTGTACTGCCCTGACACATCTACTTTTATTTAAACTTTTTGTAAAGTTCAACTTCCCACTTGGAGTGTGAGAAGCTCTTTGAGATTGGACACACAGGCTTACCGTGTTTTTTTTTTTGTTTTTTTTTTGGTTTTGTGTGTGTGGTTTTTTTAAAGCTGTAGGGGAGGAAAAATGCTTTTTTGCTTTACTCATCTTAGGTGCATTGGCTGGGGCCCTGTTAAATAGACTGACAGCAGAAAAACAAACAGGAGTTTATGAACACCTGCATCATGCATTTATACGAGATGAGTAACTCAACGTGTGGTTAGAACTTGGGCTCATATAGCATCTTAACGAAATAATAAATTTTTAGTGGCAAGACAAAGGAAACAGACTGAGTTTCTGGGAGTGATGAGTTATGGGAAGACACATATATAGGGAAGCTAATGGAAGATAAGGGCTACTTGGTAAATTTTATTATGTAGATGGCACCTTCTCTGGGCTAACAAGAGTTACTATTGTCTTCTTCTTAAAGAGGGAAGGGGGGAACACCTTCACAAATTTATGTCCTACTTTTAGCTAAATGGGGGTAGAATGGAGAGCTTTCCTTGTATCAGCTTCTTCTCAATTGCCTTAGGTCAAAATAATCTTTATGCTGAGAGTTGTATTTTGAATTGAATATTCTGCTACCCTTCAGAACCTTGAATTGCTAATAGTGATAATATACATATATGTATATCATATATATATTACATATATATATGATATATATACATGATGATAATATTTTTTAAATTGAGATATAATTGACCTAGATTAATTTCGGGAATACGATGTAATGATTCAATATTTGTATATGTTGCAAAATCATCAACATAATACGTCCAGTTAACATCCATCACCATACATAGTTACAATTTTTTTTCTTATGACAAGAACTTTCAAGATCCATCCTCCTATCAGCTTTCAAATATACAATTCAGTGTTTTTAACTATATTCACCATGCTGTACATTACATCCTCAGGACTTATTCATTTTATAACTAGAAACTTGTACCTTTGACCTCAGATAACCACCAATCTGTTCTCCATATTCATGTGCTCCAGTTCTTTGTTTTGTTTTCATATTCCATATATAGGTGAGATCACACAGTATTTATCTTTTCCTGTCTGACTTATTGCACTTAGCATAATGCCCTCAGTGTCCAGCCATATTGTCATAAATGGCAAGATTCCCTTCTTTTTATGGCTATTATTCCCGTGTGTGTGTGTGTGTGTGTGTGTGAGAGAGAGAGTGAGAGAGAGAGAGAGAGAGAGAGAGAGAGAACCACATTTTTTTTTATCCATTCATCCACCAATTGGCATTTATACTGTTTTCAATTTTTTTAAGAAAGAAGGAGAGGCAGGCCTGTCTGGCTCAGTGATTGAGCATCGACCTATGAACCTGGAGGTCATAGTTCAATTCCCTTCCAGGAAACATGCATGGGTTGTGGGCTCTATCCCCAGTGTGGGGTATGCAGGAAGCAGCTGATCAATAATTCTCTCTCATCATTGATGCTGCTGTCTCCCTCTCCCTTCCTCTTTGAAATAAATAAAAATATATTTTAAAAAAGATGGAGAGAACGAGGGAGCATCCCAGAGTTGGGCCTAATATCTGCAATACAGGATATGCTTGGAGCTAAGTGAGAGAACCTGGCTTGGAATAATCAACCTCAGCTGTGTAAGCTGGACTTTTAAACAGGGTGATTCATTTAAACCCTTATCACACATATTTATGTTCATATTATTTACAACATGTTGGTAAGTTTACAAACATGTAATGAGGACGTTATATACCTGGCCATGTTCTAAACACTTTATATGTATTAATACAGTTCATAAAACAGCCATATAAGTTGGTCACTATTATTGTCCTTATTTTACAAATGAAAAAAAAAAATGAGGCAAAGATAGTTTAAGTAGCTTGCCCAGGGTTATGCAGCTAAAAAGTACTTACTGGCTAGAGATCAGGGGCTGGGATACGAGAACTATGTTTTTATATTCAGGAGAATTCTGCTTACATCACTGATGAGCATACTAAGTTCTTTTTCTACTTGCTATCTCAACAGGGGTGTCATACTCCAAAAAGGAGTTGGTCTTAACCACTGCCATTCTTCCAGTATTCCTCTCTACTAGGATATACTACTGTTCTTTTCCCTTAGTGAAAAGAATGGGGTAAACTAAATCCAGGTTCCAATGAGGTACATTCTTAGGAATTTGTGCTTAGCAGACCTATAGAATCTTCTGTAGATGCTTGACTCTGTCAGCTGGGGATACAGGCTTTAAAAAGAATGTCTGGAAAATCATATCATAATGATGTATCCTTTTAAACTTTGAGAAGGTCTAATGATATGGTTATTGGGAGCAGAGGGATATACCGTCCAACACCCAACATGTATATACATACATGAAACACACATAACATACATATACGTGCACATGCACACACACACCCTTAATATTAATCTTTGGGAATGGGTCTGTTTTTTAGATGCTACTATAAAAAAAAGGAACATAGTTCAAAGAAGAGAGGTATTGTTTTGAAATATACAGTGTCCAGAGAGTGCAATTTAGGTTGAGCAGGGCTTATCGGGAGAGCTGGTAGAGTTGAGGAGAACTCATTCTACAATATAGGAAAAGGGAATGCAAGCTAATTGGAAAAAGGATTGCCTCCCTTCACAGTCTCACCAGTTCGTTCTCTCTCTACATCTAGCAAATTTTTGGCATTCTATATTCAAAAAGAGCACCTGGACTTCCACCCCAATTGGTGTTTTGAGTCTTTCCTTGTATATTATAGTAATTTTTACAAATTATAATGTGGTACTAAGTCACCTTTCAAAAAGGAAATAGCTTTAATGTATAACAGACCTGTACTGCAGGCTTAGCCCACTGTAGCTTCTTAATGTGTTTCTACAACCTGATGCTTCAAACAATTTTATATTTTTATGCATCTCATGTAGACACTTTCATTATGATTTTCCTAAATATCCCCCATCATGCTAAAGAGCATCTTCTACCTTTGTCACAATTTTCTCTCCTACGTTATTAACCCATTCATCTATGTAAACATAATTGCTATTTACAGAGTTCTCTATGTTTATTTATTTAGGATAAGTACATACTAGCATACTAGTAAAGAATGAAGATGAAACCTCAGCCTTTCTGGCAAAAATATCAACAAATGTAAAGTTCTCTCTACTCCAAATCTCTGTTCTTCTTCCCTGGCTTTGGCCTTAGATCCAGAGTTGTCATTCTGTTAGTAAGGCACATGCATCCATTTTTGTTCTCTAGACTATCACCTCTTCACTCTCTTTGGGCAATTATCTACTCTTTCATAACCACCCCTGCCCATCAGCACTGGGTCCTTGTGTTTTGATAATTATTGGTGTGGCTAACATTAATTGAGGGTTTATTGGGTCAGATCTGAGTGAAGTGCTTCATCTACACAATCACCTTTAAAACTTTCTGTAACCTGATAAAGAAGATGTAACTATTAAATTCAGAAGGAAACTGAACATAGGAAGTGTAAGTAAGTTGTCCAAATAACTGTTACATGGGCAAATTGAGATTGGAACTCAGAAATTTGCTTCTAGAGCCTGTACTTATAACCAGTCGACAACACCACTTTGCCTACAAATGTGCAGAATGATGGCCATATTCTGCTACTCCTGTCCACTTGCAAGTTCCCTCTTAGCTTTCACTGCCAAATTTACCACAAATTCCTCTCCAATCACATCCTCTAATTCTTCATAGACCATGTATGCATGCCTTTGTATTCTGTCTTCTGCCTTCTCTATAAAAATTGATCTCTGAATGGTCAGTGCTTTTATGACACTGAACTGCCCCCTAGTGGAGACTGAGAATTTATAACAGCATAGAATCTTTTCAGCGGTTTTTCAATCCATGCAACAAATCACTTGTATGTCTAGAACAAATGTTGAGTCCCTAAAGAACCTCGTAAGATTTGCTGTTTTTGGAGGATGGATTGGAGCTGAATGTGTGAGGCTAAGAAGTAAGGCCAATTAATGACCAGGTTTGCAATAGATCTGGTGAGAATTATGATCTGAACTAGTGCTTTGGCAGTGAGGATGGGCAGGAGGGTTCTGATTGTGTTTGGGGATGGAATTATCATGGTAAGTTTCCAAATTCTCACTGGTTTCCTCTACAGTGCAAGTTCCTCCAAGTTTTAAGAATTTTAGAGGCCAACAGAATTCATACTATTCCTTCAACCCAAAGGGACAGCCCCCCTTCTCTTTCTCATTCTTAACTTGCCAACCAGCACTTTTCTACTGGATTTTCTGTCTTTTCCTTTTCTTGCTTTAGTTAAGTCCCAGTAAGAATTTTGAGGAGCCCAAGTAGAGGAGGCTTTACGTGATGTCCCGTGGGAATGTGTACCAGTATTGTCAAATCTTTCTTTTTTGGTGGAGGAGGGGGGGGTACAGAAGTTTGTACATTTCTGTGTGCCATGCAATTTAAGAAATCTGTGGTTTAATTATACTTATATTTCAAAATCTGTTTTTGTTTATCTCTCCTCAGCCTATCTGCCAGGCAGCCTATCAGAACGACTTTGGTCAAGTGTGGCGGTGGGTGAGGGAGGACAGCAAGTACATCAACATTCAAGATGGCTTTAATGGAGACACTCCCCTGATCTGCGCCTGCAGGCGAGGGCACCTGAGAATCGTTTCCTTCCTTTTAAGGAGAAATGCTGATGTGAACCTCAAAAACCAGGTGAGGCCATGACGCAGCAGTGGAGAAGTAGTTGCCCATGGTACTTACTCTTAGCATGGATGGAGCAGTGAATGTCATTTTCTGATGCTAGTAGCTCCTGACACCAACAATTTCTTTTTTACCTTACTTTAGAGCAGTGGTTCCCAATGTGGGGCACATGCCCCAGAGGGGGGGCAATTTGATTTTTAAGGGGGGCAATTCGAGAATGAGTTATTAACAGTGAATTTTTTGCATTTCTTATGATTCGAGGGGCCTCATATGAGGTATATAAATATATGTTGTGACATATTTATGCATTTTAATTCTCTATTATATGTTTTGAAATGTTATTGGCTATTTTTCATATCACTTCATATTATTATTATTATTTTTAAATAATTTCTTAGTGATTTCTTCCTCAGTCCTTCAACTGTCCTTTCGTTCTTTAATTTTTCTTTTTCATGGATACCATGTTCTTTGGAAGCTTGTTTAGACCAAGTTAATGGCCTTCTAGGCTTCCTCCATGGGAATAGGAGCTCACTTTTTGAATAATAAGAATTATATGTCACAGAGAGGACATCAGGATTTCAGAGATGCTTAGGTGGGGCATGGCCAAAGAAAGGTTGGGAACCACTGCTTTAGAGAGACTGACACATACTGAGGATATTTTATTAGGCTAGAAAGCAAAATAAAGTTCAATCATCAGGCATATTTTGTGGTTAATTATGTCCTTAGAATTTCTGAAAAGGAAGAGAATGGTTCATTCATATGTCTGGCTAGAGCTTCCTTTCTTTTCTTTCTCCTCCCCATGTTTTTCCTTGCCCCTCCTTCTATCCCAACTCTGCCTCCTTACTATTACAGGGGTAATGGGAAAAATTTCCTGGGGTGGGGGTGGGGGGTGGAATATTGACCTGCTGGTCAATATTTCATTAGTTTCGTTGGGTTTTTACTTTCTATGTCAATGTACTGATCTCCAGAAGATCCTATAGTTTGCGTATAGAATAGAAGAACGCTAGTGAAAAATTTGCCAAAGACAAATAAGCTCATGAGCCAGAGGTTACTGGAAGCCACATAGAAAGGCCTGGAAGATGCAATATTAGCTGATGTGGAGTCTTCAGTGAAGGAAGAGCAGAATGTATGTCTAAGGCTGTGAATATCCTTTGAGAGCCTCTTTGGAGGTTTCAGTGTCTGCATTATAGTAAAGGCAGCCTTTAAAGTCCTCTGAGTAAACATAAAAAGTCATTGTTTGTAATAATTATGAATGCCCTGTATCCACACAGGTATATTCAATGAGGGAAAACAGCCTGTAGGGCCCCACTTGCCCCTTCTGTCAGTTTAAAGATCAGCCATTTGGAGTAATAATGCACTATCAGAAAAAGAAATCATTTCTGGACTTTCTTGTTTGTGCTTACTATTTTTTTTGTTTGTTTGGTTTCAACGTCATGCTTGTGCTCAATCTAACCGATCTACCGATCTGTAGCTTAGTAGAGTAGGACATGATCTCCCAGCTGAAGAACCAGGTGTGTGGAGTTGTGAGGGGGCGGTGAAGACAGATGTCAATGAGTCACATCCTCTCTCAGGAGATTTTATTAGGAAGCTGAGGGAGGGAGATGTTTGCCAACTCAGGGACAGGACCGAGGAGGCACCTTTATTTCTGTTTCGAAGAGAACCTGAGCCAGCCTCCTGGGATCCTCTTGTTTATAAATATCATGGAAAGGACTTTAGTGGATACCTTCGATTAACAGAGATTTTATCAGAATAAGTGTTTGGTTTGCATCTTCTATTTTTAAAATATTTTCATGCATTTTAAGTGTCTAATCTTTTTTATTTTTCCCAAATGTTAATTTTTGTACATTAACAGTTTGAACCAGTGCTTTCTCGTTTCTTTATCTATATGAATTATTTTCAAAAGTACCAAATAAAGGCCTTAAAAAATTACAAAAAGCTCTGCTGGTGATTTAGATTTATATGCTTAATAGAGAACATAGATTTTATGGAAAGCAAATTAAAGTGTAAAGATAGATACAGATATAGATACAGATATAGATGTATTTTGGCCTGTGAAGTTGACCCAGATTAGAAATGAAAGTCAAGTGTTGATCAGGAAGAAAGCTTAAATCATTATCATTTTACTGGAGCACAATTTAGTAGCACAGTATGAAAAGCACTAATACCTTTTATGCCAGGAATCACATTTTTAGAAACTTATGCTAAAGATAAATTTAGAAATGTTGACAAATCTTTGTGAATGAGGATGTTCAAGTAGTCTTATTTTTATAAAAATCAAAAGTTAAAGACTCAAATGCCCAATGAGTAGGGTTTAGCTAAATAAATTAGAGTAGTTCTATTCAATTAAAAGCCATACGGCCTTTACAGTTATATGTTTGAAAACATTAAATGGCATGGGAAGATGCACATATTCTAAATGTTAATTGAAAAAAAGCATATAAAATGTTGCAGATGCTGTATGAACCTACATTTTAAAAAATCCACCTATATGCACTTTAAAAGATGGGAAGGAAATACAGCAGAATGTCAACAATTAACTCTGGGCTGTTTGTTAATGGGTGACTTTGCTTCATTCTATTATTATCTTCTTGCCTCATTTACAAAACTTTTATGGAGAACACACATACTTCTATGTTAGAAAAACAAAAAGTGTTGTTTAAGAACAGTGCCTCCCCCAAGTGGAAGTTAACCACTCTTTTTCTCTCTGGCTTTCCCTCTCTTCTCATTGACTTGGTTGATTTTCCAATCACAGCAGCCTGTTCCGCATTGTACTTACGTGGCCATGTTTCTATCTCCCTTTGTTGATTATGAGGCCCGAGGCTTTACATTCCTCACAATCCCTAGAAACTTATGTCTATCACCTGATAAATATTTATGTACTTGAAGAATTAAATTGAGTTACTTCCATTCTTCTAGCACTGCCTGTATGCATGTAGAAACAGAAAAATTGCCATGTGGTTAAGATTTGTTCATTAACAAACCACAAAATGAATAACTGTACATATACTATTGGTGATTAGGATTTCCATATTGAATTTAGTCTTGTGTTTATATCTGAACGTATTTTCTCCAAAAAACTAAAATGAGTATGAAAATCCATATTTTGATGATTTATATGATTTACAAAATGTACATTTCACCTGTTCTCTTTCTGTGGCCCTCCCCCAGCTTTTTCTTTAGACTGTACTAGTACTCTGTTCTAATCAATGGAAACCTGGGTTTATTAATCAGATATACTCAACAGAATAAAGGTGGCCCAGATACCATAAGAACAAAAGGCACACACTAATTTTTGATAGGGTAATCTGAAAACAGGAAATTTAAAATGAAATATTTATTCACGAAGAGGTTTTTTTTTTCTTAATTTTTAGAAAGAGAGAACCTGCTTGCATTATGCTGTGAAGAAAAGATTTACCTTCTTTGATTATCTACTCATTATCCTCTTAATGCCTGTCCTGCTCATTGGATATTTCCTCATGGTGAGTACACTTGTGAGAGCAAAGAGTCAGTGAGTAGGACATCAGTATCATGACCCATCAAGGTTTGCTGGGCCAGTGAGAAGTAAAGGAATAATAACAGAATAAGCTCTTGGCTTGTATTCTATAAGTGACATTTCCAACACACAAGCGATGCTGTGATTAAAGAATAAAGCAAGAAGGAAGGTAGCCAAATCAATCAATCAATAGTACATAGGCACATAGGGGGTATTGGGATTAAAATGAAGCCTATTAATTTAAATAATCCAGACATAAGATGAAGAAAAAGTTTGTAAAAAAACCTCTTGTACTTGCCATTTGTCATAGGTATCCAAGACAAAGCAGAATGAGACTCTTGTCCGAATGCTCCTTGATGCTGGCGTGGACGTTAATGCTGCAGACTGCGTAAGTTTGTAATTTTAGTCACTGTGAAATAATATTCAAAATGGTATTTGTAGGTAGTGTACTTGTCATATATTAAGTTGCTTGCTTTATTTTCCTTGACACTTTTGCATTTCTTCTTTTTTTTCCCCACTGCCAGTTAGGTGATCTTGAGGTTGTTTATATACTGCCACTAAACTCGTGGGAATAACATCTTTATTGAATACAGAACATTAAAAAAAAAAAAAAAAAAAGCTGCTCCACCAGTTGTGAGAAGTTAAGGAAGATGAAGGCTCTGATAACAAAATTCCTCCTTGGTAGTTAAGAGGCTGGAGTCAGAATGCCTTCATGTAAACCCAGGCTTGCCACTTTTTACCTGTGTGCATTTTGGCAAGTTATAAACTTCCTGGACGTTCTGTTTCCTTCTCTGTAACATGAGCATATAGATAAGTTACAGGGCTGACTCATGTAAAGCACTTAGCAGAGTGCCTGAACGTGGTTCGTGCTCAATGAACGTTAGCAGCTGCTACTGAAGCCAAGATCCCAATCAGGAAAGAGAGTCCCCACCTGTGAGCTAAAGAAAACTAAGGGCAAGCAAGGGTCAAGGAAAAATCCAAATGATGGTAAGAGCAGTGGTAACAGGAGCAGCCTCAGCTAACTTCCCCCTGATAATAGGTTTTGCTTTCACCGTTTACAACTGCAACCTTGAACTCATCTTCCTCCCTTACATGATCAGAAGTGTTTCAAAAAATTATTTGTAAGGAGTTTTATTTGCTTATATTGATTGAATGACATTTTTTATTTCTAGTTCTTTACTGAAAAAGTAGGCCAGTCAAAACTGGATTTAAAAATAACCAGTATTCTGTTTATGACCCCTAATTTATGTTGTACATATCTATATATACTACTATTCTATGTTCTGTGATAGATAAAATGTCCCCATCCCTGTTTATATTAATCATTTACATATTTTTAGTTTGGGTTATATTGGTATCATGTTTAAATTGAGGTAGTTCTCATTCTCTCTCTCTCTCTCTCTCTCTCTCTCTCTCTCTCTCTCTCTCGTGTGTGTGTGTGTGTGTGAGAGAGAGAGAGAGAGAAAGTTGATGAAATGTATGCTTTTCCTTTTATTTCAAATATAATTTTTTGATTAATTTGTATGGACTACTACTGTGAATCATCTTCTTAGATAACTTTGAAATATATTAAGATGTCATTAAAATTAAGTAAAAAGTAATTAAAAATGTTTAAAATTTTGCTTGTGAACAAAATTTCTCTCTAGTTATCTATGCCTGTCTCTACCTCTAGATAGAGAATTATATTCCTGTGCATGCTCATACATATATGCACATACATGCACATATTTTACCATTTACATTTTTAAAAAACTACCTGTATATTAAGACCCAATTTCCAACTCCAAGTAATGCAGTGTATTGAATCTTTTAGACTTTCTTTATTTCACATGGAAAAATTCAGAGCCAGATCTTGCATTCTTCATGCCATCCTACCTAATAAAAGAGAAACATGCAAATTGACCGTACCTTTGCTACGCCCACAGCCAATCAGAGTGAACAAGATGGCAGTTAATTTGCATATGTGGGCGCTGAGTGGCCTGGGTCCCGGAAACATCCTCCGGACCCAGGCCTCTCCTAGCCAGTAGGCCCGCGCTTAGGTCCTGAGCAGCAAGGGTCCCAGAACTCCCCCTGGCCACTCAAAGCCTATGGGTGCAGGCGCCAAGCCGCCTGGATGTTCCCGCCCCACCCCCAGCAGCTTGCAAAGGCTCGCGCATGAAGCGGCGGTTTGGGGCCATGCCCCCAGCCAGGCGCCCACGACCAGGGGCTGGCTGCTGGCCTCTGGGGTGTGCCAAGACCCTGGCGGCCACCACTGCATGCTGCCCAGGGTCCCTGCATTCCCCCAGCCTGGGGCCCATGGTGGGGCTGGCTGCTGGCCTCGGGGCATTTGGAGACGGGGATGTTCCCGCCCCACCCCAGAGGCTTTCCAAGCTCCAGCACCAAGTGGCGGTTCGTGTCCACACCCCCAGCCCAGCGCCCTCCACAGGGGGATGGCTGCTGGCCTCTGGGGTGTGCAGAGACCCCGGCAGCCACCACTGGGTGGCAGGGACACGCCCCTAGCCCAGTGGTCACAACCCAGGGGCTGCATGAGCTGCAGAGGATACACCTTTTTAAAAAAATATTTTATTGATTTTTTTTTTTAACAGAGAAGAGGGGAGAGGGATAGACAGTCAGAAATATCAATGAGAGAGAAACATCGATTAGCTGCCTCCTGCACACTCCCCACTGGGGATGTGCCCGCAACCAAGGTACATGCCCTTAACAGGAATCAAACCTGGGACCCTTCAGTCTGCAGGCCCATGGTCTATCCACTGAGCCAAACCAGTTTGAGAGTAAACACCTTTTCTGACCGCTCATTGGCTAAGCTACCTGTACGCTGCCACTTGCAGTGTTCTTGGTAATCTGGGTTATAAGAATCCAAGAAGGTGATCTAGGGTTTTTCCACCACACTCCTGGAGGAAAAAATGAAGGTCCCTTGAGGGGTCCCAGATTGGAGAGACTGCAGGCTGGGCTGAGGGACAACATCCCCCCCACACTCCCCACACCCCCATGCACGAATTTCGTGCACCGGGCCTCTAGTAACTTAATAAAAAAATATGAGCTCACAGTATTATTTCCTATGATCTTAGAGGAGTTTCTAGGGAAAAAGATCCAAGATTAATCCTGATAATCTTGATAGTCAAGGATATTATTTCTTCACTTACCAAAACCATGGTTGTTTGGCTTTGAAAGGCAAAAATTTTTAGCACAAATGTCCCAGCTATACATTTCTTTTAATCTGTAGTTAGTGTTTTAAATTAGTGCCAACGAGATAGATCCATTAATTTATAATACATAATATAATCTACAACCAACCAAGTATGGGAGATTTCTATGTCAAACTGCACTGGTCTTGCAGGTGAGCTGTAGAAATATGAGCAAGGGCCACAGAATGTGGGATTTTTAAAAATAAAAAACCATAGAGGATGATATCTGCAAAGTGGCCGATATGGAGACTCTCAGGGAAGAGATGGTCACATGATCACAATGCTGATTGGCCAGGCGTACAGAAAATATCCCAAGAAATTTTGGGATAATTCAGCATTCGCCTTTTATAAGTTGCATTTTTTTTTTTTTCAGTTTGAACAGAAAATGAGAAAGGAAGGTATTGATGGCTTATAGAACATTATTAATGTACATAGGGGCAGAAAAGACTTTAAGAACAAGAAATACCATTGCATATAGATGGTTGCAAACTGTTTTGCTTAGTTGTATACTATGAAATGAGAAGAGCACTGGCTAAGAAGCCTCATGCTGCGGTCTGTAGAGTCCGATGGGTGAGCTGCATGTTGGTCCTTTGTGTTTCAGTACGGCTGCACGGCGTTGTATTATGCCTGTGAAATGAAAAACCAGACCCTTATCCCTCTGCTCCTTGAAGCCCAGGCAGACCCCACGATAAGAAATAAGGTAAGAAACTGGCCCCATGGCCTGAAGTTCCCCAGCTCATGATCTTCTAACTTCGCCTTGTGTGGAATTAAGTTAATGGCTTCTGATGTAAACAAAATTAATCATCCTATTAAACATTAAGTTATCCTATTACTGTTAGATCTGAATAACATTTAAAGTCTTTGCCAAGCCTGAGAGTCAATCAGTCTGAACTATTGGCTGGACTCTTAAGAAACGATCATTTCTTTTCTCCTCAGAATGGTGAGAGTTCCCTGGATATTGCACGAAGATTAAAATTTTCCCAGATTGAATTAATGCTAAGGAAAGCATCATAACGCTTGTAGCCTCAGCTGGAGAAGCAGAAACAGTTAAAGGACTGGATTCTGTCTGCATCTTGGACTCTTGGTCTGTGGGCCACTCAACTGGATGCAGCCATTTTATGGTGATGATGATGGTTGTTGCCATGGATAATGTTTTTGAAGAGCTCTGTAGTCATGTTTTTGCTCAATGGACTTCACCATGGCCCCAATCCTTCCAGGGGAAACACTAAAGCTGTTGAATTCTCCACTTCAGTCAAAATGTGATGCTTCAAAATCAGTCTCTCCTGAAGTAGAGGATACGTGTTATCTCGGACAGTGATCTCTCTTCTCAGCTGTGTGCTCTGATGGAGGCTGTCCTGTCCATCTCATGCCCCAGGAGACACTCTTCCTCTCAGGCCCCTTTAAGTAGTAAGAGGGGTGGAAGTATGTACATTTGTATAGAATGGTGTGTGTATGTGTGTGGGTTTAGAGGTTCACATGTGGATGTTCCTTTGGCAAAAACAACTTCAGCAAAAACATTTATCAGTTGTCAATGGGGCAGTTTTACACCACCAAAATTGGCAAATGCTAAAATCAAGCCTTTTATTTTTTTCTTTCTTGAGAACTGGTTTACCAACACACTGCTAAACATTTTGCTATCAGTTTACAAATAAAGGCTATCTTGATTTTGACCAAGACTATGTAACTATCAAGATGTTTGTTTAGCCCGGCTGGCGTGGCTCAGTGGTTGAGCATCCACCTATGAACCAGGAGGTCACTGTTCAATTCCTGGTCAGGGCACATGCCCAGGTTGTTGGCTCAATCCCCAGTAGGGGGCATGCAGAAGGCAGCCAATCAATGATTCTAATCATCGATGCTTCTATCTCTCTCTCCCTCTCCGTTTCTCTCTGAAATCAATAAAAATATATTTTTTAAAAAATATGTTTGTTTAAGAAGATCTTTGATTCACTTGTGAATGTAAGGCAGCTACTAAACTTGCCAGTTCTCCTTATTTTATTGATACAATTTAAAATATTACTATAGTTTATCTAGATAAAGTGTTTCAAGAAATATCAAATCCAGGCATATTTGCTGAACTATGTATAGGGCCTTAAGGCACATATTGTGTGAGAAAAGTAGTACTGTGTAGATATGGATTCTAAAGCCCTTAAATGTATCTTAATAAATTATTTAAGATTCATTCACACTGTACTCAGTGAGCAGGTGATTCCAGAATATTTTTAAAATGTGAACTTCACACATCAGTTACCTTTGACACACTCACCAGTATACCTTCAATTCAGAAGTTTTCCTAATTGTGCTATGGGGCCCATTCAGTGTGGTTCAGAGGTTAGCATCAACCTATGAACCAGGAGATCATGGTTCAATTCCTGGTCAGAACACATGCCCTGCTTGCAGCTAGATGCCCAGTAGGAGGCATGCAGGAGGCAGCTGATTAATGATTCTCTCTCATCATTGATGTTTCTATCTCTCCCTCTTCCTTCCTCTGTGAAATCAATGAAAATATATATTTTTAAAAATTGAGATATTGGTTCTAGAGTTTTGAAAAATTGTACTATTACTCATATATTTTATATCTGTCATATTTTACACTGTGTGAGAAGCAAACAATTTTTAAAAGAAATAACCAGATTATTTTTAATGAGCAGGGAAATTGTCTAACAGTAACTTTGTCAAGATCAAATGATAAAATACATGACAATTTGTTTTATTATGTTGCTGACATTATAAAATTTTCTTCTCAGCGTTTCATTTCTGGAGGCAGAAAGGTGGGTCATACATTTCTAGTCAAAAGGTCTTCTGCAACCCTCAAACAAGCTTGTACTAGAATTTAGGCACTAAAATACACATACATGCTTTATGCAGTGCATAATGCATTTATTGGAAAACTCATAAAAAATCTACAAAAGCATGATATTTGAGACTCAACTATACAACTTGGCCCTTTTGAAGATGCTTAAAATATATTTTATCCAGACTGTACATTGATTTTTTGGTTTTGGATTTATTTATTTATTTATTGTTAAAACAGCTTGGCTTTCTGAGGTAGTGTTGTGTTTCTATATCAGTAAGATGAAAATGTCTAATTTATTTTGTGAAAGTCAACAATAATCCAGAGATTCAAGACCTCTCTCTCATCCCAATTTTTCAGTTTACTTTATTCCCAAAATATGGCTTATAGAAAAATAAGTATATGTTTTAGGGAAGTTTACCGAAATGACATAGAGAATGTTTTGATAATTTCTAGCTCTCAAATAAAGCCTGCTCTTCAAGATGATAGACTATAATATCGCATGAAACCTATGTTCAGCTTATGAGCAGTTTAATTAACTAAAAAAAAAAAAAAGTTAATGTCAGTTTTAGTGCCAAATACAGGAAACCTGAAGGAATATATAGTAAACTTCCTCCCTCCTCCCCTTCTCCTCTTCCCTTCTACTGATAGGATAGGTTTTCAAGTCCTGAAATACTTAAAATCCTCTGTTCCTGGACCCCAGCCCCATTGTCCACAAGGTTTTTTCCTATGACTTGTCAGTATCAGATGCTTCACAGTCTGAGCCCACACGTTCCCTGCGAAAGTCTGGCTCACACGTTCCCTGGGAAAGGCTGGTCTCCTCCTCTTGCATCATGTGTATGATTTCATTGTACAGACGATGAGGAGCATCCAACCCCCAGATGAAGTCTATGTGCGCCCATTCGGGAATGTTCTTATGGTAGATGAGGTTGTTCAGTTCGGAGAGCAGTGTTTTCACGTCATCTGGATTTGAAAGCCAGTCCTGACCTCCAGTCCACATTGCTGTAGGGACCGTCATGTCTCCAACTTTGTACCTTACAGGAGTTGGCTAGAAAAAGAAAAGTTGTTAGCTGTAGATCACATTTGGACTTCCAAACTCATAATTTACATTCCAAATAAACATTCTAAATATGTGTTGTGATTAAAAAAAAAAAAAGTGCACAGGCATTGGAGCCAAGCAGATCTGCATTTAGAGTTTCTGTTCCAGCACCTACTTGAAGGTAAAATTACTGAACCTCAGTTTTTTTATCTGTGAAATGGGGATATCTGTAATCACTTACTAGGTGAATGAGAAAACATGTAAATTGCCTAGCACTTTAAGCATTACTTTTTAATTATTTTTCTCCCTATTAATAAATATTTTAAGCATAAATTACCTTTAAAAGATAACCACAAATGTTTCATGAGGCCAGAGTTAGAGATATTCTACAGAGAAAGTTGAGAGAATAGAACCTACTGGAAGGACTCTGCTCTGGGGCTGCACAGATATTTTCTATGATTATAGAAAGCCCTTAAAGCAGGCCCAGCCCTAGCTGGTTTAAGTCGGTGGATAGAGTGTCAGCCTATGGAATGTAGGGTCCCGGGTTTGATTCCAGTCAAGGGCACATGCCCAGGTTATGGGCTCGATCCCCAATAGGGAGCGTGCAGGAAGCAGCGGGTCAATGATTCTCTCTCATCATTGATGTTTCTCTCTCTCTCTCCCCCTCTACCTTCCTCTCTGAAATCAATAAAAAAAATATATTAAAAAAAGAAAGCAGGCCCAGCTTGACTGTCTCCAAAGACATGGGAAGTCAATGGCACTGGAACACAGGTAGTTTGAACCAAGGGAAGGTATAAATTAGATCCCTGCTCTAGTGCCCCATCACCCAAAGAAGGGTGTCTAGGAGTCTTAGCCCTTGAGAACTTAATTCTCTTATGCAAGCAGTGCTACGGAATCAGACTACCCGACTCAGCCCTTGAGGTTAATCAGCACCCAGAACTTTCCACAGGCATGCTGGGGCCCATTTCTTACTTGGAAAATCCACCCTGGGGCTGAGGTTCCAATCCAGGCTGTCCTTGTGCCATTTTGTGACTTTTTAAACGTTTGGAGTTATAGCCTGTGATGCTGTAATGTATAATAACAAATATATATTTGGTTTTCATCCCCATTTCTGGCACAGAGTCCTAAAATCCTTAGTTAAGGATCCTGAGATCAGATTATACTTGATTAGGGTAGGCCTAAGTCAAATGGCAAGTGTTCTTTGAAGAAAAGGTCAGGAGAGGAGAAAACCCTGTGAAGATGTAGGCAGAGGTTGAGAGAATGGAGTGATGCATCTGCAAACCAAGGAACACCATGAACTATAAGCAAGCACCAGAAGCTAGGAGGGAGGCATTAGGCATGGGGCAGATTTGCTGAGTCTCCAAAGAACCAACCCTGTCCAAACCCTGACTTTAGACTTCTGACCTCTAGAACTGGGAAAGAATAAATTTCTATTGTTTTAGTCACCGCCACAGCCTCTTGGGTTCAATCGCCAATGGCTAATGTTTTAATCAATCATACCTATGTAATGAAGCTTCCATAAAAACTCAGGAAGGACAGGGTTTGGAAAGCTTCCAACTTGGTGAACAAGTGGAAATGTGGGGAGAACTGTGCACTTGGAGAGGGCATAGAAGCTCTGTGCCCCTTCCCGTATACCTTGTCCTATGCATCTTTCCCAACTGGCTTATCATAATAAACTGAAGATCTAGTAACTAAAATGTTTTTCTGAGTTCTGTAAGCCAATCTAGCAAATTAATTGAGCCAGAGGGAGTTGTCATGGAAGCCTCTGATTTATATAGCCAGTTGGTCAGAAGTCCAGGTAACAACCTGGATTTGTGATTGGCATCGGAAGTGGGAGCGAGGCAGTCTCATAGGGTCCTAAGCCATAGGATCTGATTCTATCCCAGCATTGGGTAGAACTGTAGGAGATCTTGCTGGTGTTCAGGGAATTGCTTGTTGGTATGGGAAAACTTCCCAAACACAAACATCAGAATTTGATTATCAGAAACACCTTTTATAGCCTAACTTAGATATGAAAGGTTGGAACATTCTATGGAGCCAGTAATATATTTTTTAAATCATATTATAGGTGAAAAGACTGAATTGAATTCAGGCCCAGTGCTAAGGTTCTGTGATTCTGCAACACCATTGTGTGTGTGTGTGTGTATGTGTGTGTGTGTGTGTGTGTGTGTGTGTTTTATCTTCCTTCCCACCACCAGACCATTTTCTGGTGCCTACTTTGCACAAGTGATTTTTCTAGAACTCATAACATTAAATGTGAAAACTTAAAACTACTTTGGAACTGGAATGCTTTCTCTAAAAACATACTTTAAGAAAAGGTAAAGATAGAGCTAAAATTAAAAAAGGAACAGACCTTTGATAGAGAGTTTGCTATTCATGGGTATTGCACAGTCTGTCGAATTTCCTAGCCTTTTATATCTAGATTGATGTACCAAAATGGATATTACATATGATATGGTACTCTCAAAAATTTGCCTATGTCTATTCAGCTCCCTCCAGCTTTAAATTTGTATGGTCAATTCACACACAAGCTACTCATAATTTTCAGTGAAGATTTTATGCTCTGAAGAGTATAAAATCTACTTCTGATTCTACACAACATTTGTTTTTAATTTTATTCTATAGTATTGACTACACATTTCTTAGATAATGTGGTAGCATTTTAAAAATATTTTTTACTGCCTGGCTGGCTTGGCTCAGTGGTTGAGCATTGACCTATGAACCAGGAGGTCACAGTTTGATTCCCGGTCAGGACACATGCCTGGGTTACTGTCTCAATCCCCATTGTGGGGTATGCAGGAGGCAGCCGATCAATGATTCTCTCTCATCATTAATGTCTCTCTCTCTCTCTCTCTCTCTCTCTCTCTCTCTCTCTCTCTCTCTCTTTCTTCATCTCTTAAATCAATAAAAATATTTTTAAAATGGAAAGAAAATGTTTTTACTTGCAAATTACAGAATCATTATATGTGTGACCAGGGTGAACTTTTAAGAATGATCTAGTCCAATCTTTAAAGATAAAAGTCCTGAGGCCTGAAAAATCAAAGCGGCCTAGCCATGATCACACACGTTTATAGTGTAGAGGCAAGACTAACCCAGTAATCCTCATTCACCAATTAATGCTCTTTTTCTTTATGCAGCAAGGTTTTTAAATTGAGCTATAAGATTGTATTTTATTGTGAAATGGTTATCACAGTAAGTTTAATTAATATCCATCACAACACATAGTTACAAATATTTCTGTTTCTAATAAGAACTTTTAAGATCTACTCTCAGCAACTTTCATTATACTTTCTGACTTATTTATATTACTAGAGGCCCGGTGCATGAAAATTCATGCACTGGAGGGGGGCATCCCTCAGCCCAGCCTGCCCCCTCTCACAGTCTGGGAGCCCTCAGGGGTGGGAGGCGACCCGGCGATCAGGGGAAGGCGATGCCTCCATCACACCTCTGCTGCTGCCACTGCCAGCAGCGCAAGTCTAGGCCTGGCCCTGGTTATGTGTGCCTTGGGCTAACCCTGGGCTGCTGAGCAGTTGCCATCCGAGGCTTGCGTGCGCCTCGGGCTGGCCCTGGGGGGCTGGGAGGCTGAGGGGACTGGGGGACTCCGGAGGCAGGTGTGCAGAGCGGCTGGACCCGCCTGGGGGTGGGCCTGCCCGTGTCCTGCGCCTGCCACTGTGGCGGGGCTGAGGGGACTGGGTGCTGCCATCTTGTGGCTGTGGGCGCCGCCATATTTGAGGGAGTGGCAGTCAATTAGCATATTCCCTCCTTATTGGCTATGGGCACCACCATCTTTGTGAGGGCATGACAGTCAATTAGCATATTCCCTCTTTATTAGATAGGATAACTGAAGTTTGTACCTTTTGACCCCCTTCACCCATTTCCCACCCAACCCCTCACCCCTGTCTCTGGCAACCACAGATAAATGGTCTTTGTATTATACTATAAAAACAACCTCACTCCTGCCATCTTCATTGGTGATTTTTGGGTTTCTTATCAAAAAAGGATTCTTGTAGTAGTAGCCACCAGAGACCACACTCTTCCCTTCACTAAATGCACTCCGCCTTGCTCCTACGAAGCCCAGGGCCCCCTTCATGGAAGCAGCCTCTCAAAGAAGTTCTCCTACTGCATTGTGAAGGCAGCAGGCCTTGTGGCCAAGCTGTGAACGTCCCCATTTTCAAATGGAGTCAAACCCCGACTTTTATGTTCCATGCCCATACTCGTATTTTATCCCCATCTCTACAGTAAACTGCCATTAGACCTTCCCGGTCGTGCACTTATAAAGGGTGGTATTGGTTTTCTTACCTGATTGCCTTTCTCCAGATTTTTAGTCTCGCTCCCCCAGTCAAAAGCCCGGAGTTCCCCAGAATTCGCTGCCTAAAAGGGAACAAAAATGTACATGGCGTTCAAATATATTGCTGGAAAAGAGTGGGAGGAAGGGTGGAAATGTGCTCCCAAGTCTGCAATTGTGCGGGAAGCAGAGAGCAGAGACTGTTCAGCGTTAAGATAATCTTCAGGGAAGTACAAAGGCAAGAGGAAGACCCTTTCGGGAGAAAATGTATGTACTGCAGACATACTTGGCCACCATGTCATACAACTCCACCATGTCATACAACCCCATAGAAGCCTACATGGATGGTATCTGTACAACTTTGTAGGCTACAAGGGGAAAGCTCTCCCTTGCGACTGCGACAAGGTGACTGACACTCAATACAATTCAGAATTCTTTAGTTTTAATTATAAAATGTTTCTCTCCTCTCTCGCAAATATAACAACTGTACAAGAACAATTTCACTAGACTCTAAGTTGATACAAAAACAGAAAGCAGATAGGGCCAATATTTATGATATATAGATGCCATCACTACTCTTAAAACTCTCTGCTTGAGTTAACCTTTTGCACTCGGATGTCGAGTGTGACTCGACAAAGTTAGCAACGGTAGCAGGAATCTAGAAAAAAGCAAGCGAGTGCAAAGGGTTAAGAGCCCCCCCCCCTTTTTTTTTAACAAAGTGGTATTTTTAATACATGAGAACCCAAGGTTAGTTATGCTCTAGCTCTGTCCTTATATCCACCCTTATTTCCACAATCAATCAGGGTCACTCCATAGTATCATCTACAATGAACAATATTATTAGGTTCAGTGCTTCTTCATTGGTGAAAGAATCATTCGCATGCACGTTGTCCTTGAATCCATTCTGAATGTCTTACTTCAGCTCTGCCTTCTTTAGTTCATGTGACTGGTGATCAAGACTTGCCCTCCTGTGTTGCAGGTTAGTCTTTCCCTCCTGTGAGGCCTCTTTGGGTAATTAGTTCCTGCCTTACACTTTTGTTACTACTTGACCTGCTGCTGGAAGAGCCTCTAATTATCTTCTCCAACCTCATTTTGAGGTGGAGAGAGAGAGAGAAAGGTCTCAATGGGACCATCTGACCTCACAGTTTTAAGGTCCACTAAAGACGTCTGTGGGCCAATCCTTCCCTCCCATCTCCTGAAAAGTTTCAATGTTCTAGATTACATTTCATCTCATAACAAATAGGAAATAACCCCTGGTTTATCAAAAGGGCACTCTTTCCCACAGATACTTACTTAGGGAAAACGACAAATTCAACATCATTCCTACCTGGCTCCAGTGCAGGATATTTTGCACAGATGTTCCAGCAGGAGAATGAGCGACATACACATTTGCTCGGCTCTGTAACAAGGCAGGAGTGGTTTGTGGGACATGGAAAAACTCATAAGACATGCGCTTTGTCAAGATCAAATCTCCCATGTGTCAGACTAAGAAATGGGACCATCATTAAATTATCAGCACTTATCTATGAAACAGTAATATGCACATAAATAAACATGCCACTAAATGTATTCCTGAGCACCTATATTTTTCATCTGAGGATGGCTTCTCAGTAGATACCTGAACTCATTTTTTTAAAAAATATTATACAGTAATTAAGGATGAAGACTCCAGAACAGGCCTATATTCAAATCCTAGCTCTGCCATTTAAATTTTAGGTGGATATGGGAATAATTTAATCCACTAAATCTCAGGATACTGATTTGCATAGTGGGAAATTATAATATCTGTCTCATAGGATTGTTAGCCTGGCACATAATAAATGTTTATTAAATGGTAGCTATTAATCATATTATTTTAAACAAAGAATTAAAAGACTTGAGGAATTAAAGATGTGTTCTTCCAGCTGCCAGCTGGTAGCCCTCTACTGTGGGGCCTCCTTGGGGGGTTGTCCCAGGTGCAGAGAGCTGTATTGCCCAATGCATCACCTAGTATTGGTGTCATCTGCATTAAATGACTGGCTGATATGGGGGTATAAACACTCAGCCCTCTCACCCCACTTGGGAGAGCTCTGAAGGGTCATCCCATCTTCACAAATCCCTGTAGGATCACCAGAGGTTCCCATTAAGGGTATGTCACAGTTTTTTATTTTTTTCTGTCTTCCATCTACCCAATCCTGTTTCACTCCCTTCTCTAGGTGTTATCCCAAGCACATAACCCAAAATCCCTCTACCCACTAATCTCCATCTCAGAGTTTGCTTCCTGGGAACCCACACTATGTCACCTTCCAACTTGTAGCTCTACCTAAGCCAAATTGAAACTCCCAGACATCTTATCAAAGGGCCAGAAGGACCCAAGTAGAAAAGAAGAGGTAGATACTGCATGGCGATTCTTTCTTTTCACTAGTGGGTTCTAATCACTTTTTTAATCTGCTAATTCAATGCATAAAGCTGCTTTCATATCACTTCCATCTATAATCTGTGAAGTTTATATCTAGCAATGTCCTTATGTTAACCTGATCTCAATCCATGTTAAAGCATTTCTCACATATTAGTGTATTTGGAGAAAACTGAATTACTAAGATTACATTTTTCTAAGTCTTTACTGGCAATAGCTCATCTTCAAGGAGTGAGACTAGTGACTTCTAGCTTTGCTTTGGGAAACTGAGAGTGTACTAGGTTCTCACTTACGATGTTCATGTTTTTTGTGTTAAAGCCTCCCAGAAGTAAAATGATGCTGCTACAAATCTGATCAATAATCATCTGACCACAAAGGTAAATATAAAACTGGCGGAGGAATCTGGTCTGGTACAGGAATTCTTTCCGGCCAAACAATCCCTGTAAAAATAGGAAACAAAATAGTAGTCATTACATCATAGTAAAAAATAAGTGCGTCTAATTGAAAAGGGTAAATCTTACCTTATTGGGTGGGAAGACTCTTCTATATAGACAAGAAATTTTCTGAGGAGCCACATACCTTGATCATCATATCTGGCAGCAACAAAAATTTGGTCCCAGGGCTTCTCGCATGTTTAATAGTAGCTATGGGTGCTAAAGCAAAATACAGTTTTATTTTCTGAGCCAGCTCTGGCATGGTGGAAAACGCAATAAAGCCTGCAAGAAAAGGAATATATCAGCGTGGATACTGAATATCCCCAAACTCATAAAATGCATATTTACTTTTGTCAAGATATTTCAGTAATTACTTGTGATTGTGTCTTAACTCTCCCGTGAAGTGATAAGATCATTGAGGGGGAAATGCCATATTTTCTGGTGTATAAGATGACTGGGTGTATAGAAGATTTTTCTGGGTTAAAAAGTCATCTTATACGCCGGAAAATACGGTAACAACAGCAGGAAAAACGCTTTTGTGTTTCTTCTGACATCTACTTATTTGATGTCCAGGAGTAGGTTCTCATTGAATTGGTGAATTTAATTATTGAGTATAATAATGTGGACTTTGTGAAAAAAAAATATATATACACTGAGTAGCCAGATTATTATGATCTCTGAAAGCATAATAATCTGGCTACTCAGTGTATATCCTATATAATAAAAGACTAATATGCAAATCGTCCCCTCGACCAGGAGTTCGACCAGCAGGCAGGCTGGCCAACTGCCCATGTCCCCTCCCCTTGGCCAGGCTGGCCAGACTCCACCCATGCACAAATTCATGCACCGGGCCTCTATATATATATATATATATATACATACACATACACACACACACACACACACACTGAGTGGCCAGATTAGTATTTATATTATTATTATCAACTAGAGGCCCAGTGCATGATTTAATCATGCACCTGGTGCACCAGCTGGCTGGCTGTCCGCTGGTGCACCAGGCCTTTAGAAAGCCTCCGGCGCAGCCATGGCGCAGACGCTGGCCCAATCAGCTACCCCGGCCACCCTGAGTCCCGCCCCCTGCGCCTCCTGCTGGCCCAATCGTGGGCGTAGTGGAGTGATGGTAATTTACATATTACCATTTCATTATGTAGGATAATAATCTGGCCACTCAGTAGATATATATATATATATATATATATATATATATATATATATATATATATTTAGAGAGAGAGAGAGAGAGAGAGAGGGAGAGGTAACTATATGCTATACACTTTGCTTATGATTTTCATGGTTCTTACTTCATTTAATTCAAATCTCTACAGTGAAAAAAAATAAGAAAAAGTGCCTTGTTTATTGATAACAAGCATGTTCTGTAAAATAATGGGTATAGCAAGTTTTTGCTGGGGTTTTTGTTGATTCCCTAATTGTTCTGGAACCCAAATTGTAATGTAATGTAGTAGACAAGTGTCTAGTGAACTGGATTCCAACTCTTATTTTTGCCATAAACTTGGTATGGAACACTACTTAAGTCAGTCTGTGCCTCAGTTTCTATACTTACAAAATAGAGCCCAATTTCCCAAATTACCACTGCACAGGGCTAATCTCTGTAGAACTTTTGGGAGAAAAAAAAGCTATTATATAAATTCAGGGCATGGTCACTATATTTGAAATACTATGTGTCTATTTCAAAAGAGCATGTACACTCTCTGTCTAGGCTGATGTTTGCAGGTTGTGGGGAAGGAGGCTGGGTAGAAAAAAACAACGTAAAATCACATGACTTCTGTCTAGTTCCCAGGAGGTGAGTGAGTATTAAGAAAGACTGATTCCTTCCCTTCTTTTCTCTGTACATGATTAGTTTGCCAGCCACATGCAAAGGCAGGCAGAAGAGTGACCTGGTATTAGCTCTTGCTCTCCCAACTGGACCATCAGTAGCACTGGGTTGAAAATACTTTCGAATACATTCCTGTATTCCAGCTTAATTCTGACTATATAAACTTAATTCCTCAAATGTCAAGAGTTGGGAACTCTGGATAACTTCTCCCATCAATTCCTCTCTTTATGTAAAGCAAGTTCAAGTTTTCCGCATTAATAGCTCCGTGGTTGACTAATAGAATCGTCCTGTGCTTTTTTGGCCACCTCCTTCTTCTCAGAGTAGCATTTAACCTCATCATTAGCACCTTTGTCTTCGTGTCACGTTGAACAATTTAGTATAGGGAAAATGTTTTAAGACCCCTGGAAATGAGAGTAGGAGCAGGCATAGCATTTTACCTTTCTGTGAAGTACATGGTGAGACATAGCATCCTTAGGATCAGCTAATGTTATTGAAAAAAACAGGAAGTACAATGTGAAAGTCAGTCTCCTTTTATTCACTAGAGTATCAGTTAAAATGAACCAACTGAATGTGCGCCCTGAGTTTCCATTGAGTGTTCACCTCTCTCAGAATCCCTTGCACGGGTGATGCACGGCTGCCTCTGGAGTGCCTTTGGCTCAGAGACCTTCTCAGCCCCCTCTAGAGAGCCTTCTTCCCATGGCACACACTCTGCCTCTGCTGATCTTCCTTCATTGTAATCTAAGCCAACCACATTTTTTTCCTGTTGACTTTGGTCTAATAAAGGGCCAGGATAGCCAGCCTCTACTCCCATATGTATCCTCTGGGGCCATGAGTTAAGGTTTCTCACAAATTCATCAAAAACAAAAGGACACCAGCACGTAATTGCAGACACTGCCATTAGAAGAGGAAAAAAGAGAGAGAGAGAGAGAGAGAGAGAGAGAGAGAGAGAGAGAGAGAGAGAGAGAGAGACTGGAGTAAACTCCTGCAGCAGTTCTGTGTATAGTATGATGGCAATGCTTTGTGTCTATTGATTGCCTGTTATGTGCCAGGCACTGGAAACTATGTTTCATTCATTCAGTGCTTTTACTGAGTGCACACTATGGGCCAGGAACTGCTCTCACAGCTGTTTGAGACGAAAGCCTTGCTTCACAGAGCTTATATCAATCACCTCTAACACCCCTAAGAGGGAGCTATAATCCCCATTTTATAGATAAGGAAACTGAGGCCAGAGGGATTAAATAATTTGCTCAGTGACATTTACCTAAAAGGTGGTAGAGCCAACATTTGAATACATATTTATCTGACTCCTACTCTACTTACTCTACCTGAAGCCTCCCTCAATTTCATACCCATTTCCTGTCGCTCTTAAGAGTCGCTGAAGAGAATAAGGCCAGATGAGTGAAGTGTGAGATGACTTATCCCAGGCATAGCTGTACACCATATGCTCACATTTCTTCTGAGTATACAAACCTGTTTTCCTTTGAACCTACCCATAGTGGTGCCCTGTGAATAGCCGACATAATAGATCTTTTCCTGGCCCGTTTTCTGCAAAATAAAGTTTATGACTGCAGGAAGGTCAAACCTAGCCATCTCATCATAACTACAAGAGGAAAAGACAAAGTTATACGAAAAGTTATAATCAGAAACAAACAAAAACAGCCCCGGAGTTTATAAACAAACCCCTGAGTTGTCAGTCCCAAGAACTTGTTACTGTGTCCCTCACAACACTCAGTTTGGACTTGTTTCAAACCTGTGATGCCTGGGTGCCTCAGAAATCACAGGTTGTCAGAAAACTGCTATTTTCTACAGATGTTACAGAGCAATAATCATCTTCAATGAATATTTACTGAGCACAAGACCTGCCTCCCTAGGAGAGATGTCCTGTTGTTCTGTTAAGAGAACAGCAGATGGTCATGCAGATTCACTTATATGTAAAGTATTAATGATGCTATGGGGCCCTTCCCTGATGAAATAGATAAAAAGCAGGTTGAATGTCCATAGGAAATTTAAATAAAAATACTAAAAATCTTTTGTAAGAGTGTAAGAAATGTGTTAATTGAATTGATAGTCCCTAAGGCTTAATATTTTCCTTATATCTTTAATGTTGTCTGATCTCATCTCCTCCTGGGGGTACTAGTCCGTGTCATAACTCACAGAAGAGTTAGTCCCAGGACATCCATCGATAAGGAAATGGACATACACTTCTCTCGTGCCAATCTCGATCACCTGACACCACCCACCATTCTCACCCCACTCACCAGACCCAGTCTTCTTAAGGAATGTAATTTCCCCCAATACTTTCCCCAAAGAATCACTAGTCAATCAAGACAATTGAGGGCTATCATATTAGGATATTGATGAGCCAACCAAAGTAAATTTTCCAAATACTAGACGTTATAATTTTTCACCCAGTTCTTCTAAAGACATCCATGTCCACCTCCTCTCTCAAGATTTTCATCTACCTGAAAGCCCAGAACTCATCTTGGTCTATGGAGAGGGTCTTGTGTTTCCGAGACCAGGTGTTTCCCCTGCTGTTCCCCAGCCACACGTCGAAACCAGCATCTGCCAGAATGAAGCCCAGGCTGTTGTTGGGCAGGTTGGAAATCCAGTTGCTAGCATCTCCAAGCAGGCCATGCTGCAGTAACACCACAGGCCTGGAACCTACAAAAAAAAAAAAAAAAAAAAAAAAGAGAGAGAGAATTTCAACAGTGGGAAATGTTCTCTACCCTTCTTGTTATCCCCTACTGTGCAAAGGCTTTCAAGTGAGACAAACCTGTGTTTAATTGTTGATTCAGCTGCTTGCTAGCTTGGTCAGTTACTTAACCTTTATGTGTCTTGATTTCTTCATCAGAAAAGAAGAATTTTTGTTATGATTAAATGAAATTGTGCACAAGGAGCAGATGGCACAATGTATGGCACAAAGAATCAAAGCTCATCTCCCACTGTTGTTTTTGTTTGTTTTTTAATCCTCACCCAGGGATATTTTCCCATTGATTATTAGAGAGTGGAAGAGAGAGGGAAACACGGAGAGAAATGTTGATGTGAGAGAACCACATTGATTGGTTGCCTCCTGCATGAGCCCCGACCAGGGCCTGGGCCAGGGAGGAGCCTGCAATGAGGTATGTGCCCTTGACTGGAATTGAACCTGGGACCCTTTGGTCTGCAGGCCAATGCTTTTCCATTGTTGTTTTTGTATAGTTATTATTACTAGACTTGTCTGGGCACCTGAGAGGATACTGAAGTGCTCCAGGAGCTGGTATAATATAATGATTAAGATAATTATATATAACTAGAGGCCAGGTGCACAAAATTCGTGCACTGGGGTGTGTGTCCCTCAGCCCAGTCTGCACCCTCTCACAATCCAGGACTGCTGGCTCCCAACTGCTCACCTGCCTGCCTTCCTGATTGCCCCTAACTGCTTCTGCCTGCCAGCCTGATCACCCCCTAACCACTCCCCTGCCAGCCTTATTGATGCCTAACTGCTCCCCTGCCAGCCTGTTTGTCCCTAACTGTCCTCCCCTGCAGGCCTGGTCACCTCTAACTGCCCTCCCCTGCAGGCCTGGTCCCTCCCAACTGCCCTCCCCTGCTGGCCTGATCGCCCACAACTGCCCTCCCTTGCAGGCCTGATCCCTCCCAACTGCCCTCCCCTGCTGGCCATCTTGTGGCGGCCATCTTGTGTCCACATGGGGGCAGCCATCTTTGACCACATAGGGGCAGCAATCTTGTGTGTTGGAGTGATGGTCAATTTGCATATTACTCTTTTATTAGATAGGATAATCATAACTATTACAAATTAATAAGAATAAAAAATTGGTTGTTATATATTTATACTATCCATACATTATAATATGTTACTATATTATATAATATATAATATGACAAATGTATAATTATACATAATTACATATGTATATATATATATTAATGTTATAATAAAATAATTATATAGCCCTAGCCAGTTTGGCTCAGTGGATAGAACGTTGGCCTGTGGACTGAAAGGTCCCAGGTTCGAGTCCCGTCAAGGGCATGTACCTTGGTTGTGGGCACATCCCCAGTAGGGGGGCGTGCAGGAGGCAGCTGATTGATGTTTCTCTCTCATCGATGTTTCTAATGCTCTATCCCTCTCCCTTCCTCTCTGTAAAAAATCAATAAAATATATTAAAAAATAATTATATAAATACTAGATGTAATTATTGATATTATGACATTAATTATACACACATATAAATATACACATATATAACATAAATATATTATATATTCTAATGTATTAATATTGTACTGTATATAAGTATATGTTATTTATAATTATTTATATTCTAATATTAATATATACAAATATATGCATATTCTATATGTGTAATGGTTTAATGGTTATGGGTGCTTCATGTCTAAAGAACCCACAAGCCAGCATGAAGGATCTCCCAATGTTTAAATATGGAAAAATTTGAGCATCAAAATAAATGATAGTAATAAATTATATCCTATTGTATAAATTGAGTATGCATGACTCAATATTGATATCAGTGAAATGAATAAACAAAGAATTAGGGGAGAAGTAAAGGCTCTTATTTACAATATAATTTCAATAAATATAGAAAGATTGATGGCATTATAAAATCATCAATGGATGCTAAAATTAGTGAATAAAGTTTGAAGAGATACAGGATATTTACATATCCTGAAAGTATCTCTTACACATTCATCTATTGGCTATAATTTAAATGAAAATTCATGACTCCAGGGAATGTTCAAAACTCTTAAAAAATGTCAAGGTCAAAAATACCAAAGAAAACCTGAGGAATTTTTTCAGCTTAGAAAGGAGACAAAAAGACAACTAAATATAGTGGATGATACTGGATTGGGGGAGGGGAGGATAGAAATGACTTTGGCACAATTGACAAAATTTGAACATGGACTATGGATTAGATACTAATATCAATCAGTGTTAGTTTCCTAATTTTAATAAATGCATGAGTGAGGGGGATCAGGATATTTTCCTTACCCCCTCCAAATATGTCACTTTGGAATAGGATTTACTTTGTGCTGAAGGCATTTGAGTTACTGAAATTCCTTGTCTGCCTAAAAACAGAGCCTCTTAAAAGAATTCAATTGTCATAAATTCCTTGCCCTGAAGCAACTCTAATCTTCTCTTTTTAGAAAAGGAGAAATTAGCACTACCACCGGACAAACATTCTCACACGCTATCTTATCTGACATCTATTTTCCAGAGGGCCATTTATCTTACCAAAAAGTCATTTGCTTTTCTACAAGTGCTCTTTATCCTTCTCCCTTTTCTCTCCTGAGTTAGGTATATAGACCCCAAAAATCTAACCACCCTTTTGAGTTACTCAACTCTGAATGCTCCCATATGCATGTGGGATACCGCTGCTAATAAACTCCCACTTGTTTTTCTCTTGTTCATCAGTCTTACGTTAGGCTAATAGAACCTAAAATGAGTAGGAGGAAAAGTTATTTTTCCCTCCACAATATTAAGAAATATTAGGGAGTAATAGGCATGATGTCTCAAAGTTAATGTCAAAGATATTTGACAGAAAAGAAGTATGTGGCGGCAAAATGTAATTCAAAATTGGTAAATCAGGGTAAAGGGTATAGGGTAATTCCTTGTACACTTTTTGAAAACTTTTTGTAAATTTGAAATTATATTAAAATACAGTGTATAAGAATATCAGTAGGCGATAAAGGATTAAGGCATTAGAATTCTAACACGTTAAATAAATTAAGGTAAGCATCGTTTTTTTACATTAGAAAGTTATACTGAAAGATAATCAAATGCTGCATCTTTCAAGGGCAAACATCATGCTCTCAATGGGGCTTAGAAGAGTGAGATCAGATCGTGAATGTAATATCTGCACCATAGTACCTGTTTTAGAGGAAGATAAGAGAAGCTTTGCTGCTGTTGTTATTAGTGCTATAATTTTCAAAGGCAGTTGTTATTCTCAGAGCTTCAGTGTCCTAGTTAACATAACAATACAACATCTACCTCACTGTGTTGCGGGTTCATTGAGGTACTGTGCGTTAAGCAGTCAGCATGCCACCTGACCTCACCAGATGGTAGATCCTGTTAGTACTGAACTGATTCCAAGTGCAGTCTCGCTATAGACAGAGGCCTTTCACAACAAACTTTATGAATTCCATTTGCCTCATTTTATTCCTCTGGGGAAAGAACATGAGGGCCTATACAGGGCCGGGAGAACGAAACTGAGTTACTTCAGGTTTTCCTTTTAGGTCTGGTCATTGAGTTCATCCTCTAGCCCTCAAGGAGGTGACCTCAATATGATGAGATCAAACCAAGGAGGATCAATGCTGTCCTTTGAAATCTTTAGGACATTTCCCATGGCTGGGGCCAGGTTGGCCCTACCTGGCAGAAGTTCGTACTCGTGGTTCATCTAGTGAGAGAACTGACTTATAAATGATCAGCATCATTTCAAACATTCCCTGGAGTCATGAATTTTCATTTAAATTATAGCCAATAGGTGAATGTGTAAGGGCTACTCTTTTAAAAAGCTGTCATTTTTTTAGGATGGCCCGGCCCCAGCCTATTTTCTTTTTTGATGTAAATATTTGAAAGAAGGAAGGTTTTTAAAAGGCTTTTGTCACAAGCTTATGGACATCTTTCAGTTGTTTTCAGTATGAATTTCATTGGCCCTCTTTTTGAAGAGATGTTGAGGAATCTTGCTTTCCTTTAAGGCTGGGAGATTTCCTCTGTTTAGAGGCCAATGGAAGCTGCAGGAACAACATCAGCCACCAGAGGGGAGTATTCTTCAGCAACTGGACCAAAAAGGCTGACACCTTGAACACCAAGCTCTTCCTTGGGCCATGAGTGAACAATGTAAATGAACACGAGGCAAGAAAACAAGTTGCCATGAATGGGAGCTGCAGGCGTCTCCCCTGAGCTTAGGATCTGCCACAGTCACTTGATGGCTTGGCACAGCCGTGCCTTGCTTACCCTCAAGGATTTGTGGGGTTAGTGAAAAGTTATCTGTGTCTCCAGGTTATTCATTTATTTATATAAAATCAATGTATTCATTCCACAGATATACTTATTGGCATCTACAATGTGGTTAGCATTCTTTTAGGTACTGGTGATAGCCTTAAACAAAGTAGATAAAGTTTCGGCTCCCGATGAATTTATATTCTGGTTGGGGGGAGATAGATAAATAAGCAAATATCTGCATATCAGGTGGTGTTAAGTGCTATACGAAAATTTAAGCAGGATACGGGTCTAGCCCTCAATAGGTGGCAAGGGATTGCTATATTGACTAGGGTGGTCAGGTGACTAGGGTCTGAAAGAAGGGCCAGTGCAAACCTGTCGATATCTGATGAAATAGGGTTCCACAGGGAGAACTGTAAGTTCAAAGGCACTGAGGTGAGAACATGCTGGACATATGTAAGGTACAGCTGAGCAGCTGGTACTTTTTCTAAAAGCTGGTTTACAAAAGGCTGCACAAGTGTAAATTAGAATAAAACAGAACCCAGAGTTTCTTTACAACCAAAGGCCTGTAGCATTGGCCCAGCTTTTTCTGGTCCTAGTTAAGAACATGGGCTATGGTGTCCGACAGATCTTTATTTGAGTGCAGGTTTTGCAACATACTAGCAAGTACTAGCATAGACTAGCAAATTACTTAACCCCTATGTGAGTGGCAATTTCTTAGAATGATTGTGAAAGCTACATAAGACCAATGTAAACAAAGCACTTAGCATTTTACCTGGTATACAGAAAGAACACAATGAGAAGTTACATCAACTGTACTGATGATAGATAGTGTGGCTGTTCATTTATTTATATTCATTTATATAAACATAGAGCTATAATATGAAACATAGAGCTATAATATGAAAAAGAAAAGAGCCAAATAGAGATGAATGATGGGCACAATTTAATGAGTAATGAAGGTGAACTTTTGAAAGCCAGCAAGTGCTGAAAATCCCTATGCAAAAAAAGGTACATGTACCAAAGATGTAAAATGTACATAAAGTGCCTGATTCTTAAAAAGACCTCAGTGAAAATATGGGCAACATCTTAGTTATTTAAAATGCTATTTGGTTGAGGAATATGGAGGGTTCAGGGGGCGTTGGTCTGGTCTTTTCAAGAAAACATTAACGGATATTCTAGAATATCTATGTAGGAGGGGGTTGGAAAATGTGTTAACCGCTAGAAGAGATCAAGATATAGACTTTTCTTGAAGTGTTTTTCATTTTTTTGAAAAGTAAACACTATGTTTATTTGGGATAATCGGAGATGGCATGGTGGTGATGGAGATTTTGGGGAAACTAAAGTCATATTTTGGCCTGAACAATGGGCCCAGTCAGTACCAATAACCCAGACTCCCTTTTACACGATCATATTACAAGGAAATCATTACTGTAGGGAACACTGCCATGCTGGGGTGACACAGGGTAAACCATACCTGTCTTCTTAGGTTGCAATAGGCCTTGAGGAATTCTGTTAACAGAAAGGATATACCCATCTTCTGTTGTGACTTCATACTCCGCACAGGGATAGCCTTGATGTTGGATGATTTCACTCTACAGAAAAAGCACAATTTCTTTTGAGTTCTGTTCTGCAAGGCTATATTCTCAATTACCCCAGAGTAAAAAGTCGATTTCTTGATGCTGGAAGGCATAAACAATAAAACTCCTTTACTTTAGCTAATCATGTTATCTCAGGAACATTGGCCAGTGCTCTGCTGTTCTTTCCGGACCAGAACACTGATTCCAAAACCTGGGTGTGCATCAGAATCATCTGGGTCACTTAAACCTGCAGGTTCCCGGGCTGGCCCTGGGTTAGGGATCAGGTAATTCTAAGGCAGTCAGCGAGGCACTTGTCTTATGAGAACACCTGGGCCATGCATTTCCTCAGTTTCTTTTCATCTTTAAAACCACAGTCTGGAAAAAAAAATGGTTTTCACCTGAAATCTGAAAGATAAATAGGAGATACTTGAAAGGGTGGGAGTGATGTTTAATTATTATAGTTGCCAATGCTCATTTAGTACCTACTATATGCCAGGTAACTCAGTTAGTTATACGTACATGATCTTTTTACATTTCTTGCAATAGTTCCATGGAGTAGAAATCATTGGTATACCTAATTCACAAATGAATAAACTGAAGCATAGGGATAGGTTAAATAAACTTCTTAAAATCATATAGCTAGTTTGTGTTTTAGTGTTAGGGCCAGGACTAAAACTCACGCAATGGGACTGTAGAGTCTTTCTCTTAACTAGGATGCCCGTTTGCCTTCTATACTACAGTGGACTTTTGGTACCTGACTTTCTCCTTTTTTATTCCTCTTAAAGCAACAGCTCTTAGAAATAACTCCCTCCTTCTCTAGATGATGACAATGGGCAAGAGCAGTGAGAATACTTTAGATCTCTGCAGCTTCATATTTAGAAAAACTTTCCTAAATTGCCTAGGTTAGGCAATGTTTTCTTTTTTGATTTCACTATTCTTGTAATTAGTAATGGAGTGTCTCCCTTCCCTACTTGGATTGTAAGCTTCATGAAGTAAGGGCTTTGGTATTCTTCGATCTCTGTAATCTCACAGTATCCAGGGCCTAATAGGTGTTCAGTTAACACTAAGAAAATACATAAATAAAGTCAATTTTATACCAAAATATAGGATAGATTATAGGCACATAAATCTGTCTAGAGTCAAACCCATTCAGACTCTGCACCACATTAATCTATTTCATTTACTTTATACCGGCAATCATTTGAATTTCCTATTTTACTTTGCCTCTCTATGCATAACTGCTCAATGCCAGAGCATTAGTCTTAGGGCTCCTGAAGCTCCAACAGGGTGCAGGGGCTGTGCACACACAGTGGGTGAGGCTCAGGGAGATCACCCTGCCGATAGCTAAAGAGATTCCTTCCACCCAGTAACCCAGAGGAATTTTTGTGGGACCTTCTCAGGGCCAGAAGATGGCTCCTAAGGACCTACACCAATTTGCTAACTCTCTGGACAAATCACCAAAAGACAGTCAACCTTTGGAATGATCAAAAGAAACCTGATATTTGGCATCATGTAGATTCAAAAGATTTCTATGACCTGTCAGAGTTATAGAATCCATTCAGAGGCTTCTGTAAAAAGGGTCTTAAATCTGTATTTAAACATGTTAAATCTATGAGAAATTTATGGATTGTGAACACTACACACAATCATCTCACTCACCTGGAGGTAGCCTCTACTGCTCACCCAGGAGGGTTTATTGCATACTGGTTATAATTATGTGTTTGGGCAGGCCTGCTTAAAATTATAGCTCTACCACCTCCTGATAATGTGGCCTAATTTAAGTTGCTTAACTTCCTCAATCTCAGTTCCTTGATTTGAAAAATAGGGATGTTCATATCTACTGGAAGGGCAGTGAAGATTAAGTGAAATTAGCATTTCTGCAGGTTTTATTACAATATCTTCTATGCGATAAATGTTACCATATGGCAGACAATGTTAAAACTCAACTAATAATTTGAAAGTAGGCAAAAAAAAAAAATGATCTGAGATACCACATCATTCATGAATTTTACTCACAGGAGGCCTTCTCTAGCAATCATTAGGGTTGATTTATTTATTGTCTGTCAACAGGATAACAAGACTATATTAGAATGGTGAAGGGTGCCACTAGAAGTGGGTGCCCTAATAGTAAGAAGCGAGGGATAATACTTTTATAATACAGTATTATAGTTGCCAATGCTCATTTAGTACTAATTAAAGTAGAAAAAGGATGTAAAACACAGACAAAATGAAAATAACGGAGGGTCTGGGCTTGGCCTAAGATACTGCAATGATTTCTCTGCTCATAGAATGAATCTAAGAATTCAAGAGAAAGTCCAATTGTCTTTCAAGTCCAAAAGGACTAAGTCACCCACCCAAGTTTATTGAATTTGTTTGACAAGAACCCAGTCTACTCACACCCAGTTTAGCAGTTTAGCACTTTACCGTATAATATGCTAATTTATGATTACTCTGCTAGCAAAAATCACCACCCTATATAAATATAGCACATAATGCAGATAATACATAGATGTAAACAGGAACATGTAAGGCACCCCATTCCCCCTAAGACATGATGGAAAACCCAAACTTACAATGTTCATGAACGCTTCGGGGTCCACATCTTTAGTCGGCATACGTACTGAATTCACATTCCTTTGGAACAAGTACGCCACCAGCAACAGAAGCCACATCTCCGTTCTGCGTGAAACAGCCATTCTCTTGACAAGACTTTTGACATGGTCCAACATCTGCCTTTATGTTTTCCTGGCAATAAAGAACTAATTCTAAAGTCAGAAGGGTCTGTAGGTTTAAAAACACATATTTTCCAGCTGTAATTCCTTCCCAAAATTCTGGAGCAAATTAAATAAGCTCAGTTGATAGGAATGAAAGAACACAAAGCCGGAATGGAAACATTGTCTAGGATGTCCCAATACCATCTGGCTCCTCCCACTCGCTCACATAATTTGCAGTCACCAATCCCTTAATTTGAAGGCGTGTAGAACTTTCTTTGATGCAACCTGGAGTTCTGTGCATAGGATACAGCCCATAAAATCCATGTTCTTCACTGCCAGGTAATAAGGACCATAAGGAGCATCTTTTTCTTTTTTTCTTCCTTCGATAGGTAAAAAGATACAGTCTACAGAAAATATTATAAATTCCTATAATCACATCCTAAAGCTTTAATAATTACTATCCTTTGATTGATGATCAATGTAGTAATAAATATTTTGATTTAATATGTCAAAAAGTTTTAGGACATTTTCTATTTTTAGTGATGGGTGAGAACATTGGTTGAAAGAAAATAAATCTTACATGTGAAGGCCATTTCTATCTAGCTCAACTAAATAGACATGTACAAAATTTTTATTTTAAGTTGTAATCACTAGTTAATTGCTGAGAGATTAATTTGAAACTCTCAGCAATAACTAAAATGAGTTGCAACCTAGTCATTTTCTGTGTGGCAATGTGATCAATTCCTTAGACTACTAATATTTAAGCAGGCCAGGAGAATAGAATTTTGTCATTTTAAGTAAAGAATGTGTTAAAACTTAACAAAACTATCATTTAAAGTAAAATATTTCTTTACTTTCACAGCAACTCTTTGGTACTGAGCTAATAGCAATCACACTAACTTGTAGACTTTTAGAATGTGGTTGGTGAAGGAGCCAAAGCTGGAACAGGAATGATGAGTCTATGAGAAAGTATCTGCCCACAGTCTCAGCCTCACCCACTCTGGGCTGGCTGAACCTGTATGAGGTAAGCCTGCAGATCTCATCTGGAATAATTTTAACATTGCCACCTTGTTGATCTGATGCACGCTAAGGAGGAGTGAGTTGACCTAATTAGAGGAGCAGAGGGAGCATTTGTCTAACATCCAAGAGACCCATGTTCTAGTACCCACTGAGCACACTCTGAAGTTCTGTATCCAACATGCAATTGTAGCAAGGAGCTTTGGTGCCTATTGTTGACATTTTAGGATTTTAAAATGTTATATAGCCAGGAGGAAAGAAAATCTCATTTGGCTCTTGCAATTTTTAGAAATATGAAGACATGTTAAATGACTTGCCCAACATTACTTTACTAGGTAGTGGCAAGGCGAGAGATAAAATTCAGGCATTTTAATCAGCTGTTTATTATTATTACCACCTGGGAAAAAGATAATGTTTCAATATCCTCTGCTCCATGCAAGGACAAAACCCCACTTACTATCAAAAGCAATTACATAAATCTCTGTGAATTGTCTCTTTAAAAGTTTTCTCCTAGATTTAAATTTTAAAATAATTTTTGACATCAAAATTAAACCTAAACTATAGAACAACCATCATTCAGAACCACCTGAAATCTAGCTGAACGAAAATCCTATAACTAGGGATTTAAAGAAGAAGGCACATTGAGACTAGTAGGAGGGGTAGAGACAAGGAATGAGCTGATTCTATACCCACATATGGCAGATAAAAATTAGGAGGGATATCTCACCTGCAGAGGTCACCCCTGATGAGTGAAGGATCCCAGCTCCACACTAGACCTCTTCAGCCCAGGATTCCAGAGCCAGGAAGAGAAGTCCCCACAGCTTATGGCTGTAAAAACCAGCTGGGATTGAGACTGAGGGAGACAGAGGGCCCCTGGAGTCCTAGGCAGTTCCTATTAAAGGACCAAGGCACAGACTTACTCAGACTCACTCCCTCTGAGCTCCAGGGCTGGGGCAGAGGCTTGAAAGGGACATATGGGGAGCAACTGAATTGTCTGGGATCAGGGTGAAAGCTGGGGTCAGCTGCCTGCCAGAAAAAAGTGCTGGCAGAGGTCATTGTTCCTTTTCTGAGACACACCCACAAAGCCAACAGATGAGTACCACACTTAAGTTTCCATCAATCTGGTTCACACTGTTTGCCCAACCCTGGGGATTCCCTGAGACCTTTCCCCACCCAACTTGTAGGCTCAAGCAAACTGTTTGCAATGGTTTTTCCATATGAATGGTCTCTCTTGCCTCATACTTTGGACTTTCCTAAAATCTCCAGACAAGCAGCATCTGGCCTCCATGTCACCCCTACCTCTTGCAAAGTGGACCCAGGCCCGACATTAACAGCAGTTGGCCTTGATTTGCCTTTCCTGGGAACCTCCCAGCTTGTACCAGATGGCCCCAGGCAGAGCAGAGGCAGGGGCTGACCTTATACCTCCCAGAAAGTCCCAGAGTCAGTGGATAGCTTCATATGATACCATATTACAACCCTACCACCTCCATGAATGACACATTCAAGGGGCAGACTCGGCAAGCACCAAAGCCCCACTGAAGTAAATCCTGATCTGTACGGTTAGCTCCTGCACAACAGCTCCTCTGCTTTCGTTGCAGCAGGTCCTCACAGTTGATTGGCCTGGGAGTCAATCTCTCTCAGTGCTGCAAAAAGCAATCAAGACTCAACTCCAACAGGAGAGTGCATATAGCCCACACAGGGGTGAATCTGGAGTGATGTGCTTGCGTGGATGGGAAGGCTGTGCCACTGGACCCTACAGGACATCTACTACCCAAGGCCACTCTACCACGTCCGAGAGATGTAGCAGCTCTACCTAATACACAGAAACAAACATAGGGAAGCAGCCAAAATGCAGAGACAAAGAAAAAGAACCTAAATGAAAGAACAGGAGAAATCTCCAGAAAAAAAGAACTAAATGAAATGAAGGCAAGCAAACTACCAGATACAGAATTCAAAACAATGGTTATAAGGATGTTCAAGCAACTTAGTGAGAACTTCAAGGAACTTAGTAGGAACTTCAATAGCATGTAAAAGGACATAAACCATAAAAAAGAACCAGTCAGAATTGAGAGATACACTAACTGAAATGAAGAATAATTTACAGGGTATCGACAGTAGAGTAGATGAAGCGGAAAATCAAATCAGCAATTGGGAATATAAGCAAGCAAAAACACCCATTAGAACAGAAAAAAGAAAAACGATTCCCCAAAAAATGAAGGTAGTATAGGAAGCCTCTAGGACAACTTCAAGTGTTTCAATATTTGCATCATGGAGATGCCGGATGAAAGGAGAAGAAAAAAAGCAAAAACATATTTGAAAAAATAATGACATAAAACTTTCCTAATGTGGTGAAGGAAATATACATACAAATCCAGGAGGTTCTGAGAGTCCCAAACAAGATGAACCCAAAGAGGCCCACATCAGGACTCATCATAATTAAAGTCCCAAAGGTTAAAAACAAAGAGAGAAATCTTAAAAGCAGCATGAGAAAAGCAATTACCTACAAGGGAGTTCCCATCAGACTGTCAGCTAATTTCTCAACAGAAACTTTGCAGGCCAGAAGGGAGTGGCAAGAAATATTCTAAGTGATGAAAAGCAAGAACCTACAACCAAAGGTGTCATTTAGAATCAAAGGACAGATGAAGAGCTTCCCAGATACAAAAAGAAAAGCTAAAGGAGTTACATGAACCAGTATTACATGAAATGTTAAAGACTTTCTTGAAGAAGAAGAAGAAGAAGAAGAAGAAGAAGAAGAAGAAGAAGAAGAAGAAATATGAGCAATAAAATGGCAATAAATACATATCTATCAATAATTGAAACTAAAAAACAAAATAAATGAGCAGGTAGAACAAAATAGACTCAGATACAGAGAACATTTTGACAGTTGCCAGATGGGATTGAGGAGATGGGTGAAAAACTAATTTTTCTTCAGAGATTTTTTTTCTTTCTTTTCTTTTCTTTTCTTTTCTTTTCTTTTCTTTTCTCTTCTCTTCTCTTCTCTTCTCTTCTCTTCTCTTCTCTTCTCGTCTCTTCTCTTTTTTCTTTTCTCTTTTCTTTTCTTTTCTTTTCTTTTCTTTTCTTTTCTCTTCTCTTCTCTTCTCTTTCTTCTCTTCTCTTCTCTACTCTTCTTTTTAATAATCCTCACCCAAGGATATTTTTCCATTGATTTTTAGAGAGAGTGGAAGAGAGAGGGAAAGACAGGAAGAAATACCAATGTGAGAGAAACACATTTATTGGCTGCCTCCTGCACATGCCTTGACCAGGACCTGGGCCAGGGAGGAACTTACAACCGAGGTACATGCCCTTGACCAGAATTGAACCTGGGACCCTTCAGTCTGCAGGCCAATGCTTTGTCCACTGAGCCAAACCAGCTAGGGCTCTTCAGAGATTTCCATCAATGATCTCTGTGACCTTTTAAAATGTTTTATTGTTGTTGTTATTGTTATCATCTTCAAAAGGAGGATCTAAAATACTCCAACATCTTAAAACTAACAAAATGGGTTTTGCTTAATGTGTATTATAAAAAATTAATACTATATAAAAATTACATAACAGCAATAGGTCAAATAGGAGGGAAGTTGAGAAAACACTTTCTAAAAAAAATGAACAGAGAATCAACATACAGCCTTACCTATAAATGCTTATGTGTAAAAACTATAATAATTGCAACAGTTAAAACCAACAAAATAGGACAGAACAAATACACAAACAAACAATCAGTAACACAAGAGAGAAAAAAGAAAGTAAAACAAAAAACCCTGAAACTGGGAGAGAATTCCTATTTTTCTTTGAGTTGCCAGTTAAAGGGCTCTCAAGTTAGGGCTGCTTTTCCCCAATGTTGAACTGAATTTTATTAAAACAATTCTTTCAGGTTTTATAAACAGAAGCTTTAAATCCAGTAGGAGCTGTGCCAAGAAACCATTCTGAAATTCCAACTCAATGCTCTAATGAGACTCATTCTATGATGAAATGACCAGAATGCTCAAACTTATGCCCTAGTCCTCTCAACAGGAGTTTTCTCACAGGAGACTCCAGGCTTCATGCCAATGGACTATGGTTTATCTACCCTCCCAATTTCTCAGACATTTTTGAAGATATATGATTCTCACTTCGATCCCAATCAATTTCTCTCAGCTACTTGAATCAACATGTGATGGTTCCTCTTTAAAGAAAAATATGTTATTTTAGGGCAAACTTATTAAAATCTAAAATAAGTTTAGTCAAATTTAAAATTTTAGAAGTTTAGGGAAATATTTTAAACATGATTACAAAACAAGATAACAGAATGTACATATGTTTATGCTTAGGCAAAAGGGAAAGTAAAATAACAATTGCGCAATATTGAGGTTGCTGGGATTATAGAATTCATAATTTTTTTAGGTGAGTTAATTTCTAAAACATAAATATTCATATCCTAAACTTACCATGGGAATTCCAGAAAAATTTAAGAATATACAATACTATTTCATTGACTTCCAATGTTTCTAAAAATTTATCCATTATAGTATTCTAGCTAATAAAAGAGAAACATGCAAATTGACCATACTTCCGCTACACCCACAAGCCATGCCCACCAGCCAATCAGGAGCAGGTATGCAAATTAACCCAACCAAGATGGCGGTGGCCACGGAGCTGGAGCAAGCAGGAGGCTTGGGTTGCCCCAGGTGATGGAGGAAGCCAAGCTTCCCGCTGCCCTGGCTGGCCCTGGCCTCTGCTCAAGGCTACAAAGTTTCAATTATAGAAGATAAATAAATCCCAGATACCTGCTTCCAGCCTATGCCTGGGTCACCAGGGGCATGGATGGCCTGCAAACCACCACAGGCCCCTCGCCCAGGCCATCCCACACCCCAAGGGAACCCCCACCTTGATCCGGGACACCCTTCAGGGCAAACCAGCCAGCCCCCACCAGTGCACCAGACCTCTATCCTATCTAATAAAAGAGTAATATGCAAATTGACTGTCACTCCAACACACAAGATGGCTGCCCCCATGTGGTCAAAGATGGCTGCCTCGATGTGGACACAAGATGGCCACCACAAGATGGCCAGCAGGGGAGGGTAGTTGGGAGGAACCAGGCCTGCAAGGGAGGGCAGTTGTGGGCAATCAAGCCTGCAGGGAAGGGCAGTTGTGGGGGGACCCAGGCCTGCAGGGGAGAGCAGTTGGGGGGGGGGTCAGGGGAGGGCAGTTGGGGGGGACCAGGCCTTCAGGGGAGGGCAGTTAGGGGTGACCAGGCCTTCAGGGGAGGGCAGTTGTGGGGGGACCCGGCCTGCAGGGGAAGGCAGTTGGAGGTGACCAGGCTGGAAGGGGAGGACAGTTAGGGGTGAATAGGCTGGCAGTGGAAGGCAGTTAGGGGCAATCAGGCTGGCGGGGGAGCAGTTAGGCATCAATCAGGCTGGCAGGGGAGTGGTTAGGGGGTGATCAGGCTGGCAGGCAGAAGCAGTTAGGGGCAATCAGGAAGGCAGGCAGGTGAGCAGTTGGGAGCCAGAAGTCCTGGATTGTGAGAGGGATGTCCAACTGCCCATTTAGGCCCCATCCCTGGGATCAGGCCTAAATGGGCAGTCGGACATCCCTTAAGGGGTCCCAGATTGGAGAGGGTGCAGGGTGGGCTGAGGGACAACTCCCCTCCTCCCAGTGCATGAATTTTGTGCACCAGCCTCTAGTAAATATTATAAAAATGGAAACAGTTAAAGCAAACAAACAAAACAGAACAAAACAAACATTAAAAAAAACCACAATGACACAAGTTAAAAAAATAAAAGTAAAGCAAAAACCCCCTGAAACTTAGAGAGAATTCAATTTGGTTATCCAATTTGTTGAAATATTATTGTCTATAGTAGTTTCTTATATTTCTACAGTATCAGTTGTAATGTTTCCTATTTAATTTCTGATTTTATTTGAGCCATCTCTCTTTTTTCCTTAGTCTAGTTAAAATTTCATCAATTTTGTTTATATTTTTAAAAAATGAGTTCTGTCCTGGCTCAGTTGGTTGGAGTATGGTTCTGTGCACCAATAGGTTCAATAGCTTGTGAGTTGATTCCTAGGGCACACACCTAGGTTGTGAGTTCAGTTCCCAGTCGGGGCACTTATGGGAGGCAACGGATCAATGTTTTTCTTTCATCTCTCTCTCTCTCTCTCTCTCTCTCTCTCTCTCTCTCTCTCTCTCATCTTTTTCTGTCTCTTCCTCTCTCTCTGAAATCAATAAATAGCCCACTGTGGTGGCTCAGTGGTTGAGCGTTGACCTACGAACCAGGAGGTCATTGTTTGATTTCCAGTCAGGGCACATGCCTGAGTTTAGGGAAATATTTTAAACTGTGGGCTCAGGCCTCAGTGTGGGACGTGCAGGAGGCAGCCAATCAGTGATTCTCTCTCATCATTGATGTTTCTATCTCTCTCTCTCTCTCCTTCCTCTCTGAAATAAATAAAAAATATTTTTAAAAAATGAGTTCTTAGTTTCATTGATCTTTTCTATTCAACTCATCATAAAGAAGTGTTAAAATGTTGTGGAGTTAAGGCTCTTGAAATTTTCATATTTGGTTTCTTGGGTTTTCTGATTTGTTTAGATAGATTGCTTTATCCCAGCTTATAAAAATATATCCTTTATTTTCTTAAATTTTTCATTTAGAACTCTGGACCATTTAAAATTTATTTTTTGGTATGGGTAGGTATTGAATCTGGGTTATTTTGTCTAAGCAGTTATTTAGTTTTGCCAGTATCACTTATTATATAGTCTTTTCTGATTCCACTGCTATGAATGCTATCTTTCCTCTTGCATCTTATGTTACACAATTTTGAAGCCCATGAGAGCTTACATGATTTTTTTTGAGTGTGCTTCTCAACTGGGCGTGACAGTCTCCCAGGGAACTTCTGGCATTTTTGGTTGTCACCACTAAGGAGTGCTACTGAACTCTAGTGGCAGAAGCCTGGGATGCTGCTAAACATCCTACATACAATACATAGTACAGACTCGCCCCAAAAGAATTTACTGACCCAAAATGTCAATAATGCTGAAGTTGAGAAATCTTGGCCTAGAGTCAACACAGTATATGAATATATGTCTGAAAAACAAATGCTCCTTAGAAAAGGTATATGAACCATGTTTTTTTAAGTCAGTGTTGAAAATTATTGAGTTTTTGTTAACTGTTTATAAATCCTTCAAAAGTTGTTTTGCATATGAGCTTGTCATCATTGATTTAGTAGCTGTCTGTTTTCCAGGTGAGAAAAATGTGACTCATTGTCATTTTTGTGAGATGCCCCCTGTTCTCCACAAATGCAATACTTTATTCTCATCAGCTGTAGAACACATTCATCCTCTGGACAACAAATGCATATCCTAACTGTGTTTTTTCTTTTCACAGCACTGACTTTAATAAGAACAGGTAGTGATGAAGTTTTCCACCTTTCCTTTACCTCTCATATTTAAGAAAAACAGACTGAGAATCATCTGACTGATGATGATGATTTCAGTTCACACCCTGAACATCTGAGGCAGAGTCTCCAGGTTTGGGGCCCAGGACTTTGTATTTTTATCAGGTGAATCACATGGTTCTAAGGAAGAGCGGGAGTTGGGGGCTGCTGTGTGCGCTGCACTCAGACATCCTGCCTGCAGGGAGAGAAGCTCTAATCCCTGTGAGGCAAATTGCTCCATCTCCTTCCTCAGAGAGGAATTTGGTCCCAGACAGTGAAATAAAACTGTTTTTTTTTTTTTAGGGTTAAATATTCCCTGTATCCACCAGCATAAAAAATGTAGTAAAATGATGATTTATAATAACTATAACTTCTATGAGGCTTTAAAATTGTGTAAGGAGAAACTACACATTGAAGAGACATTTAGGTTACTCATTTCTAATTGCTAATGATGGTTTATGTTAGCTCAGTTTTCTTTCATCTCAAAGTGGACTTAAACATGCACTTTGTTTTATTAAGTTTCATAAAAACGGGCTACATTTAACAAACAAATACAGCAAAGCCCTAGAGAATAAGATCACATGGGTTTGGTCCGAATGATGCCAAGTGGAAAATGCCATGAATCATCTAATGCTACTCATGGAGGCCTTTTTGCAAATACTCTGATAAGTAGAACGTTCCATGGTTTATTGAGTTGTTTAACATCCAGGTCACTCAATCCAGAGATAACAGAGGCACGAGAACAGCAGTAAAGGGCCTGAACTTCCATAATTGCTTCAATGGCGGCAAAATAATTTTCTTAAGTACCCTTAATAGTTAGAAAGCAAAATGGTTATTTTGGAGTCTTTCTACCTTGGCACTCCCAGTGTTTCAGCTTTCCATAGCTTCATTATAGTTATCATCAAAATAGTTTCCCCAAGGATGTGCCAAAAAAAGAAAGAAAATTTGAAGTGAATTGACAAAATAAAATATTTGCAAATCATGAAGGAAGATATTTGTGATGAAAGAATTAGCCCCTCCCCTCCTCCCCCCCCCCAAAAAAAAAATCAAATTGCTAGTTAGACATAGTTCCTACTGGAGTGCGTTTTGGTAAAAGAAAGGGAGGAGCAGAAATCAGAGTGTCTGTTTCTGAGGCCCCTCTAGGGAATTACTGACATCTGTATGCAGTCAACCTGTCCTCTGGATGATGTGAAACATGGCTGGAAATGGGATGGTGGCTAAAGGATGGGTTTGTTTCCATGTGTACATTACCCAAAAAGGAAGATTAGGACAGCAAAGTTGCCTCTGTCTCCAAATAGCCCTGGATTGAGTATTGACTCTCAACTCCTTCTGAAGCCTAACTGGTTCATGGTTTCTGGAGCAAGGGGTCTGGGCTAGTGATTGCAGGCTTAGGGCAATTTGAGAAATAGCATTAGGAAAAGGAGGGTCTTAGCATTTTTTCAACCTGTTGTAAACCAGCAGAATAAGAAATATAAATATTGAACTTAAAATGGTCTTAGACTTGTGAGTAAATTTATGCAGATAAATAAACCTGATAGCAATCAGAGGTAGGATTAATTTATCCAGGAAGGTAGATAAGTAATTTAGGAGCTACTTAAGTCAGTTCCTTTGTTCCCAAACATCTTTCTTCCCCTAATTATGAAAATATTTTTTCTTTGTTTTGTCATAAGGCCTAAAGCTACAGTAATAAAAAATAAGAACTTGGTTAATGAAGTATGCAAGTGACATTGAAAGAGCACTAGAGTAGGAGTGAGGGCCTGGGGTCCCTTGGTAGCAACTTGTATGACCGTAGGGTGGTCACTTTCCCCATCTAGGCTTTGGAATCTCTCACATTCAGTTGGAACTAGATGGATAGTTTTCAAACAGTGTTCTGTGGAAACCTGGTTTCTTCAGAAGGATTTCAAGGCATCTGCCAATGTATGGTTTAAATTTTGTTTTCAAATGAAATTTCGCCTATTTAACTAACTTTGCTTCACATGTAATCTCAAATGTAAAATGTCATATAGCAAATTTCACAACATCAGTGACTATATCCATTAACTTGTGCTAGAACCTTAGAGTAAAACTTCCTTTGCTATCTTGTATAATTGAACAGAACTGAAACTGTTCAAAAACAATTATGACTTCAACTGCTTTTCTGTGCAGATTTTATCATATCCTAGAGCCAAAAATATATATAGAGAGCACTAATGTGTAAGCCAAGACTGATACAGAGTACTGTGGCTTATAATAATTTCTAAGTCTGGGGATTACCAAAGTAACTTTATAATGGGTGAAGGTTATAAATTTGGATGTTATATGATACATACATACTTGCTATCTACTACTGATTTTTCTTATCTTTTTGTAGCCTTGTGTAATTTATTTTGGAAAATATTTTTTTGCTTCTAAAAATGTTTTTAAATCACTAGGCAAGATGGTTTCTATAATCTCTCTCTCCTCTGACATTATATCTGGGTCTCTTTAAAAAATTAGAAAATATCTACTTATGTTGTTACCCTTTAAGATTTTGAAAATTTTGATGAACATGATAGAGAAATGGCTGGGGTTTACTTAAGGGGAGAGTCAGGCTTGGGTGGATTCAATTTAGGGTTTAGGGTCAGAGAGCAGCATAAAGCACCAAAAATACTTATGAAGAGAGAGGGGAGCTAAACCATGGGAGGGGTCACCAAAGACATGAAAAGGGTGAGACTGGAATTTCCCTGGCAGGTAGGGTGCAGAAGTGCATGGTTTTTCAACTTTGATTTGGGAAGCAATCAAATTTATCAGAGGATAGCATATTGAGGCTAATAAAGACCTGGCAGGTAAGCTGGTTTATTTTACAGATCAAACAGGCAAAATACTAATTCAAAAGACCTATGCACCCCTATGTTCATTGTAACATTATTTACAATGGCCAAGATACAGAAGCAACCTAAGTGTTCACTGATTGATGAGTGGATGAAAAAGCTGTGGTATTTATACAATGGAATATTACTTAGCCATAAAAAAGGAAATCTTGCCATTTACAACATGGATGAACCTACAGGGTATAATGCTGAGTGAAATAAGTCAGACAGAGAAAGACAAATAACATATGATTTCACTTACATGTGAATCTAAAAAAGAAAATAAATGAACAAACAAAAGAGAAACAAACTATAAGTACAGAGAATAATTTTATGGTTGTTAGATGGGAGGGGGTTGGGGATGGGTAAAAAGGGGAAGGATTGAGAATCAAAAATTGGTAGTCACAAAATAGTCATGGGGATATAAAGTACAGCATAGGGAATACAGTCAATAATATTCTAATAACTATGTATGGTGTCAGATGGGGACTATACTTATCTGGGTGATCATTTTGTAAGTTATATAAATGTCTAATGACTATGTTGTACACCTGAAACTAATATAAACCGGTCTGTCAATGGTAATAAAAAATAAAATAAAAACAGACCCAGAAGAAAGAAACTTGCCCAAATGTTTAAGATCAGTTTCAGCATGATGAGGGCTAAGCCAAACTGGGGCAGTGTGGAATGAAAAGAAAATGTAGACTCAAGAGGGAGGCCCTTCTATCACCTCATTAGTATTCAGGGCACATCTTAGCAATAACCACTGTCCCCCTTTACTAGGTGTACCGGTTAATAATGCAGATTTTTTTTCAATAGATGGAGTTACACATACGTTGATATATATGCGATTTGATATGTATGCTATATTGTTGTATTGCTCAGATTACCACTTGTTCCGATCGATGGCATATGCACTTTCTGAGCAGCACTTCAAAACATACGAAGAAGTGGAAAATTGGGTCTCTGAATGGTTTGCCTCAAAACAAGAAAAGTTCTATTGGGACGTTATCCACAAATTACCTGAAAGATGGGGGAAATGTGTAGCTAGCGATGGACATTACTTCAAATAAAGCACTTTTGATGTCTCTCTTGAAATTATTGTGTTTTCTTTGGGTTACAAAATCAAGTGAGTTATTTGGAGTTTTCTATCTGTGAAGCTGTGTAGACAACCAAAGCAGAAATTTTCTTCGGTTATACAATGTGGTGGTCTTTATTGATTAAACCGTCAGATCTATCGTTGAGTGAGTGTGTACCATGAGACTTCTACTGAAGCAGGCAAAGTCTGAAACAGACCTTCCACACTTGGCCATAATGAGGAATGTTCACTTGCTACAGCTTTCTGCACCCTGAAAAGGTTGACACTACAAGAGTTGATACCTTCATCTAAATACCCCTCAGAAAAAATTTCCTTACTTTCCCCCCCTTTTAAGAAGTTAGTCTGATTCCAGACCATCTCCTTATGCCTCTTCTTTCTCCAACAGATGAGCAAGTCAAGGGGAAGGCAGGCATTTTCTCTTGCTTATCACATGAAATATGAAATAAAAAGATTCTTCTCGCTTTTTTTCCAAAAAAGGTTACCACTTATTTATCTCATTTTTTATTCACTCAAATTTGCAATTAATTCCCTTTAAAAATGTCCCTTTTTTTTCAATGTAAACTCTCTGATGGAAAATTTGGCAATATGTATGAAAAATAAATATAAATTCAGAAACTTATTTCTAGGAGCCATCCGTGGTGAACAAAAGGACCAGAGTGAAAAATTGGAAACAACAGGAACAGCCATGTGAATGAAGTGGTTTGATAAATTCTAGTTCATTCTTACAACAGAGCACCATTCACTCATTACAAATATATTCACTCAATACAAATCTAGACATTTGTGGTAGGTAATGCAACAGTATTCATAATATATTTCAATGGGGAAAACGAATAGCGTTTATTGAATATTTTAAAGTTATAAACGGACATAAACCGAAATGGACCAGAGAGAAATCTATTAAAATATTAACCAAGTAGTTTCCTTTTAGTGGTGATGATATTGCTCATCATTTTCTTTGTTAGTTTCTCTATTTTCTAAATTCAACAAAAACAAAATAAATCTTTTTTAATGTAAGAAAATATTCCCAAGCCTATTTTAATTTGAAGGAAAGGCACTGAAATTTAAGAGCAGAAAGAACCATAGCTATGACCTACCTCAGCACAGAGTCCATTTGCGGAAGGAGGGCTGATTCAGGAATGGTGTCTCAGCTCGGATGCCACAGTATAAAGGGAGGTCAAGGTAGAGGAGGAAGCAGGACACTGACCACACAGAGCTTCCCCTATAATCAACCATCATCTTAGCAACCAGCTTCACCGCCTCGGGCCTAAATCCTTCTGCAGTTGCTTTAGTCTATGGGTATACCATTTTCCATGATGACTTGTTGGCCAGTGTTTCCCCCAAGTGTAGGCGATGCACCACAGGGGCTATGAAATATGTTAGCCGATACACAAGTATGGTATTAAATAGCATTGAATCACATAGTATGAGAGTTAGTCCCTGTACTAGTTTGCTATGGCTGCTGTAACAAATTACCAGAAACTTAGTGGCTTAAAAATCATATAAGTTTATTCTCTTACAGTTCTGAAGATCAGAAATCTAAGACCAAGGTGTAGGGCTGCATTCTTTATGGAAACTTCTGGGAGAATCCATTTCCTTCCCTTTTTCAGATTCCAGAGGCGGCCTGCATTCCTTGACTCAGTGCATCACTTCAGCTTCTTGTTGTTTCATTGTCATATTTTCTGACTTTGACTTTCCTGCCTCCCTCTTATGGGGACCCCTGTAATTACTTTGAGCCCACTTCTCACCTCAAGTTTCTTAACTACCTTAACTTAGTCACATCTGCAACGTCTCTTTTGTCATATAAGGGTTAGGGTTAGTTTCCTGAATTAGGACTTGGACATCTTTGGGGGGCCATGATACATCCTACCAAAGACTCAAATTTCTTTCAACCTTCTGAGCGCAAGGAGAAAGCCGAACTCTGGTTTACGTCTTTGTTTCTAGCACTTGCCAATCTCCCTTTCAAATCAAGAGGACACGTTTAACCTAAAGAAGGCAGTTCTAAAACTCAGGGGTCTTGACTAGTCATGGTATCTAGGAATTTTATTATCAATTATCTGCTTTTCATTGTTACAGTTTATGTTTATCTTCAAGTTGGGGTAAATAGTTCCTTTTCCTGCCATTTATTGTAGCTCCAAAAAGGTTTTTTTTTTTTTTTAAATAAATAAATAAGCAAATTGAGTTTGAGACTTGTAAATAAGCAGTATCATAGGTGGCATGCAGACATGGCACAGGTGAGTGAGGAATGTGAATGACTACAGTGTGGGAGAACACCAACCTACTTACAATTAGGGAAGAATGGGGATGTTCAGGGATCATACTGCTCCATGCTTAGCACTACATGAGGCTTGCCTTGAGGAATTTTCCTTTCTGTCTCTTGTTTGGTTCTGTATGTGGGTGAATCAGCAAGACAGGGAGAAAGATCTTCCTCCCTGTTCATGAAGAATGCAAATCACCAGTGGAAAATCTGTGGGATATCACTGATTGGGGGATGTTCTCCTTGAGACTCCTTGACAAGGGCACATTCAGCAACATCAACAATGTGGAGGATGCTGGAGTAGACCTCACTGCTGATTATTCTTTTTCCCAAAGCCTCCTGGGGTTGAAAGCAAGCTTTAATGGAAAAGTGGATGTATTGTAGTTAGGGACATGTCTTCATCAAATCTAGGATTTTACTGTACACCCGTTCAGGAGCATCAAGGCCCCAGATGAAATCAACGTGGTTCCAATCTGGCAATAGCTGGAAGTAATGGAGATTCCTGATCTGGGGGAGTATCCTGGCCACATCCTGGATTGTTACAAGGACATCATTTCCACCAACCCAAATAGCAGTAGGCACTGTCATGGCAGTCAAGTCATACAGTGGGGGACGACTCTATGGGGGAGAAAGAAAGGACATTCATGAGAGGAAGCTCCTCACAGAAACAGCTGAATTCAAATAAGTAGAGAGGCTACCAAATCAACATCTACCAAGTCAATTGTTCACTGAGGGAAATAGGAAGGAAACATGCAATGCTTCTTATCTTCAGGAGTTTGAAGAAACAAGGCAAGATAACCAAACAAACATTGTATGCAAAATAGGGTATGTTAAATGTTATAAAACACTATAAAGACAATGCAGTGAAGACAAAGAAGAAGTTATTTCCAGTTGGAGGCTTCATATACAAAGAAGTCATTTGAGATGACTCTTGAGCGATAGTTGGAATTTGACAGACAGGAAAGAGGGTGGGAGGGCTTCCTAAGGAGGCAGGAAGAGCCTGTATGTAATGGTCAGGAATGGCAAGCTGTCCAGTGTATACCCAGAGGAGAAAATATTTGAAAGAATATTGTAGGATATAAGATTGGAGACAGACAGTCAAGGTCTAAATGCCAGGCTAGGGTATTTGGACATGTTTCGGAAGTTTTGGGGACAAAGCAGGTTCATTTCTCAGAGCTCTGTCATAAGAGGGCTGTGTGAACATGAGTTTGTGAAATGACTTGAAGAAAGGATAGTTCTTGAAAAAAATCTAGTCAAGCAATATGGATGGTCCACAGAAGGAGAGTTGAAGTTCTGGAGATGGCTGAATTCTCCAAGGAAGAGAGATATTAGTATAGAGATGTTAAGAATCTTGGGGAGATGCTGACAGTTGGACAGTGGTGGGAAAAAGAGAGTGGCCAGTGTAGAGGACAAATAGAGCAGACATAAAGGAAAAGAAAAAAAAAATCAGAGATCATTGCATCACAAAGTCCAAGTTAGGGGAGTAAGTTGCAAGGAAACTATAGTAACTGTTTGTTTTTCACAAGGTACGGGAGCTCCTTAAGAGAATAAAAGGAGTAAGAGTGAAGAAGGGGCCCTAACCGGTTTGGCTCAGTGGATAGAGCGTCAGCCTGCGGACTGAAGGGTCCTAGGTTCGATTCCGGTCAAGGGCATGTACCTTGGTTGCGGGCACATCCCCAGTGGGGAGTGTGCAGGAAGCAGCTGATCAATGTCTCTCTCTCATCTATGTTTCTAACTCTCTATCCTCTCCATTCCTCTCTATAAAAAAATCAATAAAATATTAAAAAAAAAAAAAAGAGTGAAGAAGGGATGAAAAGAGATGAGGGTCAAGGGCACATGCAGGTGAACTTGTAACCCTGTGCTTCCTCCATGGTCCCCTTAATTTCCGAAATTTCTGAAATTTCCTAAACCTGTGCTATTTACCCCTGAAATTTCTGTTTCAAAATGATCTAAAATCACACACAAATAAAAGAGGATCAGCCTGGATAAATTCTAAGGACATTTACACTATCACATACTTATCAGTTGTACACTTCAATCTTAAAATTTCATTTGCTGATTTTACATTAATAAAACTGAAAAAAGAACTTGTGATATATTTTGTTCCATTTTATTTTAAAAGTAAACAATATAACTCAGCTGGCATGAGCATTGACTCAGTGGTTGAGCATCGACCTATGAACCAGGAGGTCATGGTTAGATTCCCGATCAGGGCACATGCCCAGGTTGTAGGCCTGATCCCCAGTGGGGTGCATGCAAGAGGCAGCCAATCAATGATTCTCTCTCATAATTGATGTTTCTATCTCTCTCTCCCTCTCACTTCCTCTCTGAAATCAATAAAAATAGATGTAAAAAAAAATAAACAATATGTAACCCGATTAATAAAAATAATGGATGACAGCAGAAGTATGTAAAATCCAAAATAGAGCCTCGTTTACTCCATTATGTCCATTTACTTCACCCTTTCTTTCCTCCCCTCTTTGAGGATAATAACTTTAACATTTGTTAGGTAGTGTTTGTTTGTTTTTTTCTGACCCTTTTCTAAGCATTTGTGAATATACATAGTTTGAGTGGTAGGAGAAAAGTTTTTGGGTAATAGAAATGTTCTATAGTACCTTGATTGTGTTGTGGTTACACAAATAAATATATTTGTCAAAGTTCATTAAATTGCACTTGTAAAATCAGTGAATTTTACTGTATGTAAATAACACCATAATCAAGCAGATAAAAATAATAAAAATATGCATAGCTCTTATAGTTGTCTTAAAAGCTAGGAGAATCATTTATCTAACAATTCAATATATTATTGAGAAATAACTGGTCTGATGGACTGTTTTGATGCTCAGAAACAACCTAATTAATGTGGGTTTGCACTAAGAATAGCTTTAAATATGTCAGTCTTGGAAAACATTGGAAATTTTTAATTTAATGGGTTTAGTTCAAACAGAGAAGCCCAGCCCCCAACTTTGAGAAAAGAAATGATGGCAACAACATTGGTTAAAGTACAGGAAGGCCAAAGGAATCTATAAATTTGGATGTGTAAAGTTAGAAGGAGAAAGATGCTTTAAGACAAGTCTTCATGGTGGATAATACTCCTTTAATGTTCATGTTGTATCCCAATTCTTGCTGTTAGTATCAAGAAATGTGTATTCATTTACTCTGTAAATTTGTGTAGATTTTTGTAAAAACAATTTTCACTATTATGCAGCCATTAAGATTATGTTAAAAACAAAAACACCTCAGTAACATTGGTTATGTCTTGCTATAACCATAAATAAAAGAAATACTAAAAGTTGTATAAGATCAGTGATGCTGAGAAGACTGGAACGAATGCAACAAAATATTGATATATCTAGCTATCTCTGGGTGGAGGGATTATAAATTATTTAATTTCCTTAGCATATGCTTCTTTTTTTTCCCCTAGATTTTTCGCAATGAATACATATTACAATCACAAAATTTTCAAAAAGCTCTATCTATCCATGTGAATATCACCAATTGCCAGGCAGGATTCTTCTCACTCTCAATTTATTTTTACAATGTCTCAAAACCACCCTTCTGGGGGCATTCTGAATAACTCACCTGATTGTAGTGACGCATGTTCTCAGCTTCACTTCCCCAGTCATAAGCTCTGAATTCATCAGATCGGTAAAGCTGAAATAAATGTGTGGGTTTTTTTTAGTAATATAATATTCAGAATAAGAATCATTAATGTTAACAGCAAATCTTAGAAAAACACTGCACACTGGAAAGAAAATAAGGCTTCTAGACCAGTAGAAAGATGGAAATACATTTTTACTATGAAAAACGAGAGAGAGAGAGAGAGATGATCTCCTATGGTTTGTAGGATAAGCTAATGGAAAACCAAAACTCAATAGGGAGAAGTCATATTTCTCTCTCCCGGGCTCCCGGGAAGGCTCAGATTCCTGAGATTTTCCCAGCTTACCTCTTGCTTTAGCTCAGGGCCTCTCTTACAAGCTCTGATTTAAGATGGGAATTATTTATGTTACCTACTTGTTCTGCACCATATTTTGTCATTTCTTTTAAAACCCAGGGAAATCAGACCATTGAAGATGGTGACAAGGGCAAAATGGAGGCCAGCTGGTAAGGTTCTTAGAAGAGGCCTGTTAACTCTGTCCTTTCACATATAATGAAAATAAGGATGGGAATGGTTTTCCATGACAGTCACTACCTGCTTTATATGCAGGATGTTCTGTATTGACGATCCGGTGGGAGAGTGTGACATGTACACGTCCATCCGACTCTGAAGGGAAATAAACCACATATTACAGCAAGAATCACCCACAGAAATAAACTATGCCTTTCAAACACAAAAAAACAGTTGAGCTAAAACTTAGTAAACAAATACTGAGGGTTTTGAAAATATCTATGTGAATCATCTAGATAAGTCTGAATTTTTGTCAGACACTTGAACATGAGTGAACTGTGGGCTGACCAGTGGCATAGGTTGCTTGAGAGCAAACCTGCATCAGCTCTGAAACTATAAGATAATTTGTTTCCTTTGAAGTAGAAGAAGCAAGAATGGACATCATGGAGGAAAGGTGCAATGTGCAAATGGAAGTGGTGGTAGGGGCATGTGCCTAGACACGCTATCGCAGATCAGTAGATCAAAACCACCTGGACTTCAGGATCTAACTCTGTTAATGATAATCTTTGTGACTTTGGGCAAGTTACTTAACATCTCTGAGTTTCTGTATTGTCATCTACTAAATGAAGATAATGAAAATCATGCTACTAATTTGGTTGGCTCTTGTGAAGATAAAATAAAATATTATAAAAGAAAAGCCAATAAACAATCATTTCTATGTGCACTGTACTTCGATCTTTGTAAACATTATAGAGATGACATTATAGAGATACAATAGTAATCATGATTTTATATCTGAGAATATCATAAAACTAATCAAGGGAACTATTAAAAATCTTTACTTTTGAATAAGTAGGCTCTGAACAATGGTTCCTCATGGTTTTTGGTCTAACACAACTTAGCTTCTTAACAAAGAGGAGTTAGGGTGGGTTGATACACAAGTGTTTGGGACTAGCTTTACTGTCCCAGTCTCATTTGGCTGCCGTTTGGAATATGACAGAGATAACTATCCAACCACACTCCTCTGCAGATGCCAACTCTTCCTCCTCCTCCTTGAATTCTCAATAACAGGAAACAAAGAGTTGATGACACAGGACTGCTGCTTCTTCAGAGAAAAGGGATTCCTTCTCCATTCCATTCTGTCTTTTAAGTTCTAAGTTAAGTCTGATGAGTTAATAAAACACTGATGAGTTTTAGTTGAGGCCAGAGTCATCCAACATGTGAGGGCACACACAAAGTAAGTTCAATGCTTATATGTGCTTCACTTCTTTTCGAGAATTTTATTTTATTTTATTTTTTAAAAATTTATTAAATTTATTGAAGTGACATTGGGTAATAGGGTCAAATAGGTTTCAAATGTACATTTCTATGATACATGAACTGTATGTTGCATTGTGTGCCCACCACCCAAAGTCAAATCATCTTCTGTCACCATATATTTGACCCCCTTTACCCTTTACTACCCCTCCTTCCCCCTTCCCTCTGGTAACCATCATGCTGTTTGTTGTCTGTCTGTGTCTATGAGTTTCAGTTTTATTCTAGGATTTTATTTTTAATGCACTATATTAATTGTAAGATCAAACTCACTGTAGTAAGTGGTGGCTGATTATGAACATGTGAAACTACTACCTATTGTGGAACATTCATTTTCCTAAACTTGATCAGTTTATTCATTTATTCTTTTCCCCAGTCTTCACAGTCATGGTCTATTGAATTTCTAATCTATGCATAGCAAATCTCTGCATTTAAGGGCTTAGAATACCATATTAATTTATGCGGAGTAATAGATACATCAAACTAAATCAAAGGAAAGCTGGAATTTCTCAAAACATCCAATGGTCCCATACCTTATACATACCATATTCAGATTGTTCCTGATGAATCCTGCCCATAAGTCCATTACTTCACGACATAGCACCCGTAATATTTTATTGTTGCAGATTGTGACAAAAGCTGGCTTCTCTGACTGATCCGCTAAAAAGACACCTTTGGTACCAAACAATTTCTGTAAAAATAAAAGATAAGAGATTATTTTCAAGAATTGTTTCCAAACTTTTTGACATTCTCATCATCCCAGAAATAAGGATTCTTGAGGATCAATTTGTATTTGCTGTTGCAGTCAAGAAGACCAAGTCATTCAGGCAAAGGAACTACGGTACTTATGAATCCCTCTGCACCCAGGGAAGATCACTAGACGTAATTTATAAGGAGATTGCAGTAAGGACCCTCAACCCCAAATTCGCTTCTTCATGGTGAAGCTTCTCTGTATTCTCTCATTGTAGTCTGTAAGTCAGTAGTTGACTTCATTTTTAATATCTCATTAATTGGCAAGAAAGGCAGAATATTTCTCCTTAAGGTTAAATATTGCCTTGAATAAGAAGGAAAAGTAGGATTTCCCCTATTACCCATGTGCACATTGTTTTTCTAGGAGTGTCCCAGATTATCTAGCTCTTATGCTGAAAAGTAGAGAATGGTATACCAAAGAGAGGGTGCTACTGGACAGAAAGGGAGGTGGCATGTTAAAACGTCTAGGGCTTGGGAAAATAAGATTGGGTGGGGAATCTCTGATGAGAGGACTGGAGCTTCTCTGGGCAACAGATATTATCAAGTGGCAGGCGAGGTCAGGGAATGGGACATACAGTGGCAGGAAACTTAACAGTAGGGGATATGAAACAGATAAGCCAGGGACAATATTTGCCTCAGACCCAATCTTTGTAGGCAAAGCAGTAGATCTGCAAAACTGGTGGTAGATGTGTCTATCTCTGAATTTAACTAATCTGTCTGCTCAATCTGTTCAAATGTAGGAAACATCCAACACTGATATCAATACACTTTGCAGTAGAACTATCAACCACACAAAAGGGAAGTTACGTCACTTGAGCTCAAGTAGATAATACAATCAAACTATTATCAAACCAATCATTAGGCCCTATGGAAATTCTTCCCTGTCTTAGGTCAACAAACAATGGTTTTCTATATCTATTACTCCACCATAAACCAGGGCCTCTTCTTATATGTGAATTACTGAGATACCCTAATTGGTCTCCTTGACTTCACTTTGACCAAAATTGATTTTATCCTTCACCCCAAATTTAAGGTGCAATCTTGGTAAAATACTATGTTCATTGTGCCAATGACCTTTTCAAAGAGACAAAAAGCAAATAGAAAAATAATTTAAATGGATAAAATTCCAAATTCACAATTAGCAATCAAACTGCTTTTCCAATCCTTGGAAAATAACCAATAAATATTTGAAGAAATAATTGAGTTGTAAGACAATTAAGCTTTATAATCATAGTTTTTATAAATTAGAACAAGTTGCCATATGGGAAGGATTATTTTATTCACATTTCACATCAAAGTCAGGATGTCAGTGACCATATGAAACTAGAAAAATGTCTTCTATTTGGACATTGCAAGTTCATTGACCTGCCCAGTGGAACAAGAAAACGTGAATGGACTTTAAGCTGACATAGCACTCAGCACAGCTATCAGTTCTGATATATAGTCAGGTCTGTTAATGACTGAGTATAGTAACTTGTATATGACAGCTGTAGATAGTGTGGTACAGACTCACACACACACAAATAAGCACCTGGTTGCAGATTCTGGTTTCCACAGATTTCATCTAAACGTCCTACTTTTACTTCCTTACAAACTTTAAAATAATGAGTATCTATGACCCAAAATTAGAGCCTCAAATACATTTTGGTGAAATGGGAAGCCTACCTTGATTGCAGAACTTGGAAGTAGAAAGAAACTGGTAAAAATACCCTTGGGATATTTGAATGAGGCCACAGGACTCAAGGCAAAATTCATTTTGATTCTCCGAGCCACTTCAGGCATGGTGGAAAAGGCTGCAAACCCTGAGAGAACAGGAGACAAGACACTCTTGTAAAAATGAGAAATGCACAATGTCTCTATAAAGTAGGGACTCTTGTCATTTTAATCCTTCTATTGCCATGATCTTGGGAATGAATTGGGAGACTCTTCTGAGTTATTCTGCAAAGAATAAAGTTATTCAGTCCTCTCTGCTCTCCAGTCTCCTTTTTTCTTTTTCTTTTTTTTAAATCCTGGACAGTGTAACTGGGTTGGGGAAAGTGAGGGATAAGCTGCTACTGGCAAGTGACTATGGACAACCTCACTTTCAAAGCCTGGAGAAACTGCTGGCAATATTGTCATTTTGCCCCCAACACTGAGGTGCTAGAATGAGTCCAGAGCTTCCAGAAGTAAAGAATCAGTTCCTGGGAGGTGACTGACTAAGAAGGCCTTTCTAAGCAGTATCATTGAGTTATTCCAGTTTTTCTTTCTCACAATGGAATGAGATTTTATTGCTCCCACTGCCTCACCGATGCTTACCAACCCTCCAGAATTTGTTTCCTGCTTTCAAGAGAGAAGGGGATTTTCCTCGGTCCACTATGGTCTCAGGAAGAACCAGGTGCCATTTGCTCTGATCTTTAGGTAATAGCATTGCACCCATTGCTAGCCCTGTGAGGGTGAGGAGATCAGCACTACACAGAAGAAGCTCCGTGGAGTTTCTGTGTATTTTGGTTCTCCAAGGTGCCTTCTTGGCCACCCTCTATTGTGTGTGTGTGTGTGTGTGTGTGTGTGTGTGTGTGTGTGTATGTGTGTTTCCATAGCACAGTGATGGGCAACCTTTTGAGCTTGGTGTGTCAAACTTCGCCAAAAAACTGAGCATAACTCAGGTAATGTGTCACTTTGAGGAAAAAACATTATTTTGCAAATGTTTCATCCTCGGCATGCGGCCGCCTCAGCGGCCGCGTGTCATCAGAAATGGCTACGCGTGTCAGTGCTGACACGCGTGTCATAGGTTCGCCATCACTGCCATAGCAGAAGCTTTTTTATTCCCCACTGATTCTTATTGAAACTGTCCTGGACAAAAAAAAAAAAAGCTGACTTTGTATCAGTTGATACAAAGACTCTGAAACAGGCATAATACTTCCCCTTAGAAGATTTCTGTAGGTTTTTTGTTGGCCATACTGACTCGGGAGCCTTATTATCACTTAACTAGATGCCAAATGCACAAAAATTCGTGCAAGAGTAGGCCTTCCTTCCCCCAGCTGCCAGCACCAGCTTCCCACTGGCACCCAGGACCAGGGCTGGCTTCCCTCAAGCTGCCTGCTGGCACCTGGGACTGGCTGGCTTCCCTCCACCCCGGCTTCATCAGGAAGGACGTCTGAATGATGTCTGGAAGACATCTGATCTAATTAGCATATTACCCTATTATTATTATAGATGAGTTGGGGTCTTGGTAGCTAAGTGCCTTGCAAACAGTGAGCCTTTCCCACAAAATAAAAATTGCCCTGCCCAGTATGCAAATAATACTCACTAAAAAATTGTATGCCCTGAATGCAATGCAGATCACTGATGATCAAAATTTCTGTTTTCTTTGAAGAGCACATATAAGAGCATCCTATCTAATAAAGAGGTAATATGCAAATTGACCGTCATTCCAACACACAAGATAGCTGCCCCCAGGTGGACACAAGATGGCCGCCACAAGATGGCCAGCAGGGGAGGGCAGTTGTGGGGGGGGACCAGGCGTGCAGGGGAGGGCAGTTGTGGGGGGACCAGGCCTGCAGGGGAGGGCAGTTAGGGGCGACCAGGCTGGCAAGAAAGGGAAGTTAGGGATGACCAGGCCAGCAGGGGAGGGCAGTTAGGGGCAATCAGGCCGGCAGGGGAGCAGTTAGGTGTTGATCAGGCTGGCAGGGGAGTGGTTAGGGATTGATCAGGCTGGCAGGGGCATGGTTAGGGGTTGATCAGGCTGGCAGACAGAAGCGGTTAGGGGCAATCAGGCAGGCAGGCAGGTGAGTGGTTGGGAGCCAGAAGTCCTGGATTGTGAAAGGGATGGGATTGGACCTAAACGGGCAGTTGGACATCCCTTGAGGGTTCCCGGATTGGAGAAGGTGCAGGGTGGGCTGAGGGACACACACCACCCCTCTTCCCCCGTGAACGAATTTCATGCATTGGGCCTCTAGTATCCTATAAAAGTCCTACTCACTTTTCTAGACTCCACTCAAGTCATTCCTGCTCCATCCAAAGCCTAAGCACCTCATGGATGCAGTCTAACCTACGTGGTTTGAATCTGTGTTCTGCCTCTTATGTGCTCAGAGACCTCGAGCAATCCACTTAATTTCTTTGAATTTATGTTTCCTCTTCTGGGAGATAGAAATAATAATAGAAAGTTTTAAAGGGAGATATTTTGGGAAAGTTCCTAAACACAGGGTCCTTAACCCAGTAAATGTTCAATAAATGTTAGCTTTGATAGTATAATTATTTACTTGTTAGTGGCAGTTGGGGGAGGGGGGGAAGCGAGTCTCCGATTAGTTCTTTGATACCCTTATATATGCCCTCTGATTCTCACTGCCTGTTCTAAGCTTGTAAGCTGCTGATCAATATAAAGCACTGATAAATATATATTTTCTGTTGATAATAATAGAGACTACTGTAAGAATGTTTACTGTCTCTTGCACAGTTTCACTCATACTTAAATAGTTTTAACGTAACTCAATCTTTTAAAATATAAAACTTCAGTGGAAGATCACTAGCAAATTCACATTTTTAACTGTATGGATTCCTCTACATTTTTATTTGGAACTAGATTATTGATCCCTCCTACCCCCCAAAAAAGATAGAAAATTATTAAAAAGCATGTCTTCAAAGAGCAGGGCCTTGGACTTTAAAAAAAACACCACTACATAGTTCTTACATTTAATTGATATTCCATATTATATTATACACTAAATAGATAAGCCCACTTGATTTATTATAGTAAGCTTTCATATTCCAACTCAAACAATGATCATATCTTTTCAATTTGTTCAAATATAAATATAAGCTCCTCCTTTTTATTTATTTTTTAAAATCCAATGTGGGTTGTGAGGAAGGTATGATTATATTCTTCAGGGATTATTTTATGTCATTAGGCTTTATATTGTCAGCTAAAAACTTATGTCTAGAAACTTATTCTTTGGGTACTTCTTTGGATTTGGGGTACATATTATTCTGGGAAATTACATCACTATTACAAATGTGTAGTTATGATCAGAAATGAAGGGACTATTTGGCCTACGTACAGTCTCTGAAATTCAGGTTTATAGCCACTTAGGGCACTGGGATCATGTGCTAAGAACAGGACAGAGAATTAAGGACATTATTAATGGCAGTAACTCTGTTCCAGTTTAAAGGTGAACTCTTACAAGACTCTGACCCTTGTAAAACATTGACCTTTGTAAACATACCTATTGTAGTGCCAAGTGAATGTCCAACAAAATACAACTTCTCCTGCCCAGTTTTATTTACAATGAAGTCTATTATGCTCGGGAGGTCATATTTGGCCATTTCATCAAAACTGCAAAATAAAACAGGGTCTTATAAATACTCCCTACTAAGTTTGAAACTCGGAGCATTTGATCACATTTTTTTACATTTATTTGGTGTATATTTCATTATTTATCCAGTTACATGTAGGCTATTGTAGCTTTAGTTCACTGCATACACATTGATTACTTTCTAATAACAGGAATGATTTCAAGACTTGTGTATAGTATCTGAAGTTCAGTCTTATCATTTCTCCTCTTCACTCCCTTCCATTGTGTTTGCTTCACTTCCTTTCCCCCATCCCCCAATCTAGTTCGCATGCCACTCCTTTAAACCCCCTCTCCCCGCAGGGAACTTAAGACTCTCAGGGTCATTTGAATGCCCCATTTTGGAAACAGAATTGGTTGTAAATCATGATTCTAGCATGTACTAGCTTTTGATCAGTTACTTAAATTGTCTAAGCTTGAGTTTTCTTATCTGTGAAATGAACATGATAGCACCTGCTATAAGGAAGTCATAAGGGTTGGATAGTATTAAAGAAATAACTTTGGCTGCAATTAGTTGTTGCTGTCATTAACATTTCTGTCTATATAAAGGAATATATATTCAACATATACCAAAATCTTACAGTACCAGTTCAGCTAGTATTGATACAGGAGAACAATTGGTACATAACATTTAGTTGAGTCAGGTACTCCATGATTTAGAGGACTGTTTTAATAAACAATATGTGAGGAAATATATAGGTTGATACTCCCAAGTATGGGAGTTGTGATACCTTACAGTAAACAAGATCCTAGCTCCCAGCCAAGGACCAGTGACACAAAATATTTCCCAATGTTCGCCACACTGCTCGAAAGCTCTGACTCTAACAATTTATTCTATCCTTCCTTTCTTCTCAACCTGCCAGTGGATTCTGAATATTTCATTACTTTGCATATGACAGTGAGCGTAGGCCCGTGAAGGAAAGCCTACGGTGAGCACCAGCTTGTCCTCTGGTGACCCCAGCAACACTTTCACTAAAAGAAACACTCATCATATCAAAAGATTCCTTCCCATTGCCCATTAACAAAGTTTTAAAGATCTCAAATTAGAATTTTCTAAAATGGTATTCTAGCCTGGCCTGCATGGCTCAGTGGTTGAACATCAACCTATGAACAGGGGGGTTACAGTTCAATTCCCAGTGGTCAGGACACATGCCTGGGTTGTGGGCAGAAGGCAGTCAATCAGTGATTCTCTGTCATCATTGATGTTTCTCTCTCTTGCTCTCTCTCTTTCTCTCTCTCTCTCTCTCTCTCTCTTCCTCTCAGAAATTCATAAAAATATATTTAAAAACAAAACAAAAAAATAGTATTCTATAAAATTCAACCATAGTTTCTCTAAAAAAAATCTAGTACTGATACATATCGTTGTGAAACTGATTGGCTGTCCAAGAGAAAGGACTTGTATTAGCAGCACTGGAATGAATAGAAGGTTTGTGAGGGCAGGGACATTGTTCCCGTTTGAATGCCCAGAGCCTAGAATAGTGCATATATTAGGCACCAGATAAATGTGGATTGACTGCACACATTGGTCATAAGAATTCCTGTGCTGCCCTTTGGGACATACTTTTAACGTATAGCACTGGATGTTAAAATAATCTTATTAAAATGATAAAATTTGACTATGGGAGAACCAGTGGAAATCAAAGCTTCTTGCTGTTTCTGACTTTTGAGATGTTAGTAGGAACTACAAGGAACTGTGACTTCAAAAATCACAGATTAGTATTAATATCATTCACACTATTATATTCAAAATTGTCTCAAACTTGACACAGTTTACCTAAAGGCCCAGTATTCTTCTTCAGTCACTGGAAGTGTTTTGTGTTTTCTTGACCAAAGGTTCCCCCGACTGTTCCCCATCCAGACATCGTAACCTGCATCTGCGAGAATGAATCCAAGGCTTCCATTGGCATAATTCTTAAGCCAGGAGGAATTGTCTATAAACAGGGCATGCTGCATGTACACTACTGGCCGGGGACCTGAAGCGAGGGAGGGAAAGAGAGAGAACAGTGATAGGTAGATAATAAGAAAATAATTTATGATAAATAGTGCATCTCAGGAACATGATAGAAATGTGCATGCACACACACACACACACACACACACACACACATCACACCAGAAAAAGCAAAAACCAAAAACACCATTCACTTTTTCCGTCATTAGTGTAGAACTTTATGATCACAAAGCAAATTTCTTGAGCAAATACTTTGTACCTGGTGTTATGGCCATTGACTGACATGCTCGAGCCTATTAAATTCTTACAATAACTCTATAAATTAGTTACTATTTTGAGGATCCTCATTGCACAGGTGTGGAAACTAAGACTTAAGATAATTAAGTAACTTCCCCAAGGGGTAACCCAGCTAACAAGGTACTGAGTCAGGACTCAAGCTGGGTTCTATTTCATGCCAAAGCATGTGCTTGTAACTGCTATGCTCTATGATTTCATATTTACATATCTTCTGGGTGTGGCTTTCAGTGACATGGAAGTGATCACGTTTAATGGAGTCCTATGCCTCTTCCAGTCCTTCCTTTAGGGAGGAAGAGGGGGTGAGTGTAAACGGACAATCACTAATTTCTCACCAAGCTTCTAACCAAACACCCAGCCTCCACCCACGGGAGAACATTTGAAATTTATAACAGTAAAATCAGCTCAACCCCCCTCTGCCAACTCTCAAATTCCCAATGCATAGAGTATTCATTGGGGGAGATGAGAAGGACCAGGGTGACATGTTTCCAAAGGCCTATCATTGTTAGGAGCACAGGCTCTGGAGTCAGGTGGCCTGGGGTTGGATCCTGGTTCTGTCACTTGCTATTTGTGTGACTTCAAGTCTATTTCATAACCTGCTTGCCTCAGTTTCATCATCGGTAAAATAACGATGAATAGTATTGACCTCATAGGTTTGCTAGGAACGATATGCCTGATAAATGACGTTTAATTCCAAATCTTCCCCAATTCTCCCTCCTGAAGCAAAACCTTTCCTTGAAAAAGTTTTCTCCTTTTGTATTTCATAGTCCCCTCTTCCCCACTCCTGAGAGAGATATGGTTGCCAGATTTAGCCAAAAACAAACAAACAAAAGTGATAAAGAAAAAGACCTGGGGGCCCTATTAAATTTGAATAAAACAATGAATAACTTTTTCATCTGAGTTCCATATACTCAAGTGAGACATAGATGAAAGCCTGCTTGTTGTTTATGAAATTCACCTTTAGGTGTCTCATGTTTTGTCAGGTAATCCCACTCACATCACACTCCCCCCCCACCCCACTTTTAAAAAACTCTTGAATTACAAATTTCTTTCTGAGAGGGAGAAAGTATCGAACAACATGATTATAGCTGCTCTGAATGTGTATGGTAAGAGATGATGCAGAGAGGTCACTGAGGCTTTGCAGAGATTTTGCTTGCTCTTCTCTCTCCCTCTTCAGAGGTTTTGCAGTTCTAGTTCCCCCTCTGCTTGTGCACAGCTGGCTCCTCGTTCTAGAACAAGGCCATATTAACACCATGCCCTTTCATTCCACAAACCATAGGTCTCTTAGATCAGAGCATGTGTGAATGTTAAAGTTTTCTTTCCTGGAAGAAGTTTCAGAAATGCCAATCATTTAAGTTGAACTTTCATCATGAAGAGGGTGGTCTATTGATTCTAGTGAGGGCCAGAGATACTCTTTTGGGGCACCCCACAACCAACTTTATACAACCCAGCAAATTTCTTTCCAACAGTGAGGAAATCTACTTTCTTGGAATACAGAAGTTTATCACCTGGAAAATCAGTAATGAGCTTACAAAACGTAGGCTCCACCTTTGCCTTTACACCCTAACAAGCAAGCCTAGTTGCTGTCAACAAGATCAGTCTCACCCTTCGTATTTTTAAGTTCTTGTCAGTCTTCTGAGAATTGGAAAAGAATGAGACTCCCTGCTAACCATTTAAAGACTAATGCAAAATTCAAAAAATGTTTGATATGTCAGTCACTCTCTTAAAGAAAAACCAGCACTGAATTTTAGTCATATCCAATCTTTATCGGGAGGGGCACAACTTGTACCTGCACTCCTAGTATCTCTTCGCCCATGAGGAATTCTGTTGATGCTGAGGATGTACCCATCTTGAGTGACAACTTCATACTCTTCACTGGGGTAGCCATTATAGGTGATGACTTCACTCTGGCCAGTGAAAACACAGGCATTAGCTAAACATGTTTGAGAACGGGTATCAAAAGAAACTAGAACAAAGTATCTGTTGTAAACTTATCAGGGTGAATTATCTGTAATCTATAGCGCCAGGTAACTGTAAAATTAATTTATTAAATAAAGTATTGATAAAAAATAAGTAGAATATTAGAAAATGTCTACTATTGACATTTCTTTAGTGGGGGGAGATAATATTTAGCATTGACTCATTCTTTTGACAAACTATATTCTCAAGTCAGTTGTCTTGGAGATCCTTCTTGGTTTAAAGATAATAAGATCATAGCCCAATAGAGGGCAGTTATAAATATCATCTAGGTGGCTTAAAATATAAATCCTTAATATTATTAAAAATATAAGTTGTCTGTAAAAATACAGTTCTGGTTTGCATGTCTAGAAAGTATTATCTATTCAGCCAAAAGAGCAGGCCAACCTAGCTTGACTTTTGGAGAAATGTTAAAAATCACCTGTTTTAGCCCTAGCTGGTTTGGCTCAGTGGATAGAGTATCGGCCTGTGGACTGAAGGGTTCTGGGTTCAATTCCAGTCAAGGGCACCTGCCCGGGTTGCAGGCTTGGTCCCCAGTAGGGGGCATGAAGGAGGCAGCAGATCAATGATTTGCTCTCATCATTGATGTTTCTATCTCTCTCCCTCTCCCTTCCTCTCTGAAATTAATAAAAAAACATTTTTTAAAAATTAGCCTGTTTTATCTGTTTTCTTATCAGAGATTTTCAGTTCTAGCAGGACTTTTAATAATTTCATAACCTGGTATTTGCTTTATTTGGTGTTCTTTGGAATTTTCCATTACTTACAGTATTCATCCACACTTCAGGATTCGCTTCTTTTTCCAAATTAAAGAGTTTATCAGCATTTAAAGTTCCACAAATCAAACAGGTTGTTGTTAAAAACAGCCACATCATTGGAATGCCTGATATAAAACATTTGATAGTTACAGATTAATTTTATACATCAGAGTTGATTAATGAAATGAAAATAGTATCCCAATAAAAATGTGACTAACATCCTGAGAAAGTGTGGAAGAGAACAAGTACAGTGACCTAACTCTGAGCATTATTAAACCATTTTTTTCACACTAAAACTACCTTGAAATAGCCCACTTCTGAAAATAAAATGAATTTAGTCTAGTGTGAAGACTTATTTTTATCTCTTATTTTAATGAAAAAAATTTCAATTATTAAGTCTTTGTTCACCTGCGATTTTCCAGAACACCTAGAGACTCAGAGGACATATTTCCACACCCTGGCAAAGCTAAAAGTGGAGATAACTTATAGTCTAGCTCAGAATTCCACAAAGCAAACAAGAACTGAAGCTCCAACCAAACAAACAAGCTGGTGATAAGTTTCTACTGATGTGACTATTTCTCTTATGGACACCCAATGGCAAACTTTAAATAAATGTGCAATTTATCCTCTTGGCATTGCTTAAATCATGTCTTTTCAAAGTAGGACAACATCATCTCAGTGTAAGCACTCATATGAGAGCTTCAACGGCTTGAGATTGAAGTCCAGTCTCACGACACACAAGATTCCTAACCTTGGGCAAGTTATTTTTAGTGGTTTTGTCTCTTGGTTTCCTTGATGGTAGAGTGAGGATAATAATGTTACATGATTATAAGGAAGATTACAGGGTTAGAGAGAGGATTAAGTGACATATAAAACACTAAGCGCAGTGTAAACTCTTTCACCGACTAATGTAAGAATGAGTGAGAGAGAAATAGCAGAGAGCCTTGGCTATAACAAATTAATGACCGACTTCTAGAAATTCAGAATTTACTTTTGAAATTAAATAACTTTCCATACACTTGCTATCTGGTTAAGAAAATTTTATATCTGTAAATGGTATATAATTTAAAACATTTTTGAAATGAATAATAGCTAATATTTATTGAATGTTTGGCCTCTGCCAGGCACTGTTCTAATCACTTCTCATTTGTTATTTAAACCTCAAAGAAACTCCATGAGGTAGCTACTGTTATTATACTAATTTTATCGATGAAAAAAACAAAGGCTAAAAGAAATTTAAGATCTGCCCAAGGTCACAGAGCCAACAGGTGACAGAAGAACTATGACAAGAACGCAGGAAGCCTCACTGAGGAGCCCTTACAAGACCTGATTTTCAAGCCAACTGCCTCCTGGTTGTGATAAATCTTGATTTTACCTGCTACTGGGGCCTCCTATGGATTAGGAACTTCTGATCTTCAGCATGTGACATCAGGCTGAAGAATGAGATACGATTGCAGTGATAGTTAGAAGCCAGACAGATGAGAGACAGGAAACCCAGGGAAATGGGGAAACCTTGGATTATGATACACACCCAGGGTGTCTTCACAACTCATCAAATGCCACAATGCACTTGTGGATTGGGAAATAATGGTCTACATGATGCCAAATAACCAGTTTGACTGAATCCTCATGTTTCCATTGAGTGTCTATCGCTGTTGGGAGGGTTCAGCAACATTTTGAAACCAATGAGTCAAATGGGGAAGTAAAATGTATTCAGGATCCTAATACATAAAATCAGACATAATAACAACTACCTCCTCAACCCCACAGCATTACTGTGAGGATCAAATGATGCAATGTATAGTTGACCTGTGAACAACATGGGTTTGAACTGGGTGGGTCCACCTATATGCGGATATTTTTCAATAAATATTGTAAATGCATTTTCTCTTTCTTAATAACATTTTCTTTTCTCTAGCTTACTTTATAGTAAAAATATAGTATATAATGCCTCTAATGTGCAAAATATGTACTAATCAATGTTTATGTTATCGGTAAGGCTTCCTGTCATCAGTAGGCTATTAATAGTTAAGTTTTTGGGGAGTCAAGTGATAGATTTTTGACTAGGTAAGGGTTCCGCACCCCTAACTCCCTTGTTGTTCAAGGGTCAACTGTATGTGACAGTACTGATGTCAACCATCGAGTGCAGCGATTTTCAACTTGTGTGCCTCAAGAATTTTTAAAACACACAATACCTCACTAGTCAGTCAGGACCCTGACCTCACTTTTCATACATTGTCAAATTAAAAAAAGACAACAGCCATGTACACAACCATAGCCATCTGGTATGAATGCCCTATCTTGAACCATAAATATTTAGGTCATATAACAGAGTTGCATCTTATTGGTCACGTCACATAATAAGGTTGTCTCTGATTGGTTAATTCTTGGTACTAGAGATCTGTATAGTATACATGTATAGGCACCTGATTTTTTAGTCACTCTGAAGCAGAAAGAGCAGGTTATTACTAATACATTGTTTATAAATGAATAAAAATTATACTTATTTTTTGTCAGATTGGCAAAAAATATATTTTTGGGTGTGTCGCAGAATTTTAGTCATTAGTTTATGTGTGTCATGAGATGAAAAAGTTGAAATAACTGATCTAGTATGCAGGGATGTGATTGATTGTACCTAAACTGATAAGGTGAGGCCATCCTGACTCCCAACTCTTGAGTCCAGGAAAACTTTGGAACTAGCAGTGTGGCAGAGAAAACAAACCCAGATTGCTAAAGGGATTCAACCTGTTGCCAACCTTGGCAGTGACTATTGTGGGAGCTTACCTACAAACCAGTTAGATTCTGCCTTAAACAGGTAGAGTTGGAGACCCGAGGAGAATAAAGACAATTTAGCTTTATGCCCCACCTGAAATATTAGATAATGGAGGGGTATGTGATTTAATTTTTTACTTCACTTTGCATGCCTGTAGAGTCCACACAATCATTAAATTTTGTTCATTTTCTAATAGGAAGAAGGCTTAAGTTGCTACTGAGCATGATATAGGAGTTTCAATTTTATTAGTTTGGACTCATTCTCAAATACTTTCAAAAACAAAGATATTATTAATATTTGTCCAAATCCTAAGATCTGTTGCACTGTGTGAGAAACTTTATGTCATTTAAACAAATGTGGTGTGAAAGATTATGGACTAAGTGGAAAGATTATGTACCAGCCCATACGCAGTATTTGATGAAGGACTCAACCATGCTTTGCCATTGTGGACAGTATAATGGCAGGAGTGTGTAGACTTGTCTGGAATCTCTCATGGGTTAGGGCTCTAAAATGACCCTTTCCAACAAAGCTTCAATGGACTCTTAGGAGAGTTCTAGGAAGCACATTATTATTATTATTATTAATGTTGATTTGTTTCTATGACTTACTGTGGAAATAGCATGAATATAGTTAAACTGCTCAGGTTTTTACAAGTTGTAGATCAGCTTAAATCTCAGAAGAATTTCAACACTATTGCCTCATTATATTCCTTCTTCAACTCTGAAGATTATCTGAGGATTATTTAAATAATCTGGAGAATTCTTCCAATTCTTTTATTTGACAGATACAAGGCCACATCAAATAAATAAAGCTAATTTTTCCACAATGTTTTCATCATTCTTCTTACAAAACAAGCTTGCTACTTTAGTAATGATTTAATATATTGAAATGAATTAAAATAAAATACATTGAAACTTCTTCCTTGGCTCTGTGAAATATCAAATGATGGCTCCTACTCTCTAGAAGCTCAAATTTCCCAGTTTTTTTTTTTTTTGCTTTGTTTTTGTTGTTGTTTGTTTTTCATAAAGCTAGATGGTATTAGAGCAGAAAAGGAATGTTGGCCAAAATGTAGATTAAGGGGCAGCCTTTCAGAAGTCCTGTGGTATTTCTGATATCTTGACCCAAGGATCATATCACAGCCTCAGCAATTGTTTAATGGTGGCTGTCCATTTAATTAGCAAGATGGCTGAAAATACATAGATCCTTGAACTTGGTATCTATCTGGGAAAATAGTTTTCATTTTTCTTCCAAGGTTCTAATTCAAAATATATTTGCTATTAAGTATCATCTTTTTGTCTGTTTGCTTCTTTTCCCCCAAAGACTGCCTTTTATTAACACATGACTGTTTCAAAGGGGGCATAATTTTCCCTTGCACACAACTCAAAGTTTTTTAAAAAAAATTAGGCATAACCAACAAAATAGAAACTAATTAAGTATTTGGAAAAAGGAATAATTTGAAACCTTCAAATTGAGACAAATTTTGCCTTGGAAGAAAAGACTGTATGAACAGGACCACAAAATTTGTTGCCAGCTAACTAGATAATTTATCTAATTCTTGATGCTTCCTAAAATTCAAACAGGATGCAATAAAGCCCTAAGTGTGTGTGTGTGTGTGTGTGTGTGTGTGTGTGTGTGTGTGTGTGTGTAAAATGATTGATTAGCACATTTTGGCATTAGAAAAGGCACTTTAAATTATATTTCAAATTTTTATTTCTTTAAACATGAAGCAAAGTTGTCAATGTTCATGATATCGATAAGAAACAGTCTTGTTTTTGAGATTACCTATTAGAGTGGAGCATGTTCTCTTTATGGTTGGTATCAATGCATCTCAGTTTCAGCTCCACTATACTAGACCCATCTTCAAACACAGTACAGCTATGATAAAGAAGTAGAAGAGAGAAATGACAAACAAAAAATTCTATTCATCATAAATGAGTGAAATATTGAAGGTTTTTGAAAAGAGGCCGTAATAAACTAATTGAATATTTATCCACCCCAAACCAAAATGCTCAAAAGAAAGATCACTTACATTTAAAGAGAAGTTATTACCAAGAGTGCTGGTTATTGCTTGTGATGACATCCACAACCCGGAGTGGCAGGATCAGGACATGACCAGTGGCAAAGGTCAAAGCTTTGTGAGAATGAAGAGGAAGGACCATTCCATCCAATGGGAGGAAATTTATACCATCCATTCCTCCAACCTGGTTTACCTGCCTAACTGCTTACTTTTTGGGTGGCATGGTATTTGCTTGCGCTCATTTTGCATTTGAATTCCTGTAGGAGGCATATTCAAATAGAGATTCTTTTTTGAAAAACCACATGCAGAACACAGTCAGAAATTCAAGTTGGATCTAATTTGAGATACAGTCTTATCAATTTGCAAAGGTAAATACCAGGTGATTGGAATGTGTAAAGAGGTAACAATGGCTGTTTTGATATATGCTTCCGTTTCTTTCCAGAGTTAATTGTCTACATTGTTAAGTTACTGTTAAATCACCTTCAAATCTTCCCAGCATGCCTGAAAATGGGTAGATGGCCTTTTTTTTTAGTATCACATTATCTTGATTTTATCTCTCTACTTATCAATATTAAAACTGTTTGCTGAGTGAATTAATAAACAAATGAATGAACAACTCTACAAATAGAGAAATTGCTTAATTGCTGAAGAATAGTAATAATGTTTGTTACCAGCTTGGCCATAAATTCTAATGGACATTTGCTCTTCTGTATGTTTCAAAGGACATTATTTCTTAATAGTTTTTTATAGTAAATTTAATACAGGAAAGTAAATTCATAGGAAAAATCAATCTTATTTTTTGTTTTTGTATTTCATTGGAATAGGCCTACCATTATTCTTACATTGCATTGTACAGTAATACAATACCAAAAATTATTACTCAATAATTGTTTTTCTGCTGTTCAGCCTTCTAATTATCTTCAAACTTGACTACTATGGCACAACCTGATCTTCCAAACACTCTATATTTTCTTATTTCTTCATACATTAAAACAAAATTTATAAATGAAGAATTATTCAAGTTTTTCTACAAAAAACAGATTTATTAGGCAATAATAACCTTACTCTTGATTGTCTACACCAGTGCTGTCCAATAAAAATGTAATGTGAACTACATATATAATTTACTTATTGCCATATTTTTAAAAGTATAAAGAAACAAGTAAAATCAATTTTTATTATATTTCATTTAAATTAATAAATTCAAAATACTATCATTTCAACATGTAATCAATATTATTATTGAGAGAATTTTCTTTTTTTGTACTAAGTCTTTGAAATGTGCTGATTATGATATACTTACAGCATATTCATTAGGACTAATCACATTTTAAGTGTTTGATAGCTATGTTTGACTAGTGGCTATACTATTAGTCTTGTGCTTGATTTTTTTTTCTAAAATGTTTCTTCAACCAGATTCTTTATGTCTTCATATAGTACTCACCCCAAAGACATACTTTATATCATACATTTGACCTGAACTGAATATCTCTGCCTACCAAACTTCCTACTACCTGTATCATGAAACATATCTTCGAAAGTGCTTGGCCTCTGTTCCTCAATTGAGCTTGCTGTATATCTACCTAGCAAAAAACACATGGCTACAACTACTTAGCTACAATCCTTTATCAAAAGCACAATATCCATCAATGCTCTCAAGTTCAGCAAATCTAGAAGAAAAGCTTATTATATTGACTACTCCAACAACAAATGCCAACTGTCATTTAAAAGTTTTCCTTAATGATTTAAAATTTTCCGATAGAGAAAATGTCACCAAAATGATTACGTTAGCATTTAAAATCATTTACAAGTTTGACAGCTTCCTGGATCTAAGTATTGTTTGAATATGCAACAATGGTTACATACATGTGTAAGTAACATAGCGACTTTCTTGAGACCCTGGGTATCAGCACAAATTCGTCACTTGTCTCTAAGAGGACTGAGTCCTCAATGTAGAACTGAGAAAACATGCATGGCTGGCTTTGTGGTTCCAAATCACCTAAACTGCCTTCATCTCTAGCTGGACCACAGCAACCTTTGAACTAGATTTCCTGTACCCATCTCATTTATTCTCAACAAGGCACATGTTATCATTGTTTTAAATCACATATCTGACCTAATTCAGTTTTAAGCACTCTTGAGATTAAAACTCTTTAATGGCTTTGTATTCAAAATGCTGTGAGTGGTTAGGGAGGCCTACAAACCAGGCTCTGCCTACTTCTTCAAGCTCATCACTCCCTGGCTCCCTATGCTTCTTTATTTTTTTTAAATATATTTTATTGATTTTTTACAGAGAGGAAGGGAGAGGTATAGAGAGTTAGAAACATCGATGAGAGAGAAATATTGATCAGCTGTCTCCTGCACACCCCCACTGGGGATGTGCCCACAACCAAGGTACATGCCCTTGACTGGAATTGAACCTGGGACCCCCAGTCCGCAGGCCGACGCTCTATCCACTGAGCCAAACCGGTTAGTGCCCTGTGTTTCTTTAATTCTCTTCAGTAAGCCTAGCTCCTTGCCACCTGAGCTATTCCCCTGCCTGTAATGTCTGTCAGATTTTACAGATCTCAGGCAAAAATTCATTTCCTCAGAGAAGACTTTTCTGTCCACCCTGATGAGGATGCACTTCATATCGGTGGATTCGGCACAATTACTGTTAAAGATTTAACTCTGTGAGGAAGCAGCTGTAGAGTGTCTGCCTTTTTCATTAGTCTGTAAGTTCCACTTGGGCAGGAACCTTATTACTCTTTGTGTTCTGAATGTCCGGCTAGTTCATAATACATACAATATTATAGCATAAAGATTAAGAGCTTGGTATCTAAAGTCAAGATTTCAGAGATTAGAGAATTGTTATTTTGAGGCAAGTTGCCCAGTATTTCCAAACTTTGGTTTCCTGATCTATAAGAAAAGGATACAACTGGTACCATTTTATTAAGCTATTGTGAAACTGAAATGTAAAGTGCTCAGACTGTTGTTTTCTTATGCACTTGAGTGATTGTGTAGGTAAAGGTTTCTGTCAAATCATATACGTTCTCTGTGTTTTTTAATCTTTGTACAACGAGCAACATTTTTATACTAGGACTTCTTATGTGTTTTACAGGTGAAGAATCCATTAGCTTGGCATAAAACTTGATATAGTTCTCTTGACAGCTAGAGTTTTTTAATGTAAATTATAAACATGTTATTGATTTATGCTTTGTAACTCTTGTAAATTTCAGTTATGTGACTCAGCATGTGTTAAGTGCAGTCATTTCCAACACATTTACAAGATTAAATATCCGGATATGCTAGTCTGGTATGTCCTAGTCTTCCAAAAGGTGCCTCCCTGTGAAGTTGTTTGGTGCCCTGCCAGCCAGCCTTCCCCTGCCAAGGCTCAGATCTCATTCAGTTCCCTCCCCGCCAGACCCATGGCTCCTTATTTATGCCAAGAAATTCTTGACCAATGAGTCTTAGCCAAATATATACCAATTGTATCTTAAAAGCACCCCCATTTCCACAAGACCCAATCAAGTGCTTGGAGGACGGAGAGGACACTCGCAGCCATGTAACAACTATTTTTAAATCACTGACTGTGCCTTGGTGATTGTGGGTACAATCACTCTACAGCTGCTTCCTCGCAGAGTTAAATTTTTAACAGTAATTATGCTAAATCCACCGATATGAAGTGCATCCTCATCAGGGTGGACAGAAAAGTCTTCTCCGAGGAAATGAATTTTTGGCTGAGATCTGTAAAATCTGACAGACATTACAGGCAGGTGGCCAGGAGTTAGGCTTACTGAAAAGAATGAAAGAAAGATAGAGAGCCAGGGAGTGCTGAGCTTGAAGAGGTAGGCAGAGCCTGGTTTGTAGGCCTTCTTAACCACTCACAGCATTTTGAATGCAAAGCCATTAAAGGAGACAGATATATCGAGGCAGGTGGTCTCCCACCCAAGTTCATTTGAAAATCAGATAGTAGAGTTACTAACATTATCTCCACTTTACAGGTAGGGAAATGTGGATTAGAGTAACTAACTTGTCTATGGATATGAATATTATAATGGAGCTAGGAACCAAACCTAAACAATTTGGACTTCAAGGCCAATATCTGAGTACTATGCTACAAAAATGTGCTTCATGAACATCTTTGGTCTTCATGACAGCATATGAGGTAGGCAGAAATGAATGACTCCATTTTGTAGAATTAATGATAAAGAACTTTCCTAGGGGCACACAGCTAATAATTAGTGGAGGTGGCTCTGGAAGGAATGTCCATTGTTTAGCCCTAACATGAGCATTCAATCCATAGAGATTCCATCTTACCTCTCAATCCCTAAGAGGAAAGGTCATGATGCCTGTGAAAGCACTTTGAAATGAACATGCCATAGAAATGAGAATGACTTTTTGTTATGGATGATCATGATAAATATTAGCAGTACCCACGATATCCTCAGAAGGAAGGGTTAAGAGAGAACTGGTTCATTTCACTAAACCAATATATCCATCTGACACCATATTAGTGAGCAGGATAGAAGAGTTGGAACCATCACTAAAAGGTCTAGGTTAATGGAACCTAAAAATGTGAACATACTCAGCCTCATGTAAGAAATTTCAGGTATGAAATTACAGGAAAGGCCATTGCTTACAGAGGATAGTGACTTTTCAAAATTTCTAATTCTGTTCAACATAGAAGAGAAGAAGATTCTGCTAAAGCTTGGGTAATTTTCCAATGTTGCAGGGAGCGCTTCATTGAGAGGAATTACATGGGGAAAGGTCAAAGGGATGACTCTGAGCTGCTACCTTAAAGTGGTGTAGCTATGCAAAAGCCATCACAACACTCTTGTCAACAGATCTGTCAGCTGAATACCAGCCAAGCTGTCAACCTGGTTTTGACTCAGCACTTGGGTGGCCTGCTTTACATATTTATATACACCCCTGTTATGTGCTGGCATTGCCTGCCCCTGCTATTGACTTAGTCACTCCCTCTCTGTAGCTCTGATGACATAGATTTTGTTTTCATTACTTTATTTACCTCAAGTCTGTATTAAATTTTGGTCTTGTCCTCTGTACAGAACCCGAAGAATCCTCTAATAAGCAGGTACTTTTGTGACTAGATGAGCTATCCTGGACTTACTATTGGGATACAAAACAAAGTTTTAGAGCCTAGGATTTGGATTTAGACTCAAGACCCAGATTTGCTTAAAATTCTTAAATATTTGACATGAGCTATGAAAATAAAACATTTAAATTTTCTAAGCATCAGTGGTCTTCTATAAAATAGATAAGCATAGTACTTGCATCACAAAGATATGGACAGGGATGAATGACCATATCTTTAACAAAAGGTAAATAAGTTAATAAGTGCATAATAAATGCTAAGTAATGTTCATTATTTTAATTACCATCCTCGCTGGGTTGAAATTTCCCAATCATATTTTAAACTCAATATATAAGTCATAAGGGTAAGAACCATGGTTTTCTTCTTTCCTCCCTTATCTTTAGCCTCTAACATATAAAAAATGCAGGGTAAATTTTTAAAATTAATAACCTGTTACTTTGAGGAGTTGTTCAGAAACTTCTTTGGCAGGGACTACAAAAACTACCCATCTCTAAGGAGACATCTGACACACCAAGTCCTGCACAAAGTAGGCTTATTAGTATGGTTAAACTGAAAAAATGATTCCATGTGAAAGTTTTCTTCCTTCTAGAAGCTGCCAGTGTTCAGAATCCTGAACATATAGTACAAAATCAAATGAAAAATATTAAATTGATACAATTGATGAAAGTGATGGTGATGTACCTTGAGATTCTTACTGAATATTAATAAAAAATTAAAAAGTATTTTTAAGATATAGCAATAAAAATAAGAAACTCCTACTTGCTTAAGAAATGCAATGTTATGATTTAATTATATTTTCATTCAGTTTAAGGAAAACATTGTGGACAAATCATGTCCATGAGAGTGAGAAAGATGTGTAGGAAGACTTAAGTGTACAAATCATTTTTGAATAAAACATTTTCATCCAGTTAAGGAAGCAGAGGCAAAATGTAACTGGAAAAGTGAGTGAAGTCAGATTATGGGAAACTGAAAGAGAGATGGGGTTTGATGGAATAAAATAAAAAGCAGAGCGTTATCGTAAATTCTGGTATGATGGTATTTCATGGTGAAAAACCATTAAAAAAGTAATAGGAATGATGGATCAATGCAAATGCTTTTAATTAAAGAGATTAGGAAGGAAGCAGTAAAACTTTTGAGGAGAAAAATTAATGTCCTATAAATAATACATTTGACCAGCACTCTGAAAATATAGTTCATATATTATCTTACTAATTTATACACTTGTACACCTTGGACAAGTCACTTCTCCTTGACTGTGCTTACTTATATCTAAATTCAGAAGGTTGGACTCCATTACAGTTTCCTACAACATACTGGTGGTGAGATAGACAATTTTAGATGGAACAGAGAAAACTTAAAAATTTTAAGTTATATATTATTTTTATTTCATATTTTTACAATTACCTTCTTTATGTGAAGTTATACTGGTTACACATTAGCAGAATGATAATAATTTTTCAAAAGAATCTTGACTTTTGCTTTTAGTCATGAGAGAATAACAGGGTCTGGAGTTATCATCCTACCATAAAAATTAGAAAATTGGAGCCAAAGTAATCAACAACAGTTGTCAGACATTGGCAATCAGGCAGCACTGTGATGAAAACAGGTAAGGTGAACCCTATGAAAACCTTAGCTTTCTGCCTACCAGCAATTTCTACATTGCAGCAAAGGTTGGGGAACCCAAGAAAAGCTCAGTGGGCTAGTTGACTTAAGGAGACAGAGACTTGAATTCAGGGAGAATCCTATATAATAAAAGGCTAATATGCAAATTGACTGAACGGCGGGATGACCGGTCGCTATGACATGCACTGACCACCAGGGGGCAGATGCTCAACACAGGAGCTGCCCCCTGGTGGTCAGTGCGCTCCCACAGGGGAAGCACCACTCAGCCAGAAGCCCTGAGCCAGGCTCAAAGCTGGTGAGTGCAGCAGAGGCAGTGGCGGGAGCCTCCCCCATCTCCTTATCTACTGCTGGCCTCCCCTGCCTCCTTATCTACTCCTTATCTACAGCAGTTGGACATCCCCCAGTAGTTGAGAGGGCACAGGCTGGGCTGAGGGACCCCCACTGCCAAGTGCACGAATTTCATGCACCGGGCCTCTAGTAAGGACAATAAAATTTGTGGGGCCAGAATAACAATGAAAAAGGAGTAGTCAAGAGAAAGGGCTTCTGAAATATGGAGCTGTATCCCTCTGAACCTTCGATTAAATAATGGTCTGCTGATGCAAAGAATGAACTTCCAGCCCTAACCGGTTTGGCTCAGTGGATAGAGCGTCAGCCTGCGGACTCAAGGGTCCCAGGTTCGATTCCGGTCAAGGGCATGTACCTTGGTTGCGGGTACATCCCCAGTGGCGGGTGTGCAGGAGGCAGCTGATCGATGTGTCTCTCTCATCGATGTTTCTAACTCTCTATCCCTCTCCCTTCCTCTCTGTGAAAAATCAATAAAATATATTAAAAAAAAAAAAAGATGAACTTCCACAAAAGTTGACAAAATAAAACTTTCAAAGGAAAATAATTGCCAAGGAACTGTAAATAAAACAATTTCTAGAGTATTCACAGGGATTAATTTGAGTTCCCACGAACCTTATTCCTAACCACATAAGAATTTAACCCTTTGCACTCGCTTGCTTTTTTCGATTCCTTTATTCTACTGCTAACCATGTTGAGTCACACTCGACATCTGAGTGCAAAGGGTTTTAATAGAGATTTCAGAAAGTACATGCCTCAGTGGTACAGCTAAACTTCCTTGGTGGAGAGATTACTAGACCCACCCTTGGGAAATTGAAAAGGCTCAAAATAATAAAACTTAGCTTCAAGTAAATGCACTGACTGCCACAAAACTTCCAACCCTATTTAAAGGAATAAAATAGAGTCTGTTCTCAGCAATGCAAAATTCAAAGTCTGACACCCAATAAAAAATTTTAAGTATGGAAATGAAGCAGGAAAATATAACCCTTAGTCAGAGGAAAGGCAATCTATAGAACAAATGCACAAGTGACAGAGAAGATTAAAATAAACAGAAAGTATGTTAAAACAGGTATTAAAATATGTGTATGATGTTAAGATTTAAAAAAACAACATGAAAGTAAGGAAGGTACAGAAAATATAAAAAAGACCTAAATGGAATTTCTAGAGATGAAAAATACAGTATCCAAATTTTAAAAAATGCACCAGATATAGTTACAGCAGATTAGACAGTGCAAAGGAAAAGCTTTATGAATGTGAAGCCATAGGAACAGAAACTATCTCAAATAAAGCACACAGAGAAAATACTGGGGGGGAGTTGGGGGGGGGGGGAAGGAACACAGCTTCCGTGACTTGTGAGTCAACTGCAAGTGTTCTAACATATATGTAATGAAACCCAGAAAAAGTAAAGCACAGAAGATATTTGAAGAAATCATGGACAAAATTTTTCCAAATTTGATGAAAGCTATATATGCACAGATCTAAGAAGCTTCTACAATTCCAAGTAAAATACACACAAAACCACAACAAGGTTCACCCAAATCAAACTACTGAAAATTATTGGCAAAAGGTATATTTAGAAACAAAAAAGGTACATTAAGTACAAAGAAACCTATATGGTGTTGCATACTTGTCAGAAACTATGCATTCCAAAAGTCAATGAACAATTATAAAGCATTGAAAGAATAACAACTAATTATGAAGAAGCACAATCTAAAAGTCTATTGTCAGAAAAAAATATCTTTCAGAAATGAAGGCAAAATAATGATAATTCATCAATCAGCCCAGCTAGAAATTCTGGGAGCCTCTCAACCCTTTTCTAAGGATGTGCACATTCCCCTTTTCTCACGGCCTCCTGGGGGAGTAGTCTCATAGTCGTTTGTCTTCTTTCTTTTAAAGAAATATATTTTTATTGACTTCAGTGAGGAAGGAAGAGAGAGATAGAAACATAAATGGTGAGAGAAAATCATTGATTGGCTACCTCCTGCACTCCCCCTCCCCACACACACACACACAACTGGGGATTGACCCTGCAACCAGGACATGTGCCCTGATCTGGAATCGAACCATAACCTCCTGGTTCATAGGCCAATACTCAACCACTGAGCCATGCTGGCCAGGCTGTTTGTCTTCTTTCAATCATCACTAATCACCAGGGAAATGCTAATCAAAATCACTATAAGATATGACCTCACACCTGTTAGGATGGCTATTATAAAAAAACAAAAGACAATCTCATGTTAAATGTCTTAACTACAATAAAACATGAAGAAATGAAGGCAAAATAATTTTTTTTTTTCAGAAAAACCATTGAGAAAGTCCATCACTAGCAGATCTGCAAAACGAGCAATGTTCAAAGTTCCTCAGGCCAAAGAAAATAAGACAAAGAGAAATTAAGGGCAGGGTCTCTCAAGCTTCTAATGGAAGAAGCAAAACAAAAACAATAACAATAATAATACTTTAGTATTATTAACAATAGTAGTAGTTTACTATTGCTGGTAACAAATACCCACCAATGTAGCAGTTCAGAACAATGTATGTTTATTACCTCACTGTTTCTGTGAGTCAGTGCGCAGGGCATGACATAGCTAGGTGCTCTGCTCAAGGTCTCCCCAGGATGCAATCCAAGTGTTGGCCAGGCTGCTTTCTCAACTGCAGGCTTTCCTGGGAAAGAATGGGCTCCCAAGCTCATTCGAGTTTTAGGCAGAACTTATTCCCTTAGCAGTGGTCGGCAAACCGCATGCGGCTCGTGAGCTGCGGTTTGCCGCTCTGTTGACTAATGAATTTGCTGACCACTGTCATATACTACCCTTTACCTCTTTGCACACAATATGCCACAATTGCCTAATCCTCACAGCTTCCAACTACATGGTAACATTTAGTCTAGTCCAGTGGTCAGCAAACTCATTAGTCAACAGAGCGGCAAACCACGGCTCGCGAGCCACATGTGGCTCGTGAGCCGTGGTTTGCCGACCACTGCCTTAGAGTCTTATGACTGAGAGTCCTGAGTCTTTGCAAGTTATTATCTGGCGGTCACCTGCAGATCCTAGAAGCCAGACACACTTCCTTTCTATGTGGGTTTCCTCAACATATCTGCTTACTTCATCAGGCCAACAAGGAGAATTTCTTGCTCCAGTGTGCTAAGATGGCTTCTTACAGAATATAAAGTAATCGGAGAATGACATCCCAGCACCTTTGCCATAAACATAATCTAATTAAGAGTGTGCCATCCCATCACCTTTGCCAATTCTAGGAACAAGTCTCAGGTGCCTCCCTAACTCAAGGAAGGTGAGCTACACAAATGCATGGACATGAGGAGGTAAAAATCATTGGAGGGGTTACCTTTGGGTCTGTGTGCCACATTATTATCATGAAAACTTGCTTGCTTAGAAAAAGGTGCTTGGTTTTAGAAATAGTTCTCCATCATTCTAATTAGGTCTTGGTAAATTTCCTGGGGTGCATCCTGTCCAAGGTAAAAATCCACATGATTGTAGTGTGGAATAAATTTGTAATAAATAAGTCTGGTAATGTTTGGGAGTACATTTTCAATGTCCCTGGGATCAGCCACACTGTCATGTCCACCACTCCACATTGCTGTTGGCACTTCCATCTTAGTAACGTTGTATAAGGGAGGTGTAAACTAAATGCAATTAAAGAGAGGGAGAGAAAAAAGAAGAGTTTTCACAAAAAAAAATCACATTAGAGAAGTGACAAAATCAGTTTTTAAGCATGTACTTTAAATGTTAAAAATATGCAGTTAGGATACACTTAATGATATGTAAACATTAAAATGTTAAATTTACTTGAAAACACTTTAGTGCAAAAATATGAATTGTAAATTTAAAGAGACAACCATTATATTTTTTATTTGCATTTTTGGGGAAATAGAAAAGGATCCTAGAGAAAAGGGACACATTTCTTCGGGGGGCCATCTTTCTAGTAGCACTTGGACTGGGAATGTGTCCTTTTTAAACAAAATTTTGGATGGGATAAAATAGGACAAATATAAATAGCCCTCCACATATGCAGAAGTCTGGGCCCAGGGAATTATTGACATTTGAGCAGCCTCTTCAGGGAGCATAGAGACCGTACATAAAAACACACATTGGAAATACGATGTTAAAAAGCCAGCCTGTTACAAAAAAATCGGGCCTGGCAAGTTTTCCCTGCCTCCTTCTTTCTGGTAACACCACTCCATGCTGATTTGACAAATTCCACTCCCCCAGTTCCAGGGTAGTCCAGGTGATCAGGCCTGGACAATTCGTTCTTCATTCTTCTGGCCACAATGATTATATGAGACTACAGGCCCGGTGCACAGATTTATGCACTGGTGGGGTCCCTCGGCCTGGCCTGTGGCTCTCCGACATCCCCCAAGGGATCCAGGATTATGAGAGGGTGCAGGCCAGGCCAAGGGACCCCACCAGTGCACGATTGGGCCCAGGAGGGACCGCGGGAGGGCTCCAGGGTGTGTCCCGCCCATCTCACCCAGTCCCGATCAGCCGGACCCCAACAGCAAGCTAATCTACTGGTTGGAGCGTCTGCACCCTGGTGGTCAGTGTGTGTTATAGCTACCAGTCGAACAGTCGAACAGTTGCTTAGGCTTTTATATATATATAGATGACTAAAGCAGGGCCCGAGTTCTCTCTGGAACTTTTTGCCAGAGCTATTAAGAAAAATACTGCCTTTTTCTTTGGGTTTGTAGTTGGAAGAAATGTGTGAGCTAGATATATCAGTCACCATCCTACTACTACTATCTTGGAAAGAACTTAAGAATGGAAACAGCATATGAAAGCAGAATTGAGAGAGAAAAGGCAAGAGAGGGCGAGCCCCAATGCCAGTGTTTAAGTTCCTGGCTATTGTGAGTTTACCATTATACTTTTTAGTTCAGTAAAGCAGTATAATAGAGTTTGTTTCTGCTACTTGCAACTGAAAGTCTTAACTTTTACCATCCGCTATGGACTAACTTGTTTTCCCTCTAAATTCACATGTTGAAACCCTATCCCAAATGTGATTGTATTTGGAGATAAGGCTTTTAGGAGGTGATTAGGTTAAATGGGGTTCTAATCCAATAGAATTGATGGCCTTGTAAGGAGGGGAGACAGAGGTCTCTTTCTCTCTCCAAGAGCATACACCGTGGAAAGACCATGTGAGCACATAGCAAGGAGGAGGCGCTCGGCAAGCCAAAGGGAGCCCTCCCCAGAGCCTGACTAGGCTGCCGCCCTGTTCTCAGACTTCCAACTTCCAGAACTGTGACAAATACATTTCTGTTGTTTAAGCAACTCAGTTATGGTATTTTTTTTTAAATCTCAGCCTGAGCAGAGGAATATACCATAGTTCATTTTGGCAGCAAGATTAAGAAGGCACTGTAATGTGGACAAAGAGGTAGGATCCTTAGGAAACCTTGGCTAGAGAGAGGTTTCTTAGAGAACTAGAAATATGCCTGAGGGAGACCCAACTTAGCGACTATGCCCCCTGCATTCATTCTCTTTGTAGGGTGATATTCAGGCAGAGCACACTGCTATAGTCATTCCAGATGTTACTGCTAATTGATGGGTTGGTGTCTGTGTCTCTGCATTACTGCCTATTTATAGCACATCACCTCTACCCATCATACTGGGAGGCATTGGACCTGAGCTTAGGACCAAGTGGTAAACGAGAATGTGTGGTTATGCCAAGGCAATGTGAAGGGCAGGGAAGGAAATGAGTGCAGGTTAGCACTGACCAGCAGTGCATGCAAAGCGGGGGTGGACTCAGGAAAGCCTGGTCCAGGGGCTCAAATGCAAAGTGCAACTGATGAAAGAAGAGGCATGCTTTTTCTGACTCTATAATCTTTTCAGTAGAATAATAGAAAGCATACATATTCAAATGCAAAGACACAGATAAAGAATACATGACAACACAACACAGAGGCAGCAACAAATATTAGCAAACTGTAGGACACAGAGGGGATCTGAAGAGCCCCTGAAATCAGAATACCTTTACCGCAATGATTTAATATCCTGCTAAGGATGAATGGGGGAAACTAGAAAGATGGCAAAGCAAAAAGGAATATTAAAATTAGGATCCAAGTGATACATGGTGTCTTTTGGCCAAGAAATTTTTTTTTTTAACTTTCTTAGTAGTAAAAGATTGGTGATTACTTTGGTAATTACACATGAATAATTTATAGTGTTATTACTTATAGTCCTGACTATGTTTATTGCTTTTAAAAATGCAAACAGTTTACCCTCAGTTTGTTTGGGTTTTTCTTATTTTTTCCCAAAGTCCTACACAAACTCTTCATAGCAAAACATGAATCACCATTTTAAAAAACAGAATCTGCAAGCATAATGATAAAGCTAATACCTGTGAGTCAGGTCTCATACAAACAGGTATCTGAGTCTCACATGGTGAGGCCATCATCTAACAGCTTTTCCTGAGGCAGCTATATACTCTTGCTAAAGCAGGGAATCGGTTAATTACAAGAGTAAATGGTACTTTGACATAGCATGTTTGTGTGTTTGGGCATACCCACTTACACACACATAACCATAGCAGTTTAGAGGAAAATCAGATTTTTCACACCAGTTAAGTTATGCATTTGTTCTGTTGTAGTTAATATGGTGGCACTTTAAATTTGCTAGTCAAAAAGTTTCCAAATTTCCTCAGCCCTGATTTGTAAAACCCTTGTATCTTTTTGAAATTATTTTATTTTAATATTATTATTATGTTTTAGAGAGAGAGAGAGACAGAGAGGAAGTGAGAAGGGGAGAGAGAGAGAAAAAATTGATCTGCTGCCTCTTGAACACCTCCTACTGGGGATCAAGCCCACAACCTAGGCATGTACCCTACCAGGTTTTCACACATAATGTCAGGAAATATCTTGACATACCATTCTCTGGCTGATAGCACTGCTTCTTCCTGAGGGGAATATTTCTGTCTGGTGTATCTTTAATTATCCTTTATTGTTTTTTAAAAAAATGAATAGCAAATGACTTTCCAAGAACTAATAAGATAGTGTTAGCTCATTTTATGAGAGATGGATAAGAAGTCAGAGAATATGCTCTAGAAACATAAATTATGTATCTTTATTTCTCTCTTTAAAATATGGTCTCAAATGCTAAGAGTTCTTTCTTCTTCTTCTTCTTCTTCTTCTTCTTCTTCTTCTTCTTCTTCTCCTTCTCTCTCTCTCTCTCTCTCTCTCTCTCTCTCTCTCTCTCTCTCTTTGAGAAGATAGTGGAAGAAGAATGGACTTTACATCCAGAAACCCCTAGATCATATTTTGTTCTTTACTAGCTAAATAATTTCGACAATTTACCTAATCTCTCTGAGCCTTGCAAGGTCATTGTGAAGATCAAAAATGATATAGCACATGGTAAGAAACCAATAAGTAACATCTGATCTACATAAAATATCTGGCATAGTTTGGGACCTAGTAAGTGCTTAATAAGTGGATACTATACAGGGTGGGACAAAATTAGGTTTATAGTTGTTCATATGAAAATAATATGATGAATGATGATAATACAAGAATAAACTGTTTTGCATACTCACAACTGTAAACCTACTTTTGCCCCACCCTATATTTATTAGTTCATTTGCAGTATGCAACTGATGATTGTTATTATCATACCTGCTGGAAGTGTATCATGTTCTGATAAGGGTTTCCCCAATCATAAGCTTGGAACAGACCAGAATTAACCGCCTATAATAAAATAAAAAGAATAAACACATTAAAATGATATAAAAACATACGTTTAGAGACAGTAAACAAGAAATACACAGAGAAGATTGACAGTATGTTCTACTCTTTAGCACATGAGAAAATTCCATAAAGAGTAATAAGCCAAATAATAAAAATCAAGCTTATATTCCCCCCCGGCTATAATTTTCCAATGAAAATCCTCAGACAGCAATGCCTTTAAGTGTTACAATGCTATATACAGACATTTTTTTAAAAGATGCTGAATGGAATGATTCTTAAATATCTTGGCTTAAGCAATTTTTATACATAATTTTTAAAGGCACCACCTATGTAACTCCTACATTAAAAAATGACCGCCATTATTCTTAAACAACTTTAAACCTTATTATCCTTATCAGGTGGACTAGGATATTATAATGTTACTCACTATTCTTAAACAAATTTGTTACTATTGGAAGGAATGTTTATTCATAGAACTTCTCAGTGCTTCTTGTGAGAGGTGTGGCATGGCTGTGTCCTTTTGTCTGCAAGGCCAAACATCCAGCCGCCTTATCAGTAATGTGGCCACAGGCTGCATGTCTGAGGCGCCATGCATGCCTATGTTTGCATTTTAATTTTAGATCAGATATTGGAATAGAAAGATTCATACACCTAGGGGTTCCTTTTCCTGTTATTTGCCACCCATGCAGATTAGAAGAGACAGATAATTTCAGATAATTTTTACCTTTACATCAAGCACTTCATTAAATTATTCTCTGACTACTCTAAAGGTTTGTTTTTTTTTGTGTGTTTGTGTGTGTGTGTGTGTGTGTGTGTGTGTTTAGTCATTTATTTATCCTAACCCAAGGATATTTTTCTATTGATATTTAGAGAGTGGAAGAGAGAAGGAAAGACAGAGAGAAATATTGATGTGAGAGAAACACATCAATTGGTTGCCTCCTGCATGAGCCCCGACCAGGGGACTGGGCCAGGGAGAAGCCTGCAACTGAGGTACATGCTCTTGACCGGAATCGAACCCAGGACCCTCTGGTTCACAGGCCTACGCTCTATTCACTGAGCCAAATTGGCTAGGGCTCTAAGGTTTTTTTTTCACAACCATTGATTTAAACTTGATTTTTAGTTTTAAATGATTCCCATCAGATTTATATTGACCAAGGCAACAACCTTTTGTTATTGAAATTCTGCAAATTTTCAGCAATGGGAAGCAATAGACTGTACTAGCTAGGAACTTGGATTCTAGCATCAAACAGACCCGGTTTGAATCAAGGCTTAACGGAATATTGAACCGGTGGTCCAGGACAAGATCTTTATCTTCTCTAAACCTATCTTCTCACCTGTGAAATAGGAATGACAATAATATTCTTCTTGTAGGTTGTGAAGATTAAATAGGGCAATGCATGAAAACGTGTAGCACTTAGAAATATTCAACAAATCTCTTTTCACTAATATTACTACCATCATCTGCATCTTTGTCTATGTAACTTATGACCAAATATTTTATCCCCCACCTTGATTTCTATCCTAAAAAGGACTTCCTGCCAGAGAAGGGTACGTTTTAAGAAAAGTCAGCTGTGCATGTGTAAGGAATTGGCTATTTAGAGAGTGGAGGAGAGAGGGAAAGACAGAGAGAAATATCGATTGAGAGAAACACATCGATTGGTTGCCTCTTGCATGAGCCCCAACCAGGGGCCCAGGCCAGGGAGGAGTCTGCAACTGGAGGAGCTTCCATCTGTAGAATGGAGATATCAATGTCATTATTGAAAGATTGTTATGAGAATGAATTTGATGATACTGAATGAAACCATGTACATAAATAGCAGAAGAACACATAGTAAATGCTCAATAAATATGAAATTGAAGTTGTATTGCCTGAAAGGTCATGCCCATCAGAGAGTCTCTGTCTCCTCACCAGTAGGAGGCCCTATGACTCAAACTTTTTTCCCCTATTTGAATGTGAAGGCTTATCTCCTGGAGGTAGAACTCTTCAAAGAATTTCAGAAACTCTCAACTAGTGTGTCAGGCTATCTATAGCAGTGATTCTAAATTTTAAAACAAAGAACAGGGTGTAGGTTAAAATGCAAATTCATACGGATCTCAGCTATATTAAAACTTTGAGAAATACCTTCTCTCTCTCTCTCTCTCTCTCTCTCTCTCTCTCTCTCTCTCTCTTTCTCTCTCTCTCTCTCTCTCTCTCTCTCTCTCTCTCTCTCTCTCTTTCACACACACACACACACACACACACACACACACACACACACACACACACACACTTGGGTCAGACAACTATACTAATTGAATTTCACTTATCTTTGAGCTTGTCAAATATTGAGTAATAGAGTAATACCCACACACACAAAGCTGAGGGTAAAAATAGACAACATTAATCTATTTTAATCCCTCCCTAATATTTAATTTTCTCTGAATTATTTCTCTGAATTATTTTCACACTCTGAAATGGCCTATATGCCAACTGGAGGGTGAAATAGTCTATATCATGGCATATAAAGTTCTATTAAAGCTGGTGATTTCCAAGAGGAGGAAATACAAGTTTTCCTAGAAAAAGCAGTTCGGAGTAATCTAAGGATCAGAATTAGTGAATATGTCTAGGAACCAAGGCCAAACTCCAGACACTGAAGATGTGAAGACTAGAAGGGAATAAAGGAAATCAGCACGAGTTTATGCTGATTCTAGGAACATCAACTGGACAGTGGCAGGTGCCTGCAAAACCCTGCAGGGAGTTCTCGGGGAGTGCTCCTTGGGGATCTTGCAGAGATGTGTGTGCCTCATATCAGAAACAGAAAGCATGTACCTGGGCCCAGTGTAGCATGTTCTGAACAGATGTTCCTGCAGGACTCTGTGCCAAATAAACATCCAAGCGACTCTGTAAAGTAAAGAGATTATGTCTCATTTGAAGGCTCATCATATAATAACATCACAAGTAAATTTGAATATCTTTTCTCTGTTTTTCTTTTAGGAATAAACATATAGCATACCCTCTGAAGACTCATTAACCAAAAAAGCCCATCTTTATGAACTTTCCCTTCCCTTAGCTCTGTTCTTCTGTCCTGAGCAGGGTCTCATAGATCCCACAGAGGGCATCCCACTAGTCAACGACAAAAGGTAATACATCTTTTCTTTCCAGTCCCACCTGGGACAGGTCTAAGATGACAAGAAGTCATTGACCTTCTTCTTCACCCAATGTCATGTCCCAAAAGACATTCCGAGAAAGTTGTTCATTGGAAGACATTGAGAACAAATCTGAATGTTGCCTTTGTCATCTGTTTTTTAAAATGTGGTAATATTCTGCAGGGCTCTTTGAAAGTTTGTGGGGCACAATCCATCCAATATTTTAACCTCCATTAACTTTTAAATTTATTCTGAATTTTAAAAACCCTTGATTTTTTTTCATAATTTCAATTGCATTTTTTTAGTATACAAAAAGTTATTTTCCACCAAAGTTAACATCAGAAACATCTTGGAGCTAAAAAAAAAATACAACTACTTATGAGTTACCCAAACCTAGAATCAATATTAAAATCTCTAAGAATGAGTTCTGGACATGTGTATTTTTCAAAGTTCTACAAGTGCTCTACGTAGGTATTCCTGGTTATACTGTACTAAAATAAACATTCTTGCAGGCATTGTAATATTCCATAGTCCAGTCCCCAATAGTGAGGGGAAAAAAGGCATTCTGACTATATAAGTATACAACAAGGGCCCCCCAATTTATGTTCTACTGTGTTATTTTGCGAAGTCTTTCTTTAGCAAACTCTCAAACCATGTTGAGTGGGTGCTTTTGAAATTACCTCTATTGAGTTTGCTTAAGGGTCTTTTTACTTACCTTTACCTACATGAAATGCTTCCATCAAAGTGATAGGCAAGCATAGATTCCCTAAGAATGTGAAAAGGCAGTCGCTAAGGCATGTTTTGCATAAACAATCTTTCATAAGGAAAGATTGAAAGCAAAGAAAGTGATAAATTTAATCAGTGCTTTCCACTGACAGAGGGATACAAGTGTCTGGGCAGAATTTGTGACATAGGTGGAAATCAGCTTCAGCTTTGTTTCAAACATATCTCCTCCCTGGCTGGGGAATAAACAATAACTTCCTCTCTTTCCCATTCCCACTCGTTGGGTCAGCTAGTGTTAACTAAAAAAAAAGGAAAGGATCTCAGTTAAGTTGGAAAGGACTGGACAAGAACTCTAACATTTATTCCTCTCAGTACCCCTTAAACAGTGAATGTATAGCTATCATTGAAGAGCCACTCCCTTATCCCTTTGGGTTAAAGAAGTGGCTCACAAAATGGCCATTTTCACATCACTTATGAAAGTAAAAAATTGATTTAAAAAAAAATAGAGATGCCTGAGCTCACTCCCTAAAATTCTACTTCAGTAGGTCAGAGATAGGGCTCAAGCACAGCAAGATAAATTTCAAAACCATAGCCATAGTCAAAGTGAAGGACTTTTCAATGTGGTGCTTTGGCCACTAGCAAGAGTTGATGAGAATTTTCAGCAAAAAACCTTCTTCTCAAATCCTCCTACTAAAGCAGGTAGACTCTGCTTTGGTGGGAAGCCATGAACATGCTAATTACATTTCCAAAGACAAAAAAGCAGACTTTGAATGTAGTTTGTATGCAATTGAGAATGAAATCTCCTAACTGCTGTTTAACAAAACAATTTCTTTCCCAATCCAAGTATTTATACGTACCATGTTTAAGTTTTTTGGATCAAATCCACAAAAAGAAAATAGGAAGTTGCTGCAAATACGATGAAATAGCTTCCGGTTGCACACTTTGGTGGCAATGAATTGTTCAAGTAATGTATGAGGAGAGAACATCTTGTCACCAAATAACACCTGCAAGTTCAATTTAAGACACAATCAAATTTCATAGATGTGTATGTCAAGAGTGGGAAATGAGTGGTAATTCAGATAAGTACTAGACAGAAGATGACATCTGCTTAGTACGTATAACTCAGTGAAACCGGGAGTTCTGTTAAATTTTGTCCTTGTAGTTCTCCCAACTCAACTCTTTTCCCAAGATCCTTTACTTGGAGTATTTTTGTAACGTCCCTTAAGAAACTAGTTCCCATAGAACACTGTTAAGTCTTTGGAGTAAGGGATACTTTGGTTTGATTTTGGACTCTGTCTCTTATACCTTAGGAAAGTATTTACTTGCTATTACCCTGAAATTTCTCAACTATAAAATGGAAACTTAATATGCACTAAGTAGGACTGCTGTGAAGATAATAGTTCATGTTTAAAAGGCACCTTGTGCATTTTCTAGAAACCAGTAAACATTCCAAATACAATGTTATTATTATATTTAGTGACTGACACAGACTTAAAGAGTCATTCCTTGCAGAATCTTTTAATGAACTCTAGAGGCAAAAACTGAACCCAAAGAAATGAATCTCTATTAGTGGAATTTCAAGCAATGTTACAAGTGAGTTTAACTTATCTTTTGAACTTTAAGAATCCTTGAAATTAAAACATAAATTAATATCTAAACTCCTTGCATATAAGTGCAATCTTGCCTTTTTAAAAATAATAACTAGTTTTATAATCTTAGGATAATAAACTAGATATAAAGCTGAAAAGATTTCTTGTTATTCTTAAAACTTTTGGAAACATCCATTTATAGTAAAAAACAAACAAACTGTCATATCTCTCTCCTGGAATCCTTCATTAACTGGCAGTTATAACTAAAGGACAAAAATAACTAGCATTTACTTTTATTGCACGAATATACTTCAATGTCTTACACTATCTCTGGTAAACTAGATCTAGTAAATTCCTACTGGTTATAATTTGTTAAATTCTGAGCTTAAAAAATAGTTACCTTATACAGTTAAAGGTAATCTTCATTCAATGGAATATCTTATATTCCATGGAATATTAATGAAGTATATGATATGTCATGACTTAATATAACCCTTTGTGCCAGAGAGAGAGAGGGAGGGAGGAAATAAGGAAAGAAGGGAGAGGCTACAATATGTTAAACTCATTGAAATCATACTTCTTTAGGTTTGGCAAACAATAATTAACCATTGCAGAAATTATCTAATTTATTCTGGCCTCTATTCACTTTGTCCTAATCAGTGGGTTAATCCACTTAACAAATTGTAACTCTTCCTATGTAACTGTCTACATGGTAATTTAATAATAGTACCTATCTTTTAAAAGAATGTTGACATCTATGTTCTCAAGTGTGATAACCTAAATAGATCTCCTCAGGAATAAGTTAATTAAAGTAGAAGGCAGGATCTGATTTTACTTAGTGGACATTTTTGTTTTTCATTTACCATAATCTTTGTCATCCACACTTGGCAGAACATTCATGTGAAAGAAAACAGCCAATTCAGAGAGTAATCAACCATGAAAATACGATCGAAGAAAGAGGTTATATCTATCATAAGGGGTCCTTGTTCTTTGTTCTGACAGTTGACTTTCCTAAAGACAGAGTGAATTAGCACTGACTTGACTCCACTTCTATGTCCATGCATGAATGACTCAGCTAAACTACCACACATTTACCCAAGAATAAATAATTGCTCTTTTAACCTAAAAGGGAGGGTAATAATGTAGACTAACTAGCCATATGGCATCCACTTGGAGAGTGGTAAACATGCTGACTTGTCACTGTAATTCCAAGTTTGTTCTGGAGGGGGCATGTTTGTCACATAGAGATATGCTTCTTCTATTAACTCTTTTGATACCTGTGTGAGAATTAGAAAAGCCCTCTCCCCTTTTATTCTGCGCACATGGCCCCATCCCAGGGCACATGGCTGGCCAAACAGAACATGGACTGGATTCAATAGCCTGCTGAGCTCCATAACTAGCTACATACTGGAATCAATAGCCGGTATGGCTGCATAAAGATTCAAGACAGACTTCTTCAGATTGTCATGGAAAATGACAACATATGAAAAGAGCACTGACCATGGATGGCCTGATCGGATCTGGATTCAAATTCTGGTTCTGTCATCCATTTTGCTAGGTGATTTGGGACAGAATGCTTAGCCTCTCTGAGACTCAAGTTCTTCTTTTAAGAAATAAAGACAATATTAATAATCCTTATTATTGTAGATAATATGTAAAAAAGCAAAGGGTCAAAGCAAGCTACAATTTAGAGAAAAGAGAGAGAATTGGGAATTAGTGGGTCACATGTGGTAGCTCCTCTATTGGAGTTAAAGCTTTTTCAGGGCAGCCTTTCTAAAACTACAAAACTGATCAAGCCACTTCTCTGCTTAACATACCTCATTGGCTTCCCATTACTAACAGAACAAAAATCTAAACTCCTTAACATGACACAACTGCTTTCCATTTACTGTCCCCTACTGTCCCTTAGTCAGGTATACCACAACTCTCGCATGCACCCTAATTTTCAGTCATATCAATCAGCTGAATGTATCTTTATAGACATAGCCATTTTTCTGATGCTATGCTTTTGAAATAGTAGCTCCTAGATATATTTTCACAGAATTGAATTGAACTGCACTACACCACCGTTATAACAAAACATGTGAAAGGCTGAAGCAGAGCTGTACAAATTGAGAAAAATAGGAAGAGCCCACCATCTCAAAATATCTCTTAACTGTGTGGAAATGCTAAAATAAATTAGCAAGCTATTTACCCAGCATAGGGTCCAGTCTAGGCTGAATCTCTATGGTACAAGAGGGAAATGTGAGCATTTTCCATGTTCCTTAGTGGTTTTCCTGCTATTGTGTTTCTGGGTTGTGTAAGTATAGAATTGACTCAGCATAGGTTAATTTGCTTATTATTATTATTATTTTTTTTACCAACCCAAATCCCTGTATTCTATAAAAATTGTCTCAGCTTTATTTGCTTTCATTGAAATCATTGATTTCAATTATACACTGTGATTACCTTTTGTCTACTAGGGGAGAAGCCATATTAATATGCAACAGGAAAACACACCAACACACATAGACCAATTCTCCTTGATAAACGATCAGTTTAGTTAGCTATCAGCTAATAGAAAAATCTGGGGTCAAAGACCCCATCTGGCTTCATGCTGTGATCTCAACCACTGCTCTATACTGCCCCTCAGAAACCAGTGGCCACTGGGGAGAAATTTAACCTACTAGAATTAAACAAATCAATTACTCAATTCAGCATTTGCTTTATCTGTAATTGAGGAATAACATACATGAGAGAGAAGACATTGATGAAGATAATAGGGTAGAATGGCATCAGAGTGAGCCCCCTGAACTCTATTACTAAAATTGGACATCATCAATAAGCTTACACGAATACCTCCAACACCTATTATAGTCTCAGAGGTTTGTAAAATGTCATTTGGTTTCCTTCTATTGAAATCAGTGGGAACAGAGCTAGTTTTTGTTCTATAGGTTTAAACTTAGGGAAGTCACATACCTTGACTGCTTCTCTGGAAAGATTTGTTAATTTTCTCATAGGACTGTGGGTGTATTTCACTGTAATGACTGGAGCCAATGCAAAAAATATTTTAATCCTTTTAGCCAGCTCTGGATTTGTAGAGAATGCTATGAAAGCTGAAAGAAAAAAAAGATACTAGTTTATAACAATTCTTAATTTATTTTAAATGATAGCAGAAGTATTATATTAACAACAACAAAACAAATACAAAATAACTCAGAGTAAACACCATTTGTAGAAAGGATTTTCTAAATTTCTCAAGAATGGAATTGGCTAATTCAGAATAGTGTTTTCTGTCCCCAGAGAGGACAAGAGTTGCAGAGAGGGTTCAAATATCCTTTGTGGGGCATGTCTAGGTAAACTCCGAGGTCTATTCTTGCTCAACCATAGTCTTTAGTATCAGACAGACAAACAAAGCTATAATTTTGGCTTCCCATTCACCAGCTGTGTGAAGACTTGGGTACATTATCTACCCTGTATAAGTCTCAGTTTTCTTAAGCTATAAATGTGGAAAATAGAATCCTCATAGAATGATTCTTTCGAAGGTTAAAATACATACATATTATTTGGCAGTATCACCATTAGAAAGGATCTCTATATTCAGCCATTTGTAAAATATAGATGAGAATGGTTTCACATGTCTGTAGTTTTCAATGAGAGAATGTATGTAAAATGCATAGTATAGGACAGGCATATAAAGACCTGCTTTATACTGGAAACCTAATTAGGATTAAGATATAGAAAAGAGACTGGGGGAAATGCTGTTAGCATTGTTGAGGTCTGTAGCTGAATGGGGAGCAGTGAAAAGAGTGAAGTGTCTCATGGCTTTGAGGCATGGCCCTATCCACATCCAGCCTAGCCCAGTGCACCCTGGGAAGTGAAAGGCACACTAATTGTGGCACATAATCAGTGGGATTTGTAATTTTCTGCTCTCCTTTTGGTGTCTTCTCTAGACTACGAGATCTTTAAAGGAAAGATGTATATCATATTTACTTCTAACCCGGTGTCTGGAAATTGTTTGTTGTGCACATAAATGAATAATTCTCTCATAATAAATATGTTTATGTATTATGAGAGAATTATAAATAATCCTTCTGGCATAATTATGAATCTACATAGATTTAGTCCAATGGGAAAAGAAATCACTGCTGTGGTCCTTGTTTCATTTAATCTTCAAAAATCAGCCAGAGGAAATGGTTTCCCACCTCAAGTCCCCAAGCTAGAGACTACACAGAGGGAATAAATCCTGACCCCTGTCATAAATATGGAAGAAGGTCCTCTGACACTCTCAGATCACACCTGCCCCAAACACACCGATGGTGGTGCCTTGGGAGTGGCCCACATAGAAGAGTCGCTCCTGTCCAGTTTTCTCTACAATAAAATCAATCGTGGCTGGAAGATCATATTTAGCCATCTCATCCAAACTGCGAAAGAAGAAAACAACAAAATTGGAAAAACATATCTCATTGTTAGGCCTGAAATATCCAAACACATTCATTGCAGACATTAGCTTTTCTTAAATATAAGACTAGAGTCAATATGTGATATTATGGGTCTCTGTGACTTTTGAGGATGTCACCTTGATTGCAAAAATAACATTGTTAAGAAACTGGAATCAGAAAAATCTGATTTGCAAAGGTCTACAAAGGCTTTTCCTAAAAGGCCAGTCATATTTCACTTAATTCTACAGCAGATTTACCAAACTCCCTTAAAAAGAACAATGACCTAGAATAAAGCAAACTGTTTTTGCAGACCTCAGCCAAGAAACACTGAGTCAGGGAAGACCTCAGGTAATCTGAGTATTTATCAATCACCTCAGGTGCTTTTTTTCAGGTGTGGGATTGGGAAAACACTCATGTAGGAAACCATCATGTTATTTGCAATAGTTCAATGACACAACTGCACTGGGTGTGGAATTAGGAAATGCAAAATCACTTCCAGGTATAAGGCAGGAATGAGGCCAAGGGAAAAACAGCTTTAATGACCTTCAAGGCATGGTTCTTAGCTCATATGCAAATACTGGGGTTTGATCCTATGACCAACACCTGACTCCAGGGCCAGGTTTCAGCACTGTCCACCGATGGAGGGCAGAGTTCTTTCACTTCTTAGAGAGTAAACATTTGAGTGTCTGGTTCACAAGCTTTTCAACTAAAACCTTGTTTCTGGTCCCATTTCTCAATCAATTCCTCTTTAATAAAAGCACTATATCAAGTTCTTTTGGGGTCCATATGGACAGTCATAGTCTTGGAATTAACCTTTCTAAAGCTGACCTTTGCGTTTTGATTTTTTTGCATATATATTTTGCATACACATGTGTACAGCAAGTGGTGTTTTAAAAACAAATATAAATGCAATAATAAGGGCATTTTTTTCAGAGCCTGTAAAGAAAGTCTGGGTAGAGGTGGAAATATTCGTTTTCTTCTTGTGAATTCCATTGGATGCATTTGAACAAAAAGGAAAAAATCAAAGCGTGTTCATTCGTATATAAATGACAAAATACACACTTTATTATATATATATATATTCTTACCTGAAGGCCCAGAATTCTGGTGATTTGGGTGAGAATTTCAAATGTTTTCTGGACCAGGTATTTCCCCGGCTATTCCCCATCCACACATCATAACCAGTATCTGCTAGAAGGAAAGCCAAGCTGTTGTTGGGCAAGTTGCAAATCCAGTTAGTGGCAGATGCAACTAAGCCATGTTGCAAATACACAACAGGCCTTGGATCTGCAAAACAGGCAACAAGAATTTCACGTCAACTTCCTCAGTGTCTGTAAGAAAAGTCTCTTTCCTGCCTTCCTGTAGTATATGCACGAAGAGATGAAATTTGGTGCCAGGCAAACCTAGGTTCTAGTCCTTTCTGAACTACTTACTTGGGCAAGTTATTTACCTTCTGTATGTCTTATTTTTCTCTTTGTAAAATTTGGATTTTATATCATGTTTTGTATTGTTCTGTAGGAGCTGGAGTCAGATTGTCCTGGTTCAAAATCTATTCTACTATGTATTAACCTTCATGGTTAACTCAGTTCACTTATCTGTTTAATGGGCAATAATAAAACGTTATCTCGTAGTGTAGTCACAAGAATTAAATTAGAATTCAAATACATAAAACTGTCCAACACAATAAATATTTGCTCTATTATTATTTATATTAATAATATTTTATTCCTCAAGGAGTATATGATAACAAAACTAACTTTTTCTCAAAATAATAACAAAAACCATAAAAATGCCATCTGTTGAATGCCAGGCACTATGCTAGATTTTACAAGCACAGCTTAATTTAATTTGCACTCTCAGAAAGCAAAATTCAAGAACTTAAGTGAAATGTTATGCAATATAAAATTGTTAATTTGGTATAATAGCCCTATTCATAACGTAGACTGGAAACAATTTGACTAAGAAACAGCAAAGAAAAAGAAGGAAGTTGGGAAATGGTGTTGAAAACTTAGAGAGGAGACAGGAGTGACCGGAATTATTTTGAATTTTATAAATGGTTTGTGAAGGTCACGTTTGGTGTTGCACCAGTTTCCTGAGATTGGGTAGGCTAGAATGGACTCTTCAGCCACTTGGAAGCAAGGAACTATGCCCATTTATGCACCTTTTCAGAAAACAGAAAGAAGAGGTATTCCAAATTCTACTAAAGTTAAGTACCGCCAAATAGCAGCCGTAGTCTATCACCTCTCTCTGATCTGAGCCCTCAGGCAGCTTCTCATTATAGAGGCAGCTTTCCATCTCATGCATTTTGGCAGCTACCTGGCAGAGATCATAAGATAAAAGTTTGTGAAAAGAAAGTCCTCGTGAGTATTTATAAAGAAACTAGAGTAGCCAGGCCGGTGTGGCTCAGCAGTTGAATGTCAACCAGGAACCAAGAGGTCACAGGTTTAATTCCTGGTCAGGGCACATGGCCAGGTTGTGGGATCAATCCTCAGTAGGGGGTGTGCAGGAGACCACTGATCGATGTTTCTGTCTTTCCATCCCTCTCCTTTCCTCTCTTCCTAAAAATCAATAAAAACATAGTTTTTAAAAATAGAGTTATTTGTGGGAGTGGATTGTTCTGTTAAATTAACACCATTCCAATTTAGATTGTCTCTTTAAATAATTAACCCTTCTAATGTTAGGGAGTTTGTTATACAACACTCCAAAGAATAAATGGAGCTAAAAATCAGAAAAGAAAGTACAGAGTTCTTGCCAAATGGATCCCTCTTTTCTCCACAGATATCAACATATATTGCAGGGAGCTAGAAATGGCTCTTGCATTAAGTTCAAGTATAGAACTAATAGGGTCAGATTTACTTAAGAAAATAAAATCCCATTGACTTGGGTGGAGGACTAATTACAACTGATATAATACCGGTTAGAAAGCTATTGTACTAGTTGAAGCAATAGATGATAATGATGTGTTAACCTACACTTGAGTGATATTGAAGTTGAGAGAAGTTTGCAAATCAGAAAGAAATTTAGAAGGCAAAATGAATAGATCTTGGTGATTGGCTGTATATAGGAGGTAAGGGAGAAGAAAGTATCAAAATGACTTTTCAGTTTCTAGATTTAAGCTGGAAAGTAGTTATCTCTAGAGTAACACCAGTTTTCTTTTTGTGCTTTTTAGGAAGGAGGATAAAGCGAAGAAGAAAAGGCTAAATAAACAGTGTATAGGAAAATTCTGAAAAAATTCCAAAGGGTTATACAAATGAAAGAGAATAGTAGAGGAGGAGGTGATGCTTTTCCTCCTTTGATGGGAAGGCATTCGGCTCTGTTTAGGACAAAAACTGCTTTTCTGCTATCAGCACATCGAGAAATCTCTACTTTAGGCATTATTTCTATCATAACAAAATAAACCCTACCTGTTCTTGGACATCCTCTCCCGTGAGGAATCCTGTAAATTCCGAGGATATAGCCATCTTTTGTCACAACATCATAATTTTCATAAGGATAACCCCAGTAAGAAATAATTTGGCTCTGGAAAGAGGAAAAATATATATCAATTTATGTTGTGATCTCTTGATTTTTATACCTGCATTGCAACATAGTACTTTCAGCCACAGCCTACTCTTCCCCAATGTATTGAGACAGAATAAAGCAGGAAAATAAGGATAACTTGAAGAGGGTTTTAAACTGGGGATGGATGCATGCAAAGCATGGGTGAGGCAAGGTTAGGTGACTATACATCCTGGGTTCTCCTGGCCTGGTATTATTAATACACACTAGCTCATTCTCAAAATGTTTGGACAAGAAATTATGTGGTCATCTAATGAGGGAAGCCACAGGTGAATAGTGTAGTATCTTAAGACTAGTAACAAGTGAGCTGTTACCTCCCTATTACCTTAAAGGAGATGAGAGGAAGCGGTTACCAGAATCAGAATGAGAAAGTCAGAGGGCCACATTGAGAGGAGCTGTGACCTCTAGCAGAGAGACAGCCTGCCTAAGGTGACCTCCAGGACAATAACTCATCTGATTGCACTCTCCTCCTTCCTTCTGATCTGTTCAGGGTTTCCATTGTATGAACCGATCTGAAAACTAAAGTTCAAGGGAGCTTGTTGTCCTAGTTATTCTTACAGGTCAGCCTCTTAGACAGAGAAAACAATGTAAGAAAATACAGAGTGGCTCTTGAGGGGTAAACAAGAGATATACCAACCACAACAGTACAAGGAAGAGAACTATTGTTTATTGTATAGAAGATGGTTTATATCCCCGTTTTATTAACCTCAATAAATAGCCTTTCAGATAGAATTACAGTAGCACCTTGGTTCTCAAACTTAATTTGTTCTGGAAGGCTGTTCGAGGAGCAATTTGTTCGAAAACAGAATAATTTTTCCCCATTAAAAATGTAAATTGAATTAATCAGTTCCAGATGCCCAAATGTTCCCTGTTTTAACCTTTCTTATCTACGTGCATGCCTAATGTGCTGTATAATCTATAAATAAACACTGCTTTTCTTAACTTTAGCGAACCAGCCCCTACTAGCCTTAAAGAAATCACTTTGAGTGCTCGGTCCAGGCCAGGGGTGTCTTTCAGACCAGTTTGCAGCATCTTTGCTTGTTCATATATCACTGCCTCCAAAATATTGTCACTAGCTAACTGCTTCTCTCTCATTTATCCAACTCAACAACATTGCCTGTGATCATCGCTTCTTTCACACCCTAAGCAACATTAGCACTCTTGATCGCCTCTTTATGTTTTAAAACTGTACTATTCTATTTCGACAGCAACAAAAGTATTCTCTCCTTTGTTTCCTGAGAGGTGCTTTTTGTCATACTGAGGTATCAGCGTGAAAGGGTTGTCAGGTTGATAATCGAAGTTTGATTGGACAACTGAGACATTTTTTCTGTGAACAACTTGGTCAAAAAACAAATTGTTCAAGATGACTTTCGAGAATCGAGTTTGACTATATATCCCTTTTTAGCGTTAAGAAAACTAATTTTCCAGAAGATTAACAATCTGTCAGAGGTTGTACAACTAGGAAACGATAAAGACAAAAATTAAAGCCAAAGTAAGTTTAGCGCCAAAGGAAGGAGATGTGGGAGGTTGGCCGGCCGGCCCCGCCTCCTGGTCGAACTCCCGGTCGAGGGGACAATTTGCATATTAGCCTTTTATTATATAGGATAGCTAAGAGAGTAGATCTTAAATGTTCTCACCACAGAAATGAAATGGCAATTACGTGAAGTGATGGAGGTGTTACCTACACAAAATTAGGTATTAACCCATGCCAGGCACACAAGAGGTGTGTATACATATGGGGCCACATAAAGTAGTGGTTATAAGCTAAGACTCGAGAGACTAACAATATGACACTGGATTCCAATGCTTCCTCTTATTAGCTGTGAAACTTTTGAAAAGTTACTTTACCTTTCTGGGTCTCATTTCCCTCAACTATAAAATAAAGATAATAATAGTAACTTCACAGATTTGTTGTGAGGATCATACATAAAGAATGTAGAACAGTGCCTGGCACAAAGTAAGTGCTCTATAATGTTCATTATTCTTATTATCATTACAAAATAATTAAGAGCCAAAAAGCATTTAGACCAGGACAAGAAAATGTGTGTGAATATGGGAGGAAAGGAAAATTTGGATTAAGGACATATATTCATAGACTGTGGGTTCAGCAGTGTGATAGAAGATTAGGGGTACCTGCTGGATACATTGTAAAGAACAAAAAAGATGAGACCCTAATTTTAAAACTGAGAGTTCCATCCTTAAAGTTCTAATATAAAGTGGTGTGGGTAAGGACATCAATAGTGTCCAATTGCATACAGAAATATGGAGTATCCCATTAGAATAAAGCCTACAGTAGACATTGGTCATTTGTCTTTTTTTTTTTTTTTGCCTGGCACTATTCCATTCTATCTATTCCATTCCATTCCACTTCTGGTATGAATTCCTGCATGTTAAGGTACTTTTGGTTAAAAACAACCAAAACCAATTCTGGCTTACTAAATTAAAAGAGTACACCAATATAGCTCACAAATCACAGAAATTGCTCTAGAGATGGCCTGAACCAAGATGGCGGCAAAGTTAAACAACTGCCGCCTCGCACAACAATTTCAAAAATACAACTAAAAGACAAAACGTCTACCACCCAGAACCACGGGAAAGCTGGCTGAGTGGGAGATTTACAACTAAGAAGAGAAAGGAGCACCAACGCTGAAAAGCTGAGGTATGGAGGCGCGAATCAGGCTGGTGGTGGGCGACTGGGCACGCGGCTTTTCTTCAACCCGAAGGGAGACAAGCTCCTGATCACTCTGAAATCCAGTTTCTGGGGACACGCGGGGGACCCAGACGCCTACAGGGAGAAGCTGGACTCTCGGCCATCGGGTCAGAGAGTGAGAGTGACTTTTTTGCAGAGGTGCGCCCAGTAATCATTGCGCAGGACGCAGGGACTTGGAAACGTGAAAAGGCAGAGATGGCTGACGGCAGCCATCACCGATTGCCACGCCCTAGCCTAGTGACGCCCTGAGACCCTGCCCTGCCCCGCCCTGAGACCCCGCCCCGCACACTCTACAAACCCGCCCAGGCTCCACACAGTGGCTTTTGCATATAAATGGCCTGTTCTGTGGCAGCTTAACCAAATTAACTGCAGCTCCAGTCAGACTGCTCCAAAACCGCCCAAGCAAAGAGGAGAAAACTGTAGTTCTTGCTGTAGCTCCTGCTGGGGGGCCTCAGACAGTAGCTGACCTGCACCCCATTGGAGTGTATCTAGTGGTCGGTGTGAGACGACACCAGATTTCAACCATTCTCATAAGGGACACATTCAAGAGGCAGACTCAGTGAGCACCAAAGCCCTACTGGAACAAGTCCTGCCCCATAAACGTGTCTCCAGCACAGCAATTCTTCCGTTATAGACACAGCGGGTCCTCACAGCCAATTGGCCTGGAGGTCAATTGCTCCCAGTGACACCAACAACAATCAAGACTTAACTACAACAAGGCTGTACACACAGTCCACAAAGGGGTACACCAAGAGTGTCCACCTCAGGTAACTGGGAGGCTGACCCATTGAACCAATAGGACACCTAGTACACAAAGCTACCCAACCAACTCAGGGAAGCAGCGAAAATGAGGAGGCAAGGAAACAGATCCCAAACGAAAGAAATGGAGGAGAACAAATGAATGGACATAGAGTTCAAAACCACGGTTATAAGGTTTTTCAAGAATTTCATGAAAAAGGCCGATAAATTTAATGAGACCCTCAAGGATATGAAAAAGGACCAACTAGAAATTAAACATACACTGACTGAAATAAAAAATATTATACAGAGACCCAACAGCAGACTAGAGGAACGCAAGAATCAACTCAAAGATTTGGAATACAAAGAGGCAAAGGACACTCCTCCAGAGAAGCAAGAAGAGAAGAGAATTCAGAAAGTTGCAGATAGTGTAAGAAGCCTCTGGGACAACTTCAAGCATACCAACATCAGAATTATGGGGGTGCCAGAAGAAGAGAGAGAGAGCAAGACGCTGAAAACCTATTTGAAGAAATAGTGACCGAAAACTTCCCCCACCTGATGAAAGAAATTGACTTACAAGTCCAGGAAGCGCACAGAACCCCAAACAAAAGGAATCCAAAGAGGACCACACCAAGACACATCATAATTAAAATGCCAAGGGCAAAAGACAAAGAAAGAATCTTACAAGCAGCAAGAGAAAAACAGTTAGTTACCTACAAGGGAGCACCCATACGATTATCAGCTGATTTCTCAACAGAAACTATGCAGGCCAGACAGGAGTGGCAAGAAATATTCAAAGTGATGAATAGCAAGAACCTACAACCAAGACTACTCTACCCAGCAAAGTTATCATTCAGAATTGAAAGCAGATAAAGAGCTTCACAGATAAGAAAAAGCTAAAGGAGTTCATCACCACCAAACCAGTATTATATGAAATGCTGAAAGGTATTCTTTAAAAAGAGGAAAAAGAAGAAAAAAGTAAAGATAAAAATTATGAACAACAAATACATATCTATCAACAAGTGAATCTAAAAGTCAAGTGAATTAAAAATCTGAGGAACAGAATAAACTGGTGAACATAATAGAACCAGAGGCATAGCATGGGAGTGGATTGATAATTCTAAGGGGGATAGGGGTGTCTGTGTGAGGGGTATGGGAAGAGACTGGACAAAAATCATACACCTATGGATAAGGACACCGGGGAGGGGGGTAAGGACAGAGGGGGGTGGAAACCGGGTGGTGGGGAGATATGGGGGGAAAAAGGAGAAACAATTGTAATAATCTGAACAATAAAGATTTATTAAATTAAAAAAAGAAAAATTGCTCTAGAAAAAAAAAAAACTCAGGAAGAACTTAAGGATACTCTATAGAGATCACCAGTATGGGCTGATGTTCTCTAGTAAGGCATCATCAGATGGTAGCTCAACTACCAGGAAAAGGAATATTACTCCCCAACTTGAATCAGATCTTTCAACCCTTAGGTTAGTTAGCCATGTCAAGGAACAGGGGAGGAGGCACAGATTTAGGCAATTTAGAATTGTTGAAAACTAGATAAGCACATCAGTTATAACTAAAATGATGATGACTTAATAATTCTTTATCTTAGTTTTTTCCTTAATGAGTGACTTACAATATTCATATGAGCTTCAGGATTTGTGGTGCTTCCTTTCTTGTGATAACCACATAGAGGTCCAAGAAGAAGCATCCAGCATGCTGCTGCTAGAAGCTGCCACATTTGGGGTCTGCCTGGGAATGGAAATGTCAATATTTTTGTCATCAGAAAGAATTCTAAGAGTGAAATTTGGTGTAATCTTCTATAATTCTACTGTGGGAGGGAGTAGAAACATAGTTCCAGTTGTGCTTAAACAAGTACTATACTTAATTATTCAAGACTTATCCCATGAAGAATCTAAAATGGTAACTTTTTCAGAAAGAAAGGTAGAATAAGGAAGAAAGAAAGAAACCAACATCAATTAAGTGTCCAACAGGTAATTGGACAAAAGAAGGAAATGTATAATTTGCAGAAAAAGAAATAAAATGGTCAATCTATTAATCAAAGCAGATTTAGTGACTCTAGTTAGTAGATAAAGTAGTATTTTTCTTCTGATGGTGGGAGTGAGCATTGGCATAGACTTCATGGGAAGAAACTTATTAACATGTCTTGTAAATAATGGTGCAGGGGAGGAGAAGTAGCACTGGGTGCTGCATGAGTCTAGTCCCAAGAGATAACACAAGAGTGTGCTAGTCACGACAGGTTAAGTTTTGCAGCCGTGGCAGAGGGCCCATTCAGCTGCCTCAGTTTCATTCTTCTGTGTAATGGATCTGGCGAGGGTGACACACCCAGTCCAGAGGAGTCTGTGTGGTCCCCTTTGTAGGACTGGCAGGTCCTATCCAAACAGCCTTTCTTCAGGCACTTCCCACCAGGGCTGTGTTTGCCTGTGCTTTCCAGGGGTGTGTTTCTCTAAGCCTTAAATTATTAACTGTAATTGCTGGGTAAGTCGGCCTGACTCAGGTATCTCTTGTTAATGATACTCCAACAGTCCTTGAATTTATTTGACCTGTTTCTATGAGGGCTCCCTGATGAATGCTCACCTTAACATTCTGCTGGCTTAAACTAACGCATATGAGGATGTTAGACTAAGAAGAGAGCCGACATTATACATTCCAGGTGACTCTCGGTTCTTAAAGAAGAGACCCTTAGCCTGAAGTACCCAGACTAAATCACATACAGTCTATATAGATTTTGTTGACTTATCACTCTGAATCCGCATTTCCCACTGCTTTCCTATAAAGCATGACACCCATAAGATGTTATTGTAAAAAAGAGCTCTAGCTCATGTGGAAACATAGAATAGATGGATAAATGTTAGGCTGTACATGATGCACATATATATGACTTGCTTGGAGAGTCATAGAAATATATGTATACATAGAAATGCGACATACATGACTTGCTTAGACAGCCTTACCTTACAATAGCATAATTAAGGCTGAGAATAATCCTACAGTCAAGAAACTGTTTAACTTTGTTTAAAACTATTTTTCCACAGCCTTATTTGGTTTTAGAATTTTATTGTTTGAATAACACCAATTAAACATATATGACTCCAATTTTCTAAGGAATACACTTGGGAAAACTGCTCTGATATTTATTTCTTTTTCTATTTACTATACCAAAAAAAGAAAACCAGTGTAATGAAGGGAAGGCTAAAATTACACAAGTACCCAAAAATTAGAACCTCATCTTTTAAGTTTTCTGCAGATAGGCGCCCTCCATGACTGCGGTGAGAGCTGCTCCAGACTTAACTGAATTTGGATGTGACCACTTGTAAAACTCTCCTCCATTGCTCAAAATTCTCCCTTCTCTATGATTATTTTCTGTCTTTCCCTCTAGCAACTGCAGCCAGGGGGATATATGAGAATTTCAAGAGAATATTGGTACACTTTCTGTTTCACATAGGTATAAATATTTTACATCAAATGCATGTAGATTATATAGGCAACCATCATAAGGAAAACATTTCCACCTACAGATACATTAATGATGAAATAAATTTCTCAACAAAAGAATATCATAAATAATAGATATCTCCATTTCACTCTTCTCATTGCTCCATTATAGTTATTGTCAGACTTATCAGGCAGACACTTAACCAAGGCTTAATTTGATGCTTGGATAGCATTCTCAGTGAATCCACACCTCAATTCTTAACTGTGTTAGGAAAATAGAGATGAGAATTAGCCAGAATATACAGGTGCAATGACCTCACCATATTTCTAAGCAAGCTTTGGTTCTGGAATCACATAAAGGACAGTTTCTATGTATCGCTCTCAGATGAATCTCAGTCTGCTCAATGGCAAAGCAAATGATTAATTCCTGGGTACTCTGCAAAAGAGGTTTGAGGCAAATGTCTGGCTCTGTCCTTTAGAGAATGTGGCAGCCATGAGAATGCACTGCTGAGACCTTGGACTACAGGGAGCAAAACTGGCCATCAGCCATCTCCTGTGCTCTCCAATCCATCACTGTGTCCCACTGAAGATGAACATGGTAGACACTCCATAAGTGTTGACTATCACTGTTATTATATTAGTTGAGTGACTTTGCTAGTCAGTTCCACCTCCCTGAAACTTAGTTTTCTTACCTGTATCATGGGGATAATAACACCTTATAGAGTTAGCTTGAGATGATAAATAAAATGATAAACAATGTCTATAAGACATCTAAACAATGCTTGGCACTCAATAAATAGTAGCTATTCATATAACATCCCTTCTATTATGAAGTGATTGTTTCAGATGTATGGCTGGCTGTCAAATGAGTCCATAAATTTCTTAAAGGAAAGAACCACATTTTACATTCTGCCTGTATTATAACCTTCATGTTTCTCATGCATCTCTCTAGCTTTCTGATGCTAGATATGGTACAATTCTTTAAGCTGAATTGTAATTAAATGACAGGTTGGTTTATACCAACATCTTTTCTCAAATAGAAACATATATCAAGCAGTTAAGAATTTCTGTTTGCTTATACCTTCTACCAAGTATTCTCATTTTATACTATATAAAGTATATAAATATTGTGTACAATATTTAATTTATAATTTTTACACCATGGATTGAGCATCTATATGCTTAATCAACACACCACTTATTATTTTTTCCACAAGTAGAAAATGTCAGTGTAGGATTTGAACAAGATTTATTTTACTCCATGTTCTTTTCACTGATTCTTGTTTCCTCATATAAAATTATTCTATACTAAAATTTCCTTGAAGTATGAATAGATTTTAAAAAGTTTGGACATAGTATAACTCAGGAGAGGATCAAAACAGATGAGCAATTTTGGTTAAACAGATTTGAGTATGAAATGATTATCAGTGACAAAACTGAAAATGGGAGTGAGCTTAGAAATGTGAAACCATACTGTGTATGCAGGTTGCTTGACAACCAAACAAATGACACAACATAGAGCTGGTATGAACAGACACATTAAAATGTAAATAAAGTGTGTGACATTCTTACAGCCAGAGGGAGATGTGATGATTGGGAAACAGATTATATATATATATATATATGAAAGCCACATGCACTATTAGTAAGAGGTATGCAATCATATCTTTCCTGTTATCAATAATGGCATACTTTTTCTTGTTTCATGTTTTATTGACAAATGAGCTCAGAGGACGAGAAAAGAAATGTAGGAAGTGGGAGGAGAAAGAACAATCATATCATAAATTTATACATTCACAAAATTCCAGACCCTAGTAGTTTCATTAATGAATATCCTATTTAACTTTTAAGAAAAGGATTATTAAAATTAAGAAAAAATAACCTCAGAAATAGAAAAGGAAGGCATTCTTCTGAACTAACCTTATTAAAATGACCTGAAGTAGCCAAAATAAATTTGCAAAAGAAAACAAAATTTGATAATTTATACTACCTGCTTTCAAGGCTTACTATAAAGCTATAGTAATCAAGACTGACCCTATCTGCTAGTGTCATGAAGATAAATACAAAGTGTAATGAAATACAATAACTAGTCCACAAATAGATATATACACAAATGTTCAATTGATTTTGGGCAAAGTTTCCAAGGTAATTCAATGGAGAAGAATCATATTTTCAAAAATGGTGCTAGAACTATGTTAAAAAAAAATCATTCTCAACCCCTAATTTACACTATTCACAAAAGTAAAAAGTAAATCATTTGTTTCAACCTAAAAACTAAAGCTATAAAAGTTAGAAAGAAAACACAGAAAATCTGTGTGACTTTGGAGTAGGCAAAGATATCTTAGGTCACAAAAAAACATAAAAGAAAAAAATAACAAATTAGACTTTATCAAAATTAAAAAAACTTGTACTGTTGAAAAGACACCATTAAGAAACTTAAAAGTAAAGCCATAGACTTAGATAAAATCTTTTTAAAACAAGTACCTGACAAAGAAATTTTATCCAGAATATATAAAAATCTCTTACAGTTTAATAAAAAGTCAAATTATCAATAATAAAATAGGAAAAAGCTGTGTACACATACCTTACAAAAGAATATATATAAATGACTAATAAGTACATGAAAATGTGCTCCATATCTTTAGTCATAAGGAAATGCAAATTACAATTAGATAGATCTTCACATTTACTATAACAGCCACCATTTGAAAGACAAATTGTTGGCAAGAAAGTGGAACAACTAGAACTCTCATGCATTGTTGGTGGACGTGTAAAATGTTAAATACTAGATAAAACAATTAGGTAGCATCTAATCAAGTCTTATAGAGTCAAGTATACAATATACCATGAACACATGACTCATATTTTTCACTCAGGTATTTGCCAAGAGAAATGAAAACATGTCTACAAAAAGATTTGTAAACAAGTATTAGTAGCACCTTTATTCATAATAGGCTCCCATTGTCATTGATCAAATGTGCATCAATAATGGATTAGATAAAAAGATAGTGGTATATCCATCCAATGAAATAGTACTCAGCAATAAAAGAGAAACAAACTACTGATACACATACCACATGGATAAACCTCAAAACCATTATTCTGAGCAAGACATCAGACACAAAGGAGCATATATAGTACAATTATATTTATATGAAATGTGAGGGGAAAAATCAATATTAGTATGGTTAATAGAAATTGGGTCAAAGGTGAGCTAAGACCAGGGATGAGGATGGGTACATGAAGGTACTTTCTAGGGTGATAAAAATGTTTAATATCCAGATTGATCTTATAATTGTTACATGTGTTTATTTATTTTTCAGATTTCTTGACCTATACACTTATGGGTAATTATATTATAATAGCAAAATTATAATCTCAATAAAGTTATTTAAAATTTAAAAAAGAGCCCTAGCCAGTTTGGATCAGTGGATAGAGGGTTGGCTTGCAGACTGAAGGCTTCTGGGTTCAATTCTGGTCAAGGGCAAGTACCTGGATTGCAGGCTTGATCCCTGGACACACAACAATTAATGTGTCTCTCTCACATCGATGTTTCTCTCTCTCCCTGTGTCTCTTCCCCTCCCTTCCACTCTCTCTAAAAATCAATGGAAAAATATACTAGGATGAGGATTAACACAAAAATAAAATAAAAAGAAGAAACAATCACAGTGGTACAATATCCTTACCATGTTATTTTCATGGTAATTTCAGAATCCCTGCGGTAATTGCTAAAAAAAAACTAGAATCTTCAACTCTATCTCTGAGATTCTGATTATAAGGGAAAGAAAAAGATTCAAGAAGTGCATTTTTTCACCAGCACCATCCCCCTCCCCCAGGGTGATTTTTATATAGATGGTAGAGCACGCCTTGTATGATTTCATCTCTTTTGATGACTATCAGCATGATTATATTTCATGCAATTTTCAATAATTTAATATAGACCATGGCTGGATTCCTCTGTTGGTTAGAGCACTGTCCCAATACACCAAGGTTGCAGGTTCCATCCCCAGTCAGGACACATACAAAATCAAGCAACGAATACATAAATAAGTGGAACAATAAATCGCTCTCTCTCCTTCCTTCTTTCCCTCTCTTGTCTTCTCTCTAAAATCAATCAATAAAAAAATTAAAAAATGAATATAAAAGTTAAAGGCTGATTATCTTATTCAAAAGAAGTTAGCTATCTTTCCAGCTTCTTCATTCTTAGTCCTCTGGTTAAAAAAAGTAGAGGGGGGTTGGAGGGGGGGCAATAAACTTCTTTACTCAGGAGAAACAGAAATTACTGACCACTGCAGTGGAACACTTCCAAGGTTTTCTCTCTCTTTTAAGCTCTTCCTCCCCTTTTCTCTTCTTCTCCTCCTTCTTTTTCCTTCTCTCTATTTCTCTTTCTTTCTCCCTTCTTTCCTCCTTCCTTCTGTAGCAGAAAGAATCAATCAGCACTTTGGTTTTAAAGGGCTTCTAAACAGGACTATTCTGAGGTCAGCAAACAGAAGAGTGAGTGGAAACAGCAGAGATGAGTCAGTTTTAGATGCCCACAGAGGCTGCAATTAGGCTGAACAGGTGCTGTGTTAATGAGAAGAGGAAAACAAACTTTGGCTCAAATGACTCACAGTGTAGAGTCAAGAATAATAAAAACACATTGTCTGGAATAATCAGAATGAGGTTGCTGTTATTCTAATAAAAATATCTGAGGACGTGGTGCTGTATTTATAGTAAACACATTGTTGGTTCACCATTTATAGGAATTTAGGGTATGGTTTTGCTAAATAAGTGTGAGAATAAGTAGGTAGGTGAAACTTCCTTGCTTTGTTTCCAAACATTTATTGTTGTTGTCATGGCTGGCTTTAACTCTTTTTAGTTGAAAATATTATTAAAGTGTATTATACATTTCTTATCTATTTAAGGGTGGCAAAAATACGATTTTAAGGGAGAGAGATCAGGGTCATAATTGCATTCAACAACAACTTTTCTGAGAGGTAACCCTGCAGTTGTTCTGGGGCTCCTCAGAGCTAATGAGTACTCTTTTTTTTCTGACAAGTTGTTCTTAATCTCCTGGGTGGATAATGTAGAAGCTATGATTATTAGAATAATAAGGAAATTAATCAAATTAGTAAATAACAGCTGATTGGTTTTGAAATTGGAGAGTATATTTGACAAAGCTCAATACCTCTTCCTAACAAAAAAATTCTCAGCAAAGTAGAGATACATGGGAAATTCCTCAATCAGTTGGCATATTTGTAACAAGTGATGCAGAAAAGAATCAGGATACTAATATGATGAAGCAATAGTTTGCTTTATGCTAACAAAAATGCTGAGAAAACATAATGTTTAAGTGAGTTAAATAGTATAAAAACAAAAATAAATTGAACAAAAAATCAGTAAGATCTTCAACGAAACTATCTTGAAAAATAATAAAGGTGGAAGAAATATATTACATGGTTTTAAGATTTACTTCAAAAGCTACTGTAATTAAAACAATGTGGTATTGATAAAAAGATTGAAAAAGATCCAGGAAAAGAATGGAATACAGAAATAGACCAAATTATATGTAATTTAATAACTCACAGGCTTCAATGCAGATCAATGAGAAAAAGGAAAATATTTTTAACAATTATTTCTGGTGGAACAATTTTTAAAAACAAAACAAAAGAAAACCTTGATCTATAGTTCAAATCATAACCAAATATATACTTGCAATGTGTATTGCAATCCTAAACATAAAAACTAAACTATAAAGCTCTTAGAAGAAAACAGAAGATAATATGTTTAAAATTTGGGATAGACAACTACCTATAAAAGAAAAAATATTATAAACAAGACTTTATTAAAATAAAAAATTTCTAGTTACCAAAAAACAATAAAATAAAAAGGCAATTCACAAGGTGAAAATATTTCAAAAACTATTTGATAAAGTACTCATATCTAGGACATAATAATAATAAATACTAATATAATAAGAAATAATGACACAATTAAATTTAAAAATGGGCAAAATACTTGGACAGACACTTTATAAAAGACGATATATGAAGGGTCAATAAACACATGAAAAGATGCTCAATATTGTTAGTCATCAGAAAAATGAAAGTTGAAACCCTCATGAGCTACTACTCCATACCCAGTAATTAAAAAGACCAGTACCACGAAAAGTTGAAGATGATGAGGAGCAGCTGAATTTTATGCATCGTTGATGGGAATTATAATATTATGATTGTAAGAAACTTTGTCAGTTTCTTAAAATCCTGTGAGACTGCAATTTTATTTGTAGGTAGTTGATCAGAGAAAAGAAAACGTAGGTGTATATAAATAGTTGTTTGCAAGGCTGTTCATTGAAACTATACATAATAGCAAATTATCAGAAATAACTCAAATGCTCATCAATAGTGGAAGAAATACAGTTATACTATAGTTATTCAATGGGACTCACCGACACATGAACAACATATTTAAATCTCACAAACATTATGCTGAGCAAGAGAAGCCAGATACAAAAGAATGCTTACTCTAGAATGCTATTTTTATGAAGAGCAAAAACAGGTAAAACAAATTTATTGTAATAGAAATTACAACCGTGTTTGCTTGGTGGTGGGGTTGACTGGAAAGGTACAAGAAGACACTTCAAGGGTCATGGCAGTGCTGTCTATCTTGACTATGGTGATCATCAAGACCCAACAAACAGTACACTTAAGATTTGTGAATTTTACTGAATATAAGTATAACTTAATAAAAAGAATCTGAAAACTATGAAGCAAAGCAGATGTTCTCAATGATTATTGTGAGTACACCTAATTGGTAAACAGTATTGCTATATTAATCAGGAGTTTTTAAGAGCATTTATATTTTACAGCCCATTCAATAAATTTCCACTCAGTAAATCTATACTAGGAGGATACATTCTGAATTTGACGGTAAGGGGGGATCCTTTTGTACAAAATTACTTTTATGATTGTTATTTGCAATAAATAAAAATTTAAAACAGATTTTCAATTATAAAGGGATGCATATTAAACTATAATATGTTAGTTATATACATTAGATAAGTAATTGAATATTGCGGAGTAAGCCATTAAAATTTTTATGAAAACATCATAATAACATGAAGACATACTTGTAATATTACATTAAATTGTGGGTGGGTGTTGTTTGGAGGAAGAGTTGTATGCACCAGCAGTCTTGATACTAGGGTATGCAACGACTTTTCAAAGATGTATACAAATATATAAAGTTCTTTATTTTTTTAAATTTATTTTTATTTATTTCAGTGAGGATGGGAGAGGGAAAGAGAGATAGAAACATCAATGATGAGGGAGATTCATGGATTGCCTTCCCCCTGCACACCCCACACTGGGATGCAGCCCACAACTCAGACATGTGCCCTAACTGGGAATTGAACCTTGACCTCCTGGTTCATAGGTCAATGCTCAACCACTGAGCCATGTTGGCTGGGAGGTACATAAAACTTTAAAAATCAAATTCTAGGACTTTGACTCCCATATATAATCTTTCATAAAATTGATATGACCTGAGAATCTACAGCTTTAAGCAGGTTCTCCTTTTCTAACTTTACAAAGAAAGCCTCTCTTCTCTCCTGAATCTAAGGTCATTGTCCCGGGGGCATTAAAAAGTCTGAGGCCCCTAACAAAGGAACACTGGACAATATTGACATTGGTATTGAAAAGACCATTGTTAATAAAGTAACCATCTTTTTCAAGGGCAATTAACCTATTTAAATCAGTTAGCTTCTAATTCTTTGCTTTCAAAAAATTGAAAAAGGATCTAGTTGAGTTGTTAGGAGATAAATCATTAAAAGTACTTTTTTTTTTTTTTTGCGGATGCATCACTATGTGACTTATAACACAGAACTTCAAGAAGGGTTTGAAGAATTGAATGATATGTAAATATGTCTTTTCAGCAGCATCTGTTGAATAAATGGGAAAATATTGATGCTGAATTTTCATTCATCTATCAATAAATAATAATCATCACTCATCACTGGGTATGAATTAAAATGAAAAGGTCCATTCATGTCATTAAGAGATTTATTGCTAAAAATTTGATTTTAAAGCCTAATAATTATTCATTAAACTTTTAATATACTTACAATCTTTTGACCAATATACTAATAAAAATTACAATGAAAAAGCATTAAAAATTTAAAAGAAAATGCAACCTTATGGTTATAAAAAATGTAAGCAAAATATTGATGCACATTCACTTTTTAGCTGCAAAGAAGAATCACTTCATCAATAAAAGACTTTAAGCATAGTAATATATTTCCTTAAGGTGTATATTTATGGAAATATGTAGCACCTCTAGAAATAAAGTGGAATGGGAACTTGGATTCAAGGAAAAAAAACAAAGATATAAATTTTAATTTATTAAATAAAAGATTTTTTTCCCAATGGATATTAGTTATCAAGTCTCTTCTATTGGATATAGTTTCTTAAATTGTAACAATTTCATTTTAAACTGTCAATATTTGCAATGTCTCTTAGAGTTCATCCCTTGCAACTATTTAAAATTATGACAAAAAATTTATATGTCAGAATAAATATTTCTAAGTATGTATGGAGTTTTGCAAAATTTGTTTGGGGCTATAAAAGCCTAAACCATTTTTAAGCAGCTCATGAATATAATTACAATTTTATTCTTAAAATATTTTAAACAAATAATCAAACCAAAACATTATGATCTTCAAAAAGAGTGGAAAGGTTACTCCAAAATAATAATGGTTATATTTGAATACTGGAAATAAAAATTTTTCCTCTTCTAATTTATTTATTGGTTATATATATTTTATCAATTATTTTATTAGTATGAATTAGTCTTATAATAAAAATATACTTCAGACATTTAGAAATAATAAGGTATACATTTAAACTCAGTGACCTTTGAGTAAAGACCCTAAGAGTCTTATGGGACAAAGTCCACAAGTTTTAGTATTTCCACCTGTACTAGTCATTTACTTCTGCGGTTGCCTGGAGTTTGGGGTTATTAAGGGATTTTTTCAGTGATACAAATGACTGGGTTTGCCAAAAGGCTGTTGTCTGTCAATGAAAATATTTTGACATCTGCCACATTTTCCCTTTTTACCTGATGTGTTCAATCTAAAATAGATTGGAAGATTTACAAAATTTAGATTCTGTTGCGTCCTTACTTGATCTTTCTCCTTCACAAAGTTATGATATTTTTATCTCTTACCAATGAACAGTGACTCACCAGGTTATACAAGTATTAGTGAGGTTAATCAGAATCTAGATCTAGATTGTTTCACTGCTCTCTGAATTCCTCCACCCAGAGTGAAAGACGAAATGAAACAGGAAGAGTGAGACTACTAACAAGTGAAAGAAAGAAAATCATTGCACAATAGGATATACAGGCCAGCAAATTTCAGATCTGAGGATTCAGCGCATTGTGTCAAAGGAAGAGGATTGGTCATCTTTGATAGGATCTTCAAATAGAATTGAGAGGCCAATAGCTCTGTGCTTCAAGCCCAGCGTCAGCAGAGGAGAAGAGTTTGAGGATGAATGAGGAATAACATGCTCAAGAGAGAAAAAACATATAGCAAACAACTAGAGGGCACACTATTTTCATGGCTCTTCTCCAATACTAAGGATGAAGCACTTGAACTCTGAAAAACTGTTGCTTCAAAGTTTAAAAAATAAAATAGATAACAAGGGAGGTGATGTGGAGGAAATAATTTCTTCTTCTTCTTTTTAATTAAGTAAAGGAGACTAGAATGGACCAATGAAGGAACATTAAAGCAAGTTGTTTTAAAGTAAAATGACTCCTTTAACACCATATTCTCATCCCTCAATTTAGTTCTACACTCATATTTTCAGTCTGAAGTGCTAAGTGTGCTAAGTGTGATTGTATATTTGAACTGATTTCTTTTTTTAAAGTCTGGTAACAACTTCTTTCTTATATCTTACGAATGAAAAATAAAGGATAAGTATATTATAAAAACAAACAAAACAACAACCATTTGGCTTTGATATATAGAATTAAAGGACAATCATTTCATCTATCATTCCTAGGGGGCATATTAGTCCATCAGTTGGTTCATCCCCATCTCCCGAGCAGGTCTGCAATTCGGAGAGTTAGTGGAACATGATATGCTTAAATAACATCCACATTAATATGAACTACTTTTTCACTTCTCACCCAGTAAACTTTCATTGCAAAGCAACAGAAAATGAAAATGGTGTGTCCTTCACAAGCTATTAGAAGAGTGTTTGTAATTCCCATAAGCAGGAATGTAACTTAGTGCAGTGATTCCTGCCAATCATTTGGTCCCAAGTTTCCCTGCAGATGACCCTGCTGGCAAGAAAGAATACACATGCTCAAGGCCATTGGAATGGGACAATGAAGGGCTTTCTATAGATGCCATACATTTAAAGAAATATTTCCCAAATACTACTTCTCAAGTCCTTATATGCACAACCCCAAAGAAAAGTCTCTTAAATCCTTGAAAGTATCTGTTACTAGAATTTCCCAGGTGTAGACTTGTGATGCCACCTTTCATTGAGATTCAAATACAGTAATGTCTGCTTTGTAAATGCTACCACAGCTTTCTGAAAGGGAAAACTCATCATAACCTGCCTAGAAACACCACGGCATATCTTTGCCATCTGGAGTGGTTAGGTCACATTATCTACTTTTGCTATTTCTTGCCTAACTTGCCAGAATCAAAACACAACACTTCTCACCAACATGAAAAGTTTTGTACCTCCAGATATGTCCCATGTCTCACTGAAGCACTGTGACTCAGTTTCTGCAAAAAAGATCAAAAGTCATTACCTGAATTCTCCGGGGATCTGTCTTCAAGTCTTGGGAATCTCAGGTGATTCCAGCTCCTTCCAGAGGCAGCTGTCACTGAAGCATGTTCTGTTCTCAACAGCCCAAAAGATGTTGCAACCAGAAATTTCTCAACTGAAGCAGATTAATTATGACTTCAAATACAACAGATGCCGCCCAGGCAACCTTGTTAGGTGAGTTCTGAACCAGTGATGACAAAAGGGTTGCAATGAACTAAAATCCCTGCTCCTGCCAATCCAGCCCCGGAGTTCTGTGCCTCAAGGGTTAGATGAATTAGAAGCTTCTCGGCAGACTACAGACTCTCAGTTCAGAAAACAGTTTTCACCCAAAGATGGATGCAATAACCCAGTCATAGGATCATCTTATAAAATGTCTATAATCACCCTGCATCATCATCCTACTACAATACCCAACATGCTGTGTATTTCCAATTAATGCTTTGACTTCCCTAAATTTCCTCGACCTTATTCGGTAAACTGGGTATTTGAACTGGCAGGAAATGCAGAAAATGTATCCAATTCTTTCAACTGAAGCCTAGAATGACTGTGTCTCATTCAAGATCTCCAGGTAGCTAAAGGCTTTTTTCGTCTCCTAACCAGTCTCTATCCTACCACACAAGCAGCTCCTACGTCTCTTCTGGGTGGAGGTTTGATGTTATATAACCTATAAGGAATTTTAGACCTGCATAGATTTCTATTTTTTTGTTTTCATAATTATGAGGCTACAGATTTAATTTGGGTGAAATAAACCACCCAAAGAATGAAACTGGACTCCTATCTTTATTTCACAAAAATTAACTCAAAGTAGGTTAAAGACTTAAATGTAAGACCTGAAATCATAAAACCCCTATGAAAAAACCAACAAAGGAAAAAAACTGCTTGCCATAGGTCTCGATAATGAGTTTTTGGATATGATACCTAAAGCGCAAGTAACAAAACTAAAGGCAGGTGAGTGTGACTACGTTAAACTAAAAAGCTCCTGCACAACAAAAGAAATAACAAAGTGAAGAGACAATCTAAAGAATGGGAAAAATATTGCAAACCACATATTTAATAAGGGCTAATACCCAAAATATACAAAGAATTCATATAACTCAATAACAAAAATCCAAATAATCCAATTTAAATATGGGCAAAGGAACTGAATAGACATTTTTCCAAAGAAGATATACAAATGGCCAACAAATACATGAAATGATGATCAACATCACTAGTCATTAGAGAAATGCAAATCAAAACCACAAGATATCACCTCAGTCCTGTAAGAATGGCTATCATCAAAAGGACAAGAGATAACCAATGCTGGTAAGAGTGTGGGGAAAATTAACCTTTGTCCACTGTTGGTGGGATTGTAAATTGGTATAGCCACTATAAGGATCCTCAAAACATTAAGTAGGACTACTCTATGATCTAGCAATTCCACTTCTGGGAATATAGCTAAAGGAAATTAAAATATTAATTTAAAGAGATATCTGTATCTCTGTTCATAGCAGCATTATTTATAACTAGACGCCTGGTGCACGAAATTCGTGCGGGGGCGGGGGGTGGTCCCTCAGCCTGGCCTCCATCCTCTCACAATCTAGGACCCTTTGGGGGATGTCCGACTGCCAGACATCCCCCTCGCAATCTGGCTCCTAACCGCTCACCTGCCTGCCTGCCTGATTGCCCCTAACCACTCGCCTGCCTGCTTGCTCGCCCCTAACTGCCTCTGCCTCAGCCCCCACCACCACGGCTTTATCTGGAAGGACATCCAGAATGACATCTGGAAGGTCGTTTGGCTGTCTGGTTTAATTAGCATATTACACTTTTATTATTATAGATAGTCAAGACATAGAAATAACCTAAATATCCATCCACAGATGAATGCATAAAGAAACTGTGGTATAAATATATAGAATACATTATTATTAAGCCATAAAAATACTGCCATTTGAGACAAGATAGATGGATCTTGAGGGCCTTATGCTAAGTGAAATAAGTCAGATAAAGATAAATACTCTAGGATCTCACTTATTTATGGAATCTAAGAGGAGGAAAAAAATATCAGATTAGTGGTTGCCAGAGAGGCATGGGAAAGAAGAGGGGCATTTGGAATAAGGTGATCAAAGGTACAAATTCCCAGTTATAAGATAAGTACTAGGATGCCAACTTATTGTGTTAATCATTTCACAATATTTGTAAGCCAAACCTTCATGCTGTATACCCAAAACTCATACAGTGATGTATGTCAATTATATCTCAATAAAATTGGAAAAAAATTGGAAAAATGTATCTCATCCATTACTATTACAAGTGTTGGCTTCCTCCATTCTCTCTCCTTTTGTTTCCCATTAATATATTCTAACTGTTCATTTGTTTATCTTCCTTTTATTTCATTCAGCTTAAATACTTAAAAGTACAGACATTTAGGTTTTCTGAAACAAATTCTTAGTGTGATTTCTGATTGAAAATTTTTTTCCATTAAGGGAAAACATAGAATATGTATATATATATATTTTTCAAACATATTTTTATTGATTTCAGAGAGGAAGGGAGAGGAAGAGAGAGAGATAGAAACATCAATGATGAGAGAGAATCATTGATTGGCTGCCTCCTGAATGCCCCCTATTAGGGATCAAGTCCGCAACCTGGGTATGTGCCCTTGACTGGAATCAAACCTGGGACCCTTCAGTCTGCAGGCCGATGCTCTAGCCTCTGAACCAAACCAGCTAGGGCAATAGAATATTTTTTTAAAGAATTTTTTTTTTTTTTTTTTTAGAAAAACAGAAGAAGCATTAACACACATACTCAAAGCTAATTCTTTAAGTAAATCTCAAAGTGTACAACTTAGAAAAATAGTACTACAAAAGGATGACTTAAACAATAAAAACTTTTTAAAAACCTTTATTAGTACTTTTAGAGATTTATAATGCACATTATCTTTATAGACAATTCTGGATGAAATGGAAAATTTGTTGTGAAATTAAAGTGACCGATATTAACTCTAGGAACAATAGAGGACCTGAATATATCTTAGAAGAGATTTACAAAGCAGTTAAAGATATCATCATGAAAAAGACTCACACTTTTTAAAAATCTTTATTGTTCAGATTATTACAGATGTCGCTCTTTTTTCACCCTGTTCCCACCCCACCCCAGGCCCTCGCCACCCCACTGTCCATGTCCATAGGTACTGCATACATGCATATAAGATCTTTGTTCAATCTCTTCCCACACCCCCGGCACCCCCCCCCCCCCGCCCCGAGAATTGTCAGTCCTTTCCATTTCCATGCCCCTGATTCTATTACATTCACCAGTTTATTCTGTTCATCAGATTTTTTATTCATTTGATTTTTAGATTTACTTGTTCATAGATATGTATTTGTTGTTACTTTGTTGTTCATAATTTTTTATCTTTACCTTTTTCTTCTTCCTCTTCTTAAAAAATACCCTTCAGCATTTCATATATTACTGGTTTGGTTGTGATGAACTCCTTTAGCTTTTTCTTGTCTGTGAAGCTCTTTAACTGACCTTTAATTCTAAATGATAGCTTTGCTGGGTAGAGTAATCTTGGTTGTAGGTTCTTACTATTCATCACTTTGAATATTTCCTGCCACTCCCGTCTGGCCTGCGTAGTTTCTGTTGAGAAGTCAGCTGACAGTCATATGGGTACTTCCTTATAGGTAACTAACTGTTTTTCTCTTGCTGCTTTTAAGATTCTCTCTTTGTCTTTTGCCCTTGGCATTTTTAATTATGATGTATCTTGGTGTGGTCCTCTTTGGATTCCTCTTGTTTGGGGTTCTCTGCACTTCCTGGACTTGTAAGTCTATTTCTTTCACCAGGTAGGGGAAGTTTTCTGTAATTATTTCTTCAAATAGGTTTTCAGTCTCTTGTTTTCTCTCTTCCTCTGGCACCCCCATAATTTGGATGTTGGTACACTTGAAGTTGTCCCAGAGGCTTCTTACACTATCTTCATATTTTTGGATTCTTTTTTCTTTATGCTCTTTCAGTTGGGTGTTTTTTGTTTTCTCATATTTCAAATCTTTGAATTGATTCTTGGGATCCTCTAGTCTACTGTTGAATCTCTGCATATTATTCTTTATTTCAGTCAGTGTATGCTTAATTTCTGATTGGTCATTTTCCATTTTTTTGGCATTCTCACTAAGATCCTTGAAGGTCTCACTAAGTTCCTCAGAGGTTTCTAGAAGATTCTTGAGTAACCTTATAACTGTGGTTTTGAACTCTATATCCAGTAGTTTGCTTTCTTCCATTTCTTTCACTTGTGACATGTTTCTTTGTCTCCACATTTTGGCTGCTTCCTTATATTTGTTTCTATGTATTGGGTAACTGCTAAGTCTCCTTGAGTTGATAGAGTGGCCTTGTGTTGTAGGTGTCCTATAGGGCCCAGTGGCTCAGCCTCCCCAATCATCTGAGGTGGACACTCTTGGTGCACCCCTTTGTGGGCTGTGTGCACAGTCTTATTGTAGTTGAGCCTTGATTGCTGTTGGTGTCACTGGGAGGAATTGACCTCTATTGGCTGTGAGGACCAGCTGTGTCTACAATGGAAGAACTGCTGTGCAGGAGACACCCTTATGGGGCAGGACTTGCTTCAGTGGGGCTTTGTTGCTCACTGAATCTGCCCCCTGAGTGTGTCCCTTATGGATGTGAAGAGTTGTAATCTGGTATGGTCACTCACTGAACACTGGGTACACTGGCTCTTGGATCTCCAAGGAGGTACAAAATCAGTCATTGCCTGGGGCCACCCAGCAGGAGCTACAGAGAGAGCTGCAGATTCTCTTCTTTGTATCGGGTTTAGAAGTGCCCAGATGAGGCCCAGCTGTGAAGCAAGGCAGGCTGGTGCTGGTAAGGCCTTGGGCCTTCTTTTGATAGCTTTGGGGCTCCCTGACCCAGCTACAGCTTGTTTGACAGGTTTTAGGCTGAGAAAGAACAGGCCATTCATATGCAAAAGCCGCTGTACACAGCTTGGGTGGGGTTTTAAATTGGGTAGAGCAGGATCTCAGGGAAGCTCCAAGGCAGAGCAAACAGAAATGGCTGCTAGTCAGCCCTGCACCTGGGAGGTCCCAGCACAGGAACAATGACCCTTACTTTTCATTTGTAAATTTCTCTTAAGACTTAATTCCCTCTTTAAAGATAAAATCTGGACCATTTTTAACAAGGGAATTTAACACACTAAGTAAAAGGAGCCCAAGCACCATCTATTGATTAGAGTATGTAAATACCCTGTATTAAAAGGGAAAACTCAAGCAAATCTCCAAACCACCCTCTAGTGGCAGATTTGGGTAACTATATTGTCTATAAAATTTCAATTGTTAAAATAGATTGTGAATATGAAAATATTATTTAAACAACAGTAAGTGTTTTTATCATAAGAATAAGATACATGTCTCTGTTTGGACACTTATGAAATTAATTTAATAGAACAGTTAAATTTTAGAGATATAAAAGGAAAACACTGGTATATTTGCAGCAATTCTGATATAGCCACAAAGCATATTTCCATATTAAAGGAATAGTTTTCTGGACCAGTGTGTAATCTGAAATATATAATACTATGCAATGATGCCAACATCTGTGCTATAACCAGTCTGTCTTGTAGTTTTAGACAGAAATATCACTAATATTAACATCAAACATGAGATTACCATTACTATTATTACAATAATATCATAAGTAGGATTTTTTTCTATAATTTCAATGGTCTCTTTTGTTTCATATCTAGATAAATGGAAGTTGGAAATAGCTAAGTACAAAAGTCACCAAGCTGAACAACATTATAAGATACTAGAGGCCCGCCTCTAGTGGGGTCCCTTGGCCTGGCCTGCAGGGGATCCAGCTGAAACCAGCAGTCCAACATCCCCCAAGGGGTCCCAGAATGCGAGAGGGCACTCTGCAAAGTTGCTGACTCTCAGCAGCTCCTGCATTGAGCATCTGCCCCCTGGTGGTCAGTGCGCATCATAGCTACTGGCCAGTTGGTCTGCTGGTTGCTTTTGTGTATATAGATAAGAATTTTCCCTAGTAGAAGATATGTTATTTACCTGATTTAATAACATTAAAGATCACAGTGGGTATAAGTAGTTAGAATTTGGAGTTTCTGACTATATAGCATAGTCAAATAAAAGCAAATCAACAACAGCACAACACAATATGATCTGTTAATAGACTTAAAACAGTGATGATCAAAGTAGAACTTCCTGCCCCACCGGTGTGGCTCAGTGGTTGAGCATCAACCTATGAATCAGGTCAAGGTTTAATTCCCAGTCAGGGCACATGCCAGGGTTGCTGGCTTGATCCCCAGTGTGGGGTGTGCGGGAGGCTGCCAATCAATGATTCTCTCTCATCATTAATGTTTCTATCTCTCTCTCCCTCTCCCTTCTTTTCTGAAATCAATAAAAATTGTAAGAAAAGTAGAGCTTCTGGGCCAGCAGCATCAGTATCGCCTGGGAAATTGTTAGAAATGCAAATTCTTAAACTCAACCCAGTTCTACTGAGTCAGAAACACTGGGATTAGTTCTAGCAATTTGTGTTTGGAAAGCTTTCTAGGTGACTTTGATGTATGCTGAAGATTGACCCTGGGAGACTATTCTTTGGGGGTATTTCTGCACTTCTCAGATCAGTTTTTGTTCCAGGCTATCTTTTGAGAAACAAACCTGCCCTCTGTTTGTATAACAGACAGAGGTTGTGCCTCTTTTCAGGCTAGAAGGCAGGTTTGTTCCTGACCAGTACAATAATAAGAACACTCTTTGGGGCAGAGATTGCACAGGTTTGCTAGTAGTCCCTTATCCAAGATTGGGAGCTTCCTAAGCTTGGTGTCCCTCACTGTGACATAGACCCCCAGTGTGTGCAACTCCCACCCGCCTCTGCTTTCACAAAATCCTTATGGAACTTGGGGAGCAAGAGAATGTGAGCAGCAAAATGATTGTGCAAATCAGGAGGTACATTGAGACATAATGAAGAGAGTTTGACTAGAAGGAAGGCTACTAATTAAAGTAGTTGAAGAAGAGACAGTAGAGATAAATAACTCTAGATTTATGAGAATTTGGGTGGCATGTTGAAGAATATGAACTTAAGATGTTAAAGAATGGACAGAATCTTAGGAATTAGTTTGGAATATTACGCATAGAGACTAGAAAAAGGAAGACCATTTAAGATGCAACTGTAACTGTTCAAGTGTTATATGTTACAGATGTCATGGTGAAGAAGATGAACAGCTGATGATTTTTTAAAAATTAATTGAGGAATAAATATGAACTCCTGATATATTTTATCTTAATAATATTACCTCACTCTCTGCATTGAAAAGGCCTAAAAGCAATGATCAGCCCAATAATAATGATCACTCTCACTGGTAAAAATTACTTCCTGAAAATAGCAGTACTTTTAAAGAAATAATTAATTCCAAAGCAGGAACAGCAAACATACAAGATGACATATTTGGTCAAAAGAACTTTGGAGCCAATTTATAGTGGCTCTCACAAGCAATTGAAGGCATAATTTTAATATTAATATGGATCAAATTACATTGAACTGAAACACATCAAATATACATAGAAATATGAATTTGTTATGGTAGTAAAAAAAGGAATATTCATGTTGGAACTTGGAAAAAAAATAAAAAATTATGCATTTTAGGTAATCAAATAGTATGTGCAGAAAATTTTCTCTCATGGTAGTATTCTAGATAATAAATGAAGAAGATATGATTAAATTAGAAGGTCACCATTCTGTAACCTCTAATGAACTATCAGATCTGGGTGCTGAAACGAAATGGCCACTGACATCCTAAAAGAGGGACATATAGGCATTATGATCCTCATTATAGAAAAATACAACATGGTCTATGAAGTAGTTTTTCTAAAAAACCATCTTAATCTGATCAAGGTTATAAGTTAGAAGAGTGGTTCTCAGTGGGGAGAGTGAACAAGGCTGCCTCAACATCTGGACACATGTGTGGTTGTCACAACTTGGGGTGCATGTGTACTACTGGAATATAGTGGGTTGAGGCCAGGGATGCTGATGAATATCCTACAATGCCCAGGAAAATAAAAAATTACCTGGCCAAAAGTGTCAATAGTGTTGAGGTTAAGAAGTACTGATTTATGGGAAATGAAGAGTTGAGGACATGTTAAGTGGTACTACTGAAATATTAACAGCAAAATCTCAGTGGTATGAAAGTCTAAGAAAAAAGACACAGTTCTTTCAAAAATAATGAAATCTTAAAGGAATAAAAATAAAAGGAATAGGTAATGTATAGACCTAAAGAGACAAGAAGCAGATCAACCAATAAAAGGTGAAGGCTTTATTTAGATTCTGATTCAAACAAACCGTAGAAAAAAATTGACATTTATGAGGCAATTAGAAATTTCAACACTGACTGGATATTTAATGATATTAAGGAAGATTTGGTTGTGATAATGGTATTATTATGTTAAAGAAAGAGGTCTTATCTTCTAGGAATACATATGGAAATATGGATGAAATATGTGATGTCTCAAATTTGCTTAAAATTAACACAGGAAGAGGGAAGTGGCTAGAGAAATGAATCCTTAAAGATCAGCTGATATGTTGACAATTCAGATTTAGGAATGAGTGATATTAGCAGAGCTGCTGTGGGAGCAAATACATTAACTTGTGTTCAAAGAGCCAAACCAAAGCTGCCTTTGTTTGCTAAATGCAAACTAAACGAAAGGCAGTTAGCTGGAAAAGCACAAGAGACTAAGCACATAATGCGTGTTCTTCTCTTGAAAAGGCAGAACTGATGAAATATCTGACTCCTTAATTGGCTACACCACCATGAGTATTTGACAGCTTATTAAAGGCTGCTTATGGAAATGATTGAAATAAAGGCCCCTAAATAATGTTCTTTTAGAATTTTCTTGTTTTGTTTCCACTTTAAAAACTAAGGTGAGGGAATAAAAACAAATAAGAAAGCTTCAGGCTTTCTAGCAAAGTTTGAGGGACATGACAATATAATAAAAATCATTAACAGATTTTTGTGACTATCCACTCTGTTCTATATACTATGCTAGGTACAAGATACTCTTGATCTCATTTATATTTTATACATTAAACCCAACCATAGCATGATAAGTGGGATCCCCAAAGCTGAATTGCATTAAATACGAGGTCATAATATTATAGGGTTAATAGAATTTCCCAGGTGAGGCTGTGCTTACTGAAAATTTTGGAAGTGTCGGGGAGCCATCATTTTGGGGGGAGGTGTATTAACTGCTGGGCATTGTACATTCTGACTTAAATAGCAGTGGGAATGTTTCTGGGTCCTGTGGTTGCCAGAAAAGTGGCAGTGATTTCAAAAATCTTTTGGTTAGTTGCTGCCTGTTTTGTGTTGAGGTCCAGGGACATGGGGGCAGAACAGTAGTAGGAATGGACAGCACACCCTTTGCTTCTCAATTTCCTGAACCAGATTGTCTGTTGCTTCCTAACCTATTCTTGCTCTCTTCTCCCTAGGAGGTGAAAGTGAGCTGACTACAACTCATTTTACCCCTAATTTGCCTTTTCATGGGGTTAAACATGCAAAAGAGCAGGTGGTATTCTGACTATGAAGATGGAAAGACATCTAGTCCATAGTAGAGAACAGAAAGCAATTTACTCAACCTCAAACATGCATAAGAGGTGTCAATATTCAACCCCAGGATTGTCTTTTGGAGACACTCATGGTTTATAGATCATAATCTATGCTGAGTTTAGAAGATAAATTGAATGAGAAGATTGGAAGTTTCACCTCTCCAGAAATGTGTTCTTTCAAATGTTTCTAAATCAAATTTTAAGTGAAAAATCAAATTTAAAATGTTCTTTTTTAAAAAATATACTTTTTATTGATTTTTTTACAGAAAGGAAGGGAGAGGGATAGAGAGTCAGAAACATCGATCAGCTGCCTCCTGCACACCTCCTTCTGGGGATGTGCCTAAAACGAAGGTACATGCCCTTGACCAGAATCAAACCTGGGACCTTTCAGTCCGCAGGCTGATGCTCTATCCACTGAGCCAAACAATTCTTTTAATTGAAAAACAGAAAGTCGGTTGATGCTAATATATTTCTAAAGTCAAAATTATTGAAAGAAGCATTGCATCTCAAACATTACAGAAAATCATCGACAGAAAAAAAAAGTATTTGGAAAGGTAAATGGATAATTCTTCAAATGCAGAACTAATTTTGACCTTTTCCCATCAAGTTTATAATTTCATTGTAAATTTCTTGAGGGGCATCCATAGCCCAGATGAAATCCAAGTGATTGTAAAAGGGAATCTTCTTGTGGTAAATGAGATTAGGGAGCTTTGGAAGCAAAAGGTCAACATCTTGAGGGTCAGCCAACCAATCTTTGCCACCATTCCATACTGCAATTGGCACATTCATGTCTGTCACACTGTAGATGGGAGGTGTGGGCTAATATACAAGAGAGAAAGAACCACAGTTTTCATAGGTATCTGCACTTTAAACCACAATACGTATTCCTGGGGTAGCTTATACAACCTAAACTGGCCTACATATTTTTTATTGAGGTATAATTGACATAAAACATTATATTAATTTTAGGTGTACAACATAATGTTTTAATATATGTATATATTGTGAAATGATCAAAACACTAAATCTGGTTAATTTCCTTCACTTTACATAGTTGCAAATTTCACTCTCTTGGCAACTTTCAAATATACAATACAGTCTTATTAACAGTAGTACCATGCTATACATTTACATTCTCAGGTGTCATTTGTTTTATAACTGGAAGTTCATAACCTTTTTACCACCTTCACCCATTTTGCCCACCCTCTACCCTTGTCTCTGGCACCCACCAATCTGTTCTCTATAGCTATGAGCTCAGTTTTATAGTTGTTTGTTTTTATTGTTTTAGATTCCACATATGAGATCATATAGTATTTATCTTTCTCTTACAAATTTCACTTAGTCTAATGCCCTCAAATTTCATCAATATTTTCCCAAATTTCATTACCTAGTTTTACAAGTAAATTCTAAACAATGATTGCTCAAAGAAAGTCACCTTTATCCACAGAGCTAATTGGATGCAATATGATTTAGATCAGTGCTTCTCAAATTTAACAGCTTGTGAATCTCTTAGGGATCTTGTGAAAACAAAAATTCTGATTCAGCACATCTGGGGGAAGAGCCTAGGTTCTGCATCCCCAGGTGATGCAGCTGTTGCTGGTCCTGGACCATGAGTGAATAGTGGGGCTTTAGATAACAATTCTTACAGACTAAAAATTTAGATTTTAATTCCAGCTGGAGGAAGTGAACTTTATTGGATTCTAACTGCAATAGATTGTTCCTGCCCCAAAAGTCTGAAGTATGATCTCCTTAAAATGTCCTGATTCATTTATTTTGGTTTTGCATTGACTTACCAGTATGGTCAGTCTATAGGTCAATCGGTTCATTTAAGAAGCTGTCTGAGTTAAATACTTGCCTGAGTTTACTTAATATTGGTTCAAATTCTGAGAAAAGCTATCATCAGACCCATTTCCTATTTCTAGAAAATTGTCATTCACACATAGCCTTTATAAAGGCTCATAAAGCAGGACCACAAAAAAAGAGTGATAGAATTTTCCCAGAGAATTTTGTTAATTTTTTATGTCATATTCTCAAGAAAACTTACCCCAAATACTATTTTTTTCTATTGTCACCTTAGGTAATAGGCAACTTTCCACAACAAAGGATTTTACCATGTGCAGTTTTCCTTCATAATTTAATACTTTATTATAATTGAACACCATCCTTAGCAATTACCAGCTTGCTTGGAGGGGGGCGGATTTGGGACTAGTTATTCTGGTCCCACTTAATCCTTCAAGATGGAGTCCTTGGATAACTGGTTTTAGAGCCCAGGAGAAAGACAGACTCAAAGCAAGTCTCTGTTTTGAGTGTTTGAGGAGGTGATGGTTGGAGGTGGAGAGTGTTTTCAACAAATGTTTGATCTGATGATGTTCTAAAAACATCTTTAAAGATATCAAAGATGTTTTAAAAATGGGGGTATCTTCTCTACACATAGGATATTATGGTGAAAAGACATAAGTCCTTTCTAAATATTGAGGCATGGAAGCAGATGAAAACTAGTAGTTTTGTTCAGCTACCACTTGGGTAGAAAATTTTGGGGTGGGGTAAGGAGGAGAAGGGGAGAATTACCAAAATATAAAATGTAGGTGTTCCCCTTGTTCATATTTAGCCAGTGATAATCTGAGAGTTTACTCTGTGAGGATTGATAGACATTATCCCATTAAATATTATCAGTAACTCCTTGAATGTAGGAGAAGAGATGAAGAAACTATTGCCTGAATTCATATTGACCTCAAAGAGGGCAGGCTCCAAAGTTTGGGATTTTTGTGCTACAAAAAGTGGGAGGAATGCACAATATGTCTGCCTGCACAATATGTCTGCCCACGGGGCCTTCTGTTGAAAAAGATTCCCACCCTCCACCTGCAAGCATACCATTCTTCTTTTATATATGGGAATGTGATGGAGTCACTTTCCTGGTTGACAATGAGGGAGAGGATATTGTTTAAAAAGACCAGAGATTCCAGCTCTATCTCATGAACAATCAGAATGACTGGTTTATTATACCAGTTAATTGCACTTTGGAGAGAACAGCTTGCTGGAGGACGGGAGGGGGGGGGGTCTGGGATACAGGGCAGGTCTGTCTAATGTGGTGAGGGGTGATGAATTCAGTCTAAGTTTGTCCCATGTAGGGATGTGTTATTTCCAGAGCAGCTCGAATGAGCACAGCCACTGGAACATGAGAACCCATTGGGAGAATGGGAGACTGGGGTGATGTTTGACATGATGAAGGAATCACAAAGAAATAATATTCTACTTTATTATTTCCTTAAGGCTAGGTTTAGGCACGAACATTCCTTTGGAAAATATATGCACAGTTATCATAATTTCATCTTTAACCTTTTAAAGATTTGTCTTTCAAAATGTGAATGATTTTAACTTTAAGAAGCTTACCTGATTAAAGTGCATCATGTTCTGAACCGGGTTTCCCCAGTCAAAAGCTTGAAATTTCCCAGACTTAACAGCCTAAGGTAGAGAAATGAAGAACACAAGGAAGTAAAAACTCTGCTTGCTATGTGAAATATAAAACCCAAACATGTCCAAGTAGTATAACTTTCCATTAAAACAATTACAAGTATTAAAAAACTTATTTTCTTTCAAAAAATAAAATATATTAATCACCCAGGACAAGGTATTGATGCAAGTTTAAATGCAGCTTTCCTTTCATAAAAATCATTCATTTCTTTGCTGCCCAGAGTACCTGTTTTTATGGGATTTTCACCCACATGGAATGACAGTTATTTTCAGCTGGTAGTCCCATGCCAGCCAGAAAAATTCCCCAACAGGAACATTTGACAGATTATTTTGAAAATGTGCTTTAGGTTCAGGCTCACAAAATAAATTTTAACAGCATTTGTGAAGTGATACCTGGGTCCAATGGAGCATGTTTTGAACAGAAGTCCCTGCTGGGTTATGTGATAGATACACATCCAGGCGACTCTAGGAAGAAAACACACACATGCACACTCACACTTAGATCTTTATTTTGTTTCTATGATGGAAGTTTTTCTGATATTGTGGTGAAAAGACATAAATATTAAAGCGAAGATGTAAGTTTTTCTGATCCAGTTCAAGTGTTTAAAGGGAGCATTTATTGGAAGGATATGAACAACACAGTTGTACATCACTTTTTAGAGCTTGCATAAGGCTAATTCATCTAATGTGTAGCCACTCACAGAGGAGTTTATCATCTCCATTTTATCAAAATGGGAAACTTCTTGCTTTGAAGAACTGTTCGTGTGTGTGTGTGTGTGTGTGTGTGTGTGTGTGTGTGTACATATAAATGACAGTCATTATATAAACTAGTTTAGTGAGTTGTGATTTTTTCTACATAAAGGGACAATGGGGTGATGGAAGGGAGCTGCAGGGGACAAAAATGGGAGCAATGACTTGTGATTTCTCTTAGGCTTATCTGCATACTAGAGGCCCGATGCACGAAAATTCATGCAAAAGTAGGCCTTCCTTCCCCCAGCTGCGGGCACTGGCTTCCTCTGGCACCCAGGACCTGGGCTTCCCTCCACCAGCTGCTGGCAGGCACCCAGGACCCGGGATGGCTTCCCTCCAGCCCTGGCTTCATCAGGAAGGACATCCGAAATGACGTCTGGTCTAATTAGGATATTACCCTTTTATTATTATAGATCATGTACACAATTCTGAAGCTACTCTTAGTTCTTATAAAGTACCATTTCTAAGTGATGATGGGACAAGTAATAAAAAACTGTTGTTCCAAATATTCAGAATAGAAATTTCAATGCATACAAACCATGTTCAAGTTCTTATGGTCGAATCCACAAATGATAAATAAAGCATTGCTGCAGAGCTCATTTAGTATCTCTCGGGAACATAATTCAATGGCCAGGAATTTATCAAAATAATGATGTGGGAAGAATACTTTGTCACCAAATATAACCTGAAAAATAAAAGCATCAGAGGGTTGGAAAAATCAAGCTTCAGAAAATACTAATTAATTCGTCTAATTTACCAGTTCAGGTGTAAATAGGCTGATGATATTTTCATATTTTTAATGCTGTTTTAGGAATTTCAAATATGTTCAAATAATTCCCACAATAAAGTTGTGGAATAAGCAGGGAATATATTAATACTGGGTATTTATTGTTACATTGAGAACTGTACTGACTGCTGAGAATGAGTATAAAACACAAAAGAATTAGAGTCTAGTTGGGGTAATCAGAGTTTGAAATAAAATCATAAAATAGCATGGCAGAATGTCACAACTAAGTGTCAAGATGTGTGATTTCAATAATAAATCATGAAAAGATCAGAAAGGAAAATGGTGACTCTGAACCATATTTTCAGTCAAGTCTTCAGAAAGACAAGGAGGCTAGGTAGTTTAATAATGGGAAGGATTGGACCTAATTCTTCTTGAGCAAAATAGACATTTTGTCATCCCCATTTTATACATGAGAAAACATGAGGCTAATAGTCAAGGTCTTGGGCTAATTAGAACTGATTATAACTAGAATCTTGATTCAAGCCTCTGACTTAAGGTCTAATGTATTTTTGTTGTTTATTTATTTACTTTTTTTTTTACCACTCTCTACATTGCCTATGAGAAAAATATGAGTACCAGTAGGAAATAAGTTCTGTATCAATGTAGCCAGGATCATCATAAAATCTTGCACTTTGAATAAAAGCTTTGATTCTAAGTAAAGTTTCTTAGGCTTTAGACACACATGTTAATTAAGAGTGAAAAGAAGTGAATAGGACAAAATCAGACAAGGAAATGTCATCATTACATTGGATAGCTTGAGGCTAAACTATTCTCTTAAAGGAAACTATGTATGTGTTGGTTTCTGTGGGTGGGAGAAGTAGGTGATTAAGCTTCGGAAAAAATAAATATTATTAATTCCCTGCCAGGTATGCCTACTTAATATTTATGTTTTGTTGAAATCTATGCTACTGCCCTATGAAATCCCTATTTAAAGAGAAAGGAGCTCTTAGGAAAAGGCGTAGAAAGCCAAGAGTATTTAAAGAGGGGTCTCAAAGTCCTTGCCTCACTCAACCATTATTTTTCTCTTTCTGCTTTTCCCTTCCCTTCCTTTTCCTCTCCCTCTCTCCCCTACCTTCCCTTTCTATCTTATTCTTCCTCTTTATAGTTTTCTTGGCCCAGTTAGTTTCCATTCTTATTGGACTATTTTGTTTTGGTTTTATTTCCCCTTCCCTGCTCCAGGGGTGGAATCCCTGTCTTGACAGAGCTGAATCTAGTGCTTGGTATATGAAATATCTATGAGGGCATTGCTAAACCACACAAAGTAATCAAGAACAAAGAAATGTACAGGGATCTCACAAGCTGTAGTGGGTATTCAAACATGGTCGGTGCTATGCAAGAAATAGTGGAGTACTAGTACATGTGTACATCTCTATTCTGAATGCAAACATGATTGGCCACTAGGTGTTTTTGTTTCTTTCCATCCCTTTGAAATCCATGGACAATTTATCTTACATTCAGTTAAAAAGAATCACATACCTTGAAGAGAAATGAAGGAATAAGTGTAAGTTCTTTTAACGGGCTTTTGATGTATTTCACGGTAGCAACTGGAGCTAATGCGTAGAAGGCTTTGATTTTTTTAGCCAGTTTGGGATTAGTAGAAAAGGCAATAAAACCTGAAACAGAACGACAAAGAAATAGGTGAAGTGTGTGTGTGTGTGTGTGTGTGTGTGTGTGTGTGTGTGTTACAACTGTGACATTACTGTAGGTTTAATAGGATTGCCATCTGAGGAAACCTGAGAGATTGACCATCAGTGCTTGTTCAAGTTAATCAGATTCTATTATTTTTTAATATTTCTTTTATTTCCATAGATTCTCTATGGGGACATGGGGCTAGAGATTTTAAAAAGTTATGATGAGCTCTTTTATCTGACTTGAAAAATAGGATAGTCATATTGTTACAAAAAAGAGTTATTTGTACTACTCTAGGCTCAGATCATTTGCACTTGCCATTCCCTCTTCCTGGAACACCAGTCTTCCAGGTATGCAGTGCCCACGCCTCACTCTCTGACCTCCTTCATTGCTTAGAGAGTGGTTGGTGCTGTCCCCTATTTAAAATTGCCGTGTACCCCTCCGATGCTTCCTAATATCCTTCCTTCATTTACTTTTCTTTCCATAGCATTACCATTATCTGATGGACTTTATATTTTACTTTTTAATCTTTGTTATTTTCTCTGCCTCTTCCCACTGGAATATAAGTAGTAGGAAGACAGAGATTTTAATCTGTTTTATTTATTGATGTATTCTCAGGACATCTGGTAGGTGCCCCATTAATATGACTGAGTGAATGGAATCAATTCAGTGCAGAGGCTGGGTGGTGCAATGTTTCAGAGCATGGGCTTGGGAGTCAGAGTGCCTAGGCTGGTAAATGAGCTACCTCATCCTGTATAATAAAAGGCTAATATGCAAATCAACCAAACAGTGGAACGACTGGTCGCTATTATGCGCACTGACCACCAGGGGGCAGACACTCAACACAGGAGCTGCCCCCTGGTGGTCAATGTGCTCCCACAGGGGAGCACCACTCAGCTGGAAGTCAGGCTCATGGCTGGCAAGCACAGCGGCGGTGGCGGAAGCCTCTCCCGCCTCCATGGCAGTGCTAAGGATGTCTGGCTGCTGGCTTAGGCCTGCTCCCCATAGTTCCCAGGAGTCAGACATCCCTCAAGGGCTCCCAGACTGCGAGAGGGCGCAGGCTGGACTGAGGGATACCTCTCCTCTGTGCACGAATTTTGTGCACCAGGCCTCTAGTTTGTAATAACTATGTTACTTTGCACAAATTATTTACCCCCTGTTTGTTTCCCCACGTATACAATAGGATTAATAATTGTTCCTATACCATCAGGTTGTTGAAGACATTATATTGTATATGTAATGAAAGGAAAGCAATAAGCACAATGATCTACACACCTGCATAACAACTGGAAAGGGTCTATGTGAACTAAACCACCTTCTTTGACTGCTATACCTACCAATGGTGGTGCCCTGGGAATGGCCAACATAGTGTAGCTTTTCCTGTCCGGTTGTCTTTAAAATCAAGTCAATTGTGGCTGGAAGGTCATATTTAGCCATTTCATCGAAGCTGCAAGAAAAAAAGACAAATAAAACAACATATTATCATGCTACTAGAGGCCCAGTGCATGATTGAATCATGCACGTGTAGGATCCCCTACACGCTTTCGCTTTCGATCGTGGTGGAGCTGGGTGCCTGTCTGCTGGTGCACCAGGCCTTTCCAAAGCCTCCGGTGTGACAGAGGCTTCCGAAAGGCCTGGTGCCGGAGCAGACAGGTACCCAGCTCCCCCGCTTTTGATGATCCGCAGCGGGACGTGAGCTCGCTGCCCCAGAGGCCCCTTCTGTTCCACAGCACAGCCATGGCGCAGACGCTGAGCTCGAGCCGCCACTGGCAACACGAGCTCAGCGTCCTGCCGGCCCAATCGGCTACCCCGGCCACCCCGATTTCCGCCCCCTGTGCCTCCCGCTGGCCCAATCGTGGGCGTAGCAGAGTGATGGTAATTTACATATTACCATTTTATTAGGTAGGATAATTTCTAAAAGCCAAACGGGTTTATAGCTAAGGCTCCCTTTGAGAAATTGAACGCTAGATTCTCTAAGCATTAGTGAGTACCAAGTGCTCTTTGGGGCGGCTTCTTATAAACAGTTGACATCATTTCTGAAGCACAGCATTAAAGCCATAATTTAATCAAAGCAAGGTAATATCTGTAGCTGGGATTATTTCTATCCCTAAAACAATGTCAGATTTTTATTTTTTTTAAAATATATTTTATTGATTTTTTTACAGAGAGGAAGGGAGAGGGATAGAGGATTAGAACCATTGATGAGAGAGAAACATCGATCAGCTGCCTCCTGCACACCCCCCATTGGGGATGTGCCCGCAACCAAGTTACATGCCTTTGACTGGAATCAAACCTGGGACCCTTGAGTTCACAGGATGCTCTATCCACTGAGCCAACCCAGTTAGGGCCAATGTCAGATTTAATAATAATTTGTGTGCAGTGTTCCACTGTTATTTAATATGAACCATATCCCTCTCTATTTTATTCTTCACAAATCAGCTCGAATGACTTTTGAAAATGAAAATGGGATTACGTTGCTCCCTTATTTAAAACTTTTCACTGGCAACTCATTAAATTTAGAATGAGCTGCAAGACTCCCTACACAGCTCTGCCTGATCTGGCCCTTGTCAACATCTCTAGTGTCCTCTCATGTCGCTCTCTCTCTTCCTCACTATTGTCAGGACACACAGGCTTCCTTTCAGTTCTCAGAGCATTTTTGTACCTCAGCATCATTAGCCAAATTGTTTTCAGTTCTCCACTTCCATTAGTAATTTTCAGGAATAAGGCACAAAAGGGATGCTGATAGAAAGGTTTTGATAATATCTCCATGGTGTCAAATTTCATTGCTCCTACCCCAACCTCGATATTGATATTGACTCAGATTGCTGTCCTGAACCCCCAACTAGGTTTAACATCCTCTTGAATCCATATGGATATTCCTTTTCAAATCTACTCAGGACAGAAAATTTCCTTGCTCCAGTCATTTTGCCCATTCCATTTGGAAAAGCATAATCAGAAACATAAAGCATAATTCCCAAATACTGGGTAATGAGATCACAGAAAGTGAAAAAATTATCCTTGGAGAAAAAAACTGCCCTTGCAATGAGGTGTATGGAAGAATCCAAGAAAAAATTAGAATAAAAAAAATTACTTCCTTCTCTTCTTACTTGAAATATAATATGTTGAAGTGGGACTGAATTGAAAGGGGTGAACACCCATGCTTTTTAAACTCAATATTGATTTTTGTGTCCATTAATTGTTCCTTTTCTTTACCTGAAAGCCCAGAATTCAGCTGAGTTTGGTGAATAATAGATATTTCTCCTGGCCCAGGTGTTTCCCCTGCTGTTCCCCAGCCACACGTCATAACCAGCATCGGCCAGAAGGAAGCCCAGGCTGTTGTTGGGCAGGTTGGCAATCCAGTTTGTGGCTGATGTGAGCAAACCATGTTGCAAAAACACAACAGGTCTCCGGCCTAAAGAAGAATATTATTTAAATGCTGTATAAACACATTTCTCATTCTAAGATAAATTATAAAGATAGAAACAGACTTTCATATCACTAGAATAAAACCATTTGCTTAAGTTGACTATTTTTTAGTAACTTACCTTAATTATGGTGATGGTTTCTCAGATGACAAAAGTTATCAAATGATAAACTTTAAATATGTGGTTCCATTGTATGCCAATTATGTCTCCAAAAACTATTGAAAAATTATATGCTAAAGAAATTCAGCATGATGTTAATTTAAGTGGCCCTACTTAATTGTATACTTTTTTGTACTGTACAACCTTTTCTACAATGAGACACAGATAAATTTTTAATAGTACTAGCAAAAATGACTTTTATCTGTTTAGCAAATGAGCCTTTAATTGCCTCCCCTTTCTCCCTCTGCAACACACACACTGGCTCTCTCTCCTGGATCCTCTAGGACTGCGCTCAGTTTAATTTCAGAGAGCAAGCTTTCCTTCACTTCTCCTAGTTAGGTGTCTTTGTCAGGACTTCTAGCTTAATATCCTGTGCACATTTCTAGCATTGCTCTGATCACACATTATTATAATCATCTGTTTATCCAGCTCATTTGTTTGATGGTAACCTCCTTGAAGAAATGACTTCATCACTGTTGCATTTCCAGAATGATCAAGACTCATTAAGTCTAGGAAAAAATTAAAGGAGGAAAAAGAGGAGGAAAAGAACAAGGAAGGCATGAATAGTGGAAAAGAGAGAGGGAAGGAGGAAGAAAGAAAGGGGGGGGGGGAAAGAGGGAGAAAGGAAAGAGGGGAAGAAGGTTATACCTCTATTCTCTGCATTTTTCTTCCCATAAGGAATTCTGTAGATCTCTAGAATATAACCATCTTCAGTCACGACTTCATATTCTTCACTTGGGTATCCCCAATAAGAAATCATCTGACTCTGGTGAGGAAAAATCAAAACTTTTTTAGTTTACTTCTTAAATGCACCTAGTAAGTAGATATTATTATATTTAATTGAGCATGTAAAATCTACTATAATCCTAAATCATGGTAATATCTTGGTTTTGTAGGTGTGTCTTTTTCTTCCAGTAACTTACAATATTCATAGTCACTTCAGGGCTTTCATGATTTAATCTTCCAAAGAAAGCTTGTGTAGTTCCAAGAGCAGATATCAAACTTGCCACCGTTAATAGTAACCACATTTTGGTTCTGCCTGAAATAGAAGAATAGTTTGTGCCATGGTTAACTTATTACACTTTCATAATTCTCCTATTTTTTGTTCATTTTATCTTCATGTAAAGTAGAGAAATGCTTAGGTTTTATTATATTCTGTTGAGCAAAAACCTGAGATGTGGATATTAGCACAGGCATTTTAATGCTTAGCATGTTTTCACTCTATTTAATTCCTTTTGTTTAGGAACATTTCCATTTGGTTTTGAAGTGATATTGAACAAAACTTAATTGATTAAAAAAAAAAGTCTTCTGCCCTGGCCGAGTTGCTCAGTGGGTTGGAGTGTTGTCCCATACATCAAAAGGTGGTGGGTTTGGTTCCCGGTCAAGGCACATACCTAGGTTGTGGGTTTCATCTCTGGTCTGAGCACATACGGGAGGCAACCTATCAATGTTTCTCTTTCACATAGATGTTTGTTTGTTTTTCTCCCTCCTCTCTCTTCTAATCTCTCTAAAATCAATAAAAACATGTCCTCAGGTAAGGATTAAAAAAAAGTCTTCTAGCCCTAGCCGGGTTGGCTCAGTGGATAGAGCACCAACCTGCAGACTGAAGAGTCCTGAGTTCAATTTTGGTCAGGGACACATGCCCAGGTTTCGGGCTCGACCCCTGGTAGGGGGTGTGCAGGAGGCAACCAATCGATGATTCTCTCTCATCATTGATGTTTCTATCTCTCTCTCTCCCTTTCCCTTTCTCTCTGAAATCAATAAAAATACTTTTTAAAAAAGTCTTCTAATTGTCTGGCATAATGTTATATTCTAATTATGCCTTAAATTTAACTTATTTTGAGAGTCCAAAGTTGGGGTGTGTGTGTGAGGCATTGTGTGGGCATTTGATTCTTCTAGATGCTATCTCAATATAACATGTATTCAAAACAATTATAATGTTTTAAATATTGTTTATAATAGTCACTCCATAAATATTTATCATGAGGTAATTATGTGGATTCAGAAGCTACCTCCACCTACTCAAAATGCTACCATAACTAGAGTAACATGTGAATATAATTTTAAGAAAGCTTTTGCACTTTTAATTTTTTGCTGTGCTATTACCTAATTGAAATTACTTAGGTAGGCCTTGACAAATATAAAGTGACAATGTATTGGGTGGGAGAATATATTTTTTTCACAAGCTTTAAGCAACAAAAAGAAAAATCTGTATCATGATTTGAAAATGACTTGAAAAGCAATTTTCCAATTCAGCCCACTCATATTTTATAGGTAAAAATAGCAACCTACTTCTTAGATAACTTAATGACAGTTTCAAGTAGATTGACTTAGTGCTATTGTTTAAATAATAAATTTTTCCTATAATTGCTTTATCAAAATTGACTGGCTTTTATAAGCTATTTTAAAAAAAACATATGTCAATTTCCATAAAATATTTTCAGCTCTTATGACAAAATATGAATTTCTTTAATATCTAGTTAGCCTTTATAAATCAGTAAGAAAAAGAGCAAAGCAATAGAAATTGGTACAGTACATAAAAATTATTTTTATATAAAACCTTAAGACTTAAAAACATTTGCAAATGTGCTTAATTTCATCTGTCATCAATGAAATATAAATTAAACCAACAATGTTACAATACTTTCCACCTTTATCAAGTAAAGTTTGATAAATATAGTAATGGCAAAGTTAGATAAAACAGACATTTAAATGTTATTTATGGGAATATAAATTTTTGCAAGGTCTTTCAAGAGGAATGTAAAAATTTAAATATATATATATATATATATATACACACACACATATATATATCCCTTCCATTCCACATTTAGAAATTTAACTTCAAATATAGTAATTACTAGTGTGTCTAAAATGCATGTACTAAGATGTTCATACAACATTATTTATAAGAGGAAAGATTGGGAACAACCTAAATGCCTATCAGTACAGAACATAATGTTAAATTATTGTACAACCACACCACAGAATGCCATGCATATTGTTCAAAGAGAACAGTGAGGTAGATCTGTTTGTGCTTATCTGAAAAGTTTTCCTAGATGAATTGTAAAAGCAAGGCACTGAATACAGTATGTTTAGTACATATAGTACAGGGATATAGCACCATTTATGAAAATAAATTGGTATAATTTAAAAAGTAAAAATGAAACACCAAAATTGTTAGGCTTCTTGTAGTTGTAAAGCAATACAGGCCATGAGGCCAGTGACAAAATGTGCTTGCTATAAAATGAATGAAATGTTTTACATTGAAAGTAGTCTATGAGCATATAGACTACTTGATATGCATATTAGCTCCTGATGAGCATATTAGCTCTAATATCTCATAAAAACTTAGTAGGTCCCAGCTTCACCTGGGTGGCCCAACTTGAAATTTATCAGCCTTGCTTGTCAACATGTTGTCCCTGGTCAGCATTTTCTCTCATACAGTAACTAGGAATTTCAAATATACTCAAACTCAGTAGAACTGAACCAGTGTCCCATTCAAGTTTTACATTTTTATTAAAATTACAACTTATATGCTTTCTTTTTTTCCAAATGACCATTTTGACAGCACTCTACATTTTGACAGCCATATATATATATATATATATATATATATATATATATATATATATATATTACAGATAGGAAGGGAGAAGGAGAGAGAGAGAGAAACATCAATGATGAAACAGAAAATCATTGATCGGCTGCCTCCTGTACGACTCGTACTGGGGATCAAGCCCACTACCCAGGCATGTGCCTTTGACCAGAATCGAACCAGGGACCCTTTAGTCTATAGGCTGACGCTCTATCCACTGAGCCAAACTGTCCAGGACAGCACTCTACATTTTTTTTTATCTTCTGATGGCAATTATCACTTGTTTCTCAGCACAGTCAGAATATTTGACATTAGACCCAGAACATCTAAATGTCCTATGTTATAATCACCAATTACAAGTTTGAAAATCTTCAGGTACTAAGCTGGTGAAAAGTTTCAAGGGAGAAGGGGTATTTGTCCTTAAATATTTGAAGGAGTGCCATGTAGAGAACAGTGTTAAAGCAATTTATTTTTAGTGTGCCAGAAATGAATAATTCAATAAATATTTATTAAGTTCAAAGGCAGACAAGTGTTCTCAAAATACCTAATGACAAGTTCTAGAATAATGGCAGTAACAACATTTACATTACAGAGTGCTTACTATGTGTTGGGTAGTGTGACATGTTGTATGTGCAATAGAGTTAACTTCTCTAAGATGATTTCCTATTCCATAAAATAGGGCCAGTAATAGTCAGGTTCTGAAGTTATCATAAGAATCCATTAAGATAATAAAAGGAAAGTTATTAAGAGCATGTTAAGATCTATTAAACACTGGAAAAATGTAGTGATATTTTAGTAGCATCTCACTTAATTCTCATGCTAAGCCTATGAGGTAAGTAGCATTATATTCCCCATTTTACAGATGAGAAAACTAAGGCTAAAAGTATGTAGAAAGCAACTGAGCCCATTTTTGAGACTAGGTAATCTTTCTCCAAAGACTATGTTCTTCTCTACTACAATGCTTCTTTAGGATAACCTAGCCCAGCATCTACTTGGAACTACTTGGAACATCCCCAGAGAGAGTTACATAATAAGTTCTAAACTTATTTTTAGGGGTTTATAATTTAAATAAATACATTAGTAGCCTATAAAGTTTAACAACAGTATTCACAATGGTTAACTCAATAGCAGTTGATTTGGATGAAATTAAATGATTCAATATAGCATATCAATAAAGTCAGTTCTTATGAGGGTTGATCTATTACTTCTCAAAAAGGAAAATAAAAGATATTAGATTCACATTAAACATTCATTACAAAAATGCTGAATTAATAAACACATTTGTCATCTAGTAATTCAGAATCCTATGTATAGATAAAAATAAATGAAAAAAAATAAAGCAAATCCCAGAAGAATAAGCTTTAATTCTAATAGAAACATTTATATAGATCAATATGCAACAAATATATAGGCCTTTAAGAATGCACAGTTGGGTTAAAGAAAAAACTGAATCTAACAACTCAAATATTAATTTTGCTCAACAGAAGGTATACTTACAGTCTCCTCAGATATAGGACTATGTTTTGCTGGATATTTAGTATTTTTGTTAATCTTGCACTTACTTCTTATATACAAAAGTTTAACAATAGCCAGAATTACTCACTCACTGATTAAATATCCCAAAATCATCTAATTATAAAAGGACAAACCTAAAACTCAAATATTACCCTCAAGGTGAAGGGATTAAGCAAAAAAAAAAAACAAAACAAAAAAAAACACACACACACAAAACCCCCATACATATAACACAAAGACACACACAACAGAGTGGCGATAGCTAAAAGGAAGTGGGGTGGGGAGTAGGAAGAGGTGGGCAAAGAAGGGGACAATGGGGATGGAAATAAACTTTACTTGGGGTGATGGGGACATGGTGCAGTGTGCAGACAATGTTTTATTGAGTTGTACACTGAAACTGTATGATTTTGTGAATCAATGTCACCCCAATAAATTCAATTAATTTTTAAAAATGCTACATTCAATTTCACATAGTATTGAGTTCACCCCTTCAACTTTTAACAAGCACAAATATTGGCCAAAGGAGTTATGATAACTACGAATGATTTAGAAAACATAAAAAATTATTCTTGATATCTTAAACATATAAAAACTGTTAAACCAGCGGTATAATCAAATTATTATGCAGTAGGGCTCGGATAAAAAGGCCTAAGATAAAAGGCCTCTTTGTTTTTTAAAAATACAGTGCACAAACTATTCTGACCAGGTGGTTTGATAACCACCTGCAAATACACATAATCAGCAAGGAGTGGTTTTTTATTATGGTCTTTGATCAGGGTCTCTAACCCTTCAAATAATAGTCCAGCTAATATACCAAACGCAACCTCACCCTTTAAAAACATATGGGTGGTGTCATTTTCATTATATAAAATCATTGTTTGGAGTTTGAATAATATCATTATGTTTGCAAGTGACTTGTGCAATTAAAACATTTATATTTAAAAATATAGCTAATCCTTTACAACCACCATGAGCAAATCTGTAACTCAGAGTGAGAGAAAAAGAGAATCATATTTTGAGTTTTTAAAATAACTTGCCATTTATTTTTAGAAATAATTATTTTATTAGTACTTAAATACCAGAAATGGCAAGTTATAAATCAACTTTCCAACAACCATCATAATACAATTAATTGGAGTTGTATTGTTTCAATAAACTAGGACAGGCATCCTCAAACTACAGCCCGCGGGCCACATGAGGGTGTTTTTGCCGTTTTGTTTTTTTACTTCAAAATAAGATATGTGCAGTGTGCACAGGAATTTGTTCATAGTTTTTTTTAAACTATAGTCCGGCCCTCCAATGGTCTGAAGGACAGTGAACTGGCCCCCTGTTTAAAAAGTTTGATGACCCCTGAACTAGGAAAACAATTTAGGATATGTCCAATACTACATATATTTACATATTTTTATGTTACCTTTGCTCAAGTCTGGCTGATTTTCATTGACAATAACATTTCTGAAAGTAAAAGATGGTGACACATTCTCATAAGGTTCAACATAAAGGGAGAGGGTTTTGCTCGCTATCCTAATGCAATTTGAACTTACTTCACTAGCAGTTGCAAAGTAGATTAACCATGTTTCTTCATGTCATTGCTGTATAGATTTAAACAAGAGAATGCAGGATGTGTTTCTTTGGCCTTTTACTGTGGTTGAAAATAATTTGGAGTCAGAATCTGCACATATTGGGCATATACAGTATATAAATACTAGTAGTCTTTGAAAGAGATCTATGATTCTTACAATAATGCAACCAAACAATCAACATGATCTTGCTTCTGTATAAATACCTTCAATCTGATTAGCCAGAGGTCATTGTGGCAGTCATGTAAACTAGTAAAAGGGTGTTAGTTTCCAGTTTGCAATATGTATTAAGATCCATGAGGAAACATGATGCTTTCTCTACTCATAACAGTCGCACTAACCTCCTCAACCCTGCTCCATTCTCCCTGCTCCACTCTCCTTTTCCACTTGCTAACTCTTCATCTTTAGGTCTCAGCTCAGCCATTATTTCCCTGAGGAATACCACCATGACACTGTTGTGTTTTTTTAATCTTTATTATTAAGAGTATTTTCCCCCTTATTACCTCCCTTCACTTAGTCACCCCCTCCCCATTCCAGGCCTTCATGGCCCTATTGTCTGTGTCCATAGGCAATGCATATATGTATTTAAGTTCTTTGATTAATTTCTTTTTTTTTTCTATTCACAACATAGAAATTTTTATTGCAAATGAGATGAAAAATTATGCAACCAAAAATTTCAGGAAAAAATGTTAAAGAAATGAGAATACAAACGTCTGTTTGTTGTAGATTCCATAATGATTGGGGCATGAAGTATGATTTTATTTATAACCTTAACTATTTTCTTTTTTTAAATTTCTTTATAGATTAAGGTATCACATATTTGTCCTCATTCCCCCATTCCCATCCCAAACCCCTCCCCACGCATGCCCCCACTCTCCTGTTGTCCGTGTCCACTGGTTAGGCTTATATGCATGCATACAAGTCCTTTGGCTGATCTCTCCCCCTTTCCCCCACCCTCCCCTACCTTCCCTCTGAGGTTTGACAGTCTGATCGATGCTTCCCTGTCTCTGGGTCTGATTTTGTTCATCAGTTTATGTTGTTCATTATTTCCCCTAGATGAGTGAGATCATGTGATACAAGAACTACATTTATAAGAACCGAAAATAAGACAAGCAATAATGGTTATGCTGAGAGGCAAATGAATCAGTCTGTAGTGAGTTTCTTTCTGGGCCAACAGTTCTTTTGAGTCCCAATTTCAATGTCAAACAGTTTCTTATGTGTACATGTCAGCAATGATATTTCAGTTCTGAATGGTGGACAAATGGTGGTAATGCCTACCCTCTCTGATTTGGTCCTGGGCAACCTGCAGCGACGCACAGCTGCTGACTGCTAGCATGGCGAGGCATCGTCAGCGTCTTCCATCTCTGGACTGTTTCTCTTCTGTCTTCATGGCTGGAGCAGTCCTGTCAATTCCTCTCTGTTGCAGGAATTCACATGGTTTTGGAGTTGTTTTCTGAAAATATACAAACATATTCTCAACCAAAAGTTAATAAAGGAATATTTTCTATAAATTTGACTTGCGATCCTTTTTCATTTTTTGCCCAAACGATTTTCCTTTGGCTTGTTTTGACACCATGTGTGTTTTTCATGGGTGTCTTGCTGTTAGCATTACAAATGAAAGTTAATTTTCTAAAGTAAAAATTTTCTAGATGTAATTTACTTACAGGATATTTTTCCTTACATGATATTCTTCTACTATCCCCCTTTTTTTGATTTAAATATTAGGAGGCTTTTGGAAATTTTATAATGTAGTCTTGATAGCTTTTAAATTTTAATTTTTTGCACTAAAATATGACTGCTTTAGGTTCATTACATGTTATGCAATTTTACCATGAGATGAACTACCAATAACAATTTTAGTTAACACTTTAGGAACAACTTTTTGTCCAGTACAATTAATTTTTCTATAATATTTGCTTATTTCAATTAGCCAACTTAAATTAGTCTGAAAACTTGACTACTATTTTACTGTCAAATTTAATACTCTAACAACAATCTTATTTTACCCTGTAAATATTAGTGGAAAGGATTATTTGCCTTCTTGAGTAGGCCCTGAGCATTCCTGATACTAGGCTGGATTTAGATATCAAAAACCCACTTCCCCACACCATGGGTCCAAGACAACTCAAACAAGTCTTGTTGCAGTGAGAGGGCAGCTGCTGTCGGCCAAGTCTCTATGTGTTACCTGGGTCCCGATTTGAGTTGGGCATGGCAAGTGAAGCAGCCATGGGGGCAGGAGACCTCCCTCAGAAGGGGTGAGGGTTCAGGCCCCTGCAAAGTTGGGGGGTGAGGGTCTGTGCCCCACTTCTGTTGACCCCCAAGTTCTCTCCTGATGGCCCCTCTGCGACTGTGCCTGTCTTAGGTTGTTCCTCCCCTGAGGAATCTTATCCGTCTCTGGCTAACCAGCCATCCTCTGGGCCAAGCAGAGTGATGTGAGGTTCAGTTCTGTCTCCTTGGTAGCCTATGCCCCCGTGGCCTCCATGCCCAGCAGCTGCCTTGGGATCCCCTCACCTGCTGGCGGGACCCCAGCACTGATCACATATCTTGTGGAACCCAGGTTTCTTCTCCAGGGAGGGCCCAGCTCACACCATTGGGCGAGAGACAGATCCATGGTCCAGCCACCACGAGGCTTCAACCTCGGCATGAACAGAAAGCTCAGGCAACAGCTATGGGCAATTGGATTGTGAGAAGAGGGTTCCTCCCTCTTGGCCAAAAGGGCAAGAGGGGCCAATATAGAATGCTCAGGTGCCTTCCAAGGGGGCCCTCTACACAGTGGAAGGGATTAAATCTTTTCATGTCCTTTTTAAATTGATGCCAGACATTCAAAGAATTAGTTTGTGAGTTTGTTTGGGATAATTGTACATTATGCTGTTGAAATTCTAAAATATCAAGAGATGTGTTACCTTTGTCTCCAAGCACCAAAAAGATGATTTTTTATTGATTCCCAAGGGTTCGAGGTACTATTATAGGTAATGGGGGTAATACAAATCTGGGAAAAATTATAATGACATTGTAGAATAATATCAAGTAAGGATATTTTTTGCTCTAGGCCATGGCAATTCCATTTCAAACTGGCTGTCTTTGATTAATTTTTTCCCACTCCCACTCCACCCTTCCGTCTGAAATGTGTCAGTATGTTCCATGTTTCCATGCCTCTGGTTCTATCTTATTTCTCAATTTATTTTGTTCATCAGATTCCACATATAAGTGACATCATATGATATTTGCCTTTTCTGACTGGTTTATTTTGCTTAGCATGATACTCTCCAGGTCCCACCTTGCTGTTTCAAAGGGCAAGAGATCTTTTTTATAGCTGCATAGTATTCCATTGTGCAAAGATATCATGGCTTCTTTATCCACTCATGTGCTGATGGGCACTTGGGCTGTTTCCAGATCTTTCAATAAACTAGGAAAGCATAGGTGTGAATTATTCTTTCTAATTGGTGTTTTGGGATTCTTAGATTATATTCCTAGAAGTAAAATCATCGAGTCAAAAGCAGTTCCATTTTTAATTTTTTGAGGAAACTCCATACTGTTTTCCATAGTGACTGCACCAGTCTGCATTCCCACCAGCAATGTACTAGGGTTCCCTTTTCCCCACATCTTCACCAGCACTTGTTTGTTGATTTGTTGATGGTAGCTATTCTGGCAGGTATGAGGTGATCCCTCATTGTAGTTTTAATTTGCATCTCCCTGATGTTTGGTGACATTAAGCATTTTTCATATGTCTATTGTATCTGTATGTCCTCTTTGAAGAAGTGTCTATTCAGGTCCTTTGGCCATATTTCAATTGGACTTTTACTGCCACTTTTAACTGCTATTCTAGCCTCTAATTTTTCATTATTCAATGCATCATCAAACTGATATCTAATTTGAATCCTAAAGCAAAATCCAATGATATCACTTTTGGGTTGAAGACTTGTGACGGTTCCCACTGTCCCAAGTACGGAATATAGATAGAAAATAATGTATTCCATTCAGTAGACATTTTTAGAGAATCTTCTTTGTTCTAGGGAATGGAGTGTTCCTAAAATTCCCAGCTCCAATTCATTTCTTTTTTTTCTTATGACCTCCTATTGTACTTCGTTGATAATAAAACTTATTTTGGCCTATATATCTCTGCTGTTTTATATTGCTTCTTAATGACTTTAGAGAATGCCCTATTAGTTCAAGAAGATGAACTTCATTAGAATACATCTATATCACTATAGAATACAGTGTAGGCCTTTTCACTCAGCAGGTGCTTAGTATTTAGCTTTTAAATGAATTAGCTTATTTCCTGCATCATTTCACAAATACATGAGACAACTCCTGGTGTTTATGAAATGACTCCATTTGATTGTCTTCATAAAATTCCAAAGTTTCTTTATCACTTGCGAGTGATTACATTGTCATTACAACTCCTCTTAGAAATGTAGAGTGGCCCTTATCACTCTGAATAGCTGGCAATGACATTTATAAAGGACAGATGTTTATTACCTGGGGCCTATGGAAATGTGCATGCATTTAGGTCTGTGCATTTCCAAGGTGTGTAACTCCTTCTCTAGTAAAAGTTAAGGAATACGGTGAAAGAATAAGAAAGACACCAAGGGGAAAAAAAAAATAGTTCCACTGTCAGTAAAACCCAGAGCTTTGTACCTAGTAGTAAAATTTTTTTTTATTGTGTCAATAATTTATAGTAAATGTCCCGAAATGCTCCATGTCCTCAGATCAAAACCAAATTGATTGTAGGAGGCAGAGACAGAAGGTGAATGAGGTTATGGATTTGATAGCATAAGTTGCTGCATCCTTAGGATCAGAGTGTGGCCTTTTCCTATTTTGTCAGTCACTGGCACTGCGCAGGAGTAGGCTAAGTGAATACAAAGGAAGAAAAGAGTTTTCACAAATAATCATACTTAAAAGCAACACTAGGTTTTTGTAAAACCAGGCTTTACTAGGAGAGAATGTGTATTTTATTAATATTAGCAGTAGTAGTAAAAATGAGTTGGCTTTAAAATCCATAGCTTCTAGAAAAAAGACCACTTGCATATATGTTAGTAAAATATAAAAATCCATAACTGTAGTCCTACCATACCTGGCAAGTTTGGTGACCTACACACAGACTAAGATTAGGGGAGAGACAATATTTTTTTTTCCTAATCTTTAAGAAAACAGTAAAATACATTATTGAAATCAGATCTGCTTTGTTGACTCTTTTGAAGAAACAAAGATAGGTGTGTTTTAGAATTTCTAGACAAAGACCAGTCCTGATCTGGCCCGTTGGTCTGGAATTGATCCCGCAAGTCTAGAGATAAGGATGTTGATCTCAGATTCAACAGGTTCCAGCCCTAATCCTGCTAAATTCTGACCCTGCCCCTCCTCTCCTATCACCAACACCTGGGTAAGGCAAATTTATGAGTCTCTACCACAATGAAGGCAAGTAGAGTGAGGAGGTTTTGGCTAAGAGATAGAGGTATTAGGATAGAATTATGAAGAACTATTTTGGGGAGAAAACTTGTGGATGTTCTAAGAATTTATAAACAGAATCTGCTACCCTAGTCAATATCCTATCTCACTTACTCGAACCTTACACAGTCTTTGGAAATGATGTTAATAATGAATAAGCATGATATGTCCAGATGAGTTACAGGAGTAAATTGTGTGAAAGGGAAGTCCCCCCAAATTGCATTTGTTTCTAAAACCACGTTTCTATCATGACCCCCAACTCATGCTTACACAGCTGCAACAAAGATTTAAGAAGACAATCCTATCTAATAAAAGAGTAATATGCAAATTGACCATCACTCCAACACACAAGATGGCTGCCCTCATGTGGTCAAAGATGGCTGCCCCCATGTGGACACAAGATGGCCGCTACAAGATGGCCAGCAGGGGAGGGCAGTTGGGAGGGACCAAGCCTGCAAGGGAGGGCAGTTGGGGGCAATCAAGCCTGCAGGGGAGGGCAGTTAGGGGTGACCAGGCCGGCAGAGGAGGGAAGTTGGGGGCGACTGGGCCTGCAGGGAAGGGCAGTTGGGGGGGACTCAGGCTTGCAGGGGAGAGCAGTTGGAGGGGGACCAGGCCTTCAGGGGAGGGCAGTTAGGCGTGACCAGGCTTGTAGGGGAGGGCAGTTAGGGGCAATCAGGCTGGCAGGGGAGCAGTTAGGCATCAATCAGGCTGGCAGGGGAGTGGTTAGGGGGTGATTAGGCTGGCAGGCAGAAGCTGTTAGGGGCAATCAGGCAGGCCAGCAGGTGAGCAGTTGGGAGCCAGTAATATTGGATTGTGAGAGGGATGTCCGACTGTCCTACTGGGATCGGGCCTAAAAGGGCAGTGGGACATCCCTCGAGGGGTCCCAGATTGGAGTGGGTGCAGGCTGGGCTGAGGGACACCCACCCCCCGTGCATGAATTTTGTGCACCGGGCCTCTAGTCTACTATATGACAGAAGCCTGAGAAACAAAGATATCTTTGGCTAAGTCATGTAATGCCCAGAGTGGGTCCAACAGACTAAAAATATTAAGATTCCATTAGTTTTAAATAACCCTTGTATGTTATGTGCATTTTTACCTGAATTGTAATGTGTAATCTTTAGAACCAACCTGTGAGATAGCCAATATCATCTTCAATTTACAAATTAGAAAACTAGCTCAGGTATAGTCACTGGCTCAAGACCTGCACATTTCCATAGGCTCCAGGTAAGAGCAGAGCTTCAGTTTATAGACGTAGTTCACCTTCTGGGCTACTGGGGTTCTCTGGAGCAGAGAAGGTCACTGTATTAGTTTACTAAGGTTACCATTACAAAAGTTCACAGACTGGGTGGCTTAAACTATAGACATTTATTTTCTCACAGTTCAGGAGGCTAGACGTTCGAGGTGTCAGCATGGTGGATTTTTTCCTGAAGCCTCTTTCTTTAGCCTGCAGACAGTTGTCTCCTTCCGGAGTCATCACATTGTCTCCCTTCATATTGGATTAGGGACCACCCTAATGACTTCATTTAACTTAAGTCCCACTCTGAGTTAAGGACTTCAACTTATGAATTTGGTGGAGGGGAAACACAATTCAGCTAACAATCATTAATCTCAAAATGATAGTTTCATCCACTTAATACATACAGACCATGTATTTTATAATCAAAAGCAAACATGAATATTTTATAGCTTCAAGTAGAACAATATTTAGTCATTTCAAACTTTACACTTAAAAAAAAAATTGTTTTCCTGATTGGGAGCAGAAATAGGTGACAGAGGACTCGGGATTTTTGTTCCATTAAAGTCATCTTTGTCAAGAACTTTTTGAGCGTACAAAACTAGGCCTCAGGTATAATTCCATGCTGATATAAACCTAGCAGTTGTAAATAGTTCACTCACCAAAACAAAAAATAATAATAATTAGAGATCAATCTCCAAACTCTGCTTATAAATTTGCTTCTTCTTATGACTTAATGTAACATCCCATGAGTCTTTCCCAATATCAAAAGTGCTGGCTCAGATTTTCAAAACCACAGAAGTTAAGTGAAATGTTTAGCAGAGGAGGCAGTTGGGGTTCAAGAGTCTATAGATCTTGAATTAGTTGGTTAACAACTTGACTGGAAATTCTGTGCTTTGAAGGAAATCAGAAGATTAGACTCTTCACATATCCAGAGAAACACTGAGGGAAACCAAGGGATGCTATATGCACTGGGACAATCAGAAGGTTAATTGGCAGAATTCTAAAGAATTGGAAATTTTCGCTTCTGAAATAGTCTGCTGGGAACAATGGAATGATAAATAACTTCGGAGCTCACATTTAGGAAGATATCTATTAATTCCTTTGTTCCCAACCAATTCTGGTTTTTATTTATTAAAAATGTCCTGATTATAGGATTTTATACTTAATGTACTACTCTTTCAGTTACTCTAGCACTTTGTGATCACCAGAGATTGCCCAATATTTTTGAAAGAATAAAATTAAATCACTATTCTTTAAAATTCAAGAATTATTTCTCCAGAAAGTTTCACAAAGAAATGATACTGTGTCAAAAACAGATAAATAGAAATTGCTGTCCATATAAAAAGAACCTCAACTTTTTCTTCTTTATTTGCTGAAAAGAATAAGGCCCCACTAAACCTAAAGGTGTCCTCTGGGGATGTTAAAATACTCCACATTTACTTGCCATGTAGATTCATGTACTTGAGAATAGGGAAGGCCAGGCACATAAAACACAGTTGTAAAATGAATGCTATTTAAACAAATAAAAATCAAACGAATGAAATGCATTTAAACAGATTTCATTTTATTCAAGTATATCTTAAGGAAATAATCATACCTTTTTGTTCCCTACCCTAATCGTCCCCAGACATACCATCTGACCATCCCAGTCTACACCTACCTTGCCCCAAACCCAGCCATTTTCAATACAGAGATAACCAATGACCGACTGGATCACGATAGGAGATGAGAAGATAGAGGAATATAATATGTACCATTAGGGCTCTGGTGGCGGAGAAGGGGTATAAGAAAGGGTCTGTACAAAAAAGTATTGGAGATCAAGAAACATTAGAAACAGAACTGATATGTGTCTCTTTGATTTCTTCTTTCCTTTCTATTCCTCCCACCATCAAACGATTTCTATCTTACACGAGACACTGTCTATTCGGAGGAGTTCACAGGCTTGGAAGAGACAGTCAAGTAAGCAAATATAATGATCTCATGAGTTTCATTATTCGGAGTCTGCAGCTCTCATCCAAGGGCGCCCGCAGGTTTTAGGAGCCCAGCAAAGCCCACGTGGGCAGCTCTCTCCCGGGCGGACCCGCCTCGGGCTCCGGGCGCCGCTCTGCCCCCTGCCGGCCGGCGGCGGGACTGCTCGGGGGCGCGCGGCACGCCGGCCGCCGCGGGAGACTCCGGGCATGGCGCGGGTGCTGATCGTGGGCGCCGGGCTGACCGGGAGCCTGTGCGCGGCGCTGCTGCGGAGGGAGGCGGCCTGTCCCGTCCACCTGGCCGTGTGGGACAAGGCTGGCGACTCAGGTGGGTCGTCTCCTGGCCGGACCGCGGGAAAAGACGCCGCACGGACGCCGGCCTCTGGGGTGGCGCGGGCCCCACGGGGGAAAAGCCCCGAAGAAAATGGGGCTCCTCGGGGGGGCCCCAGCGGGGCGGGCCTGCGCCGCGACACGTGATTGGAGACTTCCGCCGCCGGGAACGGCCGGGCGCCGGGCGAGGGTGGGGCGCCACCGGCCAGGCAGGCGGCGACGAGGGCCGGGCTGCCAGGCGGGGCCAGGCCGGAGCCCCTGGGCCTTCCGCCGCCGCTGATACGCAGACGCCCATCAGGGGCGGTGGGTGCCCTTGCAGCTCTGCCCAGATCCTGAGGATCCCGGGGTGCCCGCGGGCCCAGACTCTAGGGGAGATCTCAGTGTTCAAAATCCGGTTATTCTCCCGAGTCCTGCCTGAAAGAGGGAAAGCCGGCGTTGATGGATTCCTTCTCACGTTTCATTCATTCATGTTATGCATTCATCCACGTTAGCCACTGTATGCACCGCACGTGTCCTTTCAAAAAATATCTCACAGTCAGTGGCCAAATGGTCTCCTAACTACTTGCTGCCAATATTGGATGACAAAACGTTCAACTGAAAAAAAAAAAAAAAAAAAGGAAAAATAATGTTCTCTACAACAGCTGTCATGGAATCCATGCGGGGGGACAGGGGGTGAATAGCTTTCATTGGTTCATTGTAAGGCAGTGAGGAGCATTCCAAGGTTCACGCTAATGTAATGCCCAGTGTTCAGAATCCCCAAAAACCCCCCAGGAAGGAGCCAAGACCCGCTGTAACTGCAAGAGAACCTTTATTCGTGCTAGCACGAGCTCTCATCTCCAGCGATCACCGGGGAAAAAGAGAACCTCTCGCCAGAACAAAGGCTTTAAAGGGGGTCTCAAGTAGTGGGCAGGGAGAGTGTTTATGACCCCCATGATTGGTCAGGGGTAGGGTGAGGGGTCCAGTTACACAGGGGCACACTGGGCAGCTTGCCTAAAGTGGACTGAGTCCACCTCTTTACATTCCTATTGGTAGGTACATGCAACTGATACATTCTTGCAGTCTACAGGGAGGGGCAGCACGGTAATTTGGCTCTATCAGCTAACGCAGAGACCTTTCCCTGTGGGTGAATTCAAGGGGGAAGAATGACCACCACCAGCAGCCCCCACCATCCGCAGAGCACCGTGGACCTGGGCGCCCAGTACATCACGCGCACCCCCCACTATGCCAGCAAGCACCAAAGGTGAGCTCCTCCAGGGGTGGGATGTGCCCTTTGATGTGAAAAAACACAAACCAGCCCCGTTTCTGACAGCCTTAAACTCTGCTTCTTGCAGTCTAGTGACATTGTTATGCTATTATCGTTTTCATGGTATTAGCCGTGAAAGGCTAACCTAAGAAAAGTGGGAAAACTGCTAACACATGCCTCCTAGTGTCCTTGGGGGAGATCAGACGAGATGTTCCATGGGACACAGCAAGGGCTCGTGAATATGAATTTACTAGGTTGGTGTGGAGGGAGAGGACAAGCTGGCCGGGATGGAAGCCAGTCGTAACCAATTGAAAACTGGTGTACGGAATGCCTTTCTGTTCGTCTTTACCGACGTGATTTTCTGAAAGGGACAAGAAAGTAGGCCTTTGCTTAATGTCAGCAAAAGATTTATGGCTTCTCAAGACATTTCCGTTCTTCAACTTGAATGGCCAATGTTATTAACGCAAAACATGTTGAGTTGACCATAGGACAACATCTGATTATTATTTAGTATTATCATCGCTTAAGAATTCTTGCAAGAGAATACGGTATGATAGAGCTGATTATAGAATACCATTCTGTAATATATGTTGATTTATTTCAGTTTTTATGACGAACTGCTAGCTCATGGCATTTTGAAGCCTCTGACCTCTCCTATTGAAGGAACGGTGATGAAAGCAGGAGACTGTAACTTTGTGGCACCTCAAGGAGTTTCTTCAATTATTAAGCATTACTTGAAAGAATCAGGTGGGATTAGGATTTTTCTCTGCCTTCCTTTAAAATTAGCACTCTAAAACAAAATTATACACATAATCAGATATTAATACTTCAAAGAAAGTTATAAAGTAGATGTTCTCTTATTCACCACTCAATAGCTAGTTTTCTTCCGCTAAAGTAACCACTAATAGTTTCCAAGGTGTGCTTCCAGAGAAATGTTTATACAGCTATCACTCTTACCTGGCTGTCTCTATTTTCTATTCATACATGTTTATATTTATTTTTTTTAAAAATACACATGGGATTTTTTTACATAAGCCGTTCTATACCATGTTTGGTCTATGTTTATAGTAAATCTATCTATCTATCTATCTATTCTTTCTCTCTCAAGCAGTACATTTAGTTAGACATTGTTCACATCTCTTCAGGTGTCATCTGATCAGTTCTGAACTGCTGTTCCCTAAAACCTATTTGTAGGAAATTATAGTAGGAAAATGAATTTAGATTTTCTCTTTAATATGGAGGAAGGCAGGGGATTAAATTAAATAAATACATAACAGAAACACAATAGCTTTTATAAAATGTTTAAACCTTCTTAATATTCTGATATGTTTATTGCTATCTGACTATTTTTAAAAAAATTTATTAAATATTATGTGCTGGGTAAACAGTGGTAAATAAGAGACGTGGTTCCTGCCTTTGTTAATGTAGAGTGAGGTAGAGAGGAAAGACATTAAATTAATTACGTACACACACAAAGACATAATAAGTGCTAAGAAGGAGTGAGAGCATTGTAAGGGAGTGTATAATAGGAAGGCCTAATCTAATGTGAGTTTCAGAGGAGTGGGGGAGGGGGGTGAGACATGTCTGAGAAAGCGTCACTGAGGATCTAATGTCTTCATGGGTACCCCAAAGGTAAGCAAGAGTGAACTAGGCCCAGAGCTGATGGTGATAATGGCATGCAGTGGACACATGAGTTGGAACTATTCTAATGAAGGAGCAAGTTGGTGCATTCGAGGAACTAAAAAGTCATGATGACTCGAGAGTAGTGAATGAGGGAGAAAGTGATAAGAGATCAAGTTCAAGACTAAGACAGGGGCCAGATCGTACGGGGCTTTGTAAACAATGTTAAACGTTTTATACTTTATCTTATGTGCAGTGGGAAGCCATCGAAGAATATTACACAAGAGACAGACATGGTCAGGTTTACTAAGCTCAGAAGTAACTCTCGAGAGGTTTTATGTAATTCTCTGTTTTAAAATGAGAGTTTCCGGAGCCCAGAGATTTTAATACGTGGTCCTTTGGAAAGGTAGTAATTACTTTAATAAGGAAAAGCTACTTTCCCAGAAACTTCACTCCTAGTCGTAGGAAAGGAGAACTTGCTGGTTTGTAAGAATGGTTATACTATCACCCCTACCTCTTGGGATAGATACTCCTTTTGGGGTGATTTTGCCAGTTGTGTTGGATTTGGGTCTGTCATCTACGCCAAGGGTTCTCACACTTTAGTGTGCATTATTAAGCCTGTGTGTGTGTGTGTGTGTGGGGGGTGTTTAATATAGACTGCTGGGCCTGACCCCCAGAGATTCTGACTTAATAGGTGTGGGTTGGGGCCTGAGAATGTATATTTCTAACAAGTTCCCAAGTGCAGAACACTTTGGGGCCATCGGGATACAGGTGCAAGGCTGGATATGCAGAATGGTCTTCAGTTCCATTACGCACACGTATATTCACCAGCACCAGTAACAAAGTATGCTCCTGTCAAAGGGAATATTATGTGAAGACACAACTGAATAAAATATAAAGTCCATTGACTTCATTGAGGTCAGGCAGGACCAGGACCAGAGCGAGGCTAGCAAGTTGGGGGTGAGAGATCCTCAATAAACAGAACGGATTGAAATGGAGCTGCTCTGGTTGGCGTAAAGGAGATGATGGTTGTTGAGTTGAAAGCTCCGGCTTTTGGGCCTTCCTAAGCAGGGCCTTAGAGAAACCTCCAGGCCAGCTGAAGTACTGTTTATAAGCCCTTGCTCCAACTTTTGAACAGAATGGTGCTAATTTGCATTTGCTTTAAAAATTTGAGTTTTTACTACATTGCAGCATTATTTAAGGGACAGTGAAAGATGTAAAGGTATATGAGATCTGGAGACCTGACATGGAGAAGCCTAGAAGATTCTGGGTAGATAAGACATACCTAGAGCAAACAGAAATTTTGAATGAGTGGTAAAAGCAGTGATGATCAAAGGATGTTTTAGATGAGAAGGATCACCTTGAGCTGGAAAAGCTACAAAAAGGAAGTTTCATGGCTAAGGTTGGACTTAAGCAGGACATTTCTTGGCTGGTAACATGAGGTTTCCCTTTCAGTGTGCTTTTTTTCTCATTTCATTTTTCACATCTTTCCTTTCTATTCCTGAGGCTGAAAAAAAGTGAATTTGTTTTTAAATCTAAATTTTCTGAAAACTGGAATGTGAAGTGAATGCTAGTGTACCAAAGAGACTTACCGATTTAATTATATTTTATCTTTCAGTTTCTGATTCATAATTCATTCTCTTAAACCTGTGATTTTCAACCAGTGTGCCACAAGATTTTTTTTAAAACATGCAATTCCTGACTGTTTAGTCAGGGGCACTGACCTCTTTTCCCTTAGATTGTCAAATAAAGAAATGACAATAGCCAACACAACAATAGCCATCTTATGTGAATGAATCAAAATTATACCTGTAATTTTTCTTTTTTCAGATTGGTAAAAATATTTTTTTCTGGTGTGCTACAAAATTTCAGTAATTAGTGCATGAGATGAAAAAGGTTGAAAATCACCATTTTAGCCCGAGCCGGTTTGGCTCAGTGGACAGAGCATTGGCCTGCGAACTGAAGGGTCCCAGGTTCAATTCTGGTCACAGGCACATGCCCAGGTTGCGGGTTTGATCCCCAGCAGGGGGTGTGTAGGAGGCAGCCGATCAATAATTCTCTCTAATCATTGATTTTTCTATCTCTTTCTCCTTCTCCCTTCCTCTCTGAAATAAATAAGAATATATGTTTTTTTAAAAAGAAAATCACCATCTTAAATAAATATTGATTAAACACTAGTATGTGCCAAGTACTATACTATATATGCTATATATTAAAACAAAACAGACTTAATTACTGACTAAAAGGGAAGAAAATATTAATCATATAATTACTCTAATAATTATTAAAATACCTTTGTGACAAGTGCAAAGAAGGAACATGCAATGAGAGGATATTCTAGATTGTATTTCTCTTAATTCTTCTTAATGAAGATAATTGTTCCATTGATGAGTACTTGGATTTCTCATACAGAGACCTTTTTTAGGTTTAATAGAGAACAATAATTCCTTTAATAGGGAGTTGTGCTCTTTCTTGCTCTTATTAGAGAGAAGAATTAACACCTTTACTAAAATATATACTTTCTCTACAATGATAATGAGCTCAAAGTCAGAGGGATGCAGCTTTAAATTATGGTATGCCATTTCTGAATCTGTTTCCTTATCTGTGAAATTAATTGGTATGTATATTCAGTGCTTGGCACAGTCTTGACATATAGTAGGTGCTTAATGAAAAATAGCTATGGTTACTATCCTTATTAATTGTAATAGTATTTCCCACCCCACACACACTCAGAATAGACATTGATAGGCAATTCCCCCTGAATGAGATGGAGAGGAATCCCCCCTAAATGAGAAAGAAAGTAAAGAAAGGGGACCCCAGGGGCTGTAGAGGACAAACTGCACCATTTTATTCACCTGAATGGATCCAATTGGCAACCCTTCTCTCCCCATTTATTCGTATGGAAAACTCTGCTTATGTGAACATGATTTTGCTCTTGGAACAGGTGCTGATATCTATTTCAGACAATGCGTGACCCAGATCAACCTGAGAAATGGCAAGTGGGAAGTCTCCAAGGAAACGGGCTCCCCTGAGCAGTTTGACATTGTCGTGCTCACGATGCCGGTTCCTCAGATTCTGCTGCTTCAAGGTGACATCGTGAACTGTGAGTCTCAGCCTGTGCTGTTTACTTCAGGGAATGGGATTTTTATTTTTATTTTTTTCGTGAAAGAGCAAGAATTCAGCGTAACTCTCTTAGCAAAGGGTATAGTATGGATCCTACGGATTGGCATGTTTTATATACTGATACAACGGCCTGGTTCACTGTATTGGTCTTGGTCAAACTAAAACACACAACGGAATTTTTCTTAACCAGTTAAGAGTCGAACGCTTTTCTTATTGCTCCTGCCTCTAAGAAGTAAATCGTTTTGATGGGTGCTCGGTAGTTCGGCCTGCAAGAAGAGCGACCTCTTCGTGAGCCCCGAGAAAAGGGGGTTTTTCTGACACAAGCATTGAGGATGTGAACCCCTGGCGAGCCTCATCGCGGATTGCTCTGGAGGAAGAGCCTCGTGCTCCTCCCTGCTTGGGATTTGTTGGTTCACCTTTTACCTAGCTTCTCCCCTCTTTTCTAAAAAACAGCTTTAAGGTATAATTCACAAACCATACAATTCATTCATTTTTTAAAATGTACATTTCAATGCTACTTAATATATTCACCAATATATGCAATCATTCCCATCCTCCATTTTGGACCATTTTAATCATCCCCCAACAGAAACCCCATATCCTAAAGCTATCACCTGTGTCCCTCCATCCCCATCCCTACCCCTAACCCTAAACAAGCTGCCATCTACTTTCTGTCTCCATAGGTTTCCCCATTGCGCCCTAGGTTCTTAAGGAATGCTTTCCTATGGTTCGCTTTGCCTCCACACCTCTGTCAGGTTTCACTAATTTTCCTCCTTTCATTTTGTCTAATTGAGCCTGACACATCAAAGCCACTGACTTCTAGAGGACACCCCATCTTGCCTTGAACCCATGAGTTAAAATAAGGCAGAGCCTGGCGCTGGTGGGCAAGGTCTTGGGTCGTGTGGGAATGGCTGTGGATATTGATGTGCCTGGAGCTTTTGACTTGTTGCATGATTAAAGTTGACATTGAAGTTGATTGAGGAATGGCCTTTTATGCCACTATTAGAAAGGAAACTGGTATTAAATATAATTTATAGATCAGAGATTTAGAACTGTAATAGAAATTGTTCTCCGAGGAAGAAAATTGCTGCTTATTGCATCTTGAAAGTAATTTGCTGTTCCTTAAATATCAATTCCACCACTCAGTAACAATACAGCTTCTTTTCTAGTACAGTGTGAGGTAATAATATAGAAGGGATTGAAATATTTATTATGTAGCCATAGGCAAATTAGAACACTAATTTCAAAGATCTCTGTCATGAGTCTACTTCTAGTCTGTTGCCAAAGTCACTTTAAAGTAGGATAATTTATTGCCATGGAGTCTGTAATAACTGGATTGATTTCAAGACTGTTAAATAACATACTGCAACTTTTTTCTAAAAAAGTTATTGGTCAGTGTATTCAGTTGTGCTATAAATTACATATTCCAATTTTTTTAAAATTCTCATCGAGGACATTTTTATTGATTTTTTTTAAAAGAGAGAGGTGAAGAAAGAGAGAGAGATCAATGTGAGAGAAACATTGATCAATTGCCTCTCCCACTCACCCCAACCTGGGGTTGAACCCGAACCCTATTTATGTGCCCTGACCAGGAGTCGAACGAACCCACAACCTTTTGGTGTACAGGACAACACTCCTATCAACTGAGCCACACTGACCAGGGCTACATATTCCAACTTTTAAAAACTACGTAGCCTTGTATCTGAAGAGAGATCCTTCAACATTGCACTTTGAAAGTATTCATCAATATTTATATTAGTGACATATAAAACATAACATCTGAGATATGTTTAAGGGTCTTCCAAAGATAATTTTATTTAGATTATATATATATATATATATATTTATATAGATTATATATATATATATTTTGAGTACTTCAACTGTATTGGGCTGAGAGATATCTTAATCCTCCTATTCGTATTGTATTTCTTTATATCTTTCTGGGGTTTGGGGAGCAATTTTTACTTTATGATTTTTGATATGATTTTATTTTATTCATAATATATCTGCATTACATTTGTCTGGTACATCCTTTTTACTTTTAGCCTTTCAGAGATACTTTATTTTGGAGGCACCTTTATTTGTTCATCTTTGAGTCTAGTAATTTCATAAAGATATATAACAGTTTTGTGTCACTTTTGCAGGGGCATGTTATTCCATTTTTTACTTGAAAATTCAGCTTTCCCTTTATTTTCAGCTAAGTTTTCTTCTAATACTTGAGGAATTATTTCTGGTCCATTTATTATGATCTCAGAATATCTTTAAAAATATAAAGTATCTCCTTCCCATATCTGCTATTTTGTCTCAACTCATTTTCATCTTTGGTCTTTGCATTATTTTTTAACTATTTTTTAAAATATATTTTATTGATTTTTTTACAGAGAGGGATAGAGAGTTAGAAACATCGATGAGAGAGAAACATCGATCAGCTGCCTCCTGCACACCTCCTACTGGGGATGTGCCCGCAACCAAGGTACATGCCCTTGACTGGAATCGAACCTGGGACCCTTCAGTCCGCAGGCCGACGCTCTATCCACTGAGCCAAACCGGTTAGGGCTTAACTTTCTTTTTCTAGCCTTCTCTCCATGTTACCCATGTAGTTTTCAAGTGTTCCTTTTGTTCCCTTCCTTGAGATACTGTTTCAAAGAGGTCTTATAATTGTTCACTGTTTTCAGGTCATTGCCTGAGTGTTTGTTGAACTATTCTGCTTTGTGGCAAAATTTTTTTAATATATATTTCTTATCAGTTCATTTGTTAGGTTCTGTTAGGTTGTTTCTTTCTCCATTTCTCTGCATAGGTCCCTCTCTAATCATTAGTCATCTTTAATTGGAGCTATTTCTGTCAATTTTGTGAAGAATACTGTTGTCCGGAAGGGCAGACATTCAGTTAAAGTATGTTGCCTCAGAACACTGTCTGTATACATTTTATAAATATTTACGTGTGGACGATTGAATGCTAGTGATCATTAATATGATAATATATTTATTAATATGAAAGATTTCAAAAAAGTTTAACTTAAAAATAAAAAAGATGCATCTATATTTTTCAATCAACCAAAACAGTTTGACAGAAACATTTTTACATTGGTTATTGCTTAAAGATGATTTTTAGATTCTTTACATTTTTTGAATAGTCATAACTTTAAAAATGAGGATAGTTTAGTCTTACTATTAAAAAGGATAATGCTGACAACATCTGAAAAAATCTATCATGCTGAAAAAGAAATATATTTTTTTCCTCTTTTCTTTTTTAGTGGAGGAATAAGATGGAATATGTAGACTCTTTATGATGAAAAGTTTAAGCATGACTGACTTGGTACATTTGTTTGATGGGAAGGGTTTTTGGGGTGCTGTATTGTCTCAATTAGAATTGGACCCCATGCAAATCATTCTGTGTTTACTTCCTTGTTATGAAATAACCCAATCTGCGAGTAACCCCTTAACAGAATGTCCTAACAATTCTGACACAATACCTGTGGGTCTAAAACAAAGTGGTTAAAAACATATGCTTTCTCTTTATAAGTTTCAATCATGACCTCAGTATGAGGAATGAGCTAATCTCTTTTCTCTGTGTTTGTGGAGAACATTAAATCTCTTGAGTATTAAACATTTTCAGTTTCTATGAAGAGACATTCATTTACAAAGCCATATATTGCCCTCTAGTGGATATCGCTATATATTGCAGTTCCTGTCTGAATTTTTACTAGAGAGGACGATGAAGATAACTGAAATATCAAATATATATAAAACTATCACTATAATATAATTCACAAAATCCCATATTATTACAGGGACACAAATGTAGGCCCATTCTAATTAACTAATTTACACAAAAATTGTTCAGTATCATTTTTCTTCTAATATTATGTATTTTTCTATTTCAATTGTATTTTATAATTAATATAGTTTATTGATGAAAAATTTGAAAGTAAAAGTAAAATAAAATTTAGTCATAATTATAGCTTCATAGATATTAACCCAGTAAAATACGCATTTCTAGAGATTTTTAAAGGTAGAAATAAATTTTTTTTTCTGTTTTCAAACTTTATAATATTTTAGGAATATCTTTCCAATGTCATTGAATGTTCACGTGTGTCATGATTTTTACTACATAGTGCTCTATTCTTTGGCTCTACCTTGAAGTATTAAAGCAGTTAGTTAGATATTTTAGATTTCCCGTTTTATCAAGTATTGCTTTGACAGTGCAAAGCTGAAACAGATTTTCTTCCCTAAGCTCCTTTCCTTAGGGGAGGCTATTTTGCTATAGAATAGGGCCCTCTTGGTGGCTTTTGTTTTAATTTTTCTTAAATAATCTATGTTTTATTTATTTCTCTGTTCTGTAATCAGGTTTCATTAAAAATTCCTGCTGAAATATTGATTTGAATTACATTTAAAGTGTTAATTTAGGGAGATTTAATGTCTTTACAATAGTGCACCTTGCATCCAAGGAAATCAAACAGTTCTTCATTTATTTCGGTATTTTTATGTCCTTCAGTAAAATTTTGTAGCTTTTAATCTTAAGATCTTACATATTTCTTATTAGCCTTATTATGAAATCATTTAGGATATTTGTAGAGATTGTGAATAATGTCCCTTTTGTTATCTTATGTTTACTTAGATGTTTCCAGAGAATACCACCCAGCTGAGTTTCTAAACCCAACATGGATAGTCTGTTTCTTTTGATAGGGGAATTCAACCTATTTATTGCAAAAACTACTATCTTTCTTCAACCTTTCCATTGATGTCTATTATTTATTTTACTTTATTTTTCTCCCACTTTTTTACATTTTCTTCTATTTGCCAACTTTATCAAGTATCACAACCTTAATTAATTAATGACTTAATTCACTGTGTAAGGTGTGTCTTTTGTGGTAGGATATAAAAATAAAGTACATGAAAACAGGAACTAGCCCTGACTTACCTGTCCCTATTTTCTCAGGATTCCTTTGTGAGTGCCTCATGTATGGTAGGCCTTTGGTCTCCATTTACTGAATGAATGAATGAATGAATGAATGACACAATATGAAATACGTCTTGAAGGACAGGCAGAAGAAAAGGAAGAGGAAAAAGGATCCTAGCAAAAAAATTAGGAATAGAAATGCTTGTTTTATATTGTGGGGACTGAAAATAGACTGTCTGGGAGGAAAGGTTTTGTGGTGGGGAATTTGGAGAAAAAAAAAGCTGGAAATGTGGATTTGGGGCAGACTGTGTTGAGCCTTGAATGTGAACATCTGTTGAGCAAACATCAAAGGTCCTAATTCATCAGAAATACTGAATCTACCTTTTAAACCTGGCTGGATACATTGAGATGGTAAAGAACTACCTAATTGGTTTGGGAGGAAGAAAACACTTGCAGGACTTGGGGGAGGGAACATTGTTAAAAGGTTTTTAATCTTAACATATGCACTATCCTTAGACACTTAGAACTTCAGTAAGCTATACCACAAAAATGCATAATCTTATAACTTATTGCATACTACAGGATATAATGATAGCATATTGTTCATAATAAGCACTTTCAACCTCCTTTCTACAACTTCTAGAATCTCTCATCATCACTGATGGAAAAATGAGAACCAATTCTTTTTACTAAAATAAGTTTAAATTCTTCATTGTTCCTTGACATTTGCTGAAAATGTTTATTAAAAGCACAAGAAACAAAAGTCTTCTCTTCATCAAGTAACATGCTTCATTGCTTTTTTCCAGAAGCCCATCGCCGTCGGAGGGGAAATAATTCACTTTTTAAACTTCTTCAGATATTAGCTGCTGTGTGGGGCTGACTGCAAGCTTATGAGCTGAGAGTCGGTTCTGCTTCATCTGCCATTCTTCCTCTAATTGCCTGAGAGGCAACCCAAGCTAGTGTTTGTCTCCCTACCACCCTCCAGAAACGCAGGCGTCAGAGGGAAATGGAGGAGACTCACGCCCATCTTGGAGGTTAGAGTGACCTGGCTCTACTGTCACTTGTGCTTACTACCCACTCTAGGTCCCGGCAGGACAGAGGCACTTTCCCTGCTTGTGTCCCTCTGGGGAACTGTGTTGGGAAAAAAAAAGAAGTAAGAGGGATAACCAGAGGATGATGATGAGAACCAGTATCAAAGAACATGTTGGGAATACTTATTAAGCGCTTTATCTACATTGCATCATTTATTCTTCTCAACCACCTTCCAAGAAGTATTTCATCCCCATTTCATAGAAGAGGAAAGTGAGAAGCAGAGAAATTAAATTAACTTGTCTGAGGTCACATAGCTCTTGAATGGCAGATCTGGGAATCCAGATCTTCTCCAAGATCTAGTAACTGGGGCAGTGTACCTTTTTAAAAATATATATATATTTTTATTGATTTCAGAGAGGAAGGGAGAGGGAGGGAGAGATAGAAACATCAGTGATGAGAGAGAATCACTGATTGACTGCCTCCTGCACGTGCCACACTGGAGATCAAGCCCGCAACCTGGGCATGTGTCCTGACTGGGAATCAAACCATGACCTGGTTCATAGGTAGACACTCAACCACTGAGCCATGCCAGCTGGGCGTGGGGCAGTGTACCTTTTGGTGCCATACCCAGCACAAATGTGTGCGATCTCCCCATACTTGATATAAATGCATCGGTGATGTCGCTATTTTTACTTTTTTGTTCTTGTACACATGCTGCCAATAGATACATGTTTGACACTAGGCTTCCAGGTTGTACCTAAAACAGAAAGTCCTTTCTTAATGCTGCCTTCAGAACTTATAATTTTATTTTTCATTCAGAGTTCTTTGATACCAGAGGCTTTAAAAAGAAATGTCAGAACTAGAGATGGGGTGAGATGAAAGAACAGAGAACTATAATTTATTGAATTGCGTCATTATCACCAACTGAGTCACCAACTGAATTCAATTTAGCTTCTTCCCATCTGAGCTGGCAAAGACACTTTAAAGAGAGAAGAGATTTGAGAACTAAGAATTTTTGTTCTCTGGCACAAGTCTCTGAAGATTCAAATGAAATGTGCCAAACACAAATAAGAAAGTATTACCACAATCAAATTCTAATGTTAAAGTAGAGGGTTTTTTTTTAAACTTTATTTTTATTGTTGACACTATTACAGATGTCCTCATTTTCCTATCTTTTGCCCACCCCCATCCAGCCCCCGCCCCCTCTTCCCTCTGGCCATCACCACACTGTTGTTTGTGTCCATTGATTATGCATATATGTTCTTTGGCGAACTCCTTTACCTTCTTTCATTCAGACTCCCTTTCCTCCTAAAGTAGGGAATTTTAAATATTAAGATTAAAAGAGAGGAAGGGAGGGATTAAGGAATACCACCATTCTGCATTGGACAAGCTTTTTTCTAAATTTGTTTCTTTTTTCACAAATGTACCTCATTTGAGAAGTTTCTTATTCTATTGCATCAGATGAATGAGACATGGCTATATGCTGACCAGACATTCTGATCAGTCATCATTCTTCTGAAGTACCGTTTCCAGAGTCTGACATTTTCTCATTCTAACTTGAATATTTGCTTCTAGAAAAGAATGAGAGACTCTAAAAAGAGTATTTGAGTAGCTAGCACAAAACATTCTATGTTTAACAATGTAGAAGTCTCTTTTAGTTTTGAAGAAGCTATTTAAATGTTGGTCTCCTAAAATTTCTTCCATGAATTAGCCCCCTCAAAATCACTATACCCAAAGCAGAGTTTCCTTTCCATTTCTGTGACTTGTTAGATTTTTTTTTTTTTGCATCTTATAATTTTACTTGCCATCGGCATATGAAAGCATGACATTTTATTCCAAGAAGAGAAATTAAAATCCAGTTTCATTTTTTAAAAATGGTAATATTAATCTTTTATTTGGATGTTTAACTCTCTCTCTCTCTCTCTCTCTCTCGAGAGAGAGAGAGAGAGAGAGAGAGAATCTACTATGTGCTCAAAATTGTTCTGGGCACCCTGAATACAGCAGTGAACCAAACAATAAAAGCTCCACAGAGCTCCTTTTCCAGTGGCAGGAGGAGAAATAAGGAAATACCGATGTGAAATGATAGAAAGTGTTGATAAAGAAAAGGAAGCAAGATGGGACTAAAAAGTGAATGGACGTAATTTTGTATATAGTGTGAGCAGGTCTGTGACAAAATGTTTTGAGCAGCAGAGACCTGAAGGTAGTGAAAGTGTGAGCCATAGAATATCTGGAGCAATATCTAAGCAGTAGTGACCATGCTCTAAAAATTTCTGAAATTCTGAACACTGCCTACTCATTCATTCATTCATTCAGTAACTCAACAAGCCTTTTCTCAGCATCTCCGCTCTAATCAAGTACAGGAAGGACAAAACTGAACGTAACACGATTTCCCCCTTGAAGTACATTACAGGCATCTGGATGTTACACTGCTTTAGAGTATCTTAAGATATACCCAGACTCACATATTTAAAGATCATGGTTCCTATGTGGCACCGCATAGAATTAGCTGACAAAGAGAGCATGTTAGGAAATCTGTAAAATAAAAAAATGCAAACACAGTAGTAAATACATTTCATAAAAAGCCTCCCTGGTTGAGTTTCTGCTCTTTTACTGGAAAACGGTGTGCTTACAGAGACTGCTTTGCCATGACTACATCTGGGTGCTCTACAGAATCTGAATGAGAAATTATTAATTCTCAAGAATTACGAATTCTCAAGATGGTTATGCGCTTCTCTTTTACAAGACCAGTTGCTGTTAAAGAGCTAATAGCTTCATCAATCCGCCTGTGACTCATCCCTTCTGCTGAGTCCCGGCCTGGTGCCCACAGGCTGCAGGTCGCACAGACGAACAGCATGGGGCAGTGTTTAAATGCTGTTCTGAAAACCAGTGCCACGGTCCTCAGACAGTTTAGAGCACTTCTCTGCAATCATTGCAGATGCATCCCGGGATTATATTTTTCTTTTATATTGCTATGTGTCATGCTTTGTTTACCAAACAGAATGTCGAAAATGAATAGGCAGTTTTCTGGCATACTTCTTTGTAGATAAATGGTCAGAATGAACTCTGTTGCTTAAGGAAAGCATAAACACAATTTAGTCATTGGATGTGGCTGTATGTACGTTGTTGCTGTGGGGAATTTTGGTTTGGCTAAAGTGCTATTTTCTTTGAAAATTCTGATACACCAAAGTTCTCTTTGTTTTCATAATAGCCCCACTCCACCCACCAAAAAAAAAAGCAAGCTATCAAATTACTGAGGTTTCACTTGCATAAATGCAGTTGCACATATCTAACATAATTGTGAATTTATTTTGCCAAGTCTTTAAATTATAAATACTATTTGAATAAAGGAGAACAAGCTTTTGATTCATTTTTACAACTTTCATAGAGGATTTTCTCTCATGTAGACTTTTTCCCCCCCATAGAGCACATACAGCCAAGTGCATTTTAAGCCATCCCCAAAATACGTGTGTGTGTGATCATGTTCATCGTCCTTCACATTTTAAGGTAATGCCACTAACAGTGATTGAAGTCTTTATATAATAATATAACGTGGAAAAGCTCTATGAATGCAGTAGTCATTATCACTGAGTAGATGTATAAAACCTGTAACTATTGTCCTTACGCATGAACATTCTCACTACTCTCCTATCTTTTGTATGTAATGTCATCACAAAGACTGCTTTGAGAGAATGTGATTCCTTATTGCCTGCCTTGCCAATTGCATTTTAATTACTTATACTACATATACGTCTACTGAGCCCTTACTGTATTCTAGGGTATTGTCCCAGATTCTGAGTTCACATAGGTTAATGAGCCCTGGTCCCAGTTCTTAAGGAGCTCATAGTGGGAAGATTTGTCTGTTGCACTTCTCTTCTAGTTGCTTCTGAAATTCGTTGTTGTTATACCATTAGGCTTTAGGGTAACTTCTGGTTATTTCTTCTGCCCTTCATGCTAGTCCGGGCTCCACGGCTTGTTGCCTCTGTGACCTTGGGCACATTATGTAACCTCTCTGACTCCCTGAGTCCTCTTCTGCACAATTGAGGTGATGATTCCTACCTCATCATGGTATTTGGGGAGATTAAATAATATAACTTATTAAAACACCTAGTAAATTGCTGGCATATGATCAGTGGCCAATGAAGGAAGCTGCTGTCGCTGCTATTTAATTTGTATTTGTTACATGTCTGGTACTTATTGCTAAGGTTTAGTTCCCTATCATTGCCTTGCTGTTATACATTCTTCAAACACATGACCAGTTAGGAATTTGGAACTAGAGTAAATAGCAATAGCTTCAGTTTATGAGCATCTTTTATAGTCTCGGTATTTTACGTGCCTTGTCAACAATCCTTAAAACAACCATGTATTGTATTATCCCTACTATATAAGGGAAGACCAGGGAGATAAAAATTACTTTCTGTGAAACTACCTACTAAAAGAATCAACATACTGACTCCAAAGTCTGTCATTTTTTTAATTCCACACATTCGCCGGTGTATTCTAATTCTCAGTGCTTTATCTTTTTTTTTTTTTAAATGAGTGTGTATTATGATCACAAACAGTAGAAGTTTTCATTTGAGCACAAACTCAAATACTCTAATTGGGATGTCTGATGATGTCATTAACAAGCTAAGATATAGAGATCTGCACTTTTATAAATAAATGTGATTTTTAGTCTATGGATAGCCAAAGTTCCCCAAATAGTTCTCAGGTCTTGCCATTTGCAGCAGTTTATTTTTCTGTATCAACTGAAAGAAGAATTGTTTTTAAGGGGGGTGTGGTGAGTGCTTTCTTTCTTTGGACTTTTGGAAGTATTTTAGAAATTTTGATAAAAGTTTATCACTTTGATTTTTAGTAAAAGGTTTGCTGATATTTTGACTTTTTTTAAATCATGAGTAGTAAACTTTGAAAATCTGTGCTTGCTTCAGTATACTATTTCTGTGTCTTTATTTTGTACTTCTTGGTGCTTGAAGACATCAGGCATAAAGAGGTGATACAATTAAGAATATGGCCCAGCTGGTGTGGCTCAGTGGTTGAGTATCAACTTACAAACCAGGAGGTCACAGTTCGATTCTGGCCAGGGCACATGCCTAAACCAGGAGGGGTGTGTAGGAGGCAGCCAGTCAATGTTTCCCTTTCATCATTGATGTTTCTATCTCCTATCCCTCTTCCTTCCTCTCTCATCCTCTCTCTAAAATCAATAAAAATATATTTAAAAAAGAAGAAGATGGACAGCTGACCCATGTGGCTCAACTGCTCAGCCACTGCCAATGTAACAAGAATTTCTGATTTGAGAAAAAAGGAACTTTGGGTGTCTACTTTCTATGGAAAAACTGAACAAACTATTAAATTAAATTAGAATAGTTACAATTCTATATAGAATTCTCATTATCAGCTTTTAAATGGTTACCTTGGGCACATGCCAGTGTAGCTGGACTTTATTTTCCAACTCTGTACAATGAGAGCATGGAAATCTAGATCTCTAAGATCCCTTCTCATTCTAAAATCCAACCTAAAAGGATTCTCTTAAAAGGCTTGTTTGTCTATAAGAAAGGCAGATGTGTATAATTGCTGTTTGAAATGTGAGTTATTTGAACATGAGTTCATAGGTTAAAGATGTCAGAAAGTGTGTTTATAAAATGTTAATGTGGGTGAATGAGAGAGAAATATTTTATTGTTGTTTACAAACCACCTTGGTTATCAAGCTTGCACCTATAATGAACACATTGGATTTGGGGGTGGGAGAAAGAAAGAAAGAAAGAAAGAAAGAAAGAAAGAAAGAAAGAAAGAAAGAAAGAAAGAAAGAAGGAAGGAAGGAAGGAAGGAAGGAAGGAAGGAAGGAAGGAAGGAAGGAAGGAAGGAAGGAAGGAAGGAAGGAGAAAGAAAGAAAGAAAGAAAGAAAGAAAGAAAGAAAGAAAGAAAGAAAGAAAGAAAGAAAGAAAGAAAGAAAGAAAAAGAAAGAAAGAAAGAAAGAAAGAAAGAAAGGAAGGAAGGAAGAAAGGAAGAAAGGAAGAAAGGAAGAAAGGAAGAAAGGAAGAAAGGAAGAAAGAAAGAAAGAAAGAAAGAGAAAGGTTCATATTCAAACCAAGATTTAATAGTTGTGTTTTCTTAAATAGTGTTTACTTTGTCTCTTTCATCCATTAAACTTGAGTTCCTTGAGTCTTTTCTATTTCTACCACCTTACACTGTCCCAAGTAATATTTTTGAATGAATGAATTATTAATTGAATGACAAAATCCCCTGTGTACTTGATTACATTATGAGAAATTATAAGACTTCTTCAACTTGCACTCTTTTTAGCCTCAACTATCTTATCACCTGCTATCCACCTACATTATGTTGAAGAGGGGAAAAATCAGTTAACAAAGGGAAAAACATTTTCACTGAACTCTCATTAAAGAAAAGCAAATTACTGTCTTTTTTATGTCTAGCTGAATGACTTCTGAAGTTTTACAAACATAAATGGTTTTTATTTCTATGAAGCAGTTCCATTAGCACAGTAAAACCACTAAATGAAATATAGCAGAAACTTGTGTAGGACTTTGCTCCCATTTGCAGATGAGATGTGATTGTAAAAGCAAAGTTCAGACGGGTGCAATTGCTGGCTTTGAAAATGAAAAGGGGCTACACCAGGAATGTGGGCAGCCTTTAGAAACTGGGAAAGGCAATGAACAGATTCTTCTCTACAGCCTCCAGAAGGAAAACAGCCCACAGACACCCAGATTTTACCCCCATAGACCTACTTTGTACTTCTCACCTCCATAACTGTAGATACTACATTGTGTTATTTTAAGCCACTATGTTTATGATTATTTGTTACAGCAGCCAGAGAAAACTAATATACCCAGTAATTAGTTTCATTAACAATAATGTTTTTAATGAAACTTGCTTATAACTCATCTAAAAATGATAATCATATTGAACATTATAACCATTTCTAATGGGATACTCTATGGAGGAATTGTGAGGAATTTGCCTCTCCTCTCTTAAAAATAATCCCAGTTGACTGCTTTCTCTGATAGTTTGAAAGCACCTTTACATCCTACAGTTTTGCTGAGTCAAGTACTGATAGCCTAATGAGCTCTAAGGAACTTTTGAGCAATTCACTTGGAAATGAGTAGGAACTTACTGAGGCATAGATCTTTTAATGAGGTCATTCTCTTTACTTTATAGTGAAAAGGGTTTGGCCCTACACAGATTATTTATATCCTACCCATAACTGGAAAAGCCAAAATTGCTTTGAAGTTTCAAAATGCTGATATTTGAAAATGTATTTATTTTAACCAAGATAGACTCTAGTTTATCTGCAATTAGTTTTGCTTAGCATGTTCCAAGGATGTGTCTGTTAGTAAATTCTGTAAAACCCTACTCATTATTTGAAAGAAAATGTGCTTTGCAAATTCATAAAGTTCAAGGTAGTATCCCAGTGCTAACATGCACATGCCAAGACTGGCAGATGGAAGCACTTTCATAACTACTTCCACAGGAGCACAGTGACCATGGAGGTGGAGTATGTTCTTTAGTGCTATCATAAATCAGTGTGAAGAGAGGGAAAACAATTTAAAAGTAAACAGAAAAGGGAAGTCTTGAACTAAGGACATGATATCTCTGAAGATTATCTCGAGGGGTTGACATACCCTTTAGGGCCATTGTTTCAAAATAATGAAATGAAAAAACTCACATTTCTCCTCAACCTTTCATTTCCAACACACTAATACACATAGATACATACCATAAATTTAATCCGATAAGCATTTATTGGGACCCTGTCATTGGTATACCATAATCCTTCCATGATTCTTTTCTTGTCATCTAATCTAATAATAGACAAATATGCAAATTGACCGCACCTTCGCTACACCTAAGCCACGCCCACCAGCCAATCAGGCCGAGTATGCAAATTACCCCAACAAAGATGGTGGCTAATTTGCATATCAAGACAGCATGGAAAGAAGCCAAGAGCTTCAGAAGGGAGTAAAGCTTCGAAGAAGCAAGCAAGCCGGGGGGGAGGAGAAGGGAGGAGCGAAGTCAGGGCAGGAAAAGCGAAGGGGAAAGCAGGCGGGCTGGTGGAGAAGGCAGGGTGGGTGACAAGGGCGGAGTGGAGACGGGGCCGGGGGCGAACGGAAAAGCAGGCGGGCTGGAGGAGAAGGCGGGGCGGACGACAAGGGCGGAGGGGAGGCAGGGAAGAGTGCAGCAGGAAATCCTATTGCAGGATTTTTCCTGCAATGGGAACGCTAGTTTACAATATAAATGACATTTATATTTGTTGTCTATTTTGGTTTCTTGAAGAACTTAATTTAGGATTTGAAAGTTCTTGTTGTCTTTGAAGCAATATTGGATTTTCTAACAGTTATTATCCAGAAATTTTATTTAGTCTGCTCAACAAAAAAGTTTATGGCTTGTTAAGAAAGATATTAACATTTCTTGCCTGGATAATATATACATTTTTAATCGTTGACATATGACATGGGTTACATTTTAAAATTTCTATTTATCCCTAACATGAAGCCAATAATCAACTATTTAAAACAATTTTATTATTAGAAGTTTCTTCAATTGTAGTGTTCATTGAATTTCTTGTTTCTTCTATGGAAGTAAAAAAGTGTCTACTTGCAATAGTCACAAAGGGCAAAACTTAATTCCCTTACTTAATTGCAATCAACATAAATTGGTGAACTCTGTCTTTAGTTTAATTGTTCAACGTTTTTAAAAGTCACCATTATTTATTTTATAATTTCATAGTTTATTTCTGGCTTAAGCAGGTAAAAAGATCAGCAAAGCATTTTTTCCTTTTATAAATACTTTAAAATGCTTTGAATAGGCAACAGTGCCAAAATACTCTTTTGCACTTAAAAATGACTTCACAATAAGATAGATATAAAAAGTGAATATCAAATATAATACTTGGAGAATTCTGTAGCTGTGCATTTTAGTTTTTATTCTTGATGTGGAAGTAATTACAGAATTATCATGTCATATTCTATATACTTTATAGTTACTTCTCAATGGCATTGTAGTTGACATGTATATATTTTTCTCAATAATAACCCTAAATTTAAGATACTTCATTTCATATACCCATACACATAATATTTTATTTAATAATTATTCATTGAATGACTGAATAGGTTCAAATTCTTGAAATACCCCAGAATGATCTTAGCTGCTATTTATTAGTGCTCCTGATAAAGAAAATATTTTTATTTAAAGTGGCCAATTAATTAAAGTGCATACATTGGATATTTTGTCTTGAAACAAGTCTCATCCTATCTAATAAAAGGGTAATATGCAAATTAACCAACACTCAGTCACAAAGATGGCGGCACCCATAGCAGCTGGGGCGCTGGATGCTGGTGGTGTCGCCCCCAGGCAACGAGCCCCAGCATCCTGCATGCCCCGGCCCACGGAGGGAGGGTAGGCGGGCCTCTGGCTAGAGACAGGCTGGGGCACGGAATGCTGGCGTCATTGCAGGCCAGGCTGAGGGACACCCCCTCCCCCAGTATTGTTTATAATTAGATATAGATGTAGATATCATGGTAGTAACTGACAAAAAAAAATGATGTTTTTTGACAAACTGAAGTTCCTGGGAACTAAACTGTCAGCTCTTTATCATAATAGCAGAATAATGATGAATTGTGCTATTGAATTTATATTGACTCTATATTGTTCCCTTTTTATTAAAGTCTTTCTCTGTTTACTTTGTTTAAGTTTTTGGTCAGCATCCTAGAAAAGTGAAGATAAAAGTTCAGGATAAGATATAGGGAACATCTTAGTGGTTTGCTACACTGAAAATACACATTATGTTGAGAAATGCCTGGGAAGCAGAGTTCAGAAAAACAGCTCTAGCTAAGAAGGGGGCCTTTACAGTAAGATAGGGCTGCAGCAAAGGGGCATTATCAGGCAAGTTGCTAATGGTAGGGACCCATTACCATTAAAGCAGAGGTATCCAGGGTAGCACACCCTGGAGTGTTACCATCCTTATCCAACAGCTGCCAAATGGCATTATCCCATGGCCCCAATGGGTCATAAGATTGGAATGTTAATTTTGTACTCTACACAGTACAAGCAGCATGCTGTCTTCCAACCATTTATTTAAAAAATCAAACTCAAAACAAAACTCTTTTATGTTCTTATATAAGAACATCTTTTCCCTAGAGATATTTTCCACCTAAATCATGAAGGAAGACTGAAAGTCACTGGTCATCTAAATACACTTAAGGAACTGAAGTTGTCTCCTACAGTGGCTGTATGTCATCCAGGGACCCATCTTGGTTTGCTATTTTGAAATCAAGTGATGCAGAGCATCTGTACTTGTCAGAGTTGCTTACCTATATGCTATACTGGACATTTTATATTATTTTTGGATTGTTAGAATAAAGAAGAACCCTGGAAAAGACTCTCATAAGTCAGACTTTTAGTTGCTAGCCAAATAATTAGACATACCTCACAAGGTTTTTCCCTATCCAAATTTCACCAGTGTTATTTTTTTATGGACTGATTATAGGAATAAATTGGGGAAAGGCAGGAGATCAGGGTTAAGCGACAGAGAAGATAAATTGCAGTTCTTCAAACTGGTAGAAATTGGAGGTAGAAAGAAATGAGGAAGGGTATACCAGAGTGCATTTATCTCTGCCACAGACCAGTCAGAAAGGATGAAAATATGCAGATACTTGTCCTTCCTTATTCCATTGGGCATTCTTAATGAGGCAAACAGGATATAGAGATTCCTATCTCCCTGAATAAAAAAGAGAAAGGGGAAACAGTAAGAATAGCTAACACTTAAATAGTGCTTACTATTGACCAGGTGCATATAAGCATATAAACATTTGTTTAAAACATATACAGATAAAAAGTGTTTAATTATATTAACTAATTTAATTCTAGCATCAATCCTAACATTCTTGTCCCCATTTACATGGTGAAACTGAAGTACAGAAAAGTTAAGTAACTTCCCAAAAATTACAGAGCTTGTGACTGAACCTGAGCAAGGATTCCTACCCAGGCTGCCAGGCTAGAGACCACACTGTATGTTATGCCTTGAATTGTTCAGACTTAACAGAAAATAAATATTTTGAATATAATATCCTCATAATCACATTATTGATATCCCATAACTTTATCCAATGGAAAGCAAAACTCGTATGGTGTCTCCAATAAAGCAAATAATATGTATTTTATTTGAGGGTTCAAATTCTTTTTGGTTATTCAGATTTCATATAATCATTAGGTCACTAAGACCTATTTTAGAAGCTCGTTCTCATATAGACTAGCTTGTTGGAACCCAGTGGTCAAAGATTACTTCTGTTGTCACTTTAATTCATTCAAAAACTTCACATGTGGTATGCTTTGCATTTTATTATAATTAATTTTAAAATATTTTATAAGGTATATAAAGTATTTTCGTGTAAATTTAGTACATTTTAACCAATTTTTTCTGTTAAATAAATGTCTTTGTGTATTTTAGGTTTGCTTTTCCACGGACATTTTTTCTAAACTTTTTCATCTCCTATGTGTCTTTTTTAACCAGGTGTAATTTCTTAAAAAGATGATTTTGATTGTACTAGACAACCAGTAGATAACCCATTGGTCCATCTAAATTGTAAAATCTATAACAAACAAACATAAAGTGTTGTTTAAGAAGTTTCAGAAGAAGATGGGGAACTCCTAGATAACCAATTTTAGAAGGTTTTTTATTTAATATTGAAATAAATTCACAGTAAGTTTTTTCATTTTTTCTCACTGTTATCATTGTCTGAACTTTCCACTTCGCAAGTGAGAAGAAAGAGATGTTGGGCAAAACCTAGGGTGGAAATAGTAGGAGCTGGGGATGAGAATGAGGAATGGCGTAGAGGATGGAGGGATGCTGGGGGTTGGGGGAAGGCTCCAGGTGATCAAATACCATGAGGAATTAGGCTAAAAGTATTGAGCTAACAGATTGTATAACAAGACATGAGGATAAAGGGAAAGGTTTGAGAGGTGGGAACGTACAGGTTGGGGTCAATTTAAATAAGTCCATTTCTTGTACAATCAGTTTAAAAAGATTCTCTACAGAGCTGTCCATGTCTCCATCTAGACATTACCTCAATTTGGTGGTAACTTTGCCCTCATCATTGTGTATTAGGAACGGCATGGTTTTATATCACTCAAGGGAGATATACTTGCGAGTCCTATGAGAGCCCAGAGCATTTTTATTATATTTTGTGATTACAGTTGGAGATGCTGTTTATCTTATTTCTTGTAAAACTCAGAGGGAAGCTTTCCAAGGGCTTTACTGCTCTTGGGTCTCTTTGTAATCAAATCTGCTTCTTCAGCAGTAATTTTAGCATCTATTATCGCTTGAGCCTCTGGCAGCCCGGCAGCCTCGCAGCTTTGACATCACTTGTGGTTTGCAGAACATCATGCAGTGCTGTCTAGTGCTCCCGATAATAGTTTCTAAATGCATAGCTGTTTTATGCTGCTTGAAATTGCCCCATCTCTTCCTAGCAATTGAATTTGGCAAGTTAATCATTTAACTTTTTCTACCCCATGTTTCAGTCCTTACTGCAAGATCATTGGTGTCACGCCAAGTAAGACTTCACAGTGACAGAAATAAGTTTGTGCTGGAACTGTGAATGTCACCCTCTCTGGAAGATGTACATATTGTCTTTTTAGATGAAGAAACAAAAGCAATTAAAAGTATATTTTTCTAAGTACACCTAATGAGTCCAAAACAGAACCAAAAAGGGAAATCTGTGCTCCTCACTCATGGTCACATGAGTGGTTCCCTGGGCTTCCTTCTCTTCTCACCAAAGCTCCTGTGCCTGCAGCACAGAGTAATCATACTTGAGTTCAGCCTCACACTTACATTCTCAGAGCTGATTCCAAGATATTAGGTTTAAAGACTCGGGGGGGGGGGGGGATGGTCAAGGAGGCCTACATTAATCTGATGGGCTAGCTCTCCATTCATTGCAACCTTGAATTTTGATATCATGGGGGATCCATGTTTAGTCAAGGCTTGTAATTCATTACAAACTCAGTGGAAAGAGACTCTAGCAGTAACATGAATTATCCCCTAAGAAAAATGTAAAGGTACCCCTCTCCTCCTTAACTCTGTATCCTCAGAAATGCCTCATCATTTCCTTGGAGTTGACTGTGCAAGGTTCCATTGATTCCCCATATCCTCACGTTCACCAGATAGGCACGCCAGCCACCAAGACTTCCTCCCCCATAAAGAATCTCCAAAGAAACATCAAAGACAAGAAGTCCTTGTTAGTACCATACATTGACTCAGAGTGGCACAACAAAGATATTTCTCCTTGCCTCGGGTCAATTTGACCCAGACCCAGATTTGACTAGAATATAGAGATATAAATTACAAGGCTAAAGAAGGAGCTGTTGTTAGGGTCACTTGTCTTCTCAAGCTAAAAAAAAAAAAAAGGTTAGGAATATTTTCTTTTACAAACAAAATCTTGCTGCCCTAATTTCCTAATTTCTGGTGCACGATAGTACAATGTGTTCTCAAGACTAATTCTTCCCTGGTGTGATTCCATCTTGCGCGTCTGTCCTGAGGCACAGACGTCCTTTATCTCTGTCTGCCTTCTCTCCCACTTAAGTGTGTGCCACCACCCCAGGGAAGATCCAATGGATGTGGACATGAGCCGTCCGAGGCCCCAGAACTATCTTTTTGGTTGTGAACTAAAGGCCAATGAAGATCATCACTTTAAGGTGGATAATGATGAAAATTAGCACCAATTATCTTTATGAACAGTCAGTTTAAGGGCTGGTGCAAAGGATGAATTGCACATTGTTGAAGCAGAGGCAAGGAATTATGAAGGCAGTCCAATGAAAGTAACTCTGGCAACTTTGAAAATGTCTGTACAACCAGTGGTTTCCTTTGGTGGCTTTGAAATAACACTAGCTGGAGTCTTATGGTTGAAGTGTGGTTCAGGGCCTGTACATATTAGTGGACAGCACTTAGTAGCTGTGGAGGAAGATGCAGAGTCAGAAGATGAAGAGGAGGAGGATGTGAAATCCCTAAGTATGTCTGGAAAGTGTTCTGCCCCTGGGGGTGGTAGGAAGATTCCACAGAAAAAGTAAAATTTGCTGCTGAAGTTAATGATGATGCCGATGATGACTTTGAGGATGAGGAAGCTGAAAAGCTCCAGTAAAGAAATCTGTACGAAATAGTGCAGCCAAAAAAGCACAAAAATCAAACCAGAATGGGAAAGACTCAAAACCATCAATGCCAAGATCAAATGGTCAAGAATCCTTAAAAAACAAAACAAAACAGGAAAAAATTCTTAAAATACCGAAAGGACCTGGTTTTGTAAAGGGCATTAAAACAAAATTGCAAACAAGTATAGAAGAAGCACATTGAAAATCCTGGGAACTACTGGTGAATTAAGCCCAAAGATGGGGAAAGAGGAAGAGGAGAGACAAATATAGTCCATACTGAATATCATCAACAGTCCAACTCAAGTTTTCTATTGTAATCTCAGACCCCTTCCCTGATTTTCCACTCACCCATGCCCCCTTCCAGGCTGAGGGCAATCTCACTGTTATCTCCTAAAGCATTTTTCTTTTGACTGCTGTGATTCAGGGAACTTTTCTTTCTACTTGTGCATTTGCCTCACCTCTTTGACCAGGTTTTAAACACCTTTGTATCTCCCTATCTGCTCAATAAATATTTGAATGAATCAAAAGAAATAAACAAAAAGACTAATTCTTGGAACAGTCTAGAAAGGTTCATGTGCTTCTCATTTTGTTGCTACTTGTTGAAGGCCAAAGGGGTTGAATGTGTCAGAAACAGTGGGTCACTTGCATGACATACTACATGCTAATAAGAAAGGATATGTGGGAATTCCAGGATATGTTTCATACTGTTTCAGCATTACATTTCAGACCATGGCCAAGTGTCTGTTTTCATTGAGAAAAGCCAGAATCGGCCAAAGTCAACATGAAGCAAAAGAATTGCATCGTGATGAAAAAGAGTTAAGACATGTACACAGACACGTTGTTCTTTTCCATTGTTATCTAAGTAGCCTTGTTTATTTTTCAAAAAAGTATTACATTTTTCATTGCCATTTAGAAAACTTTGAGTTAGAGAATTCAGTTTACATATTGATTTATGTTCCATTTTGAAGCTGTTCACAGTGTAAATATTTTCTCTATATAATAGAAATGCTCATATAGTTTTCACAGTTATCAGCCTTATCATGGAAGACAACTGATAGAAGTTGGCTTTTTTTTTATTATTATTAAAACAATATTTTAAAATTTTAATTTCAAGTGGCTTAAGAAAGGTAGTAAGGAGAGACCTGTAGTGAGTGACCACACTATCCAGAAATGTGATTCCTGATCATAGTGTGAGAGCAACCTGGAGTTCCCAAAACTCAACTTCTGATTAAGGGGAGCAAATTATTCAGCTTCTAGCAAATTACCATACACACTGCTTAATCTATGACACATGAGAAAACTACATGTGGTATGCCTATAAAATAATGAGACTTGGTTTTTAAGTTACTTAGATATAATTTATTTAAAATGTGTGTTGTCCTTGAGAGAGTTCCTCTGGAAATTCATACTTAGTCCACAGTTCTCAAATGGTTTTTGGAAACTTTTGGAAAGTTATTTTAAATAAAGTTTTGGCTAACTATTTTAAATAAAACTTGAACAAAATTTTAGGTTGTTTTTTTTTTTGGAAACTACCCAAGAGTGGATTTGGGTATTTGGAGCCACTCTGGAAAAATTCTTCAAATTGCTGCTGTAGTTACACATTCTTTTAGATACACACCTACTTCTCTAGCCATGGCCTAAATAATTTTGACTCTTCTAAAACTATTTTCTACATTCAAAAGAAAAAGTTTTGCTATCCTTGCAGATATTCAAAAGAATGAGCTGCAGTCTCTAAAAGCAATTCCGGAAGGGGACTTTTCAAAATGTTTATAATAATAGTAACAATTTTGGTATAACAGCATCACTTTTGAAATAGCACAATTGTCTCGATGTGTTAGTTCTTACATATTTGTTGAAAAATATAATACTTTATTGTCACATGTCTAATAGGTAGTAAATGCCTTATTACAGAAAATTTTCACTTCCTTGAACCTGAAAACAGTTGCTGTTCCAGGAGCCTCCATTATAGCTCATGAAGTGCTTGTCTTTGACTTTTGGAAAAATAGCGGATCTTACAATTTTTTAGGAGTTATGCTGCATAACCTAGCATAGTTGTTCCACAGGCATTTTTTAAAACTACATCTTATAATGGTAAAAGTGTGTTGTTACAAAGTAAGACTTCACAAAATAAGAAAACAAGGTTTTACATTTTGATCTATGTTTTGTTCATAGATGATGGTTAAAGTCTATTGACAGAATAAATGAATGTAAGTACTGAAAAATTAGATCATGAAAAACATTTGATACATTCCAATAGCTTGATGGGTATTTAAAAGTACAGATTTATTTTTGTAAACCTTTATCTTAAATTATTTAACTTCTGAATATATTACATTAACTCCAAAATTATGGACCTGATATTTAAAAAAGTATTAGATGTGTCCATGTTACAAAGCAAGTTAGATATCTACAGAGATGAATTTTTATAACACATATGCTGAATAACTTTTGTGGTTCCAAATGCTATACTAGATGCTGGAGAAAAATGTGTGGAAAAACAGATAGCATCCTCACTATATGGAGCTTATACTCTGGTGACTGTGGGGCTCTAGGGAGAATAGACCAAACTAGGAGTCTTCGTAGCAACTCTGTATTCTATGGAAAAGCTCTCATTCCTAAACTCTGGGTTCTTTTCTTTACATTGAAGTATGACAGATTTGGACTCATGGTCTCCATAGTCCTCTAAGATCAGAATTTATGCTGATTTTTAGAATTCTCCTTCGTTATCTTAATTGTTAAATCTTTCCTCCAAAATTCTTAGTATTTTCAATATGAAATATATATGAGTACTATGTATGAACGCATTTTGTAAATTGTAAAATCTTTTCACTCTGAGGTAGTGCTATTTATTCAAGAAGGCATTGAGTTATATCTATACAAAGTACAAGGTAGACTCGCCCGGTTACTTAGAAAATGAGGAAACTAATCAAAAGGTCCTTTTCTTCCCTCTCAAAATTTGGAAATGTTTTTGCCTGAATTAGCTGGTTAATTTATCAACGATTTACCTCACTTAGTTTTGTGGAAACGATGTCTAAATCCCTTGAAACTACAGTTCACGTTCACTATGGTTTAGAGCTATGTTTTCTGGCGGGCGCAGAATGTGTCACCCCATGAAATAGAGACTCTATTGTTTGTGGAAGCAGAGAACAAAATGAAGTCATATATCTGGAAGACATCCTATTTGGCCACCGACTTTTCGGGAGAATTAATTCCAAATAATTTTGAATGGCTAGTTAACCTCTTCTTAAACATTTCCAGCAGGGAGATGTCAGACCTTCCCTCAGTAACCTAAGTCAGGAGTCACGTACATTTTCTTAAGTAGATTTCTTCATGTGGAAATCTGGAAAAAGGAAATGACAATATAACGTCTAAGACTATCCCCTAGATCTTCCTCAATTTTCCTGTTGTTTTGCTTTTTTTAAATGCGTCAACCCATACTTAAGCCTTCTTAAGAATAAACTGCAACTAAACATGTTCAAACGTATTATTAAAAAAACATCAGATTTCACTATGACCATTTTCACTAGGAATGAAGAAGAATTTTATTATTTCTTTCCTTTTCTGCTTCCTTCACTCTTTTCTGGAAGCATCTCTATGGACAGTCATTGCAAGAGGTTTTGAGGAGAAATAAATTGTGATTGAATACAACCATGGCAGAAATGTCTCTTCTAAGGGTTAAGGAGGTCACATTGTTTGTTATATTTTTTGAAGTCTTAGAATACTTGTGGATTTTTATTCTGACGACAAAGAGCAGCTGTTTCTAGTCAACTCTTTTAAATAAAGTTCTTTCTTAGCACATCCATTTCAAAATCAGTGAACTTCTGGGCCCAGAGTCAATCTTCCCTATGTGTGTGCCAGACACTTTCATTGTTTGTGAGAGTCACAGGTTAATCTCCAAAGATAGATTTTTCTCCCAGTCAGAATCACATGTGAGTAAATAAAGGCCCCATCTGGTTCTCTGCATCTGAGACTTGTTTTGAAATCACATATAAATTCTTTATTTCCACACAATTGTGCTATATTAACTGTTTCTGAATATCAATTATGTTTTTCTGCTGCTGAAACTCTCAAGTGACTCAACAAGTACATCATTCTTTTCTTCTCCAAGTTCCCCCAGGGACCTTAGATTTGGAAAGAGTTCACTTATAAAGTTGTCATCATCAACACCATTTTTCCCTGTCCTTTAAAACAACTTTTTATTGAAATATAAAGAAAAGTGCACATATATTAAGTACACATCTTGATGAATTTTTACAAATTGAACATGCACCCATCTAACCAGCACTCGTCAAGAAATAAAAGACACGGCGCCCTGAGAATCCCCCTTGCACTCCCTTCTAGTCACTAACACTCCCATCCTTGACTTCTTCTAGTAGCTACTACCTTGACTTCTTTTTAAATATATTTTTATTGATTTCAGAGAGGAAGTGAGAGGAAGAGAGAGATAGGAACATCAATAATGAGAGAGAATCATTGATCAGCTGCCTCATGCACGCCCCACACTGGGGATCGAGCCCGCAACCCGGGCATGTGCCTTAACTGGGAACCGAACCATAACCTCCTGGTTCATAGGTTGATGCTCAACCACTGAGCCACGCTGGCCGGGCTTACCTTGACTTCTAATGGCATAGTTCTTTTTGTCTGTTTCTGTGCTTCATTTAAATTGAATCACACAGTATGAGCTCTTAAGTGCTTATCTTCTTTCACTTACTGTTTTTTTGTCGAATTATCTTATTGACATGTGTAGTTAAAACCATTTTTCTTATGGCTGTGTAATTTTATATTGTGTAGATACCACACACGAATCCATTTCACTGTCGATGGGCATTTGGGTAGTTTCTCAGTTGATGCTATAATGGATAGTGCTCTTATGTACATTTCCCTTGGTGAGCAAGTTGTATACATTCTTGGATGTGTACATAGGAGATCATCAACTTATTTTAATGTTTATTTCATTGATGAAAAACTTACATGAAAATTTCTGGTCAGCCTGATCAACCATAGTTGCCATATTGAGTTGATATAATTTTTTTCTAAATATAGCAACTTAACAGTTTGTTACCTAGACTGCCCTGCTATTTTCAGTCGAGCTAGTTTCATTTCTATTCTTTTCACTGCTTTCCTCTCATCCTGTATATCTACTTATATACATTGTACCCTTATGCTTACTCCTCCTTCTCTGCTTCAACCTCTATTTCCTGGAATGATAGAGTAATAATATGGTATTTATAGTAATAAATAACAGCAGCAGCCATTTATTCAGCACTTAACCATATCCAAAAAACACTGCTATGATTTTTAACTGCTATTTTGTTTAACTCTCACATAATTTTCATGTTATCCAAATATTGCTCCAATTGATCAATAATTTTTTATTGATTTAGAGAGAGAGAGAGAGAGAGAGAGAGAGAGAGAGAGAAACATCCATTTATTGTTCCACTTATTTATGCATTCATTGGTTGCTTCTTGTATGCGCCCTGACCGGGGATCAAACCTACAACCTTGGCAAATCGGGTTGATGCTTTAGCCAACTAAGCTACCCAGCCAGGGCTTGATCGATACTTTTAAATAATGAAATATTACAAATATATATATTAAAAAGAACCAAGAACAATATAGCTAGCATTAATGGGCCTAATTCTCAGATTTAATTTATTGTCTGCCATTTTTGCCTCAATTTTTTTCTGTCCCCAAGATTTAGGATTAGTTCACTTGCTCAAGTCACCGTACCATTAAGTGACAGAGCTGACAGCTGATATTTAACTTTTTATTACTGTCCCTGTAAACCCCCACTATCCTCCTCACACTTTATATTTATTTCCTTGCATAATTCTATCCTGTTTTTGCTCCTCTCTAAGAATACTAAACAATATTTATTCTTTCAGCCAACAGATATTTATGAGCCTTTTTTTAGGTTCCAGGAACTATGCTAATACTTTTCCAGGCCTCGTGTAATTTTTTCTACAGCCCCAGAAGGAGATATTGGCATTGACCTCAGTTGACAGAAGAGAAAACCACAGTTTAGAGCAGGGGTCCTCAAACTTTTTCAACAGGGGCCAGTTCACTGTCCCTCAGACTGTTGGAGGGCCGGACTATAGTTTAAAAAAAAACTATGAACAAAGTCCTATGCACACTGCACATATCTTATTTTGAAGTAAGAAAACAAAATGGCAAAAACACCCCCATGTGGCCTGCGGGCCGTAGTTTGAGGATGCCTGGTTTAGAGGTTAAATCACTTGTTTAGTACTATTGTAGTTCTATTAGGCACCCAAGCTAGTATCCATCTCAGATGTGTCTAACTCTAAAGTCAATGCTTTTAATAACCTCTCAAAATCGTGTTCATTGGAGAAAGAATGTTATTTCTGTCATTGTAGTTAGTGTGAAATGCCAGCTGGGTGTGAGCCCCTCTTCCAAGTTTCTGCCATCTCCTGTTTTACAAAGGAGGGTGTTAATGTCCAGAGCATCTGTATGACCAGTCCTGGGCCACATAGCTGCTCAGGGGAGCCAGGGCATCATGACATCTTGTCCAGGCTTCTCTCTTACATAATGCTGCAGGTCTCCAGTTTAAGGAAGTAAGTGTGTGGACAGGTCCATGAAACAAATTTAAACCTCTTTTGTTAATGCTCTGATAAAACCATTCTCTTAAAGGCCATCTCCAGTGACCTTCTCTTCATTGTATATAGAATTATTCTCTGCTTTCATCCTCCTTATTTTTATTTAATTTTTAAATTTCTTTATTGATTAAGGTATTACATATGTGTCCTTATCCCCCCATTGACCCCCCCGCTCTCATGCCCTCACCCCCCTGTTGTCTGTGTCCATTGGTTAGGCTTATATGCATGCATACAAGTCCTTTGGTTGATCATCCTCCTTATTTCATTGCCTCCTTTATGAAGCTCTTTTCCCTTGGCTACTTTGCATCTGAACTCTGCTTGTTCTTCTGAGATCACATTTTTCTCTCTCTTCTTTGTTAATTAGTCCTCTTCCTTCCTCCTAAAATATAGGCAGTACTCAAGGCTTTGTCCTGAGCCATCTTCTTTTTCTTTGGCCTCTCTCTTCGCAATTTCATTTACCCCAAGAGATTCTGTACAGAAGATCACAAATCTTTATTTTTAGCCCTGATTTCTCTTTCAAGATTTAGACCCGAGACTCAGGCAGCTTGCAGAATTCAACTGGTGCAAAGCTAATTTCGCCATCTACTCTTCTCACCAAACCTGTTCCTTTATGTTCAGTGCAGTGTCACCCCATTGGCTTGTCCCTTACTTCGTGCCTGCACTTTAACAAAGCCTCTTATGGAATCTTTCCGTAACTAGTCAAATCCTACTTTAATCCATCTTCATATCTGAACCCAAAATAATCTTCTTAAGGATACCTCAGATCATTTCATTCTTCTGCGCATATAAACTTTGAGGGGTTTCCCCAGTGCCTACCAATAAAAATTAGGTCTTCAAAGACCTCTTTTATATTATTTCAACTGACCTTTCAGGTCAAACTAATCTATTTCTTTTTCTCTTGACATGTCTACACATTTCCATTTCTGTATCTTTTCCTAACACTTTCTTTCTCTAGAATTTCATCACTTCTATTAAGACCCAGCCCATCCTTCAAGGCTACTTCCTTGTATTGCTTCCTCATATCCTCAGCAAAAAGTAACACTTGGTAAATTTTGGTGGTCCTTTCTAACCAAGAATCATTGGTACTAGAGAAAAGTCCAGTTAAGGAGAATCAACATTAAATAGGGACCAAAATTTCATAGTAAATACAAATAAAAGGATTGATTAGGAATTTAAATGAAAAAATGAAATAAAAAATGATGAAGATAAGCTTATTTTCCTTATCATTAATAAAATTTAGGTTGTAGTTGAGATTATGTGCTAATTCCCCAAATGTACAAAAAATAATTAAAGTATTTATTGAGTTTTTAGCATAATTTTCTGACAATTGTAAGATAGAATATTTCAATCACATCGACTTTGACGTTTGTAACAGCCACATAATTTTTTTTAATATTCTAGAAGCTCAGTTTTATGTAGATCATCTTTTAATTTTATTTTATTTCAAAAACCCCATGTCAGTCACTTATCTTGTCTTTAGTTATCTGGTTTCTCTCTGCCAGATCCTCATTTATAAGTGACTTTGCATTTGATTTTAGTGGTTCTTTCCCACCTTTGTTTTCACTGACTTTCTGTAATTGTGCAGATTTTTCAATGTCTACAATTTCTTTTTCAATAGATTACTATTGATGTTGTAATCAATAAACAACATGCAAAACCCTTTGTGATTACTTAACACTTTATCCTTAGGTCTTGTATAGTATTAACTATGATCTAAGTGTTTGAGTACATATCTCTCCTACCAGGTTTTAAGTTTCTTACAAGGCAAGAATTATGCTTTTTTTGGTACTCTTTCATGAATCTATGGAAATGTCTTGTACATAGTAAAAATTTGAATTCTATTATTCATTGGTTCCTCAGTAGAATCAATTCTTGCCTTTTGCTGCATTTCATCATTAGAAACAATTCCATAAATTTAGATTATAGCCCCAGCCAGTTTTGTTCAGTAGATAGAGCATCAGCCTGTGGACTGAAGAGTCCCTGGTTTGATTCTGGTCAAGGGCACATGCCCAGGTTGTGGGCTCGGTTCCCGGTAGGGGTCGTGCAGGAGGCAGCCGATCAATGATTCTTTCTCGTCTTTGATGTTTCTATCTCTCTCTCCCTCTCTCTTCCTCTCTGAAATCAATAAGAAAAATTAGGTTATAGAAAAACAAATCATTTATTTTTACCATTGGAGCAGCAAATAATGAGTTGCATTCCTAATCAAAGGCTCAATTCAGATATAAACAATAGTGTATAGTAAAATAAAATAAATAACTAAAATCTTCTATGATAACTTAAATAAAACATATTCTAAGTCTTGTAAAGTGTCAGTATAGCATGTGTAATGATTATTATAACATGTACATAAAATGTAAAGGTACAAATTAGATTACACATTTAACATAAATGTAAAGGCTATTTTAAATGTCAATTTCAGATTCTACTTGATGGCAAATTCTCTTCTCCCTCCAAAGTTTATAAGGGTCTTTGTAACCCAATTCTTTTTAAAAGTCTCATTGAAGTATGCCTTAAGCAGATACTTTCTGGGAGGGGAGGGCACGGAGGGGGAGCAAACAATTCTGTTGACCTTTGATTTGTCTCATCAAATGTAGGGCTACTCCATAGTCGTTGGGAGGTGATAATGATTTTGCTTCTACCTCTGAACAGCTGACCTAACATTTCCTCATTCACCCTCTCCTTATTCAACTTAAAGCCATTCAATCTCAGAACAAATAAATTCTACACAAGAGCAAAAAGTAGTTATGTCATTCTACTTGATATATCGTCATGAGAATACTACACACATCATTGGAATGCTGTAAAAATTGTTACCAGGTCTTTGGAAGGAACATTTTAAAGGGAATTTCTGACAGAAGATAGTGCCCTGACTTGACTTAGAATGTGCCATTATATGAAAATCGGGGAGTGAATAAAGGTGGCAGAAATTCAGGAATGGTAGGAAATATGCAGCTATGATTTAGTGGCATTGAGATCTATGAAATGGCTTGAGGTGGTGACCGCCTGCATTGCTAACATCTAACTAGGAAAAAAAATTGCCTTCATAACTTGAATGTCCTTGCTCTTTCTGTAAAGCTTTTATCTAGACTAAGTGGAATTGTAAGTGTACCTAATCTCATGTGAGTTTTTTCAAATACTCTGATAAATCTAGTTTGTAGCAGAGATAAATTAAAATGGACAATTTATCCAAAAGATGAGTTTAGAAATTATTCTCTTATACTTCCTTTTCTTTTCAGTACCTAAATATGCCCTTCTATAGTTGTCTTTCTCTTTGTTGCCCTAGCAAGGCCTATTAAACTGCAAGGTCATTATTAATGAAAGGCTGCCCTCTGATGTACTGCTCTATCCTTCCGTGTAATCATGACAATTGACATGAGATGCTGTTCTCTGGTGCTCTCCAGTTGTAATGCAGCAATTCCTCTACTTTGAAAAAGATTTCTTACAGGCTAGGTCAAGTATTGGGACCAATGACTTAGGAACATTTATTGAGAAACATTTGTTCAGCTCAACTGCTATCGAATAATACTTGATTCATACATTTTTTACCTTCCCATCAGACTTTTTTTAAAGCAAATTCTCATTTTTTAAATTTATCAGAGAGTGAACCAAGTGCATTTCTGGAAACCATATATTATCTTATTAACCTTTTTAATGATCCTGCCCATTGTTCTCCCTCTGTTTCCTATGGATTCACCTTTTTTACTTTTATCTACTTTATAAAGATTTCCTCAATGTTATCTTTCAGTCCTCTGCTGAGAATTTAAAATTTTATTTTTTAAATAATTTTTGTATTGATTGATTTTAGAGAGGAGGAGGAGGAGGAGGAGAGAGCGAGAGCGTGCGTGTGAGAGAAACATCAATTTGTTGTTCCACTTATTTATGCATTTATTGGTTAATTCTTCCCTTATGGGGATCAAACCTGTAACTTTGGTGTATTGGGACAATGCTCTAGCCAACTGAGCTAACTGACCAGAGCCTAAAATTTTATTTTTTATCATAGTATCTTTTCTTATTTTATATACACCATGTCTTCTTTTATTCATCTGAGGATAACAATTTTTTTTCAAGTTATTTTCTTTCTTTCCTGTCCATTGCTGTATTTTTTGTTTTATGTCTTTTTGCTTTTTGTGTGCTTCACAACTGGTGACCCTTTGTTGTCCTTTCATATTTTAAAAATGTATGAGTAAATGCCAGTTGAAAGCTCTGTGTGTTGTGGGGGCGGGGGAGAGGGCTGGCATGTAGACTAGCACATTTCATTGAAGGACAATCAGACTAAGTTCTAACCATTTTAGAGGGGACTTCTCAAATAGGGCTGAAGTTGACCCAGAACCTTTGTGTGAATTAGGAAAAGGTGAACCCTGGAACATTTGAGTTGTTGACCAGTTGATGCCTTTATGTTAATTAGAAAATGTTAGTCCCTTTCCAGAGCACAGGGCTTAGTAACTGGAGCCTGGGTTGAATATCATTCCTCACTCACCTCTCTAATCAATGTTCCTTGTATATGTAACAATCTGAGAAGCTGTAACCTGTTCCTCAATGTTAGTATCTGTAGGCCTTTCTCTTCAGCTGGTCAGTTTTTCAGGAACGATGTTTAGTGTTCTGCCTGGGGGTGGGGTTGGGTAGAGTTGTGAGGGTGAGGGGAGTCTAAAGGTCTGGCTGCTAGATTTCTGGAAGCTGGCTTCCCAGGGCTCACCTCCTTTGCAAACTTAGAATTCAGCTATCTCTAATGAGCTCAGGCAATTATCCTTTATCCATCTACTAAATAGCTTTTAAAATTGTGTTGCAGTGCCTTGTCTCCTCTTGTTTCTTTTAAAGTTTTCTTTGTCCTTTTGTGTTTATTCACTTTTTATGTGTCTACTGTCATTTTACTGGGAAATAATGAGGGAGCAGAAGAAATCATGCCCAATTCTTTGTGTTTAAATGGAAGTTCATCACTTCTTTATCATTTGGGGAAGGAAGGGACTGTGTTATTGAATTTTTACATATACTCATTCTAAGATGAGTTCTAAATTTGGTAGTTAAGGATGTGATATATTTTGCTCACGGTTGCAGTTGCTGCATATTTCTTATTGTTTTGATCTGATTAAAGTAATCAATAGGCCTACTTGATTTTCATTGGCCGTAGTTGAGGTGCTATGATTCATTGCGAGATTGTGAAGATGAAGTAGATTTAAACGATTTAAACAAGGGCTGAGGTGCAGCTTTGCACCTTGGTAAGCACATTCACTTGGACTTCACATCACCCCACAAATCTTGATTGGCTGCTGTGGGCACTGGGCCAGGATTTTTAGAGAAAGTCATATAGTGATTTCTTAAGGGTCTGAGGAGACCTGCACAGCGAATGCATATTTGTATTATCTCTAGTGTCTGCTTAAACTGTAACCTAATGTTGCAAATGAATACAGAAATGTACCAGACCATATAATGTTTTTACTAAACTAGCTATAACCCATAGCAGCACTCTAGTCAAATAAATTAAAAGCGCTATTCTTTACCACCCACTTGACTTGAATTCTTCTTCTTTGTGGGTATTTATTTGTAAGGTCTTAATAACAAGCCTGAATATCTACTTTAGTAAGATATAGTGATCTAGAAGTCTGGAAATCACTTCCTTCACCGCAGGATCAGTTTGAATACCACTAACTGTTCTCATGTATGTATGTATATAGAGATAGAGATAGAGATAGATAGAGATAGAGATAGAGATAGAGATAGAGATAGAGATAGAGAAAGAGAGAGATAGAGATAGATAGAGAGAGAGAGATGTAGAGATCTACACATCTAAGCTATGATTGCAAACTCCTGGAGCATTCATTGTTTGTGAATACAGTTCTGTGTCAACAAAAAAACCTACCTAATAATAGACAAATATGCAAATTGACCGTACCTTCGCTATGCCCACGATTGGCCAGGAGGCGCGGGGGGGCGGGACTCGGGGTGGCCGGGGTAGCTGATTGGGCCGGCGGGACGCTGAGCTGCGTCGCCAGCAGCGGCACGAGCTCAGCATCTGCGCCATGTCTGTGCTGCAGCACAGAAGGGGCCTCTGGGGCAGCGAGCTGACGTCCCGCCGCGCGGACCATCAAAAGCGGGGGAGCTGAGTGCCTGTCCGCTCAGGCAGCAGGCCTTTCAGAAGCCTCCGGCGCCTGGTGCACCAGCGGACAGGCACCCAGCTCCCCTGTGATTGAAAGCGAAAGCGTGTAGGGCACCCTACACGTGCATGATTCAATCATGCACTGGGCCTCTAGTAAGTAAATAAGATAAAAGATAAAAACGAGGCCTGCTGAAAACCTGTTTAGAGAAAATAATCTTCCCTTAACTCTGAATGCTCTTCTGCATTGCTACAGGTTCAGCCATCAGAACTATTTTGTTATTTAGGTGCTCTATATGCAGTTATTGAGGGCTTTCCTGGGGCCTTTATAAATGTGAAGAAAGTTCATTGTATTAGGAAATGAGGAGGTGTACAGGATCCTTGTGTTCATATCAGGGATGATCAGCAGGATTTTTTATGGGATAGGATAAATGAAAGAAATTAAATATTTGGTCCAAGTACCTCTTAAACAACAAAAGGACAACAATAACAACAACAACAACAACATATTTTGCTCCCCAGATGACTTAGACAAGTAAAGTTTCTTTTTGCTATACTTCTCATGTGGAGTTTAGATGTCCCAATTGGGTTGTCAGATGGGAGAAATAAACTGTAGTGTGATCTGCTTTTGGTCTAGGGCAGTGGTCGGCAAACTCATTAGTCAACAGAGCCAAATATCAACAGTACAACGATTGAAATTTATTTTGAGAGCCAAATTTTTTAAACTTAAACTTCTTCTAACGCCACTTCTTTAAAATAGACTCGCCCAGGCCGTGGTATTTTGTGGAAGAGCCACACTCAAGGCGCCAAAGAGCCGCATGTGGCTCGCGAGCCGCAGTTTGCCAACCACGGGTCTAGGGCAAGGAATTTTAGAACTTTAAGTATACTGAAAGATTAGCTACAGCTAGTATTTGGCACAAGTTTATATATGGGGCCAATATTGTATTAATAAATGTGTTACTTAGTAGCCATTTAGTTATCAGAGAGAGACCACATTTACATAACATTTATTACAGTGTATTGCTATAATTCTTCTATTTTATTATTTGTTATTGTTGATTCTTAACTTCTCCCAATTTATAAATTAAACTTTATCATAGGTATGTATGTATAGGAAAAATCTATCTGCTGTTCCAGGCATCCACTGGGGGTCTTGGAACATATCCCTGTGGATCAAGGGGACTACTGACCTATAGGTTACTTTCCTTGGCTTATTTTAAAACTGAGTCTATGACCAAAAAACTACAATGATTCATGAGTCCAATATTTTGGAATCCAAGAAAGAAATGGGAGAGAGTCATCTTTCATTTTGCTCTTTGTAATTTTCTAAACTCAAAGGAAAGGATGGACGATAGTCAAAAGTTCCTGAGCTTGGAAGCTGACGTAAAGTGACCCCTTACTTCTAAAGGAAAAAAGGATTGGAATAGGACAATAATAAAAATGCCACCATCTAATCATTTTGCTTTATAGGCTTAAACTGACATTTGAATAATTCTTTCAGGAAACTTGTAACTTCTTCAAAAATTCTGTAAATGTTTAGTTTTGTGGGATAACGGAAAGTAGAAGTAGAGTGTCCTTTTACACTTGGCTAGGAATATAGATAACCGAATACAGTTATTTTCTGAATGGCATAATGGGACATGTGCAAAGCAGACCTGAATCAATATCAATATTTTCTTTTAAAAATATTTTTATGATTTAAGGTTCAGAATTCACCTTTTTACAAATCTTAAGAAAAATGTTTCTTCTGAAAGTTTCTTCTCACATCTCTTAATGTATAAATGTATGTGATGATTTGGGGAACTGTAGAGATAGAAAAGGATTTCTTTGTTTATAGAATTTCTTCCTCTCCCCTGGACGGCTGTTTAGATATATAGCTGCGTACTCACTCACGTTAAGGAAGGTACAGAGAGAGAAATGCCGCTGCCTTTTATGCTCCTATCAAACATTACACTCTGGCCCCTGCGGGCGGGAAGTTCTTTGGGGGAAAACCAGTGGTACAGCCCACCTTGCTGCTTCCACTGTGGAAACTTATTTTCCATTGTCCTGCCTGCAGGGAAGCAGAACAGCTGCTTGCAACATTGGCAAAATATTTGAACACTGTTATTTGCTTATCAGCCTTCTCTTTTTTAGGTTAAATAAACTATACTTTTTAATTAATAATTTTTATTAATTTCAGAGAGGAAGGGAGAAGAAGAGAGAGATAGAAACATCAATGATGAGAGAGAATCATTGATCAGTTGCCTCCTGCATGCCCCCCACTGGGGGTCAAGCCCACAACCTGTGCATGTGCCCTGTCCGGGAATTGAACCGTGACCTCTAGGTTCATAGTCAAAGCTCAACCACTGAGCCATAACTGGCTGGACAAATAAACCACATTTCTTTTTCTTTCTGTTTGGGGGCCAATTTTCTTATCATTTTTTACTTTTCAATCTTTTTAATCAGTCTATTTGGGATTACTTCCAAATCCTCTATAGATGTTTTCAGAGCTTAAAACTGAAGCTAATCAATACCCTTATAAGGCCTGCCCAGTGCTGAGCCTAAAGGGGTGATTGCCTGGTATTTCCTATGTCACATGCTGAAAATTCTCTTGTTCAAAACTTGGTTTTAAAATTATAGCATAGCATCATTGGCTTGTATTTAATCTTCATTTTTTGTAGAGGCACAGGTTTCTTGTGTCATGGATACTCAACACCAGGCTTGCTAAATCTTTATTGGTTCAGAATGGTTTCACTTGGAAAAATCTACACTACTGAATCTCTATTGTTGCATCTATTTGCCAACTTCTACAATATCACTGCCATTTAGCATTTTTATTTTGTATTTCAATTTCTGTAGCTGGTTTGTGCAGAATTCAAGTTTTGCACCTTCAATCACGCATTTACTCATTCAACAGATGTTTATTAAACCTCTATATTTCAGGCATGGCCTGTCCTATCCTGCACATTTTTAATGTATCAATGAATACTTTGAATCACACTACAACATTGCTTCAGACCAAGGCAAGAGTGGATTGGCCTCATTTTAGGGAAATGTAGTTAATGAAGTGTACGAAAGTCCTCATTAGCAGCTGAGTCTTCAAAGACACCATTAGGGTGATGTTCTGGTATAGGACCAGCCCGTGAGCTGAGCCTGCCAGAGCTCGTTTGAGCATTTACTCCACAGGGCAAAAGTGAAGCAACAGTTACTGTCTCTTGGTAACATCATCTAACAAGACTTATGGTAGAGGTCACCCTTTAATGTCCACTTATTGGCTAAAATCTGAATCTATTTCACTTTCCATTCTGGTGTTGTGGGTGTTCCCAGGGTTTATTTAGTTCTTGGTGTTCAGATCGCTCTGTTCTTTTCTTTGCTAATATGGCCCTGTGCCACAATTTTAACTCTTTTTATCTGTACTTATGTTTATAACTTCCCTAAGATCCAGTTCTGTCTCATTAGCTACCTCAAACACCATTATCTGAAATGTGTTTTATCACAAATTTAGTACATTTTATTCTCTCCTAAATTATTTGCTGCCAGTTCTGTTAGCTGCATTTCTATTACTGACACATACATCCTTCACTGAAAACCTCATTTATTTTTTTAATCTGTCACCCAGTTTTCTGTTATATTCTAATAATCACAACTGCCTTGATGTCCTCTTTCATTAATCCTTACTACTCATTATGGGTAGACTGAATTTCATAGCACATTTCTCAAAAACCTCCAGTGGTTCCCTGTTATCTACAAGATAAAATTCCAATATTTCAAGACACACAAACCTGAGACAAAACAGGGTCAAAATATTAAACACGATTATTCCGAGCCTTGCCTCTACATTGCTTCCACCTTCCTTCAGCACCATGCAATGAATTCCCTAAAAGGCAATATCTTTGAAAGTTGGGACAAGGAAATAGAATAACCACGGAAAAAGACTAACCCGGGAACTGGATGACTTGCTTTGGACAGAAAATATTTTAAGCACATTTTCCAGCAAGGCCTGAAAAATCAATACAGAGAGATAGGAAATAAATACGATTCTTGATGAGGGAGAACAAGAAGACTAGCAAAGACTTTGATGGGGGGAGATGTGAAGAACAGGGGATAAAAGGAAAAGTGAAAATACCAGGAATGTCTAAGTTAGTATAAACTAGTGTTTACATAGACTCTTGGCCTCCTGATAACTTAGACCAGGGGTCCTCAAACTTTTTAAACAGGGGGGCCAGTTCACTGTCCCTCAGATCGTTGGAGGGCCGGACTATAGTTTTTAAAAAAAACAAACTATGAACAAATTCCTATGCACACTGCACATATATTATTTTGAAATAAAAAAACAAAACGGCAAAAACACCCGCATGTGCCCGCGGGCCGTAGTTTGAGGACGCCTGACTTAGACCTTCCAATAAATCTTCCAGGTTTGTTTTCAATAGGCCAGTATTCTGGGTAAATCATTCTCCTGAATTTAGAACTTTTTCTCCAGGTGGAAATTTTTCTGCATATGTTCAAGTAAGATATGTATTTAGAGATGCAGCTAGTCCAAACTCTATGCATGATGCATCGAGGAAGGCTAAGAAGAGTCAACGTATAGGATTCCTACTGGTTTACCATCTCAATCATCTCTTTTCCCCCCTCAACTCATATTTTAGGAAGCAGTTTCATATTGATATAGGTATCATGGTGGTCCCTCATTTGAGCCTCAGCCTATACCCATCACCAAAATTCACATATGTCTGAGCACATCTGTTGGACTGATGTGACTCACCAGACAGAAGACAATTTGTAGGAGAAACTCCATAGAATTTCTGGAGAGTGCACTCCTTCAAAGGGAGGATGAAGTCAGACAGAGTTGACCTCGTAATAAAGCTTTAATAATTGCTGGGAATGATACTTCTGAGAATATCATGATGCCAGCCACTTTGTCTATCATCCATTCCCACTTAAAATACCACATGGATCTTAAGGCATGTGAATCTTGTGCCATGTGAACCTTATGACATAGGCAGGAGGGAACTATAAAGAAAAACAGAGAGCTCCATGCTAAAGTCCTGGAACTTTTAGAACAATACTGTTTCAGTACTCGCATGGAAAAATATAACCCAGAATCAGAGAATAAGGCATTCTTGGCCACTTTTAATGCAATGAAGGGTAACTTATACATATTACGAACTTCAGAAGTCCAAAGCAACTTTAGCACTTCAAGGACTATGCTTATTGTCAGGAAAGCCGCAGGAGATAGTGGTATCCATCAGAAATGGGCACAATGCTTGGCAGAGGCAACAATGTCCAGCAAGTTATGGTGGCAAATCAGTGATGTCAGCCAGAGGCAGCCAATAAACACATTTGGACAACATTGAAGACCTCAGAGACTGAGTTTCAGACGTCTTGGGGCTGGGAAATGCGCAAAGTAGGGAAGGAAAATATCAGGCCCCACATAATAGCTGACAGGGATTGTTTTAAGAGCCCACAATAATAACCCTTGAAGATCCATAAATATGTGAAGGGCTTTGCAGGGCATTAGAGATACTGTGTTTTAATAGAAGACAGCACCACATGGAGTTTTTTAAGTTTCATGAGTTTAGAAGACTTTTTCTGTGTGTTTTTCTTTTAAATTTGATTGTTAAATCTTGAAATGAGCAATGATATTTGAAATGTTTAAGAGAGAGATATGGTGTGTTTTAGAAATATGTCTTGGTTGGTTTTGTAAGATTAAAGAAGTGGTAACTGGGCTTATGTAAACATTGATCTGCTGCCTATTAAATGAGATTACATGAGGTGCTCAGTAAATATTAGTGTGCATACACTTCTAGTCTTCTTTCAACCAGAAAGATGCTTATGATTTGGCAAGGTTAGGGATGGAATAGTTGCTGGGCTTGGAAAATCACAGAACTTCATGCCTGAATATGCATCAGACTCACCTGTAAAGATTTTTTAAAAAGATAAATGCCTGGGAGGATCTCAGACCTTCTGAATCAGGGTCTCTGGTGTGGGACCCAGATACATTTTAAATGCTCCTCAGATTATTCTGATGAACAGCCAAGTTTATGAATCACAGGTTAGAGGCTGGAGAAGGTACTGGTTTTCTATAAACAAAAGCCAAACAAATTATTATCTTGTCTTTCCTTGAGGATACACCATAGTCAAATGGAAAAAGTACTAGGCAGGGTTCTAATCCTGGACTTAGTTCTGCTAATGTAGAAGGTCACCTAATTTCTTTTTTAAAAATATATATTTTATTGATTTCAGAGAGGAAGGGAGAGGGGGATAGAGATAGAAACATCAATGATGAGTGAGAATCATTGATTGGCTGCCTCCTGTATCCCCCCCAACTGGGGATCAAGCCCTCAACCCAGGCATGTGCCTTTGACCAGAATCAAACCTGGGACCCGTCAGTCTGCAGACCAATGCTCTATCCAGAGCCAAACCGGTTAGGGCTCACCTAATTTCTCTTATCTCTGTTTCCCAGCTGCTTAATGGAGACTGATAATTTCTGTGCAGAGCTGTTGTGAGTATTAAAAGAAGCATCTATACCCTAGGAGCTGACTTGTAGTAGGTGGACAATAAATGTTAGTTTTTATTTGCCCCTTTCCTCTCTCTTTAGGTAATAGTGAGTCTTCAATGCAAGTGGTTCAGCATCCCAGTTCTTCTTAGTCTAATGGGGGAGATGAATGCCAAACCAATTATGCTAATATTTATTCAATTACAATTTTGTAACATGTCACAAATGTAAATTACATGTTATAATGGTTTCCAACAGGATTTTCTGACCTAATTTACATAGTATATTAGCCTTCTGTTTTAGCTACATTTTTTTTCATATTAACATATTGAAATATTTTTTCCCAATGTTAATGCAGGAAAGCTTATTGTAGGGAATAAAAATGTCTTATCCACAAGTAGAAATGAACAGATGCACACTGTATTTTGCCTGTGGGTTATGTTATACATATGTATGTTACTTACTGCTATGGGTAAATATGTATACCCTTAATGCCAAGCTTTGTGAAAGCCTTTTTATGTATTTTAATAAGGAATCTAGATTTTAAATTTTATTATATCTCTTGGGTTAAAGACAAAAGGACTGGTTCTCATTATGGTTTAACTTGGCTGAAGTGACAATGAAGAAACGTCCGAAGTCAGTTCTATTTGGCAACACTAAAAAGAGAAATCTCTCCTACCATGTTTTTAAAAACAACTTCCAATTACGTTTCATTTGGGATTAGGCTCTGTCCTAGTTATATACTTCAGAAAATTAAGATTTATAACACAAGAGTCCTAGTGTCTTAATAGCATTAGGTAAAGCTTTAATCTGTTCATTGTTTCCCACTGTGCTAAATTCAGTGTTCCTTTTATTTATTTTTTCTTTATATTTTTTATTGATTTCAGAGAGGAATGGACAGGGAGAGAGATAGAAGCATCAATGATGAGAGAGATTTATTGATTGGCTGCCTCCTGCACACCCTCTACCGGGGATCAAGCCCACAACTCAGGCATGTACCCTGACCAGGAATCAAACCTATGACCTTCTGGTTCATAGGTTGACAACCAACTGAGCCACACCAGCCAGGCTTCAGTGTTCCTTTTAAAATGGCATGAGAATTGCCTTTCAAAATCTTCTGGCATTGGCAATCAAGTTTTGTTAGATGAGAAATCTGTATTCACCCCAAAATTATACAACCCTGTCTTTGGTTTTTCACTGTTCATAAGTAATTGAGAACTTTAGGCATTTGTGTCTATAACAAGTCTAGAAGAAATCTCTTCCCTGGTTGGTGTATGTGCCCATGTTGAAAAATTATTTCTAAATTACCAGTAGAAAATATTAGAAGAATAAAGAATGGCTTGTGGAAATCACTTCTCAAATTTATTAACCTGTGTTAGTGTATGTGCTTGTAAAACAAAAGGACATTTCACTCAGTTTATATTATATACATGTAAGATAAATATCAAAGCTAACCTCTAAGACAACATCATAAAAATTAGCACATTCAACACATTAAAATTCTCTAAATATTGCTAAAACAGTAAACCCCTTAGATATGTTTTCAACTAAATATTATTATCCCCATTTTATAGCCAGTGTTACAGACATCCGAGGGCAAGGTCGATTTTTGTTAATAAATGGTGCATCAAATATGTGCATGTTAAAAAATAAATGATACATTTATTCTTTCCTTATTATGTAAAATCTGTTTGTAATAAAAGAAGTTCTATGCATAGGGCAAAATAGATTTATGCACAATGAATTTATAATGATGTTCCAGATGTTCATATTTAACTAGCGACCATTATGAAAGGAACAAAGCTTTCAAAGGTTATCTTCCTGATTAACAGCTTTCACCATTCCTGGCTGGGTGATTTTATAGTCTGTCAGGGAAATTAACCATGTAGTCTCCGGATCATAGCTGTCATAATATAGACAGAATATAATTTCACACATTTCAATCATATATTGAGATGAAAGGCAGACATAACTTGATTTCCTTTAATGATTTATGTACTGTCACAGATATATTGACTTACCCAAAACATGAAGGGAAATGAACAGTTTGTCAAAGTTGGCATATAGTTTTTAGTACAAAAATATGGCCGTCATCAGAGATGAAATGTACAACCACAAAAGCACTCTCAAGGACTTCATTTCTCATGATTAATTTTTCTTTTTTTATAATGCTATTGAATACACCAGTGTGTCAAATTTCATTTTCTAAGAAAAACATCTAGTTGAAACAAACTAATTCTGTTGTAAAAAGGGAAATACTAAATCAGAAAAATACCATCCAACTTTATAAACAGACTAGAAATTATAGGGATTTCTCAACAGTCCCAACAATGTGATACTGCTAGGAGTGCATGTGCTTCCTTAAGCTTGAGTGGCTTATTATAATCAGACTAAATTCTCACACCATGTAAATCCATTAAGTTTATAACTTAAATCCATGAGAATTATAACTGAGAGAGCCTTACCAAATCAAGATCAAATTTAATTATATGTTCACATTATATTCTAAAGAATAGAGGTTTTAGTGTAAAATAAGCTTCATCTCTTTGTTCTGAATGGAAAATGAAGAAAGAACTTTTTTTTTTCTCAGTTGTGACATACTTTCCAGGACATATAAATCTTTCATATGCTCCTAAAGGCCTCCATTTACTGGTAGATAATCCCTGACCTAGCTATCTTCCCTTCTCTATTTTTTAACCAACTGTATTAGTTTGCTAGGGCTGCCATAATAAAATACCACTGACTGTGTGAATTAAACAATAGAAATTTATTTTCTCACAGCTCTGGAGACTACAAGGCCAAGATAAAGGTGTTGGTAGCTTCTCTGAAGCCTCTCTCCTTGACTTGCAGACAGCTGCTTTCTTGCTGTGTCCTTACATGATCTTTCTTCTGTGTGCCTGCCTCACTGGTGTCTGTGTGTCTAAATTCCCTCTTATTAGAAGGACATCAGGAAGATTGGATCAGGGCCCCATCCTAATGGCCTCATTTTATCTTAATTACCTATTAAAGGCCCTGTCTCCAAATACATTCTTGTTCTGAGGTACTGGGGGTTAGGGCTTCATCATATGCATTTGGAGAGACACAATTCAGCCCATATCTATTGCTCTCACTCTCCCTCCCTCCTTCCTTTTTTCTTATTTCTTTACTTTTTGCTTTAAAACTTTGTTGAGCACCTACTTGTATACTAGGTAGGGGCTAGAGGCTAAAGATACAATGATGAATGAATAAATCGTAGTCTTCCCTCCAAAGATCTGGAGGAGGAAGCAAAGAAATAGTTAATTATATTAAGAAGGACAGTGTTCTCAGGAGTTTGCGTATAAGGCATTATGAAAGAACAGGGAGGACCACTGTAGCCTGCCTCGGGGAATTCAGGGAGACCTTTGCTGTAGAAGCAGCCTGTAGCTGAATCTCGAGTGACTAGTAGCAGTCAGCCAGGAGAAGAGAACTGAGAGAATGTTTTACAAAGAGGCAACAGAAACAAGAGCCCATCGGTGGAAAAAACACAGCCCAATTGGGCCCTGCAAATAATTCAGTAGAATGTGAGCGAAGCAGTTGTAAGGGTTGAGACTGGGGTGGTAAACGATGGAAAATACTGAATCAGTATTTAGTGCTTCTTGAAAATAAATTACAGTACCATAAAAACAATGCTATGCTTGGTAAAATAATTCATATTAAAATCAAAATAGAACTGACAGCCTTGGGAAAATATATAAGTAACTCATAGTAGAAAGGGCTAGTTTCCTTGATCTAAGAGTTCTACTAATCAGTGTGAAAGGCCAGTAATGTAGTAGAAAAATAGGCAAAGGAATAGAGATTTGAAAGAAAAAGAAATGCAGTGGCTCTTAACACGTATGAAAAAATAAGATACAACATAAAACTACAAGATACTTTTTCACCTTTGGTCTTGGCAAATTCTTAAAAATGTGATAATAGTGTATTATAAAGATAAAGAGAAATACATACTTGCCTATATTTCTGGTGGCAGGGTCATTTGTTATAATCTTAGCAGAGGAAAATTTGGCAATATCCCTCAAAATTATAAGTACACATTCCCCAACAATTCAATTTCTAAGAAGTGTTCACACACATGTGAAATAGCATTTATACAAGTGTTCATTGCAAAACTAATTATAATAGCAAATGTTTAACATCTAATAAATCATATGCATTAAATATTTTGAGGCAGATATAATGTTTTCTTCAACATATTCTGATTTTACTAAAACTATAAGAGGAAAGGGTAGAGGGATGAAGGGGTTGCTAGATATGTGATAAAGCAAGTACATAATATTATTTATAGAATCTACATGGTGAATATATGAATGTTTATTATAAAATTCAACTTTTGTGCATATTTGAAAACTTTTCTAAAATGTTAGCAAAAATTGCCAATAATGTTATAGACTATTCATACTGGAACAGTGTAATGATGGTGCATTCATACCATGGAACACTATAGCTATTTTTAAAAAGAATAAGACAGGGAAGGCTCTCCAAGGTATATTATGAAGTGAAATTAGATGTCAAGGATACCACCATTTGTAAAATATCTCTAAAAGGATGTGCAAAAATTGGAAAAAAAATAGCCTCTGGTAGGGGAATTCATATGGGGGGTAGGGTGGAAGGGAGATCTATTATTCTATACATTTTTGTTTTGAATCATGTGAATTATAGCCTACTCAAAAACAAAGTTTAAAAGCATTATAGTTACCAGCAGATACTTCTGATGTCTTACTTTCTGAATTTCTTTTTTTTTAAATTTTAAAATAAAATATTTTTATTTATTTTAGAGATAGAGGAAGGGAGAGGGGGAAAGAAATAGAAACATCAATGATGAGAATCATTGATCGGCTGTTTCCTGCACACCCCCTACTAGGGATCGAGCCTGTAACCCGGGCATGTGCCCTGACCAGGAATTGAACCATGACTTCTTGGTTCATAGATTGATACTCAACCACTGAGCCATACAGTCTGGGCAACTTTCTCTAATTCTCACTGCCATCTTACAAGGTAGGTTATTAATATCCCCATTTGCAGATGATAAGAGTTTCTGAATTCAATCATTTGCCAAGACCACACAATTAGAAAGTGAAAGAGGCACAGCTGGGATATAGTTTTAATTCCAAAACCTTTGCCCTTTGCATTGCCGAGTGGTGCTAGGAACACTGCCTTCCCAGCAAAGGGCACAGAGGTGGGAAGGAAACAAAATAACATTTACAACATGACTATCAGTTTGTCAAGAACATCAGTGATCTCTACATTGTAAAATCCAACTATCAATCTTCTGCCTTCATCATACTTGACCTTACCTCGGGGACTTGAGCTTAGATTAGTGACACTCCCTCCTCGAAATGCTGTCTTCAGTGGCTTCCCAGACAAAACTCCTCTTTTACCCTTCCATGTTAGTGTCTTCTTCTCATTCTCTCTAGACTTCTAAATGTTGGTGTCCCAGGACTCAATCCAATGCCCTCTTCCCTTCCTCATCTATACCCTCCTCATCCAGTTTCATCACTTTAAGTCCCAAATGTACATCTTCAGCTCAGGTCTCTCCCTGAATTCAGAAAGTCAACCTGCTTGTACAATAAGCACCTCAAACTTAACTCATCCGAGAGGAACTTCTGAGTTCTCCCTTTACAAGCATGTTCCTCCCACAGTTTTACCATCTTTGAAAATGACAATTCTATCTGACTCCAGTTGCTCAAGCCCAAAACTCTGGCATTATCTTCCTTTGCAGACCCCACATCTTGGTCACTTGGGAATTGAGCGACCTGCTGCAATCACTGTGACCTGTGTGTCACTGAGAAAGCATTCTCCTGAGAGATGACGCCCTGAGTGTCTTATGCAGCTGGAAGTCCAGAACCCACCACTGACTGGCTTGACAGGGAGGGAGATGATGCCCACCGAACCCCCATTTTTATAATAGATTGCTCCCTCACTCTAATCCATATTCTTATCTTTCCATTCAAAATCCCAGTTTTTTAATCTATAAAATGGGCACAATAATTGTATATACCAGATATAGTGGGGTTTTTTTTATGTAGATTAAAGTTTTAAGTGATGTAAGGTGCTAATTAATATAGTGCCTGTTACATAGTAAGCCTTTAATAAATATTAACTTGCTTATCTGGTATTTATTTTCATCTCTGGTGATACAAATATATTCTCTTTATTAATAGAGGTATTGCTTAAATTGACCACTGTTTGAGTGAAGCATTTTAAGGATAGAAGTTTGGTGGAAGTTTTATTCTGAAGCTTTTGATATGAGTCAGTGGAAATTTTAATTGACATTGTTAGATAATTTCTTGCTTGTTTGAATAATTGGAAATATTTAAAAGGTTTTAAAAATCTGTTTTCTGTGATTTTTCTTGCAAGTTTATATCAGGATGGTTAGAATTATCTGCCCAAATATTTTTGGTTTTGTTTTAAATTTTTAAATGTTGAGTCATCTCAAATGTTGAGTTAGACCATAACTGAAATGTTGAGTTATACCATACAGTGCATATTATCCCAAATGTGCATTTAATTAGTATATATACCATGCTATTCTATTGGGGAAACTATAGTCTTCTATCTAAAAGTCAGACATAAATTTGACATACTTTCCTGAAATGTGTAATGGTTGAGATTTCCAATCCTAAATTATTCTCTAAATACTCATTCATATTAAAAGCCTCAGTGGGCACATGAATTCCAAATATTAATATCCCAGGGGATGACTTAAAATGACCATTTGGACATAGCTAGAAAGGAGACTATGAAAAATTTATCCACATTGGAATGGGGCTTGATAAGTCATCTTGGCCATCTAGAAACGGTCATAAACTGTTTCAGGCAGATGGGTATCACTCTTATCAAAGGTATCTGAGAAAGAAAGACTATATGACCAACTGGTATCTTATTTTAGTATTTAATAATCATAGCTGTGAGGATATTCTTCCTTATAGGTATTTAAGCCTTCTTCCCTTTTTATATTATGTCCTTGGCAGAGAAGAGCTCACCTGTTTAATCATTTTTTGCATATATTTTTTAGTTGTAGCAAATTCTTCATTTTTTTAAACCTAAACTGTTCTTAAATATTCAACCTAACTATTTTCTGGCATTTAAAAAAGGTAATCAAACATTTTGTATATTTTATTCTGAGTTCAGAACTAAGATTAGAACTGTTCTCTTTCTTTCCTTCTGCCCTCCCTTTCTCTTCACTCTCTCTCTTACTTTCTTCCTGCCATTCATTTCCTCATTCAGCTAATACTCTCTCAGCATTTACCCACACCAGCCACTATGCTAGGTGTTGGGAATGCTGTAAGGAACAAGACATATGCAGTCCATTTTCTCATGGAGCTCACTGGCAAATGCAGTTTAGTCCCTCATTCAGGATAATGAGCCGTCATCACCTGTTTTTGTTTGCCAGTGTCAAAGACCAGCATGTCACAAAATCATGATCAGACAAATAGAGAAGGAAGTGATGATGAGTTCTCTCATTAGTGTCATGACATTGAACCTCAAAGTACTGCATTCGTTCAGTATCACTTCCCTGGGCGTCAGTAAGAACCACAGAGAAATTCATTTCAGGAATGTAGGAGGAGAACTAACTCCACAGGGGCAATCTTAGAAAGGATTTGAGAGCCCAACAACAACAACAACAACATAAGGGTCTTGCCAAAGAAAAGGCAGTCATTCTAAAACGATTGCATCCTGGGACCCAGAGGGAAATATGCAGTGCCTTTGAGAAAGGATGAAGGAGGGTGAGAGTAAACCAGTTCATCAACAGTTATATTTAGGGATAAGCTGAAAATGGGAATTTTGACATTATTAGAGAGCATGTTTCTTTTCACTTCTACATAGTTCTTTTCTATATAAACAGTGTGTCAAATGGACATTCCAAGATGGGGTAGAGTACTGGGAAAGTGAGGGTGATTATTGGCTATAGGCCTCCACCTAAAGACACAGAGTTCCAAGACTGTGGTCTTTTAACTCTTCACCCCCAGAGCTGCTACAGTCACAACACCAGAACCACAACCATCACCAGTACCAGGTAAGTTGCAAGCTACTGATGGGGAAATGGTAGGAAAGATCATTAGGATTATATCAAACAATAACACTGAATAACAATAGCAGCAATAATCCTAGCTACATTTACTAAGCACTCACTAGGTGTCAGACATTCTGGCAAATATTCTACATACATTTTCTCATGGAAACATCACAACATACCTGTGTGGTAGAAAATCATTAAGAAACCCATTTTACAAATGGAGAAATAAAGGCATGGAAAAATGATGTAATTTTCACTAGGTTACACAGATTGCAAGTGGTAGGGTTAATCAAATACAGGTCTGTCTATCTGCATAGGACACTGTGATTCCTCACCAGAGCTCTTTTCACTCAAAAGCCCTCAATTCAGGCTGCTTATCAATTGGAATTTGCTATTTTCCTCAAGTTTAATGGCTACACAGCTGGCAACTAAAGACAGGGTAAGATTAATAAAGTCTTCAAAATAGTGCTTATTGGTATAGTAATAGAGACTATTCTAGATTAAATTTTCAATTTTCTAAGAATGCTGATTCATTTTGCAGCTGCAACTGCCATCTACTAACTGATTAACTCTTCTTACTATTGACTGTTTACTCTATTTTAAGGTTTCAGAACTATCCAGTTAATCCCACAGTTATCAATTGTAGAGACATTAGATTTACATATGATCACAGCCCAAAATCATGCCCATGGATGTAATAAATGGTTACATTCTTTTATCAGTGCATTTAGTTTCCTAGTGGCCACTAATTTTGAACTCAACATGTGTTGCATTGAAATTAAATATTTATTATAATCTTTGAAGTTTACTTTGGAAAGTACTTCAAAAATTACCAGTATATTAAATAATAATGTATTGCTTCTCTTTTTAAAAATCTGATAGTGGTAATCCTTTGTGAATTTTGCTCTTTTCAATTCATCAGTGCAGATGTTAGCAACTCACATGGGAGAGCTAAAAAATGCTTTCTCATAAAAGCTGTAAAAAAAAAGGCAGCCATAAATCATGTACTTTAAATATGGGAGAGCATCTTGCTTGGATAGTACAGTTTCTCAAGAACAGATGATTGTAAAATGAAAGGTTTAATACTTCCATTAACATACCACTTTCTTTATTGATTTGTTTGCCACTGATTGGACCCCTTCTCTTAGGGATGTCATTTAAGACTCGATGTTCTGTATTTTTCAATAGATCTTTTTTAAATTACCAGGAAAAATATCCAAAGAAAAGTATTATACTCATTTCATGTGTATATGTGTGTGTGTGCGTGTGTGTGTGTGTGTGTGTGTGTGTGTGTGTGTGTCATTGGGGCAGGTAGGCCCTCAGACTATGCATTCACATTTAATTGCATTTCATATTTCATCTCCCTAGCTCTTGGACTTGACTGATGGTTAACAGTAAACATGTATAATTATTCTTTCATGCAACTTGGCCATTGGCAGTGATTTTCATAGCAGTAATTTAACTGCTGAGGCTGCAAGTCAAGATTCATCAGTTTTATTAGGTTGCTGAACCTTAAAAGCTTATGGTTGATGATGTTATTAACTCTCTCTGCATTTCCTCTATAGTAAAAGGAAAAATTGGAAGTGCAGCAGTTTTTAATATAGTCTACGTGTGGGTGGCTATAAAATGCAGGGGTGAAAACTGTCAGAGCTCAGTAAGTGACTAACCCAGTTCTCTCAATACAGCCACTATAATCAGCAAGCATTTAGTTGCTTCAGAATACTTGAGCCTTTCACTTTGCAAAAACAAATTTACAGAATTGTTTTGTGTTCTGAATTCTTTGTTTTTTAAAAATAGTATATTCACCTTTCTTTTGTTTTTTAGACTTATTTTTTGAATTAATTTTTATCCATCTGATTATGAAAACATTCAAAAAACAAATAAATCAACATGTAAATCAATTGTTACCATCGTTTCAGACTTATTTTCTTTCTATATACAGATAAAACCATATAGGTTTTATTTACATTTACTTTTTATTTATTTTTGCTTGTTTGTTGTTGTTTATTTTTCCTGAATCATTTGAAAGTAAGTTGATAAGTTGCAGACACCCTGACAGTTTTTTAAATTAATTTTAAATTCAGGTTCAAATCAAAACTCACTCACCGAATTAGGTAGATGTATCTCTTTTGCTTTAATCTAAAACAGTCCTCCCACAGTCCTTTCCATGTTCCACTTTTGTGTAATTTGTGATCTTGACATTTTTTTGAAGAGTTCAGGCCAGTAGAAAATATGATGATATGAATTTGTCTCACTATGTCTTCATTAGATTCAGATTAAACCAGTGGTTCTCAAATTTTTGCATGCTTCAGGATCATCTGGAGGGCTTATTAAGTATGGATTGCTTGGCCTACCCCCAGAGTTCCTGATTCAGTAGTTCTGTTTGGAGCCCATTCATTTGCATTTCTATCAAGTTCCCAAGTGCTGTTGAAGCTGCTGCTCAGTGAGGCCCTCCTTGCTGCCTCCAGTGGAGTTACCTTGGAAAATGATTCTTCTGGTGCAGTAATGAATCAGAGGCCTCTTGTTCACTCTGCAACAGGAGCTAATGTAGAGCTAAGGTATTTGAAAATAAGCCCTTACGTTTCAGATCCCATTAGTCAAAAAGTTCTACTTGGCTCATCAACAGAAATAGCAGCCTAGAAAACACTATTAAAATTCTTATCTAATCGTAAGCAGGATTTTGCTGTCATTAAATATTTACAGTTTCATTGTAAAGGATATTTATGATTACGCATGTTCATAATTCTTTCCTCCATGCCTCTTCCTGCCAATAGGAGAATTTCCAAAAACCTGTATATCTTATAAATCTATGCAAGAAGTTATTACTTCCTCCTTTATCTGTTTGACATTTGTTTTTAGACTGTAGTACATCCTTCCTGCTGGCCGGTCTGCCTGTTTCTTATATGTACCTCTCAGGGTCTCAGATGGATGATGAGCAGGGTCCACTGTTGGGCTTTGGGCACATGGGGACAAATGTGTTTGGTCAGAGACAGCAGAAATTGGTTGCTGAGGTGGGAGAGGGGAGAGGAGCCTATAAAGAAAGGTTCTTAAGAAATGACTCGGGCTGTGTCCACTTCTGGGATTTACGTCTGTCTGGTTACTGTGGGGTGGTCCAAATAAATCTACTTGCAGAACAGCTGAGAAACCTCCTGTGAGGATTAGCACAGGGGGAATGCCTTCTATGTAAAAAAAAAAAAAAAAAAAAGCCAGTCCTGATACAGCAGCCCCAATAACAAGTAATTTTTATAAGAGCTTATAACATATCAGCTGTTAGAAACACAAGCCTGAATCTTGGGGAGAGAAAAGGAACTATAAGAAATGCTTAATGGCCATTACACTAAATTTTGGGATTCATTGGAACCAAGAAATCCTGCTTTAAAATTCATCTAACAGAGTATTAATCAAATGAGAGTTTTTGTACCTTGGGGATCAAGATAGTCATAGGCAGAGAAATACTGTGCCCAGCAGAGCACTGCAGACTGGTGAGTGCCCAGCTGCTGCTGCCATATCGAGTGAGCAACAATGGAATCTTCCACATGAATAGCACTTGTATCTTTAATTACTTCAGTTCTCATCCCCTAAGCCTAAGGACATTCTTCTGCATAAGCACACCATCATTGTCAAACCTGGGTAAAATGACGATCGTTTTGTAATTTCATCTAATATTTTGTCTACATTCAGATTTTCCCAAAATGTCTTTCATACTTGTTTTTCCTCAAACTAGGATCCAAGTTCATGAATTGCATTAATATGTTCTTACCAGAGAATTTTTCATTGTTAATTTTGAAATAATTTTAGACATAGAAAAATAGATGAAAGAATAATGCAAAGGATTTCTATATATTTTTCATCTAGATTCTCCAAGTGTTAACACTTCATAACATTTGTTTTATTAATCTCCCTCATACATAATAACAATAGTACTAGTATTTATTTCTGAACTGTGTGAGAGTGAGTTGCTTCTTACATGATGGTAGTACAATGGTCAAAATCAGGAAATTAGTGTGGGATGCAATATTATTATCTAATCTACATACTTTATTCAAAATTTTCCAGTTGTCTCAGTAATGCCCTTTATAACAACAGGAAAAAGAATACTTTTTTCTGCTCTAGGATTCCTTCCAGGATCACATGTTACATTTAGTTGTCATGTCTTTTTAGTTTTCTTTCATCTGAACAGTTCCTCAAACTTCATCTTTCATGACTTTGGTATTTTTGAAAAGCTAAAGGGTCCTGAGCAATTATACTACAAGTGACCCTTGATTTCAATTTGTCTAATGTTTCCTCATTATTAGATTCAGGTTTTGCAATTTTTGGCTGGATGTGAGGTGTGTCCTTCTCAGAACATTATGTTTAGGAGGCACATGATGTTGGTTTATCCCATCACTAGTGATGCTAACTTGGTTATGTTAAGTGGTGGTGATCACTTGGTTAAGGTATGTTTGTTGATTTCTCCACTGTCAAATTACTATTTTTCCTTTGTAATTAATAAGCAACTTGGAAGATACTTTGAGACTCTGTAAATATCCTGTTTCTCATCAAACTTCCATCCACTAGTTTTAGCATTCATGGATGAATCATAGCTAGATAAATTTTATGCTTTTGACCAGGACTTTTTTGCTTTTTTTCTCCTAAATGATCTCATAAACACTGTTTTATAATTCTATTTACCCAAGATTTCTTCCAAAATTCTAGACAGTTGGCTCTAAAAATCTTTCAATGGTATGCTGTGCTCAGAGACCAGGTGTTGTTGAGTCTCCTTCTCCTCACACCTTCCCTTTGGACAGGTGCTTGTTCTCTCCCAGAACTTTCACTGGCTTAAGCCATCCGTTAGTTATGTAAGATACTTCACATGACATTTCTGCTTTGTCCTATTTTTTCTCCTGCCTGTTCCTGGTTTTAAAAAAAAGTCTTTAATGCCCACATTCTCAAATCCATCGACTTATACTTTTCAAGGTTAGGCCTTTGACATCTCTCTTTGTAAAAGACTTCCCCATTGTTGTTGTTTCCCATAGCTTTTTGTTCTAAATCTGTCTTTACTGTGTTTACTTAGCATCTCTCCCATTTCATCTTTTGAAAATCACCTCTATTGAGCCTTTTCACTTCTCTTTCATTGTGGGCTATTGTCATTTGAAGACTGCATCCCAATGGTTGTCATCTTCTTTCACCTTGAAACACTAAGACATGAAAATAAGCTAATTCTGTGCTGTTTCGATCTAGCCCCTCTGCTTCCAGGGAATTGACTTGTGTCGATTATCTATATTGTTGCTTTTTAATGTAAGTGTGTTTCTCCAATATTTTCAACAAATTCAGTTTGTCTTCCAAAACAACTCTGAACTCACTTTTTCAGATTAATTTTACTCATTTTTCATTTACTTCAGATTTCATAGCCTCCCCCAACCTTTGTTGCTGCTACCAATAAAGTTCATTCTCACTGGGGCCCATGCTACAGGCCCATTCTCTTTTTCCTTTCGTTTTCATTTTGATATGTTTCCCAGGGAAGCGATACATTCGGTATGAGATTTTCAACCATTAGTACACCTATTCTTACCTTCCTTTTAGAATGCCCTGCCTGTTGGCCATCTCCAGAGCTATGTCTGTACTCCCACACAAGTTCCAGAGTCTCCCTCTGAAAAAACACTAGGTAAGGTGTAGATCTCACACTTGGAACCATCCCTGGCTGCACACCATAGGGAAATGCTTTCTTGAATTGCAACTACCGTTTCTTGAGCTGTTCAGCATGTATTTCCCTATTCCAGCTTTAACCTTGGTCTTCCATGAAATGAAGTGTTTTTTTTAAAGGAATCCAGTTTGTTGTGTGTTGTGTGTGGCAAAAGGATGTGGCACCTGATCACAGACAGCCTCTAAAGTCTTTGAAATTGTGTGAAGATGTCTATGCATTTCTCTTGGGAAAGGGTTTATAGTTTCATCAAATTCTCAGATCATCCTGTCTTCCTTTCTCAAATTCTGGTTCAAGTTAAGATTCTCTACTTCAAAGGCCAAACAGGCGGTTTTTTCTGCATTTCAGTGTCTGCAGAACTGTCGGCCACAGAGCCTTCCTTCTCCTACCCCATTCTTGAAGGTTACCCTTTCCCAGAATAATGAAATTCTAAATAGTTCTCTTGGAAGTTCTGGACCCTTTGCTCATAATATAATACTCCCAGCTCTACAATTTAAAAATCCTACCAATTCCTTCATTCCACAGGTTTTAATTATTGCTTTTGATGCTTACAGTCAAGTCTATATTCACTCTGTCTATTGGGCAATTGCTCCCCTCCTTTCATAAATAGATAATTTCAAATTGTTTTCCTTTTAAAGTTTCCTTCTGAGCTACTTCTCTCCTTCCAGAAGGTGCATAAATGTTCTCTCCCCTCTTCCTTCTGTCCCCTTTGCCTTCTGCAACCCATATGGAAGGCAGAATAGACAAGTTAAAAGTGTTTGCTTTCCTCCCCTTTTTGTCTTCTGCAACCCCCACCACAACTTTTTCAAATGGCTTTCCTCTCTGCTGCTCCAGTTTTTCCAAATATGCTCCTTTCTTTCACAATTCCCACTTGAAACTGACACTCATCAAGTCCTGAACCAAAAGAAAAAAATGCTGAGATCCACTCTCATTTCTACTCCTGTTGCCCTTCATCTTAAATTTCTCTGTCAGTGAGGCTAACCCCAAACCAAGTTTTTATATTCCTCCCCCCTTTCCTTCCCACTTATACACATAGACTTATTGTCATTTTAACATTCTCTTCTTTCTTCCCAAATTTCCCCTTTCTCTCATCCCTCTACAAAAGCCCCCTTTGATTCCCCTTCCTTTAAGTACACCCCATTCACTTAGGTGAAGACCACTTATTTTGACATAATCCTGTGAGGTAGTGAGAGCAAATGTATTATATACTCCATCTTATAAAGATAATAGCTGGGCCGGCTGGTGTGACTCAGTGGTTGAGCATTGACCTATGAACCAGGAGGTCATCATTTGATTCCCAGTCAGGGCACATGCCCGGGTTGGGAGCTCAATCCCCAGTAGGGCGGGTGCAGGAGGCAGCCAATCAATGATTCTCTCATCATTGATGTTTCTATATCTCCCTCCCTCTTTGAAATCAATAAAAATATATTTTTTAAAAAATATATAATAACTGAAGCTTGGAAAGTTTAACTTACGTGTCTAATACAACACAACTAGTTACCTACCATAACATTTACAGACCCAAAGCCCTCTTGTCACACTCAGTTTGTCTAAGGATCCCCTTTCTTCTTGGAACTAAAGATGAAGATAAGTTGGGGCTATCAGCTAATTTCTCAAGTCATGCTAATACCTGTGTGCACCTTTCTCAGACAGATAAATTTCATATTTTTGCAGCAAGTAAAACATGCAATGATTAAAAACTCTCTATACAAAACATTGGTCTCAAAGTTGTACCAGTTTATTGTTTCATGTTGCTTCTTAAAACCTGGGAAGGACACTGCAGGGGGTTTCTGTTTTCCTCAGTCAGATCAACCCTTTAGGATCATTGGATCATTGTCGGGGCTGCCATGAGCTGGACAGCCTTGTTTTCCTACCTCAGACATTTGGGGAAACAAAACAAAACTGAGAAGGAAGTTTTAACATATCCAAAGTTAGGTAATGGAAATAATACTTGTTATTATCACTAGGAATTATTTCTGTTGTAGGAGAGGTTATTTTAAAAGAAACTATTGAATATCTTTTTGCATCAAAGCGGAGAATGACTTGGAGGCAAATCTCAGTGTCTAACCTGAAAAATATTAACGATGGGGGGATGTCCAGGTTTGTTCAGAAATAAGTTGGAATTTGAATATTTGAATGTTGTTTATTGTTCTCTTGAGTATAGAAATAAGGACAACAGAGTAATTGTTTAGCTGGTGCCTTGGTGCCATGAAACTTTTGCCTAATTGTTTAATTTAAAAGAATCAAAGATTGGCCTTAGAGACTTTTAGAGAAAAGTTCAGTGCTCATTTTGGTTGGTACCATTCAAAGTTTTCCCATATTACATAGCTGGTAAAACAGTGGGGTTGGGACTTGGACCAAGTTCTCGATCTCAGATCTAATACGCTTCTGATATGTCTCCACCATCATCTGTACTATTAATCTTTGAAAATAGACCCTGTATCAGGCTAGCTTTTGAATATGGACCACACATATTCAGAATGACTTCACATATAATTTCTGAATAATCTTGGGTCACTTTGGAAACAATGCAATGAATATTTTCTAAAAGTAGAGCTTCAAGTAAATACTTTCAATGCAAAGAAAATAATAAATTTGGTTCCATTAAATTATAGAGTCTTTTATTAATTTTATTCACTCCCATTTAAGCTCTTTATTAATCCTGTGTCTCTCACTGGCCCAAAAAAAAGCTTGTCCATAGAATGACTAAAGAAAATATTTTGTTGATTAGATGAACTGATATCCCATTTGTATGCTAATTATTAAGAAACCAGAAGCTACTCAGTATCTTTTTTTTCTTCATATTTTCACTTTTTAACAAATAGTCCTTACCATTTTGCCACATAACTTCCTATTGTGGAGCAGTCTCTACTCTGAAGCTAATTGCAGCACTGTTCAAAACCTGAATATCCCTAACTCCTTCTTTTCCTCTTCCTTTCAAAAATCTGTCTACCAGTGTATGTATTTTAACAGAATCCATATGTTCCTTTCCCCCCCCCCTTACCTTTTTTTGTTTTTGTTTTTTTAATAACTCTACTGTGCATATCAGGGGATGGCTCTTGGCATTCATCTCATACTATCATGACAAAAGATAATCAGTTTTCTTTTAGTTTAACATCAGAGTCAGAGGTCAAGATATTGTCAGTTGAATGTCCTCCAGTGTTTTTTATCTTGTTTATGCTCTGTTAGTGTTCAGAATTGGTTAGGAATGTTTTTATAACCCAGTTGTCAGGGGTGGTTAAAGCAACATGGGCAAATCAGCTTTGAATGACTTCACGTCCCCCATCATACCCAAGGAAACAATTAAGATAGTTGAGATTGTGCCTTTTGAGTTGTTGCAGTTATAGCAAAAAGGGAAAGCAGAAAAGGATAGGGGAAGAGAGATGAGGAAGGGACACTGTATTATCCCATAATAAAAAGTCACACATTTATAGATACATCTCTACAATAATATACGACAGTGGTTTTGAGTTGTTTTATAAAATAAGAACAGTGAAGCACTCTATTTAAAAGATAAATGTTCAGGCAAAAACACTGGGAAACTTACAAATTAGAAAGTGATCTAGGGGAGGACAATTTTCTGAGTGTTAAAACAACTACAAAAAAACCTGCCCTGCCGGTGTGGCTCAGTGGTTGAGCATCAACCTATGAACCAGGAAAAGATCATAGTTTGTTCCCGGTCAGGGCACATGCCCGGGTTGTGGGCTCCATCCCCAGTTGAGGGGGGGAGGGTGCTGGGGGCAGCCGATTGATAATTCCCTCTCATCATTGATGTTTCTATCTCTCCCTCTCCCTTCCTCTCTAAAATTAATAAAAAATATATTTAAATTTTTTAAAAATCTGCAAAATAATTGACATCATACAGTAGCTATTCAGTGACTAATAACTGATGCTCAATTTATAAGCTTTCCTCTGTTCCTATATATAGTTTCTGTTAACATTCAAAGATACTCTATATAATATGGTAGAAAACAAGACTATAATCTGCTTAAATGCCTATTAAATATCCATTTACTACATTTGTTATCTACTTTGCCAGGATATCAGAACATACATCACTAATGAAAAAAAGTAATACATATAAATTCCTATTAAATATCCATTTATTATCTCTTCTAACTATACATAGATTATCACAATGGTTCATTTAAAGCTGGCTTGCAGATAAGCACATGCCAGGGCTAGGAGGTGATGCATGCTGGTAAGAAAATGAAAAATGAGTCCATTACATTGATTTAATTTCTTACATAACACAAGTTGGCTAGGATGGCATATCAGTTATTGTAGGTAACACCTGTCTATAAATGTTTTGAGTTATAAAATATATTTAAATGGGTCATACTTTTATTCACTTTCACAATTTAAAATCCCATACTCAGAACTTTATCCTGGGTTGAAAGGGGATTGCCATAAGCATTGGGAGAGAAAAGGAAATATAATGCCCCCAAGTTTGGTCATTCTGCTTCCCTACTTTTGGGATCCATCTACAAATTATCTTTTAGTAAATATTTGGGGATAATGGATTGAGGAAGATTAGGTAATTGCACACATGCAGGACTAGGAGGAAAAATTGTGTTAAAAAAAAGAGCAAGTCAATAATTTACATTTTACTCCTATAGATACCTTCACAGTTTGCATGCCATTTCCCAGAAACCACCTCTTGGACTTTTTCTGATGTTTCTTAACAAGACAAAATGCTACCTCAAACATTACTTTTTAAAATGAAGTAGAGCATCTTTTCCCAGAATGTAGAGCATCTTTTCCCAGGGAATGTTCTGTGGACTGGGGGGGGGGGGAGGCGAGGGGTGGTGATGGGACTGGGGGTCGAGTGTCTGGTAAAATCAGATTGGGAGGTTCTCACACAGTCTGTTTTCCTCTTGACATGCACAATGCAAATTAGCATATGAAAAATACTGCTGTAAAGTACATTATTTAACTCTGTTTATCCCAGCTTTTCACAAGCCTAAAATGATTTTTTTTTTACCATTTTTACCTTTTATTTTGTTACTTTACTCTATTTATCATTATCATTATTTACTCTCACACATCTGTAACATCTCTAAGAAATAGCATTCTATCCTTAGGAAACATTGGACTAACTAAATTTCACCTTCATGGTCCTTCATGACCTCCTTTTCACAGCATCACTACTTCTCCAAGATCTGCAATGCTACCAGTGAAATTTTAGCATGTAATTAATTATTGCTTTCTCCTTCCATGTATTGCACAGATACCTGGGGCTATAGATAGAGTACTCTTGGCACTGTTTGATTATGAGGAAATAAGTAGGTTAATAAGAAATTAGTTTGATACATTTAATACACCTTTGAAATATTGTCCAGAAAACGAAATAACCTTCCTGAGAATAGTTAGTGAGCTCATGTATACTCAAGAGACAATAGAGTCTGGGTGGCGTGGCTTAGTGGTTGAGCATTGCCCTATGAACCATGAAGTCACGGTTCGATTGCTGGTCAGGGCACATGCCCGGATTGTGGGCTCGATCCCTAGTGTGGGGCATGCAGGAGGCAGCCAATCAATGATTCTTTCTCATCATTGATGTTTCTATCTCTCCCCTCTCCCTTCCTTTCTGAAATCAATATATATATTGATTTATTTATTTTTTTTTAAGAGAGAGATACAATGGTAACTGATGGAATAGAGTCCATTTCAGTCCATGTTAGGCCCTAACAAAGGAAGATATTTCTGATAAGGTTTTGAAATGCCCCACGGTTTGGGTTGTTTCTTCCCCTCCTTCTTAGGTTTTAATATGTTACAACTCCCAGGTGATTTGTATGCTGTGGCTTAATTTTGTAGCTGTAGTCACTTCAAGAAATTTTACAAGAAAAACAAAACTTTAAATTAAAAAAAATCCCAGTTTTAGGTAAGACAAGATTGATATTTTGATGCTATATTGTACAGCCTTAGAATTCTGAAGTTTTTGAGTTGCCTGTGAGTCAACATAAATAAAAGATAAACAAAATAAATATGTCATAGTTTTAAGTAGGTTTTTATTGTAACTGGCAGTCCATAAAGTTATTTTTAGGAGAACTAGAACACATTATTCCTGCAAAAAGTATGTTTACATTTGCTAATAATCAGGATTCTTAACCTTAAAAAAATAAACAGCTTTCTGTATTATCTGATCTCATGTGGTGATTTATTGTCATAGTAGTGACTAATGTTCACTTTGTATGTGCAGATTTTTTTTTTAGGTAAAGATTGTAGGAGTTCCCACTCATGAGCTTAAAAAGTTCAGAGATGAGTATAAGACAATCTTTTAGTTGAAAATTATTCAATAGAGAATTAGCTACAATGAAAGTAACTACATACTTCATGTGCTTCTTTTAAAACAACCTCAGACTGTTTGACATTTAACAAACTTAAGATCACATCTTAGAGAATTACCTGAGGAACTGCAATATAATTTCACTGATTCAGTTTCTAAAAGATAAATGTTTTGCTACAGCTTGCTCCAAAATCAGCTTAAATCATGTCCTTTGGTTGACTATTAAGTGAACAAATTGAAATTAGCATTTTGCAGCATAGTTGTTTTTTTCCCCTTGTAAAATCTAGCCAAAAGTTTATTTGTAAAAGAGTTTTAAGCCCGGCCAGAGTGGTTCAGTGGTTGAGCGTAGACCTATGAACAGGAGGTGATGGTTCAACTCCAGGTCAGGGCACATGCTGGGTTTGCAAGCTTGATCCCTAGTAGAGGTCATGCAAGAGGCAGATGATCAATGAGTCTCTCTCATCATTGATGTTTCTATCTCTCTCTCCAACTCCCTTCCTCTCTGAAATCAATAAAAATATATTTTAAATAAATAAATAAGAGTTTTAAGAACCTTTTCATGTTATTTTAGCCAATTTTCCAATATAGCTGATGTCTCTAGCTATACAATGGACAATCTTCTAGCAATATCTCACCTTTAGTTGCTCAATTAAAAATAAAATCAGTAAATCACAAAAGAGTTCACAGTTCAATCAAGGCCAGACTTTTGAATGTACCTTCTTGTCTCACAAGAAACTACAATCTGAATATTTGCTCTGATGTAGTAAAAGCTCTAGAATACAAACAGATGGTCTTAAATCTCAGATGATGAACTACGCATTATAGATACACAGACATGGCTGTTTGGTTGAATTTGCTGACAAGAGCATCTCTTCGACAGGACTGATGCATTGATGTGGTCTTCTATGCAAAGAGGTTATCTGTTTTTTTGTGAGAAAATGGGTAACTTAAATTGATGAGGTCCTTGCTATTAAGTTTCAATTTGAGTCACCTTGGGAACCATATCCTCCGTATCCATTTTGACCTTTTACTTGTTTACACAAAGGGAACATCTTCAAAAGACTCATATCCTAGAATTCATTCTGGCCTCATCACACAGAGCTGTGGTTTTGATGTTCTTGTTCCCAATTTATTGCCAGGGTCCAAGGACCTGGGTGCCATGGTGATAAAGTGCCATTGAAATGCATAGGTAATCAGTCAGTGTACTGGAGAATAGATTTCTTTATTTTCTGAACAGACAAAAGCATTCTTCTTTGAAGCAATGGGAGTAAGAGGACACTTAACATTTCCATTATGAGACAGCAACGACAGAGGCAAATTAATAACTTTACCTGGCCAGTGACTATCTCCAGGGAACTGAGAGTATTGAAAACCCTAATTGACCTCTCTTCATATAGAACACGGGGCTCTCTTTCCCCATTTTTAAATTAGAAGATATTAAAAAGGCAAATCATTTTCTCTCAAACTGAGTTCAGGTCCATAATGGAATTGGGAGCAGGATTAGGAACTGTTGGATTTCAAGGCAGGACCGCTGTGTACAGTGTACCTTACTATAGATAATGATCCTCACTTTAATCACTTGTCTGTTCTGAAGAGCACATCACAATTTACAAGAGGCCATGTAGTCTGAGCTGACTACAAAGAATATTTTTTAAAAGGTCTTTTAAATATTCAAATGCATACACTTCATTTTAAATGTTATCAGCTTTTGCCATTCACAACTATGACCCAAATTCCTCTCTCAAACATTTTAATTGAGGCCAAATTACTTCGTTTTCTGCTTTTACAAAAGAATGTGGCACATTCATTGCTGGATAGTAATCTCGGAAAATTTGGCTTCTGGTACTTCTGCTCTCTTAGCCTTTAACCTCTCCTTCTTCTCATTTATTTCATTGTTCATTCTGCTTTCTCATATTTTAATATTATATTTTATTTTCTCTCATTTATTTATTGGTCTTTTCTTTCCAGTTAACTATTTGAAGTTCTTAATAGGTAACATTTGGCCACTTTTTAAAAAAATATTTTTTATTGATATCAGAGAAGGGAGAAGGAGAGAGAAAGAGACATATCTATGATGAGAGAGAATCATTGATCAACTGCTTCTGCATGCCCCACACTGGGGATCGAGCCCACAACCCGGGCATGTGCCCTGACTGGGAATCAAACCGTGACCTCCTGGTTCATAGGTCAATGCTCAACCACTGAACCAATCTAGTGGGTCTGGCCTTTTTTTTTTCTTAAACAACTTTATTGAGGGATATTAGACATTCAATAACCTACACTTATGTATAATATGTTAAATTTTCTATATGTATACACCCATGAAATCACTTAAGATCATGTGCATATTCATAACCCCACCTCCAAATTTCCTCACGATTCTGTAATTTATTTCTCCTACCACCATTCATCCCTGGCATCCCCAGGCAACTGCTGATCTGTTTTCTGTCTCTCTAGATAACATTTACCTTGTCTAGAATTTTATATAAATGGAAACATACAGTATATGCAACTTTTTGTCTTCTTTCACTCTGCATAATTGTTTTGAAAGTCATCTGCATTTTTGCAGGTATCAATAGTTCATTCCTTTTTATCAATGATAGAGTATTCCCTGTATAAATATACAACCGTGTGTTTATCCATTCATCTGTTGTGGATACTTGAGTTTTTTCCAGTTTGGGGCTGTAACAAACTGCTTTGACCATTTGTGTGCAAGTCTTTGTATAAACATGTATTTCCTTTTCTCTTGGGTCAATACCTAGGAGTAAAATGGCTGATTATGTGTGAGACATATGCCTACTTTTTTAAGAAATTGTCTAATTGTTTTCCAAATGGTTAGACCATTTTACACTTCCACCAGCAGTTCCAGTTCCTCTACCATCTTACCAACACATCATCATCATACCTAATAAAATGGTAATATGCAAATTACCATCACTCTGCTATGCCCACAATTGGGCCGTTGGGAGGCTGGGGGCGGGACTCGGGGTGGCCGATTGGGCTGACTCACGAGTCCCCGACCCCCGTTCCTCCTGCCGTCCCCAATGGCCGGCGCTTCAGGAGGACCCATGGGGCCAGCGGAAGGCACCAGTGGCGGAACTTGGGGTGGCTGATTGCGTGGCTGCCTGCACTGGTTGGTTTTCCGCCAGCACCAGTTTTCCTCTGGCCACCTGCTGATTGGAGTGCCTTCTGCCAGCGTGATCGGCCACCCAGAGTTCCTCCACTGGCGGCGCTGGAGGAACTCAGGGTGGCCGATCAGGGAGGTGCTCCGATCGGCAGGTGGCTAGAGGAAACGGCGCTGGAGGAACTCAGGGTGGCCGATCGCACTGGAGGGTCCAATTAGCGGGTGGCCAGAGGAAAACTGGTGCCAGCAGCCAGGCGAAGGAAGGTCTTTTGCACGAAACTTCGTGCAACGGGCTTCTAGTAGTATATAATTAGTCTTTTTCATTAGCGATTCTAATAGGTATATAGAAGTATCTCATTGTGGTTTTAATTTACATTTGCCTAATGACTAATGTTGTAGAGCATCTTTTCATGTGTTTATTTGCCATCTGTATACTGCTTTGGCAAAGTGTCTATTCAAATCTGTGTATTTTTTATTTGGTTGCCTCTTTTCTTATTTTTGAGTCTTGAGAGCTCTTTATACATATTTTAGATTCAAGTCCGTCATTAAGTATATGCTTTGCAAATATTTTTCTCACCCTTTGGCTATCTTATCCTTTCCTTAACAATATCTTGAAGATATTGAAAAGTAGAAATTGTTAACGTTGAAGGAGAGAATATATGCATTTATTCTTTTATGATTATATCACAAAGTTTTTTTCTCACATTTACTTCAAGAAGTTTTATAGATTTTAGGTTTTACATTAATCCTACAATCCATTTTGAGTTAATTATTATATCTAGTGCAATTTATGGAACCAAGTTCATATTGTGCATCTGAATATCCAGTTGTTCCAGAACAACTTACTGAACAGACTATTCCTTCTTTATGGACTTGCCTTTGTACTGTTGTCAAAAATCAATTGTTCTTATATGTGTGAGTTGACTTCTGGACCCTCTCTTCTGTTTTATTGACTTAATTATCTGTCTTTACACCAATGCCACATTGTCTTCATCACTATAGCTTTAAAATAAATCTTGAAAGCATGTAGTTTTATTCCTCCAGCTTTGTTCTTCCTTTTTGAAATTGTTTTGTCATTTCTAGGTTCTTTGCCTTTTCATATGAATTTCAGAATCAGCTTTTCAATTTCTTCAAGAAAACTTGCTGGGATTTTGATTGGGATTTTGTTAAATTTATAGATCAATTTTGGGGAGAACTGACATCTTAATAATATTGAGTCTTTTGACCCATGAACAAGCATAAAGTAATAAGAAATGCGTAGGGACAAATCTCACTTTGTGTGAGATATATACACTGAAACCACAAAACGTTGCCAAGAGAAATTAAAGACCTAAATATATAGAGAGATATACTTCAACTGGCCATTTAAAAAATTTTGCCATGCTTTATTTGCCTTATTTTTTCCCTCCCTCTCTGTCTTGCAGTTCAACTTTAAAGAAATTAAGGTATAATAACCTTAAAGGTGTGCTATTGGTCTCTATCTTCAGTTACTAATGAAAGAGTGATTGATGGAAAGATTAGAAAAGTAATGTTTAGAAGTAAATTATTTATGGGATCATTATCTTCTCTATGTATTATCTAAACACTTTGTTCTTTTTCTTCTTCCATTTTTCTGTCTACCTTTTGGCATTTTCAGTTCTCATTAGTGTCTTTTGAAGTAAATACTAGTCGGAGTAGAGAGACGAAATGAGACCAAACTCATACATTCTTTTTCTCCTGTTATTAAAAGCTTTTATAGAGAAAGAGATTGAATGCAGACGGTGTTTAGGAATTTTACTATCTTTCCTGTCCCCATTCCACACCCCACATTTCCATAGAAAGTGACGGTTGGCAATAGTAGGAAAGTACAAATATGCACATTTAAATATCAAATGCTACCTTCTAAATTTGTTACTGTGTTTTATCAGTGAATACTCAGAACATATGTGAAGTGTATTTCTCAAGAGGGAAGCCTATCCTTTTGAAGATGATTTGTCACTATATTAAAGATTTAGAGCTTTGAAAATGGTTAAATATCCTAATAGAGTTGGCGTGGTAGCTGCTGAGATTAAAAAGAGCTATTACTAAGAACCCTTATGAACTTTTATGTTATTCATGCTTCTGATTGATAATTCTCTCTCTTTTTTTAATCCTCACCCGAAGATATTTTTCCATTGATTTTTCAGAGAGTGGAAAGGAGGGGGAGCTGGAGAAGGGGAGAGAGAGAAACATTGATGTGAGAGAGACACATCAACTGGTTGCCTCCCAAATGCACCCCGACCTGGGCTGGGGATTGAGCCTACACCCAGGTATGTGCCCTTGACTGGGAATCAAATTCATGATGCTCTAATCACTGAGCAAAACCAACAAGGACTAGTTTAATAATTCTAATAAAAATTTGCTTTGAGTTCTCAGCTTGTCAAAAACTTGCTATAAGTTGTAGCTGACATATGTTATCAAGACATAATTTTTCAGGGTTGTGAAGTATAATAAATTGAATGTTATTCACAAGAGTACCTTCAATAAGATGTAATTAAGGCTATGTTACTCTGGATAAAATAATAAAGAAAATAATACTTATTGTGATGCAATGCTCTAGTTATCTCTATTATATTCACTTTATTGTTAATTTGCAAAATTAGATAATCTAAAAGAAGATTATTTATAAGGTCATTTTTCTTAATTATAGTAAAGTTGCATGCACAGGATAAAATATAAAGGGTTTTTTTTATTATATAATATGAAGTCATTGATTCACATGAACAAAGTGTTGTGAACAAAGAGAAGCAGCAAAGACCAAGAATTTGTAAAGAAAATTTGTATGTGGCCTTTGAGAAACAGAAATATAAAAAAACACAACTGGAATAAGAGCAGAAATAAAGAGTACCAAGATGATTACTTTTCAAGATATATATGAAGATGTACATATATATATCATTGTCATACCCCTTAATCTTACACAATGTTATCTTTCAATTATATCTCAATTAAAGCAGGAAAAACTAAACTTATTCAAATAAGCAAGTTCTATGACGTGCATCATATGAATTTAGGGAACCTATGGCATTAGTAGCCATCAGTTAGGAAAATTGTAGTTAACAGAAAATTTTCCATGCAGTCTTTAGTAAATTTATCCATATTAAGAAAAAGGAAATTATAAAGTGAATTTTTGCCAGCATTTAGTACAAGTCTACTATGGTTAAGCCCTGGAATACAGAGACAAAAAGTCAAAATCCTGATTTTAAGGACTTTCGGTGTGACCAAGGAAGGAGCTTGGGAAATCCTCTTCCCAAAAAAGCAATTATAAAACTAGACAAAACTGAAAAAAACAACAACAACAACCAAATTCTTTAGAATCAACCAAAGGCATACAATGACATGAGAAGCTTTATGCTTAAAACACTGCTGAATGTTGGATCTATCCTTCAGAAGATGGAAGCTTTACTAGCTCAAGATGTTTGAATACAACTTCAGTCCAATTATTGACTGACCATTAAATTACACAGTCACAAACAAGTGTGATCCCTGGGAATTCAGGTTTAAAAATTAAAACAAGAATACAAAAGAAAGAAAACCTAACGGGGACATTAGTGGCTGCACTCCATGAGGAGACGGATTTCACAGATTTATCCCAGGCAAGTTGCTACATAAAAAACAAACAACAACAATAAAAAGCAACAACCACCACCATTAGGGAGAGGAAGCAAAACCCAGAGATGCTGCAATATATTATATAAAGTGTTCAGTTTTTAACAAAAAAAATTAAAAATGATTGGAAAGTGTGAGTGAGGAAAATAGCAGTCAATAGAAACTGTCTCTGAGTATCCCCAGATGTTGGATTTAATAGACAAAGACTTCAAAGTATCTACATAAAATCATTTTAAAAGAATTAAAGGAAATTATGACAATATAAATCAACAAGTAATAAATCTCAATAAGCAGATGGAAATTATAAAAAATTCAAAAGGAAATTTTGAAAGTTAAAATACAGGAACTGAAATTAAAAAAAAAATCACTACAGTGGCTCAAGAGCAGTTTAAGATGGCAGGAGAAAGAATCAAAGAACTTGAGGGTGATCAGTAGAAATTATACATATACAATATGAAGAATGCAGAAAAAAAAGAGTGAAGAAAAAATGAGAACCTTAGAGATCTGGATAACATCAAGAATACCAACATACATATAATATGAGTCCCAAAAGAAGAGGAAAGAGAGAAGTCAGCAGAGGGGAAAAAAAAAGTTTGATGAAATAATGATAAAAAATGCCCCCATTTTGAAAATCAACGTTACTCCACAGATCCAAGAAACTTGATGAATCCTATGAAGAATAAACACAAAACCATCTACACTTACAGACATTGTAGTCAAACTGCTGAAAGCCAAAGAAAAAGAGAAAATCTTGAAAGCAGCAAGTGAGAAATAGCTCATGATGTGGAGAGGAATTGATGCAGTTAATGACTGACTTCTCATTTGAAAAAATGAAGTCCGGAAAGCAGTTGAATGACATATTCAAAGTGCTAAAAAAAAATTCCAACCAATAATCATATTCATATATCCAGCAAAACTAGTCTTCAAAAATGAAGATGAAATACAATCATCCAGATTTTTAAGAAACAAAACTGAGCAAACTCATTGTTAGCAGACCTGTCTTATAAGAATACCATAGGAAGTCCTTTAGGCTAAAAGGAAGTGACAGTAGAAGATAACTCAAATTCATAGAAAGAAATGAAAATTACTGGAAATGGTAAATATACTAGTAAAAGGTTAATATAAATATAAAATGGTTAATATAAAAGGCTCTCTAAGTATATTTTTATTATTTCTTCTGATAACTTCTTAAAATGACAATGTTCTATACAGTAATTATAATACTGTGTTGTTGCATTTACATATGCATGTACATATGCATATATATATATATATATATACATATATATATTATATATGACAGTAATAACACAAGGAACAAGAAGGGAATGGAACTATAAAGGAGACAATTTCTTTTTGTATTTCAATGCAATTTATTATTTGTCTGAAGTTGATTATGATAAGTCAGAATGCATATTATAATCTCTACAGTACCCATTAAAAAAATAACTCCAAATAAAATCATTTAAAAAAATCAACACAGGGGTTAAAATAGTACACTAAAAATATATTTAACACAAAAAGGCATTAAAGGAGGAATAGAATAAAAAAAGATAGGATACATATACTGTAAAACACAAATACTAAAATGGAAGATGTAAATCAAACCATGTTAATTAAATGTGAATGGTCCACACATCTCAGTCAAAAGGCAGAGATTGGTATAGTGTTTTTAAAAAGCAAGATTCAACTATATACTGTCTATTGAGACACCAGTTAGATTCAAAGACAAAAATCTTTTCAAAGTAAATAAATGAAGATGACATATTATATAAATAGTAACTATAGGAAACCTGTAGTTGTTATAATGCTATCAGACAAAAATAGACTTTAAAACAAGAAATATTGCTAAAGAGAAAGAGGGATATTTCATGATGATGAAAGGGTCAATACCAGGAAGATATGACAATTATAAATATATACACACACCTAACAGTAGAACCCCAAAATACAAACAATGACAGAATTGAAAGGAAAATAGAACAAATCGTGGAAATGAATTAATTTCAATCAACTAAAACATTAAATATTTGGATGTTACCAGTCAAATCTTTGTAAAAATAATATGATACCAGACCAATATAAGTTCTATTTTCTAACATGTTCCCCCTCCACCGCCCCCCTCCCCACAAACAAGGCAGAAGAATGAATAATACTGATTTCATTTCCATTAGAATCTTAGAAAGTGTTAATTTGACTAAAGGTTCCCTAAACCTCAGGGAAGTAGGAATTTGATAAAGTCTCATAAGAATCTTAGAAAAGTAGAATATTACTAAAGGTTTCCCTTAAAGGATAATTATCAGCAGTTAAGTATCAACTTTGAAGAATCTATCAAAGTCAGACCACAGCTATGTCAAAGAACTTGTACTTAATTGATGACCCAAGAAACAGAACTCAGAATATGCTTACTAGATTTAAAGTTCCTGTAGGAGATGACATTTCTAATGCTTTCAAGGGTAGAATTAAAATTCAAAATATGTTATGAAATAGGAAAATAAGCTTTCAGATATTAGATGAAGTTCTGGCAAGGCAAGTATAATGAAAAAAATGCTGTAATATAAGAATATAATGGATTAAGACTAATCATAAATTTAAGAGGAAAGGAGATTAAATTTTGGGTGAAGACTTGATGAATGTAGGATTGTGCAAAAAGTTAATAAGATGCAAGAATATACTGCATACAAGTTTTAAAAATAAATATTTTTTTCTTTTTCCAATATGTTTTATATTTATTTATTTTTAAATTACAGTTGACATACAATATTATATTTGTTTCAGATGAGACATTATATAACTAAGTGATCATTCTGATAAATCTAATACCCATATGACAAAACAGATAGCTATTAGAATATTATTGACTATATTCCCTATGCTGTACTTTACATCCCAATGACTATTCTGTAACAACCAATTTGTACTTCTTAATCCTTCCACCTTTTTCACCCATGCCCCACTCCCCTCCCAACTTGCAAACATTAAAATGTTGTGTGTATCTATGAGTATGTTTCTATTCTGCTTGTTCATTTCATTTATTTTGTTTTTTAGATTCAATTGTTGATAGATATGTATTTATTGCCATTTTATGGTTCATATTTTTAATCTTTCTCTCCTTCTTCTTCTTAAAGACCATTTAACATTTCATGTCATACTGGTTTGGTGCTAATGAACTCCTTTAGCTTTTTCTTGTCTGGGTCTTAATAGAGAAGTGTGACTGAACAATCAGAGAAGGGAGTGCAGCGGGGAAGAGCACATGAGAAGTTTAACTTGCTTCAGGGTAACAGAAGTGTTACCACAGTGGGTAGTTGATGGGGGTAATTGGGGACTTGAAGCTGAAAGGTGAATTGAGGATGAATAGGCCCTGTGTACTGTGGGTTTATTCTTTATCTGGGGGGACAGTAGCAAACCCTCAAGGATACATCAAGCTTCTAAGACATGCTTTGATGACTAAAGGCAGACAAAGTTGGGGTAAAGCGGGGTTGCATGTAAAGGGATAGTTAGTAACAGACTGAAATATTTGAAATTGAAATGATAGGCAGTGAGGAACCATTTGGTATGATTTAACCCAGTCATGCCGTTAAAATCAACAACTGGGACTAAGGTGATGAAATATTGGCACAATGGCAGTGGGAGTAGATAGGAAATGATGAATTTAAAAGAAATGCTGAAGATGTTTTGCCAAGTATCAAAGACTGGGTAGAAGGAATAAGAGGGATGTAGGAGTCAGGGCCTCATAGTTAGGCCTCATAATTTCGAGCCTAAGAATTTTGGAGAGTAGGAGAGCTGTGGCACTGAAGACAGACATTAGAAAACAAGGAATGTGTTTAGGTGGGAGAAAGTAATTTTTTTTAAATGTCTGAGAGATGATATGAGAGCCATCTTGGAATAGATGTTAAAGTCTTTATTGATAGTGGACCTCACTCCACAAAACACCTGATTGTCAAGTTTTCATATTTGTAGGTCTTTTAAAAAGAAACCAGATGAAAATCTAACTAGAATAAACATTAATTCATCTGCAATAGGTAGTGGACTAGATGGCCTTATAAGAATCCATGCATGCATTCAGCAGACATGCATTATGAATCACTAGACATTATTACATAGTGGATGGTGGCATAGCTTAATAAGCAAAAAGAATATGCTCTAGGTCAGGCAGAACTTTGGTTATATCCCAACTCCTTCACTGGAGAGCTATATGAACTTGGCAGAATACTGGCCCTCTCTGACCCTGAAATTCCCAGCTGTGAAATTCCTGTGGCCATGCCTCCCTCACAGGAAGTTCATGGGAATTAAATGGGGTGATGCAGACCAAGCCTTCAGTCCATTGCTGGGAGAAGTAAGGTTTAGATGTCGCTGTTATTGTCTGTTATCATCTCTGAATCCCCATCATCACTGTCATCCCTACCATCATCGTTCACCGTCTTCCTCTCCGTCACTGTCATCACTGTCATTTCTGCGGTCACCTTCATCACCATCATTCCTATTGTCACCCTCATTCCTGTCATTTTTTTTCTTCATGGTGGTAATTCCTTGGGGTGATAGGCACCCACTTGCTCTATTAGTTGGTTTTTCTGAGAACAGATTCTGAATATTACTATTTAAGAGACAGCCCTAGACATGGAACAATTCCTAAATTGTAGTTGTTAGTGTAGATCACACTGTACCCTTCTTCTGTTCTTTTTAAAATAATAGTTATCCATCACTTAATGGCATTGATAGAAAAATACAATTTGGTTGACTTATGCTTGTTTGGAGTTAAATCAAGAATTTGAATTTCATTTATGCTATAGCAAGTTAATTGCTCAAAATAAAAAGGTCATACTATTATTGCATTCTGACCTTTTGAGGAAAAGGAGCACAGCATATATATATATATATATATATATATATATATATATATATATAGAGAGAGAGAGAGAGAGAGAGAGAGAGAGAGAGACCTGTTCAAAAAAGATTTAATTTGAATTCAGCAAAACTTGCTACTTAAGGAACACATTGACTTGTTTAACCATGCTGTGGACTTCTATGTTTTATGAGCATCAGTACCCTGGCCAACAAAGAATAGAAAACTGGTGTCTCTTACCTCTCAACTCCATTCATGCATTTTTAAAGAAAATAGATAAAAGAAAGACTTTGACCATCTTTTCATTATTGCTAAATACCTATATTTGCCCTAGCCGGTTTGGCTCAGTGGATAGAGTGTTGGCTCATGGACTGAAGGGTCCCGGGTTTGATTCCAGTCAAGGGCACATACCTTGGTTGCAGGCTCGATTCCTGGCCCTGGACTGGGCACAAACGGAAGGCAACCAATCGATATGTCTCTCTCACATCAATGTTTCTCTCTCTGTCTCTCCCGTTCCCTTCCACTCTCTCTAAAAATCAATGGAAAAATATCCTCAGGTGAGGATTAACAACAACAAAAGAATAAGTGTTCTTAAAAAACAAACAAACATATAGTTATGGGAACGTGATTGATGTTGAAGGTGTGTTCTTGAAAAAGAATTTAGGAAGGTGATTTATATTTGGTCCAGACTTCTGCTTTAAAATATTATAAGATTATTGATTTAGAAAGTAGCTTTCATGAACATTCCTCGAGATAAAGGCATGCTACTTTCAATATGTCATTTGGGGGTGGGGGGTGGCGGTATTTATCTACTCCATTTAATTCTTCCTGGTGATATACATTCTACCCAGGTTAAGGGTGGCACACAATGAATGATTGAGCTGCTCCTCGGTATGGTTCATGGACCAGTGCCCACCTGAAAACTGCTTGCTACCAAGCTATGACAAGATAATTCAGATATTATTTTGTGTTTGGAAACTTTCATAGTAACTTTACATTGCCATGACATCCAAACATATGCATTTGCATTTAGCAAAAATCTTAGCTATCAACTGATTAGAAGTTTTTAAAGTGAGAAACAGTAAAACAACTAAAACAAAAACAAACAAATTAATTCTGGTTCTTCACCACATTGTTCTTCAGAACACCAGTTCTGTGGGATATTAAAGGGTATTGCATTAAACATGCATAGGTAAGTTGGGTAGGAAATGATAAAATAAGGCATGTAAGTTCTTATCTTCAGGACTCTGCGGGGTGCATTGTGAAGAGGAGTAGAGTAGGCAGAGTCTCTGATGTCATGAAACCCTGGATTTGGAGAGCGTCTGCGAAGAGCAGTGTCCTATGGAGGACACTGTATGAAGAGTTGGCATTCTATTGCTATTTCTAACCTTTCAGTCACTTCTTTTTTGCTTCTTTGTTTGTTTTTGGTTAATCCTCATCCAAAGATATTTTTCCCCATTGATTTTTAGACAGAGTGGAAGAGAGAGAGAGAGAGAGAGAGAGAGAGAGAGAGAGAGAGAGAGAGAGAGAGATCAATGTAAGAGAGATACCTTGCTTGGTTGCCTCCCACATGTGCCCCAATGGGGCTTGGGGGTCAAACCTTCAACCCAGGGATGTGCCCTTGGCCGGGAATTGAACCTATAGTTCTTCAGTGCAAGGGCCTGTGCTCTAACCACTGAGCACACTGTTCAGGGCAAGTCACTTCTTGAATAGCTTTAATATAGCACTATATTCTTCAAACTTTATTTTCCTTTATTTTTTTAATTTTTGAAACATGACCTATAATGATACCACTGTAGTCAGTGTTACCTCCTAGAAGCCAGAGACTGCATTTTTTTCTGATTACTGGGTCATCACAGGGACTATGGAATGAATCTGTGTAGTTCATGTGACGGAACATTTGAAAACAATTGTGTTAGCAAATTCTTTTTGGTATAAGAAGGTGAGGTTAGGAACTGAAAGGACATTGGAATGAATCAGATATGAAAAAGTTTTTTAGTTGTATATATAGAAGGTAGAGGAGAAAAGAATGGGCAACTGAGGGTTTAAAAAATTATTGAGAACAATATTAAAGAAAATGTAAAAGTGGCCTTTGAAATGCTATCAGATATCAGAGCTCTGAGGCCAAGATCTATTGCCAGGAACATGTTGTAGGAAAGAGATGGCTTTTCTTCCTATTACATTGGTCTCCCTTATTTAACCAGCATACTCTCAATTCCAGATTCTTTTTTCTTGAGTCTGGTAACATTAAAACAGCTCTGTTGATGGCTGGCCATAACTTTGAGAGTAGAATCTGTGAAAATACCAATGAAATTGGGCAAACTCTATGAACACGCAAACACGAGTTTGGAAAAGCCACAGTGGAACGCCAGTAATCTTTCTCCCTGTGTGCTCAGGCCTGCGGGCTTCCTCATCACATCGCCTCACGATCCATCCTTTCTACCCTCTTGAATCTCAGCCTCATTTTCGCCATTAGCTATCTCCCCTCTGCCTTCAAATATACACGGCATCTCCCTATCGGAGGCAGGGCAGGGAAGCTTACAACTCTGCACTCTCTAGCTACTCTTTATTTCCAACTTTTCTGTTTTTGCAAAACTTGTTAAGGTATCTGATTTCCTTGCCACCTCCCCTCTCCTTATTCTCAGGCATCTGGCTTTAATCACAAGAATGACTGCAGCAGCTAGAGCTGACTTGACTGAGTGCTCGCTCTGCACCTCTCACAACAATCCTCTGAGGCAGGTATTGCTCTGCTGTAATTTTATAGATGAGATGCTTACGCTTAGATTAAGCAGTTCGCTACATGCATCTTCTATTGACAGGGCTGGGATTAAGCCCAGGTCTGAATGACCTCACCACATTCTCTTCACTGCTTCTTTATTAACGCAAAAGTTTCAGGAAAATGCTCCCAACTCAAAGAGGTGTTACGGGGTGGGACAAAGGTAGGTGTACAGTTTTCCTACAGAAAACAATACAATAACTAATAAATAATAGTACACAAATAAACTGTTTTGCATACTCACAACTATAAACCTACTTTGGCCTGTATTGTGATCCATTTAGTGCATTTGCTCTGAAATAGGAGTGTCCCCATCCTCCATTTAGGGCGTTTGCACATTTGTAGGGACATGTGGTTGTCTCAAAGCTAGAGGTAGGGAGGCTACTCATATTTAAACAGCTAGAAGAAGGAGTATGGTGGTGAGACCAGTCCTGCACTGCTCAGAACCTCCCCACACAGCAAAGATCATCCTGCCTCAAATGCCGATAATGCCTCATTCCGAGACAATGATAATGGATGAGAATCTAATAATGGATTCAGAAAGCCTAGATAACTTCCCTGAATCTGGAGCCATAAATCAAGCTGATATCTGTCTGCCTCTAAAGCTTATGTTTTTACTCTATTCAATAGAACATTAAAATATTATGCATAATTTGATTTGCTCCCAGAATTATCATATTGTATATGTAACATCTTAAATGTAATTTATTTAGAGAATATTTAACTAATTTCCTGATTGAATGTTCTTTTAATGCATTTAATGGAAATAGCATGTATCATAGTATTTGCCAGATTTTCAGGCGGATGCTAAAACTTAATGAAAGAAATCATTAGCATTATATTAAGTGAAGGAAGCTGCATATGCTGGAGCATGCTGTCTTCACCACTGTGACCCAGTAGTGGAAAGGACTCATTTAGGAAAGGAGGAAAAGGGGGTGGGGGAGCGGGGGGTGGGGGGGGAAGCTAGGTGAAGAGATTAGAAGAGAAGAAAATATATACTTGGATTTTTATTTAATTAGTTTTATATTCTGAGCTCTGAGCTGTCACTTGCCATGTTTGCCTTTTCTGAAATGTCATTTAAAAAATATCTCTTTCATAAACATGCTATGGTCTAAAGGGTTGCTCAAATTTAAACAGTTTCTACACTTTCTATATATAAAGGCATCTCTTTAATGTGCTTATTTCAAAAATATATGCCATATATTTTTGTTAGCAATTATAGGTTGTGCTGAGCAAAGACCTTGTCACTTTTGGGGAAGGAGAATTGTGCTTTTCATAATCTAGATTGCATACCTAGACCATGCACTTGAACATGCCCAAGTCTGAAAGATTGAGCCATTGTTTTCTAACATCAAGGCCCATGTGCCATTTTTTTCCAACCAGAAAAATACAATAGTAGTTTCAGCCTCACCCTTTGAGACTCCCACCCTGAATTGCCTGGAGATAAAAGAAAGTATGTTTTTCCATACATTTTTTCTCCTTCCTATGTTCACAACTTGAGATATTTAAATCCCCGATATAGAGGATTTTCTGGGCAGAGAACAGAGAATCTCAGACTTTAGTAGTGATAATAATATCTGGGGAGCTTGTTGAAATGCAGATTTTTAAACTCTGGACTAAACTTGCATTCAGTAACTCTTGGAAGGAGTAATATGCTTTATCAGTGAGCTCCTCAGGTGATAAGGTGCAGGTGCTTCATGGACCATATTTTGAGACAATAGTTTGGCACATAGTAGACCCTTGATAAACAGTTGTTAAATATATGAATCTATCAGAAGGCTGTCCTGACATCTTCATGTCTATCGATGGGGCTTTTATCTTTAACCACATGAGCTTACAATCCTAAAAGATTCTTTTACTCTTCCTTCCCCTCCACGTGTGTTCAGTGACTCTTTATAACTTCTTTGGCTGCTTCTCACTGTTTTCTCACTAGGCCTTTTCCTTTTCATGCCTATCACACTGCTTCGGGCCTTCCTATCTTATAGCTTGTTAGCAGGTTTCCTGGAATCTAGACTCTTCTTACTCCAACTCATCTTTAAAATCACTAGCAAATTAACTGTCCTCAAACCCATGCTTCTATGCATTGAAGACACTTTAGGACTTAACCCAAACTACTTTCTACTTATCTCCCACTGCTCCCCCTCTCTTGAACCACACTGATGTATGTGTTTGTCCATAATCATGCTTTATGTATTCCCGCCACCCTGTCTTTGCTCATGCTATTCCCCCATGGGCAGAAAGGGTTTACTCAGCCGATCTGGGTTGCTCAAACCCTGCATATTCCAAAGAAATGCATGTCTTCAGGACTAGTCCTTGGCCATCTTCTAGTAGATAACCTCTGGGCCCCTGAAATGCTCTTCCTGGTAAGATTGTTTTTGTTTGCTGATGGACTTAGACCATTGTGATTCTATGGAAAAGACCAATTTGTATGTCTGAGGCCTTGGACCATACTGTATTTATGGGAAACACCTCTGTGTATGCTTAAGGCCTTGGCATACCATTTTGACAAGATACGTGTATCCTAATTTACGATGCAGGCCTGTTTTGGCTCTAGTGGTGAGCTGGACTCTGAGTAGCTAAGGTCAATCAAGTGGGCTTTGGGTGTCTGTTGTGACTGACCCCCATTAGCAATCCTGGACATCCCAATCAGGTGAGCTTTCCTAGTTGGCAACATTTCACATGGGTTATCACATATTATTGCTACAAGAATTAAGTCCGTCCCCAAGCTTCTCCTGGGAAGCTTGCACCTGTTTTCTCCTGGACTTCTGACCTTGTGCTTATTGCCCTTGGCTGATTTTAATCTGTATCCTTTCACTGTAAAACAGTGATCTAACAGCTTTTCTGAGTCCTGTGAGTCCTTCTCACACATCATCAAACCAAAGGATGCTCTTGAGAACCCCTGACACACCTCAACGGGCTGCCCTTTCTTTTCTGCCTCTCCATACCTTAGCCATTCTTCAAGAGCCTGCTAAAATCCCTTCCCTTCCACGTTTCCTTTCCAGAAAGGCAGGCAGCAAGCAGCACCCTCTGCTGGTGAGAGTGCCCTTTGGAAACACCTTTCTGAAAAGAAATTTGGCTATGGTAGCAAAAATTAAAGTGGACATACTGTTGATCCAGCAGTTCAACTTTTTGGAGTGCTGTAGAAATCTTCACACAAGGGTACACTGAGTGTGTTACTGTCTTTTTTGTTGAAGCAAAAATTGGGAATAACCCAGTTACTCATTGATGACAACAGTAACAGAATAATAATCCTTTGGTAATAATAATGATAAAGCTTCCATTTACATTCTATGTCAGCGCTGTACTGAGTGATTTACTTAGAGTATTTAACTTAAATTTATAGCAAATCTTCCATGTAGGCAGGTTATCTCCACTTCAAACACTTAGAGGTTCAATGAGGTCAAATAGCTAACATCTGGGTGACTCCATCCATACAGTTCATACTAGGCTAAACAAGCGTGGTTAATAAAAAGTGGTAGAGATCATGTATCATAGAAATCTATACTTGAAACCTATATGATCTTATTAACTAATGTCACTCCAATAAATTTAATAAATACATAATTAAAAAAAATTAAGTGGTAGAGCTCTGTGCTGGCGTGGAAGGATGCAAATCACATATTGTCACATATGATTAAGTTTAAATACTAAAATTAAGTTATGAAATCATTTGTGTATGTTACCATTTTGTAAACCACATATATGCTTATACACATTTGCACAGGAAACAAAAAATGCAGTAAGATATTAATTTACAGGTAACAAGTAACTCGTTTTCTCCTAATACACTAAAATGATGATTATGTGATGAACTTAACTGCCCTCATGCAAGGTTATGAACCAGAGAAGAAAGAAGATCTGAAATTAAAAATAAAACTTGTATGCATCCATTGGTATAAGGGAAAATACTCTTAAATCTGGGGCAAAAAGAAAGTGTTAATATGTTAGAAATACTACTAAAACATTTATGAAAGGAGAGAAAGCCTGAGTCCTTTTGCAGATAGAAGTGGATAACATATTAAATATTGCATTTTATGTATAAGAACATTATATATAAATTATGTTTAAAATGTATATTAAACAATTTTTAGTTATAGAAAATTTAGAAAATGAAGCAAAGCACAAAGCAGAAAGTAGTAACACGTAGACTGATTTATTATTTTCTCAGAGCAGCATTTCTTTTTTGTGTTCTAAGAACAACTATTAGCCCTAGCCGGTTTGGCTCAGTGGATAGAGTGTGGGCCTGTGGAATGAAGGGTCCCGGGTTTGATTCTGGTCAAGGTCACATGCCTGGGTTGTGGGCTTAATTGCTAGTGGGGGGCATGCAGGAGGCAGCCAATCAATGATTCTCTCTCATCATTGATGTTCCTATCTTTCTCTCCCTCTTCCTTCCTCTCTTAAATCAATAAAAATATACTTAAAAAAACATTTATTGTACATACATACCATATATTTATTCTTTTTCAGTTAATATGTCATGAACATTAATTTTCATTGACATTAAATATTCTTCAGAAACATGCACTTTCAGAGATGTATATATTCACTTTTATGAATAAACTGTATTTAACTATTCCTCTATTGTTAGGCATTTAGTTTGTCCCTAGTTTTGTTTTTAAAAAGCTCTGGCTTAAAAAACAAAAAAACACAGGGAAAAAAAAAAAAAAAGCTCTGGATTACACATTCAACTCAACATTCAGACTCAAGACTATTTTGACACCATTCTACTCCAAAGGGTATAGACTTCAGGCAACATCACTTGCTAGAAGGGCAGTGATGCTCATTCCATTCCTAAAGCAGTCCTTGCAGGGGTCCATAGCAGATCACGTGCAAGGATGACTATCAGGTAATTGCAGGAACTGTCCTGGTTTAGGAGACTTATTCCCCCAAAGGTGCCTGTAGCTCTTATAGAAATTCCGTACCAATAGGTTTGAAAGTCCTTGTAAAAGACACGTTCAGTTACAAGAGCATCATACTCAGGGAAGCCCAATGCTATGGTTCCTATCAGTTATTTATAGTTCTAGTCTAGATACCACTTACAAGTTCGTTTTACTATAAAGTCGTGTTGACTAGTTGTCACATATTTGACCTGCCCCCTCATCAGATTCACAGGTAACTGAAGGTAAAATTTTCATGTAGAAATGGGGAAAGGTTTTGTAAACCCTTTTCCCACAAGCATTCTTAAACTTAAATCATTGTCCAGATGTGTGATTATTTCCTTAAAATAAATCCTAAAAAATGGGAATACTGAGTCAAATAGAATTAATAATTTTGAAATTCCTGATATATTCATCTACATTATTTTCCAGAAAGGAATACCAAATTAAAATACAGTTGGTGGCACACTTGTCACAGTTGGGCCCCACCCTGACTTTCCAGCATCATTTCTGTCACTTTCCACTTGAATGTAACAGAATGTTCTGTCATCTCTGTGCCTGGTGCCTCCTGATTGGCCTTTGACGTACACTAGGAATGTCACCTCCTCTGGAAATGCTCTCCAAACACTGCATCCCTTCAACACTTTTCTAAGTAGAGTTCTTGACTCACCCTTCTCATCCCCATAGCTTTTTGTTCTGAAGGCCACTTGAGTGCTTTTGAGGCTGTATTATTGTTAGGTGTATAGCACATCTGTCTTCTATATTAGAATATGAACTTTGTAGCTTGAAACTGCATTTGCATTTCTTCAACTCAAAGCTCTTTGCATAGTCTATAATGACCTTTTAAAAATGTTTGTAGAAGAGTGTGAGTTATTTCAACAACAAATATTTATTGAACAGTTACCATGGGGCTGATACTGTTAAAAGTACTCTATCCCCAGCATCTAGAACTGTACCTGCATATAATAGATGGGGCTGATACTGTTAAAAGTACTCTATCCCCAGCATCTAGAACTGTACCTGCATATAATAGATGGCCAAAACCAATCAATGTGTTGAATAAGTGAGTATGTTGAATAATCAGATACAGCACTGATTAAGACAAGGTCCCTATTCTCATGAAGTATAAACTTAAAAGAGAGAAGAAAGACAATAAACCAACAAATAAGAAAGCTGTCAGATGTGATAAGTGCTATGAAGAGAATTAAAGTGAGGATGATGTTATGAAATTCTGGGTGGCTACTTTAGATTGAGTAATCAAGGAAGGTTTTCCTGTGGAAGGAACAAGCTGAGATCTGTATTTTAAGAAGTAGTTGACCATGCAGTGATTTGGAGAAGGGCATTTTGGGCAAGATGAAACCTAGTACAAAGACTCCATGATGGAAAGAGTCTGACATGTTCCAGGCAATGACAAGAAATGTTCTGGGTAGGCCAAAACAGAAAAACAGAGGTGGTTTTTAAAAATACTTAATGACTGGCACAATATAAACAGATTAATGTATCACAACCAATTTGAGTCACTGTCTCTCTCTCCACCCTTCCCCTCCCTCCCATAGTGCCACTTTCTGGCTCTGTATCTGCCCTGGATCCAGAGTGCAGAAAGCTTGAGAGACCTGTCTCGTCACTCCCATCCTGTTGTTCTCTTCCAACTCCTCGTCAGATGAAAGAACATTCCCTACCTATTTTTATTTTGTGGAACGTGAAGCAGATCATATTTTCAGTGGGTCTTTGGAATTCCTGTAAGACTGACTCCAAGACTCTTAAGAGGTTTGGAATGGCTGAGGGGCAATGCTTCCCCAAACTTGAATGTCACGCAAATCCCCGGAAGATCCTGTTAATATACTGATTCTGATTCAGAAGGTCTGGGGCCTGAGATTCTGCTGTTCTAATAAGCTTCCAGGTGATGCCGGCCCTGCTGATCCATGGTTCCTACTTTTAGTAAAAGGGCAGAGAGCACAGACTCAGAGTCTTGGCTGCCCATTCAAATCCACTAGAGAGCCTTTACAGCTCCTGACCCCCCAGGCTGCACCTCATGCTAATTGCACCTAAATCCCTGGTATTGGGAATCAGGTAGGTAGATTTTTTAAAATTCCCCCTGGTGATTCTAGTATTTGAGAAGCACTGGCTTAAGCAAAAAGTTGGTAAATTGTCTCAGCCAGTCTCTTATGTCACAGGCTACAGTCTACAGTCCTTGATGAGGTACCAGGTGTGCTTTTAGAAAACAGATGTTCTAGAAAGAGTAAACTCCACCTTGTCAAAGTCCTAAATAAAAAAAAAAAAATCTAAAGATGGTTAAGATTTAAATTTTTAAAAAATTTGCCTTTATTAAGTGTGTGCTTCCAGTGCTTTCTTCCTTAAGAGCAGGCAGGACTTCTTTCTTGCCCTTAGGCTGTTTTAACTTAAAAGTCCAGTTATTGATACTGGCCTCTTCTGAAACAATTTGTTTTTCCTCTGAAACCTTTGGGCAAACTGAGGCTATAAAGTAAAGGAAGGAGAGTTGCTCTCTGGCCTTTGCCATACAGCCCAACAAAATGAAATAATGGAGTCTGAGTTTGGGGATAAATATGGTCACGTCAGGCTGGTGTTCTCGCCAAATTCCATACTGATGAAAAAAATTATACCTTACTGGAGCCCACTATAGTTAACTTTCGGATAGCGTTTCTGTTATAAATCCGAGTTTTAAGAGGTCTGTTACTCAGCTGTAAAATTTTGCTCCAGGCTATGGCTTGGACATAGACAATTTCACCTTGAAAGAGAATTTAAAAATAAAAGGTTGTCATTTTTTTCCATTGAGAAAATGAAGTGTGGTTTTAAAAGGAATGAAATATCCACTATGCTCAGACATTCTTTGCATCTCTCTTCCATTTCTTCTCCAAATGGTCTTGATTCCGAGCAAATGAAACCTAGTGTGTTCACATATTTTTAAGCCAAATGTCTAAATTATCAAATGTTTGGGGAATTAAGAAAATGAATTTTTGAGGATCACAACTTAATAAGAAGGAAGGAAAATACTGTTTGCTATTTTTCGTGGGTGGAACTAGGGTGGGGCAGGATTCTGTTCTTTGAAGATGCTCAGTCTGTTGCTCATTTTTTAAGTGGGGGGGCGGGGAGGGTAAGCTGAATTGAAGAACAGGAAGCCTATTCACTATTTGTATACTTTCACTGAATATTTCTCAAGAGGTTTCTAAAATGTCTCTCATAGTACATGTTAAAATAAATGGTCAATTTCATGACAACATTTTTTATTTCTGCCTTTGGTGCTGGGGACCGTTTTTGAGGTAACCTCTCCCCACTTTCAGAAACAAACTGTGTTGCCTTATAGTGGTTTAGCTTGTTCCTCCAATGGCTGTATTGAGCAGGACAATCTTAACATTTTCACAATACAACATCTATTGTCTCCATTAACATCCCATCTGCTCACAGTTGAGTTTCCTTCCCCCTTCTTTTCCTCCTTCCTTTTACAAGGATATAAGACTTAGCACCTTCACCGCCTGCCCTACTGTGGCATAACAAAAACCCCATTTCACATTGTGCCCAGAGTAGTTCTGTCCTAGGGCTCCAAGTCTAGAGAACCTTATTATTCGTTAGTAGTGGTCAACCCAAGGATTATAGGACTTCATGCATCCAAACAGATTTTACATAAGTATGAATGAAGAAAATTATCATTTATAAATATATGCTGCAGTCATTAAAAGTGATATTTCCTTTGAAAAATCAAATAACATAAAATCATGATATATAAGCAGCTATCAATAGAACAAAAAAAGCAAAGGTAGGCATTAATTTTAAAAACATACTTCAGGCTCTTCTTTAATGATACTAGGAAATCCAAGGTGTTCTGGCCATTTTGATTGGCCATTTTTATCCTAACACACAATTTAGTTCAGATTTCACCTCTAGGAAATGATACCTGCCCACCCACCCCATCTGGAGCTAGTGTTCCTCCCCCCTCTCTGTGGACTCCCCCAGGACCCTCCACTTAGCTCAAACATAACTCCTCAGAATTCTCTGTCTGCTTTCCACCAACTAGGTGTGAGCTATTTGAGTTCAGAGACTATGTATATCGTATTCATTGTTGGAGCCTGAACCATTAACACACCGCCCTAGCACCATGCTCAATAAATATCTGTTGTATAAATCATAACAAAATGAATAAATCAACAAAGTGGAAACATAGGGACTTGTGCCTAAATAACAATTCTTGATTGCAAAATTTTGCCAGTATTCTATAATACTTTCTGGTTTTATCTAAATATTTGGAAAAATGGTCTTGTTTTATTTGACAAGGACTCATTGCCTAGTAGGAGCAGCAGGAGCAGAGTTAACAGCTGACATTTGTTGAGTCTTCAATTACCAGGCACTATTGGAAGAGCTTTACCTGTATTAACTCGGCTCATCTTCACAGCTGCCTATATGGTGGGCACTGCTATTATCCATATTGAACAGATAAAGAAACTGAGCTACTTGCCCAAGTCACCACAGCACTGGTTCAAGCTCAGCTGTTCCAATTTCAACCACGTTTAGGCACCATGATCTATGGATAAGATAAACAGGCTTACTTGACTTCAGCCCCTATGAGCACGACCTGGTTGACTCTGTTTTCACATCAGGGGAGTGCCAGTCTTCCGTGTCTCATTTGGCAGCCCCCATACACACCCCCATGCAAAGTCCATTTCTCCTACTCTCTGTTTCCTTGTAGCGCACACATGTTTTTCTTTCAGTTCCACGCTGGTAGTGTTTTATGACTTGGGGAGCTTGAAGAGGCAGCTGTATTGGTTATGTAAGCCATTACCACAGAGGTTCCTGCTCCTTTTCAGAACCTCATAATTTGTTAAAAGTCCTGGTTTGGGTCTCCCTCACATCTTATTGCTGACAGCTTTAGCAGTATCTGCCAACATTATTGGTTGTCTCCAGGGTACCGATTGAGATGTGAAGGTTTCTGTAATTGTCTGAGATCATTTGCCGCTTTATGTAGTACAACTTGCTCACGTAGGTACACCCTGCTTCCAAGTGATTTTTCTGGCCCCAGTGGGCTGTAGAATCATTTGCTGCTGCTGCAACTTTAAAGACGACAAAATATTAACTCGGAATCATTTGCTTTTGCTAACTCACGGTCTAAGACCGTCTTTGTACACTGACAAGGGGGAATGATAAGCAGGGATTCTTCAGCTCAGTTGAAGAAAATGATGAGATTGTTTTTCTCGTCATCACTTCTTTTGCTTGCTGAAATGGGTTCGCAGTGCTGTTTTACAGGCTTTCTGCTAGCTCTCATTTTGAAGCATGGATATTAGAAATTTTGCAAACATTGGGGCAGAAGCTGCTTTGACCCAAGTTTTTCTTGAGCTGGTAGCTATTTGAAAATGAAGCTCTGGTCCAAGGCCACATGGTTTGTTAGGGCTAAAATTGAGGCTAGACCCCTGGTCTCCAGACATGCAGTCCAGTGCTCTTTTTATTGTTCCACATCCTCAAAGTTTATTTGTTTGAAATAATGGTCAATATTGCACCTTAGGAAGACAAGTAAAAGAAGAATCCACATTTGGTAAAAGCCAATCATTTAAGAGCTGAAAGTCATCAGCTAGAGTTAAGATCCCAAAGAACAACACACACCACCACCACAAGAGTAGCTTTCTAAGAACCTAGCAGAAAGGGATGTAAAAACTGTATTTTATTTTTTAGCCAAACACTAGACTAAGCTAAAGTTTAAAATACATATATGCCTTATGTTTGAATGCTTTTACTGACTTACTACATAGAGAAACTGAAAAAGGAGTAGTAATCTCTTAACTCCATTAAGTATTTTTTCTCAATGAAGTTAATGTGTTAGTATTGTATAGATTCTAGTATAAAATTTCCATGCCCCCAAACGAATTTATATGGTCTATATTAGTTTTCTATGACTACCATAACAAATTTCCACAGTCTGGGTGACTTAAGTAGAAATTTATTGTTTTACAGTGCTGGGGGCTAACAGCCCAAGATCAAGGTATTAATAGGGTTGGTTCCTTCTTCGAGTCATGAGGAAAAGTCAATCTCATGCCTTTTTCCTAGAGTCTTAGTTCATTCAAGGTGCTATAACAAAATACCACAGACGGGGTGGCTTATAAACAACATAATTTTGTTTCTCACACTGCTGGAGGCTGGGAAATCCCAGGTGAAGGCACTGGCAGGTTATGGTGAGAGCCTGCTTCCTAGTTCATGGATGACGGTAGTCTTCTCATGTGGTGGGAAGGGCACTAATCCCATTCATGAGGGCTTTGCCATTGTGACTTAGTCACCTTTCAAAGGCCACACCTTCTAACGCTATCACCTTGGCAGTTCGGATTTCAGCATATGAACTTTGAAGGGACACAAATATTTAGTCTATCACCTAGCTTGTCTCACATTGCTGACAATATTTGGCATTCCTTGGCTTATAGAAGCATCATGCCAATCTCAGCCTTCCTCTCTACATGGCAATCTCCCTGTGTGCACATCTGTCTAAATTTCCCCTTTTTAAGAAAAGGACAGCAGTTTTATTGAGTTAGGGCTCACCCTATTCCAGTATGATCTTATCTTAATGAATTACATATGCAACAACCATACTTCCAAACAAAGTCATAGTGTGAGCTACTGTGTTTAGGACTTTAACATATGAAGTCAACCCATAACACCCTCTATTTAAGAAAAGGTGAATTCTTTGATTAGCTACATCAAAAGGGGAAAACCCAAATATAGGCAATATAGTTTTCTATCTATCAGGGAAAAAAATGCAAGTATTTACTTTAAATCGGTCATTTAGTACCATCGAATCCATCATGTACTTTTAAATACAGTCCTTACAATTCAAGACCACACTTCCTGGAGATTAAGAATATAATGAATTATTTCAGCATCTTGAGATACTGCATTGATTTTTATAGGCATTCCTCTTATCTATATACTAGAGGCCCATTGCACAGATTTGTGCACCGGTGGGGTCCCTCGGCCTGGCCTGCACCCTCTTGCAATCCAGGACCCCTCAGGGGATGTCCGAGGCCTGGTGCACTGATTCGGCATGATCTCTGCAGGCCAGGCCAAGGGACCCCACCAGTGCATGAATCCATGCGCCGGGCCTCTAGTATGCATATAAGATCTTTGGTTAATCTCTTCCCGCCCTCCCCCCTTTCCCCTTCCCTCTGAGATTCATCAGTCTGTTCAATGTTTCCATGCCTGTGTGTTGAGTTTCTGCCCCCTGGTGTTCAGTGCATGTCATAGCTACCAGTCAAACAGTCACTTAGGCTTTTATATATAGAGAGATTTTCTATAGCAGAACAAATGTTTTCATTTACTTTGACTGAATTCTTGATAAGTACTTAATCCTTAACTTCCAATCCAATTTACTTAAAAGGTTATTTAGAAGACAGCATCTCCTTTCAGGTGGGTTATTATTCTCTTCTCTGTGCTCCCACACTATTAGGTACATGTCTCCATTGTAGTACTATTGCAGTCATTAAAATATTCTTTGTTTTTATGCCTGACTCCTCCATTAGACTGTGAGTAACTTCAAGATGGGGATTATCTATTTTGTTTGTAAGACAATGTGTTATTTCCCTAGTATCTGTCTTTTGTGTCTGGCACCTAATTCTTGGGATACTTAAAGTATCAAAAAAAAAAAGAATTTTAAAGAGGGAATCAATGTAGAAGAGTTGATAGAGATCTAGAAGAGATTTCACATCAAATTTTATCTAATGTTGTCTGTATACCTAGCATCTGGTCATTGGTTTGTCATTATACACAAATATAAATTAGTAAATAATTAACTCAAATGACTTTCATCAAGTAGATACTTTCAAGGATATTAGAAAAATCAACATTTATTTATAGGACAATTATTATTTGACAAATTCTCAGAAATATAAAACTTATGGTCTTTTAAAACCTGAGTGAAAGATATTAAATAATATCTTTCTAAGCATTATAATTAGATAGAAAGTGTTTCAAATTGCTTTAGATTTTAAAACTTCTGGAAAGCCTTTATCATGATGATTTAATTCCAAGAAATAAGTAATATATATTTGAATATATTCTGTCTGCTACTTTATAGCTACCTTGGACAATAACTTTATCTTTCTTTGGGCTTTATAAAATATCAAACCACTAGTTGGGGTAACTTTTAGCTCCAAAATTCTATTTTTTAAACATATACCCTATAATTATATATTGTATACTTGCTGTATTCCTGGCATCTAACAAGAAACTAGGATCTAGATTGGATGCAAAAATGTATGAGACACATGGCCTCTATGGGATCACCATCTGAACATGGCCCAAGACACATAATAATGTGACTATTACACCAGATAGGTAAGTCCTATAAAATGCATAGATTTGGTGGTATGGGGAACCAGAGAGCTCTCCTACATGCCTGGAGAAGCCAGAGAAAGCTTCACAGAGTCTAGGAACATTTGACCTGTGCTTTGATCTGTGATTATTGAAAGGTTTCCTAAGTCAAAGAGAAGCTGACTTTCATGGAGAAAGCCTACTTGCTGCAAATTTTATAGACTCTTTAAAGGGTGATCAGACCATCCTTTGTCACCTCCATTTTACTTTGAATTGACAGCTGAAAGGTCAGCAATTTCAAGGGTTGTAGAGCCCAATTGTAAAAACCCCAAAGGGTCCTCCCACTCCTGGGCCAGAAAACAGGCAACCAGTACTTCCTGTCGGAGCTCTGGATAGACCCAAGTCTTGAGGGCAGAACCTGACTTTAGAAGTTCAGGATCCAAGCAGGACTTTTGACTGTTGCCATGACCTGGAAGCTAAGGGCAGATTGGCACCATGGACAGGCATTTTTAGAAGCACTCTGATGAGGATGGCATATGGTCAGGACATGTTTCTTTGCACCATAGGAGCCATTTCTTCCTTTCCATTATTAAGTCTCTAACCCCATCTATAGACACAGAATCACCAGATTTTCAATTTCTACCCGCATGGCTTCTTCTACTCAGGCCCAGGCCGCTTCCCTAAGACAAAAGAAAAACAGCCCAGCGCAGGAGCAAAGTCAGCTTTCAACTTCAGTTCAATGTAATATGATACAGGAGCACTGGTCACTGCGATGAAAAATGAGGTCAATTGGAAGTGAACCCAAAAATGGTCAGAGGGAAAGAACGAAATAGAAGGGAACTTCCATTTATTTAGTAGCTCTAAATGAATAATTTATCATTTATTCATTCATTCATTCATTCATGCATTTACTCAGCTAATATTTTTGAGCAACAACTACATGCCAGGCACTGTGCTAAGCAAAAAGAAACAGCTCTCTCCTTCATGAAGGCTGCATTCTGTTGGGAAGATGGATAATAATAAGATACTTACAAATAGTGACAGTTGCTATAAAGATGAGAAGGAGGAATGTGATAGTGAGGCAGGAGGTTGAGGAGACTTTGAGTAATCTGGGAGGGCTTCTTGGAGACAGTGACACTTTAGCTAATACATGATGGATGAGGAGTCAGCTATGCAAAAAGTCAGGCAGAGGAAACTGCAAGTGTAAAAATAACATGTGCTCTTTCATTTATACCTCATTACAACTACTTGAAGTAGGTGTCATTACTCTTCATTTAACCAGCAAGAAAATGGGTGTGAGGAAATAAATACATAGTGATCTGGATTTCTATCTTCTCTACTCATAGACAAGATTCCCATGGAAGATGCTTTTCAGGGCTGTAACGTTCTTTTGCCTTAGTTTCCACTTCTTACAAGGAGCATAAAAACCCACCTTGCAGAGAGATCTGGTGAGGATTAAATAAACTAGCAACTACTTAGCACCAACAACTCAACAAATGCTCCATCACTATTCGCTTGTTTCCTTTTTGCTTTTTTTTTTCCCCTGGTGCAGACTAAAAGACACAATCATGTGTCTGGGTATGAGGTAATTATTTGGTGGCCAATGTATTTCTGAGCTGTGAATTGCAGGGGTCACCTCAATTTCAATCCTGCCTAATCGTTCATTTGGTACTGCTAAGGGTTTGGAGCGATCCAGTGCCCTTTAATTGCGGGCACAGCTATGTCAGGACACAGTGCCTTTCAGCGAACAGAGGGCTGGCCTGAGAGCATCAGTCATGCTGGAAAGAAGTCGATGGTACATCGCATTCTCAGTCGCCAGCAAACATTATTTGTCCTCCGCCAAGCAGAGTGGAAATGCAGAGAAAAGCAGGCCCAATCATTTGTTTTCCCTTTCAACTATCACTGAAAACCTTGAATTTCTTAACAGTGTCTTGGGGCTCTGTTGACTGTAACCAGAATTGATTAGCAAGCCCCTGGCGTGCCTGGACTGTTTCAGTGGCAGAGGTACAGTGCAATATTTCTGCTGTGGCACGACACCGAGCCGGCAAAAAGCGCAGGCTGCTCCATCTAGGCTTACGTGTAATGAATTGCCTCTCCTCGCTGGTCCTGACGTTTCCAATAAAAGGTGGTGGGTTTGGTCCTCTGGCTTTGTCTCTAAATTGAACACTGAATTTACCCACTGACAGGTTTAATCACTATAAACATCAGAACATGTTTCCATCAAAGGACATAACTGCTGGAAAATAGAGAAGCTATCAAATGCATCCTTTTAATAGCAAAATTAAAAAGGAAAGGAAAGGAAAGGGGAGGGAAAAGCCCTTATCCACCTCAAATCTTTTTGAAAACAGTCCCTCCCCCTTCTTCTTCTCCCACCTCCCTTCCCCCACCCCCTTGGCCAGCTCCCCTCTTCTCTCTACCCCCACCATCCAAAAAATAGAAAGAAAGAAAGCTTCACATCGTATGTTTCTATTGAACAGTGAATTTCTGGCTTATAATAAGATATTGGCAGCATTCAGTTCAAGTTCTAGCTCTAAGGGCCCATGCTACCATGTCTCCCTCCCTCCCTCCCCTTCTCCCTCTTTTCCTTCCTCCCCCCTCCCTTCCTCCCACACTGGAAAAGTCTTCTGCTGCTCATTTTTATAAGCCATTTTCTAGTGTCCCCTGGGGAAATGTGCCCTTTGGCTTCTAGCCGGAGGCTCATATCTAAAATATAAACCAGGACAGAATTAGAATTAAGGAACACATTAGCTTTTTTTTTTCCAAAGCTAGGTTGAGGACTGTTATGTGTTTTTTTTTCTCTGTCTTAATTCATAGACAAATACTATTCTTCCTTTGAAGCTTTGTGTGCAGCATTCTATAGGGAGAAAGGATAACAAATTAGACAAAGTCCCATTTTCCAGAAAGTTTATAGCACACTGAACTGAAGACATTTATAGAAAAAGACAATTATCTAGTCAAGCGGTATGTCCTCATCCTAAAACAGTTGTGCCCCAACTGCCAATAGGAATTCAGCAGAGGAGAGCAGTTCCCGGTTCTTACAGCTAGAAAAGGGCTGGGAGAACTCCCAAGGGACCGGGCCCTGAGGGCTGGGTGGGTCTGAGTGTAGGAAGCGTTTGGAAATGGAAGGATGGAGAAAAAGCAGAGAAGGGAAGGAAGGCCTTACCACAGAAGAACAGTGCACAGAGGTCTTTGTTTCAGAGAAAGGAAGCTCCGTGCTGCATTTGGAATGTGCTCAACCGAATAGACAGAAAAAGCAAACTTCATCTGCACGTGATAGACTTCGGTAGGCCCCTGCCGCTCATGTGCCCGCCTCTGCAGAGTGGAGGTGGCAGCACCTCGCTGGAGAATTGTTGGGAATAACCAATGAAAAGAACTGAAACTCAGCTAATCTGCCATGCTGGAAGGCAAGCCTGGCCCACAGGGGGACAGGCCACCTCTCTAGCCCACCCCACGATGATGTCCTGGGAGGAAGGCTCCTTGAGGGGGAAATGGATTTGGGTGAAGAATCAAGCTACCCAAAAGGTTTCCATTCGGGCTGAAGGGTGCAGATAAAAGCAAACATTGTTTTCAGAGTCCAGCTGAACCCAGACTCTCCGGGATGGAAGGGGAGCACACTGACTGCCTGTCTGTCTGCGCAGGGCACCGCTCCAGCTGGTGGTAGGCCTCCTCGCCACTGCCTGCTGCCTCTGAGGGCAGATCTAGACCTCCGTAGTTGCTGGAGAGTCAGGAGGCTTTGGCGATGAAGACATCAAGATACTGAAGACTAGCAGAGTACTGAGGGATTCATTCTCCTAAAATGCACTTCCTGAGTCTGAGTTAAAACATAAGCTCTCTTCTAAAAATTAAAAGATGTCAAGGACAGAAACCCCAGAGGCCCTGCAGCTTTCCCCTTGTAATGCACCTCACACCAGAGCCAATGCATTGCCTTGGTTTGCATGCCATTGCATTTGCTCAGCAGAAAATCCTTTAGGTTTACTGCGAGTGTGGGGCTACAGCAGGCTGCATCAGCTTTATTATGCAGTTGAGGTGGCAAATGGTTTTCTTTAATGATTTGCATCTTCATCTTCATTATTCCTGCCCTCCTGCTGATGTTTTCTCATTGAGGTGGACCAGTGCTTCGGATAATGAGCTAACATTTAGTATTATGATTTTGTTACACTTTATTACCTCCTTTAGCTACATAAATCCCCAAACTCTTTACAAAACAACCATTATATATTATGTTTGGTGGGTACAGCAATTGTGGTGTGTAGTATCAACTGTGTCACTCAAACGAGCAGACATGGGGAAGGCTGCCTGGAGTTAAAATTCTTCAAGCCACTGATGCACCACCAGTGTGTACACTCCTGGGTGGTGGTGGGGAAGAAAAAGTCTTGAGGCTTCACAAGGGCTTCAAGAATTTTAGGTAAAGCCAGGATTTTTCCTAAAACTTGCGGATTATTTTTTAACGTGGATGGAGGAGGGAGGCTGTCTTTATTTTCTCTTCTGATTTATAAAATCATTTAGAAGGCTTATGCTATATAAAGCCTGCAAGTATGACTCAGTAGGATCTTTCCCAAAGCCACTGATGTTGTACAAGAAGGCGGTGAAGAAAACACGTTACATCATGAGTTATTATGGTGAGGTGCACTGGTCAACCACAAAGTCTCCCACTTCTCTTAGGGAAACTGATCCTGTAGATTAGAAGGACCAAAACTGGCCGGATGTCTTCCACCTTGAATGTTGTTTATTTAGTCAGGCATCTCAGAAGACTAATGGAACAATTGGTAGGTTTCTGGTGCCTCTGAGGTCGCTGTATTATAGGAATCGGCAGAGCCTGCACTGGGGTTGGTTCCATGCCTGGTCCCTGCGCTACGTTCAGGGTGTGGTGGTGCTCACCCATTCTGTGTGGATGCTGCCCTTTGAGTTGTGCAGTGGGCAGCCCTGCTATGATGCAGCCAACAGAGGACCTGATTCCTTCACCTGGCTTCTATTCTCAGCTCTGCTGTTAAATTGCTACTTGACCTTGAGCAAGTCAGAGAGCCTTAGTTTTACCTTGCCTATAAATATTCCAGGCCCTGCTATTTCTAAAATTATCTCATACTCTCTTTTTATTCTCTGTCTGTCAATACTGTTTGAGAAATGTCGAATTTGGATTTCACAGTCATTACCATTATAGAACATTGTAAGATGTGTGTGTGTGTGTGTGTGTGTGTGTGTGTGTGTGTGTGTGTGTTTTCAAGGAAAGATGACATAGGAATAAAAACAAGCTGAAAGTATACCTCAGGAAAGCCATAAGAACTTTAATTCTGCTAAAGCTTTGGGTGCTTATTCTACCCTAGTAGAAACACAGCTTGGTGTAACTTGAGATTTAATGCCCAGCCTGGGGAGAAATACCATGGAAATAACCATTCCTAATTTACTTAGTTGAGAGGGAAAATAAGAGAGTCCCCTGGCAATAAAACAAACATGATTCCTTGCCCAAATCTTAAGAATTCTGATTAGGACTAGTTTTATTAGTTTTATCAAAGAATGTTCTTGCTGACTTCTCGTACAGCTTCTTCCATCCCTTAAGCCCATCAGTTAAAACTGTTCCAGGTTCACTGGAACTAAAGCCCTGTGGGAGCCTTTTAATGGAAGTAGATTAGCATTCACTTTAAAACAAAAAGACTAAATGATGAATGGGTGTGCGTTGGGTAAAGTGATTTGGGGAGGGTTTTTTTTTGTTTTGTTTTGTTTTCTGGAAAATAACAGAGTTGTTGGGAAATATTTCTAACAGAAATGTAAATACCATGTTAACTGTCTGTTCCTTTTTTTTCCCCCTGTGAAAAAGAGAAAGGAGAGGCTTAAAGTGAATCATAAGGCCATGACGTTAGAGATAACTACAGGAATAATTCTCTCCCTGCATAAGTTTTTAAAGACCTGAACTTGTCACCCTAGAAGGTTTAGAACTTCTATTTCTATAGATTTTCTAGAAAACAGTAGATCCCCCCGCCCACCTCTGCTTTGTTGCCCTCCATTCTAATCAACCTGCAAGAGCTAAGTTCCACACCTGCAGCATTCCTGGTTCTACCTCCCTCCCAAGGCGGACTGGATAGCTTCCTCTGTGTTTCTATAGTGCTCTGTACATACCATTCTTAGAAAGCCTTTGAAATCATACAGCAATTTTGTATATTTCTCTAGCTACTAGTCTGTGAACTCCTTGAAAACAGAAGCCATGCTGTTTATTTTTGTTTTTCTTTGATCAAGCTTTTTTCTCAATTCCTAAAATAGTGCCCAACCCATAACATTACTCGGTAAATATTTGTTGAATTGAATTAAAATCCATATTTTTATATTTCAAATAGTTCAAATTGAGGAAACGTGTCCAGACTTGATTGATTAATCCTCCAGGAAATAGGCACAGGTTATCTGTGCTCTTGGTTTATGATGTTCTCTGTCAACCCCGGGTACAACCCCACCTTTATCCCCACACTACAGAACAAGTTCTACTTCTTGCTTCTTGAGTCACAGGGGAAAGAAATCTGATATTGAGCTGTAATTGACTTTAATGTGTTTCCCTTGAGTAACTTAACCACCTCTGTTTATTTGAGCTCTGAATAATTCTGTTAGGCATTTAAACTTTCAGTAAGGAGTTGACCTTGTGGGAGGTTTAAAGGTTATAATCATATACCCGACCTCTCTAAATTCTAACCTTTGAAAATAGATACAAAGAGCCATGTGTTTATAAAAGCATTTTTAATGGAACCCCAATAGACTCCTAAAGAACAAAGCCCTCTGCTGAAGTAGGATTAGAGAACATGGCTTAAACAGGAAGCTGAAGTTGGTGCTTTATACTTAATTCTCCAGACATCTTGAAACAACCACTATAGGAAAAGCTGGATCTAAAAATTTATTCTGCATATATTTGTTCCCACCATGCCACCAAAATGTCACTGGAGAAAGTCACCAATTACCTCCTAATCATCAAATCCAATAGTTATTTCTTTGTCCTTCTCTTGAATTGTTATATGGCTCTGTTGAATACTCCCTTCTTGAATTTTTCTCTACCTTAGGCTTTCAGAGTACCCCCCTCCCTTGATTCTCCTTTTTTCTCACTAATCATTCTTTTTTTTTTTAAATATATTTTATTGATTTTTGACAGAGAGGAATTGAGAGGGATAGAGAGTTAGAAACATCGATGAGAGAGAAATATCGATCAGCTGCCTCCTGCACACCTCCCACTGGGGATGTGCCCGCAACCAAAGTACATGCCCTTGACCGGAATCGAACCTGGGACCCTTCAGTCCACAGGCCGACGCTCTATCCACTGAGCCAAACCGGTTTCGGCACTAATCATTCTTTAATGAGGTCTCCTTTCTCTGTTCAACCCTTAAAAATCGGTATTTCTCAGGGTTCTGTGATAATTTATATTTTCACTATACATAACCCATCAGCAATTTTATACACTCTCATAGTTTCTACTCTTGTCTGTATTCCAATAACTCCATGAAATCTATATCACCAATCCAGACTACTATCCATATTCCAGATCAATACATTCTCTTTTTAATCCATAAACATTTACTGACAAGTTACTGTATTGTAGTAGATAATGGGGATACAAAGATAAGGGTCCCTGCTTCTAAGAGGCAGATTAGTAGCAGGAATAGCTATGCAAACAGTGGAAGGATGATATTGAAGAGACTATCTGGAAACACTGAACAAGAAAACTCAAACTAGGAGATGTAGAGAAAGAACTTAGAAGGAAAGGATGTTTTAAAGGACACTTAAATGCTGATAAACAGTGAACACTGTTTCTGATTCAAGATTACCTCCCTTCATTTTCTTCTCTTTCTCCTGGGTGATGGATAATCTGCGTTCCAAGGTGGGAATTGGTCTGCAGGTCTCCTGTTTCCTCACTGACATCTGCCAGTTTCATGTGAGCTGCACAGCTCTCTGTTAGTCTCTTCTGATTTTCATGGTCCTCCCAGGACCTCTAGTCTGTTAGACCTCTCAGGACGTGTGGACCTTCCACAAGGACTGTGAATCTTTTAGCTGCCATTCCTCCCTCTTGCTGGTGTATGCTAATCCTCTGAGACTGACCTCAGATCCATCTGCTTAGATACTAACTCTCAGATGGCATCTTAGGATGAGATTTTTCTGATATGCACAGGCTTTCAGGCTCTTCCCTGAGATTCTTTTGTAGAATATACCCCTCTAACTTAGCTTATTTTCTATCAGTTAATTCTGAAAGACTCTTTCTGCCCTTTGGCATCAAGCTCTGTAGCTTTCTCTAAGATTCTTGATATAACTTCTTCCACATTTTAAATCTTCCAGACTTTACTGCAACTTACAAATATTATTTTTTCCTTTCAAAAGGTCCAGCTCTTGAAAATCAAAAACTGTATGGCTTTCAATACTGTTGATTCTGCCATGAATTTCAAGAACCTATTTTGGAATTCAAAGCCAAGAGTTGGACTTTTTGTTCTTGATGAAGCTTTTGTGTCCTCCCCTCCCTCAAACAAACAAAAACAAAAAACTTTAGCCTACTTTATTTTAATGTTATAAAGGTCAAAAAGATTTTTAAAAATTAAGAACAAGAAAAATACATTGGATTTTATACTATGATTTTGTTAAACTAGGGGCCCATACCAACTGTCCACAGTTACTGATATGCCCTTTTATTATTGTTGTCTGATTTTTTAATTTTAGTATTAAAAATTTAAGATTATTGCTGGGCTGGTGTGACTCAGTGGTTGCATATCGACCTATGAACCAGGAGGTCATCGTTCAATTCCAGGTCAGGGCACATGCCCAGGTTGTAGACTCGATCCCCAGTGAAGGGTGTGCAGGAGGCAGCAAATCAATGATTCTCTCTCATCATTGCTGTTTCTCGCTCCCTCTTCCTTCCTCTCTGAAAGCAATAAAAATATTTTTTCTAAAAAGTTTTAAAATTATTTAGAGCAGAGAATAATTCAGAGAAGTCTTTTGTATTCCTCAAAACACCTGGGTTTGATCATTCACTCATTCATTCATTTATTCATTCATTAGGCAAACATTCATTAAATACCTAGAACTTATGGCAGAAAAATGAATAACAGCTCTTGCCCTTCATGAGTTCATGAGTTAATAAAAACTGCTGTTAGGTAATGAAAGGAAGGTGAAAAGTTATCCAAGGTAACCCAGAGTAGAATATTGTAATTCAGAATGAAGAATCCAAAACAGCTTTCTAGAGAGGAGGTAACATTTGAGCTGAGTTTTGACGGTTCAGTTAAACACATTGAGGAGAGTTTATTCCATTCATCGGGGCTTCCATGTGTGAATAAATAGGAGTATACTTGGGAATTACAACTATTTGTGCCCAGAAAAAATTTAGATGGTCAGAGAGGAAGGCAGTGGAGAGAGGAGAATAATATTCAATAAACAGATCAAGAAGGACCTTATTAGGAATTTGAACTTAACTATGAAAACTATGAAGAATTCTAAAGGGATTTAAGGGTTTTAAGGATTTTTTTTTAAAAAGGATTTCAGAAAGGTCACTCAGGCCAAAGTGGGGAAATGAAGAGAATGAATTGCATTTTTAGGGGGATCTCAAATTAAAAGGGAGAAAGGTTAGAAAATTATTATGAAATTCAGACATGTGGTAAGAACCTGGGTACAGACAATAAAATACAGAGGAGGGGAAGATATGGAAAATTTGTAGCAGGTCTAATCTTCAGGTCTTGGATGTGGGAGTTTAGGAGAGAGTGGATGACGCAGAGGTTTCTCAAGTCATTGAGTGATTATGAAAATCCCTTAATTAGGGAAGAACAAGTTCAGATTTGGCTGCTTTAAACTTGACATAGCCAAGGGACATGAAGTAGAGGTGTCTGGTGGAGAAATGTACAATAGGATCTGTGGCTCAGACAAGTGTTAGAACTGGAGGTGTTGATATGATTGCTAAAGGCACGAGTGTGGGCAAGAGGATCAATCAGGAAGAGTGTGAAAACATGTAGAAACAGGAGGCAAAGAAGAAAAGGAACTCTCAGAAACCAGTAAAAAGGAACTCCTGGGAGACAGGGAGGAGAGCCAGGGGAGGTGAGGCATAACATTCTGGCAATGAGAGAGATAAGAAAGACGTGTATTCAGCAGGGCTGCTTGTGGTATAGTTCCTGCACATTAAGGATAGAAAAGTAATAAGGAAGCAGGTGGAGAGTATGAATATCAGGACTCCATGGCTTAAGGAAAGCATGAGCTTCTTCAAGAAGATTAACAAGAAAGAAAAGTGGGAATGGTGATCAATGCAGGGGATTTTCCCCCCCATTTTAAACCATCTTCTGAGCATTAAAGCCAAGTTGTAATCAGGTGAATGTACAATAACAATTTGTGAATATAAGGGAAACCCATTTTAGTAAGGCATATAGAGACACCTTCCTAAATGAATAGAATTTAGTATAATATATGCAAAATATACTTAAGAGAGTAATGTTCTGCAGCAATAAACTATTTGCTCTTTCTGTACTGTCTAAAAAAAACCCTAAACAACAAAATTCTACAAAAAAAAAAAAACCCTGTTATCCTACATATATGCAAATTATATCCCCTTTTCTGCTTTATATTTTATGATTGAGGCCCCATGAGGTTCCCTGTCTCTGCAGAAGAGCTTCTGAAAAATTTCCAAATTCCAAAGAAATGTTCCCAGCCTCTTGTCATATTATGTGAGCTTGTCATTCCTGTTGCAAGAAGCTTTTGGGAGGGTGTCGCTGTGTAGGGTGTAGTAACCCTGCCGCCTCTGCCTCAAAGGTGCTGTTTTCTTCCTCACACACAAGAAACTTCAAGTTAAGCTGCGTGGGTAAGTGAAAGCATCATAGCTGGGAGCTGTCCCCCCAGGAGCCCCATTAAGACCTAGCAAGGGTTTTCACTTCCTTTCTGTGTGTGTGAGTCATGGAATAAACTAATGAGAACATGTTCAGAAACATTTGAGAGCAGCCTTTGCATCTCCAGCCCATCTTAGATGTTTGATTATATTTCTGATGCTTAGAGAATGGTTCCCTCACCTCCCCCCGCAGGAAACATACCCCCTGGAATTACTTTATATGCCATGGAAAGGTAGTCCTCACTGCTCTACCCACCAAGCAGGCCGTGACTGACGAGTTTATTATGCTTGACTGTGGAGCTAGAATCCATTCTCATCCCCAAATCATGAAGCACCCTGAGTTGGCATTTACCTCCTCCACACTTAGAGGACAGCACTGAACGCTGCAAATATGCTGGGAGACTTTTAAGAACCATAAGTAATTTGCATTTCAGTGTCTTTTTTTTTTTTTTAAATCTTGAGAAAAATGCCCACTTCCCAGCATAATAATGTGCTCCTCTGCTTCCTTAATCACCATGATCAGCATAGCACGATTTCAGTGAATCACCATCAACTTGTTTATAAGTAGGTGGGAAGGAAGAGCTCTCTCTAAATAAGTACAGCATAGATAGACATTTGGAAGAATTGGGAGAGAAAATTAAAGTGAATTTTCTGATAAGGAAATTGTTCAAAATGGGGGTTTATAAGTGGCCAGGGGTTCCCCAATTTATATTACTAGCCATGAAGAAGAAGAATTTTTTCCTGATCTGTCAATTCATAAGTCAGCAAGATAGAACTAATTTGATTTAATGGAAAGATAACACTGAAATATATATTATTTATAACACATGATTATTTATTTAAAAAACAGTGACTTTTTTTTCTCTTAACTTGAAGTTCCATAAAAGGAGTTATTTGTGCTAATTTACAATTTGAAGAATTGTCATCCTTAGATCACATGTACTGATGATTCCCTCCTTCCTTCTTCCCAACAGAACCTGAATTTGTTCAGGTATCTGCCCCTTCCCTAAGAGACTGAGGGGAAACTAAATACATCCCCATTTCCAAAGACTGCTTTGAATTTCTAAACTAGGCAGAATCAGACTCTCCTGTAGTGACTGTAATAGGACTAGTTAGTTGGTCATGTGACCTAGATTCAGATGACAGGGACAGATTTTTATTGCATAGTTGAGAGAGGGGTTTTCTTTCTCATGCTGGGCATGGTAAGAAAGTGTATAATCCTTGTTAGCAACAGACATCTAATGAAGGGAGGACCCAGCCTTAGGAAAAAGCCAATACCAAAGATTATAGAGGAGAGGGATAAAATTTAGCCCAAGGGGACATAATATGGTTAGTGAATTAGTCAAACTTGAAATCTTTTCTTTTTGTGGGTTTCCCATTGCATGAGCCAATTAATTTCTTATTCTTTAAGTCAGTGAATGGGGCTTTTCTTTCTTTGGATTGGAAAGTATCTTGCATAATACATTTATGATTAACATTTTATATTCATGTCTGAGCAGACCCTGCAAGTAATTAAAGTCCAAGGCTGCCTGGGTGCTTTGATTGGAGGAGTACCAACCACAGATTATCTCTTCTACCAGTCTAACACTGGACCTGAAATCCTGGCCATTAATTACTGCTTTAGGCTAAAGTACTATTGTAAGTTCTGATGTCTTCAGTTCTGCAAGTAGTGGTGATTGTTAGGATGCCAAGAGGACTGACATCTTAAACCATGAATTCCCACAAACATTTGTGGGATTACAAAAGTTTGTTGAGTACATTTCAGTGCAACTCAGCCATTATTTATTGCATTTAAACTGTTAGGAGCTATAAAGAAATGGAGTTGAAGATGAAGAAGGTACAATCCTTGGCCTTGGAGAACGTATAATCCAGTAGGGGTGACAGGTATGCATGCACACAGTTAACAATATCCAAGTAGATCATGAAGGGGTCAGTACTGTGGGTGTAAATAGAGAGAGCTTTGAGACCAACATGATTACTTTGTAGGAAGAATTGCAGAAGATTTCAGACAGGAAATAATCTTACCTGGATCTGGATAAGAGGATTTTGAGTACAGAAAGGACAGTACAGACATTTGAAATATTTACTTGAGAGTAACAATTAAGCAAGACTTTGATGGAGATTGTTATATTGGACTCAGAGCTGGGAGTCTAAGTCTGAGTTCCACCTTTGTCACTGTGGGCAAATAACTTTCCACTACTTTAGACCTTGGTTTCCTTATTCATAAAATGAGAGTTTGAGTGGGTCATCTGTAAGGCATCTTTCAACTCTGAGGTATTGTTATTCTATAAATGCCTCAAAAGATGCCAATACAATAGGTAACCTGCTTTATTATTTTTTTTAACCACAAACTGCTACAGTATTCTTTGGCCAAACTTTGACCTTGCTTGTCCTATCTAATAATAGACAAATATGCAAATTGACCATACCGCCGACACACCCACAAGCCACGCCCACCATCCAATCAGAGCGAGTATGCAAATTAACCCAAACCTAGATGGCTACAGCCACAGAGAGCAAGGTTTCCTAGGTAACAGAGGAAGCCAAGCTTTCTGCCTGCCCTTGCCAGGCCTAAGCCTTCACTCAAGCTACAAAGTTTCAATTATAGAAGGTAAACAAATTCAAACAAATGGCGGCAGAATGGAGCTTGAGAGAGCAGGCCAGGGTTGCCGCCAGCAACAGGGGAAACAAAGCTTTCCGCACACCCTGGCCAGGCCCACCCGCTTAAGGCAACAAAGTTTCAATTATAGAAGGTGAATTAACTGCCACAGAAATGGCTGCCACCCCAGAGGCTACAAAGTTTCAATTGTAGAAGGAAAATAAATCCCAGATACCAGGGCCTTGCTTGGGTTGCCAGGGGGCGTGGCTGGCCTGCAAACCACCACAGGCCCCTCGCTCAGGCCTCCCCACACCCCAAGGGAACCCCCACCTGATCCGGGATGCCCTTCAGGGCAAACTAGCTGGCCCCCACCCCTGTACCAGGCCTCTATCCTATCTAATAAAAGAGTAATATGCAGATTGATCATCACTGTAACACACAATATAGCTGCCCCCATGTGGTCAAAGATCCTGCCACCATGTGGACACAAGATGGCCACCACAAGATGGCCAGCAGGAGAGGGCAGTTGGGAGGCACCCGGCCTGCAAGGGAGGGCAGTTGAGAGGAACCAAGCCTGCAAGGGAGGGCAGTTGGATGTGATCAACCCTGCAGGAGAGGGCAGTTAGGGGTGACCAGGCCAGCAAAGGAGGGAAGTTGGGGGCAAACAGGCTGGCAGCAGAGTGGTTAAGGGGTGATAGGCTGGCAGGCAGAAGCAGTTAGGGGCAATCAGGAAGGCAGGCAGGCAAGCAGTTGGGAGCCAGCAGTCCTGGATTGTGAGAGGGATGTCCGACTGCCCGTTAAACAGGCAGTCAGACATCCCTCAAGGGGTCCCATATTGGAGAGGGTACAGGCTGGGCTGAGGGACAACCCCCCTCCGTGCACGAATTTCGTGCACCGGGCCTCTAGTATTTATATATTCCTCTTTAGAGTGTGTTTGAGCAGGTTCTAAAAACCTCAAAAACTCACACAAAAAGTTCCCACCAATTAACAAACATGGTGACAAGATAACTCTGTTGATTTCAGAGCCTAAAATTGCTTTGAGGAAAAGAGAAAGACATTTGTTATATTTTATACCATCTGATATAGTCACTTGGAATTGTTGGAGGTTATAGTACTAGTAATAAGTAGAAGATTAAATTAAATGGCACCAGCAACATCTGGAGTTTAAGATTTCATGTTCTTACTAAATTGCCACTAGCAGACCTCTGAGACTTCAAGCAGCCACAGTAACAATAATTGTCTCTTACTGAAAAGGGTTTGGAGTTAGCTGTAGTTCTATTACAGTTAAAATGGTTTTTGATATATGAGAAAGAGAAAATAAAGCAAGATATATTACGAGAAAAGCGATGGTGCTGCACTTGAGAATATGTTGGATTGACCTGTGCGGACAGGTTCCCTTTTGGCTGTTGGAGCTAAGAATAGGATCCGCTTGGTGATAATCAGTTTGTAGTTCTTGTTTTTGGCTAGATACAGAAATCAACTCTGGTTAACTTAAACAAAGTGGGATTTATTGGGAGAATATGAATGTGTATATTGAGGGCAACTCAAAGAATAAAAAGGAGACTGGAGGATTGGGCAGAAATCAAGGGACTTCCAATGAGCCAAGAAGGAGGAGGAGCAGCCAGAGTCTCCAACAGATTTCTAGTCAGTCCACACTGTTGCTATAAATATCATCACCCATGTTCCTTCCATTCTTTTTTTTTTAATATATTTTATTGATTTTTTTACAGAGAGGAAGAGAGAGGGATAGAGAGTTAGCAACATTGATGAGAGAGAAACATCAATCAGCTGCCCCCTGCACAACCCTTACTGGGGATGTGCCCGCAACCAAGGTACATGCCCTTGACCGGAATCGAACCTGGGACCCTTGAGTCTGCAGGCCGACGGTCTATCCACTGAGCCAAACCGGTTTCGGGCTTCCTTCCATTCTTGAACTAGCGATTTAAAATTAATGGCAAGAGGTAAAACATACTCTTGGCCGAATTCAGGTCATCTGCCCATTCCTCCCTTGATGTCCAACAGGAGAGGAAAGAAAGGATCTGACCTTCCTGCTTCTTTACTAGTACTCTTCCACCGAGATTACACATCAGTAATAACCAAATTTTCAATGGGCAGCATTAGGTGGGGGGCAACCAAAAAATGGCAAATAGTCCATAGGTAAGTTCTGATGTCTTCAGTTCTGCAAGTGACATAAATTTTTACTCAGCTTCACCCAAATATGGAGGGAATTTATTAGCTTATAAAACAAGAAATTGAGAATTGGGGCAGTCTTCAAGATTGGTTGAATCAGCAGCTCTATCAAGCCATCGAGTCCCATGTCCTTTCCATTTTTTCCCCATCTTCAGAGTGTTGAGTTTGAACTCTCACTGGATTGCCTAGTTGTTGCAAGATGATGCAATATGCCAGGCATCACATTCAGATATGCAATATCTGGGAAAGGAATGACACCTCTTTTCCTGAGTTTCATTCTCAGGCATGTAGAAATATTTTTGAGAAGCATCCTAGCAGACTTTTCTTCACATCTCATGGATAGAATTGACCTCAGGAGCATCCATAAGCACAAAGAGCAGGATTCTATGATTTGCTTAGACTAAATAACATCCTCCCCCAACTCCCTGAAAATGGGGACAAAGTCAGCCTTGCATAAGTCATGAGTCACATGAGTAGAATCAAAGTTTTATTATAAAGCAGGGTGTGGGAATGAGAATTGGGAAAAATTCCAAGTGTCCAATAGAGTCCATTATCCTGTGATCTTGAAAGTCTTCGTAGAAAACTGATCTGGTGGTTAAACTTTGCATTGGATTTCCCCCTAAGACATAAACCTTAGATACAATACTCAATAATTCTTATTATAATATAAACTAGTAGCCCTGAGCACAAATCTGTGCACCAGTAGCTCTCTGTGGGGCCTGGCCGCTCCACACCTGCTGCCCAGAGGCTCTGATGGCCCAGAGGCCCATCCACGACCCGGGTGGAACACTTGCCTCTTCACCACAGTGATGAAGCAAGCATTCCACCAGGCCGCTCACGCTGCCCGCTCTCAGCGGCCACTCCCCCAGGACTGGGGGACTCTGGCAGGCTGAGAGGACTGGGCGCCGCCATCTTGTGGCTATGGGTGCCACCATCTTTGTGATGGAGTGATGGTTAATTTGCATATTACCCTTTTATTAGATAGGCTGTCTTGATTTTAAAATAAATTATTTCAAACTATAAATTTGTCTGGTTTTGAGGAACATTGTTGATATACAATTCAGCCCCATTTATATGGGTCTTTAAATACAATCTTTTATTTCTATCCTTTCTGCATTCAAATGTTAATGAAAGGTTGGTATGATTGGAGGATTGGAGAGGCAGACAGAAAGATGTCTGCCTGCCTTTTCTCTTCAGCATATTGATGTTTCTTTATGCCAATCACAGACTGAAAGCCACCGATTCCTGGCCTGTGGTTCAGTTGGTTGGAGTGTCATCCCATACATCAAAAGGTTTTGGGTTCGATCCTTGTTCCTGGTGCTTTCTTGAGGCAATTGATTGATGTTTCTCACATTGATGTTTCTCCCTCCCTCTCTCTCTCCCTCTTTCTCCCTTCCTCTCTCTCTCAAATCAATAAAAACATATCCTTTGGTGAGGATAAAAAAAAAAGCTAACAGTCTATCAGTTTCCCACAAAGATGCCCTTGTTACAAAACACAAAGCTAAATGCCTTCATTTTATAGCTAATATTTTCTCAGGCAAGGCCTAATGTGCAATTTTCACTCTTGCCCGTGAAGTTGTTTAGTGTTGTAAATTATACATTAGCCTCCAAACTGCTGTAAGCATCACCTCTGTTATTTGTGTGCTTCATCAATAAATTATGCCATTTCAATACTATGCAAATTTCTATCAACATTTTTGGTCTTGAAATTACAAACCTCAAGCTTGTATAAATAATATATGGAAATGTGGATGGCATCTGCAAACTGATTTTATTATTGGGCACTTAATGGTAATGAAGTATAATAGTTAGTTGGATGAGTTCTTTATAAAACATCCAGAAATGTGTCCCTAGCTGTCCTGCATCACTCTCTTAAAAATAAAGACATTTATTTAGTGATATGAGTAAATAATAGAATTCTAAAGAACAGGGACCAATTTGAAGCCCAAAGGATAATTTTTAAAAAGCAACTCTTTTAAAAGGCACTCAGGGGCATATGTGCATTAGGGCTTTGTGAATATATATATGGTTTGTAGCCTGGCAACATTTCTCATGAGCAAATTGAAATTGCTTTGCTGCCAATATTCATATTAAGCAGTAGAAGCTTTGATTGATTAGTAAATATAATTGCGAGCGACGTTGTCAACCTTGACAAAAGTAAAATGTAAAACCTTCTTATATCTGTATGCTTGTTATAGGACAGAGGCCTGGAATTCTTGTTCTAATTCAGGATGCATCTCAGAGACCCATCTGGTTCAAGGTTATCTCCGATCCAAAGGACCCACAGGGGTGTTTTGTTGGGCAGGGCACTAGAGACTGCAGGATGAGTGTAATGCTGGCTTTCTTTGCGGCATCGACACATGCAGAGCCTTCATCTAGCCCCTGGGACTCACAATTTCACTGGGCCTGAGTAGCAGTTACCATGTGAGAACCCAGAATGAGCTCACGGCACCAGCCCAGACACTGCTCCTCCCTGAATATCAGGGGAGGAATTTCTCTTCCCCTCCCATGCCCCTCTTTTTCTTGTTCTCACACCTTGCTTCCTACATTCCCTCACCCAAACTCTCTAAAGAGCGTCATCAGCCAGCCCCAGGATCCTGGCACCCTACTTTCTCTTCAGCCTCTCTACTCCTCTCAGTGGCATGAGCTCTTACAGTGTTAGATCCAGGACCTTCCAGGTAGGTCAAAGATTGAGACCTCATTTTAGTGCTAATATAATAATTATAGCATTACTAACTAAGAATTATGTAGTATGGTTATAACAACTACAATAAAAAATAGCTATTATAACCTTCCTATATAGTAGCCACTGGACTAGGCAATGTTACTTTTACTTTCCTGGGAATACCCCTATGAGGAGCCACAACTATTACCCCCACTTTGTATCTTTATTTATTTTCCTTTGGCTCTGCGTTTGTGTCCCTTTTGCTTTCCAGCCATCTACAGAGATGCTTTTTGTGTTGTCTGGAAATTTTTTAAAAAATATTTTTTATTGACTTCAGAAAGAGAGAGAGAAACATAAGTGATGAGAGACAATCATTAATTGCCTCCTGTACGCCCCCTACCGGGGATCAACCTTGATCCCTGGTTCATAGGTCGGCACTCAACCACTGAGCCATACCAGCCAGGCTATCTGGAAATTTTTAATTCCAGATTCATTGTTTTATTTTTATAACAGTCTCTTCTTCTTTTATGATGTTGCTATCCTCTAGATTTTCTTTTATTTAGTCTTATTCAAATAATGAAATATTCTGCTAGTTCCAGTAATTCTGTTTCCTTATGTACTTTTTGGGGTATTATTTGTTGATCTTTGTTCATATTTTGCATGCTGCTTTGGTTTACCCAAAATATTTGGTAATTTGATTCTTATTTGTTCTTTCACTTTGTGTTTGAAAATCTTTTTAGGGGATTTGATGGGAGGGGGATGGGAGAAAATGCAGGTTCTAATTAGAGGTGCTCTTAAGTGAAAGGAAAGTAAAAATATATGCTCACTTTGCTGGAAACTTTCCTTCTGGGTTTGGGGGTACCTTGCCCTTCCTTGGGATCTCTAGTTATCCTATGTGTTGCCTGTCTTTCTAGTCATGGGGCTCTTTCTTACTGTTTCAACAAATGGAGGCGTTCAGGTGGGGGAAGTAACAAGACCCATGATCAGAATTGAGTTCGCCAGTTGATCACACATCCGTGCTTCTGCTGTTGCATCTGTTGACACTGAGTACAGAGCACATTTTACTAGTAAATGCTGTCCCCTTCACAGGGTGCTCTCCTGCTTGCCTTTGGGGGCATGGTTTATTCAGTCTCAATCTCCATCTAATTTCTACCTTTTAGGAATACTTTAAAACCTTTAGCCCTTTGATGACACAAACTCTTATTTTCCGATGCTGTGTGGTTTTATAATTATTTTTAAAAATACCTTTACTGTTATTTCATGGGATTTTGTATAGGAAGGAATAGGGGTTCCTGGATCCAATCCACCATTTTGATCCAATCTTTACTCCCATTTCACAGATGAAATAACGATGAATACCTAAAGAATGTGCTCAATATTCTGACAGCTATTCTGACCAAGTCCTTTGAGGCCAGAGACTATGTGCCCAACCAACATATTCTGATTTTCATAATATATAATCACATACAATGGTTCCTTTGTTTCACACAATACAGAGTTTGGCAAATGTAGGTTTACAGTTGTGAGTACAAGAAACAGTTTATTCTTGTATTATTATTTATTAATTAATTTATTTTTCATATGAAAAACTGTAAACCTACTTTTGTCCCACCATGTATAGCCTCTAAGGTATTATGACTGTCATTTCCAGTTTAATGATGAGGAAACAGACTCATAAATGTTAAGTGACTAGCCCAGGAACTCCCAGCTTATAGTGGCATATAGCAAATATTTTTACACATGCAGCAAATAATGCTTGGGGCATAATAAGAACTCTGGATACAAAGAAGAGCTTTATGCCCCTGCTCTCCAAGACCTCAGAATAGAATCTAAGGTAGAACCCAAGTTTTCTGTTTCTCAACCCATGTAAATATCTTTATATTAGCTTCACTACCTCAGTTTCCTTTTTCAAAACCACTTTGTTAAAACACACTCGTGCACGTACACACACACACACACACACACACTTGCATCCTTACTTTGTTGGGAGATTGCTAATGGCAATACCTGGCTTGTTTTTGATATGACTACATCCAATAATGCATTGATGTTTCATGCAAGTATACATCAAAGAATTAGCCCTTAGGTTTTCAAAAGATTTCCAATATGGCACCAATGTTCCAAAAGTTATGCATCTCTGTTTTAAAGTAGCTATGCAATGTGCTTAGATATAAAAGAGAGAAAACTAGCTATATCAAAGAAAAAACATTGACAAATAAGAAGCTTACTGAAGAATCTAATCAACTGGGGAGTCTAGTAGAACAGGCTGATTTTTAATAATGCCTGTACCTAGCTCCTCTAATGCAACCACATTGCACTGAGGACTTCTAAGAGACTATTATTGTCAACTGGAGAAAAAAATGGCAGGCCTGTAATGAAACAATCATATACACATTACATTACATTATTTTGATATGATAACTGTTTCCTAGGTCATTGTAGCCTGGGTGGGAGGGTATGAAAGCAGAAAGCATTAGAAGTGAAATTCCATTGCTTCTGCTGAATAAAGAGGTTTAATCTAAGTCCTCACTTTCCCCCTTCATTAATTATTATTGTTAATAATACTATTAATAACAACCACCATATGTTCATATGGGATGAATATGTTTATATTGGGATGAATATCCGGGCTCCAAGAAGGGAATTTTATTCATTACATCCCTACTATCTACCTTCTATTGTTACACTAATGAAAAGCAAAGGCATTACTTAACTAATCCTATCTAATAAAGAGGGAATATGCTAATTGACCCTCACACCATCGCAAATATGGTGGTGCCCACAGCCAATAAGGAGGGAATATGCTAATTGACTGTCACACCCACAAAGATGGTGGTGCCCACAGCCACAAGATGGCAGCGCCCAGTCCCCTCAGTCCCACTGGGGCGGCAGGTGCATGGCAAGGCCAGGCCCGCCCCCAGGCAGGCCCGGCTGCTCCGCACACCTGCCTCCAGAGTCCCCCAGTCCCCTCAGCCCCCCAGCCGCCCAGGGCCACCCAAGGCTCAGGTAACCAGGGCCAACCGAGGCTTGCACTGCCTGCAGTGGCAGCAGCAGAGGTGTGATGGGGTGTCGCCTTCCCCTGATCGTTGGTCACCTCCTGCCCCTGAGGGCTCCCAGACTGTGAGAGGGGGCAGGCCAGGCCGAGGGATCCCCCCTCCAGTGCATGAATAATAATTTTCCGGGCCTCTAGTCATAAATAATAATTTATAAAATTGTCTCTTTTAATTCTCATCAAAAAATTGTAAAATAAATATTATGAATAAAGTTAAAAATCAAAAATTGAACTACCTTATGACCCAGCTTTTCCACATCTGGGAATATATCCAAAGAAATCCAAAACACTAGTTCTAAAGAATATATGCAGTTTTATGTTCATTGCAGTATTATGGTAGCCAAGATTTGAAAGCAGCCCAAGTGTCCATCAGTAGTTAAGTGAATAAAAAAGCCATGGTACATTTAAATAATGGAATACTATGCAGCCTTAAAAAAAGATGAAATATTACCATTGTGACAGCATGGATGAACCTGGAGAGCATTATGCTAAGTGAAATAAGCCAGTCAGAGAAATACAAGTACCATGTGACTTCACTCATAGGGTGGAATCTAATTAACAAAATAAACTAACAAAATAGAAACAGACTCCTAGATAGAGAACCAACTGACATGTTAGAGGGGATTGGGATTGCAGGGCTGAGTGAAAAAGATGAAGGGATTAAGAAAAAAGCACCATAGACACAGATAACAGTATGGTGATTACCAGAGGGAAAGAGAGATAGGGGGAAGTAGAAGAGGTAAATGGGGGATAAATGGTGATGGAAAGAGACTTGACTTGGGATAATGAACATACAATGTTTAGTACAGAATTGTACACCTTAAACCTATATCATTTTATTAATCAATGCCACTCCAATGAATTCAATAAAAAAGTTTTTAAAAATCTTGCTTCAGCTATGATTGAATTTGTTTTAAAAGAGTAAAATATATTCTGGCATTTTGGCTCCATTTAAAAGATTATGAATTGTAATATTTATTTCAATTTGATCTTTTCAACTCATTCATTATAGTGCTTCTCCAAAATTAAAGACAAGACACATAATTATAGACTTTTTACAGGGGTCAGATTTATATCCTCCTTGGTATTTGAAAACTTTGGCTTTAAAAAGTGTTTTACAACCAGTAAAATAACAAAACGAAGAGTTATAACTCACAAGCCAACGAAAGATATAAAATAAGAATCATTAAAAATATTCATCCACTCCAAAAGATGGAAAATGGAACAAAGAACAGATGGGAAAAATAGAAAACAAATAGCAAATGATAGATCTAAACCCAACCAAATCAATGATGATATTAAATATGAATGGTCTAAATGCTCTAATTAAAAAGCAGAGATTGTTACATTGAATTAAAAACTCGAGATGCAACTATATGCTGCCAAAAGGAAATACACTTTAAATATAAAAATATAAAATAAATTAAAAATTAAAAAGGTGAAAGTATATGCTAACACTAATAAAAAAAAAGCTGAGTGGTTATATTACCATTAGACAAAGTAGATTGCAGAGCAAAAAATTATTAAGGTATCACATAAAGATAAAAGGGCCAATTTAAGAGGACAAAAGAGTCCTAAATACATATATATCTAATAAGTTTCAAAGAAAAAAAAAACCTGATAGAACTGCAAGGAGAAATAGACAAATCCACAATAATTGTCAGTGATACTAATGCTCTTTTGTGAATAATTTATAAAACAAGAAGACATAAAATCATTCATGATGTAGTACAGTTGAGGAATACTTATCAATCAACTTTGTTTAATTGACTCATAAAATACTCTACCCAACAACAGCACAATACACTTTATTTTTAATAAACATGGAACATTTACCAAAATAAACCATATTTTGGGCCATAAAATATTTCCATAAATTTAAAAGGATTTAAGTAGTACAGAGTATGTTCTCTGACTACAGTGTAATAAAATTAGAAATCAATAACAGAAATATCCCTGGAAAAATCTCCAAAGTTTGGAAACTACATAACACACTTCTAAATAGCCTATATGTCAAGAGAAAATATCAAAAGGGATATTATAAAGTATCTTTAACTGAATGAATATGAAAATATGAGTCAAAATTTGTGGAATACTGCTAAAACAATATTTAGGAGGAAATGTATAGCACTGAATGTCTATATTTGTAAAGAAAAAAGGTCTTAAATTTGTGACCTCAGCTTCTACTTTAAGAAACTAGAAAACAAAGAGCAAATAAAGCCGAAGTTAGCAGGAAAAGGGGAAATAATAGAAATCATAGTGAAAATTAATGAAATAGGAAACAAAAACAGTTGATAAATCAATGAAACCCAAAGTTGGTTCTTTGAATAGATCAAATAAAATTAATAAATCTCTAGCTAGGCTGATGATGAAAATAAGAGAGAAAACACAAGTTACCAATATTGGTAAAGAGAGAGATAACATCATTATAGATTCTACAGATATTAAAAGGAAAATAAAGGGATATTATGAACAACAATGCCTACTAATGTGACACTTAGATGAAATGGACAGATTCCTTCAAAGACACAAAGTTCACTCAAAAAGAAATTGAAAAATAGTTCTACACCTACTAAAGAAATTGAATTTATAGATAAAAACCTTCTTACAAAGAAAACTCCAGGCCCAGATAGTTTCACTGGATAAGTTCTACCAAACAATAAAAATAATGTTTCTAGAAAATTGAAATAAAGGGATTATTTCCCAAAACATTATTTGAGACCAACATTATTGCCCTGATACCAAAACCATACAAAGACATTACAAGAAATGAAAAATACATCCCTAGAAACAAAATTTCTGAACAAAATTACAGCAAATGGAATCCAGCTCTGTATAAAGAAGGATCATGACCAAATGGGAATCACTTCATGAATTCTGGGTTGGTTTAACTTTTTTTAAAAAATGTAATTCATCATATTAAGAAACTTTAACAAAATATATGATAATCTCAGTTGAATCTATTGAAAAGCATTTAACAAAATCCAGTATCCATTTCTAATAAAAATTCTTAGCTAACCAGGATAGAAGATAACTTCTTCAATCTGAAAATGCCATCTATGAAAAACCTATAGCCAGTAACATACTTCATAATAAAAGACTAAATATTTTTCTACTAAGATCAGGAACAAGGCAAGAAAAAATTACTGCTGCAAAAACCAGTTTGGCTCAGTGGATAGAGCATCGGTCTGCAGACTGAAGGGTCCCAGGTTCAATTCCAGTCAAGGGCATGTACATTGGTTGTGGGCACATCCCCGGTAGGGGGTGTGCAGGAGGCAGCTGGTCGATGTTTCTCTCTCGTCGATGTTTCTAGCTCTCTATCCCTCTCCCTTCCTCTCTGTAAAAAATCAATAAAATATATTTTTAAAAAATTTAAAGAAAAAATGACTGCTGTCACTATTTTTATTCAGCTTTATACAGGGAGATTTAGCCAGAGCAATCAGTCAAGAAAATGAAATATGAAATATCTAATTGTCTAGATTGGAAAGGCAGGTCTAAAGCTGTCTTGATTCACAAATGTCATAAGTGTCTGTATAGAAAATCCAATGAAATCTACAAAAAAATAGCAGAACTAGTGAGTTTAGCAAGATTCAGTCTATAACATCAATATCCAATGAAAAATCAGAACTAATAATTTTTGAAATAATACATGTACAACAGCATTAAAAAATAAAATACCTAGGGACATATCTGACAAAAGATAGGCAAGACCCATACACTGAAATATGTATATACTAGAGGCCTGGTGCACGAATTTGTGCACGGGTGGAGTCCATCTGGGTGGCCTGCGGGGATCGGGCTGAAACCTGCAGTCCAATGCCCCTGCATCTCCTACCTGCTGTTCCTACTCATCGCAGCCCCACTGTGCCTGCTGTGGGCTCATGCCCAATCAGTCCTGATCAGGAGAGGCTCGCGCCGCCACAGCAGCGCTTGCCAGCTGTGAGCCCTGTGTCTGGAGCTCTCCCAAAGGGAGTGGCCTGCAGGATTGGGCTGAAACCAGCTCTCTGACATCCCCCAAGGGGTCCCGGATTGTGAGAGGGTGTAGGCCATGCCAAGGGACCCCACCGGTGCAAGATCCAGGCTGGGGAGGGACCACAAGAGGGTTCTAGGATGTGTCCAGCCCCATCTTGCCCAGCTGGGGAAGGATGTGGGAGGTTGGCCAAGCAGGGAGGGACCGTGGTAGGGCTCCAGGGCATGTCTGGCCCATCTCGCTCAGTCCTGATCAGCTGGATCCCAGCAGCAAGCTAACCTACCGGTCCGAGTGTCTACCCCCTGGTGGTCAGTGCACATCATAGCGAGCGGTTGAGCAGCCTTAACATATCATTAACATATTATGCTTTGATTGGTTGAACAGTCAACCAGTCACCAGACGACCGGACACTTAGCATATTAGGCTTTTATTATATAGGATTCTTATCCTTACCTGGGTTTATTTTTTCCATTGATTTTTTTTTTTTTTTAAGAGAGAGCGGAGGGGAGAAAAAAGAGGGGGAGAGAGAGAGAGAGAGAGAGAAAGAAAAACATCGATGTGAGAGAAACACATTGATTGGTTGCCTACCACATATGCCCCAACCAGGGCCCGGGGATCGAGCCTGCAACAAAGGTACATGTCCTTGACCAGGCATTGAACTGTGACACTTCAGTCCCAGGGCTGGCGCTCTAATCATTTAGCAAACTGGCCAAGGCCTGAAAACTATAAAGCATTGCTGATAGACATAAAGAAGACCCAAATAAATAGAGAAATATACCTTTTCATGAGTTGGAAGACTAAAGGTTCCCCACATTGACCTATAGATTCAATGTAATCCCAATCAAATTTCCTACAGATTTTTTTGTGGAAATTGACAAACTGATTCTAAAATTTATGTGTAAATGCAGAGGACCTAGAATAGCAAAAACAATTTGGAAAAAAACGAAGTTGAAGGGCTAACATTACCTGATTGCAAGAAACTCATAAAGCTGCAGTAATCAAAACAGTGTGACACTGGCATGAAGATAGACAAGTCAATGAAACTAAATGAAATTAGTTCTACACACTTATATAGACAATTGATTTTTGATAAAGATGCAAAAGTCATTTGGGGGGGAAAAGATAATCCTGTCAACAAGTTGTGCTGGATCAATTGCATGACTAAACACTGAAAAGGAAAAAAAAATAACTCTGATCTCTATCCCACAATGTATAAAAATTGACTCAAAGTGGATCATAGACCTATATATAAGACCTAAAATTATAAAATTTCTAAAGGAAAATATAGAAAAAAATCTTTGTGATGTGGGATTAGGTAAAGATTAGATACAACACTAAAAACATGATCCATAAAAGAAAAAAATTGATGAATGAGACTTGAGCTCAGCAGGTTACTCTAGCCATTCGTGTCCTTTCTAGCTTTGGAAGACAGATCAACTTGGAATCCAGGTTTATTCAACATTCCTGTCCAGGAAACTGAAAAATTTGAATTATATTGCCTAGGAATCCTTTTTTCCCCCCTTTTTACATTTTAAAGATAGCGGTTGTGAATAAACTTTGTAGAGCATTGTTCAAGTTACAGATGGATTTTCTATATGTCATTTTAATTATACAGAAACTTTATAAAGAGGATACTGTTTTACAATGCCCATCTTACACACAAGACTAAACTGAGACTCAGAGAAATTCAGTTACCTGCCCAAGGTTATACTGATAGAAAGCGTCAGGGCCACGTTCTTACAGTTCCCTAATCTTACAGTTTGGTTGTTTTCTACTGTCTCATTTTGCCTCTCTATTCAGAATGGGCAATTGATCAGCATTAACTCACTAAAGACACGGGAAGATATTACTTAGTAAACTAGATGTTTATCCTTTACCTTTCAAACCAATCATGGCTACCATCCATGTTAGCAAGTGTGGCTAAAGGGGAAAGATGCATGACCAGCAGCTCTTTCCATCTTGAATAGTAATAAATTTGCCTTCGCTTTTAATGACACTTTACCACTCTGTACTCAGGTTACCATAAATTAATGTAATTCCCAAAGTGACTACCAGGTGCCCCTGGTATTACCTTTTCACCCAGTAGGAGCTGACCCGATATTCCTCTGATGTTGTCTAAATAGATGACTCACTTCAGGGAGCCTCCCTTGAATTCAGTGCTCTTGGCATTTGCCCCAGTTCTGTAATAGCCACATACCCCAGGGGTAAAGTAATGGATCTCTGGCAATCTGGCTGTCCCCTTTATTTCTCTTTCACATTCGTTTACACATTTGTGACTGTCCTCTGAGAATGGCACAAAGTAGAAAGGATAATACCTCTCACTCTTTTCTAAGGGTCAAAACCACATGAACAGTCTTATGGGTCTTAGTCAGATTATCCTTCAGTTGTGCTACTAGACACAGTTAAGCCATTGGAAATCTGAAGTAGAGTGTCATTAACAGAATCGAATTTAGACCAGTACATTTATTGCAAAAGGCAATATTTGAGAAAGGTAAATGAATCAAAGTGAGCCTTTTACATTATAGCCAAGGATTTAACATTTGGGTGGGGGCGGGGGGGGTGTCATTTTATAAAGCTATCCAAAGAAATGCAAAACTGTATTTTCTTATTAGTAATAGTCCTAGTTCTTTCCCTGGGAAAATAAATTCAGCATCACACTTGTATGTTATCTCGAGAAAAGGAAATGGAGCAAGAGGTTTGGGAAGGTGTGACAGGATGTAAAATACTTCAAGTGTCATATATAGATGTTTTCTCTAACTCTAACAATAGTTTTTGCCCTTTTTTATTTGCATTACTTCTGTCTATAAATCTCTATTCTTTTCCTATTCTTCAGGATATATATAGTCTTTATAACAATTTGGGTGGGAACAAAGAGATGGTTTCTGTACTTTCTCCTAGTACAGAAGTAAAATAGTTAAAATAAATAAATAAATAAAAGAGCATAGGAGTGTCCAAGTTGCCTCTGTCACCTAAGAGGAACTACTACTACTTATCTGGGCTGAAGTTCAATTGTTCCATATATAAAATGAGGTCATAATCCATGGGTCATTGTGAGAAATAAATGAGTTACTGTAAAATATGTTAAATGGTAGGCATGTAGAAGACATCCAATGAGCATCGTCTTTCTACTAAATGAGTTTAAGAATATGGCTAATTTTTCTCTGTTCTATACCATTTTTGATACATGTACCTTCATTGGGATCAAATAGTACATACGTTCTTATTTGGCAATCAGAAGTTGAACAGTAATAATGCAATCTCCACCTTCTGTACTTCAGCTGATTATGGTTTTCTGTTCTTTGAACTTGAAATGAGGTGTGATTTTCTGTTCTGGAGTTCATACCTTAAAATGTGTCAGGCAGGTAAAATATCTTACTTCAAGAGAAAGAGGCATTAATAGATATTAAATGCTAGGTATTAGAAATAGATCCACAATTTTCCATAATTATGGTGGAGGCAGAGGCATGCATCATCCCAAATAGTTCCCAGATAGTACTTCTGGTTCTGAAATGTCACAGAGAGCCAGCCATCATGTCAAAGAGATGCAACCTTATCCTCTCAATGTGTGTCCTGACTACGCTCCAGCATAGCAGGGCTTTTGGCACCTAAAAGGTTAAGAGGAGAAAGGAAAACCCAGAGAATCTGTGGGTCTGATAACCTGGAGGTATAATTAACATAGAGTGTGGCAATAAAGATCAGTCAGATACACCTGTATTCCAGTCCTTGCTAACTGGGTGAATTGTGATAAAGATTAAACAAACCTCTCTCTATTTAACTGTAAATCTCTTCAATTTTCCTTTTGTAAAACAGGATAGATGTGTGAAGTACCAAGCACATGGAGATGCTCAGTCAATATTAAATACTAGTTTTATCATTTATCTAAAAGAAACCATTCCCTGTTTACATTTTATTCTAACTGCAGTGTTTTAAGATGAAAAAAAAAGGTGGGCTCTTTGCATCATTTTGCTCCACCCATTCCAATTTTTTTTTTAGATTTAATTGATCTTTATTTGATATATTTCTGAAGATCCCCCTTTCCCTGTACCACCATTACCCCTTGGGATCTTTTCACATATGAAAAGGCTGTGTGACACACTGATTAAGAACACATCTGAGCCCTAGCCAGTTTGGCTCAATGGATAGAGCATCAGATGCCTGTGGACTTAAGGGTCCTGGGTTCGATTCCAGTCAAGGGCACATACCTCATTTGCAGGAGGCAACCAATCGATGTGTCTTTCTCACATCAATGTTTCTCTCTATCTCTCCCCTTCCTTCCACTCTCTCTAAAAATATAATCAATGGAAAAATATCCTCAGGCGAGGATTACCAAAAAAAAACACAAACAAAGTATAACAGGTGTAAGGTGGCCTACCCCTCATATATTTATAGTATATATATGAACATGGTTGAGTTTCAATCCTACCTCCTCCTCTTACTGATTTTGGTGCCTTAGACAACTTTCTCTAACCAGTAGGTACCTATGAAAAGGGAATGATAATAGGACTTGACCCCTGGAGTTTTCGTGATAATTAAGTTATTACATGTAAAGCCCCTAGAATAGTGCCAGGGAAATGTTATGTGATCTTTTAAGTCTGGCCATGATTAAATGCTAACAATTAGGAGTAACAAAACTTAGGCATCTTTTCCCCCTTCTGAAAGTGCCAGTCTATTCAGAGGGCCTGAGTTCTGAGGACTCTTTTCTTTGATTTTATTGTTTTCTCCTTTTATTTCAATAATAAAAGAAACAAGACAACATACTGCCTTGCAACATACTGCCACCATAAGTTGTCAATACAACAGTTCTATGTTGCAATATTAAAGATATATGAGCAATGATGAGTCCCTCGCTGACTTCATTCTGGACTTCATTATTCACATGAGCTCACTTCATAGAACAGGGTTTTAGTGAACTGCCAAAGGTGGCCCAATTTTGACATGGCCATGACTTTCAACCTGGGCTGTTGTAATTTATGTGTACTTCTCTGTGTTTCACATTAGACTGTCATCTTTTTTGAGAGAAAAGGCCCATATTCTAACTTCATTATATCTGCAGCACCTAAACTGCCACAAAACTGAATGAATGAGTGAATGAATGAATGAAATCGCATTCAAAGTATAGTATGCTAGTTCAGCAAAGAGTAAACTTCCAAGTTAGATTGGGAATAATTCTGGAACCTAAAAAATTTTAGGGATACATTTATGCATCCTAATTTGGGCTTTCTACCTTCTGAGTTTCATCATTCCTGCCATAGGTTATGGCTCCCCTCCCCCAACACACTTGATGCTTTCCTGTCTCTGTGCCTTTATTCTTGTTAGCCTTTCTTTTTGGAACGCCTTTTCTTCCTTCTCTTCTAATCTGAATCACAACTCACACCTTACAGGAACATTTCCTTCTCTACTCTAAGTGTAAGTCATTTCACCTTCTCCTGACCTCCCATAGTAGCTGTTGTCTAAACCAATTAGCTGTTGCTTAGCACTTGCTGATGTATATTTTTAGTTGTTATTTTACAAGAAAAATACTTAGCCAGATTTTAAATCCTTTGAGAGCAGTGACCATGTCGTACACTTTTGTACCCAGCATTGTACCTTACACTTGGTGCAAAGTTAAATAAATACTTGTTACCAGAGCGACTTTGTCTTAGCCACCTTAAACAGACTGCAGTGCAAAATAAGACTAAGTGCAGTACAATGAAAGCATTAATTTGTGGCTAAGTGGGAAGATTACATATGCTGAAACACATCAGGATAAAGAGGTAAGTTGCAGGTAGAGTTTCAGCTTTGTGAGTTCCTTTTGACTCTGAAGCTTAATTTTTATTTTGTTTGATACATTTTATTTTTGTTTGAATTGTGCTTTGGGGTAGGGGTAGCGGGGTAAGAACATTTAACTTTAAGTCTAGTTGCATGCTCTGACAAATAACTCTACTGCAGGATTGTTTATTTTACAATAAAACATTTCAAAACAAAACATGAGACAACTAATGCCTCTCTGCCATCTGTTCTACAGAAGTGTGAGGAAGGCGTAGACGGGGGTGAGGTGTTATATGCACAGTTCCCTCCTCCTCTTCAAACCTTTCAGGAACATGGTGCTAATGATGTGGCATGGATATCACCCAAATTCATAGTGTGTGACAGTGTATTGGAGCATCCTGATTACCACAATATCTGGAGCTACCATATCTGAAACAGTGTAAAGAATTATAAGTGAGCAGGAGCTAGAAGGTCATGTAAATTCTTGTTACATATTTTCAGTCCTGGTCAATGAGTCTTGTTTAAATGCAGACGAAGGGAGACACATTGCTTCAAACCTCAGAGAAGCCACGACAATAGCAGATCTTGTGCCAACGACCAAGGTTGCCTTTGACATTGGGCACTTCCTCTGTTGCCAAGAGCATCTGGTCCCATGCCTTTCCTTACTCTGCATTCATGCATTAAAATTTTTTTTTACATCTATTCATTGTCTGAATATTACCACCTGGGTAATGTGTCAGCATTGCACAGAGCTAGCACAGCAGCTTCCTCACTCCTCACCCTATTAATGTTTGCCTTTGATTACACATCCGCAAAGGAGAGAATAATGTTCCAATTGTTTTAGGATATGACAAAACAGCTCAGGATTGGTGTGGGCTACTTCAAGTCATCAGCGAGGCATAGAGCCATCCCCTCCAACTACCCTCTACTTCAGTTCAGTTGGGCACATTGCTTTTCTTACGTCCTGCATCCGAGAGACTCCCTATCCATGCACTTCCGTGAAACTGCTCTAATGCTACCTATCACTGTCTTCCTTTCCCTCGTTATCAGGGTCCTTTTCTTTCCACTCCTGGATTACTTCTTTCATTCCAGTGATGAACATCTAGTTTTTCTCTGCTTCATCTGGTTGGTCTTCCAGAGCATCACAGAGAAATGACATTTTGTGCATCCAATTTCTATCTCCATTTTTCATTCATTCGTCCTTCCATCAAATTATGCAGCTTGACTTGTTAAGTGCCAGGTTTTATTATATATATTGAGTGTGAAAGTCACAGTTCCAGCGCTCATGCACCTTCCATTCCAGTGGAAGGAGCCAGGTGGCCATTAGAGTGAAGGAAGCTGCTTATCTCACTTCATGCAATGCTGACACATTGCCCAGGTGGTAAGATCTATCAAGGAAACGAAAACAGGGCAAAGGAGAATGATGGGTGGTGTGGGAGGAGATGGCTGAGAAAACTCAGACACACAAGGGACAAGTAAGTGGCCCAATGTCACTTAGGGAATGGCCATGCCAGGTTCAAAACCAGGCCGCCTGGCTTTTGAGCCCATGCTCCTTACCATGGTGCCTAGCTGTGTTCCCTTTTGTTGTTGTTGTTCTTTTTTAAAAATATTTTTATTCTTTTTTAAAATACTTTGATTAATTTCAGAGAAGAAGGGAGAGGGAGAGAGAAATAGGAATATCAATGATGAGCGAGTGTCATTGATGGGCTGCCTCCTGCACACCCCCTACTAGGGATCCAGCCTGCAACCCAGGTTCATAGGTCGACACTCAACCACTGAGCCATGCCGGCTGGGCGCCAAGCTGTGTTCTTGATCCTCTGCCATCCTGTGATTGACAGCTGAGAGGATTTCAAGGGGAAGGGTCCACTCCTGCTGCAGACAGCACTGCAATCCCAGCAGAATTCACAGTGCAAGAGCCCAAGGAATTGAGAATGTGCAACACCAATGCACAGTCCTATCAACTGAAAACAGACCAACCAACAAAGTTTAAGACATAAGTACCCATTGCCAGTACAATCAGCTCACTTTCTTTTATTCACTCAGTGGGCTTTGTAAGCATTTACATAAAAGTCTCAGTTTGAAATTGTTGTATCCGACTTAAATCTATTTCAATTATATGCAGTGCTAATTTCAGGAGACTCTTAAACCCGTAAACTCAGCATCACCCTCCTTGTTCAATAAAGCAACTTTCTCAGTCAATGTTCCTTCAGATGTGGCAAATACTAAGTAATTAACCTTAACAAAGACGGTCCTTGTCCATTTCCACAAAATTACTTTCTAAAGAGGTTATTAAGAGCACTGGTTGCACCACAGTGTCGATTAATAATCCTCCTGAGTCCAAACAAATAGAGCGTGTCCTTGTGGTATAAGATATGGAAAATGCTGACAAGTCGTGTGTCAGCGCATGTGTAACATAAATGCAGCACAAGGCAAGCCTAATCGTGCCGTCGTTTTACAACTCAGGGTCATTAACAGTGCTATTAGGAGGAATAGACATTAGATTCATGTAAAATGCTGCTGGAAGCATGAAGAGAATAAATGCCTTAAAACAGAACTAGCATCCAGTGAATTTGGACTTATCACCAAGCTTCCTTGCATTTTGAAAAGCGTTCTCTTAATAAAATCCACCTAATTGGGAAAATGGCAAAAACTGGATGACAGCAACAAAAGAGAAAGGAAGTGTTTTTTCCCCTATTGTCTTTTTTTTATGCTATGTTTTATGGGATTTCTATCAGGCTGCTCACTTAAGGAAAGCTAAATTATGAAATGAAACCACGTTCAAACCGAAGATCAGCTATATGTTCTGAGGTTTAGTCACAGCTAGTAAACAGAGCACTCTGATGAAGCTTAAATTAGTTAATCCTCAGAATTTCCAGATAGCTGGAAGAAAGTATAAGGAAGCAGCACATACAACAGCAAATGTTCCATTCAAGGAAATCCGGGCCATCAAAAAATCCCATTTCCAATTCCTTGACAGAAACACTGAAAGGCCACGTATATTTATAGTGATTTGCTATCTGCTGTAGATTGGTTTTGAAACAGTAACCATCTGAGGTAAAATTATATACCTCCTGGAAACTACTTTTTCTCCCAGGCTTCTAATTCATATCCCTCATTTTTCAATATAAGAGAGTTTCAAAATCACAAGTGCACTGGATAAGGCAGTGTTAGCAGAAAACAAGATGAGATGTCAGGGAAGAAAGCACTCTTCTTCTTCCTAGAGGGAGGCCACCTTTAATATTTGGAGCCATCATTAATGTTTAAGTGCCTGTTTCAAACAGAGCAGAAGTTAATGAAATAAAGATAGAGCTTTTCCCTCCCAAAGCTTTATCCTTATCAAGAGGACTTACGAGCAGGACAGTAGAAGTGTTGGGCCTAGAAAGAGATTAAAAAAAATAGCCTGCCCTTGAGGAACCAAGTTAAGACGAGGTGACACGTGTATAAAAGATGAATTATAATACAGTGCGACCTTGTGTAATGAGCAATAAAGAGAACAATGACATGTGGGTTTTTGTGAGGTCTCCTTTCTGCAGCAGAAGGAAGAAACGCTAAAGTACATTCTAGGCAAAAGAATGGCCAGTAGCAAAGGTCAGATGAGAAAACATGGTTGAGACATACAAGTAGATCAGACCGGCCAGAGCAGGGAAAAGGTTGAAACAGTAGATTATGTCTAGGGTTATGGAGCCTTAAATACTGGGCCAGGAAATTGGAATTTCCTTCTATAGGCAGTTAGCAGCCATCAGATGATCTGGATTGACCATGTGTATCATGGGGGCAAAGAGAGTGTGTATGTATGTGTATGTGTGTGTGTGTGTATGTGTGTGTGTGTGTGTGTGTGTGTGTGTGTGTGTGTGTGTGTTGGGGAGTGGGGAATAACTCTAAATTCATAGTTGTAGTATATATGTTATATATACACATGCAAGATATAAATATACATATATAGTATATATACATATATAATATATACTATAGGATAAAATAATGGCTCAGAAAGGAGAGTGATTCAAGGCAAGTGATCTAATTAGGAAACCACATCTCCAGATGTGGGTGGATAGGACAGACTAAGCCAATGGCAGTGAAGATGGACAGGTGGGAAACTTTTTGAAGATGTGGGTTCTGTCTGGAGAGTGACTATAGATAAGAGCAATTACAAATGACTTATTTTTAAAATTTACCCAGGCTTTACTAGAAATATGTTAGATTCTTAGTTGTTAGTTATTGCTACTTTGATTAAAGCTTTTTTTCCTTCCAGAAGTGAAGAGTAGTTTCTTCTTACCTTGAGTGAGTAGGGCCTTTGCACAGAAAGAACAGGGCACACGGAATCCTAAGATATGGGTAAAATGTCATCAGCAATATTAATCATGCTTCCTGTCCACTTGAAACCAAGGAAGAAAAGAGAGGATCCTTAGAGGAAAAGTTCAGTTCAGTTACCTCTCCAGGTGGTCACTGTGCTGGGAGAGGGTGGTGGGCTAGTTCCTGCAGCCTCTAGAACCCCAGGAAGCTGGGACCATCCTCATCTAGGGATAGAAGAGCGGCATGTTCCTGGGTTGTCTTATCAGACCACAGGAACAGCTTGGACCACATGCAGAGCCTAGCCTCAGACTGCCCAACAGGGGACCTTTGGGCTCTCTCTCTTTTGGGGTTGTTGGTATAGACTTGATCTGATTAAGAGTAGCCAGGCATTCAGAGATGTTCTGCTCAGGCCCAAGTAACTCCCCAGGCCTTAACAAACCATGGCCAAACCCAGTCACACCCGTATAGTTCAAACATAGCATTATTGCCTAAACTCAAACTGCTGTTGTAATAGGTTGAAAAATGCCCTCCCTAACCAACCAAAATATACCCACATCCTAATCCCCCGGACTTGTGAATATTACGTTATTTGGGAAAAGAGTACTTATAGATGTAATTTACTTTAAATATGTTTTTATTCATTTCAGAGAGAGGAAGGGAGAGGGAGAGATAGAAACATCAATGATGAGAAAGAATCATCGATTGGCTGAACCACCACAGACCAGTTGCCTGTATCTTCTGACAGTGACCATATGAATGATCTCATGCAGAATTTTTGCCTTACATTCCCTACTGGCCAGCACCAGTTCTGGGTTTAGAGGTTTTAGAAAAAGCAGTTCTTCGAAGGAAGAGCTAGGAGACTTCCTTGAATGATAGTCGCATAGCAAAGGCACTGTTTGTACTTAGATGGTGTGTCTGTGGCTGAGAGGGGGTTGCTAAAGCCCCATGTTGAGCCACCCTCACTAGACTTCAGCAAACAACCAAAGGAGCTGTCAGACTTTCAGGAAGTCTTACAGAATCTGGGGATCCTTCACCCTAACACTGTTCCTTGAAGTGAGCCAATGGAGTGTTTGAACAACTGCTTAAGCAGAGACTCAGCTATCAAGGGTTCAGCAAGAGAAAGTAAGAGAGAGTAGGCCAGTCTCTCAGAGTGAAGTCATTTAGAAATTTATTTTTAAGGGGATGTCCATAGTATCTTGAGAACACAGTCCTTTCCATAAAGGCTCCTTCCGGGGTCTCACAGATTATCTGCCTCAATCTGTCACTCCTGAAGTTCTCCATAACATTTGCGAATACTCCTTGGCCCAGGAACATAAACAAAATGTGTAGTTTATGCTCTAGTGCAGTGGTTCTCAACCTTCCTAATGCCGTGACCCTTTCATACAGTTCCTCATGTTGTGGTGACCCCCAACCATAAAATTATTTTCGTTGCTACTTCATAACTGTAATTTTGCTACTGTTATGAATTGTAATGTAAATATCTGTGTTTTCCGATGGTCGCGACCCACAGGTTGAGAACCGCTAGCAGGGTCGCCTAAGACCATCGGAAAACACAGATATTTACATTATGATTCATAACAGTAGCAAAATTACAGTTATGAAGTAGCAACGAAAATAATTTTATGGTTGGGGGTCACCACAACATGAGGAACTGTATTAAAGGGTCGCGGCATTAGAAAGGTTGAGAACCACTGCTCTTGTGTATACATATATACCCAAGAGTGCTCAACAAGAGCTGGTAGATGGGGAAGATGTTTAACCAACTTAGCATCCTGGCCACTTGACCTGCTTGTGCAATTCCATGAGAATCCTGCTAATGGCGACAGAGAAGGAGAATGTATGTTTGATCTTTACTAGAATGAGAGCCTTTTTAGCCATCCATTCAAAAGATTCCTTAAGTCAGACTTTGTAAGCCTTAGATGAAACAAACACCACCATTTTAGATGGCAAAAGTTGAGGACACACTGCTATTTTCAATAATGGTATAATGAAATAAGTGTGCCAGGCTTGGCACTAGATGAGACTAACAATGCTTGCTTCCTGAATTCCCCCAAAATTACTATCTAATATACTGTATTTAAGTTTTATGCTGTAGTATCATGAGCAGAGTTCCATGTTAGAGTCAGAACTGGATTCAATTCCCAAACGTGCCACACACCAGCCGAGCAACCTGGGAAAAGTCACTTTACCTCTGACCCTTGATTTCCTCAACTGTAAATAAAACAGGATTAAATATCCCTACTTACCAGGATTGTTGCAAGAAGCAAATGAGAGAACATTGAGAGTATCCAGCACATAGGGATGGAATTTAAAAAATACAGTTGAATCATTAGCTTCATCAAGGTAAAAACATAGCTGCCTAATTCTGCTTCCCTAGTGAGCAATTTTAAAAAAAAGACAAGTCTCATTATTTCCATTCTGAATTTACAGGATGATTACTGAATCTTAGCTTCATTTTATGTGGATTTTTTTTGTGTATTTTAAAAGGCCATGGATAACCATTTCAGATCACTAACTCCAAAAGGGAAAATAAGTAATTATGCAACACATGAATATAAAGTGAGTCAGGGATGTCAAAACTGTTACATAAAACTGTATTTGTATCTGCACCTTAAAAAGGCATCTATAGTACATAAAACTATGTGGTCTACAAAAAGCCGAAATTGTAAAGATTCCAGAGAAAATTACCTGCTGAGGTCCTAAGACTGAAATTTTCTGAAGTGAAAATGAACAACATTTTTTAATGTACTTTCTTTGTTCCCATTCTCCATGGTAGATATTGAAGTTATGGCTGAAATCCTTGGCATTGTCATAATGACTTAGACAGTTAAAGCGATGCAACTCATATTTCAGAAGCTGGCCTGTGAGTCCTCTCAAGAAACAAGAGTACCATTTTATTCAGCAGTGTTGGCATGTTGACCCTTTGGGAAACATGCTGTATTATCTTTCACACAGTTACACTATTTGTTAATTTGCCTGTCAAATTAACATAGTAAACTATTTACAGCTGTTCTATGTAATGTTTAACTGATAATAATTCCCCATAAGTGTGGACTCTTACTATTTAAAAAAGAACCATTTCACTAATCAAAGGCTTCTAAATCCAAATCCTAACTTAAATATGGTATTCTTTATCAAGATTCTCTAGTTATTGAAGCATATAAGGAGAAATACCCATTTAAAAGGTTTGGGAAATATCTTTTCAACTCACATATACAAATCCAAGTTTTAGGCTACTAAACAATACTAAATTCTTTAGATTCTGCTGTTCAAAAGTCTTTGGAAATTTTAAAACATATAAAATACTGATTTAACTTCTCCTAGAAGAATTCAGCAGAAAACAAAAATAACCTAGCTGAACGCCCACTCCCCTTTCCAAACATATCATAAAGTCTAGGAAGGCCAGCTTCTCATCCTATATAATTCTAAGAATTCCCATAGGGAAATTTGTGAACCTCCCTCGCAGAAATTCTCATAGATCTATATAGGATGAGAATGTGGTTTATAAACAATAAACACAAGATTCTTTAAGATATGATCTTTGCCCTCACTTAAGCTCCAGATGTTAACTTGGAAATGATGATCTTGGGGCTCCAATACACTGTTTCCTGGGTTCCCAAGAATTCAGTCAGTCATTCAGCAACATAAGAATATCCTTATGTCCCTATGGCCATAAAGGGGCATAGGATATTTGCAAAATTGCCCCATTCTTTTTCTTTTTAATCCATTTTTCAGTAGGGTGGGAGCTTGGTTACATAGGACAAATCAAATTTCAGACAGAAGGGTAATGTGATTGTATTTGCATATGTAGTTTATTAAATTGCAAAAATGTCATAGGCTTCTTGTAAAACAAACAGAGAAGCATATAAAGTAAAATTTTAAAGTCCTCAAAAAATCTAATAGACTTTGTAAATTGATATAATTCATATATTTATCTTCTCAGATCAGAGAAAAAAATGAGGTCAGGTTATCAGGTGGCAACTTGACTTTACATCATTCTTGCTTCTGGTTATAGTTTTGAAATCTTTATCCACTTAGAAGTCACTGTAGCATTTTCTCCAAGGAAAAGAGAGTGGGAGTTCTTAGTGTGCTTCAACTCATAAGGTAGAGTTACTGTGATGCAAATACAGGAACAGGAATCAGGTCAGGGTCATGGAAGAGCAGACACAGGTTTTGTCACACAGGAGGTCAGAACACTGGAGGTCTGAGGAGAGCCAGGCAGGAGATTGCAAAAGTCAGGTCAGTCACAGAGAGGAGAAAACCTGGAGGACCAGAACTGCTGCCAGTGAAACCGTAATAATGTGTCCTCCTTTTCTACCTGTTCTTGACTTTCAGGCTAATCAATTCATGAGCATTATAGCCTGGGAGCAAGAACAGATGATCTTTGCAAAATGTAATGGCTAACACTAATTGAGTACTTACTATGTGCCAGATCCTTTTCTAAGGGTTGTATGTGTGCATTTCATTTTATCCTAATAAGATTATAGCAACCCAATGAGACAGGACTACTTTTATAGAGAGCAAAACTGAGGCTTAGAAAGACCAAGTAATTCGCTCTATCATATAACTAATAAATCTGTATGAAGTCAACTTTTAGTCCTTGAATGTTTCTATAGACACACAAACCAGTGTCACTATAGACACTTTATTGATCGAGGGGTGGGGGCAGGAAGCTATTCCAAAATGTACAAATCAAGTCAGTCTAATAAATGGCAAGGTTGAGATTTTGGATATGAAATTATCAACCCAGCCAATGCAGTGAAGATTAGCAATCAATCTTTTGATTGTAAACACAACCTCAATGCACTTTTGAATTTCAGTTCTTTCCAATGCCATATACCTTTCTAAGCTTCATAATGAGCTCTAGTTATTTCCAACATGGACTGTTTATTTGGGGAGAGGTGGGAGCTGATATCGTTGACAGGCAAAGAGAAGTAAATATTTTACCAACCCACAAAACCATCTCTTATAAGTCCATTTGCTCACATGCACATGAATTTTTACCCTGGTCCTCTGTTTCCTTTCCAGCACCCTGGAGTATTTGTTCAAAGTTGGGCCCACAGCATGGTCTGCCTTGTTGTTCACACATACTTTACAGTATCTGTGTGCTTTCCATCAGGGTACTTTGGTTGGAGGCAGCATTGAAAACTAGAGGAGATTTTTGGTACTTTTGCAGTCTCCTTTCTCCCAGTCTCTCCTAGAATTCTAACCACTGAAAGCCCGCCCAAGATCAGACCTCATTGTATCCATTGCTGTAGATCTGAGTGGCACAGAAGCAGTCTGGTGAGCTAATTACAATCAATTTAGAAGATAAGTTTGGTTAACTTAGTGAATCCCAAATGGGCATGTTGATTGGAGAGGTCATTTCTGAGCAAGAGTCTTTTCAATACTTATAACTTCTAACCTCTATCCTATATGTCATTAAAACAAAGACTTAACAAGGTCCCAAAAGGTTACTAGCGCTGCATTTGATTGTGAACTTTAAAAGAGCCTTTCTGCTTTTGTGATTTTCCATACATACAGTAAGCAAAATACACACATATATTTTAGGACTTCATGTAAGAAGACCTCATATTCAAAGTTGAACCTCTAAAATCAAGTGCCAAAGAGTAGTCTTAACCTTCTTCAAGAATCTGATGAGTAGTGTACACACACACACACACACACACACACACACACATGATTATGACCCTTGATGTAAGCAGCTGTAGAGCAAAGAAAAGAAATGGAAACTATGCCCAGAACCAGTCTTTAAATAATAACCTCATCTTTCCTGGCTTCAGTTTCCTCATCTCTAAAATTATGTGAATTTCCTAATCTCAAATGTCCCTTCATCTCTAAAATTATTGAATTTCCTAATCTCAAATGTCCCTTCAGCTCTAGGACTTTTTGTCTATTATTTTTCTTATGCTCATGGAAGCTTGTTTTTATTACACTCCTTCAGTGGGGATGACGCAGTATCTCAAGACAAACTTAAATTAACAGAAGACCAGGTTATAAGCTTTGTGTATATTTCTCCAAATGGATCCAGAATATTTGTTTTATGGTAGCCAAGTGTCAAGAATAAACTAAGAAAACAAACAAAACTTACAATTTTTTAAAAGTGGAAGGCGTGTATCCCTAGAACCAGCCTAAATAAGAAAATTGTTTATGTTATTTGCATTAATTTCTTCAAATGGAAGGTATTTTTCCAATCTTTATTTTTGCTACAGATGGGACTAGAGACTATTTTCTTTTGGTATGAAATATAAAATGAGAGGACCAAAATATGGGCAGGATTCTTGATGGCTTACCTATTAAATGATGAGTAGTAGATAGTGTCATGGGGAAACTTTATCACCGTCTGCAAGAGGAATAGAAAACAGAATGGATGAGATCCGTTTAGATTAGTTGTTTGAAATGTATCTGAATGTGAGAATTGGAGACACGTGAAAGAGTCTGACCTGCCAACCCAAACCACCAAAGCACAGAAAGGAGATATCGGAAAGAGGAAGGAAGGGGCCCTTAAACTTGAAAGGAAAATATGACCTACCCTCTACTTCCTTTGACCTCGGTGATGCTTAATAGTTTGTGCAAGGCTACAAACAAAGCAGTGTTTGGCCAGCTATTTGGAGGAAGACCATAAATAGGAAGCAAGAATGGTGTAAAGTCAAGTTGATGTAAGATCAGGTCAGTGTAAGATCAAGTAGCTGAGAAAACCTTAAAAGTAGACTCATCTTTATGAGGGAAGGGAACACACTGCCTGCTGTTTTCACTGTGCCAAAAGCAATGTTGGCACACAGATGCTTCATAAATAGTTGTAGAATGAATGAATGAATGAATGAATGAATGGTCAGGTAATGTTGGGAATGGAGTTCCAGTTTGCATATGGGTGGATGGAAGAAACTGCAAGCCAGCAAAAGCTATTAACAGAAGTGAGGCATAAGAAAAGATCAAGAAAAAGAAAAGACATTTACTGCCAGAACAGAAGGATTTTACAGCAGGGTATCTGGGAGCATTTGAATGGGAACCAGGAGGCCTTTGTTTGCAACCTCCGCCTTGATGCATTATGTGATCTGAGGCAGAGAATCTGACATTTTCTCCCACTTTTACAGGGACAGTAAAGATTCTTCAAACAGTAGTGAATAAATACTTCTCATTTGGGGCTGGAGATCATCAACAGATCTGTGTCCAAAACATAAGCTTTAAATATTTCTAGTTTCTCTTCCTAGTCAGTGCTGAGGAAGAGCATTTATTCATTCAACAAATAGCACCCACTATTTGACAGGTACTATCCCAACCAGGGGTAAATTTTCATTATGCTGAATAGTTCAGTAGGCATATACAGAGAGCAATTGGGAAGCTACTAAATATTAGGGGTCACTTTATTTTCATTATTGCTAAGTGTCTTGAAAGAGTGGTTTACACACTCCCTCAGTCCTCATTCATTTCTCTTCCCTAAGTCACCTGATCTTAAGACCCCTTGTTCCAAGGAAACTACCCTCCTCTAAGGTCATCCATGAGGTCTCATCCTTTGGCCATTGTTCAATTCTTTATTTTTTCAACTGCTGTTGAAACATTTGATATTATTGATCATTCTTTGTTAAAACTCCCACCGCCCCTGGTTTTCTTATTAATGATGTGGCATGTTCTAAATATTTATAAACTTTGCCTGGAACCACAGGGATATAAATGCAAATCTCATCTTTGTCATTGTATAAATCTGAGCAAATTACTAGTACTTAACCCAGGTTAATTTCTTCATCTGTATAATCGAGATACTTATAGCTTCACTCAACACCCCCTTATGTTGTTATTGTGAGGATTATATGAAGGTAAAGCATGGTGCCTAGCACATAGTAAAATAGGATCAATGTAAGGGTTCTATTTGGGCTCCTCTCCCTATGATCTGGACCGCCACTATCTTACTTCAGGTCTTCCTCATCTCCTCCCTGAATTATTTCAGTGGCCTTCTCACCAGTCCCCTGCCTTCAGTCTCTCACAGCTCCATTCTATTCCTCACCTATGGCCTTTCTGAAATGCAAATCTGATCATACCACACTCCTTCTTAAAATTCATAATGGAACCCAGTGACCTGTAGGATAAACAAAGTCCAAACTCCTAAGCATGATATGACACAGACCCTTCTCTCCAGCCTCATTAACCACAACAGCTTCCCATACCCTTCACTTTGGCCATGAACTACCTGTAGTTCCCAGAGTGCTCTGTATGCGCATTTACTTTCATGCTTTTGCACATGACTCTTGCTCTACTTGGAAAGCCTTTTCCTTTCCCTCCTTTTCTGACTGGATAACATCTGTGTGTTCTGTAAGACTCAGCTCATCATTACAACTTTTAATTTTTTCCCTAGAATAGAGAGAGTTAGCTCTACCTCTGAATCACTGCAATATTATCGAATGCATACATTATGGTTTAACCATTAATCTTGCTTTCCAATTAGGTATGTACTCCATGAGGAACTGTTCTTTTCAAAGGATCTGGCACCTAGTATGCTGAATACATGTTTGTTGACCTAATTACATAAACAATGAGTTCCAATGTTTGGCAAGGACAGAAATGAAAATATATATGCCCTGGCCAGTGTGGCCCAGTTGTTTGGGAGTCATCCTGTGCACGAAGGGATAGCCTGTTTGATTCCTAGTAGGAGCACATGCCCAGGTTACAGACTTGATCCCTGGTGGGGGACCTGTGGTAGGCATCCAATCAATGTTTTGCCCTCAGATCAATGTTTCTCTCTCTCCCTCTCCCTTTTTCTCTCTCTAAAATTCAATTTAAAATCCTTTCTTAAAAATGAAAAAATACCACACATACTAGGTGTACCGGTTAATAATGAGGATTTTTTTCAATAGATGGAGTTACACATATGTTGATATATATGCAATTTTCTATGTATGCTATTTTGCTGTATTGTCAACAAGCTTTAAAACCTCATATGTCAAATTTGCTGAAGGTGTTAACATCATAGATATTTTTACGCTTAAAAATGTTGAATTTCGTGCCAAAAAAAGAGCATTTGCGGGAAGTTTTAATTCATTACTTTATTTTAAAGAAAAGTGCTGCTGATACTTTGGGAAGCTTATGGTGAACATGCTCCATCTCAAGATACTTGTGAACACTGGTTTAAATGTTTTAAAAGTGACGATTTCTATGTGAAAGACAAAGAACATCCAGGTCAACTGAAAAAGTTTGAAGACCAACAATTACAAGCATTATTGGATGAAGATGCGTGTCAAACTCAAAAACAACTTGCAGAAAGATTAAAAGTTGCTCAGCAAACAATTGCCAATCGTTTACAAGCAATGGGAAAGGTTTTAAAGGAAGGAAAATGGGTGCCACATCAACTGAACGAAACACAAATGGAAAACTGAAAAGTCATCAGTAAAATGTTGCTTCAACAGCATGAAAGTCTTTTTTGCATCGAATTGTGACTAGCGATGAAAAGTGGATTTATTTTGAGAATCTCAAGCCCACAGAATCATGGGTTGATCCAGGTCAACCATCAACATCAACTGCAAGGCCAAATCGATTCGGAAAGAAGACAATGCTCTGCGTTTGGTAGGATCAGGAAGGTGTGGTGCATTATGAGCTTCTAAAACCAGGTGAAACCATTAATACTGATTGCTACTGACAACAAATAACCAGTTTGAACCATGCTTTGATCGTGAAACCACCAGAATGTTTCAGAAGGCACGGCAAAGTAATTTTGCTTCATGATGACGCACCATCATACACTTCAAAACCAGTTAAAGACACATTAAAAGATCTTGCCTGGGAAGTGTTAACCCACCCACTGTATTCACCAGACCTTGCTCCTTCAGATTACCACTTGTTCCGATCGATGGCATATGCACTTTCTGAGCAGCACTTCAAGACATACGAAGAAGTGGAAAATTGGGTCTCTGAATGGTTTGCCTCAAAACAAGAAAAGTTCTATTGGGACAGTATCCACAAATTACCTGAAAGATGGGGAAATGTGTAGCTAGCGATGGACATTACTTTGAATAAAGCACTTTTGATGTTTCTCTTGAAATTATTGTGTTTTCTTTGATTACAAAATCCACTATTATTAACCAGTACACCTAGTAGATTGGAGTTTGAGCCAGTATGAATGTGCAAGTCAAACAACCAGGAGTAAGTGGGCAGATTTGCAAAATCAGGGACAAAGGCAGTGTGAAATAAAATCAGAATCTGCCTAACAGTAAATATGTTTACAACATGTATTTTTCCCATGGTCCAGTGAGGGAATAAATTCTACTTTTTCAAAAGCAAAGGAATATTTACTATCTGACCTTTACAGAAAAATAATTGCTGACCTCTGATATGACAGTGGATATTAAGACAAATAAGTAAAACCTGATCTTTAGAGCTGCTGAGCTGACAGACTTAAGGATAATTTCTCTTAAGAATGAAAAATAAAAGGATTTAAAAAGACAAAAATAGCTGTCAGCTATTAAAAATGAATTTCAGCTTCACCATTTATTTTTTCAACTAAGCTTAATATAACATGCATTGTATGTGCATAGTAAGTGAGTTATTTTGCTCTATAACTTTAATTCTTTGAAAGCCATATGTGACATTGGAGATTGCCTGCAATCTAGAACAGATTTCTTATAAGAAAGTGGAGAAGATGATAAAAAAAAAACAAAACACCTAAGTCAGAGGTTCTAATGACTCATAACATCTTTCTGGGCTCTATTTAAATCATTTGAAACTGAAATTAATGATTCATATATGTGATTGCTTTTGCAGAAGTAAGAAAGGAATCATGATTCATCTAGTATTAGTACAGGAGCTTTGTTCTATGGCACAGCATGGAGAAATGCATTTCTAATGCCTTGATATGTGTATTTTTTGCACATGTTCTTTTTCTTGACTTTGGATTCCAAATGAAAAATAAGGCTAATTAAATTAACTTCCTAATCACATTATTGTGAAAATGTTCACAAACAATACCTGAACATGGGAAGTCACTGATCCCTCTGATTGCACATTCAACCAGTGACTAAATGACTTTGTGGGTAGACTTTCATTTGTTCTTATCCACATGATATGTGTAAGAAATTTTACATAGCAGATGATTTCCTAAACAATTGGGAAATTTGGTATAAAGTAACACTTGTAAATTGAATCATATTTTCTTACTTATTTAATTGTATTTTCAGAAATGGGTCTCCACTAAGGCCTTTTTTCTCAACACATACATAAAAAAAAAACAACATACCCACAACAAAAACAAGTCACACTTTTCAAAGAAAAACACAGTTTACAAATAAGCCTACTCAAATACTTTCTGGAACAAGGAGAGTTATAAAAAATAAATAATAAGCCAAAATCTATTTCCAAAATGCAAAAAAATACATTATGGGAACACAAAATTGAAAATACAGTATTATTCAATATCTTAAATTGTTGAAAGGGAGAAGTTTCATCTCACTGCATAATGTTTACAGATTAAACAAAAAGAGACAAGAAATGGAAACAAAAAGCTTTCACATCTAATTGAACAATTCTTCTCCCTATTAAGTCACCATGATTATCTTTTTAAGATATATTCTGGCCAGTTTCCAGACATCTTTAGCTGAGGTGCTGAAGGAATAGCTTAATCACATTTAACAATTGCATTTATGTAATATGTGTACTATTTCTTTAAGAACTTGCCTTTTATTTTATTTTTTCCCCTCTTTCATCAGTACACTGCTGGGGGTGGAAGTGGGAGACTGGAGTAAAAGCAAGTAACAAAAAATCCAGCAAAACACTAGAGAGGACAGTAGAACTAGAGTTTATAGCAATAATGTTGTCCTTAGACGGAAGCATTTTTATGCCATAAATTAACTCAGTCTGCAATCACATCACCAATGTCATTCATGTTTTGCCCACAAAAACAGAATAAATACTAATACTGAAGTCAGAGTACTTTAACAATGACTGCAAAAGCAGGTACCTGGCTGTCCTTTTTGGCCCCATAACTAGTTTCCTTCATGAGGTCAGTAGTTGTAGCAGGTAGGCACTATGAGGGCTAGATCTATGCCTATTGTATTTGCATTTTGCTCTTAGCACTTAACTAAATATTTTTTTACCTACTGAAGGATCTAGAGTTGGCTGTCTTTATTCTGACTCCTGCTGTTCCCCCTCCATTTTCCTCTTAGGATGATTTCACCTATTACCTTAATATTCTCATGCCCCTCTCATCTGTACTAGTGTTAATTCTCTCCTGACACATCCGTCATACATAGATACACAGACATCCCTCTTTTTCTTGCCCTTTCAATCACAAAGGAACTTAAGAGAGTGAAGCCATAGAAAAAGGAGTACAAACCAAACTAAAACAGCAATGAAAACTATACCTTTCCAGCCCTAGCCAGTGGGGCTCAGTGGATAGAGTGAAGGGTCCCAGGTTCTATTCCAGTCAAGGGCACGTACCTCAGTTGCAGGCTCCTCCCCCAGCCCGGGCCCTGGTCAGGGCTCCTGCAGGAGGCAACCATTCAATGTTTTTCTCTCACATCGATATTTCTCTCTGTCTTTCCCTCTCCCTTCCACTCTCTCTAAAAGAATCAATGGAAAAATATCCTCTGATGAGGATTTTAAAAAAAAACAAAACAAAACTATACATTTCCATGTTGCATTCTGTCCTTGGGGAGAAGGACTAGACACAGAGATTGGATATTATGTTCTTTCCATTGGTAGTGGGCTGGCATATCCCATATGCACCTAGAGCTTATTAAGAACTTTGATGTTGAGGATTATAATAGTTCAAGGGAGCAGGAAATTGAAAGAATCAAAGGAGGAAATGAGGCCTGATCTATGTCTCCCAGATTTGTATCTGTAGTCCACACCAAAGCAATTATTTTTACCCACATCTATGAGATTTGAACGTAAATCACTAGATACGCATCATTTAGTTATCCTAACAACTTCAAGAGGGCTACACTAAAATCATCTCAGGTAGTTGTTTTCTCTGTGCTTAAAGATCCCCAGAGAAGGAACATGTCCAATTTCCCAGGTGCCAGGAAGTTTTCCCTGAGCCTAACTATAATTCTTTCTTCTATAATAGAAGCCCTGACTCCGCCCAGCTGACTGAAACAGCTTCTTATCTTCATCTGGATGATACTTCTTTGCCTATTTGAAGGTTGTTATTACAGCTTCTCTCTACTCCAGCATTCTTTTCCCTGGGCCCACTGATTCCTAGACCCTTAGCTTTGCCTGTTTTGCAACCCTTACAACACTTGTATGTCCATCTTCTGGATAATCCACAAATAATCCGCGTTTCACCAAATTAACTAAGAAAAAACTAGATGGAATTTGGGCAACGCTGAGTCAAGAATCTGAGTTACCTCATGGTTTCTCTTTGCTACAGTTATGTGTGCACCTTGTGTTACCAAGCTTGTTTTCCACTGTAGCACCACGGTGGTACTTCCTGATAAGCCAGGATCCATTCATTAGGATCTTCAGACCTTTTCTTATGTTTCCTTTTCTGGGTAAATTACTCTGCCATTTTGAATGTCACTTGGCCCATGACTTAACAGTTTAGAAAATAGTTTTAAATTCCTGCCTCTCTTTTTAGGAAAATTTTTTCATACTTTTTCAGCAGAATAAATTGTCCCCAAAGAAACAAAACATATCAGAGATAGCAGAGGTCTGAATTGTAGAAGAGGTTAGCCTAACCCCTTTACTATACTTTATTATACAAATGATAAAACTAAGACTTAGAATCATTAAACACTTTGCCCCAGGTCACAAAGATTCCCAGGAGCAGGGACAGGACTGGAACCATAGTCACCTGGTTCTCAGTTGCATGCTCTTTCTACAACCCAGTGAACAAAGCTTTCAACTATTCCTTATGTTATACTAGCAAAGTTGACAAGGTAGGATTGTCAAATGAGAAAGGTATGGAAATTTTTAATTTGAAGGAATTTAATAAAAAAAACCCTGCTTTTATAATAGAGTATACAATCTTATCACTGAACTAGAGGCCCAATGCACAAAATTCGTGCAAGGGGCTCGGCCCTCGCAGCCCTGGCTTTATCTGAACAGTCGTTCTGCTGTTTGGTCTAATTAGCATATTAGCTCTTTATTATATAGGATAATATAAACTAGACTCTCATCCTTTATTTTACTGAAAAATGTGTATTTCGGTTAACGAAAAAAATGTACAAGAACTCTTCAATTCAAATAGGTTCTCTCCACTGAACTTTTATTTTTAAACTTTTTATGATATAAATGTTTAAATTTATGCAAATATAGAAAGCACAGAATAAGGAATCCAGATTCAGCAATTACCAATACACTAGAGGCCCAATGAATGACATTCATGCACTCAGGGGGGAAGGGGTCCCTCAGCCTAGCCTGCGCCCTCGCACAATCTAGGAGCCCTTGGGGGATGTCCGACTGCCTGTCCCTGGGGATCGAGCCTAAGCCAGCAGTCAGACATCCTTAGCGCTGCTGCGGAGGCAAGAGAGGATCCCGCCACCGCTGCTGCACTCGCCAGCCATGAGCCTGGCTTCTGGCTGAGCAGTGCTCCCCCTGTGAGAGTGCACTGACCACCAGGGGGCAGCTCCTGGGTTGAGCATCTGCCCCTTGGTGGTCAGTGCGCATCATAGCAACTGGTCATTCTGCCGTTCAATCGATTTGCATATTAGCCTTTTATTATATAGGACTAGAGGCCTGGTGCACGAAATTCGTGCATGGAGGGGGGTTTTCCCTCAGCCCAGCCTGCACCCTCTCCAATACGGGACCCCTCAAGGGATGTCCGACTGCCCGTCAAGATCGGGCCTAAACGGGCAGTTGGACATCACTCTCACAATCCAGGACTGCTGGCTCCCAACTGCTTGCCTGCCTGCCTTCCTGATTGCCCCTAACCGCTTCTGCCTGCCAGCCTGATCACCCCCTAACCACTGTGCTGCCAGCCCGTATGCCCCCAACTTCCCTCCTCTGCCAGCCTGGTCACCCCTAACTGCCCTCTTCTGCAGGGTTGATCACCTCCAACTGCCCTCCTTTGCAGGCCTGATCCTTCTCAACTGCCCTCCCTTACAGGCCGGGTGCCTCCCAACTGCCCTCTCCTGCTGGCCATCTTGTGGTGGCCATCCTGTGTCCACATGGGGGCAGGATCTTTGACCACATGGGGGCAGCTATATTGTGTTGCAGTGATGATCAATCTGAATATTACTCTTTTATTAGAGAGGATAGAGGCCTGGTGCATGGGTGGGGGCCAGCTGGTTTGCCCTGAAGGGTGTCCCGGATCAGGTGGGGGTTCCCTTGGGGTGTGGGGCGGCCTGAGCAAGGGGCCTGTGGTGGTTTGCAGGCCGGCCACGCACCCTGGCAACCCAAGCGGAGGCCCTGGTATCTGGAATTTATTTTCCTTCTACAATTGAAACTTTGTAGCCTGGAGTGGAGCCAAGCCTGGGGCTCCCTCTGAGGCCGGCAGCCATTTGTGTTGAGGTTAAAATTGAAACTTTGTTGCCTTAAGCCGGTGGGCCCGGCCAGGGTGTGCAGAAAGCTTTGCTTCCCCTGTTGCTGGCGGCAACCCTGGCCTGCTCTCTCAAGCTCCATTCTGCCACCATTTGTTTGAATTTGTTTACCTTCTGTAATTGAAACTTTGTAGCTTGAGTGGAGGCTTAGGCCTGGCAAGGGCAGGCGGAAAGCTTGGCTTCCTCTGTTACCTAGAAAACCTTGCTCTCTGTGGCTGTAGCCATCTTGGTTTGGGTTAATTTGCATGCTCGCTCTGATTGGATGATGGGCGTGGCTTGTGGGCGTGGCTTGTGGGTGTGTCAGGGGTATGGTCAATTTGCATATTTGTTTATTATTAGGTAGGATGGTCAACCTGTTTTATCTATAGTCCCCATGTGCCCTACAATTATTTTATGAAAACCTAAGGCATCATATCATTTTATCTGTAAATATATTTTAGTATGTATTTCTAAAAGATAAGAGTGCTTTGCTTAAACCATAACCACAATAGTTATCACATTAACAAATATTAACAGTAATTTCTAAAAATCAAGTGTCCAGTCATATAATTGCTTAATATCATCAAATAGCTAGCCAATGTCCATATTTCCATAATTTTTGCTTCATGTATTTTTGGACTCTACTGTTAGATGCACACATGTTTATTATTAAACTAGAGGCCCGATGCATGAAAATTCATGCAAGAGTAGGCCTTCCTTCCCCCAGCTGCTGGCACTGGCTTCCCTCTGGCACCCTGGACCTGGGCTGCTGGCACCAGCTTCCCTCCAGCACCCGGGACCCAGGTTTCCCTCCTCTGGCCTCCAGCAGGCACCCGGGACCCTGGCTGCTTCCCTCCTCCATGCCCGCAGGCACCCAGGACCCTGGCTGCTTCCCTCCTCCAACCACCCGCAGGCACTCGGGACCCGGGCCTGCTTCTCTCAGGCCACCAGTAGGCACCCGGGACGCAGGCTGGCTTCCCTCCAGAACTGGCTTGGTCAGGAAGGATGTCCGGAATGATGTCCGGAAGACGTCCAGTCTAATTAGCATATTACCCTTTTATTATTATAGATGTTCTTGGTGAATTGACCCCTTTAATTGACCCATTATTATAAAATGTCCTTCTTTATCTCTATAACAGTTGTTGTCTTAATGTCTATTTTGTGTTATATAAGTATAACCATTCCAAATCTAGTCTGGTTTCTGTTTTAATAGTATATATTTTTCTGTCTTTTTACTTTCTACCTATTTGTGTCTTTAACTCTAAAGTGTGTCTTTTATAGACAGCATCCAGTTGGATCAGGCCTTTATCCATTCTGCCAATCTCAGCCTTTAAATTGGAATATGTAAGCCATTTACATTTAGTGTAATTTCTGAACCAGTAGGAATCACATTTGCAATTTTGCTATTTATTTTCTATGTCTTATGTCTTTTTTGTTCCTCTATTTTTTCCATCACTGCCTTATTTTAATTAAGTAGGTATTTTCTAGTGTACCATTTTAATTCCCTTATTATTTCTATTAACTATATTTTAAAAAACTATTTTCTCAGTGATTTCTCTGTTAACACCTTAATTGATAGTATCTAGTTTGGATTAATACCAACTTAATTTCAATAGTATACAAAACTTTGCTCCTATATAGCCCTGGCTGGTATGGCTCAGTTGGTTGGAGCATCGCCCTATACATGGAGAGGTGCTGGGTCGGGTTTGATTCCCTGTTGGGGCATATATCCAAGTTGTGGGTTGGTCCCCAGTTGCAGCATGTGTGAGAGGCAGCCAGTCGATGTTTCTCTTTTACATTGATGTTTCTCTTTCTTCCACTCTCTAAAGAAATCAATTAAAAAAATGTCCTTGGGTGAGGATTAAAAAAAAAGTTTTTAATTGCATCTTAAACATTGTGTGCACATCAACACAGATTTATAACTATTACTTTACAAAGTTCTCTTTTAACTCACATAAAGAGTTACAAACAAAAAATAGTATATGTATACTGTCTTTTGTATTTACCTGTGTAGTGATCTTTACCAGTGTACTTTATTTATTTACTAGAGGCCCGGTGCACGAAATTCGTGCACGGGGGGGAGGGGTGGGATTGTCCCTCAGCCCAACCTGTACTCTTACCAATCTGGGACCCCTCAGGGGATGTCCAACTGCCTGTTCACAATCTGGGACCTCTGGCTCCCAACTGCTGCCTGCCTGATTGCCCCTAACTGCTTCTGCCTGCCAGTCTGATCACCCCCTAACCACTCCCCTGCCAGCCTGATCGACACCTAACTGCTCCCCTGCCAGCCCAAATCGTCCCCAACTGCTCTCCCCTGACAACCCGGTCACCCCCAAATGCCCTCCCCTGCATATTCCCTCTTTATTAGATAGGGTTTTTTTTTTTTAAATTATTTTATTGATTTTTTACAGAGAGGAAGGGAGAGGGATAGAGAGTTAGAAACATCGATGAGAGAGAAACATCGATCAGCTGCCTCCTGCACACCTTCCTACTGGGAATGTGCCCGCAACCAATGTACATGCCCTTGACTGGAATCGAACCTGGGACCTTTCAGTCCGCAGGCTGACGCTCTATCCACTGAGCCAAATCAGTTAGGGCTAGATAGGGTTTTTTCTTTAACATATTGGACAGCCCTAACTGGTTTGGCTCAGTGGATGGAGCATCGGCCTGCAGACTCAAGGGTCCCAGGTTCGATTCCGGTCAAGGGCATGTACCTTGGTTGGGGGCACGTACCCAGTGGGGAGTGTGCAGGAGGCAGCTGATCGATGTTTCTCTCTCATAGATGTTTCTAGCTCTCTATCCCTTTCCCTTCCTCTCTGTAAAAAATCAATAAAATATATTTTTTTAAAAACATATTGGACAGTGTACCTGCCGTGGTCTTGACAAACCAGTAAAAATGTAAACCCAAACTAAAAGTGTCATAAAATGAACTCCTTAAACAGGAATTTCATGAGACCTTGGAAAGGTTATCATGTGGTTGTTTCTTCCTTTTTTCCTTCTCTTTCTTTTTCTTGATGTTTCATCTTTTGTCCTTTCTTTTCTCCTTTTATTCCTTTTCTTTCCTCTCTTTCTCTTAACTTTTCCATTGGTAGAATTGTCAGTACTTGAATCGCTCTGTGGGGGTGCAGGCGCCTCCCAGCTGGACACCCGGGGCTGCCACTGGAAGGGGATGGCGGCGTGGGGGTGCAGGTGCCTCCCAGCCAGACACCCAGAGCTGCTGCTGGGAGGGGATTGCAGCATGGGGACGCGGGCGCCTCCCAGCTGGACACCAGGGCTGCGCGGCTCTCAGCGGCAGCCCTCCCTGAGACTGGGGGACTCCGTCAGGGCTGAGAGGACTGGGCACCACCATCTTGTGGCTATGGGCGCCGCCATTTTGTTGTGGAGTGATGGTTAATTTGCATATTACTCTTTTATTAGATAGGATGTGGATTCCAGTTACTGTTTAGTGACTTTTTATTTTAACATGAAGGGCTCCCTTTAGTATTTCTTGTAGAACAGGTCTTCCAGCAAGGAATTCTCTTGTATTTGTTTATCTGAAAATGTTAAAATTTCTCCTCTATTTTTTGAAGGATGGTTTGGTAGATGTAGAATTCCTGGCTGATGAACTTTTCTTTCAACATTTTTAATATGTCATTGCTACTGTGTTCTTACCTCCATGGTTTCTGATGCGAAATCAACTGCTAATCTTATTGGGGAGTCTTTTTCATTCTCTCTTGCTCTTCAAGAGTCTCTGTCTTCCATCAATTTGATTATGATATAACTATGTGTGAAATGTTTTTGTTTTTTTATCAAATTTGGAATGCTTTGATGGTATTTCTTCACATAATCTTTCTGTTCCTTTTTTGCCTCTTTTGTGATTCCCATTATGCATATGTTGGTACACTTCATGGTGTTCCTTAAGTTTCTGAGGCTGTTTATTTTTTCTTCTTTTTTTTTTCTCTTCCTGAAACTTAGTAATATCAACTGATCTATCTTAAAGTTTGCTGATTCTTTCTTCTGCCTATTGAAATATTCTGTTGAGCCCCTTAGAGAAATTTCCACTTCTTTTATTTTACTTCTTCATAATTTCCAGCTGGCTCTATTTTTTAGTTTCTATCTCTTTAATGATCTTCTCTATTTGGCGAGAAATCATTCTCATACTTTCCTTTAGTTCTTAAGAAATTTTCTTTAGTTCTTTGAACACAGTTGAAATTGCTGACTTAAATATTTGTCTAGTAAGTATAATGTCTGGGCTTCCTCAGGGACAAATTCTTTAGACCTTTTAATTTTAATTCTATTGGTTGTTTTGGTCCTGTGTGTGGGTCATATTTTTATTTTTTTGCATCTCTATTCGCTTTTGCTGAACACTTACATTTTAAATAATATAATGTGGCAACTCTTGAAAGCAGTCTTTCTCCTCTCCAGAATTTGCTATTTATTATTGGTTGTTTGATTTTTCTGAGCTAATTCTTTAATGTCTGACTTCTTTATCATGGGTGGTCACTGGGGTCTCTGCTGGCTAGATTAGTGTTCAGCTTACAATCAGACAGAATGTCATTAACTGCCAAGAACCAGTAAGTCCTTCATTTTTTGCTAAGGGACTCTTTGGGGTCATATATTCTCTATCAGGCAGTGTGTAACTCTGTCTTAGCTTTTAATTCCTGCTTGCACAGAGCCTCACGGTTAGGCAGAAGTGAGAGTTTAAATACTATTCATGTTTTTCCTGATCACAGCCCTGGTTATGCTCATATCTCTATACATTTACTTAGCCTTCTAAATTCCAGTAATATGTCCATGCTTTTCAAATATCCCTATGAGCATATCTTTTTTTTTTTTTTTTTTAGATTTTCCTTTTAAGCTTTGGTAAGCTGGGTTGTTGTTTTTTTTGTTTGTTTGTTTTGTTTGTGTGTTGTGTGTGTGTGTGTGTGTGTGTGTGTGTGTGTGTGTGTGTGTTGTTTTTTTTTGCCCCAATTGCCTCTTGCAGGTATGATATGAAACAATTGCCCCTGATGTTTTTTTCTACAAATAAAGAAAATTGTTTTCATTGAGAAAAAGGATATTCATAGTGGATGAGTTCTGTCAAGACAATATTATGGGTGGGTTATTCTAGAGAATCGCCAGATAGGTCAGATAATGGCAGTTCTCTGGGAATGGGGTTTAGAAGAAGCTCTAATCCTGTTCTGAGCCTCTGGTGGCTGCCAGGCTGCTGGTTTTTACCACGATTGCATGCTGTTGGTTTTCAAGATTATTGTAGAGCTGGGGAGGGTGGTGATGGGAATCGAGCCAGGTACAATCCCACAAATCTCACTGTTTTTACTGACTTTCAGCTATTTTTCTTGAGTGAAAGCTCTCCCAATTGCTGCAATCCTTTGGTTAATTTCCAGAGCTCTGAAAAGGTTCATTCTGACATTTTTTTCTGCCAGTATTTTTATTGTTTTTATGGAGGAGAGGGTTTTCAAAGTTCCTTACTCTGCTATTTTTTACTATCATCCCAGTGTTGTCTTTTAATGATAGTTTTTAATAATAACCAATTCTGTCCTGAAATGAAATTCATGGATAATATGACCTACCAATACACATAATTTCAATATAATTACCTAACTGTAATATAATGAATAAGGAAATAATATATTAATAATAATTTAAAATACTTTAGTACAACTATATTAGAAGACAAGATGAAAGATTCATATACACCTATTTGTAGAATTACATTGAATTGGACATTACAAATAGAAAGAAATTATTATAGTTATGTTTTTGGAGTACTCAAATACCATGTTTGGCCATTGATATTATAGTTTTCAAAAATGCTGAACAATTCGTGGTAAAGTTCCAAGCAAAACAAAATACAATCTTCATTCAATTTACATTGGACTTGCATTTCTGGAAAATTCAGTGTATATTAAAACCATGTGAAAAACATTAGTGTTTTTATGTAAAACTGAATTTGGTCCGAGGCTTAGATAATTACATTCAGGTTTTTGGGATATTTTTAAATCTATATGAATGGCCAGTGGGAACATGGTAATCTAGCATTCTATGGAACTGCTCCTCACATCCATGGCCACTACCCACTGCATGTCAGTAACAGCACCATAATCATTTAGACCCTGTGAGACACACTGTACCACCCCGCAACACTCACACGTGCAAAAAGTCCCAAAATAACCTCTAGAGGGCAGTACCACTCCTTTGAGAACCACTGCGTTAGATGAGCTTACAGGTTTTTGTCCGTGGTGTTATTTTTTATTTAATCTGAGATACACCAAATTTCAAAGAAAGTTCTCCAATATGAAAAGCAATAAGCTGATCAAATGCAAGTATGCTGTATTCACAACTCAACTGCTACTGTGCCTCCATTCTACTTTTCAGGATAATTGAAAACTGAAATAATCACTAAAAAATTTGCAGACACTTTGATGGATTACATGCCCAAACATTTTCTCTCCTCCCCCCCCCCTTTGGAATTTTTATTGTAAATGATAATTTTATTTATAGTTAGATGAAAAAATACATAGAAACTGAATAACTTTGCTTCCCTCTGTCTTAAGACCCAAGATCCTCAGAGAAGGACTTTCTATTTCCATTGACATGTTTCTGTAGTTAGCTGGTCCAATGGTCTAAATTTCTTGAGCAGGATCCCTTTTGTATGTAACCCAGTTTGTGTCCAAAAGACTTTCACTTTGTGTCCTTGTGGAGATGAGTGAAAGTTGTTCTATGAAGAAGTCACTAAATGTCATGGTCACAACCATTTCAAGGAACCAACAATGTGATCCTTGACATTTTATTTTCATTTTTACCTTTTGACCCCCTTCACCCATTTCTTCCCCCACCTCCACCCCCTGCCTCTGACAACCACCAGTCTCTTTTCTATATCTATGACCTTTGTTTGTTTGTTTAGAGTCCACATACAAGACAGTTCATATGATATTTGTTTGTCTGACTTATATCACTTAGCATAGTGCCCTCATAGTTCATCCAGGTTGTCACAAATGGCAAGATTTTGTTCTTTTTATGACTAAATAACATCCCATTGTGTGTATATACACAATATCTTTATCAATTCATCCATCGGTGGACACTTAGATTATTTCCATATCTTAGCTATTATAAATGATGCTTTCATGAACATAGGAATGCATATGTCTTTTTGAGTTAGTGTTTTCACTTTCTTCAGATAAATATCCAGAAGTAGATCTTATGGTAGTTCTCTTTTTAATTTTTTGAGGAACTTCCATACTGTTTTCCATAATGGCTGTATTAATTTACATTCCTACCAATAGTTCACAGAGTTCTCTTTTCAACACATCCTCACCAACACTTGTTATTTCTTATCTTTTTTATAATAATCATTCTAACAAGTATGGAGTGATATCTCATGGTGGTTTTGATTTGCATTTCTTGATGATTAATGATGGGGAACATCTTTTTATGTACCTGTTGGCCATCTGTATGTCTTCTTTGGGAAAATGTCTATTTAGATCTTATGCCCATTTTTTAAGTGAATTGTTTTTTTCTTTCACTTTTGAGTTGTATGAGTTATTTATGTATTTTGGATATTAGCCCCTTATCAAACATGACTTGCAAATATTTTCTCCCATTCAGCAAGTCTTTTTATTTGGTTGATGATTTCCTTCGCTGTGCAGAAGCTTTTTAGTATAATGCAATTCTACTTATTTATTTTTGCTTTTGTTGCTTGTGCTTTTGGTGTCAGATTCAAATTAGCACCCAGACCCACACCTATATTTTGTTCTAGGGTTGAACACTCGGACCCTTGCCATTTTGATGGATGTGTGGTTTTATCAGTTGTGATGAGGAATCTAATGACCAAAGTTCTATGAAGTGAATCTCCACTGATTCTCAAAAAACTAAAACCAAATTCCTCTTCCCTCTGTGTTCATGACTATTGATGAATATTGTTGCAGAGGCTGTAATAGCTATAACCTTCTTTAGACCTTCTGAAAATAATATCTAATTAGTCAGCTTTCATGTTGCCAGGTACTAGGAAATGCTATGGCTCCTGGCCTTCATTCTGATGGATTTAGAATTACATGCAATTAAATGGTGGCCCTCCCTCTGCAGCACCTGTAAGCTATTCGCCTGAATCTGAAAGCAGATATTCAAAAGTATGTATTTCTCGCCGTCTCCCAATAGCTAGAGGACTCTTCTTATAGTACATAGGCATGTTTATTTCGAGTTTGCTCCTTTCATGTTCATCACACAGAATGATGCATTCTTCCAGATAAGACTTTAGTTTTAAAAATGTCTGAATTGGATTCCACCAGAGGGCACTATGGTAAACTTCATTTTCAACGGGACCCATAACAGGTCAGCAAAGACATCCCAAAACTAGAGTGTTGAAACAAATGTAGTTAAAGCAGCAATACCTTGACCAAAATATGGATTCCGCTGTGATTTTAAAATCTCTGTAGAATGAATCATTTTGCTAAGGGTATGTTTATTACTCACAGACACAGATGTGGCAATCAAATAGATACAAGCTTTATTGTGGCCAATGTGTGAGCTCCCCAGTCTGTCAAGAAAACAGTACAAGTCTGTTTGAGGGGGGGATGAGGGGAAACCTCTACTTTAATGGCTCTAAAAAAGAATGAATGCCTTTCTGCATACGAATCCCAGGAGGCAAACCAATATTACACTTTCCCACATGCTATAAAATACTTCCTTTAGTCAAGCTCCAATTTCAGGGTCATTTCAATTGTTTACTGCTAATAGATCTTAGGATTGACTTTATACCATTACCCAATTCCCAACTCAAACAGGATTCCATTCCTTATTCAGAAATCTTGGTATTGAGATCCCGCAGAATTTCCCAAATGATGGCAGCTATGTCAGAACTCCCAACTCCAGTTGGAATTGACAAATAACAGGGCACAAACAGGAAACACAGTGTACCCACATTCATGGCTCCCTAGCTGCAGAGGTGATTTATCATCAGGTTATTTGATATCCATTCATTCAACAAGCAGAACCTCCCACATACTACTATTGTGGGATCAGGGATACAGTGCTGAGGGAAATTGATTTGGTCTTTGCCTTAATGGAGCTTGATGACTAGTAGGGGGGAGACATATAAATAGATGATTCACAAGAAATCCAATTCAAACATACACAATTTCAGACTGAGAAATCACAAGCAATTAATAGAAAGGCACTATGAGTGAGAATGAAAGAAAACTCTCACTTAGGCTGTGAAAGAAGCCCTAATTTGTGTAGATTCCACAAAATAGAAGAGCCAGCTATGTAATGATATGGAGACTGGGAAGAGCAAAATTGAAGGCCCTTTGGCTGGAAATCCTGCAGGGTTTTCATGACTGAAACGAGGAATAGATGGCTGGAGTGGAGAGCTCTGGGCAGAGTGATGCAGAGTAAACTGGGGTTGATCATAGCAAAGATTCTGAGTTTTATTCTGAGAGCAAATTTAAGCAGGGAGCTGACATGGTCTGGAGAATAGTTTTGAAGGGGAAATGAGTTAGAGAAGACGGAGTGCAGGAAATTAGAGAAATCAACTAGGAAGCTATTCCTGTGACATAGGAGGAGAAGATGGTGACTGCAGAGATGGACTGAAGCTGCCTGACTCGGGATACCTTTTGGAAATGGGATCTACGGAACTTGCTGATAGATTAGATGTGGGCAGAAAGGAAAGACAAAGATGACTTTCAGGTTTTTAGCTGAGCAGCTGGATGAGCGGTGATGCTATTTGCTAAGCCCGAGGAAGAAATGGCTTTCCAGGAGAGGTGGGGGAGGGGGATAATCAGGCGTCCAGCTTCTACATAAGTGCAAGACTGTAATACACCCCAGTGACATATCTCAGAGCTGCCTCAGGACGAGACACAAGCCTCGTTTCCAGCGGCACTCTATCCCCTTCCACAGACCCACAGAGATGTTCCCTATGTCTGTTTTCAAGCTCTGCAGCCCTGAAGGGCAGAGAGCCCTTCATCCCCATTTGCATTTCCTACTGAACTACAAGCTGCTGTGGCTTCCGATTCTCTTTTCTGCGATCAGAGCCTTTGCTGCTCTCCTTCCCGCAGGCCAACTACAAATCATTATCTCCACAACACCTGTGTGGCATCCAAAGTGTTGGATTTGTGCGCATTTGTTGGATTTTCTATGGCCAGGAAACCTCAGCTATTATTCTTACTGGCTGAGTGACCTGGGGCATGCTATTTAACTTCTGGGAACCCTGCAGGTCTTTGTAAAGACAATATCAATGACTGCAGGAAAAAGCACTTTGCAAATTGTAAGCAGGTACATAAAGCGGGTCGTTCTTCTTTTCTCATTTTAATCTAAAGCATCACTGCCGTCACAAATAACCTGTCATTCACTTGTCCGTTCTCTTCCCTTTCTTCTTGCCTGCGTCTTCTGCCTCTTATCCCCCTTCTGCCACATAAATTTGCTTTCCCGAAAAAGGCTGGTTATTTGGAGACATCATCACCAACCAATCAGAGCTCACCATTCCTTCTGGCTGGTGAGCCAATCAGATGTAACCTCCAGGTCTCTTTTCTGTGTTGCTAGGGCTTCAGGTCTACTTCTAAAAGCTGACTTGCTTGCTTTCTGTTAGTTCTCATTTTCTCTCCCTCCCTCTCTCCCCCCATATCCTCCTTTCTCTTCCTCCCGCTGCTGCCCTACTCTCCATCTCCCTTCCCTCGCTCCCCCCTCTCCCCTCCCCCCACTTCAGCATTTGGAGCAATTCCAAATACTTAAGCCTCCCAGAAGTTTGGGTTAGGGATAAGCAAGGGTTGACTATGTATTTTTTCCCTTGAGAAATAGAGAACAGCTATTCCATGTTCAATATTGTAGCAAGTATTTTAGCAGCTTAATGTCCCTTGGCTACATAAAATTTAATTTTGTTTATGGGAGTGCTTTGGTGTGCAGATCAACACTACTTCAGATAGCCTAGGCATTGCATTTTGGAATGATACATATCAGTTGAACCTCATCAGGCTTCATAAAATATATATTTTTTTAATTTAAAGTTCTTCCAGTTTTTAGTGATAACAGAAGATGATAAATACATTGTGGTCAGTAGGCTCCTGTTTCTTCCATTTTCAGTGTTGGGATTATTAGAGAAAACCACGCTGGATAGCAGTGATTTGGGAACTAATACCTAATCGAGAAGTAGGTGTCCTCACACTCACTTCCGGCTTATTTTGGGAAGCCAATTAACTTGGGAATAACAGCTAGAGACCCTCTCTTTTCAGAGGACACGCTGATCCATCTTTAAATGCTATGTAGCAGGAATGTTAAGGAGATTCCCTTAACACAAAATAGCTCTGCCTTCCAAAACCCTAAAGACGTTTGATAAGGAAAAATAACAAGTGATGTCTTTCTCATAACCTTTGCTACCTACTTAAACACTGAAACAGCACAAGAATTTGCAGCTTAAAATGACCAGAGACGTGGCAGAAAGCCAGCATTCTGTCAGAGACGGCTTAGAAAAGCTTAATGATTAACAAATGGGTCACTGCCTTCAGGCTCTGACCTTTAGAACTAACCAATGTTAGCCTTTTGGTTAGGTTCCTTCAAATCATTCTGTGTCAAAGAAAAAAAGAATTCTTCCCAATGGCACAGTACCCCCCATGCAAAAAGTGAGTCTTAGCTGCCCATGTATTTGGTAAGTAGCTTTTCTGACAACGTGCAGTTGGTCCTAAGCACAGTATTAACAACTATTTAATCATATTTTTTGTTAGAGTTTAGGGAAGGCCCTAAGCACTACTGCATATCCTGCAGGTGAAAATGTACAAAATTCGGTTAACATGGTAACGGCTCTAAAAATACCTAGGCTACAGTTTAACCACAGAGTTTCCTCCTTAACGTAAAAGAGCCACCATTCGAGCTGTTTGAAAGTGCAACAAAAGCAATCTCTGTCGGACTTTGTGCAAGTAGCTATTAAATCAGGCCTAGCAGTGACAATCGGCAGCCACTGCGCATCCAAGTAATAATTAAAGTTTTGCAGGCCAGGATAGAAAAGCACTGACTGGCTAAGAAAATTTAAATTGATAAGGCCCCCCCCCCCTTTTTTTTTCCTCTTTTAACCTGTTTCGGGTGTGGCAGGGGCTCAGAGACAGAGTCACCGCACTGTAACCGCAGGGCCCCACCCAAAGGAAAACCTGGGGCGGAGGGACCCAAGGGGACAATGGGCAGGCTGTCATGGTTTTTCCCAGCAGCCTCTGCACCAGGCTCCCACAGAGGGTGCCCAGGGGGCAGAATCCCTCACCTGGGGTTTCCTGTCAGTGCCCTTTGCTTGGCCTACATAGAGAGGGTGGAGTCAACCTTTCCTTGAAGCCTTTGCAGTTAGAGTTAGAAACGCATAAGCTCTGATTCTTTTTGGCTAGACTAGTTAAGAGATTTCGTACTAAATTCGGCCATGCCTGCACTGCCAGATTTCGTAAATAAAAATACCTAATGCACAGTTACAACAGAATTTCAGATAAACAATCAATTATTTAGTATAAGTATGCCCCATGCAATATTTGGGATATACTTAAGCTAAAAAAATTTTTTTCACTCTTTATCTGCAAATTTAACTGGATGTCTTTTATTTTATCCGGCACACTGATTGCAAATGTATTATTATACAAAATTAAAACCAAGAAATATCACAATTGATAAATTTGAAGCTTTTGAAGACTTCCCTTTTTAGGAACTAATCTAGGCAGTTTGGACTCAGAAACACAGCTTTTGTGAAGATTTTTAGCAGTTTAGAAGTTTAGGAGTAGCTTTCTGTTGTTGTTGTTGTTCACTATAGCCCTCAATGTGTTAAGAGCTTTCTTTTGTACAAATTTTTTTTAAATTTTTTCCATCACCATTTATCCTTCAACACTCTCTTCCACCTCTACACCCACCCACCTTCTCCAACCCCACTTCCAATACTCTCCACGCCCCCCCACTCCTGCAGTCACCACACTGTTGTCCTGTCCTAGAGTTCTTTCTCTTTTCTATTTTGTTCAGGCCCTTCACACTAACCCCACCACCACCACCCTCCTCCCACCCCCCACTAGAGTTGTCTTTGCTTTGTTTCTAAGCTTTGGGTCAATTTAGAAAGGCTACATACAGGCGAGGGAAAATAATGAACCAGCATTGGCTGAGCTCATTGTTATGCCAACCTTTAGGTACTTCTTTTTTTTTTTTTTCTTTCTAATCCTCACATGTTTCCTATAAAGTAGTCTGTTTATAATTCCCATTTTATTATGAAGGAGGATACCAAGGATCAGAGAGATTAAGTGATTTGACAAAGGTCACACAGCTAACAAGTAGCAAAGCTGGAAATAAACCAGGTGAATATCACCCCAACTGGCTTTGTCAACCACTTTAGTACATCTACATTAGTTCGATTTAAATGTTATGTTTCGTTTTTGCATGTTTATAATATATTAGTTTATTTCTTGTAACAAACCTTAACCAAATAGCACAGATTCCATAACTAAAAAGCTCTATTCCCAACTGAATTGGGAACCATTCTCCATCAACTCCTTCTAAATAATAACCTATTTTATTGATCCTTCTGTTATTGGACCTCCACCCCATTTCTGAATGCTCTCATTCTAAGTGCTTGCTGTATATGAATTAATTTAATGTTTAAATCTATTATATGGGTGGTACTATAGTTATAATTCCCACTTTACAGATGAGGAAGGAAACTGAGGCTTAGAGAAGTTAAGTAACTTCCCCATAGTCACACAGCATAGGCTTTGCAGCTAGGAAGACCAGACTTAACACATGGATCATTCAACTAGGAATGTACAATTGACTATAGAAAAGGCTCTGAAATTCACTTTCTCCACACCATAAACTGAAAAGAGTAGTGCCTCTGCCACAAGGGAAAAGCTTTGCACATAGTAAGTTCTCAACGAACATAAACTTATGAAATGATTTTGAGAATTCTCTTTACTCGGCACCTGTGACAATAAGAGGCATAAGGGGAATGTTCTTGGGATTAGTGACATTTTTCTGTAAAGGCCAGAGAGTAAATAGAATAGGCTTTGCCAGCCAGCAGGTAAAATCAAGGATATCATGTAAGCATTTACATAACAAGAAAGAAAATAAGCTTCCACCTATCTTTATTGACAAAATTGAAAATGTAATCTAATATAATAAAAGGCTAATATGCAAATCGACCGAATGGCAGAACTACCGGTTGCTATGACGCACACTGACCACCAGGGGGCAGACGCTCAATGCAGGAGCTGCCCCCTGGTTGCGCTGCTCAGCCAGAAGCAAGGCTCATGGCTGGCAAGCACAGCAGCGGTTGTGGCAGCCTCTCCCACCTTCATGGCAATGCTTAAGGACCCCTTGGGGAATGTCCGACTGCCAGCTTAGGCAGGGAGCAGGCCTAGGCCAGCAGTCGGACATCCCCCAAGGTGTCCCAGACTGCGAGAGGGTGCAGGCCAGGCTGAGGGAACCCCCTCCCCCTCACCCCGCAGTGCACGAATGTCGTGCATCAGGCTTCTAGTAACAATAATAATAGAGTACAATTTTCTGTTATATAGGTCAACTGATAGATGAATGAATTCTTTCATTGTGGAGGAGGGATAACATTTCACTTAAGTTGGGTTCAAAGTTAGTATTTCCTATCATCAGAATCGAATACACATGTCCATCTGTTAATGCCGATTTATAATGAGATTTTACATATTTCATCTTTGAAAATGTCTTTTCAGACAGAAAGATACATCCTAATATCTGTCCTTGAGCATATGATTTTAATTGAGCACTTTTATTGCTTAAAAGGCACTTAAAGAATTCTGTTCAATTCTTCTCTGAATACTTGCCTTTTAGCATGTCATTAGATTACTTCCAATTGAAGGGTAGGTGGAAGCTCCTCAATTGCACAGTGAAATGGATTTTGAAATATGGAAATTTTGTTTGCGCTTGCCTCAAAGTCTAAAATAAACCCCAAAAGAATCACTCTGGAACTGTATTTTGAGCTCAGAAAATATGGCTGATGCACATTTGTTTGGAAATGAAGGCCTTGTTTCTCGTTTTAACTTTTTCCAGCACAGGAAATGTATAACGCAGCTTGATATTATATGTGATGCAAACATTACCTGTCAATGAAATGACTTTACCAGAGTGATAAGTTTCACACTTAAGTGCTGTTTTGCCTTTTAATTGAATATTTTATTCATGAGGAAATATTATCAGTTCCACAACAAACTCTTATTTCCAAAACCATTCAGTGTTGTTCAATTATTGTAGTGGATGGTGGCACATGTCATTCACAAAAATTCAATCATGGCCTTCAAAAAAAATCAAAATAAAATTTTACCACTGCTTAGCAATTGATTTGCTAATGTGGTAGAGAAATTTGATATTTTGGATTCTATTATGCCAAATACTAACAAAACTGATGACAGTTAAATGAAGCTTACCATTAAAGCTGTTTCAATTACACATAGATTTAAATATTGTCACAAAGCACCTGCTGGTGAATAATATAATGAATATCTATAGGCTTAAAATGCCTTATGTTTTCACAAGCTGTGTAAATTTGTATAACCAAGCCTTTTTCTGCTTAAAAACAAACATTTTTACCATCATTTGGAGCACATCTTAGAAGATTCCCCTTCAGATTGTACTACATTAGTGTGCTCTCAATTTCTTCAAAAATATTCTCACTTATTATAGTACAATGCAGACTGCTCATAGAGAGGCTAATTCTTCAGTCTCTTCAAATGCAGGATAAATTCCGGGGAAAAGCACTTAAAAATCATTTGCTTTTTTAAATAAATTGATTAATGATGTATCTCCCAGCATTCTGAACCCTTCAAGCAACTGTTCTCACAAAAAAAAAAAAACAAAAAATTCACAATAGTCTTAAACAAGTTATTTTTTTCTGAACAATTTCTTCAGTTGCTGCAATCAAACACAATTTAATTTACTCACAAACAACTTTCCTTGCTTAGGAAACAAATGAGACACTCAGAAACTTACTTTGGTTGCAGCCTCATTTTCACTTTTTACTTTTGTGAAAAAAATTCTGCTGTGATGAAATGTTTCATTAAAAAAAATTTTTATGACCGTTACTTTCCTGTGAATTGTGATGAGTGCTGAAATCCCATAATGCCTATGTCTGTTGTATTTTTTGAGCATAGCTACAGTGTCATTCCACAATAAACACAATGCTTTGCCCTGTAAGTGGATAATAAAATCATCCACATGCCACTGTACATGCTGTTTGAAATCCACTTACCTCTTTTTGTTTTGACATAATGAATATGCAGTGGTAATGAAAAAATAATAATAAAAGGTGTTACAGAACAAAATGGTGCTGAAACACAGTCAAATTATAACTGCATCAATGGGGTTTTAGTGCACCTAGCAGCACTGCAAGGCAATGAGAGTAACAGATGTGATCTATGTCGTAACCATTGTACTCTGCTTTTGCAGTAGGAAAGCAACCATAGACAATACATAAACAAGTGAGCATGGTTCCAGTAAATCTTCATTTGTGGATACTGACATATAACTTTCACGTGTCACCAAATATTATTCTTCTTTTAATTTTGTTCAAGCATTTAAAATTTTTAAACCCATTCTCAACTAGAGGGTCATACAGAAATAAGCAGGGGTCAGGTTTGGGACATGGGACGTAGTTTGCCAACCTCTGTTCTAGGTAACTAAATATTAAAGTTGACATAAAAACTTTGATGAAAATTTTTCTAAAATAAGTGATAGGTGATTTGCAATTTAAAACAGGCTCTATCAGATGTATTTTCTTCGTTTTATCATAGAAATTACTGTAGAGTAAATATTAAGATCAAAGGCCTTGATGTTGCTCATTTGGAGATGAGTCTTACCCTGCCATTTGTTACTTGTGCAAGGTACTTAATATACTTAAATTTGCTTCTTCATCCGCATTATTGGGTTGGATAATTAGAATTCTTGCTGAGGTCACAAATAAGACAAAAGAGCCCGGTATCATCACTACTACTTAACATATTAGAGACCTGGCTACTCAGAATGTGGTCTGCATCACTTGGCAGCTTGTTAAAATTATAATCAGCACTTTAACAAGGTCTTTAGGCAATCTGCATGCACATTAAAGTTTGAGAAGCAGTGGTATAAGGAGATGCTATGCAATGCAATCTTGCACAGAAAAGAAATTGAGGTTACACAATTTAGAAAGAAAGAGGCAATCCAGCCATTATCTGTAGATGACATAATGGTCATCTATAATTCAAAGGCAATCAACTGAAAATCTGTTGTAACTAGTAAAGGAGCAAAAAGAAAAAAAAAACTGAATATAAGAAACACAAAATATATTTTGATACATATACTAGTAGGTATAAGTACACATACACACAATCCAATCATTTTATTATGGCAATGACCAATTAGAAAATGTGATATTAAAATAAACTATCCACAAGAGTAACAAAAACAGTAAACTACCTAGGAATAAACCTAACAAGAATTCTACATGGGTAGATGAAGAGAACTCTAAAACTTTACTGAAGGACCTAAAAGATGACCTGGATAAATAGGGAAATATACCATATTCATGTACAAAAAGACTCAAAATAGTAAATATGTCAGTTAGCCCCACATTAATCTATAAAGTCAAAGCAGTTTTCTCAAGGTACTTGGCAAGTTGACTCTGAAATTCATATGAAAGATAAAATCTTTAAAATTCAGCAAAAAAGTGGGGGTGGGGTGGGTAGGTCAGATTACTTGTTTTACCAGATATTAAGACATACCAAAAAACTATAGAAATCAAAACAAAATGGCATTTTTGTAGAGATAGTCAAATAGATCAATGGGTCAGAAAGAGTCCAGAAATAGATATATGTTTAAGAATTTAGTTGATTTTTAAAAAGCATTTCAACTCAAAGAATGGATTATTTAAATAAATGATATATAGACAACTGACTGTTTACAAAGAGTTCAGTTTGCCTTCTCTCATATTATATAACATAATTAATTCAGAGAAAGACAAATATTGCATGATCTCACCTATATGTGGAATCTAGTGAACAAAACAAACTGATGAACAAAATAGGTCCAGAGGCATGGAGAATGGAACAGAATAACAGATTTCGGTGGGGAGGGGGATAGAGGGGACAGGAAGAGATTAACCAAAGAATTTATATGCATATATGCATAGCCCATGGACACAGACAATTGTGTGGGCAAGGGGGTTATGTGGGGGCGGAGGGGGGGAATAGGGGGACATCTGTAATGATGTCAATAAAAAAACAAACAAAAAAAAGATTAGAACGTTTTTAAAAAAAGAGTTGATCCTAAGCAAAGGTATAAAAGTACTAGAAAAAATATAGAATATTTTTATAATCTTCTTTTGGGAAAGTCTTGCCTTAAAAATCAAACAAAAAAAAAACCAGAAAATTCCAAAACTAAAAAGAAATAGAATTAAAAGATTTGACTATGTAAAATTCCAACTTTTGTGTCACCTAATAAGCAACTGGTTGAATGTATTTACAGTATATGTAGCAAGTATAGGATTATATGCTGACTATATAAACAAGATAGAAACAACCCAAGATCAAATGGGCAAAGTTCATGAATAGACAATACACAGAAGACGTGCAAGTGGTCAGTAGACATATGAAAAGATGATTGGCCGCCCTGGTTGCCGTTGCAGTTTTCTATGGCAGTGTGATAAATCATCCCAAAATGTAGTGACAAAACAACCATTATATTACATCAAGAACTCTGCAGATCAGAAATTTGGACCGGTTACAATGGGGACAACTTGTCTGTGCTCCCCAATGTCTGGGATCTTAGTTGGAAAGACTCAAAAGCTGCAGAGTGACTCAACAGCTGGGGTTGATATCTTCCTAAGGCATCTTCACTCCTCTCTGAGGGTTGATGCTGTTATAAGCTGGAGCTGTCAGCCAGAAACCTATGTCGCCTCTTAGTCGCCTGGGCTTCCTTAAAATATGGTGGCTGGGTTCCAAGACTGAGTGCTCCAAGAGAACCAGGCATAAATGATATCATCTTTTGTGACCTAGCTCAAAACTTGTATTCAGTGGTGTCTGTTCTGCCTTAGTCACAAACTCAGATTCAAGGGAAGAGGCTATAGATCCTACCTCTTGATAAAAAGGATGTAAGAAGAGAATGTATGATGGATACCTTGCAACCATTTAGGGGGACTCTATCTGCTATACTGGTTATCAAGAAAATGCAAATCAAATAACTCGAGACTATCACTCATCTGATTGATAATTCTTCCCAGTAAATTCATTCTTTTGGGGGGAAAGTAGGAATGGGGAATAGAAAGGAAGATAAGTAAAACAAAAACATTGGACTAAATTTTAGCACTGTGTTTTTCCCTAGTATTTTTGTTTTTGTTTTTGTTTTAATCCTTGGTCTGGAAAGGATTTATTTTTGCTCAAATGTTATTAAAAAACTGGCCATTTTTTAAATATGAAAAAATTACTTATTTTGCACATTCTACTTAAATAGCAATACATTTTCACATTTAAGTAAACAAAAACAATTTCCTTAACTAATTCTTCAACATTAGAGCATACATTATACTGAACATAAAACTGCATTTCCCCCTGTAGTTTAGTTGTCTTCTACTGTGGTGTGTGTGTGTGTGTGTGTGTGTGTGTGTGTGTGTGTGTGTGAAAGAGAGAGAAAAAGAGAGAAACAGAGAATACACATTATCTTGTATTTCAGCTTTTAAAAGAATACTTTTGAATTATATTCAAGAAAGTAAGAAGCTCAAGTGTAGGTAATTTTGTCTGATTTTTAATAAAACATACAAGTATTATTTTGTTCCAAAAGAATTTTTTAATAAAAAATTTAATAAGTTTAATAAATTATTTGTAATGAATGGGTTGATATTTCTGGTGATGTTGAAATTTTTACATTGGCTTTTATATGTTAAGTGTGTTACCATATAGGGTAGTATTTTTACCAAGATTTTAGAACAGAGAAAATTTTTTTTTTCTAAAAAGAAAATAAGTTCATGTTCTTTACCAAAGCCATATGGATTCTTTTAATATAAATGTGAATATATAATTTTATGATTATTTACTCTACCTGTGATATTTATATAATGGTAATTGCATAGTTAACTACACAGTATTAGCAGAAGATTTGCATATCTTTCACACAATTAGACTGCTGCATATATGGCTATGCAAATTTATAATCCCACCCTGATTTGGGTACCCGCCACCATAGAAATAAAGGCAGGGGACTCAGGGACAAGTAAAGAACAATGTAGACTGCATGCTTTTTCCAGCCAGGAGACTTAGTTGATGCTGCTTCCCCCACAACATCATCTTTTTGACACTTGCAAGAGAATAATAGATTATTCTTTTGCAATTGCTAATAAAATACAAACACCAAGTTAGCAAATTAAAAAGTTAAATTTCTCAGAGTGACATTGACTCATCTATATTGCATATAAGAAATAAATATTTTATTTGCTTCATCATTCAATTCAATTTCTCAGTGAGCATTATTTGAAATAGAGGTGAATTAATTTTTTTTATGGGCTGCCTATTCTGATTTTCTTCTTTGGCACCATGTCCCTGAATCTTTATGCACGAGGACAAGCTAGCACAGTGAAATTGGTACCGAGTGAGAAAGCAGAGCATTAATCAGTTCCCACTCCAGGCAGTGCTCAGTTTATAAACCCTTTATTGGTAATATTTTTGGTGTGGTGTTTTTTTTTTTTTTGAAATTAGGAATGTGTATTTCCACAGAACCAAGCTTCTAATCTGCTGTCTCAGTCTTGTCCACAAAAGCTTATTTATCGTTGACATAATAGAAATACTATATATTTGCTCAAATAAGATAGAAAACAATGTAATTGTTCTATTTATATTGGACACTAGTTATTGAGGGAAAGCCGGATGAGGAGATAGATGGAGTCTTTTGTGAGATTCTGAAGAGAACTTCAGGGAACTCTTACAAGTTATGGTTCTTTATTATTTCTTATTTCACTACAAAATATATGGCTTTCCTTATCCCTGCATCACCAACTATAAACGCCATTTTCAATTTATTTTGGGGGCAAAGAGTTTTTCTGTTCTATTGTTGGGATATGGGCCCATGTCTTGTTCATAAATAGAATAAAAGAGAAAAGAAAGAGAAGGCAATTGGTGAGCTAAGAAGAGATCTTCCTGAGACAACAGGATAACTTGGATAAGGAGGAGGGTGCGTGGGGTGGGGGTAATCTGGTTTGTGGTTTAGGAAAGGAGGTGGCAAGAGTAAGCCATCAGTTGTCCATCTGACCAGGACAGCCAGTTTGCTGCCTATGCTGGAGGTGAGGGCAAAGTGGGCCAGGTGGAAGCTTCCAAAGAAGATCTACAATTGAATTCTCCTCTGTGTCTGAATAATTCTCAGATATGTCTGAAAAGATTTCAGCAGGCAACCCAATAAAATGTCCTTCTAATCAATGAGACTATCTCCATTTTAATGTTCCTAAGCAGACAAGGGTGTGGAAAAAGTTTTGATCTTTGGAATTTGCTCTTTAAATAATGTGATGACAAGATCCCATTTGTCATCCCATCATGGAGATCACACCCTAGCAGATGTACACATTTACCTGCAAGCTAAGAGTAAACAGGTGTGTGAGTTGGGTGTGTTAGGGCAGGAAAGCACAGGAGGAATTTGTTTCTGACTCTACAAATGGTAGAATCATGGGTGTGGAATATGTCATAAGAAGGAAGAAAACTACATACTATGTTTCAGGCTATAGAGGTGCTTTGGTTAATTTCATTAGAGTTAAGTTGTATACTAACTTTGATTAATAACAGATTCTTAGTGAAAAACAGATACCTGATAAAAAATGTTTTAATAAACTTTTTGATAAAATGTTATATAGCTAAAGTTATAGATCAGAAGCAAATATCTTGAGGCTATAAAATTTGATATAAGATTTATGTCTTTCCCAGAGATGAGCTAGGAAAAAAATTATTTTCATTCTTCCTTGCTCCCACTTCTAAATCTTCTCTTAACAATTGTACCTTTATATACCAGTTAAGGTTATCTTGTCCATCCCTTTCCCTGCAACAGCAACAATTACTACTATTATTTTTTATTTGCTCCTATTTTGTGCACATATTTCATATATTTTACATATAACAATATATGTAATGTTTGTAATATAAAAATGTTAATGATATGTTAATATATAATATTTAGAATATAAAATTTCTAAAACTTTTTAATAATACTTAGAATATAAAGTTTCTAATCTTCATAACAACCCTTTAAACTAGGTCATATCGCTATTTAATGGATGAGGAAATTGGAGCTCAGTGAGTTGAAATATGTATATCGCATTATGCTGATATGCACCTATTTATAAACATAAATATTTTTGCTGAGGCTCAGAAATGCAAGTGCTCAGTTCAGGAGAATCTGTCATCATGATGGGGTCCTGTGTGTGTATTTTCCGGTTGCCTGGTAAATTCTGTAACAATCACATCTTGTAGATTAAACATTTGCAGTAATGTAAAAGTCAGAAGAAAAACATGGGGAAATGATTGAAACCTGGCAGTAAAAATTTAGAAGTCAATAGCATGAATAAAATAACAAAGGAAAATTTACAGTATTTTACTAATGTACCAACCAGCATATTAATAAAAGAAACTTTAAAAACATTGCAAAGAAAAGATAAGCTAATATGAAGATCAAAAATAATTGTGCTTTTCATCAAATTGAGATTTTTGCTAGTTCTGGGAGCATACTAATTTTAAAACAAGTAAAATGCTGTAGGCTTACACTAAATGAAGTCTGGTGCCATTACGGTTTTTTTCCCCCCAATTCAGTTTATTTGCTTTGGCTTTAGTAGCATTGAGGGGAGTCGTTGTTATGGAAATAGAAAAGAAGCTAGTGGATTTGCAAAGTACAAGATGAAAATGTTTCTGAGTATCCCAGAGCTTACACCACCTAATTCTGACATTTTGCCTCAATACTGCAGCTTCTAGATCCTTGCAAGCAGTGCTTTCTGATCTCTAAAACCATAAAAGTTTTGAATTAGAATATTCATTCGTCAAGTCATTGCCTCAGTATAAAGTAACTTTAGCCATAAATATAAAAAATATATATTGGTATAAAAATATGAGGTGACATGTAGTAAAGTTTTTATTATTATGAATTTTAAGATCACTAGATTGCTCATGAATGGCATGGCCATAAAGTAATTAAATGGATAAGCAGGGAAGAGTGGCTGTAAAATATGTAGGATATTCTGTGACTTTTTGTATAACAGCACACACAATGCTTTATTTTCATATTCTTTCTCATCTGAAACTCAGCACTTTTCCTACTAAAAGAATGATGGCATAATAGTCTAAAAGTTTAGAGGGCATGGAAATAAGGCTAGTATCTTCCAACCTTACTACTGTGGTTTCCAGACTTACTATATATGTTCTGTGAAGAAAACAGGCAAGCGAACTATATTTCTATCCTGATGTGCAAAAAGAAGCTTCCAAAGGATAAAACTGATAATAACCAGGGTAATAGTATTTTATGCTTCAGTCCAAAATCTAGCCTTGCCTCTGATCAGTGTTTTGGTAAGGTATTTTACATAGTTGGCAAAGCACTAGATGCACAGTGGACCTACAGCAAACAATGTTTGAGTTAAATAATCCCACATTCTTTCAGAAAACAGCTCCTACATTAAAAAATGTTTATTTTTCTAATCCTGTGGTTAGTACTGGTTGCTATAGAAACAATTGACTATCACTTTAGTGTCGCAGGACCTCCATCCAGAGAAAGAGAAGAGTGGGTAGTGAGTTTGTAAAGCAGCAAAGACTTAATGCGATTGGGAGAAAGTCAAAAGGCTTCATGAAAAGCCAGCTACAGCCACATTGTATAGCTAAATGCTCTTTTCAAAGGTCACTGAGACAGAGTGACAAGAAGGCAGTAGAAGCAGAGACCCGGAAGAAAACATTGTCTTTTAGTCTCGGCAGATTGTTCTTTATGATTATAGAGAGATGGAGAGACAGTGAGGATTAAAAATCACTTCCAGATAGTTAAGTGGGGGATGGGTCCTGATTCATCATAAATGCTGATAGTAGCACCAACAGTTTGAGCCTTCAGTATGGCAGGATTGCCTGCTTAATCACAGAAACCTAAGTACGTGCTCTTAAAATAATGCTTTATGTTTATGCTTACTAGGAACAAAATAAGATAAAGGCATGATCAATGAAGTATTATTATATTTCAGAAAATGTAGGTGTCTTTATGTTCTTTTCTTCCCCTTTTAAGGCCACTTATTGCATTGATTGTTAAGGTCCCACAAAATTTGGGAAACATTAGGATAAACTTCTCTGACTGGTTATGCACTTAACTGCCCTAACATGCCCATCCTTTTTAATGCAGCTAGATGGAATGTACCTGGAAAAGTTTGTATTCAGGTAATGATTAGCATTCTCCCTAAGCACATGAGTGTAAAACCAGCTTAATCCTAAATTTTTATCACACTGTTTTTAACAAGTAACCAAGAGATGATGCAGAGAAACTCATTTCTTTGGCACTTTTTGCTTTTAAACAATTCTGGGGTAGGATTAGGATTAAGAAAATGTAATGCTGGTATACTAGAGAAATAATGACTCAAAATATGGGGCTTCATTCTTTTCAAAAGACAAACCTTTGGACATTCAGCATTCTAGGTTATATAGCTAAAGAATTCCACAATTTATGTTAATTTTTCAAAAATGATTGTCTGGTCCTGACTGGTTTGGCTCGGTGGATGGGGCGTCAGCCTGCGGACTGAAGGGTTCCGAGTTCGGTTCCAGTCGGGGGCATGTGCCTTGGTTGCAGGCACGTCCCCAGTGGGGGGTGTGCAGGAGGCAGCTGATGGATGTTTCTAGCTCTCTATCCCTCTCCCTTCCTCTCTGTGGAAAGTCAATAAAATATATTTTTTTAAAAATGATTGTCTGAAATGTTTTTGGCATCTTTAATACTCCTTACTTTTCAAAGAAAAGGTGGTTTTTTTTTTACCCTCTACTCTGAAAAGTGAAGAGTATCTAGTGTACTTATTAGCTAGTGATGTCTTTGATTTAGTAATATCCTGATATGCTTGAATGTTAGGATGTTGTCTTAGGACTTAAAAAAAAAGCTTTTCCTAACATATGACATACACATAGACACTTCTAAAGGCTTTTGAATTCAAGAACTATAGTGTTAGGGTTTTGCAATATACTTGTGTCCAGCATTTTGCCAAGCAGTTACTATTATCTCATTTAATTTTCTTAACAATCCTTTAAGCAGGCACTATTATTATTCTCATTTTACAAGAAAACAGATGCTTAGAGGGATTAATCAACTTGACCAAGGTCACACAGATAAATGTCAGGACCAGAATTCAAACCCAAATTTTTCTGACTTCAGAGATGCTACTCGGGATGAAAGAAATATTTCCCCAGGGAAATTCCACATAGACATATAACTGCTGAAGTCTGTCACCAATAAACGCTAGATTTATTGCTTGCCAAAACTATTTTTGAAACTGTGCTCCCAGGCTTAATGACTTCTATACCTACAGAGTCCAAGTGAACATTCAATTTATTCCAGGTGAAGGGAAACAAGACTGATTCTGTGATGCTTTCACACGAAAGAAATGACTCATGAATGGTAAAAGTTCAAACTCTGTACTGGCCTGCGAGGAGAACTATTTATGGGAAATGGGCCTTCCAGTACTATTTCTATGGCCACTTTGAGTAAAGATGAACCAGCTATTCTGACTAAAATACTATTGGTTTCATGTACCCCCCGAAACTGGCTGGTCTAATGTGAAGAGTTGAATTGGTGCATGAAATTTATGACGTTCTTAGAATTCAACATAAAAGATAAAAGCAATAATAAGTAAATCAAGAGCAGCCAGTGTCCCTTGATGCAGAGCTTAAATACTTACATACAAGTTGATTTTCTAACTTCAAGTGTCCCTGAGTTGAAATTATTCACATATGGTGGCAAATCAGGAATTTAGCAACTCTCTGTAATTGGCTATAAACAACAAAACGTCTGGAAGGAGATGAAGGCTTTGAGCACCAGCTGTCAATGTGAGCAGCATTCACCATTAACTACAATACCATGGATGCCATGTTAGTGCTAAAGGTGTTTGTTTTACTATCAACATTGAAATATTTGTTTTCATGCCAAAAAAAGTAATAGGAGATGAAGAAAAATACAACTGAAAGCAGTACTTTGTTTACTTATGAAAACATAGACATTCATGAATCTATTCTCACTCAGAATACTCCTTGGCCCAAGGATTTGGTCTGAAGAGTTGACCTCTACCATCCCATAGAGTAGAATGCATCATGCATGCTTTGCCTCAGTGTGCATTTCTAGAAGAAGCTAGAAGAAAATGTAGTTAAATGCTGTTTTAGTCAAGGTCCCAACAAGAAATAGATGGTGTTAACTGGAAAAATTTAATGACAGAGCATTTACAGAATGTTGGTTAGGGTTAAGGCAACCAGCAAAGGATATTGGGGCACCTCGGGACAGTAACAACGGGAAGCCATTACCTTGACTGAAATGGGTAAGAGAAGAAAACAAGATGTTCGATGTCCCGTGAGGGTTAAGAACCATGGAATAAGAGCTACGTAAAAAGAACTTTTGCCCTAACGGGTTTGGCTCAGTGGATAGAGCATTGGCCTGTGGACTGAAGGGTCCCAGGTTCGATTCCGGTCAAGGGCATGTATCTTGGTTGTGGGCACATCCCCAGTAGGGGGTGTGCAGGAGGCAGCTGATCGATGTTTCTCTCTCATCGATGTTTCTAACTCTCTATCCCTCTCCCTTCCTCTCTGTAAAAAATCAATAAAAAATTTTTTTTTTTAAAGAAGAAGAACTTTCACTGTAGAGCAACTCAGCATTTCCAGCACCGGGCAAAGCAGGAAGGAACAGAAGGAATCAGTATTCCATCTCTGTCTCTTTCCACCTGGCATTCTCTTGCCTATGCCTCTCATTGACCAACACCATCCAGAAGTCAGAGGTCCAGGAAATTCAACCTGTAGAGAGGGCAGTCACTCTGGGCACAGAGCAGAACAAAGAGGGGCAAGGGGTGGATCTGAGGGAATAAGAATAACCAGCACAGATCAAGTTTGGTCTATCAGTGTTTAAACAGAAAAGGGGAGGAAGTAGGGAAGGTTAAGAGAGTGAGAGAGCCCACGAGTGTGTGTGAGCAGGTGCATGAGCATGCACAAGATAGACACTAAAACCAAAATGAGGTGTTTTCCCTATTGAATTATCAAGAAAAAAGGATAGCTTTCTGTATGTATATTCAACCTCACAGGCAAGAATACAGTGACATAGGTCTTTCATACATTGTTAATGGAAGTGTAAACTAGTGCAGCCTTTATGAAAATCAATTTAACAGTAATTCCAATATTCTGTCTTAAGGGAATAATTATAAACATAGATAAAGATCTAGATACAAAGATATGCATACCGTTTTAATTATAACAGACAAAAAGGAAATAAATGTCCAACATTAATGGAATGGTTAAGTCACACAACATTCTCTCCATCAAATATTATGGAGGCATTAAAAATTGTTTATAGCCCGGCCAGCATGGCTCAGTGGTTGAGCATTGACCTATGAACCAGGAGGTCATGATTCGATTCTTGATCAGGGCACATGCCCGGGATGCAGGCTTGATCTCCAGTGTGGGTGTGCAGGAGGCAGCCAATCAATGATTCTCATCATTGATGTTTCTATCTCTCTATTCCTCTCTCTAAAAAGCAATAAAAACATTTTTAATTATGTTTATAAAAAAGGGGTTTTTGGTCATATGCTAAGCAAAAATGCAGTTTGCAAAATTATATGTATCATATGATCACAGCCATGTTTAAAGAAAAAAGTAAGGATGATATTAAGGAAAAATACGAATTGTTAATAGTTGTTTCTCTGGATAATGAGTATATGGTGATTATTTTCTCTTTGCCTCTTTATACATTTGTGCACTTTCCAAATATAACTAGAGTAGGTGAAAAGTAGTGTCCCGTCTATTTCTCATTTGATCTCTTTCCCTCACACCACCTTTCCAAGCCAACAAGAATCCTGGCTACTTAATCTTCAAAAATATATCCAAAACCCTATGCAAGGTAAATCAATAAAGCTTTCAGAAAAAATAAATAAGGAAATACCTTTAAGGCCTGGAGTAGGCAAAAAATTCTTAAACAGGACATGTGTGCTAACTATAAATGAAAAAAATGAATTGTACTAAAGTTAAAATTAAAACTCTTTTCTTCAAACTACATGATTAAGAGAATGAAACTAAGGAGAAGAAAATGTCTCTATACATATGTGACTCATATCCAGAATTTCTGAAGAACTCTTTAATAGCAATAAGAAAAGGCAGACAACCCAAAAGAAAAATGAGCAAAGATTTGAACAGGCAATTACAAAAGGATATCCAAATAAACAATGAAGGGTTTCCAAATATTAGTCATCATGGAACGCAAATTAAAATCACAATGTGATATCACTACATCCCAAGTTAAAAGGCAGGTAGTAGCGAATGTGGACAAAGAAAGGGAGCAACTGAACTTTCATACATCCCAAGTGGGAGTACAAATAGCTACAATCACTTTAGAAAACCATTGGATAGTATCAACTAAAGGTGAATATAAGGAAACCCATGAAGCAGGAATTCCAGTACTGGGTATATATACCCAAGAGAAACACATACAGATGTTCTTCGTTTTACATTTGTAATAGCCAAAAACTACAAACAATCCAAATGTCCATCAGCAGTAGAATGGATAAATACAGTGTAGTATATATATAGTTTATACAATACTCTTTCACATAAACTATAATTAACTATAATTACATGTAACAACAATTATAAATATCACAAGCATAATGCTAAGTAAAAGAAGGCAGACAAATGGGTACATACTGCATCATTTTGTTTATGTGATGTTCAAAAACAGCTAAACAAATCTATGGTGTTAGAATTTTGGATTACTTATTATTCTTGGCAGGGAGTGCCTGAAAAAGGAGAGAGAAGGCAACTTCTGGGGTTCTAGTAATGATATGGTTTTTTTTAACATAGTGAGTGATTATACTGGTAGGTTCACTTCATGAAAATTCATCAAGGCATACTTTTCTGTATGTATGTTAAACCTCAATTAAAAGTTACATCAGATATAGTTATATGTGTCTCTGTGTGTGACACCTATATACACACACATATCCTATTTAATAAAAGAGTGATATGCAAATTGACCGTACCTTCGCTACACCCACAAGCCATACCCAGCAGCCAATCAGGAGCGAGTATGCAAATTAAACAAGATGGTGGTGGTCACAGAGCGAGCAGGAGGCTTGGTACTGCTGAAGGCTACAAAGTTTCAATTATAGAAGATAAATAAATCCCAGAAACCAGGGCCTCCGCTTGGGTTGCCGGGGGGCATGACCAGCCTGCAAACCACCCCAGGTCACTCGCCCAGGCCACCCCATGCCCCAAAGGAACCCCCACCCTGATCCAGGACACCCTTCAGGGCAAACCAGCTGGCCCCCACCCGTGCACCAGGCCTCTATCCTATCTAATACTATCTAATAAAAGAATATGCAAATTGACCATCACTCCAACACACAAGATGGCTGCCCCCATGTGATCAAAGATGACTGCCCCCATGTGGACACAAGATGGCTGCCACAAGATGGCCAGCAGGGGAGGGCAGTTGGGAGGGACCTGGTCTGCAAGGGAGGGCAGTTGTGGGCAATCAGGCCAGCAGGGGAGAGCAGTTGGGAGGGACCAGGCCTGCAAGGGAGGGCAGTTGGGGGCAATCAAGCCTGCAGGGGAGGGAAGTTAGGGTTGACCAGGCCTGCAGGGGAGGGCAGTTAGGGGAAAACAGGCTGACAGGGGAGCAGTTAGGCATCAATCAGGCTGGCAGGGGGTTAGGGAGTGATCAGGCTGGCAGGTAGAAGCAGTTAGGTTCAATCAGGAAGGCAGGCAGGCGAGCAGTTGGGAGCCAGCAGTCCTGGATTGTGAGAGGGATGTCTGACTACCCGTTTAGGCCCAATCCTACCGGAATCGGGCCTAAATGGGCAGTCAGACATACCTCAAGGGGTCCCAGATTGGAGAGGGTACAGGCTGGGCTGAGGGACGCCCCCCCCCCATGCACGAATTTCGTGCACCGGGCCTCTAGTATAAAATATAATGTGCATGTTTTTATTTATGCACACATACATATGTGAATATTCCATCCAAAATGTAACCACTCCTGACCTCCTCTATTGTTCTCTCCAATCCAAGACTACTGCAAAGCTGTTTGCCCTAAATCCTCTGTTGCATCCCTGCAGTCTTCTCCTATAGCCAGAATAATTTTTAAAACGGAAGCTGGGTCGTATCTGTCCTTGGCTCATCACTGGTAGTAACTTCACATGTCAATCAGAATAAAATCCTCCGAGGATACATATACCCTGACAGCCTATAGAAAATAGCCTCACTACCCATACCTGTCACTTTTATTCCTTCACCTTGCTTTATTTTTCCTTGTAGTTCTTATTACCAACAGATATACAATTTAGTTTTATTTACTTATAATTAGTCTCTCCACCACTGGTATATAAGCTACATGAGAGCAGGGACTTTATCTTTCTGCTTTATATCTCTAACATCTAGAACAGTGCCAGTCATAAAGTAGACAATGAATGAATGAATGAATGAATGAGATCATCACCAAAAAACATAAGAAATAGTCAGAATGTGTATGTTTAGTCTTCTTTTATAGGTTAGAAAACTGAAAGAATGAGATTACATTAGGAGACGACAAATGAAATTACTTACTTGATGTTTTCAGGAGTACAGCCTGGGTTCGCGCTCTCTCTCTCTCTCTCTCTCTCTCTCTCTCCCTCCCTCCCTCCCTCCCTCCCTCCCTCCTCCTCTCTCCCTCCCTCTCCCACTTCCCATTTCTCCCTCTGTCCTTCACCTCCCCCATATCCACACATGCACACACACATGCACACACAGGCATAGGTACAAGAATGATGGAATAAGAACAATTCTTTTTACTGATGAAAGTAAGAATGTAAACGACCCTGTTCAATACAATTTATAGCTACTTTACAATATAGTCATAAAGTGCATTCAATATTATATGTACGTGTGTGTATAGTTACAGAGATTATATAATCATAGTGGTTCAGAATTAAATTAGGATAGCATCCAGGTAAAGATTCATTTTATTGAAACGGGCATTTTTATACGAGATTTAGTTTTTTGGGTAAATGGCACATGATAGTACATGATATACAATGATAGTAAAAAAACCTATCAATTTTCTTTCCAGTATATATATATATATATTTCTTTCCAGTATATATATTAGACCTAGAGATGCTCCCTTTGGCATTTATATAAGAAAAACTTTCAAACAAAATCAGAACATTTTTTTAGATCCTGCAACAATCAAAGACTTTTAAAGCCCTGAAGATGAATTTTTTGTAAGTAATTGAGTTGTTTCAGTCAGAAGTCTCACCTCCCTGTTCTCAGAATGAATTGTAGAGCCCCCAGAACAGACTAGAGTGTTTAAGGTTAATTTCTGTTTCTATATAGATATCAATTACGTTTTCAAAGGATTACCCAGTGGGATTTGCCACTTGGCAGCTTATCTAAAAACTAGCTAAATGTGCAAATTGTGCATGTGGAGGTGGGGAAGGTCCAGTTTGGTTGTCAATCTAGTTGACCCTTCACTTTTGGTTCAAAGGAAAAAAGGAGAGTTTTAGGCCCTTTCAATTACTAAATAGCTGACTATACAGTTTTGTTGGTTTGTTTTTTAACTGAAAAAAAAAGAGAAACTTAGTAATAAGACCCCAATATGTGCTCAACTGCTAGTATTAGTCTTCTTTACCTCTTTCCTCTCGGAGAGCAGTTAAGCATAATATCAAGCCTATAACTTTAAAAACAGATTAAATAGAAAAATAAAGCCCGAGATACATTGAGTATAATGAGGCCAATGTCAGAAGATCATTTGTTCGTCAAGTAGGTTAATATCTGTTAATAAGCAGAACATGATGGTTAAAGGAGTGATGGCTTACTGGTATACTTCTAAGTGAGTACAAAATAATCATTAATGTCCGAAGAGAAAGCAATGCCAAAGTTCATTTTGAAACTCAAATTTACAGATCACAAAGGGGTAGTATGGGTTCATGAGTACCTGTGCATAACTTCAATTTGAGAATTGTGGCTTTATCTTGACCCTACAAGTTGGAAGCTGGGTAACCTAGGGCAAGTTCCTGAACCACTGTGAATCTCAGCTTCCTAAGGATGTAAAATGAGGAGAGTAAAAACATCTACCTTGCATGGTTTTTGTGAAGATTAAATGAGGTCTTAGTTCTAAAACTGTTTTGTAGAATATGTTATGATCATATATAAGATTATTATTGTGCTTAAATAATTCATTGAATACCCTCTTGTTTTCTCTTGACTTCCTGAAGTCATTAAGGTTTAGCTAAAGTTAGCTGTCATCCTTGAGGCCTGCCTGTCCCTACTGTTTTAGATTAGGATATTTTAGGATGTTTTTCACTAGGTTAATGAAAACTTTTTATAAGTCCCATTTAATTTTTTAAAATATATATACAAGTTTCAGAGAGGAAAGGAGAGGGGGAGAGGGGGAGAGGGAGGGAGAGGGAGAGAGAGAGAGAGGGAGAGAGAGGAGAGGGAGAGAGGGAGAGAGAGAGAGAGAGAGAGAGAGAGAGAGAGAGAGAAGCATCAATCGATGAGAGAGCATTATTGATCGGCTGCCTTCTGCACGCCCCCTACTGGGGATCGAGCTCGTAACCTGGACATGTGTCCTGACCAAGAGTGGAACTGTGACCTCCTAGTTCATAGGTCAGTGCTCAACCACAGAGCCACACTGGCTGGCTCCTATGTTCCATTTATTAATCAGTCTGCCTAAATCTTCAGAACAGAATCATGGCCTTCCCTGAGATGCAAGTTATTAATGCTGTACATGTATGAGCAAGCAGTTCCCCAAGACTCTTTAGGATAGGGAGATTGGAGATTGAGATTAAAAAGTGAAGGAGATTTCTTCCTTCTACACCCCAGAATGGACACTTTCACATTTTCCTAGATAATTTCTTCTCTATAATAGAAAAAGTGCCTATCTAATGAACACTTACCCTATGCCAAGCACTGTGACATGCATTATTCATGTAATCCTCACAATATACTAATACATCCTGTACTAGTATTGCCCTTGTAGACAATAGCACTATAATTAGAATAATTAAGTAGCTTGACCGGTGTCGAATACCTAGTAAGTAGCAAAGTCAAGATTTGAACCTAAACCTGCCTAATTCGTTTCCCAGTCTTTTTCCATTTGTTATTTACCTCCTACATTTTAACTTTGCATGTCTATGCTTGCCTTTCTATACCATTATACTTTCACTAGAGGCCTGTTGCATGAAATTCGTGCACGGAGAGGGGGGTGTCCCTCAGTCCAGCCTGTACCCTCTCCAATCTGGGACCCCTCGAGGGATGGCCGACTGCCCGTTTAGGCCCGATCCCACCGGAATCGGGCCTAAACGGGCAGTTGGACATCACTCTCACAATCCAGGACTGCTGGCTCCCAACTGCTTGCCTGCCTGCCTTCCTGATTGCCCCTATCTGCTTCTGCCTGCCAGCCTGATCACCCCCTAACCACTCCACTGCCAGTCTGATTGATGCCTAACTGCTCCCCTGCCAGCCTGTTTGCCCCCAACTTCCCTCCTCTGCTGGCCTGGTCAACCCTAACTGCCCTCCCCTGCAGGGTTGATTGCCTCCAACTTCCCTCCCTTGCAGGCCTGGGTCCCTCTCAACTGCCCTCCCTTGCAGGCCATCTTGTGGTGGCCATCTTGTGTCCACATGGGGGCAGGATCTTTGACCACATGGGGGCATCCATATTGTGTGTTGGAGTGATGGTCAATCTACATATTACTCTTTTATTAGATAGGATAGAGGCCTGGTGCAGGGGTGGGGGCCAGCTGGTTTGCCCTGAAGGGTGTCCCAGATCAGGATGGGGGTTCCCTTGGGGCATGGGGTGGCCTGAGCAAGGGGCCTGTGGTGGTTTGCAGGCCAGCCACGCCCCCTGGTGACCCAAGAGGAGACCCTGGTATCTGGAATTTATTTACCTTCTACAATTGAAACCTTGTAGCCTGGAGCGGAGCCAAGCCTCCTGCTCGCTCCGTGGCTGGCAGCCATTTCTGTTGGGGTTAATTCACCTTCTATAACTGAAACTTTGTAGCCTTAAGTGGAGGCCTGGGCCTGGCCAGGGTGTGAGGAAAGCTTTGCTTTCTCCGTTGCCAGGGGCAACCCTGGCCTGCTCTCTCCAGCTCCGTGGCTGCCGCCATTTCTGTTAAGATTTGTTTACCTTCTATAATTGAAACTTTGTAGCTTGAGTGGAGGCTTAGGCCTAGCAAGGGCAGGCGGAAAGCTTGGCTTCCTCCGTTGCCTGGGAAACCTTGCTCTCTGTGGCTGTAGCCATCTTGGTTGGGTTTATTTGCATACTCGCCCTGATTGGCTGGTGGGCATGGCTGGTGGGCGTGGCTTAGGCATAGCGAGAGTGCGGTTAATTTGCATATTACCCTTTCATTAGGTAGGATCATTGGTGTGCCTGTAATGAGTAGGGTAGATGCCTATAACTAAGATGACGAAGGTGTGGTCCCTGTACTTAAGGGACTGTTATAATCCTGGCAGGAAGATGACAAGCCAACAAATCTCTATATGACATGGAAGAATTTAAGAGTCCATAAGGGATGGAGCATTGGTCTCCCCAACTGCCACAGGGGAATAATACTCTACCTTATACAGCAGTTGCTGAAATAGATTGAAGTGCTTATGGCAAGTGTTTGGCAAAGAATCTAACTCATAGTAAGTGCTCAGTATATGGAATCTATAATGTTGCCAGACAGTCCCAGGATAATAACTAGGATACAAAGCTAGAAAAGCAAATTGGTGTCAAATTTTGAGAGCCTTGAATGCCAGTCTAAGAAGTTTGGACCTTCAGCTTGGTAAAAACAATTGTGCCAAGGTCAGTAATCATTCTGAAAAGAAATGAAAGCTGATGTTATTTCACTTTACCTTTCAAAATTCATTGTGAGTAAGATGGAATTGGTGGAACCAGTTGGAGCTAGTTTAAAGGACTTTTGTGTTTGATGTACTAACAGGAAAGATGATATTTGCAAGTTTGATGGCCTCTACTTTTTCTTCCACAGTGATTAGTGAATGCCAAAGGCAGCAACTGGAGTCTGTGAGCTACTCCTCTCGCTATGCTCTGGGCCTCTTTTATGAAGCTGGCACGAAGATTGATGTCCCTTGGGCCGGGCAGTACATCACCAGTAATCCCTGCATACGCTTCATCTCCATTGATAATAAGAAACGCAATATAGGTCAGTACCCCCATTATTTCCCTTAAATACAGTAACAATGGTGGGTGTAGATCATGAAAAATGCTGTTTAATTGAGTGTTGCCATTCTGCACAGAGCAAGCATTTAACTCCAAGCCACAGGGGATAAAATTTAATGTCACATTTGGCCAATGATACAATACACGGTGAAACCAGTGAAGTTTTTGCAGAAAATCACTTACAACATGGTTTGTGTTACCGAGTTCATAAAAATCATGTCAGGAGGTTTAAGATTTCAAAATGGCCCACGTTCCTTGGCTTTAATATGGATTCATCTATATGCAAATGTATTTCTCTCATCATTTGTTTCTTGGTGTAGTTTGATTTTTGTTGGGTTTTGTTTTTAAAATTTGATAAGTGCTGCTCTTATTTCTACTTCCCAGGCTAGAAAAAAAAAAAAGAGGTGAGTTTTAACAGTGTTATAAAAACCCTTCACTTTAATATAATTTTACTTACTAATTTTCTTTTGGGAGACTACATAAAATTACTTTGTATATAATGTAACTAAATGATAGGTAAAATGTTTCATAAGAGCTTTACCAGAATGGGATAAAATCTGTACTCCACCCTTTTTATTGAAGATAGTTATACAAATTAGACTTGAATTGCAAGAATAAACATAACTGATTCATTTCAGGCATAAAGGCAAACGTGTATTCTTATTTGTAGGATTTTGGTGATCCTTGAGATACTGCTTTTTGTGGACTAAATTGCAATAATCTAAAATTACAAAATTCTTGAAGGGGATTGTCATTTCAATCTGTTACAGTGTTTTATGATGCAGTGATGGTTTCGTCGAGCCATTAGTTAGAAGTCTTGCTTGATAAAATCACCATCTAATGTCTCGTGGCTTGCCAGAACTCTATAATGATAGAACTGGGCTGGAGCATGGTTTTTTATCAGAGCACATGATCTTAGAAAAATGTTTCTTTTATAACTTAAAACTCCCTCAGGGCTGGACTGTTTATGTTAACATGATACCACATATATGTACAATCAGCAGTTCATGAAATGCCCTTTGACAGCCATGAACTAACCAGTTTTAACTCTGTAACTGCTTTGTTCTAAGAAAAGAAAAATAGCCTTTGATCTTTTTGTGTTATATGTCATGAATTAGACACTATCCTTTGTGTATTGCTTCATAAGACATGATATCTGTTAGGATGTATTCAGTAATATATAACAGTAGATGAAAACAATTCAAGCTTGTTTAAACAACCTAAGGACATTTGTTGTTATCTGCTATGGACTGAATTTGTATCATCCCAAAATTTATATGTTGAAGCTTTAACCCCTAATGTAATTATATTTGAAGATAGGGCTTTTAGGAGGTAATTAAGGTTAAGTGGGGTCATAAGGGTGGGATCATAATCCAATAGGATTGGTGGCCTTATAAATTGAAGAAGAGAGCTCTCTCTCTCTCCACCCTTGTGCACATACGAAGGAAAGACCAACTGAGGATCATTACAAGGTGAGAAGATAAGCTGTCTGCAAAGCAAGAAGAGAATTCTCACCATGACAAGTGAGTCAGTTCCTTGATCTTGGACTTCCCAATCTCTAGAACTGAGTGAAATACATTTCTGGTGTTAAAGCCACTTATCTATGGTATTTTGTTATGACATCCCATGCTTACTGACACATCTCAGAGGAAGAAATTAGGGAGATTTCAAAATTGGTTGATTAAAGAACTGAGCAATATCTTCAAAGACCTAGATTTGGCCTTCTCTGCTCTCTTTTTCATTCTTGATGTTGACATCCTCAGAAGACTGGTAGCGAGATGGCAGTGACTGCTGGAGTCACATCTAGACGCAACGACATGTTTAGGAAGAAGAGGAACTATTTCTGCCTCTGCCCCTTTCTAAGAATCAAGGAAATCTTTCCAGAAACCCCTCAACTGACTTCATCTTGTATCTCATAGGTCAGAATTGGATTACTCGACCAGTCTGAAAGGAATCACTGGCATTGTGTGTGTGTGTGTGTGTGTGTGTGTGTGTGTGTGTATTTGGGGGTGGGGGTGGGGGGATACGGTGATGAGCCTAGACAAACTAAGATTCACTCTTGAAACTAGTATTAGGATAATCTTCTCTTTAGTCATATAATGGGTAGAAACCCATAAAAATAGGCTTGGGTTTTTTTAGGAAGAAAGAACAGTGGTGAATGTTGGGTTGGCAACAAATAATGCCTATTATCTTCAAGTAGAGTCACATCTTATGTGGGAGGTAAAGTTCTAAAGTTGGCACATAAAGAGAAGAACCATGTATATTCAAAATTATCTTTGAACATCCCTTAAAACTACATGACATTTTGGAGAGTGATGTAACTTGCAGTAAATTGAGTATTTTTTCCAACATTCAATAGATTTCAGTTTCTTTGGGTGAGGCCTGATGAAATACTTGGTTTGCATTTATAGGGCAGAGTGCTATTTTCTACTATGAAAGGAAAGAAAGAAATAGCAGTCATACTTCCTAACAGATTAAAGTCTCTCTACAAATGGAATGGGTTGGTGGATGAAAGCACCAATACTACATAGTGCAGTAGCAATTTATAAAATCAGAGTCATTCAAATTTGAAATAGCGTAGCATAAAAATATTAATACTCACATGATCAGCAGCATTTGAAAAAATAGAAATACAATTTTTTTTAATGTTAACAATCACACAATTTTAAAGCAAGAGGGCCAGGTGAATAGGAAACCATGTTTTTGCTACAGCCCATGGTGGTGCCACTTCAGACAGCAAAGAAATACCTGCATTCCTATGTCAGTTTTATGAAAAATTAATCTTGGATATGCAAGTTTTAAATTATGGGAGGCCTCCATTAATGGCATTCCCTAATGTAAAATCTAACTGCCTTGCATTTAAACTATTTTTTCTCACTACCTGGGGCAGGATGTGAAGTGTGTCTAGGTGAATCCTCATCATGTAAGTATCCACAAACTATAACTCTACTGTATTTTTTTAAAATATATTTTTATTGATTTTTTATAGTGAGGAAGGGAGAGGGATAGAGAGTTAGAAACATTGATGAGAGAGAAACATCGATCAGCTGCCTCCTGCACACCTCCTACTAGGGATGTGCCCACAACCAAGGTACATGCACTTGACCAGAATCGAACCTGGGACCTTTCAGTCCACAGGCCAATGATCTATCCACTGAACTCTACTGTATTTTATTGATATTTAACTAGAACAGTAAAAGTTGTCTTTTTATGTCACTAACACTATTCCAAACCCACCCTTTATTTGGGGTGTTTGATTGAATCAAGAATTAATGTTATAATACACAGACTCAACTAATAAAGGGAAACATTTGTTTTCTGTCAAGGTGGGTCAGCAACAAGATAGACAAAGGCTAACGGGGCTGAACCTACATGAAGAGAGCTAGGGGATAAAGGATTAGTGGCCCAAACCCGACAGAGGTCAAGGTGTAATCATTTTTCAGGTCTCAGGAACACACAATACATGCAGGAAGCCAGACCAGAACCAAAGTCTCCTTAGGCAGAGGAGCTCATTTCCAAGATGTACGAGACTCAACTTCAAGTACCAATAGTTATGGGTATGACCCAATACACTTAGGTTTCTGTTTCCCAAAATGTGTTCAATTGAACACCAGTTCCTTAAGATGCAGGGAAGGGGCTCAGTCATCAAATCAGTTTGCAAAATGCTACTGATTTTACCCCTAAAGGGTTGAGGGTGAAAAAGTTTAAAAATATAAACTTAGTAAATAATAAGTGGTACTTATTACTAAGTGGCACTTAGTAAATAATAAGTCAGTATCTAGGATACCTATTAATATAATTAGTAATTCCAGTCTTTAATTTGGATATTATATTCTCTAAAGCAAAGGACATAAATAAATGAGCTTAATTTAGGTGAATGCAACCCCCTGTCACTAGTGCAGATAGGAGTCAAGGTGGCATAAATAAAATGTATAACTTTTCCTGAAAATGATTGAGCATCATTCCCTGTTCACCATCTGGAAGAGCACTAATGATTAGTAAAAGACCAATATGCAGCAATCTGAAGATATTAACACAATCTGAACTCTAGAAATATGATGAGCAATCACCATAATTATGTAGCTTTCAATATCTCAAAGGATATAATCCAATCCATCCAAAAAGAAAACAAGCAAATGACTAAACTTCTTCATCACATGGAATTTATATTTGCAAGGACTTTATTGTTAGGATCCTTGAGTAACAAACACTAATATAACATGTATTGCCTTTAATAGCTGTTTTACAAAAGATGCAGAAATGTTATTCCATATAGCTGTAAATTACATTAACTCTTTATAAAAGACAGGAACACAGTATGAAATCCTATAAAGAACTGGGATGGGCCCAGGGTCTTAAATCCAATCATCTTGTGTGACTTAAGGGAGTTCCTGATAATTCCAGTTAAGCAGATAATGCAATCAACAGCACAAAGGGGTCTGCCTTAGGATTTGAATAAATGTGGAATTATTTGTTCATAAACTTGCAGAAAATTCAATCCAGATAGGTAATACTTTATAATTAGAACAAAAAAAGCAAAGGAAGAATAAGAAAAAGGGGGAAATGCCCTAACTGGTTTGGCTCAGTGGATAGAGAATCGGCCTGTGGACTCAAGGGTCCCAGGTTCGATTCCAATCAAGGGCATGTACCAAGGTTGTGGGCTCATCCCCAGTAGGGGGTGTGCAGGAGGCAGCTGATCGATGTTTCTCTCTCATCGATGTTTCTAACTCTCTATCCCTCTCCCTTTCTCTCTGTAAAAAATCAATAAAATATATTTTAAATGAAAGAAAAAGGGGGAAAGGAGGTGGGGGGGGGAGGAAAAGATCTATAAGCATGAAAAATCTGTACCAACTTCAGAACCAGAGCTCAGATAAAATAGCAATCATCATCTTAAAATAACAGTGCCTGGCCGGTGTAGCTCAGTGGTTGAGCATCGACCTATGAACCTGGAGGTCATGGTTCAATTCCCGCTCAGGGCACATGCAGTCTTGATCCCCAGTATGGGGTGTACAGGAGGCAGCCATTCAATGATTCTCTCTCATCATTGATGTTTCTATCTCTCCCTCTCTCTTCCCCTCTGAAATCAATAAAAATATATTTAAAATAATAATAATAACAGTAATCAGTTACAAAGTTCATGATAATGGCTTTTGTATAATAGATATAGTCATTGGTAATCCAATTATGCTGTCTATATAAATCTGTTAAGATAATTTAATAAATAGTAATCAAGTTCTAATTATAAGTATCCATCCCATTATTACAGTGATGCCATAGAATGTCACATGATTGTAATATAAATATTCTGGGGTGATCTCTCAGAAATAAAAACAATACAGGTTGTCCCCAAAACATATATATATACACTTTAACAGCTGAAAGCTCAATTCTGAAAATGAAATGTATTTTAATAAATACTGCCTTTAAAGTATGTGTATACATTTTTTGGGGAACACCCTATATATGTATGTGTACATATATATAAATGTATAAATGTACTTATATAAAATATATGTGAATATACATATGTATATATAATATATAAAATAAATATTCATTGTTGTCATTTAAAATAAGTAAAAATTATAAAACAGACTAATCTTATTTCACATAATATTTGCCACTCCTAAAAAACAAAAGTGGGTTTTCTTTAGAAAATGAAATGCAAGGAGAACATTTGCACACAAAGTGAAAACAAACAGATAGATCCCTTTCAGCCTCTGGTTTCCCTATCACGCTATCCTCAATGGGAAAGAGTCACATCCAAGATAGCACTTGTCCTCCCACTTGCCAAGCAAGTTAACTCAGTATGAAAATCAATGCTGAAAGAAAAAAAATTCAACGCCAGAGATGGAGTGCAAAGTTGGGAAAGCAGCTAAATATATAACATCAAAAATAAACTTTAAAAATATTCTACAGAGCATATTACAGGGGGGAAATATATCTTATGGAAGTTTCTTTCAGAAAAATCAAATCTACAAATATTTGACTTAGACATTTTGAATTCTCAGTTGATTCAGTTGAACAATTAATTATTTACAAATATGTATTGAATGCTAGGATTCCCCCACCCTCATAAAACATCTACTCAAATGAGAATTCTGAAGGACATAGATATAGATACAGAAGGCTCTGTTGATATAGATATAGAGACTTGGAGTTAAGCAAGAGTCCTCATAAATATAAATGGATGCACTGATATATACCATATAGAGAACATTACTCATCTGTAATCAAAACTGGGAAGAATCATGTTGCCTCGTGATAATATTATGAACCTTTAAAAGAACTCTTAAGACCTTTTGTCAACATGAACCCAATAATTTTCTTTCTTTTGGTGAAGAAATTAAAGATGGAGGCTATGGAACATTTAAATCCATGAATAAATCAGAAACTTTAGTATGGCCCATTATTTAACTTTCTCTGAGGCTACTGAAAAGTTCAATAGATGCATATAAGTCAAGAAAAGTCCAAGAAGCAGTGAGCAAAGGGTAAAGAGAGTCTGAAGTCTACAGCTGCCTGGTATTTCCTGTAACTAAAAGCAATTTCAATTCCAAATTACAGATTTATATAGCATCCACACTAAGAAGCGAATCTTAAACATTAAATACTCTAAATCCCTTTCTGTGTCAACATTCCACCTTTGTGTTCTGCCTGCCCTGCCCTCTGAGAGTGATGTTTTCACTTGTGGTATTGGCCAGAACTTGTGGCAGTCCAGCTGAGATTTACACAAGACCTTCAGGTTGGCCAAGCATTGGTCCAGAACACACGAGGCCGAGGTGAAGGTGACGGAATGTCATTTTTATCCACTATTAGTGGAAGATAGGAGGAGAATGAGAATCAGATGACTTTTTATGATGAATAAATGTATAGATCTAAACTTACAGGTCATAGATGAGAGCAACAGAAAACCTGACAGAAGCTGCCATCACTGCTGCTAATTTAGAAAGGACACAGCAAGGGAAAACCTTCTGTTGGTTTTGTAAGTAGGTGAGGAAGGCCATGTATATCAAGAGGCAGAAAATCAGCAGAAGTTCAAGGTGGAAATCGCCATAGTCCCTCTGACTTCTCCATTAACAAAGACCATTTAACTAGGTGTGTAGCTGTTGTCTAATAAAGAAACTGCTGTATTAAATGTAATAACATCCCATTTTTGCTATTTATAACTACAACCCTTTTAAGAAATGGTTCTTTTGTTGGTTAAGCACCTAGAAGAGATTAAAGGCCAGTTTAGGAGTGGGAGTGAGGAGAGCTAAATTGCTTTGCCCAATTGAGGAGAAAGTTTTAGACATCCTGAAACAATGGGGAGGGCAAGGAGCAGAAAAGGGGGAAGAAGAGAAAGAAAATTAGGCGGTGAGAGACTCTGGCTTGACCTGAGGGGTAACCATGTAGATTTGTAACATGTTGGTTGTATTGTTTACTTTGCTACCCCTTTTGCAACACCCTGTAACCTCAACATGGTCCTGGATTGAACAACTGCTTTAAATCCATGGCTGCTTTTTAGTTGGGAGTTGTTAAGTAATCAATATAGTGCAATCACTTTTTGTAATATCTAGTATGAAATTAGATAGGTACTTGGTTTCTTCAAGTTAGTTCCTGCACAGGAGTTTGCTGGCTATGTAGCAAGCCTTGCATCTGTTTGAGACCCTTATCTTGATCAAGACAGAACTCCTCATTCTCTGGATTACACATCAAATAAAGCAAGCTCACCTTGCTGTTTCATCATACCTGCAACCATGTCACTCTGTTGAGAGAGCTAGAAATTAGGGAAAGGCTCTCTCTGTGGAACTGAACTGTTTAGAAGGTTCTCGAAGTTAAGTCCTCACTGTGGTCTGAGTGAAGCTGTCAGCACCCTGGATTGGAAGCCAGGGCTCAAAATGATGTGGTCTGCTTTGCTTTCCAGACAAGCACCTGGTTTTCATCATTCTGGAGGCATCTCAAAACCTTTGCAACTTGAGAACCGTCTTGTAAAACTGCGTAACTCTCAGACAGCTTGTGAGCCTTGTGTCCTGGGAGGCAGTAAAGACTTGACAAGGATGAGAGCTTGACAAGTCTTCATTCTAGTCCTTTCTTATCTGGGACCATGACAACACTATCCCAAAGAGGTGGGAACTTTCCTTTGCCTAGAGCTCCCTCAGAAAAGATTTCACCATTTTCCTCACTGTCAAGCGTTCCTCCTCAGGTCAACCTGAATGTCTCATGGGCTAAATAATTGATATGACCTGTTAGCAGAGTCTGATGCTTTCTCCAGAATTAGTAGCTCTCTCCTTTAGTGGGAATTATGCCACTAACCATCATACATGCTGTTCATAACTTTATCCCTCTTATCTTGATCAAGATTGAAAATAAGAGATAGGCAACTAACATCAGGCCTAAGAGGAGTGTGTATTCCGTGCTCAGTAAATATTTGCTGAGCCAGTTGTCCTTTATGCAGCTCTGATATGTCCTCCCAGTTCCTGAAATAATATTGAGAATTAATACTTCAGCACTGGTCATTCACTTAGCAGGTAAGAAGAAGTAATGGCTAGTCAGCAAATTGTTCATCCCTAGGACAATCTAGTTACCTGTTCCCATGCCCTTATAATCAGATAAAATGAGTGTGCTCTCTAGTTGCTGAATCTAGAAGTCATTGAAAAGCATATGTGGGTCCTTGGCAATTAGAATGATTAGAAACCTCTTTGGGGAGCTCTGTATTATGTCTACAACATTGGGAATACTGATGAATGGGGCATTTCAATTCTTTATATAGTATCAGAGGTATTGCCAGTTAAGACCTGGAAGTTTTATGGAGCCCTCTTCTCAAAGAGGTGCAAATATTCTCAGTAACAATTTTACCATGTCCTTTAGGGAAGATCCACTTGCTTTGAATGATGCCCTGTAACACAGATCTCGATTTCCAAGGTTACACTTCAAAGGATCCCACTGTTCTCTTTGTGAAAGACATTTCTTTTTAATAGCTGGTTAAAGAACAGTTGTGCTCCAGCTGAGATATGTAACTTAGAAAATATGTGATAAGTTCTGCAAATGTGCCATCGCTTTGCCATGGCTTCGCAGTTATCTCTTTTTTACATCACAATGATATTAAAATGAAATGATAGTTTGCATAGGAACCTTGCCATAAATGATGAGTTCATATCAACCCAAGTTTGGTGAGTGATTAATTCTTTATTGCATAATTCATCATTTGGTGTTTATAGTGGACTAGAGACCCAGTGCATGAAAATTTATGCATTGGAGGGGGGGGGGTTCCTCAGCCCGGCCTGCCCCTCCTCTCACAGTCCAGGAGCCCTCAGGGGTGGGAGGCAATCCGGCGATCAGCGGAAGGTGATGCCCCCATCACACCTCTGCTGCTGCCACTGCCGGCGGCACAAGCCTCGGCTGGCCCTGGTTACCTGAACCTCGGGTAGCCCTGGGCAGCTGGGCAGCCAATATCCGAGGCTTGCCTGTGCCTCGGGCGTCAGCTGGGCAACTGCCATCCAAGGCTTGCCTGTGCCTTGGACCAGCCCTGGGCGGCTAGGGGGCTGAGGGCGGGTCTGGCCACACCATGCGCCTGCCACCCCTCCACCCCCTGGCAGGGCTGAAAGGACTGGGGGACTCCAGCAGGGCTGAGGGGGCTGGGCACTGCCATCTTGTGGCTATGGGTGCCACCATCTTTGTGACGGTGTGATAGTCAATTTGCATATCCCCTCTTTATTAGATAGGATGGTCAAAAATAACCAGTATTATCCAGCATGATTCTGTGACTACTTTGCAATAACATATACCTAGTTTCAAATTATAACTCAACACTTAGAATTAGATTGAACCATATTATATAGCTGACTTTATAAATTAAAAGTGGTTGAATACCAGAATTTTCATGTGCTTCAACTTAATAGCTCTGTGATCATGAATAAATTTCTTAATCTCTCTGAGCTTCATTTATCTGAACTGTAAGTATAAGGTTAACCCTTTGCACTCGCTTGCTTTTTTCTCGATTCCTGCTACCGATGCTAACCGTGTCAAGTCACACTCGACATCCGAGTGCAAAAGGTTAATAAAGTCTTCCAGAAATGTTATAAGGATTGAATGAGATAGTATATCCAAAACTTCTAGTACCATGTTTGGCACATAGTAGGTACACAGTGAATGCTATCTTTATAGTTGTCACATATAAATATTCTATGGCTTCTTGTATCAGTTATATAACTTTCTTTCATTTTTAAAAAGAGAAAACAAAATGCCAATAGTGCTAGTTAAATTATATTATGTTTTGTGAAAAATAGTTAACACATACATTAGGGTAGTTAAACAATATCTCATTACCTGAATAAGGTGTGAAAATCAGAGGACATTAGATTAGATGCCATTTTTTCTTTTTATGCCATCTCAAATCACTTTTTGAATTAAGAATAATTCCTCAAAACTTACACTACAGCCTATCCAAGAAGAGTTAGACACTGTAAAGTTAAGTAGTTACCAAATCAAAGGGCTAAGACTAATTCAAGAGCAGGTTTTGAAATCTGACTGTAGAATCTCAACACGGGAAATGGCTTCATCATGTTTCATAAATACTTTATATCAGTTAGCATTTTTAACTTTGTCCAGAATCACCAATCCATCATTTTTCCCAGGTGTGACATTGTGGAATCCATTTAGCTTAGAGAGCCCTTTGGTTTATTACCAGTAACTTCCTTGTTATTAAATGATTTTATAAGGTTTTGATATGCCCCCTAAGATTATACTGGGGCCCTGCTGTTTTTAATGATCATTGCCCATACAGACTTCATATATGTGCTCATTTAGATAATGAGAAGAATCCACATGTACTGTATAGGACATTGAATTCCCTGCATCATATAAATTAATATTAAACATTAGAATCTGAAAAGAATCTATTGCCATTCCATTAATATTTATAACTGATCTGTGGGACTAAGGGAATTATTCAGTATAAAATATTCCAAATTCACATTTGTAAGAATGAAGCCTCCATGAATTTACAATATAGTTTTCATCACTGAATTAGGTTCCTATTACATAATCTACCTAGTGAATTCTTTGATGTTGTTGATGTTATGTATCCTGATATTATTTAATAGAGTCAGAAAATGTATTTCAGAAACTTGAGCTCAATTGACCCTAACCCACTCTTTTTTATTAAAATTGAAATGCCTGTTTGTTCCTTTTTCCACTATCTATACTCATAATAATGGTTTCTTAGGAGTAGCTAACAATATTATAAAGATTATAGTCCCTTTGACTTAAGAATTTTCACTAACTTGGTCAGACTCAATCTTGTTTTTTTTTGTTTTTTTTTCTTGTAGAAAGTTAACAGGAAGAATAATTTGCTGGACTTAGTAGTTAAGGAGATAAGAATTCCACAGTGAACCAGTAAGTTTCCTCTATGAAAAGAGCCAGAAATATTTTGACATAATCATAAATTTAAAAATTTCACTATCTGTTCAGTCAGTCTCTCAAATTCAACATTTTATAATGTCAAGGCAAAAACTTCTCTTTATTAAACCAAAAGAACAAGAGTGAAGCTTTAGGTCAAATCCTCCAGCCCAGAGAGAGATTTCATCCGTTCATAGAATCCTTTTGAACAGATACAAATCCAAAGCTGAACCCAATTATGCAACTACAGTGATAAAGTGATATCCTTAGAGGCAAACCAGTCTGCTGGCTCAAGGGGAAAACCTTGCCCAATTCGGGAAAGGAGTCCAATCATAATACCACTTAACACACAAAATTTCATATCGGGCACTATGCTGAGTAGGCCGAAATAGCGATGTGTAATAAGGGATGGCTGCTTCTTGCTGGTGAGCATTGGGGAAGGGGAGCATTTTAGTGGACTGTCATCATAGAAAACCAGGGCTTTCTTACTGTGGAAGGACTCCAGTGAGGGCTGGAACGCCAAATGCGAGTTAGGACAAATCCTCCGCTCTAGGGACCTGGGTAGGGCCCAATTAAAGGGCTATTGAAACCCTTTCGTTTTTCCTTTTGGCAGTGCCAATAAAAGCTGCAACAGGCTGAAAATCTCCTTGTGTGTCAAGATAAATAGATGTTTTCATAAAACTTGGGAGGTCTTAGTCAAAGAAAAAACTTCTCCCAAACAGATCCCAAAATATACGCAGACCCACGAAATACGGCCCCTTTCTTTAAATGAGCAGAATCTATGAAATTTTTAAACAGACATAGAGGAACAATTAATCTAACCCTGGACAGCAAGCAGAATTCAGAATATGCTTGTCAGAGTTGTTGGTTTGCTTGTTTTTTTAAAACAACTATATATGTTATAATCAAATGTAATGTGTGTAGTGCCGGCTGTTCATTACCTGCCTTTGAAATTCAGAACTTGTTCCTCCTCCAGTCATCTCTGTTTCTCAAAATGGAGCCACCAATTTCCTAACTCCTTCAGCCAAAAATCAGGAATGTTTGTTTCTTCCTCTCCTTCAATCCAATATCCAATCTCTAACCAAATCACCCTGATCTTGCTTCCAAAATAGACAATGAGCTCACTTCTCTTCATCACCACTGTCACAACCAAGGCTCCATCTTATTTTAACCTGCCTCCCACTCTTGCCTCTTTTCGGTTCATTCTTCACATAGCCAGAAAGGTCTTCTTAAAACATACATCTGTTCATGGACCCACTTTCCCATTCAAAGCCCTTTAATTAAAGCCTTCTCATTGCATACAGAATTAAGTCTCAAATCTTATCGTGACCTACCAGGTCCTGAGCGACCTAGTACAGGGTCACAGACTTTTTCTATAAAGGCCAGAGAGCAAATACTTTAGTCTTTGTGAGCCATATCTACTGTCTCTGTTGCAGCTACTCAGCCTTGGACAAGATGTGACACACTTCCCTTACCCCCATAGTCCACTGACCAAAACTAGTTACATGGCTCTAGCTGTCCAGGTGAATAAGCCCTCCTACTGCTTCCACTCCACAGGGAATATTAAAACGTTATAGGCTCTGTCCCTCCCAGGAGCATGCCAGTGCCATTCCCTTTCCTTTACCCAGGCACGTTCCCTTTAGCTTCCTCACTCCAAGCTACAAGGGCCCCTCCTTGACCTCCGTAACTTGTTTCCTAAGTTCATTTCTTCCAAGAATTACTTTTTTTCTACCTCTGTAATTTACCCAATAAATGTTCCCTTAACCCTCCCCCCGAAAAAAAAAATATTATAGGACAATATTAAAAAGTCAGAATTTTTTATAAGCAAAATTTCAACAAGGTTTAATCTGATGTTCTTTTTTCCCCTTATTTTATTTATGCAGACTTTAGAAGATATATATTTTAAAGTCTACACAATAGAATGTGTGTGGAATTGAAGCATTGATATCTCTCTGAGACATTGCCTTTTCATCTGATCAGTAATCCTCGTCAGATCTTTTAACAAGAATTGTTCTAGGTGGAAGCAGAGCTGAATCTAACGAGGCGGTGCTTTTTCTCACCATACTACAAAATAGCTTGTTGTATTTTTAAGCTCAAACGTGGGATGGAGGTTAAGACCTTAAAATCTAGGGCAAACTCAAGGATTGAGAAAGCTCAGACGAAGGGAAATGTTTTCATCACTTCAGTCTTGAGACTAGTTTTAGTCTCTTCTTTAAGGACCAGGATTTCTACCCTACTGACAGCGCGGAATGGTTGGGGAAAGGATGAGCTTCTCAAATTGTCACTGCCACCTGGATCTCCATTTCATAGATTCAGAGAAAATTAAAGCTGAAAGGGAGCTTAAAAGAATGAACTTTTCTAACTCCTTTGTTTCACCTACCAAGAAACTGAGGTCCAAAAGGAGATTTTCTTTTCTTTGGTCATGCTTTCTAAAAAACTGGCAAAATCTAATCTTTTTAGAGATATAAATTAAGATTAAGGACAGGTGGGAGGGGAGGAGATAAGAAAGAAAGGAAACTAATCTTAATATTCGTAGGAATAAGCATACATATGCCACATATAGTACTAGATACTTCACACATTTAGGACAGTGTAGGCTGTAAGTGATGTCAAACTCAACTCAGATAGATTAAGTAAGGAAAGGGAACTTATTGGTATTGTTCCTGGAAAGTCCAAGAGTAAAGCTTCCAGCATGTCTGGATTGATTCAGTCAACATCATGAAGACTTAATTTTCTTGACTCTGTCTTTCGCTGAATTGGATTTATTTATAGTGACACCAGGTAGTACCAAACATCTCAGTGCTGAATCACACACACACACACACACACACACACACACACACACACACACACACACAGAGCTCATTTTCCCCAATGCCTAACACTAGTCTTGGAACTGAATTTCATTGACCCAATTAGCCTGGCTTCAGTTATGTACCCATTGCTGAACTGATCACCATGACCAGTAGGAATTGATTAACTTATCATTTCAGCTTGTAGGACACCTTAATCAAGGCTGAAAGTAGGGATAGGTGATCCCCTAAAACAAAATTTGGGTTTTGTTACCACAAAAGAGCTGGTGGATGCTGAGCAGGAGATGTATCATAGACATTCATTCACGTGGTCCTCACAATTAGCCTGGAGGTCAATATTTATACTATACCATACCCTTTCTCCAAGCAGTACTGGGTTTCTCGAATCTGTTAAGTGGATTACCATACAGAAGATGTTTTTACCACTTATGAACAAGCTTGAGCCTCTTCCCAACCCAAAGCCAATCCAGTACGGAAAAAAAAAATATTAACATGAATTTGTGTAGGCAATGTATATTTTTTCTCCCTAGAATGAGGAGTCCTTACTGTCCATTCCCCAGGCCCAACCCTACCTGTTATATCCTACCCTTAATGTCCACCCTTTCCACTGATCACCTTATCCTACATAATAAAAGGCTAATATGCAAATCGACCAAATGGCGGAACAACCAGTCACTATGACACATACTGACCACCATGGCAGACACTCAACGCAGGAGCTGCCCCCTGGTGGTCAGAGTGCCGCTCAGCCAGAAGCCTTGAGCCCCGCTCTTGGCTGGCAAGCACAGCAATAGTGGCAGGAGCCTCTCCCACCTCTGCGGCAGTGCTAAGGATGTCGGACTGACAGCTTGGAGAGTGGGCCTAAGCCATCAGTCGGATATCCCCTGAGGGCTCCCAGACTGCAAGAGGGCTCAGGTCAGGCTGAGGGACCCCAATCCCCCGAGTGTATGAATTTCGTGCACCAGGCCTCTAGTCTATTATGAAATCTTGTCTACTTTGAAGATTTGATTCAACACTTTGATTCTTAGACCTACTCCACTCTGAGGACTTGGAGATGCCCCTCTAATCAGTAGAAAATTCTCCCAGTGGCCCAGCCCAGCCCCTGTTCCCACTTCCTTGATCCCATCTCAAAGCCTCTAGTATCCAGCATTCACAGGTATTGTGGAAATAAGCAATGTGTTGTTTATTATTCAAGTATCTGGGATTTACTTTCTCTTGGCTAGAGAAGGCAGAACATACTTTTCTGTGAACAATTTTCCACTGTTTACTGGAAGATTATTTCCTGAATTTGTGTAGATTTACTTATACTGGCGCTATGGGGAAACATCTTCTGAAACTGGAAGTATGGACTTTAGGGGGATTTTCATCTTATTTTCAATTCATCGTGTGGGGTTTTACACACTTGTTTACATTTAACTAAATGTCTATCAGAATGGTTAGCTTATACGGGATTGTTTAGAGGATGTCTGTATGTCTTGTTAAACATAAGAAATCCAAACATATGTAGCCCGGGATAACAAGGATTACAAACATACATGTGTGTCAGCTTTAAAACTTCCTTCCCTGGCCTTTATTTAAAATGGCAAATGCATACATCCACAGATACGTTAGTAACCACAGGCCTAGCATAAACAAGTCAAAGACCAAACGAATAGAAGAAACTAATAGGCATGTTAGTGTTTTTTAAAGCTAGCATTTCCAGCTCAATGATTGGAAAGAAACATCTTAGGGTCACATATAGAACCACGGCTATAACTGTTCACTTATGAGCTACTTAATGCTGTCAGGTTCTAAATGTGCTCTCCTTCTATCCAGCAGAGCTGACCCATCCAGTTTATGCAACAGATGGAGGAAAGCTTGCTTTTCTTATCCACAAGCCCTAGGTGCAGACAGACAACACAGAGTCCTCTGGGAGAAAGGTCTTGGGGGGTAGGGGTAGGGATGGGGGATGGAACCAGAATGTTGGAGTGTATGCAGAAAGTTATCAATAGGTAGGTGACACAGATGTTTGAGCGTTTTGGGAAAAATATGTTAAGAGTGTTAGAAGTACATTGAGAATCAAACAAATGAAAAGACGGGGTAATTATCAACTCTAGGAAAAAATGAAGGGTTAAACAAGACAGGGTGTATGGTTACAAAGGACTATTTGTTTCCTCAGAAGCATTACTACAGATTATTATAATGTAAACTGATTAATGATTGTACCAAAACTTGTTGAGCTGTTGATTGGGGTAGATGGTGGGGTGAGGAGAAGGGTGATGTTGTGGGGAGCTAGGTTCTCATCCACCATAATAGAAAGTCAATAACTTACTTGATTCTTTCATCCATGTATTCAACAAATATTGATTGCTTACATGCATCAGGCCCTGAGGTAGGTGTTAGAAATGTAAAATAAGCCCTAGGTGGTTTTGCTCAGTGGATAGAGCAAGAGGCTGGCCTGCAGTCTGTGGGGTCCCGGGTTCAATTCTGGTGAAGGGCATGTACCTCAGTTGCAGGCTCAATCCCTGTCTCTACCAGAGGGTATGCAAGAGGCAACCAATAGTTGTGTCTCTCTCACATCAATGTTTCTCTTTCTCTGTCTCTCCCCCTCCCTTTAACTCTCTAAATATCAATGGGAAAATGTCCTCAGGTGAGGATTAATTTAAAAAAAAAAAAGGAAAAACATGTAAGTTCGAGTAGCTTTCAGTCTAAAGGGAAGACAGAGAAGTAAACAGACAATTAAAATACAATGTGATAAATATGATTCCAGGAGGCACTTTTCTCCCATGAGGCATCATTTTCTGAAATCTAGATTTCCCGTCAAGGAAGTGGAAGGTAAGAGTGATGGCACAATAAAACGTCAGTAACTAATCCTCAGAAATGGAGTGAGTCAGCCTTGATAGATAGGTCTGCCAAATAACGCTTGATGAGCACTAACTGGGCGCCAAACTCTAAACTTCTCACTTTACATGGATTGAATCGCACAGTAAACCTGAGGTTGGCACTATGGTTACCAGAAGGACAACAAAAAGAATATACAAATTGGTTTTCTTTGTGAAAATACCCCACTCACATGTAACTAACTAAAAATAAGATATTTTAATCTAGCAGATTAGCAAAATTACTTAGGTTGGTAAGAGTGTGGAAAAACAAGAGCTCTCTCTCGTATGCTATTGGGGCGAGTGGAATTTTGCAGCACCATTTAGCTATATATGAAACAATTTTGTAATAATTTTATTTATTTTTCACTTTATACCCTTTCAACAGTGTTGGAGTAACCTTTTTAAAAAATAATTTTGTAAAATCAAATAAATGAAGTTTTAAAATACCAAAACTAATTCTATACCATCTTTCCTTTAAAGAATCATACTGTCTGTATCTAATCATACTGGGGACTCTGAGAAGTCCTTTACAATTTTGTTTAAAACAAACATTTCAAAAATATATTTGTCCCAAAATATTTCGTTGTTTGTTTTGCCAAATAATGATTAATATGGCATGGATCATCCTGTGAGCAACACTGACCCAGGAATCACAGAAATATTATGACTGAAGTTATACAGCCAGGGAGAGGGGAGACAGAACTTCTGACTCGACATCCAAAGCTCAAGTGATGTCCCCTCAAAACTGGCTGTGCAGTGAGGATGGAGAAAGGGATCTGATTCATTCATTCTAAATAAAGCAGGTCTTGCTTCTTTTCTTTTTCAAGGCAAACTAGGTTTTTTTCTTTATTTTATCTTGGTATGTTTTTTTTCATCAGCATTTATCCCCCCTACACCCTCTTTCACCTCTAAAAATATATCTTGTTTTTGAAAGGGAAAAATAGCACTGCAGATTTTTCTATCAATCTTAGATGGTATTCATAGTTTTCCTAGCAAGAGTTAAGGAACTACCTTCAACAGGAAGAGAACAAAACACTTTTACACTTGAATTATATTTACTGTCTTTTAAAAGAGTACCCTTTTAGTCCTATCATTTCCTCCTTTTTAATAGATATTTTACCTTTAAAAAGAAAAGCAGGGGCTTGTCAGGGAATTTTGGTATCAGTTGCTGACAAGAATACCATTTCTCCATTAGTTTTTCTTTCTGGATCTTTTTTAGGCCAATTATCCTCTCCTGTCAGTTCCCTCCTTACTGTTATCTGTGTCTCCCCAAAGAGACTGTTCATTCAGACCTTTTCAGTGATTTTCATTGGCTAATGAAAGCAATTGCTATTATCAATTAATACAGTCCCCTACCTCCAGGGAAATAATAAGGAAGAAAATAAAGCAACTATTTCTCCTCAAAGACGACAGGAGAAAAATGAAATAAGCCAAGGGGGAAACTCTGAGTAAAACCATTTGTTTCTGTGCCTGGCCCATCCTGTCATTTCAGAAGTTTACACTTCCAGAACCTTACTCTTCAGTTAAAACCATAACATTGTGTTGAATGAATATAAACACTTATTACAGAAGTCACCACTGCAGATAAGGTTGGAAGTAGTGAAGTTGCCCGTGACATGAGTAGGGCTCTTGTAGATGAATTTTGGCCTCTGTAACCTATACATAAGAAATAGGTCTGAGATTATTAAAAAGCAAATAAAACCCACAGGTGGTCCCTCTGAATAGTGAGGCCTCGTTCCTGATTCCAGGCCAGAAGCAGACATACAGCACAGCAGACACACTGCCAACGACGTGGAATGCCAAATGGCAGAGTGCTGCATGCTTGTTTGGGTTGGCGCTGCTAAGGAGAGGAGGAAGGGGAGAGAGACATCAGAAGCAGATATCGTTCCATCTCCGTCTCCTTTTCCCCTCCCCACCCTTCCATCCCTTTCACCTCCTATTCTTTCATGGAGGCCGAGTTAAATTTTTTGTTGTTGGAGAAACTGATGTGATTGGCTTACTCTCAGTTGCTTTGGCTGGTGGGCCCTGGAGCCATATGAAAGAGCTAAATTGTAATAAGAGCTTTCATGGCTAGAGGGCAAGGATAGTTGAGCCAGTTCCACATGGAGCAGAGAGAGGGAAACTTACTACTAACTTCTACTGCCAGGGAGAAGGAAAAAGGAGAGCTGACCATTACCGCCCCCAAACTGTGGCTCTCAAGTCCCATCCAGTTCCTCTCTCCACATGAATTTGCTTGCTAAAATTCATTTGCACACACTGTCAGTGCCATGCCATTTAGCAGATAATGGCTCTCAATGGTTTGGTCTATGTGTCAACCCCCCTCCCCCCCACTAAGATGTACATCTCAATGGAGTTTCTCATGGTATCAAGCACTGCACTAGACACCTGTGTGCTTATCTGATTGAATCAGTAATTAAAGAAGCATTTTCACCATTCCTTGATGATCTTGCCCTGCAGCCATAGTGTTAGCCACTCGGTTTTCTTTAGTTCTCTACTCCCTTGTCGGGGATGAAACCTAGAGCTGGCCTTAGACTTCTGTCTTGAAAGACCCAATTTCTGACCGACTTGATGACCCAACTTCAGTCCCTTGTAGATACTGCCAAAAATAAAGTTTATCAGGTGGAAAAGATCTCTGTAGTATTCACATCTGAAAAGGCTGTCCCAGTGAGTTTGAGCTTGTTGTGTGACCTAAGAATGTACACGTCTCATATGGTTACAGAAGAAATCAGAAATGGTGACAAATTTGGTCAGAAGAGGGAAGGGAATAGTCTAAGTTAATTTTTTCTATTTATCCAATTTTCTAGGACAATATAAAACATTGGATCTTCCTTCATTGCTTTAAATTTGTTTTCCTAAAACAATATATTTTAGGATTTTTTCCCCAGAAGTATCTATTCTGATTCATTGACTATGCTTGTCAACCAATACCAGGCTGTTTTAATAATGCACTTATATACATGGCAAAGCAAGTCTTGCCTCAGTGACTTTTCAAAAACTTTAAATACTCTCATTGCCCTATTTTTTTTTCTTTAGAATCATTTATTCTAATTCCAAAAACTTTTTGTAGAATTATGATTTTTTTTTCTCACCAGTTATTGCTGGTATATAGGAAAATTAATTTAATATAAAAAATTAAACTAATTTGATGGATTCTATTTTGGTTCACTATTGTTTTTGATCATATGATTTCCCTTCTTCCTAGTAACTATAAACTTTGTATATTTTATCTTAATGCACTGACCAGAGCATTGATATTACAAAGCATCCTTGATTTATATTGATTTTACTGTGAAAATCTATATTATTTAATTGTAAAGTATGATATAAACCATCAACTTAAAGATTATCTCACTTAGAGGTCACCTTTTTTCATATTGTATCTTTATTTCCCATGAATTTATATTAAATGCTAATAGATGCCTCTTAAATACATATTGAGATTATCATGTGTTTCTTAATTATACATGTGAACATGAAAAAATGTGCCTACTATTTAAGAGAAGACTGATCTGTAGTTTGGTGTGTTGAGGTAAATGTGATGTGTATCTACAATCAACGTATTTGCTTGACAATTTTAAACAAATCACAACTGAAGCAACCATGTCCTGAAGACTTTTTTTTCTATTTCATTTATGTATTTTGGCTAATACTGATGTCTTTTATGTTGCATTAGTTTTGATAACTTTCTTTTCCAAGAAAAATCACTCCGTTTCTTTAAGATTTGAAAGTTTACTAGCACGGACGTGTACACTTTTATGGCTCTGTATGTGATACATCCTATCAGTGGAAGAAAATGGGTATGCGTGCCTGTCTTTGGAGTGGAAAAAACAAAAAGAAATAAAATGTCTCCCCTTAGATGCCAAACCACATATTCGCCCTCAGGCAGACTTGGTGCCAGAATTTATCCTGCCAGTATATTCTATAAACCTAGTTAAAGTAGTCATGGGCAGTGTTGCCCCAAGGCATCTGGCAGACACGAAAGTAAATCTCCAAAGGAACACTCTTTAAACTTAGGCTTCAAAGTATTTCTCTATAAAGTTCCTAGGAACTTTAGACTCACAATAGGAACATGGACTCAAACTAGGGGTGGGGAATCACAAAACACACAAAAGGCAGTACACCATCATGAGCAATAGCCACCCAAACAACAGAAAGCAGAATCACACTCATGAAGATTTTGGAACAACCAAATACACAATATAATATACTGACGATGTTTAAAGAAATAAAAGAGTACTGACAGTGTGATTAGAGATAAAGAAACTATCAAAATTGATCATGCAGATTTGAAAAGTAGAACTTTTGTAAGTGAAGAATAAAATAATTTAAATTTGAAATTTAAAGGACAAATTAAACATCAGAATACTTACACAGATGTAGGGTGAGTGTTGAACTGAAAGATAAATCAGAAAAAATTACATAGAATCTAGCAGAGAGAGACAGAAATGGAAAATATTAAAAAGAGATCAAGATATATGATGATAGCATGAGAATGCCTGCCATTTATCTAATTCAAGCTCCATGAAGACAGAGGGGAGAATTAATGACTGCACAATTTCCAAAATTAATGACAAAAAAGAGTCTCCGGATTCAGAACACCCAATGAAGTCAAAGAAGGTAAACGAAAAGAAACTCAAACCTCAAGATAGCAAAGTAAAATAGCAGAACACCAAAGGCAAAGAGAAAACAATGGAAATACCCAGATATAAAAGAAAAGTTACCTGCCAAGGACCTGCAACCAAATTAAGAGTTGACTTCTTAACAGCATCACTAAAAGCTAACTTACATTGGAATAAGTTCTTTCAAATGCTGAGAGGAAATATTTTCAATCTATTATTATATACCAAGGATAACTGTCTTTCACAAATAAGGATTAAATAAAGATATTTTTAGAAAAACAAAAACTGAGAGAGTTGACCTTCAACAGAACCTCATTAAGAACTTCAAAAGAAGATACTTTGGGAAAAGGAAAATGCCCCTGGAGAGAAGATGTGAAATCCACAAAGGAAGCTGTGGATAAATATAAACAAATACTGACTGTATTAAAACAAAACTAAAAAAGTAAATCCTGAACAACAAAAGTATATAAAATCAGAGTTAAAATATTTTAAGTTCTTATGTTATACAGGAGAAGGATAAAGATAGTAATTTCTTACTTGAATATGGATAATTAAGTCTATGGGTAATCCCTAAACATAGATATAAACTCTATAACTTCCAAACTAGTAATGGGGAAGAAATGAGTAAAAGTAGTTTAATCAAAAAGAAGGCAAAATTTTACAGAGAAACAAAATTTTTAAAAAGTGGAACAAATAGGAAGCAAAAAATAAACTTTAAGGTTAAAGGCATTTCTAAATGAAAGATATTCATAACATATCATTAAAAGGTATCAGGAAATAGCAGGAAACTAGTAATATAGTTTCAATATAAAGCAAAATTTTTAGTAATCAAGCACACACAAAAATCATAAGACTTTAGTTGATTTAGAACCACACAATTACTAAGATTCGATGAACCTAAAATGTTAATTCAACATCTAAAAAATTATATTCAAGCACACATATAATACTTTGAAAACTGACTATGTATGAAGCCAGTTAACAAATCTTAAAGTAGCATTCAAATCACATTCTCTAACTTCACATAATTGAGTTAGGATTTGTTTTAAAAATGTATTTTATTGTAAACAACATAGAGTTAGATATTATTTTCTTAACCCAACATGATAATATTAATCTTTAACTAAGCAACTTTGATTATCAAATCAAATGGAGACTGAGCCAAAGAAGCAAGAAAAAGCTGAGACTCAGAAGGGCAGCATAGAATGACCATATGACTCAGCAATTCCACTTCTGGGTATATACCTAAAAGAAGTAAAAGCAAGGACTCAGATATTTGTACATCCATGTTCATAGTAGTATTATGCAGAATAGCCAAAAGGTCAAAGCAACAGAAATTACTTCTATGGATGAATGCATAAACAATGGAATATCATGCAGTCTTAAAAAGAAAGGAAAGGAATTTGGCACATGCTACAAAATGGATGAACCTTGAAGACATCATGTTAAGTGAAATGAGCCAGTCACAAAAGGACAAATATTGTATGATTCCACTTATATGAGGGATCTAGAATAGTCAAATTCATAGAGACAGAAATAGAATGGTGGTGGACCGAGGGGTTAGTGTTTAATGGGTAAAGAGTATCAGTTTGGGAAGATAAGGTTCTGGATATGGATGGTGGTGATGGTTGCAGAACAATGTGAATGTACTTAATGCCAGAGAACTATAAACTTAAAATAGATTAAAATGGCAAATTTCATGTTATGTTTATTTTACCACAAGTAAAAAAAAAAAAAAGCAACAAAAACTAAAAGAACCTTCTGTTCCAACACCCCAAGAATAGTTTGCCACTGTTCCTGGGGTGTTGCTAGAATAATCAATCTTAATACTTTGAGAGGAGTCAACTCTGTTATCCCTTTCTAAAACTGCTGTAACCACAGCATAGAGATTTAAAAAAAAAAAAAAAGAGTATTATCTACAAATGTCTCACGTTTGTGTAGCACTTTATATTTGAAGAAAGGCTTTTGTGTGTCCTAACCCATTTAATCCTCGTGACAGCCTTATAAGGTAAGTTGTAATACTCCCTTTTAATTCATGGAAGAAATCAAAGCCTGAGAGATTAAATTGTCTAAGACCACGGAGCTATTAAGAATGCAAGGGTCCAAATATCTACTGACTAAAGCCATTGATCTCCCAACATACGGAAATAGTTGTCAACTTACCATGAACTTTACATTTAAAATGCCAAAAGCAAAGTGCAATGCTTGTTAAACTGAATAAAGAAAAGAAAAAGATAACATCATTACCTTCTCAGTGACCAAGGAGTAATGATTATACTGAATTTACGCACTGAATCCTATTAACATATTTGTGGCTTTTTATAATGCTCTATTTGCAAACCTTGGTCATGTTTAAACTTTGGTTTGGTGTTTGCATTTTTGAACATTTGCTTCTAAAAATACCCTTTAACTTAGGGGGGAGGGGGGAGTCAGGAGGGAGCTTTCCCTTAAAATGTACTGTTTTAGATTGTGGCTCTTCAAATTTTAACCTCAGTTCTCAAAAAACTGTGTCTGATTCCACTAAAAATAAATAACCAGGTTGTTCTCTCATTGTTATGCAAGGACTGTTTCATTTTGGGTCTTAAATCTCCTTTTTTATTGCTCTCCTTGGAGTGCATGGCTAATGTAAATGAGAGAACCCTGGCAACAATGCACCATCACTCCCTTCCTAATTTTACCAGCTCCCCTTAGAACAAATGGCTGGGTGAGTGTAACTTCTGGGTTTTCAGCACGCAGCTAGCATTCATTTTTCTCTGAAACCTGCCATAGAAAGTTACCTCAGAACTCCAACTCTCCTGCTGCAGAATGCTGAGCCAGTAGCTTTCACTGTCTCTGGGAAGATGTGTTACCTGGTGGAAGAATGGTGGCATTGACACCCCCTTGCTGTGAATGGGCCTCCCTGAATTTATTACTGATAACAAAGCACTCCCTGTGGCAATATGCAATAGGTTTCACTGTAGTGGGGTTGGGTGAAAGAATGTGAGACGTTGCACTCCTTGGTCCTTCCCCGTCTGTGTGGTACCTGTGCAGTGTACACTGATAGGTTAAACCTTGACCATTCAAAGAGATGCTCCCTCAATTTCCTTTTCAAGTCATTCCAGCTACAGTGAGGTGAAAACAGTGGACAATCCCCTCACCTTTGCATTCACTGCCCATATTCTGAAGTCCAGTCTTCTCCAGACATGTAAAAATGTTTGGAAGCACTCACTTTATTTTAAAATGCTTACAGCATTTTGGGATGCTCTTCCCTCATGTTTTTGGGTAAAATCGATAATCCAGGATTCTCCGAGCAGAGATCAATGGAAAAATGAAGTACTCTTACAAAAAAATAACTCACACCCATCACTTGGGCAACACCATGGGACCGTTCCCCTTGTGTGTATCTGATTTATTGTTTCTATTCCCATAGCTTACATTTATGAAGCACCTACTTTGTGCCAGAAGCTGCTGAGCACATCACATGTCTTATATATTTAATTCACACCATACACCTAGCGTTCTGATTTTATATGAAACAGTACAAATCCCTGAAGTGTAACGAGGTTTTAAGTGGGCACATAACAGTAAGTGGCTTATGTTGCTCAACTTTTTTTCTGTTTAAAATTGTAGAAACCTACCTTACATAGATCATTGTCTTTAGAATCCCAAATTAAAGAATTTTCAGAATCAGGCTTGACAACTCCCGTCATTACCTTAAAAGCTTTAATATTCTCTTCTCTCAGCAGTGGGGAGCACCAACTACACATTATCATTTCATGCATTTCAGGTCTATTATTGTTTCCAATCAACTTTCTCCTGGGCTTGATTTAAACAAATAAGTATAGCAGGCAGACTCTTGCTAACATTCCTTCCAAGTCTGTATTTTCTAAATGCCTCAGTCACTTTTCTTTCAACTTCGAACTTTATTTGATTTTCCTATATGCTACTAATGAGTGAAAGATACGAAGCAGACACTCATTATTTGTAATTGTGAAATATAGCACACAAAAATGCAATGGCAAACAAAAGTGGAAAGTAGCTCCATGTTATAAATGAGGCAGACTTTTATTTTTAATGCTACTTAAAAGATAAAGGGGAATATTATAAAGTCAAGTCTGTTTTTAGAGAAAAGCCCAAATTTTTTGAAAGTGGTAATGATATTTTCCTCTAGCATTTAATAATGTCAACAAAAACACTTTGAAATTCATTTATCAAAAAAAGAATAAGTATTTTTTGAACATCTACTTTGTTCTTAGAATTTAAGGAGAATATAGGCTATGTGTAAGAAATGGTGCCTGCCCTAAAGAGTTTATAATTTAGTGGATGAGAGAAGATGAACATACCAGTAATTTTAATTATACCCAGAGAAGTATATATTAGGTGCCCTTCCTTCCCATTCTTTAGCAAGATCTGAAATGTATTTTCTAAAGTACATCATGAGTTTTTCCTTCTCTTCAGAGAAAATTGATTTTGGATTTCAGAAATAGCCTCGTTTTATGCTCCAAAGATTAGAGTGTGTTTCCCCTCCATTTATTGTCTGACTATTGTGATCAATTCTTAAATCTGAGAGATTGAAAGGCTGAGAGACTCTTCCATGTCACCCACCCTAAGATGTACCTTTATGTTCCTCTTACTCTAGTGTCATCAGAAATCGGGCCTTCCCTTGCGATTCACACCACTGTCTCCTTTGGAGTTACACACTTGGAACACAGCATTGAGGAGGTGCAAGAGTTAATCTTCCAGCAGCTGGAAAACATTTTGCCAGGTTTGCCTCAGCCAGTCGCTACCAAATGCCAGAAATGGAGACATTCACAGGTAATCACGGAACCCAGTAGTATGAGCACAATTTTCTTAACAGCTCAGCAGAACTGAGTTGGCTTTTTCTGATCCTTTTGCCTAATGTGTAAGCATAAACGTCTACAGGTTTTATTATCCTGTTATTTCTCAATAAGAAATGCATACAATTTTCCCCAATCTAATGTGCAAATTTTAGCATCTGAAGACATACACCCTGAAAATCTTGGCTTTCCTATGCAAGCAAGCAAGGCGAGTTACATATCCAGATGCAGCTGTTTCCCTGGGGTTTTTCTAAATCAGTACTGTGGTTATATAGAAACCACTGTAACCTCCCAAATTTTTGCAATACGTCAAATTAACCTCATTAAGTGTATTTTGCTACCACAGTTTTCATTTTTATTAAGTTCCCACTTTGGTTTTGACTGCTGCCAGCAGAGCTCTTTGCGGGAGAAAGATGAATGCCTGCACAGATCAGCCAGTTAGGGTGGTTTTCAGGGTCAGATAAACCTGCTGATCTCAGGACTAGTTCAGACTTAAAGCTCTGTAACACTAAGTAAATGTTGACTTTTCTGAAAGTCGCTGCATATTTCAGTGGAAGTTTGTGAGTATTCCTAGAAAAAGCCTTTTGATCTGTAAACTCTGTTGCGAAGTTATTTAGGGACAGTGGAGCAAAGGGCAGGAAGGGGAAAGACACAGTGAGTTGTCTATTTTTTTCTAAGGTTTCTGAGCCTATGGATGAACTGATTTATCAGCACTATTGGTCATCTCAGCTGTAAGCCTTTAGAAAGAGTGGTGTTGTGAGATATGCAACAGATTTAGGGTTTTCCAAAATGAAAGGAAATGGGAGATTGTAAATGACTTCCTAAAATTGCTGCAGGAATATGTGTTTACCCACATTCTCAAGTTAAATTATACAGGGAACCTAGTACATAGCTAGATATAGTACACAGCAAGTCACTTTGCAATTTATAAACATCCTTTAAAGGAACAATGGTTTGTGAGTTTCTTCCTGTGACTTCCTTTAAATAATTTATTAATAAGCCAAAAATATGGGTTAAAATCTACTCATTTCTTAAAGTTTAAAATGTTGTAGAAATAGATTGGACCTTACCACAAAATGGCCTATTCAAAGTTGTGCAATATCACAAAATCTAATAAAAAAATTTTTGAACACAAAGTACATCCAAACCCTAGAAATGCTTTTTATTACAATTTGGATGTTCTCTCTTGAAATTATTCCAGTACATTTACGGCTCTGTAGTCATTAAATCTACATTGCTGCAAAGCCTGAAAGGGAGTAAGTTGTCATTCAACCTTAGAAGTTTGCATTTTTCACCATTCATATACTTCCCTATTACCTTGAGCAGCATTCTACAGAACATGGCATTGTCATTGATGGCAGAGATCTTACCTTCATTGTGAGATGATAGCTAGATAGGTGATAGCTAGATAGATGATAGATAGATAGATAGATAGATAGATAGATAGATAGATAGATAGATAGAATCTCTACATCATCTTAGAAAAAGAAATAATGACAGGTTCAGAGATTTAATAGCATTTAACTAGTTAGTTTTCAAATATTACTTCCAAGAGAACATTTCTTCAATGCTTTTAAAAGGTCCATCTTAGCCTTTGCAATGTAACATAAATGCGTGCACCCCTCCTCCCTTGCCATCCAGAACACATGATCTACCTTTGATAATTCATCAATGTTTGTGTTATGGATATGGTCTAATATAGTGCTTAAACTGAAGGGAAGGATGGTGTAGAAACAACGACACACAAAAAAGAGAAACAAACAACTGATTTTGACCTTTTTCCTATTTCTAATTAATGGTACCGTCCCCTTGTAGGGGAAATTCCACCCATATTTTTCCAGCCTGTGTTCCCTTCCTTTTTCTCCACCCCCTGTCCTGCTCTACCCAAATCTTCCCCTACTTTTCACACTCTACCCCTTTTCTTCTCTCTCTCTGACCTTGAAACCCGCATCTTATGAAATCCTAGACAGACCACAGAACTGCTGTCCCATGCTTCAAGCAGCGGTGGTATACCCCTCGTTTCTACACCCCTCAGACTTAACTTTTTATCTACATTCATTTTAGTTTTCTCTTTTTGTGTGTGATCCCTACACTGCTGGGTGGGTTGGAAGAAGAAGAGAAAGGGAGGTAGCAGTGATGAGCACCCACAAGTGTGGCAGACCTGGAGCTGGGCAATTCTAAGATGTGTTCTCACTTAGAGTATCAAAGTAGCCTTAGAGATGGCTAGTTTTAACCACTACACCCCTGAGAAAAACAAAGCCTGGGAGACATGAACCAAATTCCCGTAGGTCCATTGGCTAGTGATGACAAAACCCATCCACTTGTCTCTCGAGTCCTTCACTTTGTTTCACTGACTCTCTGTTTCCTCTTCACTGACCCCATTTCCTATGACCACAAATTCCATAGCTTAAAACAACATAAATGTATTATCTTACAGTTCTGGAGTTCACAAGTTCAAGGAGGGTCTCACCAAATTCAAGGTGTTGGCAGGGCTGTGTTTCTTCCGGTGCGGCTTCTAGGAGAGAATCCATGTTCTTGCCTTTCACATTTTCTAGCAGCTGCCCACAGTCGGCTTGCGGCCCCTTCCGCCATCTTCGGAGCCTGCAAAGTGGGTCAAGTCCTTTTCACTCTGACCTGTTCTTCGGCCTCACAGGTTCTTTAAGGACCCTTGTGATTACACTGGGCTCACCTGGAGAATCTAAGCTACTTTCCCCATTACCTTTATGAGAAGAGCATCCATCCCGTCCTTGAAGGCTCAAGGCACTCAAAGGAAGTGAGTGCTGTCTGAAAAAGACAGGGGAGTGTTGTGTGGGGCGGGGGAGATAATTTCTTGTTTTCCCATGTTGCTCTCCCAGGGTTGCCTCTAAAATCACACAGCACATTGGCAGCGGGAAGGTGAAAGATTTTTATTCATTTGGTCACTCACTTGTTAAATAAGCATGTAATGAATGCCTGAGACATGGCTAGTACTCTGCTCATAGAACCCTAGAGGGTTGCTGAAGGCCTCTCCTAAGACACTAAATGAAATGGTTTTGCCTTGAGTAAGATAACGGTGCATTCTTGTGGGTGCTGCTCATCAAGGAGGAAAAAGGCAGATGAGGGAAGAAGGCGTGTTTGAAAGACTTGGGAGCTGCTCTGTGCCTCCCATTTGGGGTTTGAATAAAACACTTGAGTAGGTGGTGCAAACAAACTTAGCAAAGCGATGGCAGATCTTCCTGGTTCTCGGTTCCTCCCTTTTGCAGCTATTTGCCCTCCATAATTTAAATGTTTATCCGGTTAATATAGCTTGCTACCTAGGCTGTGAAACACTGAATTAGGGTTTCTGTAACTAGTATGATATATTCATCCTTTCAGCAGAAGAGTAATAACTGAAGACGCCTTTGCATGTACCTTGATGGGGACATGTAATCAGTTTGCTAATCTTAATACTCTCACCACTACTACTTGCTGTGCTCTCCTCTATTTCAGGTTCTATCATGATGCTCTCTCAAACTATGGGATATGTCTGATTTGCTTGAAATTTTAATTTTCCCCAATCAGTGGCCCTTTTCTTCACTTTATTTGCACACAAATGGATTATTGTTTTTTTAATCACGAAATGTATTTTTAAATAATAAGGAGAGCCCTAGCTGGTTTTGCTCAGTGGATAGAGCATCGGCCTGAGGACTGAAGGGTCCCAGGTTCGATTCCGGCCAAGGGCACATGTGGGTTGCAGGCTCAATACCCTCCCCCGGTAGGGGGCTTGTAGGAGGCAGCCAATCAATGATTCTCTCTCATTAAGGTTTCTATCTCTCTATCCCTCTCCCTTCCTCTCTGAAATCAATAAAAATGTATTTTTTTAAAAAAGGAAATTCTGAGATAACTATATGCTTAAGAGAAACTAATAAATAAAGGTTAAAAAAAAATAATAAGGAGAACAGAAGGGGAATTTAGGGGGATAAGAAAGAGGAGAGGGAGGTAGCAAATGAATACATTGGTACCTTTGGCCAAATAAATAGATTGGGACTAGCATATTAAGCTTTTGTGATAGAATTAGAACTCAGTTATCTTCTATAGTTACATTTCCTCATTTGATCTTTTGCCCTGAGCCTGTACTTTCTTCCCAGTGGTAGTCTTTTCATATTTTTTAAGAAGAAGGATCATGAACTCTTTATGAATCTGATAAAAGCTATAAACATGAAAATTGTCATTACTTCAAAATATGCAAGGACATATAAACACAACGTTGCATATAATTATGAGGCTTTATAAGCAACCTAAAGTCCTCCCATAAACACAGAATTAATGACACCTGCTGTGAAAGTCTTATTACTATCACCTCAATAAATCAAGGGCTTCCTATGTCCCAGTCTTGTGTTGCAAAGAAACACAATTCACCAAACAAAAGGAATGTAAACTAATTCAAATTTCTACTAGTATGTGTTATAGAACTTTAAAGAACATTGAAAAGATTTCATCCTCAGGAGTACGTGTTAAGTCTCTGTTCTCATTCACTGTATATGCCCCTCTGGAAGCTCCCTCAAACTTATTTGCACCCGTACGATTTAATCCCCCACACAGTTTACTCTGACAGTCAGCCATGTGGCTCATCTCTTTTTCTGTCTTTTCTCTCTTCAGCCTCCCATTCACATGCTCCACTTTTGACTCTGTCCTTTTTGTTTCCTTCTTAGACAAGTAAAACTTGGCCCTGTTCAATGCACATTCCCTTTTTGACTTCCTCAGATCTTCGTCACCTGAGTACCACAGTTGGCATAGAACTACCCAGGAATTAGAAAGAACAAAAGAGAAAGGAAGAAATGTGCACCCAGAATTTTCCTTAGAGATTTGTGTTGGGTAGGGGAGAAGGAAATATACAGAGAAAAGCCTAAGACACCCATATACTTACATTATTCCCTCATGAGATTAATTTCTGGTGGGTAATTATGTCTAATTTTAGCATTGGAAGGTCAGGTGGTGATTAGTAATTTCACTTTTTCTCTTTCTTTGTTATTCACCTTCTGCAGTATCTTCCTAATTTTCTTTTTGTAGATAGGTAGGAACTGGAAAACAGTGACTGATTATAGGAATATACCATAATTATAAATCCAAAGGCTTGTTCCTGTCAAAGTAGTCAGTCACCTTGATAAAGCTGCACCTTTATTTCAGAAAAGATGGGGCTTCTCTTTCAGAGCCTGACATGCATTCTTCAGCATATTATCAGTTGGATCGGATCGCTGCAATCTGAACCAATCAAAGTCATTTGGACTTAAACCTTTTTAATAAAATGGAAGGTCAACCTTGACAATTTTTAAAAAAGTGTTTTTATAGATACAACTAAAGAAATTTAGCTGTTTGTATTTATCTGTTTTAATGTGACTTGTAGACTGAATCTAAAAGCAGTTCAAAGCTGGTACCCCTAAGAGACATTGGCCAGTGCATTGTTATGGATTTAAACCTATGGTCTTCTAGGATAAGTATTTGAAAGTAAATAATCAATTGTGTTTATGAGTTTAAGTACATTTGTGATGTTGTTTAGTAGTGTATTTCTGCAATAAAATCATGCTTTTTTTTGGTCATTCTGCCACTAGTCCTATGACTTTTCTCCCACATTTGTGTTTATAATTCCTGGATTTGTAGTAATGTGCTGTGATTATGATCTTGGACTTTGGAGTTAGACAGACTTTGGTTCAAACCTTAGCTCTCCACATGCCTTGGAGCAAGCTAGATGGCAGCTCTAAGCCTCAGGGGCCTAAGCTATAAATGGTAACAACTGAACCTACCTGGAGGGTTAGTGGTTAAAATGAATGAGAGAACAGGAAAAAACATTTACTGCAGACACTAGTACAGAGCAAGTTGTCAATAAGTGTCACTAAGTAGTGGGAACAGGAGGAGGAGGAGAACAGGTGGCAGGTGACGGTGCTACCATGGCCCTTTCTTAGTCAGTAGCTTAGCTCTATGTCCCTTGCTCTCTTTTATTGATTACCTCTCTTCATGCCCTCATGTTGCCCCCTTTTTTCTTTTTTCATACACTTCTCTTTTTAGTTTCTCTCTCTTCTCTTCGCTCTGTTTTACATATGCAGATAGTTCTGGACAGGGATGTTTCAGAAGAACTGATTCAATGCCAGAAGCTATGACACTTACTCATACCACAGGGGCTGTTGAGTAATATAAGAACAAAGTGAGATAAAAATGGTGGATCCCTGTGGACACAAGCAACTCTTCTCACTTGAGTTTTTTTGAAGCTTATAGATTTTTCAGCTTCTTGACATTCATTCCTAAACTAACTTGCACATTTTCCAGTGTTTGGCAAACTTAGCACATTTATGCCATGACTCAACATTTCCTGGCATGAAATTATGGCCATGAGCACTCTTGCCTATGTGCTATAAGTTTACAGTAAACTAGGAAGAGCCAAACAGGCCTTTTGGGATCAGTGGACCAGGGTATGACCCAATCCATCAACAGCAGGAACTCTAACAGGTGTCAGTCCTACGCAAACCATCGAGTAATCTCCCGCCTCTTGTCACTAGCACATAATTAACTAGTTACTTCAACTTATTATGAGGTAGCTAAGTGTGAGATCATCTGCTGAGAAATGCTGATCATTGAATTAAGGATGTAAAGTCATAATTTCATTGAAGTTTTATGGACAGATATTTCCCCTTTTCACAAAATCCCATATTATGTGAGGTATTAAACGTTTTAACACATATATGTTTAATTAAATTATATTACTCAAGTACTCGTGGGACTTAACCTGCCATGTAGTCAGCATCACACTTATTCAGAAGAACCAATTACTCTGAACAGCACTACTTTATAGAAAACTTTAAAAAGGAGTCCATGTTGTCTTTCCTGAACAAATGTTACATATAGTCACCTGTACCCAATGTTACTACTTAAAACTGGGTGATGGGTGTTATTATATGGGCCTGGACACCATAATAGAAATAGGCTCTTTTCTGTCACTATTACATAAAAGGTAAGTCTGCTTGGTCTACTTAGAGATCAGTGTTATGACATAAACCTAGCAAATGGAAAAAGTTTAGTTGACAAAAGCCATCTATGCCCACATTAGAAAGAAATAATATATATTCATCATTTCATGTAACACCATGCCAGACATTATACTGGATTCTAAAGACTCAGAGATAGTTTCCTTCCTTCAAGGAGTTTTCCATCTAATCAGCAAGGCCAACCAATAAACAGATAATCAAGTTATGGTGTAGTTTGCGATAAGAAAGGTATGCATGACGTACTGTGTGAGCAAAGAGCAGATTTCAGAGGAAGTGGTTATAAATAGCTTTCTAAAAGAAGATGTCCCTTGAGCTAAATTCTACAAGAAGTCAGAGAGGCAAAGGTTATGATGTTGGAATGATGTTCCAACAACACATGTATTTTCCCAGAAGCAGAAGAATTCAAGGTACATTCTTTCTTTTCACCTTGGTCTTTGCCATTCATTATCTGTTATAGCACTTCTGTAAACCTACAGCATCATTTTATTAGAGTGTGTCTATATCTATCTATACACACACACACACATATTATCTCTCTTTAAAATGCCATTTATTAATCCCCTACTCTGTGTAGCTCACTGAGCTTTGTAGGTAACTCCCTTCATTCTCCAACCACGCTATGTAGTTTATACTCCTTCCCCATTGCATGGGTGAGAAAGTTGAGAATTAGAGAACTCAGTAGCTTGTGTGAGGTTCTCCCACCAGGAAGTGGCAAAACTGGAATTCGAGCGCAGGTCTATTTAAAAACTATTGCTTTTAAACACCTCACTCTACTGCTGGTAATTGTTTGAGTTCTGACTTTCTCCCAAGTATGACACATTCTCATACTATCACTTTTGCTGCTGTCAGCTAGAAATAATAATAGTTAACATGTATACTTCGAGTTTAGAAAACACTTTTATGCTTTTTTTCATTTGATTCTCACAACAATTCTAACATGTTAGGAAGTAAATATTGCTATCTTTGCTTTAAGTGAGGAAACTAGGGTTCATGTTGAATGTTTTGCTTAATATTATGCAGCTAGTAAGGAACAAAATAGAAACTGGAACATGTCACTTGAGATTCAGAAGCCCAGGTTGCACACAATATACAAAAATTAACTAAACACGGATCATAGACCTAAATGGAAAACCTTAAACTATAAATCCTCCAGATGCGAACATAGGAGAAACTCTTTGTGCTCGTGGGTTTGGCAAACACTTCTTAGATAGGACACACAAAAAAACACAGGCCATAAAATAATTGATCAATTGGGCTTGATTAAAATTAAAAACAATGTTTTGGAAAGACACTGTTCAGCAAATGAAAAGACAAGCCACAGACTTAGAAAAAACGTTTGTAAAAACATATATCTGATAAAAGACTGGTATCTAGAATATATAAAGAACTCTCACAAATCAGTAGTAAGAAAAAAATGGCCCAATTATTAAAAATGGACAAAATATTTGAAAGAATATTTTATCTTTTGGTTTTAATTTTTATTTTTCAATTACATTTTACTTTCAATATCATTTTATATTGGTTTCAGGTGTACAGCATATTTAACATTTTTTAAAATGGGCAAAGGACTTGAATAGACATTTCTCCAAAGAAGAGGTACAAATGGTCAACAAGCGTAGAAAAAGATGTCCTTTGTCATTAAGCATTAGGAAATTTCAAATTAAAACCACAATGAGATATCATTTCACACCCACTAGGATGGTTACCACACACAAGAAGAAGAAGAAGAGAAGAAGAAGAAGAAGAAGATGAAGAAGAAGAAGAAGAAGAAGAAGAAGAAGAAGAAGAAGAAGAAGAAGAAGAAGAAGAAAGAAGAAGAAGAAGAAGACAGAAAAGAACAAGTGCTGTTGAGGATGCGAAGAAATTGAAATTCTTATACCTTGTTGGAACTATAAAATGATTCAGACACTGTAGTAAGCAGTTTGACAGTTTCTCAAAAAGTTAAACATAGAATTACAACATTACCAAGCTATTCCACTCCTAGATATATACCCAAAAGCATGGAAAACATGTGTTCAACCAAAAAATGTGTACACAAATGTTTATAGCAGCACTATTCACAATAGCCAAAGGTAGAAAAAAACTACTTGTCCATCAACTGATGAAGTGATAAATAAAATGTGGTATATCCATGAAATGGAATATTATTCAGCCTTAAAAAGGAAGGAGTTAACCTCAGTTTTTAAGAATTAATCGTTATATGGGAAGGTGTTCAACATATGTCTAATAACAAGACCCATGGGAAATTATATAGAAATGCTCATTTTAAACATTTGAAGAACAACAACAACAAGAGCAATGAAGTACTATTATATGCTAGGACATGGATGAACCTTGAAAACATTATGCTAAGTGAAAGAAACCAGACACAAAGGCTGGTTTCTTGAATGAGTCCATTTACATGAAATACCCAGAATAGGCAAATTTTTGGAGACAGAAAGAAGGTAAGTCTTTGCCAGTGGCTATTAGTAATGGAAAATTTGATGTTATGTGTATTTTAACACACACACAACACACACACACACACACACACACACACACACACAAAGAAAAGATGTGGATGGCTGTAAAAATATTGACCATCCTTGGTTTTTAGGAAATTGTAAATTAAAACTACAAAGAGATACCATGATATACCTACTGGAATAGCTCAAATTAAAGACTCTAAAGATGCCAAATACTGGTGAGGATGTATAGCAACTGAAATTGTCACATGTCACTATGAGAATCAAAATGGCACAGCCCCTTGGGGAAAGAGTTTTGTAGTTTATTAAAAAATTAAATATGCACTTACCATATGACCCAGCCACCCTACTCTGAGGGATTTACCCAAGAGAAATAAAGACCTATATCCACATAAAGTTCTATTTGCAAGTGTTCACAGCAGCTTTCTTAATAATTGCCCCAAACTGGAAATAACCTGAATATTCATGCCCTGGTAAATGAACAGACTATTGTACATCCATAAATGAAAACTCAGTAATAAAATGAAACAAACTAGTAGTAGCAGGAGTGAATCTCAGATGCATTATCTAATGAAAGAAGCCAGACTCAAAGACGACGTATTGTATTATTCTATTTATATGGCTTTCTGGAATAGGAAAGGCTGTAGGGACAGAAAACCAATCCGTGGTTGCCAGGAGCTGTGATTGGGAGAAGAGAATTAATTATAAAGAGGCAAGGGGAATTTGTGGGAAGGGCAGGGGTGTTGATGGAAATGTTCTCTATGTTGCTTATAGTAGTAGTTAACACAACTGTGTACTTTGGCAAAACTTATGGAACAGTACACATAGGGTGAATTTTACTGTATTATAAATTACACCTCAGTTAAGCTGACTTAAAACTACTTGTTTTGTATCCTCCATTATTGTCTCTCTGAGGAGCATATGCATTGACCCTTTATTTCCCAGTATTAAAAGTAGAAGGAAGGTTGTTTCTAAACCTGAAGATCAAAACGGTTGCAATCTCTCTGCCATAATTGCACAGCCCAAAGAAAAAGCTGTTAGGTTCGTTCAATGTGAATGAGAACCAGAAAGAAATAATGACCATGCTTCTGGGTCGTCAAGAAGGGAAAGGGAATGGGAGAAGGGATGAAGAAAGGTAGACTTGGTGGGAAATTAAGCAGCTATTAAATGGGGAAAGGCGTGTTAGGCTCAGTTGAGTAGGGAAGATGAACTCAGGATTATTTCTAGACTCACAATCAAAAGCATATTTTGCCCTCTGCATCCGAGGATCCCAAACAGTTGGGTTCTTTGAGAGACTGTTGTGCAACACTTACATTTAGATGGAAACAAAAGGATTCCAGTCTGTTAAATCACCTCATGGCTGGGGACTGGTCGCACCTTACACAGTGCTCGGCAACTCCTGGGAACACAACAGATATTTGAGGGGTTAATGAGTGAGTATACTAAAACTTGCTGAAGGCCCGAGCTATTTTCTATTAAATTAAAAACCCTACAGGGAAATGTAATACAGCTATTGTTTTGTCCATTATTACTGCCACAGCACTAGAGGAAACAGTATCTCTTTCTTTATTGTGTGCTTATCCTGAACAAATCCTCATCAAAATAGACTGCTCCAATGTTTAAAAGATAGACTAGGTCTAAATGGATTCAGTATAGACTTCAGCAACTGAATATACAATTTCAGCAAAGTATGTGTTTTGCAGTTCGAGCCCACTAAAGCTGATACATGGATCATATAAATGATTTGCGGCACCTTCGGCCTGCATCTACCCAATGGTTTATTCAAATAGAATAGACAAACACCTATAAAGTGAAAAGCTCCACTGGGAATTGACCAAACCACATCACTTTCTTCACACCTAGGATATTCCAACCAATAGTAATTTTATAGCAGCTCTTCATAGCATGAGAGACAGAGCTCTGTCTGTAGCCAGGAAGCCACAATACAAGCAAACCTTTCCCTAATGCACAACAAAGAAACGAGTTTATGAAATCACCATTAAATATAATTGAACACTGGAGAGATGCGTAGAACAGAGGCAAGATGAGATGATGAACATAACACATAGGAACCAATTAAAAATGTACCATCTCTGCAGAAAAACACCCATGTGTTGAGAAAGCTTTTTATGAATATTAAGTACTGTAACATAACAATATAGGACTGAGAGTCTCAAATACCAGTGGCCAAAAGATGTACAATATTTTTAAGGAAATATACCTAAAATAGATTAAATGGTAAAAATCAATGCCCCCAATTTATCATTATTATCTCAGTTTTGAATATTACTTATCTTCACTAATAAGCAAGGTATGGTTAATAAATAATCCTTATTATCACTTTTTCTAATAATATAACAAATATTCTCTCTCTCTCTCTCTCTATCTATCTATGTATATATATATATATATATATATATATATATATATATACACACACACACATCTAGGTACATCATATGTATATATGATTTCTGGCTAGGACACAAAAATCTGAGCTTAGAGAGTTGACTATTCTAAGAAAGAATTTTAAAAAAATAGAGACATCATAAATTAGCTAGGTCACCCAGAAAAATTGTGTTTGGTTTTCTCTGACTCCTATAGCTTTGTATTTACCATCTCCCAGAGAAAAAAACCATTTAAGTGATTATTTAAACTTTTTGTCTGTGCATGTTTACTGCAGCTTTGCCATAGCTATGGAAATAACATGGACTATGTCACTATGGCTTCCCCATTTTTCGAAATAAAGACAAACATCTGTATATCTTATCATACATATAGGCACTCACACATACACATTCATTTAATTATAGTTTACACACTTTTCAAGGTATTCTTTACAATGGCATTTTATGAGATGAGGGTGAACTATCTGAGTAAGAAACTATCTTCACTTCCCTATTTGAAATTCAGGGTGATTTAAATATTCCTTATGCTTTTGCCTGCAGTCTACAAAAGGTGAGTGACAGGCAGAGAATTCAGCTTTCCAGGGGTGATGACACAAGTGTCAGAGCAAGGGTTATGGGTTTAGAATACACTAGATATCCCCAGGACAGTGCACCTAAAAGAACTGGGTTAAAATGGTGAGGTGTCATGTGCGATAAACTTGGCAATTCAGAAAGAAAAAGAAATATTTAGAGCCTGAGAAATCAAAGTAAATTACTTTCATAAAGAAAAAAAATTCCACTGCATTTAAAGACCATTTGAACACTGAGAATGTGAAACTTTCAAAAGTTTGAAGCTGTGTTGTGGTGGTGGTGGTTGTTGTTTTCGCCTGCATGCACACATTCTTTGAGCAAACATCTATTCAACATTAACTATATATAAGGAGGTAGCAGATGCTGGGAATACAAAAATGAATAAGACGCAACCCTCATAGTTTGCTAATAAAGGCCTTTAAACATCCAATATCTCTTACCGTATGCAATGTGGTACAACATTTTATTGCATTTGCAGCAAATTCCAGAGAGATTTTTTAAAAATAAAAGAAAGAAATAGGAACATTACATTTTTAATTTAGCCAATAGAAAACATTTTGTACTCTTATAAAAAAGTTTATATTCAACTTTCATTTCTCAGGTCTTCCTTTTCTTTACCATGGAAATTTGCTTAGGGGTAGATAGTATTTTTCACTAGTGATATAATAGTGAAGTCCCATCTTTTTCTTTTTTAAATTTTTAAAAATTTTATTAAGTTTATTGAACTGACATTAGTTAATAAAATTCTATAATACGTCATCTGTATATTGTATGTGTGTTCACCACTCAAAGTCAAATCTCGTTCTACCACTACGTATGTGACTCCCATTATCCTTTACTATCTCCCCTCCCCCCACACACCCCTTCTCTCTGGTAACCACCATACTGTTGTCTGCGTCTGAGTTTTTGTTTGTTTGCCTTGTTTTTTTGTTTGTTGCTTTCAGTTTCTATCCCACATATGAGTAAAGTCACATGGTTCTTCACTTTTTTCATCTGACTTATTTCAAGATCCATCCGTGCTGTCACTAATGGCAATATTTCATCTTTTCTTATGGCTGAGTAGTATTCCATTGTATGTGTGTACCACATCTTCTTTATCCACCTATCTATTGAAGTCCCATCTTTTTCAAAGTGCTTGGACTAGTTCCCCATCTATAAGTATGCAAACAAATATTTCCATTGGCATCAGCATAAATTCTGACCTCTCCTTCATTTATTTACATTTCTCCTTATTTTCAAAAGCAGACATATGATAGATGTCTCAGGGATAAGGTAAGAGTGAAATGTTTACAGAGAATCCATACAAGCCACATTTACCCTCTAGGTCAGTAGTCAGCAAACTCATTAGTCAACAGAGCCAAATATCAACAGTGCAACGATTGAAATTTCTTTTGAGAGTCAAATTTTTAAACTTAAACTTCTTCTAACGCCACTTCTTCAAAATAAACTCGCCCAGGCCGTGGTATTTTGTGGAAGAGCCACACTCAAGGGGCCAAAGAGCTGCATGTGGCTCGCGAGCCGCAGTTTGCCGACCACGGCTCTAGGTACATGAATTTGAAGGTAGGTATTTATTCCACATTTAATTATGTCTTTCCCCACAAATCCCTATTTTCACCACATCTTTTATGATTACTGCATTAATATTTGCACAAAAGAGAGGTTGTGCATGTTTCTGGTTAGTAAGTTTTATACAAGATTTTATTCTGCTTTTAAAAATTCACTCACCAAATCCATTCACTCACCAAATCCAAACTAAGGTTGTCCAGTGTTACCTGAGCTTACTGATGGGTGTTTAAAGCCAGCCTTTGCTGCCCCACCCACACCCTGTCTTTATGGAAAACACTCCGCAGACTGACAAAGACTTTGCTCTCAGCCACGTCAAGCGCCTTGTCCCAGTGCAGTGGTTCGAAGCATTTTTATTTCATGGATCAGTAAAATCTCTCTACACTGATATAATATTGCTATCATTTTATTCTGCAGTTATGAATTTAAAAAGCAAAACACCGTACAAGAATTTAATGAAAAGAATAACAAAAAAGTAGTAAAGACATAACTTCAGAGGAAATTTATACATAGAATACATTTAGCTCTATAAAAAAAAAAAAAGCTCATAATTCTCTTTATTTTTTCTCTTCTTGCCATAGATTGACTTTTGGGAACCACTTCCTTCGAGCTTTGCATAGGGGCTATAAAAGAATAAGTTAACCAAATATTCAATTTCTGCTGTTTATGTCCCATGGCATGGTTTCAGGTTTACACTGGCAGCAGAATAGAGGCAGTGAGGAAATGGATGATTCAGCTCCATACCATCACAGCCTTCCTAGCTATTCACACTGCCAGTGCGGTCGGTACCTCACACGCACAATGAGCAGGGGAATGCCAGTGCAAGGAGATTATTACTCAGAGTTTGCTCCAATCAAGCTAGTGTGCAACTAAGAGACATTAAGATTTAAAGAGTCACCCTCAGACACTGAAATGGATAAAATAAATGAATTTTAAAAAAAGATGCTATGTGAGTCTCAAAAGCACAAGCGATGGCTTGGACATCTCCATCTGCTTTCAAGACTCAGGCATACTCAAGGCTAATTAAAGTGACCCTTTGGGAAAGTAATGGAATATAAGAAAGCAGTAAAATTACCTACAGTCTTCTACAACACCTTGGGCTTGTTGGCTTTTCAATGTGAATGATCTCAAATGCAGTTGAGAAATAGATCGGTATGATGGAGGAATTATATTGGTTTCACACATGTTTGTGTTTTCAAGTGATCAGGTTAAGTTTTCTCACTAGCAAAGATAAAGCCTCAGCAAGTAGGAAGCTCTTACAAAAGAAAAACAACAACAACAACAACAACAAAAAACGAACAGCAGAAAAACCTGAAACTGTCCAGAGGCGCCCTCCTTTAGTGCAGATAGCGACTGTCTCAGTGGCCTTAAGAACGGCTGGGTTTTCCATCATGTGAAGTTCGTCGGCAAAGGTGCAAGCGCTGATGAAAAAAAAAACCCACAAAGACATTTCCCCTTTACTAAAACAACAGATTGATGAAGAAGGCTACATCCTGGATCATATTTTTAATGTAGGTCAAAATAGTCTCTTTTAAAGGCAACTGCCCCCAGGACCTACATCTCAAAGGAGGAAATACAAGCCCCAGGGGTTAGGCTGCAAAGGATGCAGCATGTAGCTAGAGGCAGAGGCTGGGAGAATGTTAACTGTGCTCCTCACTCTACCATGTTGTTTGTTGTTTTTGTTAATGCTTGGTTCAACATCCCCTACATTTTGAGTCATCTGCCCCAACTCTGTTTTTTTTCACAAGCCCTGATATTTTTGGTGTGCAATTTTGTAGAACGATGGTTGTAGCCAGAATACTTGTATTTTTATTTTCACACGGCAGTCAAAGCCCCCGATGTAAGTGATGGAGGGGAAGGGCAGTGATCAGGGGAGAGGTTATTAGAAGGTTACCCAGCATCATCTAGAGGAAATGGCTCCTGATGTGATCCTAATTCTTTGCATTGACATGGCTCTGGTTGGAGAAAGGCAATGCATCAGACTATCCTGGCTTAATGGAAAAAAGAAGAAAAAAAAATAGTAAAGAATACTTAATTCCCTTATTTCTAATTTCGTGTTTGCTCTACAATCTTCTAACCCAGGATTGGTATATAGGATTTCTCTCAAGTGTCAACTCCAATTGACTGGTAGTGGCTGCCTGAAGCAATGAAGTGAGGAGGATGCTGAGGCCACTTCTGGGCTCAGTGGGAAAGAATGCCACAATTGATTAGTGATGTCTGTCAGGAGTTGCCGAACGCCTGTCACCCCTCTAATCTATGACACAGTTGAGGAAATTTGCCTACTACGATGCATGGTCTGGGGAGGCAACCAGACTTGGTTCTGGAATCGGTACATTTACCTTTGTAAATGAACAAATTGATTCTCTGATAACCAGTCTATCTCTGTCAGTTTCACCTGAGGTTGCTCATTTGGGTGAACTGCAAAAAAAATGGAAGGTTTAAACCAGCAATCTAAAGACGTTAGAAACCCTGACACCAAATGCTATTACCAGAAAACGCGTTCCTTGAAGGATCTTACCACTCATTATCTTTTGATTTATTATGTATTTACTATAAAGTACTCACCGAACTCCCTCCCTTCCCCGTTTTAATACTTGCCATATTTCATCAATTATAAGATGCCACCATCCAGGTGGTATATACCAGGAGACAGCCAGGATGCTGTTTTTCACACATTCTACTGGTCTAACAGTGGGACCCCCACAGAAACCTCTTGATATTTAAATTAATGAGTTTTTTAAAACATTTTTATTGATTTCAGATAGGAAGGGAGAGGGAGAGAGAGACAAAAACATCAATGATGAGAGAGAATCATTGATCAGCTGCCTCCTGCATGCCCCCCCCCCCCCACTGGGGAATGAGCCCACAACCTGGGCATGTGCCCTTGACCAGAATCGAACCAGAGACCCTTCGGACCGTAGGCCGACGCTCTATCCACTGAGCCAAACTGGCTAGGGCGATTAATGAATTCTTTAAGGAGAAAAGAACGTTAATCCCAGTTGCTGCCTGAAAACTTTTCTTTTTTTGTGGACGAAAAGGTGCACAATCAGAACTTATGGAACAAGTGTCAGTGGCTCGGAAGAAACCCCCAGAAAGGACAATTCAGTGGAGCCCTCTTGTGAGAAATGGTGCGTTCCCAGGGTTCTGGGCCCCACAGAGGACAGGCTGCGTGAGGGAGAGTGTGGGCACCAAACACTCTGAGTTAAAGAGTGTCTCGGGGAAGTCAAACTCTGAACGTGAAGAGGTTTTTGGAAAGGCTTAGCCAATGTATTCCTCTTTTGTTTCCTTTTTATGTTTGCAGAAGATCTACATGTAAATAAGTTTAAAAGAACAGTTCTCATAAGTATAAAATACAGCATTAGATCACATTGGCACCATTTTTTTCTCTCTTTGGTACGTAAAATATCAGTGCCTCATCCAATTGACGATGCCTTAGACTCAATGAAATGCAGTGTAATTTACATCCATAACAAGTGAGAAGATGCAGCCTTAAGAACCTGATTTGTGCCTAGGTTGTCCAAGATCTCTCTTCAAGTGAATTGCACATGTAGGATTAGAATTTATGAGACCTTAATCCTTGCCTCACCCACTTGAACATCACTTAGTGCCATATTTCAGAAAGGTTGGTTCTAAGTAACCAAATCAAGGGCTGGATGGCCCACTAGAAATGGTCAGCCTAAAATACAGCCCTTCTATAGACCAAACCAATAAGATTGGTCTATATGGGTAGAGAGGTCTGACAGCCCAAGGGCACGCTTTAGCTGTCGGCACAGGTATGGAAGGAAGAACGCCCATTGTCATGTGTGTCACTGAATTTTTTTGCTAATTATCAACTATCATTTTCTGGAAATACCCAGTAGCCTACTTGTCTGCATCCCTCTTTTCATCTTTAAGTTCATTCTCACACAAAAGGAACTTTTTTTTTTTTGCGTGAACTTTCACAATTAATAATCATGATACATAGAACTATTAAATTAAACAATACAAAATTGACAATATTTTACCATTTCTGACCTACAGAATCAGGAAGTTTGTGTGGTGCAACTTAATGGGTGACATACGAGATTTTCATGTAAAGCAGTTCACAATCAGAGACAAGAAGACAGACCTCCATTCATCATTATTGAGAGCCTTCTAAGTACAATCTCTCTCCCATTGAAGCTTCTACCAGCTCTGTGGGAGCCTCTGAATAACACTTTTTGTGTAGATGGTCCCCTGTGAAGACCTTCACTTGATCAACTGTATATATAATATTCTATGTGGGTTTTTTTTTTAACTCAGTAAACATTTATTGTACACTTAATGGGCTGGCCACTAGTCTCAGCCTTACATACAAAGATTAGTGCATCACAGTCCCTACGCTTCGGAGCATGCAGTCTAGGAAGGAAGACAGGCATGGACATAATTACAGTGCAAAATAGCAAGTCACATAATGGATATAAATAACACGCTGAAAAGGCACTTACCCTGCCTAGAAGAGCAAGAAGACCTCAGAGCAGGTGACATTTGTATTGGTTCTTAAAGGATGTGCAATTTACTTGGCAAAAAGGAGGGAACAATACAACATCCCCAAGCAGAATGGCTTGTTCAAAGTCACAGAAGAACAAAGAAGATATGTTTGAAGAACCTTCGTCTGAGTGTAGATGGGACATGTAGGTGGGAAGTGGCAAGAGATGAGGCTTGAGTGGAGGTAAGATCGGGTGATGAAAGGCCTGCCCATGTGGGGCCGAGGAGTTTGCATTTTATTCCGCAGGTGGAGAGAAGTTGCAAAACACATTGAAGTGGGCTTAAGTAGTTTAGAAATAAAACTTCTTTTTCTGCTTTGAATTTTTATGTTCAGTCTCATCACCACCTGAGTTTAGAGAAATTTACATTAGCAACCCCGCAGCAGGCTTCCGCAGCATGAGCTTCTGCAGGGAGAGCTCTTTTTATCCAACCTGGATTTCGAAGGGGGTTCAGCCCTGACATCCCTCTCAAACACAGTCATGGAGCTGTGGTTCCTCACTGCGGCTGGAAGCGTAGCCAAAGGCTGCGTTGTTGTGAGAGATTGTGGCTTTGACAATCACTGCTCCTCCACTGCAGGGCTGTCTACTTCACTTGGGGGAAGGAGCTTGCCAACACACACTTCATGTTTTCATATTGTCCTCATTGGGTAATTGCAAAATGGGTGATTCCACCTAAATGCAGCAAGTTTGATTTCATCCAAAATGCAGACTGGCTAATCAGTAGCCCAGTTTTCCAGTCATGTGATCTGGCCTCTGGCATTTACCAACCATCAGATGAAATTACACAGCGCCGATAAATTACCAACTCACGCCTGGGCAGAACGTTCCCCCTTAAACTCCCTCCTCCTTAATACTTGTGTAATGTTTAATAGGGCCATGGCTCATCAATAGAGGGATATCAACTGGAATGTATCAAAACTTGACCACAAATGGAGATTTATATGTGTGTGTATAAATTATACATAGATAGACACACATATGTATATATATGAATACATATAAATTAGTTATCCCATTTATATGAATTTTCTGAATCCATAAAGCTCTGACTATCAAACATTTTTGTTTTGTTTTAAAAATTATACATAGACACACGTGTATAAATGTGTGTGTATATATATGAATGCGTTACTTCATTTATATGAATCTTTCAGATGCACAAACCTATGTGACTCTCTAAATAAGTCCTGGTACCAATTCCAACATTGAGGGGGGTCCTCCCAAGCCAACAAACAATTCTCGGACACCAGCAGGCTATCCAAGAATTCAATTCTGACACATCTACCCAGAGGTAGCATCAGATTGCACAGGTTAAGAGTTTAGTCCTACAAGACTAATGACTGAACCCCATCTTCATCCCCTGTCCCCTGTAATCACAGGGTTGGCTCCACTGGCATCAGCCCCCATCCTTAATTTTTTGACTTTCCAAAAGTCACCTCATTAACATAACAAGGGGCAACTTTATCACTCTCAGCACTTAAGAAATTCCAAGGGTTTTGGGAGCTGTGAGTCAGGAACTGTGGACAACACCCGATATATATGGAAAATATATGTTGATCATCTGAATAACCAGATATGTATTTCTTGTAAATTATACTGTCACACTGTGAAATATACCATTAGTACTTTGATAGGAGTTGTGGTGAATCTATAGATTGCTTTGAGTAGTGATGGACATTTTATTTTATTTTTTTGTTAATCCTCACCTGAGGATATTATTCCCCTTGATTTTAGAGAGTTGAAGTGGGGGGAGACAGAGAGAAGGACATCAAAGTGAGAGAGACACATAGATTGGTTGCCTTCTGTAGGCATCCAGACCTGGGCCGGGGGTCAAACCCATCATCCTTCAGTATGTGTGTCGATGCTCTAATCACTGAACAGCACGATCCAGGGCTAATATGGACATTTAAAATCTAGTCTTTATGGAAATATTTCCAAAAGTGTTAGAAATGTGAGTTCCAGACTTAACCTGCTCTGTTTGAATTCCTTTTTCTTCACCGCTTAGCTTTCTGTCCTTGGACAAGCAACAATCTTTCTGAGTCTCAACTTTCTCATCTATAAAATGAGAATAAATGTAACCACCTAATAGGGTTGCTGTGTGAATTCAGTGGGGTGTGCATGTAAAGCATTTGGTATCAGTGAACATTCAAGCAGAGCTAACAATGAATACTTTGTGCACATTAGAATTGAGTCTTGAATATTGGGACTATTATCGTGAACATTAATGATTACAGGAAAATTAATAAGCTGGCACCCTTGGGGCCTATTAGGAGCCAGAGAGTTATTTGTTCCTTCACTAAATGTCCCTGGACTATCAGTTGTCACATTCTGAAATTGCTAATTTATATAAAAACCTAACAGTGTTCTTCCTCCCTTAGTGCTTCACTGACAAATCAAATCGTCTGACTTGTTAAAATTCCATCCAAAGCAGGAGAGTGAAAGCTCTGACCGAGTGCCTGATCCTGTCCTCTGGTGCCTGTCTCTTTTAGCCACTCAACAATCTCTTCTGCTGATTTCAAGAGTATTGGCTCTGGAATTGCAAATACTAAATACTACAGCATGATTTCACGTATAGGTGGAATCTAAAAGAGTCAAGCTCATAGAAACAGAGAGTAGACTGGTGATTACTAGGAGCTGGTGGGCGGGAAAATGGGGACATATTGGTCAAAGGGTACAGTTACAGTTATAAGATGACAGTACTAGAGGTCTATTCTGACTATAGTTAACAATACTGTATTGTATACTTGAAATCTGCTAAGACGATAGATCATAAAGTATGCCATCAAAAAAAAATTAACAAAAAAAGGTGAGATGATGGATATGCTAATCAGCTTGATTATGGTGATTATTTCAGTGTCTACGCATATCAAAACATCTAGTTGTGCACCCTAAATATATTCAAATTTTATTTGTCAACTTGATAATCAGTGAATGATTCTGTGAATATCATTTCCTTCTTATAAAAAAAATCACTGTACTTTCAACTAATTGGGCATATCATGAGATACTAATATTGAAGTTCAACGAACTTTTGATTATCTTATCAAATAACTGAAAATGCAAACATGTAAGAATGTCACTGTAAACACTTGGATGAGGGGGAAGCATAAGGGGTCTTGGTTTTGTTTCCTGTTGCTCCTTTAAGACATCTTGATTTTTGCAGATTGAGAAGCCTTCCCGAGGTGGGTGTTGACAGGATAGCACAACAGAGCACAGAATGTCAATTGCAATTACACCCCCCACACTTTTTTTTTTTCCAGGTTACAAATGCTGCTGCCAACTCTCCTGGCCAAATGACTCTTCATCTGAAACCTCTCCTTGTGTGTGGAGGGGATGGATTCACTCATTCCAATTTTGATGGCTGCGTCACTTCTGCCCTGTGTGTTCTGGAAGCTTTAAAGAACCATATTTAGTACCTGTATTCTTTCTTTTAATTTTTTAGTTACAGTTGACACCCAATGTTATGTTAGTTTCAGTTGGACAACATAGTGACTACACATTTATAGAACTTGGGAAGTCATCACCCCAGTAAGTCTATTTAGTACCTGTATTCTTATTATCTACTAGTACATGTACTTTGGGTTTTTGTTTTCATAATTTTTAGTTATTGATTGTTTTGTTTTCTGTTTTGTTCAGATAAATTACCGGAAAATTGTTCTTCACTTGTCATTTTTTCATATGGAGTAAAAAATCAATTTTATAATGTTGATAGTTACAACCCAGGCTAGAATAAAAATTCCTTGGACCTTACACCTTTGTCACCTTTCTGAGTTGCCATGACTACCCTCTGATGGAGGAAAAGTAGGGCTAAAGAATCCAAAAAAAATTTTGTCAAATTAAAGTAGCAGTTCATGTTCCCAACCTTTATTTTTCTTTTAAAATTTTTGTTTCTAAATAAAGAATAATCATTATCAAAGGCTCATTTTTAATCTTCAAGTATGTCCTTGATTCAATATTTTTGCAAACTACTGAACTTTAAGGTCCCTCCAAACTGTGAATAACAGAGTGTAATTTTTTTTCTCGTTTCTCTCCCAAGTTATTAAATGATCCTGAATTGTAGGTCAGAGATGTCCTTGTCTCTAGGACCGCAGTTTGGAGGGCAACTTGACTGACAAAGTAACCTCTCTTCAAATTTTCAGAAAATAACCAGATTCAACTTGACTTTCCAAGTCACACAGTACTTTTTAACCTTAAAAACTCCAATCTTGTTACGATAGATAAAACATATTGATCTTTACCTTTTGTTATCTCTTACGGCTGCTGCTGTTTGTTACTTGTCTGTATGATCCAGTATGTGCTGTGGCATTTAGACTGGGTCAAGTTTAATGAATTTAATGCAACCAAAAAAAATGTACTGAACCAGAAAATAGATGCACTTCAAATAGTTCAATATTTGCCAACTTAATGGCTGCCGCATGCTTCAGTGACAACCCAGTGACCTGCTGGCTAGAGAGAAATTAATCCCCAGCCTTCCAAATAAGCGACTTGTTGCTAATTTGAAAAGCAAAATGGTGAGTTCTATTTTATGATTTTGAAAGGAAAGAAATTGTTGTGCCCTTTCAAACTAAGAATAGTTCAATGAAAGACTTTTTATCTTGGTGGTAACCCCCAGTTTCACACTTACATGCCCACTAATCATACATACACATGCACAGGCCTGGTCAGAACTTGCTTATATAGCTACAAAGTGGGTTTTGTGATCCTATGGAATGTGATTACATGTGTCCTTTTAGCAATCAACTGATGAGAAACAGAAATGCCTCCATGTAGCTAATGTCACTTGTCACTTATTTTTGAAAGCAGAGAAAGAAAAAGGAAAATTAATGTGATCTCTGCTATGATATGATGAAAACATTGAGACTTCTTTCATCATTTGGGCCCATATTTGGTTAACATTGTCTTTATTTTGGCTTTATCCTTAAAACATGGTAGAAAAGCCATTCAAATGTATTAACTATTTTATTTTTAGTATTATTCTGGAGCCATTTGACTGAAAGCATCCTGAAGCTTTAAGAACAAGGATATATTTGTCTCATGAATGTATATCCTCCAAAGAAGAGAAAAACAAAACCATTTGTAAAGGTGGGATGGGATACATAAGGACAGAACTCTCCGAAGCCATTACTGATGACTTGCAATATCTATTCATTCTGTGTTTCCCTAATAATTCTGTATGTAGATCATTGTTACTTTGCTATTTTAATCATTTTGAAAACTCGTTTTACATTTAGATCTATCTCTGATAGGAGCAGGCCAATTCCCTGATACCCAGATAAGGGAGGAAAAAAAATGTATCAAATGTTTATGTTCTTCGTTTTCATTCACCCCTATCCCTGCAGAAATGAAATGGATATGGATGGGGTTATCCTGTGCGGGAAGCCATCCCAGCCGGCCGTGAAACTCAGGTGGCCTGGTCACCCTGAGAGACCCAGGGCTAAGGTACCGGGCTCCCCTGGGAAAGAGGGGTCAGTACCGGTTGGAACGGTTGCCAAGGTGTATGTTTGTCAGCCCCGCAGGACCACACTGCATCACGACATTTCCAAACAAGAACGTTTATTAATCACACCAGCCAAGGAAAGCTGCTCCGTTTTTGAAAGGAGCATATTCAAGAGAGAAACGGCTTGAGCAGTGAGGTGATTTAATACTTGTTAGCTGATAAATATAGCCTTTGCCGGGATAAAACTGTATGATGCGGTGTTGAAAAGCTTAATTACCAAACTGTCTATGCACGTTTTGCTCAGGCAGCAAGGGTGACAAATTATAGCAGAGGAATAGTATTTTTCACCTTTGGCATTTCTGAAGGGGAGAAGCATGTCTAAAAGCACTAAGAAAGCAGTAATAATCCTAGGACAGATGGGGGGCGGGGAGACACTTCATTGAGTCACCAAGCCTTCTGTGCAAAATGCCATCATCCCCACCCCACCCCCCGCCTACCCGTTACTATGTTAAGTAAAAAGAACAAAGTCCATTTTACATTTATCTAGTATTTTCTACTCATCCAAGTATGTATAGAATGAGTATATATCCACTTTTCATCCTCCTAACACCCTTGTGAAATATGCAGAGCAAGGAATTCTTATTCACCTTTGACAAATGAGGAAACTGAGGCATGCCCTAGCTGGTTTGGCTCAGTGGATAGAATGTCAACCTGTGAACTGAAGTGTCCTGGGTTCAATTCCGGTCAAGGGCACATGCCGGGGTTGCAGGCTTGATCCCCAGTAGGGGGCATGCAGGAGGCAGCCGATCAATGATTCTCTCTCATCATTGATGTTTCTCTCTCTCCCTTCTCCCTTTCTCTCTGAAGTCAATAAATATATATATATATAGTAAAAGAAACTGAGGCATGGAGATAGGCCAACCAAGGTCACATAATGAGATGCCAGGACAAGACCCAAACCTTCTATGACCACTTCTATTTACGTGGCGCCATGCTGCTGCCATATGAACTTGATCATTAAACCTGAACTATTAGTTGGCAGTACAGTCAGCACCGTGTGGTCCTGTTATTGATGTTTCATGTCAGAGAGCTAATACTAATCCTGATGTGGTATATGCAGGCGTTTAATATGGAGTAAAGTCTCCACAAGTACTGGCTAAATGATTTATATTCCCCTTATTTTTACTTGCTGGTTTATTTCCTTCTTTGGGGGGTTCTTGCTGTGAGAAATAGCTGCATCACAATGACATTGAATATCAACCGAGCAGTGGTAATAGGTTAGCTACAGACTACATTCATCGTTTCTTTCTTTGTTTCTTCATTCGTTTTGTTTCATTCTCCTCTGTCATTTCTTTCTCCTCTTTTATTTTTTCTCCTGCTTCTTCCCCTATGCCCAATTCTCTATTCTTAGAAACCTGCAATATAAATGCAATCACATTATGATTCATATCATTTGTTCTATCTTATTTTAATATATCCTTTTTTCTCTCTAAAATTTTAAAGCAATTGATTCTGCATTTGATTCAAGTGGCCCAGATAATCATTATTTTGATTTTCAGAAGTGATGCAAGAATTTAAAACTGGCTGTAGATGTCAGGGATCTCAGTGCTGATAACCTAAAAAACACATGCAGCCCGGCCGGCGTGGCTCAGTGGTTCAGCGTCGACCTATGAACCAGGAGGTCACGGATCAATTCCCGGTCCGGGCACATGCGGGCTCAATCCCCAGGAGGGGGGGCGTGCAGGAGGCGGTCGGTCCATAACTCTCTCTCATCATGGATGTGTCTATCTCTCCCTCTCCCTTCCTCTCTGAAGTCAATAAAAATATACATTAAAAAAACAACAACAACACATGCAAAGCATGGGATCAGGCTCTGTGCTGGGCACAGGGAATATAATCAGCAATCTCCACCTAAAGGTTCTGGTCAGGGGGAAGACAAGTCACATGAAGTGGAAGGCAGGGTCAAGGTTCATGTCGGCGTCATGGCAGGCAGTAAATTAGATGCTCTAACTCGTGAAGCTGGGGAATCTTCAGAGAAAGAACCCTGTTTCTTTAGGAGAGGGTCCCTGAACAGATGCAGGGATGCCTCAGGCAAACACACCCCTCCACACCCAACCTGGGCACACCTGGCTGACTCCAGGAATCTGAACTTCATAGCAGGACAAATGTGTCCTTTCTGTGGAGAAGGCTCAATGGGACACAGAAAGTGGGAAGAGGAAAACGCTTCAGTGAACCTCAGGCTTGCTCATGCAGGACTATGCGGCGGTATTCCAGTCTGGAATGTGCTTGTGTCTCAGCCAGGAAAGAATGGAGTGGTAATGTGTTCTATGTTTCCTTCTCAACAGATAGCCATTATAGTCCAAGTAAGATTTCATAGCGAATTCATCAAATGGACCTGCTAAAGAGAAAGACTGTCTAGGAGAGTGTTAATTTGCAAGGCATGTAGAACCACAGAATCCTGGAAATTGAGGTTTAGAGGTATTAGAGACCATTTTGACCAGTTCTTAGCCATGTTGGATTTTGAACCTACTTGAGAAGCTGGAGAAAACTATGGATCTTCTCCTAGCAGCAACAATAAAGAGAACTATGCATGCACGCACATAGAATTTGCATACCATTTTAGAGCCTACTCTTGTAAATAAAGTTTTATTGGATCACAGCCTTGCCCATTCATTTGTGTATTGTCAGTGGCTGTTTCTGTACAACCACAGCAAAGATGAGTGTATCAGAGACCATACGGCCTGCAAAGCCTAAAAAAGTTAACTCTCTGGTGCTTTAATAATAAAATGAAAAAATGCTGACTCCTGTTTTAGGGGATTACAAACCTTCCAAAATCTATTTTTAGACACTCAGGAGTCTATGGACCCCAGATTAAGAACCTCTAAATCTCGACCCCATGGCCTTATGTAAATACAGGCTTATCTTAGATCCACACATCTGGGCCATTGTTCCATGATCCTAAGCCCCATTGGAAATCTTTTAAGGCAAGAGTTTAGTTTTGTAGTTAAGAACACATTCTCTGGAATTAAATAGATCTGTGTTTTACCCAGACTTTGCTCCTCATTGTGTGACCTTGAGACAGACACCTCATCATCTGAAAAAATGAGTTGATGGAAGCTACTCATAGGATTGTTGTGAGGCTTAAATATACAGAAAACCTTAGTGCTGGACACGTAGTAAGTGAGTAATAAATGATAGCAATGATGGTGGTGATGATGATGAGGGGGAGGAAGGAGGAGGACGGAGAGTAGAAGCAGATCTTCCTGGTGCCTCCAAAGCCCCTGGGAAGGCCCGTTTCCTCTGTGTTTACATAGGACACTTAGGAAAGCGGATGGCAAGGAGACATGGACATGGACAGCCAACCATGGTGAAACTCAGAAGCTTAATAGCTCTAGGTTTCTTCAAAACCGTCATGAAACTGAGTAGTAGTGTCTCCCTGAGACCAGCCGTGGACCACGTTCTCTTGTCCCGTTGGTTTGCTCTCATGGGGTCCTTGAAAAGAAACCAGGGTAAGTCATTACCAGGAGTCGAGGTGGTATAAAATAGAAGCATTTTCTGCAATGATCAGTGTCTCTTCTTTAGCAAGTATGTGTGCCAACTGCAAAAAATTGCATGCTTGGACTAGGTCCTCCTGAAGATTGTTTTTCAGGCAGACCTTGGAGATATTGAGGGTTTGGTTCCAAACCACTGCAATAAAGCAAGTGCCACAATTCAGCAATTGGTCATTTTTTTGCAGGTGGAGGGTCTTTACCTTCAATTTGTAAAATGCACATCTGTGAAGCACAATAAAGCGAAGGTCAATGAAACAAGGTATGCCTGTACTGAAGCTCTGAAACACTGTGAAAACTTGGACTGAGTTAGTTCACACTGTTAATGCGTCAGACTAAGTATGCCAATTCATTTTCTGCCCTTGGTCTTCATTTCAAAAAGCTAAGCTCCCGGTAAATTCCGTGACATCGTGGTGGGTTCTATGCCATCCTGAACCCACCACTTTCTAGACATGTGATAGTAGACCAGATTCTTATGTCTCTGAGCCTGAAGACCATCATCTGTAAAACCGGCATAATATTCAAAAAGATATTATAAAGTTAGATAAAAAAGCAGTTTACTATTGGTTTTAAAATTGACACAAATCAATGGAAATAATGGCAATAAAAGCACTTAATGTTATCAAGGAAGCATTACAAAACCATACATGGATTAAAGAAGTGAATATAAGCAAATATATATTCCTCCTAATAAAACAGAGCAAAATATAGATGACTATTTAAAACTCTCAGAAAACAAAACTACAAGTTTTATAGATTATGAAGAATCACTTAAAATAATTTATAGTAAAAGTTTAATATAGATAAAACTTCTTATAGGTTAAAATTTGTTATTTTATGTTTTATCATATATACATTGTTTTTAATTGTGATAACATGGTCACATATCTATATTTTGATTTTATATATGTATTTATAAAATATGGCTATGTTCTCTGACTTTTTAAATTTATAGCATGTTGTATATAGTTGTTGTAATAAATACCCTTGCACATGCCTCTTTTACACTAATACATCCTAATTTTTCCAAATATGGGCTTTGACCCATAAATGATTTGTAATAGCAATTTAGGGAACCAAGAAGTTATTTTTGTTGTTGTCTCAATTTAAAAAATGTATATTTTTTTATTGATTTCAGAGAGGAAGGAAGAGGGAGAGAGAGATAAAAACACCAATGATCAAGCCCATAACCCAAGCATGTGCCCTGACTAGGAATCAAACCATGACCTCCTGGTTCCTAGGTTGACGCTCAACCACTGAGCCATACCAGCCAGGCTGTTGTTGATTTTTTAATTAAAATAACAGAAAGAAAAAAGAATGAGAAGGCTGATTTGTGGTAAGAGTAGCTATTATTTCATAAGCTTTTGTTCCCTTGCCCTGGATCAATGTAAACTGGTTTCATATAGAAAACCACTGCTAGAAATCTACCTAATAAAAGAGTAACATGCTAATTGACCATACCTTCACGACACCCACCAGCCAATCAGGAGTGAGTATGCAAATTAACCAAAGATGGTGGGTTAATTTGCATATGTGGGTGTCAAGCAGCCGGGGGTAGGCAGGCGTTCTGCACCACCCTAGCTGCTCCAGGCTGGAGCAGAAAGGCGGCTCCTGCCTGGAGGGGAAAGGAGGCTCCGGGCCAGAGCGAAGGCAGTGCCAGCAGCCAGGGGAAGGAAGGCTTATTCTTGCATGAATCTTCATGCATCGGGCCTCTAGTATGATATATAAAATATATTACCACTCTTGTCCTATCTAGCCCCTATACTACACCAGTTCTCTCTTAGTCCAAATCTGGAGGTGCTGAGGCTGGGCACAAATTTACAAGCTTCAGTTAAAAAAAAAAAAAGAAAAGAAAAAAGAAAAGAGAAACCAAATGTGATTCTATCCCTATAACATGCATTACAGGCTGTTCTGGGAATTTGCCTCACTGGGCATATCCCTTACGTAATGGCATTTCCTTTTTCTTCTGGGTAGAGCCAGAGCCGCCGTCTCCCACAGATGGCCACGTCTCCATCACAGGTTGCATTGCTTTCTTTGCTAGACATGGCAGAAATGAGGCATCAGACAGCAAGGACCTCCTGGGGCTACATGTTTCCATTTGTGAGGATGCTTTTAGAGGGAACAAGAACAGAGGCATACCATCACCAATTTTCCAGGCCGAAGTGCTGGGTATTTGATTCAGGCCACTCATGTTGGGTTGAAACGATATGCAATCCATACCTTCTGACCCAGATGAGAGATAACAGTCATCTTAAATCAAAATGAAACAGGATGGGGTGAACAAACCCACATAAAACAAGCTGAGAAGTCCTCTTCGTCTCTCTGGGAATCTGAGAGCCTGCTGAGCAATCCAGACCAGGGATGTTCCTGTGGTTTACTAGTGAGCTGGCTTGAAAGTTTTGCTGTCACTAAGTAGGGAAATCTGAAGGCTAGTTCAGCATAAACGGCCTCCTGGCTGCATTGAGGGTGACCACAGGTGAGTCATAAGCAGTGCAGAAAAGTAGATATGCTCTCTGGATGTCAGAGGAATGCCACTTTTATCTCCGTCTCAAGATGAGTGTCTCGTGAGGAACTGAAAATGGAATTACTCAAACTGAAATCTGCTGACCTCATGAGCATAGTCCCTTCTCTGACCTGAGTCTGGGAAGTGCCACTGGTAAACCCCCAGAAATGAATTTGCCCATCAGAAAGGAATAGAATTAGATACTCTCAGATGTACTCAGTGACACTTACACAGCATTAGAAGCCAAACCTCTCCACCTCAAACCAAAGCACTGAAATGCTTGACTCTGTGCCGTTGTGGGAGGAAGGCCCTCTATCAAAGGCAGGCTCCAACACCACAAGCCAAAGATAAATAACAGAGGAAATCATTGAGACCATGACCTCTTGGTGACCCGCTGGAGCTCAATCTTTGCTAGACCTCAGACTATCAAACGGCCACCAGCCCGCCAAGAGCAGTGTATGTAAGAATAGCATGGAAGCCACCTCGGCCTGGCTCTCTAGGAGCTTGAGAACAGCAATCCCAAAGGAATTTTCTGTTATAGTCCCAAAGCAAGGGCTTGATGTTTAGGTGAAGAAATCCCTTCTGTCCAGTGGTGAGATATCAATATGTGAAAAACGTGGTTTCTCACCAACTAGCAAACAATGAACTAGCAGGATCTCACGGGACCTTCTCCTCGGGGGTGGGGGGGGGGTGGGGGGGGGTTCGGTTATGAAGTCCCACCAATGAACAGTAGGGAGTGTTTGCTATGTGAGAACTTTCTTGTGGAAAGTTTTCAGAGGATAGTCTACAGAACCAGACTCACTGCTCCTGGTGGGAAGCACTGAGCAGATGGAAGCATGGGTTCCCCTTTGATGCAGTGTTACCGCACATGAAAGCAACTCCTGGAAGCCACCTCCAGTTTAGGAAACCCCTGAGGCACAAGACAGAAACTAAGGCTGAAGGGAACCAGCATCTAACAAGCAAGGCTTGGCCCCTAAGTTGCCTTGGAAGTGTCCGGCCTGAAGACTGAGGCAATGTCAGCTAAATCCTCAGAATAAAAAGTGTGGAGAGAAGCCAGGAGACGAAACCTGACCTTCAGTCTGATAGGTAGGAGATCTGACCACAGGAGAAGTTCAAACAGATCTAATTTGCATCTCTTAGCTATAAGAGTACAAAGATCCATTGATAGGTATGATATAGAGAGAAATACATATGCATATTTACAAAGATCGATCACATGCAAGAGGATCAATTCTTCAGGTTGAAGAAAGATCCCCCCCCCCTTGATTATTCCAAGGGCCTCTCTTATTTAAGCCACAAATAAGGGGGACTTCTCAGGTCCTTGCTGCCTGATTTTGTAACTTTGTTACCCTGTTGCAGATTCCCCCCAGACAGCCATGACCTCTGTCCTTGATCCATTGTGGGGGTGGTCATCCAAATAGAGAATCTAAACCTTATGACCCCCAAGGCCGGGCCTTGGTTTGTTGGTGGGTGAGAATGACAACTCAGACTTGTCCAATGTTTCTGTACTTTGGTTTTCTGCCACAGCATCTCAAACAGTGAAAAACAGGGACTTAAAGGAGGGGGGAAAAAAAACAATAAAATAAACCACACAATAAAATGCTTTCATGCACAGAACCTCAGTTTAGTATACTAATCCTATTTACATATAGAAAACCTGTTCTCAGGAATCCCATTGTAAATACTCCTTTATTCAGAGAACTGTCAATTCATAACCATTCCTTGAGAATGCTAAGTGAGGGTTTTGTGCATGAAAACATTTTGTTCAATCTCATGGTTATTACATAATTTTTTAAATGGCCAAAGAAGCCTGATAGATTTGATTCACTTGGATTTTGAATTTTATTGCTTGTTCCCCAAATAGGATATGCCTCCTTGAGTTTCACTGATCTTTTAACAGACTCGGGCAATTCATTGATTCTAGAGAGCATTTGTCAATTGTCTCCCTAAAAATTGACTACCTTCCAAAGACTTCACTTGGGTTCCCTCCCTTTTCCTATTCTCAGTGCATGTGGTCTGAGGCATAACCTCTAGGCCTGAGTTAATCAGTACTTCACATTGTGTTGGCCACAGCAACATGTTCAGGAGTAAAATAAACTTGTTCTATCATATTGAGGTTCAAAAGTCGATGAAAAGTGCCTCGTAAAACAAAGGGTCATTTCTAATGTGTCCTTTGACCACTGTCAAGGATTCATAGAACTTCTCTGCTTATGAACAAATCTTACACCAAAGTTTCTCCCTATAATTATAAGCCCATAAAATGTCATTCCTTTCCCAAGATATTTAAGATCCAAATTTTTCAGACCAGCCCCCGTGGGTGCTCTGTCTTTTCCAAGTGTGCTTCTGAGCCCCTTACAAAGACACTGGATCATGTAGCTCTTCTTAATTTCTACGTCTAGATTCTTCGTTCCTCTCTTCCTGCTCCCTTCTTTCATGCCTCCCTTCCATCATTGGCCATCTTTCTAAAAAAGGTACCCAAACCCAAAATGTGGAGGTCTGACTATATTGCTCCCGGTGTCTGTAATTTGTAGGTTATATTCTCTTCTTAGTTAGGCTTAGAGTATGCATTGGTCATGTTTTCCTCCAGGAATCCAACCACTCCTTGTGTTTTATAGCATTGCTTCTCTGTTGCTTGTTGGGTTTGCAGCAGTGTTATCTTCAAACATCTGCCAAACTGCTAGGGTCTTCACTCTGTGAGATCGGTAATTCCTTAAAAGTGGAATGCATGGCATATCAGTTGGGCACTCCGGAAAATAGACACTAAGATCCAATTAGATGTAGAAGGGGAAGTGCCTGCGAAGGATGAAGAGTGCAGGGAGCGGAAGTGGGTGTGGAGCGCTTTCAGGTGGTGCTGCAGGTCTGACGTCTGTGAAAGAAGAGAAGGAAGAAGGAGGGCTGGGTTGGAAGAGCCACAGAGTGCAAGCTCTAGCTCATCTCAGGCTGGTCATTTGAGAGCACAAAAGCAAAGATAACCTGTTAGAGGAAGAGATGGCTCAGGCAGGAGTGGCCCAGCTCTTGTGCCCCAGTCTGCTCAGTGCGATAACTGACTATCAGCCAACTACCTTCCTCACCGGAGAAGTAGAGTACCTCCTGTCAGCCATGTATGGGATTGTGGGTATTTTAAAAGTGGAAATCGTTTGGCATCTGGCGTGTTTGTGTATGTGTGTTTATTTATTTTTTAATATAATCAATATTTTTATTGATTTCAGAGAGGAAGGGAGAGGGAGAGAGAGATAGAAACATCAATGATGAGAGAGAATCATTGATTGGCTGCCTCCTGCACACCCCCTACTGGGGATTGAGCCTACAACCTGAGCATGTGCCCTTGACCAGAATCAAACCTGGTACCCTTCAGTCCACAGGCTGATGCTCTATCCACTGAGCCAAACCGGCTAGGGCTGTGTGTATGTGTGTTTAAAAGAAAGAAGATCAGCCCAGGCAGTGTGGCTCAGTGGTTGAGCGTTAACCTGTGAACTGGGAGGTCACGGTTCTATTCCCAGTCAGGACATATGCCCAGGTTGTGGGCTCGATCCCCAGTGTGGGGCATGTGGGAGGCAGCTAATCGGTGATTCTTTCTCATCAGTGATGTTTCTATCTCTCTCCCTCTCCCTTCCTCTCTGAAATCAATAAAAATATATATTTTTTTTAAAAGAAAGAAGATTGTCTTGAAAATAGGAGTCTGAGCTGTGACATGATAAAACCATGAAAACCAGAATAGAGTCTTTCTGTCTGGGAGAACAGGCCTCACCCCCAACTTCTAGACTGTCTGGTTGAAAGAGAATAACTTCCCAACTTTAAAAAGGAATAGAATTAGAAATGCCAAGACTGCAAAGTATTCTGGGACTACTGGGCATCCAACACGCTGTGTTAATCATAAAGGGGGAAAAGCCCTCTGTTTTGGCCACAAGTCAGGGGAGTTATTTTGGGAGCAGCCTCATCAGTGACCCAGACATTACCATTTGAGTTCCAAAAAGCCCTGAAGAACATGAGAGCGCTTTGCCACTGCTGTGTGTTTCTTTCTTCACAGGGCTTTTTGCACGAATCTGCTACAAATCCAGCGTTCTCCTTCTCAAGGGAGCCTGCAGAGAAGCAGGTCATTGTCATTAGAGAAGGTGAACTTTCTTGGGAAGTGACTTGCCTGCCTATGCAATGGCCTTCAAGGCTCCCAGTCTCCAAGGTCTTATACGGTCTTGTAAAAAAGCATTCAGACTTTACCTGGACATGCCACCTTCTACCAGCCCATCTTCTGCCAATAAATTGCCCCATATAAGAAAGCCCAAGAATGTACCACTATTTCTAGAATCTTTATGATGTTTTCTATGTAATTTCTCTGATGCAATTTTCTGGCTCCTGGGGAGACAAAGGCAAAGGGATTCAAAGAAAAGTAATGCATGATGTGAATCCTAAAAGGATGACTGATGAATTCCCTACTCAGGTCACTTATGAGCAAACCCAGACCCTCCTCTTACTCAAAGGGGAAAAATAAACCGTTTATAATAACCAATACTAATCGTGCACTTTTGCATAATCTCATTTTATATTTAGAACATCCTATCCGCAAGGTCTTTACATAATCCTCCTTGGAGAGATGAGGACACCTAGGCTCAGAGTGCTTAAGTAATTTACCTAAACCAGTGGTCAGCAAACTGCGGCTCGCAAGCCACATGCGGCTCTTTGGCCCCTTGAGTGTGGCTCTTCCACAAAATATCACGGCCTGAGCAAGTCTATTTTGAAGAAGTGGTGTTAGAAGAAGCTTAAGTTTAAAAAATTTGGCTCTCAGGAGAAATTTCAGTCGTTGTACTGTTGATATTTGGCTCTGTTGACTAATGAGTTTGGCGACCACTGACCTAAACTAAACCAGTTGGCAAATGGCTGAGCTGAGACTTGACTTTGGACCATTCTGACTACAGAGCCTATACCCCTAACAACATTTTCCTATTTCTCAACCATAGTGATCAGGACAGATCCAGGTTTTGGGGGAGCCTGAAGCTTATATATTAGGGGCCCTTATTAAGAAAAAAGAATAAAATATATGAAAACAAAGTGCAATCCAAGGCCTTAGAAGGGGTCCATGCAAGTGAGGAAGGCTGAAGCTTAAGTTTCATTAGCTTCACAGTAAATCCATTTTTTATTGTGATAATGGTATTATTGCCAACAATGCTAATATGAAGAAGAGTAATTATTCTTCAAATCCAAATATATGAAAATCTGGTTGGTTTAGGATTTAAAAGTTTACTTTAGATAACGAAGTTGCTCTAGGTACTCAGAGACCCAGCATGCCCCTTTCCAACACCATATAATTTCTCTACATCTGAGTCATACCCAACCTGCTCAAATTCTCTTCATGTTATTCTTGCATCTCTGTTGGCACTAGCTTTCAACTTCTTAATAATGATTATAATTATTAACATTACTATGTGTGCCATGCTTTGCTCTAAGCCCTTTTCTCATTGCCTACTAATTAAAATACCTTGTATCATTTCTACTTTTCAGATGAGGAAATTGGGGTCCTGAGAGATTAAACAGTTTATCTTTGAAATCTGCTCTCTTAACCACTACAACACAGTGCTTCCAATAGTCCAGGTAAATCAGACCTTAAGAACTCCATAGAGGTCATACATAATTACAATGTCTTGATAAAGCACCAAATATAAGGCTACATATTCTGTAAGTCACAGACTTAATACTTTGGTCAGAATTGCCTGTGAATAGTGCAAGAACAAAACCATATTTCAAGCCAATTCAACAATTTTGAGACATAGAAGTCCTTGAAACTATGTAATTTAGTGATAGGAAATACATTTTTCCCTGGGTTGCAAATTATGAAGCCCAAAGAATAGACTTGGCAGTGCCTGAATTGACATACTTACTATAAATATTACACTTTTGTAGTCAATATTAAATTACCAGAGAGGTGTGCCACCCCTGAAAACTAGTAGCCAACCAGAAATGGTGCCTGAGGAAACTCAGGGGATGGTATAAAATTATCTGGTTTGGCAGTCTTCCTGGGACTGAAGCTCCATGGAGGGTACATATCTAAGTCATGTTTCTTGAACTTAAATATTTAAAGGAACCTCAAATTTTACCTCATTCAAACCCTTCATTTACAGGTGAAGTCAGTGGAACCTTGAGATGCCAGAGCTGATAAGCATCATCCATATATATAAAAAGCCTGAGGCTTCACGACCGAAACAACCGGACGGACGACCAAACAGGCTGCGTGGTGTGACCAGACCATCAGGGAGGATAGTGAGGGATGACCAAATGACTGAATAACAGGCTGCATGGGGTGACCAGGCCAGCAGGGGGGGCAGTGAGGGGCGACCAGACCAACGGGGGGGGGGGGCGCAGTTGGGGGCAACCAGGCTGGCAGGGGGGGGGGGCAGTAAGGGGTAACCAGGTCGGCAGGGGGGGCAGTTGGGGGCGACCAGGCCAGCAGGGGGGGGCAGTGAGGGGTGATTAGGCAGGCAGGCAGGTGAGCAGTTAGGAGCCAGCGGTCCAGGATTGTGAGAGGGACATCCCCCAATGGGTCCTGGATTGGAGAGGGTGCAGGCTGGGCTGAGGATATCCACCCCCCCCCCCATGCATGCATTTCGTACACCAGGCCTCTAGTCTTATATAATAAAAGACTAATATGCTAAGTGTCTGGTCGACCTGTCAGCCATTCAACCAATCAAAGCGTAATGTGCTAATGATCTGCTAAGGCTGCTCAACCTCTTGCTATGATGTGCACTGACCATCAGGCAGACTCTCTGACAGGTAGGTTAGCTTGCTGCTGGGGTCTGGCCGATTGGGACTGAGCGAGACAGGCCAGACACACCCTGGAGCCCTCCTGTGGTCCCTCCCTAGCTGGCCAACCTCCCAAGTCCCTCCCAGGCCCCAATCATGCACCGGTGGGATCCCTTGGCCTGGCCTGCACCCCCTTGCAATCTGGGACCCCTCAGGGGATGTCAGAGAGCCGGTTTTGGCCTGATCCCGCAGGCCAGGCTGAGGGACCCCACTGGTGCATGAATTCGTGCACTGGGCCTCTAGTTCATTCAATAAAATACTCAAACAGATTATGGAACTAAGATAGAGGACTCTTCCACTGCACCATGCTGCCCTATGGCTAGGATTATACTAGTGGGCACAACATCAGTTATCTTGGAATTAAAAAAAAAAATCTGTATATGACATAGACACACAAGATTTTCATTGGTTTGGGTTCTGCATACCAAGTTACCATCATCTTCCCCAGTTCCCCAGTATGAAACCTTGTTCTTTCTATTTCCCAGAAAGATGTGATTCTCGACCAATTGTTCTTAACCAACTCCTTGGAACTCTTCCAAACCAATATTTTATAGACAATAATGTAAATGATTAAATATATTCTAAACCATACTTTAATGCTAAGTAGGAAGCGACCATTATGTGATAACATCTTCTACTGTTACCAGAGTATTTAGAATTAGAAAATGTTTAAAGTCCACGTGGTTAATATGTAGGGAAACTGAGGTATCCAGAACACTCTTGAGCTTGAGGTATTCAAGCTTACCAGAAACAGAGCATTAGAGGCGCCACTTTCCACACTTCCATGATCCCTGTGTCAAGGATCCCTGCATTTCAGGGGAAGGAATGAGCCTATCTTTTATAATACCAAAGCCCTAACACTCCCAACATAAGAGTACCTCTATGGGATTTGGTCAAATGGTTCCTATTATGACCTAATGGCCAAGTCTTAGGCCTGGGATTTATTCCTAACCATCACCTCAACTCACCTTGCAACTTTGAGTTTATTACTACTCCCATTATCTCAGTTTGTTCATCGGTAAAAGAGAAGAATGAATATTTGCAATCATAAAATAATAATTGCACTTTGCATGGAGAATTCCCAGTGAAATGAGAAGTCATGATTAGCATACATACCAGGGCTATCCAGTTAATATTAATTATCTCATATATTTCCCACTACAGCTCTAGGAGGAACTCATTATTATATCCTCTGTTTACAGCTGTGGAAACTGAGGATCAGAGAAATTAACTAATTTACCCAAAGGTATCAGAACAAGTGAGTTGTGGAGTCAGGGTTCAAACCTGCCTTTAAAGACTATTTTTTCCACAAGTTAAAATGGATTTTATTCAATAGGATCCAGAATGCATAGTCCTAAACATTTATCTTATGTCCAAAGTCCTCTGAGAATGTATGCCTAAAAACTCTCTCTTACAGGAAAACTATTAATGTCACAGTCAGTCAACGATATTTATTAACCACCCTTTATGTCCTACCAAGAATAATGGTAATAACATTTTGTCTGCCAGACTCTCAACTTCTCAAAGTATTATCCATATCTACTGATGCATTTTATTCTCACAGAAATACTATGATTACTCAGAGATGAGGTCAAAGAATTTGCCTAGTCAATTATCAAGTTTCCCGACTCTTCCTCCAGAGAAATTTCTTTTGGGAGGAAGAGTGTGCATTTATGCATGTGTGGTTCAATTACTGTATTGGATGTTTTAGGTAAAAAGAATAAGTGTTTGTTGTAACAAGTCAAACAGTGCAGATCTGTTTTAGAGATTAATTGCCTTCTCCTTTCTTCTTTCAATCCCACCCTCCTGAAATTATCCATGGAAAGTATCGGTATATAATCTCCCATTCCAGACTACAAACATTCATGGTTTTAAAGATAGTATCATAGACTGACTCATGTAGTAAATGCCACTTCTTCCAGGATGTCATAAGTATAACTTTTACAATTTTAGCACAGGAATCCACTTGAGATTCTATCAGTGACCCTAGAGACTATTTTTGTCTCCCCTAGTGATCTCATACCTCCTCTGGTGGACCCTTCTTCCTAGCTCTAGGCCTTCCAGAATGACCATTTACAAACTAGGTTCCCGAGATTCATCGCCGCTGGCTGAGCTTGCTATGTTATGAGTTTGTTACCTACTTGACATAGTCACTCTTCATCCTCCTACATAAAAATTATGATCCAGACCCACTCTGTCACCTTAGCCAGCTGCCCATCAACTTCCATGGAGGGCATCTTGTGGTCTCTAAGGATGACTTTATAAGAACTTCAACTTGGGAGAATGTAGCACAGCTTCCACTAATCCCTTCCTGCCACGCTCCTGACAAGGTAGGAGTGTCTCTTGGGCTCTGTCCTAAAATTGTTTTACAATCACTTAACTTACAGTCACATCACATCAATTTTGACATCGTAATGTGATTTGCATTGATTTGAGGCTGCCATCAGGATGAGCTCATAACTGTGTCAAAACCTCTGCTGGGTAAATAAAGAACTGATTTTGAATGTGGGGAATGATGGAGGATGGAAAAATCACAGAAAGAGACCAGAAACAATACAAGCGCAGTAGGGAAATTTTAGACATCAAACATTTTTTTTTTTTTAACACAAAATACCAAAGGTCACTAGTCTCCCACATCAAATACACAGACCATTTTTTTTTAAACAAATCCCTTTCAGCCTGAGTCTTGAAACAAGTCTCAAATATGTGATTGTGTAAAGAAGATGCTAGGATAATTTTAAATTTGTTGTTTTGAAAAAATGATGGAGGATCTGTTCGGGATGTCAGACACGGAAGGCGAAGAACGGCACCATTTTCTTACTGTCCCCATTCCACGCGTGGACTTCAACCTACCCAGAGTTGTTGTCGTCTGACGAACTGATCCTGAAGTGCGAAAGTCCAGAATCATACTCATTTGCAGGCCTAAGATGCCACCAGAGGGGCAAAGCGGGCTGTCAGATGTGGCTTTGTGCCAGGTTTTAAAAAGACTAGCAGCCCCCTCTGTATTTAGTTAAGGCTGACCGGAGCACCCTGCTTCTCCCAAGATGCAACTTCTGCAGTTATCTCGGCAACAGTCCAACATTTATCTCGGTTTAGCCAAAGGTGGGTGGCATCCGCATGAAAATGACCTTCACCCTCTTATCCTGTCTGGAGAAGGCGGGCAGAGACAGAAGGTTTTCGGGCTGAGTTCCCGCCGACCTTAACTGGAATAACTTGCTCTCTTTCATGAACATCTGCAGCTGTGTCCTCCTCGGGGAGTTGTCCAACTAGATGTGATTTTAAACATCTGTCAGCTAAATCAGAGCTCCAAATTTAGCACTCGGGAACATGATGTGGATTTGTGATGCTCGCTGGAGAACACTGGATCCATAAACCAAGTTCACATGACCCAGCCGGGTGGTACTCGGGGTGGTAATTTCATCTATGACACATTTAATTCGCCTGCACATTTATGGACGTTACGTCAAGGGAAAGAGTGGCCACTTCCCTGCAAACTGCTTTCTGAACTGCTGCAAGATCAATAGCCAGAAGGGCAAGTCTTTACGCTGGGAACACGGACTGTGTTCCTATCCAATCATTTGCCTGGAATTTTTAAAAATTCCCAATGGGCTCATTTTCTCTGAATTTCCTGAAACTCTGTGCTCTGCCCTGAACTGCTTTTCTGGTCCAGCTACAACTCTGCTCCACTGAACCCATCCTGGAGAAGGCGTTCTGCATGTAGTCACGAACCGCAGTTACCATGTTTGGAGATGTCAGGCATGGGAGAATCATCCTTTCCCTGCATTGAATGATGTGTCTGAAGGCCTTCACTCAAAGACTCTCTCTGCTGAGGCAATACTCCTGGCTGGTTGGCTAGGACTCCTTAGTGCACATGGGGGTTTGTCACCCATCTCATTAGTTCCTGAGACGATGGTGTCCTCGGAGGGAGACATGGGGAGGAACATCCTTGCAATTCAGTGTGCGTCCCTGACAGATGATTGGCCACAGGAAGCTAAAACTTGTGGATTTGCTCTACTTAGGTTAACACAAAAGCTCACAGCCTCCCAAGTCCATTAAGCCTTCCCTAGTTCTTCAGACAGTTAGTTACCTTCTCTGAGCTCCCAGTACAGCCTGTGTGTGCCTCTCATCAGAGAAAATGTGTGGTGCTGTCAGGGAGTGTGTTCAAATGCCCCTGGGGTCTCCAGGGAGGCAGAGCTGGGTTTGATTTGTCCTATCCCCAAGATGAGGACAGACTGTCGCTGATGGACATGTTATAGATAGTGAATAAATGCACGCAGGCCTGGCACGGGTGTTTAAGGTATACATCAAGGGGCCAGGAGAGGTGATTCAGGCACGGGGTTGCTGGCAGTAGGAGAACCCTTACAAAGGTAGCTTGGATAACCACACATGGAGCCTGCCTGCATGCAGGGAACTGACTCAGCCACATTTTTGCTGTTGGAGAGATGGCAGTCCTCTCACAGGTACCCCCAGGCGAGGACAGCTTGGAGCTAGGACACAGGGGGAGCAGTGTCATCTTAAAGGGTCATGTATAGGGGCAAGGAGGGGCTTCTGCCCCAAAATATCTTCTTTCTGGCCCCTGAAATTAGAGTGTTTTAAATGTATTCCTGGAAGGCACATTAATTCTTCCCTCTACTCATCCCACTTTTGGGATGACATACCTTGGGAGCCCACCTAAGATAATAGCTAAGACCAAAGATTATGGCCTCAGACAGAACAGGGTTCAAACCCCCGTCTGTCATTCACTGCAGTGTATTATCCTGGGGAAATTGCTAAAGATCTCTGAGCTAACTCCTTAGGTAGTTGAAGGGATTAAATGAGCCAGTGTGAGTAAGTATCTGACACAGAGCCAATGTTCAGGATCATCAATATTGTCATCATTACTGTCATTAGGTTGGACTCTTTTGTTTGCAAGTGATAAGAATGAACCAAACCTGGCTTTAACATCCAGGTGTGTCTCACAGAAACCGAGTGGGCATGCACGTGGGCCTCAGACAGGAACCGGCACCTCTGCCCTCTCCGACATCTGCTTGATTCTCCCCCTCTCGGCTTCTCTTCTCGGATCCACATAATTGTTGGAGAAAACCCATCTCTCAACTCTTAAGCTGATATGGTGCAGATTCAGCTTCCAAAAAAGATGCTAAAGCAGTTTTCTCTTGGCCTTATTTTCACATTTCTAGGGAAAGACTCAGATCCACTCACCTTGCATCTGGTGCTATTTCTTCTTATTCAGGCATAGGTGCCTCTGATCGGGTGTGAGTGTGTGGTGTTGTTAGGGAGTGCCTGTGGCAGGGGGTAGGCATAGTTGAGGCAGGGGTCGCAGGTACACTATGGCCCCCCTGCACTGGGGCCCACTTCATTGGTGAGGAGGCTGGCAGAGAGGGAAGGCAGTCGGGTGTGTGGGGAGAAATCCCCATTCTGTGGGCAGATGCTGCAAACGATACTTTCAAACTGCTATGAGGATGAACATGGGACATTTAGAAATGTGAAGAAATGTGTGAGTTGTCTTGTGTGGGGAAAAAAATATTGTATATATGTTATAGTCATAACTCTATTCACTTGTGAAGGTAAAGATTTATAGGGAACACAAAGAAATTATTTTTATGTTATGGGTGATGATTTTTTAATGGCCCTTGATTTATTAACAAAACTTTGTTTAATGTGGAAAGCTCCTACGGGGATTAATAACCCTTGAGCCTTTGCCACCTAACACCTTAGCAAGGATTAGCTGACAGCTGGCTGAGAGCCAGGCCCCAGGGGACAGATCCAGGCCCCAGTGGAGGAGGGAGGGGGCAGAAGTGCCCAGGGCACAGAGGCAGGCTTCTTGATCAGCACAGTGGATGGACACCCAGGCCCTCTCTTCCCCGGAAGGTGGAAAACCTGGCTCAGAAGCCTCCATAGAATTTTCACAGACATCCGTGAATTCCAGGCCAGAGACGGGGCCGCTACCAGAACACTCCTTTGCTAATAAAAAGGCATCGGGGACACTGTGGTTTCCAGAGCAAAGCTCATGCCAGTTTCCAAAGGCCCTCCAGACACCCTATAGAAACATTTCTACAGAAACAAATCTCCCCGGCCCACCCCGACCCTCCAAGCCCATTGGCACTCTATCACCGCTTCCCACCCGTGGACACAGTGAGGATAACCCGGGACGTCTTTCCATTTGGGTTCCGGCCCCCTGCTTCTGCTAGGCTGAATGTCAATGTGCTGCTTCTTGTAGCATGTCCCTCGGGGATTGGTTAGGACAGATGGTCGCTGTCATGTTGAAGCCAAAGACTTAGGAGGCAACGCTGAGAGCACTGTGAGAGACAGAGGCAGACCCCTGAGACTCTGCTGGGACAGTGACCGCGGCCTGAAATGCAGAGGGTAAATCACATCCACAGCCCAGGCTGCAGAGTAGAAACAGTGTTGTTGAAATGGCTCAACTTGGCCGCCCTGAGACATTGCCCAAATGTTTCCTTAAACACCACTTTTATCTTCGACAAAGCTATATAAGGCCAAAGCTCCAGAAAAATTCACTGCAGCCCGAAGGCTTTCAGTGAGTGTTCAAGGCCAGGCATGAGGAAGTCCAGAGTTTCTGTGTTAGAGACCCTTCCTTCGTCTGCCCACAACTATTGGCATCTATAGCCTCAGGCCCCAGTGGAGTGTCGACCTGCAAAGTTATCTATAGAACACAGTTACAACATAGCCATGCATTCATTAAGGGAGTCAGTTAATTGAGCACCTACTATGTGCCCAGTAGTGTATCAAGAGCTGAGGATAAAATGATGAGTAACACTCAGTCCTGCTGAGTCTAGGTATCTACAGTCCAGTGCGGGGGGGAAAGGTACCTAAAGAGGCAATGACAGGTCAGGATGATAAATGCTCACAGGATTGCCTGGGTACTTGGCACACCTGAGAGAAAGTTAACAAAATATTTAAGGGTCAGGAAGTTTCCTAAAGCAAAGAATGGTTCTACAGAGTGCTACAGGAAGTAAAGGACGCTGGCAGATAAAGATGGGAATAAAAACTAGTTATTAAACCCCTCAGCAATAGCCTCTGGCCCACCTCATATCACAAAGCCCAACAAGGGCCTGAATTGGCAAAAGTAGCACACTTCTGTATGTTCATATGGAGAGTTGGATGGTGTGAGGAGTTGGACACAGAAATCAAAACAAAGGCTTTCCTTCCTCCAGGAATTATTACAAAATCTGACTCTCTGATTGACAGCTACGAGAACTGTCTGGACTTTCTATCAGAACAAGTTAGTCAGGTTACTCTAAATCACCTAAATCGTTTATCAAATATGTAGAGTACCTACTGTGTGCCAGGTAGCTGGGCTGAATGCTAAAAAAGAAACCCCATGGCAGAGAAAGGAGAGGAGAGACGGGATAGGGTCAGGGGTGGAGGAAAAGAAGGAAGGGAAAAGCTTTCGAGCAGACTAGGTCACCCAACTGATTTCTGGTGGTGTCAGAAATCTGGTTGATTTCTATCTGAGGGTTGGTGACTAGCAACATCATCTCTGCTAAGATGAACAGGAATGGATACTCTTGGAAGAAAGGGTTCAATTCAGCATAATACACCATTTCTTGCCAGTTGTCTCTGACATGCTTCGAATGTGGGACTAATGCTCTGTGGGAAGGCGCACCATTGGCAGATGTTTGCAGGCAAAAAAAAAAGAAGTTTAGATGACTCACTTAGACTTCTCCCTGGCCTGTGCCTGAGATTTGACAAAGCTTAGCTGAAATATGGAGTGAAGGCATCTTCAAAGGGGCTTCAGAGATTTAAGTTCTATGAGCATCTGCCCTAACACACACAGTTAAGTCACAAGAAAATGTCAAATACCAAAATGTGTTGCTCCAGCTTTGTGTGCTTGTGCATGTGCCTGTTTGTGTGCATGCGTGTGCATATGTGTGTGTTTGTGTGTTGTGTGTGTGTGTGTGTGTGTGTGTGTGTGTGTGTGTGGTGTTTGCAGTCAGTGATTTTTACTGAATGTCAGATCTCTGTCCATTCTTACCTGACTCAAAAGTAAAGGGAGGCTTGTTGGGAGATGGGGTAAAAAAAGTGATGGGATTAGGAAGTACTAATTGGTAGTTACAAAAGAGGCACAGGGTTGTGAGGTAAAGCATGGGGAATGTAGTTAACAATACTGTCATAACTATGTACGGTGCCAGGTGGGCACTTGAATTATTGAAAGGAACACTTTGTAACCTATATATATGAATATCTATCTGCTGTGCTGTACACCTGGAACTAATACAAAAAAGTGTTGAATGTAATTGAAAAATAAAATAAAAACAGTAAAGGGGAGAAATGTTTATTAGGTAGTCACACAGCCACCTAATTCATTCTCTATTCTTTGGAATCCCTTGTTTATAGAATTTTAAAGCTGAAGGGGGCATAGAAATGAAATGAGAACCTGTCTATTGGGGTGCTTAGCATGTGCTTGGCATATTTTAGCAGTGATAGCAAAAGTAGAATAATTGTCACATTTCTCCTTTTACACTTAAGGAAACTGAAGGACATAAACAGTTCAGATGAATTGTTCAAAGTCCCACAGCTGCTCATTCTTTTATGTATAAATTCAGGCAAACAATGCTGAGTGTTTGCCCCATGCGAGGCATTGTGTGCGGGACACTGGCCAAACCAAGTACTAGAAAGCAGTTATCTGCACGTCCAGTCCAGGGCTCTCCCTTTAAATTCTGGAATTTACATTTTAGGTATCCAAGGTGGAAGCATCAACCTGCCTGGCATCTTTTTGAGGTGCTGCAAGAGTGATCTAATTTCTCGAAAACAACCTGTATCTTCCCCTGCATATACAAGCATTTTGATCATTGGAGGAAATATTTTGACCTCAAAAGTTAAGCCGAAACCGGTTTGGCTCAGTGGATAGAGCGTCAGCCTGCAGACTCAAGGGTCCCAGGTTCGATTCCGGTCAAGGGCATGTACCTTGGTTGCGGGCACATCCCCAATAGGGGGCGTGCAAGAGGCAGCTGATCGATGTTTCTCTCTCATCGATGTTTCTAACTCTCTATCCCTCTCTTTCTCTCTGTAAAAAATTAATAAAATATATTTTTTAAAAAAAAGTTAAACCTGTTGTGAATTTTAGGACTACAGTTTTCAAAACAATCAAGGTTGGCAAAACGAAGCAAATTGAACAGGGTCAAGTGTAGTTTGCTATATTATACTATTAGATTGTCATTATGTTAAAGAGCGTACCAAGTTAACAAACTTATTTTCCTCTTTCACGAGTTTTGTTTTTAGGATGCTGATCTCAAGCTTTTAAAGTTTGGGTTAATGAAGTTATCTGTGGATCATTCCCAGGGAACTTGAAATCAGGGGATACAAATGAGTTATCCCAGCCAAATCCAGCCTTTGGTCATAGTATTTGGTTTGGCTTGCAGAGTGTCGGCCCACACGAGAGTTTTTTAAATTTTTGAATTACTTTACAACATTAAAAATCAGGGGGTTATTACATAAAAATAAAAATTCTAGCTCCTCCTACAAAATCAGAAGTTTTTGAGTTACTGAGCCACATTCTCACTTATCCATCAACATGAGTTGACTACTCAGTTTGTGGACAGGGTAGTCTTTATTATTATTATTATTATTATTATTATATATTTTATTTATTTTTTACAGAGAGGAAGGGAGACGGAATAGAGAGTTAGAAACATCGATGAGAGAGAAACATCGACCAGCTGCCCCCTGCACACCCCCTACTGGGGATGTACCCACAACCAAGGTATATGCCCTTGACTGGAATCAAACCTGGGACCCTTCAGTCCGCAGGCCAAAACTCTATCTACTGAGCCAAACCGGTTAGGGCTTTATTATTATAGTTTATTGTTGACATTATTACCTATGTCCCCTATTGATAGCCTTTTAACTCAAGGCAAACACTCACCACTGGTCTGGATGTCCAGTCCAGCGCTCTCCCTTTAAATTCTGGAATTCACATCTTAGGTATCCAAACTGGAGGCATCAACCTGCCTGCCATCTCCTGCTCTCCTCCATACCTGCCTGCTTCACTCACTGACGTACCAGGCCCTGCACTTGAATTCATGGCCTTTGCTGCATATCAGGGGTCAAAATCGTCACAAAACTGTAGAGGCTTCCAACCAATTTTCTCCGGGAGTTGAGTTCAAAATGGTTTTGGTGGTCAGTGAGGTTAGAGAAAAAAATGCATTCATTCCCTTACCATATACTATTGTCTCCTATGTTCCAGACGGATGTGTGCTGAGAATGGAGGTGACTGAGATGAACAAGGCTTAGCCTCTCCAGGAGCCCCTGGGCTAGTGAGGAAGAGAAGCATGTGATTAGATAGTTTATCCAAATGCTCTGGTGAGTCATGGTAGCACAAAGGTGGGAGCGACCGAATCTAACAAGGGGAATTTAAGGAATTTTATTAGAGCAAGTCACTGAACTGAGCGATCAGGGTCCCACAGGGAAAACAGGAAACATTCTGAGGAATATGGAGCAGTTCCATACAGTGTATTGGTAACCCAGGTATGGTGGTTTTAAAACATGATCCCCAAATTCTTTGCCATTCCTCTCACTGAGGGAGTGGTCCATGTTCCTGCCCTTTGTTTGGATCTGGGTGGACTTATGTGTGTTTTAAAGGAATAGAGTAGGGGAAAGTGATGCTGTATAATTTCAGAAGCCGGGGTATGAATGGGAGTGTACCTGCTGTTAGCTGGGCCCCTCGCATTTGGAGCCCCGAGCCACCGTGCGAGCAAACTGAGTGCTCTGAGGCTGTCATGCTGTGAGGAAGTCCCGCCACATGTCAAGCCGTGTGTGGGTGCTCCAGTCGGCAGTCCTAGCCTTTGAGTCATCACAGCCCAGGCACCAGACATGGGACTGAATAATCTTCAGATGATTCCAAACCCTAGGTGTCACGTCAAAACCACCCCTCCCCCCCCTCAGTCTTCCCAATGGAGGCCTAGACATTATTGGACAAGAAATAAACCATACTGTCTGTTGCTTGTCCGCATTCCTGACTCGTGGAATGGTTGCTATAAGCTGCCGAATTTTGGTGTCATTTGTTACATAGAAACAACAACCAGAACTACAAGTTGAATTACTAAAAAGCCAAACAAGACAGGGGAGCAACCTATAGATTAGCAACAGCAGGAAACACAGTGCTACCACCTCCAGGCTAGAGGCACAAAGAAAATAGTTGGTATTGATGAGGGTCAGGGTCCAGGCTTTGGTTCTAACAAAAGTTAGAACCAAAGCCAGCCTTCCAGAAAGAAGGGAACAATTGAAAAATTACAGCTGGGGCTGAAGATACTACTCAAGGAACAAGAGCAATACTAGGCTTCTCTCTTCTTCCTGTTCACATATCTTCTGCTGCTGCCCCCCATTGGCCTAACCCAGACAGAGGCTGAGAACACATAGCCTGCAAGAGTCAGTCAGTCCCATCTACTACAGAGCTGAGCCAGGGAAGACAGAAAATGGACCTAAGGTAAGGTGACCAGACGTCCCGCTTTTGGCGGGACAGTCCCAATTTTTAACAATTTGTCCCGCGTCCCGCGCGGCGTTTTAAAAAAGTCCCGATTTTTGGAAAGAATGCACGACAAGCTAGGGAAAGGCGGGAGAACGGGAAGGGAATAGACGGTTTTCGGCGGCCATGTGGCTATTTAGCCAGGATATGAGTTTTATATTATTTTTGTTAATTTTACAATGTTAAACTTCAATAATAACAAATAATTGTTGAGAACTGATTATCGAGAACTTCTTATCAAAGTTTGCATTGTTGATCAGTTGTTAGAATTCAACCACCATTGTTTGGACTTAATGAACAATGGCATTTTTTGGGATTGGCAACGACGAAAACATTTTGTAACTGTCTCTCAGACGATACACATCGTACTGCGTGCTAGTAAGCTAGTTAAACAAGTGATGTCATTACAAATCAGCTATTCAGATAATTTAGGTAAGTAATTTATTTATTTATTTCATAAATACATAAATTTTCTTGAATTTAGCAGACAGTACTCATATTATTTATATTTTATAGTGGCGGCAAAAAGTCTAGCGCCGGCCTTGAAAGTGACACTTACGACTTATGTTACGGCAAATTCATGACCTTTTAAACAACGACAGCAATGTACTAAAAAAAAATTCACTCAAATGAGATATATGCCAAAGAATAAAATAATACTATACATAATTTTTTATTTATTATATTTGTAAATTGCACTTATGTTGAAATTTAAAAAAATATATTACAATACTATTTTTGCGTTCTATGAAAATTTTTGTTGCTCCATATAGACCAAATTTTTAGTCAAGAACCCACCCCCCCACCCTCCCACCCCCCCGTCAATGGTGCTCCGCTTTACCAATGTTAAAATCTGGTCACCTTAACCGAAGGGGAACACGCCCAGGACTAGGTATTGAAGAATGAGCAGAAGGTCACGAGAAGGATCAGCAAGGGATAAAATTTCAGCAGTGGTATGAAAATACATGCTCCTTCTCAGGGAATGTCCGGTAGCTCTCCAAAGTTGGAAGGTACCTAGCATTTCTGGTAGAATAGAATCAGAAGATATTCCTATTTCCATTGTGTGGACAAGAAAACTGAAGCGCGTGCTGTAGATTGAATATCAATGTTTCCCCCCCCCCCCCGAATTTGCACGGGGAGACGTAATCCCCACTGTGATGGCATCTAGAGGGGAGGCCTTTGGGAGATGATTAGGGCATGAATGTGGAGCCTTCATAAGAGAAATCACTGTCCTTATGAAAGAGACTCCCTTTTCCTCCCTGCTATGTGAGGACAGAGAAAAGACACCCATCTGCGAACCAGGAAGCAGGTCTTCACCAGCCAGTGGATCTGCTACCACCTTGATCTTGGACTTCCCAGCCTCCAGAACTGTGAGAAATAAATTCCTGTTGTTTACAAGCCACCCAGTCTATGGCATTCTATTGTAGCAACCCAAAGGGACTAAGACACTGAGAGAGGATACGTGTAGTGAACAGTTGTCATTTGGAGAGTTATCTGGGCCCCCATACCTTATTTGGGAGAACCCTCCTTTGCACATGTCTTGCGGCAGGTGGGGCACTGTGAACCACTAGGAAAGCCAAAGGAGCTGCATGACCCCAATAGGTCCTTTTTGACTAGAACTTGGGTTCTTGAGTAACACAAAGAGTTAAAAATGTGTTCACAGTAATAGTGGTAGTATTTTAGGTCTGGTATTACTGGCACTGGGTGTGCAGTAGAAGCCTCTGGACCCTACCAGTCTTGATCTTGGCTCTGTAGCTGGATTCGTGATCTTTTCCAACTCCTGCTAATTTTCTATGTCTGATCCTCCAGACTTCCAGCTAATTCTGGGAACTACCCAATATCTTGCCAATAAATTCCTTTCCTGCTTAAGTTAGATAGAATCAGTTTCTGCTGCTTACAGTCAGACAGTATTACAATAAGCAAGACTTTGTGCTCTTAACTGCTCTCCGTAGCATTTATTTTGAGAATGCTAGGCAGATATTGAGGTGAAAAAGAATCCAGACTGAGATGCTAGATACATAAATGCGATGTGGATCTCTTTGAACTGGCTAATCATAACGGGATATCACTTAGTAAGAGAAAAGATTAAGTCATCAGCTCTCATGTTTTAAGTACTAGAATAGTTTCCCATGGCTGCTGTAAAAAATAATAATAATAATAATGCCACAAACTTAGTGGATTAAAACACACAAATGTATTATAGTTCTGGAGGACAGATGTCTGAAATGGCTCTCACTGGGCTACCATCGAAGTGTCAGTAGGGCTGTGTTCCTTTCTTGAGGCTCTGGGTGAGAACCTGTTGTCTTGCCTTTTGCAGCTGCTGGAAGCTGCCTGCATTCCTTGCCTAGTGGCCCCTTCCATCTACAAAGTCAGCAAGAGCAGGTTGAATCTTCTCATACCTTCTGCCTCCCTCGTCCCTATTGAAAAAAACCCTTATGATTACATTGGGCCCACACAGGTAACCAGGATAATCTTCTTATTTTAAGGCAATCTGATGAGCAGCCCTAATTCCATCTGCAACTTTAATTCCTCCTCGCCATGTAACATAACATTCTCGCAGATTCCAGGGGAAAAGATGTGGATATCTTTGGGGAGCCAAAAATTCTGCCTACCACAAGTACTTACTGTGATGCTTAATTTTATGGGTCAACTTGACTGAGCTAAAGGATGCCCAGATAGTTGGCAAAACATTATATTTCTGGGTGTGCCTATGAAGATGTTTCTGGAAGAGACTAGCATTTGAATTGGTAGACTAAGTAAAAGATCACCTTCACGAATATAGGTGGGCATCATCCAATCCCTTGAAGGCCTGAATAGAATAAAAAGGCAGAGGAAGAACAAATCTGCTCTCTGCTTGAGCTGACACACCTATGTTCTCCTGCTCTCTGACATCAGTGGTTCTCGGGCTTTCAGATTCCACCCAGGATTTATTACCCCCCCCCCCGCCCCCTGTTGGCCCGGCCCCCAATTCTTAGGCCTTTGACTCAAACTGAATTACACCACTGGCTTTCTTGGCTCTCCAGCTCACAGATGGCGGATTTGGGGGCTTCTTGGCCTCCATAACCACATGAACAAATTCCTATAATAAATCCTATATAATAAATTTCTATAATAAATATGTTTATTTCTATTAAAATTATATATATATATATACATATACATATACATATACATATACATATACATATACATATACATATACATATACATATATATATATATTCTGTTTCTCTGGAGAACTCTAATACTCTTATTCTCTACCAAGTTTTAACATACTTCCTTTAATAATTTTCCTAATGATGCTTTCTTGGTCCATGCAGTGGGCTTTGTGTCCACAGCCCCAGGTATTAATAAAAAGTGTTTGCAGGCCATTGCTCTCTCAGCATATATTTCCCTCAATGACTGCAGGAAAAGGAAGCTGATTAAGAATAAGACTGTGGTATTCTTACATCCCTCCCCAAAAGCATCTTAATCTTACCATAATTTGCAATAAAACAATACAAATGACAGTTATTTGGGTCAACTGTTTATCATTTTGCTTAATTACTATACAGTAAAAAAAAAAAAAAAAAAGTTAGCCAAAACACATGTCAGATTAGCTTGTGTGAGCTTTATTTGATTACAACAGTAACCTCCATTCTGTACACTAACCTTCACGGCTGGTTACACATGTAAAACGGTTGTCTGCTCACCACTTAAAAACATCAGAGGGAACACTGGGCGTTAGAGGCATGGTAAATTATCCAACGCCTTGATTTCCTGCCATACGAATGGTTTAAGCTATCATTTGCCATTTCAGAGAGTCTGTCTATATTCCTGCTGTCTTTGCTTCCAACATCCTAACCCAGAGAGAGAGTGGGAAAAGAAGAGGGAAAATAGGATTTATATAAACATGATAAATCTGCTATATTACCTACTTTACACACTGGACACATTAAAAAAGAAAAAAACCCACCACCCTCAATTCAGAGCAATTGCTGCAAATCTTACGTCCCTGATTATATGGCAGTATTCCTGGTGGGAGAGCCAGAAGCAGTGAAGGATGGATTTTCGCATGTCCCGTGTGTTTATTTCTGGTGCAGCACATCATCAAACAACACTTCGCAGGCTCTAAGCTGGCAAACTGGAGGGCTTTGAAGAGAAATAATGAGCTGAGAGGTTCATGACGTGCTATTAAAAAGTTTGTGATTGGATTTGGAAAATCAGATGGGTCTCCAAGGAAAGAGACCATTTCTGAGCTGTTGCACTTCGAATATTTTTGAGCCCCAGAGCAGATATTTATGGGAAGGGAGAGTTGTTTTTGTCTCAAATCCAGGTTTTGACTCTGATGTACAGCGGGGAAGCCACTTTGCGCTGCAGACCTGAAGTCCTGGAATAGCCATGATGTCACCTTTTTCTACTGATCTGCTACCACTGCACAGAGGCGCGTTATTAGCTCTGAGGTTTTAGCCTAATTCTCCCACATGTGGGTTGCAATTCCAGCCAAAACAAAGTCGGCAGGGGATTTTACAGCCACTGAATCATTCAAGGTGCTGCAGGCTCAGTGAGATGGGAGAGATTAGATCAGGACACATGATTACGGAGAGGGGGAAAAAAGACAAAGAGAAAGAAAGGGTATCAGGACAGTGGGATGTGGAGTTGCCTGACCTGTGAGTTCCAAATCAAGCCTTCGGTCTTCCAATCAGTGATTTGATGCTCTGGGTGCTCACCTTGGAGATGTGCTGTGCTTTTCTGGCATCCGAGCGAGAAGAAAGCGCTCTCTTCTGGGTGGTAAACCATGGAATCCCTGTCACTAAATTAGAAAGGGGGCATTTTAGAATATGAGATCATAAAAGAGGATAGTATTTGAAAAAGAAAAAAAATTACACACAGTCACATAACTAAGGAAACACAGGATGCATTTGTGGTTAAGCCATTTTTCCAATTACAGATGACACTTTAACCCTTTGGATCTGAGAGTCACCCGGCACACACACAGCACTGTTATAAAGTGTAAAGCAGGAAAGGATGGCTCTGCGGCTGCCACCCACAAGCCAGGCTGGACCGTAGGTCGAGGGAGGAAGGCCTAGAAACACTGGGTAGCTGAGCATGATCCCCAAACCCTTCACTTGAGACCACGGTGACTCATTCTCTTCTCCCCGTGGGCCACATAATAACACAACGCATAGCTCTCAGAAGCTCTTTTGAACTGAACGAACAATGGGGCAGAGCAATCACACCATGAAAGATGATTTGTGGTCATTAGGGGGGAAAGGAAGGGTAGGGCAAAATGTTATGCTACTCAAAGCAATAAATGTTGCTTCTTCTTCACACAAGTCACAAGGATGATGCTACATTTTCAAGCCTGCTCCAGCCAAACTCTGAAATGCGCAAATATTTTTTTTCCTTATGGGCAAAGATGTTCTCTTTTTTCCCCCCTTTTTGTCTTCTCACTGTGGGAAAATGATCTTATTTTCAGTCACCCTTGACATCTGACCACTCAACTGGTCACGAGGACACTGTGGTAAACCGCAGCTCAACTTGAAATTATCTCTTTTAGGCGCGGTTCCTGCGCTTTGGATGGCACACACATCCCTGACGGCGCTCCTCCTCGGCAGTTCCATTCTCGCTTTCCTCCTTCTACTCAAAGTGAAAGGTCTTGCTCTAAAGCCTTTCAATGGGGTTCATCCTCAAAATAAGGTGAATGCAAAAACTGACATCAGTTTTCCCAGCGAGAGCCCACAAAGGGGCCCATTTATACGTTGTGTCTTTCTTTTTAAAGGGTCGGGGAGCATGAAAACCTTAAACATCCTGGAAAAGAAACAAGCAAAAAAAAAAAAAAAAGCCAACTCTCCTGGTTAATATCAGAATGATCCAGCAGGGTTTATACATATTCCTTCTGTTTGAATCATCTTGTTTTTTGTAGCTGTTTTACACCTCCAGGATCCTGCCATCTGCCCACTTTAAAGAAACGCTGCAAAGCATTCCAAAAACAATGGCTGGAAGGAAATACATTTGCATAAACCCAGGCGAGACTTTTCTGCACATTCTGGTTACCGCTTCACTCCCTGGAAGGAATAGTGTGCGGTGGCCCCGAGGTGCATGCTGTTGGGGGGTTCGATCCCCCACCCCTGCCCCCCGTTGTGCCATCAGGCTAACAAGAGAGAACTTGGTGTACAGATCTGGCTGCCCTCTTGGCTCAGGAAGGAGGAGTGGGAGGGGTGGGCGGCTCCCTGGGCAGTTATGTCCTACTCAGATCTGGTGTGTGTCACTGCAATGTAGGTCAGCATTTGCTGGACAACTTGAGGCAAGCTGGAAGCCTGTGGACCCCGGCCCCTGGCCCAGTTTCCCCTCATTCTCTTCCTGCCCAAAACAAGTTAACAGGCCCAAAGAACATGAAGAGGCCATTAGGACGGACAGAAAGAAAGCAGTCTTTCCATTTTGCTCACAAAAGCTGGGGGAGATCTCAAGCTTAGCAAAGGCTTTATCAGCGCTGGGGTTGGGCCAAGGAGCAGGCTGAAATTCAGCTGGCCAGGCCAAACGCAGCTGCTGGCTATTCTCGCTTCCCACAGGGACTTTTCCTCAACCAGCCACCCCCCGCCGTCCCCCCCCCCACCCCCCCAATTCAGACAGAGCAGTGGATGGGTAATGTGCACGTAGCTGCCTAGGGTGATTGGAGAAACAAAATGACTTTCAATTACCGAGCAGCTGAGGTGGAGACAGAGAACGCAGAAAAGGTTTTCTTTCCAACAGCAAAATGAGGTGTCGGTGAAAGAGCCACTGGCCTTGCGGAGAGATTATTACTTTAAAGGGGTATTGGCAAATGCTTTCGGCTGAACATTTAGGCTTGGTTACTTGCCTTTCCCCCACAGTTCATAGAGGGAGAAAGTTATTACGTGAATTGGGTTTTTCTTGTGAATTAAAACATTGATGTCCTGATGTGGGGGAACAAGCATTGCCAAGTTAGGGCTGGGCGGGCAGGAAGGAGGAATAGGACTCGTGCTTTGCCTTGGGAGCAATGCAAAAAAAATGTTCACAACACAGCATCATCCCACGGATTGTCCAAAGTCACCAGACTGTGCATGCTCAAAATGCAAAAAGACTCCCAAACCCCAGTGTCTGGTTAATTGTCCTTTGATTAAAACAATGAAAATAGAATGGGTTAGGAAAGGGTCTTGCTGCAGGCTAAAAAGTTCAGAAAGCAAACAAAGCCTCCAGGAGAGCAGGATTTTCTTTAATTGGGCTGAGGACCCATGCCCCAAGATAATGCTGTCAATGTGAAATTTCCATTTGCAGGGTAGGTACATTGGTGATTTCCCATCATGCAAGTTAAATTAAAATTTACTGAGTATCCCTGTGTTCCTAGAACTGTGCATGGTATTTGCCCATAAATTATATGGTTTAACCCTCGTGAGAACCTGGTAGGTCATATGTCATTATTACTTTTTCCCAATAAAACTTCACTTGATTAAAATCCTATTTAATGGGTAAGTGGTTTCCTAACTCCCATGTTTACTAGTAAGAACCACCCAACTGCCTCTTTTCTTTCTTTCTTTCTTTCCTTTCTTTTTTCTTTCTTTCTTTCTTTCTTTCTATATATACAAGAGGCCCAGTGCACAAAATTCATGCACTCATAGGGGTCCCTCAGCCCAGCCTGCACCCTCTGGCAGTCCGGAAGCCCTCGGGGGATGTCCAACTGACAGCTCCACACAGTGAGCGGGCCTAAACCAGCAGTTGGACATCCTTAGTGCTGCCACGGAGGAGAGAGAGGCTCCCACTACCGCCGCTGCACTTGCCAGCTGTGAGCCCAGCTTCTGGCTGAGCGGCACTCCGCCTATGGGAGCGCACTGACCACCAGGAGGCAGCTCCTGCATTGAGCATCTGCCTCCTGGTGGTCAGTGTGCATCATAGTGACCGGTCTTTCCACGGTTCAATCAATTTGCATATTAGCCTTTTATTATATAGGACTAGAGGCCCAGTGCACAAAATTCATGCACTGACAGGGTCCCTAGTGGCTGCCGGCTGCCGGCCGGATACTCGCTCCCTTCCCCTGGTCACCTGCCGCCGCTGCTGCCACTGCTGGCCAGAGTGTCCCTCCCTTCCCCCAGCCGCATGCTGCCACCACTGCCACCAGCCAGGGCCTCCCTCCCTTCCCATGGCTAGCCCCGCCCCCTGGTCAAACTCCCAGACAACCTCTCAGTCAAGAGGACAATTTGCATACTATGCTTTTATTATATAGCATTATTTTTCAGTTACAGTTTACATTCAATATTATTTTGTATTAGTTTCAGTAGTAAGAAAACCATGTGTTTTACAGAGTAGTCCCCAACTGCCTTTTTAAAATAACATCTTATTTTGTGTATTTATATCTTGGTTGACTGTTATAAAGTGTAAATTTCTGGATGAGAAAAATTATGAGCTAAAATGGAGGTTTCTTTGAATTACTTACTTGCAATGTGTTGCCTAAATATGAAGGTAGTGAGTGGGGTTGGTCATGTAATTGTATCATGCCTTTTAATTCAGTAGGGCATACACTTATAAATAAACTCTCTGTGAGGAAGACATTCTATAACCTGGTTAAAATCTGGTCTGGTATTTGAAATGCATTGCAATGTCCAGACATAAAATAGCTTGGACCTTATAACAGGAAAATACTGGCTTAAAGAGTTGGACCATTAAATATGTTGGCAAATAAATGGTTCAAGGCCAAGTGCATCTTGATAAAGCAGGAAGACTGAAGTTAATATAGATTGTGTCTCAGTTAGAGGGGTTGGATGCCAACCTCTCATAAAATAGAGGAAAAAGACTTGGTGCAATTTTTCCTCTCTTTTTCACCTTTCTTGTTTGACAAAGAAAAGACATGGGATAGGAGAAAAAAGTTAAAATTGCTAGTAATAAAGAAAAATGGATGGCACCTGCCCTCAAGGGCCTCCTGGTCCAGAAATGGTGGCAGACACAGAAGCAAAACAGGATGTTAGATGGAAAAATAGGAATGTGTACAAAGCACACAAACATTGCAGAGGAGGAAGTAGTTACCTAGAGAGAGAAAGAAAGGATTGGGGAAAGCTGGAAAGGAGGAAAACCTGAGCTGAAGTTTAAAGACTTTGACCAAGTGGGTAACGGAAGGAAAAAGAAAAGTCTGTACAAAGGCACAGAGCATGACATGAGCTGACATGAGGAGCCTAGAAGGAATCTGATCTTGCTGGAAAGGAGAGCTCAGTGTGGAGAGATGAACTGGTGGAGAAGTAGGAGGTCGAGCTTGGAGGTGGCATGGGAAGCCACACCACTTCCACGGGTTTTGAGAAGTAGGGTTGAGTTTTCTGAAAGTTACTCTTGTGGTGGTGTCAAGAATGAGTGGTTAGTCATCTGATCGACAAAATGAAAAGCTGGTTGTTTCAAAAAAGTAATTAAATAGACAAACTCTTGGCATGATTGATTTTTAAAGAGGCAGAAATAAACAGGACTAGATATGAAAAGGGACATTGAAACAGAAACAGTAAATATTTGAAAATCATAAGAGAATCACATGAACAACTTTAGGCCAATATATTTGAAACTTAGATACACTGGACAATTTTTAGAAAGCATAAATTATTGAAATTAACTGGAGAAGAAATTGACACTGAATAACCAGTAAGGGAAGGGAAATTAACTCAATAGTTGTAAATATAATATAAATATTAATAGCTCCAGAACACTTTGTGGGCATTTTTCCCCCAAAAAAATTCAAGTAAGAAATACTAACCCCTAATAAATAATGATTCTATAGAATAGAAAATCAGGGGAAATTCCCCAGCATATTTTATACAGCCATGATAACCCTGCTGATTCAAAGCCAGAGAAGGAGAGAACAAGACTCACCCTTATGTAATATTGTCAGAGATGCAAAAATACTAAATAAATATTAGCAAGAAATCCAAAGTGAGTGTGTATATAAATGTCATATAAAATATATCTTATATGGCATATAAGAGTTGTTTAACATTAGAAAATTAATCGTGTAATTTATCACATTGTCATATTACAACAGATAATGGAAAACATTCCGTAAAATTCTGCTCATAATTTTAAAAAAATCTTTGTCAACTACTTTGACTCAGTTCCATGACTTAGTAGTTATCAAATTTAATTCAGGTAAAAAACAATGTGCCCTGGCCAGTGTGGCTCAGTTGGTTGGAGCATTGTCCAGTGCACCGAAAGTTTCGATTCCTGGTCAGGGCACATACCCAGGTTTCAAGTTCCATCCTGGTCCAGGATGCGGCAACTGATCTCTCTCTCTCTCTCTCTCTCTCTCTCTCTCTCTCTCTCTCTCTCTCTCTCTCCCCCTTCTTCTCTCTCTTTAAAACAATGAAAGCATGTCCTCCAGTGAGGCTTTAAAAAGACACACACAATCTAAGCTTTGTATGAAAAAGGAAAAGAATGAAATAAAAGAGAAAAGAGAGTGGGGGCAAAGAAAACAATTTGGAGGTCATTGTGGCAATCCAGGTTGGGGATCCAGACATCTAAGACGGGAGAAAAGCCCCAATGGTAGAGACTGCAGAGAGGGTGGGTGTCAGCAATGATTATGAGGAAAGACTGACAGAAGCTGGTGATTGACTGAATGTGCGAGGGAGAAGGGTTGCAATGAAAAGCCAGGAGTCTATTATTGACTCCAAGCTTTCTGGGCTAGCTGGCTCTGTGGATGGTAATTCAATTAATCAAAGTAGAAAATGTGTTTTTGAAGGTTTATCAGAATTAGCAAGGCTCTCTTGCGTGAGGGAGGAATAACTATTTAAGAGAGCTGAGTAACAGCCTGAGAAAAAGCTTTTGCTGCCCCTGGATTTCAGTTCATACCAGGAAACGAGAGAGAGAGAGAGAGAGAGAGAGAGAGAGAGAGAGAGAGAGAGAGGTACTATTGGATTTTGCAGCCTAAGCTGGGCCTGTCAGAGTTGTCACTTGAATAAATGTTTACTAAACTAGCCCAAACCTACCAGCAGCTTACACAGTGTATATGTCAGTAGTGGGCTGAGGCTTTGGACACCCACAATCAGAGTAGCTAAGAAAAAAACAAAAGTTATCTTGGAAGCATATAGTAAATCTAGAGTTAAAAGTGCCTAATGATGGTAATAAGAATGATAAAAACATATATTTTTTAATATTGAAAACAGCAAAGAGGGAAAGATGTTTCCATTTTCTTAAATCTTGCTCTATCATATATTTTGTTATGCTCTTATAAATAGTTGTTGCATTTTGGATTAACACTTAAGCTCTGTTTACAACAGGTGTAATTTTTATAGAAAATAACAAAGTATAAGATTTTGGTCCTCAACGACCACATGCTGGCGACTACCAGAATTGCCTTTTTCGTTCCCCTTTATTTCTCTGATTTTCCCTCTCAATTTGATAATATCTATGTATGTTTGTTTCACCCATTGTACTACGAGTTGAGTATGTATCAAAATCTGTAGAAACAAGCCCAACCAAGTCACCATTTTACTATATATTTGCAAAGTGTCAAGACAGTTAATGGCTAAATATTTCTATGCGGCTACCAGCCTAGGAAAAGAGTGGACATGGAAGGCCATTTCCAAAAGCAGTAATATCCTGCCGAAGGCAGCTGCCAAAAGGTTCTGTTAATAGCTAGGCCAGTCTTCCCAAGATGGCTGAGAACCATGACGACTTCATTTGGCGTTGAGGAAATTCATTCAGGTGTGAGTTGGGGAGAGAGTGCCGGAAAAGAATGAGTGGTCCGTCTAGAGTTGGTGTAATTTTGTCATAACTGACTGGTGCTTAAACTTTAACCAAACCCAGATCAGAGGAAGAATGAACGAGAACCCTTTGCCAGGAGCAATCTTCTTCTGATCTGATCCAAGTGGCAAGATCCACAGCAGGACAAAGGAACCTTTGAAAGGGACTTGAAAAAGAGTTCAGTTACTCTGCGGTTAACCCATCAAAGACATCTTCCTGTAACCCAGAGGACGGCAGGCCTCGACATGTGCTGGCCATTTGGCAAACAGATTCATATGGAGTAGATCAAACATTTCAGGAGAGCCCCTTGCCTTGAAAATACGGAGTCTTATGAAAATCATTAAGCAATTCATTGATATTTATTTGCCTACACTGTGCTTCAGCAAAGCAAGCAGGAAGACGCGGATGAGAACCATTGACCCAGTTTCAGAGGCCCCAGATCGGGAAAGAAGGATTCCCTTACATGCCTGATTTTTAAGAGCCTTTTAAGAAGACATCCTACCACACAGCTGGCATAGGAAGGCTGTCTTGGCTGCCGTTAGCTGTGTATTAGGTTAACAGCTACCTCAAGCTTCTTAGAAACCTAGAAATCCCCAGGCAGCTAGAGGAATTCCGCAGGGCTAAGCAAACCCTTGCAGTCTCAGAGCTTCAAGCAGAAAAATATTTCCAAACATCTTCCTTTCTCACTCGGTGGCACTTTGTGTAACCCACTCCCGGCCTCATAAAACATGGGTGGCTCCACAGCGAGCCCAATAATCTGTTGTTCCCAATGAGCCAAAACTCTTTCATGGCCCAGGTCCAGTGGACCTGGACATGAACAAGGAACAAGTTTGTGTGTTCACTTTGGGAATTGCCAGGTACATGAGTTCCTTCTGAACCAAAGTAATCCTACTGTCTGATGCAGGGGACTTACTTGGCTTGCTTTAAAGTTTAAGAAAGTAGTCCCTGAAAGATTCATCAGCCTCCTAACCTCAACTTTAAAAAAAAAAAAAAACACAACATTTTTTATTGATTTTTAGAGAGAGAATCGGGGAGAGAGAGAGAGAAGAGAGAGAGAGAGAGAGAGACATAGATGTGAGATTGGCTGCCTCCTGCACACCCCCTACTGGGAATGCGCCTTGACTGGGAATTGAACGGGCAACCTCGACTACCTTTTGGTCAGGGGACCACACCCAACCAATGGAGCCACTCTGGCCAGAGTTCAACTTCTCTTTTACTCAGAGGCAAAGTTCTCATCAGAGAAGAAGGGCTCATCAGAATGCCATGACTCTTACACTTTGGACTTTCAAATCTAGCCCTGGGGGGTGCCAAATGCATAGTCTGAGGCTCTTGGATGTTGGGTTCAACTTTTCCCAGAACATTACAGAGGTTGAAAAATCTATCCTCAAATATTTAACACATGTGTTCTGAAATTCATTAAGTTCCAAAATTAAAAACACAAATTTAAAAGATCTAGCTCTGGTTCTTCTACAAAGCACATATTCAAGGAATGTTTGTTGACTGATGAATTTGTTAGCTGATAAATATGAGAAATGCAGTTTGCTTTGTACCACATAGCAGCTGAAACTGCTAGGAAGACATTTGTCCCTAGTGTCATTATACACGTTTTAGAAAATGAATTCTGTAACCCTACCTGTGTTTGAAAAACCACTTTTCTCACAAAGCCTTCCTTATATGTTCCCCTTTGGCATTTTTCAGGGGAACAGCTGTCACTTGGCTTTGAATTTTTAATTAAATTTTTGTCATCTCCTCAACCTCATGGTTCCCAAAGGGAAAAATTCTATCTAATATTTGTTTACTTAAATTTGGGAGAGTAACTCCCTCAGGATTCAACATGGATTCTTACACAAAGCACATACTCAATAACTGTTTGTTGACTGATCAATTTGTTTGTTGATAGATATTAGAAATACAGTCTGATTTATGCCATATGGCAGCTAAATTTGCAATACACAAAAAGCATCATTCTCTGCTACTTTTTCATAGCCCACACTTGGAAGAAATGTTGTCTTAAAAGATCCTTTCTGAAGTCTCAAGATAACTTTGGACACCAGTATTTAAGGGGAAATAATGTGTTTTATGCCGTAAAAGCAGATAGCAACTACATAAACATTATCACCACAAATAATGCAACACTACAGTGACATTTTCTGTTGATTGACTGAGATGTTGGTTAATTTCTAATAGGCCCATGACAGCCATTTCTGTAGTAGATAGAGGAGTCTTAGTTATGATAGATCCTTTGTAGATAAACTAGTTGGGCTTTTAAAAGAGTACAAGATACATTTTTTATGCTTTTTGTATTAAGGAAAGGAGGGAGGGAGAGGGAAAGGGGGAGACACAGAGAGAGCAGGAAAGAAAGAAAGAAGGAAGGAAGGAAGGAAGGAAGGAAGGAAGGAAGGAAGAGGAAGGAAGAAAGAAAGAAAGAAAGAGAAAGAAAGAAAGAAAGAAAGAAAGAAAGAAAGAAAGAAAGAAAGAGAGAGAGAGAGAAAAGAAAAAAAGGAAAAAGCTCTTTGTTAAAGTATCCACATACATGACTTAACCACTTGTAAACTACTGACATACTTGGAAATGGGAAAAAAGCTTTCTGACCTTAGAAATTTAATTTGAGGACATTTCCCTCATAAAACATTATCAGTGACCACTCTGCCCCACTCCATCTTGCTTTCAGGATGAGCCTGAGGAAAGCTCATTCTGGGAGTGGACCTAAACTTCAGAACTCCTAAGTGGTACCCTACTTATCAGCGCCTCAGCTGTAGAGGCCCTTCCGAAAGAAAGAAGCCTGGGAGATGGGGGTTTATAGAAGCTCGAACTTCTCATACTTGGGACAAAAGCCTCCCTCCCAGCATGTATTGACGCCTGTGGTTGACGCTGCAGACATCCTCTCAGTTATCACTCCATCGAGGCTGGGCTGTCTGTTTTATTTGCAGAGTGCTGGCACATGGGAGGTGCTTACTACTTATTAGTGGGATGATGAATTTTCCTCTCAGCCTATGAAAGAGCAGCATGGTGTATTTGCTGGAAGGGGAAATGGAAACGGGAAGTAAGTTGCCTGAGCTCTTGGTGGAGCCCTCACTTGCACCACTATCTCTCTGAGCAGCATCTGTGCTGAGCCCACCTGACAGAAGGCAACCATTTACCTAGGTACCTCCTCCTCTTAGTGCCCAGAGAGCTACTTTCATGGACATCACTTCCTTTTGCCGGCAGGTTAGAAAAAACCTCTTCTAATCCCTTGACGACTGGCCAAAAAGAAAGCTGAACTATATAATAGTGTTTTCCTGTGATCCTTTTTGTTTAAAAAAATCAGGAAATGGTTACTCAGGACCTCATAAAGTCAGCTCGGAGCTCTGCCTCTTCCTCTTTTATTAAGACTTCCTTGACTTGGAAAGAAGTTTCTATGCCAAGGACTATGCCAACAGTATGTGCAAGATGCCAAGCCCACCACCTCTTCCTTAAGGGAGCCAGGGCCTTTTCTTCTCCAGAACTTTATGGCACAGCTAAGCAAAAGCCAGCCATGTTCAAACAATCTTATACCACAGTTTGCACAAGATACTTTAGAAACCTTGCCATATCTAGCTAAACATTTAACATAATACAAGTGCTCAGTAGCAAGAATCACATAAATATACTACTGAAAGATCAACATTGGTTATATATTAGTCCATATTAATCATTTTTACTGGATCTACATATTGATAACAAGTGTATATCAATTTTAAAAATGAGCAGGGGGAAAAAAAGTAGACTAATTGCTTTATGACCCCAGCGGAAGAATGCTTAAATCTGGTGGCTGGGTGGATAAGGAGGACTTGCATAAATGGACTCTCCTATATTGTTAATCTTGCAATTGAGATGATAATATGATCTAGGAAGCTGCCATTCATTGGAATTGAATAAGATGTTATATGTAAACCACACAACACAGGATCTGACATGTGTGTGTTGCTTTAGCTGTCCATGGCAGTCATTGATAAAACCAAGGCTACTCCAAGGTAAGGAGGCATTATTATAAAACTGGCCATTGATTGTCTGCTTTGAATATTACCCCTGGTGTGACCATCAGTGGAATTCATTTTGGATCTGTTAGGAATGGATTTATTTCTACGTCAAACACAATAAAACACCAGTGGTCAAATAGGTCCTGAATGAAACTTCACCCATCCTACAAGTTTCATCTTGAATGCCACCTCCTCTATTACATCTTTTCTGATCTCTCCTCCAAGCCAGTGTTCTCACTCTCTCGTGAACACCCCCAAAACTTGGCTTTCACCCCTCAGAGGAGACTTTCCCTGCCCTGCATATTATGTTGCTGTCTTTTTGCCTTGTCTCTTATTAGATTTGAAGTCCCTTCAGAGCAGGGATCAGTCTTATCTTCACATATCCTATAAGCAGAGCAGAGGGCGTCGGACTTAGAAGCTCAATAAAAATGTGTTGAGTCGGAGTGAATTGTGACCCACCCTGGCTACTAGGCCCTGGGCCAGCTTTAGAGTGCAGAACACAATAGGGTCTTGTATTCCCAGCTGTGCACACCCACAAACATATACTAAACACCTGGAAACATGGGGACACTTAGTTGCTTGGCAAATACTCTCCCTCCCAGGGTGTCTTCCCTTTTGAGGAGACAGCTGGCCTGCTGCTGATTCGATGGGGCCCTCCCCAGCATGGCCCATTACTGAAGTACATGGCCAAGTTCACTGTGCCAGGGAGCAAGGAAAGAGCAGGGTCCAAGTAGGAGAGTGTCAATGCCAAGAATGTGCTCTCAGACTCAGAGGGAAGCAGGGCACCCTGCAAGGGAGAAACGATGTTGAATTTGCCCTGAAGCCTCCTCCCCCTCCTGCCCTGTTTTCCTCCTCCCTCCTCCCTCTTCCCTCCCCCGCACCCTGTCCTCTTCTGCCACTTGGTCCTGAGGAGCTTGGAATTCAACCCAAATCCCCAAGGAGAGGCCTCTACTCCAGAAAGGTCAGGGCCCTGCCCCACTTTGTCCGTGGGATGCTCTCACTGGCAGTGGCTCTCGCTGCTCTGTGTTAAATACAAATTGCAGTGATCAGTTTCCAGGAACTTTAGTGGAAAGTGAATTCCCCCCAAACCCTCAAGATCCAGAAGGGATTACAATTATCATTGTTATTGGTATTTACAAAGCCCACATCGTTTTTAAAACAAGGTTTTCTTAAAGGAACAAGACAGAGTAGGCATAAGCATGCAGCTTCCAGAATGCACCCTCTGATTCTGCTTCCTTGACGAGAATGGCATGACCGGCTGGAGTCCGTTTGGGCAGCAAGGCAGAAGGGGGCGTCCGGTTGGGCAGCAAGCAGAAGGGGGAGTCTGGTTGGGCAGCATGGCAGAAGGGGGAGTCCGGCTGGGCAGCAAGGAGAAGGTGGAGTTCGGTTGGGCAGCAAGGCAGAAGGGGGCGTCCGGTTGGGCAGCAAGAGAGAAGGGGGAGTCCGGTTGGGCAGCAAGAGAGAAGGGGGAGTCCGGTTGGGCAGCAAGAGAGAAGGGGGAGTCCGGTTGGGCAGCAAGAGAGAAGGGGGCGTCCGGTTGGGCAGCAAAGCAGAAGGGGCGTCCGGTTGGGCAGCAAGGCAGAAGGGGTCGGGCTGCTCCCCAAAGCCCAGACAGAGTTGCCAGAGTCTGTGAAATAAAGATACGGGACGCCCGGTTCCATTTGAATGTCAGATAAACAACGAATCATGTTTTAGTATAAGTATGTCCCAAACATTGCATGGGACACACTTATACTGAAATAATAGTCGCGCTGTTTATCTGAAATTCAAATGGAACTGGCTCTCCTGTATTTTATCAGACAGCCCTCCGCCCAGGGAGAGTCAGGACAGCAAAGAGGTTTTCACCAACAAAGCTTCTTTCAAAGCCCTGGCTGAATGGCTTTGGACGGCATTTCAGTGCAGGCCCTGCGTTTTCCCGGGAGTGTGAGCTCAATGTCATAGAAAAACAATTGGGAGAATGAACAGTCAGTGAGCATTCCGCCCCTTCCTTGCCCTCAGCAGCCTGTGGCAAACTGCTCCCCCTCAACCAGCTGTGGAGGGGAAAAGCTTCTCTTTTAAGATGGCTTTTCCCTCCCCTTTCACAGATTGGATTGTTTCTTGGATTTGCTGGAGAGCTGCTTTTGCTAATTGCTTGCAGGCTGCAGCCCTACGGAGCCTGTCAGCTGTGGAGGTGGCGGGGAGGGGCCGAAGGGTTAAAGAGCAAGGGGCATGCGGCCAGGCAGGCCTCAGCTGGAAATCTGGCTCTGCCACTGCCTGCCAGTGACGCACCGGGCACGCTGCTTACCCTCTCTGGACCCCAGTGAGGGGGACATGAAACTGGAACATCTACAGTGCTGGTCACAGTGCCTGACACATAGTAGGTGCTCCTTTAATATTAGCCATTGTTATTACTATTGTATCTCTTCGGCATGTCATACATGACGGTGACACCTGGAATAGAGTCTACTCAAGCCTGGGACTTAGAAATGCTGGAACACGGATTCTAGAAGGCCATGAAGCCCTCTGCACACCAGGAAGGGATAACTGGATTGAAAGATGACCCCACCGCTCTACCTAAGGGCCCTGCCCCATTCAGTCTTGCAGCAGCCGGCACACTGGCCACCTCCGAGGTCAATGATCAGGTCATCATAACCAAGTGGACATGAATTAGATCACCACAAAAATGCATTGGGAGTGAGAAGCCTACTTTAAGAAGTAGGAATGACAAGGAGAGAAGACACTGGAAGAGGAAGGAGGGAGAGTGAACAGGAAGGAAATGAAGGAAGAGGGTGGGAAGCAGAGAATTTGATTGTTAAAAGCCCCCTCTCTGTGCACATAGGTATGGTGGTCATCTGTTTGAGGCGGCTATCTAGTGGCTATTCTTCTCTTAGACCTTCTCTTGTGGTTCAGGTTCAGTCCAGGCACATGGAGATGGGCACATGACTCAGGTCAAGCTAACCAAATCCACCGACAGCTGGCCCTGAGCCCTGGGCTGAGTGATTAAAAGCAGTGTCAACTTTTCCCTCCTAGTCTTTGACACTGAAAGGAAGTGAAGGTCTAGAACCTCTGAAGACAACTTACAACCGAGGATACAGATGAAGATTTACATCTTGCAAATGTGAAGGCCGTGGAAGAACCAAATCAGCATAGAAGGAACCTAGCCGCTGAGAGAGGAAAGGGAAATAATCCTGTGACATCCTTCAAGCTCCTGCCTCCATCCCGGAGCTGCTTACAGGCAGGTCAAAATACAACCTATTTATTATTTAATTCTGTTTGAGACACACTTTCTGGTACTTGCAGACACAGCTAAAGCCGGACTCCTGGATCCCAGTCCATTCCTGTCTGCCCAGGACTTGATTTTGGAATCTGCCCATTTGTAGCTACTAGGATTCATCTCAACCTACTTATTTGCCAGTGGTCAAGCCCTCCATCCACTGCCACTATCACTTGCTGTGATGGGTGCCACCAGAAATACAAAAAGAAGATTTATACACCCACCCTCTAGTATATGATCCCATAGAGATAAGAGAGGAAGGTAAAAACAAGTACATAAATGATTATAAAATTAATAGTAAATTTCAATAAATACTAAGTACCTTCTCATCATAACAAGGCCTATATCAACATATGAGAAGTGACTTAGAGTTATAAGGAAAATACTATATGATACAAAGCAGGGAGAGATTGCAGTCAGTGAGGGTGGGGTGAAAGTGGGGCAGCAAATGGAGGAAAGGGAGCTAGGATCAGAAAAGACTTCAGGAAGGAGATGATCGTTAAGAAATAAAAATAAAAAATTTCTTGGAACACATAGGAATTAAACTGCCAGGATGTGAATCCTAGTTCTACCACCTACTGGTTATATGATCTTGGGCAACGTACTTAGCCTAGATTTGTTCATCTTTAAAATAGAAATAATAAGCCCGGCTGGCATGGCTCAGTGGTTGAATGTCAGCTTAGGAACCAGGAGGTTGCGGTTCAATTCCCAGTCAGGGCACATGCCAGTCAGGGCACATGCCAGGGTTGTGGGCTCAATCCCCAGTATGGGGCATGCAAGGAGGCAGCCGATCAATGATTCTCTCTCATCATTGATGTTTCTATCTCTCCCTCTCCTTCCTTTCTGAAATAAATAACCATATTTTTTAAATAGGGATAATAATATTTGTATGGATCTCACAGGCTTCTCATGAGAAATCAATGGAATAATCTCAATAAGTATTAGAACAGTGCTGGCATATAATAGCAGATTAATAAATGCTAGCTATTATTATTTGGGATGTCTCAAAGAATGGGTAGGATTTTCATAACTGGAAAAAGAAATATATTACTGAAAATAATAAATAATTAAAGTTGTAATGAAGCTGACCTTAAATGTGTGAATGATGAATTTGGACTTGGTTTTATAGGCAAGGAGCTATGAAGTGGGTCTGTGATATTATTACTGGTAGAGATATGCTGTGAAAAGTTGCTCTCACAAACGTGTAAAATGGACTGGAGCATGGAAAGGGCATGATCAAGAGTGGGGTATGCAGGGAGTTGTTAGCCCAAGGGAGAGCACGGAGAGAGAGCAGAGAAGAGTCTGGGCTGCCTGGACTCCCTACACGGAGCAGGAGGGAGAGGAAAAGAAAGTAGGGAAGGAGGCTGAGAAAAGGTGCATGGACAAACTAGAAAATGCTGCAAATGCTGTCATGCAAACAAAGAAGGGTATCCAGGAAGAAGGGATTGAAGTGTAGGTCAGTTTTACAAAGAAACCAAGGAGGTAATAGCAGACAAAATATGGTTAGACAGACTAGAAGGCCATTGTAAGAAAAATATGTTTTAAAAAACCAACAGGAATTTTTGTGGACCGATGGTGATAAAGGCCAGATCTTAGAAGATATGAGTTGGATGGACAGTGAGTCAGCAAGAGGAGGTGGAGATAGAGTGTGGGAACCTCTGTACAGAAGTTTGGTTGCTGTGAAAAGCATTATTTTATTCACCAATGTCTGGTTCTGCTGCCCTTTCTGGCATGTGGAAGATGGTATTTCTCAGTGTCCTCGCACTTGGGAGGAGGCCGGTAATGGTTTTTTAGTGGAATGTGAAGTGGGTCACTTCTGGACAGAGGCCGTGAAAAGCCCCTGCCTGATTTTTTTTATCTCTCTCCCTGCTACGGTGGTCATGGAAAAGGCCTCGTTACTCAGATGACACAACCACAGGTTGAAGCCCCTTATTGCTGAGTCCCTGTCTAAGAGAATAACTACTCTCGAAGAGGCTCACCTGCTCTTCTGTGGCCATTGCCTCAAGAAGAAATAAATCCCTGTCAAGTTGCTGAGATGTAGAAGTGGTATGTTCTCATAGCCTTGTCTTATCCCTGCTAATGGATAGTGAACTGGAAAAAAAGCTAGGAAAGTAGCAAAAGAGAAGAGCAGAGTCAAAGAAAGGATGTTGGTATTTCTATTTTTTGAGATTTCATCATTTTAGGACAAGTGAGACCCAAACATGATTGTTAGGAAAGTGGAACGAGTCAGTAGAGAGGAATAATCTATGATGACAAAGCAGTGTCCCAAAGAAAGCAGGAAATACGACAATGCACAGGCCCAGAGGTGGGTCTCTACTCTTCTTCCAAGAGAGATGAAAAATCCAGACCCAAGATGAATACCTGGCAGCGGGGTTGGAGATGGGCGTTGAGGGAGCCTAACCTCGCCAGTCTATGCACTTGACTTCTGAGACAGGAACGTGGAGGTTGGAATTTGGAATCCTTGGAGTAGAGCAACTTCAAGGGATGACGTGTGTCCACGACTGAAATAACCATGCATGCAATGATCTCCTTTGTGTATCAGCTTCTGGCAGCCGTCCATGAGGGATGACTGGCAAGGCCTGCTACAGACTGCATTTCATTCTTTCGGTTTAAATTGTGTAGGCATTTTTTCAACAGAATCATTAATATGTAAAAAGTAAATTAAGTCATGCCCAGAAAGGGTTAAAGCTGGTTTTTCCAAGTTCTAGCCTAGGCCTCCACCCCCACTGTGTCCCCATGTCCTTTAATGAAATTAGCTATTCCACTGGCAGGCCAGGGCTGGTCCCCTCACAGAACAACACATGCTGTGCTCTCCCTGGGAGTGCACTCGCCATGAACTTTGAGCCACACATCTGCTGCAGAGAAGGAACTCTTATTCCCAAAGGGCTCACATTAGCTGAAGATGCTGGGTTCATCTCCACCGTAGCCTATTTGTATTAGATGGGCTGCTGGAGAATCGGAGGAATAAATCCAGTTACTTTGTCCAGATCTCATTACAATGCACCCCCAACTATTGTTCTTTTCATCAGCTTGATGTTATTGTAAGACTCTGTTTCTGCAACGTGAATATTTGGATTACAACCATTATCCATCCTTATTTACCCCCATGTTTGTATCTGGACCCCGAATATATTTTCACAATGTCGCCAAGCCAAGCTTTTTTTGGATTTAAAGTAGTTGGCAAGAAGAAACCAAGATGGCGGCATAGGTGAAACACCTAACCTGCAGTCGGGAACAACAATTTCAAAGGCACAACTAGAGGTCAGAACGGACATCGTCCAGAACCACAGGAGAGCTGGCGGACTGAAATGCCCACAGCTGGGGGGAAGGAGAGGGCCACGGGGACAATCGGGGGAGCCGTAAAAGCCTGAGGTATGGAGAAACTGGCGGAGACACGAGCACGCGCGCCTGCAGGGAGGATGGAGCCAGAGAGGAAGGGGCGGCTGACGGCCTGGCCGGCGTTCACTGGCAGGAAGGAGATAAAGGCTCCGGAGTGCGCTAAGCGCCGGCTCCGACTGCACTGAGCGCCAGTTCCGGGCGAAACCCTGGGAAGCCAGGCGCAGGCTGGGGGAATGAATCTGGGCTGTGGGGCGCAGGCACAGAGGAGCGGGGGAAGGCAGAGCTCCAGAGGCGCGCACGGGAAGGGGCGCAAAGGACGGACTGTTGCCTGCGCCACTGAACTGCCCTAGCGGGAAGGAGACAAGGGCTCCGGACCGTGCTGAACCCCAGTTCCGACTGCACTGAACCCCAGTTCCGGGCGAAACCCTGGGAAGCCAGGCGCACGCTGGGGGAATGAATTTGGGCTGTGGTGGCGGAGGCACAGAGAAGCGGCGGCTCCAGACGCGCGCACTGGAAGGTGCGCAGAGGACGGACTTTTGCCTGCGCCACTGGGTGGCCCTGCTGGGAAGGAGACAGGGACGCCAGACTGCGCTGAGACCCAGTTCCAACTACACTGAAGCCCAGTTCCAGGCGAGAGTCTGGGAGTCCAGATTCATTAGGGGAGGGACTGGACTGTTTGGCAGTGGGCGAAACTCCAGGGCGCGTTTCTCTCAGAGGTGTTTGCAGGGAATACAGAGGGACACAGACACGGGAGCCTCATAGGACGGGGCTGACAGGAAGCCAAGGTTGTAGGCTCCACCCTGTAGCTCCGCCCCAGCCAAGCTGAGCAGAAGCTTTTTCCTGCTGAGTGCCTCAGGTAGTGGCTGACCCACACTGCATTGGAGACCCAGAAACGAGGGCATCTAGTGGTTGGTGGGAGATGACACCAGATTTCAATCACTTGCATAAGGGAGGCATTCTAGAGGCAGACTCAGTGAGCGCCAAGGCATTGCTGCATCAAGACCCAGCCCACAAACATGTCTCCTGCACAGCAACTCTTCCTATATAGACAAAGAGGGTCCTCACGGCCAATTGGCCTGGAGGACAATTCCTCCCAGTGACACCAACAACAATCAAGACTTAACTGTACAAAGGAGGACCAAGATGGAGACATAGGGCGGCAGCCTGATCGTTGCCTACCACAACAATATTGAGACTACGACGGGAGAGCAGAGCAGACACCAGCCAGAAAGACCGGGGGGCTGGCTGAGCAGATGCTCTACAACTAGAATAAAAGAGAGGGGTACGCAGGATGATGCTGATGCCGGTGACCCAAAGTCCACACTTTAAGAACTATGGCTCAGGCGACACAATGGTGGCCTGGAACGTGCTCGGCGCAGTTCCCCCGGCGGTCTCCGGCTGAGGGGACGGCTCCACTCGCTGCCTACCACGGACAGACGAGCCCCTGGGAGACATGGGGAGGGAGACTCCGTGCTTGCTGACCTCCGAGTCCTTCAAGAATCTCAATGCCCCGAAGTGGCCAGGTGCGCACGCTCAGCGACTGGCCACCGTTGCAGACCCAAGGGCCGACGCAGCGACACCGGACCAGCCCACCGCCGGGCACCGGGCACACCAGAGCCTTGCCGAGCCCGCCGCCCAACGAGTTCTGCGGCAGCCACCCTGGAGCTCTGAGAAAATGACCGAAGGAATTGCTGAGAGGGAATTGACCAACAGGAATTGGGATCAAGAAGACGAAACCCCGCTGAGTCCCGAGTCCAGGCGAGCCTGCGAGCCTCTGGGCTCAGATGTGGTCACACGCCTCTGGGTCTAGGTGAAGCCTCACGCCCCTGGGTTTGGGTGAGGCCACGCGCCCCTGGGTCCAGGTGAAGCTGGATTCCGGGTTCGGGTGAGGCCAAGTGCCCCTGGGTCCGGGCGAATCTGAACCCTGGGGCCGGGTGAGGCCGTGGGCCCCTGGATCTGGGTAAGGCTGGGTCCCGAGTACGGGTGAGGCCGTGAGCCCCTGGATCCGGGTGAGACCACGCGACCAGGGGTCTGAGAGAGGTAATGCGCCCCTGGGTCCGGGTGACTTCGTGCACCTAGGTCCAGGTGAGGCCACGTGCCCCTGGGTCTGAGAGAGGCCACGCACCCCTAGGTCCGGGCGAGACCATGTGTCCCTGGATCCGGGTGGGGCCTCATGCACCTAGGCCCGGGTGGGGCCACGTGCCCCTGGGTCTGGGGGAGGCCAGGCGTCCCTGGGTCCGGGTGAGACCGTGTGTCCCTGGATCCGGGTGAGGCCTCGTGCGCCTAGGCCCGGGTGAGGCCACGTGCCCCTGGGTCTGGGGGAGGCCAGGCGTCACTGGGTCCGGGTGAGACCGTGTGTCCCTGGATCCGGGTGAGACCTCGTGCAACTAGGCATGGGTGAGGTCACGTGCCCCGGGGTCTGAGAGGCCAAGCGTCCCTGGGTCCGGGTGAGACCGTGTGTCCCTGGATCCGGGTGAGACCTCGTGCACCTAGGCATGGGTGAGGTCACGTGCCCCGGGGTCTGAGAGGCCAAGCGTCCCTGGGTCCGGGTGAGACCATGTGTCCCTGGATCCGGGTGAGGCCTCGTGCACCTAGGCCCGGGTGAGCCCAAGTGGCCCTGGGACTGGGAGAGGCCAAGCGTCCCTGGATCCGGGTGAGACCATGTGTCCCTGGATCCGGGTGAGGCCTCGTGCACCTAGGCCCAGGTGAGCCCAAGTGGCCCTGGGTCTGGGAGAGGCCAAGCGTCCCTGGCTCCGGGTGAGACTATGTGTCCCAGGATCCGGGTGAGGCCTCGTGCACCTACGCCCGGGTGAGCCCAAGTGGCCCTGGGACTGGGAGAGGCCAAGCGTCCCTGGATCCGGGTGAGACCTTGTGTCCCTGGATCCGGGTGAGGCCTCGTGCACCTAGGCCCGGGTGAGCCCAAGTGGCCCTGGGTCTGGGAGAGGCCAAGCGTCCCTGGGTCCGGGTGAGACTATGTGTCCCAGGATCCGGGTGAGGCCTCGTGCACCTAGGCCCGGGTGAGCCCAAGTGGCCCTGGGTCTGGGAGAGGCCAAGCGTCCCTGGGTCCGGGTGAGACCATGTGTCCCTGGATCCGGGTGAAGCCTCGTGCACCTAGGCCCGGGTGAGCCCAAGTGGCCCTGGGCCTGGGAGAGGCCAAGCTTCCCTGGGTCCGGGTGAGACCATGTGTCCCTGGATCCGGGTGAGGTCTCGTGCACCTAGGCCCGGGTGAGCCCAAGTGGCCCTGGGTCTGGGAGAGGCCAAGCATCCCTGGGTCCGGGTGAGACCATGCGTCCCTGGATCCGGATGAGGCCTCGTGCACCTAGGCCCAGGTGAGCCCAAGTGGCCCTGGGTCTGGGAGAGGCCAAGCTTCCCTGGGTCCGGGTGAGACTATGTGTCCCAGGATCCGGGTGAGGCCTCGTGCACCTAGGCCCGGGTGAGCCCAAGTGGCCCTGGGTCTGGGAGAGGCCAAGCGTCCCTGGGTCCGGGTGAGACCATGTGTCCCTGGATCCGGGTGAGGCCTCGTGCACCTAGGCCCGGGTGAGCCCAAGTGGCCCTGGGTCTGGGAGAGGCCAAGCGTCCCTGGGTACGGGTGAAGCCAGATCCTGGGTCCGGGTGAGGCTGTGCGCCCCTGGATCCATCCGGGTGAGGCTGGGTCCCAGGCCCGGGTGAGACCACGTGCCCCTTGGGTATGGGTGAGGCCACGTGCCCCTTAGTCCGGGTGACGCCGTGCCCCTGGGTTCGGCCGAGACCAAACCAGAGGCAGTCGGACCTCCATTACCACCATTTGTCCACCATCCAGAGCTGAGGGGTCAGTGCTGACATGTACACATAAGGAACTACTGGACTTTGAAATTGGGTCTCAAAAGAACTGTTGGTCCAGGGGGAAGCTCGCTACAGATTGATTCATTTGCCTGTCAGCATAACTATTATTGCTCGTCTCACATTCAGTTCTTATTAGTATATATCTAGTGACATATGATCTCGCTCATCTAGGGGAAATGATGAACAACATAGACTGAGGAACAAGAACAGAACCAGAAGCAAGGAGGCATCGATCGGACTATCGGGCCTCAGAGGGAGGATAGGGGAGGGTAGGGGGAGGGTGGGGGGGAGGGGGAGAGTTCAACCAAAGGACCTGTATGCATGCATATAAGCCTATCCAACGGTTAAGTTCAACAGGGGATTGGGGCATGCGTGGGGAGAGGGGTGGGATGGGAATGGGGGGATGAGGACAAATATGTGACACCTTAATCAATAAAGAAATTAAAAAAAAAAAAAATAAAGTAGTTGGCAAACATTTTGTGTAAAGACCCAGATAGTAAATATTTTAGGCTTTGTGGGACATACAATTTCTGTTGTAACTACTGTACTCAATTCTGTCATTGTAGCATCGAAGACAGCCAGAGAGAATAGCTACATGAATAAGCATGGTTGTTCCAATAAAACTTTATTTACAAAAATAAACAGTGGGTGGGATTTAGCCCGTGGGCTGTACTTTGCCAACTCTGGTTTAAAGTATGAATTAGTAAGAAGGCTTCAGGTGAACTGAGAAACAAGAACCAGTATCTTTTCATGTTCATCTCCTAGAAGGAAAAAATAACTAAAACATTTCGTTGGACATTTTATTTTTTCTGCAGATAACAGTATGGGATTTTTCTTCTTCCCATATATATAGTGCATCTTAAATTTTGAGATTCTTCTCACACACACACACACAAAGTTGCAATGTGCAGTAGAATTTGATTCAGAAAAGCGAGGATTATGTGACTAAAAATTGGGGGATGAAAGTATCACTTATCTGCAAACACAGTGTCTTCTTTAAAAACTGATTACCCAGACATTGAGTTGATTATAAGAGATGTACAGTAAAAACAAATTTGCTGACCTTCATTGCAGAGATCAAAGGTTAAATTCATACCCTCTAGGATGGTTCTGTTAAATCACTCCCAAGCAGCCTGGTGACATATTTTCGAAAAATATTTCTCTCTGACTTTATCAAGTGTTCTTTGTGTTCTGGAAACATGATTTGAAGCCCCAGCTGGAGCTGAAACCACATGAGGCTCAGATAGCTGAAATTCCTCTTCAACTACCTCCAGAGGCACATGGTTAGTTGGATATACATTCATTGCAAGGGTTCACACCTCTGAGCCTAGTTGTTCATCAAATATGGAAATTAACAATGTACACTGGAAAACAAAGGACTGTATGAATCATGCATAAATAAAGAGCTAAAATTGGCCACTTTGAAGTCCTTGACGTTGGGTTGAAGAAACACGTTTAAATTATAATGTTCATCAATGATTGGATGTTCCCAATTTCCTTGACTCTAAGCAATCCCCCAGAGCTGAACCCCAACATTTCAAAAACTAGGAAAACTTGTGTACAATTCTACTGCTCTCCTCAACTTGTTTTGGGGGAGAAGAATCTCAAAACTTAAGATGCAATATATTAGAAGGTGGAAAATGCCATACTGTTGTCTGCAGAAAAATAAAATGTCCAACATAATGTTTTTGTAATTTGTGTACAAGTTAGTCCAACCCGAAAACATTTTTTAGAAACAAAGCACATTTTCTGTCTCTTTAATTGTAAACTCATACAAAACCTTTCAATAGCAATTGTTTACAAAATTCATTTCATCACAAAGTTTTATCAGTCCATAATAGGATGAAAATAATTAAGATACTGGTGTGTTTTACATAGTATTTTAGTTAAAGAACCTTACTTTAGTCTCTCTATTTTTTTTGTTAAACAATCAACTTTAATGAATTTTACTTAATTATTATTTAATAAAATGATGTTAGCAACCCTATATTGGTCCTGGTTGTTTTAAACTACAATTGCTATGGACTTAGTTATGTCCTCTGCAACTCATATGTTTAACACCTAATCCCCAATGTGATAGTATTTAGAGATGTTATTTGAGAGGTAACTACAGTTAATTGAGGTCATGAAGTTGGGGCCCTCGTGATGGATCAGTGGCTTTATAAGAAGAGGAAGGGAGAGAGATTTCTGTCTCTCCACCATGAAGACACAACAAGAAGGTGGCCATCTGCAGGCCAGGAAGAAGTCTTTACCAGAAATCAAATCAGCTGGTACTTTGATCTTAAACTTCTAGCCTTCAGAATGGTGAGAAATAAATGTCTATTGTCTGAGCCACCCAGTCTATGGTATTTTGTTATGCCAGTCCAAGAGGGCTAATAGAACACTTCTACTATTTAATGAGTATGGAACTGAGAAGATAAAAGAGTGTTATTGAACCTTTAATTATTAACATTTGCTGGCTCAATAAAGAGTAACAAATTTGGATATTTTCTTCTCTACAAGGTTCGGAGGATCTGTTCTTGCTGGCTGACCCCTAAGAATCTGGAATGTAAAAACTAAGGTGAATAATGTTTTATTTTGGGGGAGCATGTGGGTGTATACTCAGGAGGAGGTGTCATCATTGATGTAGTAGGAGGCAGGTATTGGGATACCTGATTTGTTGGGTGAAGAAACAGAATTGATTTTTCTAACTGTGAGAGAGATGAAAATTAAACCCAAATGTTCCCACAGATGGCATTTAACTCATATTGCACATACTTCCTTTTGTAGCATAAAGCAAACCAATGACAATTTAGTAATTGAAGTTTCCAGTAAGATACATATCAGGTATCCAAGGCTTGGCTTCTTAATCTATAAATAGGAATAATAATATGTCCAATCTCATGGGGTTGGTTGAGAATTAGAGATAATGCATGGAACACACTAGTTACTGGCATAAAATAAGTGCTCAATAAATGCTTTGTGTTATTTGGATTATATGTTAAAAAGAGACAAAAAGGGCTGATTTTAATCATGGAATTACTTTCCCAAATTTTGAAGCTAAAATAGAAAATATAATTGCTAGATCTTTATCAAATAAAGCCAGTCAAATGGTAAGAAGCCTTCCATCTGAGACTTTGCTACTAAGCATGTGAGAGATGAGGGAATGATAATCAAAAAGGATGGTATCCTGGCCAGGTGGTTCACTTAGTTGGAGAGTCTTCCCATACACCAACAGGTTTTGGGTTCGATTCCCGGTCAGGGCACATACCTAGGTTGCAGTTTTGATCCCCAGTGGAGGTGTGTACAGGAGGCCCGATTGATGTTTCTCTCTCACATCAATGTTTCTCTTCTCTCTCTCTCTCTCTCTCTCTCTCTCTCTCTCTCTCTCTCTCTCTCTCTCAAATCAATAAAACATATTCTTGGGGGAGGATTAATAAAAACCTTGCCTGATCACTGAAATGAGCCACCAACCCATAATATGTCAGCTAGAGAAAGTTGTATGATACTGATCAAAGCCCCTTTGGATATAAGGAACAAAAATCCACTTGAAGTAGCCAAGGAAGGAGAATTATTTAATCAACAATTTATCCAACAAATAGAGTGTTCACACTCTCCCAAGACCTGGTGGTATCTTATAGCATCTTAGGGTGAGGAGTCCAGCCAAACCTCATGGACTATTGGTGGAATCTGGGGTTTACAAAGCAGACCCTCTATTTTTCAAGACCTATATGGTCTTTCTTATATCTTCTTATGCCTTCACTACCTTTTTTGTATCTACTTCATTTTTCTCTTTCTCGCCTTGCCTTTTTTCTCTGGGTGTTCAGTCTGGGCATGGCCTAGATCACTTCTTAGACCCAATCTCCATGTTCTCCCCACTCATGTATTTACACCAACTGACTCCTCCTCTCTGAGATTCAAAGCATCTAAAGAAGGGGTCTGACTGGCTTAGCCAGCCCATGGTTTTCCTTGAGGTCAGATCACCTTATTTAGCTGACGCCATAGTGGGGGCTCTCTAGTGTGCAAGCATGGTGACTCAGGCCCACTCATTTCCGGGCAAGGAGGGGGGGCAATTTTGGAAAATGGGTTTAGTTCATGCCCTGGTCTCCAGGAGGAAGGAGGGATGAATTGGTAATGGTTCTTTGCAAATTTATTCTCCCCCCGCCCCCCATGGAAAAAAACCCCAAAAGTCATGTCTATTCAGAAGGTACACATTCCTGTCTTTTTTTCAAAGGGCAACCTATAAACTCCTGGTTTTACATTATGTCCAAGTCTTTAGGGAAACACGTCCAGCAGTGGTTTGTGCCTGTTTCATACTTGTTTTCTTTTATTTGGCAGCAAAATAAAGATCGTGTTTCGAATAAAAGCCCAGATCTGTCCCCTTACACGTTTCATTAAGCATTATATACTCTTCCTGTCTCTTGTTCCACAGTCACGTCCAGGCATGCTTTACAGACTCCTTTTGTGGGAATATTTTGCTCATTTCTACATTTATGATTTCTTATACCACAAAATAAATCTAACATTTAACATAGGGTTGGAGGATTTAAGGAAGATAAAAGTCTCTTATCAGATCGTTGTTTATATTAACGAGTTAATAAAAATTGTTTTTTCTTGATGCTGTTTTAAAAAAAACAACTGCAGGGAAACCTAAAACTGGAATATATTTCTGGAGAGGACAGGAAGGACAGGGAGTGGGTGAGATTGTGGAGTTGGAAGTCTTAGCCCAGGCTTCACCCCTCCCAAGCTGTGTGTCCTTAGGCAAGTCTCATAACCTTTCTGGGACTTACCCTCTCCTCATTAGTCATAGGGGTGATACTGCCTTGATCCTGAGCCCACAAATTTGTTTGAGGACACATTGAGAGTAAAACAATATGCTCTCACAAAAATACTTTCATGATTTGTGAATATGCTTCAGAAAATGGAAGACTAGTTAAAAGAATAAAAATATCCTGATCCCAGAAAACTGAGTGTAACTTCCTCCCTTGCCATGTGACTCCCATCAGTAGTTCCTGGTGGCTTTAGAGGCAGATGGGTCCAGACCCTTTGTACTAACTCTGCCCTGTCCAGTTCTTCACCATCTTGTGGACTGATCCCATCATATTCATCTCCCTGATGGTTCTTGGATCAGTCCCTCTAAAGTGGATGCTCATATCTGATAGCCATTTACTGGTAAAAACTAAATCAAAGTACATTAGCATCAAGCATGGTGCTAGGCTGTGACTTTATAATACGAATAAAACAATAACATTATACCAGGTGGTCTTTTAAGCACTTATATCAATGATGTCATTTGATGTGCAGGACAAACCCTTGCTTAATAAGTTAAGAACTGAAGCAGGAGAGGTTAAGTAATTTGTCAGATGTTAAGCAGACTGTTAGCTGTGGAGTCAGGCTGTGAATCCAAAAGATCACTAGAACTTCCTCCCTGACCCCAAGGGGCTTATAATCCACTAGGAGGTTGTATTTCACATTCCACTAACCACAACATAGAATGACACACCCAAGCCTAATGCTGTGGGCTAAGGAAACTCAAATGTGGGCTTATTTCCTCCTCTTTCTATCAGGAGGGCTTCAAAGAGAAGTTAACAGCTGAGTTGGGTTCAGGCATAGAGCCAAGCTGACTAGATCTCCCTTGTCACCGTTCACTTGGACTTACCCACCCAGGATTTTAGATATGATTCCTGCCAGAGTTTTCAGTAGCCACATTAGCCTGGGTGTCAGTGAATCATAGGGGGAGAGGGTGGGGAAAAAAAAAAAAAACTCAGTTGAGGGGTCAAATGCTCAGTGCTTGATAATACTACAAACTACTCACCATCCAGTTTTCTAGCTAGTGTGTGCTTGCTTCAGGCAACTCATAAAAGCTGAGGCCCTGGAGATCATCTAGCTCAATGATAGCAGATAGATTTCATTTCATGTGCCAACTCCAATCCACTGAGGGTTGCTGCTGGAACACTGGGTTTAGGAGGATCCTGAGGCTGTCAGGGATCAAAGGAAAAAAATGCCTCAACTGATTCGTGATGTATGACATGGGCCCGGGAGTAGAAAACCATGGCATACATGCAACATGCATACCAGACGGAATCTAGTCCAACATGTTTGTTTTGTAGAGGAGGAAATAGGAAAGGTTGGATGCCTCAAAATCACTTAGCAGGTTAATGGAGAGTTGCCTGGTTTCTAGTGCTCTTTCCATAACACCTCAGCTCCTGTCAAGGAGAAATTGGTGCTCACGGATCAGCAGCAAAGCCCAGCAAGCAGATGACATTATGCTTAGTACAGTATCTGTGTTAAGTGTATTTCATTCTAATTCCTTGAAAGCTGATGATCCATGTAATGTAACTCTATTCATCAGAATATCTGATTATTCAGATCATTCCCTGACTTGGCTGGATAATAGCCAATAACCATCCCCCAGGCAAGGAGCAATTTATTCCAGACAAGAGAAAAGAAGACAGGTCAAGGTCTCCGTTCTTTTTCTAAAGAGCCAGTGATAAGCATTTATGTAGTTGGACTGTTTGCCAGTCTGGCCTGAGATGTCAGTTAAACCTGATAAAATAAAACGCATTTGAAGGAATGATGGCTCTCTAAACAGCGAGCTCAGCTAAGTTAAACTCTGGTGGACAGATTTCATCATCTCTAAGCATTCCTGAGGTACGAGCTAATCAAGGAGTGAGCCCTGAGGGACCAGTGGGAATTCATAAGCAGAGAGGAAGAAAGGAAGACATACCTAGCAAGGGAACTGCATTTACAAAGGTTTGGTGGTAAAAAGGAGTAGAGCCCCTCAGTGGAAGTAAGATCAGCCTGGTTTGAGCATTAAGTCTTGGGAGCAATGGAGAAGCAAATGTACATGGTGAGAAGAGCCTGGACTTTGCAGTTAGATGGACTTCCAACCCAATTCTAACTCTGCCACTTACAAGCTGCAGGATTCCAACACTGTGTGCATCTTCTCTGGGTCTCGGTTTCTTCATCATATGTCCTTCAATCTATATATATAAAAGGCTAATATGCAAAGTGTCACCTCAGGAGTTCAACTAGGAGACCAGGAGTTTGATCACTCACTATGATGTGTGCTGACCACCAAGGGGAAGAGCAGAATGAAGAAAGGCCCCGGCTGGCAGCTGGCAAAGAGAGGCCCCGGTTGGCAGCCAGCAGCCGGGGAAGGGAGGCCCAGGTCGGCAGCCGGAAGGACCCGATCAGCCCTGATTGCCAGCCAAGCCTAGGGACCCTATCTATGCACGAATTTTGTGCACTGGGCCTCTAGTATGGTATTTAAAAAATGGGTGAGATAATGATGTCAAACACTTGTGCACAGTTCCTGGAATTTAGTTAGTGCTGGACAAACGGACAAGTAATTCATCTCTAAGCATTCCTGAGGTACGAGCTAATCAAGGAGTGAGCTAATTCATTAAAATGCTGGTTTATTATATTTTTTAGGGAAAGCAATATTGGGCCAGGCATGAGAAGCTTTGAGTTCTGGTCCCAGCTCTGCTACAAGCCAACACTGGGACCTCGGATGCTTGGACATAGTAAGCATTAAATAAATATTTGCAGGATGAATGAATAAGAAAATTCAAGAAGGATTTCACAACTATCTAAGGAAGATGGGCAACTCCACTGCTAGTTGGGCACCATCCTGGCCATGAGGCTGAAGTCCCAGGAAAGTTCATAGAATGCAGCGCTTGACCTCAGCAGTCCCTGGGCTGACTCACACCTGAAGATTTGACCCTAACCATCCAGAGATCCCATAATGCTCCACTTCATCTTGGAGCTGACTGACTCCAAGCAAAGGAAAGCAGATTTTAAAACAAGGGATAGCCCAGGGTGAATGAGACCTGGGGGTGCGTACCAGTCTCTGCTCATGCATATGAATTGCTGTCACAGCACTGTTCTCTTCCTGGGCTTTCAGCTTCTCACCTGCGAATCAGGGCTTTTGCTGCTTGGCCACCATGAAAGGTCAGGACACTCCATCCACCCTTGACCCTGATCGGCCATAGTCAGGCGGGGCGCCAGCTTGTTCAGCAGAGAGGGAATGGCAATCTGGGTTTGCTGAACCATCAGGGCACCAGCTGGGCTCAGGGAAGGCCGTACTTTCCCTGGCTTCCTGTTCCCTGGCGGAGATCCCCTGGTGGTGTGGGCTCAGACCCAGAAGGGGGCAAAGGCGCTCAGAGGCAGGGAGACAGCAACATTCACAAGATGAGAGTTCAAAAGGAAATAGCACAAGCTGGAAGTAATTGATGTGTTTTTTGTGCTTCAAATATGCCTGCTTTTGTTTATTTTTTTAATCTCAACAAGTCACAAGCACGGAATGGTAAATCAGATTTCTGTTTTCCCCCACTTTTGGTACTCCAGCTTAAGAGGAGCTTTTACATGGCTTTAAAGATAAAACTTCAGAAGGCCCAAGCTCTGTGCCCAGGAGGCAGGGAAAGCAGCCATCAGACAGGGAGGAGGAAGCAGCAAAGGCTGGCTCATCAGCCCTTCCCTGAAAATGAGGTTGGAACCAGGAAGTACAAGGAGATGGGAACCAGCTGATAAAAGCAGGAGCCAGGGGACCAGAGAAGTCCAGGGGCCAGTTTGTTATTAATGTGGTATCAATAGGAAAATTGTTACAGGTTTCCAAGCAGAGGACAGACTGTAGGAATATTCTGCTGATGAAAGATGTTTCTAGTATCTTTTCTTGTTGCAGATTAAAACAACTGGTAGAGAGGACACACCAACCAACTGGTAGGTCAAATTCAGATTTGGAAATAGAAAGGATGGGGCTAGGTTGTAATTTTTCTAACCTATGTCTTACTCAAACAAGAATGTTTTTAATACTACAATACCATTTAGTTATGTATTCCTTTATTCAGTAAATAATTATTAAATATCTACGATGTGATCATCCCTCTGGGAGATACAAGAGAGAAATAAATGGATAGTCTCATCAACAGACGTGTATAAAAATGTGCTAAAATGAAAAAGAGGAAAAGGACACAATTAACCGTCCAAGAGTAGATGCTCTATGACATAATCAGTCTGTTGACAGAGAATTCCCTGAGAGCTGGAGTGGTTTGGGAGGGACAGATAGGGGAGAGAGGAACAGGAGCTGGTGCAAAGGGAACATTCCAGACCAGGGGGAAAGACTGGCAAAGGTTTGGAGGGAGGCGCAAGCAGAGTATCTGAAGGACACTGGTCTGCCTGAGATGGAGATATTCAAAAGCTCTCTTGAAAACAAAGGGGAGTCTTTGTTGACTTTCGAGACCAGAGTTTACCACATTAAATGGTAATTTAAGAAGATGAATCTGGCAGCCATGTTCAGAGAGGGCAGAGTGGGAGAGTTGAGGAGGGAGAGGTCAATTGGGGCCATACCAGCGATCCAGGGGCAGAGATGGGACCAAGCCTGGGTTGGGCATAGCCTATCTTAACAGTTGGTTCCCATTGGCCTTTTCAAATATCCCAGGGCCCAGGCAGGTGTCCAAACTGACCAAAGAGCGAATGGGACACCCGAGCTCCAAATCCCTGCTCATGCCTAGAAAGGAGCACTTCTGGTGCCTAAGAGGAGCCTGGAGAATAGAACAAAACCCTGGGAAGGCACGCTTCCCATCTGGAGCCCACGTCCCCGGCAGCCCGCCCACCATTGTGGAAAAGGGGGCTTAACGAGATGCAGAGCATCCAAGCCCCGGCCTTCTAGTATTCATTTTTCTTGGAAATGTCTGAGGTTCTGTGATTCCTCTCTAATCCCATATGCCATACTGAACTTATATCTTCACAGGCACAGGGCTGGTTGCTTTGGCCAACATCCGCTTCAGGATGGAGAAGGTGTTGCCCTCAGTCTGTGCTGAGAGCTGGCCACATGTGGTCCGGAGCATCCATTTCAGGTGGCATCAATTAGCCCCTGGATCCCAGCTATCTGGCAAGAATCACAGTTCAGGAAATCAGAAAATAAGGTATCTTTTTTCTTTTTTAATTTGAATGCAATGAGTTCTTCTCTAACATCAAACTGAACTAAATTTCTGAGTTTAGAAAAGTCACAAGAATTTTTATTTGATCTCTAAGTGCTCTACACTCCCCCACCCCCAGCTGCTCCACAACTTGGGTTTCTCTTTCTAGCTGAGGTCCTCTGTTTTATTTTCCTGGATCACCTGTAACTAATTCCATTATCCAGTTATGAGTACCAGGATCCCCTGCTCGGAATCAAAGGTTTCTTATATCTAATAACACTCGTAGAATGAGGATCACTTTACACCTTTAGGAAGACAAGATATTTCTTTGGGTTTCGTTACATTTTTTATTAAAAATGTTGGAACAGTCCAGCTGGTGTGGCTCAGTGGTTGAGTGTCAACTTCTGAACTAGGAGGTCACAGTTCAATTCCTGGTCAGGGCACATGCCCAGGTTACGGGTTCAATCGGGTGGGGGGATGTACGGAGGGCAGCCGATTGGTGATTCTCTCTCATCATTGATGTTTCTCCCTCTCTCTCACCCTCTTCCTTCCTCTCTGAAATCAATAAAGATATATATATATATTTTTAAAGTGTTGGAACATAAATCCCAGATCTTCTTAATATTTTTACCCAACTGATGAAAAAAATGACGCCTGAAAAATGTATGAATCCATACCCTTTCAGAAGACCTCTAATAAGCTCAGCGCCACCCACATCACTCCTGTTCCTGACTGTTCTGCGTGTTTGATGCCGTTTGCCGCTTCATTCTTATTTCCTAGTCACTGGGAACAGCGGGTGTTATCTCTTAATGTCGCATCTGCAGAGGGCAGCCCAGCAGGGTGTAGCACAAAGCTGGCCTTAGAAGTGTTCTAAAAGGCTTGTTTAATAACCATCCCAAGTGGATGTTTAAAAATCAATGTTTTCCTCCCGAACAGATCTTGCTCTCTCCCACCCATCCCCCTAACTGGGACCACTCTTCTCTTAATTACTGTATCCTCCAGGCCCCCTGGACCATACTAGCATGCCCAGAGGCCATCTTGGTTACCCTAACCAATGCCTGGGCAGCTGGCCGCATAGCACACCTTTCTCTGCCTGCTTCCCCGGCAGAAGGCACCCAGGAACACAGTGTTCTAGAGTAGTATTTATTTTCCGGCAGAGAAATTCAGTTCTGAAAAAGGATGGTGGGCACCTGGGGATTTTTTAATTTGGTGGGTTTGTGTGTGGGTTTTTTTTATCTCCTTCTTTCTGATTTTCTATTGGTAAACCATCTTTCTACACATTTCTAGCATGTATGGTTCTGGAGAGGTTCATCCCACTCCTGTGGCCTAGGGCAGCAATTTTCAACCTTTTTCATCCCATGGTACACATAAACTAATTACTAAAATTCTGCAGCACACCAAATATATATTGCCAATCTAACAACAACAGCCAAAAAGGTCTGATTCATTCACACCAAACAGCTATTGAGTTGGCTGTTGTCATTTTTTTTTTTTAATTTGACAATCTAAGGGAAGAGAGGTCAGTGCCCCTGACTAAATAGTCAGGTATTGCATGTTTTAAAAATTCTTGCCGCACACCAGTTGAAAATCGCTGCCCTAGAGGACAGCACACAACCCGGCCTGGCCAGTTCTCTTTCCTGATTGCGGTGATTGATTCAGGAGGTGGGTGTGTAACCCAAGCCAAGCTAAAGTGACATTCTCAGGGTTTGTGCTAGAACTCTTGGGAAAGAAATGGTGTCTTTCTACTGCGTTTGAAAGCTGATAGACGTAAGCATGATGCTCTGGTGGTCATCCTGTCACCGTAAGCTGGGAACCTTCTGGAGGACTAAGCCAAGAAAGGAATGCGGAGATAAGAGGTGATGAGACACAGCTGTTTTTTGACATTATTTGAGCCCCTGGACTTAGTTGCGCCTGAAGCTAACTATGCCTGAGCTTTTCAGCAAGGCTGGCCAAAAGCATTCCCTGTCTTGCTTAAGGCAGATTGAGCAAGGCTACTCACCTTGAAGTAAAGGTGAGTAGTACTTAGAGTCTAGTATTGATGGAGGGTCCTCCTGCCCTTATTGATGTGCTAAGGTCCAGGAATGGATTCATTCATTCCTGTTTATGCACTGGTTAAGATATAAGATAGAAACACGTAGCTTTATTAACACTGCAATAATTTCCAACTCACCTTAGCATTCTTAATCTCTTCTTTCCTCAACATGACAAAGTAATGATCAAGTAGCAAAATTTACAGATGGCTTACTTGTGTGAAGGCTGACAGATGGTGAAAGGTCTAAACGTAAGGAGCAACAACACAAGACCTGTCTAATGTGCAAACCTGGTGTCCAATCCCTAAAAGGGTGCTCAGGGACTCATGGTCCACAGTCTAAGTGAAGCCCCTCTCCGAACCTGGCCAGTTAGAGCCAAGGAAAAGGACTGCCCAGGGTAATTTTATTTCTGGTCTATAGAGGTAAAGACTAAGTCTATCGGTTAACAGGACCTAAACAAAAATCATAAGCTTTGATATTAGGCAGACTTGTATTTAAGACCCACGGTTTGTAGTTCCTAGTTGTGTGAAACCTCAGAGGAGCTTTCTTAACCTTGGTTTCCTTTCCTAGAAATGGAAATAACACCACCTATCTCATAGGGTGTTTGAGGGTATTCGATGAAATTATAAATTTAAATACTTCATCCAGTCACTGGCACATAGTGAGCTCTCAATAGTTGGTAGCCATCAGTAGTATAATTATTAGTAATAGCAATTATAACGATAATATCAGAGGCAGTAGGAGTTTGCTCACTTCTACTTACATTTTATGTGTGTGGTAGAACTGGAACTTTAGGACATGAAACAGCATTAAGAATAATTTCCATGTCCTGACCAGTGGTGCACCAGTTGGTTGGAGCATCATCTGGTGCACCGAAGGGTCTCAGGTTTGATTCCTGATCAGGGCACATAATCCAGTTTGATATGTGAGTTTGATCCCTGGTCTCTCCCTGGTGGGGGAGTGTAGGGGAGGCAGCCAATCAATGTTTCTCTCTCCCTCTCCATCTCCCTTCCTTTCTCTCTCAAAACAATTAAAAAACAACGGCATATCTTTGGGTGAAGATGGAAGGACGGAAGGAAGGAAGGAAGGAAGGAAGGAAGGAAGGAAGGAAGGAAGGAAGGAAGGAAGGAAGGAAGAAGAAAGAAAGAAAGGAAGGAAGGAAGGAAGGAAGGAAGGAAGGAAGAAAGGAAGGAAGGAAGGAAGGAAGGAAGGAAGGAAGGAAGGAAGGAAGAAGAAAGAAAGAAAGAAAGAAAGAAAGAAAGAAAGAAAGAAAGAAAGAAAGAAAGAAAGAAAGAAAGAAGGAAGAAAGAAAAGATTACCATTAGATAGGCTTTAGTGTCCTCTTGGCCTGATGTGTAAGGATTAGGAGGGCAAAGAGATGAAAGCACATTTTTTATCAGTTTTGTCGAGGTCAATAGAAAGTATGTGCCTTGACTAAGCCAAATTTCTCAAACACTTAAAGGACTTATTATGCTAATCTCTGCTTATTTTCAATTCAGGTAAAATGTTCCATTTAAGATAATGCTAACAGATCTCTTTTAACAGTTGAGTTATATCAACTCTATTAAAAGATAAAAGCTAATACCTTCCATTTATTTGTTCAGCCTCTACAAACGGCTTCAAAATGACATATTAACTTTTTAAGAGAAAAATTTTGAAAATGTACCCCATTGAAAAAATATGGCATGAAATGGAAAGAAAACGAAAGCTAAAAACAGAAAATAAAACACTGCCACAATAACCAACATAAAAATACCATACACATGGATATGAGTATGGTTTATTCACACCCTGATAGGTGAGTTTTAAATGGTTTTACAGGTTGGGTCTCCTTTCAACCCAACCCTGTCCAGTGGTAGGTAAAGGAAAAAGAAAAGAGGTTCGTGGTCACCCCTGACTTAGGAAGTGAGGTCGGTATCTCTTCCATTTTGTTGTGTTTAGGGCTCTTTGCCCTGACTCCCAGTCCCCTCTCCCCACGTCAGGGATACCCTATACCAACCAGCACTCCACTAGCCAGAGTGATTGGTTCAGGGATGGGTATATGGAAAAATTCTGGCCAATAAATTCTGACCAAGTTCAGAATTTTGTTGAATGGAACATCTTGGGGAGAGAAACACTTTTTTCACAGGACCTGAAAATGAGAGTATGTACTCCTCCAACTGCCAACTGCTACTACTATTGCTCATGAAACAGGAGACTGAAGCCAACACTAGCAGAAAAGCAGAGCCAAGAAATGGGGAGAAACTGAGTCCTGAGAATCCCCTTTGAGCCCCCAAACCAGCTCTAACCCTGCTCCCTGGGCTTTCCAGTTTACGTAAGCCCAGGAATTGCCTTTTTGTTTAAGCCAGTTTAGGCTAGGATTTGGTTACTTGCGAATTAAAGTGACTTCATATATGGAGATCCGGTAACAGAAACAAACAAAATCAAGACATATCTAAGTTTAAATCAGGCATAAGCAAATCAGTTCAGTGATCACAGCTGAGAGATTAAGGCCCAGCGCAACAGCCCGTTGAACCTAGGAACTTCTACAAGTTGATCCACACAGTCATGATGCACCTTCAGATAATAATAATTTAAAAAACAAATAAAGCATATCTGTTCAAGTGGAGAGTTTCAAGAGAAAAATCAGGGAATTAATCAGGGCTTGGGCCGTCTCTTTGGGAAGTTAGCTAAGGAGCCAGCCATGTTACAACTGCCCTGATCAGGAGAAGCAGTGGCATGGCTTGCTAAATATTGCACTGGGATGCCTGCATTATTTAGGGCTTCTGTGACTTCACATTAAGAGGCTTTCCCAGCCCAGCAGCATGCTCAGTGGTTGAGCATTGACCTATGAACCAGGAGGTCAAGGTTTGATTCCTGGTCAGGGCATATACTCGGTTGCAGGCTCAATCCCCAGAAGCGGGTGTGCAGGAGGCAGCCGATCAATGATTCTCTCTCATCATTGATGTTTCTATTGCTCTCTCCCTCTAGCCCTTCCTCTCTGAAATCAATAAAAATATATTTAAAAAAACAAAGAGGCTTTCCCAAACTTGGGAAGGTGCCTTTAGGGCCACAAATAAAGGGGTGTGACTCCTCCAGCACACCAGCAGAAAGCACTCAGACAAATGAGGAATTGTAGTTTTATGAAATGGGGACTGTACAAAGCAGATGCAGTAGGAATTTGGAACCAGCTTAAGACAGTACATTGTTTGTTCAATTCCTGGTAGAAATCCCCCCCCCCAAATTATTTTTAATCTTATATGGCAACTTCTTTGCCAGAAAAGAGCTTTGATGCAATGCTAGCATAAAAATCACTTCAAGCCAGCACAGTTCAGAAAAATGTTGGAACTCAGAAGTTCCCCTTCCATACCACGGCCAGTCCAGTGCCCGTTCCTGGCAGGGTGGAGTGCAGTGCGGCAGGGGCAAAACCCAGCATTTTTCTTTACATTAAGAACTTTGTGCCCTGACAGTGTGGCTCAGTAGTTGAGCGTTGACCTATGAACCAGGAGGTCATGGTTCAATACCCAGTCAGGGCACATGCCCAGGTTGTGGGCTTGATCCCCAGTGTGGGATGTGCAGGAGGCAGCCAATCAATGATTCTATCTCATCATTCTTGCTTCTATCTCTCCCTCCCTTTCCCTTCCTCTCTGAAATAAATAAAAATATATTTAAAAAAGAAGAACTTTGTATCAGGACCCTGACATTCTCCTGATTCATGTTTTTGGAGTATCTGGCACTATTTAATTCTGCTTCTACTGGGTAAACATCAGGAACTGTTTAAAAAACAGGACAGAATTGACGCAACCCTGTACACATTCAAATACCAAGGTTTGAGTCCCTTAGTACAGACGTTTGCCAACTACAGAAGGCTAGTGCTCTACCTAGGAAGCCAAGAGAATCATTCCACACCTTAGTTCCTCCCATGCCATATGATGGCTCATCTGGGGACCATGTGCTAAGTTGCATTTATAGAAGAAAAACATTTCCAGTACATTCAAGCCTCGTTTTATATGGCAAACAGGCAAAGGAATCTGGCTCTGTAATGAAAAACGTAGTATCCAAAATGAAATGAATAGTTCAGTAAAAAGCAGAGAATCAGCCTTAGAATAGTGGCTAGGACATCGTAGGCACTTATAAGTATATGTTGAGTGAGTGAATAAAAGCATAAGCAAATGAATAAATGAATGAATCATTGGTTGAGCCATTTAAAATGAGGCCTGAGAGAGAGCCAGCTGGGAAATTCTTGGAAGTGGAGCGAGATCACGATTGGTCAACAGGACAAATATTTATGGCTTGCACAAGGTGAAGTGGAAAATATTGCAGGGGAGGGAGACAGGAAGATGTTATCAACATGGTTTCCACTCAATATTGCTTGCCGTCCACCTGAGAAAATGAATACACTAGTAAAACAAGAACTGAAATTATAAATTAATTCTCTTCATGAAATAAGGAACACAGAGGAAAAAGTCTTACAAGCATTTGTGTAGGTTCTGGGGGTTGAAGGTCAGAGAAGGCTTCGCGTAGAGATAGCATCACTGTAAGTAGAATTTGAGTCTGTGGATAGAAGGAGCAAGGCTTGCCTGTCAAGTAAATGTCTGATGTGAATGCAATCATGTGACATATTTGGGACCAGCCTGGCAGCTAAATATCTGTAATCTGTCCACATCTCTTGTCCTCTCTGCCGGGCTCCAGGTTCCTGCCATCATCTCATATCTGAATTACAGCCTCCAATAGGTTTCCCAGGCACTTTTTCTGGTACTCTTCTGACTCACTGTCCTGCAAGCAGCAAGAATAATCTTTTTAAAAGATAAATCCTGTCTGTTTCCTCCCCTGCTTAAAACCTACCAGGGTTCCCCACTGACCTTAGGACAAAGTTCTAGCTCACTAGGTTTTCAAATCCAGCAGGATCTGGCCTGTTTTCTGATCCCAATCCCACCTTCCCAGCCCTACCCCACTCTGCCCTCCAGCTACACTGAACTTCTTCAAATTCCCAAGGATGCAACGTTGCTTCCCCTGGGCTCCACACACCAAGAAAACTTTTGCCCCATATTTCACCTGGCTAATTCCTATTCACAGGTCAGATTTCATCCTAAATAGCACTTCCTCTGAAAGAGTCCCTCAGCCTTGGGGCCCAGATTACCTGTCCCTCCTGTGTTCTCTCTGAGCTCCTTGTGCTTCCTGCTGATAGAGCTTGTCACATTTCATGATCACGTTTAGTGTTTCATTTTGCTACCAGATTGTAAGCTCCATGAGAAAAGGACCAGGCTTGTCTGTGTCACCACTCTGTTCTCAACACAAACTACAATGTCTGAAACTTGTTAGATATCCAGTAAAGTTCTGTTGAATGGGTAGATGAATGAATGCTGTTCAAACAAATTGGGAAGGAATTGAGGATTGCAGTGGGCCTTGAATGATAGGCCAAGGATTCTGAATTTTACCTTAAAAGCACCTAATTATTCAACAATTTTGAGTACAAAGCGTGACAAAATAAGTGATTAAATTGATATTCGAAAGACAAAAATAGATATAACTGATTTTATAAGAATAACAGGTTGGAGAATGAAAAAACGGAAGCCAAAGATTTCATTTCACAAAAATAAAGGATTTGAAAGAAGGAGGCATGAAATCATGTGTACAGTCTAGAAATGCTTCTTAGATTAATTACTGATATTTGAGGACTTTTAAGATTTGGGTTCAACCCAAAGTGGGTCCTCAGAACTAAGCATAGGCCATCCTCCCTTCATGCCACGTCATAAACACTGGTACGTGCCTCACCCAGACACTCACACGTACAAAAGGAGGAGTCTAAAGTCTCAGAGACGGTTTGTAAATAACCCTTTCCACATGGGGTGAACCACATTTCTTTGACTGGGGACAGAGAATGATAAAGATTTAAAGTTGAGCAGAGGAGATGGATACTCTGAAGCTTGGCCCCACTTGAATTGGGGTGTCAGCAGACATGCAAGCTGGTCCTCAACTTACCCAACCCACAAGGCTGAGCTGGTCCTTCTTCACAAAATTAAAAAAAAAAATACACAATACTTTATAATTTATCATTGTTCTGGTATCACGTGTCTGGTAATGTAACCAGACAACCAGTGGGTTGGGGCTGCCTGTCACTACTTGAGCCAATTAAGCAGAGACAGGGTTGAATCATATATGGGCATTTATTCCAATACTGCCAGAAGTATGGGAGAGCAGCAGGTCATTCGCAAAAATATGCTCTGCAGCCCCCCATAAACCAGCTGCTTATATAGCGTCCGACAAGGATTACATGGGGAACTAGAGATTACAGACATGGGGAAGTAGGAGGCTGGGGTGGAACGCCATTGTTTGGATAACTAGGTTGTTAATTTTTCCACGATATTAGGCAGTTCTTGAATGAAAATTGGTCCAAGGTTGACTCCCAGGTCCAAGGTTGACTCCCAGGTCCTGGGGGCATACAACTCCCAGCCAGGTCAGAATGTCCTTTCTTTAACCAACACAAGGCAATCATGGTTCACAGAGCATGATTAATATTTCCCATAACCATAGCTAGTCCCCAATATTCTACACTTGCCCCTAACAGTAAGTGATGCCACATAAGTAGAGGAGGGACAAAATGTCCAGGTAGTTTGCAGAAACTGTAAAGGTCAAATAGCCCAACCAACTACCATGAGTCGCCTTTGAATACACTGGCCTGGATGGTTCCTAAGCCTCGCTCTGCATTCAGTCAAATGTTGTTTGGATAATAATATTAAACGAGAAATAACATGACCCATATGCTTAAGATTATTAAAAGAGTGGAAAATTGCACAACTGAACATTTTTCTTAGTCTTCAAAGCCTGAGGGTCATAATTTGTAGGGATCACTGTGCTGGCTTGGATACTGATTATTTACTAAAGCGTTGACAGCTTCTTCAGTTTTGTACAAGATAGAAAAGAAGTTCCAGTCCCTCCTCAGGGAGTGATAACATAAGTTAGGCAGGCAAAGACTCCTACATAATATAGATAAGGTATAGCTGTAAAGTAATAACAGGAAATTTTTTAAACGCAAATACCAGGATTTACTATTCAAGAGAGCTGCTCTGCAAGCCTATCACCATGGGGCATGGTATAATTAGTTCAGAGATATATCTGCTGCTCAGACATTTTTCAAAGGTATCTTGAGACTCGGAGGGGCAGTGTGGTGTAGTGGAAGAAGCATGAACTTTGAATTCTGACCTTTACCAGCTGCATGGCCATAGGCAAGTTTCCTAACCTACCAACTCCTTAGATTCTCTTGTAAAATGGAGATAAGATACCACACCATTTTTTTCCCCCTGAGGCTTACTGAGATAATGCTAAAAAGTGCCAGTCTTAAGAGGCAGCCATTACTTATCATGTCCTTTAAGTTCAGTTTTAGATGAATAGGATAAAACCAATCTTGTTAGGTAACCATAGAATATTTTGACAAACAGCAGAATTACTCAGCTTGATCACTCCTTCAGACAAGCAACTTAGTCCCTGTATTATTCTCGTAGGGCTGACGTCAGAAAATACTACACGTTGGGTGGCTTAAAAAACAGAAATGTATTATCTCTCAGTTCTGAAGGCTAGAAGTTCAAAAGTGAGGTATCAGCAGGGCCATACTCTCTCTCTAAAGGCTGTAGTGGAGGATCCTTTCATTATTTTTCCTAGCTCTGGTGGTCCCAAGCTATCCTTGAAGATTCTTGGGTTGTAGACTTAGCGCTCCAATATCTGCCTTCATCATCACATGCCATTCTTCTGCATGTCTATCCCTATGTCTCTTGTCTTCTCCTTATAAGGATACCAAATAGATAGGATGCAGGGCCCTCCATAATCCAGTGTTACTTTATCTCAACATAACTAATTATGTCTGCAAAGATTCTATGGGGGGTGATCACTATTCAACACAGAGCAGTCACCAAAATCAATCTCTTAAAAAAAACATGTATTATATTTTTAAGGACATCCAAAATTATCAAATGCATGTTTTACAAAAGCTAGCAAAAAAAGAAGAGTCCTAGATATATTTCAGACAGTGGCACCTGGCAGTTTTATTGGAAAGCATGGCTTGGCTACCATTGTCATTAATTTAAAGCTATAATATCTGACTCTGTATATATATTCTCATTATTTTAGAACTTCAGTTAAACCATCATTCTGTCCCTCTAAGAACATAGAATGGAGAATATACTCATGCATGCCTAGGCTTACCAAATGATACTCAACTCAAAGAGACTAGAAGAGTTATTCTAATAAATCATCATCATCATCATCATCATCATCATCATCATCATTATCATCGTGGCATCTTCCTCTAAATTTGATCTGGCCAGAAACTGACTCAAGCTGAGTTAGTTATTCCCTTTTCATCTCCAGTCTCAAAGCTTTGTGTAATTATACAGTCTGCACTTATATAAATAGCATAAATTTCAACAGATAGGCAGCATTTATACATCTTTTGATGCAAACAGAAAGTTAAAGATGTTCTCCAGTCTCAGTGAAACCCCTCCCTTGAGGAAGGCAGATTTTAGATGGAGACAGATGCTTAACAAAGACTTCCTTGAGGAAGTGTTAAGAATCCCCCTATTGAGAGATGGCAAGAGGGAGTTTTCAGTCACTTGTGCTGTGAGCCATGCTCTGGGCTGCATTGGGCTGAGCAGACACGATGGCCCCATTCTAGGGTCTCCCTGTCTGATGAGGCAGGAGAGCCATACACAGAAGGCATAGATCTCAAAAGGAGGGAAGTCCTAACCTGATTCTGGGTGTCTTAAAAGGCTTGTAATCATCACCACGATTAGCGATTCCTGGATTTCCCATGCCAAAATCTGGGGGGCAGGGCAAGGAGACTAGAAGCAGCGTCAGGGACAGAGGCAGGCCATCGTGGTCCCAGCTAAAGAGAGAGACTCTTCATCAGAAGACTTTACCTAGTGTCACATTGGGGAACATCCCATTCAACTATTGAGCCCCGTGATTTTAGCTGTGAAAGAATCCAGAAGCTTACCAACTCTCCTTCTCTCTTAATAAAGCATTCCTCTGCATCCTGCTAATGGGTGTTATTCAAGTTGAAGAACTGAAATCAGCCTCCTGAGCAGGCAAGGGAACAATTGTCTCAGGTTGTGGGTGAAAGTCAAAAGTGTTCCCTAATTCCCTTCTGTCACAGTGATCTTTGACAGCAGCCTTACACTTGAAAAGCTTCTCTCAAGGGAATTTAATCTAGGAAGCAAGGAGAACACTTGAAAGCTGAAATGCCTGCGAGAGGCGTGGCGAGCCGAGGGATCACAACATTCATGCCTACAGAGGCCAGGCAGGGAATCTTTGGTGAAGCTTCTATTTAATCTTCATTCTTTTTTTTAATATATTTTATTGATTTTTTACAGAGAGGAAGGGAGAGAGATAGAGAGTTAGAAACATCGATGAACGAGAAACGTCAATCAGCTGCCTCCTGCACACCTCCTATTGGGGATGTGCCCACAACCAAAGTACATGTCCTTGACCGGCATCGAACCTGGGACTTTTCAGTCTGCAGGCCAACGCTCTATCCACTGAGCCAAACCGGTTAGGTCAAATCTGTCCATTCTTATTGGGTTAGTTATTTCCTCAGTATTGAGTTTGAGAGTTCTTTATGTAATCTCTATACATGTCCTTTATCAGATATGCGATTTTTCAAATATTTTCTCTCAATCCATGACTTTGTCTTTCATTCACCTAATAGTGCCTTTCAAAAACATAGGTTTTTAATTTTGCCAAAGTCCCATTTATCTTGTTGTTTCTTTTCTTTTCTTTTCTTCCATGGATCATGATTTTGGTGTTCTATCTAAGAAATTTTTGCCTAACCCAAGATCATAAAGATATTTTCTTTCCTTCCCATTTTAAAGGGCCAGAAATAATTTTAAATTCTATGGAAGTTCTGTGTCAGCCAAACAAAATACATCTTTGAGCTCGATCTTGCCTGTGAGTCACCCATTTCTAACCTTTACTTATAGCACGATCCCTCATATCCCTAATTTTGTATCATACAAGGCTAACAAGTCCCTTTCTTAAACTCTTCACAGCATCATGTTTTGCAAGAAACTGTTACAAGTCTTACTCAGGGTCATCTTTTCCATGATTTACACAGAAAATCAATGCCAATTTATTTTTTTTTAAAGTATTGGGATGTCAATACTTTTATTGAGTGTTGAGAAAAAGAATAAATGATCTTAGTTCTCCTGAGTCTGAACTCGCTTGGAGTTCTGGTCAGATAAAAATGATATTCACTATCGCAATCTATTAACCAACTATTGCTTAACTTTAACTAATGAGAGAATTGTGGAGGGGATAGGGTTCAGGGGAAGAGGCAGAGGGAAAGCAGGTTTTTCTGTTTAAATTTTGCTTTCAGGTAATTAGGGCCGGTGCCGGTTGGGGCCCTTTGTTCTCCAGTGCTATCTCAGACCTCCAAAAGACGATTTCAAAAGCACTTGACTAATTCAATGTTATTCCTTTAACATGGACTCTCCAAGATAGTGCTTTTAATATACTAGAGGAGACAACATTCTGGCCTGGGGCAAAGGATAAAAACATTTTTGTGTAGTCAATAGAGAACGAGTGTTCATAGCCCCTCTGGCATTGTTCTGGAAACCCACACGTGATGTAGGAAATGCGTTGTCTCGTGTCCAACCACTGTTCACAAGAACAGTTTTCAAAAATGTAATCAGACCCCATGAAATGCAGGGTGCAGTTCAGAATGCGCGAGGTGTCCTGGGAGCACAGAGGCTTAAGGATGTCCCTGGGTGGATGGATAGCACACAGGCGAGGGGCAGTGGGAGTTGAGCAGAGTCTTTTATGGGGAGAAAGCTTTGCTGGTCCCTCTGAAACCACGGCAGCATCAAACTTCAGGAACTCAAAAGGAGCAAGGGCAGCTATTGAGCCCCCGTGCTCCATAAACGCATACAACTGTTCTTGCAGCCGAGATGCTGGTCTGGATCAACGAGCATAAACTTGACGTTGGAGACTCTTCCACTCTGTCGATGGTTTCAGCAATGGTTTCAGTACTGAACTCCTGTAAGAAGCATTTTCAGAGAAGTGAAAGCTTTCCATTGCCCTTAAAGGAGAATATAGCTTTGGAACCCCCTTTATCTCCTCTTCTTGGCTGTATCTGGGATTCCCAAAGCAACAGGACAGTTTACCCTTCCTCTGAAGCCATTTCCTGCTATTGTGGTTACTTTACAAAAAGATAGAGGAAATTCAGAGGACCAACAAGGGGTTACATGCCTGAAACTCCCACTGAGTCCACTGTTGAGGCTTGAGTGCCCCGTGGAACTTCACATCCTTCATTTTGCACCAGCAATCAAGTGCCTTGCCTCTTTGTACTTCTTTCAGCGTTTAGTGCTCACTAGTCCTTTATCAGTTCCTCATAGCCCAAAATGAAGTCACTGAGTCGTGCTATCAATCCACGCTAGGGTGGATTTGAAATCTAAATAAACATGAACTGCCCTAGCTGGTTTGGCTCAGTGGATAGAGAGTCCACCTGTGGACCAAAGGGTCCTGGGTTCGATTCCGGTCAAGGGCATGTACCTTGGTTGCAGGCTTCTTCCCGGCCCAGGCCCTGGTCAGGGCTCGAGCAAGAGGCAACCAATCGATGTGTTTCTCTTACATCGATGTTTCTCTCTGTCTTTCCCTCTCTCTTCCATTCTCCCTAAAAATCATTGGAAAAATATCCTTGGATGAGGATTAACAAAAATAATAATAAATAAACAAACAAACAAACATGAACTGAGGTGTAACTTTCCTAGAAAACTCCATTAGAGCAGAACTTTAAAAAACTCTATGGAATCTTTTATCTTAAGGGTTTCCTCCTGTCCCTCACAGAGAGAATCATCAAAAAGTAGGAATTTTAGACTTTTTTTTTCCCCCTAAGAAGTGTGTGGAGGGATGATAGTTGGGTTAGGAGAAATCTTAATTCCATGTTATTTAGTACAAAACACATTGCCCATCACAGAGAAAGGCAGCCGGTCCATTTTAGTTTATATTAGACCCAGGGGGTTGGTCTAGTAAGGAAAGCACAGCCATGGGTTTATAAACCGGGGTTTGAATAGCAGTCCTGCCACTTGCTGTCTGTGTGGCCTTGAGCGAGTGTTCTGACTTCTCTGAAACTCAGCATCATCACACACACATGGGGCTACTGACCCGCAGACCAGAGGGCTGCTGTGGGGATTCTGCATTTCAAGGAGCTGAGCAAGGCACCGGGAGTTGCGGCTGTTCTGCATCTGCTCTCACCGCGCTGTAGCTTCTATGGTAGCACTCACCACCATGCTTCCTAATTGCTTATGCCATCTCCGACTTGCCCCAAGACCCCGCTAGGGCAAGGGCCATGCCTTGCCTGCTCACCTTTGCATTATCCACCTGACACAGGCCGAGGGGAGAGGAAGCTTTCAATAAATATTTTGGAAGGAAAGAAAGAGGGAAGGTGGGGAAGAAGAGGTTCATTAGAAGAGTAATTAAGTGATTAAAAGCATAGATCTGCAGTCCAACTAAATTTCGGAGTCAAATTAAATTTCAAATGCAAACCCTCTGACTGACTAGCTGGGTGACTTTGGGCAAGTTATTCAATTTTCATCTATAGAAAAGCAATAGTGACATCCACCTCAAAGAAATGTGATAGGATTGTGAGACTAATTTTGTAAAAGGGTTAGCATTGTTCTCAGCACGTGGGAAGCTCTCAGTGATCACTGTTCTTATTATTACTATATAGTGTAATGGAACTCATCTTACATCTGATTAATAATTGCCTTGGTCCTTGCTGGATGAAATGGGTGTGGAAATCATGCAGAAATGACCTTCTGCTATTACTAGAAATAAGCAATCAGCACTTATCCTGGAACTGGATGCTGGAGAAGATGGGCTACCCTCATCATCAGCAAGCCTGACCCTGTGGGACGTATGGAACTTTAACCAATTCAAGGAGGGGTTTGAACGGCGCCCATCTATATATTCAAGGCGCAGGGCTAAGGGTTCTTAGGCATTCAGACATAAGTCACAGCCTGCCCTACTGGAGCCGCAACTCAGAAATCACTTTAAGAAAAGGCAGATGGCCTGGCCGGTGTGGCTCAGTGATTGAGCATCGACCCATAAACCAGGAGGTCATAGTTTAATTCCTGATCAGAGCACATGCTTGGATTGTGGGCTCAATCCCCAGTGAAGGGCATGCGGGAGGCAACTATCAATGGTTCTCTCTCATCATTGATGTTTCTATCCCTCTCTCCCTCTCCCTTACTCTCTCTGAAATCAGTAAAAACATATTTTAAAGGAAAGAAAGAAAGAAGAAAGGAAGAAAGGAAGGAAGGAAGAAAGGAAGGAAGGAAGGAAGGAAGGAAAGAAGGAAGAAAGGAAGGAAGGAAAGAAGGAAGGAAGGAAGGAAGGAAGGAAGGAAGGAAGGAAGGAAGGAAGGAAGGAAGGAAGGAAGGAAAGAAGAAGGGGGCAGGTGGTGACCAAGTGCTCCAGCCAAAGTGCAGAGCACGGTCTGGACCCAGGGAGTGAGGAGGAAGTGGGCTCTGGGTTCAAGTCACTGTCTTACTATTTTCTGGCTGAGAGGAACCTCATTCCCTCACATACAAAGTGAAAGCACCTCGAGTCCTCGCTTTACGGAATGGTGGTAAGCATTAAGTGAGATAATACTTGTAGCTGGACATAAAGCCTGACACATGCTCAATAAACCTTAGCCATTATTGTTGTAATTGTTATTATTATCAGCTAGTATGATTTTAACTGGAGAATAGTAACATAATTATAAATATTAATCTATAGCCTGAAACTACTAGCATATTGAAACTAGCATATTATTATATATCACTATATTCCTGTAGTTAGTATCATAATATCAATTAGTATAAAACTAAGAGTATAAGAATATTTGTAACATGGTCAGTGCTTCATGGAAAATTTGGCATTTGAGCTAAATCTTGAAGAATGGGTACCATTTAGGCAATGTTTGGCTATTTGGCATCTAAGGAAGGAAAACAGGTGTGTTTTTATAAGTTTTAATCTGTTCTAAGGTTAATATAGGGGTTGGCCAAAGTAGGGTTACAGCTGTGAGTATGGGAAACACAGAGTACATTCTTATATCATTATTTATTATTTATTTGTATTATATCCTCTTATAACAATAATTATTGTTATTATTTTGTATCTTTACTTATGATTTATCTTTTAGGTAATGATGGTTGGTGATTGAACCTACTTCCGCCCACCTTGTATTCTCCAGCTATAGGACCACGTGCAGGAGGCTCTGCTCCTGAAGGGTTAATGAGGATGAGCCTGGAACCAAATACTGAGAGGGATGAAGGAGGAGGAAATGCATGCTCAGCAGAGACTCCCCAGGTCAGTGCTTTCCCACATTTGCCTGCTCTCCCCACCCTGACATCCCACCGGAGAGCAAGGCCGGTGCAGATCAGAGTCCGCCACACACTATAAATATTCGCTTCACAATTACTAGATTATTAGTATTTATGTTGAAAACAAACTCCCCTTTGGGACTCCTGCTCCACTCTATTGGCACCTGGTGGACCCTTTAATATTTAAGTTCCCCCATCTTCAAAGATCCACATCAGAGCCTTTCCTGAGGCTGAGGACCGAATGTTCTTGCACCTGGGAATTTCCCTTGTGGCCAGAAAACCAGAAGGGGGAAACATTTCAAGCATAAAAGAAATGTTACCGGGAGAAGATAAGGCAAAGTGGGGGGAGGGGGGGTCCTTGAGGTCTAAAAACCACACATAAAGATTTAAATTAGTCTGCCTCCCTCCCTCCCCCATTCCCATTAGACGCTTATAAAACAGTGTGATGAGTATGCATCTGTGTGTCTGTCTGTGTGTGTTTATAAGCACACGTGCACATGCAGGCATTAGGAAGGGCGCAGTAAGTCAGAGCTGAAATTGACATTGACTTCCCAGAACATGTTTTGTGAAATTTGTTTGTAAAAATAAATCTAAGGCAGCCAGTCTCAAACGTCAATGAGCATAAGAACCACCTGGAGAGCTGCTGAAAATGTATATTTCCAGCCCCCGAGAGCCTGATTCAGTAGGCCCAGGATGGAAATCTGGAACCTTTATTTTCATTTTATTGTACTTTTTTAAAATTTTTTTTATTTTATTTATTATTGACAGTATTACAGAAGTCTCCCATTTCCGCTCTCCGCCCCCCACCCCCACCCCCCCATCATTTTCCCCTTCCACCTAGCCCCTGCCCCACCTTAGGCCTTCACCACACTATTGTCTGTGTCCATAGGCTATGCATATATGCATATACGTTCTTTGGTTAATCTCTTCCCATTCCTTCCACGCACCTCCCGTCTGAGATCTGTCAGTCTGTTCCATGCATCCATGCCTCTGGACCTATTTTGTTCGTCAGTTTATTTTGTTCATTAGATTCCACATATAAGCGAGATCATGCAATATTTGTCTTTCTCTAACTGGCTTATTTTGCTTAGCACAATACTCTCCAGGTCTATCCAAGTTGTTGCAAAGGGTAAGAGCTCCTTCCTTTTTACAGCCCATAGTATGGAATCTTTACTTTTAACAAGCATCCCATGTAATCCGATGCAAATGGTCCTTGAACCACTCTGAAAAATGCTAGTCTAAGCTTGATGTTTTTATCTTGATAATTTTTTCTGCCCTCATTATCATTTGGGAATAACTTTTAACTATTTCCCCCAATTTTCTCACTAAGCATAAGATTACCATCATTGGCTCAGGTAAATTCTCTTTTTTTTTTTTTTTTTTCATTTTTGGAAACTGTTTAGTGTCTGAAAGCTAAAGTGCTTTTTCATTGAGTAGGGCTGGGGCAAATGTAGTGGAGACAGCTTTATTCTGAACCTCAGCTAGACAATGACAAAGAATACCAGAAAGATTTTCTCTCCAGGGGTTTTGCTACCAAGAGCAGTTGCAACACAGGAAAGTCAGCTGAACTAGGGCTTCTGTGAGTTGTCTCTTCCCTGTTAACTTAAAAGCTATGTGGTCAACTTCTGCATAGAGCACATGGCCACAGAAACTCAGCCTTGCATGCCATGGGGAACCCAGGGCGATGGTTTGCTGTGCGTGAGCAGCTGTGCACAAGTGTGAGGCAAACCAGAGGGACCCGGCCCAGAGGCAGATAACACGGGAGCCTGCCCTAATCCTGCTGTCCTGGGATTTGCCCTTTAATGGCTTCCAATGGAGCCTGTTCTGAAGGAAGGAAACTTGGCAACATGAATCACAATGTCTTTTGTGTCTCGTCTGCATTTGAAGTTGGATCAACTCTGCTCATGGATGAGACGAAGGAGGGACAAAGGAAGGCTCTTGGGTCCCAGGAGCAGACCAGCCCCTGCCATGGAATGCAGGCACTGGGTGGGGCAAGGGGGTGAGGACGATTATGAACTTAGCGGCAGCAGTAAAAATCCTCATAGGACATTTGAAGACCAAGAACTATTCTTCTCTGGGAAAGCTGTCACAAAGCTATTAGAACAAAAGTTAACTATTTGCTCTTCGACAAAGCGGCTGTGAGTCCTGCTGTTTTAACATCTATGGATTCAGTTTCTTCTGTGAAATTAAAGTATTGGAGCCGATGATTCTATGACCCTCTCCAGCTCTAACCTGAGGAATTTCTTAGGATTAGCTACAATGCTCTTAAGTAGTTGAAAAGTTGGTTATCTATGACTGTTTTACAAACTTCTCCAAAATTTAGGGGCTTAAAGGAACCATTTAATTCTGCTCACGATTTTGTAGGTCAAGAATTTAGGAAGAGCTCAGCTAGATAAGTGACCTCTGTTTCCAGCTGAGGCGGGAGGACCCATCACCTATCTGATGCTCTGGTGCCTTTCTTTCTTCTCTCTCTCTCTCTCTCTCTCTCTCTCTCTCTCTCCTCTCCCTCCCCCACCCCACCCCTCTGACATACTGTTTCTACTCGGCAACTCATCCTCCAGGGCCCCTCCATGTGGCTTATGCTTTTCAGGATGGCATGGCAGCCTCAGGTTGGTCATACTTCTCACCTGAAGCCTTAGTGTCCCCATAGACCAAGTCAGAAGCTGCTGGTCCTCTTGAAGGCAAGCCCAGAGCTGCTGTAGCATCACTTTCACTGTATTCTACAGGTCAAAACATCACAGTCCAACCCAGATTCAAGTGGAGAACCAGAACCCTCAATGGGAGGAGTATCAGAAAGTGTCAAGCTATCTTCTATCAGCCATAGTCAGCATTTAATAGAAATTAATTTCCCAACATGATGAAGTCTACCCAAAGGCAACGACTCAAAAAAATGTTTGTTCTTTCGCAAAACTCTAAAGACTTAGCCTTCTTAAACAAGAAAGCTGTTTGGAATATTCAATGATTATTCTATGGCCTCTTTCTACCCAGATAAGAAGCTGATTGCAGAGGATGGTCAGGTTCATGAAGACATTGTTTAACAGACCAAAAAAGCTACCCTATATAATAAACGCCTAATATGCTAAGTGTCTGGTCAGCTGGTCAGCCGTTCAGCCGTTCAGCCAATCAAAGCATAATATGCTAATGATATGGTAAGGCTGCTCAACTGCTCACTATGATGTGCACTGACCACCAGGGGGCAGACACTTTGACCAGTAGGTTAGCTTGCTGCTGGGGTCTGGACAATTGGGACTGAGCGAGACAGGCTGGACACACCCTGGAGCCCTCCCGCAGTCCTTCCCTGGCTGGCCAACCTCCAGCATCCCTCCCCCGCCCCGATCATGCACTGGCGGGGTCCCTCAGCCTTGCACCCTCTCACAATCTGGGACCCCTCGGGGGATGTCAGAGAGCCGGTTTCAGCCTGATCCCGCAGGCCAGACCGAGGGACCCCACTGGTGCACGAATTCATGCACCGGGCCTCTAGTGATTAAATAATAACTGATTGCTGTTAAAAAACAAACAAGAAAAAAAAAGACTCATTTTAATGTAATTGACTTTTATCTTTGATAATACTCAGTCCCTGGCTCTTTCAGAAAGAATGGCATGGGGGTTGCTAAGTACCCACTAACTCTAACTACAAAGCCTTGTGACAGGGCCACTTCATGGGGCCAAGGGCCAAGCTCATTGCTTAGTGCTCTGCTTCTGCTCTCAGTGTGGCACAGATGCCACCCTGGTAGTCCACACACACAAACAGATCTTTGTTGTCCTGGGTGCAGCAAATTCTTTACCATGAATAATCTACTCCAACAAATGCTCCCTTTAGTTCCCTCTTGGTTTTGAGAGTATTTGAGCTCCCAAGAGAAAGAAAGTATTGCTCAATAGGAACTAAATGCTAGAAATGCCTTCTTGAAGCATTGCTATGGAAAAGAAATGCAATGCCACCATTTGTTTTACATGTCTGGTAAAAGGAATAAATGGGTGAATTTGGTTATGTAGACACAAAGTGCTACAGCAATGAGGCAGCACGGTGGAGCAGTGAGGCACCTGGGCTTTGGAGACATCCCGTCTGGATTTGCATCCACGCCTTATCACTTCCCACCATGACCCTTTGGACCAATAACGGAGCTTAGCTACACCTCACTTTTCTCAGAGGTAAAGAAAAGACCACAAGAGAAACATCTACCTATTAAGACTGCTTCTGAGGGTTAATTGAGATGATCCCTGCTAAGCAGTCAACACACAGTAAGCTCTTGATACATGTTGGTGCTGTTATTATTACTATTATTACCACATTATGTACTCACACATACTCACATTGCTCTTTAGATATGCAAAGGAAATGTGGTTTCTTAATGTTATTCATTACTGATATTGTATTCCTGGGTAGTTGGGGAGGGAAGATTTTAAACATATCTCTTCGGTTCTTGCTTGTCTTTGCAGTGAGATGTGTCCTGTCCTGGAGGGACATTGCCTATGCTGACAACCACAGAACCAGCCATCTGCTTCCAGATCTCTGCAGTGTCACTGGCCTCCGGCACCTCTGAGTCCTGTCATCAGGGAAAACTGGAATTTTTGGATTTCCTGCTCACCACATACAAGCCCTAGGGAGCCAGGAGCCCTGCCTCAGGCTCATCTACCCATGACCTCTTCCCAACCTGAACCGCTCTATCACTGTCACTCCAACATGGAGCCAAATGTTGAGCATCTCCAAGGACAGTGGTTCCTTTCGGGTGCGGGGGGGGGGGCACAATTTTACCTCCAGGAGACATTGGCAACATCTGGAGACATTTTTGATGGTCACAACTGGGGAGATACTGAGGCCTCTAGTAGGTAGAGGCTAAACATCTTCCAGTGCATGGCACAGCCCCTCAAGACAAAAAAAAAAAAAAAAAATTAGCTTACCCAAAATGTCTACAGTGCCAAAGGTGAGAAAATCTGTCCTAGAGGCTCCCAGCACCCCCAGGCCACAATGAGAAAAGCAAGCCACTAGATTCAAGATTCTCAGGTCTCCTTAAACCTATGGAGATGTTTCTACCACACAGCATTGCCTCCCTCTTCCATTAGCCTGGAGTTTTACTCTGAGATTGGAGGTAGTAGGAAGGTGGGCACATGGGTACCTCACCACCTTGTTCCGCCTGTCTCTCCACACCTCCCTGGGGTGAAACAGCAGCCTTTCCCAGACTTTCCTGGTGACAGAGATTTCCCCGTGTCATTTCTTCTTCCTTTCCTAGATGTCATCTGCCCTTGAGCCTCCTTTGGGCCAAAAGGGTGAAATGAGTACAGACAGAGACGCTGACTTCTCACTGAGGGGAGATAAACTGAGAGGGTTTTCAAAATGACTTCATTGTTGGTTTATTAATATTTATAAATATTATATAACCAGCTACTTTTCTGAACGCCAGGCAGTAACTTGATAAAATATGCATTGAATGGAATTATTTATACTATAAAGTATTTATTACTACCTAAAAAATCAAAACAATTTTTGGAGGGAGGGGGAGTCTTTTTTTCTAGGTGGCCTCCCTTCTATAGTGTTGGGCTGCTGTCTGAAGTTTTTCTGTGACCAAAAGAAGCCCTCTTTGTAGATCACATTCTTGCTTCTCCCACCTGTGGAACCTGAGCTGAGGGCCCACCTCAGTCCTCTTAGCATCCCGCCTTCTCATGTTGGTGGCTGCAGGCACTCTGTCTCAGGCCTGCAAGCCTCCTGCAGTACTGAGGTGGTCCAGAGCTGATCATGACAACAGCAGCAGAACAAGTAATTCAACAGGTGTCTACAGCTTGACACCCACTCTGAAAGGAGTTTACTGAGTAGGGGCGAGCAAAGGAAGACATGTGCTAACATGCAATCTCAGACCCAGAATGAATCCATGCACGGGCTCTGGAGTAGGGCCGCAGAGGTGGGAGTGCTGGCTCTAGCATTTGCTGGAGGTGGGACAAGGGGGAAGTTACTTCATCCTCTGAACCTGTTTCACTAAATGTTGAAGGTGATAATATCAACTATGCAGGCAGTTTTCGTCAGCTCCAGCTGCCATAACAAAACACCATAGACTGAGTGGCTTAAACAACAGAAACTTATTTTCTCATGGTTCCGGAGGCTGGAAGCTTGAGATCAAGGTGCTAGCAAGGCTGGTTTCTAATGAGGCCTCCCTCCCTGGATCCTCAACAGTCACCTTCTCGTGTCTTTACCTGGCCTTTCCTCTATGTGAACACAAAGAGGGGTGTGGGAAGGGCTTTCTTGTGTCTCCCCTATTTCTATCAGGACACCAGTCCTATCAGATTAGGACCCTGCCTTTATGATCTCATTTAACCTTAATTACCTCAAGGCCCTATCTCCAAATACAGTCACGTTGGAGGTTAGGGTGTCAACTTATGAATAGTGCTGGGGGAGGACACAATTCAGTCCTTAGCACAGAATTTCTTTAGAGATTCAATGAGATCATCATCATCATGTAAACTATTTGAACCCAGTAAGCACTCAATAATGTCTATTATTATTGTAGTTGCTGCCATTGTTGTTAAGAGTATAGAGCACCACCTGACCAGGACAGGCAGGTCTACAGCTTGACAACCACTATGAACGGAGTTTACTGAGTAGGGACTAGTGAAGGAAGACATGTGTTAACCTGCAGTGTCAGACCTAGACAGGAGGGTGCCCGAAAGGACCCAGGGAAGGCGCCGTATTTGGCAGAAGGAAAGAGGTAGGAGCCTCTTGAGGGAGACCAGTCCCCAATACTGACAGAAAACAGCATTTATTGATTTATACCACAAACATAATAACAGCTGCCATTTATTTAACACTTACTATGTGCTGAGCACTTTATGTAACTTATCTCTACTAACTATCTCCCAGCAACCTCAGCATATGGGGAAACTGAGGTTTGGAGAAGTTAAATGGCCTTGCCAAAATTTCAGTTATTCAGTGGCAAGAGTTTGACTTGTTCCAAGACTATTTGAATCCCAAAATCATGTACTTTCCTCCCGGGCTGGACTGTTTCACGCAGGAGCTCAGGGCTGTGGACACAAAGGACTGGAAGATGTAGTCCCTTCCCCAGAGTCATTATTAATTGGAAAGAGGAGCTAGTCTCTACTTGCAGCATTTGGAAGAGGCTAGAAAAATTATCCATTTGTCCCAAAACATATTGAGCTGATAATTAATATATGAATTGGAAAAATAAAGGGATTCGGGACATCATATCAGTTGGCTATACCTTATTACTGTATAACAAGTAATTCAGTCCAAAATCCAGTAGATTAAAACAATAATTGTTTATACTTGCTCACACGTCTGCAGGCCATCTGGGCATTGCTCATCAAGGCTGGGCTCAGCCAGGTGGCTCTGCATCAAGATATAGATCTGGCTGCACTTGGCTCCATGCTGAGGTTCCCTAGGTATTCATCTAGGCCCCAGGCTACATGGGAAAATCTCTCTTCATAGAGATGGGAGTAGTGATGCCTCTTAGGGCCACTGCCACTCACACTTCATTGGCCAAAGCAAGCCTCAAACCAATGAGGACGTTTACTTTGCCTTTTGTGGGTGAGGCTGCAAAGTCACCTGGCAAAAGGTGTGGATAAGGAATTGAGGCCAATAATTCCATCTACCAAAGACATTTTCTGATTTGGGGTGGGAGTGGCTAACATAGACTGGGTGGAGTGGGTAGAGAGGATCTATAAAATCCCACTAACTTTCAAAACATTTGCCGGAAGAACTTTGCCTATGAATAAAACACCACATTTCCTTATTTCTCCAATGGAGATAATGAAAGACAAACCCTCCCACTCTCCCACTTTCCTTTTCCTTTTCCTTAAAAAGTACACAAAAATTGTAGGATGCCAGAATATTAGGCAAGCCTGGCTAAAAAGAGAGATCCCTGTAGTCTCAAGTTTCAACCATCCCTAAATTTCTGGCAAATATCTGTGGAAAATGCACGCCTCTGCTTTGAGGTCTCAGAGTCCCCATTTGGTGTTTTATCTCCACCCCTGTAATCTACAAACGAGAAGACACCAGCCTAACTGCTTGACAAATAGGAGCAAGCATGCTAATAAAACAAAAAAGGAAAGCCCCTAGAAACATAAATCTCAAAGAACTGGGGCCAGGTTTTATGGCAGAAAGTCCGGGTAGGCCTCTAGTGGTATCACGTTACTGATATAGCTGTATTTACATTTCATTGTGTTGGCTCAGCAGTTCTGACGGTGGGGTTGTTTTTGAACTGGGAGACACGGTTCCAATGGAAACCTGGATTGCTCTGTCTTTTCAGTAGAGATTCCCCCTGGCATCATTTTCTGTCTTCTCTCTTATCCAGACAAGTTCCATGGTGTCAATTATTTCAATTTCCAAGAAGCAAGGACACTGAATGAGCTCTTTCTAGGGGTCCATGCAGTCAGTATCTGGGTCTCTTCTGCTCCCAGTCTCTTATGGGCTATAAGAACACCATCCATGTAGCTTAGTGCATAGGTCAATATCCAGATGCCTTTTTGCACCAACCTAGAGATCCTACAGGGTTGTGCAGCCCTGAATTCCAATCAGCAAGGAGTTACAGATGTCCTACAGTGTTCCTAGCACCATTGCCAGGCAATGGAAGGTAGCAAAGGAAGAAAAGACTATAGTCTCAGAACAGAAAGTAGTTACTAGCTATCCATTCACTAGGTGTGCAGCTTGTGACTTTAGCTGCACTACAACTGAGGAATTGTGGGTTAAGAATTTTAGGGTCTGCTTGTAAGTACACAGATGCAAATCAGATACCTAACTTCGAACCAATTACAATGCACGGTATCCTATTCTTTTGCCAAAGAGCATCTTATCTCAGCTAGCTTTTCTTTTTACTTTTCCTTCTAAGTCACACACAAAATATATATATATATATAAATATATATATATCTATATCTCCTCCTGGGTCAGGAAAAAAGCAGCAGCACAGACCAAGCCGATTCAAGAAGGGAGTGGTGAGTGTACTGGGTTCCCACATCACGCTGAAGAGGGAATTTGGATCCAGCACCCACCAGGTCTCAGGGTTGGATAGATTCATTCAAGTGTGCCTGACCAGTCTCATATTCTGGTGGGGGTTTGTTTTTCCCATGAACATATGGATTGTGTTAGTGCTTAGGGGGCAGTTAAGTTAAAAAAGAAAAAGAGGAAACAAAGTTAAGGTATAGATAGCACTTTTTGTTATATCAAGGCTAAGTTCCAGTTTTTGTGTGTGCTATTAATACACTGTCCCGGATTATTTAAAATTAATGATTTCTAAATGAATAAATAAATAAATAAATAAGCACTACAGTGGTTTTCAAACACTTGGATGCCTAAGAATCTCCTTGGGAGTTGTTAAAAATCTAAATTTCAATATAGTAGGCACAGAGAATAGTCGAGAAATCTTTCACCTTCTCTCCAAAAGATGTGGTTCATGAACAAGACTTTGCAAAGCACTCATCTAATTACCTGTTTGGCTTTCTTTGGTTTACCCCAGGTCACTTGGGTCACCATCTGTTCCTGACTGCTCCAGCGAACCACGGAACATTATGGAGCATTGCCTATTCCTGCTCAAGCTTTTGCCTAACCCTGCCTACACTTATCTATTGTGGGTTCCAGATGAGGGAGATACCACCTGAGATGTCAGAGAGGAAGACATGGTCCCTTTATTGCAAGACTCAGAACAAAACACTGGAAACCTCTAGATCAGTGGTTCTCAACCAGGAGTGATTTTGCCCCCAGCCCCTCACTTAACAACGTCTGGAGATGCTTTTGTTTATCACAATCTCGGGGTGGGAAGAGCAGTAAGAAGGGTGCTTCTGAATCTGGTGGGGAGAAACAGGAATGCCACTGAACATCCTGCAATGTACAAGACAGGCATCCACAATAAAGAATTATCCAGCACACAATGTGGGCCGTGCCGAGTGTGAGAACCCGTGATTTCGACCCAGCTGTTCTTCAAAGAAAACTTGGACAGTTTACACCCCTTCTCCATGTGCTCAAAGGTATATTGATCCCAGGTGGTAGAGGATCTTGGATGCCATTCTTAAGCATGTACACACTATTTCGTATTTAGAAAGCTTAGAAGAATAAGGAAAATCACCTGTGCCTGCCAACCAATTAGCTCAGAGGAAGCTAAGTCATGCTAATCCTACAAAATAAGTAGCTCTTAGTAGACATATGTATGTTGAATGTTGACACGAAGGTTGGAGACGTGGATAAAAGCAGCACAGTCCCTGACTTCAAATAAATTATATTTTTATGAGTGAATATTATATCTACTCCAAGAGCCATAACATAGAGAGACATGGACTCAAAATGGAGCATATGAGACCATTGTAAATAGAAGAGGGAAATTCTGAATTGCTTCAATGAGATGGGGCAGGTGGGCATTGGGGAGGGAAGTGTGATATTTTTTTAGTTTGGTCTTAAAGATAGGTGTGATTTTGACAGAAGACATGAAAACAAGGTTATTCAAGCAAAGATTCAGAGGCACAAGAAATGCAGGGTGGCATTGGTAGGGGATGGGTGGTCCCAGAAGAGTGAACAAGAAGTTTTCATTAATATGTGAAGGAGAGAAGTGAGGTTGGCCCAGTTTGGGAAGGTTTTGACGGCTTAGCCAATGTGTTGGGCTTTATCCTGTAACAAAGGGCCACCATCAGGTCCTTGGTGAAAGGAGGCTCTAAACCAGGCGTCCTCAAACTACGGCCCGCGGGGCCACATGCGGGTGTTTTTGCCGTTTTGTTTTTTTACTTCAAAATAAGATATGTGCAGTGTGCATAGGAATTTGTTCATAGTTTTTTTTTAACTATAGTCTGGCCCTCCAACGGTCTGAGGGACAGTGAACTGGCCCCCAGTTTAAAAAGTTTGAGGACCCCTGCAATGGTCTAATCCCTAATCCAGTCCCTGTCACTCTAGTTCTTGGGCAGAGTCAGTGGACATATGGCACAGGTTTGCCCCATAGGTCTAGCCCTATACCTCCCCTTGCTCAGTATCCATTTTTCAGCTGCTGACTGGCTCTCTGGGCAGCCTGTTGAATATTGAGCTGGGTGACAGGTAAGGGCATTTGGTTGTTTGCAGGTTCTATCCAGGAGGATGAGAAGAAGGATTTAGAAAAACAACACCATCCTAAGCACCATGGAGCCAGGCTCCTGGTTCTCATATACCCCAGGAACTCACAGGCAACCTCTATTTCTTAACAAAGGCATCCCCTCACTATCAGGTCAGGGATAGGTAGAGAGAAATTAGTGGGGCCATACTCTTTGGCTCTGAAAGCTCATGCTAACTCCATTGCAGTAGAGACTAATTTTTGGTTGCTTCTTCAATAGGGTGGCTCCATCTAAGCTATCTTCAATCATTAAAATTAGCAAGTAATTGCTCAAATAAGCAAGTCATATAAATATGAAAAGTATAAATAGAAAACAGCACAATGAGTGACCGACATCCCTCTAGAGAACTTTGCCGCAGAAGAAACCTTTGATGAAAGTTGAACGCCCTGGAGAGCAGCTTCCATCTACCTGGAGCTGCATTTCTCAAAATGTGTTCCATGAGATGCACTTGAGTTCCCTGAAACAATAGTAGGTGTTTCATAAAACTCACCACATAGTCAAGTAAGCCTGCGAAATTCCAAATCATATCCTATGCTTTCCATAGTTGCAAACAAAGTTTCAAAATTTCCTGGTTCGGAGGACTAAAGAAAAGAAAATGTAGTTGACTTTGATCAACCCAAATTTTCCAAATGAACTTATTTTATTTGGGGATCCATTTATTTCTCTATCTATCTATCTATCTATCTATCTATCTATCTATTTATATTTATTTAGTAATAGCAAACCTACCAACATTGTGTGGATATTTAACAAGTACTTACAATGTCCTGGATTCTGTTGTAAACACTTTAAAAAACATTAGCTCATTTAATCTTCATAATGCACCTACAAGGTAGATAGTATTGGTTTATTTTATAGATGTGAAAACTCAGATACACAATAGGGGGAAGCTGGGGGCAAGGAGGTCATTTTGTCTGTGTCAACCAGGAAGTAAGACTACATAGTGCACAATGCTTAACCAAAATAGAGAAAATGGTGTGAAAAGTACAGTGTCCTACAGCGGCTGTCCTGGGAAAGAATGTGGAGGGGACCTGGCTCTTTTGTTGCAGAGCTCCCTCATCTACTTGTGAATACTTCTAGGTACTCCATTGGTATCTGTGTTTTGATTGAACAAACGCTGTCTTTCATAATAATGGGCCAGAAGCAAAGGTGGGCAAGGAGACAAGTTGGCCAACCCAGGCTGACAGTGCCAGAGTGGAAAGTGTGAACAGAATGTACAAATCAGAGAACAGTGTGAACTCAGAGGCACATTGAAGCCAGAGTCCCCAGGGGACTTTCAGAAGTATCATCTATGCGTCTCATTTTACACACAAGTGAAAAAAACTGGACCCGAGAGAGTGTGTGTCTTGCCCAAGGGCTCATGGTTACAGCTGGGCACCTGTTTTCTGGTCTAGGACTTTTTCCTACACATAACTACATTGCTGCTAATTTTAAAGGTTGAGAGTAGCTTAAGCAGAACCACTCTGATGACAGAAGCAATCAAAAATTAATCTCTGCTGACATGGAGTTAGCAGGGGATGCCTCAGCCCAGGAGCACAGCCCAGCTAACTTATCGCTTTGCTCCCGCCCCCCAACCTCTGTATCTGGTTTCCTTAAATAAGGGGGTGGGGGGAATCAAGTGATCTAACATGCTTTAATTAAGGACAAAATACTCAGCACCCTATAGTGCTCCCTGGGACTAAGAGCAGAGTACAGCTCTAACTTCTTAATTTTTCCAAAACTCTCCTACTTGCCACAGGAGGTAGACACACGATACAATGCTCCTCAGAGGAACGGAGTTGCTGTGTCAATGAGAGGCAAGAGATGAGCCCCCTTTGAAGGTCGGTGTGGGTGGGGAGACTAGGGAGCCACCTCCACAGCTGCAGGAGCTGCCAAAGTTCCTGGTAAAGGAGCGCATGTCCTGCCCCCACACATGTCACTGTCACTGAGCCAAGCCTGCTGGGTCTAAGAACAGGAGCCCTTAGAGAAAGCTCCTGGCACAGTTCTGGGCCTCCCCTTCCAAGCCCTAAATCAGTCCAGGCAGAGCCAGGGCAGCCCTGCCACTCAGCCCTGGGAGCTTGCCTCTGCCCTGGACCAGACTCACCCTGGACCTCACTGCTAAGAGGGGCCTGATCAGTATGTAACATGGATGGCTGCACACACTATGGCAGACATGACCGACTCGATTGTTCCCCATGAGGAAACCCAACTCTGAGATGAGCTTTCCGGACCGTGAACTATGATCTGAGAAGATGGAAAATAAGCAAGCACAGATGTGCATGAGCAAAATAAGAAGAGGGTGGGGGAGGACACATAGACAGAATCCTATGCCCAACCAACTCAAATCACAAAGAGCTTTATAGCAACAAGGGAAACAGAAAGATCTTATAATCTATGGAAACTAGAAAAGTTGGTGTGAATTAAAAAGCCTCCATATCACAGCACACTAAAAAAAAAAATCCATTTTACTAAATGTTGGCTTATGCAACATTTTAACCAACAGTAAGAGGGAAGACAAAGTTAACCTACCCTTTAAATCTCACCTTCCCTAAAAAATCCTTCCTAATCTCTATAATCCACACAGACCTCTCCTTTCTGTGCCATGATCTCTAATGATTTGCCTGCTTGTTCTGCCTCCTTGGGTCAGGCCAGGGTGTAGGCAACAAAAAAGTACAGCCAAGGATTCAGACATGGCTCAAATCTCAATCAAGTCGCCAGGATTAGAACAGATGGGGAATGAGAAGTTCAGGTCAGAGAAAGACTAAGACAGTTCCTTTATGTCAGAGCAGATGATGGGTTGAAAATTTAGAGTGACAAAAACAAGGATTTAGACAGAAATCTAAGATGAAGGCAGAAAAGATCCAGAGCACAGCAGGTCAGAGAAGTTGAAGAAAGAGTCCCAAAGAGTGGGAACCCAAAATTTAGGGGAGGAGGCCCTTATCTCTCTGCCCTTGTTTATGGTAACACTTCCTGCTCTCATTTAGTCATCCCTGGCCTTCAAAGGAGACCCAGGTTTGGTATGATATTTTGAAAAGTGAGAGGGTTGGGGAGTTAAAAGGGCAGGCAGTCAATATTTTCAATATGTCCACCACTCTTGATTGGGACACCTATAAGGTTCAAAGAATAGACAGAAAATCATTTTTTTTTTAAACCTGAGAACAACATAGCTGTCATAAACTTCTATCCCCCAGTGTTTTGCTGCCTTGTATGCCTGGTCAAATATTTGTTTAAAAAGTAATTTAAAATCAGTCATTCATGGTCTAAATGCTAAAACTTTTGTTGCAGTTGGCCACTCTAAAACTATCACTTAGTCAACAAATATTTATTGACTGCCTACCATTCACCAGGTACAGTGCAAGTCTCCATGAATATGTGGGAAATAGGACCAACAATCAGTCCCCAGAATATCAAGCTTCCCATCCAGCCTACCACATGCCTGTCTGCCTTCCTTCTTCCTTCCTTTCATCCTTCCTTCCTTTGTATGTTTTTTATTGTCCTGAGAGAATAATTTTCATAGTTACAGGTTAAATCTTGTTGACCTTAAACAAATCAACTACCCAAATATTTATCCAGCAAAATGGATTTATTCAGGGACAACAAAGAATTGAAATTTGGGACATGCAAATTTCAGAGAACAAAAGAAAGAAAAGAGTTCAGAGGGGCTGTTGTAAACAAAGATTCCATTGGAGGAAACTGGGGTTTCAAAATGTAGTGGCTTTTTATTGGCTGTCATTCATTCGCTGAGTGGTTGCTGGGTGAGAAGATCCTCCTTCCTCCTCCTGTGGAGCAGGAGAGCAGAAAAACATCTTTCTGTTGGAGATGGAAAATACATCTCTTCCTGTTTGGTATAAGTGGCGCAGGTGATATCACCTCTTAACTCCAATTTAAATGAGATTCCTGTTTATTTATCTCCACAATCTCAATACAAGTTTTTATATAGCAAAATTATTACTGTATCTTGTAAAGATTCAAATTGTTACTCTGCTTTGTTGCTCAACCTAAAATATATAGAGTGAAAGGGTACATTATTGACACTTCTAAATCACAAAAGGGAAAATGGAAGTAATTATAAAATGAATAAACTAGGAAAATGATATTCAAATGTGAGCTTTTAAAGTCATACCTACAATGTTAAGAAATTGTGTATGCTTTTATTTACCTATCTATCTATACACATACATTGATATAGATAGATAGATATGTATATACATACAGGTGGTTCTCTTTGTGTCCTTCAAACATGTGTCAATATCATGGAAGCGTAGAATGTTAAAACTTGATGGGCTCTAAGGAAATTTTTGAGATGATGAAATTAAATTCTGGACAATCACTTGGTCACAATCAAACACTCATTTTAGGTACTAGAACTCACATCTATTAGCTATCAGCAAAGTTATGTTTCTATCGACATGATTTTAGGGATTTCATCAAATTTAAAAGTAAAACCCTGGCACTGAGAAAAGGTACAGAACTTTCACAGAGCTATTAAGAAAAGACTCCAAAAATATAATAATTTTAACTAGTAAAATAAAGGTCAAATGAACAATGAATTCTAAAATGTTCTACTTACACAGTTCAGCTGGTAGTTGTAGTAATAATTGTCTCTATTGTACATTTTCTTTTTTAAAAAATGGAGCTGGCTTTTTAAAAAGCGAAATAATTTATTTTAAAATAAACCCAAAAAGACATACAAATTAGTGTTTGAACTGTAATTATGTGAGACTTCAGCTACTGGTAACATTGGCCTTTAACACAGTGCATCCTTGTAGCTCTAGTGCTTTTGGGATTTGTTCCAAAGGGAAAGCCATGTAGCCACAATCTCTGTTTTATATCACCTATGGTATAATACTCTGTTTGTAAAGCTTGATTTTTAAAAATAGCTTTTGTAAGGGAATACATCTGACATTAGAAATGTCGTATTAACAGCTTAGTAAAAAATATTCCTCAATGCTTCCATGGTAAGAAGGGATGTATTCAAAGATACCACGGATGAATAGTTTATCAAAAAGAAAGAGTGAATGTCAAGTAAATCAAAGTGCATTTTTAAAGACTTTTAGAGAAACAGCTTGTAACCGAACAAGTGGGTTCAGCTGCCTGCCGCAGCAAAAGCCAAATTTGTGAGACAGATGCTAGGGCAAAAGGAAAGAGGTTTATTCAGGTGCCCCAAGACCATCTCCCCTTCCTGCTCAAGCCCACAGTTCTTATAGGAATAGCAAGGGGAGGGCTTTTTTTCTACTCCATTATCTTGCTAGCTTTGGGATGCTGGGGCCCTGACCATTCATCTCTCTAGTTTTTGGCCACTGGGTGTAAGAACCTCCCTCTGCACCCTCTTAGCCAATGGGGAAACTCCTGGGTGCTCCCTGACTGTCTGCAGTAGTGGAGAGAGGGACGCTGCAGGACCTGATGTCAGGGAGCTGGGAAATGCCGCAGCCGTCAATCCACCTCCCAACACTGAACACGGTGCCAATACATCGGGGGAGCCCCTGTCCTCTGTGCAGCCCCTGGAAGGCCTGCCCCTCCAAAGTGGCCAGTCAGGCCTGTGCTCTGACTGATGGCGGCCTATGGTAAAAAGCTGATTATTTATTTTCAAGTAAAGAACAAGGCATGTGTCGAATAAAGGCACACCAATATTTCAGGGCCAATATTGCAAGGTTGAGTGTTTTTATGCAAATTTAATACCAAATGCATGGTCTTACTGTCCATGGGAAAGGATTGACTAAGATCTAAGAGCAAGAAACTGAGAAACAAGCTGAATCAGAAAAAAAGTGAGACATTAATCACAATTAGTCAAATTCCCTTTTGACAAGAAAGTTATTGATCCCTGTGTGTATTAGTCTGAATAAGTGAGGTTGTGCTGCAATAACAAACACTTTTCTAAATCTCAGTGGTTTCACACAAAAAGGCTTATTTCTTAATCCCACAAGAACCTCTGCCTGTGCAGGGGTCCTTCCGGGCAGCTCAGGGACTCAACCTGATTGCATTTTATAGCTATGAAACTTGGAACACATAGTTTTAAGGTCACCATGGCTGCAGACGAGAAAGCTCAAGGTACTGCATCAGCTTTTAAATGCTTCAGTTCATTGGCCACCTGCCTGCAAAAGGGCTGAGAGATGTGGAGAATATATGGATATTCAGTGAGGAGTAAATATCTGTTCTACCACATGACCCTATTCAGCCTCCAACAAAAGTATTCTAGAAGTTGTACTCGTATTCTAGAAGTTGAAGGTTCATCCCAATAATTCTCAGGAGGTTTTCTCCAGCCCTTTTTTAATTTGTTAGACTTGGATTAATTCCTACATGAATGCTAGGAACTGATTAGTTTGTATCCACAACAGATTACTCAGTAATCTCTTTACCTTCATGAGATACTCAAGTCCCATCTTTTTAAAAGAGTCTTCTTAGCAGATGTCAGTGCTTCTCAGCCTGCAAAAGGATTGGGGTCCGATGTGCTGGCTAACTGTCAACTCCTGTGGTGCCAACACATTTCCCAGCCTGAGGACACCCAGGGTAAGTAGTTATGAGACTTGAGTGTGCGATATTGTAAAAAGGGTTTTGTATTTTTCCACGCAGCGTTTGCTTTATAGCATTATTTTCCACTGCAAAACATGGCTTTGCTTACATTCAGTTGGTGATTCTCTCTACAAAGAATACCTGAACTGTGCAATTCTGCCTTCATGCTTAACTTTACACTCAGTAAAAGGAGGTTGCTGGAGCCACTGCCATCCTTGGAAAAATGGGGGTGGGAATATTCTGAACTTCAGATCTTGTTCTTTTTTATTGAAATTTTACTCAAAAAAATTTTCTTTTTACCATGGAGAAATCTCTATATAATATTTTCCAGCAGAGTTAGCCAAGATCGTATCCTAAGTGGGAAGTGTTACATGTGTTACCATTTAGCACTGATATATCACTTAAACACGCATGCAGTTGCGATGAGTTTTACCCAGCAGTGTGAACTCAGGCGTATGGCACTGGTTGGAGTGTCATGGGTTCCTTTCCAGCTCTCAAGCACTTTCATCACACTGTGACCTTGACTGAGTCACTCAAATTTTTCCTCTGCGTCTCCACAGAGAGGCGAGAGATGAATAGAGATGACATGTGTAAAATACATGTTCTTTGAGAAAAGGGAGGGTGTTGTGTGAATTTAATAGTGAGACATGAGTAGTTGGCTATGCACTTATATGTTATATATCATTTATGGGAGATGTTAACTCCATCCTGATGGTTTAAAAAAGATGGGATTAGCAGATTTTACTCTGACTGTTCGGTTAAGATACATGAAATAGCCCTGGCCAGTGTGGCTCAGTTGGTTGGGCAACATCCTATGCACCAAAAGGTTGCTGGTTCAATTCTGGTCAGGGCACATGCCCAGATTGTGGGCTCAATCCCTGAAGGGGGCATGCAGGAGGCAGATCCATGTTTCACTCTCACATCAATGTTTTTCTCTCTCCCCCTTTCTCTTCCTCTCTCTCTAAAATCAATAAAAACTCTTTTTTTTGTTAAAAAGATACATGAAATAAGATTGATCTTCTAGCCTGGCCAGTGTTGCTCAATGGTTGAGCATCGATCTATGAACCAGGAAGTCACGGTTTGCTTCCTAGTCAGGGCACATGCCAGGGTTGTAGGCTGGATCCCTAGTCTGGAGCATGCAGGAGGAAGCTGATCAATGATTCTCTCTTATCATTGATGTTTCTATCTCTCTCTTCCTCTCCCTTCCTCTCTGAAATCAATAAAAATATATTTAGAAGAAAATAAAAAAGAATGGTCTTCTAACATACCTTCTTTCATCAGCTCCAGTCCTCAGAATCCTTACTTTACTTCCTAGTCTTTGCTCATTTATTAAAGAATTATGGGTTTGTTTAAAAACTGCTCAAATTCTCTGCCTTGTGGTTTTTAACCAAGCTGGAAAATGTTCTTATTTTATTTTAACAGATGATTTAAATTTTATTTATTTACTTAGGAATTCCTCAAATTGTGACTTTCCTTATCTTCTCTGGTCTTTATTCATAATCTCTGGACTCTCTCATTATTTTAAAAATACAAAGTTGAGCAATACTTTCCAAGAAAGAAGAGTGTGGGGACCTGTTTCCTGGAAATATCAACAGACCTTTGGTGGGAAAAGACTTTTCCATTACAATTAGTAAAATCAAGACCAGGAGATGCTTATGGCAATGTTTTTCGATGTTCTTGGTAATGTTTTCTTTCAAAGGATGTTGACTAGATTTGTATTGGTTTTTGTAACCCAGTGATGCAGATTTAATACTGTATTTTTTTTTTTAGATTACCTTTCTATGTTAGCTTTAGCCTGACATACTTTTTTCCCTCTAACTCCTCTCCATATCCAGGTCTTGAAATATCTCAGATAGCACAAATATTTTACTGGTTTATAGGGCTTAGTCAAAGAATGTGTCCACTGAATAAAGAAAATAACACATTTTAAAAGCTGATTTAAAATTTATTTATTTACTTGGGGATTTAATTTATGCTATGTCCTTATGTGACAAAGTTGACCAAATAAGATGTAAAAGGTAAGTTGGAATCACATCATGGAAGATACTAAATACCATGGTGAAGAGTTCAAAATATGTTAAGTAGAAGATGGAGATCTTTTAGAAGCTTCAAGACAGATAGCAAATTATTTCATCTGTATTTTAACAAAATAACCTTTCCAATATAAAGAATGGATTGAAAAAATAATATAAAAGAGGAAAGACCAGTTAATGGGGCAGTATTCTAAATGTGACCAAAGCTAGTCCAGTGAAAGTGAAAATGAAGAGAAAGAGCTAGACATGAATGAATTAACAGAATGGTAGAATAGAATAAAGAGAAAAGGATCTGCATGTAACCTTGGCTTTAGTAACTATATTTTTAATTAGTTGATGCTGATGGAAAGGCAGAGCAACAAGAGATTTTTAAAATCTAGTTGCACCCTTATCTCGATAGCCTCAAGACTGAACAAGGGCAGAGCATCAATACAAGAAGAACATGGTGTTATTGAAAACACTCTGACTCTTCTCCACAGCCTCTGAGCATTGGTAACTTGGTGGTCAAAAAGCTACCTGCACACCTAAGACCTGGAGTGCCTCAGGACCACAGAGGCAGATGTATGGTTGCAACAAAGCATTCCAGAGTGTTGAGCTATAGAGATGAACCTGGATACATTATTGATTACTATTACTATTGATTACTAAACTGGATTAGTTTAGCATGACATTCATAAATAATAAGAACGTTACAGTTTACCCTCAATTACAAGCAATATCTGAGCAATCTTCTTGGGCTATTGCTCAGGACAGAGAGAGTCCCTTAAGTAATAAAAATGGGTCATCATAACTCAGTGGACTAAAGTCACAGACATAAGTGTTCTTATGAATGTGTAGAAAGACTTGGTAACTAAACTCAGGAGTATTGTTTCTCAGGCATTTGGCTGAGAAGAAAAAAAAAAAGGATCTCTCTCTGTCCTCCAGCATGATTACTCAACCAAATTTAAGAGACATATTCCAACTATTCCCTTCTACTGTCTCCCCAGTAAACACTCATGGAAGAACTTGGAAGATACTGGTGAGATCAGATAGCAGAATATATACTCAAAAAGCTAAATGACTATTGAAGGAAACATGCTTGCATTGTCAGTGGGTTACAGGAAGAGAGTGTCCCAGAGCCTGGGTAGTTGAATAAGGTATGATCAAGGATCTGAGGCTGAAACAAGGGCTTCAAGTAATGGTAGCTTTTAAGTGACTAAAGAAAAAGAGACAGTATTTGGGAAGTGAAAAGCATGAGTTCAAGCAAGAAAGTATTTGTGTTGGTCAGGCAAACATCTAACTGAAACTGACTTAAGACAGGAAGTTTATTGGCTCATATCACTGAAAAGTACAGGGGTTCATCTTGAAGGACTTAAAATGCCATCACTGGCATTCTGTCTTTCTCTATCTCTTAGTTCAGTGGTTGGCAAACTCATTAGTCAACAGAGCCAAATATCAACAGTACAACGATTGAAATTTCTTTTGAGAGCCAAATTTTTTAAACTTAAACTACATAGGTAGGTACATTGTTATTAACTTAATTAGGGTACTCCTAAGCTGGCCTTTGCTAAAAACTCAAGGGGCCAAAGAGCTGCATGTGGCTCACGAGCCGCAGTTTGCCGACCACTGTCTTAGTTCAACTTTTTCCTGTGTTGACTTTACATTCAAGAAGATTCTCAATATGTTGAAAAAAAAAAAATGCTGACATTGGCTGGAAGCTCAGTCCTCACTTTTTGGCTGTCCCAGTTGAGCCATCAAAAACCTTCAGGATTGCCTGATTGGACTGTCTTGGATTACCTGCCTACCCTTGAACCAATCCCTGTGGTCAGGAGGATAAAATATACTGACTAACCAAGCCTGGATTATGTGCTTATTGTAGATCCAGGGACTGGGGCCAAACATAACTGGATGTTATATAGGTTATTATTGAGAAGACAAAACAAAAGATGGCCATTATAGCATTAATGCATCCAGATATTGTATAGATCAATTTGAGGTCAACAAAAAATATCTTATTGGAATCATAAAAAATATGGTAGGAGGAAGTAATGAAATAAGATGAATAATAATTAATACTGTAAAACATGGGAAATAACAAGATTTTTTAACAGGGCAATGGTCTTTGGGTTCAAATGACACTTTAATTTCAAATATCCAACTAAAAATGCTCTTTCACAGAGAAGAAAATGTATTAAATGCATTAAGGTTACATATTTATGAAAAAGTCATGTTTAATTGAGAGTATTTACATACAAACAAGTAAATTCTCTAAATCTCTATGAAAATAAAAAAGAAGGTATGGTCTGTTGACAAGTTAATTCTACTAGATTTAATTCACACATTATCTGACATGAATGTAAGGTGAGGTTAAGTAAAGAAACACTTATTTATTTATTTATTTACTTATTTATTTATGTGTTCCTCCTTCTGCACACAAGACATTGAAGCCCTTGTATCTAAAGGGAAGTATGGATTTTGCTCTCTGAATCTGAATAATACCGTGGAATAACAGATGACTAATACCCTTCTTCATCGAACGCCAAATCAATGTCAAGTAGTGTGCTAAGAGATGTGAACACTCTGCAAAGTGAATATTAGAGTAGTAAACTGAAGTTCAAAGTGTTTAAAGAAAATGTCCCCAAGAAATATAACTAGTAAGTGTTAGGCATATAGGGTTCAAAGCCAGTCTGTCCAAATTCAAGGCTATGTTCTTTCCACTATTCCGGGCTGCCTTTCCTCAACTGAGTCATTTCCAAGACTCTTGGACTAGAGTCCCAATTTTTTTAAATGTTTTACTGGTTTCACTGTTGATGAAGTTACTTGTCAGGAATGATTTTCTGGTTTGCAAAAGCAATAGTTGTTGTACATCATGAGAACTTAAAATGAGAGAGAGAGAGAGAGAGAGAGGAGAGAGATCCCCAATGTATACTACTTACATATTATTTTTATTTTAATTAAGTGTGATGTTAGCTTCCCCAGAGACTTTCATTATTTAAAAGAATATTGCAGTGAGTCCCTTTGTAAAGTGAAGTTTTTTAATGTGGCTACTTTATTATTTATTGTTCATTATTTCACATAAGAATATAGATGAATAGTCCTAAAGTTTTATCCCCATGCATTTTGAATTTTTAAAAAGTGTGATCAGTGTGTGGCTCCAGAAAAGAATAAACTGCCCAAATGTTAAATGTGTTATCTGAAACCTAATGTTGTTTTAAAGTTTAAGCCATCCTAAACATGAGAGAGGAGTGCTGGCTTAGAGCTGGGCACATAACTGAGGTACATCCGGTCACCTGGGTGAGATTTTTTTTTCTAAATTCTTCATCCACATCAGCAGCCTTCCAATCGACAACTCTGAGTTCTGATGCGGTTGAATGTATTTGAGAACAGCTAGTCTTGAGGCTCATAGAGGAGGCAGTTACCTCTGACCACCTCTGACTAATATATATGGAGGGAACCCCATAAAATAAACATACTTCAAGCTGCTTGCCTAGTAATAGATATTTAACCTATCCCCCACCCTTCCCTAATGCCAGCACAAGTGTTACTTGAAGAGCAAAGCACATTCCATTTTGATTTCAATGCTTGGTCTGATGCACTTTGACTAACGTTCCAAATTTTAAGGAGCCGCTTCACCATAGAGATCTCTCAAGCAGTTCTCGAGCTGGCCATTATTCCACTAATGCAGCAATTATTCCAGTCTACACAGAAAATGCAAAGGCTGCTGTGGCTAAGCTAAGAAGAGGAAAGATATACTGTACACACAGTGGAAACCAATAACTGGAACCAAAAACTGAAAGAAAGGAATGGTGGCCTTTCTTTATCCCTTTGCCCTACTGCCAATCAGAAAAGCATACTCTTTAGATTTGACAATGTACTACACATGTACATTGGATAGAGCATCGTCAGCCTGCGGACTGAAGAGTCCCAAGTTTGATTCCGATCAAGGGCACGTACCTCAGTTGCAGGCTCCCAGCACTGCTCAGGGGCATGTGGGAGGCAACCAATCAATGAGTCTCCCTCACATCTGTGTTTCTCTCTGTCTCTCCTTCTCTCTTCCACTCACTCTAAAAATCTATGGAAAAAATATCCTTGGGTGAGGATTAAAAATAAATTTACCTAGAAATATAACAATTGGTATATTGGTTTTCTACTGCTGTTCTAATGCAATACAACAGACTCAGTGGCGGAAACAACACAAATTCATATCTCACAGTTTAGTAGGTCCGGGGGCTAGACTGATTCTCTGCTTCGAGTCTTAGTGAGTTAAAATCAGGGCTGCATCCCCTTAGTTGTTGGGGAGCATAGTAGTAGCACTGAGATACCCATTTTCTTGCTGGCTCTCAGCTGAGTTCCATTCCCAGATACTAAAGATCCCCCACATATCTTGGTTCATGGCTCCACACTCCATCTTCAAAGCCAGCATGAATGGGGCCAGTCCTTCTCAGGCCACATCTCTGTACCTGTGTTCCTGCCCCCCTCTTGCACTATGAAGGTTCCATGTGATTCCATTGGGCCCAGCCAATAATCAAGTATCCTCCCTATCTGAATGTTGGCAACCTTAATTCCTTAATAACTTAACATAGTCACAGATTCCAAGGATTAGGGCATGTTGATGTTTGCAGGTCTACCACAATAACGTATTCCTGGAGTAAAGTGTGGAACATGCATGGACTTAAATGGAATATAAATAAAAGTAATGGTGTGGGGTAATACTTAATAGTATGGAAAAATGTTAAGTGAAATATCACACTGAAACACATTAAAATAAGATTTTTTTAAAAAATAGGCCACCCAACAATATGGATAGTCTCATCCCATTTTTATAGAGTAAAAGTAATCTATAGTTTCATATGTCCAAGTATCTATATCTATTCAGGATTTATATATCTACATGGAAAGGTCTACCTAAAAATGTTGAGTTGTGATTTAAGTTTCAGATTAATATACATTTTTGAACTAACCTAAGTAAATAAGTATATCATCTACAATACACACACATGTAAAATTTAAAAATTAAACCTTTCTCTTACAAGTTGAATGCAATAGATAGCCCTTTGGCCAGCCAATTGACCCAACCCAAATACCAAAAGCTGTTTCTACTAGAGACAGTGATGTTCTCATTCTCATGGGACTGCACTCAGCTTCCACGTGACAACCCCAATCCCAGACAGCCTTTCCTAATTCTGAGAAATCCAATATTTTTAGCCCAGTGGCCCAGTAGCTATTAAGTCAAGTTATAGGAGAAGAACTTTATAACTTTATAACCTTATAACACCGACTTTCTTACAGCTGCAATAATGTATTGTTGTTTAATGTCATCTCTGAGAAATTTTCTGACATTGTGCAGCCTGAAACATCCATATGTCAGTGTTGGGTTTGGTTTAAATTTCAGATAGCTAAAAATAAGTCTTTCTCCTCCTTTTGGTTTTAAAGTGTAAGCAGATCTAGCTTTTGATGTACAAAGCTTATAAACGAAACAATTTGCCGTCTCCACCCAAAGACAGCTAATGCAACTCCAGAAAGAAGGGTCTATCTTTAACAGTTTACTCTACATTCTAACTGTGGTTTCCGTAAGAACATACTGTATACAAACTTTGTTCCTAAGGTTATTTCTGTTGGTGCCAAATTGACTTCAATTCACAAAAATCATGTGGTGCATTCCCATGCAACTTGGATGTTTTTTTCTAAAGAAAACAGGTCCCCACCCACCTCCCCCTTCAGCAAGCATTTCTGTTTGTGGAAGATCCACAGCTACCCTGGGGATCATACTTAGAATCAGTCACCAAATGTGGGCTTAATTCTCAGAAGACCTAGCAAAGACGTTGACCCCTACCTATGACTAGACTGCACACTCTGTCCTGTTAGTAGCAGATTAGTGGGTACCTTATAGCATTATCGTTAAAAAGCGTAGGATTTCCTATAAAAACCCTGGGGTGACACATCCTTGGGTCCAAATCTTGTCTCTGACCTTAATATGTGTGTTATCAGGGGCCAAGGATTTAATCCCTGTGTGCCCCAATTTGTAAAATTGAATATAATAATATTACCTACATCTTAGGACTGTTGTGAGGTTTCAATAAATTAAACATACAAAACATTTGGAATATACAAACACACACACACACATACATACACACAGAAATCTTTCAGAGAATCATGACCACTTACAAAAAGTGCAACAAGTTCAAGTTATGCTAACTATCCAGGCACCCTCTTGCCTCAGAGCCTTTAAATTGGCTTTTCCCTTGACCAGGTGCTTCCTCATTGAAATAGCCCCAGAGTCCATTCTCCTACTTCCTTCAGGATTTTGCAGTAATAATAATTTCTCAGTGCAGCCCGCCCTGATTACCCAATATAAAATCATATCACCACCACCAGTGTGGCACTCCCTATCCCCCTTACTAGTTTCCTTCTACTGCATTTTTAACATTTTATATAATTTAGTTATTCTGTTTACTGTTATGTGAGTTCCAGGAGGGCAGAAAATTTAGTCTGTTTCTTGCTGCTATGTCCTCAGCACCTACAATAGCACCACACTTGTAGTTAGTGGTCTGTAAATATTTTTTTGATGCATGGATGGCCACCTACTTTCAAGAGTAGAGGCTTCCGCCGAAACCGGTTTGGCTCAGTGGATAGAGCGTCAGCCTGCGGACTGAAAGGTCCCAGGTTCGATTCCGGTCAAGGGCATGTACCTTGGTTGTGGGCACATCCCCAGTGGGGGGTGTGCAGGAGGCAGCTGATCGATGTTTCTAACTCTCTATCTCTCTCCCTTCCTCTCTGTAAAAAATCAATAAAATATATTTAAAATAAAAAAATAAAATAAAAAATTAAAAAAAAAGAGTAGAGGCTTCCAGTCAGAGAAAGACAAGTACCATATGATTCCACTTCTATGTGGGATCTAATGAACAAAATAAACTAACAAACAAAATAGAAACAGACTCATAGATACAGAGAACAGACTGACAGCTGTCAGAAGGGAGGGTGATTGGGGGGCTGGGTGAAAAGGGTGAAGGGACTAAGCAAAAAAAAAAACACAAAACAAAAAAAAAACAACAACAGTATGGTGATAGACAGAGGAAAAGGGGGTGGATGGGGTAGAAAGGGTAAAGGGGGAATAAATGGTGAGGGAAAGCTCTCCAAAGAGGAGCACTCTTTTCCATCATTTAGATGCACTTGATTTTGAGTGGTGAACACACAATACAGTATGCAGATGTTGTATTATAGAATTGTACACTTGAAACCTATATAATTTTATTAATCAATATCATCCAATAAATTCAATTAAAAAATGTTAAAAGAGTGGAGGATTCATCTAAAGGGGAGGAGTGGGTATTGCAAAGCTTGAGCACAGAGCTCCTTAAGTAACCAGTTGAAAACCCAATGGAGTCCTACATCATGTGAGCCTCTCCCCTGTCAAGATCCCCAGTGGAAGTTGTAAAGAGAGCAGGTGAAACGTAACAGTGGCTGGATGCCGGAGACCAAGCTCAAGTTCCATTGCCGCCCTTAACTGTCAAGTCACTTCAACTTTCCTTGAATCTAAAACAAGAAGCAGGTGCTTGGTCAAGTCTCCATAGGATGTAAAACAAACTGTTTCTGTGAGTAGGATGGAGAAAAAGGCAATTGGGTCCGCATTTATTTGATGCCCATGGACTCAGACTGCTTCAGTTGCCCTTAGCAAGGCTTCTGCCAGAGACTGGCTGGAGGCAGCAAAGCAAGTTAAATTTTTCATTTTACTTGTGGCGAGAGCATCCCTGTGACTTATATAGAAAGATTGCTCCAAGAATCCCAAGAAATGTTAATTATTGTTTTGTATAAGATCTCTCAAAAAAAACTCATAACAGAACTTTCTAGGTTTGGTGCAATGACTGACAAATTTAGAAATAAAACATCTTTTGCATTTCTCTTTGTTTAAAATCTAGCGGATACATTTTTCTGCTGGGGAAAAAAAATGTTTTGCCACTCTTTCTCTCCCAGAGAGAAGTAAAGTGTTGGTTTATAATCATTGGTGTCAGAAGGGGGCCCAATGACACTTGGCAAATGGAAATCAGCCACATCTTTGGGCAGAGAGTGAGATTTGCATTGCCTCCTGGCCAGCTCTCTGCTGCTGTGGCAATATTAGCATTTCCACTTCCTGCCTAGGTTTCTGGTCTGTTCTGGGAAATGGGAGGCCCACGGGAGATCTAAATCTTATCTTTTCTCCTCATCTGTCCCTTGAAATATAGATAAGATTTGGCTCTTGAATCCCTAATGCAGAAGCCCTCCACCAGATTTCTATGAATTCAGGGTTGGGCATGCTTTTGGTTACCACTTATATTATTTAGAGTCCAATCTAAGCTGCTGTAATAAAGGGACTCAAAACAGCTTAAATAAGATAGAAGTTTATCTCTCTCCTGTCATGGTCCAGAGAAAGGTAAAGTCACTCTGCCATCTTCAATGCACATGGCTGAGTTCAAGGTGACCGAATGGACCAGCTCCTGCCATCACCTCTGCATGCCAGGCAGCAGGCGGAGAAAAATAGCATGCGGAGCTCAAGCCCACGCCGTATAAAGGCACAAAGCACACACCATGTCTGCTCCTGTTTCAATGTCTAGAACCTATAACGTTTGCACAACTAGCTTCAAAAGCAGCTCGGAATTGGAGTTGTTACCTGGCTGTTACAGGTCTAGCTACAAAAATGAACATCCATCAGTAAAATAAGAAAATAATGGATGATGGAGGACAACCGGCATAGTCCCTCTCTTCAGCCACTCAAGTATCTATTTGCATCTTTCTCCCCACAAATAGCTTGGGACATACTTGCCCGATCCCTATGGGATTCAACCCAATGTCCCATCTGGTTACTGTTTCAAGCTCTCCAAAGAAGAGCACTCTTTTCCATCATTTAGATGCAGCTTCCTGGGGTCTGGTAGAATGCTACTGCCCCTTTCACATGCACACACACTCCCTACATACAATGATGGAGTAGAAACGAACAAACTGCAATTTAAAACTCCCATTAGGAAAAGGGAAAATGGTGAAACACAGCAGTCACTTGTCCATAGCAATTACCAAAGTTTTCCTCCCCTGACTGAATAAATTTCCTTGATTTGATCCTGCTCTGCCCGCTGAGATGTTCTTCCCTCTCCATTATTCTCACTTGTCACATCTGAAGTGAGTGTTGAAGAACAGGCTTTCCTTGGGAGCTGTGCAGCTTTGGGAATGCACTGCCTGCTTGGGGTGTATTTGGGGGGTTAGGGATGGAAGAATTACAGGTTTCTGGCTATGTGGTTCCATTCTCTGGACCAGAAGTCTTACTGGGGAGGTCTTGAGGCTATAATATTATCACCTGCGAAACATTTCCCTTTAGTAAATGAATCACCTTTTAAAATTAGCCAGAAGTCATCCATCTGTAAGTGGCAAGAAGTTTCTAGAACAAATCAACATTCTGAGTTTTCTTAACCAGCTTCACTAAAGTTTCTGGATCTGGCACCATGCATTTTGTCTTCTGGGGTTTCATTACAGACAATGTTTTCAAATATTCTGCCATGGCTTAACAGCAATCACCAGATTTCCAATTTGCAATGTTTTTCTTTGCCTCTTGCTACCCAACCACTAAGCCCCTTATTTTGGTTTTGTCACAGCAGCACCCCACTTCTGACAGCAAAGTCTGTGTTAGGTAAGATATAGCATAAGCTGCTATCACAACAAAACCCAAGTGCAGTGGCTTAAATAAGACAGAATAAAAGGAATTTTGATGGAGTCAACTGTAAGGACAATAATATTATTATGCTGCTTCCAAAGACTGTCAGGATCTAGAAGTCAAGGCCAGATGCCTAAAATTCTACCAGCTGTCACCTGACAGACATCTAACCTGCAGACTGGGATTCAGCAAATCCAACAAGCTGAGCATTGTCTTAACACTTTGTGAGTCATCTTGAGAAGAGGCCCATAAAATGACACTTATTTTCTGCCTCGTTAGCCCTTTAACAATATCATTTTCTATATTTGTCTACCTGCTTACTCACTGAGGTCTTTAACAATATTACCACCAACCAGACATCCGTGAGGATACCTGCTCAGTTGTAAAATCCACATAGTTTTTCCTTAGATGCCAGTGATTCGGTATCAATGAGCCCCCAGCTTTAGAAGGTAGCCATTTCTCTTTCCCCTCATCTTCCTAGTGCTTATACCACCGATGCATATTCTCTTTTCATGCCTGGGTATCTGCTGTTCATATTCTTTCTTCACATTTTATTTGAATTGAAAACATGTCTGTCAATGCCGGCATTAATATGCACAAAATCCCTCCACCTGGGGCCTGACACCATCCGTGATTTCCATCTGGTTTCCCCAGCATCTGCATCTCACCACTGTGCTTGGAAGTTCCAAGTGGGACAGATTTCCGATCCCGCCAGCATCCTGGCACTGATGCAGTGGGTTCCAACCGTGATGTGCATGTAACTCTGGGTATCTGAAGGGTGGTGAGTGTCTGGTGGCCTGATGCCACCCATTGTCAGCCCTCAGGTTTGGGCCAGTTCCTGTAAGTTGGGTCAGTTCCTGTAATGGCTGAATCACACTCGTCACAGTCCCTTTTAATAAGAAGTAGACTTTTAGGCTTTGCTTTCATGGAAGGATATGTGAATGCCTCATATGGTCAAGAGAAAGAAGCTCTGCACGCCTTTATTTAAATGCTGCAAGTCATTCCTGCTCGCTCTAACTCTATCCAGATGTGGCGACTCCGTGCCCATGTAAATTAGATGGCTTTCTTTTCCGTCTTGTCGAGAATCTGTACTCTGACTCACACCAAAAAAAAAAAAAAAAAGGAAAGAATGTGCAGCAACTACACACAAGACGAGCTATTTTAATAGTACAAGCTCTGTTGAAGGGAAAGTCAGGGCTTTTGTGCTGCAAACAACAGCATTTGCATTTTGAGGGGCTAGACACTATGGCTCAGTGAGAACTAAGCCAAGGATGGCCTTTCGTCCTGGATGTCAGCTATTCCCATAGTTGGATTTCTGGTTTGGGTTCTAAGTATTCTTGAGTCCGAGCCACATCTGTTCTCTGCCCCCAGCCTTGCTGCGGTGACTTTCTAAAAGGGAAGAATTATTCTGAGATAATGGGCCCTCTGTAGTGCCTACAGCATTTTCCATTCTACTCCTCTCTCTCAAGTAGCGAACTACAGTCAGGCAAATGTGGGCACCAAAAACTCTGAACACAAAAAGCAATTCACATGGCCCCTCATGTTTTGTGTTCCAGAGAGTGTCTTATTTAAAACACATCCCACTACAGGCCCATTTCACTAAACTGGGCTCTTACACAATGGAAAAAAAATAAAGAAGAGAAGGGAAAAAGGCAGCCTATTTTTTATTTCATTTATTTATTTATTTTTGTCATTCTTGAGTCATTTACTGATTGCTCTTTGGAGAAGCTTGTTCCATGACTGACAGAATTGAATTAATCTTCAGGCTACCTTCACCCCAACTCATCCTTCCTCCTTTGAGACAGCAGCGGGGAGAAGACACACAGATGGTGTAGCAGGAAAGTAATGACGCTGCCTTTTTCACAGAATGAATGGCATTGAAGCCGCTTTCTGAGGCTCACGCCCGCTCTGCCGGAAGACTCCCCTCCCCCTCGGCCCCCATCTCAGATTCTGCCCCAGTCACAGTCGATGGCATTTGACATGTGTGTCTATTTACCGTGAACTAAATGTGAGGCTGAGAAATGAAATTCAGAATAAAGAGAATCAATCACCACTGAAACTCACGTGTCATTGACCATAAATGCCTTAGAATAAGAAACCCACCTTACACTGACCAGGTTCTGACCCTTTATCGAGTGCTTTCTTCAGCAATATCGTGTTTGTTCCTTGCAGCCATCCCCAGAGGTAGGCAGGGCAAGTTTACTACTAAGGCTTTCCAGATGAGCAAAATGAAACCCAGGGAGGAGAGTTCACTCCCAAGGTCTCGGAGCTCATTACAAGAGGAAGAGTGGAGCTCAACCAGGGCTTCTGGGGTCCCGCCCCCAAATGCCACCACGTTTTAACCAGACCCTGCAGACTCACCATCTTTAACTTCTGACTGTCTAACTTGTTTGGACTCCCAAAGGTGGGACTTTTAGGCCTGGCACCTTTTGGGGAAAGGGCGATCAACCATTTCCTTATGCCTGAGACTCTCAGTGCTACAATTGAGAGGACTTCTAGGGCAATAGGGCCCGTTATAACCACACTCCCCTTCAGCCAGCTTACACCACCCCCAAGCAATGTGCACTATTTCCAGAAAGCACCCATAGCAAATGCTTCCAGAAAGATGAAGACATCCGAAGGACCTGATCTTTTCACGGGGCACACAGGAACCTTCAGCAGCCCTGACCTACGGTCCTAAAGGAACAGTGGCTCTGCTCCTCAGAGTGTGCCCAGCACCCATAAATCTGAAACCATCTTCCCCAGGCGGTCAGAGAACCGTCCTCCCACCTGGCTGGACTGTGTGACCACTGGGAGGGGGGCGGGTTGAGGAGCAAGCTGAAAAATAAGAAACTTGTTTGTGACCCTCCCCCGCCATGACCTTGAGCTCTTGGGGGTTGTTCGTTTGGATGACTGAGTTACTCCACCCAAGAGAGGTCTGATGCTGACATTTTTACCTAACTTCTGTGCCCTCCTGCTCCAAACAAAACAGGGCCTCTATTCTCTATGCTTTCAATGCGAAAGCAAGCCTGGTCCATTCCCTGTACACCAGGCCAAATGCAGTAATTTGTATCAAAAACCTTAAAAATCTTCATATTCTTGAACCCAGAAATTTTCCTTAAGGAATTTTAGCGTAAGAAAACAAGCAGGATACATAGATTAATATGAATAACAACAAGTTCATCGTACCAGGCCTATCATCTTGCCATCATTGTTCACTTATTTCCGGGGGTTCAGGGAGGTTTGGAGGACTGGTAAGACTGGCTGCAAGAGATCTTGAGCCGTATGGGGTCTAGAAAGAGCAGGGCTTGTCTGGAGCCCTGGGAGAGTGGTACAGACATCCACATCCAGGTTGGGGGTGCTGAGAGAGTTGAGGGCAGGACTGAAAAGCATTCTAGGAAGCAGCTCAACCAGAGGGAGGAAATCAGGCATGGCAAGTTTAGCCTAGTAATAAAGGCTTGGCCCTCGAGGGGTGTAGAGATGTTAAAGCAGAATAAAAGTGATTACCTAGTATCTGTCCCCGCCCAAGCCCCAGAGGCATGTTTGAGGATTAGGAAGAGGGGGGCTATGGAAAACTGAAAGAGTCATTTCACTGAACTGTGCAACCCTCTGGGGCCCAAGAGATATTGCCTTGGCCACCTTTTGGGAAAAGGCAAGTCATGTGAATGAGAGAGCTGTTCTCACTTTGCCACGAGATCCTGCCCAGCTTTGGCACCATGACGGCCCCAGGCAGCCACAGGCTAAGCAATTCTGTTCTTGGAGCAGTGGGAGTGGCTGTAGTTCTGCTCAAGCCATGAAGAGAGGCCACCTGAGTAGCCAAGGCAGCTGAGCATCAGAGAAGCGGGGACACAGGCGAATCAGCTTCTAGGGATGCAGAAAAAATCTTATAGACTTGAGAGGTAGGGCTGGAGTCAGGTGATTGGGATAAAACATCACAGTTTATAATATCATATATCAAATGTCCAACATAGAGATGGTTTATATAAGGGAAGATGGAGCCATCTCAGGAAATATTATGTAGGCATTAAAAATGGTGCATTTGTACAATATTTACAAAATGATTACGATATATTTAAGTTTATTTACAAGTGTGCAATGCATATGTGTGTGTATATATGTATACATTTATTCATATATGTGTATAAATATTACACATATAGACATACACAGATGTCCCAGACCTTCCCAGACAAATGAAAGTAATTATCATCATCGAATTTACCTCCCTAGCTTCCCTATTAGAGTCTAAGTTCCTTAGGAGAAAAGAACTTTATCTATCTTGTTCACCTTCATATTCTAAAACCAAGGAGAATATCTGGCTTGTGGTATCTATAATAATAAAAGCGTAATGTGCTCATTAGACCGGACAGCCAAACGACCTTCTGGATGTCCTTCCAGACAACCTTCTGGATGAAGCCGGGGCTGCGAGGGCGGAGCCCCTTGCACAAATTTCGTGCATTGGGTCTCTAGTGTATTCAATAAATATTTATCAGATAAATAGATGGCTGTTGCAACCCAGACTCTTATTAGGATAATTCCTAGAAATTAGGCCCTCTCAAAATATTCCCCAGTAAATCAGGGATATCTCCAAAGGTGTGTCTCAGGTATTCCCAGCCTGGGTCAGCTTCAGCATCCTCTCATTTGTTTCACCTGGTCCACTTGTCCATGTTCTCTGACCGTGAAACATCTCTTTTACTATTGCCCACAGTCAAACCCTGTCAAGGTTCCCTTCCAGCCCTTGGGAGTCTTAAAACACTGGGTTTGATTCTGAGGCTGGAAAAATGTTCCCCTCTCCAATTCGGGACCACACTTTGTCACTAGGACCCAAAGCAGTTCTGCGTGACCCAGAGACTGGCAGCTCTATTTGAGTGGTGATTTGGGACCCTCATGCCTCTGATCATAAATGTTCAAATCCAATAAAAGGCTTGGGCAGGGGTAAGACATTATACTATTCAAACCAGCTCTTCTCCTCTTCCCATCAATCCAAACTCTCCTCTCCTCCATCAATAATAAAACAAAACTCTCTTTGTATTATAATGTTCAAATAGATTCCAAGGGAAGGGAGAGGTGGGAGCATGTTTGTAGCACTAACTGCATCTGGTCCTCAGATCATACAGAGGGTCAAGACTCTAGGTCAACAGTTGTTGTCCCTGGGTGGTGAAATTATGGGTGATTTCTATTTTCTTCCATAAATATATAGAAGTGTGTGTGTGTTTGAGTGTGTGTGTGTGTGTGTAGATATGTAATTTTTCATATTTTCTTCAAGTACATAACGTATTTAAAATAAAAAAATTTTTAAAGTAATTAGTCAGGGTTATATTTCAAATAAAACAAATAAAGGAAAGAAAAGGAAAGAAAATCCACCTTAACATCGGATGCACCATACCTCGATTGGTGGCCCATTTATATCACAGAAATGAACTTTAGGCCTCAGGCTCAGGGAAGAAAGAGATTCAGAATATTGCAGGCTAAGGGCTAGAAATCAGCAAGAATATCTGCACTTGAGGGTCTCTAAAGACATGGCGAGGCCCCATTGACCTCCTCTAAGCAGTTGCTGGAGAGTCCAAGGAGAAGAAAAGGTTGGCCAGACTATTAATCAATAAGGAGATGATTTTCAGGGATGGGTGCTGCTGGGAGGGAAGAAGAGCCTGAAACAAAACCTCAGAATCACAGGAGATTGGAGCTGGGAGAATCCTTAGGGAAGGAAAAGAATCTGGTGTTCAGCCTTCCAAATTAACCATTGAAGAAGGAGAAAATGGAGAGCTCAGTGATTCAATGAGGATTTCACAATTCTTGAATAATATCAGGGCATCATCAACTTTTCTTCCCTTTTTTTCAGTTAAAATTTATAAATGCCATGTTGCCAGGAGTGGAAGAATCTAAATTGTCAGAATCGAATTGTCAGAAAGTTTCCTGGCATTAAGAGCACCCCCTCTTCATACACAACCAGGTAGCGATGCAGGACAACCATTTCCCAAAGTTTGACCTTTGGGACTCTGTTTCTTTGGGATAGCAATAGGCATGATATGGGAAAGGAGGGATAACAGGTTAACTTTGAGAAATACGGGGTTAACCAATGTTTTAAGTGATTCCTGATGCTAATAAGTTTATGAATTTGTGTCTCAAATACCTTTGACCATGGAAACTTTACTCACCTTGTAGGACTTAATGTTGTACAGATATAACTTGATAATGCTGTGATAGAAGGTCACTGCCTTAAGCAAAATTGATTATTTCTTCAAAAACCACAGCTAGGTTGTTCATGGCTATGGCCTTCAGTACAGTACCCTGAGTCCTTCTGAGATAGTTAAATATTCTACTCAGGAATGTTCCTGTACAGTAATCTTCTATTAGGAACAACATGTCTATTTATTTTCATTTTGCTAAATTTTCCTTTTTCATCATCTGTAATTCAAAAATCATTTTTTGTGCACTCTAAGAGATACAATGAAATATTTTTCTAAAACTCCACATTATTTTCATCATAAATTTCTCTTTTGATAGACTATAGAACTATGACAAATAAGGCCAAAAAAAATCAGTAATGACTGACAGAGATCCTAGGCAGGAAACAAATCAACAACCTCAATTTGAACAATATCTGTTCAATCACTTCTAAAATGATAACACTGCAAGAAATAGCACTCAGCTATTGAATTTATGGTTTGGGTTGCTTTTCTATTTTAAAAAATAGATTTCTTTGTCAAACTGAAATTTGAAAGGCATGTGTCACCTGGGGTGAACCATGGTGCCTTTAGACATCACCGTATATGGAGAGAAGTGGTGACAAATGAAATGCTATTTAGATATACAATCTTGTGGAAGGATCTTGCTATTAATGGGCTGGAGTTTTTTTTTTAGCAGTTCATAGATATACAATAATGAAATACACTAAAAATTATCATTAGGATCTGCAGAGCCAACAGCTAAATCTAAACACAAAGAAAAGTTGAGACCAAGAGATAAGACGTGTACAAGAAAGACAAACCTGGTCAAGAATGAAAAATGAGTGTCACTAAGACCCCATCATAGCAAAGTACCTTTTTTTTTAGAACCTACTCTAGGTATGGGAGTATTTATGACGAATGTGACTAAAAACATATTTATAACAGCCCTGCCAAAGTTCTTTAAAGTCATCCAAACTGTCACAAGTGTGTCACTTCTAGTAAAGACAATTTAAAACTTAGAACGTACAATCTTTGATGTAGAATCTTTTTCTCCCTGCAAGAAAATACTACAATCTCCTCCCCCAAATTATATTGCCAACTAGTGGTCAGAGAGAATCCTAGACCAGTGAATCTAATGTCCACAAAGAGGAATGATACCTGAGTGTGTAGGCATGTATGTAAAGCACACTTGAGATTAGACCATGGCCCATATGCAATAGGGAAGACCAAGTAGCAAACTATGTCAATATATGTCTCTACCTCCAAATACATTCAAAATTTTTTTTATTTTGTGTTTCTTAAATTACACTTCCTGCCATCCTGCTATTCTTGTAGTCATTAGAGGAGACTATTGGTCTTTGTGGTCTACCAGCCTCATGTTCCATAAACAGGAGCCTGTCTTAGCAGACTTTCTCAACGGCTATAATTAAAGAAATGTTTACCCTTGGAAGTAGAAATGTCATAGAAGCATAATTAATTAATTTCTTAAATTCTTCTGTCCTGCTGTGAAAGTCAGTCTGTGTTTGCTTTTTAGAAAGGGCTTTGATTTGTGCTGGGGCTGGAGCAGTGTGTACTGCCTAGAGGGGTGGAGATGGTGGCTTTTGAAAAACTATAGGTTGGGGGAGGGCGGTAAAAGTGGAAGAGAGCATAAAGGGAATAAATGGTGATGGGAAAATTAAATAAATAAATAATAAATAAATAAATAAAATTTTAAAAAATAAAAAAACTATAGGTTGGAATAATAGGTATAATGGAGGAGAGCAAGGTAAGGAGAGAAGAGGGAGGGGGGTTAAGTCCAAACCATGTTCCTGTGTTCTTCCACATCTCCTTGCCCATTCGAACTACATTCTACATCCTCAGATTCTAGGTATTTCCTGAATTTCAAGCTCTGGTCCCTTTCAATATTCACAGAAAATTTTTAAATTTACTATAAAGTGAAAATACTACTTCATAGCAGATATTTCATATAAGGTACACTCATGTGTGGGACTTTATGAGTCAGACACACACACACACACACACACACATATACAGACACACTCAGGACAGAGAGGAAGCGGAGTGAGAAAACCTGCCAATAGTTCTGGAAAACCCTTCTAAATTAAAAAAAAAAATTGGGGGGCAATGAAGGGAATGAACCTCCATAGCAGAGATGGGCATCCTGGCTGAGATGTGTTGAGCAGGAGGAACTTGAAGCAAGTTCTCAGACCTTGGGCTCTCAGATTTCAAAGAGCAGACCCGGCTTTGGCCATGATGACACTGGGCACAGGGGTGAAGCTGGTAAAATGGGAATGGGCAGTGGGCTGTTCTGTGGGGAAACTGATGGACAGACTCACTTAGGAGGGACTGTGGGAGCTGCTGAGTGTTTACGTGTCATGGAAAGAACAGAGAAAGGCCAAGGTTTACCAAGCTACTGTGAGCCCCTATGAGCATGAATGGACTAAAATAAGGGCAAGGGGTGAGGAAGACAGAAAAAGCAGGAAATGGCCTAGTGGGGAACAAAAGGTACATTTGGGAAGAAGGGCTCAAGTGTTCTCATTTGGGGGCACCATGGACATCTGAAGCCATTTCATCATTTCTAAAACTCCTGGTGGCCTTCTCCGGAGGAAAACAGGACCTGCCCTCATCTGTGTGGGTGACAGCCACCCTTGTGGGGCATTTTATTTGCTGTGATGCAGTCCCTTAAGCCTTTGTCTTTCATTTAACTGCAGCATTAAAATTATGGAATATTTTAGGCTACTTTCATTCATACAAGGACAAGTCAAAACCCACAGTTATGGTGTTTAAGTAAAAGCCATAAACAAAATATAAGTCATGTCCTTGCATTTTGCACAAGCAATCCTATGGAAACATAATGAAGTTTACACAGCCTTTATCACTCAGCAGGATGTTTTCATTTTGTTTGGTCCATGTCCCAAATTGTATTTTGTTTGAGACTCCTGCTCATTTTCTTTTGTTTGGGAAGAGCTATGTCAGGCTGAGTCTCCATTTCCTCAAACATTCTGGTTCAAAATGAATTATTGATTAGAGAAAGAGTAAAGCTATCGCCTGCATGCCTTGTTTGCTTCCTTGGTTCCAGCTGTGTGCTCACCACCTGCTCTTCCTAACCTTCTTCTGAAAAGCAAATGTACCAAGTCAAAGGCAGGAAGAAATAAAACTCAGAGTGATGTGATTGGAAGGAACATGGTAAAGATGTAGAGCTGATGGCACCTATGGAGATGGTGTTGCAAGAGGAATCGGCCATGGCAGTCAGAAAGATTCTCTCATGTCAGTGATAGCTGGCAAAGGATGGATATCATCAGAGGTTTTGATTGGTGGAAGTCAAAAAGGGCTAAAAGAGGTATCAAAGCACAAATCTACATATATATAAAAGGCTAATATGCTAAGTGTCCCTCCACCCGTCCAACCAGTCACTATGACGCCACTGACCACCAGGGGGCAGACGCTCAACGCAGGAGCTGCCGAGCTGCAGTGACTTGGCAGCGGTAGTTCACAGGTGATGCACCCCGAAACCAGAGAGGAGGGAACCTGATTCCCCACAGGGACACGCGATTATGTTGGTTGCTGGGTCACTGTCAGTCCCGAATCTTGTTTACTGCACACTTGCATTTGTGTTCCACACCCTGTATGACAGCAACTTTGTAGAGTGCCCTCTTGTATTCCAGGAGCCCTCAGGGGATGTTGGAGAGCCGGTTGTGGCCCAATCCCCGCAGGCCAGTTCGAGCGACCCCACCTGACGGAGGGACCCCACTCACTCCGCAGACACAGGGGAGGGACTGTGGGAGGTTGACGCCAGGGCATGTCCGGCCCATCTCGCCCAGTCCCGCCCCACAAGACACCTCCTAATTAATTTCCTTTCAATGTGCACGAATCCGTGCACCATGTCACTAGTTTGTCTATAAACACTGTGGCTGTGTGAAATATTGTAGAAAAATGTCACTGATGTTACAATCTGGATAAACTTAGATGAACCTGAGACACTCTTAGACTGAATCACATACTAGGGCAAAGATGACTAGAATTGACCACTGGAAAGAAACAGGAAGTAGCCAGAAAGAAACCTGAGGCTGAGGGTATTTTCCTTGACGTAGAGGGAGCTTACCCAACAAAACAGACTTTTTACATTAGAGGGGCAGTCCGACATGAAATGAAATATTTGTAAATTCTGAAACTATTCAAATACCCCTGAGAAGCCCCATCAGCATAGTAAGTCCTACCTCAGAGCTCCAGGGATTAGACAGGGGCAGCATGCTTCCTGGCAGGTAGAGTCTTCCATCTGAGAGGGTGCCCAGGGAAGGAAAGAAAAATAGCAGCCCCTGGGGGTCTGGGCAAGGTGTCATCAAGGTCATTTTGATCCCTGAAGCAAAACAGCTGCATTTCCTATTGATGTGAAATAAAGGAGAAAACAGTTTGGATAAGCTTCCTTATACTAGAGGACCAGTGCACGAATTCGTGCACCAGTGGGGTCCCTCAGCCTGTGGAATGGGGCCAAAACCGGCTCTCCGACATCCCCCAAGGGGTCCCGGATTGTGAGAGGGCGCAGGCCAGGTCAAGGGACCCCACCAGTGCATGATCAGGGCCGGGGAGGGACATGGGAGGTTGGCCAGCCAGGGAGGAACCATGGGAGGGCTCCAGGGCATGTCTGGCCCATCTCACTCAGTCCGGATCAGCCGGACCCCAGCAGCAAGCTAACCTACTGGTTGGAGAATCTGCCCCCTGATGGTCAGTGCACATCATAGCGAGTGGTTAAGCGACCTTAACATATCATTAGCATATTATGCTTTGATTGATTGAATGGCTGACCAGATGACTGGACATTTAGCATATTAGGCTTTTATTATATAGGATTGGGGGAAAACATTTCTCCCAGTGAGGAATCAAGCCAATACCAAAAATATGTCAAATATCAGTGATGTCAAAGACTCAAATCTCAGCAGTGATCTCCCAGATCCAGGAGAAAAGCTCTCAGGAAAAGCAGCATAAGAAGCTGTGAAGGTCCTGGAGTCCACTGTGAGCTGGAAAGGGGGTTAGCCTAGGAAGGCCAAATAGGGAGATGACGGCAGGAGGTGAATTCTAATGTGGTCTGTAAAATAATCTTAGACACAGTATTAATCTCATACATTCCTGAGACCTTCACAGCTTCCAACACACTTTTGTAGGCATTATCCCATTTAATCTCTGGAATTAGAGAGCCTGTCTCCAACTTTGGGCTCCACCAATTCTTAGCCATGGTGATCTTTGGCCGGTCACCTCAATGAGCTGAAGTGCCCTCATCAGTGAAGTGGGGATAATAAAACTACTGACTTAGAAGCATTCATGTAAGGATTAAATGAGTCAGTATGTGCAAAGCCGTCCATATGGTGCTCTAAAAAGTAGTAAGCATCAATAGTCATTATCTACTCTTTAAAATTATTAGTAAACCCCACACTAACCCTGTGAGGTACTCAGGGTAGGTATTACCCAGCTTCTTGTTACAGGTGAGGAAAGTAAAGCTCAGAAAGCGACTTGCCTAGTGTGGCAAGGGCGTAGGCCCTCAGAGAAAGAAAGACACTAGAAAATGTATTGCCCAATCGAAAACAAGAGCACTCTGAACAGTGGCATCCTGGCGTTGTGTCTCCATGTGTTTGCACCCCGCCACAGCTGGAGAAGGTCAGAGGAGCAAATGAGTTTCAGATTTTTAAACCAAAGGAAAATTTGACAGAAATTTTTCCAGTGTTCACTTTGCATCTCAAAAGCAGACCCATTCTGATTCTCACTCAGAAAGACTTAAGTTTTATGGTCAGGAAGATCTCGGGAGACAGCAAGGTCCGGAGGGGGAAAGGAAGGGTGTTGCCGATGGGAGAAAGATGTGCCGGGAAGCCTGGACGCCTCACTCACGCACATGGTGCTTGGTGAGGACTCCTTCCCACGAGCCGGCAGGGCCAAGCGAATGTGGCTGCCCTCTGATCCCATCTCTCAGCTCAGACTGTAAAACATCGACTTTCTGGAATCCCATGGACTGACTTATGGAGAGAACTGTGGACTTACTCCTTCAGGCACACAAAACTTTTTAAAAATATTACTATTACTATCGAAATGAAAATGTGTTAATGGATCACAGCTATCGCTGGCTTTTTAAGCAGAGTACATTGAGTATAATAACTTAGCCTTTCCTTGACAACTCGAGGACATCTTCTACATGGGACATCCACTACACACTGGGTTGTATACAGTCATCCTCCTGCAGTATTTGGAAGCATGTTAGAAAGGGGTTTCCACTGAACTAAATGGATGCAGATTACCAGCACTTCTTAGTACTTCTCTGTGCGTCTCTTAATATTATTTTAGTCTCCTCTCTTACCATGAGCACTATCTTTTTTCCCCCTTGCCTGCCTCTAGCTGTTTCTTTTTCTCTCCAAACCCATTTAACTTGCTTTTTCTCATTTGTAAAATAGGTTGTAAAATAAGTACAAATAACACTTTTAGATGTTAATTTTATGTTAGATGAATTATATCTCAATAAAGCTATTTTTAAGTGCAGTGCAGACTACAAAACTTACAAAAAGAAGAGATATCACATCACTCTGTTTATTTTGATGCTAAACTATTTCACTCTTTTATTAAAATTAAAAAGCACAAATAAGCTCTCAGTAAAGACTTAGAATTCTTCCATTGGGAATATGCCCAAGAGTTAAGGTGTGGCCTTTAAAACATCTATTTTGTTTACTTGACTTTTTTTGCTTAGTTCTTAATCCTGTAAGTGAAGTTAATTTTAATAAGATGTAGTATGACTGTAGTCTTTGATTAAAGCCTCCTTCCTTATCTTTTGTTTATTCATTTGATGTCTTTGGATGGCCTACTATGTGCTAGACCCTAGAAATAAACATGAATCTTTAAGTAAGTCAAGTCTTTCTTGTGTGGATTTTAGGTGTAAATCTCCAGGAATTTTGAGTTTTTATGCTTCCTTGATTTGTGTTCCCATAATAACTACATGACTCCAAATCCAATCAGTCTCCAGGGAAGCATCATAACCAACCAACTGGGAGACCAGCCCATTGCTGGAAAGCTGGCCCATGGAGTGGGGATCCTTGATCAGAGGAGACTGCTGAGATGTGAACATAGCTGTTTTCTGTTGTTGCAGCCTCTAGCACTTTTCCATGGAGCATCTAGAACCTTGTTACTCAAATGTGGTTGTTCAGACCAGTGGCATCACATGGTAGCTTGTTAGAAATAAAAAAAACCTTGGGCTCCACCCAAGACCTATTAAATTAGACCCAGCCTTTTTTAAAAAGTTGCTCAAGTGATTCTTATGCTCATTAAAGTTTGAAAAGCACTGAGCTTATCATATTGCATGCAAGCATCCCTGAAACACCTGGCACTTTACCCACTGGAGTAATCATATTTTTCAGAGCCCGTAGGTGAATGATGCCAAACACAAGAGGCCACTGTTTGACACAGAGGCACATCCCACTGGTCAGCAGGCAGAGAGGATCATGATGATGCCGAGCAGATGTTCAGCATGTTCGTTGAGCAGCCAGAGACCACTGCTGTTCTCCTCACTTGCCTGTCAGGTTCAATAACTCTTCTCCAATGACTCATCTCTTCATACACATGTGTTGTAATTTTCTTTAAAGACCAGCTTTTCAGCAGCATTCAAAGCTGGGTATTTTTCCCTTGTTGCAAAACTTCCATATTTCTGGAAACACCCGCCTTCACCCCCAGCTCAAATTCAGCTCTAGTCTTTCAGACACCATTTCATTTATCCATTCATTTACTTGAAAAGTATGTACTACGTGCTTACTCTCTTCCGCATTTTCTATTCAGTGACCACCATGCAAACACTTGCATCCCTCCCATGTCAACCGCTTGCTTGCTTGTTTTCCTTTAACACTTAGTTTTTACAACTTATATAAGACTGGAAACATATTTGTAAAAGTGCAAAATATGACTTCTAGTCTTTAAAAAAACTAATACTATCATTGAGAAGGCAAGATATACCATTTTGAAGTAGCTGGAGAACAAATTTTCAAGACCACACAGGGACGATATGTGCTATACTAGAACAAGCACTGGATGTGCACGAGTCAGGAGATCTGGGACCAGTTCTGGTTCCTCTGTGAACCTACACTCCTAGACAAGTCCTTTTGCCCCTGTACAATTTCCTAAACTACTGAAAATTTTAATTATTCTTTAAAAGCTGTTGGACTGTCTAATCTAAAAGATACCTCCTTGTGTCCAATACCCAAATGCCCAAGAATGGATCCTAAACTACATACAAAAATTCTGATGAGATTCAAGGAAAGAAAATAAGCAGCATAGGGTTGATTAGGGAGACTGTATATTACTATGATTAAGAAGCAGACAAATCTACGTTCAGATCACATTGTAGTATAAGCTACCGTAAATAACCTTGAGGCCTTTGATGAGTCACTTAATCTCTTTGACCCTTGGTTTTCTCATTTGTAAAGTGGGAAAAGAATAGTACCTATCTCAGAATCATCAGGAGGAGTAAGTGGAATAATTCATGTAAAGCCCTAAGCACAGTGTCTGATGTAAAGGATGTGCTAAATAGTTTATGATGATGATGGTGTGATGATGGTGGTGGTGGTACCTTCAGGAAGGTCTCTGTGGAACACACAGGCCTTTCCAGTAAGGATAAACTTCAACTCTAAGTTGGAGGAGCTAACAGGATATATGAGATAAACTACAATGAAGCTGACCAGCTAGTAGTAGAAGAGCAGAAAGAAGGAATGATAAGAGGTAGGGAGGATGAGAATACAGGTAAGTTGATGAATAACTGTGTTGACCAAACTTGAAGGAGAAGGGATAACTTGGTTTGACAGAAAGACTTGGACATAAGGAGTACAGTGGCTCTGGTATCTCTGTGCACGTGATAAGGAACTGAGAGACTGAAGGAAGGAAGACCAGCCAGGAACCTACTGGGTAGTCACTCCTGGGTAAAATGCTGAGAGCCGGACAAGAAGTCAGGAAGAAAAAAGTCCTCTGGAGCTTCCCAAGGAGCTATTCAAAATTCTCCCCTAAGAAATTCCTCTTGATCTCCTGCAAACATGACTGGTTAGTATTTCTTTCTGTTATCAGTGAGGAGAGGTCTATGTCCCCACCTGTTGCTTGTGGGAGTGGGCTTCCTGCTATACCCTGAGAAAAGGAATTTTCTGAGACTCGCATGGGAGGATGAGGTATTGTAGAAAGCTTTATTTCTGTGGAAACAAACCCCTGAGTTTCCAAGGTCCCATTTCCCTTCATCTCCCAAAGGAAGAAGTGTAGCTGTGGCTTCAGAAGAGCTAGAATCAGAGCCACGTTGAGAATTTCCTTTCCATGCTGGAGCAGAGTTCAGTCTAGCATCAGGCTTGTGTTCCCTGCTGCAGTCCATCAGTCCATTGCATGTGCGGTCTGCAGGGCCACATAGCTTGGAGGGAACACGGGCAAATGGAAGGGAGCCAAAAGAGAGAGCAAACTCCTTTGTTTGGGGGGTTATTTATCCTTAAAATTTTGCAGGCTTGCAGTGGCCCCATTCATTCTGGCCAATGATCTCTGTTCCCAGGTTTGACTAGCAGGCACCTTCCCTAATCACCCAACTTCACTGCACATGCATCTGTCTCCCCTTTGCTGGACCCCTATCCCCAGTGACCTGTGGGGAATGGGCCAGTAGTGCCCTGGGTAGTGTGAAATTGCAGCTTCCTGGTAAAGCTGCCCAAATGGCCATGTTTATAATGTCTGGCCTCCCCTTTGCTCCTTTCCTATTATTAATAACTAGTTAATTACAACGGTATAATTCCCACCCCAATTAAAACTAGAGGAAATAAGCAACCGTGCCCATGTGCATGAAGATTTGCGAGGAACTGAGATCACATCCTGTCTGTGAGTTCTGAGTCAAAGAATCCTGTAAGAGGATATTTAGGGTTACTAAGCAGGCCATGTCACTTTCAGCCTGGCTTTAGTCAGAGATCTTGTCGGATAAGAACAGGGTCCCAGCCCTCGAGGCACGACAAGGCCTCTGCAGCACCATGTGGTTGCTATTACTGAGCCTAAACAATGAGCAGAGTGCTTGTACAGGCTGTGTCCACTGTGGTCTCCTTTGCAGCCTACACCCCCAGGATTTCCAGGAAGAACAGACTACCCATCATAGCCATGGGGCAGCCACTGTTTCCTAGAGGCACCCCAGAAGTGGAAGCAGAAAGGAGCTTTGCCTAATCCCAGGCCAAATGGACCAGAACTTTGCTCCTGGGTTTACCCTGTTTGTCCTGTGACACGCTTTACTTGGGCTCAGTGCGTTCTAGAGTATAGGTTCTTCTCCACAGCTTCCTAGAAGGCAACATTGCCCTGGCCCTGACCTATAAACAAATAAACTATCATATGATAGATGCCTGGTGAGGTGGGACATCAGAGGGAAGGACAGTTCGGCAGTCTTCCCAACGCATACACACAGTCTCCCACAGGGCCACCACTGGCATCTAGCATGACTTCATCTTCCACAATCCTGGGAATCTTCTGCCAGGAAAAAAAAAAAAAAAAAGATATGATGGGAAATTGAAATCTAAGCTTTCAAAGCAGGGCATATGGCTGTGTCCCCAAGGCCTAACAGGTGGAGATTTGAGGCAATGATGCAAGGAAAGAGCAGAATGGTTTCTTTGAGACAATCAGAGAAAGAGTCTCTTCAATCCCTTTTTTTTCTTGGCCTTAACTCATGTATTCAACAAGCAATTACTAAGTGCTGACTATCAACAACAGTTCTAGATGCTTTGATGGATTCCACAAAGTCTCTGGTACTTTGCTCAGTAGGTATAGCAGAGAAGACTTCCCAGAGACAGTGACATTTAAGCAAGATGATGGATGATGAGTAGGGTGTTTCAGCCAGAAAGGTAGTCAATCCAGGTGGAGGGACTATATCTTTAAAGGCCTAACCTGAGAGGACCCATTCCTTTTTGCATAGCAGTGAGGGGTAGGCTCTGCCACTCATGCAGTCCAGCAAATACAGTATTTCTAGTGAATGGGGCTCCATCTTTCTAAATCCTATCTCGGCCTTCCCTTCTCCCACCCTATGCTCCTGTAGTTATCTCCCACAGTAAAGAGTACCCAGTTATACTTGAAGTAAGGATCTCATTGTTCATAAATGGCTATTCTTTGCTGGCTTCACTCCTCCTTAAATCACAGTGCTAACACTAGCACTATCAACACTAAAACTCAGCACTAACATCAGCCCAGATTGAGACCTTATTTTCTAATTGGAAACTGGGAAGTGATGGCACAACTGGGCAATATACAAAATGATGCTGTCAGAGCCTGAGGGTCTGGGGAGGCCAAGTGATGGAGATTGAGCCCCTATTTCTTGTCTGTAAAATAAAGATGATAATAAGTCCTGTTTTACTGGATGGACTAGGTTGTTGTGAAAATTAGAAATAATGTACAATGTCTGGTATAGGATCTAGCTTATAAAAATTGCTCAATAAATGATAGTCATTATTAATATTACTATTATTTATGTCATTATACAGCATAGCCTAAGTAAGAATATCAGTTATTCCCAAGTTGGTTGACCTCTCCAAAACTTGTGGGCATCCTGATTAAGTACCTAAGACACAGCGGAGAGTTCTATTTATTTCTAAATTCTCATTTGTACCATGTATTTCAGTTTACAAGCATACTCATGATCTCATTTGCACCTATTCTAGTCTTGTGAGGCAAGTAGAACAATTCCATATGTATTAGGAGACTGCTTTGCCTCACAGTCCGAAATCTGCCTCAGAGAGGTCACACTGCCAAAGTAGAGGTCTTCTGGATTTCTGTAGAGTATCCTTTCCACAATATCATGCTGTACCTTCGTTAGTTTGTGCTTCCATGTATTCAACAAACATTTATTTATTAGCCTTTGTATAGCAGTCACTATGCTAAATAGTTGAATGATGATCCAAAGATGAATGAAAGAAGGTACTTGCCCTGTAACCAAGATAATTTAAGAAAACATCCTCCTCCCCGATCCCCCCACCCCCACCCCGACCCCAGCCAGGGAATCTAATAGAAAATACTTTACCAATTATATGGCTCTAGATGTTTTTAAAAAGTATATTTGTAAATGAGATGATCAAACTTTAAAATGGGACAACTGCTCTCACTTGAGCCATAGCATATAAAATTAACATTAAAAAGTAATATTAAAATAGCTAAAATAATTTTTTCAGAAGACTTACTTTTCAACTGCTAAAAATTGTTTCATTTTTCAAATTAACTTCACTGCTAATAAGACCAGCCAGTTTGCCAAAAGGAATCTAAAAATGATGCCAATACATATTATTTATAATACACAAATTAAAAATAAAAGTCCTAGCTTTTTTGGGGGTCTGGGTCTCCTAGGACATCTTTCCATCTAGCTTTGCTTTGACCCCAGCCACTGTGAGAAGAAGATATAAAACACTATGGGTTTCAGAATGTTCTGTCCTTGGAAGATCTCCATTCAAAGTTTTTGGCCAAATGTCCCATTAATTCCCTTCTGATGAAGGCACTTTGGGGTCAGCTGAATTTGGGGTCTACAGGGATTACAGAAAAGGGACTGGGTGCAGAGTTCACGCCAACGCTACATGTTTCAGAAACTTGGAGTAAAGCCAGACTTTGCAACAGGGATTTAGGAGGGAGTTAGCTCAGGGAAGCTTTTCCCTAAGTAAAAGAATTCTGAAGACACTGTTGTTATTTTATTACCAATAATAATAGTGACTACCACTTACTGAGAGACAAGTATGTGCTGAGCACTTTATGTACACTATTTCTAATCCTTACAAATAATAATGCTACCAGGTATCATAATTCCTAATTTACATACAACGCAACTGAAGCTCAGAAATGAATCTTTCCAAGGTCACATAATGAGCGACAGAGATGACATTTAAAACCAAGGCTAATGTCTTATTCCTATTTCCTCTGTATCTCTTATACTTCATCCAACATCTTCCCCCAAAGCAACAAGACTATCCCTCAAGGAGGTATGTCTGTACAGGAAACCTCCATTGTTGGTCTAAACATATTTATTAATTATCACCTACACACCCAGCACTATATTAAGCACTGAGGAATTGTGAAGAAGAATTCTTGGTTTTGGCTTATTACTTAACTTGGGAAAAATTTGCCTCTTTGTGTTCTGTTCCCATATTTGCCAATGACCTATTTCTTTAGCTACTGGACATAATACAAAAATGGGAAGCTTCTTTTTAAGGCTTGGGGAGAGCTAAATGAAAGATCTTGTTCAGTCAAAAATCATAATAATATTAATTGCCTTTTTAACTCTCATAGATCCCAAACAACATAATTTATGTCAGTGACAATTTTTACAAGTGTCTCATCAAGAAATTTGAGCCATTGCATGTGCATTATATTTTTAAATAAATACCAAACCTTCCCCTACTTTACTTAACATTACAAAGATTCCTGTTGGACTTCCTATAGAGAATACCCTGAGCGTCTTTGCCAGAATTGGCTGTAAATTCATAGTATCATGTGTAGGTCAGTTAAATTGTGTTGTTCAGTGATCCTCAAGCAGAGGGCAAAGGGTAGAAGGGGACAATATTGGGATAGAGGACAAGAAACAGTATTTTGAAAAAGCACTCAATATTAAAATATGATGTTATATTTAGAAAATAAAATGCATTGCCTTCATAACACAAGTTTTGAAGGTAAAGCTTGACAACTTCTTTGCTGGTGGATCACTAGCATAAAAAAGAAATGCTGCTACGTATATATGAGAAGATTGGGGATATACTGGCTTACCCCTCAGCCTCAATTCCATAGCCAAGTTCTCAAATCCAAGCAAAGACTTGTACTGTTTACAAAACTTGAAGTCAGTATTTTAGTGACTGGATTTCTGATGTTTAGTTTTGTTTCATTTTTCATCTTCCTCACTTAAAGGGGAAATAAACCAAAGTTTTCTCCCTAAATGGCCTGGGAGAGAGAAAATATGAATAAATTATGTTCTAATGGGTTGTTAAAGATTCCTACATAACCACCTGGTTCCACTCAACTTGGAAAGCAAAAAGCATAGGACACACCCATTTAATAAAGCAGGAATGTCTAGTACATCTACCTCTGATTTCATGTAAATGAAAATAGGTCCTAGCCATCAACTACACATGTACCTTCTTCCCTGCCACTCTCCACCCTCCTTCCTCACTGAAGAGGAGAGTTTCAATTGGCCAACATCTTTAAAAATTCTTATTCACCAATTCTTTTAGAGCAAAGCCTCAGAGAAATTAGATACTAAAGTGGTTTAAAACTAGCTTGTGATACTAATTGCAAAAATTAATAATTGGCAGGAAGGAAGGAAGGAAGGAAGGAAGGAAGGAAGGAAGGAAGGAAGGAAGGAAGGAAGGAAGGAAAGGTCACATGGCTGGCAAGGTGTGAAATTCATCTTTCTGAAGGCAATGGGCAATGAGCAGGGTTCATACCAGCAAAAGGCTATAGTAAGTAATCAAGTTAAGATAGGACATATCCATGCAGGTGGGGAGCATTAGACAGGCCTAGTATTTAGGAGGAGAATTAACATTTGACATTTTTACCAAAGAGTTAATTTGATAGATAAGCAATTTCAGTAAGTCATAATATTTGGGATTCCCTTTTCAATTCCTTGTTTATATTATAATATAACTGGACCTCTGAGGGCCATGGTTATATACCATTAAGGTGGAAGTTGGAGGTATAATGGTTCCAAATGAGTATAGACCAGTCAGGAGCCAAACAGGAAGCAGGAAGCAGTACCTGACCGCAGAAGAAAAATGGCTCTGGGGAGAAATGGATGGTTCCTGAATAACTTTAAGCATGGCTGTCTTTTTTACATGTTTTATATATCATTACTCTACCTAACATTGCATTTGAAAAAAAAAATTTTTAAATACTAGATGAATACCATTTTAACAGAACAACCTTCTTTTTGAAATTAATTTTGAAAACTGGATAGAAAATAAAACATTATATTAAAAATATTAAGAACAAACTAATATAATTTTGAATGTCAACTATAATTGAAAAATTAAAAAAATATTTAAGTGTTAAGAATAAACAAAATAGTAAGAAATTTCTAGGATAATGTTCAGGAAAAGGCGAAACCTGGAGAGCTAAAAGTCCAACATTCAAAGTTGCTTTGTCCTAAGGGCATATGCTAATATAAAGTAAAAGCTATAAATCTAAACTTTAGTTGTGGTGGATTTGTAAGTTAGATAACACTCAAAGTGTAGAGTCTTCCTTATACACTATTGGTGGAAATGTAAATTCATTCAGCCACTATGTATGGAATAGTCCTCAAAAAATTCTAAACAGAACTGCCATATGATCCAGCAATCCCTCTACTGAATATCTATCCAAAGGCAATGAAATCACTATTTTGAAGAGATAACTGTATTCTCATGTTCATTGCAGTATTATTATTTATACTAGCCAAAATATATAAACAACTTATAATATTATTTTCAACATAGGAAACCCAAAAGAAACTGCATTTAAATCAATTAAAGAAATAAATATTCCATGCCCATGAATGAGAAAGCTTAATATTGCAAAAATGTCAGTTCCTACATTGTCCTAAAAGTCATTATAATTCCAATCAAAATCTCAACAAGTCATCTTTGTGGCTTATGACTGGTTGATTCTAATATGTACATGGAAATGAAAAGGGGCAGGGAGCAAACCTCTCTTGATGAAGAAAGACAAAGTGAGAGAATTAGCTCTGCCAGACACCAAGCCTTATTTTAAAGCTATAGTAATTAAGACAGTGTAGTATTGGCCCAAGAATAGATGAATAAATCAGTAGAATTCAGAAACACACTATATGAATTTTGTGTATGAGAGGTGGCATATGGACTAAGGGTGGGGAAGGACTGACTTTCAATAAATTGTAATGGGACAATTGGGTATTAATGTAGAAAAAAAATGTCAATGGGTCCTTAATTTACATTATATATAAAAAATCAACTCCAGGAGAATTCAAGAGTGCAATGTGAATGGCAAAACTATAAATACAAGAAATTTTTATGACTTTGGGGTAGAGAATGCTTTCTTGAATAAGATATGAAAAGCAATACCCAGATTAGAAATGATTGATAAATGTGACTGCATTAAAATTAAGAACTTAAACATATCATAAGATATCATATTTCAAGTGAAAAGATCAACCCACAGAAAGATAGATGTTCTTTAAAAGACGTGTAAGCTACAAGATAGGTAAGAAAGCCCTACAAATCAAGTGTAAAAAGACAGAAAACCAAACTGCAAAATGGGCAAATGACATTCATTAAACAGACACTTCACAAAGAGTGACTCCAAATGGTCAATAAACATGTGGGAAAGTGTTCAACATCATTACTAATCAGAGAAATGAAAATCAAAACCACAGTAGACTCATATATACCCATCAGATTGGCAAAAGATTCAAAGGTCTGCTAAACCCAAAAGTTGGCCAAAATGTGATGGGAGTGAAAAATGATACACCCTCTTTAGCTAATAGTTTGACATTATATACACATCCCCATGATCCAGTATTCCCACTGCTGGGCATATGCTCTGGACTAGAGACACGTGTGCAATTACACCAGGATGGATGAAAATGATGTTTATACAGCATGGTTTAATAACCAAAAAGGGGCAGTCCAAGCGTGCATTGGCAGTATAATGCATACATAAATTATGGCATATTACCTCATTGGAAAATTAAAGAGAAATGGAAATCAGAAAATGACAGCTCCACACAAGAACCTGAATGAATCTTACAAATACGCTGACACGAAATAATATGTCATATAATCCTGTTTATGTAAAGAAAATGTTTTATATAAAAGCATCCAGTTGGGTGTATGCAGGAGGCAGCCGATTAATATTTCTTTCTCACATCTATGTTTCTCTCTCCCTCTCCCTTTCTCTCTCTCAAAATAAATAAATAAATACACACACACACACACACACACACACACACACACACACACATATATATAATGCTAGAGGTGCCCATTTGATAGTCAACTAACATGGAAGATCAGAAGATGATTATATGAAACTGGAATGTTGGCAATATTCTATTTTTTTATCTAGATGGTAAAACGTGGGTGTTGCTTTATAATAATTCACAATATTTTTGTGCACTTTTCTGTATGTGTGTTATATTTCATAACTTTAAAATATTAAAGAAGGGAGAAAAAAGAAAATTACCAGATCCAATAATTGCCAAGATCTCTTCCATTGTTGAATCCTTGTTTTTTGTTGTTGCTTTTGTTTGCTTTGTTTTGTGTTTCATTTGGACCCCAAACCAGAAAGCTGTCACCAGTTTGAAAAGGGAATGTATGAGAGAAGGAAGGACTTTATGTCACCTGTCAGATAATCTGGCTTTTCAGAGTCTGCAAGTAAAAACACCTGCCTAGCCATTTCCACCAAGACGATACCACTATAAGTTTTAGATCCCCAAGAAATGCTGAAAATTCTTGAGAATCACCCTCATCCCAAAGTGTGTCCTTAGCTCTGCAGGGAGAAAGAGATGAGTAATTCAGTCTCTAGGGATAAGGTATGTAGAGGTCCTTCCTGAGAGATCCAGAGGCCAAAGGCCAGGCCTTGGCCCAAACCAGAGCCTAATGTCAGATGAATGTTCTTTTTTTGAAATAGAAAAAAAAACATATATAGTAACCTCATCATCATAACAGACTCTCTCCCCAAAGCTCTGCAGAAACAAAAACAACTTCAGGAATAAACCAGCTAGTTGAAGCAGGATGCCTAGAATCTTTAGCTTCCTTGGAGCAGGCAGGAGTGTTCTTTAAGAGAAAGTTTAGCACAATACAAATTAGGTATACACCAAAAGCTTAGCCCTGACTCCAGCCCTTCCATCCCTCAGAAAGCAGAGTGACCTAATGACTTGGATTAATTGATTCAATCAATAGTTGGTTATTGAGTGAATAGTATTAGTTAGGCACTTCTACTAAGAATCGAGGTAACAACACTGAAAGGCACTGAAAGTTTTACCTTAGAATATACTTAAGAGGATAGTCATACACAGACAAGCCATTCACATACAGTAAGAATAACCACTTTTCCAGAATTTTGTATTAAACATTTCTCTACTATTGAGAAACCCACTTGACCTCCTTGTGATCCAAATTTTCCTACTTGTGAATGAAGGCTTAAACAATTCTTTTTATATGGTCCCATCTAACTTGAAAGGCCTTGGCCAAAATCTTTCTGTGCCTTACTTTTCTTATTTGTAAATTGAGCATAATAATAGTTTCTCCCTCAAAAGACGATATAAAGATTAAATGTTATAAAGATTAAGTGAGTAATTGTATATACATATGAAAGTGCATGTATATTTGTGTGTGCATGTATATTTGTGTGTGTGTTTGGTATGCAGTCTGGCACTTAGTAAGCACTCGGTAAAATTAGCTGCCATGATAATAATTTTTATTATTGCTATTATTAGACTATTATTCTTTCTTCCTATGATATGAGAATCAAAAGTCCAGCCCAAGAAAGAGTATCACAAGTTAACACAATGGTTACCAGTTAATTCAACATTTCATGAGCTTCTGATGACCATGACTGAGCCAGATGCACCCAACACACACACAAACACACATACACACAAGCACAACATAACTCACCATTTTCTACAATCCCAGGTGCTCACTTTGCCCAAACTGAACCATTTAAACTGCCACATCTCAAAGGCAGGTAGTCTATTCAATGATAACCTTCAAGTACCTTCCTCTACCACAGTTGATCCTATTCTAATGATATAAAAAGTGCTCTGGAAAGAAATCTAATCAGGAACAATTAAAACTTTGCAAATGGGCAACAAGTTTCCAGTACAATCCTCTAGGTTTTGTTATAACGAACATGAATAGCGACATAGCTTCAGCCTGGCCTATACAAATGCTTTCAAAATACCCGCATCTGGGAGTCTAGGTGACTGCCCACATCCCTTCTAATCCTAGAATGTGAGAATCTCATTGGCTAATAACACATTTAAAATGCTGAAATCCACATGCAAAATAATCAAGCAAAATCCAGTTGGGGTGTTGACTCAAAACTTTGTAGTGAGTGCCGAGGCTGGAGCTGCCCCTTACACAGCCACTTTCTTTGCCCTGATTTGAATGCTTTCCTCTGATTTTCTTCTTAACCCTGGCTTAGACTCACTTCCTGAGGTGGTTTGATTCTTAATTTCCAACTTGTCCTAATTAGCTCTCTCCTGTCTCTCCAAACTAGTTTGACCAAATCTGTGCCTCTTCCTTCTGTAGAAATTCATTGCGGTCGGATTTTTCAGAACCCCCAGCCTTTTCAAATTGCAATTACAGGCTACCCTGGACCTTCTCTATTTTAATTCCAGACTCCATTTAAAGAAAGAAAAGGGGGGGAGGGGTGATATTTAATCCTTACAATTAACATTTTGCAAGAGCAATCACTTTATGTCTCCAGTGTGTGTGAGGCTAGGGGAATAAGAAAAGGCCACATTACATCATTCGGTGGCTAAAAAGAAACACTTTGAGCCATGTCACTGGGGACAGTCCCTGCAAAACCAGAATGTCTAGTCACTGTGACCTACAGCAAAAGGTATCGAATAACTTGGACAAGTGCTAGTGCAAACAACTGACCAAGTCATTAACCCTAATGCAACCACTGGGGAAAGGGGCACATTTAAACCTACCAATTCAAGAAGCAATCTGGGGGAAAAAGAGAAGTTGAGTTTTTTCCCTTTCCATTCTTAGATTTCCTTTTTCTTTTTTACCTGAGAACATGAGTGATGAAAAAGGGACAGCACTGACCAATTTGCAGAATTCCCAACTTACAAAATCAGTAGAATCTTTTCTTTTAAATATATTTTATTGATTTTTTACAGAGAGAAAGGGAGAGGGATAGTGAGTTAGAAACATCAATCAACTGCCTCCTGCACACCTCCTACTGGGGATGTGCCTGCAACCCAGGTACATGCCCTTGACCAGAATCGAACCCGGGACCTTTCAGTCCACAGGCCGATGCTCTATCCACTGAGCCAAACCGGTCAGGGCAAATCTTTTCTTTCTAAATAAGGTGAAACCACACCTCTGTGTCCTGAGCCACTGCTGCAGGGAACCACACGCATGGCGACCTACTGGGTGCAGCCCTCTGTTCTGCCATTGTGTTTATGGTGTGCTCAGAGGAAAGGGTAGCATTTTGATGGGCAAAAGAAAACCCCTGGTCAGCAACCAGCCAGCCTTCTAGACTTCTGTCAGAACAGTGATGCTAAAGAGTAGTCCTCAACCTGGGTCTCGCCCACCTGGCCTGGGTAGATGAGAGTATTAGAGGAATCAAGACAGTGATTAAGAAAAATAATAGAATAGCTCTCATTTCCGCTGCTGCAATGCCGTGGCAGTTCCTGCGCTAAGCACTTTTCACATATTAGCTTATTTAATAGTCTCGTTAAAGGCTAGGGAGAGCTTTTATTAGATCTCTATCCTTCAAATAAACTGAGACTTCAAGATTTTAGAAAATTAACCCATGGTCACAGAACTAGAAAGCTGCCATGTCTGATTAACAACATACCCGCTGTATGTCCCTCCTCCGCAGCATCCCTACCCTAACTATTTATCTTCTTTCCGAATGACTGCACCAAAGGGTCCTTGCTTATAAGGCACAGAAGTCAAGTTCTAATAACATCTCCTACATTTATTTGAACAAAGGCATATAGTTTTCAAAAACTAAGACATCATCTCATTTGGTCTTATGAGGTCAGGCAGGATTGTTTTTTAAAGTCCCTTAAAAATTATATGCAATGACTAAGCACTCCCATGATTAAACTTTTAGAAGTTTCTTTCAAACATTAATTGTCAAAATAGAGTAAGCCGACGACTTCACCCATTAGTGGAAGGACAAGAGACATGCTGTTTGTTTGGAGCAGTGTCTGAATGTGGGCTGGGAGAGGGAAAGTGCATTATAAAACCACAGGGACGATAGCCGGCACCACCCCAAGAGGCTCGAGACTCTCGGGCATGGGAAATGTTTCTGGGTGTTTCCCCTGCCTTGTCTCTACAGGCTCTTGAAAGCTAGGCCCAAATACAATAAACATTTCAGGAAGGTAGAGCCATTTGCAAAGTTGACATTTTCTCTAAATTTCCACTCTCTTATTTTTGACTCCTATTTTTAAGCATAATGGCATAAAAATGCAGGCTCAGTAGGCACCCAGAGCAGTAATCAAATCCCTGCTGCTCTACTTACTAGCTGTAGGACCTGTAGCAACTTAATTCAACCAGAGCTTCAATATTTTCATCTGAAAAATGGGGATATTGGTTGATAAAATTCAATAAGATAATGCATACTAAGTGCTTGGCACAGTTTTTGATACTTAATAAACACTCAAGGTCACAATCCTCACTTTCATCACTGATTCGCTTTAATATCCTATCTAATAAAAGAGTAATATGCAGATTGACCATCACTCCAACACACAAGATGGCTTCCCCCATGTGGTCAAAGATCCTGCCCCCATGTGTACACAAGATGGCCGCCACAAGATGGCCAGCAGGCGAGGGCAGTTGGGGGAGATCAAGTCTGCAGGGGAGGGCAGTTAGAGGTGACCAGGCCAGCAGAGGAGAGAAGTTAGGGGCAAACAGGCTGGCAGGGGAGCAGTTAGACATTAATCAGGCTGGCATGGGAGTGGTTAGGGGGTGATCAGGCTGGCAGGCATAAGTGGTTAGGGGCAATCAGGAAGGCAGGCAGACGAGCAGTTGGGAGCCAGCAGTCCTGGATTGTGAGAGGGATGTCCAACTGCCCGATCCTGGTGGGATCGGGCCTAAACGGGCAGTCAGACATCCCTTGAGGGGTCCCAGATTGGAGAGGGTGCAGGCTGGGCTGAGGGACACCCCCGCCCCATGCACGAATTTCATGCGCCGGGCCTCTAGTTTGATATAAGTAATGTGAATAAAGCATAACTGATAGTATACAATGTTTTGAGAGTTTCAAAAATCCTTAATAAAATTTTATACCTATAGTCATATTAGGTCACATAGCATCAGGTACTGACTAGCTCAAGGTTTTGAAATGGGTTTTAAAGTAGGAACCAACAGACTGGGATAATCATATACTTCATTGTGTCAAAAATTGCTCACTTTGGGGTTTTCTACAAATTTGTTCTTTGAATAATCTTGTTAAACATTTTAATAAATAACCTAAAAAGCAAAACTTAAAATTCCCACCAATAACACAAAGGCAGTAAAAGGTCCAATGTACTAAATTTTGAGGATAAGGGAGAAAAGTAGGGGTGGTAAGACTTCAATCTTTAGGCTCTTGGAGAACACAGATAAGGTGAGCAAGTGCACATTTACAAAACAATACAAAATTAAAACTCAGGCAACAACCTTAAAGCTTAAAAGCATTACTATGACAATAAAATCAAGTACTACTTCTATCAGGAATAAGTGTATGAATCCAAGATCTAATTCAAGAAGAAAAATACCAATAGGCTTTCCAAAGGTTGAAAAGAACTCACCAATGATGACCCCAATCCCATTTACACTCCCATCTACTTCAATAGATAATTCAGGAGCACCTACTCATGGGCTCAGGACTGAAATATAGGCATGGAAAACACAGCTCCTGCCCTGAAGATGCTTGTACAGTGGGAAGAAAGCTGCAAGCCCTTATTCAGTCAACCTTTATCAATGATAAGGAATAAGATTTTTAATTATTTTACTTCCAACTAGAGGCCCAGTGCACAAAATTCATGCACTGGGGGGGGGGGGGTCCCTCAGCCCAGCCTGCACCCTCTCCAAACTGGGACTTCTCAGGGGATGTCCAACTGCCAGTTTAGGCCTGGTCCCTGCAAGAACAGGCCTAAACTGGCAGTCAGACATCCCTCTCACAATCTGGGACTGCTGGCTCCTAACCACTCACCTGACTGCCTGCCTGATTGCCCCTAACCACTTCTGCCTGCCAGCCTAATCACCCCCTAATCACTCCCCTGCCGGCCTGATTGACACCTAACTGCTCCCCTGCCGGCCCAATCGCCCCCAACTGCCCTCCCCTGCAGGCCTGGTTGCCCCCAACTGCCCTCTCCTGCCAGCCATCTTGTGACAATGTGGGGGCGACCATCTTGTGATGATGTGGGGGCAGCCATCTTGTAGCGGCCATCTTATGACAATGTGGGGCCATCTTGTGGTGGCCATCTTGTGGTGGCCATCTTGTGATGATGTGGGAGTGGCCATCTTGTGGCAGCCATCTTGTGATGACATGGGGCGGCCATTTTGTGACACGAGGGCGTGAGGTAATTTGCATATTACCTCTTTATTATATAGGATTATATAGGATATGTCACAGACTGATACTATTGAAAAGCATAATAAAAAGAACCTACCAGAAGATAAAAAAATTTTAAAGATATATATAATACAATCCCCAATTTTTTATAATTACTAGAGACAACTGACTTAAAATTATTGTCAAATTACTGTGACTATTTCTAAACACCATCAGTTTCTGTACTTGGCTCACAGAACAGTAACAGTATGCAGGCCAGCAGTGGTCCACAGGCCACATTTGGAGTAGTGCTGACATGTAATACAATAAGTTAGTTGCTTTAATGAAGAAAATAACGAGAGAACAGGACAAGAAGTGTTTAAGGAAAGAAATTATTCAGACACCACGCCTACTCAGTTGATATATTTTCCCCAAATCTTATCAACCCCTCACACTAAAGGGCTACTTTTCTCTTCCTCTTTAGGACCTATTTTCTTAAAAATGTAGCCCATATTTGCTGCCTTGTCACTGTGTTTTATTGCACAGAACAGAAAAGAATCACTGTACTTTTTTATACTTCTGTAATATTTATATCCTGCATTGTGGGAGAGCTATTTATTTCTCCTTTCCCATCAGATGTAAGCTTCTCAAGGGTAAGAACTTATCATAATTACCTCAATACCCCTCTAGCACCTACAAAAAGCCTTGACCATGCTAAGTACTTGATAACTGCTTGCTAAATGAGTGAAAGAAAATGAATAAACAAGTAAACCAGCTACTACTCAGCAGTGCCTCCAAAAATATAGTACCAAGGAGTACTATGTTTTAATTTATTTAATACCAAAGGTTAATGCTTCCCTTTAGACCTAAGCTGCTGGAACCACTTAATTTTTCTATATCTGGTCCACATGTGAAATTATAACCAACATCAAATGAAAGTTTGATTAAACAGACCAAGAACAGCATGTGTGATAGATGGGAATTCCCCTGGGGCAGGATGTTGGTCTGGAAACCAGAAGACTTGACACTACAGAGCTGAAAGTTCTCCCAAAGAGCCGATGAACTAGCCCCAAAGAAAAATGACATACACTTCACCTCCAAAAAAGAAACAACTCAAGTTCAGAAACACAAAGGTATCTGGATCAAGTCCACAGATTTTGAACCTGTCCTTCTTCCCCTCCTATTTCCCACCCCTCTTCTATTCTGGTATTCACTCCTCATCATAAGAAGAGAGAAATGGAGAATCCGGTGGTATTGCAAAAATATGTCTAACCTAAGGAGGCAAAAGGACGGAGCAATTTCAGCTTCCAAAATTATTTTAGCTTCTCAGAAGCTCTTGTTGCCCTTGAAGCTGGTTTCCTGGAGCGGCTAAGACTCCTGGGATTTTGCAAGCAGCTAGAGTTATCTGGTGAGTGATCAGAAGGCTCCTGGGAGGAGGCCCAGCTGGGGTTCTTTCCAAACCGTGTCTGCACCACCTGTAACTCTTCAGTACATATGCTTGCCAGAAGATCGTCCCAAGCCTGGGGGGATGGGGAGAGTTGCCATTCCAGAAAGAACCAACAGCCAGCGTTGGCAGAGAAGGGCGTCCTTGTGCATTGGGAGGGAGTCGGGGCTTCCAGCTGAGGGCGCTTCGCCAGCCCTGGTATGCAGATCCGGGATCTGCGCCCGCTGAGCCTGCCCCAACTTGCCCAGGAGAGTGAGGGAGGCCAGGGAAAGATGGGAAAGGTGTTCACTCTTCACCCCCTTCCGGTTCCAGCCAGCTCCAGGCCTTTGAAGTCCTGGGCCAGAAGGCATGGCCAGTACTGATGCTGAGGTTTTTTTCAGTGAGCCTCTGGGATTTGGGTTCTTTCTTTCTCTCTCTCTCTGGAAGGCTGACCAACATAAATCAAAAAGCATGGACTTTAGAAGCCCATAAACCTTGATTCAAATTCTGGCTGGGCCACAGACTAGGTTTATAAGCCCCAAAAGATTATACAACTTCTCTGGACCTTGGGGTTCTTATTTCTAAAATGGCATTCATCTAAGAGTTTCTCAATCTCAGCACAGACATTTTGGACTGGATACTTTTCTATGGCATTGGAGTAGGGATGGCGGGAGGTGCGGGGGGGGGGGGGAGGGGGGGGTGAGGGAGGGGCGCGGGCGCCAGAGGGAGAGGGGTGAGCTGCCCTGTGTATTATTGAATGTTTAACATCATCCCTAGCCTACCCACTAGATGCCAGTACCACTCTCCCCATCCAACTGTGACAGCCAAAAACAATTCCAGACACTGGCTAATGTTCCCTGGGGGGCTAAATCATCCCCAGTTGAGAACCAGTGATTTAACATAATTCTTAGGATTGTTGTTTTATACATGTTATTGCAAATTTAGAGAGCCTGGTACCTGTGAATGGATGAATTAAAAGACCCAAGAATTAATTATTCATGCCTGTAGCACAAGGGTAGGGAACGTCCAGCCTGCAGGCCATATAAGGCCCACGAAATCACTTGGTCTGGCCCTGCCAAGGCACTGGGGGTGAGTTAATTAAATTTTGACCAAATATAGCAGGCTAATTTTTAAGTTGGTAATTTTGTGTGGCCCCTGAATGACGTTATCAATGTCCAAATGGCCCTTGGCAGAAAAAAGCTCCCCCTCCTCTGCTAGCAGATGCCATCACTGCCCCACCCACATCCCCTCAGCATCCACCTCACACATTTGATGGCCACTTCCCATTAACACCTGGGACTCTCTGGCCTTGAGAATATGGTTAGTCTATGAACAGGGCAAATTGGAACTTGCCCTTGGAAGCACCCCCTTAACCACTGATAGACGAGGAGTTGGTGGGTAAACACCCCAGCTTCCTAGCCAATTAGTTGAGATAGTTCTGAGATGTATTTGAGAATCCCCCAGTGAGATCAAACCCCATCACCTACAGTGGTAGCCGACTGCATAACACAGCCCTTCCCTACCCTCACTTTCCTGTTCCCCATGGGTATTTCCTAGGATCATTTCCCAAACATTTTGTACAACTTCCTTTATCTTTCATGGGTTTCTCTCTTTGAGTAACCTAACGTATAAAAACTGAGATTTTTATGTCTATAAATGTACTACCTTGCCGACTTATCAGGCTTCTCATTAGTATTTACTCAGGTCAAAAGAAAATTAAATACTGCAAATAAGCTACTGTTCTGCTCTGTGAACTGCTGAAAATAATGATTGACACATCCCAACAGTCTCAATGCAAGTAAAAAAAAAAAAAAGTTGGAGGTTAGAATTCTCACCTGTTCCTAAAGCCAACCTATCCCCCCATTGCTGCCACACAGCTCCTAAAATGTACACCAGACCATGTCTGATGGGAACCCAGCAGTCTTAACTATGGCTGTAACCTCAGAATCTAAAACCACACTGGCACAAGGTAGGTACCCAATAATATTTGTTGAATTACTGAGTGAGGGTCATTCTCATGCTTTAAATCTTTGGATGCTTCCCTGTGATATTAGCAAAGAATAAAGGTGAAACGCCTTCAAATGGTACACAAGGCAGAGCCTTTATGACTCATTCTCAGCTTCCTTCTCCAGCTTCATCTCTCACCACTCATCCTTCCTACCTGACCCCAAAATATGCACGTACAGCTTGGATTTTAACCATCCCATACGGTGCATGGTTCCTAGAAAGGTGTGTTCTTTGTATGGCTGCCCTTTCACATACGTCGTCCCTGAGCTTGGGATGCCTTTTCCAGGTCTTTCCCCTGCTGACACCTACAGGTTCCTCAAGGGGCTGCTCAACTCTGACTTCCTCTGAGGAGGTGGGGGGACCACCCTGGTCCCTTTGAGTAAAAGTAACCCTCTCTGCTCCCATTACACTAATGCACTTTGGGAGCTGCTCATTGATCTCCCCACCAGAGAGAGAGTGCCTTGAGGTTTAGGGCTGTATCTGATTTGTAGGTATCCTCAATGCCTGAGACATTTTAGGTGCTCAGAAAATAAATGTCTGTGCATTAATTAAAGTAATAATGTAATAATAATTTGAAGAGTCTGGTGTATATATTCGTGTGTATATTAGTCAGAGTTCTCCAGAGAAACAGAACCAGTAGGATACTGAAAAATAAATAGAAAGAGATTTATTGTGAGGGTTTGGCTCACTTGATTGTGGAGGCTGAGAAGTCCCACGATCTGCCACCTGCATGCTAGAGGCCCAGGAAAGCTGCTGGTATAATTCCAGTCCAAACTCAAAGACCTAAGAACCAGGAGAGCTAATGGTATAAGTCCCAGCCTGAGTCTGAAGACCTGAGAACCAGAAGCAATAACGCCCAAGGACGGGAGAGGTTGGATGTCCCAGCTCCAGCAGAAAGCAAATTTCCCCCTCCTCCACCTTTCTGTTCTATTCTTGCCCTCAATAGACTGATGACACCCAACCACATTGGTGGGAGGGATCCTCTTTACTCAGTCTACTGATTCAATTGTGAATTTATTCCAAAACACCCACACAGACACACCCAGAAATGTTTATCAGCTGAATATCCCTTAGCCCAGATGAGCTGACACATAAAACTAATCACCATCATGTGTAATGCTGATTCCCCTGAATCAGCAACTGACTTCTGCATAGAGAGAATATTTGGTAAATCCCAGGGATTCCCCAATGCTAACCACCTTCAGAAAGACAAACCACAGGTACGTGAACTACATTATCTAAGCCTCCTACTATTATGGTTTAGCTGTGCTAATGATAGGAAGAACCTCCTGCCTTGGCCAAGAAATAATGTGACCTGCCACCCTAACCCTGTGCAGAAGGTTCAGTGTCTGAACACAAACTCCACATTGCAAAACCATGAGAACCCAGAAAAGCTGTTTGAAACTTGTGCTCTTTGTTGACCTGAGCTCTGTCAACCTAGAATATCTTCAAGATGAAATTTTTTTTTACAAATTCAACACTAAGCTTTAAATCTTAGAGCTGGAGTTTAAAACTAGTGAGTTGATTTCATAGAAACAGAGAATAGAAAACAAAGGAAGAAGATGTACAGGTTCTGCTCAAATCTTTAATTTTACATCTAAATTTTCTTTAAGAAGGATCTAGCTGGGACAAAATGACCCCTCCTCACTTCCCTATCCCTCTTCCATTGTCATCCTCCCAAAACAAAGCTGGTTGAAAAGCCCCAGACATTTCCTTTCCAAAACAACCATGACATTTGAATAAAATCTAATTGTATGCAAAAATAAATCATAACAGCAATCTCTACACTAATAAGAGTAAGCTGCAAATTGACCATACCTTCACAACACCCACCAGCCAATTAGGAGTGATTATGCAAATTAACCCAACAAAGATGGTGGGTTAATTTGCATACTCAGGCGCCAAGCGGCTGGGGGCGGGGGGGGGGGGGGCAGGACGGGATGCTTGCAACAACGCAGGCATTCCACACTGCCCTAGCTGCTCCAGGCCTCTGGGTAGCGTGGGAAAGCAGAAAGGTGGCTCCAGGGCCAGAGCGAAAAGGTGGCTCCAGATGAAGTGAAGGTGGTGCCTGCAGCCAGGGGAAGGAAGGCCCATTCTTGCATGAATCTTCGTGCATCGGGCCTCTAAAGAATATAATGAAAGGACAGTTTTCATTATATTGGTTCGATCATACCACCAGCAAGTACAGAGCACCTATAACCAGCTCATGCATCAGGAAGGGGCTGGTTAGACAATATTTACATAGTACATACTCACCAAGACAAAGTGCGGGAGTCAAATGATGAACATGATGTCTGAAAAGTAATACATGCTCACATGACCCTAAATCTCCTGTATCCTGTCAGGAGGAGACACTAATTGAAGTCTCTCTTTTTCAACAAAGTAGAGAGCATAGGTTTCCCCACCCCCACCCCCTAGAACCACCTGAAACATTCCCTCAGTTCCAACTACCCAATCTTTGAATACCCTGTTGATGCACTGTTTATGTCACAAAACAGGTCATTCTACCACCACACAATTATCTTTAGTTCTCCAAGCCCTCCAGTCTTTGGACTGCTTGTATCCCCATGTAGAAAGCTGAATGAAATATGAATGTTGTCATTTTCTTTCTGTTTCTAAAAATAGTTTCCGCCCTGGCCGGTGTGGCTCAGTGGATAGAGCGTCGGCCTGCAGACTGAAGGGTCCCGAGTTCGATTCCCAGTCAAGGGCATGTACCTTGGTTGCGGGCACATCCCCAGTAGGGGGCGTGCAGGAGGCAGCCGATCCATGATTCTCTCTCATCGATGTTTCTGACTCTCTATCCCTCTCCCTTCTTCTCTAAAATGAATAAAATATATTTTTAAAAAAAATAAAAATAAAAATAGTTTCCACTTGACAACAAATGATAACATATGCCATCACAATTGCACTACAGGGTACATCTAAACAGCACAGGAGAGTCTCCTCAACTCAACAGACATTTAGACAGTGTTTAGGATGAGATTCTAGGAATTGGTCCATTGAAGGCCATGCAAGTTCCATGTGAAAATAAATGTAGAGGCTAGAACTTCCTCAGAAAGAAATCATAGAACCACCAAGTGCCCAAGCTGGAAGGAAGTCAACAAAACCAGCTAACTTGATGATTGAGAATATTTCCCTGAAAGTCAGGGAAGATATTTGAAATGCTTAAGTTCCAATAACGCAGAAGACCAACCATCCCAGGACTTAAGTCTCCTGATGCCCCACATTATGTTCTTTCTACTGCTCCACACTATGTCTCATCAAGCATTCCCATTATTGAATCCCTCAGCCTCCCGAGCAGGCTGGCCTAGCACGGGAGGCCCCAGGCACTGCTGACACGTTTCAGCCATCAGTTTAGACAATCAAGAGGAAGAGTTTAATATCATTTTTCATGTAAGTACTAAACTATCTCTTATTCTCCTACCCTAAATCCATGTGGACTTCATCAGGAGACTCAAAAAGTTTCTTGCCCGAGGCCCTAAAGGTACTGAATGAAGTAATTACCGGCAGGAGTAGAGTAGCAAGTACTCCTGCTAAAGACAAACAAGAACCCAGCTCAAGTAACTGCTACCCCTGCTATAAAAATGTTATTACCTGCAGGGCTCCACAGAATAAGAGATAACTCTCTTTTTATGTGCTGTAGTAGCAAGGATGTTTACATGTCATCTTTATTTTGACAGAGAAGGGCATTAATGTCACATTCTATTTAGATAGACTTTTATTATGTGAAGACAAATGCCTTTCCCTATTGGGTTCTCTTAATGGACAAAAGGCTCCAAAATAGAAAAAAAAAAAATTATAAGCAACTATGGATCTCCTTGGCCGGGGGAGGGGAATTAAATTCTAACAGAAAAGTGTAGGGTAGGGTAGTTTGGTAAAATTGCATCAACAGCACTAGTGATTTAAGCTTGGTTTTCCTTTAACTTATGGTTCTGACACCTTCCTTTCTTCAAAGATTCCATTCCTGACTAATAGTCTCAAACTCTATGTGGTTTTCTTTCTTTTTGATATGTCATACTTAAGATATGATGAATAGTTTAGCCTTCAGACAGCTTAGCTAGTGAATTTAGACAAATAGTATGCACAGAAAGAAGTTCCCTTAACCAAAAAAAGGAAGGCAGAAAAATAAAGAAATGTTCCTACTTATCTTGTGCTAATAAAGAGTGTCAATAAGCACAGCACAGCCCATTTAAATAGCACCCTTGAGCATCTTTTTATGCGCTTGTTGGCCACTTGTATATTTGATATTGATCTTTTCTCAATTTAGAAAAATGTTTAGCATGAGAAAGAAAAAGTGTCTTTCTAATAAGTATTAAGTACATAGGAGTTCACACTGAGCCTGTGGTAATAGCCACCAAAAGAGAAAAGTACAAAAGGATGTCTTAATGACATACAAGAAAAAATGAGTTCATGAGCCTGGCTTTGGGGATGAGTGAGGACTTCAGCACTAGGTTAAGTGGCAAGGCTTCAGTCCTGACTTTAGGCAAGTCACTCATCACGAATAATACCTACATTCCAGGGCTGGTGTGATAATTAAGTAAAATGTGCCCATAAAGCATAGCTCCTAGCACACAGTAGGCACTCAATAAGTGTTTGGTGTAGGAAACTAGGTTAATTAAAATTCATCTTTTTTTTTTTTAATTCTAGGACTTCTAGAAGACTTTACTATGTAAATATGCATTAAGACTCTCAAAGAAGCCCAAGCTGGTGTGGCTCATTTGGTTGGAGCATCGTCCTGTGCACTGGAAGGTCATGAGTTTGATTTCAGGTCATGGCACATACCTAGGTTTCGGGTTCAATTCCCAGTTGGGGGAAATACGGGGGGCAACCAATCAATGTATCTTTCTCACACTGATGTTTCTCTCTCTTTCTCCCTTTCTCCCTCTCTAAAATAATAAATAAAGGCAACCTCTTTAAAAAAAAAAAAAAGACTCTCAAAGAAGAAAGAATTTGTGTCCCAAATGTAATTGACCATGAAACCCTTTCCAAAGGTCATCTGGCAGGTCCAGTTATCTAGATACACACGGGAAATGCTATTCTATCCCCTTTCTCTTTTACAGACCAGGAACCTGGGCCCCTCCAAAGAGAACTGGCTCAGGACATTCAGTCACCTGAGCTCAAAATGAAGAACCCACATTTCCCTTGCTACCTCATTACTTAGTCTCCTTGGAAGTGTGGAAAGAAGAAGTCCTATGCTCTGCCCACCCCACATTCCACCTATTTAGTCCACCCTCTCAGGCCCATTGTTACATTTTCCTCGGCTAGAGCAAGAAGACAAATGGAGATCATACAATCTATGTCTAAGTACATGACAGGCACAAGTCAAGCTCACAAGCTGCTAAAGGAAATGTGTTCTACTCTCCTCCTTGGCAAATGAGCCTTCACAATGACCTGGAAGGCCAGGTTCAAATGCTGAACCCCTTAAAGTCCCTCCATGAACATGACTTAGGAGGAAAACGAGGCCCCTAGCCTGAGGCCAAGCCGGGTCTTTTCCTAGCCCTTCCCATCCGTGGCTCTGTCCCACCCTGGGAGGGTCCTTGCTTACATGTATATAGACCCCTCTGGCCACAGTGTCCAGGCTTCTTCCACAGCCCCTGCCACAGCTACCTCTGGATGCTCCCCCAGAACTCAGAGTGTGTTACCAACAGCCTGGTGAACTCTCAGGAAGTCAGACCCCGAGGAAAGGTTTGTGTGTGGAGGTGGGTTCAGGGCTATTTGGGCAAAAATGGGGGGTTCCAGGTACCTGAAGTATGGAGGGGCGTGTGCTCCAAGTGGTCATATTCCCTCAATGCTGCCGAATCGTTGCCCTGAGGGAGGGGTACCAGAGCAGGCTCTCCAAAGGTGGGGCCCACGTGAAGGGCAAGCTGCTCGCTCAGCCCCTCTGAACGCCACCAGGTTGTTTCAGGGAAGATGCATGAGAAGAAACACCTGAGAAAATCCGTATGCATCTCCGCTCCCTCAATTGGAGGCTTTTTAACGGAAGCAGCCTCCAACCCCACTGGGGATGGTGTCCCAGAGATTCGCAAGCAGCAGCACCGGGAAGACTCCACGTGACACACTGAGGCATCAAAAAGGGCACCTCAAGGGCACACCTGGGGAGCCGTTTGCAGCCCTCCCTGCCCCTGTTTGGTAAATTAGAGGGTATCAGTAAAAGCTGGAAGGAGACTCAAGGCTCACATCATGTGTGGATGGTTTGCTACGTGTAAATAAGAAAAATTTTATGGTAGCGAGCAGATTGTACATTATCATTAGTATGATTTCAGCCTGCTTTATGGCTCCTCAGCTAGTTGGAAACATATTTTTAGTTCTAATATCAAAACCTGTCAGGATTTGTTTTGCTAAAGCTAACAGAACGATACAGGTCAGATAATTAGTATTATGAAAAATTCAATTAAGAAAGTACCATATGTGGCACTAAAAAAAGGCTGCCACAGCACATATGGCTGAAAAGAAGAGATGGCACTGTCCCTGCACATGCCTGACACATGCTGCCCTTCGGTCCCTGTCACTCTGGCCATCGTGGAATGGGAAATCCCTCCTCCTTCTCCATTCCAGCCTTATGCTCCCCTTTCTCCCCCCAAACTTGCTGTTCTCCTATGTCTCTCACCCCAGGAGACCTTACAACCAATTTAATTGTGTTTGTCTGCAAATTATTTGGCTTTTGGAATCCCAAAGCATTGAAAATTTAGGGGAAAAATTTTTTTTTTTTATTTGAGAGAGAGAGAAAAAAAAAAACACATTGATTTGTTGTTCCACGTATTTATGCATTCATTGGTTGACTCTTGTATTGCCCTGACTGGGGATTAAACCCGCAATCTTGGCATTTTAGGATGATATTCTAACCAACTGAGCTACCCAGCCAGGGCAAAGCATTGAAAATTTTAAACAGGAGACAAAGAAACTGATTAAGTGATTAAATACAAAGGCCCAAGTTTGATTGGATGCCCTGCCCTGGCCTGCCAGTGAGTGGTCGAGGGTTAAGAACACCAGTTCTGGGATCAATCTAGCTGGATTTAGGTCCTTACTCTACTGCTCCCTCTTCAGGTGACAGTGAGCAATTTACTTCAGCCCTCTAAGCCTCAGTTTTCTCCTCTGTAAAATGGAGATAATAACATCAGCTTTCTCATGTGTCTGTTGGGAAAACTAAATGGGATAATGCACATTAAAGTACTTAGAATGGTGCCTGGCGAACATAAAAGCTCCATCCATATTAGTTAATGTCTTTATTTTTATGTCATTGACAGGCAGCAGGTTTGGTGGAAAAGCATACAATTTCAGTCAGGAAACCTGGATCTGCCACTAGCTCTAAGACTTTGGGGTAATCGGTTCACCTCTCTGGACCTCTATTCCATCATCGACAAATTGGGGATAATCATACCCATCTGGCAGAGTTGCTTCAGGCTTCAGTGAACTACTGCTTGGGGGAAGTGCTTGCAAACTATTACGTGATATGCAAGCATAATTTAATGTAATCATCTCCCAGCTAGCCCTAAGCCTCTGGAAACTCTAGGCAGATGTCATCTCTGTGAGTTTGTTCGGAATACAGACTGTCCAGGCAGCCGATTAATGCCTAAAAGCATCCTAAGAGTCTAATGATACAAAGCAAAAATGAGGCACAGAAATGTGCAAAGCTGAACTCAAAAGGGTCTGAGATGTACTGTAGAGCTGTGTTCAGAAAGGAATTGCCTGACGGATTGTACTTAATAGCCTAGCATCTTTCAAATAGATTGGTTATATATTTCTTAAATGGCCTCAATCAATATGCAATTGCACAGCTTCCTCTCAGACCTAGTGTCTATAATGGTTTTGTCCCTTGAAACCATAATCCAAGCGATTATGTGGGGTTACTGAGACGCACCACCATGGCAGCCGTTCTTGGGCTGGCCAGACCTTGCCTTCGGGTTTTGCTGATTGAGGCAGCCAGCAATCTGATCACTTGGCTCAGATCATGGAATTTTTCAACCTTCTGGTCTGCAGCTCTTGGCTAACAGTTACGCTCTCTGCAGGCCCTTCCAGCCTGGTCCTTCTCCAAGGCAAAGCGAACTGATTATTTGCACACAGCCCTTCCTTCTTGGCCTCTGAGGCCTGGGGTGTGTTATGCACTTTCATCTTGAATCTGTTATTTGATGAAAGCCTCAGGGACATATAATACAGAAAATGGAACAGGGGAGTGAGTTTGAAAGAGCGAATGAAAGAAAGAAGGAGGAAGCAAATGTTCTCGCCTGACCCTGCTTGGCCTCCTCAGGTGAAGGAAGAGGAAGGGTGGCGTCAAGGTTGCACCAGAGCGGCTCTGAGGAGGAAGCAGTTTGGGGAAGCAGCAGTTGCAAAGCTCAGGGGAGCTGTCAACTCCTGGAGGAGGTGGCATCCCGTCAGGGGAGGCTCAGTCTCCGCTGGCCAGAGGGGGACAGGAAGGCACAGGGTCCTGCTCCTTTGGTATCAAACCAGGGCTGTAGGCAGTGAGGGCTGGAGTAGGAGATACAACCCCAGGCCACATGGAGAAAAGAGAAAACTGACATGGGGGGTGGGGGGAGTGGTGAGGGGGGACCCCATCGTCTTGACACTGTGATCTGGACTTTACCCTGGTTCCTCTTAGCTGTGGTTAAAGAAAAAACAAAATCACAATTAAAACAAAGAAACTCCTCACGTGTGTAATTTCAACATTTTATTCAATTGGGGGTGACTAGAGCTTAGCGAGCACTTCCCTTGAGTCTCCTCTTGCTCTCTCTTCTGGTTCTCCTTTCTCCCCAGCTGCTCCCTGTACACTGGTCCTTCCTGTCTCCTGTCCTTGTCTTCTTGCTGCTCTCTCTGCTTGCCCCCTCTCAGACCCCTTTACTTGAAACTCCTCCTCTGCCCCCCTCCCCTTTGCTCCCCCTTCCTCTGCTCCCTTCCTCTCTGCTCCCCTCCTTTCTCATTTTCCCTCAACCTCTCACCTTCTCTCCTATTCTAGCTTTTTTTCCCAGTCCACCTCTTCAAGATGCACTGGGACTTTCTGATTTCTCTCTGGCTTCTAGGACTTTAAAGGAAGTCTTGTATGTGGCTATCAAAGGGTGGGCCTGATGGTGGAGAAAGAATAAGGGAAGGGAAATGGTAGTTGAAGTTTAAATAATGCTTGTAATTATATAATTTTCTAAGAATACAGACTACTTCTCATATTTTTTGTAGCCTAGCATTGTGCCTAACACACATGCACCAAAAAAAAAAAAACTAAAAAAAGTTTTGTTGAACAAGGGAATGAATGAATGAATACTGAAACAAAATGTGGTTTTTTTTCATTGAGCACAAACAACCACATTGTCAACTGAGCCAGCGAGCAGAGGTGCTGGTCTTTAGAGAACCTCAGCAATCCTCTAGTGAAGGTACATTTTCACTTATAATTAGCACTAGAGGCCCGGTGCATGAAATTCATGCACAGAGGGGTGGTCCCCTCAGCCCAGCCTGCACCCTCTCCAATCCGGGACTCCTCAGGGGATGTCCAACTGTCGGTTTAGGCCCCACATCCCTCTCACAATCTTGGACCTCTGGCTGCTAATTGCTCACCTGCCTGCCTGCCTGGTCACCCCTAACTGCCCCCCCGCTACTGGCCAGGTCATCCCCAACTGCCCCCTCCCTGCTGGCCTGGTCACCCCTTATTGCCCCCCCTGCCAGCCTGGTCGCCCCCAAGTGCCCTCCTCTGCTGGCCTGGTTGTCCCTAACTGCCCCCTCCCCTGCCGGCCTGGTCACCCCCAACAGCCCCCTGCCGGCCTAGTCAGCTCTCACTGCCCCCACTGCCAGCCTAATTGCTCCCAACTGCCCCCCCCCACCTGCCTGGTTGCCCCCAACTGCACCCCACCCCCACTGACCTGGTCACCTCTTACTGCCCCCCTCTGCTGGTCTGGTTGCCCCTAACTGCCCCCCCTGCTGGCCTGGTCACCCCCAACTGCCCCACCCCTCCTGCCTGGTTGTCCCTCACGGCCCCCCTGCCGGCCTGGTCACCCCACGCAGCCTGCTTGTTCAGTTGTTTGGTCGTCCCTCACTAACCCCCCTGCCCGCCTGGTTGTAGGCAGCCATCTTGTGAGGGCAAGAGGGTTAATTTGCATATTACCTCTTTATTATACAGGATAAGCATTATTACAATGTAAATGCTGCTGTTAAGGTTTGCCCTCCTCAATGGGCTAACATTTTCCTTGTTTACATTGCTAATTTTATTGGCAAACCCTCTTTTATACATACAAGTAGAATACCAATCTGCAAGTTGTGTACACAAAGCCACTGACTCTGCCGCTGTCCCATGGTGACATTGAACACTTACTCATCCCCTTTGCACCTAACTTGTTCACCTGCTGGATTCACCTCACTCACCCATTCAATGAATATTTATTTTATACTTTGGGTGCCAATCTTTATGCTGAGTACTTTACATGTACTGTCTCATTTAATCCATACAATGTTCTGAATTATTATCACTACTTTTCAGATGAGGAAACAGGTAAACTTGGTTTACCAGCCATCCTAGTTTGCCCACCTCTGAGGAGTTCCCAGGACATGGAACTTGCAGTTCTTTTACCAGGACAGTCCTAGGCAAGCTGTCCCAGTCTGCCAGGGACTGGGGAGTTCCTGGGTCATGGGACTATGAATGCTAAAACTGGGAAATTCCCATGCAAACTGGATGATTTTGTCACTCTACATAGTCACATGCCCAGGGTCACACAACTGGTATACATTAGAGATGGGATTCAAAGCCACGCCCTGTCTAACTCGAAGGTCCCCACTTTTACCTACTCTGCCTTGCCCACCAACCTCTTATCCTTTTTATGTCTGCTTCTAAGATATCTCACAGTCATCTCATATCCCAAAGACCACCATCCCTTCAAAAATATCTCTTCCCCCTTAAACCAACTGTGCTAACTCAAACTCCACTGAGTCACCTAAAAGCATCCTAAGAGTCACTTCCAAATCTCCTGAATCCTTCCTTTCCTTGTTGTTCCCTCTGTCACCACTTCGTCCAAGTCTTCAGTCCCTGAATTCCTGGAACCAAAAGGTTTCTCTGCCTGCATATCACCCTTAGCTGCATTCTCTAGAATGTTGACTTGAAAGAGAATGCACAACCATGCACTTGGATTGCTAAGACGCTACGGCCAAGAGAATGAAAAGGCAGAGGCCAGCATATCTTCCTAACCTACAGGCCAGCGTGCTTTCCAAAGCATAGCCCCTTGCCTCTGTGTTCCCTTGGGCTCAGAACAAGTGCAAATTCTGCATCTGGTGACATTCCTGCCCTCCCACCCTCCTTGCAAGTCCACCCTCTCTGCTCTGCTAGATTGACCTGATTCCTGAAAACCTCTAATCATCTCCACAGCTGCTCCTCTGTTCTTACCCGCCCTCCACTCCCTCCATCACTAAGGAGGTTTTTATTGAGCACCTGCTACGGGCAAAGCCTCATGCTAAGGACTACATACAGAAGGAAGACACAGCCCCCCAAACAAGCAGCTTTCATTTTTTGCCCAAGTTCTACTTCCCTGTCACCCCCTCCTCCTGACCTCTTTCTCTCATGGCTTTCCAGAACATATATTGTCTGGACTTTTGGCATTGACGCTTCTCAACTTCACTTTCTGTCTGCTCCACATAGATGGGTCTTGCTTTCTTAATAAGATCATCTGGTTTTGGCTGTAGTAAAGCTTTTCTTCCTGTTCTCACAACACATCTGGCCTTAAGTTGGGCATATACTAAATGCTTGAGAAGTACTTGTTGAGCTGAATTAAAATGGTCATAACAGATTCTCTGTCACAAACAATCCTATGCAGCATTTTTTCCCTCTGATTCCAGTTTACATAGCAGTCATTCTGCCAGAGAGAAACTCGACTGGGTGCAATTTGCACTGCAGTCCAGGATGGAGAGAGCTGACATCAAATCGACCCACTTACATTTCTTTATTCCAGCAGCTCAAGAGAACCTACTTCTGTTCTATGCTCTTCCTCCTCCGCCAGACATCTCAAAGCACCTAATCACCATCTTCTGAATCCTCCCTGTCATCTTCCACCCCCTCACCAAATGCACATACCACCTCAAATACTAAACCACAACTCAGATTGTTAAAGTTCAAGAGCTGAAAAGAATGAACAGTTGACTCATTTTTCCTTGATTCAAAGAGTTGAGGGTTCTCTAGAGCAGACCTGATACCCCTTCTGTGGGCCTGATCCTGAAGCCGGGGCAGACCAAGGGGATTCTTCCTTCCCTAACCAAGTTGAAGAACGCACCATAAATGGCACTGCCTTGATGTGTGACTTTGAGCACAGAAGTCACTTACTGCTCTGGGCTGAGGAGCCCACAGCTACAAAGGGAGAGCTGCTTCTCTTCAGGTTCCCCACAGACCCTCAGCTCACAAGTCCTGTGACTCTGGTTTCCTTGTCATTCCTGGGCTCTCTCCACAGCACAACCTGCTCAAAACACACCTCCTGCCCCAATAAATCCTCTGCCACCAGCCCAGCTCTTCAGTTGCCAGTATAAAAAGTGGAAAGATGTTTTCTTTCTTCCTTTCATTAAATTCCAGGCTGAGAAAAGCTCATGAAAACTGCTAGTTCATCCAAGATGACCTGGGGGCAAGACATCCCCAGTAAAAGGCAAATAGCCCTTGGGGGGGTGGGGTCATAGATTCTCAGCTAGCCTTTGGAGATAAAGCTACTCCAGAAACTTTGGTGGTTTGATTTCAGCAACTCATCTGGGTCCTCAAGCCATTTATCACCTCAGAATAGAGCAATAAGTAGATCATGAGTGGGCCTCAGAAAAGCCAACGCCAACTTTGGTATCCTGTGGAGCCTTTCTTTGGATGACACACATGGTGTTAGATTCCCATTGGCCTTTCCTTGGAGAACTCATTTGCAAAGGAAGGGAAAATGCTGTTTAAACCACAATGCCTTCTAAGAAGAGTGGCTCTCAATAAATTGGAAACACTTTGGATCAGCTGAGTATCTTGATGGGTTTGGACATGCAAAATGGGCCTAGGCAAGTAGGAGAAGAGTGGTTGGGGTGGAGTTGAGTTGCTCTGCATAATTAATAAGAAGAATTGGAATTGGTGGGGAGGACTCAGGAATGAGGGGATGAGAAAAAAAGAGATGTGGGTGAAGAAATGTGACCAGCAAAATGGGTGAGCCTGGAGCTCTCTGTGGGGGAGATTGACCATTAAAAAAAATAGCAGGTGGGAATCCAGGACTTAGATGTCATTTTTCAATATGTAGTTGTGCCCTATTACAATAAAAGCAACTCCCTCTTCCTTTCATATCTGTTATAAAATCTTCTCTACAAAACACCATGCATGCGTGAGACTGTTTGTTTGCCTGTTTATTTGTTTGTGATGGTGGCTCAATTTCAGGTATGAGTCATATGTAGACTAGAATAACAGAAAAAGCAGAGCCACACCAAAAAGAAAACAGCAGTTAGAAGCCAGGGGTGATTACAAGAAAATACCCCCCAAATTTGGAGAAATCTCTAGACATTCAGAGTGTATTGAATGGATGGTTTTAAGCCTATCTTTTCTCCATGTCAATGGGAAGGAAGACACCATGTGTGTGTATGTGTGCATGTGCACACGTGCACACACACACACACACACACACACACACACATGCACGCACAAACACACAACTGGGTTGGGGGCGGTGTTGAAGAAGAGGTTGAGGGAGGACATTTGGCCAGCTCTGGGCCCAGACGCAGGGGAAGCCTGGCTAACAATCAGCTGGTGCCTCTGGGACCTGAGAACTTTTTCTTGAAGAAACTGAGCAGGTATAGTCTTGGCTGCTGGCCAGGAAATGAGAAGTCACCATCAGAGGAAGAGGCAGCTGCAAAGGGGTGTGGATGTGCACTCCGGGTTCTCTCTACAGTGAGGGAAACTGACCGGATGAGTTATGGATTTCTCTTGATGGTTCAATGCTTTTACATTGAATACTTGGAAATGTCTGAAAACTGTGGCAGCTAGAACATGGCTTTTCCTTATAAATACAGCCCCTGTTGAAGCTATTAAAGAGTGTGTGAATGTACATTAGGAAAAACTAAACCAAGAAAGGGAGAAAGGAGGGTTGGATGGTGAGAAAACCAAATTCTTGGCAACCAAAATAGAATCCCATAGAAAAATGGAAGCTAGCCATGGAAATAGGCCCTGTGATAAACTGGTATTAGGAGAGAAACAGGGAATGAGGAGTCCAGCACAGTCTCTCTAGCTTCTACCTTTTCTATTTCATGCCTCCGGTTTTCATTTTCCTGATATTTACTGAACACCAAATACATGAAAGGCACTTTTTTTGATGCTAGGGATACAAAGATGAAACAAACAGACAAGGCCCTGCTCTTGTAGACTTAACAAGGAAAAGGCACACGAATTAATGAGATGATTTTAGGTGTTATTAAATAGCCTATGAGTAATGTGGAGAATAACTTGGTATAGAGACTGCTATAGAGAGAGGAGTCAAGGAAAGTCTGTCTGAAGAAAGTTCATTGGAGCTGCAATGGGAGCAATGAGAAGGAGCCAGCCTTGAGAAGCTGCTGGAGAAAGGCTTCCTGAGCAGAAGGAAGGAAATGCAAAGGCCCTGGGGCAGGCAGGAGGGCCAGTGGGACTGGAGCTGGAGAATCACGTCTGGAGATGGAGGGAGAAGAGTGAACAGGAAGCCCAGGGGTCCGGCCTGGGGTCCCCTGAAAGCTACAGTGAGGAAAGCCAAAGAGGGCAGCCATCTGGTGCACTGCTGTGGAGAGGAGTCATTTCTCCTAGATGAGAAGCACTGAGTGAGCCCAGCCCACATGGAGGCGGCTCCAGGAGCGGCGCTGACAGGGAAGCGCCACCAGGTGGCTCTGTAACAAGACTGTCCAGCACTTTCTCCTACCATTGCTGACGCCTTTCCTGTTCCAAGGTAGAAGTCCTTTTTCCCTCCGAACAAAAGCTTCTTTAGCAAACAGCCACTTTACTTTAAAAAAAAAAAAGAAAAAAAAAAGGAACCAATAGCAACCAGTACAATAGGGCAGTCATGTGACTTAACATCTTTGCACACTGATGGCTAACAAAGGCAACTCATTAGCCAAGGGGGTCCTCAAAGCTCCATTCCTAAGCTCCCACTTGTTCAAAGTACTGTGTCCAACCCAACTGGCTTGCCCACCCTCCTTTTCAAACAGACAATGCTAGGAAGAAAGGAATTCCAGTAGCCCAGGCCAAATTCCAACTCTCCAATGAGCCCACTTGCCCAGGAAGTAGTGGCTTTCAAGCACTTAAACCCTCGGTGGTGTTGTGGGTGAGAATGTGGGGCTGGAGAAGCAAGAGGAGCTGAATGAAAAAGCAGGCAGGGTGTTTGCTATTTTCACCAAGATGTCCTTGCAATGATGTGTTTTATTTTTTTAATAAAGGCAAGAATTGCTCCAGATAACCTAACAAGCACTGTCCCTAGAAACAGAGTGGTCTGGGGTGAAAGAAGCGCCTTCGGTGACCAGCATGCAGGCAGCGCTAGGAAGCAAAGGTCTGCAGGACTTGTCAGTGAGTCGGCGAATTCATCAAGGAGCCACGGGGCCTCTCGGGGGCTCTGAGGATGGAAGGGGAAATAGAGCCCTGGTCTTGAAGGAGCTGAAGATCTGAAGTTGACATGGGAATTCTTGCCCACCGCAATACTTTTCCTTTCTATGTGTTGAAAATTAGCCTCTCCCTTCCTTGAGCTCCCACAGTCCTTGGTACATATAATAGTTGTGTCAGACCTGTGTCCCTCACTAGATGGGCCGCTCCCTGAGTCCAGAGTCACATGTCTTTCTCATCTGTGTATCCCCCATCAGCACCTCACACAGAGCAGGGGAGCAGGGGGAGAGAGGAAGATTTGTTTAATAACATTGTTTTCAATTGTGTTCTCCACCTCTCCCTGACACAGGTACACACACACACACACACACACACACACACACACACACTTCCGCAACTCAAGGGGCAAATTCAAGGGTAAGAAGTGACCTTAGAACATGAAGCTGCATGATAGTTTTTCTATCTGCCTGACCAAAAAAGGAAAGAAAAAAGCCAGGAAGGGCCCTGTTTAATTGCCCTCAGCACAGAGGAGGGAGAGAGGCCTGCTGTGCTGGTCCTTCATGTTGTCACGACAGGTCATGCGTGTCCTTCTCCAGAAACATCTGGAAGGATGAAGTACGACAGGGAGCTCCTCGGAATAGGGCCCACAAACTGTCGCTGTTGAAGAAATGTTCTTCCTGCCCCTGCTTTGCTGGCAGTGCAGGATGTTTGAGAAAGATTGGCACCCCAAAAAGCCTTGTAGGGTGAGTGTAAGGACCACCATACACATTCAGTCCAGATCCACTGGCCTGGAAATTAGACCCTCCTCAGCTCAGTCCTCCTCTTTCCCTGGAAAACTTCAAGAAATCGCTGCTTAATCCAAGATTACAAAGATTTACATCATAGGAGGTAAATCTTTTTAAGAGTTTTATAGTTTTATCTCTTATAAATGTAGACCTTTGATCAATTTTGAGTTAACTTTTGTATATGGTGTGAGGTAGAGTGTCCCAGGTTTACTCTTTTACAGGTGGATGTCTAGTTCTCTCGGGACCATTTGTTTAAGATTATTCTTTCCCCATTGAATTGTCTTGTCAAGAAGAAACATTTCTAAGATAATCCTGATCAAAGAGTCTGCCATAGTCAACACCACCACAGTCCATGATACGGCAGTCAGGAATGCAGAGATGGGCTGGGATATTTCATACAATACCTGCTATGTAAAACTTCTAACAGCACCATCGCAGTCCATCTCTTTCTATATATACCAACCTTGGCTCTTAACCTTGTTTAGGATAAATAATCCAATGAAATGGTGGGCTCTTTCATATACATAATATTCTGCTTAACATGTTAAGGAGTCCACAGACATCTCCCCACCCCAAAGAGCCCATCCACAGACCTAGCTAAGAGTCCCTATTCTATTCTCTTTCCCACAGAATTCATCCCTTGCTGAGGCTCCAGGCAACACCCCACAATGCAGATGACTCATTTTGTTTTGTTTATTTGTGTGTAGCCATACCCTCTCCTTTGAATTACACATTTCCTCCTAACTCCTAGATGAGTGCACCTCATCCCTGGGCATCTCAGATTTAGCATATTCTTACTTCCCCCAATCCAGGTCATACCCTAACTTCCCTTTTTCTGGTCACACCACCATTCTTCCCATCACCCAGGCTCAAATCTCATAGTCATCTTCACTTCTTCTTCCCCTACCTCTCCTCCCCCACCAGTCTCTAGGTTTGTATAACTGTTTCTTCACCTGACTGCCTATCAGTACCCTGCCTGGTACTGAGACCTGGCTGATGCAATAGACGTCTGAGACCTGGCTGATGCAATAGATGCTTCTGTCCTTGCTTATCTCTTGCCCTTCTTCACTTTATAATTCATTAGGGCACCAGATTCATTTGCTGAGAGCACAGTTCTGAGCATTTCACTCTCTGGTTTGAAAAAAACTTAGTGGCTTGTCATGGTCCTCCAAATTTAGCCCAAAGCCAATTGTTCAAGAATTCACTTGATCCTCCACTCTCTGACTCCAACCAACCACGTGGCCTCGTTTCCCAACTCCCCTCAAAGAAGATCTACTTCCAGCCCAAAGTGTCACCAATATCTCTACCCCTTGCCTTCACTCACTAACCTACCACCGTTCTTAGCAAGCTAACTTTGCTGAGCCTTCAAGCCCAGCCCAATAGTGATCACCTCCATGAGGCCTTCCTGATTGCCCCCACTGGAGGGGAAACCACCCCAATATCTAATGTAGTTCTTTTATATGACATTTACTATTATTATGCATCTTACATTCCTCTTAGCAGATAGTGCAGTGTCTTAAACAAAATAGTCCCTTTATGGATATTGGTCACATTCAGCAGTGATTCTCAAGGGCATATGAGTCAGAACTCTTTCAAAATACCCAGGTTGGGACCCAGATTTTTGAAAAGTAATCATCCACTGACAATTATGACCTACATCACAAATTAATAAATGCTCATCAAATGAACAAAACTAGTAGGAGTAATGATGGTTAAAATATAGTGGACATTCCTACCTGTCAGGCCCTGTGTATACATTATCTCATTCCATCCTCACAGAAACCCTATGAGGTAGACAGCATTAGTTTTCCATTCTTTGGATGAGGAAACAGTATTAAAGAAACTAAGTCATTTACCTAAAGTGGTCCATTTATGAATAAATAGATTAGATGAAATAAAGGTTCCTGAAGGACACTTATAACTTATTGAGAAATTTAACAGTGATTTTCAAGGAATATCTATGTTCAGATTTTGTAATTTTCAGCCAGTTTCTCCTTTTCTTAACTTTATGACCTTATGACCTTGGGCAAATTACTCCCCCTCTCTGAGTTTCTGTTTCTTTTTTCATAGAATAAGCGTAATAGCTACTATAATAGGAAGGATTAAATCATGTGAAGTACTAAATGCCTACACAGAGTAAATCCCCAAAAGGTTACCTATAACTAGCATCATAATTATTTTTACTCAAAAATATGCCTCAATCCAAGGTAGTCTTTCACAGCTTCAGTCAACAATAACAGGTTGAGAGGCACAATAGCTTAAATCAGTCCCACTTAAGAAAGATTCTCAGGATGGGTCTAGAATTCATAAATACATTTTTACTGAGGAACTTCTGGTGCCAAGCATTGAAATGCCACAGTCAATAGAGATTGGGACCCTGTTCTCAGGGATCTTACAATTTTGATTACTGTGGTCAGGGCCACTCCACTCATGACAGAGTTTGTCCATTGGCCTGGATGCCTGTGAGTTCTTGAGGAGCTGCCTGTGTCAGGGTTGTTCAGCCTCTGAGTTCCGGGGTGGCCCATTTCTACAACATAATAGTCCCCTCCCAGACAGCAAAGGCATGGAGGAATATGGAGGCAGCTTTGGGATTTGATCACTTCAACCACTGTCTGGAATCTCATTGTTCTCAAACTTCCCTTTGGCATGAACCAAACATGGTCTAGTTCTGCTTTCTTTCCCTCCCAAATGTACTTCAGGATGGGGCAAGAGCGTGACTGTAAATGATTATAATGTGTTCCTTCGTGGGAAGAACACAGACATGAGATACCTCAGCTATTGCAACCTGCACTGGATTGCAAGTGCTATTTTAATTTTAACACTTGCATTCACATAGCATTTTTGGATTTACAGTATTCTTTCAAATACAACCTGTGATGGAAGAATTATTGCTGCCAGGTCATAGATCAAGAAATGGAGCCTCAGAGAGTTTGTGTTATTTACCCAAGATCACACAGCTAATGAGCAGCTTCAACATGGAAACTCTAAGGAGGCTCTTTAAGAGGGAATACAGTGGAGGTGGGGAAGGGCCACCTTTTGCCTTTCTTTCTTCTTCGTACTTCTTGCCTGAAATTCAGACATTAGGGCTATAGTTCAAGCAACCATTTTGTAATTTTGAACTTGGAAGACACGCAAGAAGGATGCCAAAGCAGAGAAACAGAAGCAGCCTAGGCCACTGATGCCTTCTTGCAACACCAGACCAGCTCTGAACAGCTTACCTTTGGCTTTTTTCCTTTTGATGTGTTTAGGATACTAGAGTTGGGTCTTTGTTTTGAGTAGCTATAAGCTATTCTTAGCTGCTACACAGCTTTACCTATAATTGTACAAAACTGGTAACAATCACCAATAGGGACATGGTTTAGCAAATGATGTCACATCATTAAAATTGTGCCTGGGAGTCTCCCTTCATTCTTAAAAGGGACCTGGACTATCTTCTCCCATGAAAGCCATTAAAATAACAATTAAAGCCTGCCCTGTGTTACCAAGTGGTTGATTGAACACTGACCCAAGAAGCAAGAGGTGGCTGGTTTGATTCCCAGTTGGGTTACATGCCTGGGTTGTGGGCTTGATCCCTGGTAGGGAACATGCAGGAAGCAGCCAATCAATGCTATTTCTCTCTCATCAATGTTTCTATCTCTCTATCCCTCTCCCACTCTCTCTAAAAATAAATAAAAACATATTTTAAAAAATAAAGGAAAAAATAACAATTACAAATAACGTAGATGCAGATTCCTAGGACCATGATATACCTAATGGCATATATACTATGACTGACATCATGCAAAATATCTGCAAGTAGAAGAAAATACTAAAATCTAAAACACAAAAAATAGTAGTAGGAATTTAAGCTGCTAGAATCATGGTTGATTTCTTAATCCTATTTTCAAAATTGTCTTTAATATTATTGCTTCATCCTTTGAATTAAAGCATTAAAGAATTTTTTAAATGCTGGGTTCTCTGAATTATCACCTTTTCTATTTAGTTACTACTAAACATATTCATTTTTGCCCAGGAGACATAAGAACATATAGGTTGAGTATATGAGGCTGTCTCTCCCTATAATGACAAATGTTTTAGTAATAGGAAGAATTATATTCCATATTCACATACTTTTTTAAAAAATGGAGAAACAAGGGTATCCCCTTGTATTTGGTAAATTCCTAAGCCCATCTGAAGAGGGGCCCCTGGTGGGTTCTGGAGGTCTATACTACCTGGGTGGTGAGATTGTACCACTGGGGTGGCCTCACCAGCCCATAGTTCTACTTCTTCAGTCAATAGCAAGTGGGAAATGGATCTAGTTTTCAGTGTCTGTCCTTTAATCTCAAAATTTCACTTCCCTTTTGTATAAATGCTCATTGAGAACAATTTCCGGGTTGTTTAAACCCACTCTCCTGGTTCAATGGTGTTTCTGATCTCCTAAGAAAACATTACCTTTGACACTTGCCTCCTTGTTGAACTCATTGTTCTATGCCATACAGCTTCTCATGGGATTTATCCTTCTCCCTGTCCATACAAAACTGTAGATGAGTGACAACTAGAGCAAAATCCACTCCACTGGAGGAAACACCAAGCATACATGAGCATTTGAGTAGGAGAAAGAGAGGTGGGAAGGAAGGGAAAAGGAATATGGGCATACACTTGTCGAGCCACACGGGGTATGCCATCCACCGTCCTCTTTCTGAGCCCTTTCTTACATTCCCAGGTTGACTCCTTCATAGAAAGCATCATGTACAAATGAGTAAGTTAAGGCTCTTAAAATTGAAATGGCACCAAAAACAGGTGAGCTCAGATGTTTCACTCCAAAGTCTTTTCATTACATTTGGAACGGACTCACCAGCAAGCCAAGGACACTGGAAACTTTCAGTATAGCTTCCAGTTTAGATCACTAACTTCATTTACACGAGGAAATGCACTGTACTTAAGTGAAAGGAAGATGACAAGAAAGAAAACCACTTAGCAATAAGAGGCAGTGCAACACAGGGTTCACAGGGCACCCTGCCACTGTGTGATCTTGGGCAAGTTCACCTCTCTGTGCCTTGGGCTCTCCATCTGCAAAATGGGGATGAGAATACTGCTGCCCATAGAGTTGCTCTGAAGATCAAGAAAGAAGGTAAGTACAGCACACATAAAACACTACCTTCTACAAAGACTAGTTCTGAGAGATACCAGAGGAGGGAGGGAGACGCAAGAAAAAGGAGGTAGATTGTAATCAAAGAGGTTGAGGAGTGTTGCAGCTCGTTTACCATACCTTGTAATAAATTAAATCCCAAATCCTACTCCACAGAACTAAAAGTTACCTACTCTTTCTCCAGACTTACTTGAGTGCAGTGCCCCTATCCCATTTAAGACCGGAGCAAGTATTCCTACTTTGAGGAAGGCTGCTTTCGAGGAGGGGGCATCTGGCACTCAGCGACTCCTCCCCTCACATAATCCCTGTGGAACCACCAAGAGCTATTTGAGAATGCTTTGATCCCACTGCATCTTTTTGCTCCATGTTCCTAAAGTCAAGTGAATTTTTCCACGGGTAATTTGCATGTCGTTCCCACGATTACATTTTAAAGTTGATGAGTAATATTTAGAAGTGGAATGAGTTCCACTTCTAGTTCCTCTCATTGGTATGTACTGTGGGCAAGTTAATTAACCTGTCTGGGTTGAGTCTTGCTTTCTACCAGATGGAGACCCATGCATAAAATGAATAATTGCTACATCCTTTCAAATATAGCCAATTACACTTCGCTACAAATGTCACACCCAACCCCCTTCCCCCCCAAAAGAAAAAATCACAAGAATAATGAACAAACTGAACAGTAAGACATATTTACTCGGAATTAGAAACCAAAAGACTGATTAAGTCATTCTGCTGCATGATCGTGTGTTTTCCCACCAGTCTGTGGATTTGTGAACACGGTAGCCTAACAAGGGTGCAGCTGAAAACCGGGAGATTGGATACTAAAGCTGCATGTGACAAACACACAGAAAAAAGGGCCATATCTGTAAGAAGACGTATTTTCTACTTTACAGCTGCTCAGGAGAAAATAGCAAAGTGACTAATCAGGAAAGGTTGGCCCAGGACTGACCAATGTTGAAGCAGATTTCACGAAACAGGTAAAAAAAGAACTGAAGTTGTTAACTTTTTTTCCCCAAAAATAAAAATTAAAAGAAAAGTTGCTATCGTCCAGCTGGCATGGCTCAGTGGTTGAGTGTTGATCTATGAACCAGGAGGTCACTGTTCAATTCCCAGTCAGGCCACATGCCCAGTCAGGCTTGATCCCCAGTGTGGGGCATGCAGGAGGCAGCCGATCAATGATTCTCTCATCATTGATGTTTCTATCTCCCTCTCCCTCTCCTTTCCTCTCTGAAATCAATAAAAATATTTTTTAAAAAGAAAAGTTGTTATCTACTATTACCACATTTCAATAAAGAAAGAGATCTTTTACCAACATAAAAATAAGAGATACCTCATTTCAGAATAAAAGACAGTTCTTAAAATTGAATGAATTTAGTGATGTGAAACCCACACTACCTTTTCTCATTTCCTCCTGCATCAGTGAAAACTCTGTCCTGTACTGGCTCTAGTCCAGGAAAGTACAGCTTTAGTGAAGAGACTCTTCTGGCTCACTCATGTGACCTGGGGCAAATTACTCCACTTCCCAGAGGTTCCCTTATCATCTGTGAAATGGAGATGATGTGTGCTCGCCTGCCCTACCTCACAGGACCGTGGTCAAACGATACACGGCAACATACACAAAATGGCTCTGGAAAAGGTGAAGAATTAGACAAATGTTCAGGACTGTTATTCTTTCTCGACTGCAGTTATGTACTTATTTCCAAACTCCTGGGATTAGATGATTGTACTATAAAATGGTTCATTTCAGAGAAACAGCAAAAGCCAGGTGCTCACACATTTTCTCCATTAGGAAAATGAAACATGAATGGATAGTTTACCATGGAGACTAGGAAGCTAGAGCTACATTTAAGGAACACCAGCCAAAACTTGTCTAGTATGAAGGACCTTGGTTTCAGTTGATCCTTTGATTCTGGGCAGATTCTGCCTAAACCAGGTTACAGGATGGAGTCTTTCCCATTTTTAAAGATTCCAAAAGAAGTTTTAGGGACTCAAGATTCAACACCTCACCGGCAACATTTATTCATCTCTGTATCCACAGAAGTGATAACAATGCCAGGAACAGAATAAGGGCTCAAAGAATGTTGAGTAAATGAATAATCCTACAGTCTTGGCCCTGGAAAAGCATTTTCAGTTTATTGTTCTAGTATTCATCAATAAATTGGGAAGAAAACTATCAGCCCAACTTCTGGGGTGGTTACAAATATTTTTTTTCTTTTTTTAAATTTATTTATTTTCTTTATTGATTAAGGTGTTACATATGTGTCCTTATTCCCTCATTGCCCCCCCCCCCAATATTTTCTATTAAAACAACCAAAGAGGTATATTGCTGGTGGGAAGGTGAAATGGAACAGTCACATTGGAAAAACAGTTAGACAGTTCCTTAAAAGGGAAAACAGAATTTCCATATAACCCAGCAGTCCACTCCTAGATAGGTGCACAAGAGAACTGAGAACGTCTTTCCACCCAAAGGTTGTACACAGATGTTCATAGCAGCATTATTTCAAATAGCCAAAAAGTGAAAACAACCCAAATCTCCATCAGCTGGTGAGTGTGCTATATCCCTATAATGGAATATTATTCGGCAATGGAAAGGAATGAAGTACTATTACATGCTATACCATGGACGAACCCTGAAAACCTTATGCTAAGTAAAAGAGGTCAGACAAAACAGGCCACATATTATGTGATGATTTCATTATATTAAATTTCCAGAATAAATATAATATTTATATCAACTACAATTTAAAAGTAAAACTTTAAAAAATGTTCAGAGTAGGCAATTCCATAGAAACAAAGTCAGAGGGTCAGGGGGTGAGGACAATAACGCACTGGTATGGGTCTGGGTGGTAAAAATGTTCTGGAATTAGAGAGTGGGATGATTGTACAACATAGTGAATATACTAAAAACTGAGCTGCACGCTTAAAGTGATGGCTTTAATGTTATGTGAATTATATCTCAACGTAAAAAATTTTAAATATGAAAGGCTGTAAGAAACAGGGAGGTTAGGAGTGACAAGTAGAATTATGTTTTATTGAATCAGCCTTAAAGAAATTAGTTTCCAGTGATGCCTCCTCTACTTTAAAATGAGCTTTCACTTGCCAGAACCATTTATTTAAATTTGTGTCAGGAAACATAAGCATATTCCTTTTACAGCACCTGGTAGGTAATATGCACTCAATAAATGGCGAGTGACTGAATATAGATGAGGACCCCAAATTCCACCTCTTAATAGACAAGTTTTTTAAAAATACATTTTAAGGCAGCAGGAAAGCCTAACAGACTTTGCTTCAAAAATCATAATCAACAAATCCCAGTATAGCGGCCCAGGTAAAGACTGGATAAGCACCAGCGTCCTGGACTTAGGGGTTCTTAAGTCCTAAGAATAGTGTGAAACCACAAGAGTTTTACTCGATGAATTATTTGAACCAGGAATTTTCAACCCTTGAGATGCCTTCAAGTTATAGCACGTGAAATTTTGAAATCTAAAAGTTCTCAAATGAAATTAACTGAACTTCCTTAAATGGTTAAAGTCAATCTATTCTCTACAGCCCATTTAGGTAGAGTAGGGCATAGTACTAAGCAGGCTAATCACAGCCAGGAGGAGAAACTCCAACACGATTTGGAATAACAATATTGAAAGGACTCACCTGAGACTTGTTCAGCTCTCATGAATAGTTTCAACAGCACAGTGAACAGTATTTCTAATTGATACCCAAGCCGGGACTGCTTGGATCTGCCTACACTTAGTAACCCATAGAAACTGAATCCTTCATTTATATAAGAGGAAACCATGAACCAGGGACACGAAGGGACAAGTCTGGGACCACCCTGCTGGTTAGGGTCCGAGTTGAACCTAGAACCCAAACTGCCTGATTTTTGGGTTTGGGTTTTTCCACTACAGAGATTCTATACATGTTCTCCAACTATACAGAACACGCTGAGAAAATTTTGGAATTTTAATGTGGCTAAGGTGACCATAATGGGTTTCCTCCAGATTCATGAATTTTATAAATACCTTAAGTGAAGGTTTGGCCCAAATTCAATAGAAAAAAATATTTCCTACTTGCCCATAGGCTCCTCACCCTGGAATTGCTGCTTGAAACTATTTGAAAAGCTGCAATTCTTCCCATGAATTTAGCTCTCCCCTTCAGGTGGGCTAATTCATCCTTGGACACACAACTCTAGTGAATGCCACTCATTCTTCGAGTTGCGGGGGGGGGGGGCGTTTGGAGGGGGGAGAGCCAGTTTTTACTTCAGGCTTTGCCAAGAACAAGTCATATAATTTATAGCAGAACTAAGGAAAGTATAATCTGCAAATTGGCTGTGTATTTATTTTTCTAAGACATAAGTGAAGTGTTCTTGGGAGGTAATACCACATGGCAAAGTGTAAGCTCTTTTGGAGGCAGGGGGGATAAAAAAAAACAACTTCATGAAGAGAAAAGGCAGAGGCCAGCATGGGGGGCAGTGGTTGGTTTTGCCCGCACAGCGCTCATTTTGCCTTCTTTTGATAAAAATGATCTAGTTTTACTTTGGGGAATACCCACCCCTTCTCAGTCCATGAAATTTGGACAGAACTCAAATTTACCATCCCCTCACCAACCTCAAGGGTGGTCATATGGCTGAGACTTGAGCAGTCAGCATATTTTATCCCTCACAACCATGATTGTATCAAGGATGGCCACGTGGAAAAGCCAGTCCAATGAGACTCAACTCTCAGACTTTGTGCATTTAGGGAAGGAAAGCTCTCTTACCACTTCTGTTGCCAGCTGAGAGGAGCCACCAGAGGCTGCCACCTGGACAGCCTACCTGTAAATAAAGGCAACGCAGAGCTAAGCCAGGTGATGGTCAGCAAGAACAGTACGGGCAACAGGAAGACCCAGGGGGGGACTGAATCCTGCCCTACCTGAAGCAAGCCCTGTCTCTGGGCTTCAGTTATATCCAACCTTTTTTGCTCACATCAGCTTAAGTTCAGTTTCTGTCCTCTGCAATGAGACAGAGAGTACTGTGCAGTAGTCATGCCGACTCTCAGAACACAGGAATGAAGGGTGGATCCTGGCTCAGCCACTTCCTGGGAAGGAGACCTTAATCTCTCAAAGTTGCATTTTTCTCATCTGCAAAATGGGAGCAATAATATCTGCTGCTGAGACCAATGAGTCCATATCTATCCAATGCATTTGTTCAAGTTGCTGCCGTGTACTGGCTGTAATTTTTTTAAATAAACAAACTATAATAAAAGCAACCCAATGCCTGCTAACACAAAATTAAAGTTACTACAATATTATTTCATTTTTACTAAGTTTCACTAGCACATAAGAGAAACTTGGCCTTTAAATAGCTCATCAAAAGGAGGCATGGACGCTCCTGGGTCCGGGAGAGGCCACGCGCCCCTGGGTCTGGGTGTAGCTGAATCCCGTGTCTGGGTGAGGCCGTGCACCCCTGGATCCGGGTAAGGCTGGGTCCCGGGTCCGGGTGAGGCCGTGCCCCTGGGTCCGGGAGAGGCCACGCGCCCCTGGATCCGGGTGAGGCCACGCGCCCCTGCGTCTGGGTGAAGCCGTGCCCCTGGGTCCGGGCGAGACCAAACCAGAGGGAGTCGGACCTGCATTACCACCATTTGTCCACCATCCAGAGCTGAAAAGTCAGTGCCAACATGTGCACATAAGGAACTGGTGGACATTGAAATTGGGTCTCAAAAGAACTGTTGGTCCAGAAAGAAACTCACTACAGGCTGATTCATTAGCCTGTCAGCATAACTATTATTGCTCGTCTCACATTCGGTTCTTATATTTCTAGTAACACATGATCTCACTCATCTAGGGGAAATGATGAACAACATAGACTGATGAACAAGAACAGACCCAGAAACAAGGAGGCATCGATCGGACTGTCGGGCCTCAGAGGGAGGGGAGGGGAGGGTGGGGATAGTGGGGAGAGATCAACCAAAGGACTTGTGTGCATGCATACAAGCCTAACCAATGGTTAAGGACAACAGGGGGGTTGGGGCATCCGTGGGGAGGGGCGGGGGATGGGAATGGGGGGATGAGGAAGAATATGTGACACCTTAATCAATAAAGAAATTAAAAAAAAAAAAGGAGGCATGGCAATGGATCTGAATATCATATTGTCTCGTTTCTAAAGAGTTAGAAAAAACATGAAACAAATGCCCCTCGTAGTATAGTAAGAGAATAAATAATGCTATCATATAGTCAATGCTCTATTTTGCAACAGTGTTCAAAAGAAAAAAAGCAAACAACATATTTAAACCTGTGCATGAAAAAAACTGGAAGAAACTTCAATAAAATGAGAGAATGTTTGTGCATATTGCTTAATAGTTATATTTTTTTCTCCTTTCTATTTTTCTCTATTTTCCAAGTGACTTCCATGAGCATTGACTGTACTTCTGTTCTGAAAGTTTTATTGTCTGTTTGTCCCACAACCACATCACTAGGCTTTAGAATGTTGGCTTAGAAATTGGAGCATCCCAGACTATTAGAGGTGAAAGAGGCAACAGAGACATTTTATACAACTCACTCATCTTACAGAAGGGAAAGACTTGTCCAAGATCAAATAGCTAGACCCTGGCAGTATTGAAATTATAGCCTAACATTCCTACTAACCCAGAAAAAACCCTTGAGAAAGAGTATTCATTGGACCACATTTCCGAGGTTAATTCTACTAATCTTTCAACGACTCTTTTAAATATCACTTCCTCCAAAAATCTTTCTTAACAAGAAGAAATCCTCCCAACTTTTAATTCCAAAAGCACCTGATTTTTACTTTTATTATTGCCAGTATTATTCTCCAGGCATGCTTGCGTCTTCTTTATTAGTCAATGAGTTCCTTGAAAGGGGATTTGAGTCTTTTTTATAGTTATACCCTGAGCTTCTGACAAGATGTATTGGTAAATCATAACCACTTGATAAATGGTTGCTGAAAAACAACCTATTATATTGCATTAGGGCCCATTGAATCCAACTGGCTTAGTTAGACAATAGAACTGAGTGGTGCATAAGAAAGATGGTACTTCCTAACCCCGTTACAATGGAAAGGGACTCTATGGCCTATTTGGGCCAAAGGACTGTAAGCAGAGGTGATGTGTGTCACTTCCATGCTGGAGCAGTGAAAGGTCTGAGTGAGACCCTCCAGTTACATCTTCTCTGAACTCAGCATCCCAGAAGCCACCTGTTGAGAAGGAGGGAAGCAGTCTTCGCAAAGAGGGGAGCTACACTGCAGAGCCACCGGACTTACATCACATTATTAAACATTTCAAATGTGAGGCATTCTTCTGGGACATGCTGCATGTTGAAAGATGAGGAGAATTTAAACATCAGAGATTTTAAAAGCAGGTTTAGTGAAGCATTTTTAATTCTTCTTACTGCTAGTGATTCTCTCAGGGATTTGTCTACCTTTAATAAAGTGTCATTATTAATGTGTCTGCTATTTCTTTAATAAGAACTGACACAAAAATAAGGACTCCCAAGAAAAGAGAATATTCAGAATCACCAAGAGCTTCTTTCTTTTCTGTATTTCTTTCTGGACCAACAAGTTAGCACATGTCATCTCAGCTACAGCCTCTCAAAATCTGGATTTTTCTAAAACAAAGCAAAAGCAAATTTTTTAAATCATGCAATAAGCCCTAGCTGGTGTGACTCAGTTGGTTGAGCATGGTCCTGTGCACCGAAAGGTTGCCAGTTTGCTTCCCGGTCAGGGCACATGCCTGGGTTCAATCCCCAGTCAGGGTGAGTATGGAAGGCAGCCGCTCAATGCCTCTCTCTCTCTCTCTCTCTCTCTGTCTCTCTCTGTCTCTCTCTCTCTCTCTCTCTCTCTGTCTCTCTCTGTCTCTCTGTCTCTCTCTCTCTCTCTCTCTCTCTCTCTCTCTCTCTCTCTCTCCCTCTCTCTCTCCCCCTCTCTCTTTCTCTCCCTTCTTCTCTTTCAAAAATCAATAAGAACATATGTTTTTTAAAAGATTAACTTATGCAACCACTATCCCCATCAAGACTGCCTCTTCAAATAGACACTTAAAACAACATGAACATCTATACCTCTGGTAATGGGTACAAAGCCCATCTCTCTACGTTATGGAACTTTATTCTTTCTAAGAGCAGGAGGCGTTCCTCACCCTTCATGACCACTGCAGGAGGATTTCCAACATCAGGCATTTCAGGCCACCCCGACTGGTGAAACTATAAACACAGGGCAAGGAGCATGTCCCCAGAAGAAAAGATTTCATTATCTGCCTTGAAATATAACCCACAGGAGTATTCCTTTCCAGTGGGAGCTTTCTCAGGAAGCCTTTCACCCACCAGCTTTCCTAGAAAACATCGTGACGCATGTGTCCTTTCGCACACTAGCTTCTCAGTTGTCCAGAATCAGGCTTTCAGGATGTGATGGGCTTATGACCAAACAGCAGTTATTTAAAATCTTTTTTTATGGAATTTGAGAAAATATCTTTTTAGCTGGAACTACATCATTTCTAATATAATCCTCATTCAATACAAAGCTTTTCAGATGACAAAGGCTATAAGTCCCGGGGTTCATTTAAGAATTGGAAAGCCACCCTAACTGGTTTGGCTCAGTGGGTAGAGCGTCAGCCTGCGGATTCAAGGGTCCCAGGTTCGATTCGGGTCAAGGGCATGTACCTTGGTTGCAGGCACATCCCCAGTAGGGGGTGTGCAGGAGGCAGCTGATCGATGTTTCTCTCTCATAGATGTTTCTAACTCTCTATCCCTTTCCCTTCCTCTCTGTAAAAAAATCAATAAAATATATATATTTTTTTAAAAATTGGAAAGCCTTGGTGTCCTTAGTATTTTTTATACCCAACCGTGGATTGCATAGAAGGGTTAAAAAAGTGAAGACTAAAAGAAGACAGGCCTGCATTCCCCTGGCCACAGCTGCTACCAGTTACTGATTTCTCTCTCAGCCTGTTTCTTCACATGCAAAAGAGAGCTGACCGTCCCCACCTTAGCTGGTTACTGTGATGGTTGAATAAGATAATGCATGTAAAGCACTTAACACAATGCCTGGCACATAGTAAGCACTCAATAAACATCAACCATTGCTGAAGCATTCCTCTTTCTCTTTAGCTGACAGAACTCTGGGAAGAATCACTGAAGGACAAATCCAGAAATTCTTGGAATTATTGCCAGACACAGATACTAACTAGGGCCTCTGTGGGTTTGGCCATTCTGAGCAGCAACACTTGGTCCAAGTGGGTAAGCCAGGCATACAGCCTGCAGAGCTGGGCTCTAAGATCCATCCACAGGAATTTAAAACTACATTTGGCAGACTGATGCCTATTTTGTGTCTGCATCTACCATGCCGCCCAGAGTGACTAAATCCTTTACAATAAACTGTTCCAGATTGCAACCTTTTCTCCCCTACCAGACAGGCATAAAAATGAATCCATATGTGTACGTTAAGTAGCAGTTCCAAAAATAACAGCGACATTGGATACTGCAAGACTACAGGACAGGAGACATGGCCCTGAAGTAGGATGGTTAGGGAAGCATTCACTAAGGAAATGAGATTTGATCTGTGTTTTGAAGGATGAATAGAAGTGAGAGATGTGGATTAGAGAGAGAGGATGTCTTAGGTAGTTAGAGCATGACAAAGCTACAGAGGTAGTAATGAGCAAACTGGGGACAGTGGGCAATGAACAGAGCTGAGAGGCTGTGTGGGGAAATGTGGGGTGGGGTGGTGGGTAGGAGGTCAGGCTGTGATGATATAAAGAGCTGGTAGCACTGAATAAGAAAGGGATCGGACAGGATCATACTCAGCTTTGTATCTACAGGACAGAGCCTGGCCCAGGGTCGTGCTCCTTAATTCCTGTGAGTGAATCAGTGAATCCGTAAAGAAAAGAAAATGGCATTTTTAGATTTATCTGGCTGGATGCTTTGGAGGAGAAAAAGTTGAGGCTGGCAGATCAGGTAGGAAGTACTGCAAGTCCGAGCCGAGGGACTAGAGCCTTGAAGTGGGAGCTCAGTGGTGGCCATGAAGAGCTAGTGACCACCAGGAGTAAGGTGATGCCAGAGGAACTTGGAGAACTTGGAGATCAGCTGCATCAGTGGAAGGAAGGCAAATTCCGAAGTGCTTGGGTAATTGGTTGGGACAGCAATAAGGACAACATCATAAGGAGCAAAGGGGAGGGTGGCGGGGCGGGGGGGAGTACAAGTCCAGTTTTGAGCATTGAAGGTGATGGGAGGACAGCCCATTGCAATCGCCGTGTCCTCATTTGGAGGGAGATAAGAGTCTAGGAATGAATTAACCGAGCCAGGTCCTCCTTAAGGAGATACAGTCATGACCAGGTTCAAAAGCTTTTGCATTTAATTTTTTTTTTCTTGGACAACATGCTAAAATTACAGTAAGCTCTTCACACAGTACTTCCTGAAAATCTAGATGGAGAAAACCACCTGAAAGATGCTAAGTCTGCGTCACGCTGCCAGTCTATGTGAACGTCTTCACCAGAGCGGGTATAGAGCCTGTGGCCCGGGCACAGCTGCATCCAAACGGCCCGGAGTGGGACGCTGGGATCTGCATGTCTCATGTCACTCTGATGCTCGCTGGAGTTTAAGAATCCCTGGCACAGGGAGAAGGAAGCCCCTTGGTGCCCTACCTACACTGCCTGGGACCCACCCCTGCAGAGGGCAAACTAGGGAAAGCAGTTAATGTGAGAGCTCCGGAGCTGGGATGCCAGGGCTCAAATCCCAGCTCTTAGGAGCCATCTGCATTTGGGTAAGTCATTTCCTGTCCACGTCACTTGATCTCTCCAATATTCTCGGATTGAAAGTAAGAGAATAAAAATAATACTACCTCATGAGGTTCCTATGAGGATTACGTGCATTAATATCGATGCAGAATAGTTTTGCAACTTTAGCATTATGGGCAGGTGGGAAGGATAATTCTTTGTTGTGGGGGCCTGTGCATGTGTCTTTTGGCAGCATTCCCGGCCTCCACCCACAAGATGCCAGTAGACCCTCCCCATAATGGTGACAATCAAAAATGTCTCCAGGTGCCCTAACCGGTTTGGCTCAGTGGGTAGAGCGTCAGCCTGTGGTTCAATTCCGGGTTCAATTCCGGTCAAGGGCATGTACCTTGGTTGCGGGCACATCCCCAGTAGGAGGTGTGCAGGAGGCAGCTGATCAATGTTTCTCTCTCATTGATGTTTCTAACTCTCTATCCCTCTCCCTTCCTCTCTGTAAAAAATCAATAAAATATATATATTTTTAAAAATGTCTCCAGGTATTGCCAAATGTCCACTGGAGGGTAAATCTACCCCCTTCTGAGAACCACAAACATAGAACAGCACTGTTTCCTGAGCATTTGGGAAAAGTAATGTTGAACAAGACATTTATTAGCACCTTAATCTCCCAACACCCAGGAGCTAGGTATTAGCTCCAGCTTTGTAAGTAAAGAAACTGAGGTTCAGAGGGCTGAATACTTTACCTAAAGTCCCTCAGCCAGCAAATCATGGGGAGGATTTCCAATCAAGGTCAGCCTGACTCTCTGTCCTCAGCTCTTTCTGAGCTGCCAGATAACCAGGCTCTCACGAGGTGGCTGCTGGGGAAACTGACCTCACCATCACACTTTTCTCCGAAGTGAGGCAGAAATTGCAGTCACCAGCATCTCTGTGGCCTAGCACCATGGGAATGTACGACACTCCTGCCCTGAATCCTGAAAGTCTGCCATCTGTGGTTTTCGCCCTACGTCACTCATGGGATAAACATCAGTTCACAGGAACTAACACCTCCCACTCACCTCACAGTGTCTGGGTTAGGGCCCTCCTCAGTACAGCCATCTGTCACCCCAGCAGTCCTCTTTGTCTCTTTGTGAGTGTGTGCTCCCGCGACTGTTTCCACAACACAAGCACAGGGCATGGCATGCACCGGGATGCAATACGTGGACTGTTTCTTAAATGAGGCTTACCTCTGTGAGCCTCAATGACCTCATCTGTAAAATGGGGATCAGAATAACTACATCATAGTGTTGTTATGAGATTTAAAGACAACAAGGTACCTAAAATAATTAGTGTGGTATACAGGGAGCGTCGTTATCCTATATAATAAAGAGGTGATATGCAAATTGACCATCACTCCAACACACAAGATGGCCGCCCTCATGTGATCAAAGATGGCTGCCCCCATGTGGACACAAGATGGCCAGCAGGGGAGGGCAGTTGGGGGCAATCAGGCCTGCAGGGGAGGGCAGTTGGGGGTGACCAGGCCTGCAGGGGAGGGCAGTTAGAGGCAATCAGGCCGGCAAGGGAGCAGTTAGGTGTCAATCAGGCTGGCAGGGGAGTGTTTAGGGGATGATTAGGCTGGCAGGCAGAAGCAGTTAGGGGTAATCAGGCAGGCAGGCAGGCAAGCAGTTGGGAGCCAGTAGTCCTGGATTGTGAGAGGGATGTCCGACTGCCAGTTTAGGCCCATTCCCAGTGGCAGTCAGACATCCCTTGAGGGGTCCCAGATTGGAGAGGGTGCAGGCTGGGCTGTGGGACACACACACCCGCCCCACCCGCCCTCACCCCCGGGCACGAATTTCATGCACCAGGCCTCTAGTTAGTAATAAAATTAGTACTGTCTTTTTTAAATAAAAAGCAATTATTTAATTGTAATAGGATGTTAAAATAGAAATGGATCCAAAGCACATTTCAAAGGACAGTGCTAGGTAAAATGCACATAAGAGTTCAAAAGAGCACAGTGGCTGTTACTCACTACCTGGACGACTAAGTTCATTACTATTATAAGAACACACCAGCTATGTGCTTACAGGATGCAAAGATAATCCACAAATGACAGTTGGACTGGGCAGACAATGGGTGGAAGGGAGAAAAAAGATAGAAAGAGAAGGTTAAAGACCCAGATTTCACACAGAGCCCAGACAGCCAGCCAGAGAAAGGTGTGAGGTGTGATTTGTGGCCCCATACTTCCTGCCACAATGCTGAGAACCCATTTTCAACATGCTCCATGGGAACAGCACCCGGGGTGCCTCTTCTACACCCCACCCCCCTCCCACCCTCAAGCTGAACTCTTGGACTTTGCTGCCTGGGGCTAAAACAGGTGCTTGGTGAATTCTTCCTCTCAGCTCCAGGCTCCTGAAAACTCAGGTATTAAGTGTCATACAGAGTGCATCTCCTTGGAAGCTGTGAAATAGAAACTTTCAAAAGATAAGCTCATGTTTAACCGCACAACCTGTGTCATTTCATAATTCTAAGCTTTCATAACCTGCATTTCCTGGGCACAGCTGGCATGATGAAAGTGCCATGCAATTTGTTCAACTCACAGTCCTCAGAAGGAATCAACAAGTTTCTTAGGTGAACTGAGTCCATTGTCGAAAATACACCAAGCTGGACTTGGAGTCAGTTTAAGAACCCTGGCGTTGCCTTTCACTTCCTCACATTTTCACTTGAGTCTCCACCTCCTATTACCTTGCATCTCCTCCCAGCTGCTCCTCACCCACCTGCCTTGGAGCTCCCTCTCCTATTTTCTACAGCTGATCTCTCCAAGGGCGCACTTGACCTCCTCTCTCCTCAATCAGATTATTTCCCCCAGGGCCTGGAAAAAGAGCTCAAGTCTCCTCTATTCTGAAAACAAAATTAAAGGGGGAAAAGGAAAACTACCAAGGAAACTCCTTAACCCTACTCTCCCTTCCAGTATATCCTAAGTCTCGCCTTTCATCGCCTACATGGGGTTCATGAATGCTGATGTGTGGGCTGGCTTCCTCTGAGCCCCCAATGAAAACTCAGTTTCCTAGGCTGACCGACCACTGAAGAGTTGACTCACAAGGTCCGACATGGGGCCTAGGAATTCGTATTTTCCAGGTTCCCTCCAGGTGAGTAGGACGTTCAGCCAAGTTTAAAAACCATTGGTCTACCCTCCCTGTAGTTATTTCATCACCACCCACTCCAAACACCTAGCAAGCTGAGGGGCACTCTCGAGTCCCCCATGACTTCAACAGCCACATTCAGTGGCTCATTCCCAGGGTTCATCCCTGGCTTCTCTGTGGCAGTCAAGAAGGGAACGGTGATCCTCTTTCTCAAGACGCCCTTCTCCCATTTCTGTTGTCACATGGGCCAGGACCCCATGTCTTTTGCTGTGTCCACGTCCTCCTTCCACCTCCTAACACGTCTCAGCAAGACTGAGACAAGGTTTCTCTCCTGCTCGTTGCTGGAGATCTCATTCAGTCATATCAGGGTTTTTTTGGTTTTGTTTTTAATATGGATGCGGATATAGATATCTCAGAAGAGTATATTTTTCATTGACTTTTAGAGTGAGAGGAAGGGAGAGGGAAAGAGAGAGAGAAATATCAATATGAGAACGAAATATTGATCAGCTGCCTCCTGCATGCCCTCCACTGGGGATCGAGCCTGCAACCTGGGCATGTGCCCTGACCAGGAATCAAACCGGCAACGCTTCGGTGCATGGAACGATTGATGCCCAACCAAGTGAGCCACACCAGCCAGGGCTCATTCGGTCATATCGTTTTATTGAACCGCTAGCACTAAATCACTGCTTCCTATATGAAGAAGCCCCAGATAGGAAAGCAGACTGCTGGGGTTGGTTTCCCAATAGGGAATGTTTGTGCTCCCTCCCACCTCCTCATGACACATTGCTGCACACAGGCAGAGGAACCAAGCAAAGCTAGCGGTGGTACTTCGGTGACTGTGTAACCCAGATATAACACGGAAAATCCGATTTCCAATCCTCTTGTAAACAGCAAAACGGTGTTTTTAGGTGGGAGCTTTTTGATTATTGTTCAATCTTTTCCTGTGTCTTTCCTAAATTTCCTACACTGTTTATGCATGGCCTATGCGATTCAATATATAACAAAAGGCAACATTGTACTAATTAGGGGGGGAGGCATGCATACACAGAGACTTCTTTTCAGCCAATAACATCATTTACTCTTGTTGAATCAGGTGCTTTCATTTTGGTTTGGGAAATCTGCTCACCATATAATGCCAGGCTAACCTGCTGCCCTGGGCGCTTTAACTTTCTCCAGCCACGCATGCTAGGGAATGAGATGCCAGGAAACCAGGGGCACGAAATGCCCCAAGAGTTTTCCACAGCAAAAGCACTTTCCAACTGAAATGACTCAAGGCAACTCTGATCGCCTCCAAGAGCCGGGAAGACATCTCAAACGATTGGCTATGCATGCTAGGCTCTCTCTCAACCTTAAAATGTCATCTCGTGGATGTTTTGTCTAAGCAGAAACTCTCCCGAGGCACACATGTGGATGCCTGTCTCTGATCCCCTCATTTAGACAGTCACTGAGAGAGGAGCGAAAGGAGTCCACTACATTTCTAGAGGACTCTCTAAGCTACTAAAAGAATGAAATCAACCCTCTGTACCACTATGGAAAGATCCTCAAGGCATTTTAAACAGAAAACAACATCAACAACAGGATCTCAGTTTTATAAAAGAATAAAACTATAAGTCTTTATACATGTACACTGAGTGGCCAGATTATTATGATCTCTGAATGCATAATAATCTGGCCACTCAGTGTATATCCTATATAATAAAAGGCTAATATGCAAATTGTCCCCTTGACCAGGAGTTCGACCAGCAGGCAGGCCAGCCAACTGCCCATGTCTCCTCCCCCTGGCCAGGCTGGCCAGACTCCACCCATGCATGAATCCATGCACCGGGGCTCTAATATATATATATGCACACACACTGAGTGGCCAGATTATTACGCGTTCAGAGATCATAATAATCTGGCCACTCAGTATAAATGAATAGAAAAAGTCAAACATAATAGAGATTATCTCTTGGAAAGGAGAACTATTGATAAGTAATTGGAGTGGTCCATTTGATTTTATCAGAAGAATAAAATATTGGCTCACTTGTATAATTTGTTAACATGAAAACATTATTTTAAAAACATATAAGAAGTATCTAAACAAGGGTAATTAATGACCTAGGTAGCTTCCCATCTAGGCCTGAAAATGGCTAAAATCACTCCTAGGTAGGGCGGGAAAAATGACTTCAAACAATTTATTTACCATTGGACAAACCCATCAGCAAATCCATTTAACTCTTTCCCAAAATGTGGTAGAATTCAACCGCTTCTGGCCACCTCCCCAGCTCATCTTGTGTAAGCTTCACCATCACTCACCACTGGCCTTCTGACCACTCTCCTGCTTTCACCCTTGGGCTTGCACAGGCTGTTTTCTATACTGTTGGTTCTAAAAAACGCTCCCTCTCCACTAAGAAACTTCTAGTGGTTTTTCGTGTCATTTGGGGGAAAAGCCAAAGGTCTTAGAGTAAGTGTGAGACCCAGTGAGCCTCCAGTTCTCTCACCCCATCTCCAGCCACACCGGCCTCTTTGCTGTTTCTTGGAGGCTCCGGACACCCTCCTGCCTCCGGATCTTTGCACATACTATTTTCTCTGCCTGAAATGCTCTCTCCTGGTTTATTTGCTTGCTTGTTTTTCCCCCCAGCTTGATTGAGATGCAATTGACCTTGTGTAGAATATTGTGTAAGTTTAAGGTGTACAATCTGTTGATTTGATACACTTAGGCGTTATAAATGATTATCACTAGAGCATTACCTAAAATCTCCATCACGATTACCATTTCTTTTTTGGGGTGAGAACATTTACAATCTACTCTCTTATTTGCTTGTTTGTTTTTAATTGGTTTAATTTATTGCAATAGCCCAGCACCAAGATCCATTTCTGGCCCATATCAGGTGCTCAATAATGTTTTGTGCAGTAAATGAGATTTGAACAAGCCTTTTGACTTACCTCTTTAACTGTTGGACCAAGCTACTTTCCTTCTGTGGGAATATGGTGGATCTCCCTTCCCCTCTCCCCACCTCGAGAACAATGTTATGAGATTAATGGATCAATGAGCCACAGCTTTCTGCATCGCTGGTAGGAGGTGTTGCACAAAGGCACTCAGCAGCTCCTGATGCTCAGAGGCCATTCCTTCGTGCCCTCTGTCAGCTCTGTCTGTTCTGCCTTAGAGCCTAGAGCATGTACCTACCCTGTGTCTGGAGATGCCCACACCAACCACCCTAACAGATGAAGGAGGCTGTGCCCAGGTTCAGAGATGGCTGAGCTAATGCACGTGCTACAGAAAGGAAGCCCAACTCAACTCAACAAAAGCAGATTGACCTGTGGAGCAGCAAGAGGGAGAAAGAAAAGGTTAAAAACTTGCGGGGGAGGAGAAAAAGCAGAACTACACACACAGCATTTGGAAAAGACACATGCTACTAAGAACATTTTGAGGGTGACTCCATCCAAACTCTCAGTAAGTAGCAAATATCCAAAAATGAGCTGCTACTCCTTGGCTAGTCACAGAAGTGAGCAGTGTTGTTTCTATCTAAGGCCCTGCGTATTGTTTCTCAAATGCCCAAGTCAGCCTGATGCAGCCTGATGATGTAGACACATAGCTTTGAGCTCAGACAGATATGTGTTCTAATCCTGTCTCTACCTTACCAACGCCTTTACTCTAGACAGGTAGCCTAAACTTTGTGAAACTTTCTTTCTGTGTATAGCAAATGACATAGGGATAATATCTATCTTGCAGGTAGGTTTTCTTGTGGATTAGAACGAATATATATATTTATTACGTACATATTTGTATGTATGTTTGTAATATTTTTGGATGGGTGTATGAATATACTACTGGCAAACAATGAGCCCTTAGTAACTAGTAGCTGTGCTCATCACAATTAGTACCACTGTTGATAATATAATAATAATGAGTCTTAGCCCCTGAAGATTCGATTTAAATTTGAATTGGAATACCCAGGGTTTTGCCTGGTGTGGGATTTCCTGTTTGTTGTTTGTTTCATTTTGGTTTAGTTCATTCCTCAGAGCTACCAGACTGCCTTTCCCTTCCCTGTGTCTATGGGCTAGTTCTTCCTCAGAGAGTTCTGAGGCCCATTGCCAGTCAACAGGACAATTACATGAAGGTGTCATTTTGCCTCCACAGTCATTTTCACCTGGGGCTGAACTGAAGGTGACAGTGCCAAGGAAGATCTGTAGCCACATGGCATCTTGTAAAATCCAAAAGCGGAACCTGAATCTGATAGGTCATTCTTAAAAGCCTTCGGTGACCTTCCAGTTTTTCTTAGACCAAAGACTGAGCTCCTTCTCAAAGCCTTCCAAACCCTTCAGATCAGGGCCTTACTCCTCTCTCCATCCTCCCGGGCTCCCCAGACTCCAGCCACCCTGACCTTCTGCCAGTTTCTTGACACGCTATCTCCTCTGCCCAGAACAGGCCCCTCGCCCCGATCTTCACTGCCTAACCCCTTCAGGTCCCAATGGAAATGTCATTTTCTTAAGGAAGATTTACTGAACCCCCAAATTGGATTAGGTTCCCTAATCTCATGGAGATCTCTGCTTTTTTTTTTTTCCTTTTCTGTAGAAATCATATTGTTTTTAACTCATTATTTGTGTGATTCCATTAAATGCCTACCACTTCTAGACATTAAGTCTCATAAGGGCAGTGACCTTGTTGTCCTTTCTCATGGCTGAAGCAGTCCCTGGAGCTTAGCTGGGCTGGGCATAGAAACTTGCTTCATAAATATTTGTTGAATGGATAAGTGGAGTAATGGGTGGACAGACGCTGTTTTAGTCTAGTGGCGCCCAGTTTGGCTCTCTGCAAGTTCCCTCTGGGGAATGTGGGTCATTCTGAGAGACAGATGGGCCATAAACAGCAGTACTCTGAAGAGTAGAGGGCAAATAATGTGTACTGATGGAAGAAGGCTTTCTCACCACATTCACAGGGCTAGTCAGCTCTTAGGCAACTCCTTCAACAAAGGACACACATACAGGGCCAGTGGTGGGGTGGGCATGGGCCTTCTGTCCTCACCCAAGAGGCCAACACTGCCCTGTTCAATGCAGTATAGCCATTAGCCACATGTGGCCCTTGAAATGTGGCCAATGTGACCAAGGAACTGATTTGTAAGTGTTATTTCATTCTATAATTGAGATTCAAATTTAAAAGTGGATACTCAATACAGTTATTAGGAGAAAATTTGAGTATGTTTGGAACAACATGGGTATGTGGAATTACTTTTTCAGCTGTAAATTTTAGGACGTTTAAACATGGATTATTTCTTCATGAAACTTTAGCATCCCATTTCAAGTGTGACATATACCAAATTTCAAAGACAGTACCCCCAAAAGGCAAAATTTCTCTTTAATGATTTTTCTATTAATTACATATTTAAAAACTATTTTAGAAATATTAGACTAAATAAAATGCATTATTAAAATTAGTTTTATCTGATTCTTTTTCTCTTCAATGTGGCTGCTAGACACTTTTTCATTGCATATGTGGCCCACAGTATATTTTTTGGACATTTTCTCTAGACCGTTGATTTAGAGAAAAAAATGAAAAAAACATATTCCTTTCAAACCAGAGCCTGTAATTTTTAGACAGTCATCACCATGGCCAATGGTAGAAGGAGACAATTGAAAGCAGAATCTTTCTTCTTTACATGAAAAGTTGTTATATGAAAACCTGAAATGGTAGACACCCGAGTAATATGAAGGGTTGTGAAAAAGAAGCACAATTTATCTTCTTGCACAGCTGGAATGAGCCGCCCTGCAGTATTCTCAACCAGGAGGGAGTTGTAGATTGTGGAGCAGTGGCTTCTTTTGGACTGAGTTGCCAGGCATATCAGCTAAACCGGTAATGAAATGATGATAGCGACTATAAATTACTTTGTTCTTCTGAAGTACCTTTCCTCCAGAGATCTTGCAAGCTTTCACAAATGCTAATTACATCTTTCACAATAGCCTGCAAGGTCAAAACCTCACCTCCTTTGCCTGCAAGGTCAAAACCTCACCTCCTTTTGACTGGTGAGAGAGCAGAGACCTGGTGATTTGCCTAAAGCCACAGAGCAAAGCCATCGAGACTAAGAAGGCCAGATGCACAGTCACATAGCTGGGCTGCTCACCCCGGGTGCTTCTGTGAAGATACCAGCCAGTTCATCACAGAATTATTCTTGCTTCCCAGAGTGCTAGCCTGCACTACCTTTTAAATATCCCCTTGTTCAAGAGGAGTGATATTCTTTGGTTAAGTGGCAAAAAAACTGATGTTACTGAGTACTTCCATGGAGAGCAGATGGTTAGAAAACAAAGTTTAGGTTGGTAAAGTTTTATTGTTTCTTTGTAGACGGCATGGCTTGGTGCCTTGTACCTCAAAGCATGGTCAGCTGATCAGCAGCAGGGACATCATCTGGCATCCTGCTAGACATGCAGATTCTCAGGCCTCACTCCAGGCCTACTGAGTCAGAAAGGGCATTTACATGAGCTCTCCCAGGATTTCTGTGCACATTAAAGTTTGAGAAGCACCAATTGGGAGACTTGGGTTACCCCCAACTTCCTTACTGTGATTGAAGGAAACTCACTCGCCCTCTTTGCTGAACATCTATCCCCTTCCCAATTTCTCTTTTTCACTCTCTCTTTAAAAAAAAAAAAAAAATCTGCAGACTTGCTTCTTCGTAAAGGCTCTCCATTTCTCCTCCCCAATGACACCAGTTTGCCCATAAATATAGATCCCGAGGTCCCCATTTAATTTTATGCAACCATTTGGGAGAGTGGTGCAAACTCAAATGCCTACAGAGACCAGGCAGGTAACGTGGATGAGTGTAAAGATCCATGTTTGTTTCAAAAAGGAATCTTAATTTGTGTTTTTTCAGTACAGACACATTTGGTTTGCTTATTATAAGCCACTAAAATAATTGTCACTTTCACAATGTAATATGCTCATTCTTGTTTTTCATTAAACATGGTCTTTTGCTAGAAAAAGAAGGTACAAGAAATACTTCATATTTTCCTTAATGCTATTATATCAGCACATGAATAGCACAGCCCAGCCACCACTTGGCCACCCCAGGGAGTGGTAGGAGCTAGCAGATGGAGAGGGCACGCTGGTGTGAAGGGGTCGATGCTCCCGCCATTGTCTCCAGGCGGGAATTTGGGTCCATTTTACCAAATCCTCCCACTTCTTAAAGAGAAGCCGGAAATCTGGGTTTTTATGTGAAATCTCCCATTTTTTTAACGATGGCCATTAATTCAATTCTTTAAACATTGTGCGGGCCAAGCAAAACATATCTGGAAGCCAAAATCTACACCCTCTGAACTGTGGTTTCCATGTCTTTTAGAGCAAAGTCTCAAAGACAGCATGTTTCTGTTTTAATCCAGGGTAGATATCCACCCTTGGTCCTATGAAGTGGGGTCAGGGTGTGGAATCACCTGGAAGAAGCATGACCTACCCCCCTTTCAGCAGGGACTGGGGAGTGGGGAGCCATTTCCAAAGAAACAACTATGAGTTGCGTCACCACCCCAACATGTATGTTACATTGACAAATATAAAACTAGGAGATTCAGAGAGACAATAAACCACATACTTTATTAAAAGTTGGGGTATAAGTTCACTCTTTTTAGTGCAGGGTTCTATGAGTTTTGACATATGTACTAGTACACAGTCATGTAATGACTGTCACATCAAGATTGGAACAATTCCATCACCCTCAAAGTTTCCCACATGTCCCTTTATAGATAGCCCCAGCCCCTACCCCTGATAACCACTCATCTGTTCTCTGTCCCTGTCAGGGTACCTTTTTCAGAATGATATATAAATGGAATCATACAGCTTAAAGTCTTTTGAGTCTGGCCTCTTTCACTTAACATAATGCATTTGAGATTTAACCATGTTATTACACATACTAGAGGCCCAGTGCACAAAATTCATGCACGGGAGGGGGGTGGTCCCTCAGTCCGGCCTGCAACCTCTCCAATCCAGGACCCCTTGGGGAATGTCCAACTGGGATGGGGCCTAAACCGGCAGTCGGACATCCCTCTCGCAAACTGGGACCGCTGGCTCCTAACCACTCGCTTGCCTGCCTGATAGCCCCTAACTGCCTCTACTTGCCGGCCTGATCGCCCCCTTACTGCTCCCCTGCCAGCCTGGTCACCCCCTAACTGGTCCCCTGCCAGCCTGGTCACCCCCTAACTGGTCCCCTGCCAGCCTGGTCACCCCCTAACTGTCCAGAAGGAAGTCGGGCATCTGGAAGATATCCGGTCAACCCAGTCTAATTAGCATATTACCCTTTTATTAGTATAGATCAGCAGTTTGTTTCTTTTTATTGCTGAGTAAGTCTTCATTGTAGGATGAATCACAATTTGTTTACCCATTCACCAATTAAATAATATTTTGTGATTGTGAATAAAGCACCTATAAACATTTATGTAGAGGTTTTAGTATAAAAATAGTTTTAATTTCTCATGGGTAACAATTTGGGGGTGGGATGTCTGAATCCTGTGGGATGCATGTGCTTAATAAGAAATTGCCAAACTATTTTTGGAAGTGACCGAACCATTTGGCATCCTCAACAGCAACATTTGAGAGCTCTCATTGCTCTGTCTCCTCTCCAGCACTTGTTATTGTCAGCATTTTTTGTTTTATTTTGTTTTGTTTTGGCCCTTCTACTATACACCCATTTTTAAGACAATTTTTCTTCTCTTTTCTTTTTAATTTTTCAATTGATTTTGTAGAAAAAGTAAGGGGGAGAGAGAGAGAGAGAAACATCAATTTGTTGTTCCACTTATTTATGCATTCATTGGTTGATGTGCCCTGACTGGGAATTAAACCCGAAACCTTGGCATTTTAGGACAACAATCTAACCAACTGAACTACTCGGCCAGGGCTACACACCCATTTTTTTTATGAATTATACCAAGCATGAAGATCATCTAAATCTAGGATATCATCAAAAACAATTCAATATTATTTTTGATATAATGTCTTATCCTTGTACAGACTGACCCATCCATCCCCAGTGCACTCACAGGTATAATAAAGTAAGTGATTTTTAATTCCACCAGATTCAAATCCCCTTGACATGGCTTACTGCCATTCTGCTACTGAACCTTGAGAAATTATGGGTAAGTGCCAAGAAAAAAAGATGACTTTGAACTGCTCTTTCACCAGTTAAAAATAATACTGAAACCAAATGTAAACATAAAAGAAGTGGTCAGACTCGGGTTACATATTAACGGTGTTGGGTCAGGCTGGCGCTGAGGCACAGCTGTAGAAAACACCTTTCACTTATCACCGTTTCCAAACCTCCCTACCTGGACTAGACTGGACTGGATTCACAAGAGAGCTTTTGAAAGGATGCAGAGAAGGCAAGCAACACACATTTCCTGGCAATAAATTTAAAAGGTTGCTAAAACATTCCAGAGATTTTCACTCAACATTCCTCTGGCTAAGACATCTGCAATCTGCCAATCCTTAAAAATTGGTATTTTTGCATCTTAATCTCACAAACATCTTTGAAAATACCTTTCCTCTCTGCCTCCTTGTCAAGCAAATTCAGCTTTTTCCATTTTCTAAAACCACAAAGCTATCCTAGTAATGTGTTTAATTCATGCAAGACTGGGTTAACTGGAGTTAAAATAAATTTTCAGATAGTTTGGCTCACTCTTCCCTACTAGATGAGGCCATTCTTGAAATGGCCCTATGATTATATTCTCTCATTACAGACGTGTCCAGCAAAATAAAGGAGCTGAGTTCTGAAATTATATAAAAGCAAAACTACTACTCTAAAAATATGAGCTGTAGCCCTGGCTGTTGTGGATCAGCTGATTGAGTGTCATCCCATGCACTGAAAGGTCGCTGGTTCCATTCCCGGTCAGGGCCCATGCCCAGGTTGCCAGTTCAATCCCGGCCAAGGCTCTGCGGAAGGCACCGATAGATCTTTCTCTCTCGCATCGATGTTTCTGACTCTCCCTTTCCCTTCCTCTCTCTCTCTAAAATCAATAAATACTAGTATATATGATCTGTGATGGATTGTGTCATTGACCCCAGTTCTTCACCCCTCCCTATGTCCCTAGGCCTTTTGCCATGTTCTTCCCAGAGTATGTTCTTCCCTCCTTTTGACTTTGGGTTCAGCCACATGGTTTACAGTGGCCTATAAAATGAAGTAGAGGTTATGGTACCCATTCAGAGCCTAGGCCAATGGTCGGCAAACTCATTAGTCAGCAGAGCCAAATATCAATAGCACAACGATTGAAATTTCTTTTGAGAGCCACATTTTTTAAACTTAAACTATATAGGTAGGTACATTGTTATTAACTTAATTAGGGTACTCCTTCAATCGCACTGTACGTGCACGCCCGCACGTGGTATTTTGTGGAAGAGCCACACTCAAGGGGCCAAAGAGCCACATGTGGCTCACGAGCCGCGGTTTGCCGACCATTGGCCTAGGCCACAGGAGTCCTCGTGTGTTTTGCTCATCCTCTTGAACCTCTGGTGTCACCATGAGGTGAGCATGCCCTGAGTAGCCCACTGTTCCCAGGAGGAGGAGGAGGAGGCAGACAGAGAGCAGAGCTTGGCCAACTGCTACAGCCCCAGGTGACCTACAGACCTACAATGAGAAACAGAGCTGCCCCATCAGATCCAGTTGAACCCCAGCCAATCCAATGAGTGAGCCATAATAAATGTGGGGGTTTTTTTAGCCACCAACCTCTGGACCAAATTGTTAAGTAGCAAAAGCCAACTGATATAAGCACATTCCTGAATTATTAGTTTTACCCAAAGATTAATATTACCAGCTACTTAGTATTTTAAACTGCCTGCTTTCCATATGGAGTAAATTCGAGACTTAGCAGAGGTCCCAGGGTCAGTTGGAAGAAACCCTTCATAGCTCCATGCTGCCCCATTCAGCAAGTGAGCCAGCACTTGATCCTCATCATTGCTGATGGATGGGGACAGGAGCTGTAGTCACCGTAGCACCATGGACCATTCCATCTCCAACTCTTTCTCTTGCATCTTTTCTCATCTTTTAAAGGCAGTGGTTCTCAACAGGAGTGATTTTGCTCTGCAACAAACATTTGACAATATCTGGAAACATTTTTGGTTGTCACAACTGGGAAGAGGGGGAAGGTGTTACTGGCATCTAGTGGGTACAGAACCCTACAATGCACGGAACAGCCCCCCAATAACAAAGAATAATCTGGCCCAAAATGTCAATAATGCCAAGGTTGAAAGACTCTTTTTTATAATTTGAAATTATTTGATTTTTTTTCTATAAGAGTGTGTAAATTTCAATCTGATGAATTATACGATACAAATTTATTAAAAATATGAAAATTACCTTCTCTTTAAATTCAAGCCAACTTTCTGTATACACATGCAATAGATATGAATGCATACTTTCTTTAAAGTGTGAATGGCTCTTTTTCCATAAATGTCCTGAACATGTAATAGTTGATTGAAGAAAACCATGGTATGAATATTTCTGTACATCTAGAAATAATGACTAGTACTTCAAATTATCTCTCAGCAGAAATCCCACTTCATTCCTAATATTTTTGAATAAACAAAAAAAAACACACACAAATTAGTAAAGGTATCCATTGCTGATTGGGCCCTCTGCACACCACACACACACACACCATTCAACCCTCCCCAAGGACACTAGAACTTTAAAATGTGACTGTCACAATGGTCTTGGGCATGAAGCCATTTTGAGTGAAACTGCTATGTTATGACAATATCCTTTAGTGTTTCAGTAATTAAATCCTCTGAATGACATCCTAGGGAGACCCGGTTAATATTAAATTCTAGCCTCAATGTTTTTGGGCCTGTGCCAAGAAAAATAACCATATCCCCAGAATCATTGAGAATTGATGGAGGTCGTCAGGCTGGTGAGTAACTGTAGTTGAAATATGTGGCTATTTCTGATGAAAGGTTGTATTTGGCCAGGATGTCTAAAGTAATAGAGCTGATAAAACTGGAAGAGACTCCTGAGATTCAGTGAATGAAGGATTTTAATGCAGTGATGTGTATGGTAGGGTCTATGGAGGCATTTTGAAGGAACTTTAAAATAGCCTGGGAATTAAAACAAAAGAGAAGGTGCAGGATGGTCTGCTCAAGAGTTGAGAGGAGAAAGAGAAAAATAAGTCTGCTGGAATAGCATTTCAAATCATAGACAAAGGGTCAGGTTACAGAGGAGAAGCCATAAATCCAGAATTAAGCTAAAGGGCCCCAAAGGGGAAGGTGAGATCAGGGAATTACCATGACCGGGACCCAGGGGACCTGTGGTTAGCATGGTTGTTCCTCCTCCATATTCTATGGGAGAACAACAAAGTTAGCCAATTGGTTTGAAAAATCAAGGCCACAGGATTAGCCTAACTTAAAATAGAGGCTGAACACAGGGTAATATTTTTTTAAGAACCGAATTATTAACCTTTGCCAAGCTTAAATAAATACTGTATTACTAACCTAACTTTTCTAGGGAACAAGAATATTCATCCTATAAAATAGCAACACTTTAAATTGGTGGTAGCATAGGCTCCTACAGGGGATTTAAATCTACATTCGACAAAGCCATGAGGCTCAATAGAGCTCCCACCCCTGCTTCAACCAGGAAAAGCTCCACTTTATCTATTTTAAATATCGGAGCCTCTAACTTCTCATCTGAAAAAACAGATTCTGTGGCAGAAAAAAAAGTTTGAAAAATAATATGCTAAGAGGCTGGGAGGAATATTGCTGGAGAAATGAAGTCAGATCATGACCCCAGGCCAAGAGTCTTACAGACAGAAGCACTGGAAATTTCTCTGAGCAAAGCAACCATATGAAAAAGGAAGTAGGCCTGTCTATGGGAAGGCTCCTCCCTGATTTCATTCAGGTTGGGGGCGAAGGGGCATATAACTTATTATCCTCACTGGAACACTTCTAGGAATGAAGTGGGATTCTATGACAATTTATTGTTTGGGACAAGTGGCATAATAAACTATGACTGCCTTAGGCAAACTAAAATGTTTGGTCACCCTAGTTAAAGTGGGTGTGGCCATGTTGACAAAGGCTTTTGTGGGAGAGATAGACCCATCTCTAAGTCAGACATCAGTGTGAATTGCTGTTATACTGGCTAAAGAAGGTGGCTCCAATAGGGAGGTTAACTTACACAAGTGGATTGGCCATACATAGCTAGGCCTTCTTTGTCCATTAAATGGAAGAAGAGAGAGAAAACCTTCTTTAAAATTTCTGTAATATCAACGTCATAATTTTATATTATAGGCCGACCCCTTCTGTGAAGTTGGAAACAGAGAAAGTGGGGTGTTCAGAACTATCCCACTGAAGTCACTAAAATAACAGGGAAACTTAGTTTGTGTGCCATTGCTCATGGACAGTGCCCACAAATAGATTTGGTTGTGCCGGCAACTTTTAACCTTTTTCATTCATGGCACACATAAACTAATTACTACAATTCTGTGATACACCAAAAAAAATATATTGTGTTTCTTTTTTTTTTCTTTCTTTCTTTTCTTTTTTTTTTTTTTGCCATTCTGACAAAAAAAAAAAAAAAGTATAATTTTGATTCATTCACACCAGGTGGCTATCGTTGTATTGGCTGTTGTCATTTTTTTATTTGACAACCTAAGGGAAAGGAGGTCAGTGCCCCTGAGTAAATAGTCAGGTATTGCATGTGTTAAAAATTCTTGCAGCACACCAGTGTGTCGTGGTACACCAGTTGAAAACCACTGGGTTATGCCATCAACCAGTGTCCAAGCCCACAGAACACTGCTCCGACTGTGAATCTGTACATTGTACTCCCCTCTTTACTACTGTTGGCCACCACACTATCCTCAACCCCAAAGCAGTTCAGATTCTGTTTGGGTGATAGTTAACACGTCTAACCACTTCACCAAAAAGACCAACAAGAGGAAACCACCAGTGAGAGAGAAAGTTAGCTTATTATGAGTTCTGGCCACCTCACACCTTGTGTTTGTTCATTGAGTTTGCCAGAAAGTTCCCTTCTGACAGCCTAATTTACAACTTTCCTTGGGCTGCCAAATCATCACCCAGTAGATTTCTCCTATTACTCCTACCCTGCTACCCATCTATGGCCTTCTCGTACAGCATTAAACAAAAACTCTCAGACCTAGCAAAAGTGTGACCCACATCAGGCACAAATAATCTACCTGTCACTCACCGGCCGCACTTGGCAATTGGCAATAATGATGTGGGCGGCCAAGTAATTACAGCAGGGAAGTTGGAAGAAGAAATTTATGAGTTGCAATCTAAATGCTTGGCATGCTGTATCACTGGAAAACTGAGCCCCTGGAAGTCAGGAACAGAGAGCTGTAAAAAGTGCATAGATTAAAGGCTCTGAATTACATATCAAGGGTCTCATCATTGTTTAAAAAAATTTTTTTATTAACTAGGTATTCACAGTTCCTTGCCCTCAAATGGTTCCTGGATCTCCCTGAGTAATATGTAAACAGAGGACTCCAGTGCAAACATCATTGCCAGCAATATTAGGTGGTGACCATCTCCCTGTGGTAGCATTAGGGTTAGTCTTTATTTCCTTCCTGCTGGCTTTCTGTATTTTCTATAATTTCTACTACAAACACATATGCATTTTATAATTAGAAAAATATAAATGTTGATAGAAAAAGGTTGTGGAATTAGTATTCAAATATAAGTCTGTCTGATGACAAAGCCCATGTTCTCTCTGAGACATTTCCGTGCCCTAACCCATGTCCATCTTTTATACACTAGGTATTTTATTTTTATTTAATAAACAAGTAAAAGTAGAGTTGAATATGTGCCAGATACCTTTCTAAGCATTTTAAATATGTTAATTTGTTTAAGCCTTACATCAATCCTGGGATGTGAGTACTGTTCATATTCTCATTCTACAGATGGGAAAACCGAGGAACAGAAAGGTTAAGTAACTTTGCCAAGGTGGCACAGCTAGTGAGCAGCAAAACTGAGGTTCTTCCCCAGTGGTCTGGCTCCAAAGTCTGTGCTCTTAATTGCTCTGCTAAGCTGCCTCAACCTTCTCCTTTTCAAGATGGATCCTCTCTGGCCCTCATATCTTTTTCTAAACTGGCCAGACCTCTCTCACCCATGTTAGTGTTAGAAGGGGGCTGTCAAGCTAAAGGAGCATTTTTAATAAAAGAATGGCATGGGTAGATTACTAACAGAATCAGCTCTAGCCTCAAGCCTCAAGATGAAAAGATTCAGCTGAAATCAATTCCAGTTAATGTCCATGACCAAGAGCAAGATCCTCCGACCTGAAAAAAATAATCACAGAATCATTTTTCTCATCTCATCTAGCCCAGATTTAAATTAACTTCCTTGAAAATGTTTTTGCCTCCTTGATTTGTCCGCGGTGTTCTATTTTTCTTAAATTTTACCTTCTTAGTCAACCTCTACCCCATCACCCACATGCCATCGACATCCCTCTCTATAAAGGGACTGGTCCACACTGAGCCAGACTCTTCACCTCCCTTTGTCCCAGATTTTCTTCTGTAAATTCAAGGGGTGGAATTCAGGATCTTAATTTGGGATGCCACTTGACATTTATACATATAGTTTATAGGCTATTTCCATGTCCATTATCTCATTGCATCTTTCCCATGACCCTGGGTAGTGGACACAAAAGGTAGCTTATCCTCAATTTCCAGGTGAGGACACTAAAGACCCTCTGTAGCAGCGAAAAAAACCCAGATCTGCTGACTAGAAGCCCAGAGCTCCTTCCTCATCACCTCCCCACATCTCTGGGGGCCTCTTTCCAGCCCACAGTCAGGCTTCTGTGCCTGCCTTCAAGACCCCGTCCCCCATTGGGTCAGTGTGCTCTGTAGAGTGGAAGCTGGCTGCTGCAGCATCCTGGCTCCTAGAGACATCTGAGAGGCCCCTTGGTACCTGAGGACCACAGTGATGAAAGTTCTCCCTTCGATTTTTATCCTCATGAGTCTGGAACGTCAGAGCCTGCCACTGAGACCACGAACAGATGTCAAAGTTGGCCTGGGTTTTCTGGGAGTCGCAGCTGGTTGGCCTTTCCCCAGCCTCTTACTTCCCTCCACAGCTGGTTGCCATGGAGGCTCAGGCCTGCTGAGACCCAGAGGGTATGTGAGTGGGGGTGGGGGAGCTGCAGGATGATCTGGACCCTGGGTTGGCTCACCCTCTGGCTTTCATTTGTCTTGCTATGTATATCAGACATGTTATTTACATGTGCACTGTGCCATGCATTTTAACCTTCCTTCCAGACAGTCCTTGCCTACATAATGAGAGCCACCGGCCAAAGAAGGAAAGAAATGACATGATTCAAAATGCAAGGAAGCCAGGTAACCATGAGGCTTATAACTTGCACAGAGCTTGGGGACCAAAGTGTGTACCCTAATGAAAATAAAAATAAACCCCACTTGCCCCAAACAGTGCTAATTTATATCTACTGTCCAGTTGTAATTTTTAACAGCACCCTTTTTCACTCTCAAAAGTTTCCTAGTTTGGGGGTAGAGTTGTCAAGGGATGGAATCACTTTGTAAGGTATATAAATATCTAATCACTGTATTATACCCCTGTAGTATAATATTGTTTATCAACTGTAACTGAAAATTTTTTAATTATTTTGAAAAAAATTTAATTAAAAAATAAAATTAAGCCCGGCCAGTGTGGCTCAGTGGTTCTGTCAACCCATGAACCAGGAGGTCACAGTTCAATTCCTGGTTGGGTTACATGCCTGGGTTGTGAGCTCAATCCCCAGTGGGGGGCATGCAGGAAGCGGCCAATAGGTGATTTTCTCTCATCATTGATGTTCTCTCTCTCCCTCTTCTCCCTCTCTCTCTCTCTCTGAAAGCAATTTTACAAATTATTTTAAAAATTAAATTAACCCTGTTTTTAAAAGTTTCCTAATTTGAACATTATACAAATACCTATTCATGAGGTGAGATTAAAAACAACCACATTCCAGACTCTCTAAGCCAGAAAGCACCCCAAAGACCTTCAGTGTCCTGTCCAGGGCTCCAACATCACAACAGAATCAAAGCTCTATTAAGCAGCACATTTGGACTCACAGCTTCATAAAGACTTTTAAGTCCCTTCATAGTTTGTCTCAGTAGCTCATAGTATTGGAAGACATCACGAACAATGAAGGAGAGAACGATGCCGGAATAGCTTGGTCGCACATGATGCAGCGGTATTTGGTGGAAAGGAGAAGGGTGCTAATATTTTGAGTACTGTGTGCCGTACACTGCAATAAGATGTTTTACCTCCAACATAGCCATGTTGGGAGCAATGTCAAGAAACAGGCATTTCACCTCCTACGAGTGAGCAAACTGAAGCACAGAGAGGTTAAGTAAATTGCTCCAGGCCCCGAGAGCTAACATCAGCACGACTGGGATTGGAACTTCACTCTTTCTGATCCCCAAGCCCACAAGTATTGCCCACCCTGTCTCCCCTCCCCATTTCCTTTCTCCACTGGTGTCTCAGGTGGGAAAGAGAAGGTGCAGTAGGTAGCGCTCACCCCTTCATCCAGGCAACCCCTCCTACAACCTGTCCAACTCCTGAAGACCCCACTTCAGGGAGGGGCAGAGACAGTGCTGCGCTGAAAAACTCTGCTGCAACCTCCCTCCAGCTTACAAGTATCAGCTTTGTCCCAGTGCAGACCTAATGTGAAGTGACAGCGGACAGTGAGCCAAGTTATTAAATCATTTCAGTGTTGTCTTTCCTTTTGAGGGAAAGGCTAGTGGCTGAGAGGAAGGGACTTGGAGCTGCTCTGCGGCTCTGAATGACACAGCCGTGGCCCCATTCCCTGCCTGCGCTATCCCTTCAGAGCCATTGCTTTCTTCTGTGAAGACACTTCAGAGACAGACGCTCTTGTGACTGGCCACAGCGCGTAGCAAAGGGCCTGGGTAGAATTACGAAGCAGTTCTCGTGCCCTGCATATTGGGAAGTGCTTCAGAGCCGGTGGCAGATATGAGTGGACCCAGCAGCCAGGGAGCTGCCCCCAAGGAGGAGGCGGAGGAAGGAGCAAGCCAGGGGCCAGCCCACCCCAGCAGAACAGCTACAGTGGCAGCAAAGGTCAGGTGATGAGAGATTAACATCATCCCTTAAATCAAGTCTGAGGAGGAACATCAAGCGTGAACCGAAACACTGACAGCCACTAATTTGAAATTCCAGTGTGGGTGTGCAAGTTTGTAGGTGTGTGCACGTGTGCTTGCACATCTGTGTTCTATGTTGATTCCACAAACAATTGCAGAGTGCCTGGCATACGGTGCTGAGCTAGACAGGCATGGTGCCTGTCCGGATGGAACATACAGTATCATGGACTCTGTACGGTCTGTTTCGAGGTCTGGTGTTTGGAAGCCATGTGGCCTAGTGGGAAGAGACAGGACAGCTCGGTGACCTTACTCAAGTCCTTTCACCTATCAGGGTCTCGGGTAGGATTTTCCCAAATGCAGTCCTTGTAGTAGTATGTAATGAAGATGTTGTACTTTAATTGTTTTGTAATTATTTAATGTGTAAGTATCATATCAGACCCAGGATTTTCATATATTTTATGGCTTAAGACAAGACTAGGTAAAAATAGTCAATTAAAAAAATTAAGTCAAATAATACTGGAGGTGGTATGTAGAAACAGCAAAGATTGTGAAAAGGTGCTTCAAAGAACTGACGTTTTGGAATCACTGAGATAATGAGTGTGAAAATAAAAATGCATGTGATCCATAGAAACAGAAGGGATTCTCATTCCCCCTCAGTGGGCATTTGCTCCCTCATTCACCCCAACAATAATGAATTAAGCAACTCTGGTGTAAATAGCACTGCTCTGACTGCATTTGCCCTCGCTGACAGCCCTGCCACCATTCAGAAGGCACTAAGTGAGTGTTGATGCCACGGGGAACTTAAATGAAGAGTGAGACCTAGACCCTGATCTAAAGAGAGTATAATTTAGTAGGAAAGAAAAGACCAGCACGCAAATAACTGGAAAATGGGATAAGCTCCAAAGAGGAGGTACAAAGTCCCCATAGAAGGTGCTCAAAGGAGGGATAAGTCACGCCTGCTGGGCGAGGTCAAGAAAGACTTCATGGAGATTTGAGATGTCATTTAAGATAAGCCCGGGAAAGAAGGGTAGAATTTCAAGGACCCAAAAAAAGGACGCAGTGGGGGATGGGAGACATTCCAGAGAAGGGGGAACACTTGAGCAATGGTGCAGAGATGGAAAAGTGAGGCTAGAAAGTGCCTTCTGTCTATCTAGCTAAGCTGTAGAATGCATGCAGATGACTAGGTAGGGTTATAATATAACCGGCCTTGAGGGACAGACTAAGGATATTTTATTTAATGTCATGGAAGTGGAGTGGAGGGTAGTGGAGAATTTGAAACATGATTGGAGTTGCACTGGAGAAAACTAAGCCTGCAAATGGGCTGGAAGTAGAGGTGACGAGAATGAAAGAAGGAATTGGGGGGACCAAAATGATGACTTTACAGACAGAATCTCTAGGACCTGGGAACTAATGAAAGGTGGAGACATGGATAGAGGCTTCAAGGATAACTAGACAACTAGATTCCCCCTGTTCCTCTGATTGATATATATCAATAATAGTTATTCTTATTAATCACATATAATAATTATATATAATATACAAACAAAGAAAATATGTACTATAATATAATACAAATATTTACATATTACATATAATGAGCCATTGCCTTGTGGTATATTTCATCTTGATTTTTTTTGCTATGCTAGATTTGCATGTGTAACTATACATATAGGAAGCCACCTATTTTCTCTTCTAAAATAAGGATAATCCTCTTGATCTTCTGTTCTTTTCATTTACTCTGTTCTTTTCTCCTGACCACATTCTTCTCTCGAAGCCAATGTGAACCCCTAAGGCATTTATATTTGTATTACATTACTTGCAAGTGTTTACCTTGGCCTGTAACTTCAGCATACTAGTATACACACAAACAAACACAACACACAGACACACACACACACACACACACACACATTTTTAGACAAAGTTGGCAAATGTAATTAAAGTTACAGACCAGCTGGGTAGGCCCAAGCCCATCACATGAATCCTTAAAAGTGGAGAACCACTTTTTTTTCCCCTAGCTGGGGTCAGAGAGAGAGACTGATGATGGAAGAAGGATCATAAAAAGGTGATGTTGCTGGCTTTGGAGATGGAAGAAGAGGGCCACAAACCAAGAACTGTGGGCAGCCTCTAGACACTGGAAAAAGCAAGGAAACAAACTTTCCCCTAGACACTCCAGAAGGCACACGGCCGGAAGGCACACAAAAACTATGTTGGCTACCTTCTCCACTTACTGGTTGTGTGGCCAAAGGCCTGAGAAAGTCACTAACCCCTGTTCTCAAGGCCCTCATTATGCAGACTAACCCCATTTCCTCTCTGACTGTATCTCCTTCTACTCTAACCTCTTGCTGACTGTGCTCCATCAATGCTGAGAGCTTTGCTCTTCCTGGGGCACCCCAGGCAGCTTCCAGCATCAGGACACTTGCACTGGCTCTTTCCCTGTCTAGAATCCTCCTTCCCCATTTCCACATGGCTTTCTGCCTCAACCCCTTCAGGCCTTCACTCAAATGTTACCTTCTTTCTGAGGCCTTTCCTAACAGCCCTACTTAAAATTGCAGTACTCCCAAACTCCTCTGCCCTCTCTTTACGTTAGTTTCCAGCATAGCAATTTCACCCAACATAATACATATTTTGTTTATTTCATTTACTTTGTTTCCTCCATGGAGGACACTTAATAGGTACCTGATAAATATATGTTGGATGAATAAATAAATTAGTGTGTACACAAATCTATAATCAGAAAATAATTATAAGCATGTCTCCCATTAAAGACATATCCTTTCAGTTATAGATGGAAAATGGAGTCAAAAGAACAGTAATGGGTGTGCCATTGAACAATGATGCTGCAGCCAAGATCAACTCCTTTACTGATCTTGCTGAACCCAACCAGATTGAAGGGGGAGTGGAAACATGGCCAAGGGTCCCGAGAGCCAGCCCTTGTCTCCTGGACAGAAAGACCCCAGAGAGTGCTGGCTTTCTGATTTCCTGCCTTTCCTGGTTTCAGCCAGCCTCAGAAAACCATAAGAACAGTTTGTCTCAGTATTTCAGTACTTCCGCTTCCAGGCCCAGGAAAGAGCAGGAAGTGTGAGGGCGTGTGAAAATTGAGAGAGAGAAAGAATTAAACCCGCTGCATGTAAAAGCGCTCAAAGACTTCCTCTGTGGCCTGTCACAGTACATGGGTTTTAATTTGCTTTCACTGTAAGCCTAGGGGGAACGTTCTGAGGCAGAAATCCCAAACCCAAAATGCTAGTGCTGGTACTCACTCATCCAATACAGATTTATTTGGGGACAACTGTATGCCTTTAAGAAGACAGATATGGTCCTTACCCAAGTGAGCTTACACCTCATGATGGTGTAACATTAGAAAGATACACTTAGTTCAGGTTCTACCTACCCAATATCCATGCTGAACTGACTGAGTTTCCAGGCAGATCCCCAAGGGGTGTCTTAGACTATGAGGAACTATATGTAGGGTTTAAGGTATGCTTTAGAATCAGGCCAACAGAAGTTCCAGTGTTGGCTATGCCACACTTATTAGCTAACTGTAAATTTCCTAAAGACAGGACTGTGTTTTATTTCATTTACCACTCTATCCCCAGCACTTAGTGCAGCGCCCAATAGTCTCAACAAATACTTGTTGCCTAAGAAATCTAAACTCTCAGAGTCTCTGTGTCCTGCTCTGTAAAATGGGTTTATAAAACCCACCCCATGAAGACCTGTGAGGGTAACATGAAACCGAGTATGTTAAGTGCTTACACAGTGCCTGCTGGTGATAAGCATTCGTTTCAATGAACTGCCGATTAGGTGGCAATGGTGGTGATTTGATAATGGAGGAGGTTTGGTTAGCTCTGGATAAAATATAGCACATCCCTAGCCCTAATGATTTGTTCCATCTGGAATTTCGGATTAAGCGTGGGCTCGATAAGTTGGATGTCGGCGTGATCCATTTCTCTTAGAAAATCCTGTTCAACTTGAGTCAGAAACTCTGGAAAGGGGAAGGACATGCTCTACATCCCAGCTACTGGGGTAACTGGCAGCAGAACCGAAACAGCATGACTAAGCACAGCCCGTGGTGTTTTATTGCAGGGGGTTGGGGGGGGGGGGGTGGCTACCTGAGGTCCCACCCTCTCTGCTGCCGGGGACTGGAAAAGGAAAGGGTACCAGGCTTAATTGTGTCTGCTACATGATTGTGAAGGGAAGGGCAGACTTTGGCACATTTCCCCGGCCTTTCCTCTGTTAGGTTCTCAACGCTTTAAAAAAAACACACGTTAAATGTCCTTTCCCTAGCTACATATCTTCATGTGAGGCCCAGCGAAGTTTCCCTGGAAGTTTACTAACCGGTTTCCTCCGTAGATTTACAGGGCCACCTGCCAATTTGGCCCTGTAAATAAAGACCTAAGGCCTCTCTGGAAGCTAAGAACCCCAGGGGTCCCTTAAAGCTCTGGAGGTTCAGCTCCCAATCTACTCGGTTAAGAGGTATGGGTCTCACAGCCTCAGGCCACGCCGTACTTTTTAGGGTACTGTGGTCTTCCCAAGACTTCTCACTACGGTAACAACATAAATGAGATCTCTTCCAGAAATAAAAGCAAAGAGCCCTGAGCTCGGTGCCAGGGATGTGTGTGAAAGACGTGGGCCACAAGCGGGTCTGAGCAGCCCTGTTTGCGGCAATCGTTTCAGAAGCACTTGCTGCTCCAGGTGGGTCTGCTGTCAGCAATCACGGTGGAAGTGGGGGCACGTCTTCTCAAAGAAACAGAAAATGCAACGACTCAAATGACTTCAAGTAATTGTCACTGTTCCTGGCTTGAGTCACGTGTTACCTCTTGCTCTTTTAGACACCTAGCTTTAAAAGAAGGGCATCGATCAGCAGCAGCAGCAGTCTGGTTAGTAAGGGGTGTTGGGTTCTCCTAACTTTTTTTTTTTAGGACTCTGTGGTGGAGGAGACTCCTGATTTCCACTTCTCTAAATCACCAGCTAGTCCTCACTGTCCTTCTGTAAATCTGCCACAGCTGTGGGGGGGGGGTGCGGGGGGAGACATTTCAGGAACAGCTCAAAGTACTAATTTAAAATCTTCTCCTTATATTGAGGGCCTACTCTGTGTTACTCCCTGTGCTGGGTACTGGAAATACAGGGGTGAGTGGGGACTGGGGCCCCAGCTCTGAGGAGCTCACGGACTGGTGAAGAACCCATGTAAGAGGCCGCTATGTAAGCAGACAAATGCAACGAAATATGGCAAGTGTGGTGACCAAAGCATGTGAAAGCGATGAGGCTGCGGCGTTCAGGGCCCGCTCTTTGGAAGGTGACATGCGGATGCACCTTAAAGGATGACTAGGAGTCTACCAGTCCAAGAGCAGCAGGCCAGATGCTCAGGCTCTGCTTCACGGGGGGGCTTTGCTTTATTAAGAAAAGCTGCCTGAGCCACCTAGGAAGACCCACAATTTCCTTCCAAAGGGTACAGTGATGCACCTCATCCCGACCTCTTTATTTTAGCTTCTAGAGCTAGAGATCGTTTTTCTCAGCTGTCTCTTAGGTGAGCCTTCCAGTCAGCTACATCTGAGGCCACCAGTGCCACGGTTGGACTGAACACTGCGACAGCCTTGCTGGAAGCAAGGTGACTTCACACCCCTCCCACTTAGGTTTGAAATTGAGAAACCCAGAGATGACCACAGCCCCAGGCCACTGTGTGCAAAAATGGGAAATGTCACTCCCCTGGGCCTCCCCCGTGTCTAACCAGTCGATTGGGGAACTAAGTGGCTTGACTGTGTTGCACGTAAGCCATATACACTGGTCCGAAGGAGACTAGTGAGCAACAATTCAATTTAGAGTTCACTGAACCCTCTGGTTTGGGAAGGAAATTGCTGGTAATCAATTGCAGCAAGCACACAGGCTCGGGGCCAGGAAGAGAAAAATCACTTTAATGGGCAAAGCAGATGTTGCTAAACTCATTGCAAAAGTGAGATGGGCACGGAGCCAGGCCTTGCATGAGAGATGCTGATCTGTTCTTCTGAATGGAGAAAACAGAGACGCTTCAAACGCGGGGTTCTACGAGGGAAGCCAGAGGTCTGTGTCCCCGTTTGGTGGAATCCATGAAAATGTACCGAACTGTTGAGGTCTCCCATACCACCACAGGACTTACAGCTGTTAACCTCTCAGAAGGGTTTTAGGCAAATCCAGAATGCTAGCTAAAAACTATCTGGGAAGTCTTCATTCTGTTCCAAGGAGACTGTGTGGCATAGTGGAGAGAACATGGGCTTTGGCATCAGACCTGTTTCTTCTAATCAGTTGGTTTTATCATCAGTAAGTTTTATGGCCTTGGGCAAGATTCTTAATATCCCTCAGCCTGAGTTTTCTCAGCTGTGAAGTGGGCCTCATCTCACCATAAGAGAGCAGTTGTGAGGATTAATGAAAATGTCTGTAAAGTACAATAGAAAATGCATGTAGGCAGTAATCTGTTTTTGGAGCCATGACAAGATTAGCGCCATTAGGATGTGGGAGAACTGGCTCAGGATGGGAGAGAAGATGGGGAGAGGGTGAATTTCTGGTCCGATATAACCAGCTTTGCCAGCGCCTGTGAGTGGTGGATTACATCACAGGCCAATTTTGTGTGTGTGTGTATGTTTAGGTGGATAAAATATCTCTCAAGCATATAAGAGTTCAGAGAGTACAATACCAAGGCCCAAGGCAAGTTACCCTGGGTACTAAGAACATTTTCATGAAGTAGCTTCTAGTGCAAGGCCCCTAAATACATAGTTGATTGTGACTCCCCAGATCTGAAACGTGTCTTACTTGCCTAATTCCTGCTTAGAGGAGGGCAAACCAGAGGCCCTCCTCTAGGAATCATCACAGATGCCTCTAGACCCCACAGCCTCTACCAATTCATATGTTCCCGCATGGGAATTTTTATCAGCTGTCTTAAGTCCTTCCTGGAACAAGAGCGGTTCAGTGTTAAACTTATTCATTCAAAACAGCAAACGCTGCCTGCTCAATTGGCCTGTACTAAGAGTAAATTGTCTTTCATTGCTCTTCACCTGAATCATGTGGGTCTCCCTTTACTAAACATTTTGTAACTTCCTGGAGTTCAGATATTGATCTTGAACTAGTTCAAGTCTGCAAACCAGAAGGCAGAAACCAGAGGATTTCGTTGCTTAACTAGTTGTGTGAACTTGAGCTATTTTTTTTTACCCTTCCTAAGCTTTAGTTCCCTCATCTGTAAATCGCAGATAACAGCAGTGTCCCTCCCAGGGCTGTGTGAGGATTATGTAAGGTCAGTCCTATGAAGTGCTTAGCACTACCACGGTAGCTGAGTATCACAGTCCTTCTCCTGGAAACTTCTGCACCCAGAGGGGCCGGTCCCTGCCTAAGGACCTACTGGTAGAACGTCACATTGCATTCAAGTCCCCTGAGATTTCCAAACCTCAGGCCACTCTTCGGAAAGCTACGTCCCACTGGAAGTTTGTTTCCACGTTGCCATCAGTTTGAGAATGTTCCTGATAAGTAAGCAGAGCCGCCGAGGGACTTTGGCAGTGCAGTTCTGGGGGCTGGTGAGAGGAGGATGTTTACCAGAGCGCAAAGGCCAGGTCCTGAGCTGAGAACATTTTGGCCCAGAGCGATCCCGGAGAAGGCATTTTTGCCAAGCACAGACTCCATTCTCAGGTCCTGAAGTCAGTGTTAGAAACTAAACAAACCTTCCCGGTTCACATTTGTTTACTTTTGGCAAAATACAACTTCCTGTTTGAAAGGAAAGGGCAGTAAAGCTTTCTATAGCCCTCTTGGACATAAAGTCTCTCCTTAAAACAATTGGTTTGTTAAGCCTAAACGAATCAAATGTACACAATGGGGATCTCCCTTCCCCTCAAAAATGCCCACGTTTTAATGAGGAAAGCGCTCAACAAAACCAAAACAAATATTTTTTCAACTGTTGGCCCATGAGGATTGTTTAGGCCATTTCTTCTCCTGAGAGCCAGAAAAACAGACATCAGGAGGGAGCCAAGTTCCATGTGCTGTGTCAGAGAAGTCACTCCGACACACTTGGGGGTTGAGATTTCGGTTACACAGAAAGTCAGAAAGTTTAAGTTCCCACAGCCACTCAAACCACATTCCCCAGCATGAATACAGAACAACTGGGTCTTTCATTCTATGACTACGTGCCCAGCCATGGCCTCCAGGATCCTGAGTTCCCGGGGATGGTCCCATGCCCTGCACTCAGGTTTGAAAACTGACAACCGTGCACAAATCTACCACAAATAAGCCTTCTACAAGGATCTTAGATAACTTACTGGAGGGAGGGGGTGTGTGAAGCAGTTTCTGTAATGTTTAAGCATCCAGCAAAGTTAGCATAAATATTGGGCTTATTTGTAATCCAAGTGCTCTCTATAAATCTTGGATCTTTTTGTCATAAAATATTAAATTTGTAAAGGACCTTGAAAATCATCTGGTCAACCCTTCTGCACCCACCTACACAGAGACAAATAAAGAATATAAATAAAGACTATGGAGACGTTTCCTCCGTGGATTATAAACTTCTTGCTCCTTAGGACAAGAACTATTTTAATGACCCTTGCATTCTCCAATATAGTACCATCCACACAGTAAGGGCTCAGGAAGAATGTGTTGAGTGAACACGTTACAGAACTCGTCTGCAAAGTCAGGAACGGCACATAGGCACCTCCTGTTCATGGTTCTATGTGCGCCCACAACCCTGTCTCTCCAAGAAATTGTAAACTCCTTGAGAGCTGAGGGAGTTACTTACTGTTCTTTTTGACCATCCTCTCTAAGGCAGGCGTCCTCAAACTATGGCCCGCTGGCCACATGCGGCCCGCCGAGGACAGTTATCTGGCCCGCCGGGTGTTTTTGCCGTTTTGTTATTTTTACTTCAAAATAAGATATGTGCAGTGTGCATAGGAATTTGTTCATAGTTTGTTTTTTTTAAACTATAGTCCGGCCCTCCAACGGTCTGAGAGACAGTGAACTGGCCCCCTGTTTAAAAAGTTTGAGGACCCCTGCTCTAAGGCATTGAACTTGCAAGCATGCAATAAAAATATTTAGAATGAGTAAGGGAACTAATGAATGCTGAGTAGATGCAAACAATTACGTAAATGATTTCAATATTATCCTGCCTGAAGTGGGACATTCTTTCCTTCTCTAGGATGTTGGATCTAAGGAGAAGTAGATGTGTGCATATTCCATACACTCCTCTGACCCTTCCCCTTTGATGCAGTACAATTTTAAAATAAGAATGTCAACTATGACAGGAGATGTCACCCTCCCCCACCCCTGCTACAATACTGCCAGTTCTCTCCCTACAAATCAAAGCAAACCAAGTCCCACTTAAACCTGTAATAAAAATGGGTCCATCTTGGCCTCTGAGGCCCTTATATCTGGCTCAAACCTACCTATCCTTCTTACCTGCAACGTCTCCACCAAGTGAGCTTTTTGGACTTAGTGAGCTATTTCATGACTTTGTGCTCATGGGCACGCTGTGGCCTCTGCCTGGTATATACTTGTATTTCATTATCTCTATGATTACCAAAACCATTACCACCACCACAGCCACCTCAACACTACTGCATCATCATTTTCACCACCACCCTCACCCACTACCACTTCCTTTCAAAATCAATGTCACCACCACCACTACCATCATTGCCCCTCCACCACCATTACCATCCAGTAACCACCACTTCACCACTATCCCTTTAAATTTGCAAAAAGTCTTCCTCCCTTAAGAGCCAGCTCACATGGAACTTCCTAAATCCCTCCAGAATTTAGCGCTAAGGCCCTCTCTGAGCTCCAACAGTCACTAACTTTCTGTAGTTATTGTTCTCATATATAGATGAACAACCCACACTAGAATAGGAGTTTCATGAAATTAGGTATATTTTTTGTCTTTTACACCACTATATCCAAAGGATGTGGCATATAGCAATTGCAAATTAAATATGAATGAATATATGAATGGATGGATGATCAGGTTTGGCCTTCTAACCCAGGGCTACACTTCTCTCCCAAAGAACCTTATAGCAGGACATCAGCACTTCATGCCAAAGACCAATGTAGGATATCTCAAGAATCAGCCAATGCCATGACTCTGGGTCAGCATGTAGCCAGGGTTACATAGCTACTTCCTCTTTATTTCACACCAGCAGCCACCATGAGCTCATCCCAGCTCTGAGAACACTCTGTTCTTTCCTGTTCAGCTTCTGATATAAGCCCTTGGTGTTTCTGGTCAAAGCTACCCTCCCCACCTGAACCCCAACTCAATGAAATTCTTAGATTCTGAACCATCTTTTCTTTAATCTGTCTGGCTTATATTAGGTCTTATGAGCCACAGCCAACTCATGCTCTTAAAATTACTCCTAAAAAGTCTTCCCTTTGGTCAGATAATGTATTTCATTCTGGTGTTCAATGAGCCTTTCAACCTGGGATTGAGCACACTTTCCATTTTTTTCATTTTTCCAAACCAGCTATCTTTTGCTGAACACCATCTTTTTTCTGTGACCACAGTGAGCACAGATCATCATTGCCAAACATTATGGAGTATCACCTCAAGGTCAAGTGTCGTGCCTGCTATGGGGAATTCCAAAGAACAGACAGAACCCCAGTCCCTGGGGACCAGAGGTCTCAACACAGAAAGAAAGAGTCCAATACACAAAAAGAGAAATAACCCCCAATGCAGGATATAGCATAGTGCCAAATGGGTGACATATAGCACCAATGTGCCATGCAAAAGTAAGGTAGACCCAGGATGCCCACTTTCCTGGCAGTGTTTTGCCCTCTGGTTCTCCCCACTGGCCAATCCTTCTGGTGCATTTTATAGCAATTATTCCTCTTCTTGCCTCTAAAGGTTGACATGCTCTGGGTTTGGTTTAGGCCTGGGCCTTTTGCTCTGCCATTTCTATACTTTCCTGGTCTGGTAAATCTCATCCATTCACATGACTTTAAATACCATCTCTGTGCTGACAACTGCCAGATTCCTATCTCCATTCCAGACTTCCTTAAAGACAGGGTTGTATAATCAACTATTTCGTTAATATACCACAAAGATGTCTGTAAGACATCACAAGCTTAACATATCCAAAACTGAAGTCTTGGATTCTATCTCTGTCGGTCTCACTCTCTCACAAACACACAGGCACACACACATACCTATACAAACACACGAATGTACTGATGCACACAACCCCCATTTAAATTCTGTTCCTCATCCAGGTTTCCATTTAAATAGTTGTTCAGGGAAACAACAAAACTAAAATCATCTTTGATTTTCCTTCAGTGTTTCCCCTACATCCAAACAAGGTGTCCTAAATGGAATAGCTTGTATCAGCTCAGTTAGATGACTTTGGACAAAGCATTTAACCTCCCCATGCTTCAATCTCTTCATCTTTAATATGGAAAACATATCACCTACTGTACTGGATGCAGGGGAAAGTGAAATATCACATACACAAAAAATACCTAGCGTACAATAAGAAATACAGCAGTAGCTTACATTTTCTGGCTTTTTACTTCATGCCAGGATCTGGGCTACATGTCTGGTACACATTCCATTCAGTCTGCCCACAAGCCTATGAGATAGGTACTATTTATTTATTTATTTATTTATTTATTATATTTTTTGTTGATTTCAGAGAGGAAGGGAGAGGTAAAGAGAGAGAGAAAAAAACATCAATGATGAGAGAGAATCATTGATCAGCTGCCTCCTGCATGCCCCACACTGGGGATCAAACCCACAACCTGGGCATGTGCCCTGTCTGGGAATTGAACCGTGACCTCCTGGTTCATAGGACAACTCTCAACCACTGAGCCATGCTAGCTGGGCAAGATAGGTACTTTTTAAATTGTCTATCATTGTTCCCATTTTGCAGATGAGAAACTGAGGCTTAATGAAATTAAGTTGTTGTGTTTTTTTCCATTTCATAGAGTTTGGGTTGGAACCGAGGTAGCCAGATTCATGAGGCTGTGCTATAAAGTGAGTATCAGTCACAACAACAATACTCACAGCAGCTTTCCTATTTTGAGGGCTTACTTGATGGTGGGCACTGTTATTAAAGCTTTGGCTAATTTAATCCTTATGTCTATCCAATGGGACAAGTACCACTTTACAGATTGGGACACTGAGATGTGGAGACCCTAAGTGCTATCATATCTCTGCTATCTTTTTTAAAACTGACTTCTTAGAGCTGGCTTCAACTTCTCAGGTAGTTTCTCTAATGGACATTAGGAGCCTATACAATTAATGGTCTAATGGATCCTTCTGAAAACATAGGAAAAGAATTATCCTCTAAAAGGAGAACTCCCACAGGAGGGGCATGTTAACGCAGGGTTTACTGCAGCATCTCCATTCAGCTACAGGCCCTGCAGCTCACCCCTTGAATATTCCTCTAATGCACCCCTTCCTCTCCATCCTACTTTGACTGCTCTAGTTTGGACCATTTGTCTCTCCATAGCCTTCCACCTAGTCCCCCTGCTCCAATCCGACCACTCTTCTTGAACACACCCACTAAAGTGACTCCACCATGACCTGCAGAATAAAGTCCATAGCTTCACATTTGTTCCCAGCTCATTTCCTAGCTTAAATTATATATTCTAACATCAGCAAATTGCTCATAGGTCCTCTCACCCACATTATTGTTTTCCACCTTTGTGTCTTTCTGCATGGTCTCTCTGCCTAGAAATCCTCTTGCATCTTTCTGCATGTAACTGGCTCCTGCTCTTCCTTCCTTGCACAGGCAGGTTAATCACTGTACCTCTCTCCAGACTCCTAATAAATCCTGCATTCTTAGTAGAGTAAGTCGAAGGGATCTGTTTATATGTCTGACTACCCACCATGCCATACATTTCCTGAGGATTTTATTCTTCTCTGTTTCCATGCCCCTTTGTACAGTGTGTGACATATAGTAAGCACTCATGATTGTTAAAGAATTGAACCAAAGTCAGGAGACTAGAGATTGTAATGGGCAGTGTCTAATTGTATTATGTTGTTAGCTATAATTAACATTCAGTGAACTCTTCCAAGTTTGAATAATTCTATTAAGCAGCTAACTTGAACCATTTGCTCTTCTAAGCAATTTACTTCATTTAATCTTCACCTGTGAGTTAGGTGCTGTTACTATCCCCACTTTACAGATACAAAAATTGAGAGCAATTAGGCAACTTTCCCAGGGTCACAGACTTAGTAAGTAGTAGGGCTGTGGTTTGAATCTGATTCCAGGGTCAAGTTCTTAGCCAATAACTACAAGACTATAATGCCAACCGAAAAACATGTATCCTGAACTCAAGGCAGGAGTTGCCAGTGCTGCATACAGGGGGGTGGGGGTGGGGGGCAGAAATAAGGGCATACCTGTATGAGAAGACAAAACAAGAGAGACTTGTGATCAGCATAAATTGTCAGGGCATGGCTGGCGTCAAGACGAGAGAGTCACCTGGCACGCACATCTACAAAATGAGGCATTGATGCTATGCCACGTCTACTTGAGCTGCTGTTTAGCAGGTAAAGGCCTTAGATTCAAACAGACCCGGGTTTGATTCTCAATTCCATTCACTGCAGCGGCAAATGAATGACCTTCTCCTAACCTCAATATCCTTATTTCTAAACTTGAGATAATGATATTTAATTGGTTTTGAGAATTAAAGAAAATAATGTAAGCTAAATATCCAGTGATATGCCTGACACATAGAAGGCCCTCAAAATAGGCGCTGTTGTCATTGTGATTTGACTATCATCATGCATGCATGAAGTCAAAAATTGTTCCAGGAAGGGGAAGGTCACACAAAATACACGGGTGCTAGAAAGTCAAATGTCCTTCTGGGGGCGAAGTCCGCCATGATCAGGGAAGGCGCCCTAAAAGCTGTCGAGAACCAGAGACTGCTGATTGCACATTCTTTAGGAGTCGTAAGCATAGTTCAGCAGTGTTCATGACATCTTCTGAGAACTTCCAGTTTCACATTTCTTTCTATTTCATTTTAAAAGCTAATGGATCAGAAAAGGAGATCTTTCTGGAGTTTCCAGCTCTGTCAGTCTCTGTTCAGAACATCCTTGAAGAATAATTTTCTATCTAGTCCCCTGTGAAAAGTGACATTTGTATCCCCTGAAAGCTCATCACCGGTATTTATTGGATCAGCTGCTGGTAAACTTGACCTTTGCAATGACTTTTCCTGCCAGCAAGATGGTGCAGGCAGTGGATTGGGGAGCTTTTAAAAAGCCTGATTCGTGAGAGACTACTAAAGAGTCTCTTTTAAAAGTCTCATGATTTAACTAGACCAGGACTGGAGTAAGTTAAACAGGTTGGAGTAAGTTAACCAACAAGAAAAGCCCACAGAAGAGTGTCCAGCCATCAACCTCTCCTGGCGCTGGAAAGGCGTCCCCACCACCTACACCTTGCTCTTCCACATCTAACACAGCGGGTCCTTCTGCTCCAATGCAGTGACTCCACCCTGCTCCACAATCCACCCACCCACCTCTCCTGCTGTCTGTCCATGTCCAGAAACACATGCTGTGTGAATCTAGGCCAGGATAATGGAAAATTATGTCATGAATGACTAAACTCTTCTCACTCCCTTCTTTACCATATTTTTTATGAGAAAACTTTTATCTATTCAAGAATGCAGCAGTGGAGTATGGTGAGGAATATTTGTACACCTTGACTCAACTGTACTAATGAAAAGTAGCTAATATTTCTTGAGTGTTTATTGTGTTCCAGGATCTGTTTTGACAGCTTTCTACATATATTATTTTATTTAATACTCAAGATAACCTTATGAGGTAAGTACAATTATTATCCCATTTATAACCGAGGAAACACAACATGAGAGATAATAAGTAACTCACCCAAAGTCACACAGCTAGTAAAAGAAGAAAATTGAGGTGTGTTTTTTTCACCCAGCTGGTGTAACTCAGTGGTTAAGCATCCACCTATAAACCAGGAGGTCAGGGTTAGTTACCAATCAGGGCAAATGCCCAGGTTTCAGGCTCAATCCCCAGCAGGGGGCCATGCAGGAGGCAGCCGATCAGTGATTTGCCCTCATCATTGATATCTCTCTCTCTCTCTTTCTCTCTCTCTCCCTCCCTCCCTCCCTCTTCTTCTCTTAAATCAACAAAAATATCTTTTTTTAATGTTTTTAACCCTAAATGTGATAAAGTCTGCACTAATGCTCTTAACATAGAACCTTCTACTACACTCTAATGTCAACTGCTTACTGACTTTCCTATAACAAATCTGCTCAAGGGGTCCTTGACATCAGATTGTGTGACCGTATCTGAGAATTCCTCCATCTTTTGAGACAGATTCAGAAAGACAAACTCTTCCCAGGCAGCCCTTTCTCTTATAAAACCTGCACCCACAGCTTAAAATGTGAGAGAGGAGCATGGACCAAACACCCCAGTGGCCTGCCCTGCCCTGGGTGGGAAGTCTCAAGATGCCTAGACCTGCATCTCTTTAGGCCGTCCCCTGCCAGTGTGTGCAATACTCAAGTCCAAAGCTCCTCCGCCCCCCCACCCCCGAAATACTATGTTGTGTCAAGATGAAGAGTTATCAGACATGAGGTCCTTTCCTGACACCATGTTTAGGGTTTACTTTGAGGGCGTCAACTAAATAGCAACAGCATTTTAGAAACGTACAGTGCCAAGACACCTGGCAGGGCTCTGAACCATAACCAGCACTGCCCATCACCTAGCTGCAGGCACCCAGACCTCTGAACAATGAATGAAAGTGCTGGCAACGTGCACTCTCAATAATCCTATGAAGAAAAAAAATACAATCCTAGGTTCTGCTTAGTTCATAGTCAGCATGTGCCAGGGTACTGTAATTTGCATTATTTCATTTAACCAACTCTGTGAAATCAATACAGACATGAAAACTGAGGTCTAGAGAAGGTATGCAACTTTCTCAGTGTTAGTTAATGACAGAATTTCACCTCAGGTGGTCTGACACGCTTACCTTTTACTATATATCTTTATGCTACACCCCAGGAGAAAATGAGGTAGCCAACATCTAGGTCTTCAACATGGCCCCATGCAGCCATGTTCATCAAAGACTTACAGGTCTCCCAGGTGGATGCTCTATGCCAGTGGTCGGCAAACTCATTAGTCAACAGAGCCAAATATCAACAGTACAATGATTGAAATTTCTTTTGAGAGCCAAATTTTTTAAACGTAAACTTCTTCTAATGCCACTTCTTCAAAATAGACTCGCCCAGGCTGTGGTATTTTGTGGAAGAGCCACACTCAAGGGGCCAAAGAGCCACATGTGGCTCGTGAGCCGCAGTTTGCCCACCACGGCTCTATGCTAACCCATTTCAGTTATAACTCCCCCCCCCCCTGCCTGCTGTGGTTCAGCTTTTACATTTTTTAAAGGGGTCCTTTGCTGGAGGAAGACCCACAAACACCACTGAATAGTGGCAGTGGTGGCAATCCACCATGAGCTCCTGGGGATTTTTGCTTGGACAGTTCCTCGGTCCCCATTTTGAATGGTGGTGATGTCCTGGATTACTCCCAGAAAGAGTGATTCTTTCCAGGAGGGAAATCCTTCCCAGCATATCTCTAAAATTAAGATGGTTTTTCTGAATTTCAAATCCCAAGAAAATTTGGTCAAGAAATTGAGAAAATGGGGGGAAATTATTATAATTACACCATGAGAACTGAAGCCTAGCAATCACAGAGAGACATTACTGGTTTGAAGAAATCTACTGACATCAAGTAGAAAGCAAAAGCAGAACAGCTGGCATGTGCAGCCCAGGGTTGATGCCAACATTTCAGGGAAGTGGGACAGGCACCCGTGGAAGGGAGGCTGCCCCAATCCAATCAGTTGATCTTGCCTGTAGCTGTCGTCATGTTGTAAGTGTGTGTTCATGGTCCTGCTGGCTGTCAATGGTGAATCATTTTTGAAAAAAAAAAAAGAAAGTAATATTAATAAATATATACTAGTATGCATATATACTGTACTTTATAAATAAAATCCTATTAGAGGTATACTAAAGAATAAAAAAATTTGGAAGTAAAACAAGTCCTTAAATTGGCAGTTTCAACATGAGATTCTGTGTTATGCTGTCAGCCTAGCTTGGAGATCCAATGTTATGTTATTCAGATACTACCCAATGATGTTTGCTGGCATTTTCAAGCATTTGAATATTTGCAATAGGCTACAGTTCTTTGCAAATACTACTAAACTTAATGGCTTTTATTTATTAAATACATTTTCTTAGGTATCCATGATAGTAAGTAAAGAATCTGAAAAATGTTGAGGTATTTTAATAATAACTTAGGATTGGGGGTATTTTTAAGAATTCTTGGGTGTACTGATTTCTCATCGTTGAATCCCAAAGATTAATATCTGTTGGAAATTTGGAAACACTAGAATTCTTAAGTTAGATGACTGGAGTGGAAAAGGTAGAGTATCCTTTTGCATACAGAAGCGCCTATTCTTTATAGCTTTTGGAAGCAAAAGCACCCACGTTAGCCACTAGCTAATTGTTAACATGTCGCTGCTGGTGTGGGCTCTCAGGTAAGAGACTTGGGACCAGCTAAAAATGTGGGAGGGTGCGTATACTGCAGTGCCCAGAATTCACTCTGCTTGCCATGAAGCAATGTCATACTATTGGAGCATTCATCTCTAGGTTGTAGGTGGTACTTCAAGGACCAATGAAAACAAGATAAAGCCAAACTTAAGTCCAAAGGAAAGAAGAACAAGCTCTATTTTCCAGAGACAACATGTGAATCTTAGACAAAATTTTCCACTCAAATTTGTGCCTCAATAGATCAGAGAAAGGAGTCAGAACCTACCAGGAGCTATAAAATTGGAGAAAATGAAGACCCCTTGAGGAACATTCCCCAGTTAGTAAGCATTAAAGGCTCCCTGAGAACCTGCCTCCCCTGACATGCTCCTCTTCTCCCTTATTTTTGTGCCTCCCCTGGTTTATGGCAAACACTGACCTCTAGAACACCTTGTCATAGCCCACTCCTCTATATGGGAAGTGCCTGTTCTTTAAGAAAGGAGATTACTCACATCATGTTTTCTATATGATTTTTTGTTATGCATCTTTTGTACCCCACTGGGTTTGGACAGGCCATCCATGCACTTGTGTTCTTTATAGAGAAGTAAAAATGCAGATAATAGATAGATAGATAGATAGATAGATAGATAGATAGATAGATAGAGTGAGCAAAAACAACTTAGTTTGAGGACAATAATTTATCAAGAAAAGGTCACTGTTTTAGGTCTTTGTGCATTTACCAAATATCCTCATTTACAAGTGTATCCCACTCAGAGAGTTAACTGTTAAAAGTTCTTTGTTCAACTACTACACCAAAATGGAACTTTTAAAAAACAGGTTATCTTGCCCTGGCTGATTTGGCTCAGTTGGTTGAGCATCATCCCATGCACCAAAACGTTGTTGGTTCAGTTCCTGGAGAGGGCACATGCCTGGGTTGCAAGCTCAATCCCGGTAGGGGATGTGCAGGAGGCAGCCAATTGATATTTCTCTATCTCCCCCCGCTCTTAAAAAAAATCAATAAAAATACTTTTTTTAAAAGAAGAAAAAGAAAACTGGTTATCTTTGTTCATGTTTCTCAATAGATTAAGTGTGAGTGTTATGTGCAATTTTCATTTTATTTTATTCCATTTTGCAAATAAACTCAAGCATTCTCTAGGAAAGATGTGGTGGTGACACTTTTTTAGAAAGGAACAACAACATCCTTTACAACACAGTCTCCAATTGCAGTAGCAAGGAAGGCCTCAATTAGGTCTCAAACCCTTCCCACCGAAAGGGGCATGCAGAATGGCCTGGCATGTACCATGTAGGCAGAAAAATTTGGTCTTTATTCTGTGGAAAATGAGAAATCCTTGGAAGGTTGGTATAACATGCAATATTTTTGGAAGATAAATTTGTCTCCTGAATGGGATGATATAGTCACCTGTCAGCCAACAGTTGGCCCATTACCAAAAGCACTTATCGTCAAACCTCTTCTATGGTTTAGTCAGTTTTTGCATAGGGAGAAAGAGGCTGCAATGCATTATTGTATAGATTTCGAGGAGGTACAGAACTTAATGGAAGCAAAAGACTTAGTGAATGAATGGATGAATGAGCAAGTCACTGAGGCTCTCTAAGCTCTACTTTTCTCATCAGTAAATTGAAAATGAAATACCTGATGCATGAGAATGGGTGTAAATGCTCAGCAGGATGCTTATCGTACAATCCTTAGTTCTCCAAAAGTTAGGCAGTATAATCATCACCACCACCACCATCAGGACCACCAGAATCATCACCACCACCAACACTGCCACCAGCATCATCATTACCACCACCAGCAGCCACCAGGACCACCGGCACCATAATCACCACCACCACTACCACCCACGCCACCAGCATCATCATCACCACCAAGACCACTAGCATCATCATCATCACCACCAATGCCACCAGAACCACCAGCATCATCACCAGCACCACTGCCACCAAGACCACCACTATCCATCACCAGCAGCCACAGCAGCAGCAGCATAGCATGCTGCCCACATCAGGCCTCCAGAGCAGGCCTGCCTGCCCAGAATTTTTTGAAATTCACTCCACAGGCCTCTCCTTATTGCTCATCTTGGATATCCTCAAGTTGCTTTTCCCCAGCACGGATAAGATCCAATCAGGAGCAGGCTCTGGGGAAATAATTAAGGAGACTGAAAGCATCGACCAGGAAAACAAATTATGTGTTAATTCAAGTACAATGACCAATCTCCAGAATATTTAAATTGGTTGGGCACCCTTTGTGTTATTTAAGTATTTCTTATAGATGCTAATCCACCTCACTGAGACTCCTTTACAAATGGCAGCTGCCAACAAATACCCTTGGGTAAATACACTTTAAAAGAATTATTCAGAAACGGGTGTGCCCTGTGTTCCTCTGAGAACCAAGTTCAGATTATTTGTTCCCCACTCAGTTCATCTTTTACCCCCAAATGCATTCTCTGGGAGCAATCTTCCTCTTTAGGAGTTCCTCTCTTGGGTTTTAGAGAGATTTTTTGGCTTGAACTCTTCCTAAAATTAAAGCCAACTGCTGTTGCTCTCAGATGCAGTGATATTTCACTCTGGCCGGAGCTGACTATCACAGAAACATCCCAAACCACATAAGTTCTTATTGTTTAAACTGTCTTAAGCAGCTGTTAAAACATACCCAAAGATATCAAAGCCACTCTAATTAACTTCCTGCTTCTCTGGGACTTCAAAGTCTTTCAAAAAGTTTTAAATAGGGTTTTTATAGAGAATTTGACCTAATATTTAAAGAAAATTCTGCAAGCTTGCCCAAGAAACTCCAACTTCTTCCCTTTTCCATATCCCCTTCACGCCCTACCACACAAAATCTTAGAAATTCTGCAACTAGCAATGAGAATGGAGGAGAAAATTTAAATTCTGTCATAACCACAAAGGTAGATCTCTTTATGCACACCCATGCTATTTCTCAGGTTGGTAGTTGACGTCCTGCCGGAATGGCTATCCATGCCCAAGTCCTTCCCAACCGGCAACCCTTTCCCAGCCTTCAAGACAGCTCCACTGCACCTTCTCTGGGAAGTGGCCTTGACTCTCCCAGGCTGAGGTGCCGCTCCCTTCTCTGGCGCCTGCATAGTTCCCACATGTCTACTTGGCCTTAATCACAACGAATTGGAATGTACCGTTTATATGTCTGTCTCCCTGTCTAGACTGTGAGGTCCACAGGGCAGGAACTGTTTTGTATGAAGCACTGTGCTCCCACAGCCTCACAAAGGGTTCTACACATCCATGGTCAATATATGTCTGATAATTGACTGAATTGCAACTCATTCTGGGAGAAGTAGGATTGTATTTTAATCGATCCTTTCTTTCTTTATTTTTATTTTTCTCCTTAGCCTTTCTACAAACATAACAAAGGCATTGTACCTAGTGATCACTGCTCTGAGAAACAGTGTCATAGAAATAGTGTCATAAAAATAGCCAAAACTTTGAAATAAGGCAAAAAGAAATTTAAAAAAGTAGCACATCTTTTTAGCATCACCCAAGGCCCCTTTTCTGGGACTATACATTTAGCTCATTTCATTGTTTGCTATTGACTAAAGGTCCCTAACTTAGTGAACTTGCCCATTCTCTTACACATTTTTGCCCAGTTAGAGATGCAAATAATTTCTGTCCAGTGGAACAGATAATCCCTAAGATTTATGGCCTGTCAGACATTAGCCAGTTTATATCTAACCCTAACATTTCTTTATGTAATTGCCTGTAAATATCCTTGTTTGATAGGTCGTTTCTGAGCAGGCCATATGTAACATCTTACCGGTTCCCTCATTAATTAATGAGTTAAATAAAATCTTTGGCTTATGTTTCTTTTATATTTCTCTAAGTGTTAAAAATCTACTTTCTTTCTTTTTTTTTTTTCTTCAAAATAATTTTTTAACACCAGGTGTAAAACAGATTGACATGTAAAACCAAAAGGTCAACAGGGTAGGTTCCATGGAGCCAAAGAGAGCCCTGGGCAGGAGCAGCTCTGCTAGGAATTTCCTAAAACCTCTCTCTCACACAAATGGGGACAATATGCTAAGCTCCCTGTCTCCCTCACAGGGTTATTGAGATAATCAAATGGGAAGATTTAAAGAATTTTGGAAAAGTCTTAAGCACCAGTACCCCCGACTCCAGGAAGGGGTCTTGTTGTAAAGGAAGGCCAGATTTTGCCCCAGAAAACAGTGATGGGGAGGGCAGATATGGAAGTGATACCATTATCATTAGTTAGTTACTAATAATAGGAAAGAAGCAAAAGGAAGGCCAGACATGATAGTCATGTCATTTGGGCAACTTCACCAGGAAGCTACTTTACACTCCCCAAGGAACCACTGGCCTGTTCCCTGCAGACCACTGGGGGAAGGGACTGAAAAAAAGGAGAGATAGACACATGCATAGTAAAGTTGGAGTGACTAGGGAAGGCGCCTGTCAGTCAAATCTGGGAACAGAGATTGTTGGCCAAAGTAAGTAAGTAGGGCCAATGCAAGACTGGGGAAATTTGGGGATACTCCCCAAACAAAGTAGTTCGCTCTCTCTTTTGGCTTCCTTGCATTGGCCCGTGTTCCCTCCAAGCTATGTGATGCCACACGCAATGGACTCATGGACTGCAGCAGGGAACACAAGCTAAGCTAGCCTGATGCTGATCTGAACTCTGCTCCAATATGGAAAGGAAATTCTCAACATGGCTCTGTTCTAGCTCTTCTGAAGCCACAGCTAGACTTCTTCCTTAGGGGGGCCCGAGGTTGGTGGGTGGTGAAGGGAAATGGGTCCTTGAAAACTCAGAGGTTGGATTCCATAGAAATAAAGCTTTCTATAATATCTCATTCTCCCATGGGAGTCTCAGAAAATTCCTTTTCTCAGGATATCACAAGAAGCCCACTCCCACTAGCAACCAGTGAGATGAGGACCTCTCCTCACTGATAACAGGAGACTAGAATGAACACAGATAGTAAGGAGCTACTGCCATCTCCAGATTAAGCCATATCGCCTCTTGCCTGAACATTAGATAGGCCTTCTAGAACTTCTGCCCCCATCCATTCTGCACACAGCAGCTGGTGTGCTTTCAAAACTGTAAAAGAGATACTATCACACCCCTGCTTCAAGCTCCCCAGTGGCTTTCCAACACTCTTAGGATAAAATTTAAGCTCTATATTTGGGACTACAAGATGCTATGTGATCCAGCTCCATGGCTAACTTTCCAAGCTCATCTCACCCCCACTCATTTTGCTCCAGCTCACCCAGGTGTTATTAGCTTTCTCAGACATGCTTAGCTTTCTCACCTCATGGCCTTTGCACTTGCTGTTTCTTCTGCCTAAAACTTCCATCTCCATCCCACTTTCTCCACATTACTGGCCTTTTCTTTTGATGTTAACTTAAATTTCACCCTCCCAAAGAGACTTCCCCTGCCATTCTTATATCTACCATTCTTCTCTCTCTCTCTCTCTCTCTCTCTCTCTCTCTCTCTCTCTCTCTCTCTCTCTCTCTGCCCTGTTCTTTTCCTTTACAGCACTCCCCATAATGTGAATATGCTTATGTATTGTCTGTCTCCCCAACCAGACCATAAGTACTACATCAGCAGAGACTGTGTCTCGTGTGTTTGCCTTCGTGCCTGGCACATAGTAGGTGCTTGGTACATATTTGTTGAATCAATGAGAGTAAAGACATGAGAAATGTTAGCTGGTGCCAAGTCTGTATACATTTCTGAACAAGACCAATACAGGTCCCATCCCTTAATCTTGAGCAAAAGTTTCAAAAGACTGTAGCCAAGAAGAAAATTTTCCAAGCTCACAAGGCATCAACTCAGAGCCACTTTCAAGAACAGCACTCCCCAGAAATGCTTTGTCTCAGGAACTAGTAATAACAGGTCTCCTCACCAGGCACTTCATTTCATAACTCCGAAGATATGGAATGTCTTCAGGAAAAGAGAACAGCCCTTTCTTCCAAGAATTAGATGTTACCTAGAAACTCTACTGCATCTGTACCCGAGAGCTAGGTTTAAAGCAGATGAAAGAAGCAATCAATTGGAATTCAAGAATATTTCAACAGCAAGGGGAGAGAAAAATCCCAGAGGCCTCACAGACCCCGCCGTGTTGGCTTCAGGGCATCGGATTACATGGCTCCCTCTAAACTAGTCTGTGTTCCTTAATCAGAGCCCAAGGATACAGCTCCATTTCCTGGGCTTTAGGGTGGTACAAAGTCTGTGATTGCTCTTCCCAGGCACTCCAACCACTTGTGCAAAATGCCCTGGTCACCTTCAAGATTCCCCCACAGGCCCCTGGGCTGCCCTGATTCAGCTCCAGGCCTCCTGTGGAAAGATACCTTCAACAGGAGATGCTCCTTAAGAGCTGCTGGTTGATGGAGTGCTGTCTGCTTTCTCGTTTTTCATGTCAAGGATATCAAACAGCAGCAAAAAAGGTCATGGCAGCAAAATGTGTTTCCTAGAAAGGTGTCTGGTGGGGAAAAGGCCAAAAAAAAATTTAGTTTACCATGCAGCTGGCCCACAAAGATTTGCCTTGAGATCAGACTCTGCTGGAAATCAGCCCCTGGAAGTGCCCCTAAAAGATACGTGGCCGCCCTGGTCAGGTGTCTCAGTTGGTTGGAGTGTCCTCCCAAACACCAAAAGGGTGCAGGTTCGATTCCCGGTCAGGGCACCTATCTAGGTTGTGGGTTCAATCCCCAGTCGGAGTGCATTCAGGAGGCAACCGATCAATGTTTCCCTCACATCAATGTTTCTCTCTCTGTCTCTCCCTTCCCCTCTCAAAAAAAAAAAGTAATACATTCAATTAATTAATTAATTAAAAGGCACATGACTAACTATGACACTTGAGGCAGGGGTGCGAATCACCTCACAATCCGAGATAGGTTTATGATGGCAGAGAACACCATTCTGCCAGGTTTTCCTTTTTCAGATGCCAAAGCTATTTTTCTCCACACCAGCTAATCTGCCTGCCCTCAAAGGCCAAGCTGCAGCCTTCACAGCCATGACCCCCCCCTACACACACACACACACACACACACACACACACACACACACACACACACTCACACACACATTCATACACACACTCACACACACACTCACACACACACACACTCACACACACACTCACACTCACACACACACTCACACACTCACACACTCACACACACACACACACACTCACACATACTCATGCAGCCTCTGCCCAGAGCCCTCAAGTCCTAACCCGAAATCCAAATTGAACTGTTCCTCTTAACACTCTGAGGCCAGTGCAGTCCAAGAAGCTGTTCTTCTTCCCCCAAATGCATTACACTCACGATTTCTTCAATCTCGGAAAACTACACACATGAACTCGTTACCAATGCTTTGTTTAATCTCTTTTTCCTTAGAAATAGTCTTGTGGCCAAAAATAGAACAGTTTCCATTCTGAGGAACAAGCAGCATCCATGGGAATTAAAGTAGTGCTTCATGCCTCTCCAGAAAATTCCTGCCAAGCACGCACACTCGGACACACATAAGCCGCTTGCACGTTCTCAAAAGCTGCTTTCTGTAGGTACAGTGGTGGTCAGGAGCCAAGAGTCCGCTGTTTATTTTCTACCCAAGAAAGTTATCAGAAAAGAGTACGAGGGCACCTCAAGGACGTTTCATAAGAAACATCTAACTTAATCTAGTGTCATGACTTTGAAAATGGCCCCATTTCCATCCCTCTTCCCGCCCACCAACATCCCAGAATTCCTCTCAAGACTTACTCCTCTGAAATCTCAAAGCTTCTCTCAGCACAAAGTTCATGGCCTTCATTCTAGCAAGCCACTGTTGGGTGATTAGCCGGAAGCTCTCTCCAAAGTTATCCCTAGGATGGAACCAGAAATGGCAAAGTTAGGAAAATCTCCTCAAGCTTCAATGCTGAACAATATGCACAGGTGAAATCAGACTGGGGTAAACTGTCGGAATACCAGTCATCCAGGAAATTATGCCACTAGCACAAAATATGGGAGTGTTTTGCTAAAAGTTTATTATTCTCAGTATTTCTATGATCCTCTTTAATGGAGCTTACATGGTTACAACAACATCTCCTATGTTTACATTTGAACATGCGACCCATTGTACATCCTCCAGCCCCTCCTAAGCAGGGAGTGGGTTTGCTATAAAATCTGTCAGGACTACATTTTTATGTGCAGCTGGTAAGTATTTGGTTACTGTTGAGAAAAAATGAAGAGTCCTTCAAAATAACCATCTAATGTTGCCACCAAAGGTAGGAAAGACCAGTAAGCCAATGTAGAGAGAGTGAAGGAGAGGCCAAGAAATGGAGAAACCCATGAGAATACGGAGGAAAAGAGGAAGTGGGAGAGAGAGAGGAATCAGAATGTCAGACATTAATTGGTGGAGGGTAGAGATGAACAGAAGCAGGTTGACTGATCCAAGTTGGAACATAGGAAGACAAGCATGGCAAGGGAGAGAGGATGGGAAAGGGAGGCGGTATTGCCAAGTGGTTAAAGGTCAGTAATCTAGCAGCCTGGTTACATTGGGCCAGTTCATCCCTCTGTGCCTCAGTTACTTCACGTATTAGATAGAGAACATACGATCTCATGGAGATATGTGCAGATTAAATGAGCTCATACATATGATGCTTAGCACAGTGTTTGGTGCTGAATAAACATTTAACAAATATTGGCTACTTTTATTGCCAAAGGACAAATATGTTGTTATATTTCCATCAGAGAATATTTGCTTATGAGTTAAACCTCCAGATTTCTTGTCCTTATTCTTCTAGTGCACATAGGAGCAAAAACATTTATGAGGGAGGCATGAGCCCAAGCAAGTGTCAGTGAAAGGAGGAGCTGCAGGGTAACAGCCCAGGTACTAACGAGTACTCAGAACATGAATGAGACCTCTGACATTGAAAAAGAAGGAATTCATAACTACCAGTTATTTACAACCATTCTTTTCTACTTCATTCGTTCATTCACTCAACATTGTCCAAGCAACTCTTTAAGCCTGCACACATTTAGTCTTGCTCTGCTCCAGCTAATCTTTCTAACATCAAGGTGAGCCCTTTCCACCAACCTCACTACTTTAGAACTGTACCCAGGTAGTTATTCAATATACATTTCTTACAAGCCTGCCCCCTTGCATTTACTCAAGCTGTCTGCTCAGTCTGGACTTCTCTTTCCTTTTCCTTCAGTCTAGCAAGATACTAGTCATTCTTCCAGGCCAAATGTTGTGGGGTTTTTGTACCCTCTGTTTTCTTCTCCCCGACTGCCCAGCAGAACAAATCTCCTCACCTCAGCACCCTTGTTGTACACACAGTGAACACATATACCTTGTTATGGGTAGAATCATGTTTCACAAAGAAGATATGTTAAAGTCCTAACCTTCTGTAGCTTATTTAGAAACAGGATCTTTATAGAGGTAATCAAGTTAAAATGAGGTCAGTAGGATGGGCTCTAACCAATATTACTGATGTCCTTATAAAATGCGGACATTTGCACACAGAGACAGACTTGCACAGAAGGAAAATCATGTGAAGAGATACATGGAGGAAGCCAATGTGAGGGTGGAGAATTGAAGTGATTCATCTTCGAGCCAAGGAATGCCAAAGATTGCCAGCAAATCACCAGAAAGTAGGAAAGAGGCATGGAACACATTCTCCCTCAAGCTCTCAGAAGGAGTCAACCCTGCGAAACGTTGCCTCAAAACTGAAACAGTAAGTTGCTCAGTGCCTGAGACTTGGTTATAGCAGCCCTTGGAGGCCAGTCCACACCTGCATCACAGCATGTGTTCAGTTTCCAGGTGTGCTCTTTACAATTGGGCACTGGGTCGTATTTGACTTTGGATCTCAGGCCTCTTATAGGATGTGGCGAGTAAATGGGTCCCTGAACTTTAAATTCTTATTACATAATCCTTTAAGAATCCATAGTCTAGAACAGGGGCAGCAAATCATGGCTCATGGGACCAATCCAGCCCACTGTCTGTTTTGGTAAATAAAGTTTTATTGGAATGCAGCCACGCTCACTCATCGATGTTTTGTCTGTGGCCAATTTCACACTATAACCACAGAGTCGAGTAGTTATAACAGAGACCATATGGCCCGCAGAGACTAAAATATTTACTCTCTGGCCCTTTACCAAAAAAGCTTACTGACCCCTAGTCTCAAAGAAAAGAAACATAAATGAAGCATAGCAATAGAATCTATAATAAGAAGCATAATATGCAAATCGACCGAATGCTGAACAGCAGAACAACCATCCGGATGACCTTCTGACAAAGCCAGGGCTGCGAGGGCCTACCCTTGCACAAATTTCGTGCATTGGGCCTCCAGTAATTGTTATAATAATGCACAGATAGTACAGAAAAAGGAATGGTGGCTGAATCAAAGTCTTCATAGAGAAAGAGCCATTTGAAAAGTGAGAGACAGATTTTACTCAAAAAAGGCAAAATACTTAATTTATGCACTTTCCTGTGCTGCTTTAACTGGTGATTTCTGCATTAGACATCGCATAGTGGTTAAGGGTTGGAATTGGAGCTGGTTAGGGGAAAACTGATCATGGGCTCTATTCTCTATCCATTGAGCTTGACTCACCAGTGGCATATCCAAGATGAGATGTTCAACCTCTGGACACTGCCAAGCAATCTAGGTCAGAGACACAGATTTGGGACCCAATATAATAAAGATGAAGCCATCGAAGGAGGACAGACGACTACTCAGGAAAAGAGTGGAAAGTGAGGAAAGATGATTGCACATAAAACTCATGGAAACTTCAGAACTTAAGTGGCAGGCAAAGGAAGAGGAAGAGACCCTAAAGAATTTGAGCAGAAGCAAAACAGGAAAAAAGGAGGGAGTCATGTCTGTCCCTAAGGCCCGGGGAATGCTGCCAAAGGCCAGGAGGACCAATCCATCAGATTTGACAACTAGAAGACCACATGACCTAATTTCAACTGCTCCACACTGGCACAAAGTATACTTCAAACTAAATGATTAGGAAGAGCACACTTCAGTTATCATTAAGGGGCTGGGGGGCAGGGGGGGGGGGCGGTTGGGGATAAAGAGTGTGACAAAGGCAAAGAAGAAATTTTAGAAAGAGTTGAGATAAACATCAAAATCAAAGACAAATGGGCTGAAATTAATGCCTCAGCCATAAATCTAAATGTTATACTCTTTCTATATAGATTCTATCCTTTATCTAAATTCAAAAGGACTGAATAATAATCAGGTGCAGAGGACCCATTGGCGAGCCAAGCCAACCAAACAACTGATTAACAGCCTCTGAACAGGCATTAAGGTAATCACAGCTCTGTGCCAGGTGCTGTGCTAGTTGCTTCACACCTTATCTGATCGATGACCTTACCTGATCGCCACTATGTAGTGAATGAATATATAGAAAGTATAATCTGTGCTTTTTCCAGATGAGGATATTGAGTCTCAGGAAGGTCACACAACTACACACATTCCAAGAAGAAGCAAGAGCAGAGGTATGGAGGGGAAGGGAGAGTGAAGCCAACATTTATGGAGTGCTTACTCTATGGAAGTATTTATTTAAGAATTTATATACTTTGGCTCCTTTAAACTTCGCAACAACTCATGTGGAAGAGAGGTTGGTAAGGACATGAACTTGGAGAGGTTCAATACAGTGTCAAAGGTCAAAATTGAGAGAAAAACTTTGTTTTCCAAAGAATTCCTGCAGAACTCACAAATAAATTAAATACTGAGCAATTTGAAGGTAAGGGCAGTCTACGTTAATGCTAAAATAATTCAAAATAACTTCGAGTGCCTTCTAAGTCATTTCTGAAGGGCTCCTCTGACTCTGAATGAAGAGCAACAGAACCCCAGCTGCTGCCCCTCCCCCCCCCACCCCGACCCAGAAACCAGAAATGCCCTGACAGAGCAGCAATGGCTTCAAGCTCCTCCTCCTTGAAATACATTGTGGGGCCAGATAACTGGAAAGTTCATTCCAGCATTGAAAGTCGATATTTCCAAGCAGATTAGAGAGTGTGGCAGGTAAAGGGTGTTCAGTAATTGTTTATTAAATACTCAATTCAACTGAGACTAAGAAAGACGCTACTAAAGAATTTTGGGAAAACTTTGCAATTGTCAAAAATCACTCCCCTGTTTTTTGGAGGACTCTGTTCTGCAAGGTTTTTACTCACCCTGCTCTACACAGCTCCCAATGCAGTACGAGGTCCACGCCCTCTCCCTGCCTCATTCCTGCATTCCAGGGGTCCTCAAACTACGGCCCGCGGGCCACATGCGGCCCGCCGAGGACATTTCTCCGGCCCGCCGGGTGTTTTTGCCGCCGCTGCCTGTCCTGCTTAGCAGCCGACTCTCGTCCCGGCCCGCAGTGCGCATGTGTGGAATGTGCGCCCGCACTCTCCGACTCCCCTCCTTCTCTCTGAGGGACAGTGAACTGGCCCCTGTTTAAAAAGTTTGAGGACCCCTGGTGCATTCATTCCACAAACAAAAAAAATCCTTGCTCTGAAATGTAGGTGGTACGTTTTAGTCAACACAAAAGATAATGTTGAAAGAATGGAGCGTGCTAAAGAAAAGAAAAAAGGAAAGCGTTTGGTTTAAGGACAATCATTGTTCATGATGCCTGATGGAAGACAAGGAAATAGATTACTTGTTCTTTATCATGCTTCTAATTAAGCATTTGAGTTCTTCGTTGTTGACGATGGTGAAATAAAACCCCCCTTCTTCGCTGGTGGAAGCACTCACTGCTTCTGTAAAATAATCTGGCAATTCTTATCATGAGCTTTAGAGTAAGTCCAGCCCTTTGAGCTCTGAAGTTTACTTCCAAGGACATAAACGTAGAAAAATCGCCAGAAAAGCAGGCTGAGAAGACTATAACATATTGCTTAATCTCTGGATGCACATGCCTGTATTCGAATGCTCACCGGTTATGGAACATGCGCCATTTACCCTCTCTGTGCCTTGGGTTCTTCATCTGCACGATGGAGATGATAATAGTCTCTGCATCATGGAGCCGTTAAGAGGATTAAATGAGTTATTAAATGTAACGTTCTTTACAATCATTTTCTCATTCATTCCTCATAAAAACTCCATAAGGAAGGCAAGAAAAACATTGGCCTGACCTCATCAATAATAAGCACCCAATAAATTGCAGGCTCTTTTTATTAATACTGTGTACATGACAAAAACACAAAGATGTTCATCACAATATTATCTTTGATAGTGAGAACTTGACAAAAGCTCAATAGTAAGAGGATGGTTAAATAAATGATATTCCCATATGATAAAATAGGCAGCTATTTGAAGTGTTTTCAAAAAGGAGTTAATGACATGAGGAAAATTCAGCAAATAACGTTAAGTGAAAAGATAGGCTGTGAATTTGTATGTATGGGACGATCTCAATTTTGGCACGACATTGTAATGGATAAATGGATAATGCAGTCTTTGCCCAAATCCCTTCTTTGGAGCGCATATCCCTCCCCAGCTGCTGTGACTCCCACTGCTGATAGCTCACAGCTGCACCCCTCACTGGGAATTGTTCTCAGCCCTAGGAAACGACTCATCCAAAATTAGCCCCTCCAGGGAGCCAATGACTTGCTGATGAGGGGATACAAAGGCCTACCCACTTACTTCCATTTGGAACCACTCTGAAAGGCCACCCCACATCCTCTGCTAAGTCTCAGTGGCATCTGCATTTACAGTCGGATTCTCCCCCTTCCCCCGGCACCCTTCCCCCTCACTTTCCGAAAGGGTGTCTCCAGACAGAACTCGCCCAATAAACATTCAGCCTGCAGTACTGCCCTCAGAGTATGTTTCCAGCAACCCAATTTAAGGTATTTTTACATCAAAATATGACGAGGAAATATCTCCGAGGGACAAAAATTCCTGGATTTTCCAAATTCTCTATAATGAGTCTGTACTGCTTATTTTAAATGAACAAAAAGACATCGTTTTAAGAGAGGCAGGGTCCTTCCTAGAGTGTTGGAATTAATTAATCCCATGATTTTCAATGGATAGATTTTTATCTTTCTCAGACTTGACTCTTCTTTAAAAACATTTAAATATTTTCATTGAAATGATATCACCAGTAAGTTATAAGCCTGGGTTAAATAAAAATGTGCACACATTCAAGTACATAGTGCCTCGACCTGGCCATCCGTATGTCCCAAGGCTGCTGCTGCAGCTTAAAATGTAACTCCTTTCTCTTGGAGAACTGTCTTCACATACTGTGTAATTTACTAGTCACAGAAGGAAATCAGCCTTCTTGCTTTATCACAGTGCCTTGGCGTTTTATTCTTATTAATCTTGTCTATCTGCCCACTCACCCCTCTGTCTGCTCAAATGTGACTCTGAATACCACTGAAAGGCTCAAAAGATCCAATTCTTCCTCAAAGGGTTAAGATTTTTTTTCTTCATTGAGGATACTCAAAAGAATGTGCCAGAGACTCTGACAGCAGTTTCAAAAGAGGAGGCCTTAAAACATCTTGTGGGATGATACATCCTTGGAATAAGTGTTCAGCCGGCGAGGGGAGCTCCTTGGGAAGGACAATGCGTTGAATGTATCAGCTTTGGGCGTTTGTTTAACACAAAATCCACCATATAATTTCTAGTGTTCAGCGTAATCCTCTGGTTCTAATGCCACAGGTTGTCTATCAACAGCTTCGGTTAGAGAAAAAAAAAAAAAAAAAACTTTAGAAGTAACTGAGTCAGACTTTGTACTTGTAGGTACAGTACATCTCCTCCTACGGATAAATGCCAAGTTGTTGCAATGACGCCAGAAAAAGCCATCAAGATCTATAGAAGCTGGAAATGAAAGAAAGCATCTTGTGGAAAACGCCCAGCCAAACAGTATATGCTACCTGCCGATAAGCACTTGCAACCGCTGATTCACCAGGAAAGTACAGGCAAAGCTTTTGGCTTTACATTTTTGGCATCATCAATTTGATTATCATGAAGGTGTACAATGTTCTTTTATCAGTAGCAATCTGATTTTCCTCTACCAGAAACCTCAAGTACAGCCTGATACAATATAGGTTATTCAGGCAAAAAAAATTTTTTTTTAATATTTCCATATTTGGAGGGAAGATACTACATGGAGTCTAAGGAAATCATTTGTTTTTAAAATGGCAGTGTTTCTAGTGATCCCAGTTCTGGGAGTTGATCTCAAGAAAATAATCAGATATGTAGGAAAATCTTCATGTATGAAGATGTCATCACAATGCTATTATTTATGTCTTTATAATAGCAATGGGAATGTTGCAGAAGACCAAAGAAAACCAAGGATGCTTCAAAGAAGAGGAGGGACACTGTTTAATACGCCAGCGGACTCAGGGAATAACTTTCCAAATCTGAGTGAAGGAACATGCATGGGGCTTTCCTTTATATCTCCCTGTGGTCTTTGTCCTGCAAATATGGATTATGCTTCCGGTCCTTTTCGCGGGCCTTGCAAGAAGGCCCCAGGTGTTGGGGGGTCTCCAGGCCATATCTGATGGTCTGGCCTGGCACCAGCGTTAATAACCCTCCCTCCGGGGCAGTGCACTGTCCACAGCCCCATGGCCTCTGTAACCGGTTCTGCAAGACGAGTATCTGGAAAGGAGGTAGTGACTTAATTATAGGTTATCAAGAATGTACACTGAGCTTGCTGGCGTGGATTCAGATCACTATCCCAAATATCAGGGTTACATTGGAATTAGCCCTTTTTAGCCTTCTCAGGAATAAGCTAAGTGCTCAACTCTAGGGAAATGGTTCAGGACACTGCCACATTTAACTAATGTTCCTGAAGACTTTATAATAATAAGGAAAAATACTAGTCATAATGTGGAATAAACAAAGTGGGATATATGGTTTTATACCTCATGCAATGTTTTTGTTTTAATTTGATTTGAGATAGATATTTATTGATTTGAGATAGACAGAGATAGATGATAGATAGATAGATAGATAGATAGATAGATAGATAGATAGATAGATTTGCTGTTCCATTTATTTATGCATCCATTGGTTGATTCTTGTATGTGCCCTGACTGGGGATTGAAACTGCAACCTTGGCATATTGGGACGACACTCTAACCAACCAAGCTACCCGGCCAGGGCCTGATGCAATGTTAACTACAAAAAAACATACATGAGCTAAGTAAGCAGTAAAAACCAACTAGAAGGAGAAATAACAATATGTCACCAACCAGTGGATGTCTTAGAGTAATGAGTTTGCACATCCTTTTTCTCCCTCTTCTAACTTGTCTGCATGTCCCTGACTTTCTATGGCCTGATGCAATGTTAACTACAAAAAAACATACATGAGCTAAGTAAGCAGTAAAAACCAACTAGAAGGAGAAATAACAATATGTCACCAACCAGTGGATGTCTTAGAGTAATGAGTTTGCACATCCTTTTTCTCCCCCTTCTAACTTGTCTGCATGTCCCTGACTTTCTATAATGAAATAAAAATTATAAACTTATTTTAAGGTGGAAGGAGGAGGGGGAAAGCGAGAGTTGGCTATCGTTTTACCTTGGTTTCAGACGTGATTGGGGAAAATAAAGCTGAGGGATCATTCAGACCAGGCACCAGGCTACTAGGATGGAGGGCAGAAAACCAGCCATGTGAGAAACACACCGAAAAGAATATGGCAAAAGGAGTTACCACAGTGAGAACTTGCATTAGGATAATATTTTGAAATGTTAACCAATTTCTTGTCTTTCTTTTCACCAAAGCTTTCTACTATTCAGTCAGCGGCTGAATAGTTTGGCAGGTAGGAAAAACCACGAGTCTATTCTTGGCCTCAGTTTTAGAAGCCAAAGCCTCTGAGAAGCTGGTAGAATTTGGGGCATGAAGTAAAAGAGAGGCTTGCTGGCTCTCAAGCTGAGAAAGCATTGCCCAGACTAGGATGAAGGGGGGAGTTGGAGAGGAAGCTAGGAGAGGTTGGATGCCGGTGGGTCCCCGCCAGTGGGTCCTGCCGCTGGGCCATCTTCCCTGGCTGTGCAGGAATGGGAAGGGAAAGCCACAGCCCTACACAGGCTTGAGGGTATATGTGCCCTTTTTCCAGGTAGAGAGTCAGGGAGGCTGCAAGATGCATTGCAGCTCAAAGCAGCTGCTGGGTTTCCCCATTCCAAAGTGATGCAGAATTAGGGCTAGGTTCCTACATGCCTAAGAATAGCTCAGGAGGAGTGAATTCTACCCATTACTCAGCCACCTAGCAGGATGTGTGGGAGCAGAATAGCCTTTACTCCAGAGAGCCCACTGAGTGGCCCAGGGCCTTACCAGCCTCAAAGAGCGTCTATATCTAAGGAGGTACACCCCAAGCACTCTTTCTTTTTTCTTCCAATTTTTATTTATTGATTTGAGAGAGAGAAACATTGATTTGTTGTTCCACTTGTTTGTGCATTCATTGATTGATTCTTGTATGTGCCCTGACGAGGGACTGAACCCGAAACCTTGGCATATTGGGATGATGCTCTAACCTCGCTACGTAGCAAGAGCCTTGAGGTGAGGGGGGAAAGGGCACAGCAGTGATCTGTGTGGCCTGATGACGTGGATCCGAAGGGGTGGACACCTCAGTGGCTGCCAGCACAGACAGGAAATAAAGTTCAACAAATGCATTGCCCCCAGTCTAAATGGTGGCCACAGGTGAACCCCAGGAAATGCAATGTAATCATGGGGATGGGAGGGGGCGGTTACTGAACTGACTGAAACTTAATCTCTAATACCCAAAGGAATGGGAGCTCAAATGAGAAAGTAGCTATTTCATTGATACTAAGAAGCCATCGATTGCAAAATGCATCGTTAATTTGTATTACCACTAAGAAAGAGAGATGCCAATTAATCTATAAAACAATGCTTTCTCATCACTTACAATTTTTATTTTATACTTGCTGAAGAAGCTCTTCTAGATGTATTACATATCACTCTTGTGTATATACAGAAAGCTAAGAAATTCCTGAAATTATCTTCACTTTTCAGAGTCTAACTCTTCTGAATCAATGTTCATATTTTTCTGCACAGTATTGTAATCTGCATTGACGATGAAGCATTTCTTACAAGTGCCCTCCTATTGGCTCCAGGTTTTCATCCAATATATTGCCACCCATTCTAATGGGTGCATTCTTCCTTCGCATATGCCAGCAGGCAATGCCTTTTTACATAATTAAGTAAAAAAATTTACCGGTTTCATAATCTTGTAGTAATCAACTTCTATTACCCTATATGAGGTAGTTACTTTGCAGTCATATCTCAAAAATATATAGTTGCTTCACTAATATCATATTTACATCCCCTTTGTGTTAACTTTTTGTTTCATTTCAACACTGAAACTCAGGATGATCTTTCTGAAAGCATTTCAAACAGCAACTAAACTGACAATGTATACAATTCAACTAAAGGGACAACAATATAAATACCTGTGACCAAGTTTGAACATGCACAGGCAACACCAACTCTATCAGCACTGTCACCTGGCCAATAGCAATTCAAAGATGCCATCCATGGTAGAACCCTGATTTCAGACATGTTAACATATGAGAAGGCATGTGTTAGAATTACTGCAGTATGGCCATTCGAGTTAAAGAAACATTTTAAAGTGCATTTGTTGCACACATGAGCTTGTCAAATAAGGTTATGCCCATCACACAGGTCTGAGGCCCTCCCCATGCAGCAATGCAAGACTACACTTTAATTTTAAGGCATCCAGCTAAGTGCCTAAGCAGGCTGGCCATAGGATAGGGTCTCAGGCCCTCAGTCTAATTGGCCTCGTGATATCTGGCAGGAATCGGTTCAGCTGCTGACATAAAAAGGGGGATTTAGGCCTTCACAGAAGAAATGACACAGCATCCATTTTTCTGCCCCTTTGAATACCTGATTTTCCACCTAGCCCTTAATCAGGCGGTTGAGCCTTCTTAAAAAAGAGCAGAGCCCTAACCGGTTTGGCTCAGTGGATAGAACATTGGCCTGCGGACTGAAAGGTCCCAGGTTCGATTCTGGTCAATGGCATGTACCTTGGTTGTGGGCACATCCCCAGTGGGAGGTATGCAGGAAGCAGCTGATTGATGTTTCTAACTCTCTATCCCTCTCCCTTCCTCTCGGTAAAAAATCAATAAAATTTATTTTTTTTAAAAAAAGAGCAGATTATAACCTTCCCTTCATGGCGTGGTTGTAGGGCCAGATATATAAACAAAAACTGATGGGTGCAGGGAGTAAAATAGAGACTTGTGGTTAACAGCTTGGCCTTGGAGTCCAACTGACATGGGTTCGAGTCCCAGATCTGCACTCATTTATTGTCCCATAAGTCACTTAACTGCCGTGTGGCAGAAACTAGCTAGATACTCACTAAAGCCATTTTCTCTTCTTCCTGGGTCTATACCAAGACCATAGTCTCCAGCCCCTTTGCATTCAGATGGGGCCATGTCATTGATTTCTGGCCCATGGAATTGGAGCAGAAGGGGTCTACCACTCTCTCTTATCAGCTGCCTCCTGGTTCAGAGGGCCTAAGGTAGGATTCTGACACACTACGGCAGGGGTGGGGAACCTTTTTTCTGCCAAGGGCCATTTGGATATTTATAACGTCATTCGCGGGCCATACAAAATTATCGACTTAAAGATTAGCCTGCTGTATTTGGTCAAACATTTAATTAACTCACCCCTAATGCCTTGGCAGGGCCAGACCAAATGATTTTGAGGGCCTTATGCGGCCCACGGACCGGACGTTCCCCACCCCTGCGCTAGAGGATGGAGCACCTCCATATGGAAGGAACCTGAATCCCTGAGCAACTATGTGCAGCAAACACCCTTGACCACCAAATACCTGGACAGTGACATGAGCGAAAAATAAGGCGTTGCGTATTACAGTAGTTATCCCACTTTATTTAATACCTTCTGTATGCCTGAGCTTCCTCACCCATGGCAAAGATTAAATGAGTGACTTAAACGAGTCAGCACAATGTCTGCCACACTGTAAGTACTAAATAAATAGTGGCTGTGTTATTATTGTATATATTGTCCTTATTATAGCTGAGGCCAAGAACGCAGATATAGAATTCTAACAGACAGGAGGGTTTTTGCAATGGATAGTAGGGGGAAGTAAGACTTCTATAAATATCAACTGATACAGGCCATATTTTTAAAGTGAAATTTGAGCAATCACATTTTCAAAGACTGTGAATAACATGCAAATAGTAATAAAGTCCCTGAAACAGGGAAGTGACCGATTCCCAAGCAGGCAGCGTGTGTTAAGGACCAGTGTCAGCCTCAGAAGGAAGTCAGCAGAAGCCAAGAGAAGAGGAATCTGCACAAGCCGCCCTGGACATGTTTCTCAGCACTTCCTCAGGGAGAAGGAAGTGGTCGCTGTCATCAAAATTCCACCCGCTGAATATATAATGCTAAAGTGAATGCAGAATAAAATACATGTAGCTCTTTTTTAATAGCGTGTCAGTCATCTTCATTGATTCCTTCACTGTTCCCCTGAGGTCCTCAGTTAGGAGACCTTTCAGGAGACTGCCACGGGGACAGGACACACCCCACCTGTAGTTCGGAGTCAATTCTGGGTCAATAAAGTGGTTCCTCCTTGTCAAGCGTTGCTTTGACAAGCTCTTTCTAGCTGTGTGTGCAAATGCATTCTGCTAGCCTTGGAGACTTTCCCCAGGCCATCTTGTCAATTTTTCATTCATTCATTCATTCATTCACTCACTCAAGAAGCATTTACTGAGCACCTTCTCTGTGCCAGGTACCATGTTAGCTACTGGATATCCAGCAATAACAAAACAAAGGTGGCCCCTGTGCTTATTGTTCTTACAGCTGAGTGGGGAAGGGAGGGGATAGAAAGAAATTGGTAAATGAAAAAAAATGTACAATTACATATGTAGAAAATGTTCTGAAAGCAAGAAGAGAAAAAGAAGAAACCATGATGTTCTCTAATGGGAAAGAACAAGAGAGACCCCATTTAGAGAGATCCTCCAGGAAAACCTGCCCAAGGAGATGGGGATATTTGCTTTGTCTCCTCAATAGACTAGAAAAGCCTTGAGATGGGGATGCGGGGGGCATCCCCATCGGGGGGGAGGGAGGAGGGAGAGGAGGGAATTTCCTCAACATTTGGCAATATTCCCATGCATCATAGGTGCTCATTCAATTCAATGATGAGCCTTTCCCTCTTCCAGTGAGCATCAGCCTGAATCTGAGTTTTGACCTCTCTTCTTCTGCCCATGTTTTTCCTTCCCTTTCATCAGCAGCATCAGCTTCAAGGAGATGGCCCCATTTTTCGCTGGTCTCATTCTTTTGTAAGACTTGTCCCGGTGGTCCCTCAGGCAGGCCTGTAGTTTCGGAAAAGCTAGGGGATGTTTGGGAATAGTCTCAATAACTGCCATTTCTCGCACACTTTGATGATGGCTCACACATCCCGAAATGGTTTTCAGGACTGTCTCCTTCTTAGGAGCGCTGTCTCTAGCTTCATCTTTCCTTGTCCACTCTCTTAAAGAAACACAACAGTCAGAGCCACTATTAAACGGGAAAATCAAACACTAATAATACTCCAGAGACAATAGAAGTATTATGAAAAGGAAGTGTTTAAGTGGAAAATACCCAGCTTTGGAAATAAAACTGCAGGCATCAGGACTTAAGTCTGAAACCTAGTTAAGGGATGTGAGAAATGGTGAAAAGCTCTCTTGCCATTGAGTCAAGTCTCTGGCAAATGACCCTTGATGAATCTAAATGTGCACTGGGATTTGAAACTTTCCATGCTCTTGTATTTCATCAGCTGCTTCGAGTTACTTTGAAAGAAACACATTTTTAATGAGAAATTTTCAAAAGAGAATGCAGTGCAGATGTGATTCTTTAAAACAATTATTTCCTTTGTTGATGGCTTTTTTTTTTTCACAGTACCCACTTGCAATGAAATAAAACTGTAATTAAAACTCTAAATTCACTCACTATTACTGTCCCTTTGGTCACCTCCAGAGATCCTTCAAATGTCATTGTGGAAAGAAGGTAGTATCAGAAGTGTAATGTGCTAAGATACAAGGCCTTAGATTTTTCTAATTTGGAGTCATAAATTGGTAATATGCAGGAAACTTTTAGGTGATTTGAAAATTATCACAATAAAATAAAAATCCAAGGCTATAAACCATAATATAGCTTAATTCTCTTGTGGTGGGGGTGGGAAGGAAGGCTAGAGTTTTGGTGTTTTGTGTTGTGTGGGTTTTTTTTTTTTTTTTTACTTTTTTCAACAAATTACAAACACATTGAAGAATTTAGTGACATATATGCTGCAGACATAGACCCATATACTTCCCGCAGTGCAGACATGAAACGTTCAGTCTAATTTAGCCATGACATAAGTGTATCTTTCTGAGTCTTACCCTAACTGAGACAGGGTGTGTTAATGCATCAGTTGAGTCTTTGAAGCTACTTAGAGTGATTCAAGAATGGCCTCCCCTCCCCCATTATTTCCTCCTCTTCTCCATCCCCTCCCCCTCCTCTAGCATTCCCCACTTTCCTAAAAGGCTCACCATCCTTACAAAGACACAAGCAAGCAGCATCCAAGAGTAACCCAGACTGCTTCTTTTCATGCCCAACTGAGCCATTCATCTGTAATTTCTTTCTCATTTGCTCCCTTCTTTTTCATCTTTTTTTTTGTTTTGTTTTTAATATATTTTTATTGATTTCAGAGAGGAAGGGAGAGGAGAGAGAGATAGAAACACCAATGATTAGAGAGAATCATTGATTGGCTGCCTCCTACGTGCCACACATTGGGGAGCAAGCCCCGCAACCCAGGCATATGCCTTGACCAGGAATAGAACCGTGACCTCCTAGTTCATAGGTCAAAGCTCAACCACTGAGCCATGCCAGCTGGGCAATTATTCATCTTTTTTTTAAAATGACACTATTCTCTTATTAGCTTTCACCACGTCTCCTGACTGTCGCTCTCTCCTTACTCCAATCTTCACAACACATTGCTTCTGAGTTGCTATTCCTAAGTGCAGCTGATGAATCACTCTCTTGTTCATGAAACTTCGATGCTCACTTTACCTGCATAGAGGGCATTGCAGGATTCAGTCTCAGTTTACTTTCCTGTATCCTTAGCACCTCAGCCGAGTTGAGTTGTCCTTAGGTTTCTGTATACATAGCATACTTGACCCTGTCCACACCTGCGGGTCATGCCATTTTCTCCACAAGGAATGCCATTCCTCTCAGGTCTGCATATCCAAATCCTATCCACCCTTCCAGTCCCCGCTTCAAGCAATGTTGCTCTGGGCAGTGGGCCTGGAAGGGAGACTGCAGGCCCCATAGGAATCTGAGAGTGTTTCGAAAATTCCTGGCTTGGACTTCTATCACTTTCAAGTCTTCTCTTTCTCCACTAAGCTGAAACTAGAAATAGTTGCTAATATGCTCACACCCTACAATTAATTTTCACCTTTTGCTCTTTTGATTTTTTGTTTACCAAAGAATAGAGTGGCATTGTCACCAGGAACAGTTCCGGAGGTGTAAATGGTGAAGGTGGTAAACAGTCGACCCAGCATCATTTGCAACTACTCCCTCATGACTTGAAAGCCTTAGATGAGCCCTCCTTGAGGGGATAGAAGATCACCAGGCATTGTGGGTTGGAGTGTGATGAGATCTCAGACCTGCCCGTAAACCTTAAATCCTCAAGCTCTGGACATTCCCGTCCTGCACCAAAAAAATTCACTCTCCCATGCTACAGATTTTCTATGAGGCAGGCAAATTTGATTCCATTGTCAACCTAAAAGTAGACTTCCCATATTGTCAGTATTTTGGGCCAGATTCTTTGATTGCAAAAATGCTCATGCTAATACATGTAAAGGGTGGGTGGGCATAGTGAGAATACATCAGGATCTCACAAAAAAAACCAAGAACAGGAACTTACAGTACATCCCGGTGCCTTGTGAGAACTAGAGCTAGGGAACTCTCAGGAACCAAGGTCACTTTGTTTCTTAGGGTTTATCTGCTTTCCTTAGACACCTGTTCGTTTCTCCTCTTTTTGCCATTCATTGCCTCTGTTTCTTCAAAGTCTTTTCTCCTTCATCATTTTAACTTGTACTTGGCTTCTTAAGACCTCTTTTTTCTCAACTTAACCTGTGATCTTCGTGTCCACTCCCTAACTGGCTCAGTCTCTCAGGGCCCCAATTCTACCTTACTGAGAGGGCAATGTGACTCATCCAAAGACACTTTGAGCAAGGACACTGATCAGCCTTAGTTAGGCACCCACCCAGCCTGTTAAGTATATGTGTGATGGGGTAATGGTGATGAGGACAAATAAAATAATAGCTGTGACCACTTCGTGTGCAAAGCTTCTCTTTGGAGGTAGCTGAGGTTAGAGCAGGAGATAAGACCCTTCACTGGCTCAGTTAGTAAAGGTGCTGCAGCCTAGGGCTCATCTTAGAGTCTTCTAGACCACCCATCATTGAACATGTTTTTGGGTAGTGAGAACACTTTGAATACTCTTTCACAGTTTGGGAATCTAGCCTGCAGGCTCATCACTAGGGCCTTAAAATGTTTAGCCTGTCCTCTTACCCTGTAGTAAAACACAAAGAAAGGTCTTTGCAATCACACTCACATGGAAAGATGGCTCACTTCCCATGACTCTGTGGAAGACTTTTTTAAAAATTCCCCCCACACACAATTCATTAGCTTTGTATTAGTTAGGAAGGTCCAGGATGTACCTTGTGGAAATATTTGTAAGCATAGGAGATAATTGGGCACATTTGCTGAACAGGGTTCATAGGAAAAACATTTGCCCATAGCTATTAGAAATCCAGATATTTAGTTCTAAGAGTTTGGCATTAAGGAAAATTGCCAAATATGAATTAAATCATCTCAGAATTAAAAACCCTACTCAAACAACAACAACAATAACAAAACAACAACAAAAAATACAAGCAAAATGGGGAGGGGGGAAACTAAAGCTACATTGGAGAGAATCTTAATGAACTCAGCCCCTGCATGCCCTTTTGGCATGTTGAACTGGCAAGGAGAAAAGCTGTGATGTCTGCTCTTGGTTATTTTGTTGGTAAAAAGCCAGGTTCATAAATCCTATCCTGTTGGCTTCATCTTGTTCAAAGGCTACAGCATGTACCTGGCACACCCTGGCCCGGAAGCTGACTCTGCGGGCCCTTGTTCTCTTGTTCTCTTTGGGGATGGGTTAGGTTTTGGGAGAGTGATGAAAATGTATTGCCATCACTGGGGGAAAAAAAAAAAAAAAAACTAGAAAAACACACTTCAGTCCATCCATGCTGCCATCTTCACTGAAAGGAGACATCCTAACACTTGTCATGGTCCTGATGATCGCCCTGCTCTGCAATGACTGAAAACCGAGGAGGAAAGAATGGCAGTAATCTCTCTCAACCAGGAAATGGATCTATTTCATTAAGTCAAAGGGAAAACATGGACCTTCTGAATAAAGCCAAAGGAATTTGATTAAAATTCAATATAGATACTTAATTTTTTTAAATAGCATAGTAATCTAGAAATAAAGGAAATAATGATATAAAACCCAAACAAGATAAAGAAGGTCTATATGAAACCAACAGCAAATATTATATGCATGGTGAAAAATTGAGTCGTATTAATATCAGAAATAAGATAAAGATGCCCTCTCTCATGATAAGCATCTGGAGTGGCCTATAATTTCTAGTCAATGAAATAAGACAATGAAAAGAAAAGTAAGATGTAGTTTTTGATAAGGAGATAAAATTCTTGTTTGCATATAATTTTATTGTTTATCTAAAAAGCTTGAAACAATTCATAAAAAACTGTTAGTCTGGAAAAGAGAACTTAATACAGCAGAAAGTTACAAAATTAGGCATTCAATTTTTTTTCCTCTGCACAGCAGCAACTATATTGGAATTCGATCAAGATGATAGACTGAACACAGATGACTGTGGAGCCTCCTTCCCAAATTTTTAAAAACTTAAGAAGGATAAATCCAACAAGCATTGGAAAATAGAGGGAAATCTCATTAATGACTAGAAATCGTGCACAATGCTTTGAAAATAGAAACATACACAAGAGAAAAAACTGCAAGGAGCAGAAAAGAATACAAGAAGCTCAACTCAGAATGAATAAACACAAACTGCAAATGGAGCCTTGGATCAATCAATATGTGATTAATAGTTCATAAAAATTTCACTCATGAACTGATACAAAGAGTATTTGAAAATTGAATCCAGCAGAATTTAGGAGGATAATTTCATGACCAAGTAGAATGTATTCTATATTCTATGTAGAATATATTTATGAAATTCACTACAATAACAGATCAAAGGGAAAATAAGAGTTTTAGTACACTTATAAAAGCATTTAATAAATATCAAAACACATTCCAATTTAAAAAGAAAAGAAAAACCAGAAAAGGAATAAGAGGAAATTTCTTTAACAAAGGTTGTAAGAGTAGTAGAAGCCTATAGAAAGCACCATATTGATGCAGAAATATTAAAAGAATTTTCATTAAATCAAAAGACCCGAAAACATGCTATCACTTTCATTATTAAATATTTTATAGCAGTGCTAACAAATAAGAAAAAAATTTTTAAGTAACATACATATGGAAAAGGAAAAGATATGTAATCATTTTTTGTAGATAATTGTTTGCATAAAACTCAGGGGAATAAACTAAAATTTATGGAACTCATATGAGAGTAGACAAGGCTAGTTTAAGATCAACACATAAAATTTAACATTATCTCTAATTATCTGTAAAATCATTTCAAAAATTAAAAGAAAAAATACACTATTCCTAATGGCAACAAACACAATATTTTAAAAAGTTAATCAAAATTCTAACGAAAATTTTTCTGTACCATGATTTGATTCTAAATTTCATATGAAGGAAAATGAATGAGAGAAGCCAAAATATGTTTTTAAAATAACAGTAAGGAGTCACTTGATGAATACCAAAAGGCTAAGAAAAAATATGTTAGTATTAGCTGATGGATACAAAGATGACTCACTGAAGTAAAAATATTCAAAAATGCTATGTATATGTGAGAATTTAAAATATCATAAAAGTACATTTCAGATCAATGGGAAAAGAAATAGTCATGATATTGTGAAAAATGGGTATTCATTAGATTACTACCTTATACCATTAGATTACTACTATATACCAAAATAAATTGCAGGAAGATAAAAGAACTCCCAGTCGAACTCCCAGTTGAGGGGGCAATTTGCATATTAGGCTTTTATTATATAGGATGTCCATTCAATAGATTCAAGCCTCTTGACTTCATGGGCTCTCCTCTTTCCCATTCTGCTGAAAATGGTGGAGTTCATCCCAGCATTGGGAGTCAATTTTTCAGCCCCCATAGCTGAGAGTCCAGGATCTAAGAGGCACAGAAAAGAATAAGAGCAGAACTCACCACTGCCCCAATGCAGCAGCAGTTTAAATATTCCCAGGGTCAGATCAGAGGGCCCGTGCCAACCACATGGCCTCAACATAAACACTGCTGTGACTGGGTGGTCGTGTTAATCTTACTTCCAGTGGATGGCAAGACATTGGAAAGTGAAGTGAAGATCTGCACTGTTTATTAAAATGCCTGACTATGGATGCAACTCAATTCAACAAGCAGTTACCTAGATCCCACACGGATGAGTAAGACACAGTCTGTGACCTCTAGGAATGTATGTCTTGGTTTTTATTTTCTACTCCAGATACTTAGTGATAATTACAATCGTACAGGCAAAGGCTAGTTACTCCAAACTGGTGGTTCTCAATGTGAGATCCTGGGAGTAGCAACAGCAGCATCTCCTAGAAACTGACCAGAAATGCACATTCTCAGGCCACACTCCAAACCTACTGAATCAGGATCTCTGGGAGTGGGGTTTTGCATGTGATTCTGATGTGTACTTAAGTTTGAGAACCATCACTCACTCCTCTAAGCTAAGCATTAAGCAATGCCTACATTATTTTCCTTGTAAAAATGTTGCTTAAGATCACTTATAAATACAAAAGAAGCCACTATCTAATTTGCATATGCTATCCTACCGAATAAAAGAGAAGTATGCAAATAACCATCACTCCGCTATGCCCACGATTGGGCCGGTGGCAGGCTGGGGACGGGACTTGGGGTGGCCAATTGGGCTGACGGGAGGAGCGGGAGTCCCTGCCCCCCGTTCCTCCTGCCGGCCCCAACAGCCGGCACTGTAGGAGGCCCAATGGAGCCGGCGGAAGGCGCCAGTGGCAAAACTCGGGGTGGCCGATTGCGTGGCTGCCAGCACCAGTTTTCCGCCAGCAGCAATTTTCCTCTGGCCACCCGCCCCGATCGGAGTTCCTCTCGGGGTGGCCGATCGTGCTGGCGGGAGGCGCTCCGATAGGCGGGTGGCCAGAGGAAAACTGCTGCTGGCGGAAAACTGATGCCGGCAGCCAGGTGAAGGAAGGTCTATTGCATGAAACTTTGTGCAATGGGCTTCTAGTTTGATTATAAAGTAGTAGGACACATTTTGCACATATGACCTCTAGAAACACCCCATCATCACAGAGCTTCCTATATAGAATGTTCCTGTAGCAAAAACATATTCCTTTACTGCTAGATCAATGCACAATTATTACCCAAGCTCCCATTATTTTTCTGACACTGTAACGTTGCAATGAACAAGTTCGTGCATATATCTGAGTGGTTTTTTTCCCTGAATTAATTCCATGGGATACATTTCGAAGCATGGGCTAACTGGATGGGGAATAAAAATGAGGAACATCTTGATGCACGTTGCCATACTGCTTGGCAGATGGGTTTGTCCTCAAATGATGCCAGCTGTCCTGTGAACGTAAGTTTCATCACCAACGTCCCTGCACAGGGCATAATCATTCCATTTTTATGTGTTTAAAATGTTGCCCCTCGGCTGCTCTATTCTACTTCCTTTGTTTTCTAATGAGGTCGTAGATTTTTCCCATGTGTTTCTTTAAGATCCACATGGCCTCTTGTGTGACTCATCTGTGGATGATTTCTTGGTTTTCAGAGATATTCCTTTAGAAAATAGTCAAGAAGTTCCTACTAGATTCCATAAACAGAACTGTGTTCTGGATCTGTTCCAAGTGGATGAGAATGTGGAATTAAGCATCTGCAAGATAAGCAGTCTCTCACCTGAGCCGTTGGTAGAGCTTCTGTAAAAGTATCTTTTTGAGTGTTCTCAGGGCTGTGGCTAGCCCATATGGAATCTGTGTGAATTAGAAGAGAGAGAGAGAGAAAAAAAAATAGATGTCTCTTCTTAGGGTTGCCCTCCCTTATCTGGGCCTGGGGCTTGTACAGGGAATTTTGGTCTCCGTTTTCTCACTAGCTCAGGAAACAGTCAATCTGCCTGACCTTATCCTACCACCCTGAGTTTGTCACTCCCAGTTCCTGTACAGAACACCTGATTTTCTGAAAACCAGAACGAAGCGCAAGGCATCCTGCCATTTCCCCATTTCTATGGCCTAAGTTTCTCACATGGGGCTTCAGGCTTGAGGGTGGCCCCACCGCTTCTTACTGTCTTTTCAGTGGTTGGGAAGGAGGCCCAGGGCTTAGGCAGGAAGCCCTGAGAGACTAAGAAGGATCCAGGAGTTGGAGGGCATCTCCTGCCACGGCTCTTGAAAGTGTGTCGCTGTGTCCCTTTGGTGAGAAGGGAGAGCGCATTCTCTGGTCATTTCCACTGAGTCTAAGGAGCCTCCCTGCAGCTGTGGCTCCTCGCTTGCCCTGACCGCTGACCTTTCACTAACTCTCCTTATTCTTCCAAATGTTGACACTCATTTGTACCATCAGCAGAACATGCTCAAAGCTTTTCCTAGCTTAAAAGAAAAATCCATTCTTCCACCCAGCCCCTCCTCTAACTACGGCCTTTTCTCCTTCCCTTGACAGCTAAGCTTCTAAAGACATCCTACACAATAGTCTCCACTCCTTCAACAGCCCATTCATAGCATAATCTGGCCTCCAACCCAACAGTTCCTCTAGAACTGTTCTCGCCATGGATGCCTGCTTAACTCTTTAACTGCCAACCCCAGGGGACATTTTTTAGCTCTTATTTTTATTGGCCTAGGGGCAAACTGTTGATCCTCAAGCCTCCTATTTTCTTGACTCTATCACATAAAGACAGGGGTCTGTTTTTCCCTAATGTATCTCAGGGATTGGCTCTAAATAAATACTTGTTCAAAGAATAAATAATAAATACATTTATCTAAATAAATAAGCTCCAAATAAATACTTGTTGAAAGAATTGTTCTTTCCTGGTTCTCCTGCTTATCTGGACATTCTCAGTGTCCTTCCACCTCAGTATTCAGCTGATACGCAGCTTCAGCTTTGAAGGGCCAAATAACCAAATGCCAATGTCATTGTTATTTCTGGCATCCCTGCACTCGTGCATGCCAATAACCGTATGATAGCACAGGTATCCATTGCATCTGATCATATGCCATTCTAATACAGAAGAGGCAGTTGTTTAGATTTATTGTTAATATCAAAGTATTCACTTTCAAATATACATAAACATTCTAGCCCTGTCAGCGTGGCTCAGTAGTTGAGCTTTGACCTATGAACCAGGAAGTCATGGTTCAATTCTGGTCAAGGCACATGCCTGTGTTTGCAGGCTCAATCCCAAGTGTAGGATGTGCAGGGGATATCCGATCAATGATTCTCTCTCATCATTGATGTTTCTATCTCTCCCTCTCGCTTCCTCTCTGAAATCAATCAATCAATAAACATTCTAGATATAATTTGGAGTGAAAATTTTGAGTGCTGTATATGCAGAAACTCTACCAGTTACTTAATATATACTACAAGAATAAAATGCTGCAATAGTTAGCCATAATTGTGAAGCTGTCCTTTTCATAAACAAAATAATTAAAGGCTTTCAAATAGTTAAATAAGTAATTTATGATATAAACTTACTTAGCATACAATATGTTTGCTAAGTATCTTTAGCAAGGCTATGACATCCTTTGAATCAAAAAAATGTTCATAAAATTTGAAATAATGATAATACAGGTCAAAATAGTAAAGATAAGATAGTATGATTTTAGTCTTTGTGGCATTTCCTGGTATACTAGCACTCACGAAAATAAATGAAATCATTTTGAATAATTATATTTAATGTTCAGCTACTTAACTGCATTAGGCTATGAGTCTTTCAGTTTGAAGTCCTATTTGGGAATCCTTCTATGCTTACTGAGGATAAATTAAAAGGAAAATGTCACCTTTGCCACCTCCAAGTTTCATAAGTAGGAGGTTCTCCAAAATCTGTTATCAACAACAATCAATTATCTTTGTTGCAAACACAATAAAGTATATGAAGAAAAGAAGAAAGTATTAGAGAACCTGGGGTACCCCAAAATATCTTGCTTCTCCGCTGACCTCAACTGAAAGGGAATAGCAGTTCAACATAGCTGGACAGAGGTTTGACCACAGGAGAATCCCGGGAAGAGATAGCACTGAGGAAAGGTGGTTTCTATGCTGTGATATCATAGTTTTCAAATTTGACTACTCAACTTTTAAATAACCAAAAAGTAAAAATAATCACATTTAAAAATAAGAATTCAAATATATTCTTATATGTCAGAATTTCATTCCGTGGCAGTGTATTATTAGTTTTGGTCAAATACTAATTAGAACACTAGACTATTCCACAAAAGTATCTATTTATAAGCCCTCTTTCTCTGATGACTCATTAAATATTGATGTCACTATAAAAAAATACAGGCAAGAAAGAGAAATGTTAAGTAACACTGCAATCATCAAAAAGCAGACTGTGGCACAAAACAAATAATGTATTTTCTTTAGCAAAGACATGTAATCCTTTTTTTTTTTTTTTTTAAAGAGTGAACCCACAGATAAAGACCTAATAGTTATATCAACTAATTGCAATATATAGACCTTAGGGGGATTATTACTCAAATAAACAAGTTGCACAATAAATAAATATATTCATATGTATATTTATGTATATACATAAAAAATAGTCAAGAAAATTTGAATGCTGACTGGGTAGTTGATTCTACTAAGAAAGTACTTTTGGCCCTGGCCAGGTAGCTCAGTTGGCTATAATATCATCCTGATACACCAAGGTTGCAGGTTCAGTCCCTGGTCAGGGCTTATACAAGAATCAACCAATGAATGCATAAATAAGTGGAACAATAAAAATTGATGTTTCTCTCTCTCTCTCTCTCTCAAATCAATAAATAAAACTATTTTAAAAAAGAAAGTACTGTCAATTTTTTAGGTGTGAAAATGATATAAGTACTTACTTTTTTAGAGATATCCACTGAAACATTTATTAATATAATGACCCAATGTTGGGGATTTGTTTCAAAACCATCTAGGCAGGGGGCTGGGTGGGAGTATAGACAAAACAAGATTGGCTATGAGAGTTATGGTAGCCAGCCTCTAAGATGGTTCCAATGACCCCCACCTCTTGGTATTCATTCATGCTCTTCAGTAATTTCCTACCGCATGCAACAGGGTCAACCTTTTGCCACTACAAAATAACTGTGGAATTGAAGGTATCTCACTTCAAAAAATAGGTCACAAATATAGCCTGTGCCTTCTGTCTCTAAGATCATTCACTTTGGGAGAAGCCAACTAACTACTTGTCATGAGGATACTTGAGCAATGCTATGGAGAGATCCAGGTGGAGAGAAGCTAAGACCTCCTGCCAACAACCAGCACTAACTTGCCAGGCATTGGAGTGAATCACCTTGGAAGCAGATTTTCAGTTAAACCTTCAGATAACTACAGTTCCAGTCTGAGCCAGATCCACACAGCTAAGCCATTCCTGGGTTTATGACCCACCGAAACAATATACAATAATAAATGTTTATTGTATTAAGTTGCTACATTTTAGGGTATTTTGTTATATGAAATAGATAACTGGTAAAAATGAAATTATTAAGGTGTGGTGCTGGGTGCCCAAGGAGTTCATTATATCATCCTCTCAATGTTATACCTGTTTGAGATGTAATAATAAAAATATCTTAAGGCCAATATTTAAAAACAAAATAATGGTTCTTCATAGAAGTCCTTTATCCACTGGTGAAAGACAGAAACTAGTAGGAGTCAAGTTATCTCTCTCCCCTCCCCTTCAGCTTCCTATGATGTTCCTGGCAATGTCCTTTGGCCCCACTCCTCTGGAAGCCCAACCCCACCGGGGTTCCATCCCCTACCACACAGCTGTAACTCCTGAGCTCTGTTCTAGGGCAGTAGAAATTTCTTGCTCTTATTATTCCCTGGGTTGCCTCACCATCCCCTATGGCATCTTGTTTTTTCCCTCATCATGTAACCATTTTCCTATATTCCATTTGGTTTAACATGTAGAGTGTTTCACTGAGTGGATCTGCACTCATATATACCCTCTCTACATCAAGATCCTCAAAGGTGGGATTATGTATTCAACCAGTGCTTAATAAATGTTCATTTAAAGAATAAGTAGAGCCCTATAAAGCTCTGTCTTAAGTTAAGCAACAACCATTATAATATATAACATATATAACTCTATATATTAGAAAAAGAAAGAACCATGTCCTCAAATATATGAGTGGTTCCCATAGACACATGATCGTATGAAACACTCCAGTTAGACAGGCCAAGGAAGAAGGGCCCTAGAGGAGGCCTCTACAGGCAAGGGCAGAAAATTCTTCCAAACTGGCCCTGACCTCTGACCTTCTCCACTAAGATCAACCAGTATTCCATTAAAAAGTTTCAGCCATAAAACGGGGCATTCTTTCCTTGTGATTCACATTACCCAGAAGCCTCTGGTTTCCCAGAATCTGTGTTAAGTAGTAGCTTTCAAAGAGGATAATATTTGCCAACAATCCCTGGGGCACTATTTTACATTTTTATGAAACAAACAGGGGATTATTTTGTCCACATTTCTCATTTCTACAGGCTTTTGCATATATTAGTTCTTCTTCCTCTGGCATTAAATAGCAATATGTTCCCATTAAACTATAAGAATTACGCTACTGTCTTTTGAACATCAGTTGTTAATTAAGGTTGACAAACAAGCTCTCTGATATTCTCATGAACATCTTACTCAGCATGTGGGTACAAATTTCGCATTCGTTTTGAGAGATACTAGTCATAGGCAGGCAGAAGTTAATACTTGAGAACTTGATTTTTACCAACATCTCATAATCAACCTGCTCAATTGTATAGGCTTACATCATCCCAAGCAATAGTCTTTTAAATTATACAGAAGAAATGATGCTGTGATTATTGTTGATCTAATCAAATCAAATTACTCTGTGTTGACAACTTGTTATTTTTCTTCTCTGGTCTTTTGTCATTCTTTTTCATATCCCAGGAGTGCACTTTATCACACTTCCTCCTGCCCATGGATTAGTATGTCCAGAGTCTAACTTTCCTGTAAGGTTCAGTTCAAATGCCAACATCTCCACTACGAAACTTTTATGGTATTATCCTGCTCAACATAATCTATCTCTCCTCAAAGTAGTCCCTTCTCTATTATCTTATACTGCATTTGTGGACATGACTGCTATGATTTAACTTTCCTACTGCATTACAAGGTCCTTAAGAAAAAAATACACATGTTCTTATTATATTATCCTTACAGGACATACCAGAGTATTGGATTTATAGATGATTCTCATTGTGTGTTTGTTGAATGAATACATTTTTCTTGGATATAAATTGCTATCATAGGTAAATTGTTTCTTTAAAGATTTTAGTGAATAATTAAGAGAGATTTGGGACAAGGTTTTATAATTATTTGAACAGTATTTGAGGTTTACACTATAATGTATTCCAAGTTCCACTATTCATTTGCTCAGAGAGTCACCTTCTCTGCCCAGAAAACTCTTGTTCATTACCAGAATGTGAGCTTCCTGGTGGCAAAGACAAGGTCTGTTCCCCTCTATGCCCCTATGCCTGATATTTAATATTTATATATATTCAACCTTATCCTTCAAGGTCCAGCTCCATTTCTTTCAAAAGCTTTTTCTAACCAACCCCAGATTCATTCATGCCTGATGCTACATATATATGTGTAATATATACATATTCATAAATACATACATATGTGTGTATATGCAGGATGGAGCAAACATAGATTTACAGTTGTAAGTATGTGAAACACAGTTTATTCTTATATTATTATTTACTACTTATTGTATTATTTTCCATGCAAACAACTATAACGCTACTTTTGCCCCACCCCGTATGTATACATTTATGTATATACTAGAGGCCCAATGCATGAAATTTGTGCAAGGGGCTAAACTCTTGCAGCCCCAGCTTTATTCAGAAGGTTGTCCAGAAGGTCTCTCGGAAGGACGTCTGGAAGGTCATTCAGCTATCCGGTCTAATTAGCATATTATGCTTTTATTATTATAGATTCTTTCTTTGAACAATTCACTATAGCAATCATCCAAAAAAAGCATTCTCCCCTTTCAATAGATGAGAATACTGAGGGTCAGAGACCTGTAAGTCATCAGATTACAAACTGGTTGAGTGTCAGACCTTGAATTCCAATTCAAATATGCTAATGCCACGGGGTCCTTTCTACTCCAACACAGTGTCTCTGATCAATTCAAGAGGCTTGAAATTTTCTTCACTTTCCAAAATCAACAGCATAGTAATATAATACTTCCAGGGTTAGCATTAATGTTAACATCTCTATTCCTTTGAGATCTGCTTCTCTTTCTGTTCTTTACTCCATGGTATGCTGTGCTTGGAAAAGCATTCTGAGAGCTTTCATTCTAGTTTTGCACTGCCATGGCTTCCTTTTCTATATATGAATGAATAATGTATTTTTCTTGGATTTTTCTCAATTTTTGCAGTTTAATAAAGCTTCCCAAAATACTCTGAGGTTGTGTGTGTGTGTGTGTGTGTGTGTGTGTGCGCGTGTGTGTTAATCTCTGTGCACACTTCCTCCTTCCTACTGATCACCTCTCTCTTACGATGGTGGTCTTTTTCCTAATAATATTTCATTTCAGCATAAGTTGGCTAGCTGTTCCCTTCACTTTTAAAAAATATATTTTTATTGATTTCAGAGAGGAAGGGAGAGGGAGAGAGAGAGAAAAACATAAATGATGGGAGAGAATCATTGATCAGCTACCTCCTGCACACCCCCTACTGGGGATCGAGCCTGCAACCCAGGCATGTGCCCTTGACCAGAATTGAACCCAGGACCCTTCAGTCCACAGGCTAACGCTCTATCCACTGAGCAAACTGGCTAGGGCTGTTCTCTTCTTAATTATATAAGCAATACATCTTCATTGTAGAAATGTTAGAAAATACATATTTAAAAAAAATGTTAGTAATTAGAAGTCCCACCACCCACAGAAAACACTATTACTACTGTGGTCTCCATTAGTTTTATTTTTCTCTATATGAGAAATATTAGTACATGTGTATATAGATTTTTAAAAGTAAAATTATACACATGAGTTGTTTTTAATTAAGAATTTATCCTTCAGTGTTCCATGGACATTAAAAAGAAGAGTTTTCTGCAAAGAATAAAATTTATTATAGATTTAAATAAATCTGTTAAGCTTGAGGTGCATCTGAAAAATAGACCAGATTGGCACTTTAAGGAGAAATCTGGGATGGAAATGTAAACTGGGAGTTGTTGGGATACAGAAGGTACTTACCATCATGTGAATGGATTAGAGCAGCTTGGGTAAAAGTTCAGAGAAGAGGTGAGTAGGTAGCCAAACACCTATCGCCGGAAGGATGTCAGAAGTTAGACATGTTACAGAGAAGAAAGAGGCAGGAGAGGAACCTGAAGACTGTGGGGTCTCCAAAGCCAAGAGAAGAAGGTGTTTCTAGAAGGAGTGGCTGATTTCCACTGAAATGGCAGAGTAAAGGTACTTCTGCATACTTTCCCTCTCAGAAATCTCCTCCAAACAACAAGGAGAAGGAGGACAGAAACACAAATTCCAACTTGAAAGAATCCTGGAGACACTTGTAAACCACAAAAACATGAAGAATAGTAAAGACATAGAAGAGTAGTAACCACATATCAGAACAGTGGACAGTGAAACTTAAATGCTCACAGTAAGAAATACTGATGAGAAGAAAGTCCACTTACTCTGCCCAACCCAGAAAAGCTGCTGGCAGCACAGTTGTCAGGTGTAGAAGCGGGGCAGGGGCTAAAACTGAAAACAAAGCTTTGGGACCTGGGATCTCTGGCTCCTCAAGATGAATGGACAACCAAGCAACAGCGGGAAAGCTGTCTTCACTGACGTGAAAAAAAAAACGATTTCCAAACAAATTGCAAAAAGGAACTTGAAGAGGGAGAAGAAGAAAACAATGCAAAGAGCAGAAGAAACCTTAAACTTTTTTCAACGGTAATTATTCCCCTCAGAATAATGAAACTATGTTGTGTGTATACGTCCACAGTAGGAAGCCACACAAAAGAATAATTCAGAGAACAAGAAAGAGATCCTGGAAGTAAAAATATAACTTAATTTCTTTTTAAAAATCAATAGGATTGGAAGATAAAGTCAAGAAAATACCCCAAAAAATAGAACAAGAGAGAAAAGACTTTTTTTCAAAATTAGAGTATCAATCCAGGAATCCACATGACTAAGGGGAGTTCCAGAAAGGGAGAGCAGAGAAAACAGTGGGAGGGGAATCTATAATAATAAAAGCATAATAGCTAATTAGACCAGGCAGCCGAACGACCTTCCGGACGTCCTTCCAACAACCTTCCGGACGAAGCCAGGGCTGCGAGGACCGAGGCAAGCCACTGTGACTGCCAGGACTGAACCCCTTGCATGAATTTCTTGCATCGGGCCTCTAGTGATCAAATAAACATACACACACACATACTTAATTCCCAGGGTTAAAAGACATGAAACTATAAGTTCAAAGGGTCTTATATCACACAAAATCAATAAAAAAGATTGCTAGGACACATGATCCTGAAATTTTAGAACACCAGCATAAAAAGGAGGACCCCAAAAGCTGGACTTTATAATAGTTCCATCAGAGGTGGCAACAGAGTGTAAAAGCTGGGAACCTGAATGCCCGGGTTTGAATCCTGTCTCTACTCTCTACTAGCAACGTGACCTTGCACAGTTAATCTCTCTGTGCCTCAGTTTCCTTATCTGAAAAATTGCTTTAATCACCGTATCTACATCATTTGGTTGTGATGTGATGAGGATTGAATGACTTTATGTTTGTAAAAGTGCTCAGACTGATGTCTGGCACCTAATATTTGCTACTTAAGTATTTTCTAAGCCCAATTTAAAGAAGCCAAATTAAACAAGAATTCAAATTTTTAAGGGAAATGAGTTGAAACCTAGAAGTCAATTCCTAACTAACACTTTTAAACAAGTATGAGAATAGGAAAAGAATATATTTTCAGACATACAAAATCTCAGAAAATTTTATTTCCTCTACATCTTTTTCTTGGGAAGCTCCAAAATATGAGAATCACTAAAACAGGAATTAAACCAAGAAAGAGGAAGAAACAGTAACCAGGAAATAGGGAATCTAACATCAGAGAAAAGTCTCGGGATCACAGCAGTGTAGCAGGCCTAGAGGGCAAGCAGTGAAATCAAAGAATGTCTCCAGGAAAATAAGTGGGATGGATAGTTGACAGCCAGATTTGGCCATGCGCAACCTTACATTGAAAGAAAGGAGAAAAATTAGCAAAGGATATGAGGCATAAGGAAATGCACAAATGAAAATAAATAAGGCAATTACTAACTGCAGGAAAACCCAAAAGTTCTATAAGAAACAATTAGTACACAGTTTGGCAACCCAGAGAGCAATGTCTGTTTAATCCAGGGATGCAAAAACGTAATAATAATAATGTAACTACAAACTGTGATATAATTGTACCAAGAGGATTAGAAAAAGATAAGAATTGGGCATTGGAGGACATGGGCACTAAATGGCATCTACCAAAATGGGAAGTCAATATAATTTCTAAAATTAAAAAAGGAAGAGATTGAGTATTGGCATATTATTCAGAGACATGGAGGTCAATACCAGACCAGATGTTTGTCCCAAATAGTGTCTCTGAATTCTCCTTGAGTCTCCTCACTGACCCTGGGCACCCCTCAAAATTCCCCTTAAGTCCAGCTGGAAGGCTGATGGTACGTGTTCTCATAACCATTCCAAAAGAAGTGTACAGAAGGCTGGAGAGAACTGAGGCCAGAGCCTGCCCTGGGGTCAGATGGGAGCTGGGGAATTTGTCTTTGTTGTTTGGCTTTCATGTTTCATTCTCTGTCGTAGGAAGGCATCTTTCATGTCTAGTTTACTTTTTGGCTTATTGGCACCCTTGGTATACCATTTGGAACCTTCTCCCGGCCTCTTGCTGAGAAAGTAGGCATTGAGCAGGACCGCTCCTGCTCAGAAAGTCCTTGTCTGCCTTGATGTGAAGCCCTAAGTTACTGAGAAGATGGATCAAAGAAGTTCCCAGCTTGCTTTTCATTGCTATTAGCTGGGGACCACAGTGTTATTATAGCTACATCTTTCACCTCACTCTTGATCTTGATCACTTTAACTTAAGGGGTGCCAATAGGGTTTCCAGGATTTCTTTCTTTTCTGTCACTTCAGTCTGACCCATTGCACCATACCTAATAGAAATTCTTTGAATGTTATGGAATGTGGTTGGCACTATTCCCTGGTTTCCAAACAAATGAGTTAGGGGTATTTTGTTTTTGTTTCTTTAATGTCTCTTGGCTATTTCCAATTCTGAGAAAAACTTCAGAAACTTATACATAAGCTACCATCTTTCCCAGAAGAGTGTGGCAACTGGCAAGGTTTCCTGGTTCTCCTAAATGTGCTTAATTCATACCTAAATATTCTTGTAAAGTGTATTAAAAATAGACCTTTTAAAATTCACAACCCACAAAGGACTTCTGTTTTCATGTATACGAGATCACACCACCTGGTCCTATATTGATTCAAGAATCCCAGCAGAATTATGAGGTGGGCAGAAAAATAGTAAGCCAGACACTAAAGTTATCAGTGAAGTCCAGATCACCAGGCAACTGTGACAGCAGGACAACTGGATTGTCAAATCTAATGCTATAAGTTTCAGAAGAGATGACAATGTGTGTGTGTGTGTGTGTGTGTGTGTGTGTGTGTGTGTGTGTGTGTTCTTTTTGTTACCTCTGACAAGAGAGGTAACAATGAGGAACAAGATTTATACCTATCCTATCATCCTGTCCCTATCAAATCTTAAGTTATCTGAAACATTAAGGTATAATCAGCTTCCACTACAGAGGGCTACAGGGGAAGCAGTGCATTTTGAGGGCAGCCAGATATTAGTTATAGAGTACTAATAATTGAATATCATAAAATAGAAGAAATTACCCCAGCAGGTTGTTGGTATAAAAGAAGGGGAGAGAAGATTAGAATCCTAGGGAGCATTGACATCCAAAACGGATGCCTAATTTACAATTATTTTATATTTAAACAACATATGTACCGAATTTTAAACTTCAAATAATACTAAAAAGTTTATAATGACAAAGAACAGATTTATACCTCTACCCCACTCCATGCTCTGGCCCTACACTCCAAAGGTAATGTCTCAAACCCATTCTCAACTATTCTTGTTTTCCTTGGTAGTATTTGCCTTTATATGTTTAACTGAACATTATACTTCTACTAGTGGCCCAGTGCACAAAATTCATGCATGGGGGCCTGCACCGCCTGCACCCTCTCCAATCTGGGACCCCTCAGAGGATGTCCAACTGCTGGTTTAGGCCCGATCCCTGTGGGGACTGCTGGCAATCAGGGACCGCTGGCTCCTAACCGCTCACCTGCCTGCCGGCCTGTTCGCCCCCAACTGCCCCCACCTGCTGGTCTTCTTTCCCCCAACTGGTCCCCCTTGCTGGCTTGATTGCCCCCAACTGCCCTCCACTGCCAGCCTGCTAACCCCCAACTTCCCTCCCCTCCTGTCCTGATCACCCCTAACCTCTGCCTTGGCCCCACTACCATGGCTTTGTCCAGGTCTCCCGGTCTAATTAGCATATTACCCTTTTATTAGTAAAGATTTTTTCTTCATCAATTTTAGGTTTTAGGTGTTAGCTATTGACTTCCTATGATGGTGAATGAGGACTTAGCTCTTCCACATCACCCTTCTCCTCAGCCCACCATCCACCACAACCAACAGCTCAACAATTTTCATTAAAAGCATTAATCAGTGTTTACATTATAATAATCTGTAGTAATGCTTCTGAGGAACCAAATAGTCCTTTGTTAACCATACACCCTGTCTTGTTCAGCTCTTCATTTTTCCCAGAATTGACAATTACTCATCTTTTCATGTTTGATTTGTTTAATGTACCTCTAACCCTCTAACATTTTTTTCTCCAAAATGCTCGAACATCTCTGTCACCTACCTATTGATAACTATTTGCATACATTCAAACATATTGGTTCCATTTCCCCTTAAGAGACCTTTCTCCCTGATGACTCCATGTGTCTGCGTCACTCTGGACTGGGTTTTCTCTAGGCCTGCTACACAGCTTTTATTTTTAGGACTTCCCTTTGCTGCCCTCCCTCCCCTTTCCCAGCTCCCATGTCTTCCTCTTTCTTCGGTTACTTCTGTATTTTGGTAGAACATATTCTCCCATACCTTCCCAAGAAAGGTTGCATAGGAGATAACATTTCTGCATCCCTAAATATTTGAAAGTTTATATATCCTACCTTTATACTTGATTGATAATTTGATGAAGTTTAGAATATTTCTAAGTTGATATATTATTTTATGATTGTGATTTTTGAATGTACTTTAGTAACTAAATTAATATAGTAAATATCAATAGAAAAATGAGTGAATGTTATGTGAGGAAGTAGAGATAATTGTAGATTTTCTTTTTGAAAAGAGAAGGGAGACTGATAACTAAATAGAATGCAAGATAAAGAAGGCTTTCTCTTTTTTTTTTTCTCCCTCTACTAAAAAAAGGGAGGAATTTAGAATATTTATAAACTTCAAGAAATGATACAAAAGAGATAACCCAATTAAACATGATCATGGTCCCAGAAAAGAGAGGAATAAGAGTATAGTAGAAAAGTTAGCCTTATACAAGAGGTTGGTATTTTTTCATCAAAATTAGAGAGAGGTAGATTGAAGGAGATAGAGGGCTGGTTGATGATAAGAGGGGCAGGAAGTTGAGGCATTCCATGCAGTATGACGACCTTTGTTTTCTTTGTCTCTGCTCAGCAGAAGGCAAGGGTAGGTTCTGAGAGAAAGAGAATAGAGGAGGTGGGAGGGATGGACCCAGCAGGGCAGTCCAGTTCTGGGGAATGGGAGAGAGCTGGACAGAGGAGTATAATGGTATTGCCAAGAAGTGTGGGTTACAAAAATAATCCAGCCCTAAGTTTTAGAATCCTAAGAGTCAGATAGTAGGCATATGAGATAAACACTTACTTGCCCTTTCATGCTGCCAGAATCAGGTTTGGATGGGAAATGCAGAAATAGAGAGAGAGAGCAACTTGGATTACTTTGCACCTAACAGGTCTTTACTGAATATGAAGTTTCCACTTCCCCACAAATGCCCTCCGACCAGAAGATCAATCCCAAAGGGTGTCCAGGCAGTGTACAAACTGGCTTTAATCACAAGCCGTGTGAAATTACTTCAAAACGTGCTGCACAGGTGGTGACGGAGGCAAGGAAGTGAGAACACGTTTAACAACTTGTTCACAGGCAGGGTAGTTTTTAAAGGGTGTTGTTGTTGTGTGCTGTGTTCTCTTGCAAGATGTGATTTAGGCCATTGTATTGCCACGGATGTTCAGTAGCATGCCATGCTTCCAGGGAAATCTACTATACTCTATTCAAACTGCACATGCAAACCCCGTGTTTTACATACGGAGAAACCGAGGCACGGAGTGGGTAAGTAAGGTCACAGAGCTAGTAAACAGCAGCATTGAGAATAAAACCAGTTGCCTGACCTGGTCCAAAGCCTGAACCCTTACCAGTCGTTTTACCTGAAACACACACATGTACTTGGTACACTCATTCGTTCATTTAATACCTATTGAGTGATTCTCTGCTCCAATAAAAAAAAAAAAAAAAAAAAGGAGGAGAGCTCAGCTGGCATAGCTCAGTGGTTGAGCGTCAACCTATGAACCAGGAGGTCACGGTTCAATTCCTGGTCAGGGCACATGCCCAGGTTGTGGGCCCGATCCCCTGTGAGGTGTACAGGAGGCAACCAATCAGTGATTCTCTCTCATCATTGATGTTTGTCTCTCTCTCCCCCTCTCCCTTCCTCTCTGAAATCAATAAAAACATATTTTTTTAAAAAGGGGTTGGAGGGAGAAAGCCCCCAGTGCCTATATCAGGCAACCCTCTAGGCCCTTGCCTGTACCCTCCACTGACGAATTCTGGGAGCAAAGCTGCTGGAGCTCCAGCCATCATCTGAGTACAGATTGAGAATGCAATACAGACCAAATGCACAGCAAATGGAGTCTTCTGTGAAGCTCTCATCAGAACTGTGACTTAGGTACCTCCGCTTGCATAGATCAAAAGGTACAATTAGATTTTTATTCAAGTTATTATTCTTTGTTGGAAACTTAGCTAGAACAACGCTGTCCAGTAGAAATATAATGTAAGCCATATGTATAATTTTAAATTCTCCAGTAGCCATGTTTTAAAAAGTAGAAGGATACAGGTGAAGTTAATTTAATAATAACTTAACCCAATATATTCCCAAATTCTCACTTTAAGATGTAATCAATATAAAAAAATTGAGAAATTTTACATTTTTTTCCCTATTAAGTTTTCAAAATCTGGTGTGCAATTTATACTTTCAGCAGATCCCAGTTTGGACTGGTCACATTTCAAGTGCTCACCTGCCACCTGGAGCTAGTGGCTATAGTATTGGACAGCACAGAGCTAGAAAGTTGCTTACTAATTGTGAGACAAAGTTGGCCTCCCCAAAATTCCATTTCTAACTCCAATTACGTTCCATGGAGTGAGAAAGTACAACTGCACCCTGCCAGGGGCCTTAGTCTCATTCAATATTACAGGTATGGACACAGGTCTGGAATTGAAGTAAATGCCCATGGTCATCTATTGAGTTGGTGGTAAAGGCAGGATGAGCACCCAGATGTTTAACTCGTATGCTATCTGTGCTCTTCCCATAACACCATGCTACTTGCTCTCACAAGGCAGATTTCTCACATTTGAAAATATTCTTGGGCTTCTGTTTTCAAGGCAAATCCTTTTCATTTTCCTCCTATGTGCCCCTTAGACCTGCCCTTTGCCTAACACAGCATTTGCATATGGCAGGTAATGTGTAAGTGGTTTTTAATCAAATAAGATTTGTACGGTTTGTATAAATAGTACCTATACAAATTATTAAATTGTCTTTCTAAAGTTAAACATTTTAGAATGGGCAACATGTGTCACATAATCATACAGGAAAAATGAACTTTGAGATGACCCACCCAGCCCTCCTGACATCTGGTAATCGCCAAATTATTTTCTATTGTTCTTAAACTACCTGCTACAGAACATAGCATAGTCTTTTTCTGGGAATCTGTGTTAAACATACTGGCCTTTGTTACCCAGAATACATCCCTCTGGAGAATTAAGGCAATCTTTTCTGTGTGTCTGAACTCTCTCCCATTTCCCCTAACCCATCATAGATTACTCCTAGAGATTCTGAGATCTTATTCTCAAATTTCTTCAGCACCCGAAAAATTAATTTGTTTGAGCCTTTTAGGTAAATGTTGCTTCTTCCCCACAAAGTTCCTATACCAGTAATCCCCAAAGTGTGGCCTGCCGCCCCAAACATCGAGACCCTTTCAGGAAAACAACTAACAGTATTTGTTGTTAGTAATAAAATTCTAACTTTTAAATAAAAATCAGTATTTTAAAAAACTTGCATCTGCCATTGTGAACTTGACAGCTTCCTAGTATTTAAAGACTTTTATGCTGAGCTCAGGGTGATATTAACAAATGTGATTTTTTTTTTTTTTGCCATTGTATAATAAGCATGTCAACATTTGGAAATCTACACAAGTTAGTGAACCAATATTTTCCAAATAACCCATGCTTGGTGATGCTACAAAATCACGAGTGAGTAAAAAAATAAAATCCATTCAAAGAACAAGATAAACCAATGCATTTGAATTAAACAGAGTACAAAAATTCATTAAGGGTTTCCAATTCCATATTGCAACTAACTGTTAAATTAAAACTTGATGAGTTTGGTAGTATCAAATAAAATTATCTACAATTATCTGAAAGGACTATTAAAATACTTCTCCCTTTTCTAACTACATATCTGTGCAAGGCCATATTTTCTTTATATACTACAACCCAAACAACATGTCACAATAGATTAAATGCAGAAGTATATATGAGAATCCACTGTTTTCTATTAAGCCAAGTGATAGGTAAGAAAAGATGTATTCTTAAAAGCCACCCTTATCACTAAATTTTTTGTTTTGGAAAGCATATTTTTAAGTGTTATTCATGTTAATATGTAATATTTAGTATTGTTATTTTTAATTAGTAGATATTTTCAGGTAATAAGGAATGTCTGTTTTAATTTCTAATATGATATAACCCACACAAACAAAAGCTCTTTGAGGTCCTCAGAAAATTTTGAGGATGTAAAGGAATCCTGAGGCCAAAAAGCTTGAGAATTGCTTCTTACACCACTGCTTTAGCCTTTCCAGTTTGAAGACTATGGTCTTTATAAAGAAAATGAAAGGTCTCAGGAAGTTGTTTTAGGAGGTAACATAAAAATATAACACAGTAAGTAGGCAATGGCCTAGGCTTGGAAATCTGATTGACTTGGATTTAAGCTCTGGCTCTATAATTTACTAGCTTTGCTCTGTTCAATAAGTTACTAATTTTTCTGTACCCCAATTCCTCACGTATAACATGGATACAATTGTACTTCCTACCTTATGAGAATTAAATGGCAACACTTGTTAAACTCTTAAATCCACAATTATCATTGTCACTCCAAGGGCTTGTATCACCTTTGTAGAATAATATGGTGCTAAATATAACAATAGGGGAGGTATTCTAAAGTCTTGAATTTATCTTCTTTCATCAGAAAGACATTTCTCCAATCATAACACCAGTTCAATTTTGCTCCAAACTCACCTTAATGATTTCTCATAACAGATTTCTAGGTACTAGCAGCATTAAACATTGCTTTGTTGTTGTTACAAAATTGAAAAGCATGTATTGTGCTTACATGATGGGTTGATTTTCATTCTCTGTAATAACATTCATATTTGGGGCTGACTGCAAAGGCTGAATCAAAGAGTTTGCATGAGCAGGAGAGCAAAGCAATTACCAGGCACCGACTCTGAGGATGAGCTTGGTAATTACTTAGTGGTAAGTCTGTTATGTTTCAAAAAGTGCTTTTATTACAGGTACACAACTTAATGGGCCCAATCAGAGAGCTTTTCTTTGTCATTGCATACTTCACCTTGGACACTGCAAGTCACAGAGCATTTGAAACATTTTTACATATTGAGCCTGTATAAAACACTACTAGAAAATTCTCATAATCATCATGGGTGGACCTATGATAATGCTAATTCTTTACTAAATGTAGTTAACAACAGAAACTTCTTCACACGTATCTGAGGGAGCCCCATAAAGGTACTTGGATTAATATCTTATTAAGGCTCCCCATAGCTAATTCCAAATCAAATACATTTTGCTTTGTAAAGCCTCATCTACCTTTAAGACTTCAAAGTCATCATTAGAATTGAACATCTATTAATTTATCTTTAATTCTGTTGGCTGTCATTTTTTTTATTTTATTGCCCATGCAGTGATTCTTATTTTTAACTTCGGATGTACTTTTTGCTATGAAATTTCCATGTGGCTCTTTTTTATAATTTCTGTTTTTCATTCAGTTCAAGTGTGTTTATCTTGAACTCATGGAGCATGTCATAATTGCTGCTTTTACACTTGGTAATTCCACATCTGGGTTACCTTGAGACCTGTGTCTCTTGCCTTTTTCCTTTGGTCACATTTTCCTGGTTCTTTCCTAGTTAAGTAATTATGGATACTAGATTGTATTGATTCTGGATCTTGTTGAAATTTTCTGGGAAATATTTTGGGTTTAAGCCGACAATCAACCCAGGTAGGCTCAGAACTCAAGCTCTGGGCTCCTTGGGTCTGTTCTGTTATGCCTGCTCAGGAGTGAGCCAGGATGTGTGGAAGTTCCCACATAGAATTAGAGGATCCCTTTTCCAGCTCTCTTCTCTTCAGGATTTTCTCTCTCCCCCTCACCATTCTCTGGCCCACAAAAAACTTTTCCTGGGTCTTCTGGCCAGAAAGCTGGATTTCTCTGAGTTTCAGCTACTCCTGTTCTCCACCGTTGTGCAGCTCCAGGAGTGGGGCCGCCTTGGGGAAAAGCCATACAAGAGGGAAAAAAAATGAGGGATATCTTCATATATGTTGCTTTTCCAAGTCCAGACTCTCCTTTACAATCTGCCTGCTTCTGTTTACTTTTCCGAGTTCTTAAGTACTTGCTTTTGTATTTGGTCCAGAGGTTTTTAATTGCATTGGCAAAAGAGGTGGGCTTGCCCAAGCCTGTTTGGCTCAGAGGATAGAGCATCAGCTTGCCGACCAAAAGGTCCCGGGTTAGATTCCGGTCAAGGGCATGTACCTTGGTTGCAGGCTCCTCCCCGGCCTGGGTTGGGGCCTGCAGGAGGCAACCAATCGATGTGTTTCTCTCACATTGATGTTTCTTTCTGTCTTTCCCTCTCTCTAAAAAAGATCAATGGAAAAATATCCTCAGGTGAGGATTAACAAATAAACAAACAAAAAGAGGTGGACGTGAGTAGTTTTATTCCACATTGGCTAACCAGAGTTCTGCTGCCTAATTCGCAAATTTTATCTTTCACCATTCTGCCCTGTCACTATTCTGCCCTAGCCTTTCTTTTCTTGCTTCCTAAATGGCCATATTTGTTCCTACACCATGTCATTGCACTTATTCTCCCCTCTGTGTAAAATCTGCTTCCCCACTCTAAAATGTAAGTGCTATGGCCTTTTCTGATTCCAATTGGACACAGTAGACAAGCAACATACTTGTTGGGTGGCTGGTTGGCCTGCTTTACTGAGAGCCAATGACTTAAAACTGGGTATTCTAGTTCAAGCAAAACTAAAGTACAAGTTTATTCAATGGATTTAACACTAAACTAGCAAATAAAAGAGCTCTCATGCTGAGTCTTGACATAAAAATGTGTCAACGTCTTAGCATCTTACCTGTCAAGTATGTTGCAAGATACATAAAGTTGTTTTCTCTTTTATGGCTCAAACAATTGTTAAATACTTCTCTTTGCTTTTAATTTTGCAGGAATTGAAGCTTGTACTAAAAGTTTGCTTTACCTTTGTCAGTAATAAAGAATATCAGCATGATTTCATTACTCATTAATTGTTTAGGCTTTGGTTTTTAGTTTGCTTTGTAAATTCGATTCTGTTTAAGAGGAAGCAGACTGCCCTGGGTTCGAATCCAGTTTCCTACTTACTAGTAGTGGCACCTGGGTAATTTAAGTACTCTGATTTGTTTTGTACTTAATTTGAGGCCTACCTTGAAGGGGTGGTAAAATATGTGAAATGTCTATCACAGTGTCTAGCATGAACTACAAGCTCAAAACAATATTATTTTCCTATCCCTGTACCATCCCTCTGGTACTCAGAGTTAGTTTGAGCTCTCCCTACACTTTTCTTATTTCAGCTTCCTTCCTCTCTGAGCTCCTTTATTTTGGTCTCTAGGCAGCTGACTTATCACAGAATTCCTATCATTGTTAAAGATGGGCCTTCCGGTTTTCTAGGGTAGAAATGTGTTTAATTTTCTTGGGAAAGATTCAAGTTGCTTGAGGTTTTCAAATACCTCCAAGCCATTGTTACCTCAGTAAATCATGTTCAGAGTGATATATCTGCTTTAATATTATTGGATTTTATTTTATTTTATTTTTTTTAGAAACAGCATGCTCCATCTTCTCCAAGAACAGCTAAACACATTAAGTGGTGTCCGCTGAGTCTTGCAAAGGAAAATTGTACCTTATGCCTACTCTTTTACTAAAGACTAGAAGTTATTATTTTCCCTTTCATTTACTGAATATACAGCAATACTTAATAAGTTTAAGAAGCTCATGCATTATCCATATGAATTATGATGACCACACACAGTACACAAAGTATTAGCTAATTAATTACCTAAAGAACACAGAGTTCCCTTGTTGAGAATTAACTATGTAAAATGGTGGGCTTTCTTGACAATAACATCTTCATGTAATATTGAAAATTAAGTAGTTTGGTAATTTTCACATCTACTTATGAAATTTAAATGCATTTCTCTTCCTTATAGATCATAAGGGATGGAAAATTAGATCTTTCATTTCAAAAACATGATTAAAATTGAAAAGAGAAACATAAACATGACTCTAATTTACTAATACTTCCTCCTAATTTGCATGTCATGGAGTATTCTAATGTCAGTTAATTAAACTACTTTAGCTCTCTAAAAGTTTCACTACATAGATAGCATTGACATAGTTAGAGAGTATTTTACAGATTATATTTTAGATAAGTTCCACAATATCTGCAGGTCACATTTAACTATACTATTAAACAGAAAAACAAAACTAAATTTTTCCAAGTTTCAGGAAACAAGTTATAAATTTCAAGAATAAATACTACTGTAAAAACATGACATATTTCCTTATAAATTAAGGGTGAGGCTATTTATCAATGTTTAAAGGAGCAATCACAACACTATTGGAAAATACTTTCAAACTCAATGAGGTAGGTTCAAGAGACATTTCCAGTAAGTGAAGTTTATCCTTAGGTCAAGACCAAAAGATATATGAAAAATTTTTTTCTAAACTTACATGACAGTTTTTCTCACATTGGGGAATCCCATTTAGCTATACCTTAAATTCTTTCTCAAGCAAAGTAAAATGCAAGAAAAAAACCCACAAAACTTCATTACTCGAATAAAAACAAGATGCAGAATTGCCAAGAAAAATGTCTTTGAAATCACGTAGAATCCTAAAGAATTAATAGTTACTCCTTTCTTTCAAAATATCATGCCCAATTATCTGTACCTGCCCTGATAAATAGTTGTAAATTTCTATTGTATTAAATCAATTCAATTATACTATTTCCCTTGACCAGTTATTCTTGGATCTTAAAATGGAGTAGAAAACGGGGATTCTCTCTTTGTGAAAGAAAGTATTTCTTTTACTATATATTGATATTTTTCCAGAGGTTTCTGCTTATGAGCTAATAATTAAACATATAAGCCTAGGCCATAAATTTCACCCCTCTTGTTTTTCAAGTAACTCAAAATTTATAACTTGTTTCCCATCAATAAATCATAAATGACATTTCCTTTCAGGTTTCCAGAAATGTTTGAAGCCACAACAGAACTTTAACTTCTACTAAAAGTGATATCAATTATTTTCAAAATATAACCACATTTAGTAGATTGTAAGAAAAATTTAAAAATGAACTTAACTCTTAGTATGAGAAACAGATTTTTATAGGTTTTGCCAAACCAGTTTAGAGAAGAAATTATTTTAGAACATTGTGACTATTTGGGGTGATACCCTTAAAAATTCTCCCTAGATATACCAATAATAATCTTAATTCAGGAATTAATATAGAGTTGTAAAAGGTGAGAATAAAATTTTATAGAGGATAATGAGTGCTTCCTGCTGATTGAAAGGATGAAGAAATTCCACCACTATTTGAGGAGTCTGTTCAATTCGCACCTTTCCAGTGAGGCCTATTTCCGGCTCCCCTATCCAACAATGCAATCTCTCCACCTCTGGGAACCCTCTTCCACATTTTCTCCCACACAGCACTTATTACCTTATATATGGTATGTTAATTATCATCCATTATCTCTTACTAGAATGTAAGCTCTATTGTGGCAGGGATCTGCTGTTCACCCATTCGTATCCCAAGCATCTCAGCCACTACTGAATGACTAGTATTGCGTCATGTTGTTTACAGATGTCACTTTTGATTTTGCTTCATTCTTACCTCCCTGTTGGTTGCTCAAGAAATCCATCCCTGATCCTTCCAAAGCATTGGTTGGAACATAGTTAATTATGCTATGCTAACAAATTTTCCAGAATACCAGTGTAAATTAAGATAATTATTTCTTGCTCATGCTAATGTCTAACACATTCAATGTAGCAAAAATATTTGAGGGAGTTCTAAAAAGTCACTCAAGACCCACACTGAACAGAACATGTTGTCTCTGGTGACCACATTACGGAAAGACAGAAGCTAGAGGATTGTACAAGAAACTTCATTTTTAATGCCTTTCCTCAGAAATGTCACATAACTTTCAGTTCTATTTCACTGGAATAAATTAGTTATAATGGCCCCATCTAAAAAAGGAGGTGGAAATTTTAAAAGCATATGGAATGTTTGATTATTACTGTAACATATGCATCTCTTATTTCACAGCATGTATCACAATTTATAATTATTTTAATAAAATCTATTTCCTCTACTAGAATGGAAACTCAAGGGCAAGAAAGGGTGTCTGTTTTGATCAGTAATATATTCCAAGCCTCTGTTATATACAGCAGGAACTTGATACATACTTGCTGAATAAAAAGTTTAAAACCAATTATTCAAAATAATTATCCTTTTAATTTGTTAAAGAAAAAATACTCTCTATAAGAAAGCATTTCTATTTTTTATATCCATCAGTAGCCAAATGGAACTTGATATAAACATTTCCAATACACCAACTTTGGTTAAATGCACAGCTTTGAAAATAATTCATTAATGCACCTATCAAGATACCATTAACATACCCATTAATATCCAAGACTCATTACTGTATGTCAAATGTCATCCAGGATAACATTTTCATTACAATGAACTGTGAACTTTCAGTGAGAACTGTTTGCCTGAATCAAACTATTTTAATTTCTAAAGTTGTGGAGTCTGGTTCTCTCTCTCTCTCTCTCTCTCTCTCTCTCTCTCACACACACACACACACACGCACGCACGCACGCACACACGCACGCACGCACGCACGCACTTATAATCTGCCCTTTAGGGCAATTTAAATAGTAAAAGAAAATAGAAACTAACAAGAACAACAACAACAAAAGAAAATAGAAACTGCAAGGGAATTTGTAAACCAGGGATATCATTTGGACAACTGTACAGAGTAGGCAGAAAATCCTAAAGGTGCACATAAGTAAAAGCCAATAAATGATACAGAAAGCCACACCTAAACATTTTAAGAATTTCACTACAGTACACAAATTTCACAAACTGAAACACTGGAGCCATGACTACAAGTCTTGCTCTAGTCCACAGAAACAAACTCTCTGACCATTTTAAGGACAAATGAAAATCCACATGCAACAAAAGAGAAATAAATTATTTTTAATTAAAAAAATATAAATCCTTGTTAAAAGTTCATTAAAAAATATGCAGATTTTAAAATGTGGTAATGCTCAAAGATGGCAGTTGACTTCACTTATGTATGCAAAAATTTTCTTAAAATATCAATACATTGGCTTATTAAGTTATGTATTACCCTCCAACTAAACTGTTTTTCACCAAAATTCTCAAATAACTGTCAAGAGTTGTATGTTCTGATATAAAGCCCACCATTATACTAAGCATGGTAAGTTCCAGAGCTAATAGTGAAACATTCATGAGATAGTTTTTGATGTAATGGAAATCACATGAGCACACAGATTTAAAGACAACAAAGTAATAAACCAGCAGTAGCCTTCGCTTTTTTAAGGTGTTAAAATAACTCACTCCAAGCAACTGCTTGGGAATTATAAAAACTGAAAATCTCATCCTTCTTTTCCCACCTATAAGGGAAATAGAAAGGTGATGAAGATTACTAATAGTGTTTCACATATTCTTGTTATCTATGTTACATATAATTCCAAAATGCAAATATTTAAAATGGTGTTTAAAGAGACGTATCTAGTGTTAAGCTTGTTCTTGCTAAGTAAATGTGGCTGTTTTATTTACTTAAACATTGATACCATCCCGATGCCAACAATATTTAAACACTCACGCAATTGGAAAGGGCTCTCAATAGCTGTACACAATCTGCATCTGTAGCATTAGAAAGAATCAAGCCACTGTCCATTTCCTGATGTAACTTCACATTCTACAAACCCATGACAGAAATACTAAGTTTAAAGGCTTTGAGAGTATGCACAGTACAAATTTCATTTTTAAAGAAAATAAACATGAATATATAGAAAAATGATTGTATAGTCACTAAAGTATTAATAATGGCTTTGTCTCCAGGTGGTGGGATTATGAGTAATTATTTTGTTGTAGTTATGGGAAAGTATTCTCAAAATAACTAATTTAAGAACCTAATGTTTTACCACCGACACAACTATTTTGTCCTTTTGTTTTCACATTAAACTTAAAAGCTACCAACCACTATGAATTTGTCAGAGTGGCTACCTACATTCTGATATACTTGTACGATTTCTTGAAAGATGGAAAAATAGCAACATCAGGCCAAAAAAGAATAAATTTGCTCTAAAAATTGAAAACAACTGACAAGCGACTTAACCATTGGGCTTCCTATAGCTATATAATTCCATAGGAAAATCAGTCTCTAACATTTCATCTTTAAAAGTTTTAAAATATTTTTCTCTAATATTTTTTGCTAACTTTTAGGTACTGTCCTTATACCAGTTCAGAATGAATATTTATTATTGTTTCACAAACATTTCTCTCTGTACTAGTAACAGCACTGCTAATCAAAACTTATTCTTAAGCTATTTAAGACTGTTTTAGATGTGAGGTTAACTGTCAGGCAAGACTAAAAAAACAAAAAATGTTTCACGTTAGCAGCAAATCAACTAGATTTAAGGGTCTTGATTTTTTGTAAGCCTTTGGAAGCCTGCATGTTAAACACTGGTGATTTTTAAATTCTCAATGGAAATGGTGATGGCATTCACTTAACTAAGCAGCTCAAATTATACTATAGTAAGAGCATGAACAAAAATAAAATTGCCAGTAAATCCTATTTTTCAGAAATCACCAATTTTAGACTCCAGTATAGTTTCTAAACATACTTAAAAAGGAAAAAATTGTGTGTATACACACTTCTCATACTTTTTTATATTATACATTATTCACATTCACTTTTAAAAAGTCACATGGAGAAAATTCAAACTTGAAATAACATTAAATTCCAGTTACATAAATGCTCTGCTTTATTTTCAAAACATTTGTACAGCCACTCTTATTACCTTACTATGCTTTGTTGAAAGGATATGCCTTAGTCTTTAAGCTTTTAAGATTAGAAATAACAAGGTTGAATTCAAGTACACCAAGTTCTTTAAAGTCTTCTGGAATAGAATTTTTAAATGGCACTAATCACAATGAGTAGATGAAGCTTCCCATATGTTAATGGCAGACTACAGAATCATAAAGAATGGAAAAAGCCACAAATTGAAATCTGAAGTATCAAATCCGTTCTGGGGAATTATCTGCAGACATCTGGCTTAGTTAAAAGAAAAAAAATGCACAAAATTTTCAAGAATCTTGAAGTTTTTCAAGATTAGAATGTTATGTAATGTAATGTGCTTAAAACAATTTATTAAGTGTTGACTAAAGCCCTAAAAAGTGCCTTTCTCAAGCATGAGTAGACTGATACTCTACTCCCAAGCTGACAAAGTCCATGTTTTAATAATTGTAGACTATGAAGGACAGCAGGGGGGAAAAAAACTTAATAGAAAATGTATTAAGCACATTTGGCTGCCCATTATTTAAAATTTCAACAAATTTAAGCAATTTAAATTATACTCTGATTTAATAAAACACCCACACAATGACAAGAATGAGACTTTAATCAGTTTTAAGTGGAGTTTATAACACTAAAGATAAAGGGTTGTTAACAAACACAATAACAAATGGACATCTGATTGGTATGAGGCATTATTCTGTACACATATTTTTTGTGTATCCTCAGTGCATAGCATTTACACACAGAGCCACTGCTGCACAGCACAAGAGTATCTGAAGAGGCTGAATCAGAGTAAGGCTGTTTTAACAGACTGAAATTTTTTAGTATATATATTCTATATGAAAACAGATTGAACTTTTGAACTGGCAGGGTAGAAGGCAACTCTGCCACACACTGCAGTTAAAGCCCCCACTTTAGTGCACAGTTCCACCCCTTCCATCTGCATGCATGACACATTAACAGTATTTAAAGGTAAACGAGGCACTTTGTGGCAACCACAGCCATCGTTATAAACATATTGCACAAATTTTCTAGAACTAAACATGTAACTTGTACCCTAACTTTTATTTTTTTAAAGCTGAAACATTTGATGCTGCCAGTAAACTCCACGTAAGTTTATAACCTGTGCCACAGCAAAGAATGGTGATGCTATTTATTCAACTACCCTTTAATAATTATGGCAAAAAATATTCAAGAGGAGCTACAGAGGACTTGGGATGGTACAGGGCCCAATTGTAAGCTTTCTTAAAAGTGATGCCTTCAAGTAACTTCAGACATGTAAGCGGCTGCACATCCAAAAAGTCTATGAAAACATTCCAGAAACTCAGAGATTACCTACAGAATGCATTTCAGGCTAATTATGAATACTGTCATAAATAAAGTTTTAATTAGGACTCAAAAACTTTCAGTCATAGCAATTCTTGTCAACTTCTATGGGGATGGTAACTGAAATAAAGGAGAGTAGTATGTATAATATATATTTATATATATATAATATATATATAAAATGCCATTTTTCCATTTCCAATGACTACACCATAAAATGTAAGCAAGGCTTCTCAAAAACATTGAAACATTCAAAATCAAAACCCTCATTCAGACCTTCACATTCCAAAGGAAAAATAATAACAGTGCAAAAGCCCATTATAATGTCATTATTTATGACCTGGCCCTCCATGTTACATATCGGAACAATACAAGTTATGTTTTAATATACTGTGCCCAAAACTGTAACAAATAACAGTAATAATAACTATCTTCAAAACATCAATGATTTTCAACTTAGTCAACAATTTTCAGCTTTTACGAAAGGTGGCATATAAATTCCAATGGTGAGATCTTAGGAATAGTTGTCTCTAACCTTACCAATTTAATTTATGAGCAGTCAATCAATTCTTTATATAACAATGTTTAAATATAAATGTGTAAATCCTAAGAGCTTTGTTAAAAATTTAAAAATTTTATTTGCTGAATGAAAACTGATGAGGTATGGAAAACATGTTAACATTATTTACTAAGAATATTTTAGATGAATTTCTGCCTAATCTATTTACCATCAAATTCTATAAATGCTGCTTTAATAGGTCCTATGCAATCTGTATTTGTAAATTAGCTAGGTCAGACCACAGCTAGTGAACAATTTCAGCACCAATAAGTTATTGAAAATGAGATTTTACACCATTAAGAAATAAATTGGATATTCAAATGTTTCAAGGGCAAGCTATTATTTGAAAGACACCAAATTTCTGGGGGAAAATTCTTTTTTTAATAATATCTTCACATTAGCTTTACATTAGTAGTTGTACTCTGCTTAAAATAATATGCAGTCTGGGCATATCAAATATATGATACTTAAGTGAAAAAGAAGCCCTAGTTCTAAGTCTAGCACTATCAAGAAATAATTCAACACTGCACATCTAAAAGAAAATCTATTCTTTCAATAGCAAATTGTTAAAAGCATTATGTGGGACAACTTCTACTGAAAAAGTAAATGCCTTATTGTTTGTGCAGTGTTGAAATTTACTGCAACTCTAATTTCCTTTTTAACACAAATAATGTCCTTTTAAATATAAACATTATATGTATTCAGTATTCAAGTAAAATTCCCTAACAGTTAATGACATTTAAAAAATGTGCAAAACTGCAAAACTCATTGTAATAGAATGTGTAAGGTCAAAAGGGTGGAACGGCTGACAGCTATTGGACTGAATAAGTGCATCATAAATCTTTAAAGAAAAAAAAAAAACTGCTTACTGTAGAATCTCAAATTGAAATTTCCTGTGCAGCATTACAAAACAGTTTATATTTAATGAGAAAAAAGAAGCTTGCAGGCAGCACATGAAGCATCCACAGCAGGTATATGATTGAAAACTAATAAAATATGTGTAAGTTGTTGACTGATGTAGGTAATAAGAGTATCTGACTTTTAGCACTGGCCTTGATTACACAGGAGATGGAGCATTCATTACAATTGAGAAAACATATTTATAAGTCATTGTCAATTTTTATAATGTTTCAAGCCCATTCTATGTTGATAGCCTCCACATTTATATGGTTCAGTCATTGTTGCTGTGTTTCTTACCTATGACCACATTATTTTTATATCCCTTCATTTGTGGATTCTTAAGATGTTGTGCAAGGTTCATTCCTGTACCCCAATACAGATTCACTCCCTCTAGCTGCCTTTTCTAGCACCAATATGCTTTAAAAAAATAATAAAATGCACAAACAACAAGCAGTGACAGCGGCCAATTCCTCAAATATCCAGATTAATAACTGTAGCATGCTAAAGAAAGGTGTGTGTAAATAGCTGGAGATGTTATATGGTCCAGAGTCCAGCATAAAATATATTCCTTTCTGAGCATTCCCTCCATTCCCCTAACTCGAATACATGCATTAGAATGTAGCAGAACCCTTTAGAAACTCCTCCAGCCAACTGCAAACTTATCTGTTGCCACAAGTGCAAAGGGGTAGGATGTGAACCTGTATATCATCACAAAGCTCTTTAGCCACTTCAGTTGGTGACAGAACACACAATGAGAAATTCCTACGTATACACATCAGTCTGTCTCCACGTTTTATAAAACTGGAATAAAATGGGAAAGTGCCATTTTTATTTATCCTAATTGAATTTTAAATGTTCTTTTGACACAAAAAGGTATATACATGACACAGTTACACAATCTTTTTTCAACTGGACAACAAGTGTCAAAACCCTGTGGATGTATAGGGTAAAACAAGATTGGTCAGGAAAAGAGAATTGTTCCTATAACTGGTAATCTGACACAATGTCCTATTGCCATTTAAAAAAAAAAAAAGAAAGGTCCATTTTCAGTTTATTCAAGTTTGTTTTCATGGTATTTTATCCCTCTTCATAAAAAAAAAATTCAGACTTTCGTAATTTGTGTATGCTGATCTTCATCAAAAGGTTCATTCTCTGGATCAGAGTCAGTGGTGTCAGAATACCTATAATGATCAGGTTCATTGTCACTAACATCTGGTGTTACAGAAGTTGAACTGCTAGCCTCTGGATTTGATGGCTCCTCTACTGTTTTTGTGAAGTACAGCTTCACCTAGAGAAAAAAGAGAAAGTTTAAATGGAAAATCCATAAATCAGACTAATCTTAAATTACTTAGTATAGATATATACTTTTAGCAGATTCATTTTTAAGTACTATGACAAACATGATCTTTAAAAGGCAGCTGCCTTTTAAATGACCCCCCTACCCCTTCTTAAAATTTCTTACACTGTCTTTTCTTATATGATAAAAAGATAAACTGGCACATTAATATATATTTTTAATAAGCATTAACTTCAAGCATTATCTAAATATACAAAAGAAATATACACTGAGACTGAAGTTCATCAATAGTTCACAAAATATATTTTCATCACAAAATTCAATTCACTAACAGTTGAGTTCCAAAAGAAAGTTTCACTTACTACCTATCTGAAAATCAATGTATTTTCTGATACAAAAATACTAAGCAAATACAAATATTATCCTATGTAATAAAAGCCTAATATGCCAAGTGTCCAACCATTGGTTCAACCAATCACTATCACACGCACTGACCACCAGGGAGCAGACACTCCGACCGGTAGGTTAGCTTGCTGCTGGGTTGTGGCCCAATCAGGAATGGGCGAGACGGGCCGGACATGCCCTGGAGCCCTCCCGTGGTCCCTCCCCAGCCCTGATCATGCACCGGTGGGGTCCCTCTACCTGGCCTGTGCCCTCTCACAATCCAGGACCACTCGGGGGATGTCGGAGCGCCAGTTTGGCCTGATCCCCGCAGGCCAGGCCAAGGGACACCACCAATGCACGAATCTGTGCATCAGGCCTCTAGTACTATATAAAATACTGATCAAAAATGATGTTTAAGATCTCATTAGCCCTAAAAACTTCTCCTGAAGGAAGGAAAAGAAAGTTAACATCGTACAGTGGTTTAAATAGACAACCAAGGGCCTTACAGGCTTAGATAAAATTATTGTCAAAACAGCTCTACAAGACAGGAATTCCATTTTAAAGCAGAGGAAGCTAAGGCCCAGAGAGATTAGGTAACCTGCTGAAGACCACATATCTAGTGGGATTTAAATGAGAATCCCTTGCTTACTCTATTATATCTACAGCCTCTCCCCACATTATCTAAGAGTCATCAATTCTTCTCCTTTTATATCAGTAATCCATAAACAGTTGCTCCTGGAACAACAAAGGGGTCAGGAGCACCAACTCTTGTGCAGTTGGAAATTGGTGTATAACTTTCAACTCCCCAAAAACTTTACAGCTATTCCCCTGGTACCCATCAGGGATTGGTTCCAGTATCCTCCCGTGGATACCAAAATCTGTGGATGCTCAAGTCCCTTATATAAAAGGGCATAAAACAATGCATACAGTTGGCCCTGTTGGTTGAATCTGTGGATGCAAAACTCAGGGTTACAGAGAGCCAACTCTATATTTATTGAAAAAAAAAATCCTCATATAAGTGGTTCTGCGCAGTTCAAACCCATGTCACGCATGAGTCAACTGTATACCTGATAGCTTCTCATTACCCCTCACTGCCACTACTCTAGTCCAAACCACCACCACTTCTCATCTGAACTAAATCACTGCAACAGTTTCCAATCTTATCTCCTCTCCAGCCTATATATATTAAAGAAGTGGACAGAGTGAACATTCAAATTAGATCTTTCCTGTGCTAAATACACTCTAATGTCTTCACATTCGGACTAGTGTGCTTTAGTCAAAATGACTTATTTATCGATCCTCAAATACACCAAGCTCATTAATATCTCAGGACTTTTGTACCTGCTCTTCCCTCTTTTCTCAGATATTTGTGTAGTTCACTTATTTCATTTAGGCCTCTAATTAAATGCCACCTGCTTGGGGAGACCTTCTCTAACCAGTCAGTTAAAAAACACACAAGATCATTCTCTATCACATCTTTATTTATTTTTAAAAATATATTTTTATTGATTTCAGAGAGAAAGAGAGAAAGAGAGAAATATCAATGATGAGAAAGAATCTTTGATTGGCTGCCTCCTGCATGCCCCCTAGAACCTGAGCATGTGCCCTGACAGGGAATTGAACCATGACCTCCTGGTTCATAGGTCAACGCTCTATCACTGAGCTATGCCAGCTGAACCTCTGCTTTATTTTTTCATAGCACTTACCAACATGTGATATTTGTTTATTGATAATTAAAAGTTTTTATTTGTAATCATAAGTATAAAATATATTAAAACAGAAAACAATAAAACTAGAGCAAGTTATACTTTAAAAGCTAGTGATTGAGAAAAATGTAAACTTAAAGAAAAGAAAGTAAACAGAAACCTGTGGATTCTAAAAGACACTTTATAAATACTTTAAGGAAATATACGATCTAAAGGTACTTAATACTGCATCTATTTTCAGTTAAAATGTGTAGCCACCCCCTTTATTTTATTACTACTAGCAATATTCTTACACTTATAAGCTATGATTAAGATTGTTATATATACAAATGGAATGAAGTAAGAATTTTTAAAGCGAGAAAGTAGGAAGGATGGTCAAAGCAAAGGGGAGGAAGTCAAACAGAGTATGAAATAGGAAAGGGAAAGAAAAAAATGTCAAACCTCCATTTCGGAACCTGGAGAATCATTACCTATGCACAGAAACACACACACACACACACACACACACACACACACACACAAACACACACACACACACAATCACAAATATATGAAATTAAAACAAACCAAATAATTCCATAATAAGGAAACAATTGTAGAAAGGTGTAAGAGGGGAGGATGATGAGAGAACACCTTTCAGGCCACATAAAATTGAAGATAAGACAAGAATATGAGAAGGGTATCTATGTGAAGAATAGGGAAAAGGCTGAGGGTGGAGAGGTACAGGAAGAGGAAAAGAACTGGAAAGACCAGAGGCAGAACCATTTTGGAGATGAAGAAAGACCAAGATGAGTGAATCCCAGGGAAAAGGGAGAGAATGTGTCTCCAGTTGATGATATAGGAGGTAGGCCTGTGCTAAGGAATGCAAGTCCTTGTTGGGCAAAACAAAGACGACAACATCTTAAAAATTGTCAACAGGAGTGACACAATCAATCTATTTTTAAGATCACTGTGAGGGACTGAGAATAAATTGGAGGAGTACAAGAGTAAAATCAACGAGAACATCCCATATGAATTCTTCTCAAATAATTAAGAGTTCTCTTCTACCCTTTACTTCCCCCATTTCTCTTTCATATCCCACTTATTTAATTCCTCCCAAACGACTGCCTCAAATTTACCAAACAACAAAGAAATAAGGAAAGTACAGCTTTCATGACTTTTTACACATCTTGAATTTTATTAGAAACTATCAGATTGCTGCTGCATAAATATTACTTCTAAATAATATTTAATTTAAAAATTAGTCAAGCAAAGCCTTCACTAGGCTACACACCTAGAATAAAAGAAGAACACACACAGAGCCACCCACCAACTCCTCAAAATGTTTTTAACTGACCTTAAAATTTGGAGAAAAGTATCGATTGGCCTTGTCTTTATTTGCTTTGTCGAGATCATTTTTTGTTAAAGTGAGTACTAGATATTCCTTGTCATTATCTGATCGCTCTATACTGCAAATACTATCAATTTCTTGATCACATAGACTTCCATTTTCTACTTTTTCTGACGTTTCCTCTGGTCCTGGTATGAAGAATGTATTTACCCAAAAATGAAACATTTTGTCCTAAAAAATAAAATGACATATTTTTAAAAAGAAAATGTTACCTATATTCAACATTTGCCACAATAAGTCAAAATAAGCCATGTTATTTAATATTTTGAATAAAGGTAAACACAAAGACTAATACTTAGCAATCCATTGTATCTAATTCACATGATTTTTCTTTTCTTCACATTTTAAACCAAAAATGTAATTCCACAAGTTATAAGATAGCTTACTTTTGCTTTAAAACCTTAAGTAAAATGTCTCCTTTCTAGTCTAATATTAGCCTTTTAAAATGTTTTGAGTTTGTATGTATGTATGTATTTAAAAATTCAGAAATGGATTTAATTTCCTCTATGTTTCAACAGCTATTACAAAATTTGCTTTAACAAAAGTTCTTGAAATATCAGGTACAACTTCCCAATGAAGCAAGGCAGATACATTTTTACTGCTATGGCAATACAAACATTAAACAGCTCTAGTTTCTTAACAATGAATGTTTGAAAAAATTCATAATAAAATATGGAGTGGGAGGGGAAACGGTAAGTACTTCTGACATTTTTTGTTATAAAATGCTTATTTTTAAGGAATCACTTCTTACTAATAATATGAGCTCTTATTAATCAAAAATGGCATCAGACGTTCATTACTTCAAACCTTTCTTAACCAACAAAGAAAATGTTCCCTCTCTTACTTACTAGAATTTGGTCTGCATGGATCATTTGACAATTAAAGATGTACAGCCTTGTGATACCTTATCTGGTCATTTAAATATTTTATTCTAATTTATCTTTAAGTTATCCCACCCATGGAAGATCTTAAGTATCATATCTTAAATGTTTTTGCAGCTTTTAACAGTACTTAGCACTGCCTTTTAAAAAATATTTGTTTTAATTATTTTACCAAAATCACTGAATTAGTAACTACACACATATTTTACTTAGAATCAGAAGAAAATAAGCTAGTAATATTCAAATTTCCAAAAATGTGGATTCCATATAAATACACTGATTATACTAAACCTGTTTTTGTTTAAATCACTGCAAACATTTATAACAGGAAGAGAAAAATCACATATAATGGAAATGTATGTAAGTAATCCAAATTACACATATATTATAAATATTTAATCGAATCTTTAACTTTACATGTGTTAATGTAATGCACAGGTGATAACTGAAATACAAATTAGCACACTCCTAAAGGTACAGGGAAATAGTGATTCAGGTGCCTGTTTGTTTTTAAAGGCAAAATACAAGATTTTAAGTGTACTTGTCTTACAATGAATAGAAGAAAAAATAACTACCTTAATTTTAGAACATTTGCTAACGCTTCTTGGTTTATTTATTTATTTATTTATTTATTTAGATAGTATCATCTTCTTTTTATAGGTTTTTACTGATTTTTAGAGGGAGAGGAAAAGAGAGGGATAGAGAGATAGAAACATTGATGAGAGAGTAACATCACTGATCAGCTGCCTCCGCACGCCCCCCACTAGGGATCGAGCCCACAATCCTGGCATGTGCCCTGACTGGAAATCGAACTGGTGACCACACCGGCTGGGCACTTCTTGGATTATTAAAAAATAATTTTCAAAGTTATTGAAATATATTTATATAGAACAGGTAAAAAAAAAATAGGTTTCTGGTGAAAAAATCAGTTTAACATTTTGTTATTTCCTAACTGCTTGGATTCTAAATAAAGAAAATTATATTTCTTCTAATAAGTCAAAGTAGAGTTAAAAATTTTTGTAGTAAATGAAACTTCCTCTTATTTTCTTTCAAAAAAAAGCTAAAAATCAGGAAAATTAAATCAATCCTATTACTAAAAATTTCTAAAAATTGGTAATGTGCTATACAGATGTTTAAAGAGGCAGTAACAATATACAAAAGCTAGTATTTTTGTTCATCACCAATTAAAAATTTTGTACATTAGCTTCATCTTAAATGTTCATTTATAATATTTTAAAACAAGATAGTTTGTTTTAAAATGAGTTTACATTTTCTAAATATAGATCAATAAGATACAAACCTCACTTTTTAAAACCTGTATGTTTAAATAATACCACATTTTTTTCATTCTTTATTACTTCCTCTTCATACCTATTTCTCTTCTAGCTAAAACTCGAAATACTTAGTAAATTTGAGGAAGCAAAATATAAAATGACATAATTGTAAGAAACAGAAACCAAAATGGGGAAAGTAGTTTGTGTCATTATACAAGACCACGAAACAGATCTTATTTATACATATAGACCAAGTTTATTTGAAACTCATGATCCCTTGCTAACTTCTTCTCAGGTAATTAATCACCCCTTCTAAGAAGATTATAACTGATTTCATGTAGTATATATACAATCTTTAGTATTTTTACAAAATTTCTTTGTATAACTCAAGTTAAAGAAAATTCATCTCAAATTACATATAACTTTAAAAGGTCTTTTGTCCTTTTCCTTCTAATAGGATTATTTACCATTATAATGGCTCATCAATGCCATAGTAAGCAATGCATGTGCAAATCTAACAGAAAACCAATTCTAATTCATTAGATATCAGTCATAAAATGAAATAAACCTTTTAATATCTCCTTACAGATTGATTTCTGCCTAACCAAATACTTTACACAAAAGATCTAAGGTTACTATTCAAGGTACAGTTATTTTTTATATTTTTCCCAATAAAAGTAAAGTGCAAACCTTCTTTAGCTTGTTCTGTTTGTGGAAGAACTCTACTTTGATGTCACCACACACAGGCAATGGCTGAGGGAACTCAAAGTACATGAACTTGTCTTCCCGGCGTGTGGGTCCTGAACTGGAGGAATATATCTTCACCTTGAGCTGGCAGACCACAAAATGAGGATCTGCATGGTTAAATACATATAAGTATCATTTCACAGGAAATGCCTTTAACTAGCAAACTGTCAAAAACTATTTTAATTGTTAATATTAGCAATATATACAAAATAGTAATTCTGCTAGTCTAATCCTGATCTAAAACAAATTAATAAATATAAATTAGGTCAAAATGTAATCAATACAAGATTTTCCCTAATCTGAACCTTCAACATAAGGTTCTATTGCTGGCATGAAAGTCAATTCTATTTCAAAAATAATAAGTCCCAAGATTAGACTCCTAGCACTATAGTAACATAAAAACTTTAACACTAAAATGATGTTAGAAATGCTTAAAATAACTTTCTGGCACATCTATGAACTGCTTAAAGGTAAGTTTTAAAAGTTACTTTGCTGCAATATTTTAAAGTCTCTATCATGTAACAAAATCCAAAAAATGCAAATCATTACATGTTCACAAGAGGAAAGAAAATATACTCTATACAAAGTTAAATTAAATTCCATAAACATAAGTCTCAATATTTATAAAAATATTAACCATCATTCATTTTACCTATAGCTCACACTTTATTTTTAAAGGTATATAAAGCCACCATGATGAGAAACAGGAGAGGATTTGAAATGTCTGCTAAGAAATGCAACAGACATCAAGTATAAATTGAAGTGTACCGCCCCCTCCCCGTCCCCCCAATTCATTTACAAGTATTTTGACTTTGGCTTATGTCTGTTTTAAAATAACTGGTGCCCGGCTGGAGTGACTCAGTGGTTGATCATCAACCTATGAACCAGGAGGTCTCGGGTTTGATTACCGATCAGGGCACATACCTGGGTTGTAGGTTAGGTCCCCGGTGGGGGAGCATGCAGAAGGCAGCCGATTAATGATTCTCTCTCAACACTGATGTTTCTATCTCTCTCCCTCTCCCTTCCTCTCTGAAGTCAATAAAAATTCAAAAATATTAAAAATAAAAGAATTAAAATAACTGGTAAAATATGATTTCTCAAAATGTATCATGCGTATGTATTAGCAATGCACCTTAAGGGTAGTAATGACAAAGTATAACTAATTTATGGTACAATGAGTTCACAAACAATTTCATTAAAAAGAGTGACTAGCCTTAGAAGGGTTAGAAGTGGGTTTTGAAGGAAACATGTTAAAATTATTAAGAAATAAAAGCAAGCTTGCATAAAGCGCATGAGAAATAAATACACATACAAGTAAATACACAAATAGAAATAAAATTTTCGCACCAAAAGGCATTATCTTTAAAGATGAAAAAAAAGTATCCCATTCTTTATCAATAAGACCAACAATTAAGAACAAGGAAAAATGCTATCCAAGGTAAATGAATTTCCCAGTTTAATAAACATCTACTAGCTCATCTATACAATATCTAAAGCAATTTGAACAATCACATAATAAATAGTAGGAATGATCAAAGCACATGCGGTTATTCTATTTGGATTTGTAAGACATTTATCTTAAGAAAAAGCTCTCTAAAAAAGAGGAAATATTACACTAAAAATCTTTCAACAATTTCTACTTCCCTGACTAAGGATTCAAAGTACAATGAACCATTTTAAAAGATAAATTTTACTGGGAAGTCTAGCTTGAAGAAATAAATAAACAAGGTATGATTTCATTTCAAAGTGGTGAATAAAAATCAACCAGAATGAAAATGCTTTGTAACCTTATTAATTCTAATTCCACTAATTCGGAATCTGATACTCCTGATTTTAGAACTTTAAAAAGTAAATTAACTATGTAAGTCAGATTTCATCTAAAATGTGTATCTACAAGAATTTTACAATTATAACCAATTACAATTCAGTGTTACTCAGAATTTCTCTCAAAAACTAAGCTAAAAAGTTGTAATAAAAATCAGTGGAAAAGATTTCCTCAAATCACTAAAAAAAAATAATTTTCTTTACAATATGAATTTAATATTTTAGATAGATAAGACAAGTCCAACGTTATTATGATTCTGTGAACTTCTAAAACACACTTTTGATATATACCCTTTGATATGACTGTTTTCTAAAGATTGATACCTAGTTAAGGAAAAATCAGAATTAACTTTTCTCAGATATATGCATATTGATAGTATTGAGGAAAAAATCACAGTGATCATCTCTTATTAACATTTTTAACCCTTTAAGATATATAGATTATTTAGAAATATTAAGACAATAATCAAATAAGAAAAAAAGTTGTAAATCCCTGCCAACTTTGCAGAAGACACTTTCTTTTCACAAGTTTGTTTTCTTCACTGATTCCTCTTATTCCTCCAGAACGCAGATTGTTCCAACTCCCCTTGTCTCAGTCCTCACCATTTCCCTCTGAGCCTTCTCATCCTATAGCCTCACACCACATTTAATTGAAAGGCTTAACTACTATGTCCCTTTCCTGATGCTTCCCAAAATATCTGATATATCCTCTCATCTAAAGATTCAAACCCATACTTTCAAGTGCTCATTGAATATCTATCTTCATGTAAACAGCTTACCTTCACTTGAATTAAAACGTATTTTTAAAACTAAAATGTCAGCATCCATGTCCCCAAGTCTCAGATTCCTTCTTTTTCAGTGAATTATTCACCTGACTAGAATAGAAACTCTTGACAAATTTTTCAAATAAAAATGGCAGAAGAAAAAATAAGCTAATTCCATTTTATTGCTCCAGCAAAGCACATCTGGCTTAGAGCAAGTCATATAACTGGCTTCCTTTGTTCACCATTTTCTACCTCTTGCTATCATCAATTTCTACACAACTGTACTTACAACACAGTTTACGCCTCCAGCATTATCACTGACACTGTAATATTTGTCATATTAAGTCTGAAAACCCCATTCAAGGTCCTCTAACAGTGAGCCACACATTCTATTCCTATTCTATTCTCTGTCTCTACATTTCTTGTCCAGCTCATTTCCTTCTGCTGTGCTTCAATTCCAGCTATTTCCTATTGCCTGTAATACTTCCCTCAGTTTTAATGTCAATCTAAACTGTATGCTTTCCCCAGTGTTCAATACAGAGCTGGACTTCCTTCATGAAAATGACAATTCCCCAAAACTTTTTCTTAGCATTTATAATTTATATATACAACCTCCCACTTAATTATATACAGCTTTACTACATAGTATTAAATCAGAGTGCATAGAAAATTAGTAAAGATTTAAAAGATTTCAGTAGTTAGTATGAATACTGAGACCAAAACAAAACAAAAAATATATAAAACAAAACAACACAATTTAAATGTAGAAAAGGAGAATTGGTGAAATTTTTTAAGAGAATCAATGTGAAAAAAAGTATTCAAGATTACTAAACTGAATGTTCTCTTCTTTCCCTTATTATTATTTCTCTAATATTTTATGCCTTTCTTTTGGCTCTTATACTGATATCTGTACTATAGGAAAAGCATGAGTTTTTTCTTCCTTTTTCCTTCTCTTCTATGAAGGAAAGCATGAGTTTTTTCTTCCTTTTTCCTTCTCTTCTCCTAGCTTATGTCAATCACCTCTGATAGCTTAGTGCCTTGCACCCAGCAGTTTTTAAAATTGTACTGAGATGACAAAAGGATCAAAGAGGCCCCTTAGAAGACTTTATCATGCTATATTAATAAAACTGTGGTCTCTGATAAAATTGCCTTTCTCTAAGAATACAGAAAATATCTGATGAAGGTGATCACATCTATCTGACAAAGATAAACAAAATCAAGAAATTAATTTCCTAGGTATCAATTAATTTAGGGATAAAAATTGTTTTAAATTACATAAATATTTTAAGTTTAAGCAAAACTTAAAGCTAAAAACTAAAACCACTAATGAATTGCAAAATATTGCTGAAATTAGAACTATTAAAAGAAATAATGTGGTGGTATCTTATCTAGAAACTACAAAGTTGCATTATAAATACTCAAATCTAAATCCAGATTTTCTCTAATACTGCACAGACTTTGACTCAACCCTATTCAGTCAATATACTTTAGCCCATCACCATGTCTTATCACTTTTTCTTTTCTTATTGTCCCTGTCACCATTTCTATCAATATCTAGTCTTCCTTAAGATATAAAGAAATTGGTCCGTGCTTCAACCCCAGTAAACTGATGAACCCCACTGCCATTCTGATGCTGGATGTGACAGGACAGGTTTTTTAGCCATCTAATCAAAACTTAGGCTGCAATTTGTAATTGCAGCACAGAATTTTTCCTTCATAAATACAATTTGGTTTTAAAGACATTAAAACATTGCTCTTGGCTTCTTTAGACCAGTGCACTAAACAACTGATGTAATTAATCAATATGGGATGTTTCAGAAATATATATATTCCTGCATAAATTTTAAGCGCAATAAATTTCTTTCTAGATATTTTTAAAATATATTTTTATTGCGTTCAGAAAGGAAGGGAGAGGGAGAGATAGAAACATCAATAATGAGAATCACTGATCGGCTACCTCCTGCATACCCCTACTGGGGTTAGAGCCACAACCCAGGCATGTGCCCTGACCGGGAATGGAAATGTGACCTCCTAATTCATAGGTCTGACACTCAACCACTGAGCGACACCAGCCGATTTTTATATAAACTTCTACATATGTTAAGAAAAGTGTTCCAGTACATGGGAGAATGAGAATTTGGAGCACTTACTGCAGGTTCCGCCACTGAACATTGGAATAGTTTCAAACATCATCTTGTGAAACAACAGTGCCACTGGTCTATAATCCAGATGATTCTTTAACAGGTAGCTATAATAATACACATAGCGCCTCTGACTGGGAATAGTTACTCCCTGGTGGACAGAAAAAGAGAAAAGCCAAATTCAAAAGAAAAGTTCCATTATTTCACTTAAATTATTGTGGTAACTGGGTTGTACCCATTGAAGAACATATTTACATTAGAAATTTGACCTTAAATGATAAATATTTAAATGCAGCTCATTAACAGAGTAAATCAGAGCAACATCATCTGCCACTGAAATTTACATTTGTCTGATATATTTTTAATAAACTATTTTTTAACCTTAGTTGTTTTATGTAAATCTTTGTATATGATTAACCTCTTTAAAAAGAGACTTAAAAGTATAGGTTATACACTTCTTTCAGTGCTATAATTCTATGCAACTAACTACCAAACCAGAATACTACCTAGATACCACAAGATATGTAATATTTTGTTCATATTCTATGCATCAATACTCTCAGATCATCTTCTCTACTACGAATTCACAATCTAGATTTCTCAGTTAAAAAAGTAATTTTCTACTTCAGTAAACTTTTCACTGGCACTTCTAAATTCAGAAATAATGTAGATGATTTTAACATACAATGTTTGCTTGTAACTTGGAAAACTACATTTCAGAATGATCACAAGATTATTACAGGAAAGTAATTCACCAACGGAAGAAATGTGGCTCTTAGGAATGGCTATTATTACAATGACAACATATAACAGTAGTTATTGTATATTAAACGACATGCTAAACATTTTACATATATCCCTTAACACTACAACAACTCTACCAAAAAGATTCTATCACCTCTTATTTTAAGGATAAACAGTCTGAGCATAAAATAATTATTTTGCTCAAAACCTGCAACTGAATCTAAATGTGAATCTGATTCTAAAACATTTTTTAATCCTCACCTGAGGATAGGTTTGTTGATGAGAGAGACAGAGAGAGAGAAAGATCCAGATATCCATTGGTTGCCTCCAGAGCTGATTCTAAAATTTTTTACTCCCTCATCCTGGGTTTTACTAATAGCATGCTTACTAACTATGTGGTAAAAAAAAAAAAAAAAAAAAAAAAAAATTGTAAGACCTCTTTGAGCTCTTATTTTTCCCATTTATAAAGAATCTCCAAAGTTTAGCGTATCATAATGCTTTAATTCTATGCAACTAACTAAAGAATAATGTATTAAATAGTGGTGCATGAACCACAGAATCCTTGAGACTAATATGAAGCAGACCACTGGCCATTTTTCTCTCCACACAGAATCCTTTCTCCTTTGAGAAGCTATTATTCTTCCTGTGGTTTAGGGGTGTGGAAGGTGGGCCCTATTCTTCAGCTTCAGATAAATGCCCCAAGCCTCTGGCCAGAGTGTTTAGTTAAGGAATGGGTACATGCCCTAATCCAGTTAAGCTAGAACCTAATCTAAGAATTTTAGCTCAAATTGTAGATCTCTTCCCACCACAATTGCTAAAGCAGGCAGAATGTAAAGCTAGAGCTACTGGGAGTCATAACTTGCCCTTATATTACAGAGAGCCTGCCTGAAAATAAAGTATATACAGAGGAAGGGAAAGGTTAAGAGAGATTCCTGACATCTGTTAAGCATCTAGATCAAGGCCAGAGCATTTTTAGCGTTATATAGCCAATAAGCAAGTCTCCTTTTGTGTAAGTTATTTTGAGTTTATTTGAAATTAAAAGAGTTCTAAGACATTATAATACAAATGCTTCCCCTCCCCTTTTCCAGTTTCTATTTCTACTTCTTTGGGGATCAAAATAATAAAAGAAAAATAATTCAGACAAGAGAACATAGTACAGTAGAAAGAATAATGGATTTGAGTTTAGCAGTATGGTTTTGAGATATACAGATATTAAATGACCCAGGGCAGATTGATACTTGCAGATCTGTTTTATCATTTATATTAGAATGGGACCGAATTAAATATTAAGTCCTTCAAGGTATAAAAATCTTACAATTTTATTAATATATAAATTGGATAACAAGGCTTACATACTGTGTATTAGAAGAACACAGTTTAGTCCAGGAGAATTAATATGTTAGAAAAAATAAAAATGTTATATTAAGAGGTTTTTTAATGTTTTCTTAATTTTTTAAATTATTGATTTGAGAGAGAGATACATAACTGGTTGATTCTTGTATGTGCCCTAACAGGGGGTCAAACTGGCAACCTTGGTGTAGCAGGATGATGCTCTAACCAACTGGGCTACCAGGCCAGGGCTGAAGAGTTTAAAAGCTGAGAAAGGGGATAATTATAGCTTATTTTGTTTTAAATAAAGAGAAAATGATAAAATTTCATTTGGTTACTATCTGGGAAAATTTAGTATATAGACTAGAAAAAAATAACCTGATTATGATAGGGCATAAAAATTCATTCTTCAGAAAAATGAGAAAATTCCATCTTCTTGGGTCACTTAGAATAAAGTTAGTATTAATTATTCTAAAAGGTTTAAGTCTTCATTAAAGATAAAGCTTATAAGCTCACTTACAGAGACCATAATATATAGGAACTTTCTCTCTAATTATTGCTTTGGAAAAAAACTGAAGTTCAAATGTTTTTCCTGAAAGTTTAATCAAAGAAAATAAATGTTAATGCATTCTTTACCTGCTATCAACTGAAAGGGGGGAAGCAAAGGAAAGAGAGGGGACTGGCAGAGATTCTGGGTGAGTTTGCCATATAATAAAAGTTTGCCTCTTTAAATTCAGAACATTTGAAAATCTTTTCTAAATGCATAGTTACCAGTACTCATAGGATGTTTTAACTCTTTACTCATAGCTTACAATAAATATTGTGAGTTACTGATTACAATTCTGAAATGTAAGTGCAAACACACACATTGTGAGGCATAGGACTAAATGGAAAACCACCCTAGGAGTTGACCTATGGAGGTGTAACGCAGTTGCCTTCTTATAAATTATTGAATGAAACATAGTCTTCCTTTCCTCAAGAAGTTATCCCACTATCAGAAAACATTTTTCTTTATAGGAGTTATGAGTTGTACCTTGACTTCTACCAAACATTCAGAACCTGAAAGTATTATTTGGACATTACTAACACAATGGCACATTTTATGGTAACCTGGCGCCCACCACTCTGCCACCTAATTTGCATTAGTCAGCTGAGGAAATGCAAGACTGCACCAGATTATTCTTTACCAAAACATGACATCTGGCTCCTCTTTCTTGGAAACAAGGGTGGGGTGGGGTGGGGAGGTGGGAGGGGGGAGAAGAGCAGGTAGAGAAGGAGAAGAGGAAGGAGGAGGAAAAAGAGAAGCAGAGCTCTGTTCCTATATAAATGTCACCAGAACACAATTTCATTCAGCCTTCTAATGTTTCTCTGTAATTAAAATTAAGGATATAAGCAAAACAACTTTTAAGTCAGTTCTAATAAAATTAATCAAACACAAACTAAAAATTGGTAAAATGTATGTATCTCCTATAACAGTGGTTCACAATTATAAAAATGCAAACCTACAGGCTCAACCTAAAAGGAAATATTGGCAAGAGAATATATCCAACAGCAGATGTTTCATAAATAAAAGTACTTTTGATAATCAATTATATTCATTATAATATACTTCTCTGGAATAATTCCATAGTTGTATAACAACAGCTTATGCTCAGCTAAGTTCTCCTATGATGAAATTATTTACAGTCTTTAAAGTTTAAAAATATATTATTTCAACCCTGACCACAGGTAGCTCAGTTGATTAGAGCGTCGTCCTGATACACCAAGGTTGCGGGTTTGATTCCCAGTCAAGGCACATACAAGAATCAACCAATGAATGCATAAATAAGTGGAACGATAAAAATTGATGTCCCCCCTCTCTTCTCTCACTTCCTTTCTCTCCCTCATCAATAAAAAAGTTTTTAAAAATATATATATTATTTCATTAGTACGTACTCCAACAATTAGATAAACATGTAATATATTTGAACATTTTTAACTACTTAAATCAAGGGTCATTAATACCCCTAGCATCTGTAAAGAAGGGTATAAAGTGAGGAACCTTTCAAGATAGGCCAATTTCATCAGCATTACATGACCTTTAAGAAGAGTTTGACCCTGTACAGAGATTAATTCTGAACAGCCTCAAAATTCTTTTGCAATTTCAGAATTTGTGAACTTAAGAGTATAGAAGGAAGATCAACAGTGTGCCAGGGAACTAAAATTTCACTCTGCTCTGTCATTAACTGCATAATCTTAATCAAAGCATTTCATCTTCTGGGCCTCGGTTTTATCATCTATAAAATAAGAAACATTCCTGAAAAAAAAAATCCTATGACTTTTATCCACTGTATTTAGCTTTCTAATGCTGCTTCAACCTAAAATGCAAATGACACCATTTAGTAAGATACAGCTTTGTCAACAACTACTACTCATAAATTCCTCTTTTCTTTTTAAAATATACACAGGGATAAAGGTAGGAGGAGCACATTAGGATACTCTTTTAGAGACTGTGAATAATTCATCCCCCAAAAATGGTCCAGGTATATTAATTAATCATGAACTAAGCACAGCAGATCTGAATTATTTCATTCCAAGATGCTAAAAGTGATCAATTCTGGCTAAATTACTCAACTCTGAATCTTAATATCATGTAACAGTTAAACATAATGTTACTGCATACATCCTTAACAGTATGCACAAACTCCATTTTTTAAACCCAATACCTTTTACTTGGGGGAAAATCCAATCCATAAGAGGATGAGGAATATGCTGTGCTTAGAGCAGTTCTGCCGATGATGTGGGTGCTATTACACTCAACACGACAAACTTTACTATTACATGACATGACAAACTTTACATTTTCTTTTCATAAATATTTCTCTGCTATATTTTCACTTGTGGTCCCTATTTAATAACAGTGTCCCATGGGGCTTGACATTTCATCCAATTTCTCCTCACTCTATGGAGAAACAGAATTGACAATATTACCATATTGTGATGACTAAATGTCTTCCAACTGACAAATTAAAGTATGCCCTCACTTTTTTATTATGGAGAGTTCTCTTGGATCTAACTTAGAGAAAATAAAGTATAATAAAGCTGAAGAACACTTGGGTTTTACTTTTAACTCTGAACATGATGAGAGGTAATATCCCAAGTGCTTCTTCTATGGCTAGTTCTCACTGTCAGAAGCTCCCAACTACCCTGTAGAAGCACCTGCATCAGAAAGGAAGCATATGTGTTCGTGTTTAGGGGTGGGGGTGAAGATGTGAGAGGGGGGAAGGAGGGGAAAAAGATTGAACATGTGAGAGCACAGTTGCCTTAGAAAAGGCTAAACCATTACAAAATTTTTATTTGTCCCCAACTTAAAATTCTTGATTAAAGCATGCTACCAGGCTGTTGGCTGTAATGCCAACCAAGCAAAAGAGTCACACAGTTGAATGTGGTGAAGGCAAATACCTCAGAAATGATCAAACGTATTTGTAACTGGTAATAGAAAAGACTGTTGCAGTATCTCTATCAAATAATTTTTATTCATTTAAAAAAATAAATTTTCTATTTCCTGAAACTATGAAGCAAGCCATGAAAGGTTTAGAAATACCACTTTCCTTCAGCATATGACTTCTCAGCTTTGCCAGCTACTAATTTTCATCAAATACATCCATGGTAACATAATCAAAGAAAAATCCCTATTTTAGAGTACTTTTTGGAAACTTCAAAGGATATCAACATTTTCAGAATGGTGAAGTCTCTTTGCAAAAAAAAAAAAAAAAAAAAACTAAACTAAACTAAAAACACTCTCCTGAAGAAATTTCATTACTCTGTAGAGACAGATAATATACCTTAATACCTGGCAAAATATCTGGTTTTGCTGCTTTGGTAAAAAGACAGGAGTTGTGCATGTCACTGTGACTTTACTTTGTTCATCAGTATGCACTGAGGTGCAAGACTCTACCATCAATCCTGAGAGAAATCTTATCTATTGCTGTGAAAGTATTCTACTGCCTCATGAGTGCCAGGCCTTAAATCATAGCCTATGCAAGAGGATTCGTCATGAAAAATCTACTGTTGTGAAAACTGCCAAAGTCATAAAAGTCAAGACTTTTAATCAAGGGGTCCTTAAGAGGTTTTGTCAAGAAGTAAAAGCAACTTCTTTGCTCCACACAAGTTCAATGGCTTTCAGAAGACAAATCTATAGCCAGAATTTTGCTGCCATCAACTGAACTCATTTACAGTTTAACTCTTCATTCTTAAAACTAAAATGTGTAGTCATAATCCATTCCTTCCCAACATAGTATTAGGTCAGGATCTTGCCAAAAATGATCTTATTAACTAGAAAGCAAAATCAATACGAATTTACCTGCAGAGTCTTAGAAAATTCTTATTTCTTGACACAACACTGTCAAAAGAATCTACAGATTCCATTTGTTCTTTCTTTCTTTTTTGAGATAAGATTTTCAGCACTTGTTTTGACCAAAAAAATAAGTCAAAACTGATTGGCTATCAAAGATGACACAAAGGCTGCCAAGTCAAAGAAAATGGAATACTTTAATGTGTTATTTAAAAGCTAAATAATAGCAGCCTTTTCATTAAAATTTACTATTGAGCGGAACTGATGCTTAATTTTGGTTAATTTGTAACACTTAGATTTAGTTATCATTCTCAAAAAGTGGTCACTGATTTTTTTTTTTAATCCTCACCCGACGATGTTTTTATTGATTTTAGAGAGGAAGGGAGAAAGAGAGAAACACTGATGTAATAAGAGAAAATCATTGATCGGTTGCCTCCATTCACACCCCAACCAGGGATCCAGCCCGCAACCTTTCTGTATAGGGGACTATGCTCCAATCAACTGAGCCACCCAGCCAGGGCATAGTCACTGATTTTTGCATGAAAAAAAAAGGAGAAATAATTCTTATGAAAATTTCTTTCACATTCTATGTTTAAAAAGTAGTTTTCAGTGCAGATTCCTGGTCAGGGCACACGACTGGGTTGCGGGCTGGATCCCCAGTGTGGGGCGTGCAAGAGGCAGCTGATTAACGATCCTCTTTCATCACTGATGTTTCTCTCTCTCGCTCCCTCTACCTTTCTGAAATCAATAAAAATACGTATTTAAAAAAAAAACAATTTTATGTTCATGTACACCGTGCACATTTTTGGAGAGAATATTTACAGCTTTCACTATATTTTTAAAAGGTGTATAACATGGTTTGAGAGATTCTAGCTTAAATCTAGTGTTATGGTGCCACATTACACAGATTCTCTATTTTCTTACTTAAATTCTTCTTACCTGATTTCTTTTCCACTATCAAAATGGCTGCTGCTCATCAACCCTGTTTTAAATTTCTACCACTGCTTCTGCAACTGTTATTTTAATTTTATCCACTTCTATGTGGTTTTCTTCCAATTCAAGCTCTTTTCCTGTGCTGCTCTGCATTTATTCACGTCAGTGTAAAACAATTTACCTCCTATGATTTTAATCAGCAGAAGCAAATTTTCCCTACATGATGAAAGGATGAAACAAAGTAAACATCTCAGGTCTTCCGCTCTGGAATTCATTCCAGTGCTATTAACCCAGGGTACATACCATGTCTATAATAATAAAAGTGTAATATGCTAATTAGACCAGACGTCCTTCCAGACATCCTTCCGGATGAAGCAGGGCTGCAAGGGAAGCCCAGGTCCCGGAGGGTGCCTGCCAGTGGCTGGAGGGAAGCCCAGGTCCCAGAGGGAAGCCGGTGCCGGCAGCCAGGGAAAGGAAGGCCTACTCTTGCACGAATTTCGTGCATCGAGCCTCTAGTACAGAAATGTAAGTCAATCTATCATAACCAACATTCACTAAAATCATGCACTAATGTAAGATTCAAATTTTTAAATTACAACCAATAAACAATACTTTGGCATCATTAGATATAATTCAAAAAAGTCACAAAGACATATATAACAAGAAAAAGGAAGGGGTAAAGGGATCAAGAATCAATGTAACTATGCAGTTGAAAATAATGGATATGATCACTTGTGTCTGTTTTGAAGTTGAATTAAAAAAAGAATTTCCCTGGTTTAAAAATTACTAAAACTAGAATAAATTTTTCACATTAAGTTATATCTCCCTCAATAGGCGCTCTTCAAAATGAGTTTTCCCATCTATCTTGGAATGGTTTTGGTTTTTCCCTTTTTGGAGACAGAGAAATGTACAAAATTTCTTTGCAAGAAATGTAAACATTTTGCCATATTTACTGTACAAAGAAATAAATCTCTTGAAAAATCACTATAAAAAGTTTTCCTAAGAGTTCACTTTTGCTTTCAAATTTACCACACAAATTAAATTTGTCAATGATTTTTCAACAGTCTTTAGTCTTCTGAATAAGAGAAGAACCTGACTAATCTTAACCACTTATATTAATATCCAGATCAAAAAAAATAATCTTTATCAATTATAAAAGTAAAGATCATACTTTACCAGGTAATGGCATTCAAGTTATTTTCTAAACACATTTTATTCTCAATCGAGCTTCAGAAATATCAAGCTTACTTTTGATCAATGTGCAGCGCTTTTAAATGCTCTGTATTTTGAGACTAAATATGCAATACAGTTCATAGATAAGATTTGCTAGCATGACATGAAAATACTAGCAAAAAAATTCAATCAGAACATTTCAATCAGTTATTTGCTCACATAAAAGTTAAGGTAGTAACTGATTTAAATGTTTAGGAGAAAGATATAAGGTTATCAGCTTTCTTTTTAAAAACTGGTTTTCCAATAAATTCTTAGATCTAGGAAGAGGAAAGAAAAGCAAATATAACCTACCTTTTTGTCTCTGGTCCTTACTTCCCCATAGAAATCTAGAGCCTCTTGTGCCTTTAAAAATTTGCCCCGATGTAACAAATATGCACAAATCATTACACCAGTTCGTCCCTTTCCAGCTTTACAGTGAATTGCTGCAACATGATTGTCGTCTTCACTTAGCCATTGGTCAAGATCTTCACAAAAGGGTTTGATAAGTTCTAGCTGTGGTGGATTATGGTCTTCAAAAGGATACTGTGCAACTGTGGTTAAAAAGAAAACCCTCAGAATAAGAAAAAAGTCTCTTCAGAATTGTTTATTAAAAGTAAGCTAATTTTAGAAATGCTACCTATAAGCTCTCCCGATGTTTAAAAGAAAAACTTAACTTCAGAGGAAAATAATTTATTGCCTAATAACTTTCTAATTTTTTAATAGAAATGGTCTCTCATTAACTCTTAAACTTATCCATTGGACAGGGAGGCCAAGTATTATTTTCCCCACTTTATGAAAGAGGAAACTTTGCTATGAAGAGGTAGCACAGGTCACAACTTATCAGAGGTGGAGATGAACTCAAAATGAAATATCACATAAACATCTTGTCAGCACTCTGAATTCATTTTCTAATAAAAGGAGTAATAATACTTGTGAAAATGCATCACGACAAAATATATTCAAAGAAAAAATTAATAAATCAACAATAGAAAGGAATGCATAAAGGACTGTATTTTAAACTTCATGTAATAAAAATGCTAAATGTGTTATTTCTAGCAAATGTTACTGTTGTATACACTTGACTTTAAAGGCATTTATAAAAGAAACTGAAAAAACTACTTATAAAATGTAATTGTAGTAAAGTTTATCAAATGAAGTTTTAGGTCCCTTCACATGACTTATTAAGAACCCAAAACTTCTCTGTATCCTATAGTCAGAGTACAGTTTTTTAAACATTTGTCTACAAATAGGACTTTAAATATATCACAATTAAATTTTATCTTATTAGTTAGTCTCTGCTCTGCTCTACTCTATTAAGATCCTTAAATATTCTGATTATCTAATGTACCTAATTATCGTGTGTCATCTAAATATGTAAAAAATATGTCTTAGATCTTCAATCAAGTCATAATGTGGCACAGGATAAAATCCGTTGAGTCCTTGGTTGTGATGGGCGCTCTTCTGGTAGACTACAGCTCCCAGTAACTATACCTCCTCTGCAGTTACAGTGAGTCATGAGAACAACTTTCACTTAGTCGTCTATCTAACTACTATCATTCTATTTTCATTTCTCCAGTGGCACACAAAAACCTGTTAAACATCTATTTAAAGCTAGATAAACCTTGACTAAAACATGCTATGCCCAATAAGCAGTAGCTTAAATTTGCCAAAAAACAAAAAAAGTAACATTCTTAGTGATTATACTGACTTTCACCATTAGTGCTTCTTAATTCTCAAACTGTTTGAAAGTCCATTCTAGATTTTCAGGAGGCATCAATGGCAAAAACATCAATTGGTAGCTCATGGCACTCACTTTTAACAGCATCTGCCAAATTTCTCAACTTTCCAGTTCTCTCATGCCTCAAGGGGTTCCATAAAAACAAATAGAAGTTTTTGTGGGCTCTGAGATAGAAGTCACTATACCTGAAGAATAATTCATTTAAAGCAGTTCCCTGTTCTCACCTTTCAGGATCCCCTTTCCCATATTTGTTATACCCTTTCCACCTTTTAAATCATGCTCCTTAATAGAGTTAAATTGTTCTGTTTTCTCTGTATAATCTCTTACTACTACATCAAATACCTCAAAAAAGTAGATAGTCTAAAAATTTCTCCTAATTCTTACTCCATTCTGCAGTTTGGTTTTCCTAATATTTCTAGCAGGTTTATATGGCAGTTGTTTCCTAAAACACAACAGCCAAAGTATACTTTTCAATATTTTTAATTTGGCAAATATTTATCTCACTTAATATTGAGATAATCATTATTGCTATGACAGTAAGATTTAGTCTATTAGTTTTACGTTATTTAACATAATACAGTACATTTATACGTACCTCTGCAGTTAAATTTGGCGGTATCATAATGTCTTTCAGCACATCTAAAAGAGAAATTTAAATTTGATATAAAGTTATCTTTTACAATTGAGAAAAAAAGCATAATAGTAACAAACATTTTCTGAACCTTCATAATGTACCAGGCATTATGTTAAGTATTTTATATTACCTATTTCTTTTAAGCCTGTGAAGTAGGTTCTGTTATTATCCCCATTTTACAATTAAAAAGACTGAGGCTTAAAATGTTAAGTGTATGCAATTAAAGCTTATGCATTTGCTTACAAAACTTGTGATGTCACTAATATACAACAGTGTAAATTCAGCTGCATCTATACCTTCAAATTTCCTTTATGGAAATTTTACATGGTAATGGAGTTTAATAACTTTTTAAGATCATCTTTACTTCACAATTGAGCATACACAATTTTCTCAAACTATTATTTTAAAAGACATGTTAAAAATAGTAAAATTATAAGTGAAAAGGAAAAGAAACTAAATGATGCTAATCTACTCAGACACAACACTTATTAAACTTTTTTAAAAACCAGACCTTTCTCTCTTTAGATATGCCAAAGGTCATCTTTTTCAAGACCCTCTCAAGTTACAAATTTTAATTAAAGTCTCAGAGTAAAGAAATCGTAATAAGTAAAATCAATACAGAATAGTAAATGTTGAGTTAGCATTATCATTGGTCATGCTCAAACTTGTCTTTTGAATAGTAGTGACATGTTTGTTATCATGCACTGGCTTACTCATGATTAATAGGCCATGTTTATAAGCATCAATAGGCTCAGAAAGGGATACCATATATTAGTTTGTGGTCAACAGCATGCTGGTAACTCCAATTACTAACCAAACTATATTTCTTAAAAATTTTTTATGCCCTAACCGGTTTGGCTCAGTGTATAGAGTGTCGGCCTGCAGACTGAAGAGTCCCAGGTTTGATTCCAGTCAAGGGCATGTACCTTGGTTGCGTGCACATCCCCAGTAGGGGGTGTGCAGGAGGCAGCTCATCGATGTTTCTCTCTCATCGATGTTTCTAAATTTCTATCTCTCTCCCTTCCTCTCTGTAAAAAAATCAATAAAATATAAATTTAAAAAATTATTTTTCAAAACAAATACAGATCCATAGACCCTTAATCCACAATTCCAAAATTCCCAAAGTCTGAAATGTCTACCATTTTTTTCTTAAATTTATGGCCAACTGGATTTATGATATTGTATGTGTAATTAATATACTTACAGTAAAGATTCAAACATTTCATTCTAGGTACTGCTACAAACCCTACTGGGGGTGTTATAATAAAGTGGATGCTTCCCTGTTATCTTTCTGAAAACTGAAGAAATTCTGAATGCCAAAACACAACTGGCCCCCAAGAGTTTCAAATAAGGGATTGTGGACCTATATTTTGCATTTGGAAATCCTGAAAATATCTGTATAATTTCTCTACTTTAAACAGATTTATACACATTGAACTAATTATAAACAAACTACAATTCACTAGTTTCTGAATGGTCAGACCTGAAATAAATAAACTTTTATATTACTGCTCAAAACAAAGCTTTCCCATTTTAGCTTATTATAATTTAGTATATTGAGTTTTGCTAGAAAATTTATTCAGGAATGACATGCACATATACTCATTCTTGCAAAATAATTTCACACTCACACATATTAAAATACATGAAAGGTGGAAAGAAAAGGACTGGCTATGAAAATAGTCACATTGCACACTTTCTTTGGTACAGATTAAAGAAACAACATGGTCAATAGTGAAGAATCCATAATGAAGTATTTTCATAAGGAATCATGTAAACAAGATAGGGCTTAGGAGGTAAGGGGGGAGGTATAAGCTAGGTAAAATTCTAAGAAGCTGGTCTCATGATAGCACAACAAAAAAATAAACGTTTTAGGTTTCATACAGATTCAGTTCTCTAAAATTCCCATGCTTTCTCTGAAGCTCAAAATGTTTGCTTTGACCAATAGTGCATAAGATACCTTCACAAACTGATTCTCAAATATTACTGTTAAGAGGAAGAAATGGAGGGAAAGTGGAAACAATGAGCTGCTAAATGTCTACTAGATGCACACACCTTACAAAGGAGTTTCCATGGTTTTTTTTTTATTCATCCTCACAACCATGTGGTAATAGTTAATATTAACTCCATTTTATATATGAAAAGCTAAGATTTAGAAGCACACTAAAAAAACAAAAACAAAAAAAACTTGCCCCAAACCAAAATAAGTAAATGGAAGAACCAGAACTCAAGCTATAATTACAAAAGTCAAACTTTTTCTAGTACTGCTCCATACTCTCATTTATAATAAAAATTGAAAATAGTTTTAATAACAAAAGCAATTAACAAAATTTAGTCAAAGCCTCTCTTCCTACAAGAGCAATATTTGGCACAAAACAACCAACAAATAGTGATGATGAAAACATGAAAAGGCTATGAAAATCTCTACAGGTATGGATAGGGAGTATGTGATAATAAATACTGGGGCTGGTAGTGATGAAAGTGATCTGGGGAGAGCTGGTAGGGTAAGAATAAAGACTTTCTTAAAACCTCTGATACTGCATACACAACCTCAAAAACACACAAAGTTTCTTGTAAATTTTTTGCTGTATGTTATGAAGTCTCTCAACAAACCAAAATTGAAGATACATAAAAATAAAGAAAATGGCCCTAACCGGTTTGACTCAGTGGATAGAGCGTTGGCCTGCGGACTCAAGGGTCCTGGGTTCGATTACAGTCCAGGGCATATACTTTGGTTGCAGGCACATCCCCAGTAGAGGGTGTGCAGGAGGCAGCTGAATGTTTCTCTCTCATCGATGTTTCTCTCTCCCTCTCCCTTCCTCTCTGTAAAAAATCGGTAAAATATATTTTAAAAAAATAAAGCAAATGGGATTTGACTAAGACAAGTGTTAGAATTAATGATTTATACTTCTTTATAATTAAAACTCAACTTAACAGATATTTTATCATCACCTTATATTGGCTTATCTGAGACAAGAGAAATGAAGAGGCATTGAAGGAGATTTTTATGAAATAGCGAACAGAAAGTGAAGAAAGGGCTAAGATTAACAGGAAAAGCTTCCTTTGAAGTAAGACTTGACATGGAATCAGCTAGGCATGTAGGTGTCTTCTGTAGTCTCTTCAATGGAGCTATCCCCATCTTACAAAAGAAAACTAAATTGATAAAAATTAACAACAGCTAAATGTTTACCACAAAATAATGGAGAGGTTTTTTTTACCACAAAATAATGGGGAGTTGTTTGCCAAATAGAATATACAGTATCCAGTGAACATTTAAGTTCCTCAAAGGCAAGAACTATATTATGTCTTCATTCCCTATCTCCCCACTCCTCCCGTTACTCCCACCAGAATACAGATTATATAGAGGAACACACAAAAATAAAATACACACACTTGCACAAAATAACTAATTTACTAAGTATCAGTATACCCGAATTTGGTAATGACAGATTAAATTTGTCCTTTCTTAAAATAACTTACTGAATGCTTAATAGAGGTATGAACAGATACAGTCTGTTTATACAATAAGAACTCTTAATATTGCCGGCCGGCATGACTCAGTGGTTGAGTATCAACCTATGAACCTCAAGGCTAATTCCCAGCACCTTTTACTTCCTTCCAGGAGGTTCATAGGTTGATACTCAAGGCTAATCCCCAGTGTGGGACGTGCAAGAGACAGCCAATCAATGACTCTCTTATCATTGATGTTTCTATCTCTCTCTCCCTCTCCCTTCCTTTCTGAAATCAATTTAAAAAAAATACGTTTAAAAAATAAAAAGAACTCAATATTACATTGAGAACTCCTCTTCATCCATATATGTCAGAAAGTGCCATAAAAAGTTTAATATACTATTAAATTTAGGTACATCTAGTACAAATGTTTTAATATCTTTCCATTTAAAAAAAAATCTTTCCATTTATATAAGTTTGTGAAGACATATCACATAATTAATATGCTAAAAATCAAGAAATAAAATAGAAGCATCCACTGCTTGCCAGACTCACTTATCCTGAGCCAGAAATATAAACAGGGGTAGAAAGCAGGTGAAGAAGACTAAAAAGTGACATCAGAAATCAAAACATGCTACAACTGGGTAGTTCTACAAACTTCTGAAAGTAAGGAAACTTTGGGGAGGTTAAAAACAACAACACCACAAACACAAACAAAATAATCCAGAAAGGGGACATTGGCATAAACAGTGAATGGTCTGCTACCGTGTGTACCTGTGTGAACTTATTCAACTCACTAACTTCTCTAGGCCTCAGATTCCCCATCTGTAAAATGAGAAGGTTGGACTAAATGATCTCTTGCAGATACTTTCTAGTTCTGAAAGTCTATGATTCCATTAAATGGAGTGGAGAAAGGGAGTTAAAATATATGCACCAAAAGCTACTCTCAACTAATAGCAAGACAGTTCATTAACTTGAGAATCCAATGTTCAAAAATACAAAAACAAACAGGCAGTCAAGTTCCCAATGCCGACTTTAACCATAATAATGTTAAGTGAACCACAATACTGACAGTACAAGCCTAAGTCCTAAATTCTGGAAGCAGGAAGCCACTGCATACACACATGAAAAGAATTTCCTTTCCTATCTCTGAATATAATATTAAACTCGAATAAAATTTGGAAAAAGGAAGAATTTATCTTTAGTATCTCTTTCTACCTTCCTTCAGGGAACTCTAAATGCCCAATCCTGAGAGTCTTAGTCTGAAGTGACTCATTTAATGGATTCCAGCTTTTGACCACTTCTTGTCCTGTTTTTTTTTTTTTTTTCTCTTTTCTTTCTTTCTTTTTTTACTTAACTTCTAAATCCAGTTGTTAAAAAAGTACAAAGCTTTGTGGTTTTTTTATTTCCTGCACAGAAACCCTCTGGCATCTGAAACAAGGACTACTGTAGGAAAAGTTAATCAGGAAAAGAGGATGGATGATACATGTAAGATCATTTGTAACCTAGAGCCCACCTAAATTTGTTTCTATAGCACCTTTTACTTTCTTCCATCTTGTCATCTACTTCTACCACAGCCTACACACACACACACACACACACACACACACACACACACACACACCATAATCTGACTATAATGAATTATCTGCCATATTATGCCAACAAGTTTCTTACATGCCATTCTCTCTGCCTGCAATGCCATTTCCCCTCCTACTAGGCCTGTAGGACAACCTCTCCTGATTCTTTTCATCACAGCTCAAACATCCTTTTTTTGTGAAATCATCCCTTTGGAGTACAATTACTATTTCGACTGTTCACTACACAGTCTCTTCTATACAAGAGTTATCTCTTCTATAATACTTTATCTTGCACATTACACTACAACTTACATGAGAACTAGAACTACATCTTATTCACCTTGACCCACAACATATTTTATCATGTCGAACGTGTCAAGTACATGATAAATGCTTCTTTGTAAATCTGAAGAAATTAGTGAAAACTCACTAGGAGAAACAATATTGGTGTCTACTTCACTCTCAGGTCTTATCAGAACAGAAAGATCACTCAATTAAAGCTAAAAAAAAAAAAAAAAAGCACAATATCTCACAAGACAACAGACAGAGAATCTTTCATATTTTTTGGTAAAGATTTAAATGCTCATTGAAGGTAGAAAAGAATCTTGTCCTTACATTTGATAAATAAATTCTATAAAACGGTAACAGTGAATTGGTATAAGTAAATTCAGATTTAAAATTTTCCTGTTGTATAGTTTATAGATCACATAGGAAAAATAAAAGCCAGGGAGAAAATTAACACATATTATATGCCATTGTTTAAAAAATAGAAAATGGTTATATTTTGGGGAAAGGAAAATAGTCTTCAAGGGCAGAAATGGTTATATATTTTCTTCCCGTTTTTCTTTAGTTCCTTTTTTCCTTTTCACATCTCTAATCACAGTCAAAAGAAAAAAACAAAAGGTTAAAGATAAGGTCAGCTAGGTGTATCAGATGGGCAATCCTTACATTCCTTCCTCAAACAAAGAAAACGACCCAATTCAACAATTTTAGGTAACTTATTTATGTTATATACAGTTAGAGAATACCCAAAAAGCTATTTCAATCAATTGACTTAGAGACACAAAATAAACAAAATTATATTCACTGTGGAGCATACCTCCCTGGAAGATGTCATTAATGCTTTAACAGAAGCTCTACTGTATTCTACACTTCAAGTTACTATATGGTTATGGGCTCAAAGATGGGCTAACTGCCAAGTCATTTAAAGCACAATAAGTAACATAAATCTGTGCCAATACTGTTTTACCTCATCACTACACTTTCTAAATGACCTAACAATGCTCTCTATCAGACTTCTTGAACTAAAGCTTTTAGGAATACATTCGGTTCAAATATACCTTTAACTCTACCTCATTCTAACAAGAAAATAACTTTCAGTTAATAGTTATTTTAGAAGTATTTGGAAGCATACAAAAAAGAAAATATACTTACAGATTGTATATCTTGTAATGGTTTTTATGCTTTGAATCCAAAAACCTTAAAACAAAACAAACAAACAAAAAGCCACCATTAACAAAAATGAGCTAACATTTGAAATTACATTAATAATATTGAGAAAAACCAAAAGACAAACTCTATTTTTCCTAATTTCAAGTAGCATTTAGGAGAAATAAATAAACTCCAATAAATATTCCTTCCTTGGGTTAAAACTAGTAATCAAGTCATTCTTAAGTAATTATTACATTACACAGATTTATACAATCTGAAGTAAAGCCATAGCTTTTCATAGGATGAATATTTTCATAATCAGCCTACCATATTAAGAAATAACTTTCTTAAAGGGTAGTATTAGCATTTAGCTAAAGTTACCTAGTTCATACAGATTTGCAAGAAGTAGTCACATGCAAGTAATCTTAAAAATAACCCTGAAAGCCATCATTTTTTCAAACTAAAAACTTTTGATATTTGAAAGATGTAAGTAGAAACTATTAACTCTGTAATAGTTTAAACTATTACAAAGTTTATTAAGAACTTTCACATATATATTCTCATTTGATGCTCACAAACATCTGAGGTAGAGCTTATCTATATTTTACAGATGAGGGAAGTAGGTATCAAAGAAATTACAGAACTTGACCAAGGTCATATATAGTTAGTAAGTCAAAGAATCAAGACTAAAGACCTCTCCCTCAAAATAGTTAAGAAACTAACAACAGCAACAACTACAGGCAACACAAATTTATTATATGCCAGGCACTATGTTAATTAAGTACATTATGTATATACATTTGCTTAATCCTATGAGGAATTAGAAAAGTGTAAGTCTGGGGAAATATTAGAATAAATAGAATAAAAAGACAAATGGAAAACAGAAGATATGATTTTAAAAGATTTAAAGTCCAGGAGGTTCAATATATGAATAGGAGTTCCAGAGAAAATAATAGAAAGCACAGAAAATTCAAGAAAAATAGCCAAAACTGCAAAGGATACAAGTTTCCAAACTGAAGGACACAAAGAATATCCACAAAAATTATGAAAATAGACCCAAATAAAGGCATACATATCATAGTGAAGTTTCTGAATATTGGAGAGAAAAACGTAAGACCTTAGAAGCTACTAGAGAGGAAATAGATTTCATAAAAAGAATCTGGAATCATGACGACATTGCCCTTTTTAATGGCAACATTAGCAGCTAAAAAAAAATTGGGCAAAACTTTCTTACTCTGAGGGAAAATTATTCCATACAAAGAGAGACTAGAAATCAAGTGTGAATATATAATAAAGGCATTTTTAAATAAGCAAAGTCTCAAATAATTTTGCTTCCTGTATATTCTCTCTCAGGGAGTTACTAGAAAATGTGCTACACCAAAATAATGATGGTAAACCATGAAAGAAGATGACAAGTTCCAGGAACTGAAGAGTCAAACTCATGAAAGGGAAAAGAATGATGGTGAAGGAACATCTCAAGCAGACAGCATTACATCAAGCCTAGAGAACTAATCCAGATTAGGGCAGACCAGAAGACTCCTAGAGAAAATAAGTTGATGCAATATCAAATGTGCTGAAACATACTGAGAGATTTATATAGCTGGGGGCAAGTTTAGAATGAATTAAAGAACATAGAAACTAAAGTTAAAAAGAGGGGGTGAAAAGGGAAGAAAATGAGTTGTAACTCCAGGAAAAACAAAATATGCAAATGATAGCCTTGCTGGGTAATGTAGTATAGGTCCTGGCTTTTCATCACTTTGAATATTTCATGCCAATCCCTTCTGATATGAAATGTTTCTGTTGAGAAGTCAGCTGACAGTTTTATGGGAGCTTTCTTGTAGTTAATTGTCTCTCTTGCTGCTTTTAAGATTCTTTGTCTTTAACGTTTGCCATTGGAATTATGGTGTGGACCTCTTTGGGTTCATCTTATTTGGGACTCTGCACTTCCTGGACTTGCATGTCTATTTCCTTCACCAGGTTAGGAAAGTTTTACGCTATTTCTTCAAATAGGTTTTCAATACCTTGCTCTCTTCCTTCTGGTTTCCCTATGATACGAATGTTGGTATATTTGATGTTATCCTAGAGGCCCCTTGAACTAGTCTCAATTTTTTTTCAATTCATTTCATTATGCTGTTCTGATTGGGTGTTTTCTGCTACCTTGTCTTCTAAATTGCAAATTCAATCCTCTGCTTAGCTAATCTACTATTGATTCCCTCTAATGTATTCTTTATTTCAGTTACTGTATTCTTTATTTCTGACTGGCCCTTTATGTTTTCTATCTTCATTTTTATGTTTCCTATCTTTTTGTTAAAGTTCCCAATGAGTTCATCTACTCTTACCCTAAGTTAATTGAGCATCCTTAAAACCAGTGTTTTGGCCCGGCCAGTCGTAGCGGCATGGTTGAGCATCGACCCATGAACCAAGAGGTCCCCGGTTCAATTCCAGGTCAGGACACATGCCCAGGTGTGTGCTTGATCCCCAGTAGTGAGTATGCAAGACACAGCCAATCAATGTCTCTCTCTCATCGATGTTTCTATCTCTCTATCTCTCACCCTTCCTTTCTATATAAAAATCAATAAAAACATTTAAAAAAACAACAACACTGTGTTCTGAACTCTGCAACTAATAGATTTCTTATTCCATTTTGTTTCGTCCTTTTTCTGGAGTTTTGCTTTCTTTCATTTGGGAATGTTTGTCTCCTCATTTTGGGCGCCTCCCTGGGTTTGCTTCTATGTATTAGGTTGAGCTACTACATCTCCCAATCTTGATAGAGTGGCCTTTTGCAATAGGAGTCATGTGTGGGCCTGGGCATGAAATCTCCTTAGTCACCTGAGCTGAGTACTTCAGGTGTATCTTTGTGTGGACTGTGTGTTCCTCCTTTTGTAGTTGAGCCTTGCTTGCTGTTTGCACTTCAGTGGGAGGGATTGACCCTCAGGCTGATTGGCTGTGAGGAATGACCACGGTTACAGCAGAGGAGTTATTGTAAAGGGGCTGACCCCACGAAATAGGATTTGCTTTAGTGGGGCTCTAGTGCCTGCAGAGTCTGCCATCTGTCTGTCAGATGGGTGTGTCATCTGTATAGGTGTTTGGGTGGTACTCTGGTGTGGTCTGAAGCTGGCCACTCTGTGTGTTAGTTCTGGGACCTCGTGGGAGAATGTTGCACACCCTTTCACCATCTCTTTTACCCTCTTTATCTTCTACATTCTTGTACATTTTCAATTTGTAGTTTTGGACTTTTCTTTAAACTGAGGTAAAATTCACATACAGTGAAATACACATATCTTAAGGGTACAATTCTATGAGTTATGTTAACAACCACCCCAATCAAGATAAAATACACTTCCCCCACCCCAGAAAAACTCCTTCTTAACCATTTGCCCTCAAAACTACACCAAGCTCCCAGGTAGCTACCAATATTCCCATAGATTAATCTGGCCTTGAATTTCATATAAATGTAATTGTATAATATGTATTCTTTTGTATCTGGCTTTTCACTTAATGTTTTTCACATTTTTCAATTTATTCCATATAGCAATAATTCATTTTTTATTGTATTATTTCATTGAATAAATATAACACCATTTGTTTATCCATTTTTCTCTGATAGATATTTAGGATGTTTACAGTCTGAGGTTACTACAAATACAGTACATAAACATTCTTGTGCAAGTCTTTTGGGGGACATATGCTTTCATTTCATTTAATAGCTAGGGGTAGAACTGCTGGGTGATAAGAGTATAAAGGGTAGATAGATGTTTAACCGTATGAAAAACCACTGAATAGTTTTCCAAACCAATTGTACCATTTTACAATCCTACCAACATTTCAAAAGCATTCCAGTTGCTCCACTGTCACATCAACATTTGGTGCTAGTTTTTGTTTGTGTGTGTGTGTGTGTGTGTGTGTGTTTTAATCCTTCTAATGAGCATGATATAGTAACTTGTTGTGGTTTTAGTTTTCATTTCTATTATGACTAATAATGTTAGGCATATTTTCATTGGCTTATTAAACATTTGTAATAGCTTCTTTTGTGAAATGTCTATTCAAGTCAATGGCTCTTTTTCCTCAAATGAATAATGTCTTTTTATTACTGACTTATAGGAGTCTTTTATATATTTTGTGTACAAGTCCTTTGTCAGATATATGTATCATAAAAATTTGCTCCTGTTGACAATGTCTTTTCCTTTTCTTAATGATGTCTTAATAATCAACAATTTTAAATTTTGATGAAATCCAACATACTAAATTTTTCTTTTGTTTAGAATTTTGTATCCTGAGTAATTTTTCCCTACGCCTAAAACTCATAAAAATATCCTCTACATTTTCTTCAAGAAGCTTTATACATTTAGTCTTTTCTCAGTATTTTAATGTGGTTAGAAATTTAGAAATTTAGAGAAATGCTAAGAATAATTGGAATGACCAAAACAAGCACAGATTACTTGAAGTGATTATAAAATTTAGAAAACAACTCATTGCTACTTGCCATATCTTTCTCCATGGGTTCCTTTTGAGAGAAAGTGAATAAGCAACAAATGATCTGCAAAAAAACTTTCTCATAAAAAGCATACAATGTAAATGTGAGCAGAAAAAAAAGGTATTTTAGAGGGTCAACAGTTCATTTTTAGTTCACTCTAAGTCTGGTAACTTAAAATTTTTAATCTAATACATAAACCAACACTACATTAATAGGGATATACACATTAATAGGGATATACACTATCCACATGTGGCAGCCATGCACACATATTAAATTGGAGTCTAGAGGATAAGCTACATACTCAAGTGGTCATATTGGTTATCATGAGTTTTCAGAAATGGAGGTGGAGGTTTTCACAAATTCACTTTCAACACTTCTACAATTGTGTTGTTAAAACATAAGCATATGCTACTTTCGAGAGAAAAACAATGTTCTGTCCTATTTTATTTTCCAAGAGTACAGAATTGATGAAGATATGTATAATTTTAAATTAGAAAAAATAAGAGACAGAGTTCTTCAGAACAGAGAACCCAGAGATCGACCCAAGCCATTATGCTCAATTAATATTTGACAAAGGAGGCAAAAGCATACAATGGAGTCAAGACAGTCTCTTCAATAAATGGTGTTGGGAAAATTGGACAGATACATGCAAAAAAATGAAACTGGACCACCAACTTACACCATATACAAAAACAAACTCAAAATGGATAAAGGACTTAAACCATAAAAATCCTAGAAGAAGCCACAGGCAGCAAAATAGCAGACATCTGTCGTAGGAATATCTTTACCGATACAGCTCCTAGGGCAATGGAAACTAAGGAATAAATAAACAAATGGGACTACATAAAAATAAAAAGCTTCTGCACAGCGAAAGAAACCATCAACAAAATAACAAGAAAGCCCATTGCATGGGAGAATATATTTGCCAATGTTATCTCCAATAAGGGTTTAATCTCCAAAATTTATAGGGAACTAATACAACTTAACAAAAGGCAGATAAACAATCCAATAAAAAAAATGGGCAAAAGACCTAAATAGACACTTTTCGAAAGAGGACATACAGAAGGCCAAGAGACACATGAAAACATGCTCAAAGTCAGATGCAAATCAAAACAACAATGAGGTACCATCTCACACCTGTCAGAAGGGCTATCATCAACAAATCAACAAAGGACAAGGGCTGGAGAGGATATGGAGAAAAGGACCCCTCGTGCATTGCTGGTGGGAATGCAGACTGGTATAGCCACTCTGGAAAACAGTATGTCATTTCCTCAAAAAAATTAAAAATGGAACTTCCATTTGACTCAGTAATCCCACTTCTAGAAATATATCTCAAGAAAACAGAAACACCAATCAGAAAGGATATATGCACCTCTATGTTCACAGCAGCACAATTTACGATAGCTAAGATATGGAGACAGCCTAAGTGCCCATCAGCAGATAAGTGGATCAGAAAACTGTGGTACATCTGCACAATGGAATACTATGCTGCTGTAAAAAAAAAAAAAAAGAAGGAATTCTTACCATTTGCAACAGAATGGATGGAACTGGACAGCATTACGCTAAGCGAAATAAGCCAGTCAGTGAAAGAAAAATACCACATGATCTCATTCATTTGTGGAATATAATGAGCAATATAAACTGATGAACAAAAATAGAACCAGAGTGATAGAAGCATCGAACAGACTGTCCAACCTATGAGGGAAGGCAGGGGGTGAGGGGGGTAAGAGATCAACCAAAGGACTTGTATGCATGCATATGAGCATAACCCTTGAACACAGATTGGGGGGAGGGGGAAAGGCGGGACATGTGCTGGAGGGGTGGGGGCAGCCGGGGAGAGTTCACTTTGGAAAAAAGGAGACTTATGTAATACTTTAAACAATAAAGAATTTAAATTAAAGAAAAAGAAGCAGAGTTCTTTTTATGTGGCAACAGTCCTCCTTGAGAAATAATTAATTTTAATGAGATTCCTATTTATAAAGATTCCTGAGGCTTTTCTTAATTACATCTTCATCCATACTAAACCTATCTTGAGGACTTTTAAAAAAAATTATTGGCACACACTATCACAAAATCACAAATCTGGGTAAGAAATGATAACCAACAAAACAGAATAATGTGTTACAATGCTGGAAATACTATCTTTTTACATCCCTCCTAGAGACTTTAGCCACAGAAAGTCCATTCTCTTAATTTCTTGATACTTCTTATGTCACTTTAGCTAGGTGACTATGATGTATACTCAAAGCAAACTTTTTATTCTCTTTAAAATTTTAAATATTATTTATTATATGCACAACAGCTGAAAATTTCTGCTCCCCAATTTTTTATTTTTCTATGTTCCATTTAAGAAGTACTAAGGACTTACTAAATAGTCATTGGATTCCTTATAACATGCATTTTTTAAAAGTCACTTCAGTTCTAGAAAAGGAAAAGTATTGAGATAACCTTTCATAAAATTAAATATCCTACAAAGTAACAGTGATTGAAACAATACAAAGAAATACAATAGAGATGGCAAATAGGCATCAAATTGGTGGTGGCTTATTGAGATGCAACAGTCAGGCTATTAAGACAACATCAAGGCTGGAGACTAAGAAAGAATATCATGATTGATTAGCAGTATCTGTCATTAATGAGAGAGAGAATAATATAAAAATTTTCACTCTATTTGCCATTTATAGAGAAAATCAATACAAATTTATGGGTAAAATTCAATAAAAAGTAAATTTGAACACTATAAATTATGTGGTAGCACAGTTATTTAAACAGATAACTTTATCCTTTAAAAAGTCTTTATATTGGTATTCAATCTAAAAAACTCATCTCTTAAAAATTTTCTGACAGTAACATTTATACACTTTTGACCATTATATAGTATTTTCCTCTTGATACAAGAAAACTGGGCAAAATATATGAGGCAACCATTTTTAGGCACTGAACAAAAGGCAGCACAAGCTTATGATTCTCACGAAAAGAGACAGCCTGGCTGGTGTAGCTTAGCAGTTGAGCATCGACCCAGGAACCTAGAGGTAGCTGGTTCTATTCCCAGTCAGGGCACATGCCCAGGTTGTAGGCTCCATCCCCAATATAGGCCATGCAGGAGGCAGTCAATCGATGATGTTCCGCTCTCATCAATGTTTCTATCTCTCTATCCTTTTCCCTTCCTCTCTCTCTAAAAAGTCAATTAAAAACATATTTGAAAGAAAATAAAAAAGAGACAAACAATTCAATTAAAAAATGGGCAAAGGACCTAAATAGACACGTCTCCAAAGGGGATATACAGATGGTCAAGAGACATACAAAAAAATGCTCAAAGTCACTAACCATCAGAGGGATGCAAATTAAAACCACAATGAGATATCACCTCTTATCTGTCAGAATGGCTACCAACAAATGCCAACAACTGCACAACAACAAATGACAAGTGCTGGCAAGAATGTGGAGAAAAGGGAACCCTAGTACACTGCTGGTGGGAATGTAGATTGGTACAGCCACTATGGAAAACAGAATGGAGTTTCCTTAAGAAATTTAATATAGAACTGCCATTTGACCCAGTATTCCTGCTTCTCAGAATATATCCTAAAAACCCCGAAATGCAATCAGAAAGAATATATGCACTCCTATGTTCATAGCGGTGCTATTTACAATAGCTAAGATCTGGAAACAGCCCAAGTGCCCATCAGTAGATGAGAGGATAAAAAAGATTTGGTACATTTACACCATGGAATATTATACAGCTGTAAAAAAGAAGGACCTCTTACCCTTTTGAGACAACATGGAGAGACCTAGAGAGTATTATGCTAAACAAAATAAGCCAGAGAAAGACAAGTATAACATGATTTCACTCATATGTGGAATCTAAGGAACAAAATAAACTGATGAACAAAATAGATCCAGAGAGACATAGAAGCATGGAACAAACTGATGAATCTCGGGGGGGGGGGGAGGGGGGAGATTAACCAAAGTTAATAACTTATATGTATACTAGAGGCCCAGTGCATGAAATTAGTGCACAGGTAGGGTCCCTAGGCCCCACCAGTGATCAGGGCCAATCAGGTTCCAGCCTCCCCACCTCCTCCTTCCCTCACCACTCGTGTGCCGCCACTGTGCGGTTCCCCACCTACCTGCCTCCTCTTTCCCTCGCTCCCTCAATGCCCCGCCGAGCCCCACCACTTCGGTGGTCACCCGCCATGTTCCGCGCCGCCCCCTGGTGGTCAGCGCACATCATAGCGAGTGATCGAACTCCCGATTGAACTCCTGAGGGGACACTTTGCATATTAGCCTTTCATATATATAGATGTGCATAACCCATACACACAGAAAATAGTGTGGTGAAGGCTTGTGGGGGGGTCAAGGGGTGGAGGGGGTCAATGGGGAAAAAACTGACATCTGTAATACTTTCAACAATAAAGATAAATTTTTTAAACATAAGGAGAGAAACAAGAGGTAACACCCATGATTGCCTTACTCTCTGTTCGAAGGCTCTTTTCTGACACAGCAGAAGGAAATAGAACAAAGGTTTCACTGAGGTAAACAGGGTTCTGGGGTGCTAAAGCAGCCAGAATTGGTAGATCAGGGTAGCAGAAAAAAGGGGACAAATAGAAAGGGGTTATCAGAAGTCTGTATGGAAATTCACCACAGGACCCTGGCTAAGGGTTGGGCTGCATATATGCAGAATCCGAAAGTATAACAGAGATGACACTAGAGACAGCACAGTACTGGGAGGGGTTCTGGCCCAGCCAGAGTAGAGAGATTTCACTGAGAACTTCAGGTATTCAGCTGGGACCCCAGAAAGGCCATACCTTAGGAGTAAGGACCACACCCTCAGACAAAAAAGAAAACTGAAATAGGCCTGCCTCAACAAAGAAAACCAAGCCTCACAATACCAGAAGATTAACCGTTAATTTAAATGCCTGCTAAAATAAAACTCAGGTATGAAAGAAAGCAGTAATCCAGAACCCTTAAATAAATTATCAACCCAGACTTCCTACAACATATCATCCACAGCATTCAACATGTAGTTAAAATTTACTAGGCATGCAAAGCAGAAAAACATGACCAATGACCAAGAAAAAAAAACAAAAGCAGTCAATAGAAACTGACTCCAAGACAAACCAGATGTTAGAATTAGCAGCCATGGACTTTAAAGCAGCTACTATAAATACATACAAGGATGTAAAGGAAAATGATTATAGTAAGTAAAAAGCTGAAAAGTCTTAGCAGAGATGTAGAAACTATAAAAGACAGAAATTCTAGGCCTCAAATGTACAATATCTGAAACAAACAAACAAAAAACTACTGCATGGTCTTAACAGAAGATTGGAGACTACAGAAGAAAGATGTGGCAGATTTATTTTCCAAAAATGATTCCATCTCCCATCCCACATGCTCTTCAAACAACATAACCTTAACACTTCTCCCATCAAGTGATAGAGTCTATGGTTCCTCCCCCTTGAACCTGGGTACACCTTTGTGATTGCCTCAACCAAGAGATATGGCAGAAGCGACATTAAGTGATTGCTAAGGCTAGATCATAAAGATGCCATGCACCTTCCACCTTGGACTCTGGATCTTGGCACCAAGTTGCCATGCTATGAGGAAACTTAAACTAGACTATGTGGAAAGACACCTTGGAAAGGCCAAGTATAGGGGTTTCTGGCCAACAGGCAAATGAGGACACAGACAACAGCCAGCATTTACCAGACATGTGAGTGAAAACGCCTTAAGATGACTCAGCCCCCAACTTGCTAACTCATCTCTAGTCACTGTCTTCCCAACTATAAAGCCCCAGACATTGTGGAGCAGAGATAAGCCATCTTCACCACACCTCTGAATTCCTGACTCACTAACTGAATATATACATCTATGTATCCTCTAAAATACACACACACACACACACACACACACACACACACACACACACACACACACACGTACTGCTAAAAATTCTATAGAAGAATTAAAATGGAATACCTAAAAATATTCTATTAACTCCAAAGAGGAAAAAGAGGAATGAGAGTGAATGAATGAGTGAATATCACACAACTAAACATACATAGAAAGATGGCAGACTTAAACAAAACATTATCAATAATTATATTAAATATAAGTGGACTAAACACTCCAATTAAGAATGTCAGTGATTATAGAGCAACTTCAAAATTGACTTTCATTATCTATGAAATATAGTACATATGTTTACATATTCTGGCTGTACAAGTTGGAGCACTCTATAGACAAAATAATATACTATGCAATGTTCATATCTAAAGCAGCAAGATTACATTAATCAAATGCTGGCTCTCTATACATTAATACCACGCTACTGAACTCACTATTCCAATGGAAGGAAAAGAATCTGAGTTGCAAGGTAAGTGTTATACTGACTCTGAAAAGGCCTAAGAAATTCAGTTATTACTTTGGTGAAGTTACTGAGGTAGATCAGGGTCTGATCCCCTACCTCTTTAGATCTCATCTTGTCAGCATATTAACTGGTGCTTTTTTTCAGGGACAAATTCAAACTCATGTTATATAACTGATTTATAAATATCATAATAACCATAACCAAAATATATTAATTTACTTGAAAAACCCAATTGCCACATGAACTAAATTATTCATATCGTTATCACCAGTTCAATATCTCACCACAAGCAGACCTTTGAAAAGTGAAATCAGAATGCTGATTAAATGTGGAATCAAAAGAAAAGAGTTAAGTTAAATGAAGCTATTTTTAACAGACTAACATTCTGAAGTTTCTATCTCCATAACAGGAATGGTCTTGTCAAAAACATCTGAACTTCATTGGCTACATTCATTTTCTTTCCCTTGGCCATGCTTTTTCCATGTTTTAATAATAACTAATTAATCCTTCATCCCACTGAAAGGTTTTATGTAGACAAACTAGATATATTTCACTGGGTTAAATCCAAGTATGTTACTGTAAAGTCCAAGTGTCATTCTGTTTCTTAAAGGTCAATTGGTGTATCTTTGCTTGGCATTGGGACATACTAATACTAAAGTTTGTGTACTAGTAATCAGAGCATTGTATCATTTTCAATTGCTTGGGAAATTGATAAAAATTCATCTAACAAATATTTATTGAGCACCTGCTATGTGACAAACACTACTGTAGACAGAGGGCTAACAAAACCCCAAGTCTGACAACCACAATCCTAACAACAAATGGTTCTAGCAGCTTGAGACAAACCCAGCAGCAAACCCTCTTTTTAAAGTATCCAGTTAAGAAAATAGCCTAAGAACATTGGACAGCTACTACTAATCCAAAAATAGGTGAAAAAGAAAACATTTGAAAAGAAAAAAGCAGCCCTAGTCAGTTTGGCTCAGTGGATAGAGCGTACGCCTGCAGACTGAAGGGTCCCAGGTTCGATTCTGGCCAAGGACACATGCCCGGGTTGTGGGCTCAATCCCCAGTGGGGGGTGTGCAGGAGGCAGCCAGTCAATGATCCTCTCTCACTCATCATTGATGTTTCTATCTCTCTCTACCTCTTCCTTCCTCCCTGAAATCAATTAAAAAAAAAAAAGCAGCAAAATAATTACCTACTATATTTTTCTATAGCTACACTATTTGGTAACCATTTATTTCCTCTGCTGAATTCACATTAAATCAACATTTGCTCTTAGAACTCTAATATACCTATAAAGGCTACTGCTACTACTAAAACATAAAATTGAATTGTTTTTCTTTTCAAAACTCAAATAATCTCTGCCTTAATAGTCCCATTAATACAGACAAGCTCCAAACATTCTATTCCTTAACTATTTTCTCCTAGTCATTTTCAGGTTCTCAGAATTAAAATTAATTATCCATTACAAGGAAAATAAGTATCTTGTTGAAAATCGTACTTTTAACTCTTGCCTGCTTTCTATGTTACCTTGAGTTAAATAAAAAAGCAAAAATAAGAGCTGTATATTAAATTCTGCTTGAAGATAATGATCCTCAGTACTAGAGGGAAAAGAAACAAGTGACCTATAACCCACTGAAAAAATGCAGAAGGCTATTAAAAATATGAATAAGAAATTGCCAAACATTTCTCCAAAGAAGTTGTATCATTTTGCATTTTTTTACCAACATGTGTGTGAATTTCAATTGATCTACATCCTTGCCAACCCATTAGACCTTTAAGCTTTTAGCCATCCCAGTAAACATGAAACAGCATCTTACTGTTTTAATTTTACTTTTTTGCTGACTTATTTTGAATATCTTTTCATATGCTTATTGATCGTTTATATATCTTCTTTTGTAAATGCTTCTGTTCACATATTTGCCTTTTTCTTCTTGGAGTTGTCCCCATGAATTTGTACGAGCATACTTACACTGTGTGGAATTCAAGTCCTTTGTCAGATATGCATTGTGAATAATTCTCCCAGACAGTGGTTGCTATTTTATTAATGGTATCTTTCAAAGAAAAGAAATTTTAAATGTTAAGAAAATTTTAATTTCTTCTTATGTGCTTAATTTTGTATGTACTAAGAAATCTTTGACTAAATCAAAGGTCATAAAGAGATTCTGTGATTTTATGTAAAAATTTTATAGTTTTACATTTTACTTTTATATTTCTATGTACAATCCATTTTAAGGATATTTTTGTCTATTATGAGACATAAAGGTTCATTTAATTTGCATACTGACAACCATTTGTTTCAGCATCATATGTTAATAAGAGTATCCCTTCCCTAGTAAATTATGTTGGCACCTTCATTAAAAAAAAAAGTATATGTGAGTTTTTCTGGAATTTCTATTCTGTTCCACTAATCTATGTCATATGATCCAGCAATTCTACTCAGAGGTATTTAACCAACAGAAATGAAAACTATATCCACAAAAGTCTTGTACATGCATGCTCCTAAGAGCTTTGCTCATAGTAGATCCAAAGTGAAAACAGCCCAACTGTCCATCAGAAGTGAGTGAATAAATCATATTATATTCATAAAATGGAATACTATTCATCAATAAAAAAATTACTGATACAAGCAACAACAGGAATAAATTTCAACATTATTATGCTAAGAGAAAGAAGCCAGACACAAAAGAGTACATACTATGACTGCATTTACATGAAATTCTAGGACAGGCAAAACTTATCTACAGTGAGAGAAAGCAGATTTGTATATATCCTAGGAACAGTATTTGGGGCCTGATTACAAAGGCAAGAGGAAACTTTTTATTGTAACAGAAATGTTCTAAATCTTGACTGTGGTGATGTTTACATGGGGTGCATATATATATGTCAAAAACTCACTAAACTGCACATTTTAAATGGGTACATTTTATTGCATATAAATTATAACTCAATATAGTTTATTTAAAAACAATTTGATAACTATCTATTTGTAAAATGCAACCCACTTGAAAAAAATCTCAAATTTCTTTTGATTAACATCAGAGATAACAGAAGGAGCACATCACCTTTGGGAATTATAACTTTTTAGAATGAAAAGCAAACAGCACTGTCTAGAATACCACTGTCCAAAAGACCTTTTCACAATGATGAAAATGCCACTAGCCACATGTAGATACTGAGCATTAGATATGGACTGGCCGGCGTGGCTCAGTGGTTGAGTGTCAACCTATGAACCAGGAGGTCATAGTTTGATTGCCAGTCAGGGCACATGCCCGGGTTGTGGGCTCGATTCCCACTGGGGGCATGCAGGAGGCAGCTGATCAATAATTCTCTCTCGCCGAAACCGGTTTGGCTCAATGGATAGAGCGTCGGCCTGCGGACTCTTGGTCCCAGGTTCGATTCCGGTCAAGGGCATGTACCTTGGTTGCGGGCACATCCCCAGTAGGGGGTGTGCAAGAGGCAGCTGATAGATGTTTCTCTCTCATCGATGTTTCTAACTCTCTATCCCTCTCTCTTCCTCTCTGTAAAAAATCAATAAAATATATTTTTAAAAAATAAATAAATAATTCTCTCTCATTAGTGATGTTTCTATCTCTCTCTCCCTTCCTTTCTGAACTCAATAAAAATATATTTTTTAAAAAGAAATGTGACCTAGTACAAATGAAAATGAATAAATCTGTTTTATTATAATTAATTTAAATTTAAACATAAATAAAAAAATAAAATAAACATAAATAGCTGCATGTGGCTAAAAGCTACTCTATTGGAAAGCACAAGTCTAAAAGTTATATAGGTATGAAAAAATCCACTGGAAGACAATACATATGCCTATTAGTAAGGTAATAGAAATTGGTATATTCCTGGAAAAGAGCATAAAACTGAAACAGAGGAAAAGATAAAATAATAACTGGGGTCTTCATAATTGTCAAAATAGTTTTAACTATATGCAATTTTTAAAATTCTTGATATGCTTAATTTTCTTTTTTCAGTAGATTAATAAAGAAGGGAACTACAACACTGGACATATTTCTAACTAAGAATGAAGAACAAGTTTGAGTGCAAATGCCAGGAAATGGAGAAAGTGCTCATATAATTTTAGAGTTCACGTCAGAGGAGGGAGGAAATACTGGCGTAGTTAGATATGATACAGATCAGTAAAACGGATTTCAAAAGCTTCATTTAAATAACAGGCTATGAATTCATAACTCAAAAATCAAAAAGGAAAGACTATAACTAAAATCCTGTATAAACAATTACAAATGACCCACAAAAGAGGAAAAAAGCAAAAGTTATCTAAGAAGACCAATCAACATAGCTGCAAAGAATTTACCCACAAAGTTCAGATTTAAAAGGTACATATAATAACCAGGCGGGAGGGGAGTGGAGGGGGGAGAAATAATCACAGATGAATATAAAATAGTGTACATAAAAGAACATAAAAAATTGTAAATACAAGAGAAAGGGCTTGGACTCGGGAAAATGTTTAGACCAGAAAGAACAATAAACAGGGCAGACAGCTGTGTAATGCTAGAGGCAGAAAAAGAGCAGGAAATTCCCTTTACACTTCCATCTTCACTGTCCAAGAGAATGTTGCTCTGATTCATATTTGTAAGGAGAGTGATTTCAAGAGTGGTGAGTGCGTAATATTTCTCTAAATTAAAAGCATTTTCTAAATTGCTACTTAAGTAAGACTATTTCTTAAGGATGTTTCTTAACAAACATCTATCAACAGAAAAATCTTTGATATTCCATGATTATATATATTTGTAAAGCAGATAATAAGCAATCAATAATTCAAAACAGAGATAGTCCGCCAAGCTCTTTATCACTGCTTCATCTGAATCTTTTAAAATTAAAATGGCAAGAGAGGCAGGGCATTATAAAATTGTCTAAAGAAAAAATACCACTAATTTTCTTATTTTTCAAAGAGATCATAAGTATCAGTCAGGGCGGGGGGAAACCTTAAAAAATAAATAAAACGTTGAAGATAGGGTCAGTACACACCTACAAGCAAAGGAAAAAAATACATAAGGCCAATAAACATCACAAAGTTGCTTACCCCTCAATTGAAGAAATGTACTAAAAAGTCAAATTATAACAAATTGCAAAAAGTTTAAGTCCAATAATATTCAGTTTGCCAAGGTTGTGAGAGGACAACAATACTCTGTTACATGTTGGTGAGAATATAAAATGATACCATTCTTGAGGGTAAAAGTTTAAAACACAGACCCACTGGTCCCAGCAACTCCACTGCTAAGCATTTACCTTAAAGATGTACTTGCAAAAGGATACCAAGATATGCATGTGAAAAGGTTTTAAATAGCTACAAAGTGGAAACAACCCAAATATGTATCAGAGGCGACTATTTATTATCGTATAATAAAATGGAATAAAAAACAGCCAATAAAAGAACCAATTATATCTCCTTGCCAACATAGAAAATTCCTAAGTATGTTAAATGAAAACAAGCAAGATGCAGAAGAGTATGCTGTATGTTCCTTCCCATTTCTTTTTCTTAAAATGTAGGTATAAGATGAAAACAATTTTTTAAAGAATATACAAAACTTTTAATTATAAATATATTTGGGAAGGAGGTTTGAGGATAGGAAGTGTAATGTAGGAGAAATGTGTAAAGGGTATTGTCATCTTTAGGCTGCTAAGCATTTAAAATAATTCCGATTTGAAGAGAATTTCAAGAAGTGAGAAGCAAATACTCCCTTTCCAATCTTTCTCTCAAGTGTGCAGGCCAGACCATGCAGGTCTTCCTGCTCTGGACACTGAGTCCTAGGTAGTGAGAATAAGGTACAGAGACGTCAGAGATTATTCCAAGGTCTCCAGAGAAGCTCCAAGTACATGAGCAGTCACCAATACCCAGTCACGGCTGCAGTACCTGGGACAGCATGCGTCCAAGCAGCAATGTCCTAAGCAGAGACTACTCTTACTGTAACCTCTTGGCCATGTCTTGCTTCCCTTAGCATCTCAATCTTCAAAGTCTGGTTCTCTAGTTATGAGCTATGAACTACCTAATATTTTTCAAAAAATTATTTTCTGATTAAGTTAGAATTCAGTCATGTGCAACTAAGAACCCTGACTTCTTTCCTTTACGGTATTTTCCTATAGGCTTTGTGTGGGGTTTTTTTTCTTTTTCTTTTTGCTTTGTTTTTGTGTATTTTTTAGTGAGGGTTGGTGAAACCATATTTTTTTGTGTGCTCCCTTTAACATTTGAATTTTACAGTTTCTTATCTAGCACTTTTGGGCACCAGTGAGACTAGCAAGAGAATAAACAATCTATTTAAAAGAAAATATCACAGCATTTTTAAAAAGGAAGGAGGGTAATTTCTCTTAAAGAACTAGAACATTACTTAGGGAAACATTCACTATGGCTGCCCCTCCCACTTCCTCCTCCCTCCTCCCAAGGATTTCATGCCCACAACTGGCTCACTGCCTTATAAGTTTGATACAATGGAAAGGCGGAAAAAAGCAAGAAAACAGCATTTCCAAAAGGAAATGAGAAAATTTAGCTGTAGATATTTGGAAAGTAGAGACAAAAACTTAAACAACAGCAGAGAGGTAATACTCACAAAACTTGGAAAATCAAGAATACAAATCTTTCCAACACAATTATACCTTACTTTAAAATTTTTCAATGTATTAAAATCTTAATTCATTAAAAACAGTTGTGAGAATAAACACTGCCTTCATATTTTTAGTCTTTACTTTCCTCAAAGAATTTCTATGAAATAGTTCTAAATAAGTTGCCTATTGTCAAAATAATATATAAGCATATATATTTCAACAGATATAAAAAGTTTGATTTAAAAAATTAGTCGATGGAAGATGGCAGAGCAGGAAGCACCAGGAATCCATCTTCCCACCTAGACAAAAATTGTACTGGCATAAGTGATTAACTATTTTAGAATTCTGGAGTCTATTTCAAAGCTTGTAGCTTCCAGGGGTAGGCTTGGACAGTAAAATCACAGTTAATTTCAGTCAATTTCAACTCTTAGTATGGTAACAGCTTCTGACCTGAACACCCTCTTCCACCCCTCCCTCATACCCGGCAGGCAGCCATGCAGTATTCCTATTTGGGACCTTGTCCTCCAAATACCAGGGATGTGTGTTCCTTCCTATCATTGACTTCTGCTTCTGACTGCAGATGTGCAGACACAGAAGACGACTATCACTACAGCAATCCTCACTGACGGAAAAAGCTTCCAGGGGATTTTAGATCCACCGCCTAGTTTTTTCTTAAATTTTTTCCCTCTTCCTCTTTTGGGAGACAGACACTTAAGAAGTATGACATTCATGTACAAGTGATTGTTTGAACATAAGTTTTCAACTCCTTTAGGTAAATACCCAAAGGGGTGCAATTTCTTGAGTATATGGAGTCTGTTTAGTTTTGTAAGAAACCACCATCTTCCAAAGAGGCTGTATCATTTACATGCTGTAGGTTTTTTAAATACTGCCATATTGTATAGGAAGCAGTTGTTTTGTATGTTACACACTGAATAATTCCACCCATATCACATTCTTAGAAAAGTCAAAACTATGGAGACCGGAAAAGTATCTCAATAGTTGCTAGAGAGACAGCAACTATTGAGTAGAAGCACAGACTACTTTTAGGGCAGTCAAACTACTCTGTATGATACTATAATGATGAATAAACATCAATATAAATTTATCCAAAACCCCAAAATGTACAACACCAAGAGCGAACCCTAATGTAAACTATGAACTTTGAACAATAATGGATATGTCAATGTAGGTACATCAATTACAACAAATATACCATTCTGGTGGAGGACAATGATAATGAGGGAGGCTATGCATGTGTTGAGGCAGGGGCTGGGAAATCTCTGTCTCTTCTGTCAATATATTGTGAACACAAAATGGCTTTAAAAATAGTCTATTTAAATAAATAAATAAATAATAGCACTCCGCAGCTAATATATTGTGAACGCAAAATGGCTTTAAAATTAGTCTACATAAATAGACAAAAATTTCCCTCTACTGTCAACAAGAAGACAGGAGACCTATTTTTGCCACTTCTAATCAACACAGATCTAAACAATAAAGCCAGAGCAATTAGGCAAGAAAAAGACATCCAAATTGGAAAGAAGTAAAATTATCTGTTTGCAGATGACACAATCTTACATACAGAAAACCCTAAAGATTACACACATCAAAAAAAAAAAGTGTTAGAATACACTCAGCAGAGTAGCAGAATATAATATTAACATAGAAAAATCAGTTCCTTCTCTATACACTAAGAAAAATTAAGAAAACAATTATATTTAGAATACCATCAAAAAGAATAAGATTGCCCTGACTGGTTTGGCTCAGTGGATAGAGCGCCGGCCTGCAGACTGAGGTGGTCCCAGGTTCAATTCCAGTCAAGGGCATATACCTTGGTTGCAGGTACATCCCCAGTAGGGGGTGTGCAGGAGGCAGCTGACTGATGTTTCTCTCTCATTGATGTTTCTAACTCTCTGTCCCTCTCCCTTCCTCTCTGTAAAAAATCAATAAAATATATATTTTTTAAAAGAATAAAATATCTAGGAATTAACTTAACCAAGGAGGTAAAATACTTGTACACAGAAAACCACAAAACACTGTTTAAAAAAAAAAAAATTAAAAAGACCTAAATAAATAAATAAATAAATCCCAGGTTCATGGTTTGGAAGACTTGTTATTGTTAAGATTTCCATAGCACTCAACACAATCTACAGATTAATGCAATTCCTATCAAAATTTCAAAGACTTTTTTTGCAGAAATAAAAATTCCATCTTAAAATTCATATGGGCTCTCAAAGGACTCTGAATGGCCAAAACAATCTTGAAACAAAAGAACAAAGTTGTAGGACTCACAATTCCCGATTTCAAAATTTGCTACAAAGCTACAAAGTATGGTATTGGCATATGGATAGATAAGAGAACCCAGAAATCAACCCTTTTTATATGATCAAATGATTTTTGACAGATGTGCCAAAATCATTCAATAGGAAAAGGACAGTCTTTAATGGAACTAGGAAAAGTGGATATCCACACAAAAAAAACATTAAGTTTGATCCTTATCTTACACCATATAAAAAAATGAACTAAAAGTGGATCAAAGACCTAAATAAAAGCCCCAAAATTATAAAACTTTTAAAAGGAAACATAGAGGAAAAGCTTCATGATGCTGGATTTAGCAATGATTTCTTGGACATGACAGCAAAGACACAGGCAATAAAAAATAAATTGGACTGCAGCAAAACTTAAAACTTTTGTGCATCAAAGGACACTACCAATAAAATAAAAAGGCAACCCACAGAATGAGAGGAATATTTGCAAATCACTATCTGATAAGGGATTAATATCCAGAATATACTTTTTTTAAAAACTCCTAAAACTCAACAACAAAAACCAAGCCATCCAAACAGGCAAAGGACTTCAATAGACATTTCTACAAAGATATACAAATGGTCAATAAGCACATGAAAATATGCTTGAAACCATTTATCATTAGGGAAATGAAATCAAAACCACAATGAAATACTATTTCACACTCATTTAAAAAGCTATTTAAAAAACAGAAAATAATAAGTGTTGATGAGGATGTGGAGAAACTGTAACACTTTTGTATTGCTGACGGGAATGAAAAATGGTATAGCCACTACAGAAAACAATATGGTAGATCCTCAAAAAATTAAACATAGTTACCATTTGATTCAGCAATTCCACTGCTAGAGGTAAACTGAAACAAACTGAAAGAAGGGACTTGAACAGATACCATTACACCCATGTTCACACCAGCATTATTTACAACTAGAGGCCCAGTGCACGAAATTTGTGCACTGGGGGCGGGGGAGGGTTGTCCCTTCAGCCCAACCTGTGCCCTCTCGCAGTCCAGGACCCCTCGGGGTATGTCCCGGGGGGGGGGGGGGGATCGGGCCTAAGCCGGCAGTCAGACATCCCTCTCGCAGTCCAGGACCCCTTGCTCCTTACCACCTGCCTGCAGCAGAGGCAGGAGAGGCTCCCGTCATAGCTGCTGCGCTCGCCAGCCGTGAGCCTGGCTTCTGGCTGAGTAACACTCCCCCTGTGGGAGTGCACTGACCACCAGGGGGCAGCTCCTGCATTAAACATCTGCCCCATGGTGGTCTGTGCACATCATAGCAACCAGTCGTTCCAGGGTTTCATTATATAGGATAGCCTAAAGGTGGAAGCAACCCAAGTGTCCATTGACAGATAAATGGATAAACAGAATATGGTATATACATAAAATGGAAGGAAATTCTGACACATACCACAGCATGAATGAACCTTTAAGACATTATATGCTAAGTGAAATAAATCAGTCACAAAAAGACAAATATAGTATGATTCCAATTATATACAGTACCTAAAATAGTCAAATATATAGTGACCGAACAGTGGTTACCAGAGGCTGGGACTAAAGGGAAGGAGAGTTACTGTTTAAAGGGTACGAAGTTTCAGTATGAGATAATAAATAAGTTTTATAGATGGACAGTGATGATTGCACAACAATATGAATGTGCTTAATGCACTGAAGTGTCGCTTAAAAATGGTTAAAATGTGGCCCAGCAGGTGTTGCTCAGTGGTTGACTGTCAACCTATGAACCAGGAGGTCAAGGTTTGATTCCTGGTCAGGGCACATGCAGAGGATGTGGGCTTAATCCCCAGAAGGGGGTGTGCAGGAGACAGCCAATCAATTATTCTCTCTCATCATTGATGTTTTTATCTCTCCCTCTCCCTTCCACTCTGAAATCAATAAAAATATTTATTTTTTAAAAGGTTAAAATGGTAAAATTTTATTTTATATATATTTTACCATACACACAAAAAAGTTTCTCATCTCCAACTCTATTCATCCATCTTCAAACTCAAATTTTTGCTTCTCTCCTAAAAACAATCACACTCAACTACTCAGATTCATTTTCCTGGCATTTAATTCAGCATTTCTATGTAATATATAGGATGATACTGAATCTTGTAGATTTACTAATTACCTACATATTTTCTGCCATGGTAAAGGAGACTTACAAAACCAGTAGAACTCACACACATATGTTTCCCTCCTCTTAATCCCCCTTAACAGGTAGTATCACGATATTGGGTTAAATCAACCAACAAATATTAATAATTGCTTTCTGTTTCTAAGTCACCTGTTTTTCTAAGACTCTCTTGCATCTTTTCCCCAAATATTTCAATATCAACCTATAAGTTCTTTTTCTTTCTCCCCCTGAATCCCTCTATCCTGCTGCTTCAATCAGAACAGGTTGCTCTTCTGCTTGTAGCACAGCTGTCATCCGGGGACTTTTCTTTTTCGCTTGAGTTGGATCTTCTCTTTACTGAAGCCCTTTTATCTCATGGTTTATTCCCTTGTTTATCTGGGGCACATCTTCTAGTAACCTCCTGAGAAATGTTACATGGATATATTCTTTTTAGTCCTTGAGTATTTTGTTTTCCTACTTTGCACTTGATTGGTAGTTTATATAGATACAGAATTCAAGACTGAACATACAACTTTTGAAGTGCTGTTTTCTCCATCTCCTATTTTTAATTATACTGCCAAGAAGTTAGATGCCATTCATATTCCTTAATCCTTCCTAATTGAGCCTAAAAACTTTTGAAACATTCTCATTATTTTTGGTGTTCGAGAAATTTCATAATAATTTACTTGGTATTGCCCTATTTTCATTTATTATGATTGGCATTATATAGGTATTTCCAATCTGGAAACTCAAGTCCTACAGACATTTCCTGGTATAATAACACCAGAAAAGACCTTCCTTGATGATTTCCTACATGGGAGAAGAGGTCAAAAGTTGTTAAAAAGGAAAAATGAAATTGATACTTTCCTCTAATTTATTTTGAATAATTTCTCTATATAATCTCTAAACATTAAATCCTCTAAATAATCTCCTCTGAATTCTTTTTAACTGAATAGCCAAAAGATGATAATGTAGGGGTAACAAAAACATTTCCTTTTTATTGAAAAATCGACATACAATTAAGGTTGATTGGAAAATTAACATAATTAAGAATATTTGAAAAATATCTTCAATAAGAAAATTGCATAAAACAGGAAAAAAGATGAACTCTTAAATCTGTAATACAGCTGCTTATATATGAATAAAAACTGATAATATACAAGATAATGGAAATGTTGTTGTTTTTAATCACTATATATCAGAAAACTGAGCTCTAAGCATTTCCTTACAATAAATATGGTAATCTTTTCACACCTAAAATCTTTCCAATAAAAGAGGAAGTAAATTATTTCCTACTAATTCAAACTAGGGGAAAATATTGTTAAATGCATTTTTTCATTTTTAGCATTTCTAAATTATGCTCCATAAAACACAATTTAGAAATATGTTATTTAATACTCAAAAGAAAAGAGACGAGGAAAGAAGGGAGGAAAAGGGGGAGAGAAAAGCATATTATAATTTCACTCGAGAGATCTACAGTAAGAAAGCCAGTTCACCTCTTTAAACCTATATTTCCCGGATGTTATTAGGTACAGAACAGTTCTTGGGCTATGTCTGTTAAACACATGAAGCATTAACTGGTTAAAGACTGCTTAGACCTATAGCAGATAACATATAAATTAGATAAGACTAACATACATATCAAAGAATAATCAATTATCTGAATAAAACATTGTTTCATATTACCAGCTAGTCGGAGCAAGAGTTTAGTGGCAAGAAAGAAGGGGGATAAAAAGTGGTAATAAGAGGAAAAAAAGAAAAACAGTCTGGGAAGAGTTGGTGCTTCAACTTCCCTTCTATGAGCTGTCCTTGTCCTGTCATGTCAATCCTGATTGTTTATTAAACAAAGCATTTGCACGCTGGCTGGGTGGCTCAGTTGGTTGGAGCTTTGTCCCGTACACCAAAAGGTTGAGGGGCAACCGATCAATGTTTCTCTCTCACATCGATGTTTTCTCTCTCCTCTTTTCTCTCTCTGATTAATCAATAACAACATATCCTCGAGTAAAGATTATTTTTTAAAAAGAAATAAAAATTTTTAAAAATTTGCAATTAGGAGAGTAAAAAAATTTCACCTTGGTTCACTTTCCCCCTTCTCTCCCTTTTTGTTTATTTTTTTACATCAATTCCTGATCCTAGGAGGTCACCTAATAAGGAAAAGTTAAATATTTGTCACAAATATATTTTGAGTACCTCAAGTATAAAATTCACATTGCTATAATAATTCATATCCCAAAACAGTTAAATAATGCTGGGCAATTTAAGCATGAAGGTATTCGCAATTGGAATTTCTTTTACTCAAGGCACTGACGTACAACAACAAAGTCTGAACTCTACATAATATTTACTGATTGGGAGAAAATAATAGGAAAAATATGGAATTAGGGGAAAAAGATACTATTCTTTAGACATCCCAAATAACAGGGTAAGGAACAATCCAACTAGAAATAGTTTCATTAACAGAAAAGGTATAATAGACATTTTTTCACTGCTATGTTATCATCTTTGGACCAAAAGCAAGATACCAATTATAACTACTATCTCCAATACAGTGTGAACTAATCAAGAAAATCAAGGTTAATCCTAACAGACAAATTACTTAGGAACTATTTACTTCCATTTTAGCTCCCAGAAAAAAACTACGTCTTCCTTTCCCAGTCTCTGTTCAGCCTTTCCTCCTTAAATAAAAAAGGAGTTTGGGGGTGGGAGGGGTTAAGCAACTGAAGCCAACGAAACCTTACTAGGCATGTATCCCCCAAATTAAAATAAAGACTAAACAAAAATATGCACAGCGCAACTATTACACTCAGTTAATAATTCATTTTTCATATGCTATTACCATTACCATTACCATTAGGTGACAAGATAGTCAGCTAAAGCAACCACTGGCTACATAACCAACCATATACAAAAAACATTTTTAAGAATAACAGATTTGAAAAAGTTAAAAGCTAGATAAAATAAACTAGATACATTAAAGCAGAGAGAATAAACTTCAACTTTGGTTACACAAACTAAAAGTGTGAATCTAAATTCAGAAGCATAAAAGCAGTGGTTATGAAGTCAAAAAATCAAAGATCAAAATACTTCCCAGCATAGTATTTTCTTGGTGAAGTTATTAGAATTTAAGGTCTGATAATCAAATGTATGACTTTATCAGTAACCTAAAAGAGAATCATTTAGCCTCAGTGACTAACTCAGTCAAAAGAGATTAATTCACATTCAGAAGAGAACAATGAAAAAACTAGCACACCAGATTACCACAAAAATATCCTCACAATGATCACAGAACTCATCTTTACTTTTTCCCAGTATGAGTACTAATCTGACTTGGTTGAATCATTATTTGGTTGAATACAGAATTATAGTAATGTGTAGATCATCTTATGAGATAGTTCATCTAAGCCATAAAGAGGCGTGATAAATACTCCTGCACAACAGAGAATACATGTCTGGTGACTGCACTGCCCATTTCCCAGATTCTCCATCTCTATCAAAAAATTTACTTTGCTCGTCCTTTTTTCTACCACCCATTGCATTTTCTCTTGACGTGTTATCACTGACTAAGCCAGATCAAACTGCTTCAATGTTAAGCATCCTTCCCCTGTGTCTTGCCTATGAAAAGGGCAAGTTCATTTCCCTCTTTTCAGTTTCTTAAATAGTACTTCTGACAGCCTCATGTATGATACCTATATTCTAACAGAAACTACAAAGAAAATAGTTTTGGGTTCTTTTGTAGTTTTTGTAGAAACTGAAATTTAATGCTGAACACAATGTGAACACTACAAAAACCCAACTGGACACAATTCAGTACTGCAGAAATATTAATATACTTTGGTTCCAAAGAATTGCTAAAAATTAACAACTTATGGCTAGCTCATATAAGGGTATAGGTAGGCTTATGTACTTAGACAACTATTATAAAAAGAATTATAATTGCACAATGCTTTAAAAGTGCTTTACAACTAATTATAACATTTAATTCTCATAACCATCAAATATTTAAATTGAAAATCTTTAAGAATAACCCAAATTTTAACTTTTAAAAGCCATTATTGTTTCTAGTAATAGTTTACAGTTAATTTCTTCATAACAGATTTTTGCATTGACATCAGAAAATATATTGACTATTTACACAGCAGATACAAATTCCTTCTCTCATAAAATATACCATGTACCGTTAGGTCATAAACACATTAAAATTAATTAAATGGGCCTTTCCATTCGGCCTTGTTCTGAGGTGAATGATAATAACACTAAGAAAATTATGCAAAATTATAAAATGGACAAAGTTAGTCTTGGTATGCCCAGCAATTTTTTTCTAGATTCTTTGCACCAAATACTTCTTCAGGTGCTTGGTACACTTATGACCCATTATAAACTGCTATATGTAAAACGACATGGTATTGGTTATATATACCTTAGGATAAATATATTTAAGTGAATAAATGCACTCAAGAATTTTAAGCCAAACCTCCAATTGTAATATAAAAAATAAATAAAAATTACAGTGTAATGAATCCAGGCATTAACATTCTGAAGGGCACTTTGTAGAGTCCACAAAAGCATAGCACATACACCTGATTAAGTAAAAAGTTCGTTCTTATCAAATTCAAATGAATTGTATCCTATTGAAGCCCATTAGACATATTAAAAAAATAGTTATAGAACACCAACATAATATCCAAATCAAGTTTACATGCCAAAGCACATCTTTTTCGGTAGTTTAGAAATATTTTCTAAATGAAAATACATTAATATAGCAATATTCAAAATTAAAAATTAAGAGTTCTTACCTTACTACATCATCAATATTGTTCCTGTATACACCTTCAAGTCTTTCTGCAGGAAACCCCATAGCAATAATGTTTGGATAAATATCTGAATACTTAAGTTAAGAAAATATCTGAAATGTGGAACAAAGAAAAGTACATGTACACATTTAAAACATTATCTGGAAAGCTTTCCCCACTACAGCTTTGCTAATGAAAATTGTCAAATTTATTTATCTATAAACTATCATGTATAATTAATATAGTTGAATACAACCTTTTTAAAAATCCTCAAAATTGTTTGGCAAAATAATTTTAAAATCCCTCTACTTAGTACATTAAAAATGTACCTAAGGTAAAAGGTAGCTCCCATTCTATAGTATTTAGATATACATGGAAAACAAAAACCTCAGACTTTATAAATCACAAATACTAAATGTCTTGGTACAAAAACCAAAAAGCCAATTAAAAACAAGACAACAAAAATTTACACAACCTCCAATTTTCCTGATTATAAGACACCATGTATAGAGAAAAGTAGATACAATTAAGAATTAGGACATCAGATTTAAGACATATAATTTGGACAAGTCACTTAACCCTTTAGACTTCAATTTCCTATTCCACATGATTACATTGAGACAACCATTAAGATCTCCTCACCCTTCATGTTATGACTTGATAATACTGAACTGGGATAAAAACTTACTCTCATTTCCTATCAAGGTAATCAATATTTAGCATGCCTATTCTAGTCCCTTGTTACACACTACAGTTGGCATAACAACAAACATCTACACTTAAGAATAACTTATATCAAACTATAAAAAACTACCAACAATCTACATTTCTATGTATTGTGTCCATCATACCAGCTCTCATTTCTTCTTGAGCTCTATCAATCTTCTCTAATCCCAGGATTTCCTGACTGTAATCTTTCAGATGAGCCAAATTAATCTGCCTAAAGCCTCCCTTCAAGACCATCTCTAAAGTTCTCCACCCACCTACTTCTGGACCCATTCATCTTCCAAATGCAATTCAAAATTCACCATATTCAGTGCCCTTTTCTAGATTTTTCTTTTTTACTTTCTGCTTGCTGTACTCACATTATTAAGCTGATTTCACTATTATTTTCAAACCAAAGATAATTATCAAATTACTGAAAGCTTTTATTTTGATAATTAAGAAAAGGTTGTATGTGTAATCAATGTTCTATTCATGTGATTACTATGTACTGGTTGGATAGATTTACAGACCAAGAAAAAAATGTGCACAACAGTGTATACACTATGTTTTGGATAAAAATCCTACCTAATAAAAGAGAAACATGCAAATTGACCATACCTTCGCTACACCCACAGCCAATCAGAGCGAACAAGATGGCGGTTAATTTGCATATGCGGGCGCTGAGCGGCCTGGGTCCCGGAAACATCCTCCAGACCCAGGCCTCTCCTAGCCTGTAGGCCCGCGCTTAGGTCCTGAGTGGCAGGGGTCCCAGAACGCCCCCTGGCCACTCGAAGACTATGGGTGCAGTCCCCAAGCCGCCTATAGCGACTCGGGGATGTTCCCGCCCTGCCCCCAGTGGCTTGCAAAGGCTCGCGCACGAAGCAGCTGTTTGGGGCCACGCCCCCAGCCAGGCGCCTACGACCCGGGGATGGCTGCTGGCCTCTGGGGTGTGCCGAGACCCTGGTGGCCACCGCTGCATGCTGCCCAGGGTCCCTGCATGCCCCGAGCCTGGGGCCCATCGTGGGGCTGGCTGCTGGCCTCCCCCAGCGGCTTGCAAAGGCTCACGCACGATGCCGCGGTTTGGGGTGCCACCCTCAGCCAGGCGCCCAGGACTGGGGGCTGGCTGCTGGCCTCTGGGGTGTGCCAAGACCCTGGCGGCCACCGCTGCATGCTGCCCAGGGTCCCTGCATGCCCCCAGCCTCGGGCCCATGGTGGGACTGGCTGCAGGCCTTGGGGCGTTTGGAGACGGGGATGTTCCCACCCCGCCCCAGAGGCTTTCCAAGCTCCAGCACCAAGTGGCGGTTCGTTTCCACTCCCCCAGCCCAGCGCCCTCCACAGGGGGAAGGCTGCTGGCCTCTGGGGTGTGCGGAGACCCCAGCAGCCACCACTGGGTGGCAGGGACACACCCCTAGCCCAGTGGTCACAACCCAGGGGCTGCATGAGCTGCAGAGGATACACCTTTTTTAAAAAAATATTTTATTGATTTTTTTTACAGAGAAGAGGGGAGAGGGATAGACAGTCGGAAATATCAATGAGAGAGAAACATCGATTAGCTGCCTCCTGCACACTCCCCACTGGAGATGTGCCTCCAACCAAGGTACATGCCCTTAACAGGAATCAAACCTGGGACCCTTCAGTCTGCAGGCCCACGATCTATCCACTGAGCCAAACCAGTTTGAGAGTAAATACCTTTTCTGACAACTCATTGGCTAAGCTCCCTGTAGGCCGCCACTTGCAGTGTTCTTGGTAATTTGGATTATAAGAATCCAAGAAGGTGATCTAGGGTTTTTCCACCACACTCCTGGAGAAAAAATGAAGGTCCCTTGAGGGGTCCCAGATTGGAGAGACTGCAGGCTGGGCTTAGGGACAACACCCCCCCCCCCACGCCCCCCCACCCCCCGTGCACGAATTTCGTGCACTGGGCCTCTAGTATTTTATAAAAGAAGTAACATTTTCTTTTTGGGTAAAGAAATATTTACACATATATTTTAAAAAACTTAAAGGGTCTAATAGCCAAGTTCACAGGTACAATGCTGTTATGGGTACTGTTTTAGCAAACCAGCCATAAAGGACATTTTTGAGCCAACTAGAGAAATTTGAATATAATCTGGGTATTGGATGAAATGAAAATCACTGAAATGAATAAGTAGACATTTATGGGTGGGGGGAGAGTTGTAAAAGAGAAGTACAATGAGATCCATCCTGGTAAAAGATAAAAGGAAAAAAAATGTAAAAAAAGTATATATCCAAATAGTTATATGTACTCAAAAAGATTACAGACTAAGGTACTAAAAGTAATAATCTCTAGGTGGTGAGAATATTTTTTCTAATTTTTGTATTTTCTATTTTGGGAACAATGCACCTGCACTGTTTCTGTAATAGATGTTTAAAATTGTGTTTCTTTTATAATTATCTCCAAGTCTATTTACTAAGTATCATGAGAAAATACTGTCTTGGCCTGTATGACTAGGAATCATCTCTGTATGTAGTTTTTTTAAATGCTGAATTTCTACCCCTAAAAATTATTATAATAATAGTATCTATGATTTAAATAACATTTCCTATGTGCCAGGAACAACTCTTGCCACTTTAAGATACATAAAACCACCCCAAATTTCAAAGGATTCTTCTGTAAAAATTCCTAAAAAAAAACTATTAGGATGATCATTTTTAACATCACAAATATTAGCTATCATCTATTATCTATATACTAGAGGCCCGGTGCACAAATTCGTGCACAGGTAGGGTTCCTTGGCCTGGCCGGTGATCAGGGCCAATCAGGGCAGTCCTGCCCAGTTCCGATCGGGGCCAATCAGGACAGGCCAGCAGGGGGGAGAGACCGCGGGAGGTTGGCCAGCCACGGGAGATTGGCTGTGGGAGCGCACTGACCACCCGGGGGCAGCTCCTGCATTGAGTGTCTGCCCCCTGGTGGCCAGTATGCGTCATAGTGACCGGTCGTAACAGTTGTTTAGGCTTTTATATATATGTACTAGTATATAAAAGCCTAAGCGACCAACCGATGGGTTGCTATGACACACACTGACCACCAGGGGGGCAGACGCTCAACACAGGTGCTGCCAAGCTGTGGTGACTTGGCAGCTGCGGTTCTCAGGTGACACACCCAAAATCAGAGAGGAGGGAGCCCAATTCCAGGGTGCATACCCAAGAACTGCCCTCTCGCAATCCGGGACCACCCGGGGGATGTCGGAGAGCCGGTTTCGGCCCGATCCCCGCAGGCCAGGCCGAGGGACGCCCCCCATCGGTGCACAAATCCATACACTGGGCCTCTCGTTCTCATATAATAAAGTAGACCCACCTAAAATTTACCTCTTGGTCAATTATTGACATGTTTTAGGGCATTATGTCCATTCATGAGGGGGAAAAAAAAGCAGAAGAGAATAGAGGTTCAAATCAAGCCTATTGCAGTACAATTCCTGAAAATGTATTCATTTTCTTTTTAACTGTATCTTGGAGCACAAACATAAAAAAATGTGGGGCTTTGTTAAAATACATTATTATTATAGATTTGAGAGAGAGGAAGGGGAGGAGAGAAACATCGACTTGTTGTTCCACTTATTTATGCATTCATTGGTTGATTCTTCTATGTACCCTGCCAGGGGATCAAACCCGTAACCTTAGTGTATGGGGATAACACACTAACCAACTGAGCTACCTGGCCAGGACAAGAAAATATGATGGTAAAAGAAGAAAGTGAGGCAGAAGGAGAAAACCAAAGCAGTGGCAGCTACCATCAATCTGAAATTCCTATTTATATAATTTTAAATACATTTTAGTAAAAAATACCCATTCAAATCATGCAAGTATTCCTAATACAAGAGAATGATTTCTTATTAAATAATAATTACTTCTACCAACAAACTTACCTAGCCTAACCATTAATTTCAGTGAGAATGCTGATTTTAACTTTATTAAAAAAAAAAAAAAAGCACAGAAGTATAAAACCCCCCTTTTTAAAAAAATATATTTTATTGATTTTTTACAGAGAGAAAGGGAAAGGGACAAAGAGTCAGAAACATCGATGAGAATGCCCTAACCGGTTTGGCTCAGTGGATAGAGCATCAGCCTGCGGACTTAAAGGTCCCAGGTTCGATTCCAGTCAAGGGCATATACCTTGGTTGCAGGCACATCCCCAGTGGGAGGTGTGCAGGAGGCAGCTGATCGATGTTTCTCTCTCATCGATGTTTCTAACTCTCTATCCTTCTCCCTTCCTCTCTGTAAAAAGTCAATAAAATATATTAAAAAAAAGAAACATCGATGAGAGAGAAATATCCATCAGCCGCCTCCTGCACACCTCCTACTGGGGATGTGCCCGCAACCAAGGTACATGCCCTTGACCGGAATCAAACCTGGGACCTTTCAGTCCACAGGCTGACGCTCTATCCACTGAGCCAAACCAGTTAGGGCTAAAACCCCTTTAAATGCAGTCATTTTAAGCAGGACTAAATTCAAATTTATTCTTGCACTATGAATACTAATAAATAAGTTTGCAAAAATCTCAGTTAACTTAATTAAGAAAACTATTTGTCTATAACTATACATAAATGGGAATGTTAAGTACTCATTAAAGTAAACTCAATTGGCCTCCTCCTTTATTCACTTAACCACTCAAACACATATGGAACACTGGAAGGGGCACTGAGAATTTAAAGTTAAGTAAAGACTACTGCACTCAAGGAGTTACTTATTTTATCCGAGAAGACAGACACAGAGACCTACAACTGTGCCAAAGGCCCTATTATGTACATATCAAGATGTTTTAAGAGCTAGAGAAAACAGGATTAATTCTGTAGGGGCAGAGATAAAGTTTCACAAAGTAGGTAACACGTTAGATAATCCTTAAGAAGTCAGACAGTAGACAGAAGGAGAGCAATTACAACACTCCAAGCAGAGTCTAGAGCAGAGATATGGAAATACGTAAAATATTCAAAAAAAGTGAGCAGTCCATTGCAGCTCACACATGAAGCTTTATGGAGAAGGCAGCAGGACTGGTAGATGATTAGGAGCAGGACTGGCAGAAGATTAGGTCTAGTTTAAGGATGCCATGGCAGGGAATTCAATTTAGTCAGGAAATGAGGAGTCAAAGGCCTGCATCACCCTGGCAGTCTCTTGCAGAGGAACAATCCATTGCCCTGCAATCTCCAGCAGGGTAACTATCAAATCCTTTCTTTAAAGAGAAATCTAGGAATTCAGTCTTTTTAAGGTTTCATTTGCTTCAGATTCTCACCTTCCTTATTTATAGAGTTTAAGATTTTACCCAAGATTTTGGCATCCATCATAAACTAGAAAGAACATGTGCCAGACAGTATGCCAAATAAATTCTCATATAATCCTAACAATCCTATGAAGCAATATTACCATTTCATAGATGACAAAATTCTGCGGGTCAAAAAGTTTGGGTAACTGCCCACGATCCCAAAGCCAATAAGTAATGTTATGATTCAAACCCATTATGTACATAATTACAAAGCCCAAACTTTTTTACCATGGTGCCTCACATAAGATTATAATTATTTTATATTTCTAAATCATTAATGAAAATGTAAAATTTTCAAGAAAGCAGGCAAAAATAAAAGTGATTTACCAATCAAATGTTAAAACTTAAAATCTTATTTAAGAGACAAGACAAAAATCGTTTCCAAAACTGATGTCAGCAACTAATGAGTGCTGAATTTTGAGGCAAGTATTTCTTATGCCAAGTATTATACCAATAAACAAAATCTCTAATATAACTGTTTTGCTTCCCCATTCATTAAAATTTTTATGACATGTTTTTAGACATTTTAAATCAAGTAAGACTGAGAGCAAAATGATTTGTAATACAGAACAGCCTTAACCAGCACTTACTGGATATACTTTTGAATAAGAAGTAGTGTTTAATATGAAATTTTCATCTAATGACTAAATCTCATTTTAATTATGATTACTGAAAGTAAAGCAGTTGTGAACAGTTCCTTTGTTGTACTCTGTATAATACATAGATATGCTTATCCCTAAACAAGCTATAAACTAAAATGCAATGCTAGGACACAAAACAAAAACTGCCTTTTTTCCCCCCTCTCATAATTATTTTAAGGAAAATTATTTCCATAGATCACATAACAAACTTTTCTTAAAATTCTAGTTAACTGCAAGTTATAGTAACAACATGAAGCTATAACATACACAGAACATGACTGGCCAAACAGAAAGTGATAAACAGATTTAGAGAGGTAGTGATTAAAATGCATCAAAAGCAAATCTGAAGTTGTCTGGTTCACCAGGGGAACACTGAACCAAAAACAGCAGCAAGAGTGAAGAGTGAAGAAAGAGCCCAGCAGGTGTGGCTCAGTGTTGAGCATCGATCTATGAACTAGGAGGTGACTGTTCAATTCCAATCAGAGCACATGCCCGGATTGCGCGCTCAATGATCGTGCAGGAGGCAGCCAACCAATCATTCTCTCTCATCACTGATGTCTGTCTGTCTGTCTCTCTCTCTCTCTCTGTCTCTTTCTCTCTCTCACACTTCCTCTCTGAAATCAATAAAAATATATATTTTTTAAAGAGTGAAAGAATAAAGTCAGACTTGAAGAGAAAACAAGAATCAAAGCAAGTTAGCAAATACCAATACTTCATTTAAGTTTATTTTCCAAGAATTTCTGGAGATTTCCCCTGCTTTCCATCAGTGCTCTCAACCAGCAAACACTTAAGGCCAGGTGAAAGGAAATTAAACTATGTTTACATTTCTCTCAAAAAATTTTAACAAGTTTAAATTTAACAAATACTTTCCAAGGATGTCACAGTTATATCCACATTATCTCTTCTAATCAAATTAAGCTTTAAATACTAGTCACTCTCTGGACTTGAATGACTTTCTCATTTAAATGAAAGACTTTATTTCTTACTAGATTTTATTTTTCCCTATTAAGTGTGGTAAATGTTTAGATCTGGTTTCTAAATTGAAGATTCATACTGGGAGAAAAGCAGAAATAGGAGTTCCTCTAATTTTCCAGTTGATAAAGTGCTAATTGTTCATTATTTAATAATAATTTGTCCTATTATATAAGGCATATAATCATTCCTGTACATACCAAATTAACGCAGCTTAAAATCTTATTTTCTAAATTGAAAGGGTACAAAAAGCTTGAACTACAGAAATATTAAGAATGCTCCCAAAAATAGGGATTTTAAAAATAAAGAATGGCCAGATATAACAGGAACATTTAAAATATTTACTAAATGTCAGACCTTGTACTAAGCAGTTAATGCATATCATCACTAACATAATTTTATTCTCAGCTTTGTACCTTAAAAGCCTAACTTCAGGTTAAGTTACTCAATATCTCTGGGCCTCACATACTTTTGTTTTAGATTTCTATAAAATAATGATAACAACACTAGCTGTAACTTCTTCACTGGCTGTTTTAGGGATCAAATGGGATATCTGGAACGATCTTTAAATCCATAAAAATGAAAGGGCTTTATAACTGTAAATAAGGATGATCTGAGATTGCATGAGTTAGAATTGTCCTTTTTTAGTTGAAATGTCTCATTACAAAACTCAAAACAGTGTTTTTATAAATTATAAAAAGAATTCCAATATATTAAATTCACTTTAGCAGAAATTTTAGTTTTTTTGAACACTTTTTAAAGTAAATATCCCATTTTTTAAATTTTTTAAGTTTTTTTATTTATTTAACATATTTTTATTGGTTTTAGAGAGGAAGGGAGAGGAAGTGAGATAGAAACATCAATGATGAGAGAGAACCATCCATTAGCCACCTCCTGAATGCCGCCTACGGGCGATTGAGCCTGCAACCGGGCATCGAACTGTGATCTCCTTGTTCATAGGTCGATGCTCAACCATGGAGCCACATCGGCCAGGCTCTTTTTAACACTTTTTAAATTACCTGCTTGCGCTGCCAACACAGAAAGGAAAACTTACTGCCAAATAATTTATGAACTCTACTGAAGTTTTCTACTTCTCCAAACAATTCAAACCTCACAACTTTGTTTTACATGTTTATAACAACCCGTCTTGACTGAAATGTTTACACGTTGTTGCTTTGAAAAAGAAGTCTAGACCTCACTTTCTAAAGGAAAACAGCAAGAATTTCTAGTAAACCTATTAAGCAACACTATAAATTTGTTCATTTGGCAAGAAATCTACAACCTATGCCCTAGCCGGTTTGGCTCAGTGGATAGAGCATCCGCCTGTGGACTGAAGGGTCCCAGGTTGGATTCTGGTCAAGGGCACATGCCCAGGTTGCGGGCTCCATCCCCAGTAGGGGGCGTGCAGGAGGCAGCCAATCAGCGATTCTCTCTCATCATTTATATTTCTATCTCTTTCTCTCCCTTCCTCTCTGAAGTCAATAAAAATATACTTTTTAAAAAAAATAAATCTACAACCTGTGATAAAGAGCTATGAAATATTGTACCTTTTTAATCCAACAATCCCACTCTAATATTATCCTCTAAAAAAACAGACAAAAGTAAACTATACAAAGATATTCACAACAGTGCTGTTTATAAAAGAAAAAAATGAAGAAAATCCTAACACAGTGCCCTACACAAAGCATAATAGTTAGCCTGATGAAATATTACCCATATAGCTTTAAAAATAAATACCCACTGACAGATGAAAGTTTGTGGAAAAAAAGCTCACAGAACATTAGAAAAATACTGATTAAAAGTATGTAATTATGCGCATATGTACATTAACAAACAGGGAAAGATAATTTCTAATAACAAACATTTGAAATAGAATTAACTTTTTTCTAATGAATTGTTTAAATTTAAGAATCATTTTGAAAGCATTTCAAACCAGATATAGTAAAATTACACTGAGTTAAAAAAATTCTTTTTTAAAAGAACAATAATGGCACTCTGAACTTTATTTAAATTGAAGCAAATTAATCACTGAAAAATATCTTATCAAGTAACTGACAATGCTAGCAATACTCTATAATCCAACGTACAATTTTTTAGTGTATTAGCTGAGGCATTATTAGTCCCTTCAGTTAATTTAATCAATTTTTCTTGAGAGTTATTAATACTGAAATATTGTATCCACAACTCTGCAAGGCTATATCTGAGAACTTCTAAATATTTAGGTTGCCCAACTAACTGATTTTAACGAGTATACCAAACAATTACCTTCTTCCTAGGTCTCTGGATGGATATGATAAGACTGATTTCCTGTTTCAGAACTCTGCTGCTGTTAAAATACACACACACACCCCTCTCTACCGTTTTGCTCCCACTAAAAAACATCTAAGATTGACTACCAATAACAAATCAAAAATATGGCTATAACTTATATAACAACTACCAAAAAGATTATCAGCTCAACCACATGCATTAGACATACTTGTCAACATTATACACTTGAACTAAGCCAAATGCTAACTCTAATTTTCTACAGCAAAAATCAGAATAAGCATACAAAAGATTATAAAAGTTAAAATTATAATATTGGTCCAGCATTACTATAAAGAACATAAGGGGGTATCTTTTAACTCTAATCTTTATATTTAATGTTAGATTTATGTTACTACTGTAATATCATTCTATTATAAAAGCCATGCTTTTATTTATTTTACCAGAAGTGACAACCTAAAACACTAAATTTTAGCTAGTCTATAGATAAAGTGAAAAAACATTAACTTTCACAGAAAAAAAAGACATTCAAACAGTTAAGGAACAGAAGAAGCTAAGGGATCTGTCACTAATCTGAGAACAAAGGCCTAGTAATATTCAATGGTAAATTCATTCAATATTAGCAAATTGCATTCTGAAAAATAAAAGATTACAAGATTTCCAACTGTATCAATCTTTTAGATACAACCATGAACTAATTTTCTAATATTCAAAAACTACTATACACAAGGTACTAAGAAAACAAGGTTCTAATATAAATGTGTCTCTGGCAAGTTGGCTTTCTTTTTCCCATTAAGCCAAAACTGCAAATTTTTTAAAATTTACTTCTAACAATCAAATTTATGTTTCAAAGAAAGCCCTGTTCATTTGAACTACTTTATGGGGAAAAGCTCCAAATAAGTGTGTGTTACACAGCTTCCTTTTATATTAGCTTTAATATAAAACCAAGTCTCTCTATTCTGTACCTTAAGACAAAAAATCATTTGGAAAGGATTTGCTTTTTTTTTTTCTTTTTTTTTTCACAATTGGCAAAAAGAGTTTTGCCTAAGTGCATGCAGTATTTTAATCTGGATAAGAACAATATGAACTAGAAATACTTGTGGATTTTAAAATATGAAGACATACATAATGACATTCATTACTATATTGGTGCAAATTACTGATTTTGAAACTGCCTTGTTCTATCATTGAAAATATGATTCATATTCTCACTGAAGGTATTTTAATCACTGTATCAACTTTATAATCACTTGAATAAGTGGTTATCAAAATATCTGAAATTACATACACTAAAACACTAGTTAAAATTCCTGTTTTAAAATGTAATAGCCCTAGCCAGTTTGGCTCAGTGTATAGAGCATCGGCTTGCGGACTCAAGGGTCCCAGGTTCGATTCCGATCAAGGGCACATGCCTGGGTTGCGAGCTCGGTCCCCAGTAGGGGGCGTGCAGGGGGCAGCTGATCAATTATTCTCTCTCATCATGGATATTTCTCTCTCTCTTCCTCTCCAAAATCAGTAAAAATATATTTTTAAAAAATTTTAATATGCAATTTTAAAATATAACAGATGAGTCTATATTTCTTGGTTTAAACAGATAAAACTCAATTTTAATCAGCCACCTATAACTGCTTATTTCTGAAGAGATACCATTTTAGTATGAACTCAATTCTTGTAATTGGGGGGAAAAAAACACAATTACTAATCATGGTTAGTTGTAGAATCTTCATATTCAAAGGAGAACACACTAAAAATCTTAGAAAATAATTATGCTGAAATGTAAAAGAAAAAAAATTAAGAAGTCAACTTTTTCAACCCGTAAACAAACTTAAAAAACAACATTTAACATACAGAAAGACAAAAATACCAATAGATAGAACGGACAGAAATGAAAACAAGGAAAAGGAGCTCTTTTAACACCACACCCTTTATATACTATTAAGTAAATAGGTAAAGACTTTTAAACTTTTAATATTTGAGTAAAAATCTCAGCTACATGTGTGCCTCTCTTAATGTAAGATATATAATTTATGTATATATTATCTGTCTATCCAAAAAGGTATCATTCTTTTCATGGCCTACAATTCAGGCCTAAACAAATGCTATAAACTGATGTTAGTAAAATAATCCACTTTCATCGGACATTAATTTGAAATTGGCAAGATGTTTCTTATACAAAAAATACAGGCCCCAGAAACGAAGTTGCATTTGAGAACATAAATTCAAAATCATATCTAAACTGAAATATTATATCTGGTCATATCAATCATGTGGCATGAAAACAAAATTCTCAATAAAAAAAAACACGTTAACAATAAATAAAACAAAGTAGATTAATTAACCAGATCTTATTAAGCCTGATATGCAAGTTTAAAGACTTGGCAATACCAAGTGCCTGGGAGTAAAAAGAAATTAAGTTATAGGAACAAATTTTGTAGTGGCTCAAAATGCAACAGTAAAATTTTAAATGGGGAAACTCATTTACTAGCATACAGACAAAAACTGAGTTGTAGGAAAAGAAAAAGAGCCTGAAAAATATTTAAAGCAAATCTTTAAGGAATACTTAAGGCAGTTGCCTGATTAAGTTTTATAATAATGAATTCCTATATATAAAACTGTTAAGAAAACTACAGTTTAAAACTATCATAGCCTTGTAAATTTTAATATCAAATTAAAACATGATGTTTCTATTTAAGTATCAAAACAATCTTATAAAGTAAATTAATAAAAGACAAACTTTCATTATATGATTAGTTCCCAACCAGTATCTTTGTATTTTAGTAGAAAAATGTAAACAGCAGCATAACCATTAAGTTTCATTTTTGTAAAAGCTTACAATTTTGACATTAGTCTTTAAAACTCATAATTAATAGATAATTCCAAAAATAGAAGTGTCAAAACCACTTATATCACTAGATTTTCCTAACTTTTCCCTATATTTAAGTAACAGATGGCAAGCCTTAGTTCTTGGACACTACACAATAATCACAATCTGTGTGACCTTTTCAGTATTAAAAAGAATCCAAAACAACCTTAATAATGAGCACCTTAGCTATTTTACAGTATTATAAATAATCTTGATTACCTTGGACAAAACCTAGATATGCAAGATTGTACACTTTCAGTGACTAAATTATTTCTTTTATATAGATTTCCTACAACTAATCTATGAAAACTATTCAGATATTAGATTGCTTCTCGTGTGTTCAAAAAACCTATTTGTGCCCTAACCAGTTTGGCTCAGTGGATAGAGAGCATCAGCCTGCAGACTGAAGGGTCCAAGGTTCGATTCCAGTCAAGGGCATGTACCTTGGTTGCAGGCACATCCCCAAGTAGGGCATGTGCAGGAGGCAGCCGATCGATGTTTCTCTCTCATCGATGTTTTTAGCTCTCTATCCCTTTCCCTTCCTTTCTGTAAAAAGTCAATTAAATAAATAAATAAATAAATAAAATAGAATGATTCCCTTTAAATTAAAAAAATAAAAAACATATTTGTATGCACTAAAAAAATATTTTTGCCTTCACAATGTTTTCTTTAACATCAAGAAGGTATATACATCTAGATCAAAATTTCCTTGTTTAAAAATTGAAACAATTTTTCTTCATTTGGAAAATGTTACTCTAGCAAGTAATTCTGTTTTAAAAAGAAAGAATTTGTTTCTTCCTCAATATTTTTCATCCTAACTACATGAATAAATTCATTGAGAAAGAAGTATCATTTGCCTGGCCAGTGTAGCTCAGTGGTTGAGCATCTACCTATGAACCATCAGGTCACTGTTTGATTTGAGCCAGGGCATATGCCCGGGTTGCAGGCTTGATCCCCAGTAGGGGGCATGCAAGAGACAGCAGATCAATGATTCTCATCATTGATGGTTCTATCTCATCTCCCTCTCCCTTCCTCTCTCTGAAATCAATAAAAACCTATTTAAAAAAAAAAGAATTATCTTTTAACTAATATAGTTAAAATTATTACCCTTTTTAAATTTTTTAATATGTGACACAAATAGTACCAGACAGACATAACATGCAATTTTGACCACAAAAATTAATATTGATCATAAATGCAAATATACAGGAAACCTTCATCAGTTAATATCACCAATTACTGAGGTAACTATGCAAATATAAATTATATCACTCAAAATATGCTCCAGGGAACAGTAACATCATGAGTCACATCCTTTTCTTTTTAAAGACAGAAAAGCAATGGATTATAGCTACTTTAGTATAAGATGATGTGATATAGTTTATCCAAATAACTTCTATATCCACTTTAATTCCAAATTTTATTTCATCTCACTTAAGTAAAATATGTTTAAATTTTAAATATGCAGTAATTTCCCTATAAGTAAATAAAGCTTCAAGGCTCTAACACTTCAGCTATTTTTGTGTGTGTAACAGATTTTTTTTTTTTTCTTGCATATAAGTTCTTTGGGGAATCTCTTCCCATCCCTCCCAGATTATGATTTTATGGATCAAAATCATGAAAATCTTTCTTAATATTTAGAAATATATTGGCCCTCTTAAATCCACTCTGAAAAAAAAATAAGAGAATAGCAAATATATATATAATTAGATCAATACTGGAAACAAGGTTAATGTATAACTACAGGGAAATAAATATTTTTGATGACTTTACCATTTAAAAATCATTACTTCAGGCAATTATGAGGTGCTCTGGAAGTTGTTCAAACACACATCCTTTAAGTTCACTAGAATAAATTACATTTTAAAATAGATACATTTGAACAAAACAAGAAGCTAATATGGAAGCATGAAGTTGCAGAGAAATAGTACAATGGGTAAATTTGTTTTAAGTTCTCTTTAATTATGTTTTCATAAAAGAAATTTTAAGTACAGTATGCAAATGGAGCTTTTTATTCATATGCTGAAATAAATACCATAAGCTAATCATGTGTCTTGAAATGAAAAAACTTAAAATATTTATCAGTATCTCTGAATAGCTCTTGTAATTTCAAAAAATCATAACACTCAGTCAAAACTTAAATTTCAAAAGAATTTTTATATTAGGCCTTGACATTTTACTCTGCTTGTACAAAATGACAGGAAAAATAAATTGTAAAATCAAGCAAAAAAAAAAAAAAAATCATGGCAAACCATCTATTCCTAGAACACTTTTGTAATTATGTTTGTCTGCCCTAAAAACAAAACAAAGCAAAAATAAATTTGAGAATCCACTAAGTTACTCCCTTGGCACCTTATTATATCTGAACTAATCTAAGACTCTGTCCTGAACTTTTCCAAAAACTTCACATTAATGCAAGTTTTTAATTTAGATAAAGCACATTAACTCAACAGGCTGAGAGAAAAGAATGTAGCACAGGCATCAGCGAGTCTTAGAGTCAACCTTACTTTCTTTTTCTTTTTTATATATTTTATTGATTTTTTACAGAGAGGAAGGGAGAGGGATAGAGAGCTAGAAACATCGATGAGAGAGAAACATCGATCAGCTGCCTCCTGCACACCCCCTACTGGGTATGTGCCCGCAACCAAGGTACATGCCCTTGACCGGAATCGAACCTGGGACCCTTGAGACCGCAGGCCGACACTCTATCCACTGAGCCGAACTGGTTAGGGCTCAACCTTACTTTCTTTACGTGGAAAGATATGAGAAGTTTTTATAACTTGTCAAATTTTGGCATTTTACATCAGTGCATTTAATTTCACTATATCTGACTGTAACAAAAGCAGCTTTAGAATAAAGGAAAGTTTAAGTTTAAAAAATGCATTAAACAATAACAGAAAACAAATATACTGGGAGCAAAGTACCTCCCAACAACTACATAATTAAAGGAAACAAGTAAAGATTACTTTAAAAACTACTGGCAATATAAAAAAAGTTAATGCCTTTTTTAAATGAAGCATACGCATCTTGTTAGAGCAGTTCTATGATGCATCCTTCCAGTGCAGTACACTTATACATGTTTATTGAAAATATCTTCAGCCTTTTCTAATAGAATTTATAAGCAACAATTTCACAATCAGCCTAATAACATATGAGCCTTCTTCAAATAAATCTTTTTTTATTAGCAGAGATATCTTTTGTGGACCAAGTTCTTATTATAAAGAATACTGGTCTAGCAGCAATCAGATAACCTCGATGGTAAAAGCCTAACTCCATCATTTATTAGCAATTTGACCTTAAATACCACAACCTAAGGGCAAAGATACTGACTTTTATTGAATATTATACTTCTTATACACCAGACACTTTATACCTTTAAGCCAGGGTTTCTCAGCCACAGCAGTATTGGCATTTTGGGCCAGATAAAATTCTTTGTTGTGGGAGGGACTGTTCTGTGCATTGTAAGATGTTGAGCAGCATCCCTGGCCTCTACCCACTGATGCCAATAGCATTCTAGCCCCTTGACCCCCTTCACCCCCACCTCCCAGCTATGGCCACCAAAAATGTCTGGACATTGACAAATGCCCAGACAAGGTGGAAGGGGGTGATCCACCCCGAGTTTCCAATTTCTGAAAACATCTACTCTACACTTCCAATAAGCCTAGAAATCCATCCCACATATTAAGGATTTTTACCACAATCCTTAGAGACCTGGAAACTAGGGTTCAGTAGGCTTAGTTTATCTTTTATTACACAATTGATAAAGTGGTTAAGCAAGGATTTAAGCTAGATTTTAGGTCCGACTGATTCCCAAATCTATTCTCCCACCCAACTATACTGCCTTTCTAAACGTATTGCCTCATCCACAAAATCAGGATAATATTTATCATGCTGAACTATTTAGGGGTTAGAGATTTAAAGAGATAATATATGTGTAAATTCCATTAACCTAAAGGAGGTAACACATCAAGAATTTGGTTAACAGATCATCATGAAATACAGTGGTTCACAAAGTGTGATCCCCAGCCACCAGCATCAGCATCACTTGTGAACTTGTTAGAAATAAATTCTCAGGCCTCAACCCAGACCTACTGAATCACAAACTCTGGAGGTGCCACAAGCAGTCTATGGTGTAACAAGCCCTCCAGGTTACTCTGATACTCCTAAAGTTTTGAGAACTACTGATGTAACAGAATCAGAAAAGTACTGCACCAAGTGCCCCAAAACCCTGCATCCTTCTTTGCACTCAATCTTCTACCAGCTTTTAACAAATTACTGATTCTACAGAGCTACAATTACTATACTATAAGAGAGCAAAGTAATGCTTGTCCTATTTCTTAGGCTGCCTCTTTTTTCCTTTGCCAAATCAAACAAGCTGATCATCAGCTTTTAAGAAAAGGCATTGTTGTCCTGGCCAGGTAGCTCAGTTGTTTAGAGCAGTGGTCGGCAAACTGCGGCTCGCGAGCCACTTGCGGCTCTTTGGCCCCTTGAGTGTGGCTCTTCCACAAAATACCACGTGCGGGCGCGCACATATAGTGCGATTGAAACTTCGTGGCCCATGCGCAGAAGTCGATTTTCGGCTCTCAAAAGAAATTTCAATCGTTGTAGTGTTGATATTTGGCTCTGTTGACTCATGAGTTTGCTGACCACTGGTTTAGAGCATCATCTAGATATGCCAAGGTTGCAGGTTTGATCCCCAGTCAAGGGACATACAATGGATGCATGAATGAGTGGAACAACAAATTGATTTCTCTCTCTCTCTCTCTACCCAAATAAATAAATAAATAGGCTTTGTTGATTAAAAAAAAAAAAACACAAAACTAAACAAATATAAGACAGAGTATATGCTAGCTAATTCTGTTACATCAATTAAAAAGAAAAAGATCCGCCCAGCTGGTGTGGTTCAGTGGATTGTTGTCCCATGGACCAAGAGGTCCCAGGTTCGATTCCAGGTCAGGGCACGTGCCCAGGTTGTGGTCTTGATCCCCAGTAGGGGGCATGCAGGAGGCAGCCAATGGATGTGTCTCTGTCATTCATGTTTCTCTCTCTCTCTCTCCCTCCCTATCTAAAATATATGGGAGTGGGGTGGGGCGTGGCAATGGTAAGATATGTACACGTATAATACCTTAATTAAAAAAATTGAAAAAAAATAAAATAAAATAAAATTATGGTAAAAAAAAATCAATAAAAACATATTTAAAAAAAAAGAAAAGAAAAAGATCCTTCTGACTTAAATCCTCATTTTTCATGTTTCTAAATAATTAAATAAAAATGTTAAATTTCATAACACATATAAATTAAGCCTGGCAAAGCACTGTTTTCACTTTACTAAAACAACCAAAAAAAAACAACAACACAGAAAAGCCCCAGAGTAATTTATAAATATGCATTTGAAAAATAAATACCTAAAAATCCAACTCAGTAATGTCCCCCAAATTTCATTTTAAAAGTAGAAAAAGTTTTCAGTTCTATTTAATCTTCAATCATTTCAGAGTAATTAGAACACTCAAAGATTCTCACTTATTCATGAGAACAAAATCATTTTAAATGGAAAAAAAATTGCATACATTTTAAAGCAGTTGTTTCCAACTTTGAATATGCATGCTATATTTATAATTTTAAGAATACATCTGATTTGAATACTTAATTCAAATCACAATGCATTTCCTAAAATCTTAAATTGCATCCTCTTTAAAAGATCAGAAATATTAAACATATAAAAATAGCAGAATGAGAGAACCTTATTTTATTTTAGCCTGAAAATTTACAAAAATCAATAAAGTTCAAAACTATTCTGAAGGGCTTTAAAAATACTAAGTCAACTTTAAGTTTTGGGTAGTGATTTAAAGCAAAACATAGGTCCATGTAGCATTAAAGAGAGACACAAAGTGAGAAAGTGTTTTAGACAACTCAATTTTCCTAGATGTCAAAATGCACAGTTCAATTCTACAACCTAGATTTGGGCCAAAATATAGCCAGTTTTTACAACACATAAAATGTTAAAAATCACATAGTCAAATATAAACTAGTAAGGGCACCAATCGTTCTGCAATGCCAAACAAATAAGCAAAAAAACCCTGATAATCAAGTGCTTCATATTGAGGTACTGTGATACAGCTGGGAGACCAGAATAGGCAAAGCGGGGGAAAATTATTTTTATGGATACATAATAGACTTTACTAGGCAGATCTCAAGTTTATTCAATCTTCTCCATACCAGGTAAGAATAAATGAAGAAGAAAAATCCTTTAGCTATTTCTTACAATTTCTAGGGCCTAAAATTATATTGAGAATCTCTTTTTTAATATATTTTATTGATTTTTTACAGAGAGGAAGGGAGAGGGACAGAGAGTTAGAAACATCGATGAGAGAGAAACATCTATCAACTGCCTCCTGCACACCCCCTACTGGGAATGTGCCGCAACCAAGGTACATGCCCTTCACTGGAATCGAACCTGGGACCCTTCAGTCCGCAGGCCGAAGCTCTCTATCCACTGAGCCAAACCGGTTAGGGCTATATTGAGAATCTTGACTTAACATGAAAATGGGACACAGTAATACAATAGTTGAAAACTAAATTTAAATTCCTATGCTGTATTAATGCACTGCCAGATTAAGTGTAAACTGTATTGTATTGTAATAAACTTAACTGGCATTCAAAGTTGCAGGACTCCCCCAAAATCTGAGCTTAAAAAGAAATGCTAAGAAATATACCTTTTCTGACTTTTCTAATAAACAGTTTAGATAACTCTTGTATCATATATTAAGTTTTCTTTCATTTGAGGCACAGATTACTCTTTGTGAATAAAAATATACTTTAATTGACCTATCTTTTACACTAAAGAAAATTTAATATCATAACATTTTTATCCTAAAACTTCCACTTTAGTGTGCCAGCAAATACTTTTTGATTAGCATAATTAGCTTGTTTGGTCAATAGTAGAGTAAGCAGAGATTTATATTCTATATATGATGAAACAGCAAAATTACAGACATGTTACATATATTGAACTCTTAAAGGAATATTCCCTATTTTAAAAAATACTCAGAGCTTGAATCAATTAATATTCTAACATATCCAAAACAGAGACAATTCAGTTATGATCACTGCTCCTCCCATTAGTGAAAATACAAATAATTTCTAATACATGGATAATCTGAAATTATAATTTTTAAGAGAAGCAGCTACTATTTAAGTACTTACAATGTGGCCGGTACTATGCTAAGTGAATTACTTGCATTATCTCATTTATCACTGGGGAAAAACTTTATGTGACTAGCTACCATCATCCCTATTTTACAGATTAAGAGGCTTAAGTAACCTATTCAAAGTCATCCAGACACTAAGGGACACAGCCAGGATTCCAACACAAGGCAGGCTGGCTCCAGAGTGTATACTGCCACCATAAAATCTAAAATGAAACAATGTACACATAATGTGTAAATAAAACCACTATTCAATGTTTTAATGTAATTTAAAATAGATTTAACCTTATTTGAAAATTCTAAAACAGTATCTACCAAGGTAATCTCTTCTTTAAAGAGAAAGTAAGTTCATTTTTAAGAGATATTATGGTAATTTGCTAACTATATTTATTTACCTGTATATACAGAATATTCACACACTTATAAATGAGATCCACTGTCCATATAGATTCACTCTTCATATTTATGGACAGTGAATCTAACTTATAAGTGTTTGAAAATTCTGTGTATACAGTCTTCTTTTCCACACTATGTACAAGTTAAGAATATTCTTTTGCTGACAAGTTCAGCCACAGTATCCATCTGTTAATATTCTCAACACCAAGTGTAATCCTAGTAATCTGAAGATATCCACCCATCTCTTAACTGCCAACTGTTGCAAATGAAGAGTATCTGCCTTAACTATACTGGAATTAAATTAAAACTTCCCATCCAAAATTATTTCACACCCTAAATTATGTTTATTCTTTTTATATTAATATTTTTCCAACAACCTTTGTTTTATTCTTATGCAAATTATATTAAAAGAACCAAATTGCTAGTATCTCTAAACAATGAAAATTTTTCAAAAAATTAGGGGATAGGTAGTCAAATCTAATACACTAATTTCACCTTTCCTGACAAATGAAAGCATTTTACATTAGCAAGTGCATATATTCAATACTTCCAAAGAGACTTATTATTCACAGACCAAAATACTTTTGACCATCTAGCAAAGAAGGCATGTGGCTGCATATGACTAATATAAAAGATTATATCAATTTACTCAATAAATCCTTACCAACTTAAGTCTAACCTCAACATTACTGATATCCCTGATAGCAACTGCACTAATTTCAAAACTAACAGATAAAAAGCAACTGTAAAACAGAACTGGGTATTTACTGAAATCATTACTGACCCCAATCTCACAAATTGATACAAATGTCTTAAATCACTATCCTTAGAACAAATCCTAACACCTTCCTTAATTCAGTCCACAAAAGAATTCTATGACTATACTTAAAATCAAGTTTATCTAAGAAGGGGGTTGGGGGAAGAGAAAGAATAAGAATGAGGGTTCTACAAAATAGAAAAATTCAGAACTAATGGAGTCTTTAAAAAAAATGATACCAAATAAATTTCTTATACTACATTAATAACATATATTCTGGAAGCTAAATCCTGATAGTACAGCCAAGGCCTAATATTTCAAATAAGTAAAAAACTGTTATATGCATGCACACTTCTAAATCTCCCTTTACAAACTCCGATTTCACATGTAATATTAATATAAAAACATTTTCCGTACTTTTGTCTTACTAAAAAGGCTGAGGTAAAATTTTAAAAATAGAATGTTTACTGAGTGTCAATTAACGTTGAAACTTTGTGAATTGATTTTCCTATAATAAAACATTCCTCCATCAAAAGTCACTGAAGTGATTACTTCTTAAGAGCCTAAAAAATTATTTAAAAGTATTAAGCTATCACCAAATGAAAAACAGCAAATGGGGCAAATCTCAAAATAAGAACCCTTGAAAGTAAGAATTGAAGACTTTACTTCCAAAACGCAAGGAATTTTGTAACATTAAGAGGTTTGTACATTATGTGTGGTTATTAGGAAAAAGCAGATAAGTTGCCCCACATAAAAATTAAAATATTGCCAGCTACCATTCTCATGTTGTTAAAATTCTAAAAGGTAATACACACAAATGCATCTTTCTCTATCTTTGGAAAACTAAATTTAAAATTAAGATGGTTATATCTCACCATATTTTATCATAGTATTCCTTTAGTATTTTAGGATATCATAAACAATGTAAAGCTGCATTGATGATAACTACTGTGCAAACATTTACAGTAGACAGCAATAAAATTCCTTTTTCCTTATATTGAATCATATAAACTGTAAGTTACTCTCCTTTTAGATGCACTTTATTCTTAAGCTATATGAAATAAAGTTTTGTCAATTATCACATAGCAATTAGGTGGCCCACTTACGTTGTTTAGGAAAGAAATAAAAATTGATACATAACAGTGTAAAATAAAAGTTGTGAGTAGAATCTTAAAAAAAAACTCACAATACGGTCATTTTAGTAATCACTAATCTTAAGAGATAATACAGCTAATTTCAATAGCCACTCTACTCTCTCTACAACTTAAAAATATTTCCTATGAAGGTTACTATTTGAAAAGACACAAACTTATCAGACAATAAAAATACCAGAAGCCTAAAGTTTTCATGAAATCTAAAGACATTAAATAGTTTATAGACTCATGTTCAACACTACTTTCCAGACTAACATTAAGAATAAAACCCTGCCCACAAGTTACTTTTAGAATAATTCAATTTTGCAAAAATCTTTTACAATTATGGTCTTCAATTTTTCTTTGAGAAATCACTTCATTATTAATCTTTCTCTAACAACTAAAATACTCCAGTTGCTACTTTCATAAAAGAATTTAACTTTCAACAGACTAGCTGTTGAAACAGATCCTACAACCTGCCAGAGAAAAGCTTCAATGGCCATTTTAATTTTCCCCCTACAATAAACACAAAACACTAAAGTGAAACCAAGCAAACCAAAGTTTTTGTATATCAAAATTATTGGAAGTGTAACTATCAAAAAAAAAGCCCTTCAATGACTTTTTCCTAAGCAATTTTTTTCATGTCAACATTTGGCTCAATAAAACCACAACTCTAGAAATTAAATATTAGTCATTTGATGCACTATTTGATACTGCTTTCTATGCATACCATAACTAAACATACAATTTTAGAGAAAATTTCACACATATAGGCACACATGCTCTGAAATGAAAGGAGAAATAGCCAACCACCTCAATCACCACTCACATATAAAAAGCGGGTAGAATAATTTTAGTTTTATAACCCTAATAATTTTAAATCAAATAGGTAAAGTATAAATAGCATAAACGAACTTTGATTTGTGTACCAAAAGGCATTCTAGAAGTTTTTTTGAATGGGTTTTTTTTTTTTAAGTTAAACAAACTATTAATTTGTTCTTATATATCTAGATGACTGTCAATGACACACAACATTTGAAATGTTACAAATCAGAAGTTTTCCTACAATTAATTATTTCTAGGCAAGTGGGTCAAATTCAGCCTTAATGAAGTTCTTAAATTAATGCAACCTCCAAAATTTCCAATTATTTTTTCAATATTATTTTTAACTTAGAAAACGGTTAACATTTTAAGTGTTGTCAAGCTATTTTTTCAAGAACTTTTATCATTTCAAAACAAAACTTGGGCAAAATTAGCTGTGCACATTTATGTGAAACTACATATCCAAAGGAATATAACTTGTTCAAATATAAAATGTTTTCTTTAGAAAAAAACAAAAAAACCCTTCCCCACAATATTACCAAGACATATACACGTTAGTGTCATTCTACCGTAAAGCAAAATGTTTACTGATATTTGCTAAAATCATTTTTACTAAGAATACTCTATTAGCACTTAAGCAATAATTTTAACTAACTATTGTCCACTGCTACAATTCACACCACCAAATTTTTGGCCTTAATAGAATGTTTCAGTCACCTCAAACCAATAACTTAATTCTGTTTTTCATGCCTTATAGACTGGCCTATCAGTAACTCTCAATTCCTGTGATACTTTCCATTCTACAAAAAGGAGGGGCTCTATCCCCATCCTTGATCAAAACCAGCTTATTATATCTGAAACTGCAAAGGTTACCGCCTTTTGATAACCACTATCTGTTCTAAGTGCAAAGGCTTAACTTGTAGACAATCAAAACTATACACTACACCGTTAAAATTTCTTGGGTTTCTGTCTTATTCAACAAGCTGACTCAGTAAATTTAACACTACAAAAAAAGCTAACATACCTACCATCTGAAGCTGGAGAAATCCACTCACCAGCATTTCTGGTTATTAGCTGGTAAATTATACTTGACATCCTACACGAGTCAGGGTAAATTTAAGGGATACAGAAAGATGTCAGAGGGCCTGAAACCTAAATAAGGCTGAGTAGCAATTCTGGCATCACAATACTTAAATTTCAAGTGAGAACTTAAGTTTAATCTTTGCAATCACCATTTGCTACACACAATCCCTTGAACTTACACAACATTATTATCTGGGATCAAAAACCACTCAATCTCCATTCTATTAGGTGTAACAAGAGCACTGAGTATAAAATGCTACTTGAACTGCAAATTTCATGCTCTATCCTACATCACCCCATCAGGAGAGAAAGGCAAATTTAACAAAGATCTAGCAAGAGCACCTTCTGAGGTATATTATGGCACCATCTCAAAGGACAAAACTTCTACATGCAGGTCAAAGTTGTCATTAACTTAGCTCCAACATACAAACCCTACTTTTGCCCTCACGTGAGCACCATACAGACTGCAAATGATTCTGCTTCTAAAATTATGCAAATCAGCTCACAGCTCACATTTTAAAAGCATCTATCAAGGCAACCCAGGAAACTAAGAACAATCACTGCAGGATTCTGATGCAATGTGTGTACGTGCAACACTAATTTTCATTTTAATCTGATCTATACCCTTGATCTAGGGCCTACAGCCAAGATTTAATCGAAATAATGCTCAACCTCAACGCGTCTACTTTTCTGTTCATTTAGTAGACCGGCTTCCCAAGCTCACTCTTCCCTATCAGCGTACTGCCTTCTGTATTAACGGACAATAGCCTTTAGGGAAGAGACCCCGAAGATACAGACTGAGAAACCAATCGGTGCCTTGACACTTGCAACCAGGCAAGAGTCCCGTCTAGCCGAACACATCCTAGGTTGAATGCATTCATAAGAGACACAAATATACATATATATATATATATATATATATATATATATATAATCTCCTAGAAATTCGACCGGGGTTCAGTGCAATAGTCACCCAAACTATGGACATTTTTCGCCTCCGTCTACTCCCACGTTCTAAAGAGAGAGTGACAGAAAGGCAAAGAGGAGCCGCCGCAGAAATGGATACAGGTCAAGTCTAAGTCGAATCCATCCTCTTGATATCTCCTTTTGTTTCTGCTAACGATCTCCTTGATGATGGCTGTCATGTCTGGGAGCCGGTGGCTGAAGAAGAAGGAGGAGAGAGACGGCAGCAGCGGCTGGTGGCGAGGCTTCTTCTGCAGGATGGAAATGGCTTTGGACTTGGCGGTAGCGGAGGCCCCTCGCTCGGCGGCCGCTGGGCTCTGGACCGCAGCCGGGTAATGGCTGCTGCGGCGGCTGCCGGATGGTTGCAGCGGCTGGGCCTGCTTCTCTTCAGCGGCCGGAGGCCTGGCCGCGGCGGCAGCGGAATGGGGAGAAGACGAACAATCCTCGGAGCGGCTGCCTCCTCCGGCGGCCTCGGGAGCCCGGGCCAGGGGGGGTGCGGCGGCGGCGGAGGGGAGGTTCAGCACCGGCCCGGGCCCCTGGCTGTGCCGCCGCCGCCGCCGCCGTGTTGGAGGCAGGAGAAGGGGAGAGACCAACTCTCCGGCGTTCCCAGCCCTGGAAATGGTGACGGGCGGCTCCGAACCGCTCCCCGGAGCTGCCGCCGCCGCGGCCGCCGCCGCCGCCGCCGCCTCTGCCCCCCGCTCCAGGAGCGGGAGGTGCCGCCGCGCCTCTGCCGGCTCCCGCCCGAGCCCGCGGCTTCCACCGTCCCTTGCCGAAGCCGAGGAAGAGGCTGCCGCACGGTTAGAAGAGGAGACGGAGAGGAGGCGAGGAACGCCGCCGCTGCCGCTGCCGCCGCCGCCGGCCGGCCGGCTCGCCGAGGGCGCTGCCCCCGCGGCTGCTCACGGGCGCTGAGAGGGGCTCTGGGCCGCGGCCGCCGCCGTCTCTCATCTCCTTCGCCTGCGCCCGGCCTCGCCTCTCAGCGGCTCAACTCTCAAACTTCCATCATGGCTGCAGCTTCCGAGAGGAGAGAGCTGAGCGCAGCCGGGCCGCCGCGCCGAGCGTGTATCCTGCCGCAGTGCACAAAGAGTTCCGCCACATCACCGTCCGCCGCGCGGCCCGCCCCCTCCGCCGCCGCGCTGGGAGCCCGAGCGCCTCGGGAGCCCGAGGGAGGGCGGGGGGAGGGCCGGACCGCGCCGGGGGAGGGAAGGACGGGGGCAGCAAGGGGTGGTAGGAGGGCGCAGCTCCGGGTGCGAACGCCCAACCTGCAGGCGCCACTGAGCATGCCCAGCGTGACCGTCTGGGGCTCGCTCGGGCTGGTTCCGAGGCGCCCGCCCGCAGCTAGGTGCACTTGCCGCGGCTGCTTCTGCAGCCACGCGGGGCGGGGGGGACGAGCTAAGCCTCGGCCGGCGCCCAGAAACCCAGCCGGAGGCGGGGTAGGCTGTTGCGGGGTGCTAAAGGTGAAAGCTGAGGCGGGTGCGTGGAGTGATGTCACTGACTCGGGTGTGAAGTTACCTGTGCACAGGTGCCAAGGACCGGGTGACAGCACTGGTCATTGCACAGGGAAATGCCGGCACGGTCCCTGCAGCGAGGACACCCCTCCCCCTGCCTCCGCCCCTAAGATTTCCCCGGCACGGCCTGCAGGCTCACTCTTACACCGCTGTAGGCTCACAATCCTTCGCAGAGATTTGAATCCAGCAGCCTTTGCCGAAAAATCCCCCCTCCGTGTCCTCAAGGTGTCAGTCTTAGCACAAAGCACAGCCCCCTATTGTGTCTCCAGTGTGGATCACCTCACCCGGCCCCCTTCCACCACTCCACCTCCCGCTTCCCCGGCCACTCGGCCCTAATGCCCCCAAAAATGAACGCTCCCGGTCGAGCACGCTGAGTGTGAGAACATCGTCCCTGAATTTCTAGGTCCCAAAGGACAACTGTCTGGGGGACTGAAAGCGGATCCCGAGGGTGGGTGCACCCCGCCGCCCATGCATTGCCTCCTGGAGGGCCGAGCATTTTCCCCGCGGGAGCTCGGGTTCGGTTCACCGCGTCCCACTCAAGCTCGGTCCTCCGCTTCCGCGCCCCGCCCCCTTTGGGCCGCCGAGAAAAGGCGAATGGGCGGAGCGCCCCGGGGCCGGGCTCCGCGCTCCCGGGGCTGGGCGGCGAGCGCCGGAGGCCTGGGTGGCTGGGCCGGAATGAGAAGTGCGCGGCGGTGGAAGCTGCAACCCCTGAGAGTGGGCGGGGCCGAGGAGACCTAGGAGGGTTCAAAAGGAGGTGGAGGGATACCCGGGCCACGGCCGGAACTACTTTCAGGAGGAGGTCACGTGTGCTCCGAGTTGGGGAACTTTCCAAATTCCCACTCCCCTATAATAGCTGGAGAGGCGAGTGGTTCGCTTCCTTCGCCCGGGGTGCGCCCGCCGGGTGCAGGCTGCGGGGCGCCAGGGCCTCCTGGTTCACGAGGGGAAAACTAGCTCGGAAGAGCCTCCCACCGGAGCTCTGTGGGGGCTGACGACTGGGAAGCTGGTTACACAAGCACCCACATCCAAGCACGTGCCCCCGCCTTCCTGCACCGCTGACTGCCGCCGCTGCTTCTGGCAGACCTGGGAGCGAGAGTTCCCAAGCTGCTCCTACCTTCCTAGCTCTGGATCGGCTAACACTGCGCACTCCCTACCGCAGGAGAAGGGGCTGTGCCCCGGGAGGTCTGTCTCTTCCTCGCTAGTGCCCAGGGCGAACCTTCCCGGTGCCGTGCTCGCGGGGCAAGAGGGTAACTTTTGCAGCGGCCTGCTGCTACTGGAATACACCGATGTTGCAACAAACTTCCAGGCACTAACCCTGAGCTGGTGAGCGCGCCCCACCTACTGTAAACTCGGCAAGTAGCAAGTGACTTATCTGGTCGGAGAACCTAGTCAATGGCCGTCAGCCCAGAACAAACCTGTCAAGTCTGCTTACAGCCCCATTAGTGGACCTATCCCTGTGAGAGAGCTGGTTCTGAAAGCCTGAGAACTGGAGCACTTTTACCGGGACATTGATCAGCTGCAAAAACGAGTTGTCCACCTTCTGCTTGGAGAAAATAGGCATCAATCAACACCAATCTAGGAATGTCCTCCTTTTCTTTCCCCTGGGAAGTAGAACTCAAGGAGACAATTGGAGTCCGAAGATTGTGTTAAGATTTAGGCTGAGGGACACTGGGAGAACAGAGATCAATTTGTATGTGTATTGCAGTAATTGGGAGTAGATGCCTAGGAAGGCCTAACGAGGATTTATTCAGTATATGAGAAAGAAGATTGTATATGAGTACATCATAGTTGCAGGCAGCCCCTGAAGACTAGAAACCTCAAGAGACCTAGCTTAGAAGCCACAGGCCATTACCTAACTCCAAGACTACTAATTAAACCTTACAATGTTCTTAGCGATCTCTGAGGCTCCATAAATCTGGTAATTTAAATACAACATCCTTTTAAGATGGGTCTGCAAGAATTAGCATCCTGCTGAACCTTCAGTGTTGATATTTACTGGAAGCTGATTTTGTGCATGGTCCTGGTGGGCCTGGGGGAGACAAGGATCATAAGTTGAAAGAAAATGGAGAGCAACCTGGGAAGAGTAGGAGAAAAGACTACTCCTACTTTGGTTTCCAAGGATGAAAATCCTGTCCACGCAGCCTAGTGTGAGCTAGAGACTTCTTTATTTTACAAATAACCAAGGACAAAGACTCTCTGATTTCTAGATGTCCCACTAGATTTCATTATAAGACCCTGCGCTGTGCTCAGTTGAATATCCACCACTGCTTGGTGGGGAAAGGCAAAGTGAAGGGAAGTGGACTGGGGAGGAGTAAAATGCTCCATGTTAGTTTCTCAGGATGCTGAGCTTGTCCCCAGAGTCCCCGGAGCCTACTCATTGTGAGGATGACTTTTCCAGCATCTAAGAAGTTCTGAAATCCACACCTGGGAAGAAAATGGGTTCGTTTCTGCCCTGTTGGAGTTAGGCTTGTGGAGAAAGGATTCTTTTCAATCCCCACCAGTGATTCTGGTGCAGAGAGGGTGTGCATCACCAGCACTAAAGTGTGGGAATATGAGACTGGCCTTCAAGCACTTCCATCAGCTAAAGGGAGAAAATGGGAAATAGTTTTGCTGCTACTCTAAGCACTGGGTCTCTCTACTTTTCTCTAGGGATGAATGAAAGGATCACCAATGTTGGCAGATATTTGGTCAGCCAGACAGCAATATCAGGTAGTTATTAGAAGTTGCTGAATAAAAATCTCCTCCCCTTAAGCAGGTTCCTGAAGGAAAATATAGATGTGTCCTTTTTCAAATTTTGTTTTTCTTCTTTTTTCTTCTACCCAATAAATCTCCTTACCCAAGTGGGAGGGCTGGAACCTCTATATAGCTGACCCTATATATAATGTACCGAAAGTTTTTTTTAAAAAATGTTTTTAAAATTCAATACCTGCTTGTCTGTACCTTATATTAATTTCCTGGTTTTGATAATTATGGCTCTGTAATTTATTAAGATTAGGCCAGCTGGGTGAAGAATATACATAAACTCTGGATCATTTTTGCAAGTTTTTTGTAAGTCTAAAATTGTTTCAAAATAAAAATTTTAAAAGCTAATTTAATGGTGTGGTTTTTTTAAGTTAGAGTTCCCTCATCACCTCTCCAACCGATGCCCCAGTCCCATAGCCTGTACCACATTTTAGATTTTTGTTATGCCAGCACCCAACTTTCACGCATCAGTTTCTGTTATCTACTGTGCATAACACACTACCCCAAAATGTAGCAGCTTAGAAGAGCAACAGCCATTTCCTTGCTCACCATTCTATAATATAGACAGGACACACTAGTGACAGCTTGTCTCTGCTTCATGTGGTGTCGGTTGGGGGTGGCTTACCTTGGGCTGGAGGATTCAACATGACTTCAGTCACATGCCTAGTGCCGCAGCTGGAATGATGGGGATACCTAGAGGCTGGCTGACCCTAACTCCTTCTTTAGTCTCTTTTCCTCCAGAAGCACATCGCCCCTACCAGGCCTTTCTCTTCAGCAAGGTAGCCAGACTTCTTTACGTGATTATTATCTTCCAAGAGACCACAAACTAGTGTCCAGGTCTAGGCCCAGAACTGTAACAGCATCATTTTTGCCTCATTCTATTGACCAATCCAAACAACAGTCTGTCAAGATTCCAGGGAGGAGAAACAGGCTTCATCTCTTGGTAGTAGCATGTAGCAAGATGGAGGAATTATTGCTGGTCATCTACCACAATGACTGTAGCCCTTTCCCCTATCAATGACTATTCAAACATAATTTTCCATGGTCAATTCAGCCCAGACTCTCTAGCATTTAAGAATCATCACTATCAGTTGACAATTTGATTGGCAGTAGAATGCTATCAGTTCATTATTTATTGTTTCTTAATCCTGTGATTTTTTTTTCATTTGCTCACTCATCTATTTTACATGTATAATTCTACCCTAGGATTAGTATATGTCACAAAAGGCTTCATTAAAATAGTGAAGTAAAACAAAAGTGATAATACATACATGTGTATATGTGTTTGCATAAATACATGGAAAATATCTGGAAGGATAAACGAGAGAGAAGATAGCATGGGTTACCTCAGGATGGGAAGGGGGGGCTTCAGAAAGAGAAATTTCTCTTCTCATATATTGCTTTCTGTGTGGTTTGAAAGTTCTCTACTATGATCACTTATTTTCTTAAGATAAAAAAACTGATTTCATCCAGTAGAATCAATGCTAAAAATAAATAAATGACAATTATCAAAAGAATATCAAGTAAACCAGGGTGAGAGCTCAACTCCTATACCATTTTTAAATAAATGAGCACACTAAGGAATTTCCAGCATTTAAGGCTAAAGATCTGCTTGGTGTCTCCTGCACCATAGAATTACACTAGAGGCCCAGTACAGGAATTCGTGCACCTTAAAAGGAACTGTGGGCTGTGAGGCTGGGGTGGGCACAGGGGCGGGTCTCGGCCCATCCTCCGCACCCCCGCCCTGCCCCTCCCACCGGCAGCAGTTGCAAGCAAGCGGCAGCTCCAGCACGAGCTTCCGGTGCAAATGGGGCTGGTACAGGCAGTGAGTGCAGGTGCCGGGCGGGACCATGGAGAGCAGGAGCAAAGAATTTTCAGTAACCACCAGAGGCTCGCCCCAATGACAGCGACTGGTGCCCTGCCTTGGTCTGGGCGCCCCCCCCCCCCCCCCTCACCTGCTCCACCATCCCACCATGGCTGATGTCCACCATATTCTGCACATGTCATCGCAATGGGTTGTTCAGCTGTTCAGTCTATTTGCATATTAGCCTTTTATTATATAGGATAAGAATATCTGCCCTAAATTCCAGTTAGTAAAGATGCTGAGTAGTAGACCAGTTGTATCTTACCCTGAGTACCCTCTCTCCCTAAATCAGCTGTCTCCGCTAGATCTACTCTTCATTCTTTGTACTATTTAAAGTTCCCTCCAGAAATAATCATATAGGGCCACACATTACCACCACCATTCAGGGCAATGGCAGACTACTTTATGATCCAAGAAACCACGAAGATCCTTTAGTTCATTCATCCCTTTTTACAAATGAAGAAACTGAAGCCCAAAGGGTTTACATGTTTAGATTACATAGCTACTTAGAAAGGGATTCTGGATTGGAGCCTGGGAAATTTCCTGATATCTCTTCAGTGAATAAAGTTGGGAAGAAAACATTACTTTTATAGAAACCTAAATAAGTTAGAGAAAAAATTGACTAGAGAAGGCTTTTAATGGCATTTTCAAGACTTGGACAGGGGTGATAGAAGGGAACAAGAAGACTAACTAAGTAGAAACAATAAGTAGGGAGTAGGGAAAGCCAGTGACAAGTAAACAATACATTTACTGGTGTTTACACTCTGCCTTTAACTGTCCTGAAATTAGCCTCAAGGATCAAAAATGAAAACATAAATTGCTGCATGTTACAAATTTCTCCTCCTCAGTTCCTATGATCATTTGGAGAATATCTTCCAAACCAGGATGTAAAGGAGTTAGCCACTATATGTAGAGATATAATCATGTCAAGAAGTTTGGCTACCTTGCTGAAGAGAAAGGCCTGATGGGGCGATGTGCTTCTGGACTGAAAAAAGGAGAAGGGACCATATTCTTTTGAAAAGAAGGGAACACCAAAGCCACTGGGAGTAGAGGGGAACACTGCCACCTGCTGAAGAGTTGAAGTCAATAAAAATGGTGCCATGCACAGATAAAGCATCTTCAGCAGGGTTCAAAATCAGTTGATCTATTTGCAGTCTGAGCAGGTCAGTGCCGAAAATTTAATTCTAGAATCCTTCAGGCCAATTTGTGCTGGAGAAAGGTTAGTATGTTTCTGGTATGAAGGCAGGAGAGAGAGGTTGGGAGTGGGTATAGGCCCGCATCTCTGCTTCCCTTTCTCACACGAATAGTTGTGCCTATTGGCTCTGAATTTTTCCCCCCAAACCTAAATCGCAAAATAATAAAATATAATTGGTTAACACTAGATAAAAGTGGTATGAGAAGAAGAAGCAATACAGAGAAGTTTATTCTTGTAATACATGCAGGTGCTTTACAATTCCCAGGGGCTCACCACCACCTGTCCCCAGATTAATGTCTCTTTTTTTTCTTTTCCTCTTTCCATTTCTTCCTCTTCTATTCATTTACAAATATACATACAAACAAAGGACAATTGAAAGAGAGGGCTAGGAGAAAGTTGCTAATGCTTTGTTTAAAACCTCAGTCTTCCCCCTCTACTATGGTTTGAAGGTTTGTGCCCCCTGCTTCCCCCAATTCTCATGTTGAAACTTAACCCCCAAGGTGATGATATTTGGAGATGGGGCCTTTAGGAGGTGATTAAGTCATGGGGCAGAGCCCCGAGGAATGGGATTAGCACCCTTTTCCCACTCCATAGGAGGCCCTCACTAGACACAGAAGCTGAGGATGCAAGTACCGTGATCTCAGATTTTCAGCCTCCAAACCTGTGAGAAATAAATTCCAGTTGTTTAATGCCACCCATGGTATTCTGCGATAGCGATCATAATAAACAAAGACATTTCTGTTCTACCCATCCTTCTACTTACGTTTCTCCTGTCCTCTTTCTTGCCATTTTCTTTCTTCCTATTCCCATTTTCCTCCTCTTCACCTCTATGTTTAAAGATTCTCCTTGTTAATGTACAAGAAACTGATATAAATGGGAGGCCAGGTGAGAAGGTGACATTTACAGGACAGCCAAGTTACCCAGCTTCAAGGGACAAAACTCACATTGTATGTGATGCTGTTATTTCATGCTTTTTTATTTTTCAATGACATTAATGTAGCATGTTTAATTTATACTTAATTTTTAAAAACCTAACCTTAGTGGCCCAATGGTGGGCCACAATTTAATTCCATGATTCCACTTAATAATACATAAAGCAGTTCTAGAGCCTACCCAGTTATGTTTCTTATTAACAATGTTTTAGGATTAAAAAATAAGTAAGAAAGATACTCTCCTTGTGATTTAGGTTTTCTGTCTTGTAGGAACATCAGAAAGAATACCACAGGCCCGGCTGGTGTGGCTCAGTGGTTGAGCATCGACCTATGAACCAGGAGGTCATGGTTCAATTTCCGGTCAGGGCACATGATCAGGTTGTGGGCTCCCCAGTGTAGGGTGTGCAGGAGGCAGCCAATCAATGATTCTCTCTCATCATTGATGTCTTCCTCTCTGAAATCAATAAAAATTTTTTAAAAGGAAGGAAGGAAGAAAGGAAGGAAGGAAGGAAGGAAGGAAGGAAGGAAGGAAGGAAGGAAGGAAGGAAGAAAACCACAGAAAAACCGAACATTGTCAGACCTAGGTTAGAAATGTTATCTTTTCTAAATACAATACCTTGAGTTTTCTTTTACGGATGTTTGCTACTTAATTTTGCTTAAATGTTTTTCATTTCTTACAAGATATACCAGTTGTATATTCCAGGAAACCCTAGAGGAAAAGGATGTCTATAAACAAAGATCATGGTACTTAAAAATTAATTTGGGAATGTGTCAAATTTTTAACATTAATTTCATGAAGCCAGGGAACTGAAGAAAACTAATAGATACAAACAGTATACTTTCTAAAGGGGAAAAAACTCCTACCTCATTTACCTAGCTCTAAGCCATACATAATCTGATCTAAAACTTATTTTCGGGACATAGTACCTTTGTCCTGGCTGCCAACCAGTGTGCAACCCCAGGCCATTCATTGGCTGTTATAGCTCCTAAGACCACTCTTTTCCTGAATCACATGTTGAAACAAGTAAGAGTGTTATTGATGGAAGTGGAGTTCTTGGGGTGCCATGAGGAAAAGAGTTTCCTGAAGTCCCAATGGGAAGACAGGGTTTCTTGGAAAGCTTTATTTTTATTTTTTATTTTTTTATATATATTTTCTTGATTTTTTACAGAGAGAAAGAGAGAGGAATAGAGAGTTAGAAACATCGATGAGAGAGAAACATCGATCAGCTGCCTCTTGCACACCCCCTACTGGGGATGTGCCCGCAACCAAGGTACATGCCCTTGACCGGAATCGAACCTGGAACCCTTGAGTCCGCAGGCCGACGATCTATCCGCTGAGCCAAAACGGTTTCGGCGGAAAGCTTTATTGATAATGTAAAATTAAGAGGGGTTTCCCCGCCAAGGTCCCATCTCTGCCTGTGTTGCCATGGAAGAAGCCCAATCTTGTCTTCAGCCGGGCTAGAATTAAGGCCACTGCCCATAATTTCTGCTTCATATTAAAATACAGTCCAGTCTAGCATCTTGTGTGTGAAGTCTGCATGGGTATGGGCCACGTGGCTGCTTAAGGCCACATGGCTATGTAGAGAGAACAAGCAAATGCATGGTTGTGTGCTGGTCACAAAGCAAGAGAGGAGCAAGAGAACAAGATTGAGTAAACTCTTCATCTGGGTATTTTAACTTTCCAAGATTTCATGAATTTCTGATGGGGTCTAGTCCCTAGACTATCCACTGTTCTCCAGGCTAGGCTGACAGACAAGCACCTTCCCTAGTCACCCCGACTTCACTGTATATGTGCCCATCTCCCCCTTTGTTCGATCCCTTCCCCCAGTGATCTGCAGAGAAAGGACCTGTGGTTCCCTGGGGAGCATGAAGCTGTAGCTTCCTGGTGAAGCTGCCCAGATGACCATGCTTGTAATGTCTGGCCTCCTCTTTGCTCTCTTCCTATATTAATATTAACTAGCTAATTATGACTATAAGAGGAAGACTGTTATTAAGATGTGTCTTATTATTAATGTGTTCTTATGGACTTACTGTCAGATATTATATTTTAAGTCTTTATAATGATTTTTAAAATAACTTGTAACTGTAAAATAGGATTGTCTATGTTTCAAATCTTGTTTATTTCATAATGTTCAGGCATTTGTCCTATTCACCAGTTAACTTTTCCTTATTTAAATTTAGCATATTAAATCTTCTCAGTCTTTAAAGGAGAATTCTCCTGCCTGAGAATGACCATTATTCTATTTTTGAAATGCATTGTCCTTTTCAACTACATCCAGAAATTTGCAAACCAGAAAATTTTTGCCCTAAGAGTAAGCTACCTTAGTATTTTACTTACCTTGGTAGCTTACTTGGCTTGGGCTTGCTATCAAAATCTAGGTCAAGCAATCCTGACTCCTAGTTTTCTCAAACTGAACAAACTACTTCTAATAACTTCTCCACTAGACATCTGCTTATTTTACAATTAACAGAGGTTTTAAGAGGCCTTACAGGCATTTTTGCTTCAGGTCACAGAATGCAAATCAAGTACAGTGCCATCTTTATGCCATCTTGGTTGATGTACACTAAGGATGCACTTTAGAGAAAGAAAGTCATGAATGAAAATACTTCCAGAGATTGTCACAAAGCAAATTATAGAAATAAATTAAGTATATCTTAGAACTCTGGTGGGTTACTACTCATTGGTCACCAATTGTTTAAAGAAAGTGACCATGGTCTTTTCCCAAAGTTAGAAACCTCCTATGATTCACATACACGGACATTCAGAGGGACTTCTCCTGAGTCCTTGAGAGATACAGCAATGTTATCAGTGATGTTGGTTCCGTGAAAGAGGCACACAGCTTAGGAGACTCAACACTAGCAATTCTTTTACTTGAACATGAACCTGAGTAGTGGTCATCAAACTGGAGAACTGAGGAACTCAGAGAGTGTTAAGGAGATCAATTCCAGGCCTTTAACTTCCATACATAGTCCCTCCTAAATCTCATTTACCTGAGAACCAGTGTAGTTGAGTGGCTTTCATGGTGGGGCTAATCCCCACCTTCTCTTCCTCTGACTTTAAAAGAGAAAGGTGTAGGTCTCTCCTTCTGAATGCTAAAACAATTTACTGCCCCACAGTGTAAAAACCTGCAAGGAGCTAAAAGAAACTCTGAAATAATGATGTTAATGTTGAAAAGCTGAGTGATACTACTGAGTAACAATCCCTTTTGAAAGTTAGATTGCTTAACATTACTAGTTTTCTAGTAAATTGAGGGAAAACCTATTCAAACAGTCCACTAATAATCATTGAAAATGAGATCACTAAGTATTGTATAGCATATAATTTGGAAAGCTTTCAACTAAATAAATGACATCACTAAAACAATTCCTTTCAATTGTCATCTACTTACTTCTGTAAACAATATTCCTCAGTGTTTACAATATAAAGCAAAAACTAGGGATAAACGGATGCTGAACCTACCTCCTAGAAATAAGTAAAAATCATTAATGATATACAAACCAATTTCTTCAAAGCTCCATTGATATTTTATGTTAAATATTTGTCAATATTTAAAATTATTTAACTGATCAATTATGAACTAGGAATAATTGATGATAACTCTATTCAGAAGAATTATTAACAGGAGTAGTATGGTCTAATGGATTTTACATAATTTAATTTAATTTTAATTTCTATATAAAATTTGTTGCAGAAAAATATGATAGAATAATTGATCAGATATTCACACATAATGTATGTTACATCTAGATAAAAATTTGTGGCAGAAGTGTGAAGAAAATTCAAGTCCAAAGAAAAAAGGGAGGGATGAAAATTTCTCACTGTAAGGGAAGAGCTTGTTCATGTTGTTAATATTTTGATGGATAATGGTGAGTCTCAAATCACTATCACATTTATATTCCATTGGATGCCTTTAAGAATTCTACTTTTAAATGTTAATGTTTACATTATAAGGAAATTACTTCCTTAATAACTACTTAAGTTTATGATTCAAAAGTTTTATTCTAATTCTAAACTTTATAAGGAGGAAAGGTTCTTCCAAATTGTTTGCTAACAAAAAAGTTTAAAGTCCCCTGTGCTGGTGGAACTTCCATACATGTGCATAAGAAAACATATATATGAATGTTCATGACAACATTATTTTCAATAGCAAAAAGTTAGAAAGAACTTAAATGTCCATCAATATGATGTATAAAGAAAATGTAATATTTTCATGTGGTGGAATATTATATACCAGGTTGAAAGGAATAAATTAGATCAATTTATCCACATGGAAATATCTCAAGATTTACCAGACCCTAGTTAGAAATCTCATCCTCAGAATTACAGTGAGTTCATCTTTCTCTCATATCGTATCCTCTCACAACAAAGAAACCAGTCCAGGAAGCAGGAAGTCCACAGGCTGTGTGACATCACCCATACCTTGCCCCTGAAGCAGAGAACTTTGAATGGGTGTGTAATATGATCATATCGCAGTTATGATCATGAACACTCCACAGTTGTCTGAGGCATTTTAATGACTACCCCAGGTGGGAGTGGAGGGGAGATTAAAAAGGGTAAGAGACCAAGGAGAAGGAAAAGATTTCCTCATTATCTTTTTGAAATCTCTACTTATGTAGAAAGAGGAATTAGGTATTTATTAACTTTTCTAAGAAGGATGGATAGAGGAAATCATGATCTAGCAAATATCCAAGCTGAGATAAGCAGAAGTGACTCTTAGAAAGAAATTAAGTCTATGATAAATAAAATCAGAATTTAGGAGTTTATTTCTATAGGAAAGCAAAATCCATAATGCCCAGTAATGACAATTAAGTTTGTTGCCCATACATATGAATTTCATTCTTCTCTTTCTGTTTAGAGAAATCTACTTAAATATTTGAATACTTTGATGGTTAAATCCTATTTTCTCACTGACCCCAATATAAAAATTAGTGATAAAAAAAAATGGAGAGGTAATAAGAGCAATGATGTTATCATTTCTGCAATTTTCCACCTCCAGGAATTTTCTCCCTAAGTTCCCAGTATTTTGCAAGTACTTTCCCAGAAGACTCATCCCATCCATTCACTAGACATGCCCATACAGGTCCAAACCTCCCTGGTGAAGCAGCCTTCATACAAGTACTTCCACCAAAGGGAGAAAGGAAATGTTGTTGGATGGGTTGCATTCATCAACCCTCATAATGTATATGTCAAAGGAGGATGCAGGGTGGTAGCCCTGGACATAAAATTAAACTGGATTGCTATCAATTGATAAATATTTCCAACTTTTTGCTTCATTTAATACTTTCCTGTTACTCTATTCTTCTCTTTTGAGCACACACTAAAGCATTTCTTGAGTTAATTTATAAGAAACGTTAATCTGAATCACTTTTAACTTCTCTATACACTACTCCCGCACTGCCTTACCCTGAAAGAAAGGTACTTCACATATGAATTATATTCAAATCATAAATTCCTAGAGAGGCTATTTAGCATGAAGGCTAAAAGCACCATTTCTGGAGCCAGATTGTCTGCTTTCAAATTTTGCTCTGCCACTTACCAATTGTGAGGTCTTTAGCAAGTTATTTCATCTTTTTGTATCAGAGTGTCCCCATCTGTAAAATGAGGATAATAATAGTGCCTACCTCATGGAGTTGTAATGGGGATTGAGGATTGTATTACTTAGAACAAGCCTGGCACATAGTAAACACTATATAAGTACCAGCCGTTAGCTGTTTTTGAATGCAGATACTAAATCTTATTCTATTTTTCTTTCCTGTTACCATCTCTGATACCTTGCATATTGTTTGACATATGGTAAGCTTTTAAGTAAATGTTGAATGAATGCTGAAGCACTATCAACAACTGCAAGGTAGAAGATGGTAGGAAAATAAGGATCTCCCAGTCCTTCAAGATGTCCTCAATAAACAGTACTTTTTGAATAATTTTATGTCTTTTATGGATATAATCTTATGCCACACCAGTGTTTCAGTTAAGCATTTTAAAAAGCTGCAATAGCCTCTAAGTCCCTAGAGTCAAGACTTGGTAATGAAATGGTCCAATCACATTGACCTGCCTCATGTTTCTCTTAAGTCACATGTCCAACATTGTGACATGGGCAAGAATGCACACAACCTTCCTTTTCCACCTAGTCAAAGTTCTCTGAGGGGGCCAGGTTCAGGAGATGTCACCTCCCCCATGGACTAGATAGCTTCCTGGATAATGTCCCCTGCAAATTAGAAGGATGCTAGTCCCAACTGAACTCTGCAAAGAGCAAATCAGTGCTGGCTTCTCAAGAACCAGCCTCATTCACCATTGTCAGAAGGTACAGTAACACTTGGGATCAAAACTTCTAGACTCTCTGAACAGCTCCTAACTATATCTCAGTCTTCACTTAGTGAAGCTACACACACTTTCCCCTGAAATTTCTTAGCAGCTAAAAACAAAAAAAAAAAACCCTTTGTCCTTCTCACAATGCCTAGCCGTTTTGTACATATCAGATAAACATTCAGTTAAGTATTCATAAATTCAATGACTAAAAGACTACACAAGCTTTCAAACACATTCTTAAATATACAAAGATAACTTACCAGCTGGAAATAATTCGATCCTTAGATAATATCATACATATATTACATTACATTAACTTGTCATGTTATATAATCCTTTTCTTTCTATACTTTGTTATGGGATATTATCTGGAAAGACTTTAATCACAATTTCCATCTTTTGTTTCCCAAAGAAAACATCAACAGAGGAAATGTCAGACTTAGTTCATATTCTGTGCTCTGAAGTGGGGGTTGGAGAGGTTAGGGGGTGGGGCTGGAAGAGTAAAGTGGGGGGGGGCGAGGGGGGCGGGTCTCTAAGGCCTTTTTATTTACAAAGCAAAGACAAGAATGTACCTTTTCCTCAGTAGCAGCATAAATAATCAAAATTCCCCGAAATGTGGACTCCTAATTTTAGATGAGGTGAACTTTTCTTTTTTAAACAAGTTTTGATGGAATTATAATTTTCTAGTACTTCTCCTTTAATTTTCTCTAAGATGAAAATAGCCAAATCACCACTGAGGTTTAATTTCACAAATTATTCTTATTAACTCTGGAACAATATGATGCTTTAATGAAACTCTAGTGTGGGAGAAGAAATTACTTATTCTAGAATAAGTAATATCCTTTTTATTCCTAAGTGAGCCAAGCAGCATTAAGCCATGTCTTCCGGTCAACAGTAGTGGAGCTAAAGCACGGCTCTGAGGAGGCCAATATGGAGAGGTGTAATAGAAAAGGGAATGAAGCAAGCACACTAGGAAAAGATGGGAGACTGCGGTCCATAAAGGGATCAGCAGCTTCTTGAAATCCTGCTCTATTCATTAACGGAAGCTCATAGATGTAAAAAAAAAAAAAAAAAAAATGTGAAGAAGGGAAAAAAAGGAATGGATGAGATGGAAAAGATTAGTGGGGGAAAAGAGAAAAAGAAATCTATTTGGTAGAGAGCAATAGAGCATAACACAAAATTGCCTTAGGTAACAAAGCTCACTGATCTATTCTAGTCTTCAGCCAACTTAAGACAATAGCCTAGTTCTAGCCTCATTCCACTCCAATTATGAGAACTTGTTCTTTTTTTAAAGCTTCCAAGTACTTATTTATAGAAAGTATTAAAATATCTCACCTCTTATCTAAATCATTCAAATCATATATATATATATACATAATAATAGACAAATATGCAAATTGACCGTACCTTCGCTATGCCCGCGATTGGCCAGGAGGCGTGGGGGGGCGGGACTCGGGGTGGGCGGGGAGGCCGATTGGGCCGGCGGGACACTGAGCTAGCCTCGCCAGCGGGCGGCTCAAGCTCAGCATCTGCGCCAAGACTGTGCTGCGGCACAGAAGGGGCCTCTGGGGCAGCAAACTCACGTCCCACCGCGGACCATCAAAAGCGTGGGAGCTGGGTGCCTGTCCGCTCAGGCACCAGGCCTTTCAGAAGCCTCTGCCACACTGGAGGCTTCTGAAAGGCCTGGTGCACCAGCGATCGAAAGCAAAAGCGTGGGAGCTGGGTGCCTGTCCGCTCAGGCACCAGGCCTTTCAGAAGCCTCTGCCACACTGGAGGCTTCTGAAAGGCCTGGTGCACCAGCGGACAGGCACCCAGTTCCCCCGTGATCGAAAGCGAAAGCATGTAGGGGACCCTACAAGTGCATGATTCAATCATGCACTGGGCCTCTAGTATATATATATATATATACATATATATATATGTATGTATATATATATATATATATACATACACACATATATACATACACACACATACACACACACACACACACAATGCCACTCAACTTACGTGGGCACAAGCTATCACATTCTAATTATTTTAGAAAAGCTATTTTAAAAAAGCAGAATGACTTCAAGCTCATATATTTGGCTAATAAAAATACCTTATACTTTAAAAATTCATAACAAACAATTTTACAACAGAATAATTAGAGCATACTTCATGATGCTGTCATGGTAGGCTATGAAGTCAGGTTTAGGTAAAACTGCTGTACCCTTTCCTTGGAAACCTGGGCTTTTGATCTTTCAACATGTTTCTTTTGAAACAAAAAGGGCTCCTTGAGTTTGCTGACACCAATAGTATCCAGATCAATCAGGTGGATGTGGGAGAACCCAGTGAGCAAGAGGATCTAGAGGTGCTGAAAGCGGATGCCGCCCTGGCCCATCACCAGCACCCGGCCCAGCCACAGTCTCAGCCAGCTCCCCTCGGCAGAGCCACGGCAGGATGACCACTTGTCCTTCATTTTGGTGGTCAAGTATTACTAGTGGTTTTGTTTACTTTCCCATATGAATTTGTTTAAAACCATTATCTGCAAAAGATAAGCAAACTCCTTTATTTTCCTTTTGGGCAATACTATTTACTCAGAACTATATATTTGTTTGTTTTAAGATTTTTTGCCTTTAATATATTTTTATTGATTTCAGAGAAGAAGGGATAGGGAGAGATAGAAACATCAATGATGAGAATCATTGATCAGCTGCCTCCTGCATGCCCACACTGGGGATTGAGCCAGCAACCTTGGGCATATGTCCTAACCGGAAATCGAACTGTGACCTCCTGGTTCATAGGTTGATGTTCAACCACTGGGCCATGTTGGTTGGGCTCATTTCATATATTTAGCATGCTGTAAGTGAAAGAAATAGACTGTGGGCTTCTAACTATGTGTTTTATGAAGTAAGCTTCTCAAAGACAAAAAAAATTTTTTTTCAATGGACCAAATAGAAGTTAGTTCACTTAGCCTTAGGATTTTTGCAGTGAAACATTAAGAAAATTTAGTCAAGGGGACCAAGGACCAAACAATTAATTAGCAAATTAATTCAAAACATAGACATATCAAAAGATATATTGGAGGTGTCATAACTAAACATAAAAAAATTATTTCGATTACTAAGGCTACCAATCTAGTTTTGGGGGATTGTTTTTGTTGTTGTTGTTTTGGTCTGTGTATTTCAGCTAGTATAACTGTTAGTAAATCTTGTGGAAAATATATTCAGGTAGAACTATGGGGAAAAGTGGTTGATTGAATTGGGAATATGTGGAGTCATGAATTTTTTCCATGACTATTTTGGCAATTGTCTTTGTCTATGCCATATAATACCATAGACTAGGTGGCTTAAACATCAGAAATTTATTATCTCACAGTTGTGTAAAGTGTGACGTCCAAGATGAAGGTGCTGGCCTATTCAGTTCTTGGTAAGAGCTCTCTTACTGGCTTCAGATGGCCACCTTCTCATTGTGTCCTCATGTGGCAAGAAGGGAGGTTGGGAGGGAGAGAGAGAGTGAGTGAGTGAGAGCTCTTGTGTCTCTCTTTAAAAAAAAAAAAAAAGTATGTTTTTATTGATTTCAGAGATAGGAAGGGAGAGGCAGAGAGGGATAGAAACATCAAGGATTAGAGAGAATAATTGATCAGCTGCCTCTTGCAGGCCCCCTACTGGGGATAGAGTCTGCAACCCTGGCATGTGCCCTGACCAGGAATCAAACCATGACCTCCTGGTTTATAGGTTGATGCTCAACCACTGAACCACACCAACTGGGCATTGTGTCTCTTTTTATAAAGGCATTAATACCACCACGAGGGCCCATCTTCATGACCTCATCTAACTCTCGTTACCTCTGAAAGACTTCATTTCCAAATACCATCATATTAGAAGATAGAGCTTCAATGTATGAATTTTGTCCATAATAGCAATTAAAACATGACATATTATTCTAGTTCTAGGTAAGATGATAAAAGCACACTCTACCCTGTCTTTATCATTGAATGTAACTATTAAACTTGAATGGCACAGCCATGTGAGGACTCTGGAAGGTTAACAGTAGCAGGTGGACTGGGGAAGACGAAGACCAAAACACCACCGAATCAGCAACGAGTTTTGTGTGTGTCTGTGTGTGGTCTAGGCTTAAGGTACCCTGAAACTCAGAATGGACACCAGGCCACAGACAGAAAAAGCTCCAAGAGAAGCCTTCCAGTTCTGGCTCAAGGAACAGGGAAAGCATCTCCTAATGCTCAGAGAGTATCATGGAAATCTGATAGTTTTTGTTCTTTTCAAGAGAAAAGATGCATGTGTCTCTCCTTACTCAATGTTGATTTGTTACTTCTCTGAGAGAGATTAGTTCCAAACTAACTAACTAGGATAGCAATAAACAATGAAATTAACAATAAGTTGGACTATGCAGAATAGATATGAAGTTTCTTACTTCTGAATTTACTTCCCAGAGAGTGACATTAAAAAAAAAAAAAAAAAAAGAGGTAAAATGTTTTTTCTCTTAATAAAAATAGCAAATAATCACATTAGTACTTCCCCATTCTTTCTCTTTGGCTAACTCACAATTAAAACATGATTCCTGAGAATCTATGTGAGTGTTTTCAGAATTTGTTACAGTAATCTCTCACCAACTGGGAGTAGTGTTGGTTACATTCCTGAAAAGTGCTATGTTAGATAAAACCTTCATTGGCAAGTTCAAGGTTTCACAGAAAATAGGGAATTTACAAGAAAATAAGACAATAAAATTGCCAATTAAGCAGAAAAGAATAATTTCCCTCAGTTGTTCATGAGCTCATGTTCTGAAAGCCATGATCTGCTGTGGAAGATGGGGGTTATGTTATTTTAACCACACTCCTTTTTGTCAAGTTCTTGATGCAGCCCTTTCTGTATTGGTAAATAATGCTTTCTTGCATTTGCTTTCTCATTGGTATCATTTTTGCAAACCTTGATATAGTCTTAGTAGCCATTTGATCTTTCCAGAAGAGAAGGTCATGGTTTTCTAGGCCTGATCTCTTACTGGTACTCTTTATTTAGAATAGCAGACCTCCTCTACCATCTGACCATAAGATTTGGACAGGGGTGAAGATGAGGGTAGGGATAATTGTACCTAAGTTCTTTGAGATCACAAATTTTTAAATTTAGGTGTATGAATATGAAGCCATATTGTGACAAAACTATGATTGGCAAAATGGTATTTGACAAGAGATTATATATAATAATAAAAGCATAATATGCTAATTAGACCAGACATCCTTCTGGACATCCTTCCAAACAAGCTTCCTGACGAAGCTGAGGCTGCGAAGGAAGCCTGGTCCCTGGTGCCTGCTGGCAGCCACTGGAGGGAAGCCCGGGTCCCGGGTGCCAGAGCGAAGCCAGTGTCAGCAGCCGGGGGAAGGAAGGCCTACTCTTGCATGAATTTCATGCATCGGGCCTCTAGTTACATATAAGTTCTTAGAAAGCTTTATACCTTTTAATTTTTTTTAATATATTTTATTGATTTCAGAGAGGAAGGGAGAGGAAGAAAGAGATAGAAACATCAATGATGAGAGAGAATCATTGATCGGCTGCCTCCTGCACTCCCCCTCCTGGGGATCGAGTCCACAACCTGGGCATGAGCCCTTGGCCAGAATCAAACCTGGGACCCTTCAGTTCCCAGGCCCATGCTCTATCCATTGAGTCAAACCAAAACCAGGGCGCTTTATACCTTTTTAATATTGTAATGTATACTCCAAAACCTAGAGTTCAAATTCAGCATTCATTAGTTGGATTCTGAAAGGAGGGGGGAAATCCAAAGTCCTCCCGTGCTCAGGTCAGAAGGAACAAATCATAGAACCATGAAATTATGAAGTTGATAGAACTCTCCCAGTCTCAGAGGAGGAAACCCAGATAGGCTGCCTAACATGTGACAGTCACAGAGCTGGCCTGCTCAATCAGTACTGTCTTAATTGAGACTTTCTCAAATACTGTCCTCAGCTACTTTGACAGAGGCTGTTTGTTCTTCACCTACTTGGCACGCTATACTTGGCAACACTCTTCTGTGTTGGGTACAGAAACAGAATTTGGGGATGATCATTAAAACGGAGTGTCATGGACCCCACCTTCCTATGGAATGAGGAGGAAATATTATCCCCCTGCAGAGACTGTTAGTTGTCTTCTGTTGTTGGCCTATGAGTGTGAGTTCATGTGCTGGAAATTCTTGTGATTCACTCAACTGAAGAAATATGCTTATTCACTCTCCCATGTCCCTCAAAATAACAACAACACACAAAACAAAACAGTCACTATATGTCATGACTTTAGACACCATTCACTTAAACTATTCCCTTTTACTTCCAAAATTCCCAAGGAGAGGGTAGGGGAAGGCTCTTTGAATACTAACATGTGAGGACATCATGATAATCAAGTATAGAAAGCCAGTTTATCTAGCACAAGTAGAAAGGAATGATAGATAGCTTGGACCGTGGAAGATGTTGGAATTCTAATGCTGCTTTTATTTGTTTAAGAATCATTAGCATCTCCAGCTTTTTGCAAAACACCCTAGGGAATGAAAACACCTCAACCCCTTTGTCTCCTTTTCTTTACCACCCCCTTTTCTGAACCCTCCTTCACCTGAGAACTCAGAAGACATAAAGAATTGGGTGTGGAGCTTGCCTCTGGCACTGGGCCTTATATGGCATTGAAAGCTCTCAGAGTGGGTCTGCTATTTAAAGTTAATAAGCAGCAGACTAGAAAGTGGAAAGGTGTGTGAAACTCTATCACACATGCTATTGTGAAGTTGAATGGAACTTTGAGCAATGCCAACTTAGTATACTTGATTTGTTTCCTGCACCTCTGTAACTCAAGCTACTGGCTTTTCTTGTTCTTTTTTTTCTTTCTTCCTTTTCTTTTTCTTTCTTTCTTTCTCTCTCCTCCTCCTCCTCCCCGCCCCGCCTTTGTTTTGCTTTTCTGTTTCCAAAACGGTAGGGAGAGTGATTTTAATGCTAGCTTGCTAGTGCACTACTTCTGGGCCTCTCTCTAAGGAGAAAGAAGAAGGTCTAGTAGATATTTCATTCTTAAAGATCTAAAAACAGCAAGTTTTGCTCTTGCCTTTGCCTTGGGAAGCCTGTGCTCAGTCTCTCAATAAGATATGTCATTTCTTTTGCTCAGTAAAACTCCTTCAATGTTAGGAGCATTTCCATGAGTGGCACATAGTCAATATTTTTAGAAACATCGATGAGAGAGAGAGACATTGACCAGCTGCCTCTTGCACACCCCCCACCGGGGGATGTGCCCGCAACCAATGTACATGCCTTTGACTGGAATTGAACCTGGGACCCTCCAGTCCACAGACCGACGCTCTATCCACTGAGCCAAACCGGTTTCGGCAATATTTTTAAAAATGTGTTGTGCTCAAATGAATTAAATCTTGTATGAGGAATTGCAGCTGTGATGTTATGAGAGTCATGTGTTGCCCCATCACCTGGAATCTATAGGAATGGGTCCTGAAAGGCCCCATTAGATATGTCAGATTAGGGAGAGTCAATTAATTAAAATATTTGTTAAGCCCCTCCTATGTCTTGGGCACCATCTTTTCTCAAGAAATTCACATCTGATAGAAGAGTAGAGAAACTTAGACCCCAATTATAATTCTGTGAGATGCGTACTATGCCAATGCTAAGTAGAGTGAGTTATGGAAGCTAACAAAATGGACACAGATTTTAGTGTACTTTAGTGTGCTTAGAGAATAAAAGATCTCTATTTTTAGATTTTTAAAAATATATATTTTATTGATTTTTTACAGCGAGGAAGGGAGAGGGATAGAGAGTTAGAAACATCGATGAGAGAGAAACAGCGATCAGCTGCCTCCTGCACACCCACCACTGGGGATGTACCCGAAACCAAGGCACATGCCCTTGACCGGAATCGAACCTGGGACCCTTCAGTCCGCAGGCCGATGCTCTATCCACTGTGCCAAACCGGTCAGCAATGTTCTCCACTTTTTATTGTACATTTTAGTTTTACTTATGCTTCAAGGTTACAAGTTATTCTGGTTACTAGAGAAACAGGCTTTCTGCAATCTTAATTTTTAAAATGTTAAGCACCAGCACACATCATTTTCCAAATACTTTCAAGGGCATTTTTCTAGAATCAGGTAAATGAGAGCAAGCAAGTGACCTACTTACAGTAAAACTGCTCCAGGTAATAAAGGTTGGGAAGCCAAGTGCATCCTGGAAACCACAGCATCTGGTCTTGTTTTATGCTTCATCTATCAATCTGCTGTTACAGGAATTGAGAATTAATGTTTCAACTACAGTACTGTTTCTTCTATTTCAGTTGGTGAATTTATATCTTTGTTATTCTTACTCAATCCCTCCCATCTCCTGTCCCATTAAAAAAAAAAAAAATGACAACAAAAACAAACCATTTGTGAAGGTCCCAAACAAATCCTACTCTTTATCTACTCCTTAAAACTTTTGATAATAAGCTACACTATAGTAAGGTTAGCAATTCCCTGTTTTGATCAATCCTGATTTTCCATAGATGTTATAATTTGAACAGTGTATTTTCAGTACTGTATTAAAGCTAAACAACAAAATGTTGCAGATTTAAAATAAATTAATTAAAAAATGTTTATTGGTAGCATTAACTGTAAAAGATATACAATTGGCAGCAGTGCCTGAAAAAAGAATTATGTAGCAATGTAAGAGTGTGAATTAGTACTACCCTGATAACATGAGAAAATTACATATATGCTCATTTTTACATAAGCATTTTAAATTATATGTAAAGTTTAAAAACATAAAAGCATGAAAAGTAGATTTACAACAGTATGTTCTTTGAACTTTGCTGTTGCATCTTTTAGCTCTCTGTGCTTTTTATAGAATGGAGCTATAATTTATCTTTCACTTCTTTCAATCTGTTGAAATTTTAATTTTCCATTATTTTTGCCTTGTTTCATCTTATTTCAATGGGAGCTTCAAGCATTTAATTTTGGTCTTTCTTAATGCTTTCATGGCTTCAGGTACAGCTTCATATTCTTGCTTTACTTTCTTTCTCCTCCCATTCAATTTAATGACTTGTCAAAATACTAATTATGGTTATTCTTTTCTGATGAAATATTTTAAAAAGAACCAAGGTTACCAAGTGACTATTATACTGACATAATTACTGCTATATAATTTTACCTATTTGTTGAAGTTCTACTCTTTCTAAATCACTGTCAAGCGAATCAGTTCTAAGGAGTAATAAATAGGGTCCAAAAATTTCAGATTTGTTTTTCCTTCCAGAGATTTTATTCCCATAACGAGTCTTCCATGCTTTGAGTTCTAGATGTATCCCAGCTGGCTTGATGGTTTAGCTGACCGGATAGGCTTTGGAGCCTGGGGCAATAGAGATTTTTGTGAAAATACATCTGAAATTCACTGACTAGGGTGGGATTATTCGAAGTGTGGTCCAAAATTATCTTTATCCAAATCATCTCAGGGGCTTATTCAAAATGCAAATACCTAGGCCCAAACCCAGAGCAGTTAAATGGGAAGCTCTAAGGCACGAACCTGGAGATCTGCCTTTTTCTAAGTTGTCCAAGTCTGTATAGATCCATGGTGAAATTTGAGAACCACTAAATCTAAGGAATCCTTTTCCATTCAGGGTCCAGTGCATTGAATGACCTTGGCTACAGAGCAAACTAACCACACTCTCACCCAACTAACAAAAGCAAAGAAGAATTAGTTCTATGGAGAAGTGGGGTGAGGGGGTGGGGAATGGGGCTGGGGAGAGAAACTTCCATAAACTGTTTTAAGAGGCATTCGTTTTTTAAAAAAAACTTTCTACAATAAATATAATAATTATTTTTAATACTTGATTCTAACAATCACAAAGGGAAGGCCCAGAAAGTCTACAAAAAAATCTGTTGTTATAATTTCCTGATTAATATTACACCTAATGAATTATTTATTGAGCCCCTACTGTGGGCCAAATATGGTGTTTTGTGCTGCCAGTGATTATATAAAGCTATCCTGGGATGAAAAGCATATGTTCACTCTGTTCTATTCTAAAAGAACCTACTTGATTTAGTGATTGCTGAAAATGAACATGTACGGTATGTGGAAAGGCAGTAATTGGATGTCTTTGGGCCTAGACATAGGGGGCTTCCTAAGGATTTGCTAAATGAAAATTAGGTCCAAAAGGTATAGCTATAGGCCCTTGGTTTATAACCAAGCCACTGAAAAAGGAATGAGAAGCAGCATTTATTTGGGGACATGTAGACTATTTATGGTCAGTTTTAATTAATTTATCCAACAATTTCCTTTCCTATGTAATCAGACCCCAGTATTAGACAGATGAATTGGATATAAAACATGAACCACTTACAATAAGTTCCATTCTGATTGTCAGTGACTCCAATCAGTTTTTAAACTTTCACTCACCCACGTGGCCGGCCAGTGTGCCTCTGTGGTCGAGCGTAGACCTATGGACCAGGAGGTCACACTTCAATTTCCAGGTCAGGGCACATGTTTGAGTTCCCGGCCCATCCCCAGTAGAGGATGTGCAGGAGGCAGCCTATCAGTGATTGTCTCTCATCATTGATGTTTTTATTTCCCTCTCCCTCTCCCTTCCTATCTGCAATCAATAAAAATATATTTAAAAATACAAACATTCACACATCCCTATCATTCCATCCTTTCCCTTTAAAGCCTCATGATTTCGTCATTTCATTTTAACTCTTTCATCTAGATTTTAAAATTTAACTGGTATTAAATTACTATCTCAAAGACAATATATAAGTGTAGGGTTTGAATTAGACAAATCTAAGTTCCAATGAAACTTTGCCCCTTTTTAGATATACAAACTTAGGAAAGTTTATCTAAGTTTTAAAATTTGCTCATCTATAAAAGGAAGAAACTGATGGCTATTTTAGAGGTTTGTTTTGTGTTGTTGTTTTGTTTTTGAGAAATTTAGATTAGGGATGTGAATACTGCATGACACCTAGTACTGTCATTCAATAAACTGTAGCTATTATCCTCACTACAGTATCACAAGCTGGTAACAATGGCAGCATTCGCTAACTCCAACCATCAGGCTGCAGAATTTTAGCCATCAAAGGTGACGCCTATGCCAAAACCGGTTTGGCTCAGTGGATAGAGCGTCGGCCTGCGGACTGAAGGGTCCCAGGTTCAATTCCGGTCAAGGGCATGTACGTTGGTTGCGGGCGCATCCCCGGTAGGGAGTGTGCAGGAGGCAGCTGATCGATGTTTCTCTCTCATCGATGTTTCTAGCTCTCTATCCCTCTCCCTTCCTCTCTGTAAAAAACCAATAAAAGAAAATAAAATAAAAAATAAATAACAAAGGTGACGCCTAAAACAGAGGGGCACAAACTGCCTTCCTTAGGAGGGTAGGGAGAGGAACGGTCTCAGCACTTCAGTCTCATGGCCTCTACGTGAACAAGTGATGCTACTTATACCCGAGGACAGTATCTAACGTCATTTCGCCCCCTGGCAGTATGTTTAGGACGCTCTGGCTTTCAGGTTTGCTCCCTTGGGACCTCTGGTGTCACGTCTCTCATTCTGGAAAGGGGAAGGGGTAAAGAAAAAGGGAAGTCACCGAAATGCAAAACCTGTCACCAGATGCCCGGTTCTGTCCTGACTGCCGGGCCTGCCTGGGTGGGCTGCACAATCGTTCCGCTGTGAGATTTTCAGGCGCCACCCCCAGGTGGAAGGAGGGTGAGCTCACCCTAGAAACTGAAAGGCAGATGGCGAGGGTTGGCCGAGCGCGGCAGCGCTTTGGCTTAAAGCACAGAACAGTGGCGTGCGGGTTTGCTCGGGGGTGAGGGGGAAGAGGGGCGGGAGTAAGCGTTAAGCAGGACTCAGGGAAGAACGTCTTTGAGGATGGATGACACCGAGCATTTCTTTGCACTCTCATGAAGGCTCCCCTATTTGTCTGTGTTGCGCCCGGAGCCCGCGAGCAGGGGAAGGTCTTTATGGGACCAGCAGCACCTTCCCCAGTTCCATAACCGAGACTCAACTGCTAAACGCAGCGCCTTGGCAGACCCACCGGCTTCGCGGAAAGCCTCCGTCCGGCAGTTCGCAGGCGAAGCGGCACCTGCGCGACCTCGTTGCGGTCCATTCCTAAAAACCGGAAGCGCGCCCCTCCCGGCGGACAGCCCGGACTGCGCATGCTCGGCGCGCGGGGGCGGGCCGCGTCCTGCCGGAAGTGTTCTCTTCCAGGCGGCGTTTCCTTCCCGTGTGACCCTAGCTGAGGGCTCCTGCTGCCGGTGTTCTTGCACTGGGGTTAGTAGCGGGTTCCGGCGGGGCCTCGTGGTGCGGGCGCGGGATCCCACTGAGCTCCTTCAAGGACCGGCTCGGAGCTGGGAAGCCCAGCAAGAAAGGTCAGCTCTCCTTCTTCCATGTCCCACCTCCGTGTCGCCCCCCAGCCTCCCCCAACCCTGGGTCTCCAGCGGATTAACCTCCAAGGGCGTCCCCGGCCTCGCCTTGGCTTCCCGCCCGGCCTAGGCCCTCGGGTCCCTGCGAGAGCTGTTCCCAAGAGTTATGCCATTTCCTGCAGGGAATCTGTAGGCATCGGCGTCACTGCTTTGGGCTTGGGGTCGTCCCGGGCGACCTCAGAACCGGGGTCTTAGCCAAGGCGGCCGGAGTGAACGGGGTCTGATAGTTGCAATGGCACTGATACCACCTAGTGCAAAAGCGGAGGTGATTCTTCAGGCCTGGGCACCCTTTCTCTGAGGATGATGTTAATTATAACCTGTCCTTTATGTGAAGGTTGGCAGTCTTTCGCTGACATAGCCATGTGTTCATTGGACCTTGATGTCTGCGAAACTGGGACTTTGGGGTTGAGGAAAAACTTTGTAAAAACACTGCCCTGAATCAGGAGAGAAATACTATAGTGTGAACGCTTTACTCAGACCTTAACCTGTCAGTAAACTGGTCATTGACAAGGCAGTGCGATTTCAAAGGTTTCTACCCTGAAATGGAGAACTCTTTAACATGAACAACTATCTGGTGTCATGTTTCCCTAGCAAATAACAGAATTACAGTGTTTTTGCTATATTTCTTAGTTGTACAGAGCACCATCTATGTTTAGGTACATAAATGTGTGTCGTGTTGTTGATCCTAATGTTTATACAAGGTTGAAGTACATTCCCTACGGCTGTATGCCTATGCAGCTTTTATTGTAAACTCTGCTGTAATGGTATTGTTACTGTAACGGCCTTCCATTGCAGGCATATCAATGTCATATGAATGATAGATCAGTGTGCAATAAAGTATATACAGTTACAACCTACCAGTAGAAGTTTCAGTTTCATTTCAGGATTTTGAGGTCATTTTAAAAGATGGATTACTATTTTAGAAATGACCATGGGTCTGGACTACTACTGTATTACAGCTGATGATTTAATTATAGGAAATATGTAGTTAGCAGAGGTCTTGCATGTTAATGTTTCTTTTATAGGATTAAAATTGTTACTATCTTGATGATTGGGATGTACTGATAACAACTGTAGTTATTCATGTAGTTCAGTGAACATCCAGTAGATGGCAGTTTTTTTCACTACTAAATCAAACTTTAAATAAATGAAAACCTTTTATTCAAACATCTCTAGTTTTCACAGATTGTTAAGTTAAAACCCTTATTTTGCCTACTGGTTTATTTTCATCAATGAATAGTGTCCCATTTAATGATACCACATATCCTATCCAACTGCATTTTCAAATTTACTTTGTTGGAATAAAGGCTAAAAAAGTCAAATTCACATCCTATAAGAAGGGGAATATTCTTAGCCTACTTATAGAAATTTATGCTGATGGAAGAAAGCACACTTTATTATAAGAGGAGACATTTTAATTAGGTGGCTTCTCCTTACCTCCATTAAAAAAACAATTAATATAATAAGACTGCACATTCCTTGAATAAAAATATATGTCCAGTATATAGTAGGCATTATATATGTTTAATAAGTGCTTTATGGTATGAATTAAATAAATCATTTAGCATTTCTAGGCCCCAGTTTCTTCCCCCACAATAAAGGCTTTCAATTATTTAGTTAAGTTTAAATTAAATAATGTCATATTGTAAAGTGAATGGCTTCTAGTAATGGAGAAGTTAAGTCAATGGGACCCTTCTCTTTGAAAGTCATTAAGAAATTGGGCAGCAATTGTGTTGGAATGATTGAATGGTTTTATGAGGTTGCAATTTATTGGTTAAATAATTATTGAATAGCCTCTTTTTTTGTATGTGACAGTTATTAAAATGGGTAAAATATAAACCTTGTTTATAAGGATTTAAACCAGGGGTCCTCAAACTTTTTAAACAGGGGGCCGGTTCACTGTCCCTCAGACTGTTGGAGGGCTGGACTATAGTTTTAAAAAAAAACTATGAACAATTTCCTATGCACACTGCACATATCTTATTTTGAAGTAAAAAAACAAAATGGCAAAAACACCTGGCGGGCCGGATAAATGTCCTCGGCGGGCCGCATGTGGCCCGCGGGCCGTAGTTTGAGGACGCCTGATTTAAACTCTAGTTGAGCAGACTCAATATCACATAAGTTAAATAATACAACCAAATGAATAATATAGAGGATTAGTGTGATCTGAAAGCCTTCATGGAGCATGTGAAGTTTTTGAAATTTGGTTAGAATTTGACTAATCCTAGTTGAGTGGGGAGAAATGGCCCATCCAGGGCAGATAGGCTGGAGGGATAATACTTGGGGCATTTTCAGATCCTAGTGACACCAACTATTGAGAATTCCTATTAAGAAGTGGTGAGAAGTAAAATGCTTAAGATACTCTTTTGGGGCTAGGTTGGAATAGTCTTTAATAGTTGGTATTCCTGTAAATAAAGGGAAAGATTTGAGGTCTTTTTATTAGGGAGGAGTATATATACTATTGAATGGAGGGGAGGTATCTAAAAGGAATTTCAAAATTGTGGGCACTATTTTAGAGGGAGCGACATGAAGAGGATCTTTAATTGAGTAGTGATAGTGAGAAGAGAAATAATTTTTAGAGCTGGAACGACCTGCAGTACCTAATTTTTACCTGTGGCTGAACCATTTGTACAAATTCTGATTTATTCCCTTTCACATGAGTGCAATATATATTTTCTTGTATTTTTTCCCCTGGTCATATAGCACTCAGCACATTTCTGTGCTATGAGAGAGTATAAAGCGTTATTTGAAGCCGAGATCCCATCTCCCAAAATGTGATAGTCACATTGTTCCCAACAAGGTTATTCTTCTGGGTAGGCATTGCCTTTGACAGGGGTGTGCATGCCTTCTGTACTAGTATGCCTAGCTATGACTGATGTAGCTGTTCAGAGAAACATGTAAAAATAGGTTCATTGCCTTCCCCCCTCCCCCACCCCCCCACCTCTTGGGTGTGAGCTGTATTTTTGTGGTTCAAAAATATTTGAAGATTCTGTTGCTTCAGATTTAGCTGGGTTTTAGGAAGCAATAGTATATATAGCTCAAAAATTGACACTTATTAAGGAAATGGCATGTTTAAATTTAAGCAGGCCTTGAGGACCTTTAAAAGTAAATATTAGGAAGTAGTGAGTTCACAATTTGAATTTTACTCAAAAATTACCTGGTTTACATTATACTTAATGGAAAAAATTCTTACCATCACATTAGTAAAGTATTTCATTTTTGGGCTGCCTTTCTTCAGTTAGATTAGTGTTATAGTCATTATTTTTCTGGACTCTGAAATTATAGTTATTTTAAAGCTGTTTGAAGAGTAAATAAGTACCTTAAGATGTTTATTGTATTTTTAAAAAGAATTATTCTCTACTTAAATTATATGAGCTTTTAGGGAAGTTCATTAAAAATTCTAGTAAATTAACCTCAGTTTTTAATTTGTCCCTTCAGTTTCCAAGGGGAGCTTTAAATGTGTTTGTTTACCTAACATTTAAAAATCCATTTCTCCGCCCTAACCGGTTTGGCTCAGTGAATAGAGTGGTGGCCTGCGGACTGAAGGGTCCCAGGTTCGATTCTGGTCAAGGGCATGTACCTTGGTTGCGAGCACATCCCCGGTGGGGGGTGTGCAGGAGGCAGCTGATCGATGTCTCTCTCATGGATGTTTCTAACTCTATCCCTCTCCCTTCCTCTCTGTAAAAAAAAAAATCAATAAAATATTAAAAAAAAAAATCCATTTCTCCTCAAAACAAAACACTTTTTAAAGGTAGGTAATGTTGAATTTGACTAGCAGTTCTTGTTGCTTAATATAAGGTTCTTACCAGCCTCCCAGTTTTTATGACTAGTTATTACTTATTGACATTTGTTTGTTTTTTAAGGGTTAACTGTCAAGATGGTACATGCTGAAGCCTTTTCTCGTCCCTTGAGTCGGAATGAAGTTGTTGGGTTAATTTTCCGTTTGACAATATTTGGTGCAGTAACATACTTTACAATCAAATGGATGGTAGATGCAATTGATCCAACCAGAAAGCAAAAAGTAGAAGCTCAGAAACAGGTATGAATAAAATATTTGAGGATCATTTTTTTCTTGTAGTTAGCAAATATTTTTCCATAAAACTAAGGATGTAGTAGAATTATAAGTTAAAGAGAAATTCTGTAAGATTTACATTAAAATGTTTTTGTCATATTTCATTATTCCTAAAAATAATTGTTTCTCAAATACTTTTTGATATATAAGCAACTTTAGAACAGAAAATGATGAAGAATAAAAGTATAATAGCATTTGGTTCTGAATATTCTCATTAGATTATTTTATGTCAGCTATTTGTTTCCAAAGGAATCTAGATAAACTTTTTTAACAGATTAAACAAAATTTAATAAGGTGTACATTTTGCTTTGTTTGACATTTGAAATGTGGAGAATACTGACAAGTATTCAGTCATAAATTTATAAACCACTAATTTCTAATTAAAAAATTGCTTTAAAAATGTTAATATAAGTTGTAATTTTATTTTTCACCTATTGCCTCTTGTGGTCCTTTTCTCATTAGGATGATATATTTGTTTTGGTTCCTGTTTTTCTTTAAAAAACAAAGCCTTCAAGGAGTCTTTCAAATTTTTCTTGCTGCTTGAGGGCAAGATGTTTTATTCATTAATTTTTAGATTTCTTCTGTGAATTTTGACCCTGTTACATTCAATAAATCTTTATTGAGCTCCTAGCAAATGCTTGGTGCCAAGGATAAAAGATGAATAAATCTTGTTCTTTCAAGTGCTGTAGGCTGGTGTGAGAAATTGGGATATAAAGAAATGACTGTTTCACACTGCTATGCATAGTTATTAAATCAGTGAAAACTGTACTTTTATAATTATTGCTTATTGTATACTAGAGGCCCGGTGCACAAAATTCATGCACGGTGGGAGGGTGTCCCTCAGCCCAGCCTGCACCCTCTCCAATCTGGGCCCCCTCGAGAGATGTCCGACTGCCCATTTAGGCCCGATCCTACTGATGGTCCGACTGCCCATTTAGGCCCGATCCTATCAGTAGGCAGACATCTTATGTGTTGGAGTGATGGTCAGTTTGCATATTACTCTTTTATTAGATAGGATGTCTGAAAAGCAATTTGGACACTTGTGAGTTTGTTCCCCAAATTTGATTATAATCTAATTGACTCAGTGTCTAGATTATATCATCATATCAGTCAACTCATAGCTCTCTAGGGAGTCTGACTAGTGTGGATTTAAAAAAAAATGAATTTGTCTATGCCCACATGTACCTACATGTCAACCTAAGTGCAGCCCCATTCCCCCACCTGAATCATGAAAGTCAATTTAAGTCTGAGGTCAAATTATTGATCTTTGTGTTATTTAAAAATTTTTAAAGAGCAGAATGTGATTTTAAACACAATTTTGTCATTTATTTTCTTGGTTTCTAAGAGTGCTGGGATACACATGTGGAAGACATGTAGAAAGCCAAATATAGATATTTAAGTAATACATGAACACATTAAGCCTTTATTGAAAACTGTGTATATAGTATTGTTCAAAACATCAGGTACATGAAGTATCTAATACCACATTTGTCATCATAGTGCCGTGGGAGGGAGAAAAGACTTGTTCATGACAATATAAATTATAGTCATAAGTAGATTATTCTGATTTCCTAATGAGTAGTGAAGACAGAAACTATGGCATTCACAAAAAGCATTCACTGATGATTGAGGCAATTGAGGATGACTTCATGAAAGATCTTGGCCTTGAATAGGCAAGGACAGTTTTAAGTAGAAAATTATGAACAGAATCATGATGGGGGTAGGAATAACAACACCTGTTAAACAGTAAATAGACTAGATGGGTTGGAATAGAGTGTTTATGCAACTAACTAGTAGAACTTGGAGGGAAAATTAAGGTACTAAATGATGGACTCTGAATATAAAGTTAGAGAACAAAGGTCTACTTGTTTTTTTTTACTTAGTCATTTTGTTGGGTGAACAGAGGCTGATAAATGCCACAGCAGTTTAGAAGTTCAACTAAGATGGAGGCTGTGGGGGGTGTTTCTCTCTTTTCCACATCCCACACAGAAAAGGAAAACAGGTCAGGTTCCTGAGTGGAGAAGCTGGGGATTAAGAAATAAAAGAAAGAAAGAGACAAGACGCAGAAATAGATTTAAAAGCTGGGAGCTGGGTGGGATGCTGTCACTCTGATGGAGGGACAGACACCACAGGTGACACAGCGCATTTATTTATCTTCCAAAATACAAGGGGGTTTCACCAGAAAACTTAGAATCAAAGGAGCTTGGGAGGGCCCAGGTCCTATTCATTCCCTCTTTCCCAGTGCTAGACTGGATTTACATCTCAAAGCCCTCTCCTGACACCTGGACAAAGGTAAGTCAGAAACTGATAACACCCCCCTGCCTTCTTGGGGGGGCGGGTGTAACCTGGACACGACTCTGCCAGTGCCTCAGGCTCAGCTGACAATTTTTTTTTTTTTCAGCTGACAATTTAAAGAATGTCCATGTGCCTTCCCAGGGGTCCCTCTACATCTCACCCTTTTTTGTTTTTTAAGCTACTATAGTAAAAGTAAAATCTAAACATTAATAATAAAGCTCTAATATTAAAACAATTGCAAACAATGCCAATGCAAAACAATAGAGAGAAATTAAAACTATGGACGTGTTAACATTTTTAGCTACTAAATGAAAGAAAGTCTTTTTTGCTGCTGGTGTATATTTACTCAGAGTCCTTGGACTTGGCTGTGCAAGACTTTGCAGAAGACTGGCAGCTAACAGATGCTAGCATGAGCAGGTACATGGTTGAAGAAGTAGCTTCCACTTCTTGCTTTTCCACAATCTGCTGTGCTTCAGTCGTTAACTTCTTCAGATGACTCCATGTTGGCACCTCAGTCCCTTGCGTAGCTTTCAGTTTTCTTCTTCTACCTCTTTGCTGTCATGGGGCAGCTCTCAGTCCTTTTGAGTGAAGGGACACAGGAGCTTCTCTGAGTCCATTGTGGTGATGGACGTAACGCTCTGGCACCCAAATTGGCTGCATTGCTCCTTCTGGAAAGATATAAAACACAACCTCTTCCCCACGTTATTACTGAATCTGATAATAACTCTTGTCTGGTTTATGCTTCCTTCTACTTAGCTAACTTGGTGGGGGCTATTGTACAGGAGGCCTGGTGCCTTTTGGCTACTGTACGATCCTCTGCATTACAATTCAAAAATTTTAAAGTATAAAAAGCATGAACGAGCCTCTCTTGAGTTGACATATAACATCTGTCTCCCCCTTTTTGTTTTAATAAATGATTTAAGAGTATGATTGGCTCTTTCCACTATTGAATGATATTCATTTTGTCAGATTTAATTAGGTTTAAGTCCTCATGGATTTACCCCTAAAGTTGGCACAGAGAGGTGGATAACAGACTGAGGACATTACTGCCATTAAAAACATAGAAATTGTCATTTTCTAATAACATTTTAAAGACTGAAAATTAAATGAAAAAGTTCCTCTGAATTAGTGTGCTCTATAGTAGCTGTTTCAATAATTTTGGCCATACTTATCACATAAGTACTATCACTATAGATTGATGGGCTCCGTAGCAAAACCCGTTAAGGCATAAATAGGAGCTTGTATTTCTACTGAAATATATGGGGTTTGAAGGATCTTTGCTCCCCTGCTGCAGTAGATCCAGCCTTTCCAGCTGGATCCATCTGTAAAAATGGTTAATGCCTGAGGTAAGACATTTCTTTTAATTTGGCAGTTAATACCATTCCCTGTGTTAGAAATAAGGAAAGCCCCTAAGCCAGGGTTCTGGTAGAACACAAAACATCAAACATTTTGACTTCTATGCAGAAGGGTGTGCACAGATGGTCTGGAAGTGCGCACACACCGACCTTCCTTGCCCTTGGTCCTGTGCAACCTGCAGCAATGCACAGGTGCTGACTGCTAGCATGGCAAGGCGTCTTTACCATATTTATTTCTGGACTATTTCGCCTCTGTTCTTGTGGGCCACGGCTTATTCTGTGGCTGTAGTAGTCCTATCAGGTCCTCTCTGGGATCCGTTGTTGCAGGAATCCATATGGTTTTTTCTGAAAATATACAAACATATTCTCGACCAAAGGTTAATAAAGAAATCTTTTCTATAAATTAGACTTGGGATCCTTTTTATTTTTGTCCAAATGATTTTCCTTTGGCTTATTTTGACATCATAAGATTTTGTGAGTGTCTTGTTATCAGCATTAAAAATGAAAATTTTTTAGTAAAAATTTTAAAGCAATTAAGGCTTGATGTAATTTACTTACAGGATATTTCTTACAGGATATTATTCTACTATCTTTTTTTGATTAATTATTATGAGGCTTTTGTAAAATTTTTATTTTTTAATGCAGTCTTGATAATCTTTTTAATTTTTGCACAGAAATATGACTGCTTTGGATTCAATAACATGTTAAGCAATTTTACTAAGAGATGAACCATGAATAAAAGTTTTTTGTTAATACTTCAGGAACAGTTTTTTGTCCAGTACAATTACGTTTTTATGAATATTCATTTATTTCAATTAGCCAATTTAAATTAATCTGAAATAAAGCTTATTTTTTAACTTCACTTGTCCTACATTATGGACAATAAATGACATTAAGTTTCTGCTATTAACCTTTAATTTTACATAAAACTTATCAAAGAGGGAAAAAACACAAATTACTTACTTTAGTTTAAGAGGCCAAATATATAGGCTTTCAATTACAATCCTTACGGCATTTGAAAGAAACCTTTTTTATTTCCTTCCAGAATAATTTTCAGGCTACGGAGAGTTGCATTTAAGAATCTTTGTCTTTCTCTTTACAACAAGCAACCTGTAGGGCTGCAGCTTGAAAGTCAAGCCTCAGGCGACTAGCTAGCTATATTACAAGTACTCTTACAGTAAGGCTGACTACTAATTTACTTTCAGATTTAACATTTTAACAACAATTTTAGTTTACACTGTAAATATTACTGTAAGAGAATTCAAAATTTTAAAATTTCTCCTTTTTATTAAATTTATAATTATATTTTTAAAGTATCCTCTTAGGCTTATTTGCATATACAGAGGGATCATGGGAGGCCTTCATTAACTTTCATAGAAGACTTATTTAAATTGCTTATAAAGACATTGGCTTATTCAAAGGAAGGGGGTTGGCCTTTGTTATTTCAAGATGGCGGCCCTAAGCCATGCAGCCATCATGGTGGCTGCTCAATCTGTTCTTTTAAAAGACAGTCAAAAATCACATTGCAGACAATCACTAGCTGTTTCTGGTCTTTATTAGAATTGTTTATAAAATTATTGGCTTTTCATTTAGCTGAAAACCTTGATTATAATTTAATAAGCTAATTCATTTAAGCAATTAAAGTAGGTATCTTCATTTAAAGTAAAGCAAATTTAAGTCTGAATTCACAAGCCACAAATGTTGCCCCGCCTCTAGCTTAATTAAAAAATGCAGGCGTCTACAATAGTGGCTTCTAATCTGTTCCTAGATTTTACTTGGATTCAATTACTTATGAAAACATTGGCTTCTCATGTAATTTAATTTATATGACACCTTGATTATATTTTAAAAAGCTAATTCATAAAGTTAAGTAGGTATCTTTAATTAAAAAAGGCAAAGAAACTTATTCAGTAAACTTATAGGTTTGATACTTTATTGGTCTGATCTAAAAGCATACTTTTGTCTTTCTTGAAATTCTACTGCTGTTGAAAAATTAGGCTATATTTAAGAAATATATTGTTTTTGCCCTTTGTCCAGACAAAAACCTTTATAACATTTAATATATGTATATAAGTAAAATATATTAATTAATTTTTATTTGATAAAACTTTCCATGCGATTTCAAGTATCAATCGGTTTAATTAAAAAATATTTCTTCTAAGAGAGAACAGACTTTTGAAAAACATTTTGGGGCCCATGAAATGTCTAAAAGTCACTCTCAGTCTTGAAATACACTTGGAAAGATCAAATATATATATATTTATATATATGATTTAAAGATTATATACTTAAATTATCTTAAAGAATATCAATTACATTTAAACTGGATCACAGAATTAATCCTCTTTTTTTAATTTAATAAATCTTTATTGTTCAGATTATTACAATTGTTTCTCCCTTTTTCCCCCATATCTCCCCTCCACCCGGTTCCCACCCCTCCTTTGCCCTTACCTCCCCCCCACCCACGCTGTCCTCATCCATAGGTGTATGATTTTTGTCCAGTCTCTTCCCGTACCCCCCACACAGATACCCCTTTCCCCCTGAGAATTATCAATCCACTCCCATTCTATGCCCCTGATTCTATTATATTCACCAGTTTATTCTGTTCCTCAGATTTTTAATTCACTTGACTTTTAGATTCACTTGTTGATAGATATGTATTTGTTTTTCATAATTTTTATCTTTACTTTTTTCTTCTTTTTCCTCTTTTTAAAGAATACCTTTCAGCATTTCATATAATACTGGTTTGGCGGTGATGAACTCCTTTAGCTTTTTCTTATCTATGAAGCTCTTTATCTGCCCTTCAATTCTGAATAACTTTGCTGGGTAGAGTAATCTTGGTTGTAGGTTTTTGCTATTCATCACTTTGAATATTTCTTGCCACTCCCATCTGGCCTGCATAGTTTCTGTTGAGAAATCAGCTGATAATCGTATGGGTGCTCCCTTGTAGGTAACTAACTGTTTTTCTCTTGCTGCTTTTAATATTCTCTCTTTGTCTTTTGCTCTTGGCATTTTAATCATGATGTGTCTTGGTGTGGTCCTCTTTGGATTCCTTTTGTTTGGGGTTCTCTGTGCTTCCTGGACTTATAAGTCTATTTCTTTCACCAGGTAGGGGAAGTTTTCAGTCATTATTTCTTCAAATATGTTTTCAGTATCTTGCTCTTTTCTTCTGGCACCCCCATAATTCGGATGTTGGTATGCTTGAAGTTGTCCCAGGGGCTTCTTACACTATCTTAACATTTTTGGATTATTTTTTCTTTTTGCTTTTCCGGTTGGGTGTTTTTTGCTTCTTTGTATTTCAAATCTTTGACTTGATTCTTGCGATCCTCTAGTCTGCTGTTGGATCTCTGTATAGTATTTTTTATTTCAGTCAGTGTATGCTTAATTTCTAGTTGTTCCTTTTTCATATCCTTGAGGGTCTCACTAAATTTATCGGCCTTTTCTAGAAAATTATTGAAAAACCTTATAACCGTGGTTTTGAACTCTATATCCAGTAGTTTGCTTTCCTCCATTTCTTTCATTTGTGACCTGTTTCTTTGTCTCCGCATTTTGGCTGCTTTCCTGAGTTGATAGAGTGGCTTTGTGTGCTAGGTGTCCTATAGGGCCTAGTGGCTCAGCCTCCTCAGTTACCTGAGGTGTACACTCTTGGTGCACTCCTTTGTGGGCTGTGTGCACAGTCTTGTTGTAGTTAAGTCTTGATTGTTGTTGGTATCACTGGGAGGAATTGACATCCAGGCCAATTGGCTGTGAGGATCAGCTGTGTCTATGCTGGAAGAACTTCTGTGCTGGAGACACCCTTATGAGGCAAGACTTGCTTCAGTGGGGCTTTGGTGCTCACTGAGTCTGCCCCCTGAGTGTGTCCCTTATGGATCTGAGGAGTTGTAATCTGGATAGTCCTACTCTGACCCCTGGGTACACTGGCTCTTGGATCTCTAAGGAGGTGCTAATTTAGCCTCTGCCTGAGGCCACCCAGCAGGAGCTACAGAGAGATCTGCAGATTCCTCTTCTTTGTTTGGGTTTTGGAGGTGCCCAGCTGAGGCCCAGCTGTGAAGTAATGCAAGCTGCTGCGGGGACTTGGGCCTTCTTTTGGATGTACTGGGTCTCACTGACCCAGCTGCATTTTGTTAGGTAAGTTTAGATTTCAAAGGACCAGGCCATTCATATGCAAAAGCCTCTGTGCACAGCTTGGATGGGGTGGAGTCTCAGGATGGAGCAAACAGCAATGGCTTCCCGACAGCCCTGCCCTAAGAGGCCCCCGGGTCTCAGTGTCCTTGGTAATCGCTGCAAGCACTTCTGAGAGAAAGCCGCCCTCAAGTTCCACCCGCTGCCAGACAGTCCAGTTTCTCCCCGTATGAGTCTGGGTCCCCAGTGTCTCGCCCGGAACTGGAGTTCAGAGCAGTCGGGAGCTTGTGTCTCCCTGCGGATTGAAAAAGCCAGCCGCGTACTCAGATGCCAGTCCTTTCTGCGCACACGTGCCTCCGTACCACTGCACTTTACTTCCGCAGCTCCTTTGAGGCTTATTGTGTTTTTCTCTTCCCTTCTAGTTGTAGAATTTCCACTTAGCCAGCCTTCCTGTGGTTCTGGATGATGTCCATTGTGCCTTTTAGTTGTAGTTTTGAAGTTGGTGTGCGAGGCAGCAGTTCAGGTGTTTACCTATGTTGCCATCTTGGTTTCTCTGAAGCACATTGGTTCTTAGTACTTTTAAAAAATGCTGTTATTACTAGGACATGATCAACACACATTTATACTAATCCTTTAACCACTCTATAACTAGCATGCTGTGTGATTTGGATTTCCTTGTAGAACAGCAATACCCTTGACAAACAGCAAGATTTTATATAATCACAAGTATTTTAGGAAAATGTAACAAAAATTTAGGTAAATTCATGACTTAGCAGAGCACCTTCATTTCTAAAAATGTTAACTTATTTGAAATGTGAATGTTATTTATAGATTATTTAAGACTCCTTAGTGATCACAAACTTTTATCATATAATTGGGGAAACCAAGGTAATATGTTTGCTGGTTAGAGTATGGGTTCTAGTGTTGGACTGCCAGGATTGGTAAATATTGCCTCTTTCATTGGCTCACTTTTAACCTAAGGCAATTACTTAGTCTGAGCTAAATTTCAGTTTCTTTTTCTATTATGGGGAAAAATTGTGTGTATCCCATAGACTCACTCTGAGGATTCAATGAGTTAATCTGCTTATGGTATTTTGACATAATATTTGGCACACTCAGTAAATGTTTAACTGGTTACCTAGTATCAGGAATTGACTTTATGGGGGAGCATCTCAGAACAATTTGAAATTAGATAGGTTTGAACACCTATTGTAGATACCTGAGTAATTTGAAGGAAGTTAGGCACCTGTTTTCAGGTACTCTGTTAATTTAAATAAATTCCAGTTGTCTATTTCTTGATATCCTTAATTCCTCAGTCTTTCATCTTGAGGTTTCATCTGTACTTATCATGATCATTCTACTAGGAAAGAGATATCAAGTTGGACCTTAGAGTCTCATTGCAGCAGTGTGAGGCTCTGTATATATATCTTTAATTATATACCCTATTTTCTCATTTCCCCTCATTTTTCACGAGCTGGTTTAAATTGCTCTAGTTTCTGTGGAGTAGACCCTCAAATTTTTCTTTACCTAAGGACTTAAAACGGGCAAGGATGAGGTCAAGGGGCCTAGAATATTCCTGGAAAATTCTTGTGTATCTGTTCATTGCTTTTTATATTTCACAGATGCCTCTTTTGAAGTGCCAGTAACTAAATATCAAACTAAAGAAGGTTGCTTGTCCCCCCCTTCCTCCCCAGGCGGAGAAGTTAATGAAGCAAATTGGTGTGAAAAATGTGAAGCTTTCAGAATATGAAATGAGTATTGCTGCTCATCTTGTAGATCCTCTTAACATGCATGTATGTACCTTTAATCTTATTTAATATTTTTTTGGGGGGGGTCTAGAATTTTGTGTCAGTGGTCCCAAAGGCCATACCAGGTCTGGTGATTCTGTAGGAGAAATCACAGCATTCAACATAGTGGTACTCACAGACATGGCTTATTACAGCCAAAGGATACAAGGCAAAATCAGCAAGGAAAGAGGGTCATGGGATAAAACGATAAAGTCTGAAGGAAATCAGGCACAAGTGTCCAAGACTCTTCTCCCAGTAAAGTCACACAGGATGCACTTGATTCCTCCATTAAGTTGTAAGAACCCATGTAAAATGCTATCCATGGGGAAACGCATTAGAGACTTCATGCCCAGGGTTTTAACTGGTTGTGTAGAGTTTGTTTTTCTAACATCTACAAAAGTTCTGAAAGAAAATAGGTATTTGCCACAAACCAAATTGTTTGCACCAATAGTTTAGGCACAGTGAACTGTTCTTATCAGGGAGTGATGGGAATACTCTTAAAACTAAGTTCCCATACTCCAGCCAAGGACCTGCCTTGCAAACATAAGGATAATAAATTCAGTCCTGCTGTGTTAACTTATTTTTGTACACATTTGTTGAGTTAAATTTGTGCTTTTTTATATTTACCTTTGTAGCATTTAAAATATATTGCTTTAAGTCATGTGGATATTTGATTTGGAATTTAAATCTAAATTTTTATAATGAAGTATGGTAGGCAACACAAGATTTTGAATCCCGGTTTTTCCATTCATGGCCTTGGCAAATTATGTCCTCTTTGAGTCTCAGTTCCCTCATGTATAACCCAGGGAATTATTCTGGATTAGACATGTATAATACTTGCTCTGTCTACTTAAAAAGGGTTGTTTTGAGGACCAGAGTAATGTAATTCATAAATTCTAAAAATCTTATGTGAATATTTTGTAAGAAGAGGTTTAAATACATTTTGTAACAAGAGGTATAAATAAATAGAATGAAATTTGATATTCCCAAATCTAGAAAATAAAAATCTACAATGTCTGTTATTATCTGTGTGCACAAAGACATACATAACCCAGAATTAATCCTCCATTTGAATTTGATTTACAACTTCTTTTTTTAAGTTGTAAAGAAAGTAAGTCTGTTGTAAATATTGCTTCTGACTGGCACCATTTTCAGTTATATTAGAGTTAGGTTGATTTTTTTTTAATGGTCTTTTCAGTTTATTTAAAAAAAAGTCAGAAGGCTTTAAAATACACAAACTGTGTCTATTTTGTTTTTATTTTTTTTAAATATATTTTTCTTGATTTCAGAGAGGAAGGGAGAGGGAGAGAGAGAGAGAAACATCAGTGATGAGAGAGAATCATGGATCAGCTGCCTCCTGCACACCTCACACTGGGGAACGAGCCCACAACCCAGGCATGTGCCCTGACTGGGAATCGAACTGTAACCTCCTGGTTCATAGGTCAATACTCAACCACTGATCCATGCTGTCTGGGCAAACTGTGTCTAGTATGAAAGTATTTGTCCACTATTTACTATTCATAAAGATAAGTTTTAATACTATTTTACTTTTGGTTAATAAAATTCAGAAGTCCATTTGGGTGGCATAGTTTTTTTTTTTCTAAAATTCACTCCTGCCTTGACCGGTTTGGCTCAGTGGATAGAGCGTCAGCCTGCGGACTGAAGGGTCCCGGGTTCGATTCCAATCAAGGCAATGTACCTTGGTTGCGGGCACATCCCCAGTAGGTGGTGTGCAAGAGGCAGCTGATCGATGTTTCTCTTTCATTGATGTTTCTAACTCTCTATCCCTCTCCCTTCCTCTCTAAAAAATCAATAAGATATATTTTTTTAAAAATTAAAAAAAATAAATAAATAAAATTCACTCCTATCATGCTTGACAGCATCATACTAGTATTGAATTAGGTACACGTCTGGTGAGCCCTTCTGGATCAACAATGCTGAATTAACTGAGCTGGTTGTCAATCTTCTCGGCAGGGTGAATTCAGCTTTTAAAGTCCCTGCAGAGTTTTGAGTGCCAGACCTAGTGCTTTTTTCTTTTTTTAATAGTAGGTAGTTGCGTATTAAATTCCTTTTTGCAGTGTCACAGTACTTTAATTTCATTATTACTATGAAATGTCTTTACTCTCATTAATATGTAATTTTAATCTTTTATTATTTATATAAAATTATCAGAATAAATGTTGCCATTGGGGGAAATTTTAAAAAAATATATTTTTATTGACTTCATAGAGAGGAAGGGAGAGGGACAGAGAGAAAAATTAATGATGAGAGAGAATCACTGATCGGCTGCCTCCTGCACGCCCCTTTCTGGGGATCGAGCCCGCAAGCTGGGCATGTGCGCTTGACTGGAATTGAACCAGGGACCCTTTGGTCCACAGGCCAATGACACTCTATCCACTGAGCGAAACCAGCTAGGGCTGGTGGAATTTTTTTTACTTAGGTGAGTAAACATTAGTTGTAAAATTCATGTTGGCCTTACCTTTTACCAGGTTACTTGGAGTGATATAGCAGGTTTAGATGATGTCATTACGGATCTGAAAGACACTGTCATCTTACCTATCAAAAAGAAGCATTTGTTTGAAAATTCTAGGCTTCTGCAGCCTCCGAAAGGTAAAGTATATTTGCTACAGCATTAAAAATCTTAGAACCATTGAAACTTTGTCATTACAGAACTAACTGGTGGATTTGAAGTTAGATTTTTCGAGAGAATGCTGAGATCCAGTAAACTAACAGTTTTCATGTAATTGCTCATTCTTTTTGTGTGTTTTTTCTTAATGTATTTAACATATTTATTCTCTCATTCTCCTAGAGTACAATTATTTAAAGATTAGAGCTCTGGGATACCATACTTCCCTTTGTGCTCCTCAGATAATTTCCTTAGCTCCTCCATGTAGGTCTGATGCAGCTTCTCTATCTGCTCCAGGGTTGGGTTCAGAGTGATGAATTGGGATTGGCTGGCTAACAACAGTGTGAATAGGTTTCCGATATTAATTGCTCATTCTTTAGCTTCCCAAATTTAGATGATGTTAACATTGCAAAATAATTATTTTGCAATGTTAATGTCATTTCAAACTCATTTATTATTTCCAAATAAATGGAAATTGGGAAAATCAAGGTTAAAAAATATCCAAAGTCACAATGTGGTATTTTTTGTTTGTTTTGTTTTGTTTTGTTTTCAAGATAAAACTTTTTAAAAAAATTAAATTTATTGAGGCAACATTGGTTAATAAAATTATATAGGTTTCAAGTGTACAATAAGACTTCTTTTTATTATTTCACAATTCTAGTGACTTTTTCCCTTTTAATTATTTCCACTTAATTATTAAATACACCTTATTTTTAAGGGAAATGTTTCCTTGTCCTTAGTTAGTAATTACTTTGAAAGTCTTGGAACTCAAGAATTGAAAGAGATGCCCAGCTGTGTTTGGCTCAGTGGTTGAGCGTTAACCTATGAACCAGGAGGTCATGGTTCAATTCCTAGTCAGTTCACATGTCTGTATTATGGGGTCCATCCCCACTTGGGGACTTATAACTGCATCCTTAAATGTAATGCCTATTGGGAATTGAGCCTGCAACCTGGGCATGTGCCCTGACCTGGAATCGAACCGTGACCTCCTGGTTCATAGGTCGACGCTGAACTACTGAGCCATACCAGCAGGCAGAAAAAAGTGCCACTTTTAAATAATATTGCTAGAATCACTGATAACATGCCAGATAAGAAAATATGAATATTAGTGAAATTTAACATATATAAGGAAATGGGGATAAAATAGTTGAATGATTAATTATAACGCTAACACTTAAGTAATTATCACCCAGGTCAAAAAGTGAACATTGCCTGGCTGGACATTTTTATTGAAGGGAGGAGGCACAAGATGCTATAATCCAAAATACTTGTCATCACTGACACTGAATATAGAATATGGCTCCTTCCTTTTCTACTATTAAAAAATATGAATAAAAACAAGTGAATGTTGGGAAACATTTTACTGTGGCTAGAATTAATATTATGTTGATTATCACAAACTAAAGCAAGTATCTTGTTCTCTTAAAGGAAATAATAAAAGAACATGTTTATTTCCAGGTGTTCTTCTCTATGGGCCTCCAGGCTGTGGTAAAACGTTGATTGCCAAGGCTACAGCCAAAGAAGCAGGCTGTCGATTTATTAACCTTCAGCCTTCAACACTGACAGATAAGTGGTATGGAGAATCTCAGAAATTAGCTGCTGCTGTTTTTTCTCTTGCCATAAAGCTACAGCCTTCCATCATCTTTATAGATGAAATAGGTATGCTATGTCTTCTATGGTAGCAATTTTAAAATGCAATATTTAAGGTTGGTATTTAGATGATCAAATTGAGTTTTGTTTTTGTTTGTTTTCTTAATATATTTTTATTGATTTCAGAGAGGAAGGGAGAGGGAGATAGAAACATCAATGATGAGAGAGAATCAGTGATCGGCTGCCTTCTACACGCCCCCCACTGGGTATCGAGCCCGCAACCCAAGCATGCACCCTGACTGGTATTGAACCATGATCTCCTGGTTCAAAGGTTGATGCTCAACCACTGAGCCATGCCGGCTGGGCCAAATTGAGTTTTGACAATTTTTAGGCCAAATTATTAAAAACAAAAGCGATAACCATCATAATATGCTATGCATAATTTCTGTTCATTATCCTACTGGATAGCTTTTTCTGTTTTCCCTCTTATAAACAGAATGCAGTAGACATCCATGTACATGTTTCCTTAAGCACATATGTTTGTCCAGGGTAGATATCAACTAGTAGTTGAACCATTAGGCTGTGTGTTGTGTTGTCTTCAACCGCACGAGGACGACCAGTTCTTCAAAGTGGTTATTCCTGTTTTCACTTTCATTATTGTGTAGTTTGTATCCCTCGATACCTCCTAAAAGTTTTTTTGTCAGATATTATCATTACTTTTTGCCAAATTAAATAACATAAATTATCTCATTATTGTTTTAACTTGGGTTTCCCAGCTTACTGTTAAATTTGGGCATCTTTTAACATGTTGATTAGTCATTTGGATTTCCTTGCTTGTAAATTGTTGGTTTTTTGGGGTGATTTTTAAATTTTTTTTTTTTTGTAATTCTTTTTTTTTAAATATATTTTTATTGATTTCAGAGAGGATGGGAGAGGGAGAGAGAGATAGACACATCAGTGATGAGAGAGAATCATTGACTGGCTGCCTCCTGCACACCCAACACAGGGATCAAGCCTGCAACCCGGGCATGTGCCCTTGACCGGAATTGAACCTGGGACCCTTCAGTCCACAGGCTGACGCTCTATCCACTGAGCCAAACCAGCTAGGGCTTTTTGGTTTCTTGTTGATGTTCATTATGATTGCTGGATCTTATGGTAAAACTATATTTAGCTTTGTAAGAAACTACCAAACTATCTTCCAAAGTGGCTATACCAGTGGTCGGCAAACTCATTAAGTCAACAGAGTCAAATATCAACAGTACAACGATTGAAATTTCTTTTGAGAGCCAAATTTTTAAACTTAAACCATATAGATAGATACATTGTTATTAACTTAATTAGGGTACATGGTATTTTGTGGAAGAGCCACACTCAAGGGGCCAAAGAGCCGCATGTGGCTCGTGAGCCGCAGTTTGCCGACCACTGGGCTATACCATTTTACAGTTTCTTCAGCAATAAATAAAAATAATCTGTTGTTCTGCATCTTCTTCAGCAGTTTATTGGATTTTATTATGTTTTATTTATTTTAGCTATCTAATAAGTTTGTAGCAGTCTTTTATTGTTATATTTATTTGCAATTCCCTAATGACATGTTACTGAGCATCTTTTCATATGCTTATTTGCCATCTGTATCTCTTCTCTAGTGAGGTGAGGTGGGTATCTGTTTAGATATTTTTGGGTTTTTCTATTGTTGAATTTTAAGAGTTTATTGTATATTTTGGATACAAGACCTTTGTCAAATATATGTTTCGTAAATATTTTTCTCCATTCTGTGCTTTGGCTTTTCTCTTAACAATGTCTTCCACAAGGAAGGATTTTTCATTTTAATAGACTCCAACTCCACTATTTTTTCTTTGATGGATTGTTTTTGGTGTTGTATGTAAAAACTCATCGTCATACCCTGTATGGATTTTCTCCTGTATTCTAGCTTTATAGTTTTGTGTTTTACACTTAGATCTGTGAAGCATTTTGAGTTAATTTTTATGAAAGGTATAAGGTTTGTTTCTAGATCTTTTTTTTAAGCATGTAAAAAATGTTCTAGCAACATTTATCAGATATGCATTAAGTTTTTACAAAAATACTTTATCCAACTTTTTAAATAGTATTTACATATGTCTTTTGCCATCCTTTTCACCATTCTGAGCCCTTATATTTAAGTATGTCTCTTATAAGCACCACACAGTGGTGGTTAAGTATAGCTGAACTTAAACAATTTATCTTTAAAAAATAAATAACTTTAAATCATTAGATTTTCTTTATCTTTGTCTTTTTTTTGTGGGGGGGTGAACTAGTTTGATACATAGTCCAACAATGGATAGATTATACAAAATTGGAACTGTATAAGAAAATCCAGGATTTATTTTTAATGTCTTGTTTTATTCTTAGGATGTAAGATCTTTTAGTTTTTCATTCTAGGAGGAAAATGCTTCCCTGCTTCTTAAAAGCATTTCATGTTCATTGTAGATAATTTGGAAGACAAAATAATTCAAAACAGGAAATTAAAGTTGTTCTTAAGTATTTCACTAAGCAATTATCATTATTTGCATTTTGTTTAATTTTTTACCATGTATAACATCATATACATGTATGCTAGCTTGTGTGTTTTAAACCATTTTCTGTCCTACATTTTCCCACTTAATAGTGTTTTGACATTTTCTAATGTCATTTTATTTATTACCAGGGAAAGTGAGGAAAAGGCTATGACCCCATAATTTTTTTCCATTGCTTTTTTAAATTTATTTTTTTATTATGATATCACATAATTGTCCTCATCCCCCATTCCCACCCCAAACCCCTCCCCATGTATGCCCCCACCTCCCTGTTGTCCATGACCCCTGGTTAGGCTTATATGCATGCATACAAGTCCTTTGGTTGATCTCTCCCCCTTTTCCCCACCCTCCCCTACCTTCCCTCTGAGGTTTAAGAGTCTGATCGATGCTTCCCTGTCTCCGGGTCTGTTTTTGTTCATCCGTTTATTTTGCTCATTATTTCCCCTAGATGCGTGAGATCATGCGATACAAAAATACACTTGTAAGAACCGAAAATGAGACCAGCTATAATGGTTATGCTGACAGGAAAATGAATCAGTCTGTAGTGAGTTTCCCTCTGGGCCAACAGTTCCCTTGAGTCCTTATTTCAGTGTCAAACAGTTCCTTATGTGTAGATGTCAGCATTGATATTTCAGTTCTGGATGGTGGACAAATGGTGGTGATGCAGGTCTGTCCGTCTCTGGTTTGGTCCTGGGCATCCTTCAGCGACGCACAGCTGCTGTCTGTTAGCCCGGCAAGGCGTCGTCAGCGTCTTCCATCTCTGGACTGTCTCTCTGACCCCATAATTAAGAGCACAAAGGATACAGATAATCTGGAAAGTTAGGGCCAAACTACACAGATTTTCCTCTAAGACACTACTTGATCTTTTTCTAGCCTCTCAGTACCAGATCCTTTACTTCTTTTATATGTTAGCATAAATGTATTTTTAGGAAATAAATGAAGGTTGTGAATTGATTGTTTTTCAGTTTGTCCAATAATTTGCCAAAATTGTTATATCAGAACAATGTGTGCAAAGGCATAGTAACCCTTTTTCTTGTAATCTTTCAGGAAGTTATTGGCTTTTGGTTAAATGATTTGAGATTATATAAAGAGTAAATAATTGTTAATTTCTAACACTAAGGACCTTTTCTTTCTAGACTCCTTTCTTCGAAACCGTTCAAGTTCTGACCATGAAGCTACAGCCATGATGAAAGCTCAGTTTATGAGTCTCTGGGATGGACTGGATACTGATCACAGTTGCCAGGTATTGGAAGAAATGTGCCTTAAACTTGCAGTGTTGAAGAGAAAAATCCAGGGTGAAGCCTCTCCTTGGAATTTTTAGGATCATGATGCCAAGAAAGAGGAAGTGACTGGTGGCTCTGGGTCTGTTTTTACCCTTGCTTAACTCCCTACTGCACTGTCTTCACTACTGGCCTCAGCTTAATTTCTTTAGCTTTTTTGCAGTTTGTCCATTAACTTATTTGAGTTTTGTAAATACTGTATTATTTATGTATGTTTTGTAGACAGAGGGGTAAAGGACCTCCTTTATCCACCATGTTACCATAAATCAAGAGAAAGAGAAGAAAGCACAGCAGGTGAATTTAGGTGACAGTAATAGAAACCATTTTTATTAATAATTGGTTCTGATAAAGCTCTTCAATGGGAGTAGTTTACATGTTTCCAAAACTAGTATTCTCTTTGGCAACAGAATTTAAAGTACTTAGACAATTGAGTAGGTGAGGCCATGTAAGAGGAAGTAGCTTAATATCATATTCTATCCGATCATATTATAGTTTCAAAAGCCGTGGAAAGAGCAATAATTGGATGAATTTTATACTCCAGAGCCACTTCAGAGCTCCACAGCATGGTTCTGAAATAACACAACTGAAACAGTTTTCAGAACCAGGATTTCTTATCACGCTAATAGTGCTTACTGTTTTCCTTATGACAGATTTTTATTTGACGGAGCAAATAAGGATGTTACTTTTTTATTTAACTCCAGCAACATTTTATTTAACCTTTTTAGTGTTGAGGGCATTAAAATCGACATTAATTTGAATAATAATTTTAAACATACTCTTATCTGAAACAGCTAGCTTTTCTCTAAAATTGTTTGTTCTATGACTATGGATGGAATCCAGTACCCCACCTAGCTTTCTTATATGTCTGATATGGCCACAAATGAAACAAAAATAGTGGAATGACACCATTAAACCTGTCACCACTACCAGACAGCCAAGTTAACTAATGATGTTCTTCATCTTGAGAGACATGAGACATATAAGACCACAGTGTTTTGAGGGTAGTCATTGACCCTAAGTTTTGAGGTATAAATTTAGATCTGATTATTTTAAATGTGAAATGATAAAAAAATTATCTTGATATTTTGTCTTAAAGATTTTTAAAAGTCTTAACTAAATACCTAAAGGTGCATTAATTTTGTTGCTTAAATGCTAAAAAATTACTGTTGCTTGCTATTTTTTATTTTAGTTCATTTACAGTATATAAAGATAAGAGTAAAGGTTCCCTACCAATTTTTGCCCCTTAAAATTGCTCCTTAAAATTTGCTGCTTAAAGTGAAACTACAAGTGGTTTCATGCACTCTTGCTTTTTCATCATCATATTTGTTATTATCTTATAGGTATTCATTAGTCATGTTATATTAGATTTATTTGGATTCTTTGATCCTAATTTTTAGCATTCCATCTTCTATGGGGTTTTTTGTTTCATATCTCTCTTTTAACACTTAATACCGTATCTCAAAATGTACTTTCTTTTTTTTTTTTTTAATATTTTATTGATTTTTCACAGAGAGGAAGGGAGAGGGATAGAGAGCTAGAAACATCGATGAGAGAGAAACATCGACCAGCTGCCTCCTGTGCACCCCCCACCAGGGGATGTGCCCGCAACCAATGTACATGCCCTTGACCGAAATCGAACCTGGGACCCTCCAGTCCGCAGACCGACGCTCTATCCACCGAGCCAAACCAGTTTCGGCTCAAAATGTACTTTCTTATATTCATCATCTATCTTGTGCAATTAGTTCTTTGATCACTCTCAAGACTTTTTTTTGTTTTAAATGTAGTAAGAAATTTATCTTTCTTATTAATTTATAGAATTGTAGATAGCCAGTAAAAACAAACCACAAAATAAGAGCATTAATATTTTGTTTTTATAAGACCTCTTAACCCAAATGCAAAATTGCATTGTAGAACTAACATTTCTCAAATTTATATTTGTACTTATATTTTTCCCCTCTAGGTGGCAACCTCTCACAGTTAATTGAAAGTAATTTGGCTCTTAAATATCATTAAATGTAGAATATAAGATTTAATGGATTTTTCAACATGTTCTGGAGTTAGACTTGTAATTATTTCAGAAATCTAAAACCTCTTAGGCTGAAATAAAATAATAATAAATAAAACTTTCCATTAAAATACCAGTAAATTTCATTTTGGATAGCTAATGTGTGCTGTTATTAGGTTATACAGAAATATCAACAGTAATGGTAATATTGAAGCCCTTCAGAAATGAACTTTTATATATCTTTGTCTTTATTCATGTTGATTTTTCATCTCGACATCCTTTATAAATTAATGACATTGACCCAGAAGTTGGCAGGGTCACCAGCATTTTATAAAAAATTCTACCCAGGCCCTAGTTGGTTTGGCTCAGTGGATAGAGCGTTGGCCAGTGGACTAAAGGGTCCCAGGTTTGATTCCAGTCAAGGACACATGCTTGGGTTTCTGGCTCAATTGCCCTCACCCCCAGTAGGGGGCGGGCAGAAGTCAGCCAATCAATGATTCTCTTGCATCATTGATGTTTCTATCTCTCTATCTCTCTCCCTCTCTGAAATCAATAAAAATATTTTTTAAAAATCCTACCCAGAATTTTGATGTTTACTTTTTTCTGTTGCCCTTGTTTAAGGTTGAATTGCTTAAGGTATTACTAGCATTGAAAAGATGTCACCTGTAGTGCTTACATATGCCATGAGATAATGATGTGAAATGTAGAGGAAAATGTTACTTTTACCAATATCCTTAGACTTAGGGGAAATGATTCTTTCCTTAATATTATTATTAATATCCCATTTATACACCCAAGCTATAACATAAAAGGCTTTTAGTTATTCAACATTTAGCAATTGAGTAACCATATTTTGTAAAATACAGTAATTAAAAAAAAAAAATCTTACCAGCTTTGCTATCTCCTGATCTGTTTAGGATTAACTTCAATTTGTATGTATAAATATTTGAGTAATACATACTGGATTAATGTCAGGTTTCTTACAGAAGATTTAATTTAAATGCCACTTAATTTTCTATATTTTCTAAGCCCCTTTAATAACAACTTAAAAGCATTATTATTGGTGGATTTAATACCTTTGCTTTCTTTATATATTTAGGTCATAGTGATGGGAGCGACTAACCGTCCTCAGGATCTTGACTCAGCTATAATGAGAAGAATGCCTACAAGATTTCATATCAACCAGCCAGTAGGTGGTTTTGATTGATGTTATGAACAGTTAAATATTCACTTTCTAAAGGTCTTTACCTGTGATTTCCAGAAAGGAATGATTTTTTAAAAATAGCACTTATTTCTGACAGGCAGAGTAGGAATAGGGCAACAATCCACATAATTGTTTCTTTGTTCTTTCTACTCTTGCTTTTCTCTTCTTTCTGTCTTTCCTAAGATCCATATGATTTGCTTCTCCTCAGTGTATGTAATTATCTTAAGTTTGCCTAGATACTCTAGTAGTTTTCTTTAGACTTGCAGGTTATCTATGGAAGATACATACGAAAATCTAAATTGTAGTTTTGGTTTAGGATAGGGGTTGGGGTTAAAGAACTGTTCTGTTCAGAAGTCCTGACAGGATAACAACCGGGATTTATTTGATTAATTATTAGCAGCTGTAATAAGCGCTTTCCTTTGATAAGATTAATGGCTAACCAGTGGTTAAGATATTAGACTTTAACTTAATGGGAATGTGATGAAACAGTACAATATTCTTTTTTTTTTTTTTTAAATATATTTTATTAACTTTTTTACAGAGAGGAAGGGAGAGGGATAGAGAGTTAGAAACATCGATGAGAGAGAAACATCAATCAGCTGCCTCCTGCACACTCCCCACTGGGGATGTGCCTGCAACCAAGGTACATGCCCTTGACCTGGAATCGAACCTGGGATCCTTCAATCTGCAGGCCGATGCTCTATCCACTGAGCCAAACTGGTTAGGACAGTACTATATTCTTTCTAGCATTCTTTTGCTAAGAAGTACCTTCAAGTAGATAATAATAATTTATTGATACTCTGATTTTTGCACAGAATATTCAGAACCTGAATTTTCTCTGACTTTAGATCAAAGAAAAAAAACCTGTTAGTAACAGAAGATATGTACTATACAATTGGCATGTTACATGTATAGCTATTCAGAGGAACTTTTAGGTTATTCCTTTCAAATTTTGAAGTAAATAATAATTCACTTCTAATCTTTGTCCCACTTTACATTCTGCAACTTACCAGATCTGTTTGTGGCAGTAAACCTGTCTCTTAAAGATTGATGGTTGTAACCTCTATAAATTTACTCTGCTTTGCTGTGGCTACAACCTCTGGTACCTCTGAGAGTATGCATATATTTATCCACTCTTTTAGGAAATTTACCTGATAAATCAGTGAAGAGAATTTTTTTAACCTGATGTAGGAGACTATACCATTTATTGTGTATGACCAGTATTGATTAAGCATTAATATGTGTCAGAACCCCGCAAGACTCTGGTGTATGGAACATAGCCCCTGTCTTCAAAGAACTCTGTTGCAGTGTAGTCAGACATGAATAAATAATGCAAAGTGTACTGTACACAGGTATGTTTAAAGAACTGTGAGAACCTGAGATGATGAAAAATACTAATAATTCTGTCTGGGGAGTTGATGAAATGTGCAGACTTAGCCCTGGCCAGTAGCTCATATGGTTAGGCAGCAGTCACCAACCTGTGGTCCGTGAGGTCCGAAAAGTTGGCGACCACTGGTTTAAGGAAACCTTTGGAGCAGCGGTCGCCAACCAGTGGTCCATGAGGTCTGAAAGGTTGGCTACTGCTGGGTTAGATCATTGTCCCGATACTCCATGGTTGTGGTTTTGATCCTCCATTAGGGCACATACAAGAAGTAACCAATGCATGCATTAATAAGTGGAATAACAAAGCAACGTTTTTTCCTCTCTCTCTAAAAAAAAATTAATAACAATTAAAATTTACAGAATCCACCTGGGCATTGAAGGGTGGTAGGAAATTATGAGATAAGAGAAGGCTTTGCTGCCCAAATGAACAAAGGCAAGAAATTTCTGTGTGGAAGCTCATGTTTAGCTGTAACTTCTGGGGTACTTCCATTAGAGCATCAAGTAAAATAGATCATGAGACTGCTGCCAGGTTTAATGAACTTTGGATGTCACACAAAATTTCTGTTTTATTTTGTTAGCTAGACATCCAAACATTTTTTTGGAAAATTAGTTTACCTCAGTGGTTTGAAGACAAAGATTATATTGATAGAATATCTGCTTGTAGTCCAATAGAAAACAAAGAATACAGTAGACTAGAACATAGGATATATAGCATGGAAAGTAGACTCTACTAAAGTTGTATTTGTTTTTTTCCCCCCAAGATTTTTATATTTTTTATTGACCTTAGAGTGGGGGGCGGGGGAGAGAGAGAAAGAGAGAGCAAGAGAGAGAGAGAGAGAGAGAGAGAGAAACATCATTTGGTTGCCTTCTGTAGGCACCCTGACTGGGGATCAAATCTGAGACCTTCAGATGCACAGGACGATGCTCCAACCGAGTCGTACTGACCAGGGCTAAAGTTATAAGTCTAATATATTAATTTTGTGAGTTATCAAAATGAGTTGTAATAGATTTATAAATTTGTTATAAATTTGAAGACTGTTATTGTAGAAACTGGGATTTTATAACTCTCTTTCATTCTGTTTATAGAGAACTGGAGGCCCGGTGCACAAAAATTCGTGCACTGTCGAGGGGGTGGGGTTCCCTCAGCCTGGCCTGTCCCCTCTCACAGTCTGGGAGCCCTCAGGGGATGTCCTACTGACGGCTTAGGCCCGCTCCCTGCCTAAGCTGCAGTCTGGCCTCCCTCTGACCCGGCAGATCAGGGGAAGGCACCACCCCCATTACCCCGCTGCTGCTGCCACTGCCGGCTGCCATGGCTGCCATGGCTGCCGGCCTTCCTCAGCCCTCGCAGTTGCTGTGGCTTTGTCAGGAAGGACGTCCAGAAGACGTCTGGGCTATCCAATCTAATTAGCATATAACCCTTTTATTAGTATAGATTATTAGTATAAATAGGGTAGTTGTTTTTTTTTTATTGCATAACTATGACATCAAAGTGTATGATTAACCTTACCTTGAAACTCCTCTCCAAGTTAAATGTTTATTTTAAAATAAAAAAAGTAGTTTTTGGAGATCACCTAACACACCAAATTAACCCTCATACTTAACATCCTTGAATTACAGAAACAGCAGGGTTTTGTTTTGTTTTTCGGGTCATTTGATTTTATATTTGTTGTCAGCAGGTCTGGTTTTTTTCAGTTGTTATGGGAATAGGGATGAGTTCAGCTATAATGATTCTTAAAAGCATTTATACTTTCTATATATAAGGTATTTTATACCACCTTCTATTCTCTGGTGTAATAGTAAAATGCATTGTTGGGGGGAGCATGCAGGCATATGAATGAATGTGCTATCATCACTAAAAAATTCACTCATGTAAATTAGTGAACATGGAAGTTATATGTTGAAATGGAGGAACTGAAGGGGTTTTGCTTGCCATCTCTTCAATTACTGGTAAAAATTTATGGCAGTGGTGTTTTCAGAAGTTTTCTAAATGAAGAAAAGGAGATTTACAGAGTAATAGAGGAAAGTTATTGGTAGTCATAGGTCTTCTACTCAAGAAATATTTAAGGGCATGTTTCCTGCCAGACATTGTGCTAGGCATTGGGGATTCAGAATAAGAAGATATAGTTGGGTAGGACAACTAAGACCTTGTTTTAGTCAGTAGTTTCCATGACCTCTGTCAGAGTTTCTGTCATTTCTTATAGGGATTGTCAGGTAATTTACAGGGAAGGAAGAAATATTAGGAAAACTCGTTGGTCCCCCCTCCCTTTTGTTTTAAAGCTAACTGGAAATTATCCTGTTTTAGGCTCTAAAACAAAGAGAAGCAATCCTGAAACTCATTTTGAAAAATGAAAATGTAAGTAAAAAATTACAATTTTTCTCTGTCCTATAAATAGCATGTTTACTAGGTGTACTGGTTAATAATGCAGATTTTTTTTTTAATAGATGGAGTTACACATACGTTGGCATATATGCGATTTGATACATATGTTATTTTGTTGTATTGACAGTAAGTTTCAAAACTTCATATGTCAAATTTGCTGAAGGTGTTAACATCATAGATATTTTTACACTTAAAAATGTCGATTTTCATGCCAAAAAAAGAGCATTTGCGGGAAGTTATAATTCATTACTTTATTTTGAAGAAAAGTGCTGCTGAATACTTCGGGAAGCTTATGGTGAACATGTTCCATCTCAAGATACTTGTGAACACTGGTTTAAACATTTTAAAAGTGATGATTTCTATGTAAAAGACAAAGAACGTCCAGGTCAACCAAAAAAGTTTGAAGACCAACAATTACAAGCATTATTGGATGAAGATGCATGTCAAACTCAAAAATAACTTGCAGAAAGATTAAACGTTGCTCAGCAAACAATTTCCGATTGTTTACAAGCAATGGGAAAGATTTGAAAGGAAGGAAAATGGGTGCCACATGAACTGAACCAAAGACAAATGGAAAACCGAAAAGTCATCAGTAAAACGTTGCTTCATTGGCATGAAAGAAAGTCTTTTTGCATCGAATTGTGACTGGAGATGAAAAGTGGGTTTATTTTGAGAATCCCAAACGCACAAAATCATGGGTTGATCCATCGACTGCAAGGCCAAATCCCTTCGGAAAGAAGACAATGCTCTCGTTTGGTGGGATCAGGAAAGTGTGATGTATTATGAGCTTCTCAAACCAGGTGAAACCATTAATACTGATCACTACTGACAACAAATAATCAATTTGAACCATGCTTTGATCATGAAACGACCAGAATGGGCCAGAAGACATGGCAAAGTAATTTTGCTTCATGATGACGCACCATCACACACTTCAAAACCAGTTAAAGACACATTAAAAGATCTTGCCTGGAAAGTATTAACCCGCCAACTGTATTCACCAGACCTTGCTCCTTCAGATGACCACTTGTTCCGATCGATGGCACACGCACTTTCTGAGCAGCACTTCAGAGTGTACAAAGAAATGGAAAATTGGGTCTGTGAATGGTTTGCCTCAAAACAAGAAAAGGTCTGTCTATTGGGACGGTATCCACAGATTACCTGAAAGATGGGGAAATGTGTAGCTAGCGATGGACATTACTTTGAGTAAAGCACTTTTGATGTTTCTCTTGAAATTATCTTGTTTTCTTTGATTACAAAATCCACCATTATTAACTGGTACACCTAGAATGTCCTTAAATCATTTTAGAGAGAAATGAAAAAGAAAGCTGAGAATAATGTAGCTTTAAACTTGACATAAATTATTATATAAAACTCTTGGCTGATCATATAACTCAATAATTATGGTATACTTGAACTTACAGATTAAAATCCTCAGCTATTTTTCACTGTTTTCCAAGTAAACAAAATATGTTTATCTTTGTACAGAAATGTGGGGCTTTTGTTTTTTATTTAATTGTAATATATTTTTAAAAATATATTATTTTTTGTTTCAGAGAGAGGGGGAGGGAGAGAGGGATAGAAACATCAATGATGAGAGAGAATTATTGATCGGCCACCTCTTACATGCCCCCCAGTGGGGATCGAACCAGCAACCTACTTGCCCTGACCTCCTGGAATTGAACCGTGACCTCCTGGTTCATGGGTCAGTGCTCAATCACTGAGCCACACTGGGCTAAACTTTTTTTTTTGGTACAGTCTAATCTTGTCTTTTGCCAGTCTGGTTTAGTCTGTTTGTATTATGATTACTCATAAATTTAGATTCATTCTTTCTTTCCATGTATCATGCTTTTTCTTGGCTTTCTCTCCACGTAACACACCCCACCCTGTGCTCTTTAGTGTTGCCTTTATATTCTTTATTCCTCTTTTCCCCTTAGTGTTGCCTTTATATTCTTTATTCCTCTTTTCCCCTTTTCTCTGCTGGTTTAGAAGTGACACATTCTCTTTTAGTGGCACCCTTCAAATTTTTTTTTTTTTTACATGTATACTTAAAGTCCAAGTTAATAGGTGTGTCCTCTTTTCAATATTATAATTTTAAGACTTTAGAATGCCTTAATGTAGATGTCCCTTGTGTATTACATTTTCTTATTGTCTAGCATATTAGTTCTACGTGGTTTCTTTACCACAAATTATTATTACTGTTTATATAGTAAAACCTATATAGATTTATCTATATGCTTACTTTTTTTTTTGCTTATCATTACTGTTTGCCTCCCACCTACCTTCTGAGTTCACTTTTTTTAAATAAAAAATATGTGATTTCTCTTTATTTAAACCCCACCTTTAGGAATTAGAACACTGTCATGTGAGGTCACAGTTGCAGGGCGGACAATAGACCCCATGTCCTCTCAACTCCAAGTCTCTTGGCCTTGTGTAAATTTGCTCTTCTTACTTAACACATTGCGGGTAGATCACAAGCATTCTCATGTTTTCATATTACACAGTGTTTTACATAAATGTTAAAGACACGCTTTAAAATTAAATACCCATTGCATTTTGAAGTTATTTATTAAATGTTCTAACAAGCTAATATCTTTTTAAAGTATGATACTTTGTAAAATGTTTTTTTGTACTCATTCAATAGAAACTTATCATTTAATAGATGGTAATTAGTATAACTTTCCTTGCTTTTTCCCCCTCTTCATCTATGTATACAGTTGGTATGGTTATATTAACCCAAGTCTATTATGTGCCAATACAGTCACTTAATTGGTTTGACTATATAAACTTATGTTGGAGAGCGAAGACTGTAAGTGTTGAATTAATGGTGAGGTAATAGAATACCAAAGGATGTGAGAGGATTTCAATGGAATGTTTTTTTGTAATGGACTTGGGACTTAAATAATGCAGGCTGTTTGTTAAGTATGTTGATTATATTATAGAAAAGTATTAACTTGGGACCCTTCTAAGAGCTACTGAAGTGATTCCAACATTGTTTGAATGTTTTTTTCACTGTCACACCATGATATATCTACTGAGACTTATTGGTCATAATGACACTTAATAAAAATTAGATTTCAAATTTTAAGCTTTTATAGTTAAAACTGAAAATACTCTTTAGTGATTCTCTTTCCATGCTGTTTCAATATGCTTACCATTATTTATTTCTAAAAATAATATTTGAATATATCCTTTGCAGTATATTTTGTGTTTGTTTTTAAGTGTGTTTTATACATATTTGTTTAAGGTGGACAGACATGTGGACCTGCTAGAAGTTGCCCAGGAAACTGATGGGTTTTCAGGAAGTGACCTTAAAGAGATGTGTAGAGATGCTGCCCTCCTCTGTGTCAGGGAATATGTTAATTCTACATCAGAGGAAAGGTATGTGTGTATAGAGTTGATCTCTAATATTTATCAAATCCTTTTAGAGTTTTTAGGTTAGTTTCTTTTATTTTGCTTTATAATACGAACTCTGTGTATGGAATAAAAGGTAAATTGGAATTAACGATCTCCCAAACTTTATTTATTGTCTTTTTTTAAAGGTGAGTTCTGAAAATGGTTGTGAGGGAGGGGTGTTTTGAGGAGAGTCTAAAATGAAGCGGTAGAGATAAAAAGCTAAATTTATACTGAAAATCCATGGACTGGTCACAGAAAGCTGACAGAACCTTAGTTTTGCCCATCTCCACTAAGAAAACAGGGTCTTCTAGTGTTCCTGGATTGCTTTGCATCTTAAATTCCTAAATTTCATTTTATATGATAATGAGTACCTTGTGTTACAGAAATTTTACATGTCACTTAATTGGTTTGACTATATAAACTTATGTTGGAGAGCAAAGACTGTAAGTGTTGAATTAATGGTGAGGTAATAGAATACCAAAGGATGTGAGAGGATTTCAATGGAATATGTTTTTTGTGGGCCTTGCTGTGGACTAGATTTCAAATTGTTAATAATAATATATTTACTAAACAAATAAACCATTTGTCATTGCAGCAAATTTCACTTGAAACCAGTTTCAAAGTATGAGCTTGAGAAACCAAAGTTTTGTACCAACCTTATTCAAGCAAAGATACTGAACTGGAATGGAATAGCTCAGCTCTGATGAACTATGTCCCTTGGGAAGTTTTTCAAAAGGCTACTTGCCCTGAGCCAGTATAACTCTGCATTCTAAACCCCTGTTCAAAGTATCAAACTTTTTTTTTTTCAGTCCTCAGCCGAGAATATCTTTCCATTGACTTTTAGAGAGAGTGGAAGGGAGGGGGAGAGACAGAGAGAGAGAAACATCAATGTGAGAGAGAGACACATCAATTGACTGCCTCCCATAGATGCCCTGACCAGGGCTGGGGATTGAGCCTGCAACTAAGGTATGAGTCCTTGACTCTGGAATGGAACCTGGGACCCTTCAGTCCACAGGCTGATGCTCTATCCAATGAGCCAAACTGGCCAGGGCCAAGTATCAACCTCTTCTTAACGAAGAATTTCTATGACTCTGGCAAGCTAGTGTACTTTGGGGCTTGTATTGAATGAGTTCTCCATCTCTTACCCTTTGTTTCTTTTTTCCTCATGCCCCTGAGGCTTTCACTCCAGTGACCTAGATTTACCTCTTGTATTCTTGTGTTTAGTTATAGTGCATTGCCATAGGGGGAAAAAAAAAAAAAGCTGCTCTTGGTATAGAAAGGTTTGCATGAAAGCTACCCTGTTAACCCTAGCTAGGTATGCACTAGTCCTGGACTTTTCTTCAGTGTGCCCTTGATCCCTATCATGTAGAGAGCAACTCCCATTTATTTGTTTATTGCTCCAGCTGCTCGAGTGCTAAAGTTGGGAATACTTTTGACCCCTGTAGCCAATCTACATGCCAAAGATTTTTATTCTTGTAAATAAGATTAAAAGGAGAAAAAGAAAATAACTTATGAGTAAATTTTGCTTAAGTAAAATTACATTAATAATGAAAGTTTTTCTGCTGTCCTCAAAGCCGTGAAAATTTTAATATTTCAATGTGAAAAATCTGACCAATAGACTTGGATTATCTTTTTAAAAAAATATATTTTATTGATTTTTACAGAGAGGAAGGGAGAGGGATAGAGAGTTAGAAACATCGATGAGAGAGAAACATCTATTAGCTGCTTCCTGCACACCCCGTACTGGTGATGTGCCCACAACCAAGGTACATGTCCTTGACCGGAATCGAACCCGGGACCCTTGAGTTCCCAGGTTGATGTTCTATCCACTGAGCCAAACCAGTTAGGGCAGACTTGGATTATCTTAAAATTTTTCCCCAAATGGTTTTTCTTAAGTGTCCATAAATTACAAAGGAGACATTATATACTGTGTTTTTCTTATTATTGAAGTTAGGAGGACTTAGATTAGTTGGTTTTTATTAATAGCAAAGAATTTTATTTTAGTTTGTCAAAAGCCAAACATATACATGAATTATATCTGTAAGAAAGCTACTTTTTAATTTTAGTTTTGATGGGAATATGTTTGACTCCTTGATTGGAATTAATGTTTCCACTTAGGTAAATTGGCACACCTTTATAGAACATTTTCACTGTATGCTAATATTCTCTACTCATGTTCTTAGTGTGAAGTATTTGATTTTAGTTACCACAGCTATATGTTTATAGCCAGCCATTTCAGCTTTCTACCTTTTAGCAGTCAGTGCTTTTTAAAAAAGAGATTTGTAATGCATAGATAGCTCCTGAAAAAGTTCGCATGAATTTTTAATTGTGTTTGTCTTTGGGGTCTTGGTTGGGAAAGAGATTATTTTTTAATCATGGTAAAATCTTTTAGGAAGGTATATTCTAAAGTTTTTTTAATATCTGGTGGGTTTGTATTTGCATTTTAGCCATGATGAAGATGAAATTCGGCCTGTGCAACAACAGGACCTGCATCGGGCAATTGAAAAGATGAAGAAGTCGAAGGATGCAGCGTTTCAGAATGTTTTAACACATGTTTGTTTAGATTAAGAGTAAACGTCATTTGTGCAGGTCAGTGCAGCCTGGTTTGGTGTGCCCTGTTATCATTAGTGGAATAGAATGGAAGGAGTGGTGTTCTTACACAGTGAGGGAGTTGAATGACACTGGTTTTATACTCTGACTTCTAAGTTATTGAGACATGGTTGTTATATAAATGGTATTGCCACTTGTCAAAAATCATGAGGAGGAACAATTTAATCCAGCCTGCCTGTGGGTGCTTGTGTTTGGCCTCTTTAGCCATATGTTGCAGCCTTATAACATCTAAGCTTGTTTTAAAGTGACAGGTGAGTCATTGAGTCATAGGTGAGAAATGGAGATGTGGTTAAGTGCTGCTTTCTAGATATGTGAGCGTGTGTGTGTATTGAATGTATATAGTCACACATTTTATATTGACATTCTGTAGATATGTTTGAATACAGAAACTTTTTTTTACCCCCAACTACTGAATCAAAAAGTACTAAATGCTTTATAGCGAAAATAAGATTTAGGGTTGTGTCTATAAGGTACAGAGATTCAGCCATTTTCAGTTGTCACTTGTTTCAGCTTTTTTTAAAGTTGAGCATTCTCTGAAGTTGAACAGTTGGAGTCAGCCACATCTGAATACTTAGATGTGGCTCAATTATTATGGTTGTCAGGATAATCGTATAATAATACTTGTTCAGAGATCAGCATTGAATGGTTTTCAGGCAGTTGCGTGATCAACACCAATTTCACCTTTCCACAAGCACACTGAGTAGAGACATTTATAAATTGATATATGTAAAGGTGATTGAAAGCCATTCAAAAGAATAGCTTAGAAAAACCTCAGTGCCATACAATACATGTATGTGACTTTCCCTTTCTTCATCTAATGTTGCCTAGTTCTGTTGTAACCATGGTTTTTTAATGTTATTTTAAAGTTATGTGTTCTTTATTTATGGTCAAATCTAATTTGGTCATCAAAAATAAAATAATTTAAAACTAGTAGCTGTTACTAAATATGCTAAAAAAATATTCATTTTATAACTGAAATTTAAAAAGTTTTCTCAGCATATTATAAATTGTGCCCCAGTTAGTACAAATATACCCATCAAAATTCCCATATTGTACCTGCAGTCACTGAGGCTGTGTGTGCTAACATGTCAGCTAAACATGTTTTTGTCCACAATTTCACTAATTAGAATTCTGTTACGGCACTTAAACATGCAGCATGAGGAGCGTGGCACACTGTGACAGAGGAACCTTCTGAATCATCAGAAAAATTAAATTGTGCTCTTTATGTGTTTTTTTTTTATTGTACTTCTTTGAAAACTCAATCTTTATTTGTGCGTTATTGGAGTAACTTTTTGATAAGTCTCATTAGAACCTGCTGAATAGTTGGTTCTTCAGTTGTGCTTTGGTGGGTGGGGTTGAAGTTCTAGGATAACACTTTGGATAACAAAAATCAAGTCTTGAAAAATTGTGAAGATGATTGAAAAATTGAATGCAAAACACAAGATACCAAAAAAATATAGTCTCCATTTTTAATAATTATACTATTATTTTATAAATGTGTAATAAAGAGGTCCCTCTTAATTGATTTTTCTCTACTTATGGCTGGTCTTTTTCAGTTACATAAAATTTTCTGGGGTGGTTTTGGTTTATAAAACGTGCCCTCGGACTCGTTTTATCTTGCTGTGTAGCATTCACACTTCTGTAGCTTACACACTAATTCATACTAGTATTTAGTAAGAATTTCAGTAATCATTTATTTTAATCTTATGACTTATTGATAAAAAATAAGGTGTGATATATTCCTTCTCAGGTCCTTTCTTTTTATCTTCTCTTCAATTCAGACTATCCAGTAGTAGTTATTAAATTTATCATAGTTTTAATCATTAAATGAAGTTAGAAAAATACACTAATCCCAGCAATTATGACTCATTGAGGCATCTTAATGCCTTAAAGTAATTGAGGAAACTTTATTATTATTATTATTATTATTATTATGCTTAGAGTTTCTGACTTGAGAAAATGCTTTTTCCCTAAGTGATAAACAGGAAAGGCCTCCTTCTTTTTTTATTAAAGTATAATTGAGATGCAATACTATGAATTTCAGGTGTACAACACAGTTATTTAACATTTATACACGTTACGAATTGATCACCATGACAAATCTAGTAACCATCTGTCACTGTACAGTTATTGCAATAGTCTGCATTCCCCTGTGCTGTACATTATATCCCCATAACTTATTTATTTATAACTGGGAGTTTGTACCTCTTATTTCCCTTCACATTTTACCTCCCCCCCTCAAAAGTTAAAGCTCTCCTTACATGTGTGGGTGAAAATTCTAAGACATGTTCATGAAATTGTATTAAGATGTAGAGCAAGTAGATGCAAATGAGATCAAAGCTACAAGAAGCCATTTAACAATGAAAGTAAAACAAAATATCCTCAGTAACATTGGTGTAAAATTTACACTATTATAACTCAACTAGAGGCCTAATGCACGAAATTCGTGCGAGGGGCCCGGTCCTCACAGCCGCAGTGCCCAGCTTCATCTGGACTGTTGTTCTGCTGTTCAGCCGTCAGGTCTAATTAGCATATTATGCTTTTATTATTATAGTTCATAAAGGTCTCATTACTAAAACACTGAACTGGGAATGTTTTTGTGATTGTCTAATATTTAATTATAAATCTGCTTGAGCACACTTTCGTTGTAAGCTTTTGTGCTCTGAAATACAGCTGCAATGAATGTGAATTCTGGTTTGGGCACCAAGGACACAGGTTGTGAAGCATGGCAGCTCAGTTTTAAAACTCAAGCCAAGCATATTGAAATAATTACTGTCATGCAAAACTTGGAACTGAAATGGAACACAATGGTGTGTGCCTCATTAGCTAACGCTGCACTATTGTTCCTTCAAACCTTCAGATATAAGAACAGTTGATTGATCTGGTGACCATCTCATTTCCTGATTACCTACTGTGCTTGACCTAAAAGTCAGGTGATAGAAAGGAGAAAGATGAGGAAAAACGAACTCTGCTGTTCTCAAGTAGCCAAGAGTTGTTTCTTCTTACAAGGAATATGGTTGGAAAGAAATCTTGTGGCCTGATTCAAGTGTTGATAACATTTTTAAGTCCACCAATATCTGACTGAATGATTTATACATGCCTTTCCAGGACTTTTTCACACTGCCCTGTACAGTTTGGTATACTCCCTCAGCACCACTTACATCTTCATGAACTTACACATTTCCTGCCCTACTTTGTCCTACTAATAGTCACTAGGAGCCAACAGGTAGGGATATGGGAAGGAAAAGGGAGGGGTGATGTGGTAGCTTTGAGTTGGCTATTACACCAGTTGTATTGGAGTGAGGCCCAGCAGCAGTCATTTTCATTAAGCCTTCAGGACAGAAAGGAGGCTGGGGGCTGAAGGAGGAAGGAAACCAAAATGCAAGCCTTCCTGGAGGCCCCTGAACGTATGGGTGGAAGCAGGCATCCTTTTTGCACACAGAAGTAGCAATTGCTGAGGTTACTGCAGACAACACACAACTGCTTCCAACCCCACTGGTAAAACTCCTTGCGGGCACTTTGAGAAAAAGGGAGCAAGTTAAAAAAAAATTTCAGTTAGGATCCTCAGGCAATGAAATCCTGGGGAGAGGTCCCTAAGGAACCCAGTCGCCTCTGAAAACATCACTAAGTGCTTGTGTCACTCCCATCTAGAGCAGTTCTTGAAATGACGTGGGTAAGGGCTAACAGCCTCGTAATTATGGTCTGAAAGAGTTGCTGCAGTTTCCAGTTATTTGAAGTCACCAAGACCTCAACAGTCATGTGGTCAACCCACACTGAGTGTTAAACAGGCAGAGAAGCCCCGGCGTTCATTTTGAGAAATTTATTAACACGAGGACAGCATCAGTTGTACATACAAATAGTCATTTGCACTGTGTGGTATTAGAGCAGAATTGTTATAAATATATTTAAAAATCACAAACTATTTGGGTTAAGGCACTATATCCTGTCTCATGTTTTCAATAAATATGCTGTTTTTTAAAAAGGCAATTATGGAGTACCTCTAATTAAATGAATAAAGGCACTCTATTATTAAAGACAATTGGTTACACTTTGCTGTGACCATTGTATATTATTCTCAAAAGAACTTTCATTAGCTAAGATTAGCATTTAAGAAAACAACACAGAATATTTTTTAAAAATCACAGTTTTCTCTTTCCAGTTGAAGTCTCTTCCAGAGAGACCCATGTACAAAAGGTACTGTTTCTTCATATATCCCTTAGCACAAGGAATTACACATAAAGTATAAAAAGATTGCCTCCCAGGAAGTAAAGCCATCAGAGAGGCTGGATGTCTCAGAACCAGCAATAAGTCTTTGGAAAAAGTTTTTTGTGTTTTTTTTTAACTGCAATAAAATCAGCTGAGTTTTAAAAACTCGACCTTTGAGCATCCAAGAAGGCTGCTTTGTAAGTACCCTCTATTTAAGGAGCTTTTCTAAGCAGTTGAGGGGAATCAGATCTGGCTTCTGTGTTGTACAGTATAGACCGAGTTCAGATAGGGAATCACGTGGCCTGGGTGCTCATTCAGTACCACCAGTACTTCCTAATTATGCCAATTTTCTGTTTTTGCTGCCATGCTCAGCAGCTCACCAAGCATGTGCTCATGCTTTGTCTTAGTTGGGTCACCTGTCAGGGGACAGGGTTGCATTCGATGGTTTCTGTGGTCGTTTCCAGTTTTAGCTCACTAATGGCACGAATGGTTTTCAGTTACAGCAGCTGCTGCTGCAGGGTAAAGGCATAGCCTCTTCATAGAGGAGAAAAAGTAACTTTCCACAATATTTCCTGGGTGGAAATCTCATCAAAGCACTCTATGCTATTTAATGACAAGACACTGTTTCACTGGAGTTACATTATTCACGGAAGTGCATTAAGACTTCTCTTATTAGTTAATAGAACTTTCATGGCAGAAGTAGATTGCATAGATCTCTGAGAGTAAATTCACATTTTCACACATTCTCCAGTCAGATCATTCTTCAGCACCTAAGAGATTGGACAGTAGGGCTGTATACGACGTGAGGAGAAATATTAGGAAGAATCTTATGTGAGCCACTCCTCATTCAGGGTGAGAAATTATTTTGTTAGTTGTATAGAAGAGGCTGCCCATTTGATTTATTCTTGTGTGTAACATTGGTAGAGGGTAGGTTGGTAAAACTTAAGCTGGAAAATATGCTTTCCTTTTTGGCAAGTAAACTAGACACATGGTCAGAGCTTTAAGAAATCTAGGACCTACCTGTTCAGATGCAGTAGACAATACAATTTCATTCTAAAATGATGATACTATTTCTGTTAACCTGCTAAGATTTGGTCTTCAGTTTGACTTACTTCTTATATATTGAAGTTGACTCTAAATTTTAGACACAATTATATCACCTCATTATAAAACCCTAAAATCAGTCATTGAGAAACAATTGGATTCAAAGCATCTAATCTCAAAAATAGGAAAGGGAATCAAAAAGCACTTGAGAAAGAAACTGGAGCCAAAGGCATTTAGCTGCTCTTCTCCAGGGACCTGTAGTAATCTGTCAGGACTTTCCACGCTTTGGGGGCCATGAAGCCGTCTGGGGGATTCTCTCCTTCCCGGGCCAGCTTCCTCATGCGGGTTCCTGAGATGAAGTCAAACTCGTTGTGCCTGTCACAGGGTAGGAACAAAGAACTCCATGTAGGTAAATAACATCTTCCTTAAAGATTCCTGGAGTAGCTTATGGGTTCTGAGACCACATTTTTTTTCCTTCTGTAAAATGCTACACCTTCCAAAATGGCAATTCGTTAATTCTTCAGTAAAGGAACTTGCAGAAGGGGACATAATGCAGCTATCCATTCAATATGCACTGTGTCTACTCTGTTCATGGAAGTGTCTTGTGGTGCTCTGCCTACTTCTGTGTGCTCTGAGTATGATTAGTGCATCATAATGCTCATTAAAAGATTTTTTCTGGCCCAGCCAGCGTGATTCAGTGGTTGAGCATCGACCTGTGAACCAGGAGGTCACGGTTCAATTCCCAGTCAGGGCACATGCCTGGGTTGCGGGCTCAATCCCCAGTGTGAGGCGTACAGGAGGCGGCCGATCAATGATTCTCATCATTGATTTCTCTCTCTCTCTCTCTCTCTCTCTGTCTCTCTCTCTCTTTCTCTCTCTCTCTTTTCCTTCATCTCTGAAATCAATAAAAAGAAAATATATATTTTTCTGGCCCAGCTGGTATGGCTCAGTAGTTGAGCGTCGACCTATGAACCAAGAGTTCCCTGGTTTGATTCCTGGTCAAGGGCACATGCCTGGGTTGTAGGCTCCATCCCCTGTGGGGGGCATGCAGGAGGCAGCCGATCAATGATTTTCATCATTGATGTTTCTATTTCTCTCCCTCCTTTCCTCTCTGAAATCAATAAAAAATATATTTAAAAAATATAAAATAAAGTATTAAAAAAAAAGAAAAAGAATTGAGGGTCAGATAAAGAGCTTCACAGACAAGAAAAAGCTAAAGGAGTTCATCACCACCAAACCAATATTACATGAAATGTTGAAAGGTATTTTTTAAGAAGAGGAAAAAGAAGAAGATATAAAAAATATGAACAATAAAATGGCAACAAATACATATCTATGAATAATTGAATCTAAAACTAAATGAACAAGCAATCTAATGAACAAAAGAAACTGGTGAATAACAGAATCCAGGAAGCATGGAACACACTGACGAATCTAAGAGGGAAGTGGGAAGGGGAAGCAGGAAGAGATTAACCAAAGATCTTACCTATGGACATAAACAGGGTGGTGAAGGCCGGGGGCAGGGCAGGAACAGGGAGGTGGCGGGGGTGGGGGCGGAGGGGAGTAAAAAGGGGGACATTTGAAATACTCTCAAAAATAAAGATTAAAAATGAATTTTCCTTTAAAGACCTACCTTTTGGGATCATAGAAGTCCATGGCTTTTTTGGCTTTGTTGTAGGCAGCCACTCGGAATGGAATGATTTCCACAGAAGTGAGGCCAGGGGCCATGCTCAGGACCTTGCCTCCGTGAGTGGGTTCATACAGGTCTTTCTTGGTCTCGGGGTGGGGCATTCCTGCAGGGTCCCGGCCCACAATGTAGAAGTTGGCCCCCGCAATCATCCGGGCCCTGCAGTGCCACTGGACCTAGGAAACATCATGTAAGGGAGATGCTGGTTATCCTTGGCCAATTCTGTGGGTTCCTTTTACACACCTTTATTCTGCTTTAGAAGTAATTCAGTAATGTTGGCCAACTAATAATTGCAAGAAAGTCAGTGAGGTGTCCAAGACTCTACTCTCTCTCTATCTACTTGGTTATGTTGGGTGGGACAGGAGCTTTAAAAATAAGAATCCCCCTCCTAGAACCTGAGGTTATATTTCCTCATCTCTCCAAGGCTAGCAGACCAACACTCAGATCTCACTGCTTTACGGAACTGTGAGGATTTTACCCTCCAGTCCTTCTCTATTCAGAATAAATCACAGTTGAAAGGAAATTACAAGCTCCGGTGTCTCTTTTCTGACTGTCAAGAATGAGCCAATTACCTTTCATATGCATTGACTCCAGTTCAACACAGCAATGGGATTTCAAAATGAACTGTCCTCTTTAAAGCTCAGAAACATAGAGGGTGGAGAGGAGAACTAGGAGGCCTGGAACTTTGATCTGGTTAAAGAGAATTAATTTGTTAAACTCTGGGACATTCCAAAGGGTTGAGATCCTTTCAATTCATCATACTTCCCGCAAACTTGTTCAAATCCACTCCACCAGGGGTGCGGTGGGACAGAGGTCTCTGATAGGCTCACTGTGTGATGAGAGGGGCATATTCTCCGTGCGCTTCTAATGTAGCTCACGGAGCATGGAGACTCAGAGTCACTGGAACTTCAGAAACTGGATATTGGGTTAGACACAACTTGCCCTATAACCCAGTTAAGTTGCACGATCTACCTCATTGACACGCCAACTTCCATATTCTCAAAGGTGGTGTATGACAGGTTTGATTTGATGTTTCTAGCATTTTTATAAGCACTACATGGAAACAGGTCAGTTGGATAAAGAGGAGAGATCAGAAGATTTTAGAATCTGCTCGTGACGAAGGAAGATCACAGAGACTCATTTGCTCTTTTAAGTCAAGTTTGAGCCTGTACTTCTGAGTCCCATGGCCCAGCTCAGGGTACCGCTCACCTCCGTGGGGCCAGCATACAGCATGGGAGATGGGAAGATGGCGACGATGGTTGACTTGGGATCCAGGACCCCTTCCTCGAGCACAGCTGCGTGCTGCTTCATCCGCCAGTCCAGGGGCACGTCGTCATCCTTGGTCCAGCCGCCCAGAGGGTGGAGCAGGAGGACCGGGTGCTTGTAGTCCCTCTGTAGGAGGCGGCGGCGGGTGTCCTGCATCAACAGAGCGTGGCCATTGTGCACAGGATTGCGCAACTGGAAGGCAAACACCGCATCTGGGCAAGAAAACAAAGGCCAAGGTCAGAGAAATGCAGTGCGGCTTGTCTGCAGGAACAGAAAGATGCAGCTGTGTGAACTGTTCAGTGCATTCATTATAGCTACTTGTTTTTTTTTTTTGTTTTTTGTTTGTTTGTTTTTTAATATATTTTATTGATTTTTCACAGAGAGGAAGGGGGGGGGAGAGAGAGAGCAAGAGAGCGAGCCAGAAACATCAATGAGAGAGAAACAATCAGCTGCCTCCTGCACACCACCCACTGGGGATGTGCCTGCAATCAAGGTACATGCCCTTGACCAGGAATCGAACCTGGGACCCCTGAGTCCGCAGGCCGACGCTCTATCCACTGAGCCAAACCAGCCAGGGCGCTACTTGTTTTTGATAATCGGCTAGAGAATCCACCTGGGCCTCTAGGGTTGTTACTCGAAAGGTACCAAGGTCAGACTGTTGACACAGGGACGGGGCGCAGGCAGGAGGCCCGAGAGGGAGAGCCTGATGCAGAAATGAAAGAGTGTGTTGGCAGGACCTTTGCAGCAAACCAGGCTCAGGCAGGTGCCCACTGCAGCCATCAGTCCCTGCTCCAGTCTCACTTCCCCGGGGGCGGGGAGCGAATAATGAGGGACATTTCCTGGGGCCCCTGCAAGGTCTCAACAATCTAGCAATATAATTTCAAATCTTCTCTTTACGGGAATCTTCAAAACTCCACTTAGTGATGGATACCTGAGAGCCTTACTCATTCTTTCTGGTTATGAAAAAATACGCAGCCATTATGGAAAAGTTGGGAAATACAGAAAAGTCAAAAATGTAAAAATCACCCATAACCTTATTATTTTTTCTCCCTCTTTTTCAAAATATGTGATGTGAAAACCTTCCCTCCCTGGTTCAGTTCCACCCCCAGAGGCAGCTGCTGTTGTCAGCAGGCGGCCGGGTGCTCGCTGCCAGCCTGCTGCTTCCAGACACAGAAAGAGCTTCGGGTTTTAACAACCATCATCATATCTTACTTTGTTTTTCAGAATTGTTATATGGTTCTGCAAGTTGCTTTTTCGCTTAATAAATACACTTTGGGCATCTTTCCATGTCGGTGCATATTTTTAACTGCTGGATAGTGTTCCAGTGTGTGGATGTAGTTCAACTTTGTAAACTTTCTGTATCAGTAGACATATCAGTAGATGTTTCCAGCTTTTTAAAACTATAAACGTGCTGTTGCTGATAACCTTAATTCGGCAATCAGAGGGTGGTAAGGAGTAGAAATGCATCCGAGCCAGCCTACGTACCAGCATTCATCTCTTTACATTTCTGCTTGAGCTCCAGAGGTGTTAGGCGGTACTGGTCCAGCCCATCGTTCCACTTTATTCTCTCCAGCACCTGAAGGTCTCCACCAACCAGCCAATCCCCACTTTCCATCACCATCTAGAAAGGTGATTATTAGAATTAGTCATTAATATGGACTTCTGTTTACCTGAAAATTTTTCTCTTCATGGACCAATCTTGGGTTAGCATTGACTACCTTGAATGCTTCAGCAATTCTAGCATGGTATTTATCAAACTTGTGGGTCTCTCAATCCCTTTCTACTCTGAGAACCCCCAAAGGGCTTCTGTTTATTTGAGTTATACCCAGCATTATTTTCCATGTTAGAAATTCAAACAGAAACAAAATAGACAGACCCAGAGGGCCACGATGACATGGGACGAGGCCAAGCACAGAAGAGACGGACCGGTCGGCTCTAGGCCGAGAGCCAGCTCTCCACACGACCACAGTCCAGCAGAACCAACGTGCCTGAATTTGAACCTGGCCTTCCAGATTGTTATCAAAGCATAGTTGTCAAGGTAGAAAGATAAAAATATTTAAATTTATTGAATATGTAACTTTTAAAGGTGGTATGTGGGTTTCTTGTGTATTTCTGCTGTGGGACCCACAACTGTGAGGTGTGAGAGTGGTGTGAGGAATGGTGAAAGTAATGAAAAAGAAAGCCATGATAGTGTTGGATGAAAGGAGCGAAGGTTAGCACTCCCTTCGACAGGGAGGGACAGATGAGGCCCTTGGGTGGTTAAGGCAGCACCACTTGCTTTGTGGCATCTAACCATGGTTTTTACAATGTGTATCTTAAACTTACACAGTGTTATATGTCAATTACATCTCAATAAACTCACAAAAAAGAAAAACATGACAACCTTTGTTGTTTCCATAAACAAGTATACTGCAATAAAACCAATGCCAACTTAGGGCAAGTGTCCATCCTCAAGCCTTGAGACAAACATAGAAATTCCTCAATCAAGTAAATGGTCTCACAGTCCTTCCTCTGATCCAATTCCATACCTGCCTTTTGCACTACTCAAGGTCACTGGCCACTGAAATGTCAGCAGAGAAGAGGGAAGCAGGAGTAGGGAGAGAGAAACACCTGGTCAGAAGACACCAAGGTGGGGACGGCGCTCCTCTGGCGCACACTCCCTGTCACGACCAGATACTGGGTTTACAATGACTTGCATTCCATGGGGGGTGGGGTGCGGGGGAGTCAGGGAATGTGGGGTTAGAATAGAGCCATGATTCTCAACAATGAGTGGTTTTGACAATATCTGAAGACAATTTTAATTGTCACAACTGGGATGGGGAGGTTGTGCTATTGGCATCTAGTATGTAGAGGCCAGAGTTGCTACTCAGTATCCTACATTGCACAGGACAGCCCCACAACAAATAATATCCAGCCCAAATGTCAATAGTGCTGTGGCTGAGAAGCCCTGGGTAGAGAGAGGGGGATCGTGCAAAGGATTTGGTTATGTTTCCATGGCCCCTAAACTCTGTGCTCAGGAAAATCACTTAGGGATATTTTCAAATGCCTATACCTATACATTTACTTTCCCCTCATTGCTTAAGTTAGACTATAGATAAACTTTTGAAAGATTTGAGCTCCCCCCCCCCCAAATCCCTGGGAGTGTAATAATTCATTCTGGACGCTAGGGGTCCGCCCTATACAGATTCTATCCATAAGGGGGCATTGAACCAATTTTGTTTACTACCTAGCCTAAAATGTGCCTGTCTAAAGAGCAATGCTGAAATTGTTTTTGGTTTTACTGGGATAGAGAGGAACTAAGGACATCTCTTCCCCCAGGGTGATTCAATGGTCCCCAAAACTGGCTCTGCCTAATTTTCTGTAAGTCCCCACCTGTTGCCAAAGACAGGCATGGAACCTTGCAGAGCTAGAGATTAGCTCCTTTAAGGGAGGCTAGTGAAGTAGTGAAAGGGGAATCGGTCTCAGAATCCAGAGAGCAGGAATGCAAAAAGAAAAGGATGACCTCAAACACTAGGATGAAGATTGCAAAAGGTGAATCGGCTCAAAGAGGGCAAGGAGAGGAAGAATTGAAAGAAACAATTTGGAGACGAAGAGGGAATATGCAAACCAGAAGGAGAGGAGCAGCTGAGGACAGGAAGGTGCAGAGGTTAGAATGAAAAAGGGCAAGGAGAGAAGAGAAAGAAAGCAGAAGGAAGAAAAGAAATGGAGAGTTCAGAAAAATAAGGTCATGATAAAAGCGTTCAGAGAACAGAACTGAGAAGAAAAAAAATAACGTGACACAAGTGGAGAATATGTACTCATTTTTTTTGTGGTATCTGTTGTAGTCATGGAATTCTGGGGCTCTAAGGAACCTGTAAATCATGTGGACTCAATGTCCTCATTTCCAGAGAAGGCAGTTTCACAGAGAGGAACTGGCAGAGTTCAAGTGCAAAGAGCTGTCAGCTAGGACCCATATCTAGGACTCCTCCAAACCAGGCTCTTCCCACTGCATCACTGCCCCTCATCAGTGGTCTCCATGCTGCTATTTCCGACCTGCCTTCAGAGGCATCCTCCAACCATCCTCCATCCAGTCAGCACTTCCTATGTGCCAGGTCCTGGGCTTGCTGCTAGGGATTTGATGGCGAATAAGACATATCAAGATGTGGTCCCTGATCTCATGGTTTGGCAGTCTGAGTGGCCTGACAGAAGAGTAAATGGGCAACAGTACTGTGGAACAGGACAAGGGCAAAGAACTCTGGAGCACAAAGTGTTCTGGGAAGACAAAGAAGGGACACCCAGTCAGGCTCATAAGTCATGGGAGTAAGGCCAACTTCTTAAAGGGGAAAGGAGTAACAAATGTGGTGAGGAGGCAGGGGTAAAGGAATAGTGTCCTAGGTTGAGGGACTAGCATATGCTAAAACAAGAGAGAGGATGTTGAGTGGTGAGGATGACTGGAGGAGATACTATGTTGAGTGGTGATGGTAAGAGATAGTATGAAGTCATATGATCTTTACGAAGAATTCCCAAATAAAGCTTGAATAGTTTGCTCTAGCCAAAAAATGGAGAGGAGAAAGGCAAGAGATAGGGAAGAAACGAAATGTCCTGGCACAGGCTGGAACAGAAGAGAAGCAGACAAGTTCAAGCAATACGAGAGGCAGAAGCATCAGGATTGGTGACTGAATGGACAAGGGAGAAGACAGAAGTAAGAATGACACCCAGGTTTGGGACATGGCCAACGTCTGGATGGTGGAGCTGCTCCCTGAGTGGGGGGGACACAGGAAAGGGAACAGGTTTGGGGAGAGGTTTCAAATGTTGAGAGCGAGGTGCTTGCAGGAAATCTCCAGGTGGAGCCATACAGGACAGAGCTCTGGGTAATCAATGCAGTGGTTCTCAACCTTCATGGTACATGAGAATCACAGGCAACTTTTACCCCCAACACGCAGAACTGATCCCAAGGCAACTAAAATCTGTGAGGGTGGGATCCAGTCATGGGTAATTTTTAAAGCTCCCCAGGTGATTCTGTGGGTCGAACTGGCCATATGGTTTTCACTGCAAAGCTAAGGGGAAGTCATACTCTGTTCTACTGGTTTCCATATCTATAAAAGGGGAATACTTCACACAAGCATTGTGGGAAATAATTACTGTCTAGAGAGGCTTTGAGAGCCATGGATGAAAGGCAACAGGGCTCCTCCCAGCACTATTTTTATAAGTTTCACCTGCTCCTCATGATTTCATCTGAGATCATGTCACATGGTTCCATGTTAGTGACTTGAGAGAGAGGATGGGGATGACTTGAATGGAAGGTCAAGGTGACTTCAATGAGGAGCAATGCAATAGAGGCCGACCATTTCCTCGGTGACTCTGACCATTTTCCATGTAAATATCACTCACATGGAAATACAAGAAGACCTAAGATTACTTTTTAGACAAAATTACTTTTGGAAGATTTGGTGTGTTGTTTTTAAAAAAACACATGTTTAGGTATCGCTGTGAATTTCAAGGTGCTAAAAAATACAATGCGAAGAGTTTCTTTCCCAATAAAACCCATGTGTTGTGTGTCTGGTAAACACACCTGCAGCACTCCAAGTGTAGTGTATACAAGGTGAGTGTCTGTCTCTGTCTGGTTATCCATGGCCCATTTCTCACCATTAGCTAGCTCACTGGGAATGTTTACAGAGTTCCTCTAATAACCTAATGGTACAGAGTCACTGACTATAATGTCAAGGTCACAGTTTCATCACCACTCTCCCTGGCTTCTAAGAAATTCTGAGCTCCAACTGCCAACACATGTTGCAAGGTAAGATGAAAAGAAATAATTCCTTAGGTTTTGTTTGGTTGGTTGGTTGGTGTGTTGTTGTTTTTTTCCTTTTAATGCTAATCATGTGTATGTGGATGTCAGGCCCAAAGAGTAGGACTATCTGAACTGGCCTGACGTCAGGCAGCTATTCCTTAGGCCACTGAGTGAAGATGAGATCACAGATCTATATGGTCACTATCAGGCATAATGAAGGCCCAGAACAGAATTCCTCAAATAGCTCTCAGTCTAGCAATTTACAGGACGGTCTGCCACCTCTGGGAGAGAAACTGTTTGGATGGCTTTGAGATGGATGTGCATTAAGTTTAAAGAGGATTGCCCTGGCTGACGTGACTCGGTGTCATCCCATGCACCAAGGTTGCCAGTTCGATTCCCCGTCAGGGCACATGCCCAGGTTTCGGGTTCAATCCCTGGCCAGACTGTGTGTGGGAGGCAACCAAGCAATGTTTTTCTCTCACATTGATGTTTCTCTCTCTCTTTCTCTCTCCCTCCTTTCCTCTCTCTTCCGTTCTCTCTCTCAAATCAATAAAAACATATTTTAAAAAATATGAAAAGTCAATAAAACTGTTTTTTAAAAAGATTAAAGATGCTTATCTGCAGAGTGGAGAGTTGGGTCCAACAAATGAAAAGTGGCTTTTCGGCCAACGGACCTTGTCCATCAGAGGCTGCCACCAGCGGCCTTGAAAAAGCCCTTCCTATCTTACAACATTTCAGGTAAAAAAAATAAAAGCATAAGTTTGCCCGACAGATTCGAACAGATTTATTTAAACATTTTGCAGGGTCTTGGCGCTGAAAAGGATCTTGGAGTTATTGAGTCTGGGCCCCTCCTTTTATAAATGAAGAAACTGAGGTCCAGAGAGAAGATGTGCTTTTTAAAGTCTCCTGGGCCTCAAATTGCTCTCTATTCTGTGAACTTTCTGAAAAGTAGTTACCCCGGCTATGGAATTTGACAAGTCCAATCTTTTAAAATGTCAACCCTAATGTTTTAATATTGGATGAGGAATGCTTTTTTGTATTCAATTTCACATATTTTTCCTTTATGGGAAATGAACCACCTCTAGCAATTCCATAATACCATCCACTCCCACCCATCAAACGGAAGTTGTGAGGGAATCTGAGGAGGTTTAGTCTGTTTTGCCTTCAGGCAGGAGAAACTTGAAATGATCCTAATCAGATGAATACGTTTTTCAACCTAAGAAATATCCGGTGATGAAAATGTGGTATCTTCCTCCGGAAACTCTGCCAATATCTGCACTGATTTTTGTTTACTGAAAGGATGTCCCTGACCTCCGCCCTGGCCACAGAGCATGAACTCTGAGTCTCTTCCCAGTGATTGGCCGGACCCATTCTGTAGGAAGAAATTGACTTCCCTTGTGAACTTTGGTTTTGTGCATAGCTACAGCTGTTTATGACGCTAGGCTAAATTATCTACCCGGCCCAGTTGTTTCCCATTTAGCTGAGGGACCCAGACATCACAGGAGCCAAGGACACAAGAGATCCTTTAGACCAAAGCCTGAAAAACCTCCCTTGGAAATGCATTCTTCCATCTAACTCCAGTGTTTCTGAGTCCTTCTAAGGTTTGGCAACTTACTTTGATATGGGGATGTTTTGCACATGTTGTTCCCCACACACGGGAGCAACGCTCCTCTTTTCTATGTTCATAGAATTCAGGGTCTTGTAAGATAGCCACCCTCCGTCCGCCGTGTGTGAGGACAATCTTGCTGCTCCCTTCCAGCCGCGTCTTGTCGTCCGCAGAGACAGGCAGCACGATGGGAATGCTCAGGTTGATCACGCCATCTGCAGAGAGAGCCACGTGGTGCGTGAATATGGGACTCAAAGTGTGCTGTCCTGTAAGGATGACTCAGATGTGCACCATATCCCTTCCAAACGTTGCCTGCAATCCGCATTAAGACCTAAATCCCACATGGTTTGTGCTAGCTGCACCAGCTTCTCCCGAGTCTATGATGAGACGTCCCCAAGGGGCTTCTCAAATCAGGAGGTGGGCACTTGTGAAAAGTGGGCTGAGTTTCAAATCCTGGAGGTTGTCTCAGTAATTTAGGGGACCAGAGAGGGGTGTCTCCCTTCTGGGTCCCCGTTTTAAAGCTCAGGCCTGACCTCAACGCACTAGGGAGCTTAAAAACCCAATTAAACAAACAAAACACACACACACAAAAGACCCCTCTAGTCTTCCTTAGAAATGAACCTTGTCACAACATCTGGCAAGTCTCATGATCTATTTAGACTCTAATTGCATTGCGAACACATTGAGTTGAAAAAGAAAAAGAAAAAGAAAAAAACCCAGGCATTTAATATTAATGAACAGAACCCCCAAACAAGCAGTCCTCTTGATGTTGTTTGTTTCCTGAGGTCCAGGAGCAGCATCACCCTTAAATATTTTTGAAAAGACTCACCAGGGAATCACAAGTCTTGCTAGCTCAACCACAATTGAGAACCATCAGTCAAAAACCAGGGAGGGGTGAAAAACAACATCCAGTTTATTTACTAAAGCTCATGCCCTTTCTTTGGAGAGTGAGCACCTCTCATCTTGATGCTGAGTCTCTTACTTTAAGAGGTAATTAAGTAACCTGGGTGTACTGGCTTCTTAGCATACAACACAGCAAAGTGGCAGGTGTGGAATGCGGTGTTCAGAAAATTTACATTTTCAGCTGCAAGAAATGTCATGTGATAGCTTGACCATTAAGGAAGAGACAGGAAAACTAGATAAAAACAGAAACGGTGATCGTTAATTTTATGTGTTAACTTGGTGAGGCCACAGTATCCAGATATTTGGTCAAACATTATTCTAGATTTCAAAACCATTTCTCTAAAGGTATTTTTAGATGAGATTAGCTTTTTAAGTCAGCAGACTTTGAGTAAAGCAGATTACCCTCCATAAAGTGGTGGGCCTCATCCAATCAGTTGAAGGCTTTAATAGAAAAAGTTAGACCTCCTAAGAAGAAGAGGAAATTCTGCCGACCGCCTTTTTTAAAAATTGAATTTCCTGGGGTGACATTGGTTAATAAAATTATATAGGTTTCAGGTATACAATTCTATAATGCAGGCAGACTGCCTTTGGACTTGAACTGTAACTCTTCCCTGGGTCTACCGCCTGCCAGCCTACCCTGCAGATTTTGGACTAGACAAACCTCCACAACTGCCATAATTGATTCCTTAAAGTAAATCTCTCTCCCTGTCTCTTCCTCTCCCCTCCCTCCTTCCCTCCCTCCTCTGGAAAAACCAAATTTATACAGAAACAAAAAATACAGTCATGGGGCGGGGGGGGGGGGGGGGGTCCTTTAATGTGAGGCCAACAATCCTAATTGTCTCCCAGTCCTCAGGGCACCATTACATTAGAACTCAGCATAATAACCGGCATAACTAATGACGATGGAGTAATTTTTTAAAGTTTCCTTATGTTTAACACATTCTGTTATTTTTACTTTTTATTAATTTTTTAGAGGGAGAGAGAGAAAAACAATGATGTTTCTCAGTTTGGGGCTTTTTAAAAGGATACTATTTGGCCCCCTGAAAACATCTGTTTTAATGAAGCCAGCTAATTAATGCAAGAGAAATTGCACAACTGTTTTTCCCCATTTGTAATGGTGCTCAAACATCCTGACGAATGTGTCAGTCTCTCTGCTGTATTTACAGGTATGAAAATGGAGCCAGGAAAGAACATTAGGGAGATTTGTGGGGAGTTCCAACGTTCAAGACTCAGAAGGAAAGGAAAAGAAGGTAAATAAAACCTTGAACTCCAGAGAAAACAAATGCAGTTACTTAAGGATTTGAGGAAATGTACCATAGATGAATGAAGTCTTTTAAACCTAACTTTCAGAAGCCAACACAGAATGCCTCTGACAGAATTAAAGATCTGAGATCTGTGTTCCGTTTTGAGGAGCAAAACACTCTCTCTAGCAGCTATGAAACCATAGTCTCCAGGCATCTCACTTTACTCCTATTAAATTCTCCCCAGAAGTTACTAGAATGTAAAGAATGTCACAGAATATAGACAGCAACTGCCAGCAATAAAAGAAAACCCATCATAAAATCCTGTAACCTGCTCTGCGAACCCTTGTAAACCAAAAAGAAGACACTGTGCAGAGAAAGTAATGGTTTTTGTCATTCAAGTAACTCCCCTGTTTCAAAGTTCAGAGGCAATAAGAGCAAGCCAAGCCCTGTGCAGAGAACACTAAACTCAGTCATGCGTTCTCCCCTTGACTCCTGTGCCATTCACCTTCTGTGCTCAATTTCCTCACTTGAAAATAGGGATAATAAATAATACGTTTCCCCCTGGGTTGCTGGGAGGAGGCATATTGTAAAGCACTGTATCAGCAGAGGTTTATGGTGAAAGATAATTAAACCCACTGCATAGTCTAACTGAGAAAACAAGAGTGAGGTTAACAATAACACCTTCAAGGTTTCTGATGACCTAGTCAGAAATCATGCTTTCTGTGGATTGTGAATGACTGGCCACACTGCTTATACAGAGCGACTTGATCAAAACGAAGTAAAACAAAATGCAAAGCAAAAGATGGGCAGGATGCTGGCGGAAGCCTAGTTCTGACTGCAACACGCTTATGGTGGTGTCTCCCATCAATTATTCTGGGTTGAAATCCAAGGAATACTCTGCTTTCCTGTTGCAATCTCCTCCTCAGGTCCACTAGGTTCCTGCCCAGTGTAGCCTCTGGCCCACCTGTATCTTGGCTTTGAGTGAAAATCCAAACTGAGGAATCAGCACTCCCTGACAAGGGGGCCAAGATAAGAGAGCTAATCTCTGGGATGTCATGGAAAGAATTTCTACCGAGTAATAAAGCCAACTGGTCTCATACCCCCGTAGCAACAACCCCACACAGGTGCGAGCAGATTGACGGTGGTTTCCCTATCATCACCTCTATCTACTTTGCTAATACAAAAACATAGCCAACAATGGAACTCTGTGCTGAAACGGCCTCCATACTTTTAAACACCGATTCGGGCTCTCAGCCTCTTTCCTTCTTGTCAGGTGGGGACTGCGTTGGGTATTTTATTGCAATATATCTCACTTTAGAAAAGAGCCTTGTGGTTCTGTAGCCATGAACATCACTTCATGTTCAGTGGAATAATTTTGCTTTTGCTTTAAATAACTTGCAAGCCTTTTGTTTTAACCTTGCAGGTCTTTTGTTTAAACAACCTTATCGGTTGTTTGGGGCTGTTTCTAGGGGAAAGAAACGAAATTACTTTTTATTGCTTACCTAGGCTTTTTTTTTTTTTTTAATATATTTTATTGATTTTTTACAGAGAGGAAGGGAGATGGATAGAGAGGTAGAAACATCGATGAGAGAGAAACATCGACCAGCTGCCTCCTGCACACCCCCTACCGGGGATGTGCCCGCAACCAATGTATATGCCCTTGACCGGAATCGAACCTGGGACCTTTCAGTCCACAGGCCGACGCTCTATCCACTGAGCCAAACCGGTTTCGGCTTACCTAGGCTTTTTAAAGAAAAAAAAAAAAAAAACAATGATGGAAAACAATGCCAAAGATAAAGGACATCTTCAGAATTTTACCTTTCCATTCTGGAACAGCGCAGAAGCTTACAGCCACAGCAAGTGTGTGTTTATTCCCAGTCCTACAACTGCCAATCATCAGCTTACCATGGAATTTATGCATGATCACACATCACAAACAAGTGAAGTATGATCATTCACAAACCAACCAGGTGCATCCACTTTAGTATATGTGCTGCCGAAGCAAGCACGAGGTGCATCCACTTTAAATGGCATCTAAAATTGATTTATCCTTCAGCAATTACAAATGTTTTGTAAATGCTATTTCCAGATTTGTGAAACTAAATAGAGGGACCAACTTTCAGTAGAAGTAACTAGTGGAAAGGATCATTAAATCTTTTAAAATCTCAGGAACAAAATGTGCAACAATTTAGAAATGAGTTTACTTTTGTTAGCCAACTACAACATTATAAACAACAGCTGCATCTGATCCAGAACTTTCCTGTTATTTGGGCTCCAGTCAACAGAAGAGTGTAGCGTTATTTTATTATAACTGGTTGGATCATGAACTGTTAGCAATTCCAACTGGTTCATTTGGATTTTTTTTTTTTTAGGTTCTCAACCATTTCTAATCAATATAATAAATCTACATATAATAATTTAACTACTTGGAAAGTTAAAGTGCATACCAGAAAGGACCATGCCTAGAAAAATATAAACACACTTAAGAAACATGTTTTCAGCTCTGCACTAAAGTAATCTTAAAGCAATAAGGAACAAATTCCTATTAAAACTTCACACATATAACATACAAATATACTTTGCTACTCCTATTTCAAAATATGGAGACTGTAATGACAGCAAAAACCTGGTAAAACCAGATTTGTCCTGGATATTATTTAATAAATTCAAAAGCATTATTTTGGATGAATATCTGTTTTAAAATAATTTTAACATGTCAATGGCTCCTCCAACTTCAGAAAGAAGTTGTCTAAGAAAGAAAAAAAACAGAAATTGTCTCTTGCAAATATGTGATGGTATAACTATTGCATATGGTTCCAAACCAGGCTTTGGGAGAAGGTACAGAAGCAAACGGCTCTAGAGCATCCTAGAATCTAGATGGTTAGAGCACATGAAAACATGCTCTGTGGAATAAGCACAAATACTAGGGCCAGGATAACCTGGGTTTGAATTGAGACTTCAAGTGAGTTAACCTTTCCAATACTTATTTCCTCATATGCACATCTTCACAGCAGTGTTATCTGGATTAAATGTGATGTCTTATGTCAAAAGCCACGGTCAGACCACATTAAGTGCTGAATAAATGCTGACAGATAGAAGGAAAGCCCTTAAGCCTGCCTTGGAAACTCAGAGCCCGGAAGACTTACTTTCAAATGATCGAGTCTCACAAAGCTGCCATGATTTGACCTAACCTAGGGTCACCAGTCAAGAACACAAACTTGTAATGCCATTTTTAAATTTAGACTTGACAACCCACAAACTTTATATATCCAGTGAGAAATAAATTGATATAATACATTGACATGAAAGTAGATCTTTGAGGACAATAGGGAGTACCTCATTATACAATTATTAGAAACACTAAAAAAATTAGACTGAGCTAGTTTCTTTTTAATGTAGGGGGGGGAAATGTGAATCTTTGAGAAAATTAAAACTGACAAAATGTTTTTAGGAGATATGGTCAGAATAAAAGAATTATTGCCTACACACTGTAGGCGATTAAGAAATTTGTAATTCTTTGTCTATAGAAATTATTTTCGATGGTGGTGACTCAAATTTTCATGAACTGGTTAAAATGAAATGATATCCCAACCTTCTAACACATAAATGTTAACCACTTTTTGGAATTTGATTCTGTCTACTTAGTCCAGAGGCCATCACGCCAGGCTCTGCCAGGAGACTGTCACGATGTGGTACAGGGCAGGGTTGCAACTGGCTTCCTCAGATGCCTCCAGGGCGGCTGTCCAGGTAGAGGGGTGGCTGAGTCTGCCCCTCCCACAGTAGCAGCTCTATTTTAATCTGCTGTATAGATTGCCTCAGATTTCACTGAAATACAGTTATCTGGGTTTTAAAAATATATATTTTTATTGATTTCAGAGAGGAAGGGAGAGGGAAAGAGAAACATCAGTGATGAGATAGAAGCATTGATTGGCTGCCTCCTGCATACCCCACAATGGGGATCAAGCCTACAACCCGGGCACATACCCTGACCAGGAATCAAACCGTGACCTCCTGGTTCATAGGTGGACGCTCAACTACTGAGCCAGGCCAGCTGGGCTGGTTATCTGTTGTGTGTGTGTGTGTGTGTGTGTGTTTTAATGTTTGACAATCACTCATGTGGTGGGAAGAACCTGCTGGACCAGGTTCGGACAATGAGCTGTACTTTCTGTCCCACCTAGATCGTACCTGTCTTCACTAACACTCTATCTCCAGCAGCCAGAACAAACCCTGGCATATGAGAACACTTAATAAATATTTGTTGGATAGCTGATGAACTTTTTTGTGTGCTACTTCACACTGATATGCCTAGAGATAAGAGTTCCTTTACTTCAAGAGTTCGAGTTCCTTTACTTGCATGCCATGGAGGTTTGTTAATGTATAAAAACATTTACTATTAGACCAGGCATTCCTTTAAACTTTCAACATCCCAATGAGGTCGGTACTGATATTAATATCTCTTTTACAGATGAGGATACTGAGACCCAGAGAGTTTAAGTAATTTGCCCAGGTTCATAACGAATCAAGGGCATATGAACCCAGACAGTTTGGCTCCACAGCTTACACTCTTATCCACTATGATATTCCATCCCTACTTTGGTAGAAGTGGCAGCATATTATATCCCTGGTATCTGTTTTTATTAATTGATATCCATAGGCGTTGAGGAGGCTCCTGAAGGGCATGAGGCATTTTGAACCCTGACTATACCCGGGGTATATCCAGTGGTTTTGCATTGCAGGGGTAGATGGTGGCCAGCAGAGGAGTGGGGCAAAAAGAAGTCTTGCAGGAAGTCCCAGAAATAGGCCCTATAGGCTGGAAGCGGGTAAGGATTATGGAAACAGCAAGACATACCCAATATAGCCTTGCTGGAAGCCACAGGAGAATAAAGGGATGTGTAAGATCACAAGAGTTGTTTCACTCAGTTCTCTAACACTGTGGGTCTCAAGCAACCTTCTAGAGCGTCCTTAAGTGAGGTCAACACAGAGGAAGGGAACATTCTCCTTCCCACTTGGGTACAAGGACAGCAGTGGCTGGAGAGAATGGGAGGATCTGCACCTTTGTGGGTGCAGAGACACAGACCCACATGGCAACTGGCGTATGGCTGGGGGCCTGACTCTGGAGCACAGGCAACGCCCTTTGAGAATCCCCACAAACCCTGGGGGAGGCTTTGGAAAGAACTTGGACTTCTCCAGGAGCAGGTAGGAGTCGAGAACTAGTGGGATTCAAGTATTAATGGGAAAGCGACCTCATCTGTATCCCCAGACTGGTGGGCTTGGGGGAGGGGAGAGATAGGCACCTGTATTACATGGGAGGTGAGAGCAACAATGCTTCACCCACCTTGTGGTAGTAAGAACCAATTAAGAAAAAGAAAAGCAACGTGTTTTGCAGATTGAAGAGCACCGTGAAAGGAAACCAAAATGGTGTGAGAGGGAGAGAGAGAGATTTGGCTGAAATTATCCAGATGGATTTTCTGCATTAGCTGTTCTTCATCTTTCTGGATCATAGACTCCTTTAAGAATCCATCAAAATCTAGGAAGCCCAAGAAAAATGTCCCCCTTCTCTCCTTCTTAAAACACAAACTATTTTTCCTATTCTAGGATTCTTTTTGTCCCCACACCCCGAAGTCCTAGATCCCAAGTTACCCTGATTTCCATTAACACTGGCCTTGCAACCACACCCATCGTCCTGGTATTTTTCTTTAAAGAACAAATCTTAGTCAAAGGTTACAGACTATGCCTGCAGTAAGGTCCTCACTTCCACGGTGGCTCACTTTCGTTCTGACCACGGCTCTGGTTTATATGCTCACCGTCAGCCTCTCATTCGTGGCTGATGGCTGAGTCGAGTGGCATTTACTCAATGCAGCCTGTGTTTAGCATGTGTTGAAATTAAGACATCGAGGCAAATGTCAGCCTGTAAATGTTTGCTGTACAAACTTCCTGAGTTACTAGCTTCTATAGGAAAGGACCTCAGGAGAGCAGCGGGTACAGAAAGAACAGCGGGCCAGCAGTCAGGACCTTCTGGTCTCTGGTCTTGGGCCCCTCATTACCAACGTATGAACTTCAGTAAGTACTTAACCTGAGGTCCGTCTCCTCATCTGTAAAGTAGCATGAAAATAGTTGCCTGTCTTCCAGTGCTTTCAAGGGGATCAAATGAAATAATGCCTGAGAAAATGCTTTGCGAACAGTGAAATGTACAGATATGCTTTATTATCATTAAGACAAGCTATACGTAAATCAAGTGCTTTCGGAATGTCATTGAATCTGAGAAATGAAGGTCCCAGGATTGGGGGCATTATCAGCCACAGCTTATAACGGAACAGCTGGTAAGAGGAGTGAGGGGCGAGGGCCCATGTTGACCTGAGTCTTTTTTGGCTTTGATTCTGGCTTTTATGCTCCATTCCCCAGGCAGAGGCACAAGCCCAGAACATGAACATCTTTCCCAAGAAGTAACATCTGATTTGAGTTTTCTTCCTAAAAGGGTTAGGCCTGCTCAATATTACAAATTCAGGGTGACTCTACCACCACCCCTCCCACTTTAATCAGCCATTCTCCAGAGTCTTGGGACAGATAAGTTCCATTTGATAAGCTCAGGCAGTTTGAGGAAGGAAATGATCATAGAAAGGTCCGGAAGTTTTCTGAATTACACTTGCTTCTGACCTTGGCCAGATCAGTACTCTAAAAGCCACCAGCCTGTGCCCAGATAGCTGCCGCCACGCGTCCTTGTTAGCGTTTAGTGGGTGAAGCCATCCTAGTGTATTTCATGCAAAGGGATGCATACTGACACTTTAGCACACACCAAGGAAAGCAGCTGTTGGAAGGAGGCTTGACCGAGCACCTGGAGGATGAGTGGTGCCCTGCAAGTCAGCAACATGTGCTGAGTTCATCCTGGTTGCCCAGAGGGTCCCAGCATCTGGCGACAATGCTTCTGCCTGTCTGCTGCCCTCTGAGTATCCGGCCAACAAAGGGCGGTGGAGGTGAAATAGCCTTAACCACCCCTTGGCTTTGTGTGCCAGGAAAACCTTCAGTTCCGTGGTTTTAAACAACCAATAACCCTTTGAGGATAAACAGAAAACTCCTTCAAACGGAAGCTTCTACATGACAGAACTGGACACACCATAAGTGATCTATTTTCACAGTAAGATTTATAAACCAAGGATTAGCATTTCTTGCTCCTATGAAGATTCTGAGAAAGATTTTCTCTTTGATAATAAAGAGTGGCAAGGAAGGGAGTTCAGAGGCTTGGTATTGTGTTCTGAAAAAGCTCTGGGAACCACGTGGAGATGGAAAGTTGACAGAAATGGGAGGAAATGAGCAAAATCGGTGTTCGGAATTGTACAGAATCTAGAAATCTATTTAGAGAATCAATCTGTATTTATATAAGGGAGGGTAATGCTGATGCAAAACTAAAGTTTCAACAAGTTTAGTGACTTTTCCAAAGCCAAGAATACGTGGCAGAAGTAGGTCGTGAATGGTAAGATTTCTGAGTCTAGAGCAAGTCCCCTTTCCTAATGTCTGTCCATCAGTTGTGGCATTGAATACATCGATCAAGATTTGTTCCGATTTGGGGAATTTCATTGTATTGGCCAAATAACAACAACAACTAATAATAATAATTAATAATAATAATGAAACAAAAAAACCCATACCATCTAGCAGGGTGCCGAAGTGTATAACCTGCAAGTACTCCTTCTCTCGCATAAAACCTTTAAGGGGAGTGGCCCAGCCTTCACTCAAAACTTGGACCCACTGAAGATCCAGCTGCAAAACAGGAAAAGCAGGTGAACATTTCCATAAGCTCTGCTGTTCAGCCATCTGGCCCCAGGGCAGCCCTTTCTTATTCCGTTGACAGAAGGATGAAGGCAGAACCTTTTATGTTTTTAGTGTTTCCATGTGTTATGCTGACCCATAATCTCGGGGCCAGATACATTTGAATCTAGAATTCTCCTACAGGGGAGTGGTGAAAAGATTTCAAATTGAGATGATTTATTTGAACACTTTAGGCTCTATCTATTCTTATGGTGTGCAACTGTATTGAACATTCACAATTCATTCTCTTCGCCCACCCGCCCCCCTCCACAAAAATTCTGGCTTGGCTATATTTTTTTCACCAAATGCACCATTTAGTTGACTGAATTGGGCAAACCACTGACTCTGAAATAAAATTCCAAAATTCTTAGCATGATACGGAAAGCCCTTTAAGCTCCGGCCCAAGGGGCTCATGCAGGCACTTCCACTTCTTCCCATTGCCTGCTTGGGAGCCAATTCACTAACAACACATAGTCTAAGCCCGTGGTCGGCAAACTGCGGCTCGCGAGCCACATGCGGCTCTTCCACAAAATACCACGGCCTGGGCGCGTCTATTTTGAAGTGGCGTTAGAAGAAGTTTAAGTTTAAAAAATTTGGCTCTCAAAAGAAATGTCAATCATTGTACTGTTGATATTTGGCTCTGTTGACTAATGAGTTTGCCGACCACTGGTATAAACACATATGTGGTTTCGGGCTTAGCCTCCTTCCCAACTGAAAATTTCTGTTCATCCTTTAAAACCCAGCTCCTGGATCACTTCTCTGAAATCTTTCCTGTCATTCTTAGAACTAAAATAAATAAATAAATAAATTATTAGATTGAAGTTCTTTATGTTTTTTTTTTTACCTTGAAGCCCATTTTGTTATTGGAACTATGATTTCACACTGTAATTATGTTTCTAATCTGCCTGGAACATTGGAGTGTTCAGAACTTGTTCTGTAGAGTAAGGGGTTCTGTGGTTAAATTTGTCATGAGTTATCAGAGTACAGAGTCTTCATGAGCTGAAACAGGTTCCTAAGGAATTATACTTGCTTCTGACCTTGGCTGGATCAGTACTCTAAAAGCCACCAGCTTGTGCCAGATTAGCTGCAACGTGGAATCTAAAAGATAAATGCTGACCCATAAAAATATACAAGGTTTTAATAGACAACAAAAAGATACCAATGAAAACATGGTCACCTCGTATGGACCAACTACCACTGATTCATAAAAGGGCCAAGTCTGTGGAGAGCAGTCTGCTGGGGTTGCATCTGTATCTTCCAGGCAGCAGAATAAACACAACTAAAGCTGCCTCCCTCTCTCCTCGGACCAGATGCTCCCTGATGAGGAAAGAGGAGAATTTGCAGAGTAGAAAAAGATTGGGGCATTCATATCACTTTAGTTCAGGGTTGTTTTTTGTTTCCCCCAAATTCTTTCTTGACTGCTCAAGAAGCACTTGTGTTCCTGACAAGCAATCCTTCCAGCAGCTGCCAACGATTATTGCCTATTGCATACACTTTGGCATAACTGAAGGGATGAAGACAATCAAGCAACACTGTCCTATGGAAACACAGTTACCTGCCTGGTCTGCCTCTGTGCTCAGCTGCCCTGTGGCAATTCTTGGCAACAGATTTGATTGGCGGAGAGGTTAAAAAACGTTTGACAAGATGAAACGTTTTTCTTTATGAACACTGCATTTCCCTTATTCATACCGCCCATATTATGAAGAGTAACTGTACATGGATTATAATGACTGATATTAAGCGTAATTCCCCTTGGCCAGCCTGCACCCTCTTACCTTGGTAATTGGCAGGGACGGGAGAGCTTCTGCCTCAGCTCGGACTTGGTCTAGTTTGTTTTCCGGCACAAAGAGCTCATGGATGCCATTGATTACAGTATGGGGTACAATGCTCTGAAATGAAGCAGAATGGGGGACAATTTGAAATGAAAGCTATAAGGAGAATGCTTCAGTAAGTAGATGATCTTTCATGATCTTATGCAATTTAAAAGAAAAGACAAGACAAGCAGGCCACCCACCTGCTCTTGCAGAAGTTCCACCACCTGCTGGACACACTCGCTCACGGAGGACGAGTCAGTTTTAAGCACCAGCTCGGGCGTCTCAGGTTTCTCATAATCAGAATCAATGCCCGTGAATCCTGCGAAGCAGAGGGTGGAAATCACATCTGCCCCAACAGAACCATCTTTTTAATCAATAAGACATAATATATGTATTAAGCTGAGAATTCAGATTATAACAGAAAAGGTCACCCAGCCATCCTGGACCACTAGCCGTACGTGAGAAAATACACAGCTGCATTTTCAATAGAGAAAGTCCCAAATGAGCCACAAAATCTGGCTGCCCAAGCCCAAGCCCAAGCCGCCCGCAGCTGATCAGAATAAAAAGAGAAGATGGAAAACCCAGGCACACTCCTAAGCACACGCTCATACTGACTCATCCATTTTAGTTCCCTGAACTTGACTGCTCATCACTGAGGTGACAGTTCTTCAAAAATATGAACCCACAGCCCTTAGAGTGTGGTTAGAGTGTCAGCCCTCGGACTGAAGGGTCCTGGATTTGATTCCAGTCAAGGGCATGTACCTCGGTTGCAGGCTCAATCCTCCGGCCCTAGTCAGAGCAGGTGTGGGAGGAAACCAATAGATGTGTCTCTCTCACATTGATGTTTCTCTCTCTGTGTCTCTCCCCCTCCCTTCCAATTTCTCTAAAAAAAAAAAAAAAAAAAAAAAAAAAAAAAATCAATGGAAAAATATCCTCAAGTGAGGATTAACAAAAAAACCAACCAACCAAACAAAAAGATTAGTTGCAATGTGGGATCTAGAAGATAAAAAAAATAAAAAATAAAAAAAACTATTTAAAAAATATGAACCCATGTTTTAATAAGCCCATGGACATACTGAAGTTATCAGGGTGGGATAGAGGTTGTGTATGCTATATGCAATTTTAGAAAACAGCTTCTGAAACTTCCGACAGGTTTCTGGGGACAGACCCGGAAGGATGGGTGACAGACGCAAGAGGCAAAGGTGTGGCTGAGCTGGTTCTCCTACCTTTGATCTCCCCGGCTCGGGCTTTTTTGTAGAGGCCTTTGACGTCTCGGCTTTCACAAATGTTTAGAGGCGCATCTATAAATATTTCAAAGAAGGGCAGTCCAGCCAATTCATGGATTTTGCGGGCATTCTCGCGATCCTGGCAAGAAAATTTCACGTAAGAACAGAAGAAGAGGTTTCCCAATGAAATTCTTCATCCGAGAACATCATGTGAAGGCGACAGTGGGGTCTGTGCTCAGCATAGGTGGCGGGAGCCTCCTCCTTCCCAGGAAGCGCAGAAAGGTCACTCCAGTAAACAGTTCTCCGGAGGACTTTCCGAGCAAACCCCGGGAAGGAATCTCTGCTCAAGTTCAGGGCTGGCAACGTGGGAGCATTTCATTCAAAGGACGTTCCAAGTACAAAGCTTCTTATTGGAAGCTCACGGACAAACCGGGAGAGGGCCACTCCCCCTCCATGAATTGAGTGAAACACCCAGAACCTGAAGCTTGGGGAGAAGCTGCTGTTTCCTTTCAGTGAGCTAAGCCCTCGGAGTTTGGAGGAGAAATGAAATTATAGCGCCTTGGAGTTTTTCTTGGTTAATGTTTTCTTCCTTTCAGCTCTGGCCAAGGGTGCCTTACAATTGTGTGTGTGTGTGTGTGGAAGGGTTTCTGTGGTCTGGTGCCCTGGCATCTGGAAATGAAGGACCTCTCTTCATCACCAATATTAAATAGAGGAAATGAGGAAGCAAGTGAGGGGAGCAAGGAACAGGGAGGGAAATTGGAAGTTTAACATTCCTCCGGGCCCTCCCCACCTCCCAACTCCTGTTCCTGGCAGTGAGCGTGCCGGGCTGGCAGTGTGTGGGAACCAAATCAGTTTACCTTTGAGAAAGGAGAAATGAAGCTGGTGATGCAGACCAGACCAGCGTCGGCAAACAGCCTGGCCACCTCGGCAATCCTGCGGATGTTCTCCTCTCTGTCTCCCGGAGAGAATCCAAGGTTTTTGTTAAGGCCGTGACGGACGTTGTCCCCATCGAGGGAGTAGCAGGGGATGGCGTGGGAGACCAGGTACTCCTCCAGAGCAAAACTGATCGTCGTCTTCCCAGCACCGGAGAGACCTGTTCAGAGCAGGCAAGACAAGACAGGCATGGTCCCTGACTGTTTAAGATGACAGATTGGAACCTGATGCTAATCGTGACCTGATCCTAATTTTCACCTACTTTAAGTGTAAATTATACCCTTATTGCAATCATTTGATTGACCTCAAATCAAAAACCCTTAAAAATCTAGAAAAAGTCTAGTGTGCTACAAGTCCAATACTTGCATTTCTTTCAAATCTTGAGATAACCATTTGTCCCCTTATTAGGACGATAGCCTCTCCAAGCCAGGGAGGGTCATAGCGGGGGAGACCTTGTGGGGGTGCATTTGGTTCCTGCTATGTTCTGCTTGGCCTGCAGAGTGTTTTAAAGATTAGAAAGTTGCACATAAAATCCAGATTTTGGCTTCTCTTGATAAAAACAAACAGACAAACAAACAAACAAAAAACCCAAGACGATCTGGTGAGAGTGTTCTCACAGCCTCTTGTGACAGCAATCAGCTAGAGCAGAGGGGACAGCCAGCCCGCCGAGGCTGGGAGGCCACCTCCCTTGTCGATGCCCCGACACAAGCATCTGACCGCAGAGCCCATATACTGTCCTTTATTTTCAAAACTTTTTCGACGATGACTCTTTAACATCAAGGGTGGGAAGCGTCCTGAGCGAGGCTGTGGATGTACTGAGAGCTGCCATACACTCTTGGCCGTTTGGAGGCTTTACATGAGAACAGTGACCCTGTACCTTTCACCACGGTTTCACAGCACAATGGCTGGGAACACACTTTATAATTTCAGTATGAAGGAAAACATAAGGAGAAAGGGAATTACATAAGTGATTTGAAAATTACTTAAAATCCTGGAAAAGCAGCACTCGACACATTCGATCATCCTAAAGATCTCGGAACCTGAAGAATATTCCATTGTGCAAAGCCACTGTCAGCACCCAGGCGTGGAAGAGGAAAAGTTAGGGGCAAAGAAAAGAAGGTCAAGAGGTCACTACAAAGACAGAGGGTGGAAAGAAGGAAAAGACAAAAAGTACAAGAAAAGCAGTGGCGAAAGACAGAGAGCAAAGGAGACTTGATAAGAAAGGTATTACATGACCCTAGCTGGTGTGGCTCAGTGGATAGAGCATCGGCCTGCGGACTGAAGGGTCCCAGGTTTGATTCCGGTCAAGGGCACATGCCCAGGTTGCAGGCTCGATCCCCAGTAGGGGGCGTGCAGGAAGCAGTTGATCAATGATTCTCTATCATCATTGATGTTTCTATCTCTCTCTCCCTCTCCCTTCCTCTCTGAAATCAATAAAATATTTTTTTTTAAAAAAGAAGGGTATTACATGAAAGGTAAACAAATAATTTCCATATTTTAGTTATGTTTTATCATGCACCTGGCCTTGAGATAGAATCATTAGGACAAGTGGCTATCTGAAGAATGTGTTGGCAATCTCTACAAATCACTGCTGACGACATTGTCTATTATGTAACTTTGTCTATTATGTAACTCATTGCCTATTAGAATTTGGTTGTAGGGTAGGAGAAATGGAACTCCTGAATCTCTGGTATGCTCTCTCCCAGAAGAAAATGAGAGAAATAATAGAACTGCCCTTTGATTTTGTTTCAGCTCTCAGGAAACTAAGAGCTAAACTCACAGTAATAGTATTTTTTTTAACAACTGAATTTATTACAGAATCTGGATATTAATACATCAAGTAAGTGGTATTACTCTCATTTTTATAAGATTAGGTCTTTCATTCAAGTAAAGTATCTTGTCTTTGCCATTTTATTGTAGAGCCATATCACAATTTATATCAGAGAGCAGATTCTTCATGTAGCCTATTTCAAAGAACAATATTTTTTCCTGTGGAACTAGCATGGGTCTTGCTAAATGAGTTTTTTATATCATCACCAGGTTTATCAAGTTGACTGGATTTATTCCAAATTTCTACTTTAAAGTGAGATTAATTTTGTATTTGACTTTCTGAATCAGCTGCTCAACTACCATTCCGTCATTTCAAATCAGGGCTCAATAATGGATGGCCTGGAAAAAGAACTGAGCAATTTGAATCATGAATTTGACTTGCATTTCTTTCAAACCTTGAGATAACTATTTGTCCCCAAGAAAAAGTAATGTATTAGGTCAATAATATTAACTTTTTTTTTTTTTTTAGCTATCATTATTATTTTTTAAGACATTTTTTTAAAAATATATTTTATTGATTTTTCACAGAGAGGAAGAGAGAGGGATAGAGAGTTAGAAACATCGATGATAGAGAAACATCAATCAGCTGCCTCTTGCACACCCCCTACTGGGGATGTGCCCGCAACCAAGGTACATGCCCTCGACCAGAATCGAACCTGGGACCTTTCAGTCCGCAGGCCGACGCTCTATCCACTGAGCCAAACCGGTTTCGGCTATTTTTTAAGACATTTTTAAGAATCGTTTTTTTAAGAGAAAGAGGGAGGGAGAGAGAGAAACATTAATGTGAGAGCAAAATATGATCACCTCCCACTGGGGATGGAGCCCCCAACCTGGGCATTTGACCTGACTGGAAATTGAACCAACAACTTTTTAGTGCACAGGCCGACGCCCAACCAACTGAGCCACACCAGCCAGGGCCATCATTATTATTTTTATTACTATTATATTACTGTGACATTTCCCAAGGAGTGGCTAATGAGACATTATGTGAAAGTATTTGTTTTCTTCAGAGATTAAAAGCAGAGAGAAGTTGTTCTGTTTTTACGCTCCTGTGCTTCCTTAACATTTTTACAAACTACAGGAAGCTGATATCCTGTAAACCAGCCACTACTTTTTCAGAGGATTGCCTTTACGTGGCTTTTAAATTCTGAACATTATCATGGATAATGTATTATGCTTATGGCAGAACTAATTTTTTTCCATTGATTTTCCTCTTGCGTCCACCAAGGGTTTTGTTGGACCATGGTAACTATATTAAACTAGATGGCTGCCATATTTATTTTAATACTTTGGAGTAACACTAATTACATCTATCGAGAGCTTTACCATGGACGAGGCACTGCTAAGTGTACATCTACTCTATTTCACTTAGTTCTACCTACATCTCTATGAGGCAGGTACTATGTTTCTTCCTTAGAGAGGTTAATTGACTTGTTCAAAGTCACATAGTTAACATAGGCTCAAATCCAAATCTCTGGATTAGAAGTATTTGGTTTCTTTGGGCTGCGTGGTCAGTATCCTACCTCTGCAATATATCAGAATAAAAAATAAATTTTGTCCCCTCTTCTACAGTTCTTTTTCATTTTTCAAGGGTATTCCATATCAGAAAAAATGGACTCTGAGTGGATGTCCTAATTTAAAAGTTGGACAAATCCACGAAGGCAAACACGCAACATAAAGACAAGCACACAAGGAAGAAACAACTGGGACCCAGCTGTGCTTTATCTATTGCTGCCCTCATGTCGCTCAGAGGGAGTTGGGGGAAACATTTCAGGAATCAAGCCAGGAGAATCCTGCCTTTTGGAATATAGCAGGCTCCTTGCCCCACTGTCTCTCATCACCCTGGAAGCTGGAAAAAGTTGTTGGACCAGGGATGAATAAAACCAGGAAACCAAAAGCAAGTGCCACAAGTCGCTGAAAAAAAAAAAAAACACAAAAAAAAAAACTTGAAGAAGAAGAAGGAGGCTGATGTAGACAAAAATGGGAAAGACTCAGGATGTCAAGGAAAGAGGCAAGGCAGGTCCCTACCTGCCACACTCATTAGAATTATTCCCAGGTAAGACTCCGTCAGCATTTGTAAATAAATAGTAATACCTAAATGATTTCCTTATCTGTATCAACATAACTGTTTGTATGAGGTCATCTCTTTTTTAAATATTATGTCTATGAAATATTATGAAATAAAATGACCTTGGTTTGCCCTTTTAAGTCCAGGCTATGTCAGACTTTTCCCAGGAATCAACTTTCTCTACATTGTACTCAGAATATAAGTTCTAGTTCTGTTACTAACCCTTAGCTTTGACATTCTGTGGCTATAAAAACACACAAAAAAAATGGGAGCTTCATTTGGTTACCTCAGTGGGAGTAAGTTATTTCTATATGTAAGGGCAACAATCCTCAGCTAAATAGAAATCACAAGGTTTCCTTCTTGCACACAGTTTAATATTTTTACACAATGAAAAACAGTCTCACTGAGTGCTAAAATATCAGAAAACATAAAGAATATCTCTAAACACCCAGAACTTTCTGCTCGATGCCAAATGCTTGATGTCATGTTAGAAAAGCCACATTCATGACTGCCAGTAAATGTGTTTAGGCACGAAATTGAGAATTATGGAATTCCTTAGGCCGAATGGGAATGTCATCATCAACTTGTCCCATCTTTTCCTGACAAAGAGGAGAAAACTGAGAACTAGAGACATTCACAATGTGATCCAAGTCCTTGTTCTTACTGAGGTGGAGTTAGGAGGCAGCTCTCAGCCTCCTTCTAATGTTAAAATAAACACGTAATTATGTTACACTGATTTCCTTAACATTGTGTGTCACACATCAATTTTTGATTAAAATATATCAACGTGGCCCTAGGCAGTTTGGTTCAGTGGTTAGAGCCTGGGCCTGCAGACTGAAGGGTCTCAGGTTCAATTCCGGTCAAAGGCTCATGCCCAGATTGTAGGCTTGATCCCCAGTAGGCGGCATGCAGGAGGCAGCCGATCAATGATTCTCTCCCATCATTGATGTTTCTATCTCTCTCTCTTCCTCTCCCTCCCTCTCTGAAATCAATAAAGATATATTTAAAACATATATATATATATATCAACACAGCATACCTGTCAGCCACACGGTACATCCTCGGAATCCGCCCCTTGTTCCAACTACCTGCCCTCTCTTATTCCTGCTCACATGGTGGGCCTGATAGATGACATTGGTGGATTTGTGCTGGTTCTCCTACAAAGAAAGACAAGATCAAGTACAATAGTTAATAAGCTAATAAACATAATATGTATAAATATAATAAAGTAACAGATTACATTAATAGTCTTCCCCAAAGGAAACTCCTCCTTTATCATTGGCATACAGAGCACATTAATTAATTCTGCTACAGACACAAATTAGTCTAGTCCATGGATATCAGTTCACCTGTTCATTTACTGATTCTTTCAGTAGATTTTTATGTATTCATACCCATCATGAATCTTTGAAAGTACAATTTGAATGAGATAATTATTGATACAATGTAAAAGTTCTGGTTCCATGACATTTTAAAATGTAGTTTTTGCCCTGGCCGGTATGGCTCAGTGGTTGGAGTGTCATCCTGTGCATCACAGGGTTTCAGGTTCAATCCGTGGTCAGGGCGTGTGGGTGAGGCAGCCGATCAATGTTTCTCTCTCACATCGATGCTCCTCCCCCCCTCCCCATCCCTCTCCCCCTTTTCCTTCCTCTTTCTCTAGAATGAATGAAAAACATATCCTTGGGTGAGGATTGAAAAAAATACATAAAATGTGCAGTTTTTTGGTGAAAAAAAAATTTAAATGATGGGATCCAAAGATGGTGGGGTGGTTAAGTAAAAAGGTTGGGAACTACCCACATGTATTTTTGGTGTGGAAATGAATTTCTTATGACATGTAATCCAAGTTGCTTAACTATAAAAATCTATGGAGCCTTTTAAACACCACACATGTACACCCATCAGAGCTAAAAAGCACCAATATTCTTTGAGTAAGACCCAGAGAAGCTTAGAAAACTCTGGGCCACATAAGGACAACGATTAAATTCTGGAGCAAATTAAATCACCTCTTTATGCCACCTCCTTGGGGAAAAACAAAGGGGGATACGAGTAGGACGATTTGGAGGCTACATGAGATAAAGGATGTGAACATGCCCTTACTGGCAGCGTCCTCTATAAATGTGGATGCTGCTGCTGACCACTCAGTGTATACCCCTGACAGGAAAGGCAGGAGCCAGCTGGACAAGGACCAGGAAAATCGCTTCAAGACCAAAGGGAAGGAGCCCCCTGCTGGCCTTGGGCAGTGCAACCAGTGGGGGCAGGCCTGCTGGTGAGGCACAGAGCCCCCAGCAAAGGGGCCAGTCAGGCAGGGAATGAACAGTCAGAGGGAGCCAGGAGGAAGATGGTGAAAGCTGGGATCAGCTGGGTTGTCTGAAACCCTCCCCAGCTAGATGCTCGGATCACCCGTCAAGCAAGCCTGGTGAGAACCCAGGATGTGGAAGAGGCGGGATCTAGTCCAGAATGCAGCAGGTCAGACAGCAGTGGCTTTCACTTGTGGGTTCATAAATGGGGACAAATTAGTCTAGTCCATGAGACATTCTAGCAGTATTTCCCCTGGTGAGCAAATCCCCTGAAGGTGTCTGAGTCTTCTGTGCCAAGTGTACTTTACAGCTTAAGGACATTAACGTCTTTTTCTTTGTTTCCTTGTTAATCACTACCATTAAATTCAAGAACACTGAGTCTGGATATCAGGCCCAAAAGTCAGTTCACCTGTTCATGTACTGATCCTTTCAGCAGATTTTTATGTAAATGAGCTCTAACAAGAAAAAAATTCTGAGATGTCCTAAGTTAAATTATAGCAGGTCAGAGGGTAGGAGGAAGAAGTAAGAGATTAATCAGTTAAGAGCCTCAGTCCAAAATCAACAAATGACTGCTCACATTCCTGATTATATGTTGAAATTTTGAATCAACTTCCAGGATGCTATCTAAAAAAAAAGGCCAACTACCCTAGCCAGTTTGGCTCAGTGGATAGAGCGTTAGCCCAAGGACTGAAGAGTCCCGGGTTTGAATCCACTCAAGTACCTCAGTGGCAGTTCGATCCCGGGCCCTGGTCAGGGCATGTGCGGGAGGCAACCCTTCCACTCTCTCTAAAAATCAATGGAAAAATATCCTTAGGTGAGGATTAACAAAAAATAAAAATAAAAAAGCTTTAAAAAGGCCAGTTGCCAGGTGCCACCACATCCTGTTTATGTATGAACTTTCCCACAACCAATCCCAAAATAGGAACGATTTATTCCTTAGAAACTATACACCTACCCCAGAACTGCCCCCACTTCCCCTTTTCCCACCCTCCTGCGGCCAGTGTAAATTCTTTCAAAACAATTGACATCTTTCATCCCCAAGCCCAGTGTATCAAAGAGCCTGTCAGCCCCAGGACAGAGGGCATGCTCACCTTCTCCATCTAGCCCTGCTGCTGCTGCTGGTTCCCAGCGGTCGCCAACCTTTCGGACCTCACGGACCACCAGTTGGAGATGGCTGGTTAGACAGAATGTCCTGGGACCTGGTCCTTTTTCTGGCTAGCATATGGCTCAATAAACCCTTTCTTCCTGAAAAGCTTGTGGCCTCGAAGCTACAACTATAGGCACGGGGAATATGGTACTGTACTAAACAAAGCAGAGTCCTTGGCATCATTTTGGGGCAAATACAGCTAAGAAGATAAGTAACTGGGACCCCCCTCCCTGGAGAAGGGGGAGGGTCTCATACATATATCTGTATACTATATGGTGATATAGAAACACGTACGACTCAGTAATATAAAGATAATCCCATCTTTAAAAATGGGCAAAAGATCTGAACAATCACTTCTCAAGGGAAGATGCACAAGTGGTCAGTTGCTCAGGAAGAATCACTCAGTGTTATTAGTCATGCAAATTCAAACCCAAATGAGAGGTGACTGCTACCACCTAATGGCAGCAAGTGTTCTCAGATGTTACAGTGGAGGTGTAAAATGGCCCACCATCTCAGAAAAAACCTGGCCGTTTCTTATAAAATGAAATATCTACCAGCCCTAGGACTCAGCAATGTCATAGGTATTTTGCTCAAGAGAAATGAAAACCTGTACCCTGAAAAAGACTTGTACAAGTATATTCTCAGCAACTTTATTTGGATAAAAATGGGAAATAACCAAGTATCCATCAATAGGAAAAACAGATAACAAAAACAAAATCCACAGCCAAAAAAAGGAACCACACAAAAAAACTTGCAAAAAGCCCAAACTGTTCTTTTATAACAGAACACTACTCGGCAATAAAAAGGAATGGACTACTGATACATGCGACGCGCATGAGAAATGAAAACATTATGCTGAGTCGAAGAAGTCTTACACACAAAAGAACTGCATGTGATTCCATTTATATGAAGTCCCCAAATAAGGAAGACTAGTGTACTAACTCAGAACAGCCGTTGCTTCGGGGTGACAATGTTGTATGTCTTGACAAGGGTTTGTACACAGGTGTTTGCACTCTTGCTGGAACTCACTGAATGTACACACAAGATGGATATTTCATTATATGAAAATTTTGCCACATGCAAAAACAAAACCACAGAGAGCCATTTTAAAAAGGAGGCAAGCCAGAAAATATATAATAAGATTCAGATGGTGGAATTGTATTGTTCAGCACTGTTGCCTTCATGGAAAAGGGCTCAGATCCCAGTAACAGCATATTGAACTTAAGGGGCTACTGCCCACCTGTGCACATGAATGCCCATCAGAGCTTAATTTGTCCACAGACATTTTCTCTCTCTCTCTCTCTCTCTCGGCTGTTTCTTCTCCCTATGGATGTTTCTTCTCCCTATAGAGAGAGGTCCAGAATAAACTCCAGGCTTTCTTGGTCTTCTGTGGAAACTTTGCTATGATCTTGTTAAATTGCCTCCCAACCAACTGCTTGGTTTTCAAAAACAGTTCAGAAATCATCAGAAAGAACTACTCTAAAAGTGTTTAATAGTTAATCTCTGAACTTTTGGGTTTTGTTAGCTGAATCTTTTTACTTTATTTTATCCTCACCCAAGAAGATGTTTTTATCGATTTTTAGAGTGAGAAAGAGGAAGGGGAAGAGAGAGAGAGAGAAACATCAATTGGTTGCCTCCTGCACGTGCCCCAACCTACACTCACAACCCAGGCATGTGCTTGACCGGGAATGAAACCCACAACCTTTTGATACACCGGACGATGTCCAACCAACTGAGCCACGCCGGCCAGGGCCATTCGCAGAATCTTAATTGTGGGTATTTGTACACCTTTTCTGTCACTCTTGTAATGTTTAAACAAACAAAGTTTTTTCAGATGTCCAAGTATGGGGCTTTTTTGGTTTAGGAAGATATTTTATCTCAAATTTACCCCTGATTTTCTTCAACAGGCAAACAAATAAAACAGAAGCAGATGTTTTGAATGATATTTAAACTGCAAAGGGACCAGGCAGCTGAAAACTTTTCTTTGCTGAAAACTTTACTTCCTTCTAAAGAGCATATGGTATTCTAAGCTTTGGGAGGAAAGTGGCTGTCAGAAAAAGGATTTCTCCATGGAAAACAAAACACATGGTAAAGAAAATCCTTGCCTCCCTAAGTGTAGAAACAGCACACAGACATCCCTGGCACCTCGTCTAACAGTGTTACTTAGCGGGAAGTGGCCCAGAAACCAAAAAGTGGATGGTATACTTCCATTCCGCATCCCTAAGAACAATTTTGCAAAAATCCCTACCTTCTTCCAGCTCACTGGCCCAGGAAAATGCCCTTCACATGCATAGCAGCAGGATGAGTATGAGCTTTGTAGTCAAGCAAACCTGACTTTAAAATCTGCTTTGCAGCCTACTTGCTCTGTGGCCGTGGGCAAATATTTAACACTAGAGGCCCGGTGCATGACATTCATGCAGGGGAGGGTGGGGGGAGGAAGGGGAGTCCCTCAGCCTGGCCTGCACGCTCTCACAATCTGGGACCGCTGGCTCCTAACCACTCTCCTGCCTGCCTGATCACCCCTAACCACTGTGCCTGCCTGCCGGATCACCCCTAACCACCTCTGCCTCGGCCCCCGCGGCTTTGTCCGGAAGGACGTTCAGCTGTCCAGTCTAATTAGCATATTATGCTTTTATCATTATAAACTAATGGCCTGGTGCACGAAATTTGTGCACATTAAAAGGGAATTAATTAGAGGAAATATTTTAATGTTGCTATTTGCCCTTTCTTTATAATAGAAATGTCAGAGATGAAAGAAAATTAGTAAAATGTATATGAAAATCTTCCTCCTGTCAGAGTCTGGGGCGCGCCACGGGACCCATAGTCAAGTTCCCGCCCACCCGCACACACCTCAAAATCATGCAAGACCCAGACCCGGCTGGCCCCACCCCCATCAAGCCCCGCCGGGCGGGGGGCGCAGCCTCAGGTCCCACATCAAGCCCTGCCGGGCAGGGGGCGTGGCCTGAGGTCCCCTGTCAAGCCCCACCAGGTGGGGGGTTACAGCCTCAGGTCCCCTGCCCCAGCCTAGCCCCATGCAGCCTCAGGTCCCTGTTGATTGCTCGTTAAGGCTCATTATGGGAACTCGGCCTCTGCTGTGGGTGCAGCCATCTTGTGTTATGGAAACCCCACCTCCGCTGCAGGCGTCGCCATCTCTGTTGCTGCATGACAGTTAATTTGCATATTCCCTCTTTATTAGATTAGATTGCTGAACCTCTTGTTTCCTGCTCTGTAAAATGGGGCTGTGGATGCAAAAGGGGCCACATGCTAACCGGGATAAACTTAGGGGAGGCCTGCATGTTGGACCCTACAAACTCAGAGACCAAAAGTAACCATGTAGGATGGTCTGAACATAAAAATTCCTAATTAGAAGTGAGTCATGGCAGGTAGTTACATCCTAAGCCCGGATGTTCCTTGACAACGGTCAACCTTTACCTTAGGTAAGCCTGTCTAATGTCTTTTTGCATCTAAGATGGCATACCTTCGAAATGTCAGAGTAGCCCTGACCGGTGTTGCTCAGTAGTTAGAGCAATGGTCCACACACCCAAGAGTTGTGGGTTCAAATGCCGGTCAAGGGCATATTCCTGGTTTACAGGTTCCATCCCTGGCCCCAGGGGGCTTGTGCAGGGTGGGAGGCAACTGATCCATGTGTCTCTCTCATATCCATGTTTCTCTCTCTCTCCTTCCCTCCCTTCCACTTTCTCTAAAAATCAATGGAAAAAATATCCTCTGGTGAGGATTAACAACAACAACAATAAAATGTCAGAGTAATCCCCCCCAACACACACACACACACACACAAACACATTGCTCAGGCACACTCACCTCACCAGAGCAAACTCCTCATTGTTATCTTGTTCCCTGAATACCATCGGTATGTGCTGTAAATGCTCATTGTTAACTATTCTACACCCACCAATGTAAAATAAGTATACGTGTCTCTCCATTTTACTTTTTATCCAATCTCAGAGATTTGCCTGCTTTTCTTTCTCCTGCCTCCCTAATCTACCACCAATGAATTTCATGCACCTCCTTTTGTCTCCTCCTTTGATTTTAATGTATAAAATAAGCTATAAAACTGCCATTCTCTGGAGCATTTCCTCAATCTGTTGAGATTTAGCTTCCTGACAATTATTGTCAGTTTAGCTCAAATAAATTCATAAAATTTTTTTACAGGTTTGGATGTTTCTTACATCGACAGGGCTAAGAATAGTTTCCTCACAGGGTTGCTGTTAGGATGAAGTGAAATGATCTTCTAACGAAAGTATCAAAGAAAATATAAGACACACAGTAAGATGTTGAATCTGATGAGGCTCAGGCAGCATTCGATCTTCTCTAGAGAATCATGGTAATTTGAGGTCTAGGTTGCCCAGATTTAGAAGTGTCCTAATAATTTGGGTTCACTCTAAGGCAAGTTTGGGGAGGTGGGGCTCATGATCAATCAGACAATGTATAGAATAGCATTTGGTATGGGTGATGATTCACACACACACACTCACACATACATTGTTGTTGCTACTACAATTATCATTATCTTCTTTTAAAATATATTTATTGATTTCAGAGAGGAAGGAAGAGGGAGAGAGAGATAGAAACATCAGTGATGAGACAGAATTATTGATCGATTGACTCCTGCATATGCCCTGACCGGGAATCAAACCTCCTGGTTCATAGGTTGGCGCTCAACCACTGAGCTACGCTGGACCAGCCCGATTATCATTATCTTTGGCCCAAAGCCCAGCCCGTATGTATGTGCATCTCAGATGCACTAGTTTGAAGCCTCCTCATTCTACCCTAAACTTACTGCCCTCCTGCTGCCTCAATCATAACCCTTAGTTACCAGTTCTCAGATGGCCTTTCTCCCAGGTGAGCCTCAAGAGCTATTAGAGTTGGGACCTCAGCACACAGCCCAGGGGGGCAGTGTCTCTCAGCCAGGTCCACCCCTTCCCCATGAGTGATGCAGACAGGGGAGAGCTGGAGGAGCTTCTGGAACTCAGGATGGGGGAGGCCTAGTCAGGGTAGACACCCTGGACTTGATTTTGCATGGCTAGGAGAAAAGAATTGACATGGAGAAAAAACTTCAGATGATTTCACAGAGGGGTGGGGCATCCCCAGAGCCAAATGCCAAATGTGAGCATATGTCACAGTGAGCAGATTATGAAAATGAGGAAACTGGAAGCCGGAAACCATGTGTCAGGCTATGAGTCTCCCAATGCTCCAAGTTTTTTATTGGTTTTTTTTTTTTTTTTACATGTGCATAATGTCTTCGATAAAAAATGAACAAATAGATTTGAATTTACACTCTCCTGGCTCCTATGCAGTGCAAACAAATCCTCCTCCTTATTTACAACCCCACTCTGTCCCCTTTGAACTTGGCCCTTACTGCTGTTGGACTGTTATTTTATCGCTCTCCTGCTGATTACAAGTGTTCTAAACCTCCATGGCCTCAGTGTGCAGTCTGAAGATTCATTGAAAGATTCATTTTCAGAAAGCAGCAACTTCAATAATTGCTCTCTCAGTCTCTTACTAGAAGCTCCACTTTCACATGCATTATCTTGCCTGTTGCTCAAAACCTGGGAGCTAAGGAGGCAGGGCATTGTGACCCATTTACAGATCCGAACGTTACTGGCTGAAGTCCCACACTTGGAAGGTGCAGGACATGGAGCCAGGGCTCCTGACTTAAGTGCTGGTCTTACTCCTGCCTGGGCACAGCTCCTGGTCCCCACCCCCAGCTGGTGACCTGCGTCACAGCTTCCTCATTGTGGACTGAATGAAATCATGTATATGAAATGGAAACCAAAATAAAAATGTTAAAAATGTATAAAAATGTAAACCAACAATCATTATCCATTTTCATTAACATGAGTAGCTTACAATGATCAATCTTTCTTTATATTTCTTTCCTTTCAGAGTATTTCCTTGGGTGTATAACCCTAAGTGAGCATTAAAAGTTATAAACTATTTAAAAGATCTCATTATGTATCTCTAGTTCATTTTCCAAGTTACTAAGCTATACCAATCAAAATGCCCATCAATTAAATAGACTATGGCACACCCATACGATAAATATGCACATCTATATTTATTGACCTAAAAATATATCATGATATAGACCCCAATGAGAAAACCGGTAACAAATTAATGTTAATTCCATTTTTTAAATATGTGTGTTTATATGTACAAAGATATGTACTTATAAGGCTACAAAGATATGTATAAGACAATTATTTTTCTTCTTGTCTCTATATTCTGATTTTTCTATATAAACCTGGAAATAAATACATTTTTTAAATATGAAGAATTTCTCAACCAGAAAAGTGAGGCCAAAAGGTTTGATGCTCAAAGGTTAACAGATGTGTGAACAGCAAGCGAGTCATGAGGGACATTACAACCAGCAGAACAATAACCAGACTATACCAACAAATTAAAAAACTATTAACCCTGATACCTTGAGAATAAATCTTTGAGACTACTAGTCCCTCTATATTACATCATGGAGTACAGGAAATTCCAGCAAACAACCTTTCAAGTACAGCCCCTGTCACTTGATCACAGTGGTTGTTGTTTTGGCATTTAGTTATTTCATGCAGAGAAAAATTGCCCGTGGAGAAGCTGTTGTGGCTTTTGGAAGTAGATATCGCACCTGGGAACCTCTGTTCGCTCTCCCATATATTCTATTTAGGAAGCTAGTCTGAGTCAGCTGGAGTCACCGCACAGGAACCTCTTAGAGAAAGTGTCCTAACGATCTTAGTAAAATCTGTAAACAGCCAAACAGCAGGAAGGGCACCTGACTCAACTTTAATTCAATCACTACCCACTGGACATTTAAGGTTCAACTCCAATCCTGTGGTTATTCCTTTTCCCGTCTCCCAATGTTGAAGAAGTGTCACTTCGGTTAAAAGTTATGCTAACCACACCTCCCTAAAAATTGCCACCTACAGGGATATACTTTGGCTAAACTACTCTTGAGTTACAAGGGAAATAACCATATCAAGTAGCCAGTAACAAAATACCAGTTGTGAGAATTGAGACAAATGAGTTGGCAAATTTCTGGAAAGAGCAAATTAAATAGTTTTTCAAAAACAGCTATTGGACAATACAGAAATGACCCAAATCTGGAATTTATAAATTAAATGAGATTGCATGAAAAAAGTTTTAGGATGGATGTAAAATTTCTTTAAGACTACGAATGAGCATTTTCACCCATTCCTACCACAGAAAGATTTATTAAATAGGCTAAAACTGTAAATAAGAAAATAATTTAAGTTGGTTTGACTTTTGGAAGTCACCACTACAAAATAAACCACAGACTGATGTCACATGGACAAGAATTTGAATGCTGTGAAAAAATGACAACCAAAAAATACAGGGGAGGGACATAGTTAAGACATCTTTAAGATTTCCACATGGCTCTGCTTATTAAAATCTTTTATAGTATTTACTTGTTTTTCAAAGCATCTGAAACACATGCAAATAGTTGAAAAACCTTGGATGGCAAATTCAGATAGTTTGCACGCATCATTCCAATGTTTGCCAAGGAAAATAAAGAAGTCCCTCTCTTCCTGGGATTGGGTCCTCTAGGTTCCGTACTGTGGAGCAGGATGGTGGGAGATTTCAACACACCACTCACTCAGAACTGTGTTCAATTAAAAAAATGTATGAATTGCTCGGCTGGTGTGACTCAGTGGTTGAGCATCAACCAATGAACCAGGAGGTGACGGTTCAGTTCCCAGTCAGGGAATTTTCAGACTGTGGTAACTGAAACCACGAAAGCACTCACAGCTACATTTCACTCCTCGGACCCTCCTGGTGCTAGTGAGCAGCTTCTAAGCTCTGGCCTTTGCTTGTCTCCTTGCCCATGGATTGGAGTCTCCTGGCTGCACTGCCCTCTGCAGCTCTAGGTACATTTCCCCCTGGCCTGATTCCTGAGCACAGTTCCTGAACTCTGCTCCTTCTGCGTCTGCTCTACATTGTAAAGCATCTGTCAAATGTTATCTCTCCCTTGGCTCAGAACTCCATCAATAATCTCCAGTTTTATTACTTCTTCCCATTGACAATCAGATTACTTTTATATTCACAACTTTCAGTGGCTTCCTATTAACTACAGAATAAAGTCTTAATTCTTAGGATATCCTTAAACAACCTCTGGTCCTTATCAGCACATATGCTCTTAGTATCAGTACTCAGTAACATAGCATATTCCCAACTTCGTGTACAGGCACCTTTGTGTTATGTGCTGAAGTCTTCTTAAAGTGAGACCTGCTGCATCCCAAGTCTTCTCACAGATGCCACTGCAGAACACGGCCGAAGCAGCCCGATCATTAAAATCAACAGAGCTCCCATTCACAAGTGCATTTGTGAGCTATTCTCTGAAATCTGCATCAAGGAACTATGTATAACAATTTGTGATTATAGTTTTTAATGAGTTCCCCATATTTTTTTGAGAATCAATTAAGCTGATGTGACCCAATGCATTTCAATTGGTACTGAAATTCAAGTCATCGGTTATATTTTAAACTGGACACTTATAAAATACACTGCTTGAATAAGCTAATGAATCACATACTAGTACTCTCTGAGCACATCCTCACATGAATTATTCCATTGCTTTTTCCCTCACAAACATGACATAAATGATCCAAAGAGAGCCAACTAACATGTATAGCATTGTGAACGAAAGGAGTCCTTCAGCTTGGAAGAGTCTGAAATCACCATTCTGAAATGTTTACATCAAAAAGCTGGCACATGCGAACATTGCTTATTTTCTGTTCAAGCACAACCAAATTAAAAATTATTTGCCCTAACTGGTTTGGCTCAGTGGATAGATCGTCGGACTGCGGACTGAAGGGTCCCAGGTTCGATTCCAGTCAAGGGCATGTACCTTGGTTGTGGGCATATCCCCCGTAGGGGGTGTGCAGGAGGCAGCTGATTGATGTTTCTCTCTCACCGATGTTTCTAACTCTCTAGCCCTCTCCCTTCCTCTCTGTAAATAATCAATAAAATAAAAAAAAAATAAATTAAAAATTATTTGCTACGCTGCCTACACTCTGTGCACACTGGGGCATATTCCTAAAGCAAGAAAGGGCACTAAACCCATCATACTCTGGAATAAACAGATTCATAGCAGTTTTGTGTGGGCATTCCTGCCCAGTTCAAAGACCTCCTTCTATGTGTAATATTTTGGCGATTCAATTAGGAGACGTCAGGAAATGAAAATGGGATGAGCAGGCACAGCGACCCATTCAATCAAAAGTGGACCCATGGGGGGAGGGGGGAAATGGTAAGATATGTACACATATAATACCTCAATAAAAAAAAAAAAAGTCAAAAAAAAAAAAAAAAAAGTGGACCCAGAGAGGCTTCTACCCCTGTGAGGAGGAGCAAAGTAAAAGGCATTTGTGAAAGAGCCGGGTTAACACCTTTCTCGAGACTCGTCATTATTATTGGGAGCAGAAAACTCTAATTCATTGCAATATAACTTCTATGCCCACCATAGGTTCAAACAGATTAAATAAATTAATTGCATGTAAAGTATTAAAACAATGCCTTTAGATGTCAGTGTTCTCATAGTTCATCCTCTAGCCTCCTTCTGCTTTCCCCCTGCACACACCCTAGTGACTCTCATCTGCTCCCAAGGCTTTGTCTACCATCGATATGCTGTGGGTTGCCAAACCTTTATCTTCAGCTATCCAAATGCCTAGCACGTAGGTCCCCCGGACCCCCTGAAAATCAGCATGATCAGGACAGAATTCACCTTGCCATCAGCCCTTGCTCCTCTTCCAATATTCCTCACCACTTGCAATGGCTCCTACTTCTCTCCATTATCTAAAATAGGAGTCCTCCTACTGCCCCTCCCTGATTTAAAATGAAAAGTCAATCTATCACCCAGTCCTGTCAATTTTAGCTAAGAAATACCTCTCAAACCATCCCACTATTGCTAATTAGCTAATCGCTCATGAGCACTTCTGTGACAGCCTTCACACTGGACTCCCCTTGTCTCTCTCCCAGAGGGCCATTCTCCCCTTTGCCACCTGCTTAAACTCCATGTGGCTTCTGTAAAGTCCACAGACCTCGTGTTTGGGGCCATGACGTCCCTTTTCAGCTTTACCTTCTGCCCTTTCTTGGCCTTAAATTCCATGAACCCATCGCACAAATCCCATGTACCATCCAGAGCAAACTGTTTCACCCACAGTCCCTTTAGTTGGTCTCTCCTCTCTACTTATCTCCTTACTCATGAAGGAGTGATTTACATATTGTTGTGGCGCTTTGGCTAATTTTCACAACCACAGACAGACTTAGCTTCCTCCTCTGCCCCCACAGGATCCTATTTCTTTCCTGACCCAAAACTCAGAAAATAAGGCCTCGCCTCACATTTATTACACACATAAGCCATGGGAGCACTGAAGATGTTGATCTCTGCAACTCATTCTTTTTTATACCCCATTTAAAAAATTCTCCCTTTAGAAATTCCTTTCAAAGAAATGCCTTTAGGTGTCATCTCAAGAGGCTAAAGTTTTACAACCAGTTCTGAAATTTCAGACACAATAACTCTTCAAAGTTTAGGTAATTTTCCCAGCAAGACCTAATACCCTAAATTAAGAACATGCAGCTTTCACACGTTCCCTTGAAACCAGTGGTGAGCAGGTTCGCTGGCGAGGGGGTGGCTGAGGTGGAGTACAGAATCGGGGCGTGGGGGTGGCCAGGGGTGCGTGGTGGGGCAGGAGAACCGTATGAAGATGTTGGGGGGAAGAGAAGGCAATTTTAGAGTCAAAGAAGACTGAACACAGACATTCCGACATGGCTAGCCGCACCCTCCCCCTCTATCGACCAATGAGTAAAATAGCCTTTTTGTTGGAAAACTGCCACTCTCCTGGCTGGCAAGTCTCACAGATTCCACAGTGGAAAGAGTGTCTGGAAAAAAGGGATGAAGTTCTACGGAGGGCGGCCTGCACGTTTAACTTTTCTAAAATGCCTTTAGAAAAGAACAGTTTTAACCTCTCTGCCCATATGTACACAACCAACTTTGTCATTTAAAAAATACAAGTCTTCCATTCAGATTTGAAGACTCCTTATGTTCCAGAGCAGGAAGCAAAGTGTGTGACTTGCCTTGCGGTGGAGGGCATCTCTGCCTCTGAGAGGATACGTAGCCTCCTCGATACTCTCTCCTGTCCTCACAGCAGAGACCCCCAGACTTCTGCGCTGTTCTAAGGTGCTCAGGGAAACATGCAGGGGCGGAACCTCATTCCCTCACATAAGGGATTGGGGATGGGCGGCCCTCCTTCCGCATCCTCATGCCCCTCCACTTCCATCGGGAGAGGCCAGAACTGACCTCCCTCGACGTCCTGGTATTGGGTTGCTGACACGTGGCTATGAAACTGATTTCTTTTTCGTGTTAATCTGTGGCCTCTACGTGAACGGCTTTCAGGAAGCAACAGGCAGAAAACTGCATTTGTGAACATTTTCTAAAACACAGCATGTGAGTATCTCTTTTCTTACAGACAGCCCGGGAAGGCACCAATATAGGGAGAAGAATTCCTCAGTACAGGAAAAATGAAAAAGTGAAAAACTCCAAATGGTCCTCAGGTGTCTTCATGTTCCCCGTGACAACAGTAGCACCTACCCAGTTAAAGCCAAAGCTGTACTAACAAAAATCACGTGTTAAACTCTCCTCTCAAGAGTCAAGTTAGCTTTTAAACATGCTTTTGAAATGGGGTGGGGGTGGGGGGCGCGTAAGCCTACGCAGGATTTACCAGGGATTCAGACATGTCAGGTGGAGTAAGGGCACCACCTGGCAGAGCCCTTACTCCAGGCACAGTAAACCTGACCGAGGAGCAAAGCTGGGGGGAGGGACGAGTCCATCTACAGCTGGTGACAGAGATGCTTGTCTCATGGTCCAGCTCCCACAGCCTCACAATGGAATCCTTTAAGGGGATAGAAGAAAGGCAGAAACAGATCAAAGAGCTCCGTCAGGCACTGAGTCATAACAGAGTGAGGGTGGAGAGCAGGAGCCCTCGGGTCAGGCTACTTGGGCTCAAAGCCTGGCTAGACCGCAATGGCCTGTGTGACTTGAGGTAAAGGAATTCTAAAGCTGCACAAAGCCTCAGTTTGCTCACCCGCAAAATGGACAAAATAATGCCACCTACCTCATGGGATTGTTATAATTATTGAAAGACACCCAACTGTCATTCAACAGTAGTCTGGTGATCATGGTGTCTCTACACAAAGGAATACGACTCAGCAATGAGAATAAACAAATTGCCACCACACACAACAAGAATAGGTCTTGCACACACAATGTAGAAGGAGGCCAGACATGAAAGGTGTACCTACTGTCTGATTCCATTAATCTAAAACTCAGAAACAGGCAAGCAAATAATCTATAGTGTTCAAAGACAGGGCGAACATCCTGAGTTAGCTGACTGTGCGTCTGACATGTCACCATGAACGGGACCTTTTTCCTGAGGACTTCACGAGGCATCAGAAGGCTGGGAGGAGAGCCTGGGGAAACATGGCTTACCTTTGAACTACAGCTGGAATGACAACAGGGTCTACATTTAGTCACATACTCCTCGGCTGCTTTCACACAATTATCCATCTAGTCAAGTGAAAACTCTAGGTTCTGCTGGGAAAGACTAGGATTTTTTTTTTAATTTAAAGTCTTTTTTCATTTTATTAATTTTTTTATTGATTTCAAAGAGGAAGGGAGAGGGATAGAGAGATAGAAACATCAATGAGAGAGAATCATTGATTGGCTGCCTCCCGCATGCCCCCTACTAGGGGGGATCAAGCTCACAACCCGAGCATGTGCCCTTGGCCGGAATCGAACTTGGGACCCTTCAGTCCGAAGGCTGACACTATTCACTGAGCCAAACCAGCTAGGGCAGGATTTTTTTTTTTTTTTTAACAGAATTAACCTGTCAGTCTGGTTTCAATCTTCATTGATCATGCACTGCAATCACCGTGCAACTTTATCTTGCTGCATTTTGCAGTCAACATGTATTGACACAAAGCGACTATAAATAGATTAAAATATGGCTGTGCAGGTGGCATATCAATTCTCTACCTTTTCCTGTACCATGTAATATATGCAAGACGTTTCCTCTGATTTAAGTGAAAGAAGCTCAAAACAGCTATTAGTAAGCCTGATTCTCGAACCATGAGTTTAAACCTTCGTGAATCTACATGAAGACAAACTATTTCTGATCACAGTATGCAGGATGGTCCTGGAGCAGCCTGGCACACCACCGAGCTCTGTTTGGTTCTTGTCAGGTGATGGAAACAGGATGAACATAGGCACATACCCTCAGCCACTCACAAGGCTCACATTGTGGAAGTCACGTGGTTCTGGGCCCAGGATCTATGGGGAAAGTACACACTGCACCTCAGGGCTCAAAACCACAAGCCTCACCTTGACTCTCGGCACTGCCAACGGGCTCAGCTCTACCTCCCAAACTCTCAATCTGACGATGATTCCCTCTGTGCTCCTCTTTCTGACAGTACCCACTTCCCCTTACCTCTGTAGAGGAGGCTAAAGGGGGGGCATTGCAGCCTCCCCACTTTAGTGTTCTGCCTATCTTCTGATTCCACACTGTTGGAAACAGCTTCATTTGATGCAGATGGCTTGACATTGATGGTGGGACTATTCTTTATCATTTCATGCCTGTTTTTAGTGAGTATTTTCTTTCTTTTTCAAACATCTTTTAAATGCTGTGCTTCATAACTTTTCTCAACCACCAAGACTCTGTGTGTGACTATTATACATGTGCTTTCCATCTTAAGGACTTAATCTTAAAACTCTAACTCAAGAATGGAGAACAACTCCCATTGACTTAGGTGGTTTTATGGCCTAGGAAGTCCTCTCAGAGTGTAAATTATAAAAATGTATTGTTTGAATGTTAGTTATTAAATCTGCCAAAAAAAAAAACAAACAAAAAACCTCTTCTTGGCTCAACTGGAAAAATAAGCTTCAAGGCCATGCCAACTGGATCCTGTGTAGCCACCTAACAAGCTGTCGCTTTGTTGACTTGTGCCCGCAAGGCTGAGGGGGGTGGGGGAGGTGGAGGGTTATGCTTTGCTCTTCTATGTAGACCCGCAGGAAGAGCTAACCTAGTAAATGGAAAGCAAACAGATCATTTATGAACATGACTATCAAAACGGAAACCTGGATCCGGTTTCCCCTCCCTTCCCCTCTCACCCAACTCTCTCCTTTCTTTCTCTCTTTTTCTCTTTCTTTCTCTCTTTCTTTCTCTCTTTTTCTCTCTCTTTCTCTCTCCCTCCCTCTTTTCCTTCCTTCCTTCCTTCCTTCCTTCCGTCCTTCCTTCCTTCCTTCCTTCCTTCCTTCCTTCCTTCCTCTCTTTTTCTCCTTCCCTTCCTCCCTCCCTCCCTTTTTTGTATAGGACATTTGTTGAACTTGGATAGAAATGTAAATTTGAATTTCTCTGAATTGACATGACAAAAATATGGTTTTTAAAAACATGGGTGTCATTTTCCAATATTATACTTTAATATTTGCTGTTATTTACATATCATTTCATGTTTTATGGCAGCCAGAGTGCCAGATAAAGTCTGAAGACACAAACACTAACATCAAAAACTATTTCTTCAACTAAGATTAGGCAATTCAAATGTTGAAGATAAGATTCATTCAGGTGCAGCAATGTGGGCTGGTGAGGTGTGCCAGATGCCATGTTAGCTATGACCAGTGATAGAGCCAACCCGCCTCACTGAGGCACTCTACAAATCTGATGGTTTGTTGAACAGGAATGAAGTGCCACTCAGTTTCTCATCTAGAATAACCAATCTGACTCATATGAGAGGTCAGTCCATAATGTGAATAAGGAGGTAACCACAAATGAAGAAAATTTGTCCGTATCAACATTTCATAGATTGTGTTTTTCAGACTGTCCCTTGATATAATATGGATTTCTGTGGGAAGGGACACGGGGGGAGGCATCAGCTAGATAAGCTTGGAAAGCACTAAAAGGGTTGCCAACAATGTGGGCTTGACCTTCCAGTATGGTTTAGTTTCCTTTTCAGTAAAATGAAAAAAAAAAAACAAAAAACAAAACACAAAAAAACAAAAACACCATAATAGGAGAATTGTTTGTTAGTTTTTAAAACAGTTCAGCTTCGTTTTGCCTCCTGAGACTATGTTATACATGTAATACTATACAAAGAAACCCTTGAAAAGGATATCTTTTTATAATGTGAAAATTCCTTTATCTTGCTGATTCTATTGCAAAAAAAAAAAAAAAGAGATTTAGGTTTTTTATTTTTTAAATTATATAAACAGGTTATCCCTTAGAATAAAGAAGTGAGAAGGGGAGGAGAGGACAGTCAGTATGAAGTGTGTTGACCCTCTCCATGCTCCCCCAGCTCCTCACACCCACACCTACAACATCATTATTCTGATCTAATAAAATGGAAAACTTCCATTCCATGAAGCCCCATGGTCCCACGTGGCTAAAGAATGGGTTCCCACTCTTTGAACATCCTCACTAAAAGGTGAAAAAGGTTGAATCTGGGGTTCACTGCGTTCGGGGCATCCCCTTCCACCAGTATTTGGCACAAGTTCACTTCCTGTGGAGGCAATTCTGCCTCTAGGTAACTAACTCCTTTGGCTCTCAGTGTCCAATTTCCATAGGAGAGGCCTCAGGACCTTACTTTGTTTAGTAACAGTAGCCCTTACATCCGCCTAGAATGCCTTATGCTTTAAAGAGTGTGTACTTTGCCCTGGCCGGTTTGGCTCAGTGGATAGAGTGTCAGCCTGCGGACTGAAGAGTCCCAGGTTCAATTCCGGTCAACGGCACATGCCTGGATTGCAGGCTCAATCCTCAGTAAGGGGGGTGCAGGAGGCAGCCAATCAATGATTTTCTCTCATCACTGATGTTTCTATCTCTCCCTCTCCCTTCTTCTCTGAAATCAATAAAAATATAGTTAAAAAAAAAAAAAAAAGGAGTGTGTACTTTCCTGCTACTCCTGTATTCGATCTTCCCCATCCTATGAGGGGGGAGCCCTGACTTCTACCTGAGTGCCCTTTCTCTACACCTTCCTTTAGTAAATGGATGTATTGGTCCCACATGTGTCTGTTCTTGCACGGTCTGTCCTTTTTGAGTTACTAATTATTTTATCATAAGATTACTAACATGCAGCACGTTTAACGACTTCTCTTAGTGCAACCAAACAATAATCTACTATCCTCCCCTTCAAGGCAGAGCTTTGCTACCCTGGAGCTTAGCCTTCTTGGTTATAAAATGCCTTCAGAAGTGCGAGGATCCGGATGGGTAAATATCAGACGTGTCCTTTCCCTGTAAGTCTAATATGCCTTATGTCACGCTCTAGTCTTTTCCCTTTCCTATTTTTTTTTAAATGACTCAAATTATCCTTGAAAATGAGATAGATCATCTGACCCAGAATCACATCCCTTCTTCAAAAGCCTACTTGTGTTTGCCATTTACCTAGCTGTGCTTCAAATCCCCCATGTTCATTTTTTTCATAACAGCCCCAAACAGGAAACAATGTAAATATCCATCAGCTTGTGAATGGATGAACAAAATGTGAGCTATCCATAGAATGGAATAGTACTCAGCTATAAAAAAGAAAGGAGTAATGATACCTACGGAATAGTACTCAGCTATAAAAAAGAAAGGAGTAATGATACCTACTACAACATGGATGAACCTTGAAAACATCATGCTACTGAAAGAAGCCAGTCACAAAAGATCACATATTTTGTGATTCCATTTGTAGGAAACATACAGGAAAGAAAAATATTTAGCGATAGAAAGTAAACTGCTCGTTTCTTGGGACTCGGGGTAGAAACAGGACTGACTGCACAAGGAGTCTTTTTGCTGTGGTGGAAATGTTCTAAAATTAGATTTTGGTGATAGTTGCACAACTCTAAATTTACTAGGAATCTTTGAATTGTACAGTTAAATTGGGTCAATTTTATAATATGCAAATGATGCTTCAATCAAGCTGTTTTTAAGAATAGTCCTTCATGTATTTATTCTTTGATGAAAACCTTGAGTTAGCCCATTTTATTCTCTCATTCAGAATCTCTTCAAATTCTTGTAGTGGTTCTAAAATATATAATTTTTGTCTATGACCACAGCTATACACAATAATTCATTTTACCTCTAACACTTATCTTAAATGTAAAAACACCCCTTGTTTGCTTGTTTCGTTATTTTCATGAGACTGTGGTAAGCATGGATTCAAGAATTTCAAAGCTATGGCTGAGCTGTGTAATGCTAACAAATGCCAACGTTAAGTTGAGGCTCTAAGGAATATGTGAGTAAATAAATGGTGGAATACTCACACAATGGACTACTACTGTACAGCAGGGTTTCTCAACCTCTGCGTGGGGGGTAGGGAGGGCGGTCCTGTGAGTTGTAGGATGGTTAGCAGCAACTTCCCCCCACCCCCTCAACCACCTTCTTGTGGCAACCAGAAAAATCTCTAGACATTACCAAATGTCCCCTGAGGGGCAAAATGACCCCTGGCTGGCAATCACTGCTATGCAGCAATGGCAATGAACAAATTCTAGCCAAACACAACACTACGGACAATATTGATGACTCTCACAAATATAACTGTGGCAAAAGAAGCCAGATAGAAGAGTGCATGCTATTCAATGGCATTCATATAACATTCAGAACCAGGCAGAACGAATCAGACAGTTTCCTTGGGAGAGCGTGTCAGTGACTAGAAGGGGCTTCTAGGATTCAGGTATGATTCTGTTTCTTAATGGGGGTGCTGGTTACATAAGTGTATTCACTTTATGAAAATTCATTGGGCAGCCCATTGAAGATTTATATATTTTTATATGTATATATTATACTCTAATAAACATGCTCCATTGCGGCTGCTGCAGAAAGAGGGCATTCAAGGTGATTCGGGAGCGGCTCAGCACCTTTCTAACAGGATGCTCATTCATCCCTCCACAGACCCACCGGGGCTCCTCTGGCCCACCCTGAACTGTGGGACAGAATCCAGTGTGTTCCAATGATGAATGGAAGCTTGTTCCTGAGGAACTTTGTTATCCAGGTGCCAAAACCAAGAAACCCCTCGCCCCAGCGCATTTTCAATTCACACTTGCCAAGCACAGGCCTAAAATTGATTTCAGTGTGAAACTGAACTAAATGAAGCCAAATAAAAGTAAAGCTCATTCCAGGGCTAAAGAAAATATGGGTCTAGTTCCCTAATCTGAGAGCACTACAAGAGCCCAACGTGGCAACTACTGGTGTTAGTTACAGTAGTGGAGAATGAACTGTGCTGGTTCATTCATGTTCTCACTCTCTTGGGGCCCCTCCTGACTAATCACTTGCCCTGGCAGATAGTGGACTGGGTGCCAGAGTGGAGGTTGTGGCCATAAAGACCTTTGATCTGGGCAGAGTTAGGTGACTTCAGACCTAGGCCTAATCATCTACTGACCAATGAGTTCATGTTCCAAGCAACTTAGCTGAAAGCCTCAAAGTATCAGGAGTTACTATTAACCTTCAAACCTTGTGTGTGTGTGTGTGTGTGTGTGTGTGTGTGTGTGTGTGTGTGTTTACAGATAAATAAATAAGAGAGAGACAATTTTCCATGAGTCCTTTCTGAGTCAGGTACTAACAGCCATTTATTATCCCATACTATCTTTCAAGGATTTTTGTATAGTGAACAGCATTGGACAAAAGAGGTCATGTTTCCCTCCAGAGTAAAGGGCCAGCCTTCCTACTGCCCATTTTAAAAGATTTAGGTTCCCTAAGCTTAGAGTTCCTCTCCTGTAATGTAACTCACTGCTTGTGTGTGTATCCATCATGGGAGACGGGGGGAAGAGGGGAGGCAAGAGAAACAAACACATGCTAATGCTCTTACTGCTTGCTGTGCTGTAAGTGATAAAGTCCTTTGTCCTGACCCAGGAGTCTCATGTTTTCTGCCAGCACCCATGACACTATGGCAAGCTAATTTATTAGATTGCAAGTGGAATAAAATCACAGACCCTTCACAGTTCTTGACTATATAATTGTTGACTGATTGATAGATAAGAGTTTTCTGTTTTTGAAAAGTAAATCTCCTACCCAGCCACACAGTTCTCTTAGTTTACTAGGTATACTTCCAGAGATAGTCTATGCATTAATAAATATATGTATCTTTTTTTTTCTTTTCTCCCAAATATTACCAGGCTATCGACACTGTTTTGCACTTTGTCTTTTATTTACTTAACAAATGCTTGGAGTTCTTTCCATATTGGTATATTTCGGGGACACCTCATTCTTTTTTAATAGTTGCAAATTAGTCCTTACTATGGATATATTATAATAACAAAATAGTATAGAGTATGTACTTCAGCAGTTCTCCTACTAATTGATATCTAGGTTGTCTCCAAGCCTTTCTTTCAAAATGCTGCCAAGAATAACTTTGCACATTCGCCATCTTACCATTTGCAAGATTTGCATAGAAAAAAGCTCTAGAATTTGAATTGTTAGCTCAAAGAATATGCTCACTTTAATTTTGATATTTCCAAACATCCCTATGGCGATGGTAGTAATATACATCTCCACTAGCAATGTGTGAGTGCTTATTCTCTCATGTTGAGCACAACATGATGGCTTAAGTTTTTACATATGCCAATCGATAGGTGAAAAATTGAACTCATATTTTTAATTTGTATATCTTACAATGCATTAGACTGAGCATTTTTTATATGTTTAAGAGCCATTTGTATTTCCTTTTCTGTGAACTTCATATTCCTTCCCCACATGTTTTTGCTATTAGATTGCTGATTTTTTATATTGATTTGTATAGAACTATATATTTGGGAAAGCAACCCTATGTCTTCTATAAGTTACAGAATTTTCCCCAGGTTGTTGTTTGTCTTTTGTTTTAATTAAAAGGAGATATTTTTCCCTGGCTGCTATGGCTAAGTTGGCTGGGTGTCATCCTGGGCACCGAAAGGTTGCTGGTTCAATTCCTGGTCAGGGCATATGTCCGGATTGTGGGCTCCATCCTCAGCAGGGGCTGTGCAGGAGGCAGCCAACTGATGTTCCGCTCTCATATTGATGTTTCTCTCTCTCTCTCCCTCTCCCTGCCTCTCTCTAAATAAATAAATAAATACACACACACACACACTTTGTGTGTGTGTGTGTGTGTGTGTGTGTGTATATATATATATATATATATATATATATATATATATATAATATTTGGCATGTAATTTAAAAAGTGATTTTGTACTCAACTGTATTTTCTTTGTGTGTGGTATCTGAGTTTGTGTGACACTTAGAAAGGTGGTCTTCCTGATCGATTCTGAGATTATAAAAGATCCATGTTTTCTTCTTGTAGTTTTATGGTGTAATTTTTACAGCTTAACTCTTTGCTCCATCAAACCTCTTCTTTTCAAAATCAATTATTAAAATATACATTAAAATGCTTATCATTATTCATAAGGCTAAGCATAGCTTTTTTTAAAAGATGGTTTTCTGAACTCCGTAATCACTTTTTAAAAAAATCCCCATCCTGTGACAGGTATGGACCTAGATATAGATATAGAGTGGTTCAAAGTACAATCCACTGAATATACGTAATAATGAACCTTATATAATTAATGTTGTTATCCTATAAAGAGATAGTGGATAGAGCTCTTCAGTAGTAACCTGGTAAAAGGATTTTACTCTACAAAATTTTGCAATTATATTGCCTAGGAAAATGAAGACAGCCCAGAAGAGGCACACAGCGCTTCCTTGGGAAGGCAATTTACTTGACAGGTCTCTGTGCTGGTTCTGCACTGGGCTGGTGAGAGGGCTTGGCAAGAATTCCCTTTTCTTATCCACCTGGTTACTAGAGGCCAAGCCGTTTTCTCTCTGACGTTTTCGGCCCCAGAGTATCCTGACCTGCTGCAGGTGAAATTTATTTTCCACCCTAATAGCTGGATAGAATTATAGGAAAAGAAAAAAAAATAATTTATTTTAGATTTAATATATACAGTCACATAGTTTTCAAAATAGCTGTAACCAAATTCACTTCAAAAAAGGCAGAAGGAAAAAGAAAATGAAAGAAAGCTGCTGTCCAAAAGAAATCAATGTTAAATCAGAAAACCTGCTGCTAATTTAAGACCTGTCATTAGCTTTGAGTCAGCTAATCTTTTTAAGCTTAAATACCTGCACTATATGCCTACCTTTTTCTTTTACTTACTACATTAATAATGAATAATCTGTGAATATAAGACAACATATTATTTTAAAAATCCAACGAGATCAAAGTTAATCAGAACTCATAATCAGATAAACCACGGCAAGAAATCTATTAGCTTGGGTAGAAGAGGCATGATTATTTAATTTGACTCATTCTAAGTAATTTTAGATGATAGGTATGAAATACATATAAATGGACAGCATTTCTGCCCAGGAGGTACTTACATATTTTCCTCAGAAATGCTAGAATTACACCAGCAATGTACCAGGAAAAGAAAGGCCCATTTTTGGAAGGCTCTTCCAATGTGGGTTCTTCATACCCATGGCCATCAATGTGACAAAGGAATCCTTTCAGATTTATTCCCATTGGAACATACCAGGTTCAGTAGGGAGGTCCGGAGAATTACATTATCAAGAATCACAAGCCACTTTTAAAAAAATCGTGCTACTCTCTTGATTGTGATTGGAAGCGGGGCAAATTTCCAGGAATAAACAGTCACCACAGCCAAGAACAGCTGACTAAGAAAGAACGATCTCCAGATTTTTCCAGAAAGCTGTCTGCTCATTAGGTAATGGTAAAACAGCACAAGAATGGCAAGCTTTAAAATATTCCAGCTGGAATATTTCATTTTAAATATTCCATGAGGAATGCAACCATCACAGAAGTCTGCATTAACTGGTAAACAGACTAACATTTTTGAGAAGAAAAATAAATCTGAAAAGGGCGAACAGCATCCTGAAGTAGAGAAAACCTTCTGTTACTAACTACCTGGCAGCCCGAGGGCATGGCACAGTGCTCCATTTTGTGTGGTGAAGGAATCAGGGTAGGCCATGGTTCTCAAGCCACACGGAAGTGAAGCACCTCCTAGCCAGCTTTTAAAGAACCCAACACAGACCAACTCCATCACATTATCTGGGAATGGGACCTAGGCATCAATATTGCGTGAAACTTAGCAAGGGAGAAAAACTAGGCTCAATAATCTCTAAGGTCCCACTGAGATCTCAGTAATTAAGGGAAGCATTCAGGACACGTGTGATGTATGGAAAACAAGAAAGCATAATGCCCACACAGGTGTAAAGAGAATCCTAAGTAGGAACTCTTTGAGATATTAGCAGAGAATGATATTCTCAAATGAGCCTTGGGTCCCTACACATGAATAATAAATACTCTTGATTAATAAAAACAACAACAGCCTGGAAGGCATGGCTCAGTGGTTGAGCATCGACCTATGAACCAGGAGGTCGAGGTTCCATACCCAGTCAGTGCACATGACTGGGTTTTGGACTCGATCCCCAGTGTGGGGCATGCAGGAGACAGCAGACCAATGACTCTCTCTCATCATTGATGTTTCTATCTCTCTCTCCCTTTCCCTTCCTCTCTGAAATCAATAAAAAATATTTAAAAATTATAGCACAGTAATAAATATGCTTCTTTATCAATGTATTGAACAATAAGATCTAGCTACTTAGGTAGACAGTTATAATGACTACCTTAATTCTGTTGTAATAAAGAGCATAGATATTGTTGATATCAAGCTCTGTCTATATCAACTTTTTGAGGTAATGACTATTTCTATATTTTTTAAAATGAGAAACTTTTTTAAAATCCCCAAGGATAGCTTTTATTGATTTTAGAGAGAGGAAAGAAGAGAGGGAGAGAGAGAAATATGGATGTGAGAGTGAAACATGGATAGGTTGCCTCCCACACTCTCCCCGACCTGGGATAGAATCCACAACCTTTCAGTGTACGGGATCAGGCTTCAACCAACTGAGCCACACCAGCCAGGGCCTACTTCTACATTTTTTATGCAACTATACACAAAGCCAACCAGGAAGAAATCATGAAGACTGACATGGCTTCAGAATCTTTTGTTCCATGGAAATAAGAAGGTAATCAGGATGAATTAGCAGCAAGGAATTAGTTTAGTTCCCAGTCTCCTCGTTAAAATAAATGTACATCCACAAAGAGAAAAATTTGAAAGTACACCCTTTTCTATATCAAAGCTCAAGTGTTCATTTTTAGAAGCATAGAAAAATATGTATAATTAGCTGAATCACTTAAGTCATAGATTATAGCATTTATAGTTCTAGAACTCCCAATGAAAAGGGAGCCATGGTGTGTTTTGCAGCACACAGTTAACTTGGTATGACCCCAGAAAGAAACCCTTCATTCCAAACATCCTTCAGGTGTCCTTGAGTTTCTGCCTGAGACAACACGAAGTACTAGGCCACTGAAATGGGCCAACTTGGGTTGCCTCTACTATTGTATTAGCTCACAAGAAGGCCCTAGAAATTTTACCTCATCTCTCTACCTTAGTGTCCTTGTTTATGAGTTGCAATACTTACCACTACCCATACTGGGGAGCTGCTAGGATAGTTAAGAAGAATTTCTCAATAAGCTTTGATGAGCATGATGAGATAAGGGGAATGTGCATGCCCAGAGGAACCCCACTATAATTCAGGGAGGTGGCCATTACCCTCAGGGACACACCACCCTTATCAAATCAAGTCTCCTAGAAGTGTGTTAACTACATCCAGAAGATGCTCTAAACCACACTATTCCAGTGTTCAACTTAGGTCTCAGCCACCCTTCTGAATGTAGCCCTGTAAGTGGTCCACTGAAGGCTGTATTTTGTTACCTCTGTGTATTTTCTTACACATTTGCAACTCGTTCTACAAACGAGGCTGTATGTGACACCGGCTTCTTGAACCATGAAAGATTAAGATTCTGTGCTGACCTGTGGAAATGCCAATGAAACCTCTAGTCCATCCAGAGAACAGGCCTGTAGCTTGTGGGGCTTTGGGAACTTGTAACTCATGAATGCCCGACTGTGCAGCGCTCGCATAATGAACAAGGCGAGGTCTAGAGTTACATGTAAGTCACTGCAATTATTTCTAAGGACACTTATTCTTGAGTGTATGCATTCACCCACGAGAACACTGAAGCTTTGTATTATTAAGGTGAAATGTTGGGTTCGATTCCAAACACTACTGTTCCTTAAACTGGCCACAGAGCCTCATCCAAACTAACATTTATTGCCTTTTCACGGCATTTGCTAAAATCCACACCTTCTAAAGATTATACAACATTCCAAAAAGCAAATGAGGAAAATTCCTTTCAAAGCAACAGCATCTTTTTTGATTCTTCACTGGGTTAATCTGCAACCACTAAAATTAAACTTAAATGTATATTGAAGTGATCAGAATACTCCTTACTCTGACGGTCTTCATAACAATTATATCTGTTACATGCATGGAAGGAAAAGAAGAATCCTTGAAAACCTGGCATTCAGACTTAGGAGGCAGTCACTTCCAACTCTGCCACTAACGGTGGCACCCTAAAGTGTTCTTTAACCTCAATAAGCCTTCCAGTTCTCAACTATAACATGGGGATAAGAACATCAACTACTTCATAGGATGGGGTTAGACACTGTAGGGAAAGTCCTGGAATACACGCCTGCTCCTTTCCCTTGGGGAACCCAGTAGGATCAACAAGATACCTTTCTGAAAGCCACGGCAGACTTATAATGTCACCAAGAACTAAAATTGTGTGTTATTTAAAAGGCTTCTTAGCTCTGGCCGGTGGGGCTCAGTTGGTCGGGCGTTGTCCCATGCACCAAAAGGTTGTTGGTTCGATTCCCAGTCAGGGCACATCCCTGGTAGGAGGCAGCTGATGGATGTTTTGATTTCACATCAATGTTTCTCTCTTCTCTCTCAAAAACGATTTAAAAGATCTTTTTACGAAAAGGCTTAGTAAATAAAAGCCTCAACACTGAGAAGAAAATGAAGAAACCAGGTATTTATGATGACCCAGATTTTTCCATTCAATAAATGTGGCTAGACAACATATTCTTGTTGTCTGTGCTGGGACATTTGACATTATTTTGTTTCCGAGGTGTCTTGCACTGTGAAGACATGGATTCTGTGATTTAATTTATTTTTTAATGGATTTCAGAGAGGAAGGGAGAGGGAGACAGAGACAGAAACATCAATGATGAGAGAGAATCATTAATGGGCTGCCTCCTATATGCCTCATACAGAGGATGGAGCCCACAACCTGGGCATATGCCCTGAATGGGAACTGAATCGTGACCTCTTGGTTCACAGGTCAACACTCAACCATTAGCCATGTAAGTTGGGCAAGATTCTGTGATTTAATTTATATATAGTCACACTCCTCTCTTCATTCAAATAATGTAACCCCTCCCCAGCAAAGGACTTCAACCTCATGTCCGACAATTACCCCCAGCCAATACAAGGCTCCTCCATGTGAGCTTGGGCTCTAGCCTCTTACACAGGCCCTGTACTCAGGCCTTCGAGGTGCCTAACATTGAGGCTATGGCCCAGGACTGCTGAAAACATGGACTTCCTGACCTACATTGGTAGAATGAGACAACTCCCCAAGGTGCTTTTTCCAAACTCCATGGAAGGTGCCTTTTACAACCTCACAATTTATAGGCACTCCTCACTGGTGCCCAGTGAAAGGGAGGCATTATCTGGTTGCCGACATCCTTCAGCCTTGATCTCCAGTTGGGTCAAATTTTTATTGTGGGAAAAATACATTGGTGGCCTGGTTTCCTTTTATCATCTACAAATCACAGTTAAAACTTGGCTCAAGTATTAGCAGCTTTAGTGGAAACAAATCATTCCAATTATGCTGCGGAATCCTGACATGGTTGTAAGGCTAAGCAATAAAAACTATTACCCGTACTTGTTGCGTCTGAGAACAAAGAAAATTTATTTTCCAATTACATACTTTATGTCACCATAAGGAATGAAATGTGTGTGATGGTGAGGGTAACATGCATTTGCTAGTTATATACCATTTACTCTTTTTTAAAAAGCGCTGGGGAATGTCTCTAAATAGAATTCATTATTATCATCTTGAGATATATTAGCAGTAGGCAGCTGCCAAAATATTTTACAAATGAAGCAGTAATACTTTAGTTTTTACCTAGGCCAGCTGTGTTTGCTACTTGGCATTAAGTCTCATTCCCTCTATGAAATCAACAACTTATAGCCACAGAGGAACTGATAAGATTTTAACTTCATTTCAGTTAAAGGAGTTCCCTTCTGAGTTCACAAATTTGCTTCATGAGATGGGGGAGGACTGCCTGCGTGACTGCACAGGAAATCCCGGGAACAGCGCCTGCCACATAAGAAGCGCTCAGTGCTGGTCATGAACAAGTCACAACAGAGTAGGAACATTCTCACAAAACATACCTTAAAAAGGAAGACTCCTGATAAATACGCAAATTCCATAGGTGGGATGTTAATGTATAAGCTTGATTAGATGTCTTCTTATTCTATGGCTAACTTAAACACAATGGAAGAATATAGATTTTTATTTTTTAGTAACTACTTAAAACGTTTATTAGTGACTCAGTGGGCCAAGAATAGTAATTACTCATATAATTTAGGAAAAGACTCTACTGTAGACTCACCTGGCAGGACCACATAGTTATTGTAATTGACGTGATGGCACAACATGCACTTCGGAAACAAGGGAACTGGATGGATTTAGAGGTAAGCTGGAAATTCTCAGACCTACAGCAGGGACTGAGAGGCTTTAGTGTGTGACTAAACTTGGTGAACTTTCGCCTAGTATAATTTTATCTGTATTGCACACTCTGCAACCACTGGCATCTTTTTTTTAAATGTATTTTTATTGATTTCAGAATGTAGGGGAGAGGGAGAGAAAGGTAGAAACATCAATAATGAGAGAGGATCATTGATCAGTTGCTTCCTGCACACCTCTTACTGGGGATCGAGCCCGCTCCCTGATATGTGCCCTGACCAGGAATCCCACTGTGACCTCCTGGTTCATAGGTCGATGCTCAACCACTAAGCCACACCAGGAGGGCTTTTTAAAAATTTTTTATTTATTTAATAAAAGGATTAAACTGTTTGAGAAGGCTTAAGGAAGAATAAGCAAGGTTGGGGGTGGGGGTTGAATTTTCGAAAGAGAAACAGGCTAGCCCAGTGGTTGACAAACTCATTAGTCAACAGAGCCAAATATCAACAGTACAACGATTGAAATTTCTTTTGAGAGCCAAATTTTTTAAACTTAAACTTCTTCTAACGCCACTTCTTCAAAATAGACTCGCCCAGGCCGTGGTATTTTGTGGAAGAGCCACACTCAAGGGGCCAAAGAGCCGCATGTGGCTCGTGAGCCGCAGTTTGCTGACCACGGGGCTAGCCAATCACAAAATATTTCAAAATAGTAAAGTTGCATTTTCCAAACACTGTTCTCTGGTCTGTATATTCTATCTCCAGAATGTCAAAACAAAATGCTTAAGTTAAATCACTGATAACCAACCTGGAAAGTGGGGTTTGTTTAGCTTTTAGTTTTTGTTTTTAGTGGAGGGGAAATATTTTCCAGTTAAAAATAAATAAATAAATAAAGGAAACAAAGCTGTGGTAGAAAAGGGGCATGTGGTAAAGAGAAAAGTGCGGGGAGAGCACTTAGGTGATGGACCTCTGGCTTAGTGGCAGCATCACCAACTAGCTAGCCTGAAAGATGGCCATGAGCTTTAGCAAAGCTCTTAAATGCTGTGTATCAACTGTAATATAAAGAGTTCGAAGATGAGCTCTTAGTTTTCCTTCCAGAAATTAAATTATAAAAATACATTTTAAAGAGGAAGCAGCCTAAATAAGAAGTAATAATTTAACATTTTAACTTAGTAGCTTAAAAATGTATACAATGTCAGTTGGGAATTTTATTGCTTTGGGCCCAACGCCACTGTAAGACTGACTGGGCAGAAAGTTGAAAGAATATCAAGGTTTTGGGTAGGGTGGTGCAATTAGAAAAAGTAAATGCTGTGTTTAGAAGAGATTTAAAGACAGAGTTTGAAAGAACTAAAAAACTATAATTAAAGAATATAAGGCTTTAGTAGCTATAGTTAATTATGGCAAGCACAGTTCCTGGTTGGGCTATTCAATAAGTATATGTCGAGTAGATGAAGTGAACAAACACATAAGTGAGACTTGACAGAAACTAAAAAGGGAAAGGATTTTAGAGACTTTGGGAAAACAAAATAATACACAATGGGACCACCACCAGAGGACCAAAAAGTTAATTCAGGATTTTAGCAGTAAAAAAAAAAAACGCACATAAAAATCATCACCAATGTTTTGAATTGTTGATTCGCTAGAAGTTGGGAAGGCATGAATTATCCATAAGTAATGATTGGGGAAAGGTGGAGATGAATGAGGTAATGGGGAGAAACCTCAGACTCTATTATAGGCAGTTTGACTTGCTAAGTAAAGTCTGCAAATGATTTTTAAAGCACATATGGGGCATAAATTAAAAAGAAAAAAGTAATTGTAGTAAAATTAGAGTGAATGTAGAAGCTTAGTGGGAGAATACCTTCTATTTAATAGATGGGATGCTGCCTGATTTATGAATCATTCAATAAAGCCAATTAGACCTTTAATTAAAAAATAAAACTTAATGGATAAAAAAGAATGTTTTAAATAACAAAACATATAAAGCAGATGTTTAAAGCAAATATAAACCTACCCTAGAAATGATCAAGTTTAATGATGCAGCTTTTGATATATTTATGTGTTTTATAAAAGCTTACTTTCATTGCCAAAATTTAATATTTGGTGCTCAACTGAGCTTGTCATGTTTATGTTATAGTCGTGTTTCCACAGTACCAGTTATAGCAAAATCAACTTCAGTAGTAAGTTTGAAATGCAGAAAGAGTTGCTGATAAGATGTTAAAGGAAGTCACACCAGCCGACTGATGGAAGTCATTTTGTACACCATGTGTTATCAAAGGCAAGTTATATTTCAAGTTTTAACACAGTGGCTCTTTTGCAGAGAGAAAAAGTATTTCCATCTTGTGCACCAATTTGTTCTAAATTAAAACAAAATATTTGGTCATCAAAAAGGCAGAAGAAAATAAAAACCAAATTTTTAATAAACCCTGTATTTACGATCAACCAATGAACCTTCATGAAAAGCTTTATTTAATCTTTGTCCAAAGAGAAGCAAAGGGAGCTTAGACACCGGTGTGAGTCTGGGAAAGGGATTGCCCCTAGACCTGGAGCTGGGCTTGGGCAGACAGGGACAGGAGAGCATTAGGGGCTCTGAAAGCCGAGGGCACTGGGTGTGCTTCTGAGTTCAAACAGACTCCAGGAGAGAGGAGGCATTAGACTCCCACAGCCCGCAGAGCCCCTAGGGTCCCAGCACAGTCCCAGCAGGATGCTGGGAGTATGGAGGAAGAACCAAGCCTCACTGGCCCCCCAGAGTTGTACAGGAGCAGCACAGTGACCTCGAGATCTCCAAAGAGAGCATGGAAGAAGCAAGGAGAGGTGTGGAAGCGGAAGGGACTTTCGGACAGGAATGTGCTTGTTCTGCACCAGCACTAAGGAGGAGGCAGGACAATGAGCATCTCAGAGACCCTGCACAGGCAGAGGCCACCGGGACCCGGGGAGCATCCCCAACCCCAGGTCTTGGCAACTCTGTAGGGGGAAAAGGATTACATTAAATATATCTGGCTTAAGCTTACTGTTCTTAGAGTGTCCCCTTAATAAGAATGATCTAGGTATGACATGAAACATGAATGGTACATAGGAATCAAGATGAGGCTGAGATTTCTGTCTAGGTTATACACACCGATCCTTCCATAAAAACAAATAAAAAATGTGCGGTTAGAATATAAAATAATCTCATGAAAAACATCAAAAAGCTGAGGGAGGAGGAGAGGGGTCCTAAAGTTAAAATGCCACAATGGTGCTGCTTTTACAGGGAAGCTTTCTTGTTTTAAACATTGAAAAGTTGTGGTCTGATCAGTTAATTTGTATGTAGCAGTGTACACTTTCACATACAATTACTATGCTTTAAAACACGACGCTTTGTTACAGACCCCATCTGTCCACTTCTCTGATGGGTTTGAATAAACTATTCCTGTCTTAAAAAAAAAAAAATTCCAAGAGCTGACAAGACAGCAAGAAACGGCCATGCCAAATGCTGCAGAAAAGCAGGAACCTGAGAGGTAAGCAAGGCGGGAGGCAGTTGTATCCTGGTAGGGGCGGATCTCAGCTGATTGACAGCTTCACCTGGGAGGTGGAACTAATCAGAGCCCAGAACCCACCAAGTGGGGTGAATAAAAAGGCCTTCCTTACACTGAGGGTCCTAAGAGTCACTCCCTACAAGTAAGAGTGAACCAGAATAAACCCACGGCCCACTCTGAGAGGCTGCAAGGGCAGATGCCTTGGCAATGAAAGTATACGTAGGGAGGTGGGGTCCCCGAGATGTTGTATACAAGGGCCAGCCCTTGTGACATCAGAAGTCAAATTTACGTCACCTGGGAGGTCTAAAAAACTTGCAGTGGGCTAAAGTGGTCCCAGACCAGTAATGCCACCAGGCACCTGGCAGAAACAAAAGCAAATGTAAGGGGGGAGGGGGGGGCGCAGGAGGCCATTCATCCTAAGCCTCGAAGAATCCCTGAGTAATTTTTCAGTGGTAATGACAAATACTCAGGCAAAAATAAGCAAGCCCACAAGAACAGACAGATAACAGGGGTAGAGGTGTGTGTGTGGGGGGGGGGGGGGGGGAAAGAGATCAAAGAAAAATCTAGATCCTAAAGCAAATTCATTCTCTAATGAATTCTGTAGCTGTTTATGCAACTAATATTTATTGAGCACCTACTCTGTGCCAGGCTCTGTGCCAGGTTGCCGGGCATATATGCCATTTCAGCTGTCATATGAACAAATCACCCAGGGATGAAAGGTTAGTGGACCCGTGAGTGTCCATTATTTAGTGATAGGTTTTGAAATACACAGTAATCTCCAAGGACTGAGATTGACACTGTTGATTCCTTTCCCAGACTTTCAGTCCCTAAAGGTTCCATGTTCGAGTTAAGCCTAATTATCCCCTAAGCAAACCACAGAGCCACGTGCAGAAGCAGAAAAGTGATGAAAGACAAGGAAAACTACCTCAGAGACACTGAACTCAGAGTTAAGTACATCTATCTTTACCAGTAAAAGTCCAAACAGATAATCTTAAGAGAACGGCGTGAATTGGACATTAATTTTAAGGCAGATCTGGAAACAGCTGAAGGCACAGGAGGGTGGGAAGAATTTAGTCCATAATTTACTTATACAGAGATTGCCTTTCTTGGCCAAGGTGGTTGGCAAACTCTTGCTAATATTTGGGTTACTCTGATGCATTTTTACACTAATTATCAACCTTTGTCTCCTGCCTAGCTTTTCACAACAAGGATTTAAATAGCCTCCACACTTCAACATTTGCTTGTTCTTATTGTATAATATATAAATATTCTCGTGGTTGTCATTTACTGAGCCTTCGGAATGTATGGCTTGTGCTTTCTTCTCCTTGTTTGCCAGACCACAGCAGTGTCACAATAATAATAATAATAACAATAGCTACTTACTCTTGGCCTAGATCCGTACAAGATACTGTTTAGAAGTTATTTACTCCTCAGAACAATTGTAAGGGGTAAGTCATTGTTACTCCCTTTCTGTGCTCAAAGTTGGACAGACCTGGATTCAAATCCTGTCCTGCTTTTTGTCGTTTCTCCTCCCCTAAAAGATGAGGCTCAGTTTCCTGGATGAAGGCTACTCTGGGGATGAAATGAAATACAGTGTGGCTGAGTACCTGGCCTCTAGGAAGCTGCAATGGTTACTCATTGTGAAATTCATGTCTTGCCTTAGGCAGCAGCTTCAACTACTAGCTAGACAACCTCTTGCATTTATGAAGAGTGTTACCCTGTCCATACCCCTTCACTTCCTTCCCAACCACTGGCTTGTTTGATCCTTTGGAAAATATTTTAATACCTTAGTATTGACCGTTTGAGACTGGCTGTCTTCAGGACATAGTAACTGTCTGTCAGCCTTGAAAAATGCTAATCCAGGAAATGATGCAAGAAGAAAGGACCAGTCCTCTGAAGGCAGTCTGCCTCCTTCCTTCTCCTAGGTTTATGTGTGTCAGGGGTGTGGGGGTGGCCAGTGTTGGAGGTAAGTCAAGGGGGGGGGGGTATGGAGGGATGTGATACGTAGGTGTCCTAGGTTTCCAAAAAAGGAATGTGCCACCTTCCCTTATAAAAGAACATGTCTCTTTTTCTTTTTCTCGAGCTTGTGAGAAAATCATCCTACTTTCCCTTATTTAAACAAACCTACATACTTACTCTTCTCACAGGGGTCTGGATTGAAAGGCTATATTCATCAATGTGACAGAAAATCCTGGGAGAGATGTATTCACCCCATTATACCGCCTGGCACACAGTAGGGACTCAACAAAAATTTGAAGTTACTGCAGTGACTGTAGTGTGTCCTCTGCTGGTAATGCAGAAAATAATGCAATGCTTCTCCTCACTTTTAGATAGCCTCCTCTATCAGCATGATTCACCTGTCAAATAATTAATTAGTTGAGAAGTCACACAGGTGGACAGATTTGTGTTTGGCCTGCAAGGTTTCAATGTACATTTTGAATGAACATTTAAAGCTTCAGAGATTTCATATACATTTATAGCTGGCTTGCTCTACCCAATAGTATCTACCTGGTCCTTCTGGGAACTTGTGCTGGGGCCTGGATTATAAATGTGTTCTCGAAATCAAAGTTTACAAGTCCTTTTAGCTACATCAGGTGTTAATTTGATCCTAGAAAGACCTCCCCCACCCCACACACACACACCACCAAAACAAAAGCTAGAAGGCTCAAAATGTGTAAATACACAACCCAAACCCTCCAGCCCTCAAATTCTCTCTGAAAACTTGACTCTGCAGTTCCCACTAACAGCTTGTAAAGCCCCGAGAACCCTCCACTTCACGGGTTCTTGCTAACCAGAGGCATGAAGAGGAAAGACCAGGGCCCCTTCTCTCCTAATGCTTGAAAAAGCCCTCCCACCCCCAGCAGAACTGGGAAGGAATTCTTGATGCAAGCAGGGAGGAAGCCTTAAAACGCCACTGACATAAAAGGCTACTAAATGCCACAGTAGCTTGTCATTTAGAAGGTGCCATTTAGAATTTTATAGAAATTAATCAAATTAAATAGGCCTAAAACGCAAGTGATTTTCATTTGACGCTATTTTAAAATATATTACAATCCTGAGAGTCTCCCCACTTTAAAATAAAAATCATTCCTATAAAGGCAGATAGATCCTGACCATTCTCCCTTTTCACATGGATGCCACCTCCCTCCTGGATCCTCCTTTGCTGGCCCAGTGTGGTCCCCTGAAACCACAGAGCCCCCTTTCCCTGGCTGCACAAGCCCATGCTTCTAGCCCCTGCATGGCCCCTTCACTCTCCTTCCCCAAATTCTTGATTTTCCATCTCTCCTCAAACCCACCACAAATACTCCTTAAAGATATTTCAGTAATAAGCATTATATAATACTAATAGTAATGATGTGATTATACATTAATGATATATTACATTAAAGACACATTACTACTTATAGTAATGCCATTTAGTGAGCACCTACTATGTGCCAAACACAAGTTTAACTATTTAAGAGAAGTCAGTCCATTGAGCACCCCCACCTTCACCTGAGGCTTGCAGTGTGGTAGGTAAAGATGAGTCCCCAGCAGTCAGACTGCTGGCTGGGATCTTTTTTTTTTTTTTTTTTAATATGTCTTATTGATTTTTTACAGAGAGGAAGGGATAGGGATAAAGAGTTAGAAACATCGATGAGAGAGAAACATCCATCAGCTGCCTCCTGCACACTCCCTACTGGGGATGTGCCCACAACCAAGGTATATGCCCTTGACCAGAATCGAACCTGGGACCCTTCAGTCCGCAGGCCGACGCTCTATCCACTGAGCTAACCTGGTTAGGGCTCTGGCTGGGATCTTAAGAAGGCTCGCTGACCACCCCGGGTGTGGTCCAAACGCTGTCTACAAGGCTCCTTGAAACTCTGATTACTGCTGCCCTATTGAAGGATGTGAAATTGACAGAAGTCCCTATTGCTAAGTGGAAAAGGAACTTTTGTCGTTGACAAGCCCTCTGTTTCCCATCAAAGGGATGTCCTGGCAATTCTTGATAAAACGGAGCCTCCTCACGACAATCCCCTCATCTTACTCCAAGGCGAAGGAGGAGTCTCCCCCGCCTGAACTTGAGGTGCCACCAGAGCCAACAGGGAGCTGAGTTAAGCTAAGGGTTAAATCCTGCCAGTTGTAGAAAAGCCATTTCCTCCCGTTAAGTCTAGATAATTGCAGTTTCCTCCGTGAAAGTCCGTCCTCAGAGCCCATGACCAGAAGGGTCAATGGACAAAGTTCCAATGACCGTCGCCGGCGTGCGCCCAGAGGCCAGCCCTGGCAGAAGCGGGCAGCTCGGCCCTCCACCCGCTCGCTGTCGCCCAGAAGGAAAGGCGGCCTGGAGAAGCTCTTGGGGGGAAAGGACACGTCCCAGCAGGGTCCTTCCTCTTGGCCGGGACCTACTGTGCAGGCTCCGGAGGTCTCGCCGGGGCGTGACCACTCCGCGGCGCGGAGGTTCCCAGAGGCTCGGGGCGCCGGCGGGCGAGGGCTGCCCCGGGAATCCCGGCCGAGCGCGCTCCCCAGCTTCCCTCCTCCCAGCCCTCCTCTTCCCCCTCCTCCCGGCGCCCCAGCCTCCGCGCCGCGGCTGCCTCCTCCCGGGGAGGGTGGGATCCCGGTGCCCCGGGAGGTTCGGCGCCACCCGGTTGGAGGGGAGAGGAAGGCGGGCGACTCGAAGCCTACCGTCCTCGGCTTCTTGACCCCCGACATGCTGGCTGCGGCGGCGCCCGGCGCGCTGGACTCGGAGCCCGGTTCCTGGGTGCGGGGACGGAGGGCGCACGGGTGGCGTTGGCGTTGGCGTTGGCGGCGGCGGCACTGCTGCCGGACTCCCGGGAAGGAGGTATAAAAAGGCTCCGCAGACACGTCGCACTTCCCTTGACCAGCCCCCTCCTCCTACTCCTCCTCCCGCCGCGCTCCTCTCCGCCCCGTCGGCTCCGCCAGCAGCGCCCAGCCCAGGGGACCCGGCCGCCGCCTGGGCGGGGTCGGACCGGGCTCCCCACCCGCGGGAGCGGCTGGGCCAGCTCGGGTCCGAAGCAGGACCTGGCAGCCCGAGGGGCAGACCCACAGGCCGTGCGCGGAGCCCGGGGTCAAGTACAGCCCCTCCTTTCCCATTCCCAGCTGGTCCCAGAGCATCCCCCACCCCCACCCCCATCCCCATCCCCGCGCCTCTTCCAGGAAGTCTTCCTGCCTCTGGGACCCAGAGCTTACTTGGTTAAGGACAAGGATGCTTGAAACAGCCAGACTCGTTGGCATGGTCCTGGAGGGAGGGGTGGGGTGGGGGGGGGGGGCACGGGCGCCCAGCTCGCCGTCACTCGTCACCCGCAGTTTTAACAGCGACGGCCAGCCTTGACTGATCCCCTCTCGGCTGAACTCTGCCTGCAGGCTCATGCGCCCCCGCACCAGGCATTGCGCCCTTACATCCTCCTCATTTTACAGATGAAGCAATTGAGGCTTTCAGACTTTCTCAAGGTGATATTCCAGGTGAGGGGATTCAAAGCCGAGCTGTCAGCCTGGACAGCCCAGGTTTCCTATGCCCGTGTCATCATGTACAATGATGATAACATCATTTAGTCGCGATGCTGGCCCGTGTATTAAGTGCCAGGCGTGGTGCGAAGGGGGTTATATGCATGCACTCCTTTGGAGCTCACGTTTTCCTGTGTTACAGACGGCCCGGCCGGCTGAGGCCCTGCTCCTTCTCACAAAGTCAAGCAAGCGAGGCCAGTGGTAGCGCAGGGACTCGTTTCAGTCCACTCCCCCAAATATTCCTATAGTGTTTCCATGTGTTTGGCAACCAGGATGGGCCCTGTGGGAAAGAGCGGAAGGATGTCCGAGGTGAGAAGGCTTAAGGCTAGACCCCAGGGCTCCAAGGTCTTATCGGAGGACAGCATGAGGCGACGCTATTCCAGAGCTTGTCTGGGACAAGCTGAGGTACGGAGGAGAGGAGCTGGGATTAGTGACAGGCACCTGGAGGACAACAACTGGGTCTCATACCCCTTTGTATCCTGGCTCCTTGCATTGCGTAACGCCACAAACAGAATAGGACAGTCCCCCGAAAGAACCGTGAAGATATACAAGAGCCACGCTGCTCAATTCCAACTTTGGTCGTCCTTCTGTGAGAGGACTGGAGAAGTTTACTCTAAAGGGGTGAGGGATGGAACTTTTCTTTCATACCTAATTGTGTTTCTGGAAGACGGCCAGCTCTCCAGACAGACACCTGAAGATGTGAGTGCTCATTGACTGCCCTTCTTCTCCATGGAAAGATGGGGAAGAAAAATAAATCAGGAGTCAGAAACTTAAAAGGCAGCCTACGTGTTTTCACAGTGTCAAAATGTCAGTACGTATATTTGTTTTCTTACTCATTTTGAGTAAGCTGCCACCACTCCCTTCCAACTGCTAGAGGGCAAAAACTGGGCTTGAGTTTCTGTATTGGACACAAACGAGTACGTTTTGAATTCATGTGATTTAAACAGTAATATCCCATTCTAATTTCATTGGAGAAAAAAAAAACACTTTTGTATCAGTTCCAACCATGTCTTGGACACTGCCAGATCCTGCCCTAGGAGAAAAGGTAAATTAAGTACCAGTGGAGAAATAGTAATTTGCATAACTGTTGTATTTTTTTTTTTTTTACATTGTCTTTAAAAAAAAACCCAGGTTCTTGAAACAGAAGGAAGTTAAAGGCAAATTCCTAGGACTGCTCCCCTGTAATTTATAGGTGGGCAATAATCTGGGGTGCTGAGAGAAGGAGGGAATCTGAACCTAGTGTCTAGTTGGACAGAGTTGAGACTCAAGCCCCGAATGCTCTGTGCATAGCACCACAGCCTCTAGGTCAACTACTTCGAGACCCATGATAATTGTAAATTACCTTGTTCTAGATTTGATTAATTCTCAAGTAGTGCTTTCGAACAGATATTATTTTACTGCTTCCAAAGACTTGTGAAATAGGAGGCCTGAGCTCCCTTGGGCCTGAGCTGCGGGTTGTTTAAGATCCTTTAACGTCACACATCATCAGTTTAGTTGCAATGCAACATGGCAACTCACTGAGAAGCAAAATACTCACTTTTTTTTTTTTTACTCTCCCAAGGTTTTTCTCTTAAAGGGATTGTCTTGAAATCTTTTTCATCTCACTACCTTAGGAGAGGACATTCCTTCTGAAACCATATGAGCAACTAGCAGCTTAATTTTTGGAGTCTATGATTCCAGAACCTCAGAAGTGGGAGAAGACTCATTCGGGGGAAAGGAGGAAGGGTTGGGCTCATCCTTTCATATGGACACACTCTGCATGACTTCCTCAGTAATGTTCCCTCCCAGACTCCACTGTGAAACACTGCGGCCTACCCTGATTGTACCAACTCATAATCCTTGAGACTACTCACAACGTTTAACTCATAATCCTTGAGACTAGTCACAACATTTGCATGAGGTTTTTGTTTTTTTTCCTTCCTTCCAGGAACTGAATGGGCTTTAATAATTAACTTAATGAGGTGGTGACTTTGTCCTTTTTGTTTAGAAAAGATGGTATAAGTCAGCTCACCCAAATAAGCAAGGGAAACAAATAGCAACACAAAGAATGCCAGTGTTGGGGAGACATTTTATGCCATAGGTTCTCCAACACATTTGGGGGTGAGGATGGGGGGGACTCATCACATTTTAGGGGACAAGCTTGGAGGCACTACCCCTCCACGATCATTCCAAAGAAATGCAGCTACATTGCCCCCTAGTGGCTATGATGCACCGAGACCTAATGATTGGTTCCCTTGGGTCAAGAAGCCCTTAGAGTAAGTGGGCTAGGATCCACTCTTCCCAAGCACAGGTACTAACTACCAAGACCAACAAGATGGGGTCTCTGTCTTCAAGGAACTCACTATCTAGTGAAGGAGATAGACTGTGTTCCCACACCCTGACCCCAATCATTTCAACTCAGTACATGACTTGGACAGGGAAAAATGACATTTTATTTTGACACAAAACACATGCACTTCACTAATCTTTGATGTAGGGCTAAGGGCTTCTATTGTGGTATGGGTATGCTGGTGGGAGTTCTAAAAATCGCTCATAAGGTGTCTTCAACAATTTCCAGTTTGGGATTTTATAAGGTGGAGTTAATAATCAAGAGCACTTAAATAATCTGAGAGGAGATTCCAAGATTTTTATAAACCCCTTCCCCATCTTTGTCTATTCTCTCGCCTATACCTAAGTCACCAGTATAATTTTTAGCAGCTTATCTTTCCAAAGGACCCATTTGTTTTCATAGAAAACACAATTCTTTTTTTCCCACTCGTATACTATTTACTTAAGTCACATCTACTAACTGACTTATTTACAGTAACAAGCACAACTGGCATTAATAGCTTTGGAAACAAACGCAATGGATCCCGGTGAGCACACAGCTTAGGAGTAGAGTGCAGAAGTATGTGGGCATTCCAGTGCATTCTATTGTCAAAGAGCATTCAGTATGCTGTGGGCACCAGTCATTATCTCTTCCAGAAGAAATTGAGAGCATAGATTAAACTGGTCAGTTAAAAGAAATGATACTTTGGAAGCACAGAGGAGAGACAGCCAGTCAGTTAATATAATCTCTGGAACTTTGGAAGGAGGGGCAATGGAGAGTGATGTCAGATTTCCTTGGGGAAGAAAATGATACATGAACTGAGACTTGAAAGAAGGCTTGGTTTTGCCATTCCTCTTCCCAAAGTGAGGGTGTATGTGAATTAGAAAATTTAAAGACAGAGAGCTGCATGAAATCACCTGGTATGTTCAGAAAATTATAAGTATCTGCATTGCTGAGTTTAGGAGATATAATAGAAGTGGGGGAGTTGTTATAGAGGACCTGTCATATACAATCAGGCGGCTACATGATTTTGTGTGCTCTCTTCTTCATGCCCATCAGAATGCATTAGCCATACGCTGGCTTTCCATTTGTCATTAGTCATGGGACACTTCTCATGTCCAAGGATGAGAAGCCACTGTCCATGGTCTGGTGAGGCAGATGGATATGTACACAAATAATTCCAAGGGAATGTGATAAGTGCCTGAATATAGGTATATTTAAAAGTACACACACCAAGGCAATGACTTAATTACGAAGAAAGTCCAATGGATGGTGGATGGTGATCATTTAACCTGAGTTTCAATGATAAAAGAAAGGTAGATAGGAGGGTGATCTGTCACCATACTGATGGCCCAGGCTGTCTGGGCTGTTGATCTTGGCTATGTGAATCATTCACTTCCTACCCTGCCATTCCCTATGCCAGTGGTCGGCAAACAGCAGCTCGCGAGCCACATGCGGCTCTTTGGCCCCTTGAGTGTTCTAACACCACTTCTTCAAAATAGACTCGCCCAGGCTGAAAACCGACTTCTGCGCATGGGCCACGAAATTTCAATCGCACTGGACGTGCGCGCCCACACGTGGTATTTTGTGGAAGAGCCACACTCAAGGGGCCAAAGAGCCGCATGTGGCTCGCGAGCCGCGGTTTGCCGACCACTGCCCTATGCCACCTTCCAGAGTTGCCCCAGCCTGTCACTAAAGACCCAGGTAGAGCAGAGAGAAGCAGCTGACCCCGGACTGCACAGCATCACTGACCCTCTCACCAAAAGGCTGCCACAGAGCTTAGGCAGCCAGAGGCAAAGCCCACACACCCAGGCAAAAGCAATGCTCTTTTCCCACTTCTTGGGTGGAATCCAGTCCAAAGTTTTGGTCTACTCTTTGTGTTAGTTTTAAAAGAAGGGCAAGTATTAGTATAATCACATGTTACTCAAAGTAGAAACAGTTAGGACATTTAGGGAAATTCACTCCAAAACTCAACAAAGCTCATTGAAAACAAGTCAGGCAAATCATATACTTCAGTCAATTAATTGCCTGAATTTTCAGCCTTCGATAGGTTCTTTTAACAGATGTTTAGCGAAGTGGAAGATAACTTAATCCATGTCTCTTAGAGGCTTTATTAGGAAAAGACCAAACTATAAACTTAGCTAGATTTTAAGACATTTTATAGGAAGGAAAGAAGGAAGGCCAAAAGGAAGAAAGAAGGAAAGAAAGAAGTGGACATTGTGATATCTGGCCTAAAATACCACAAAACACAATATTTTCAGAGAAATTAGAGTTATAATTAGAGAAATTTGTCTCTAATGGTAGGACAGAAATATCCCATTTAGGAATGACTTACATGGGGTTATATGCTAAGTACTCTCTTTTCCAACATAACTGAGATATGTGGTGATATATATTAATATTATAATTATTAGAGAATATCATAGAACTATAAATGAATGGTAAATTTGCAAAAAAAATAATATAATATGTTGGACATAATTTAATTTATGAGTGGGTCCCAAACCTTCTGGAAGGATTGTATAAATTTGGACAGTCACTTCATGGAATGATAAGCAGTAAAAAAAATCAATATAATTATTCTCCCTCCCCCTCTCTCTCTTCCCACCCTTTTATATAAAAGTAAAAAAATCTCAGGCATCTTGAAAGTATTGTTAGAGGATTTTTATGGGTACTAAGCATTTTCTGAAAAAGTAATAGCTCTACATACATATTACTATTTTTCAAATGTATTTAGTTGAAGCAGTAATGAATCAAATGCATACTCATTTAAAATGTTAGTCAAATTCATTTTCTAATCTTCATATAATATTTTCAATCATTAAATACTAGAAATACAATTATAATCATAGGGGTTATCTTGGTCTCCTAAAGATAAATGGGGCAATAAAAATCATAATATTGGCTAAAGTTACATGCACTACCAAAACAAACATATTTAAACCTTGAAATCCACCTATTTTTAAAACATTGTCTATTCTCCATTTACCCCACCTCCAAACACACACACTTGTTTTTCTTTTCTTCACTTAAAAATTTTTTTAAAATATATTTTATTGATTTTTTACAGAGAGGAAGGAAGAGGGATAGAGAGTTAGAAACATTGATGAGAGAGAAACATCGATCAGCTGCCTCCTGCACACTCCTACTGGGGATGTGCCCGCAACCGAGGTACATGCTCTTGACCAGAATCGAACCTGGGACCCTTAGGTCCGCAGGCCGATGCTCTATCCACTGAGCCAAACTGGTTAGAGCTAAAAAAAATTTTTTAAATTGATGTTTAGAGAGAGAGGAAGGGAGAGAGAAAAACATCAATGTAAATATCGATCAGCTGCCTCCTGCATGCCCCTTATCTAGATTGAGCCCACAACCTGGGCATGCGCCCTGACCAGGGATCAAACCCTCGACTCTTGGTGCATGGGACAATGCCCAACCAACCAAGCACACTGGCCAGGGCTCTTTTCCTCACTCTTTGTTTAGAAAGACAATTCTGCTCTGGTCAGGGGGGAGTTCTACTGAAGCTTCAAAAGGTCTCCAACTTCGCTGCACATTATAACCATGTGAAGAATCACACACTTGGCTAATTAAATCAAAACCTGGGGGTGGGTCCCAGGTATCAGTAGTTTTGAAAGTTTCTCTTCAAGAGACTCATTGCTTCTCAAAAGTGAAGAATCATCAAGAGGACCTGTTAAATGACAGATTGCTACCCCTCCTCCACACCCAGAATTCCTTTTGGAGGAGGTCTAGGGTAGGACACAATCTGCATTTTTAACAAGTTCCCAGGTGATGCTGATGCTGCTGTTCCAGGGACCATGTTCTGCAGATCACTGCCTTAGATACAGGTCTTCCAACTCACCCACACCTTTCAATTTTTTATAGGAAATTTAGAAAATAAGGACACTAGATGTTTGCAGAGACAACCAACCCTGGATAGTCTTTAAAAAATCACCCACATTATGAAAATCATGTCTTACAGTGTTAGTGGAGAAGGAAATAAGACTTTATCAGGAGTTCCTAACTCTGACTAACCATTGAAATCACATTGGAAGTTTGAAAAAAAAAAAAAAAATGCAGCTGCCTGGGCTTCCCTCCCTCCCTCCCTCCCTCTCAATCTATACGCCTCTGGGTGTGATTCCACTTTGCAGTCAGTGGGGAACCTGTGCTAGCCCACTGGTTCTCCCGCTTCACCAGGCACAAAATCCCCGGGGGTGCTTGTAAAGACACACATTCCTGAATCCCACTCTTGAAATTCCTTTCTGAGGTCACTTCGCTCTAATTCTGGCTGAGAGTTTTTTAATGAGGCCTTGGTATTTTTGCTCCCAGATGCTTTGTTTATGCAGAGTTCTTTCTTTTTCAATAAGGGCTTTAGGCTTTAAATCCAGAAGTCTCTAGTTACATTTTCTACTTTGTATCTTGAGCCCAGAATGGTCTTGCTTGAATGGTAGAGGACCAGGATGGGGAAATATTAAGCATAAAAATCAGTTAATTCTTTAAAAATATTGTCCCACAGTACTATTTTTTTGAATATTACTTATAGAATAACTTATCCACTTTTCTATCGGTTTGTGGTGCTTCCTCCAAGATGCATAACCTTAGCTGGCAGGGGTCTCCCCCCAGCAATTGTTAATAGTAATAAATCCTTATGACTATGAGCCCCTATGAAAAGTGACTCAATTACAGATAACTTGGAACTTTTTTGCCCATTTGCTTTTCTGGACTAATTACGGAAATATTTTATTAAGCTCCCTAAAATTGTATAGGGCCTGTATTAAATTATTAATAAAGAAATTACATACTAATTTGAGGAGAATTGATAAAATAGTTAAGTTTATTCTCTTGCAAATGGTGTCTTTATTTAGATTTCCTGAATCTCATACATGCAGTAAAGTAATTCCTATGGAATTATAAATGAAATTCCTACCCCACCCCCCTTTATATCATTGTTGTTTTAGAAGAATGCTAAGGATGATTATATTTGATTTAGTTTTGATAGTTGCACCGAAGTTAGATAGTAACATTATGGGAAGCTGGGTTAGGAGTATACAGGAACTATCTGTACTATTTCTGCAATTTTTTTCTGTAACTCTAAATTTATTTCAAAATAAAAAAGTTAATAAAATGCATCACCAGCAATATTTTGTGCAATCACAGTCTTAGTAAGGATCATATTTTATTTATTTTGAGTCTAAAAGGAAAAGGAGAGGCAGAGAGAGACAAAAGAAGAGGAAAAAGGAATGATCAAAAGCACGTGTTCATTTTTTTTTTTTTATGAAAAAGATATGAGTTGGAATTAGCTGTGCTGTCAGTGATGAGAAAGGTTAAGGCCTGCCCTTAGCTTTGTCCACGCTCACCCTGAGTGTAATGGAAAGAACATGGAAGCTTTCGATTTGATGTGTCTGTACACTCAGAACTAATGCTTTCACCAGCCCAGGACAGGTTGCTATGAAGAGGACCAGGCAATGGCTCCAAATTCAGAGAAGGCAGACATTTAAATGTGAGACAGGGAGGAACTCCGTATTGGCAGCAGAAGCTAAAACATGACGAATCCAGAAAAGCCATTTATCAGATGTCAGGAGGCAATGAAATCCGTGAGTAAGCAGAGCTTTGAGGTAAAGAGGAGAAGCACAGACACCATAGAAGCAGAGGCCTGGAAAAGCCGGGTCAGAGAAGGGTGGACTCCCTGCAGCAGGGAGCAAAGGACGCCTGGTGCTGGGCCAGGAGAGCTGCTGGAGTCCAAGGTCCTACCAGTGTGCCTCTCAAAGCAAAACAAGTAGACCTTCCATCACAGGGAAGGCTCCTCAGGTCACAAACTCTGGGTGGTCAGCAAGATGTCCTTTCACATCAGCCCCACGAAACACAACAGCACCTTGGGAAGCTGCCTGCCCCAGGTCTCTGCCATTTCGGTGGCCCTGCACCAGGAGGCTTGGCTGGGTTTAGGCTTTTGCCTTAGGCTCTGGGCTAGGGCTGCTTGGGAAACAAGCCTTTGGCTACAGACCTCGTCAAATTCCATTTGGAGACACGTGGGGGAGTTTTTGTAATAGTTCATCTCTCTGAGGGCTGGTGCTTGTGAAGGACTGAACGTCCTGGGACCTCTCTGCTCACATCTTTCAGCACCACTAAAACTTCAGAACTTCCCTCACTAGTGTAGTGCTCCAGAGTTTTCACCAATTATTGTTACCTTTAGCTTCTTACCGTGTCCTGTGCAGACTTGGAAATGAGTGGGGGTCAACTGAGACCTATGCCTTCAAGCAGGAGGTCACCATTCACAAGTAATAGCAAATATCCATACTCTCTACAGTAAGTTCGATAGAGCTGATTGATTTTTGCAGAATGTGTTCTTAATTTTTGCCAAATTCTTGAATTTGTAGCCAATCTAGGGGTATAATTCAAGCACGATTTGTCAAATGGGATTGCATCCTAATCTGTGCTTTTCCCAATAAATTTATTGTCATTAGATCTGATATGTGATCTACTGTGAAATTATTCAACTTGGACATATAAGCCAGCACTACTATGCCGGACTTCACTTGTTCATCAATGACAGAGCAGCTTCTTTGCTGTATAACAGCTTTTGAAGAGCAGAAAAGTATCGCCTTTCTTTTTATTTTTGTACTATTCACAATGTAACACCTACAAACATGACTCATTTTAAGTTTAATCTTCATGATTAATGTTTGCTATTTTAAATCTAGACCAGAGATCAGTAAAAAAAAATATGGCCAAGATAGGCATGGTTTTAACATTTTTAAATGGCTGAAAATATTCAAAAGAAGAATATTTCATGACATGTGGGAATTATATGAAAGTCAACTTTTGGTATGCATAAAAAAAGTCATGATGGACCCAGCCGGGGTGGTGGCTTCATGTATGGTCCAGGGCTGTTTGTGTGCCATAGCCCGGTCCGGCGTAGTTGGAAAAGAGACTGACTGCATGTCCTATAAAGCCTGACATATTTTGTCTCTGGCACTTTACAGAAAAAGGCTCCTGACTTCTGCTCTGGACAATCAACAGAAAAATAAAGCAAGCCTTGATTTCTAGTATTTGCCTATTTCTATAGTGAAAATACACCCACCAGCTTCAGCTGGGATTCCAGTTTGGGTTTGTGCTTCCATTTTCATTCCACCTATCATTCCAGAGTGGCCTGAAACGGTAACACATTACAGTTCTAACACATTACTGTAACATATTACAGTTCCAATCGGCCCCTTCTACTCCCCTTAGACTATTTTAGAAATGATTAGCAATGTATCATTTCTCAGATGTCAGATCTATGAACTCAGACATAAGTCACTCCTCTTCGTCTCTTGGATAAGCTGTTAATTCAGTTCTATCTACACACCTGCATGCTTTCCAATGTCATGGGCATGGTCCTTTCAGAAGAATAACCATTTTTTCAAAGGTGAGGATTAAAACATTGAATTTTTTTTCTTTTTAAGAGGAATGTATCACACTTGCCTATTCTAAATTATGAACCGACGATATTTCCATATTTTTAAATGGTAGTATTTCAAACTGGCAGCATAAACAACTGGCTCACCCCATATTCAGTCTGAGCAAACCTTACAGAATAAACAGAGAAGTAAGAGAATGGTGGGAGTTGTGATAGTGACAATATTCCTTCCATCCTGAAATATTACTGCATTGTGAAGTGCAAAGAGGGCTTTAAACAAAATGAGACCCTGGGATTCCTACCTAAATCAATTATCAAGTGCTTTCTGTCCATACCCATTACTCACTTCTCTTTCACGTTGGTATGTGAAATACATACTTCCATTAAAATGAATCAGCCACATTGGGAATGTTTTCTCAGCAGATCTAAAATAAAATGCTAATATGTTGAACATGTATGAACTTGCATCATACAAAAGCACTTGTGTCTAATAGGAGCTGTGGAAGAATACAGTATGAATTCTTAAGAAGCTATTCTAACAGGAAGCATAGCTTGCCAATGTTGACTTAGGTAGTAGATTCACACAAGATACAAACTTTCTCAAAAATGATGGTGGTATGAGGGTTTCTCAAACTAATACACAGTGCTCTCTTTAAGTAAGTTTGGGGGAAAAAATCATCTCTGGAAATTCTGTAAACTTTTCCCTGCCTAAAAAACTTCTCAAGTTTAGTCCTGATTATCCATTCCATTCCTTAATCCATTTGGCCATGGACACCTTTCTTCATATTAGAATTTGGCTGAGAAAGCATTAGCTTAACCCATCCATGGCCTAATGATCGGGTTCTTTTACAAATACAAATTCCCAAGGTAGTGCAACGAAGTGAGGGTGAGTTAAGATTAATTGGTTGTTTTAGGCCCAATGCCTAGTTGGCTAAGCCATGACAATAAAGATAATGCACATAGCACTTGATATTATTCTAAGTGCCTTACATATATCAACTTACATAACCTTCACAACCACCTATAAAGCAGCTAATACTGCGTGCTCATTACATAGAAGAGGAAATGAGGCACAAACAGGCTAAGTACCTAAGTAAATGGCAAAGCCGGGAGGCTGGTTCCACAGCCCATGCTTACAACAACTATGCATGTAACCCCTCCTGTGCCTGTGCATGTGATACATTTTTTTAAAAAAACAGACGTTCTGAACAGAATAATGTTTATTAACCTGGAGTTTTTAGTAGAAAAGTCATTCTGCATAAGTGAAAAGAGGAGCTTAAATGGTTTTAGAGACAATATCAACTTTTATTATAATGCTTTAAAATAAATTGTTTTATAATTTTTAAAAAATTCTTCCAAGAACTAACTCTCAACTCCTGAACTATGTTTCCAGTCAAGACCTTGCTAGGGAAGGAGCAGTTGTATTGACTAGTTTTGTTCATGGATGTTCATCTGGCGAACTTTAATACAGCTTGTTCTCTTAAGTAGGGTTAATGAGTCCATGAAAACGTATTCACAATGTCAAGTTGCTTAGCAAACCCTTTATTGAGATAATGTTTTTGCAGTTATATCTTGAGCCCTGCCCAGATTGAATAATCAGAAATTTCATATCACTTGAGTCCAAAGAAAGGAGCTTGAATCATATATAAAAAAGCAGACATCAGAGTGTTTCATTGACCAGACTTCTCTCCTTGCTAGCTTCTAGGGCAAAAGAATAGACTAAACATTATTTTAAAATTATAAATAAACTCTTCTTATTATTGAATGGGATAGAGTTCTTTAAATAAATTCCTAGAGTTCCAACCAAATTTTTGAAAAATGGCAAATGCTCAGCAACACAAGTCCTTTTTAGCCTTGCCATTGCCTGTGATAGGAGGATGGGTGATCCTGTCACTTACTTTCACTCCACAGAAAAGCAAATGTCAAATCCTTGTACCCTCCCTAGCTGACGTGGAGGGAGGGGCTGACGAGATGGGGATTTGCTGAGCTTGAGTCTGATGTAACCTCGTGGAGTCAGGAGGTTTGCAATGTGGTTTTGTCTGCTCCATGAGACAGAAGTAAGGCTTAGAATAATTTCCTCTTTCTCTTCTTCTTCTTCTTTTTTTTTTTTTAAGAAGAGGCTTTATTGAAATATAATTCACATACCATAAAATTCACCCATTCAAAGTGTACTGTTTGGTGGGTTTTAGTATATTCACTGAGTTGTGCTGTACATCCTTCCCCCAGATCAATTTAAGAATATTTTTATTACCTCTTTTGGCCATCACCCCACAATTCCCCCATCCTTCAGCCCCTGGCAAGCACTAATCTACTTTCTGTCTCTATAGATTTGCCTATTCTGGATATTTCATATGAATGGAATCACACAATATGTGGCCTTTTGTGTCTGGCTTCTTTCAGTTAGCATATTTCAAGGTTCATCCATGTTATAGCACATATCAGTACTTTATTTCTTTTTATGGCCAATAATATTCTATTGTATAGAAATACCATTTTCTCTATCCATTTTTGGTGGACATTTGGGCTGCTTTTACATTTTGGCTGTTGTAAATAGTGTTGCTATGAACATTTATGTGCGAGTTTTTGTGTAGACATATGTCTCCATTTCTCTTGGGTATCTATACTAATAAAAAGGTAATATGCTAATTAGACCGGGAGACCTTCCAGGAGACCTTCCAGACAAAGCCATGGTGGTGGGGCTGAGGCAGAGGCAGTTAGGGGTGATCAGGCCAGGAGGGGAGGGCAGTTGGGGATGATCAGGTTGGCAGGGGGGGCAGTTGGGGGCAAGCAGGCCAGCAGGGGGGGCCAGCTGGGGGTGAGCAGGCTGGCGGGGGGCAGTTGGGGGCAAGCAGGCTGGCAGAGGGGGGGCAGTTGGGGGCGATCAGGCCGGTGGGGGGGCAGTTGGGGGCAAGCAGGCCGGTGGGGGGAGGCAGTTGGGGGCAAGCAGGCCGGCAGGCAGAGTGGTTAGAGGTGATCAGGCAGGCAGGCAAGTGAGCGGTTAGGAGCCAGCGGTCCCAGATTGTGAGAGGGATGTCCAACTGCCGGCCCACAGGGATCGGGCCTAAACTGGCAGTCGGACATCCCCCAAGGGGTCCCAGATTGGAGAGGGAGCAGGCCAGGCTGAGGGACAACCCCCACCCCCTGTGCACAAATTCCGTGCCCCGGGCCACTAGTCCTATATAATAAAAGCCTAATATGCAAATTGACCAACCAGCAGAATGACCAGTCACTATGACATGCACTGACCACCAGGGAGCAGACACTCAATGCAGGAGCTGCCCCCAGCCTGCAGGCCCCAGGCCAACCAAGGTGGGTGCCAGCAGGGGGCCCCCCAACTACTCCCCCCCCCCGGTCGCCCCACAAAGGGAGGTGACGGGCGGCGGCAGTGGGGGACAGGTCTGGCGAGCGGGCAGCTCGTAGGGCCCCCCAGATTGGCCTGCCGTCACCCCACAGATCAGCTCTGATCATTGACCAGGCCTAGGGACCCTACCCGTGCACGATTTTGTGCACTGGGCCTCCAGTTTTAAAATAAAAGCCCACATTTCAATTTTAACCAAAATAGGTAAATGTTTTACAGGACACTCTTAACCTTTACTAGAAGGGGCAAAAATCTCAAGTCACTTGAATGCAATAAGTGATATATGTATATAATTGTAGGGATTCTCTTTGTAATGAGAGGGGTAGGAAATAATTTCACTGAGACAGGAAGTCTGTCTTCTAAGAGGAGACAGGCATGTTAATATGCCTCATGCCATAAACCTAAGCTGTATGGTATTAAGAAAAAAAGTTATAAACATGAAGAGAGTTCTTCAACCTTTCCATCTTTAAACCCACTCATATCACTATGTGCATCAGAGTCACCGACCTCAAATCAGATCATGCCAAATCCTTGCCCAAACTTTCTCATGGCTCCTGACTGCTTCCTGACTATAATTCTTTTTTTTTTAAAAAATATATTTTTTATTGATTTCAGAGAGGAAGGGAGAGAGGGAAAGAAAGAAACATCAATGATGAGGGAGAATCATTGATTGGGTGCTTCCTGCATGCCCCCCACGGGGGATGGGGCACGTAACCCGAGCATGTGCCCTGACTGGGAATCATACTGTGACCTTCTGATTCATAAGGTCGACACTCAACCACTGAGTCACACTGGTTGGGCCTGACTACAATTCTTTATGGAGGTATTCAACTCCTTTAAGATATGGTTCTCAAGCCATATATCAAACCTTATCTCCCCCTGGTCACCTGTCTCAATGCATCTAATGCTGTAGTTGTGGCCACCATTCACTGAGGACATCCCCCGAGGGATGATACACTCTATGCCTTCACCCACACTGTTGCCATTTTCAAGAATGACATTCTCACCCTGACCGGTTTGGCTCAGTGGATAGAGCATCTGCCTGTGGACTGAAGGGTCCTAGGTTCGATTCTGGTCAAGGGCATGTACCTTGGTTGCGGGCACATACCCTGTAGGGAGTGTGCAGGAGGCAGCTGATCGATGTTCCTCTCTCATCGATGTTTTGACTCTCTATCCCTCTTCCTCTCTGTGAATAAATCAATAACATATTTAAAGAAAAAAAAAAGAATGACATTCTCCCCCATCTCTACTTGTTGAAACCCTCCCATTTCTCAAGGCTCAAATGCCACTCCCTCTGCAAAGCTTTTCAAGCTTTTCCCAGCAAAGCTCTCTAGTTTATGTTACAGTTGACTGTGAGGTGCCAGATGCCCCTGTGAGCTCCCCGAGGGCAGAAACACATCTAGTGCTCGCACCGGCAGCACATATACCAAAATTGGATGATACAGAGATTAGCATGGCCCAGTGCAGGGATGACATGCAAATTCCTGAAGCAGGACCAGGTCTCACTGAGCTTCCTCTCATCAGCCAGCTCTGTGCCTTGCATATGTACATCACCAAGCCAATCTTTGTGGAATAGTATTTTTCGTACATTACATTTATGTGAAATGGCACCAAGCTTACTAATCCAGCAGGACCATGTTTAATTGGGTCTCATTAATTAGGTTATTATACAGTAATCCCCCCTTTCTGATATTTCACTTTCTGAAGTTTCAGTTACCCATAGTCAACTGCAGTGAAACAATATTAAGTGGGAAACTCCAGAAATAAACAATGCATACGTTTTGAATTGCATGCTGTTGCGAAGAGTGGGATGAAATCTTGAGCCATCCTGCTCCGTCTTACCGGGGATGTGAATCATCCCTTTGTCAGTGTATCCGCGCCATAGACGCTTCCCGCCTGTTAGTCCCCTACTTGCTGCCTCCGCTATCAGACTATCATGATGCTGCAGTGCTTGTGTTCAAGTAACTTTCATTTTACTTAATAATGTCTCATTCACCCCACTTCATCTCTTCACCCAGACAGTGTATCATCTCACATCCCCGCACGAAGAAGAGCGAGTGCCGCACAGTAAACTATTTTGAGAGACCACTTCCCATAACTTGTTACAGTCGATGGTTATAATAGTCCTTTTTTGGTATTAGTTGTTGTGAATCTCTTACTGTGCCTAGTTCATAAATGGAACTTTATCGTAGGTATATATGTATAGGGAAAAACATCGCATAGATAGGGCCTGGTACTACCCCAGGTTTCAGGCATCCCCTGGGGGTCTTGGAATGCAGCCCCTGTGGAAAAGGGGGGACTGCTGCATTAGCCATTCTCTTCTCGTCCCCAGCCTCCCCCAAGCCACCAGAAAGGGGCTCTTGGTGGGTGGGAAGGCGCCTGCAGTGAACTTCGGTGTGAAACACGGCCTTTCAACATTTACGGACAGTCAAGCATCCCATGTTATGCTCAGGGAAATTCTGGAGACTGACTTGAAATGGAACATTACAGTTTATTTCAAGGAAAAACGAATAAGGGCTGTACTAAAGAAACGGGACCGCATAAACGTGTTTATGGTTTCCCCTCACGCTGCCCCAACACACCAGCGCAGTCCCTCCCCTCACAGGCCTCCGTGAAATGAATCTCTAGTGTGTGACGGACAAAACAATCTTGAAAAGGGCTTTAGAGCAGCCTGACTTGGTGCTGGGGCCTCAGGACGAGATGAACCAAGAGAGCCTTGTCCAGGGGTTAAATCGCTTTTCACGCACTTCAGCCTGCCAGACGCGGCCGAAGAATGCCGCCCTGTGTGTTCCATCCCACACTGCGGAGCGCGGGGATGAGGCTGACCTCAGAGACTTGCCCATAAATAAATCTGCGCCGCTTTTCCGAGCCCGTCTCAGAATGCTGGACCTACACAAATGCAGGTACATTCAGAATGGTTTTTTTTTAGAAAATCGAGGGCTGTCGTTGGAAACTGTCCTAAGGAGAGAGCCCGTCTGCATCTCAATGAGAAGCCCGGGATGCTGGGATGTGGAGAAGGATCACACCCATCACGGTCCACCTGGCGCTGACGGTGCAGCGGAGAAGACAAGCCTCTACAGCAAACACCTTAATTCTGTGGAATCAGTGAATTCTGCGTAGCGCGGAGGTGACGGAAAAGAAAGCTGGGGGCGGACTCTGGGGCTGAGCAAACAGAAGAGACTTCACAGACTTCATGGATTTGGCAGGATAAGCAAGACCTTGAGTGTGGACGAGGGACAAAGGGCAGCCCAGGCAGATGGAGAGGTGTGTACAGAGGCACAGCAGCATGAAAACATGTGCGTGGTGCAGGGAATTACAGGTGCTTCGGGGAATTACCACGGAAACCTAAAGTGGATGGCAGGGGAGACGCAAGAGGTGAAGCTGGTTAAGAAAGGGAGGGTTCGGCTTATAAAGGACGCGGCCAGCTCAGTGGGCCAGAAGCTTCAGCGTTGCTCCAGCATTGATGGGGAGCCAGTGGGAGGTCTTAAGCCATTAGCAGCACGGCCAGATCTGTGCCTTAACGTGCCTCTCTGTGGGAAAGGAATTGTTGCTGTTGGATAGTTTTGAATTGACCTTCCAGATCCCCCCTCTGCTCCCTACTCTGTGCCCAGAAGGCTGACCTCTGCAGACAGCATCCACGGGCCCCCATCCCCCCAGCTTGCTTGCATTTGGCAGGCACTGGTAGGAAACCAAAGGGGAGGAGGAGCAGTTAGGTACTGTATTATCCAGGGTTCATCAGAGAGACAGAACCAATAAGATAGTGTGTTCATGTAGTTATATACACATACATGTATGCATGTATGTAATTATATATACACATACTAGTATATGTATGTATGTACATAATTACATGTGCACCTGTATGTATATATATATGAGAGAGAGAAATTTTAAGGAATAGCCTCATTCAATTGTAGGCTGACAAGTCCAGCGGTCTAGGGACCAGGGAAAGTTGTTGCAATCTTGAGTCCAAAGGCAGTCAGTCTGGAGGCAGAATTCCGTCCTCCTCAGGAGACCTCAATATTTTTTTCCTATTAAGGCCTTCAACTGATTGGATAAGGCTCACCCACATTATGGAGGGTAACCTGCTTCACTTAAAGTCTAACAGTATCCTGTCATTGCCAGCCCTTGACTGCTCTTAATCTCCCCAGAACTTTGTAATTAATCCCTTCATTAACTCTCCTCAATGACACCACTTCATTATTGTATTTCTTTGCTGTCAGCATTCTGACGGTGATTTGTGTCATCTTCATGATCATAATCTTAAAAACAAACAAACCACACACACAAAAAAACCCACCACAACAAAAACAGAATGCGCCCTAACTGGTTTGGCTCAGTGAATAGAGCGTCGGCCTGTGGACTCAAGGGTCCCAGGTTCGATTCCGGTCAAGGGCATGTACCTTGGTTGCGGGCACATCCCCAGTAGGGAGTGTGCAAGAGGCAGCTGATCGATGTTTCTCTCTCATCGATGTTTCTAACTCTCTTTCCCTCTCTCTTCCTCTCTGTAAAAAAATCAATAAAATATATTAAAAAAAAAAAAAAAGAAAACAGAATGCATGAGCCAATTAGATACAAATCTTCAATGGATGGTAAGCCCTACAGGGTGTGAATCATCCAGTGATCTATGTGCCTGCTACATCATAGTAGATGCTCAATAAATATTAATTAAATGAATGAATAAATATATCACAATTTTAGGAACACAAACTGAAACAGTTCTTAAAGGAGACAGATATGAATCCATGGCTGATCTTGTTCAAGTGTAGATTCTGGATCCACCAAGTAGGATAGGAGAGGCTGCCTTTCCCAGAAGCTCCCAGGTGCTTCTGCTGCTGCTGATCTGCAGACCATGCTTCGATTAGCAAGAGCCATGGCAGAATGACCTGTGGTGCTTTTTAAAATTGCTAATTCTCAGAACTCACTTAGAACCTATCGACTCAGAGTCTCTAGGGTGGGGCCTTGGAGTCTGTATTTTACTGAAGGGCACCCTGATTTGCAAATTACTGGTCTAGACAAACTAAATGCTGATTCGAATTGGCCTGTTACAATTCCTGATCACCCTGTAGCTAAGATCAGACATTTGAGTTAAAAGATGGTAATTAGGACATTGAAAATTGGTTGAGTAAATATATCCGAAATATATATCAACCCAGAGACAATCTGACCTTGCCCTAGGCAACATGTATGTAAGTGACCTACATAAAACCAGAAAAAGTATACCCATCAGTTTTTAGATGGTAAAAGGCTGGGTGGGAAAACTAATGTGGTTGCTAAAAGCAAATCAAGATTTAATAGGCTAAGACACTGAACTAAGAGCATAAGGTTAAGTCCTACAATCAGGTTTATAAAATGGATTGTAGAAGTAAAGGATAGAGAAAACCAGGGTTGATTTTTTTTAATAAAAATAACCTAGAGAGTTTAATCACTAATTTAATATAAACCAACAATATAAGACAACTATCAAAACACTTCAAGCCATTTAAAGCCATATTTCTATTGATATAGAAAGGCATCCATAACAAAGAAGGTGACAGCCTCATGGTTCTCTGCCTGGTCAGAGCAGAGCTGGGTGTGCCATGTTCACCTGGGTGAGTCAAGTAGTAAGGGTGGCATTAGATTGTGCCCAATGGAGAAACATCAGGTTGGCAAAGAGTTTGTAAGTAACAGCCCCTAGAACATGGATGAAAAAATGGATACTGCTTTGAATTGCAGAAGACAAAAGAATATTTTACCTCCTCTTGGCTCCATGGTTGAGTGTTGACCTATGAACCAGGAGGTCATAGTTCGATTTCCCAGTCGTGGCACATGCCCGGGTTGTGGGCTCTTCAGTGGGGGACGTGTAGGAGGCAGCTGATCAATGATTCTCTCTCAGCATTGGTTTTTCTATTTCTCTCTCCCTCTCTCTTCCTCTCTGAAATAAATAAAAATATATTTAAAAATTAAAAATAAAAATACTTGAAAGCTTGTTGTCTGAAAGAGAAATGCCCTTATTCTAAGTAGCTTCAAAGAGGCAGAAGCAGCATCAATGGATGGAAGTTGCAGTGAGGCAATATTTTAGTCAGTGTACACGGAAGAATATTCCCAGACTTTGATCTGATTAGTGGTGGAATTAGAGGCTTGATGAAAGGTTCAACTCCGTGTTCCTGAACGTGCTCAGGGAGCTGTGACATAGAAAGGATCCTTTTCACTGTGTGGAAGGCTGGGCTAGATGGCCTGTGACATGCCTCCAGCTGAAAAGGATCCATGATGTTGATAACATGTAGACAAAGATGAATCCATATGTTATCAAGAGTTTGCCTCATCTCCCAGAAGGTTTAGCTTTTGTTTCCTTTTTCTCAAAAATAGAAATAATTATGTCCAGATTTAACATACTTCTTTTAAGGGGTTTGAAGGTGCTGAAAATAACATTTTGGCATAAGAAGAATATCCATAGTTTCAGTCAACGTATTAGTTATGCACTGTAATTGACAATAATTAATCATGATAATAGCTAACACATATAGAGCTATGGTGCCAATCATTGGTCTTAACACATATTAGCTCATTTAACCTTAGCCACAACTCTGTAACTATATGGTGGTATTACCCCTATTTTTCAGATGAGGAAACTGAGTCACAAAGACATTAAATAACTGCTCTCAGATCACACAGCTAGAGAAAGACAGAGCCAGGAGCCAAACCCAGACAGCCTGGCTCCAGGATGCTACTCTTATACTGTACCAACTACCTCTTTATGCTACATTATAAGATTCAGTCTCAGAGCTGACTGTCCATTAGGCACAATTCCTAGAACCCCAGGTACTATTAGAGGTCCACCCAACTTTTAATTTCCTTTAAAATCAGAAGAATAAAAAATGAATGTAGGATTGAAGAAATGTTTCACTTTTTCCCCTCATACCAGAAAAAAAAAAAAAAAAGACAAATTTAGGGCTAGTGAAAAATCCATTTTGGTGGGAGGCAGCCAAATGTGGCCCCATCAGTTCTACCTACAGGATTTTTTTAAAACACATTTTTCCATGTACAATATCTGCCTTTTAAAAAATAGTTTGCCCCCAAGTTTGGCTGGTGGCTGGTAGCTGGTTACAAAAGCTGTGTCCTATTCAACTTCTGCCTCCCTGCCGGCCTGAGGCTCAGGTACTGATTAAAGCTGGAAATCTTTGGTGACATGGGGAGGAACGTGCAATTCTTTTCTGAGCCGCTTCTGAAAGGCAAATGACTACCATCACACTTTCAAAAAGGTGGTATTTTAACTCCGCCTTGTGATTAAGCTGATGCCCCTCTCTCTTTGAGGTGACATGAGGGGAAGGGGAGTGATGAAGAGGAAATTCCAGGTACAGGCAAGAACATGATCAAAGGCATGGGAGCTGGGAGACAGGAGAAATATTAATCCAGCACGGGTGTGGGAGAAGATGAGAGTGGCCGGTCAGAAAGGAATTTACTCAACCTCCTTGCTAGAAGAACTGGACCTCTAGGGAGTGGAGGGGGAAGGTGGCTCGAGTTAGCACAAAAGCGTGCAAAATCCATCTTTGTGCTGAGGAAGACAACCTTGTCTGGAAGCACAAAATCCTTCCACCGAGACTGATGCGCAGAGCCTTGGGGGTTGGAAGGCAACCCAACTGCTTGTCAAGAAAGTAGCATTTACCCTGGGCTGCTAGAAAAGGAGGCGGGATGCTGTTTTACAACACAGATGTGAACACACGTCCTGGAAATAGAAATAACACAGGCAAGGAAGAATACCTCCCAGGGAAATTTGACCTGTCTAACGTGGAGAAGAATCTAGAAAGAGGTTTTGCATGCAACTGAGAGCCTGAGAGATGTGTGCAGGTTAACAACCCAAAGGCTTAGCGAACGTGGGGATTTTGTAGCACTGAAATGCCAAGGGGGAGGACTATGCTCGAACAGCACCAAAGGTGAGTGTTTTTGAAAGGAAGGTTTTCTTGGTAGTGGTACTTGATCTTATGCTGGGACAAAAGAAGCCTCTACCTTGGCCCTGCCCCCCAGTCTCCCACATTTTAAATCACCTTCTTTGAAAATTTCTAAGTCTCTTTTGGTCTAGAACCTGGACTGGGACCCACTTGGCCCTGTATCTATTTTCTCCTCTGTAGAATGTTCTCTCACCTTCTGCCTCATGCCTGTGGGGCCAACCAGATGCCCCTAGGAGCACTGGGACTAGCATCTATGGGATCCTCCCAGGGGCCTGCTGTGGCCTGGCTCCAGTGCCAGGAGGGTGGCCTGAATTACTCCTGTGGGGGCTCTTTCATGGGACCACACCAGGCTGGACCTACAACTACCAAAATAGAGATTTGGAGACTAAGAAAAAAAGATTAAAAATATTTTTATTGATTTTAAAGAGAGAGGAAGGGAGAGGGAGAGATAGAAACATCAATGATCAGAAACATTGATTGGCTGCCTCCTGCACGCCCCCTACTGGGAATAGAGCCTGAAACCCGGTCATATGCTCTTGACAGGAATCAAACCCAGCACCCTTCAGTACACAGATCCACATTCTATCCACTGAGCCAAACCGGTTAGGGCCAAAAAAAAAAAAAAAAGATTTTTAATGGCTTTTTTTAAAAGACAGAATTCACATACAATACAATTCACCTACTTAAAGTATGCAACAATTTACCCAAAAAGTATTTGCCCTGCAGATTCCAGAAACATTCTTGCCTATAAATCAGAAATATTGAAATGAATGTGCAAATAGAGGCAAAACTGGTTATTCCACGATGGAGCTCAAAAAAGACAGGACAGAATTGATTGTATACCTACAAACAAGAATTATGTTGTATTATGACTAGTTATCTACAAATTAGAGTTGTTAAAACTGCTTCTATAGATTCAGAATCAGATAACCCAGAGGGGGGTGTTCTCTAGAGTCAAGAATCTAGAACATACACTTAGCACATACTGATTCTTTATCAGATTTTCCTTGTAATATTGATGATGATGATGATAATTATACCTGAGTGACTATTATGTACAGGCATTACACTAAAGGCTTTAAAAACATTACTTCAATTAATTCTTATAATACACTGTGAGGAAGTTATTATCCTCATTTTATAGAGGATAAAACTGATTTAAAGAGAAACATTGATGTGAGAGAGAAAAATCAATTGGTTGCCTCCCATACAGGCCCTGACCGGAATCGAACTCACAGCTTTTTGGTGTATGGGATGACACTCCACTTAGCTGAGCCACCTGGCCAGGGCTGCCTGGTCATTTTTATTTCGTCTTGTTCTTTTGCACTCTCTTTTTTTTCTGACAGCATAGTAAACATTTTCTCCAATGATTCTAATATCTGAGGTATTTGTGAGGCTGCTTTTATCATTAGTTGTTTCTGCTGTCTCATTCATGGTAGCTTATTTTCCTGAATGTTCCTTGAGTTTTTTATTATTATTACTAGAGGCCCAGTGCACATGAAATCGTGTGCGGTTAGGGTCCCTAGGCCTAGCCTGGCCTCCGTTGCATGGCCTCTGCCGCCCTGTGACGCTACGTGAAGCTCCCCGCCCCGGGATGCTCTGCGATGTTTGCAGCCCCTCGACTGCTCCGCAAGGCTCCCTGACCCCGCAATTGCTTCCCGAAACTCCCTGCCGCCTGGGTGACTGCTCCGCTAAGCTCATGGCCACCCTGTGAAGCAGCCCGCCACCACCGCTCAACAGTCCCCAGTCCTGCCCCGCCACCAGCCCCACCTCATGGTGAGCGGCTCAGGGGCTGGGGGAGAGGGAGGACTGAGAGGTGCTCCATGCTCTTCATGGTGACTGGTCGCCCATTCGGTCGTGACGCCACCTAGCTCTTTATATATATATTGGGGTATATGCCCAGATATGTTATGCTTTCTGGGAGAGCTGCCTGGGGCATGACCTGAGGGCATACTCTCTAGGAAAGCATTTGTATTTGCTTCTTCTGGGCACCTGGGAAAATCCAGTTACTCACAATGAAGTTGTGTGAGCCTCAGCCTGAAGTGACGCTCTGCCTGGGAATGCCTGAGGCACTCACCCAGGACGGATGGATGCTGAGTGAGTCCCGTGGCCATTTCCCCACCACCACCAGGCCAGCATTGCAGCTGGACCCATCCCTGCGGTTCTCATTGTGATGGGAGTACACACCTCAGCAAAAACACCAGGGAACTTTGAAGAACATGGTTTATAACTCACAGGTTTGAGAAGGCATACAAGGCATGGCATGCCCGAGGACCTAAGGTCGTGGTAGAGAGGGAGGAAGTGTGGGCCCAGGGCTCTGCCTTTATTAGGGTTCAAGTGTAGGGTTTCTAGAGTATCTTGGATGCATTTTTATTGGTGAATTTAAAGCATAAGAGTGGGAATTAGGATGTGGGACCAGAGAAGTGGGGTCACTTATCTAGGTTACCCAGGACTTTCTAAAAGAGGAATTTCATGCATAGGTGACCTGGTTTCTTAACTAGTATTTTTTAAGAAAAACAATCTTACCTTATAATAGACAAATATGCAAATTGACCGCACCTTCGCTACGCCCAAGCCATGCCCACCAACCAAGCCACGCCCACCAACCACGCCCACCAGGAAACCATTGCAGGGATGCTGGGTGCGGCCGAGCCCAAGGCCGGGAAAGCCGCCCGAGGCTTTCCCGGCCTTGGGCACCAGCGGGGAGCCTGCACGGATCGCAGGCAACCACTGGGGGTCGGCTCCTGCGATCCTTAGCAGGGATGCTGGGTTCCGCCCAGCCCAACTCCGGGAAAACCGCCTGAGGCTTTCCCGGCCTTGGGCACCAGCGGGGAGCCTGCACGGATCGCAGGAAACCGCTGGGGGTCGGCTCCTGCGATCCTTAGCAGGGATGTTGGGTGCGGCCGAGCCCAAGGCCACCGCCCGGGGCCAAGCCCCGACCCTGAAAGAAGGCAGAAGGTGGTGGCCACAGCCAAGGCCTGGGTCCCCGGTGCCGGCAGAAAACTGGTGCAGGCAGCCAGGTGAATGAGGGTCTATTGCACGAATCTTCGTGCAAACGGGCTACTAGTTTTAAATATAATGTTACATGCAATAAACATTAATATTTCAAGAAAAATATATTTCAAATCTCAATAATAAAAGGCCTGTGGCCGTCATGCCCAAATGAGTAGCGGCTCTCGCAGCAGGTGGGGCTCGAGCTACTAGTGGCAGAGAGCTACGAGCGGTGGAGGGTGGGGCAGCGAGCTACGAGCGGCTATGGGCAGGGCGGCCAGCTGAGGCAAGCAGAAGCAAGCTACTCATGCATGATTTCATGCGCGCTGGGCCTAATATAATAATATTACCAAAACTGTACTAACATACTATAATATCACAAAAGTTGTAGGAAATATTAAAAATCTACAAATAACAGGATTCCTTCTATTATATTCTAAAAGATTTTCCCCCCTCTGGCTCTATTTTTGTTTATCAGTTTATGTTGTTCTTCATATTCCACAAATGAGTGAGATCATGTGATATTTATCTTTCTCCGACTGGCTTATTTCTCTTAGCATAATGCTCTCCAGGGCCATCCATGCTGTCGCAAATGGTAAGAGTTCCTTCTTTTTTTACCACAGTGTAGTATTCCACTGTATAGATGTACCACAGTTTTTAATCCACTCATCTGCTGATGGGCACTAAGGCCGTTTTCAAATCTTAGCTATTGTAAATTGCACTGTTATAAACATAGGAGTGCATATATCCTTTCTGATTGGTGTTTCTGGTTTCTTGGGATATATTCCTAGAAGTGGAATCACTGGGTCATATGGGAGTTCCATTTTTAATTTTTTGAGGAAACTCCATACTGTCTTCCAGTGTTGCACCAATCTGCATTCCCACCAGCAATGCATGAGGGTTCCTTTTTCTCTGCATCCTCTCCAGCACTTGTCGTTTGTTGATTTGTTGATGATAGCCATTCTGACAGGTGTGAGATGGTACCTCATTGCTGTTTTGATTTGCATCTCTCGGATGATTAGTGACTTTGAGTATGTTTTCATATGTCTCTTGGCCTTCTGTATGTCCTCTTTCAAAAAGTGTCTACTTAGGTCCTTTGCCCATTTTTTGATTGGATTGTTTATCTTCTTAACTAGTTTTACTGGTAACCATGTTATAATGCTGGCAATACTTACATTCAAGATGGATGTCTTTGAAATGAATGCCTTGGCAATGAAAAGCTTAATGTCAGACACATTTCAGAAGTGCTCCTGTGGAGTTTTTCTATCCACTCTTGCATATGCACCTAACTTCCTTTAGAGAGCACTGCATGAGGGTGAAATCCCATGTCATTGTTTTTTTGTGTGCAAATTTAAGAATCAAATGTGTTAGCAATAACATTTCAAACTGAACATGTAGTCAGGCATTGACTGTTTGATCAGTATCTTCTAAGTGTCTAAAGAACTGAAAAATAATTACCCTTTAATATATAAGAAGTGATCACAATATATGGCAAGTATGTTTTTAACAAACATAATAGAACTTATGGTCCCCTTTTATAGTTTAAATGAGTCTATATTTTTTTCTAGCTGCACAAATACACACACACATTTTTTTAAATATGTGGATTGCAGAATTTATGAGTTGAGCTTCAAGAATTTGGACAATCTTCCACCTCTTCCAAATATTTCTTTCAATTGTGTCACACATTTAACAATCTTTTCCCCCTGTGTTATTTTAGTCCAAATTTTTATGGAAACACCAATGTCTGGACCTATATGAAATTCATACCAACTGTGTCTTTTTCTAATTCCTGCCAGTTGTCTGAATTTCAAAGTCCCAGTTCAGTCTCTATAGTAGTTATTGCTCTGGATCAGGCTGTAGTGGAGATACAAAGATGACTAAAGTAGGAGTCCCAGTTTAGTGAAGAGTAAATAACCGGAAGGAAGACAGGCTTTTGATAAATGTTCTAACGCAGCAACGAAGTTTTATGAAGCATAAAGGGAGGAGGGAATCACTCAAATGGAGGGTCAGGGAAAGGGTTCCATGAGAAAGCGACATTTTAGGTTTCCTGAGAAGCTAAAAAGACTTTGACAGGGACTGGCTTTCCTGACAAAAATCTGGTTTTCTTATTGATCAGGCCCACAAAAGGGAGCTCTGCCTTCAAACCCAGAGGTAGTTAAGAATTCAAGACTTTTTACCCTCTGGGGAGAATGAAACCTGAGCCAGGAAAACTTGGGCTGGATCCAGTTGGCTCAAGAGAGGCTTCCAGAAATGAGAAAATTCCGAGACTTAACTCCTAAGCTTCACTTCAATTGTTACACAGAACCTGTAGAATGAGGGCTTTGGGTCACACAGTATATAGATCAAGCTGGAGGCGTGTTCAAACCTGTGGTCAATCCATCACTCAGTGATGTCTACACAATGGAGCCACAATAAAAACTGTGAACATGTATTACTTTAACATGTAGTACACCTTAAACATAAAAAATTAATTTAAAAACCTCTGAACTCTGAGGCTGAGATGAACATCTCTGGTTGATGACACTCCATGGGCATTGTCACACGCTGATGCCAGGACAATAATGCATCCTGACTCCACAGGAGAAGATGATAGAAGCTTTGCATTTGGCACCCCCAAACGCTGTTGTATGGGTCTCCTTTGGCTGATTTAAATTTGTATCCTCTCCTTGTAATAAACCATAAACATGAGTAGGAGAGCTTTCAGTGAGTTCTATGAATCCTCCAGGCAAATTATAACCTCAGAGTGGTTTGGGGCAAGCTCTGAAGTTGCAGTTGGTGTCAGAAGTGAGGGAAATCTTGGGGATTGCTCCTTTTAATATTACAGTTGGCTGAAGCTCCTTATAGTTGGTATCAGGAGTGAGACACTCACTCAGGATGGACTGACTCTCAGTGAGCCCCACAGACCTTTCTTCTACCACCACCAGTGCTAATGTTGTAGCTGGACTGACTGACTATATAACATTGTGGAAGAACCTGTTTTGAAGTGTAGATACTGTCCTCAAACTCTGTAGTTTGATTAACTCTGGCAAACATTTCCAAAACGCACCAGATATTAGCTATAGAACACGTCAACAAAGTTTAAGAATCAGTATTATGCACATTACTTTTTCTGGTAACAATGCATGACCTAAACATCAACAACAACAAAAAATAGAGACCCCCATCTACTGGGAATTTTTAAAATCACATATAGCTATGTGTAGAGAGCGCCTGGGAAGGCACATGAGCATTTCTTTGATTATTATCAGCTGAGTCCAGTGGCGTTGGCAGAACCACGCCCTGGAAACATACCGTGCCAGAGGCAGGTATATTGTCAGCCTGACCCTTAGCTCAGGTGCCAGGGGGTGGGTTTCATTATCTAAGTTCAGCCAGGCACAAGGAACGGATGCAATTATCCCGGCTCAGTCAGGAGTGACAATTACAAAGTCACAAGAATGAAGATTTACAGCTTGATCTTTAACTAAGATTTCACATATTTTCCTTTGTTTTTAACTCTAGTAAAACTTCCTGGAATCATGCTATATATAATAAATGTGCTGCACCAGCTCTGGGTCACTGTCTCTCCATCAGAGGGCCAGCTGTCCCACCCGGTCCCAGCTTTCCCTACTGTCTCTGTGTCTGTCTCTTTCATTTTCTCAATCCCCCGTTGCCCCTACTCAGAACTCGTGTCTGCTCTCTAGCTGTGCTGGTCGCGGTCCAAGAGAGAGAAATACTTATACTTATGTATCAACATAGATATGCTATGGAACTTAGAAAATTCTGGCAAGTCAATGATAATAAAAATACTCTCTCATCTTGTAGATGAAACTAAAGCAGCTCTTAGAGGAAAATTTAAATACACAGGAGTGAGGCTAAAAATTAGTAACACCTGACTTAGGAAGTTAAAAAAGAACAGAATTATCCCTCAAAATATAGAAATAAGGAAATAATAAAGGCAAACACAAAACTAATGAAATAAAAAAACTCCAACAGATTATATTATGTAGTTTTAACTATATACTTTTTTTATACAAAAACATTTAATATATATATATATATTTTAATTGATTTCAGAGAGAGGAAGGAAGAGGGAGAGAGGGATATAAACATCAATGATGAGAGGGAATCATTGATTGGCTGCCTCCTGCACACTCCCTACTGGGGATGGAGCCTGCAACCCTGGCATGTGCCCTGACTAGGAATCTAATCATGATTTCTGGTTCTTGGGTCACAATAATCCACTGAGCCACATTAGCTGGGCTTAACTAAAATAATCTTTCTAAATGGACATGTAACTTAAAATTATTTACTGCAAAAACACTATGGATTGAAGAAGATACTAATGTAAACACAAGCAAATAATAATAAAATTGAAGAGCTGATACTTCTCACACTTCCTAGTACATGCTTCACAGGAGATTTAGTCCTCTTTAGACAACAGCTAACAAACTTGAGCTATGAAAAGATTATATTGTAAACCAATCCCTGAAAATGTTTTCATTCTCCCACAGTTTTTGTTGCTAAAATTAAAAAAGCATAATGACACCTTCTAAAAATTCTTATGGTTGCATTTTTGAAACCATGGAAAAAGAATTTGCTTGTTTTTAAAATCTTCTAAATGAAGAATTTTAGTGAGTTTTGTATCTGCGTGTTAAAAAGGGGGGGGAAATGCAAGGCCTTACTATTTATTGGTTTGCTAGATAAAGTCAGATATCAAAAAAGATGAAAACTCACTAGCTAGATCTTCAGCCAAACATTTGCACACCTGGTAGATGTGATAAAAAAATGATTAGTAAAAGGAGCCAAAGATGTATTTTTTCACATTTGATCTAAGAATCTTTGTGAGTTATCTTTTCAGTATTGAGATATGTAGGTAACTAGGATAGAACTGAGAGTCCAAAAATAAATTCAATTCATACCTTTATGGTCAGTTGATTTTTGACAAGAATGCCATGCTAATTCAACAGGGGCAAGAAAAGTATTTTCAACAAACATGGTGGGACAACTGGCTATTCACATTCAAGAATAAAGTCGACCTCTACCACATACCATATAAAAAAAAAGAACTAAAAATTAATCAAAGACCTAAATGAAAGAGCTAAAACTATAAAACTCTTAAAAGAAAACAGTTGTAAAGCCTCATGACCTTGGAGTAGGCCAGTGATGGGCAACTTTTTGAGCTTGGTGTGTCAAACTTCGCCAAAAAACTGAGCATAACTCGGGTAGTGTGTCACTTTGAGGAAAAAACATTATTTCGCAAATGTTTCATCCTCAGGAGCAGCAAATGTTTCATCCTCGGCATGCGGCCACCTCAGTGGCCGCGTGTCATCAGAAATGGCTACGTGTGCCGAAACCGGTTTGGCTCAGTGGATAGAGCGTCGGCCTGCGGACTCAAGGGTCCCAGGTTCGATTCCGGTCAAGGGCATGTACCTTGGTTGCGGGCACATCCCCAGTAGGGGGTGTGCAAGAGGCAGCTGGTCGATGTTTCTCTCTCATCGATGTTTCTAACTCTCTATCCCTCTCTCTTCCTCTCTGTAAAAAATCAATAAAATATATTTAAAAAAAAAGAAATGGCTACGCGTGTCAGTGCTGACACGCGTGTCATAGGTTCGCCATCACTGGAGTAGGCAAAAGTTCTTTGGATAGGACGCCAAAAGCATAAGCAACCAAAAAAATAATAATAGATAGATCGACTTTTACAAAATAAAATCGTTTATCTTGAAATGCCCACTAACAGAAAGTGGAATGATACCCCACAAATTGAAAAAACAATGTAAATCCCATACATCTGATAAGGGCCCAATGTCCAAAATATATATTTAAAAAAAATATAATAAACATATTTATTGTCATTACTTGACAATAAAAAGATAAATAACTCAATTTAAAAATGGCAAAGCATTTGCATAGACATTTCTCTAAAAAAAATGATATGCAAGTCACCAATAAGCACATGAAAATATGCTCAACAATATTAGTGAACAGGGAAATATAAATCAAAACTGCAATGAGATACCACCCACACTCACTCATATAGTTATAACAAAAAGAAGGAAAATAACAAGTGTTGGTGGGATTTTAAAATGGCATAGTCACTTTAGAAAACAATCTGGCATTTCCTCAAATAGTTAAATGTAAAGTTAGACCCGGCAATTCCACTCAGGTATATACCCAAGAGAAATGAAAACATATCCCCGTGAAAGCTTGTACACAAATGTCCGTTCATAGCAACATTACTCATAATATGCAAAAAGTAGAAATAACCCAAATGTCCATCAACTGATACATGTACAGATACATGCTACAACATGGATGAATCTTGAAAACATTTTGCTAAGTGAGATAAACCAGGCTCAAATTCTATTTATGTGAAATGTCCAGAAGAGGCAAATCCATAAAGACAGAAAACAGATTAGTGGTTGCCAGGAGCTAAGGGAAGGAGGGAATAGAGAGTGACTACTTATAAGTATGGGGTTTCTTTTGGAGGTAATGAAAATACTAAGTGGTGATGGTTGCACAACTTTCTGTATCTACTAAAAAAATCCTGAATTGTATACTTCAAAGGGGTGAACTTTATGGTTTGTAAGATATCTCAATTTTAAAAAGATTAAAATAAGACAAATGTTGTAATAAACTGAACTAGCCCTAAATCTTGTATTGCAGTGTCACTAGGTCATAAATCATGTTTTTTTTAAGAAGTACATTTAATCATATTGTTCTAATTAGTAAAAGCAGTGGTTGTTGCACAGTAACTAAATCAAATATAATTTAAAAGTACTTTGCAAACAACTTAATCTTTATTTTCTCCTTTAAAATTTAATCCTGGCCTGTTTTTATCATACATAACTATTAATGCAGCAGTACAGGGATATGATTTATAAATGCATAAACATACATATATTGGAGACTAGAGGCCTGGTGCACGATATTCATGCATGGGGGGTCCCCTCAGCCCAACCTGCACCCTCGCCAATCTGGGACCCCTCAGGGGATGTTGGGCCTAAACCAGCAGTCAGACATCCCTCTCACAATCCTGGACGGCTGGCTCCTAATTGCTCATCTGCCTGCCTGCCTGGTTGCCCCTAACTGCCCACCCACCCCTGCCAGCCTGATCGACCCTCACTGCCTCTGCATGCCGACCTGATTGCCCCTAACTGCTCCCCCTGCGGGTCTGGTCCCCCCAAACTGCCCCCCCTGCTGACCTGGTCACCCCCAACTGCCCCCGCCCCCGTCGGCCTAGTTGCCCCTCACTGCCCTTCCTGCCAGCCTAATAGTCCCCAACTTCCCCCCCGCCAGCCTGGTTGCCCCCAACTGCCCCCCTCTGTTGGCCTGGTTGCCCCTAATTGCCCCGCCCCCCCCCCGCCAGCCTGGTCACCCCCAACTGCCCCCTGTGCTGGCCTGGTCACTCCCAACTGCCCCCCCTGCCGGCCTGGTCACCCCATGCAGCCTGCTGTTCAGTCATTTGGTTGTCCCTCACTAACCCCCCTGCCGGCCTGGTCATAGGCAGCCATCTTGTGAGGGCATGATGGTCAATTTGCATATTACCTCTTTATTATATTGGATTAATACACAAAGATTTTTATTTGTTTTATTTTTAAAACCATTGTTTTTATATTGTAATGGTTTTGTTTTATTTATTTATTTATCCTCACCTGAAGATATTTTTCCATTGATTTTTAAAGAGAGTGGAAGGGAGGAGGAGAGACAGAGAGAGAAACATCCATGTGAGAGAGACACATCGATTGGTCGCTTCCTGCATGTGGCCCAACCAGGACCAGGGATGGAGTCTGCAACCGAGGTACATGCCCTGGACCGGAATCAAACCCGGACCCTTCAGTCCATGAGCCAGTGATCTGTCCACTGAGGCAAACCAGCTAGGGATCAAGGATTTTTATTGATGGGACACAATCACCAAAGGTTAGAGACCACTGCTTTGAGGTCTTGTTAGATAACAGGGGGGAAAAAAACTCAGAGAAATTTATATAAGAAAATCAGCAAGAGGTACTGACATAAGAACTTTTAGTTTATATTAAGAATACTGAGAGGAGAAACCAAGATGGCGGCATAGGTTAAACACCTAACCTGCAGCCGGGCACAACAATTTCAAAAATACAACTAGAGGTCAGAACGGACATCGTCCAGAACCACAGGAAAGTTGGTGGACTGAAATGCCCACAGCTGGGGGGAAGGAGAAGGCCACGGGGACAGTCGGGGAAGCCGTAAAAGCCTGAGGTATGGAGAAACGGGCGGAGACACGAGCACACGCGCCTGCGGGGAGGATGGAACCGGAGAGGAGGGGGCGGCTGATGACCTGGCCGGAGTTCACTGGCAGGAAGGAGATAAAGGCTCCGGAGTGCGCTGAGCACCGGCTCCGATTGCACTGAACCCCATTCCGGGCGAAACCCTGGGAAACTCACTCACTTTCGCAACTCCGCCACCCCCGCAGGCCGCCCGGCCCGGGACGCTGGGGACGCCGCCGCAGCGGCGGCGCCCGGAGCCCAGCGGCCTCCCAGCACCCATCCCCGCCGCGCAGCCCCCCGCGCGCCTGGCGCCGCGGGCCGCGCGCCCCGCACACCGGACGGAGGCCCGGGCGCCCTCTCCGTGCACCTCCCGGCGGCGCTAGACTTCAGTAGAGTTGACTGAATTCAAGGGATTAAGAAGTATAAATTGGGGGGACGCCGCGGCGGCGACGTCCGGAACACGGCGATGGCGGTGCCTGGAGCTCGGCGGCCACCCAGCGCCCGTCCCAGCCGCACGGCCCTCGCGCGCCTGGTTCCGCGGGACGCGCGCACCGCGCATCGAACGGAGGCCCGGGCGCCCTTTCCGTGCACCTCCCGGCGGCGCTAGACTTCAGTAGAGTTGACTGAAATGAAGGGATTAAGAAGTACAAATTGAGAAGTTTGAAAAAGATGGCGGCGGAGGTTAAAGGCTGTTCTGTTGCCTCGCACCCAGCGAAATCGGAGGGGATGAGGTGTGGAGGTGCGTGGGTCTGGCTGGTGGCGGGGGAAAGGGGCTTTTGTTCCAAACCTAAGGGAGATTAGCTCTCCATCACCCTGAAACCCATCTTCTGGCGAACCCCGGGAGACCCAGATGCCTGCGGGGAGAGGCGGGACTCTTGCAGAGGTGCGCCCAGCAATCAGTGTTTGCTGCGCTGGAGTGCGGAACGAGGGGACTTAGATACATGGAAGGCAGAAGGACCAGACTCACAGCCATCGAGGCTCGCCGCACCATGGCCTGTTGGCGCCCTGAGACCCCGCTCCGCCCTGGGACCCGCCCCGCACGTTTTGAAGACCTGCCCCGCAAGTCTTGCAGGCACACCTGCGCCCCAAGCAACGGCTTATGCATGTGGGTGGCCTGCCCTCTGGCAGCGGACCAGATGATCTGCTGTTCTAGTCGGACTGCTCCAGGGCCACTCAGACAGGAGGAAGAAACTACAGTTTTTGCTGTAATCCTTGCTGAGTGCCTAAGGCAGTAGCTGATCTACACCCCATTGGAGACCCAGAAACGAGGGCATCTAGTGGTCTGTGGGAGATGACACCAGATTTCAACCACGTGCATAAGGGACACATTCAACGGGAATATTCAGTGAGCGCCAAAGCTTTGCTGCACCAAGACCCGGCCCATAAACGTGTCTCCTGCACAGCAACTCTTCCTTTATAGACAAAGAGAGCTCCCCCAGTGACACCAACAACAATCAAGACTTAACTATACAAAGGAGGACCAAGATGGAGGCATAGGGCGGAAGCCTGATTGTTGCCTACCACAACAACTTTGAGACTACGACAAGAGAGCAGAGCAGACACCATCCAAGACCACCATAGGGCTGGCTGAGTAGATGCTCTACAACTAGAATAAAAGAGGGGTATGTGGGATGATGCTGATGCCGGTGACCCAAAGACCACACTTTAAGATCTACAGCTCAGGCGACACAAAAGAACTATGGCTCAGGCGATACAACAGCGGCCTGGAACGTGCTCGGCGCAGTTCCCCCGGCGGTCTCCGGCTGAGGGGACGGCTCCACTGGCAGCCAAGAACGGACAGACGAGCCCCTATGAGACATGGGGTGGGAGACTCCGCGCTTGCTGACCTCTGAGTCCGTCAAGAATCTCAACGCCCCGGAAGCGGCCAGGTGCGCATGCTCGGCGACCGGCCACTGATGCAGACCCAAGGGCCGACGCAGCGACGCCAGACTGGCCCACCGCCCTGCACCGGGTGCACCGGAGCTTCGCCGAGCCGCCGCCCGACGAGTTCTGCAGCAGCCATACTGGAGCTCTGGAAGGATGGCCAGGGGAATTGCTGAGGGGGGATTGACCGGCAGGAATTGGGATCGGGAAGACGGGGCCCCGCTGAGACCCGGGTGCGGGCGGGGTTGCGCGCCTCTGGGCTCGGGTGTGGTCACACGCCTCTGGGTATAAGTGAGGCCTCACGTCCCTGGGTCTAGGTGAGGCCACATGCCCCTGGGTCCAGGTGAGGCCGGACTCCGGGTCCGGGTGAGGCCATGTGCCCCTGGACCCGGATGACGCTGGATCCTGTGCCCGGGCGAGGCCAAGCGCCCCTGGGTCTGGGAGAGCCCACACACCCCTGGGTCCAGGCGAGACCATGTGTCCCTGGATCCGGGTGAGGCCGCGTGCACCTAGGCCCGGGTGAGCCCAAGTGGCCCTGGGTCTGGGAGAGGCCAAGCGTCCCTGGGTCCGGGTGAGACCATGTGTCCCTGGATCCGGGTGAGGCCTCGTGCACCTAGGCCCGGGTGAGGCCACGTGCCCCTGGGTCTGGGAGAGGCCAAGCGTCCCTGGGTCCGGGCGAGACCATGCGTCCCTGGATCCGGATGAGGCCTCGTGCACCTAGGCCCGGGTGAGCCCAAGTGGCCCTGGGTCTGGGAGAGGCCAAGCGTCCCTGGGTCCGGGTGAGACCATGTGTCCCTGGATCCGGGTGAGGCCTTGTGCACCTAGGCCCGGGTGAGCCCAAGTGGCCCTGGGTCTGGGAGAGGCCAAGCGTCCCTGGGTCCGGGTGAGACCATGTGTCCCTGGATCCGGATGAGGCCTCGTGCAACTAGGCCCGGGTGAGCCCAAGTGGCCCTGGGTCTGGGAGAGGCCAAGCGTCCCTGGGTCCGGGTGAGACCATGCGTCCCTGGATCCGGATGAGGCCTCGTGCACCTAGGCCCGGGTGAGCCCAAGTGGCCCTGGGTCTGGGAGAGGCCAAGCGTCCCTGGGTCCGGGTGAGACCATGTGTCCCAGGATCTGGGTGAGGCCTCGTGCACCTAGGCCCGGGTGAGCCCAAGTGGCCCTGGGTCTGGGAGAGGCCAAGCATCCCTGGGTCCGGGTGAGACCATGTGTCCCTGGATCCGGGTGAGGCCTCGTGCACCTAGGCCCGGGTGAGCCCAAGTGGCCCTGGGTCTGGGAGAGGCCAAGCGTCCCTGGGTCCGGGTGAGACCATGCGTCCCTGGATCTGGTTGAGGCCTCATGCACCTAGGCCCGGGTGAGCCCAAGTGGCCCTGGGTCTGGGAGTGGCCAAACGTTCCTGGGTCTGGGTGAGATCATGTGTCCCTGGATCCGGGTGAGGCCTCGTGCACCTAGGCCCGGGTGAGCCCAAGTGGCCCTGGGTCGGGGAGAGGCCAAGCGTCCCTGGGTCCGGGTGAGACCATGTGTCCCTGGATCCGGGTGAGGCCTCGTGCACCTAGGCCCGGGTGAGCCCAAGTGGCCCTGGGTCTGGGAGAGGCCAAGCGTCCCTGGGTCCGGGTGAGACCATGTGTCCCTGGATCCGGGTGAGGCCTCGTGAACCTAGGCCCGGGTGTGCCCAAGTGGCCCTGGGTCTGGGAGAGGCCATGCGTCCCTGGGTCCGGGAGAGACCATGTGTCCCTGGATCCAGGTGAGGCCTTGTGCAACTAAGCCCGGGTGAGGCCACGTGCCCCTGGGTCTGGGAGAGGCCAAGCGTCCCTGGGTACGGGTGAAGCCAGATCCTGGGTCCGGGTGAGGCCGTGCGCCCCTGGATCCATCCGGGTGAGGCTGGGTCCCAGGCCCGGGTGAGACCACGCGCCCCTTGGGTATGGGTGAGGCCACGTGCCCCTTAGTCCAGGTGACGCCGTGCCCCTGGGTTCGGCCGAGACCAAACCAGAGGGAGTCGGACCTCCATTACCACCATTTGTCCACCATCCAGAGCTGAGGGGTCAGTGCTGACATGTACACATAAGGAACTACTGGACATCGAAATTGGGTCTCAAAAGAACTGTTGGTCCAGGGGGAAGCTCGCTACAGATTGATTCATTTGCCTGTCAGCATAAATATTATTGCTCGTCTCACATTCAGTTCTTATTAGTATATATCTAGTGACATTTGATCTCGTTCATCGAGAGGAAATGATGAACAACATAGACTGAGGAACAAGAACAGAACCAGAAGCAAGGAGGCATCGATCGGACTATCGGGCCTCAGAGGGAGGATAGGGGAGGGTAGGGGGAGGGTGGGGGGAGGGGGAGAGTTCAACCAAAGGACCTGTATGCATTCATATAAGCCTATCCAATGGTTAAGTTCAACAGGGGATTGGGGCTTGCGTGGGGAGAGGGGTGGGATGGGAATAGGGGGATGAGGACAAATATGTGACACCTTAATCAATAAAGAAATTAAAAAAAAAAAAAAAAAAAAAGAATACTGAGGTAATTTGTGTCTATAAATAAGTAAAAACACATCTGAGGGTCTCTGTGGGAAAATTCTCTGAAGTTATATACATGATTTGTTGATTTTAATTACCTAAATTCTTCATTGTGTGGTGGCAACTGGCACATTTCCATTCTGTGTTGCTCCCCAGAAGAGGGTCGCACCTTACACACAGTGTACTAAAAGTACATTCTTTGAGAATAATAACATTACAGTTCTTTCTTCAGTCTTGCCCCTGACTGCTAGCCTGACACGGGCATGCTGTACCAATTTAGCTGGTACCGCAGACGTTGTCTGGCTCAGCATCCAATTTCTTTTCCCGGCTTGCCCTGGAAAAAGACAGTGGTGTCCCTGTAGTCTGTGATCTGTCTCTTCAAATGTTTGCCTGACCTCCTTATCCAGAACACTCTATAAATACTCCTGCACAGCAGCGAGTCTGTGAAGGAGCAGGATACTCCCTTGGAAGTGACAAAGTAAAACTGAATGATATGTCTGGCCAGGCTTGGACTATGCACATGCCAGGTTGCTATTGGGTTTAACGAAAACGCATGAGCAATGTGCTGGCCACGGCCCTCTGTTCCTGAAACCCTACTGTGAACACTTTTTTTAAAAAAAATATATTTTATTGATTTTTTACAGAGAGGAAGGGAGAGGGATAGAGAGCTAGAAACATCGATGAGAGAGAAACATCAACCAGCTGCCTCCTGCACACCCCCTACCGGGGATGTGCCCACAACCACGGTACATACCCTTGACCGGAATCGAACCTGGGACCTTTCAGTCCGCAGACCGACGCTCTATCCACTGAGCCAAACCGGTTTCGGCCTACTGTGAACACTTTTATAGAAGAACCAAAACCTGGGAGGAAAGCCGGCCCCTGGGCTGGCACCCCTGCGCCCCAGCTGTTGTTCAGGAAGTGCTTAGTACTTTACAAGTGGTCACAAAGCCCAAAGGCTGCATCCCTGAGTGCCAGCTAGCTAGCCTACTGATCAAACATCCTTCCTCTCAGCCCGGTGACACTATGGGAAGGACGCCTAGATCACTGTGTTTGAGTCCCAGGTCTTCCACTTACTGGCCTTGGGGAGGTCACTTGACTTCTGTGTTCTCTTCTGTAAAATGGAGATGATGGTCACGGATTGCAGATGGCTGTTGTGAGGCTGAAATAAGAGAAAATCATCTACCAACAGCACAGAAGCTGGCACACAGTAGGTACTCAGAGAACGTTAGATTTCTTTTTTTTATAAGTCAGGGATGCAGGGTGGTTCCTCTTCATTATCCTACAAGTACTATGGCTGACATTGTGGTGCTGCTTAACCAACAGACAAATAGCCATGTATTCTTCCTCTTGGGAGAAAACCCTGACTTTATTTGGATGATGGTTGAACTTGGCTTTTCCTGAAGGCAGAGCCATGTGAACAAGCCCAGGCTAACTTGCTGAAGGATGAGCGACCACATGAAGCAGTTGAATTCAATCCAGCCAGGACCATGCTAAACCAGCACACCAATGAATGGGCTCAGTCAAACATCAGAAGTGCTGCCTACAAATGTACCACAGCTGACTGCAAATATATCAGGGAGTCCAGCCACAACTAGAAGAAGCATTCAGATGACTAACAGACCCTTAAGCAATAATAAATGGTCACTGCTTTAACTCACTGAATTTGGGGATAGTTCGTTATACAGCCATAGCTACTTGCTATAGCCTATAAAGCCTAAGACACCGGGCTGGTATTCACCCAATTATTATTCTGTGCTTAATAAATGCCTAGCCCCATGTTCACATATGATTGCTTATGGAGATTCTCATGGTAACCCCATAGGTTGTTTATTTGTTGGTTTTAAAAACGTGGCTCCTCTCTACCTGCATGTTTTAGAGAGGCAATGCTTCATATGACTGTATACTGTCCAAACGGTAATTGGGAAATTTATTTTGTATCAGAATGTTTGTTTTTTACTGGCATTATCTTGGCCCATCTCATTGCCAAAATCAGAAGGAAATTCTTTTTTAAGCAAGATCTTATGACAAGTTATTGTGTACCCGAAGCAGGGACTGTTCCTACCATCTCTATCCCCTTTATTCCCTCTAGCACAGTGCCTTGCACATGTTTGAATATTGAAATCTGCCAGGGCAAACCTGGTGGTTCTTGTCAAAACTGGAGTAACCTCAGGTCTGTGAGCCAAACCATACAACACCCCTAACCAATGTACTCAGAAAGCTTGAGTCAGTTCTATGGTCACTTTTGGAAAATTCCAAAACGGACTAACCATTTAGAGCCCATGTATAACAAGGGGACTTGTTACAAACAACCAGGTTTCAGAGAAGCAACTCACTTCACAGACTGGAAGGAGAGATTCGGGTAATGGGTATGTTTGATTTCCTCAGGCTTCAAAATAAAATTTTGAAAAGCTGTGTTCTAACCTGGTGCATAAAGCCAGTGGTATGTATAGCACAGTGGTTCCCTTGAATAGATGAAAAGCATAAACCTATTTAACATCTATCCATCATTTTTGTCGCACAAAATTTTTTTCTAACAAAATACAATTTTGAAATATCAGTAGTAACTTTAATTTTTTGTTCCAACAGGATCTAGAAGATGTTTTTGTTGGTTGGCACAAACGGGCTTCCCCCAAATACAAGGGAAACCCACTTGTAAAACAGGTTTTCCAGTGAACAAACATATTTTGACAGTGGCTCTGGTTACAATGCAAAGCAAGCTCTGGGATTCCTAAGCAATTTACTTCCTCTGCTTCAACATATTGACAGAACAAGTCTTCCAAAAGGCACATAGGGAGTCAAAAACTGAAACTACCTAAGGCTGTCATTTAACACTGCCGGTTTATTGAGATAAGTTACTCAAACAGTAACCTCAGGAACTCCTAGGAAACAGTTCAGTTGTTTCCCGTCTTGCTCCATAGTATTTCCAATTTGTCAGACAAAATTCTAACTTATCAATGATTATTTCAAAATGTCCTATTGCTGAAAGAAGGAACAAGTCAAACCATTAAAAAAAAAAACTTTATAGAATAAAATACCATTTGGAAGCATGAGAAGAAATGGGAAATACCATTAGCAACAATGAAATTATCAAAGTAACAGTTCATTCCACTTTTGTGAAGTTGGCCTGTAATGGGATGGGTCCATATCAGCAGGCCTAAATGTGCACTACACCTAATCAGAACCAGTTGGTTCATGCTTTTTGTTCCGTATTGAGCAACAATAAGCAAAACTAGAGGCTTCTAATGTGAGTTTCTCAATGTAGCCTTAAGAAACTCAAATTCCTTAGCCTGTCCAGCAGGGCTCAGGTTTCAAACTAGAATTATTAAGAGGGAAAAGCTAAATCTCTTCCAAATCCAGATTACAACTTTACTTGATTATCAATCTCAGATTTCAAATGTTAAAGACGAAGTTTCTTCTCACTTCTTGTAATTGGCTTTGTGCAGCTGTTTAAGCTTCAGATGATAAACTTGTGGATGCCGACAGTCCTGGCTCTTGTGATTTTGTGTGTTTGTCTTAGTCTGCCTTGTCATAATATTTCATCTATCTTATCATAACAAACAGTCCTTGTTTTATTTGCCTTTGGGCTTCTTGTCAAGGTTTGATGGGGGAGAAAAAGAAAAATAACTTCCTAGTTCTTCTCTGGAGAAATAAAATTTCTTACAACTATTTCTTTTATTTTTTAATATATTTTTATTGATTTCAGAGAGGAAGGGAGGGAGAGAGAGATGGAAACATCCATGATGAGAGAGAATCATTGATCAGCTGTCTCCTGCATGCCCCCTATTGGGGATCAAGCCCACAACCCGGGCATGTACCCTTGACCAGATTCGAACCTGGGACCCTTCAGTTCTCAGGCCGATGCTCTATCCACTGAGCCAAATCGGCTAGAGTTTCCAACTATTTCTAAGTGGGTCAAATGCATTTTAGAAACCTCTGTATTTCATCGCCATGTGTTACCCTCTCAGAAGATAGAAAATAGAAAGAGAAAGGAGGGGAGTATTCTTGGTCTCTCTCCCTTACAAGCTTCTTGCTCTTGGGACATTTATTTCAATTTAACCCATATATAAACAAACTTTTATTGTTCAGTGCCTATGAATACTAGGGTGGAGGGTGAGTTTCCCAATGAGAATATTCTCAAAGTCCCCAAAGAAATAAATTGAAGTGGGAATAAAAGTCACAAAACAAGAAAAAGTTTGAAGCTAGAACTAGAATCTACTGGAAATGGTAAAATGAAAAACACAGTTATTGAAATTTAAAAAAATTCTAATAGGTGAGCTTCATAGCAGCTTCTTGACTGCTGGAGATGAATGAGTAAACTGGAAGGTCCAACAATTTTTTTTTCTACCAGGATGCAGCTTATAAAGAGAATGGAAACATTAAAGAAAAGTTCAAGGAGGACACACCCTGACCCTTCAATATATATTTAACAGAGTCAGAAACAGAGAATCAAAGGAGCAGTGAAAAAGCAATATTGAAGGACTAGCAAGAACGTCCCAAAACTGAAGGGGGAAAAAAGGAGTCTTCAAATGGAAAATTCCATTAAGTGGATAGCAGAATAAACTGGGGATACACTCTTAGATAGATCATGTAAAATTCCAGAGCATCTGAGATAAAATGAACATTTTAAAAGCTACCAGAGGGCCGAAACCGGTTTGGCTCAATGGATAGAGCGTCAGTCTGTGGACTGAAAGGTCCCAGGTTCGATTCCGGTCAAGGGCATGTACATTGGCTGCGGGCACATCCCTGGTAGGGGGTGTGCAGGAGGCAGCTGGTCAATGATTCTCTCTCATTGATGTTTCTAGCTCTCTATCCCTCTCCCTTCCTCTCTGTAAAAAATCAATAAAAGCTACCAGAGGGAAAAGACAGAATGTCTATAAGGAATGATCATAAGATTATCAGCAACATTAAAGGCCAGATGTCAATACGTTAAAGAAAAGTCATTTTGAAAAATAAATAAGTAAAGGAAAGTCATTTTGGAACTAGAATTCTATGTCTAGCCAAATTATCATCCATGGGTAAAGGCAAAATAAAGAGATTTTCAGACATACAAATACTTTGAAAGTTTACTAGCCAAAGTTTCTCTCTGAAAAAACTATCCTAAGGTGTACTCTAGTAAGAAAAAAAAAAAAGTGAATTTAAAGGGAGGATGCAAAAAGTCACAGTGAACAAATAGAGCATTAAAAATGTAGTAGTAAATCAAAATGAATACATTTTAAAAATTATGTGTTTAAAAACAAGCTGGAACCAAAATGTCAGAGAGTAGTAACATGGAGTTGGAAGGAAGAGTGTGGAGAGAAATATAGTGTCTTATGTTTTTGGTTTGGAGAACAAAGAGACTGAATTTAGACTTTCAACAAAGTCTAAATTTAAGGATGTGTTTAAATATTCAAAATAAACCACTTATACACACTCATGCACACACATACATAAAACAGTAGAGGAGGGAAATGTGGGAAAAGAGAAAATGTAGTCAACACAATCAACATAAGGCAGAGTGAGATAAGGAGAAAGAAGAGAAAAGGCCCAAAGAAAAAAGATATAGCCCCAATGACATCATCCAAGCCCCTAAATTCAGCCTTGGGTGAAGCTAGACACACTTCTGGCCTTATTTACTAGAGGCAAGAAATCATCCTTTTGGCTAAACTTAGATTTGATGGGTTTTTACCACATGCATCCAATTCAGCTTTCATACTCATCACTTACATTTTTACAATACTTCTCTTCGTTTTCATGCTGAATTAAATGCTCCCACATTTACAGAATGTGTTAACATTTATTTTTGAAAACTTACAGGATATAATGAAAACCAAAAGACAACAACCATTCATTGCCTTGCTAGATCTCTCCCCTCTCCCCCCTGACTTTTCAACATCCCAACTTTGCCATTCCCCAGCCCTGCATAGAGATGCTATCTATTTTCCACTTCAGTGTCTGAGCTACGAGATACTTACTGAGGGGGGAAAAAAATCACAAAATAAATCAATTGCTTCCACTACAAAATTATGCAGTTCAACCTTTTTGATCCTGTTTCTTACTAGATTCACACATGGCATTAATGTATGAAGTCTAGTGATTTAACATCTGTGAGCTTTGGTTTCACAAGCTGCTTAACATCTGTGAACCTTAGATTTGCATTTAGAATGTGGTTCTAGGCCCCTCCCATTAATGCAGAACCCTCAGTATTCTACAAACATTTTGGCCTGTCAGGACTTGTTGTAGATCCATTCACCTTTTTGCTAGGTATATTAGTCATCTTTTCTGCATAACACTTGATTCCTAACCTTAGCAACTTAAAACAAACGCTTTCTATTTTCTCATAACTTCTGTGTCAGGAATAGGAATGCTTTTGGCTCAGGGTTTCTCACAGGCTATATAGTCAAGGTGTCTGCTGGAGCTGCATAAAGTTATCTTAATGCCCAACTAAGGGAAGCTCTATTTCTAAGCTCACTCAAATGCTTAATGGCAAGCCTCAGGTTCTCATGGTGGCTGGCTGGAGATATTGGTTCTTGCCATGTGGGCCTCTCCACAGGGCTGCGCACAATATACAGCTGGCTTCCCCTGGAGTGAGAAGTGTGTGTGTGTGTGTGTGTGTGTGTGTGTGTGTGTGTGTGAGAGAGAGAGAGAGAGAGAGAGAGAGAGAGAGAGAGAGAGAGAGGCTGAAGTCACAGTCTTTTTATAACCTAATCTCAGAAGCAGCATCCCATTTTTCCTGCCATATTGTTTTTAGAGGCAAATCACTAGGTCTAGTGCACACTCAAGGGCAAGTTATTACACAAAGGTGTGAAAACCAGGAGTACGCTGGGGTGTACTCCAATAAGCCTCTTCATCACTGAAGAGTGACTGAGTAAACTGGTGCCATCTTTGGGGCTGTTAACAGGCCAGGCAACCTAAACACGTCTGGGAAAACGTTCACGGGGGGGCGGGGGGGGGGGAAAGCCAGCAAATAGACTCTTCCTTAAAACCTATGTCCCCCTGAAAATAACGACCAGAACATATAAGGGCACCATACACATGGGGGCTTTAAAGGTAAGGACTGAAGTTCCAGTCTGACAAGGTGAGTGAGGTAAACAACCAACAGGAAAGGGAAGGCAACTGTCCAAAGGCAGATCAACTGCAGGCCTTCGGGTTAGCGGGTTAGATCAGTGGTTCCCAACCGCTTTTGTCCTTGCCCCTCCTAAGCATCTCTAAAATCCTGATGCCCCCTCTCATGACATGTAATTTTTATTGTTCAAAAAGTGAACTCCTATTCACGTGGAGGAAGCCTAAAAGGCCATTAACTTGGTCTAAACAAGCTTCCAAAGAATATGGCATCCATGATAGTGAAAAATAAAAGAATGAAAGGACAGTTGAAGTACTGAGGAAGAAATTACTAAGAAATTGTTTTAAAAAAAACCACACAAAAATAATAATATGAAGTGATATGAAAAAATAGCAAATAAAGTTTCAAAACATAATAGAGAATTGAAATACATAAATATGTCACTATATTTATATACTGTATACGAGGCCCCTAGAACCATAAGAAATGCAAAAAATTCACTGTTAGTAACTCATTCTTTTTTTTTTTAAAGCTTATTCTATCCTTGAATAGCACTCATTATAAGGAAATGTAATCTTTTTTTTAAAATATATTTTATTGATTTTTTACAGAGAGAAAGAGAGAGGGATAGAGAGCTAGAAACATCGATGAGAAACATCCATCAGCTGCCTCTTGCACACCCCCCACTGGGGATGTGCCCGCAACCAAGGCACATGCCCTTGACCGGAATCGAACTCGGGACCCTTGAGTCCGCAGGCCGATGCTCTATTCACTGAGCCAAACCGGTTTCGGCTAGTAACTCATTCTTAAATTGCCCCCCTTAAAAACCAAATTGCCCCCCTGTGGGGTGTGAGCACTACGTTGGGAACCACTGGGTTAGATGGCCCTAGTGGTGGATGAAAGCTGAGTGGTGCCAGAAGACTCACTGTTCATCCATTCTTTTCCTGAGTCTTCTGAACATATTGATGGCCATTGTTTTAAACTCATTACTTCAGATAAATTACTTATCTCTATTTCATTAATCTTCTTTTCCTGGGATTCTGTCATCTTCTTTCCTTTGGAACATATTCCTCATTTTGCTTGTCTCTCTGTATTTATTTATTTATTTATTTATTTACTTATTTTTTAAATCCCCCCACTACCCCAAATTATGCAGTCGAGTTTCCCACATTTGGGGAAATCGCAGGGGTCAGCACATCCAGAGTGCAATGGATAAGCCTCACCCTGGGAAAACCACCTTCGTGATCATGGTATCTCCCCTGCCAGGTAAGTATCTGTGTTTATTTTTAATACTAGGCCAAACAACTACCCCTCCCAGTCTTGAAGGAGTGGCCTTATTGTTCAACTTTGCCCTCATTCCTTGTTCCTGGAACCTTCGTGACTGTCTAAGCACCCTCACTGAATTCTTGATAGGTCCCCGTGGCTGAGGTTGTGCCAAGCCCTGGCCGTGTTCCAAAGGATGTCACTCAGCACCAGGTTTCAGGTGGATTGAAAGCCAGAGCCCCAGGCAGCAGCTTTTAAACTATGCAAATATATATAGTCCTGTGGGACCACAGTCGTGACTCCTGCTGGCCTCCAGACCTGGTGATTTGGAAGTGTCCCCTTGGTGACAGTTTGAAAAACTTGGGGCTCTAGAAGAGTGTATAAGCTTCTTTCTGGGAGGAACCAGCCAGCTGTAGTGAGGCCAAGGGAGAGTGCAAAGATGGCGACCCTCACCTGCATCCCCGAGAGCTCCTCTGTAGCCTCAAGATGTGAGGTAAATAGGCCTTTTTCACAGGAAGACTAGGGGTAGGTTTTAGTCTGCTGTCTGAAGCATGCCCCGGGCATGGTATCCTACCAAGAACTGTCTCTCCCATTGTTCAATCCCATGGGGCCACCAGAGCCAGGCACTTAAGGGGCATCTCCTTGTGGCCTGCACATGCCCATTGGCTTTGGCTGGCTACTGGGGTGTCGGGGGTCAGGGCAGACCCTCTGGATTTAGTGGGGCCGAGGGGGTAAGCCAAGGCCAGGGTCACCATCTTTGGGTCCAGGTCCTTCCTTTCTTGTAATCAATACATGATCCTGGCAATTTTAGGTCCTTTCATTTTAGCCTCTTCCCATGAGATGTGAACCAGGTAATACCAGGGCCTCCAGCATTCTACAAACTAGTTGACAATGCTACATATTCATTCTGATCAATTCCTTTCTCTGTTGTCATTGTAAGAAACATCCAAACAGGTGGAGAATTTTCCCAAGAGTTTATTTGAGCCAAACTAACATGGCGGGAAGCAAGATCGCCAGTGTTCTGAGAATAACAGATTTGCAGTTCTCTTAACACATTTGGAATGAAAAAAGTTTACAGGAAGGTGGGAGAAAGCAAGGCAGGGAAGTCTCTATGCTTGGATTTACAGGGTGGTTAACAAGATTATGTGGTGACATCTCTGAGAGGTCTGAAAAAGAGGTGTGTTAACCTAGGTGCACAAGAACAATGGACAGGGCTTGCTTAAAGCAAAGATAAGCTTTTTATAGGCCCAGGACATGACTCCTCACCATGATATGACCTGCCCCGTGAGGAATTTATGATCAGATCACCATGAGGTTACTTCCCATCAAGAAACTTGTCAGATTTAACAAAGAGCGCTTCCTCCCCCCCTTTTTTTTTCATTCACACTATCCTGTGATATTATCACCCTTATAATAATATGAAGCTGGCATTTCAAGTGGATTTAAAGCTTCTGGGTCACCTGTAGAAAAGATTATAGATGTAAGATACAACCTAGAGTTGAATGAAGTTGGTTTAGAGCAGTGGTTCTCAACCTTTCTAATGCCGCCACCCTTTGATACAGTTCCTCATGTTGTGGTGACCCCCAACCATAAAATTATTTTCGTTGCTACTTCATAACTGTAATTTTGCTACTGTTATGAATAGTAATGTAAATATCTGTGTTTTCTGATCATCTAGCAACCTGCTAGATTGAGAACCGCTGCTGTAGAGCCTAACACCATCGGAAAACACAGATATTTACATTATGATTTTCGTTGCTACTTCATAATCGCTGCTGTAGAGCCTAACACTATCGGAAAACACAGATATTTACATTATGATTTTTGTTGCTACTTCATTATGATTTTCATTGCTACTGTTATGAATAGTAATGTAAATATCTGTGTTTTCTGATGGTCTTAGGCAACCCTGCTATCGGTTCTCAACCTGTGGTGGTGACCCACAGGTTGAGAACCACTGCTGTAAAGCCTAACACCATCGGAAAACACAGATATTTACATTATGATTCATAACAGTAGCAAAATTACAGCTATGAAGTAGCAATGAAAATAATTTTATGGTTGGGGGTCACCACAACATGAGGAACTGTATCAAAGGGTCGCGGCATTAGAAAGGTTGAGAACCACTGGTTTAGAGGATTAAACTTTTGACCTCAAATACACTTCAGTTGTCTGATCATCTAGCATGGTTGGGATTCATGATTTTGAACTGGGTCCCCTAAATATTCAGTTGATGTGAATCCTGAAGCCATTAAATAAATATTATCTGATATTATAAAGCAACTTTTCACAGAAAAAAAATTTAGTATGGATCCAGGTTGGTAATGCACTTGATACTTCAATTATTTTCAATCTGAGCAGTCACCACTCCACACATCTCCACATCTCTAAGTAACTAATGAGTCTCCAAGGATGAATGTGAGTCATGATTAGTGGCTCTGTACCAAGTGATTGTGAAATCAGCTGTCCTCTCTTGTCTTCCATTGAAATAATGAGAAGAAATTCTCTGACATTTTACTTTGAGGATACAAACTTAAAGCAAAAAATAAAACATAGTATATGCCATTTATAGTGTTTTCACATCCACATTAATTTAAGACAATAGCTTGGAGACAATTAGCCATAAAATAAATCAGCCTCAGAGAACCTATTTTCCTAGTCTAACATCCAATAAGGTTTCCAAACAGAGAACTGCCTAATCTGTTTTATTTATACAGGAAAATATTTTCAGTCACTTTTTTTTTCTCTCCCTGCTGCACTCACCAGCCAGGATTACCTCCTAACCATCTGGAGAATGAAAAATAATGCCTACATGAATCACTCTTTCTCTGTTTATAGAGAACCTAGAGGCTTTTAAACATTCTACCATCAGCATTGATCTCACTGTAGTGTGACTGCTGGCTTCTTTCTCCTGTTTGATTTTGGGCCCTTTTGGCCAGAGTCTATATCTTGGTGTTGTTTTGGTCCCCGTGATTAGCTCAGGGACTGGCCCCCAATACTTAGCTCAGTAAACACTTGCTAAATGGATGAACTGGGCCACATGCTTTTCCCTAATTATACCTCCATGCATCCCAGTGTCTTTACCTCTCTCAATATCTCAAATGTCCTCCTCCCTGGTACCTGGTACCTACTTACATGTCCAAATGGAACCCTTTCTTCAAGGCCCAATTCCAGTCTCAATTCTGTTCAGGAAAACTTAATTGCCCCATCCCTTGGTGACAACCTTTTCTCTCATGCCTGTCACCACTTACCTCTTGCTTTACTATTATGATAAGGGCTCTCACTAGGCTATGTGCCATCTTTGTGCAGCTTAGAAAAAGGTGCCCTCTCTGGGCAGATGCACCCTGAGGTGCAACAGGGCACATGGCTTTGGGAACCGAGAACAGATTAATCTTAGCCCTTACTCACCATGGTAGAGCCCTGGTGCCCTTGTGCAGTGAACCCCATACAGACCACAGGAGGGGCCCTGATACAGAGCCTTCTTCCTCAACCAGACCACACACCAGGCAGAGACTGTGTTTGACAACCTCCCACACCTTTTACATTTGCTTTGTTTTGCTTTAAGCTCCTTTTTACATTCCCAGCCTTTCATCTCCCACATTCTCCACTAGGATATAAATGTTGTGCTGCTGGTTATTATTAATTTGCTGATTCTTGCTAGTTATTAGTTTTCTATTAAGTAGGATAGTTAAATAAAATGCTGATATCTCAAAAACAGGGACAAAATTATTGTGAAGCAAGTATGCCTGAGTTGAATAACAGCTTTATGGAGACACAATTCACATAACATTCACCCTTTTAAAGTGTAAAATTCAGTGATTTTTTTGTATATTCATATAGTTATAGCACCATTACCACCATGCAACTTTAGAATATTTTCTATCCCAAAAGAAATCCCATACCCATTACTATTCACTCTGCTTTTTCCTCTCTTTCCAAGCCTCTGGCAACCACTAATCTTTCTGAATTTTTCTCTATGGATTTGTCTTCTGGATATTTCATATAAATGCAATCATACTATATGCAATCTTCTGTGACCATCCCATTTCACTTAGTTTAATGATTTCAAGATTAATAATCATTGTAGTACATTTAAGTGCTTCATTTCCTTTAAGGCTGAATAATAGTCCATTGTATGAATTCACCGCATTTTATTTGTCCATTCATCAGTTGGTAGATACTTGGCTTGTTTCCACCTTTTGGTTATTATGAATAAAGCTACGAATTTTTTTTGTATACTTTTATGTAGACATATGTTTCCACTTCTCTCAGGTTTCCACTTAGGAGTGGAACTGCTGGGTCACATGGTAAGTCTATGCAAAGAATGGCCTCCCACCAATGCTGTTGTCAGCTAGTGAGCCATTCCATCTTCAAAACACTCTAGGTTCACTAACAACCAGGCCACCATCACAGAGATGGCTCTGAACTCCACTGTCATCCCACCCCGAGGCACCCAGTCTGCAGGATCATCTGTAGAGTGATTGTTCTCAATTTATGGCCATAAACAGGTGTATTACTATTGCTGCTGTAACATTTTAGCACAAACTTGGTAGCTAAAAACAACTCAAATGTATTATCTTACAGTGCAGGAGGTCAGAAGTCTGAGAGGGGTCAAGGGGTCACCAGGGCTGTACTACCTCCTGGGGGCTTTAGAGGGAAATCTGTTTTCCTGCTCTTTCCAGCTTCTACAGGCCACCCGCATCCCTTGCAACATGGTGCCTTTCCATCTTAGAAGTTAGCAACATCTGGCTGAGTTCCTACCACATTGCTTCACTCTTCCACATTTAAGGACCCTTGTGATTGATTGCATTGGGTCCACCTGGAGAATCCAGGCTAATCTGCCACTCTTAAAGTCTACTGACTAGCAACTTTAATTCTATCGGCTGCTTTAATTCCCTTTTGCCATGTAACCTAAGAGGTTTCAGGGATTAGAATAGAGCCATCTTTGGAGTTCCATTATTCTGCCTACCACAACCAAGCTTTGCTTCAGGCTACCTTAACTTTTCATTAGCACTTCCAGAGAAGAATGGTGATAAAAAGTAAAATGTTGACATTCATTGATAATGGATAAGAGTTTGATAAGGGGGAAACCTGAGATGAAAGCAGTGGTGATTGAATCAGATAATGCAGGAGAAATCCTCTACCCCAAGGCTTGCCACAGAGCACCCTTGATTAAATATTAGTGGAATCTGAAGTTGATCTCGCAGGTCCTTCCAGGGCATGGCTACCAGTCTGTGGTCTTTCATCCAATTTTGCACAAAAAAAGTCACTATTTCACAAAATTTCCACTACCATATTTCTATTCTCCTCCCAGTCATCCTTAAAATATTTTTTATTTCTTCCCTAGACACCTTCAGCATGAAAAGGAAGCAATGGCTATTGTATTTGTTTTACAGTTGTGAACCGAAAGTCTGTCTAGTTCTTTTTCTAAGCTGAAATTGTGATATCCCTGATATATATAGAGTGTCCCCCCCAAAATGTATACACACACTTTAATAGCTGATAACTGTTAAATGAAATGTATTTTAACAAACACTGTCTTTATAATTATTCAAAGTGTGTGTGTAAACACAACAGTAATTAATCATGAAATGTTTCTGGGCTTCTCCAACCAGTTTGGCATTCACAGAACCTCTGTAACAGGAGGTGACTCAATTTAGAAATTACCTATCTTTTCTTTTTCAGACTCAGTAGGATGATAAACTCTTGGAGGGAAGGGGACTGATCCTGTTTTGAATCCCTCCCCACAGTTCCTGGCATAAACTGTAAAGTACCCCACCCATCCACTAGCTAAGGATCTGAGACCTGGCAGAGCTATTAGGAGAGAGAAGAGAGTAATTGTAGAGTCTGACACATTAAGGGCTCAAAAGCTGTTTTTATATCTTGAAAAAAGGCCAACCACTATACCATTCCAGTGTGCTGAAATGTTTAAAGTTGGAAAGTGCCAAAACCCAGGTCCTGTTGGCATGGCCTTTAAACAAATGGTTCTTAACGACTTGTTGACATTGTTGTTGGTAACCATGAAAAAAATTCTTCTTAAGAGAATATGTTCAAAAATATAGATAGAGACAGTAAAGCATCAAACAGACTTTCAAATTACAGGGGGAAAGTTTGGGAGAGGTGGGGGAGTTATGAAATCAAACGAAGGACTTGTATGCATGCATATAAGCATAAACAATGGACGCAAAACTCTGGGGGGGGAGGGCATGTGTGGGTGTGGGGTGGGGGGGTAATAGTAAGATATGTACACATATAATACCTCAATAAAAATATTAAAAAAAATCAATTCTTTTCCACCAATTGTAAAAAAAAAAAAAAAAGAGAGAATATGTTCAACAATCCTGGAGAAGCTTTTGGATTCTACCATTAACAATACCCTTCATTTCCTCACTATCCTCTGCAACCCACACATATATGTGTGCATCCACATTCGCATACTATGTAGAGTCCATATTTGTATTTCAAAACTCCTGTTCCCAGCACTAAAAACCCCAAAACAACAAAAACATATTGCCATAAGTTGTTGAGTGACAGTTCACTTATTAGAGTTTATTATTATATAAAACAGTATAGGATGCCCAGTTAAGTTTGAATTTCAGATAAACAACAAATAATTACTTAGTGTAAGTATGACCCATGCAATCTTGAGACATATTTACACTTAATTATTTGTTGTTTTATGAAATTCTAATATAACTTGGTGTCCTGTATTTTTATTTACCAAATTTCACAATCCTATTATAGGTCTACATAAATGCTATCTCTCATAATCCCTAAAAAGCACACAAAATAAAAATATGTTAATTTTACAAATAAGGAAACTGAGGCTCAGAGATAGTAATATCCTCAAGATTATAGCTGATACATACTTCAAATCAGGATTTGAAGTTAGATCTGTCCAAACACAAAGACCCTGTTTTTCATACTTCTCAAGAAAACCAAATTTGCCACAATCATGTTCAGAGTTAGATCAAGAATATTGAAGTTTTATAATTGTGAGATAAAAGGACATACTCTTAAAGTTCCCTAAACATAGCTTTACACCAAGCTGAGACCTGGGACCATTTGCCCCTTCTCACCATGAGAGTGCTACTTGGCCTTCACGGCTCAGCGGGGAGGTTACCTTGCTGAGGAAGCTTCTCTGACCTCCCAGGAAGAGCGGATCATCCTATGCCTCTATTTAACCCCTGCACCGTGTATGGCAATGATCTTAAGGGTCTGTCTCCCTCAGATGAGCATGAGTTTCATTCTTCCAGTGCCTGGCATAGGAGTAGAGTCTCAGTAAATGCTTAGAAGTCTAAAGCTCAAATTCTGGGCATCAGATTTAGGTGAGTTCTGCTAAAACATGTATGAGATTGCCAACTGGGAGACAATGGATCTCCTGGATCTCTCTGAAAAATGTCATCAAAGAGTGGATACTAGAAACTAACCTCTATCGAGAGACAAAGAGAAAACCATAACCCTTTACTATTTAAATGGGGGAACAACCCTACCAGTTACCGTCTTCGTATGATTCTGTTTTGCTGTGATCTTTGACACAGTTGTAACGTATGTTATTGCACAATTATATTGAATGGAACATCCAGGATGAGTCAGCTTTAATATTCATAAATATCTGCAGGGGAAGAAGGAAGAAGTGAAGAAAATTTGAGCTTTACTTTCCTACTTCAGCAAATTTCAAACCAGTCATTTTAAAAAGTCAGTTTTGTATGAAAAATGAAGTCATTTTATATGCTAAAGATACATGTGCTTGGCACATAGGATGTTATTCCTTAATATCTTAAAGCATTTCCTTGAATATATTCCAGATACTATTTTTTTTTATCATCTATAAGTAAATTATAATTCTGGTGAATACAGGGTTTCTCCATGTCTTTCCTCTTTCTTTGGACAGACCTGGTGATTTCCAAGGGCCTTCCATTAGGTTACTGAAAATAAATATGGCATCCTTGTCCCTTGGCTGACCTGATCATCATCCTGAACTGAAATTCATTTTTAGTTCCAACAAAGCACTACTTCACTGAGAACAGAAATACACCCACTCCCTCTGGCTTTCAGTTGTCCTACCATATCTAGGTTCTTTGGCTCTTTTTAAAAACTATTCCAGATAAGAATAATTATGGGTCAATGCCCTTTCCAAAATAACATGTAAATGCTACATACATAGCTATTTATATTAGTCAATAGATGTTTTAGGAATGATTGACAAGCTCAGATTTAGATAATTTCTATTAAGATAAATAATTATTAGATCCAATCGGTAACTCTTGGTAGAAGCACAAAGATAGAACAATCCATTCAGGAAATCAACTAATTTATTCTTTCGCGCTGAGGAAATGACTGATGCACTCAATGTGTCACTTAGTGTATTGGATAAAGCTTTTAAGTCAAAAGGAAGTCTGTCTAATGGTGGAACCCCAAACTTTAACCACACAGTGTGGGAGGTGTCCTGGGAGGCAGAGGAACTTCCTTCCCCTTCAGAAGCAAACTCTTCTTGTGTATCAGCCAGGCTGGGCAGTGGTGAGCACACTGTTGACTGTTCCTCAGTATGCAGCGGGGGAGGGAGACGCATGTAACAGGAACACTGGCTCAAGTTGCTGGAATTTGTCTCCTAGACCTAACCCTTCCTGACCTTGGACAAGGTGCTTCTCTCGGAGCCTCATTTTCCTCATCAGTGAAATGGAAATAATAATAGTATCACCCCATGGTTTACTGTGAGGATCAGTGAGACTGTAGATACATGATTTAGTCCAGGGCCTGGCACAGAATGCCCATAATCTGTTAGTTCCTCTTGCTTTTCTTTCTTGCCTGTCAGCATATCTAAAATCAATGGAACAGTAAGTTGGCATGTGGATGGGCAATGTTTCAGCTTCTGACCATAGCTTCCTCCATATAGATTTCCATGAATAATGCAAGTCAAACTTAAAAGGAGCAGAGATTTGCATAGAGAGGGAAGGATGGCAGGAACTTGGGATTCCAAATGTATCTCTTCTTTCCCTTCCCTCCCTTTCGCCCCCTTTCCACCTTAAGTTTTATGGGACACAAAAGCACAAAAGACAAGGCCAGGCAAATGAACATTATAAGTCTTTAATCCAATGCCCCCGCCCCGCCCACCACCACCAAATGCAGTAAGCTGGGCTGGCCCTTGTGGAAGATCTCTTCTATGTGACTCAAGGCAAGCCCAGGGCCTGCAGCCCTTTCCTCCCAAAGCCCATACTCAGGTTGCTCTGGATCTGACTACTATACCAGCAGAGAAAAGAGTGCAGGAAGACCTAGCGAGTCAGCAAAGAAACAACACATTCAAGAGAGCACGTGTCCCTCACCGAGTGCTCAGTCCAGGCTTTCTCAGGAGGTGAGAGTGAGCCCTGGGACTGCTGGCCCATCAGAGGGAGAGAAGAAGTCAGAAGACAGAGTCAAAAGCAACGACCATACCTGGCTCAGAACTTGAACTCATTCAACTCATTCAACATTTATTTTATTGAGCCTCTATATTTTATTGTGCAGCACTTTTTCCAGATACTAAAACCCACCCACATCAGTTTAGAAGTTAGTTAGTCACAACCATAAAGAGGATTCAAGCCCTTGACCCTGGGCACCTCAAACCTGCCCTCTACTCTCTGAGAGCTGAATTCCTTCCCTGCATGTTCATGGCTGTGCCCTTTAGTCTGACCCTTCGTGAGGGCAGGGTGTGACGGAGGGGATCAAAACAGGAGGTGATTTTGGTTGTGTTCCCCGGTTTCACTTTCTTCAGCGCTAGGGTGAGAAAACAGTGCTGACCCAGGGACTGTTTTTTTTTTTAGATTTTAACTCAAGGAACATGCCTCCATCCCTCTCCCTCAGTTCCAAGTCACTACGAATCTCATATTTCTGTCCCTGGACTGTCATTGGCCCAAGAGAGAAAATTAGCATTTGATCTGAATTGAGGAAAAAGTGGCTGTCACAAGACTGGAGATGCAGGCAGATAGCCTGTACGTGTTTGCTTTGGGAAATGATTTGCCTGCCTTTTTCACAAGCAGGAAGATTTTAGCATAAGTTTAGCCAAGAGAAATAACAATCCACTCAAACATCATGAACTGAGGTGAGGTCAAGTGCTAGAAACAATAACAGATGCTCCACCAGAATCTTCCTTTCCAGGCCAATCCAGACCATTGGTTTTACCAACACAGGTCCCAAAACGAGGCTGGAGGTACATGAAGAGAAAGCTCAGGTTAGGCTCTTCACAATCATCGTAGGGCTTGATTTTTTGAGCTGTCATTTTAAATTCCCTGTGATCTTTAAAAATTAAATCAATCATGTTAACCTGATTATATTTTTACTTTGGGGTTTTGAAATTGAACTAATTTGATCCATCAGGACCTTTTGTATTTTAAGGCAAAAGATAGAATTCAAAGAGGGAGAAAAAAAACCCTCTAGACTTCATGATACAAGTCTTTTCTTGTTCTATCACTAACATACTCTCTATGGAACTCTGATCATTTTCTAGATGAAAATAAAAAAGTGAGATGCGAAGATGCTAAGTCACTCTCCTCAAATCACATAGCTAATTAGATGCAGATGTCACACTAGATCCCAGGTTTGCTTGTTCTGTACAGCCTTCTTAGTGTCCCTGAATTGGTGTCTTAAGCTACTCTAAGATGTTAGCATGTCAGAACAGGAGCTCTGATTTCTTTAACTGGCTGAATGAATGTTGTTAGTTTTTTGAAAGTTTCAGGTTTTGTGGCTTTTAAAAACTACCTCTTTAGTTGGTTTAGTTAGTAAATAAAAAGCAACAGGGGTGTGCCCTCTTTGGAGTGTGCCTGTGCCTTCTTCTTGGGCACATACTTTTAAAAAAAAAGCAACTCCGGGGGCCCCCCACTGGACCTGCATCAGGGGACCAGCAGGCAGCAAAACCCCTGAACCTGTCTCCAAGGCTCCTTTACTCAGACTTCCCAGTGATTCAATAGCAGCCCTTCCTCGGCTCATCTCTTCCCTACAGCATTTCTAGGGAGCCAAAGCAGACCTGTCTCAGGCTCTTGCCTATTGCTTCTTCTGTCCTAAGCCCTTCCTGGTTTTACTGTCCCCAGCTTTAATACACACGTACTCTCAAAATCACCCGGACTCATGTTGTGAAATCTTTCCAGCATGAAGTCAAGAACCCACACACCACCAGCTGGCCTGAGGCAGACCCGCTCCGGCCTGATCCCCATTTGGTAACTTCAGCGACCCAGATGGGACCTGAAGTTTTCTCTTCTCTACGCTCTCTCTCTAATTCATCTTTCCTGTCACTTCTCATCACTGGTGTGGGGAAACCTATCTGTCAGCAGTGGAGTAAATCCTTTGTCAAAACGCACCTTGTCAACACAAGAAAGGTTTCATCTGAAAAAGCCATGGAGAGAAACACTCCAAAAATGGGTGGATGGATTTGTCAGTTCTTTGCCAACGTTTGGGTGGCAACCCATTCTTAAGATCATAACCTTTAAACTGGATGAAGATACATAGAACTCTGAGGAATAACTGAATTGACACTTTATCCCGAGCCCTACATCCTGTTATAGATATTCTCACGATCAATCACCAGCTGAATTGACCAGGTAAAAAGAGACAAAATGGGCAGCGCCAAAAGCATTTCCAGAAATCCCCTCCTCCCCCCGCCCCATGGTGTCTCCTTAACAATTGGGCCACCTTTAAGGGTGAGGATCAAAAGAAAAAAAATTGGGTTTTTTTTGTTTTTGTTTTTTGTAATGTTGCCTGGCTTCGATACAAACCAGGGGACGGGAAAGCTGGCCAGTAAATGGATCTCTGACTCATAACACTATTTCCCAGTTCTTAAAAAAAGCAACACACATATATTGCTTCCTTGGTGATGTGGTAATTGTTTTTATGATCCAAGAACCATACCCTGTTCATCTCTTCCTGTTCTGCATCAGGTATATTGCTTACACTGATTATACCTCACAGTTCCCTGAAATTGTAATAATTATGCTAAAACACCTCTTTCTCAATTGCTGCCCTTTGCTCTTTGCATAAAAATCAACTCATGTGTTAGGTTCTACTTTTGAAACCTTATCTAATTTTCTGTTTGGAATCCCCTCACAGAAGCATAAGAGCCAGCTCTGCATGGAAGAAAACCTGGAGAAACCCTCAACATTCTAGTAAGACTGGATTGGGTGGATATGGCATGCTTTGGATTTGATTTCTTGATTTTCTGCTGTGTTTACAATGATAGCTGTGAGGTATGGCAGAAACAGCTTTTGAGTGAGAAATCATAAAACATGGGTTCCAAGTCCCCTACACTACAAATTAGCTGGGTAAATATGGACACAAAAATAATTTATAAGTTACATTAACTACAGAATTTAGAATTGAGATAAACTTTAAGGACCTTAGTCAAATAGCTTTATTTTACAGGTGAATAAACTGAAGTTCAGAGAAGATCAACAATTATCCTCAAATTTACAAGTAGCTATCAATATTAAAAATATATAGTTGGAATTCTGGTCAAGATGACTCAGTAAGTCCACACTTTGACATACCACTTCTGCTCATATAGTAATTAATATAAAAATCAAACTAAAGAAAAGACCTGAAGGGCCTCAAAAACGAGCTACACGTCCCATGAAACAGGTATTTTCACTGGTGAATTCTACCAAACAAAGAGGATTGAACACCTATCCACTCAAACTCTTTTAAAAAACTGAAGAGGAGGGATTTTGAAACTTATTTCATGAGGTCAGCATTACCCTGATAGCAAAACTGGACAAGGACACCACAAAAAAGAAAATTATAGGTCAATATCTCTGATGAACATAGATGCAAAAATCCACAACAACATATTAGCAATATGTCCCACTCTCACCACTTCTATTCAACATAGTATGGAAGTCCTAACCATAGCAATCAGACAAGAAAAATAAATAAAAGGCATCTAAGTCTAAAAGGAAGAAGTAAAACTCTCACTATTTGCAGATGACATAATACTTTATGTAGAAAATCCTAAAGATTCCACCAAAGAACTGTTAGAACTAATAAATTCAGTGAAGTTGCAGGATACAAAATCAATACAGAAATCTGTTGTTTTCTATACTAATAATAAACTATTAGAGATATCAAAGAAAACAATCCCTCTTACAATTGCATCAATAGCAATAAAACCTAGTAATAAATTTAACCAAGGAGATAAAAGACTTATAGGCTGAAACCTATAAGACATTGATGAAAGAAATTGGAGATGACAAAAGCAAATGGGAAGATATGCTTTGCTCATGGATTAGAAGAATCATTATTGTTAAAAATGTCTGTACTACCCAAAGCAATCTACAGATCGAATGCAATCCCTATCAAAATTTCAAAGGCATAACTAGAACAAATAACTCTAAAATTTGTATGGAACCACAAAAGACTCCAAACAGTCAAAGCCATCTTGAGAAAGAACAAAGTTGGAGATATCACATTCCCTGATTTCATACTATGCTACAAAGCTATAGCAATCAAAACACTGTGATTCTGGTGATTCTGGTACAAAAACAGACACACTGGAAACCCACAGGTATATGGTTAATTTATAACAAATGATCAAGAATATAAATAAGGAAAGGAAAATCTCTTCAATAAATGCTGCTTGGAAAACTGAACAACCACATGCAAAAGCACAAAACTAGACTTCTTACACCATACACAAAAATTAACTCAAAATGGATTAAAGATTCAAATGTAAAACCTGATACCATAAAACTCCTGGAAACATAGGTGATAAGCTCCTTGACATTGGTCTTGGCATTGAATTTTTAGATCTGACTCGAAAGGCAAAGACAAAAATAAGCAAGTGGGACTGTATCAAAGTAAAAAGCTTCTGCACAGAATAGGAAACCATCAATCCAATGAAAAGGCAACCTACAAGAGGAAATATTTTCAAATCATATATTGATAAGGGGTTAATATACAAAATATTTACAAACTCAAACAACCCAACAGCAGAAAAATAATCTGATTTTTAAATGAGCAGAGGATCTAAATAGTCATTTTTCCAAAGAAGACACACAGATGGCCAAGAGGCAACGAAAAGATGTTCAGTGTCACTAATTATCAGGGAAATACAAATAAAAACCACAATATACAATATTACCTCACATCTGTTAGGTGGCTATTATCAAAAGGACAAGAAACAAGTGTTGACAATATGTGGAGAAAAGTGTTGTACAGTGTGGGTGGGAATATAAATTCATGCAGTCACTATAGAAAACAGTATAGAGGTTCCTCAAAAAAATAAAAAATAGAGCTACCAATGAACCAGAGTAGATAAATACTCTACTTCTGAGTATTTATCTGAAGAAAATGAAAACATTAATTGCAAAAGATGTATCCACCCTTGTGTTCATTGCCACATTATTTACAACTAGAGGCCTGGTGCATGAAATTCTGCACTGGGGGTGGGGAGGGGTTTCCCTCAGCCCGGCCTGCACCCTCTCGAAGTCTGGGAGCCCTCGGGGGATGTCTGACTGCCGGCTTAGGCCCTTTTGCCGCTGCACTCACCAGCCGTGAGCCCAGCTTCTGGCTGAGCAGTGTTCCCCCTGTGGGAGCACACTGACCACCAGGGAGCAGCTCCTGCATTGAGCATCTGTCCCCTGGTGTCAGTGCATGTCATAGCGACCAGTCGTTCTGCCCTTCGGTCGATTTGCATATTAGTCTTTTATTATATAGGAGTCCCTCAGCCCAGCCTGTACCCTCTCCAATATGGGACCCCTCTCACAATCCAGGACTGCTGGCTCCCAACTGCTTGTCTGCCTTCCTGATTGCCCCTAACCCTTCTGCCTGCCAACCTGATCACCCTCTAACCACTCTGCTGCCAGCCTGTTTGCCCCCAACTTCCCTCCTCTGCCGGCCTGGTCACCCCTAACTGCCTTCTCCTGCAGGGTTGATCACCTTCAACTGCCCTCCCTTGCAGGCTGGGTGCCTCCCAACTGCCCTCTCCTGCTGGCCATCTTGTGGTGGCCATCTTTGTGTCCTCATGGGGGCAGAATCTTTGACCACATGGGGGCAGCTATATTGTGTGTTGGAGTGATGGTCAATCTGCATATTACTCTTTTATAGATAGGATAGAGGCCTGGTAAGGGGTGGGGGCCAGCTGGTTTGCCCAGAAGGGTGCCCGGATCAGGTGGGGTTTCCCTTAGGGTGTGGTGGTTTGCAGGCCAAGAAATGTAAACAAACTAAATGTCCATGAATAAAAGAATGGATAGCCTGGCCAGTATGGCTTGATGATAGAGTGTCGACCTATAAATCAGGAGGTCACAGTTTGATTCCCAGTCAGGGCACATGCCCAGATTGTGAGCTTGATCCCCAGTAGGGGATGTGCAGGAGGTAGCCAATCAATGATTCTCTCATCATTGATGTTTCTTTCTCTCTCTCCCTCTACTTCCTCTCTGAAATCAATAAAAAATATATATTTAAAAAATAGATGAATGGATAAATAAGATGCCATACATATATACAATGGAATATGTAGGGAGTGGCTATAGGGTCAAGCCTCGGACTGACCTGTGGCAGAGCCACACACAAGTGCCAGCTTGAAGGGCAGAGCCCTCCTAGCACAATTAAGCTTGATCTTAGTCTTCCCTTGTTCCTAGGTAGCTAATGGGCTGTGGCAGGTGCAGCAAGTGCTGCCAAAACAAGGCTTTTGAGTAACAAAATAGATTTGAAACTCGCAATAACATTGTAAACACGCTGACCACTCCCCTTGTTTTGCTTTGTGTGATCTGTTAAATAGAGCTATGGCTTACAGGCTGTGTCACTGTTGCCTCATCTAGGCACAGTGATCCTACCTAGCCCCAACTGTATTCTCTTGTCTGTCTTCTTTAATCCTTCACTGCCGCTCCTCAGGTTCACCCCTGGCGGTGCTGGACATGGTTCAGAATACTACTCAGCCATAAAAAGAAGGAAATCTTGCCACTTGGAAAAACATGGATGGACCTTGAGGGTAATATGCTAAAGGAAATAAGTCAGAAAAAGTTAAATACAGTATGATTTCACTTATATGTGGAATCTAAATAACAAAAGAAAACTAAATATAGAGGATAGATTGTTGGTTATTGAAGGGGAAAAGGGTTGGAATTGGGTGATATAGGTAAAGGGGGTCAATTGTATGGTGATAGATAGTAACTACACTTATTTTGGAGATCATTATATAGTGTACACAAAGACTGAATTATTATGTTGAACAACTCAAACTAATATAACATTTATATACCAATTTTATCTCAAAACACACACACCCCAAAAAAAGAAAAAAAAAAAAGAGCCAAACAAACCATTTGGAGGGGTCATTGTTATTGCAATGAGAGTCAAAGTGGCACACTCATTTGTAGATGGAGCAGGGCAGAGATCATTGCCATATGCAACTTGTAGCAAATCTTGCCTTTTCATCCCTTAGAATTCTGTATCAGGTTGATATATGGTAAAGTATCTGTTTGCCGTGTGCTCAGTGAGCCTGGCTTTATGGTCTCAACAGGAGTGAGGCTCTGAGGGCTGACATAAGTAGCTGCTTCACTGAATGAAGCAATGGAAAGGAAAGTACTAGTAAGCACACGCTAGACCTCTATTTCCCATTATTCTGGAATTCAAACCTTCTAGAATATCCAAGAAGGTCTGAATTGTGCTTTGCTTTGAAAAATAGGTATAACCCTAAGAGATGGTTCATATTACAATAATCAACCAACCTGCCCCACCCTCCTCGTTAACTCAGAAAGCCTTCTACAACAGGTGCATGGTACAGTCAGCTGAGCCTGGGAAGATAGAAGAAACTGATTTGTCTTGGAAAACATTATATAAGAGACTCTAACTACTTTGGTCTCCCTTCTATTTCCTGTTGAATGTGCAACTTCTTGGCCTCAGCAATTACAGCCAATGGCTACAGAGAAGGACAAAGGGTGGCAGTAATTTCAAAAGCATCTTAATTGCTGTGGTAAGCAGAAACAAGAGTTTTAAGTAGTTTATAATCTGTGTGTATTAATCAAACAATCTACATACCAAAGTGCCCCAAATGACCTAGGTCCAAATTCCACTTTCATCACTAATATAACAAATTTGAATAGAGTTTAAAGTATAAAAAATGCACTTTCATTCTCAACCTCAATTTCCTCATCTGCAAAGTGGGTTGCATATTATCATCTTCATAGTTTACAATGAAAAAAAAGTAAGTGAAATAACAGGTAATGTACTTTCTCTACAGTATTTCGCTGGTGAAGATATTTCAATTACCCAATGGCAACTATTACTTCACAAACATAATTTATTTTATAGATAACCTAGTTAACATCAGGTACATTGCTGAGGACTGAGAATTTTAAAGTGCCTGTTACATTATGGCTCTGTAACATGAGAGGGTCTTTCTCTTAAGAGTAGACTTCAGCCCTGGTCTATCCTTGGCCTGCGAACTGGGGGGTCCCGGGTTCAATTTTGATCAAGGGCGCATGCCCGGGTTGTGGGCTTGATCCCCAGTGGGGGTTGTGCGGGGAGCAGTGATCAATGGTTCTCTCTCATCATTGATGTTTCTCTCTCCCTCTCCCTTCCTCTCTGAAGTCAATAAAAATATATATTCTTTAAAAAAATAAGAAAAGAGTAGACTTCACACATCTGTGTTGGGCAAATGCTAGCAAATACATATACCCCGATCTACAATACTGCTTATAGTTAGTAACCAAAGAGGTTTTAGACCTGTTAAATAAAGCAGTGCTTTGAAGCTCCTATAGGTCCATGGATTGGAGGAGTCTTCCAGCCACACTTCTACTTTTTAAAAAATATATATTTTTTATTAATTTAAGAAAGGAAGAGAGAGATGGAAACATCACTGATGAGAGAATCATTGATCAGCTGCCTCTTGCACGCCCCACACTGGGGATCGAGCTTGAAACCCAGGCATGTGCCCTGACCGGATCGAACCTGGTTCAAAGGTCAATGCTCAACCACGGAGCAACGCCAGCTGGGCCAGCTCCACTTCTACTTTTTAAAAGGCTAAGCTGGTAGCAGATTTAAAAAGCAAGTACAGTAGGCCCCCTTATCCAGTTCTATTTTCCATGATTTCAATTATCCCGTCAACCAAGGTCCAAAAATACTAAATGAAAGTATTTCCGAAATAAAAAATTCATGTTTTAAATTGTGTGCTGTTCTGAGTAGCCTGATGAAATCTCATACCATTCTACTCTGTCCCACCTGGATGTGAATCACCCCATTGTCCAGTGTATCCACATTGTATATGCTCCCTGCCTATTAGTCACCTAATATCCATCTCCGTTATCAGATCAACTGTTGTAGTATCACAGTACTTCTGTTCAAGTAACCCTTAGTTTACTTAATAATGGCCCCCAAGTACGAGAGTAGCGATACCAGCAATTTACATATGCCAAAGAGAAGCCATAAAGTGCTTCAAGTGAAAAGCTATGTATGTATGGGAAAAAACACAGTAAATATAGAAAGACCTGATGCTTGCAACCATACTAAAGTGGCTGTAAAACCCCAGCCACTCCTTTTAAGTATTTTATTTTATATATTTTAGAGAGAAAGGGAGAGGGAGAAAACATCAATGTGAAGAAACATCAATCAATTGCCCCCTGTACAAGTCCCAACCGGGGATCGAATCCACAACCTGGGTTATGTGCCCTCACTAGGGATTGGAGACCTTTCAGTGTACAAGGCCATGCTCCAACCAACTGAGCCACGCTGGCCAGGCCCCAGCTACTTCTGATTCCCCATCAAGGAGTTTCATGTTCTCTCTCTCAGCAAGGAAAAGCCAAGGATTGTTTCTATCTCATTTCTTCAGTCTTCCACCCCCTAAGTCTCAGTATCTTTCCTCCGATCTCTTTTAGTCATCCAGTACTAAAGTAGCAAGAAAAGCTGTGAAACTCAGTGATATTTTTCCCACCATGGGCAGCACTTGTAGCACTCCTTAAGGAAACTACAAAGCTATATCTAAAATAGCTAAATTAGAAAACCAAGCTCTCATCTTAATCTCCATATTGCAAAGAGTGACAAAGTTTCAGGGAGCAACACTGCAGACAGAAGAAAAAAGCTCTACATTGTCTTGCCAAGACTTGTCTTCTTACTTTCCCAGGAAGGCAAGGAAAAGAAAAAAATTGTAAGGAAAAGAAAGTAATGGCTGGAGCAAAATTCGTGTTCTTCCTATCTCCAACTTGGAATGTTTCTTATTAAAGAAAACTTTCTCATCTGTATGTATCCAAATATATATTTCACCAGTATATCTATAGTGATAAAAGCATAATATGCTAATTAGATGGGACATCCCGGACCACCTTCCAGACGAAGCTGGGGGAAGGAAGGCCTACTCTTGCAAGAATTTCATGCATCGGGCCTCTAGTTTTTATATAATTTACATCAAAACTGGATTATTTTTTCCCAGAATGAGAGTATTCATTGAAAAGGTTTTCAAAAGCATCCAAATTATTAATATTCGGTAAAAAGGCAATCAAAACCAAGGCTAGTAGAATAAACTGTAATGAAAAAAGCTGAATCTGTAGATTGCTGTCCCAACTTAATTTTCCATATTACCCATTTCAGAAATAATGTGAAATGAATATTCTAATAAAATTTTCTCATTATACTAGGAGTACTATTCAATTTGGAAGGTTGCCATTTTAATGAACAAATATTGTTCTCCCAGTACAACAAACAAAAGTGTGAACATGAAATGCTTGGGTCTAAATAATGGTTTAAAATCTGGGAATATTGTGGAATATAATGAACAACATAAACAGATGAAGAAAAACAGACCCAGAGACAGAGAAGCATCAATCAGACTATCAAACCTCAGAGGGAAGGTAGGGGAGGGCGGGGATAAGCGTGAGAGATCAACCAAAGGACTTGTATGCATGCATATAAGCCTAACCAATGGACACAGACACCAGAGGGGTGAGGGCATACATGGGGGAGTAATGGGGGAATAAGGACACATATGTAATACCTTAATCAATAAAGAAAAATATTAAAAAATAATAAAATCTGGGAGTAGTACAGGGAAATATTAAATTATGAATTAATTTTAGAAATAAAAGTAAGAATCCTATCTTCACATGTATTACCTCAGTAATGATAGTGAAACAAAGTTTTAAGTTAACCTCCTCCTAAACTGCCAGGCATTGAGCTCTAACTACAAATCTTTTAACTGGAAGAATATGACGTATTTTTTCTTGCTGTGAAATTTTCTCAAAAATACTATCAGACACACACATGCCAATTAAAAATAGCTTAACAGATTAATGTGAAAGTGCTTAAAAGTAAATTGAGCTGCTTAAAATGCTTAAGAGAAAACGAATGATTAGGAGAGAATTAAGTGATCTGTGAAGTACAGAAGTTAGATATAGGCAAATTATATGACAATGCAAATATTTATTTTCAGCTTACATTTGGCAGAAGACAGCCCAAATTCCAAAGATAATTAAGGAACTATATGAAATTCCACCTTAGAGAAATACAATCCAAAAATTTATACTTATATATTCTAGTTCGGTTGCTTGTAACTTTCAAAAACTTAAGGGCCTCTATCAGTTCTACAGTTCACAAAAGAAAAGCATTCAAGTAAAGATATCATAAAAGTTGATTATGCCTGGAAAAAAACAAGCTCTTTTTCTTTACAAATTGAGTTTTGCTTTCAGTATTAAGATCAAGATTATGGTATATACAAAAATAGTATCCAGTGGATGATTATGTGTGTTGGAGAGCAGAAACTTCAAAATGATTAGAAAAACCAATAAGTACAATACACTGCACTCATGAAGTTGTAGATTAGACAGAAAAATGGCGAATGTCCATAGGCTAAAATGTCATGTCGGACAGGGTTAAATTTGGCTTAACTGAAGTAATTTGGTCACCTATTATGAATGAACTCTTGTTAGCCAAAGATTATTTATTTATTTATTTATTTTAATATATTTTATTGATTTTTTACAGAGAGGAAGGGAGAGGGACAGAAAGCTAGAAACATCGATGAGAGAGAAACATCGATCAGCTGCCTCCTGCACATTCCCTCCTGGGGATGTGCCCGCAACCAAAGCACATGCCCTTGACCGGAATCGAACCTGGGACTCTTCAGTCTGCAGGCCAACGCTCTATCCACTGAGCCACACCAGCCAGGGCATATTTATTAATTTTTTAAAAATATATTTTATTGATTTTTTACAGAGAGGAAGGGAGAGGGACAGAAAGCCAGAAACATCGATGAGAGAGAAACATCGATCAGCTGCCTCTTGCACACCCCCCACTGGGGATGTGCCCGCAACCAAGGTACATGCCCTTGACCGGAATCGAACCCGGGACCCTTCAGTCCGCAGGCCGACGCTCTATCCACTGAGCCAAACCGGTTTCGGCCAAAGATTATTTTTTTGATGTTCAACTTTTGATATATCCTATCCTGGGTAAGACCTTTAGTTTTCATCATGATATTCTTGTTTCAGGCATTTCCAAAATGAGAATAATAGCACCAGAATAATATCTCTATCTCTATCTTCTCTGTATTAGCAAAAATAGACCACTTTTACTCTCCATCCTGAAATATTTTACTTAGCAATGACTACAAAGGTGACAACATTGTTCTATTTAACAATGAAATTAATCAACTGATATAACTTTCACATGAAAGTTATAAGAACTATGTTCATTCAACGTTAGATGCCCACAGACTGGATCTAGTGTTTGTACATAAAAAGTACTCAACAGGTATTAATGAATTGATGGTACTAATTTGTGACAAATGACCGGGATTAATAAGTCTTAAAAAACAAATACAGCAGATTCAAGAATAATATGCACAGCATGTCCTTTTATAGAATATTTTAAAACTTCCACAATAATACTCTAAGCTTCCAGAGTCAAACATATAATGGAATGGTGATTATTGAATTTTATGCTGGCAAGGAGTGAGGGCAATAGCATCAGGGAAGCATATAAGTCCTCAATTGTTCTTATTTGGATCTAAGTCAAATATTATAACACTAATTTTTATAAAAGAGGACAATGGGCATAAATGTTCATTATCTTATTCTCTTCTTGTCTACCTATTTACATAGTTTTTTAAAAAGCAAGCACCAGACATTTTTGCAGGAACAATCAGCAGTATATTGATGGATCAACAGGATTTACCAGCTAATTATCCATTTTAGGAACATTATTAATTTGAAGATCAATAATCTATGCATCTTATTTTATAATTGCAATATATAGTTGTGATGCACCTTAGATTTTTAATAAAATAGATTTCCATCTTTTAAAGAAGTTAAAATTTATTTGAGAATATTTCAATTATAAGAAAAATGCCTTACATTGCCTGATTTAGTCAAAGCTGCTTAAAATCCCAAACTTTTACCATCAATGACTGATTGATTATCAACACCAAGAGTAGAAAAGACCAAGAATTTTGGTTTTTGTTTGTTTAATCCTCACCCGAGGATATTTTTTCCATTGATTTTTTTTTTTAGAGTGGAAGGGAGGGGAGAGACAGAGAAGAGAAACATTGATGTCTCACATCGATTGGTTGCCTCCCGCACACTCCCAAACAGGGTGGGGAGTGGAGCCAGCAACTGAGGTATGTGCTCTTCATGGGAATCAAAACCGCAACCCTTCAGTCTGCTGGCCAACGCTCTAACCACTGAGTCAAGCCGGCCAGGGCAAGAATTCTGCTTATTATTATAGCAAAAACTTTCATGGTATTTGACAGAATTCAGAACTCTTTTTTAAAAATGGATTCATATCTGTGTAACTAAACCAGTCAGAATAAAGTCTTTATTTTTTAAAAAAGAACCTGGCCAGTATGGCTCAGTAATTGAGCATTGACTCATGAGGTCAGGGTTTGATGCCTGGTCAGGGCACATGCTCAGGTTTTGGGCTCAATCTCCAGTAGGGGGCATGCAGGAGGCAGCCAATTGATGATTCTCTCTCATCACTGATCTCTGTCTCTCTCTCTCTCTCTCTCTTTCCCTGAAGTAATAAACAAAAGGAATGAAAAAAAAATTAGGCAACCAAAAGATATTTCAAAAGATTTAATAGCAAAATAGAGGGTGTCCCCCCAAAATGTATACATAAACTTTAACAGCTGATTCTACTACATTTTGAAAAATGAAATGTCTTTTAATAAACAGTGCTTTTATAATTATTCAAAGTGTGTATACATTTTTTGGGACACCCTGTATAAAAACTGAAGCAAAGTGACAGAATGCTAAAAACTGCTAAGCACTGGATTGAAGAAACTTTGATTCTATCCATCTGACATTGCAAATGGTCCTCTTTGTCCTTCTATTGTTATAATTATAAAATAGGTATGATAATTAAACACTGGCCTTGTAGGACTTAGTAGAAGTCTAAAAGGAATTATTGAAAAAGTCTTCAAATACTTTATAAATACTATTAACAAAAACATTTTATTTTTTGTCTTTCTTCAATCAAAGTGTCCTTTTACATCAGACTGCTTAATATTGTTTCAAATTCTCAAGAGAGATCTTAACATTCTTCCAAAATGATATTCCCATTGTATCACAATATTTCTGATTAAGAAAGATAATACTAGAACTGTTGGGAGAAAGTCGCAAGTCAGTCCGAGGCTTAACCCTATAACCGCTCCCAACATAGAATTGTGCTACTTGAGGAAAAAAAAGAGAGAATTGCAGCACAACTGGTAAAGTTTCTGGACTTGGTTCAATCAAGTTATGGATCATTCAACTGACATCCTTTGTTACTCTAGCATTTTCAAGCATTATTTTGAAAACATATTCTCAGTGTGAGATTTCTTGTAAAAATAGGAAGAATTTAACTTCTGTAAACATTTGCAGTGCCAACTATTTCTTTGAATAGATATTTTTCCCCTTAAGAGAGCTGCTCCAGTGAAGAATTGTTGCTTACACGTTCATGTCCAGACTCAAAAAGAAGCTCAACATTTTTCTATGAAGACGGAAATGCCCAAGTAATGTGAAAGCTTTCTGTAACCAGGGATTGCCCACCTATTCCAAGCATGTAATCACACCCTATAGATTCCTGATGAATTAAAAATGTTCTCCAGTTACTCATAGCTCATCAGATGTGTTGTTCACCTTTGGTAATTGACATTCTTCACTGCTGTGACAACTCTGAAGGATGTCCTTGTAGTGGTTCTTCAGATCATCATACAAAGAAGCAGTTTCTTGTGAGTGAGCCAATGGTAACACCTTTTCATTCAGTAACATCTGCACTCGGAATTCTTCTTTAGGAGTCTTAGCATTTTTACAATGGTAAAGCACAAACATCAGGTTTGAGGCATAAGGTACAATGTGACCGCTTCGGAACTTCCGATGCATTTGTTCCTTGTAATTGTAAGCTGTGAGGGGCTCCTTGTCTTTGAAGTAGCCCATGAGTGAAAGCAGTGGAAGAAGGGTCTCTGCATGACCGAAATGAAGGATGACTGGAGAGGAAATTGGCTGAGACCTTAAATGAGAAATTGAGAAAAAATATGTCTATGTATCCGTGTCATAGAAAATAATTTCTACACTTAGAAGCATACAACATTCTCATCAACAAGTGTTTGTAAGCCTCTCTTCTTAACTGGTATACAGTAAGCAGGGCATCTACAGCACCCAAAAACTTGTATTTACTTCCAAGAAGCATCCCCTTAGGTCTGAAGTTACAAAGCAGTATCATTCAGACTGTAACTATATTTGATTTCACCTGCATAAATATTGTTCAATTTTGCATTATTTGTCAGTATTTCAAAATTGGGTGATTTCAGATTCTTACAAATCCAGATTTATTTTTTTTTTTTTGGCTCCTCTTGAAAAACTGAAAGATCTGATAACATATATATTCACACAAGGCAATAATCAGTATAATAGGAATGAGGATTACCCTCCAGAGGGGACATAAATCTGTTACACGGGACATACATCACTCCACGCTGTCTAACATAGGATATTTCATTACTTCCCAGATCCCTTTATACATTTGAGCATATGCAAGTCAAAGCTAATACCACTTCCATAATGTAAATATAATGCAATTTAATAGTGATACAAGTTAAAGAAAAACAAATACTGGTTTACAGTTTAAGTCCTCTAGCCATGAGGCAATAACTCCAAAGCTGAGAACCATCCTAAGAATCAATGTTTTTTAAAATTTCATTCTTCTTGATTTTTGCATTTCAAGAAAAAATACAGAGTTCACTGAATGTCTAGTTTGGGTTTTAAGGGTAAGAAGCAGAATTTAACACACTTTTAAATAAATTACAAGATCTAAAAGAATGTTAAGTATTTTTTGCATTAACTCAAAAGTATTGCCATTAAATAACAGCTTAGACTATAAGTCACTTGTCTCAAACATAACTGCTTTTCTTCACTATTCTACTTTACAAGCTGAAATTCAACTTAGTAATCCTTAGTGGTTCAAGTGTTGAAACTAGAATATATATGACAAAGCAATCTTCTTCAAGGAGTAAAACATCTAACTCATAATTAATTATGACAAAGGAGCAATGGAGCAAACACAGTCTATGCAACAAACGGTGCTGGAATACTAGACATCCACATGCAAAAACAATGAATTTGGACAGGTCTTAGACTCTTCACAAAAATCAACTAAAAAAGGATCATAGACCTAAATGTAAAACTCAATGCAATAAAACTCCTAGAAGATAACAAAGGAGAAAACTTAGATAACCTTGGATATGGCAATGACTTTTATATGTAACACCAAAGGCATGATCCATGAAAGTTAACTGATAAGCTAATCTTAATTAAAATAAAAAAAACTCTCTTCCACTAAAGTCAATGTCAAGAGAATGAGAAGACAAGTCACAAACTGTGAGAAAATATTTGCAAAAGACACCTATGACAAAGGACTGTTATTTAAAATATACAAAGAATTCTTAAGACTCAACAATAAGAAACAACCCAATTAAAAAATGGGCAAAAACCTGGCTGGTGTGGCTCAGAGGTTGAGCATGGATGGACCAAAGAACCAAGAGGTCCTTGGTTCGATTCCCAGTCAGGGCACAAGCCTGGGATTGCAGGCTCGATCCCCAGTGGGGGGCGTGCAGGAGGCAGCCGATCAGTGTTTTTATTTATCCCTCTCCCTTCCTCTCTCAACTCTCTCTCAAATTAATAAAAATATATATTTTTTAAATGGGCAAAAGACCTGGAAAGCTCACCAAAGAAGATATACAGTTGGCAAGTAAGTAAATGAAAAGGTGCTCCACATCGTGTCAGTAAGGAATTACAAATTAAAACAAGATACCACTACATATCAAAATCCAGAAAGTTGACATCACCAAGTGCTGACAACAGGATTTCATTCAATCACTGCTGGTATGAATGCAAAATGATATAGCTGCCCTAGCTTGTGTGGCTCAGTGAATAGAGCATCAGCATGTGGATAGAAGGGTCCCAGGTTCGATTCTGGTCAAGGGCACAAGCCTGGGTTGCGGGCTCCATCCCCAGTAGGGGGTACGCAGGTGGTAGCTGATCAATGATTCTCTCTCATCATTGATGTTTCTACCTCCTTCTCCCTCTCTCTTCCTCTCTGAAATCAATAAAAATATATAAAAATAAAATAAAAGGGGCTTAATGGTATCTTATTAAAAACATGATATAGCCATTGTGGAAATCAGTTTGGTGGTTTCTGACACAAGTAAACATACTCTTGCCCCATGATCCTTATATTCCTTGGTATTTATGCAAGTGAATTAAAAACATATCTATACAAAAACCTAAACATGGACATTTTTAGAAGCTTTTTTTCATAACTGTCAAAAGTTGGAAGCAACCAAGATGTTATTTAGTAGGTGAACGGGTAAATAAATGGTGGTATATCCAGATAATGAAATATTATTCAGTGCTAAAAAGAAATGAACTATCAAGCCATGAAAAGACATGGAGGAAACTTAAGTGCATATTACTAAGTGAAAAAAGCCAATCTGAAAAGGCTACATAGCATATGATTCCAACTCTATGACATTCTCAAAAAGGCAAAACGATGAAAACAGTAAAAAGATCAGTGGTTGCCAGGGGTTAGGGTGAGAGAAGGATGAATAGGGCAAAGAACAGAGGATTTTTAGGGCAATGAAACTATTCTGTAGAATACTACAATGCTGGATACATGTCATTATGCATTTGTCCAAACCCAGAGAATGTACACCACCAAGAGTGAACTCTAATGCAAACTACTGACTTTGGTGATAATGATGTTTCGTTGGAGGGTTATCAATGATAACGAACGTTCCACTGTGATACAGAATGTCAATAGTAAGGGGTAGGCAAAGGAGTGCATGGGAAGGGAACTCTCTGTACTTTCTGCTCAATTTTGCTATAAACCTCAAACTAATCTAAAGAAGAGTTTATTAAAAACAAAACAAACAACAAAAAACCTAGTGCCATGGGAATATATGTGACTCAAAAGTGGTTATTTTTATTCCAAAGAGTTAACATAATCCATCTTAAACAGCTGCTCATGCTTATACCTGTTTATCCTTTCAGATGACTTACATTTCAATTTTTCTTTACAAAGTAGCATTAAATGTTAAATGAAAAAACATTTCTATTCTAAACTATATCCAAACATCAAAAATGGAGACTTATATACCCTCAATTAGTGGGAGTTAAAGAGTTATGGAATTTGTGTGTGGCCACAAATACAGTAGGGCTTTTTTATTGGTTTTTATAACTCTAAAGATGTCAAAGCAAATACATCTATAACTCTAAAGATGTCAAAGCAAATACACGAGAGTCTTTATTTATGATCCAATTTTTATCAAAGGCCGTTAAAGGTATGTGCCAAGTTTCTGTAAAATAAATCAGTAATTTCTGTTAAGTGAGTTGGTTCCATTTCAGAAACACACTATTTTTTGCTCTGCCTCACAACAGAGAGTAAATCTTAGAAATGTGTCACACATCTGCTAGGTTCTTGAATTCTATACCCAAGTCCCAAGGAAGGATATTCTAAAAAATGTAAAGTATCAATACAAATATAAGAAAACAAGTGATTAATCTATATGAATGTATATATAGAAATACACTGTTGGAATCAATGTTTTAGGGTTGAGAAGTAGTCAAATCCTCTCATTATAGAAATAAGGAAAAGACAAGTGAATTGCTTAATATTATCTAGCAAGGTAAGAATGCAGTTCTCCAAATTACAGCCCTCTTTTACTATTATAAGTTGGTAAGAAGATTTTATTAAACCTTCAATTAAAAGTGAAATTTAATTTGAAGTCTAAAATTCTGTTGTTAAATAAAGGCTGATTACTATGTGTATGCTCAAAATAGGTAAAACACTCCAAAAAAGCACTTCAAGTCATTCAAAAAGTTCAACCAGAAAAACAACCAATAATTGCATGTCTTTCCCCTAAATATACTCAGCTTAGATCTTTCTAAGCTCTTAATTCAAGTTTCACACTCAACTAATGTTACGCAAGGGGTGTTTTTAAACATGATCCATATAATCCCCATACTTATGTAAGTGCACAAATAAGCAACATGAACTGCCAGAGATATGAGAAGCTTTGGGAAGAAAATTAACAGGAATTTTTTTAAATCTTCTTATACATCTGATTGAAATATCAGCTCCAATGCGGCATCTGGAGAAGCACCTGTCTGACAGCTTAATACAAATGTAGAACTAAAATGGCTCAAGCATAAAGACTTTTTCTCAAGCAAAGACATAAAGATAAATTCTTCCATTCAAGATGGAATAACAGGGACCGATTTACCTTCCTGCCTTGAACTACTATAAAATCAGACAAAATATAAGAAAGAGCATTTTTCAGACATTCAACAACAGAGTAAGAGTGAAGGAAGCAAATCAGGTGAACCCCAACAACTGTCCCAGATTACTGCCTGGAGTTTCAAGGCTGCAGCACAGAGAAGGGGAGCCCCCAAAAATATGTAAAGCAGCTCAATATAATTAATTTTTAGGGAAATGCAAACTAAAACCCAATGAGATACTATTAAACACCCATTATAACAGCTAAAATTAAAAAGATCTACTATACCAAGTATTAACTAGGATGAAGAATAACAGGAACTCTCATACATTGGTGGAAAGAGATTGGCAGTTTCTTAAAAAGTTAAACATACACCTATATATGACTCAGCTATTCTAGTTCTCTAGATATTATCCAAGAGAAATGATGTGCATATGTCCATATAAAGATCACAAAGGTCCACAGCAGCTTTATTTGTAATAGCCTCAAACTGGAAACACCCCAAATGTCCATTATAAGGAGAGGGGAGAAACAAATTGTGGTGTACCCATGGAGGGAATATTCCTCAGCCTTAAAAAGGAATTAACTATTGATAGCCACAACAACATGGATAAACCTCATAACACTGAGCTGAGTGAAAGAAGCCCAACCAAAAAAATGTACGTATTGTATGGTTCCAGTATATAAAATTCTAAAAAAACACACAAATTAATTTATAGTGTTAGAAAGCAGATCAGTGGTTGCCCAGTTTGGAATGGGGGTGAGGGTGGGGAGGGTGGAAAGTAGATTACAAAGACTCACAAAGAAATCTTTGCATGTGATGGATATTTCATTATCATAATTTTGGTGACAATTTCATGGGTATAAACATATATAAAAACTCATCAAATTGAACACTTTAAGTATGTGCTGTTTATATCAACTATACCTCAATAAAGCTATTTAAAAAAATAAAAAATATTAAGGGCTGATAGGCTGAGGTTAGTGACAGTTTTCAGTAACCAATCTCAATGATTCCTCCCTCCCATCAAGCCTTTACCAAACGCCAGTTCAAATTTATTCTCCTTCAGCACTTTTTTTTTTTTTTAGTGGTTTTACAAATATCCTCCAAACCAGACATGAGTTCTTTGAGATAGTAATTTAAATATATTCACCTTTTGCCTGCGTAAGCTGTGTTGGAGCGGAATGGGAGTAACATTGAAATTTAGGAAAGCACTTAGGAGGCAGGTGCTAAAACCTAGGAGAAGATATTAGCTAGCATAAACTGAGGTGGTAGTGATACCTATGTAATTAGCTAGGGATTGCTAATAGGAAAGGAGCAAAGGGAAGGCCAGACAATAAAAGCATGGCCATTGGGCAGCTTGCAGATCACTGGGGGTAAAGGAGTCCAACAAAGGGGAGACAGATGCATATACAGTGAAGCTGGGGTGACTAGGGAAGGTACTTGCCTGACTGTCAAGCCTGGAGAACCATGGATTGGCCAGAATAGGTGCAGCCAATGCAAGCCTGTGAAAATTTAGGAAGACATAATCCCTAAACAAAGGAATCCTTTCTCTTACTGCTCTTGGCTTATGGAGCTCTCTTATACCCGGTTCTTCACATTTCCCCTGTATGGCCCACAGCCATGCAGACTCCACACACAATGGACTAATGGATTGAAGTTGGGAACACAAGCTAAGCTAGTCTGATGCTGGACTGGAGTGTGCAAATATGGGACAAAAATTCTAGACACTGGCTCTGATTTTAGCCCTGCTAAAGGCAAAATGGGACTTCTTCCTTGGTGGTACTGAGGGAAATGAAACCTTGGAAACTAAGGGGTTTGAAATAAAATTTTCCACAGAAATAAAACTTTCTACAATATCTCATCCTCTCCTGTGAGTCTCAGAAAATTCATTTTCTCGGGATATAGCAAGAAGCCCACTCCCACTAGCAACAGATGGAGATGTGGACCCCCTACTTTTCACCAATAACAGTAGCAGTGGGGGTGAAGAAAAGTGGGAGATTGCTATAAAACTGGAAGCCAAAAGAAAAAAATCACAATATTAGGAGTAGATGTAGAAGATGAGGGAGACAGTAAAAATGATGCATGGGTTTGTGGCTTGGCTGCCTGGGAGGATGATGGTGTCATTGACTAAAACAGGGAATACTGAAGAAAAGGATTGTGGATAGTCCTTCAATATCCACTGAGCATTCCAACTGCATTCCACACATGTTCATAGGCACTGAGTAGAGAGCGGTGAAATAAACAAAGTTCCACTGAGAGTCAAAAAATATCTTTCCAGAAGCAACTGGCCATTTGAATCTGCATTCAGAGTACAATGCTTTTTCCCTCACATTTAGCTTGTCTCTTTCAATAACGAGAACTAAAACTGAGGTGGCACCTCCTGGTACACTGAGTTAAAATTCCCTGGAACACTGACTTCAGAAAGTTAGCAAAAAGACCAGCAAGAATAGGTTCTGAGGACTTAGAATCTCCATGCATTTCTAAGAACTTTAAAAGACAAAGCTCTCCCATTATAATGGGCTAATTAACCAAATGGCTATTTTATACATTTATTTCAATGCTGCCATCTTATGTTAAAATATGGAACTACACAACCTTAAAAAGCCATAACCTTATCCAGTGAAATCTGAAAATACCAGAGATTTCAGAGTCAATGAAAAGTTAGAAAAAGGATAATGAAAGTTATTCAATGAAAATAACAAATATTTATAGCAATTAATTTTGGTGTTTGAGAGTATCACTCACAAAAAAAGATCTCATGAGGCAAGCAATTACATTCCAGAATACAAACTTTACTTTGAAAAAGCAGGATAGAAATATACCGATAGAAATAATGGGTAAGGAAAGAGTAGAATAAAATCCAGGTATATCACATTTCTTTATTAAATTAATTCTGTTTTTCTAATCATAGCTGCTCAAAAAGCAACAATGGTTAAATAGCAAATCTAGCCCTGGCTGGTTTGGCTCAGTGGATAGAGCCAACTACACAAGCAAAACCTATTTTTAAAAATCACCCATGAAAAAAATATTTTCCATAAGCTTAACTGGGCACTCAGAATATACATCATGCCCCCTGGCCAGTGTGGCTCAGATAGTTGGAGCATCATGCTGTACTCCGAAAGGCCTCGGGTTCGATTCCATCAGCACATATGCCTGAGTTACAGGTTTGGTGCCTGGTGGGGGTACACGAAAGAGGCAACCAATCAATGTTTCTCTCTTACATTTATGTTTCTTTCTATCTCTCTCCTCTCTCTCTCTCTCAAATAAATAAACATGTCCTCAGGTGATGATTTTTTAAAAAAATTATTTTTTAAGTTTTTACCTTTTTTTCTGTTCAACTGCTTTGTCCAAGTGCCGAAAGATATCCTGAAACAGGATGCAGCTGGATCGACTATTAATAGTATACCCATATCCTCTTTTCCAATATTGTTTCAGATCATTTAAATATTCTAATACCTAAAAATAAAAATTTTAAAAATCATTTTTAAATCATTACATTTTTAATCATGTAACAGATTCCCTAATTTACATTTACCATTTCAAGTACTTACTAACTGTACCCAAAGATTTATGCCACACAGAGATATATGTTGCCATATAAATTTAAATTGTGGGAATTAGAGGACAGCATGTAAAAGCAAGTTAGACCTCACAGCCAAAAGTCCCGCATCCATAACAGTTCAGAACAGTGGGTTATTAAAGACATGTGTTCACATCCCCTTTCTTCTAAAATTATATTAAGATGATAGCAAAGATATATACAGAAAAATAAAAGATACACATGGAATATTATTACAGTACAGAAAGATGCCTAGATCAGGAATTTTTAAGAATTTTAGAAAGGTAGAAATCAGACAGAAAATGAGTTACTTTGATTAATGTATCAGTTTGGCAAAAATAAAAGGAATAAAAATAGGCCAAAAATATGGAGAACTGGTACTGCTGAAAGGAATGTATATTGTTATAGATATTCAAAGGGCAAATTGGCAAAATCCATAAAAACATATATCTCTAAGACCCATTTAATTCCATTTCTAATAAAATAATATTCACAGAGGAACACAGGAGAGAACATACAAGAATGTCTTACAGCAGCACTGCTTACAGGAATCAAAAAAATATTCCAGAAAATACCTAAATATCATTAATAAATAGAGAGTTAACTAAACTATAGTATACACATACTATGGAATACTATGCAGTTATTAAAAATTCTACACTGTTGCCCTGGCCAGTGTGACCCAGTTGGTTGGGCATCATACCATACACCAAAAGGTTCCCGGTTCAATTTCTGGTCAGGGCATTGACCCTGGCTCGATTCCTGGTAGGGGACACGCAGGAGGCAGCCAATTGATGTTTCTCTCTCTCACTGGCCTTTCTCTCCCTCCCCCCTCTCTAAAAAAAAAAAAAAAAAAAAAAAAAAAAATATATATATATATATATATATATATATATATATATATATGTATGTATATGAAAAAAATTCTATATTGTAGATCTACAAGTACTGACATGGAAGCTCTCCAAGATATACTGGTGAATGAGAAGAACAAATTAAGAATAAAAATAGTAAAATGACCATTTGTTACCAAAACACACGTGGACACTAGACTGTTTACATTTTTAAGAAGGATACAGATTATAAATAGCATAGAAAAGGGTGGAAAGATATACATCAATTAACAACAGTAATTAATCTGTGGAGTGGTCTTGAATTGGAGTTGGTGATTAAGATAGTCTTTCTTTACTTGAAAGTTAAACTTTGTATTCAAGTATTATTTGATCAGATAAAAACCAAAACTAGAGAATTAAAACCTGCAACCCAATAGAGGTACATGAGAGCATATGTAGTAGTTATGAGCCATTCTTCCCAAGAGACCCTAGGCAAGCATGTCAAACTCGCAGGTGGTGGGCCACATGCCTCATTTAATGCCGTGAGTTTGACATGCTTGCGAGAGAAACTAAGTAAATACTAGCCATAAGTTTAAGAGCAAGAGCAGGCTAGTGCCATATAACCAAAACAAAACTAAACATATATTAAAGAGGCAACTAAATCAGAAAGTTAGCAAAAGTCCAAAGTAAACATTTTTAAAAAGTAAAAAAAGAAACTAAAATAAAAGCAATTAAAGTTCTATCAAATCTATTCAGAAAATAAAACAAAAATGGTATCAGAAATGAAACAGTTATAACTGGAAATTTTTAAAAAATCCTATTTGCACTATTAAAACTTTACATCAAAAAGACTTGAGCTTGGCTGGCGTGGTTCAATGGTTGAGCATCGACCTGTGAACCAGGTCACGGTTCGATTTCTGGTCAGGGTACATGCCCGACTGCAAGCTCGATCCCCAGTGTGAGGTGTGCTGGAGGCAGCTGATCAATGATTCTCTCTCATCATTGATGTTTCTCTCTCTCCCCCCTCTCCCTTCCTCTCTGAAATCAATAAAAATGATTATATATACCTATGTATAGCTACAAATATAGGGCTTTATTAAGACAAATGTGAAAACTTTAATACTGTATATTAGATAATATGTACTATATATAATTATAGTTTATTATGGTTATGTAGGAGAATCTTCTTGTTGAGATGCATGCCCAAGTATTTAAGGGTGAAGTTTCTTGAGGTTTGCAAAAGACAAAGATTACATATATGTAGTAGACAGAATAAATGACCCCAAAGATGTCTATATCCTAATCCCTAGAACCTCTGAATGTTATTTTACATAATAAAAGGGAATTTGTGATTAAGTTAAGGATCTCAAGAGGGGAAAGTTACCCTAAACTATCCAGGTGGACCCAATATAATCACACAGATCCTTTTAAGTAGACAGGAAGGACAATCAGAGTAGAAAACATAACCATGGAAGCAGAGGTCAGAATGATACAAGGAATACAGGTGGCCTCTAGAGACTGAAAAGGAGTGAGGAACCTTTTCTTGCCAAGGGCCTTTGAATATTTATGACATCATTCTCAGGCCATACAAAATTATCAACTTACAAATTAGCCTGCTATATTTGGTCAAACATTTAATTAACTCACCCCTAATACCTTGGCAGGGCTGGATGTCCCCAGTCCCACCCCAAAGCCTCCAGAAAAAACACAGCCTTCCTGAAACCTTGATTTTAGCCCTATAAAATTCATTTTGGAATTCTGACTTACAGAAGATAATAAATTTGTGTTGTTTTAAACCACCAAGTCTATGGTAACTAAAATATGTAGAAAAAAGCAAATGTAGCAAAAGAAAGGTTAATAACTGTTGAATATAGGTGAAGGACATGAACATTCATGGTATTATTCTTACAGTTTCTGTTAGTTGGAAATTTTTCAAAATAAGTTGCGGGAGAGGCATTCATAAGCAATAAAGAGATAAAAGGGTAATCTTAAAAAGAAAAGTAAAAGACTAGTATAGAATCTTACAGTTATAAGGGTGTTCCTGAGTCACCTGATAGTTCCATCCTATATAATAAAAGCGTAATATGCAAATCGACCGAAGGGCAGAATGACTGGTTGCTATGATGCGCACTGACCACCAGAGGCAGACGCTCAACGCAGGAGCTGCTCCCTGGTGGTCAGTGGGCTCCCACAGGGGGAACACTGCTCACGGCTGGCTAGCCCAGAGACAGTGGTGGGAGCCTCTCCTGTTTCCACTGCAGGCAGGCAGTAAGGAGCAAGGGGTCCCGGACTGCGAGAGGGATCTCTGCCTGCCAGCTTAGGGGGTTTAGGGATTGGGCCTAAGCTGGCAGGCAGACATCCCCCAAGGGGTCCCAGACTGCGAGAAGGTACAGGCCGGGCTGAGGTCCCCCGCTCCCCAGTGCATGAATGTCATGCACCGGGCCTCTAGTCTCTTAATAGACAAGGAAATTGTGAGGCACAGAAAGATTGTTACTTTGACCAAGATCTTAACTTCTAGGGTTTTTGTAATCTATCAAACTATCTCCCAGAAGAGAAAGAAAAGATGCACAAAAGGAGAGTGCAATGTTTAATTGGAAAGGGATTCGAATAGGGAAAGGGAAGGAAATACAAGTAGGTGACACAAAGATGAAGCAGAGGCTGGCTATGATCTGAGATGTGTATCTTTACTGCAGGGAAAGAGGATTGCACTTAATCCAGAAACTGTCAGTCCTCAGAAGTAAGGGACCACATGGAGAGCCACTCAGAATAGGAAATGGGCAGACAGCAGGAAGCCAGATGGGCACATGCCGAATATTCCAACAACTACCGTAACTCGGGCAAATAAGTTATTCTTTTGTTAAAATTCCCTTTTTGCCAACACCGATCAGTCATTTACACAATACTAAAAATTACTTCAATTCTGTTCATTGGCTTTCTTCCCTAGAGCAATATGTGTTGGGAGAAAAGGGAAATGTACTATTTTGACACATATATAAATGGTGGCCATAAATCTCAGTTTATATCTATACCAGCATACTTATTAATGGTGCTCATTTCACTTTAAAAGTATCCCAATTTAAAAGACAAATTTTATGATCATCCTAAGCAAAGGGCATAACAAAAGAGGGAACATAAGTTAAGTTTCTGAAGTGATGAGTTGTGGATTATTAGATAAGAACGATACTGGGTACCTGGGACAAAGAAAAAGATCATCATGACACTCAGGATCACAGAGAGAAAATATGACACACCTATTACTTTTGGTGCTCAGCATCCTAAAGCAATCATCTACTGAGGGCCCTTTCCCCTTCTTCCAACTCAGCCACGAAGCCTAGTTCCACATTGGCATAATACCACGTAAAACCTGCTTGCTGGTCACTTGTCTTTGAGGAACAAAATAAAGCACTCTTTTACCTTGAAAGATACATTAGTTCTCACCTTAAAAGCCTGCTTCTATCTGGAAAATAGTATACTACTTTTCAAAATTTGAGTTTAAAATTTGAAATTAATTTATTTTCATATGGAATATTGAAGGTTTCATATGTATGCAAGGGATGAAGATGATTAAGGATTCAAAAGTCCATATTCCTTAATGATCCATACACACAAACATCCTATCTCATCCCCAGAATTCTATCCAATGCTGCAATCCTCAATACTTTAAAAAAAATTAATGCTCTCCTACCTCACCTCTCTGGCTCCCAACATCCCAAAACTGATCAGAATTTACTTCCCTCAAAGTTAACAGAGGCCTGTCTACAAAGAAGGCATATGACTGAGGAGGATAAAATATGAAGTAGGCAGAAAGAAACTGTAGATGAATTACTGCCATCACCAGGTGGAACAGAACTCAATTTATCATGCAAACTGTTATAAAAGAAAGATATTTGGAAAACCATTCATCCTCTCTGAGCCTTGGCTTCCTATAAAAAGGAGAATTTAAATTATATTAGCTCTATAATCCTCTCCAGCAAAAAATCTGATATTGGGTTAAATTTGTTTTTAATTAGATGGGCCTAGAAATCAAATCACAATGGAAGAATGTTTTCCAGAGTTTTATGAACCCAAACTAGTTATAAGTAGGTGGGCCCTATTTGAACAAGCAATCTCTTTTTAGGTAAGAAAAATTATGAGTTAGTCAAAGGTAGTTAATGTTCCCTACTCTGCTTATTTTTTTAGAAGATACTTCAAGCAACAATAAATCATGCAAAAAAGCAAAGAAACTGCAAAATTAACACTTACCATTGCATCATCTGTGTCAAAAACATCACACCAAGGCGATTTAACACCTTTAATTGCCAGGTCAAATGAACAGGTGAAAAAAGCTACCTGAATCAAATCTGAGGGGGGAAAGGTAAAATTTGTAGGTTACTACTTTGCAATTTTTCAAAGGCTAAACATCTATAGAATACCATGTGCAGCACAACTGAAGAAACTAAATAAAGTTAGTTGTCACTTTCTTCCTGGCTATCAAAGATTAAGGCTAACTCTGTATAATCCAAAGGGGAGGAACTGGAACTGTCTGGAGAAACCATGAGGATATCTAAATTTCAGCCCAATTAAACTAAAAAGAATTTGTACTACAATAGCTCCAGCCCCAGGATTCAGGCTTGATTCCCAGTAGGGGGCGTGCAGGAGGCAGACAATGGATGTTTCTCTCACTCTCCCCACTCTCACTAAAAATCAATTTTAAAAATCTAAAAAAAACCCCACAAAACAAAACAAACAAACACCAAAAAACTGGCAAGGAATGATTTAAATGCTCAATTCATTACAATGGCTACCTCTGGGGAGAAAAGGAGATGAGTGAGATCCTCCAGCAGAACCAAAAGACCTCAATATACTTAAAACAACTGAAGCATAATATTAAAATTTGGTAAAAATAAGTTGTGGGTATAACAACATTCATTATATTAGCGATTATTATTATGTATATGCTTGAATTATTTCCTAATAAAATAAATAATTTTTAAAACTGGCAGGTGACCAACCAATTTGGGGAAAGAGAAAAAATTCAAGTTTAAATGCTAGCCTAGTCTAGGCATTTTCACTTGCTTGATCCTTTAAACGTTAAGCATTCAGTCTCCATGACTGACAGATTCCAGTCTACATTTTTTCTCCAATATCTCCTATTTCTAGTCTTTTGGAAATTTATTCACAATATAATGAAATCCACAATCTTTGTATGAATATCTGTCAACACCTACTCTTATGCATTATAAATTCTCAGCATCTCTAAGTTTAAAGCCTAAAAAATTAAAATAAATCACACTACTGTGCTTTTCACTTTCTAAAACTTATCCCTTTCAAAACATGAACATGTACTTCTGAATTGCTTCAAAAGCACTTTTATGAGGAGATAACACAGAAAAAATAATTTTTGTTTTATATATAATGCTGAAAGTTGAAACTTTATATACCTCTGCCCTCAAAAAAATTCCAGAATATAGTAAGAATCCTGTACATTAATTTACATAAAACTCAAAGAATTTCAATCTAAAAATAGTTAAGCATGACTAAAAACATTATTTTCTTTTTAAAAAAAATATATTTTATTGATGTTTTTACAGAGAGGAAGGGAGAGGAAGAGAGAGTTAGAAACATTGATGAGAGAGAAACATCAATCAGCGGCCTCCTGCACACCCCCCACTGGGGATGTGCCCACAACCAAGGTACATGCCCTTGACTGGAATCGAACCTGGGACCCTTGAGTCCGCCGCAGGCCGACACTCTATCCACTGAGCCAAATCGGTCAGGGCAAAATATTATTTTCTTACTGTAAAATCAATTGTGGGCCTTTTAAAAGGAATAATTTTATTCTTCCATATTTTTTCCATTTTCAGAGTTCAAAAACCATTTAACTACTTCAGAATTCAAATGAAAGATAATAGGTACATTACCTGCATTTAAATTGTTGACTGGCACTTGCAAAGTAGCTGCAACTTTTTTTAAAATGTTCTGCATTTCTGGTCCAGTTTTGAAGGCTTCTACATGATAAAGAGCCGTATCATTCCTTTCCACTTCAGTTAAAAACTTTTCACAATGATCAAAGAACCTCATTAGTTTATCATTAATTCTTGGAGGTCCACACTCCATGTCTGAAAAGACATAAGCGACAATTTCAAATTAATGAATGTTTTGTTTCAAGTGTGAAAAAACACACACACTAAAAACCCATTTATTCATGTTTAAAATAAGCACACATTATTCAAGAAAGACATAGGGCAAGACTACTCCCTTTTGTAATAGTAATTCATGAGTATATGCTAGAAAAGACTAAAGAAACAGTATCAAAGGTAAAATGTATTATAACAAAACTACACAATAAAGATAATTGAAATGAATGTTTTCTTAAAGAAAGCAAAAATAATTAGCCATAAAAGTCATAAAACGTACAAAAATGTGTTATGTAAGTACTATTTCTGTTAGGCACAGAAAACTTGAAAAACTAAAAATTAGCAAAATTTCTAATTACTAGGTTAGAGATGATTCAACAGACAGAATCTATTTTTCTACTTTAAGCCAAAGTCTAAACACAACATTTTATTTTCTAAATTAACTTTCTCAACCCTGTTTACTTCACAAAAGACTATGCTTGGGACAAAAACTACTAACAATGGCACAAAATACACCTACACTTTTGTTTTTCATTGTGCTAGGAGCTTCTGGTTTGTTTTCTAACTGAAGCTCCCAAAAACTTCCCATTTAAAATTTAACAAGTAGTATTATTTCCCCAACTTGGGAACAAGAATGTATTGGAAAAGCATTCATAATCATGCTTCAACCATTGGGATGAATTTTCATTGACCATGAAAAGAACACCAAGTATACTATTTCTGTATATAAAATGAGAAAATTAAAACTAGTTACACTGTTTTGCTTTAGATGGGTGTGGAAAAACATATATATATATCTCCATTTCAGGTTCTGAAATGGATAATTCTGCCCACTTTAATTGCAGATTAGATTACAATTCTTAAGAAAGCATGTTAAGTAGGAAAATAAGTGATCTCTGTCATCTTTTTGTGATCTCAAAATACAATTTTCCAGGTGGATCTGGATATTTCATCCTTGCTATTACCTAACACTGCTGCTCTTCAAACAGAAACAAAGGCATCGTTGTTTCTGTAAGAATACAAAATTTAATTGTGTCCTCCCTCAAAAGCCCAAATATACACAACAGCCAAACTGTCTCTAGATAATAATTAGCTAGGCAAAGATGTTTATTCTGAGACTGAAAATGGTGAGGAGGTAGGCTTATTTTGGATTCTTCTGATCCCTGGCTTTGTACTTCCAAGGCCAATGTCACCGAGGTCAAATGGCCCCTTTTTGTATATACTATACAGGGTGGGCCAAAAGAGGTTTACAGTTGTGAGTATGCAAAACAGAGTTTATTCTTGTATTACTATTTATTGTATTGTTTTCCATATGAACAACTGTAAACCTACTTTTACCCCACCTTGTATATACTATGCTAAAGTATATTCTACTTTCAACATTCAGTTAATTTTACTGACTTATGGGGAATTTTTACTCATATTAATAGAAAAAGCCTAGCTATAACTAAAAAGCACAATTCAACAATGACTAATTCCAAGTCAGCCAAATAAATTACCCACAGAGCAATTAACATGACACACCACCCATGGAAGAACCCCTTGGCTATGGTTGAACTGCTTAAGAATGCTATTGAAGAAACGAGAAACCAGTACTTCATTTGTCACTTGGACTTTGAAACTAAATGATGTCTCAACCTCACCTCTGACCCTTAAAACCGATCAAAAAAGTATTCACACGCGATCATGTCTCCGGCACAAAAATGTGATGTTTTTATTCTTATCCTTAAGTTACAGACAAACAGAAGTTATTTATATAGTGTAAGGGTTAAGAGACAAGCTCTAAATCAGATTTTCTGGGTCCATACCTAGCTATATCAAATTAGACAAATTATTTAGTGTTTGTTTCTCAATTTCCTCATCTGATAGGGAGAAAATACTATCAACCTCAGCGAGCTGTTGTACACATAGCAGGTATTAAGCGTTTGCTATTAGTACTAACTGTGTCTATTGAACATTTTTCTGAGGGGGGGGGGGGAACATCATTCCTGGGAAACAGAAGACTTGGGAATCTGGACCTGAGTCCACATGGCATATTCTTGGGCTCAGCTGTCCCACCTTTAAATTAAAGGGCCCCGCCATACGATATCTCAAATTTTGCAAAAGAATAAGTAATGGCATAAATTAGTCAAGTACTGCGTGTTACCACGGACCACAGCTACAACGAAGGTCACTCTACAGTACATATAAGAACAAAACAGAAAAAAAAAAAGCAGAGCAGTAAAGAAAATTTGAGAATATCTTCCTAATATAGGAGATAGGTCTAGAACCAACATCTGAAAAAAAAAAATGATGTTAAAAAAAAAAAAATCCAAAGAGTATCAGAAACAAAGCCTAAGGAAAAAAGTCCTAGGACCTAGATTGTATTTAAAGTGTGCCCAATGGTAGAACGAGCAGCCAGGGAGGGAAGAAAAGGGAGGGGGCAATTCAATTTGGGAATGGATGATCAAAAACGGTCCTGCCACGTCCTGCACATGGAAGATGCCATATTCATACACGATAAATGAGCAAATAAATGTGGTATGTATGAGAAGCGAGATAGCCAAGTCCAAGTCCAGACCAAACCGAGAGGTGGGGGTTGAGAGACAGAGGGAAGTGAGAGGCTGGGATTGGGGAAGTCCGGGATCTGGGGGAGGTCTGAAGGCGAGAGGTGGGGGTGGGAAGAGGAGGGCAGGGGACCGGCCCGGCGCCCCAGGCGTCACCTGCAACGTCGGGGGGCGTCAGCCCGGGGTGGTAGTGCTGCCACAGCCCCTTCAGGAAGGCGGCGCCGCTCTCCACGCAGCGGTGCTTGGAGCTGGTGATGAGCTGCAGGCGGCCGTAGTTCTCGCGGCTGAAGAGGGCCGGGAAGAGGGAGGCCAGGCGCAGCGCCAGCTGTCGCATGTCCTGCCGCCCCTTCTCTACCAGCTGCCCGTCCATCCAGTCCGCGTACCACAGCGGCCAGGCGGCCAGCGCGGCGCCCAGGTCTCGGCCGGCGGCGTCGGCGGCGGCCGGGTCCCCCCCGGGCCCGCGGGCCTCCAGCAGCCCGTGCAGCTGCCGCAGCTTGCGGATCTGTTTGGCCGTCGGGTAGCGGGTGCCGTGGCGGATGAGGCCGACCAGCTGCACCGGGGTGCAGGTCTCCTCCAGCAGCTCCGGGTCGCGCCGCGGCGACTCGGGGTCTCGCAGCAGCCCGGGGTTGGCATCCTCGTAGCGAGTCTTGGTGCCGAAGTAGGCGCTGAGCGCCGAGGCCGCGGGATGCTCCGGCTCCGGGAGGGAGCAGCGCGAGAGCGACGAGAGCAGAGCCACCGCCAGGACCGCGGAGGGAGCCGAGGGAGCCCCGCGCAGGCAGCGGGCACCGCGGAGCATGGTGCGGGAGGCCCGCGGGGCGGGCGGTGAACGGGCTGCAGCCGCTGACTTCCGGTTCCGGCGAGCAGGAGGCGGGACTGGGCGTCGCTTCCGTGGGAGCCCCCACCGGACTAGCAGCTGGTGGTGGACCCTGGGCGCCGGCGGGAAGCGGCGAGAAAACGCGTGGACCTGAGCTCGAATGAGAACGAAGAAAAGCCCGAGGAGCTTTGGGGACCTGCGGTTTGGGTGGCGCCGGCGTCGCTGGCCCGGAGCGTGGGCGAGTTTCCTCGTCGCTGGTGCCTCAGGGACTGACGCCGCGACGCCCCCGCTTTGTGAATGTGCAAAGGTGTGAATAAGCCCGGACTAAGCCTTAAGCCTCCAACGCAGCCAAAACAGGACACCTTGGAACAGCTGACTCTTGTATCACCATCCTTACCCGTTCCACTCCGCTTTTCAAAGTATAGTCTACTCTAAACCATCTCATCAAACCCACCCGAGGCCGTGGTTACAAGTGCAGACCCCGGGCCCTGCCCCGGCGTGCCTTCTGAAGCCCAAGGTGTGCGCCCGTTAGTATTTGAACGCAAACAATATACAACAAGGCGGAGAAGAACCGGGAAGGAGGCTCAGTTCTCCGGGAAATGGAATTCCTGAGCTTTTGGTCGCCTCTTGACCCAGGCTAGCAAAGCTGACTAACGTGAGGCCGCACCCCGGAAGTATTGTGTTTGTTGATCCTGAAGGCTTAACGAGTGAGACATCGTGATCCTGATCATTGGGGCGCATTGAGTCGTGGCCCGACAGATTTACTCCGTTATTAGACAGGAGTTCATCTGCTACGTGAAGCAAACAAGCTGTCTACCACCGTTACAAGTCCAAACTCGAGGCTTCTGTAATCACTCAAATCAGCAGCTAGGTTTTTTGTTGGTTATTGCTCAGAAATCTTTGACCACCTTCTCCCCTGCCCCCTCCCCCCCCAATCGTAACTCTGAACAATATCTTATTTTCTCCGCTTGAACCCGTTTATAGGCCAGTTGGAAAAAGAATGTAAGTATTGATTGAAGAAGTTTGGGTCAGTCTTTGTAAGTGTACCTTTTCCTTCGAAGACACTAGTAAATTGCTCTTGGCAAGTCATCTCCATGCTTACTCTGTCCTTAAGTGCCTCTCTGATCCAGAGGGGTGTACCTCTAAATGTTAACCTATGAAGAAGCTACCAAGTCTTCCCAAAGGCATCACTCCTTCCTAGTGAAGCAATCTTTACAGACCCTAACTACTTACAAAACCTATGTCATGTATTTGATATTTGGCCCCAGCTTGATTTTATTTTTCCTTTAATCACTCATCTGTTAATTTTATGCTGTTTATATACTTACTAGAGGCCCAGTGCACAAAATTCATGCGGGGGTGGGGGGGTTGGTTCCCTCAGCCCAGCCTGCCCTCTCTCACAGTCCAGGAGCCCTCAGCGGATGTCCTACTGGCGGCTTAGGCGACAGGCTGATCAGGGGAAGGCGCCACCCCCATCACCCTGCTGCTGCTGCTGCCACTGCTGGCCGCCACAGCCACTAAGGTGTTTTCATCAACACGGACTCTAGTCCCTTTACCACAAAAAAAATGACAACTTTCTTTAGGCATTTTCAAGATGTCTCTTTCATAGGATATGACATTTCTTTCTTCTTTTTTTTTTTTTTTTATCCTCACCTGAGGATATTTTCCATTGATTTTTAGAGAGCATGGAAGAGAGAAGGAAAGACAGAGAGAAACATCTGTGTGAGAGGGACGCTTTGATTGGTTGCCTCCTGCATGAGTCCTGACCTGGGCCCCAGCCAGGGAGGAGCCTGCAACCTAGGTACGTGCCCTTGATCAGAATCAAACCCGGACCCTGCGGTCCGCAGGCTGAGGCTCTATCCACTGAGCCAAACTGGCTAGGGCAGGATATGACATTTCTTAGCCCCTCCAGCAGCAGACCTTTGTTTTTTCCTCCAGGAGTGAGGTGGAAAAACCTTAGATCACCTTCTTGGATTCTTATAACCCAAGTTACCAAGAACACTGTGAGTGGTGTACAGGGAGGTTAGCCAATGAGCAGTAAGAAAATGTGTTTCCTATGCAGCTCATGCACAGAGGCAGGACTGCTGGCGCGCTGTCTCCCAGCAGGGGCAGGCCCCCATGTGTGTTGTGTCTCCGCTCCAGGGGGTGGCACGCAGTCCCCTCCTGCCCATCTGTGTATGCAGCCTCCTCCTGAGCCGGTCGTGACTGTTACGGTGTCCCGGCTAATTTGCATATTTTCTCTTTATTATATATATATATATATAGAGAGGGAGAGGGAGAGAGAGAGATGTAAACCAACTTCAATTATTTTGATGCCAAGCCAAGATGACAAATCCAATCTAATAAAGAGGGAATATGCTAATTGACCATCACACCCTCACAAAGATGGCTGCATCCACAGCTGAGGCCAAGTTCCCATAAGGAGCCTTATCGAGCAATCAGCAGGGACCTGAGGCTACGCCCTCCCCTGTCCCTGTGGGGCTTGACAGGGGACCTCAGGCCACGTCCCCCACCCAGCAGGGCTTGACAGGGGACCTCAGGCCGCACCCCCCGCCCGGCAGGGCTTGACAGGGGACCTCAGGCCGCGTCCCCCACCCTAGTGTCAGGCCGGGGGACCTCAGGCCACACACCCCACCCCAGTGCCAGGCCAGGGGACCTGAGGCCACGCCCCCTGCCTGGTGGGGCTTGACAGGGGATCTCAGGCCGTGTCCCCCACCTGGCAGGGCTTGATGGAGGACCTCAAGGCATGCCTCCTGCCCTGGTCTGGGCTGGGGGACCTCAGGCCATGCCCCCCGTCCTGGTGCCGGGCCAGGGGACCTGAGTCTACGCCCCCTGCCCGGCAGGGCTTGACAAGGGTAGGACTGTCCGGGTCTGGATCTAGCCCAATGTGGGGGGGGGGGGGGGACAGCCGGGTCTGGGTCTCACATGATTTTGAGGTGCATGTGGGTGGGCGGGGACTTGACTCTGGGTCCCATGGTGTGCCCCAGACTCTGACAGGAGGAAGGTTTTCATATATATTTTACTAATTTTCTTTCATCTCTGACACTTCTATTATAGAGAAAGGGCAAATAGCAATATTAAATTATTTCCTCTAATTAATCCCCTTTTAATGTGCACAAATTTCGTGCACCAGGTCACTAGTGATAAAATAAAATCAAGCAATGCCTTTATACTTTTGGTTAGAAAAAAATAACAGATATAGTATAAAGAGGACAAAGAGGACATAAACTTTGGATCCAGACTCCAAGCTCAGCCACACATTAACTGAGTGATCTTAGAAAATTACCCAAGTCCTCTTAGCCTTAGATTCTTTATCTGAAAATTAGGAATATTGGAACCGACACCATAGGATTATTGTAAGAATCAGAGATTGTTATCAGAAAAAAAACATGGGTGATCTTTCTCCATTGCTAGTGGGAGTTAGGTTCTTGGGGTACCACTGGAATAAGCATTTCCGGAGGCCCCCATGGGAGGTGGAGATATGGTAGAAAGCTTTATTTTTGTGGAATTAAATTTCTCCGTTTCCAAAATCCCATTTCTCTTAGCCCAGTCATAGAAGTATGGTTGAGGTTTTAGTAAAGCTAGAAGCAGAGCCAGTGTCCAGTTTCCTTTCCATGTTGGAGCTGGGTCCAGTTCAGCATCAGGCTAGTTGCAGTCCATTAGTCCATTGTGTATGGGGGCCGCATGGCCGTGGGCAAACGCAAGGTAGCCCCACAAACCCAGAGTCACACAAGTCCCAATAGTCCCCAAAGCAGTAAGAGAGCCAAGAGCCCAAGAGAGCGAATTCTTTTGTTTAGGAAATTTAAATATCCCAAATCCTGCACCCTTGCAGTGGCCATGCCCATTTTGTTCTCAGGTGTGACTGACAGTAAGCACCTTGCCTATGTCCAACTTACTGGGCATGCGCCTATCTCCCCTTTGTTGGTCCCCTGGGGAGTGTAGTAGCTTCCTGGCGAAGCTGCCCAATGACATGCCTATAATGTCTGGTCTTCCCTTTGCTCCTTTCCTGTTAATAATAACTAGTTAATTACAACAGTATCAAGATGATGTATTTAAAACCCATAAAATAGGCTTCTGTGAGTTGTATTATTATCATTAATAATGTTCAACATTATTATTCCAATGTTAACATTCTTAGCGTTCTAGCAATTATACAATATAAACTTGCTTCCACATCAAAGTGAATGACATTCATGGGCAAGACATGCATCAAAGATCATTTAAAAACTTTTTTTAATAATAAAAAATCACTCACCTCACTTAAAGATGGGTCTCTTGCTTAAAGCAGTGAGCACTTTTGAGAAGTTTTAAGAAACTGACAGACCCTGCTTATCTTTTCATGCCAGGAACATGTCTTAATTCTTTGGCCAGCCTATAAGTTAGCTGCCCTTTGAAATAGTTGCCCACATTGTCTAATCAGTTGGTACACAGGCATTTACATGGTATAAAACATGGCTGCTCCTTTGCAAAAACTGTGGATGGATTGCTTTCCCTCATGAGAAGTTGTGGGCATGGTAGCAGTGTATTTGGCAAATCTATAACAGCACAAATGATATGATAGAAAATTAATGACTCAAGTTCCTTAAAGAGATGGGAGGAGATGGAACCAAGAGCATTGTCAGAATTTGATTTGAACCAGAAGGAGAGGAGACCTTCTGAGGGGAGATTGGAAAGGATGTATATGGGTAAATTTGTTAGTCTAGCACAGTGGTCGGCAAACTGTGGCTCGCGAGCCACATGTGGCTCTTTGGCCCCTTGAGTGTGGCTCTTCCACAAAATACCATGGCCTGGGCGAGTCTATTTTGAAGAGTGGCATTAGAAGAAGTTTAAGTTTAAAAAATTTGGCTCTCAAAAGAAATTTCAATTGTTGTACTGTTGATATTTGGCTCTGTTGACTAATGAGTTTGCCGATCACTGGTCTAGCAGGAGAGAATTCCTGGATTTCAAGCCTGGTAGCCTCAGTTTTTTGTTTGTTTGTTTCAGTGACCCAGTAGGCAAAAACTTGTCTGAAGAGATGGGGGGGGATGAGAGTTAAATATTATGGAATTTGGAAATGGCTTAGATTTGCAACTGAGAGAAATGGAAAAGAAATGGGAAAGGATTTGAGAGAAACAAGAAACATGTTAAAAGTTGGATGGTCAGCTCTGAGGATCTGAGAATATAACACTTGAATCTGTTATATCTTTCAGAATGAAAAGGAAAAAGTTGAACTCTGTTTTTCTACATTATTTTAATTTGTCTGAAGTAGAATTTTTTTTATTCAATCCACTACATTAAAGAATAGGATAGATTATTTTTCCAGATTATTCATAGGGCTTCTAAAATAGGCATTTTGTCTTAAGATTGCGTGATGTCATATATGTTATAGCTTCCTACTGTACTTTTAAAATAATTTATTTTAAAAGATGGTTTTCTGGTGAAGAAACAATAAAGGAAAAAGCTAAATTCTTTGGGGAAAAGGATAGGCTGTCTATGTAAACACTAAGAACTCGGTTTCTGAAGTTAGACTTTCTGGTATCTGAATTCCAGCTTCATCCTTAATATCTGTGAGATCTTGGGTAAGTTAAACTCTGTTGCATCGATTTGTTTTCCTCTGTACAATGGGGATAAAACATATGTCATGGATTGTTGAGAGGATTAAATTGGACAGTTTACATAAAGACTTTATGTAGTTCCTGGCCTCAAGTTAGTTACTTTTAAGGAGCATTAGTGTGTTTCTTATTATCACTTTTCCTTTAATCAAGTAAACTGAAAAAAATGGCCAGTTTTTCATAGATATGGGTTATCTCACAACTACATTAAGCAACTAAGTTTTGGATGAAGGGAACTTCTGGAGTTAGCTGCCCTTTGAAATAGAGGTAATAAGGGGTGTTATGTAACCATAATGGTTGCTAAGTTTCTCCCTAGGCCAAGAAGGTCTTAAACTCTAGTATCTTACTTCCCTAACGTTTCATCTTTCCTTTGCCAGTTATTGATTTAGTACTTTTTATTATTGCAGTAGAAGAAGGCAATAGAAGAGTGGCCCATGTGCATGGACAGGGCTGGAGTGATTCTTGCTTCAACAGCAGTCCCTTCAACCTTGCTTGAATGGAGGCTGCGTAGATCACAAGCTTCGCAGACTACAAGATATCTTTGCTCAAAAGGAACCACAAGGTCACTGACAGCTGATCTCAACATTGTTCCCCCGCATATCAAAGCTAAGCAGAGTTATAAATTGTTTCAACTTATGAATAGAACTCCACGGAACCACACCAAAGCCTATAGATTTGACCTGCAGTTTTACCCTGCTAAGGGAGTTATTTTGTAGTGACAAAACTTTTCTTCTGGTGGCCTGACACATCTAGGAGGACTTTGAGATTGGGAATTCTTCCTTCCCATCAAATGTTGGTTCTAAATCCACAGAACTGTTTGAGAAACCAGATACAAAATTATGGTAAGTTTAAATTACCAATATTTTAATGTTTTGCTATTCCCATTTAATAGGGTAAACTGTAGCTATTTACTTTCTAATCCTGTTCTATTATTATTTTCTTACACAAGCCAGTATTGTTGCTCAGAAACACAATTTCCTTCAGAAATTCCCTTCATCCAAAATATATTGTTATCCCATCACAAAGATAAATAATGGGTTCCAAATCCTGGTAAAAATCCCTCTTCTCCCCTGTATTTTTTAAGAACAAGCATAGAAAAAAAGCAATTGTGTTTTAACATCTTAACATTTTTCTGAAATGTGAGAAAAAAATTTCCAAAATTGAAAAATCTCTTTGGGCTATTGGATTCTTAAGACAAACGATTTGTTAGCTGAGTTTAAAGTCATCAATGTTTCCTTGTCATTCCAAACAATGGAGCGCTTTCAGAACAGTTCTTTATTAGTTCTTCATCAGGAAAACTGTTTTTCCCTTAGTCCATTAATGTCAATTTCATGTTGTCTCAGTAGCCCATTCATGAACCAATCTTCTTTCAGTTTTTGTTCACTATTGTAGCATAAATCCATATCATTGCTTTGCCTATATTATATACAGTAAATATTAAAACCAAACAATCCCTAAGCTAAGAAAAGCAATGTAGGCACCTGTGGACTCACACACTTGGCTGCAGGCACTTTTGTAAACAGGACAGTTCACATTCCAGTTGAAGCAACCATTATGGTTACACAACACCCCTCATTACCCCACTTTATCTTTCTTGTATTATAATCTTACACTGCCTTACTGATTCTGTACTCGAAGAGATAAAACAGTTGCTGCTAAGTCATTCATTGGTTAATACTTTAGATATAGGGGCCATGATGTAAACTTTTTGATTCCAAAGTATTCATCCAATATCTAACTTTAAGTAGACTGTCAGCAACTATTTGTTGAAAAGATGTATACATGAATGAATACATGAAAATAGAACAAACAGGCAGTGTGGGCAGCTAAAATGTAGAAATGATACTGCTTTGCATTTATGTAGTGTAATTATCTTTCCAGCTATGCCATGGCAGATATTTATATCATGTTGTGAATGTGGAAATCGAGACAAACAGAGGTCAGATGCCTTACTTAAAGTCATCCAACAAGGATTTAGTAGAACCAGTTCTAGAATGTGATTGATAGAAACATAGCTATTTTTGTGTTTCTTTTCCTGATACCTATCTTATTCTTGACAAATGAAAAGTGACTTCAAAAACTGTCACGTAGCTAGGGCTAAAAGGATAAATGTTAACACATAATACTATAGCAGTTACTATTGGTTAACTATCCAACATTTATTCTTCCTGGAATCTAGGTGTAGGTATTCTATCTCCACATCAGGAAAAAAAATCATGATTGTTTTAAACCAATCCTGGTACCTATATTTTTCTTACCAGTTTTGGTTTAGAAAGAGCATGTGACTCAGTTCTGGCCACTGAGCTATGAAGGTGTTTATAGGGCAGTTTGGAAGTTTTTTGGTTCTAAGAAAGAGACAAATGATGGGATAATGAACAGTCAACACTTTATAGGGTCAATGAATTGGAGATCCTATTGAGTCAAAGGAATATTGCAGTTTGCACAATAAAATATGCTGGAAGGAAAGGAGATGGTGTTCTTTGAATGAAATGCTTAAAATGAATATTGTGAAAGTGGTGCAGTAGTTGTTATTGATTAAATGAGATTATGAGATTAAGAAAGGTTAGCCAAGGCAAGTTATAGAATACAAATCTTTTAGAAGGTGGTAAAAAAAGAAATTAAGAGGCCAAGAAGTCCTAGCTCAAACCTTTTGTTCTTGGGTCTAAACTGTTCCCACTGGATTTAAGCCTACTAGCTTCTCACCTTCCAATAGTCTATACACTCCTCTCCTCACCCCAATCCTAAAAATCCCTAGCTCACTCAGCAACTGTTCCATGAATCTTACTAAAATAAATTCTTTTACACAGACATTTTATTTTTAATAGATACTATAGATGATTTGATTCGAAAAAGATGAAATAGATTGACAGCACAGAGATGCCAAAAATTTTAAATATAATCTTTAAAAATTTCATTCTTAAAATGTGAAAGGAAGATACACACAAGGAAAAGGCAACTGCCCTGGACACTGGCATGTCCAAATGTAATGAGTAGACCTGCTGCAGCCATCTTGCAACCAGCGAGGAGACAACTTAAAAACAAAGTCAACACAATGAAATGACTCAGAAGAAAGTGGAAAGACCTGAGTCCTTGATGATGCTATTGAGCTGATGAATTAAACCTGGCATATACCAACTATGGGCTTCTTTTCATCTAAGGTAATACTGTAAATGTCTTTATTGCTTAAACCAGTGTTTCATTATTTTCTGTAGAAAGCCTCCCAATTCAGGTAAGTATCCATTAACCACCCCTTAGTCTAAAGGATGTTTTTTTCACGCTTTTCCAATTTCTGCTGGAGTTATTTTTTGAGAATAACAGAAAATTTCATCTCCTTAGATATGATCATGGGTCTCTAACTCAGAAAAATCATGATTATGAAACATAGGAAGCACTGGGTAGGTGGGATGGATGAGTTATCTGGTGATGGAGGGCATCCTGGGCCAGGTAAGGTGAAGTGTGAAAGCTAAGCAAGAGATGCAGATGAAAATCAGAGAGAAAGTAACTCTTCTGAGCAGACCTTTAGAAAAGGACATATGAACTACATCTTTGGGGAGAATTGTGGAACCCACATTATAGTAATCGTGTCAATTACATCTACGATCTTTTCTCAAGAGGGGAAAATCAGTGTTTATAGAATGACAGGTGGTTCTTGTCATGCTTGTTTTCTTCAGAAACAGACCAAATTATGACATGTCTCATGATGACATGATAATCTAGAAATGAGAGACTTGATTTCAGTTTTTCCTATAAATACTCAAGAGGCCCATGGTATTGCTCTCTTTCAGTCTGGCACGAGTCTCACAAAATAGAAGATGCTTTAACATTTGATGTAGGGTAATTCTCGTCCATGACCTCTTGCCTTTTCCAAACATCTTCATAAAGACATAGTAATATTCTACTGTGAATTATATGAGAGCTGTCCATAGGGATTTGAACTGTAAATCTAACAAATAGGCTGCTCTTGGTCTCAGGACTCAGAAGTACTTCTTTATTCTTGCAGTTTAGGCATTTGAGGAAAAATTAATTCTTGAATGTATTATATTCAATTGAGTTTGAAACCATAAAGAGGAAGGAAATAATAAGATTAGAGCAGAAATAAATGAGATAGAGAATAGAAAAAAATAGAGTCAATGAAAAAAAATGGTTCTTTGAAAAAACCAATGAGTTAACAAATCTTTAGCTGGATTAACTAAGGAAAAAAGACAGTATACTCAAATTACTAAAATCAGAAATTAATAAGGGGACATTGATGAAGGTAATAATGTAGATAATACTACCATTTACAATTCATTTGCCAAATACAAAGGATTGTACTAAAACCCTTACATACTTTATTTCAAAAACCTTTACAACATTTTTAGATAGGTATCATTATCCTCTTTTACAGACGAGAAAACAGGCTCTTTGAGGTTAAGTAATATATTTAAGGTCATGCAGTCATGGTATAAATATGCATGTGCTGAAAGAGAATGGAAAAGTCAGGAGTTATTTTTATATTCCTACTAGAGGCCCAGTGCATGAAATTTGTGCACGGGGGGGGGAGGTGGGGGGGGAAGTTGTCCCTCAGCCCAGCCTGCACCCTCTCCAATCTGGAACCCCTCGAGGGATGTCCGACTGCCCGTTTAGGCCTGATCCTACTGGGATCGGGCCTAAAGGGGCAGTCGGACATCCCTCTCACAATCCAGGACTGCTGGCTCCCAACTGCTCACCTGCCTGCCTTCCTGATTGCCCCTAACCGCTTCTGCCTGCCAGCCTGATCACCCCCTAACCACTCCCCTGCCAGCCTGATTGATGCCTAACTGCTCCCCTGCCAGCCTGATTGCCCCTAACCGCCCTCCCCTGCAGGCCTGGTCACCCCTAACTGCCCTCCCCTGCAGGCCTGGTCACCCCTAACTTCCCTCCTCTGCCCTGGTCACCCCTAACTGCCCTCCCCTGTAGGCTTGATCACCCCCAACTGCCCTCCCTTGCAGGCCTGGTCCCTCCCACTGCCCTCCCCTGCTGGCCTGATTGCCCACAACTGCCCTCCCTTGCAGGCCTGGTCCCTCCCAACTGCCCTCCCCTGCTGGCCATCTTGTGGCGGCCATCTTGTGTCCACATGGGGGCAGCCATCTTGTGTGTTGGAGTGACGGTCAATTTGCATATTACTCTATTATTAAATAGGATATTAGAGTAAGGGTAGTTGTTATCAATAAGAAAATAAAAGTCTGAGCAAAAGAAAGAAAGCAGAAAGAGACATTAGGTTGGACAATTTCCTTTATTCAGGATAGCTAGGCTGTAGTTCAGACAAGAATTCAGGAAAGAAAAGACAAGCAGAGATTTCTGTGTTGGGTATTTGAAAGTTCATAAACCTTAGAAGTTCTTAAAAGAAGAATCCATTTTTTTAAAATTTCTGAAAAAAAAAGAATGTTCTCTTCTATATTAAAACTTGTTTGTAAGAACATTGCTACATTGTACATTAGGCACAAACTTTATTTATTAAAGTTTTTTGTAATTTTTATTATTCATACAACTGGAATATTTCATGTATATTTTACATGTATGTCTTGCAAGTAATATCAAATCTACCAGACTTTCTTTGAAGCAAGAAGCAGTGGTGCTTAGTACATGGCTACTTTTATTTATTATCTCTGTTTTGCATAGGAATACAATAAAGCATTTTTAAGAAACTCAAAATTGTAAAGGAGAATGGATAAAAATATTTGATGATTTAGGAGGTAGATGAGGGATAGCTGTTATTTCTTTTAAAAACAACATCTTTCTTGAGTCTTAATATTTGGACTAATGACTGCAGTGAAGTTTCTGCCCTCAGATCAAATCCCAATGATAAGGTATCTATTCTTGACATGAGCAATAACTGGAGTATTTAGGATTAAACAGAATACCAAATGTCACAGGATAGAGGGGGTGAGGAAAGTGTAAAGTGATAAGAGGCTCATCAGCTTAGCGTGGTTGTTTTACTGTGATAGAGCAGAGTAGAAACTTGTCAGAAAGGAAAGGTGACAGGCATAAGATAAATATGTGTCCACATTATCCAATGTCAAGAGCTGAACACACTATTTTTGAATTTTTATCCTCAAGATGCAAATAACAGCCTTATGAGAAATTGAATGTTAAATATACATGTATTAAACCGATGTTGCTTAATGCCACATATGTTCATTCATTTATTTGACAGACAGTTTCTGAGTGGCTACTTGGTAATTTTTAGGCTTCAGAAGTAACCCAAAATTGTAGTTTCATTTCAGTCATTTTACCTCTTTCTACTGTTCTCATTCTTGACCCTTCAGCTTTCCCCCTCTTGCATCAGGCTTTGGGACTTAAAAACTAATAACGTTAAGGCTCCAGTGAAAGGAGTAACAGGGCATTTAGAGTGTTTTCCACTTTACAAAACTATCAGTGGAGTAGAACAAATATAGCTCGTTAATATTTTAAACTTAATATTTGTTTAAATTATTGCGTTACCTTGAGGTCTTGAAGGATATAATATACCAAGAAGGAAAAGCAGAAGGTGCTTATCAGAGAAGTAGATTAGGAGCGCCTATTTTATCTTCAAAACATTAGAGCAGCCCCTTTAGAGAAGTGTCATTTGCCCTTGCCCAATCAGTCTACAGGCACGAGGGGCCAATGTATAGTTTGACAAAGTCAGATTACTTGCAATGAGGGAGATCACACAGAAGAACTGTGAGGCATCTGACAAAACAACAAAAAGATAAATGTTATTGTAGAATTTTGGGTAAGAGTGGAGTTTGGGTGACATTTAAATGAAGCAGTGTTTGGATAGACGCAAAGTAAATCAGAGGTCAACATCAGGTCTGGGAAGGATCCAGGGTCGTTTTCTTGAAAACTATATAAAGTGAAAGTAGATGTGGACTGTTGTGTCCAGAAGCCCCTTATCTTAAGCTCTTTCTCTGGTTGAAAAAAATTGAGGCTAATTCTCTATGGGGTTCCCAAGAACCCCACTCCCAGACAAGAGTGGGATGTTTTATTCTTAATAATATAGTTTTAAACAACAGAACTTCTGATAGCCTATGGTTTTAAAGAAAAGTTTCCTTAGCAAGTAAGAAGATAGTAATCACTGAAAGGAGGGATTGTTATAACTTTTTATAGAATGTTCTTGGAAGAAATAGTTTCCTATAAACTTTGCAGCTGGCTTTATCTATGTTTGTTATACCAGTCTGATGAGTGATGGAGCAGATATTTACTTTCTAAGTCTCAGCTAATACTTAGTCTAAAAGAGATAACCAGCCAAGCGAGTGGAAAAGGACTTCCTAGACAGAAGAACAAGTGTGAAGGTTGTGAACTTGAAAAGATCTTGATACATTCAAGAACTTAAAAGCTAATAGAACAGTAACACAGACAGCAAATGACTTGAAATGAGGTGGGGGAGATAAGCAGAAAACTGTTAGTTTTATTAAAGATTTTACATTTTACCGAAGAGCAAAGATAAATTACTAAAGGGTTCTAATTAGAGGAGTTTCCCAATCTTGATGTACTACGATGGAGAATGCATTGTTGGGGCAATAGTGGAAAATGGACTCATTGCAAAAGAAAATGGTGGGTGTTTTGGTTTTTTTTTTGCTTTTCTCAAACCATCCACTAAAGCAGCTGTATATTTCATGCAGATATGAGTCTGTTCTTGTATCTGATGAGCCTTTATATTGAAAAGATGACCCAGGCTAGAGATGACCCTATTCCATGGTCCCTACACTGTATGGCCATAGGATGCAAAGCCTAAATTAAGAAGTCTTAAAAATTTCTCTCATAACTTTAAAATGATGTGTAAAAGCTAGATAATGTATCATATTTATTAAATCTACCTTAACTATACATCCACTAAACTGATTTCAATAGCAGGTTTAGATGGATGGAAAGATTAAGCACAGATACCACTTGGACAAAAAAAACGTTTATTTATCTGAACAACACAAAAGAAAGTCAATACAATTAAAATACATGGGCAAAAATTTCCAAAACATACTACAATGTATATGTAGCTTCCTGGCCCAAATACCTCCCCAGAGAATGTACTTTCAGATGATAATAACTGTTTCATAAGAATCCTACCTACCAGGAGGCTCACCAAACTTTGTACTTAGTAGTAGCAGTGCCCTTGACTGAGCAGAAGGCCCTGCAAATTAGCCTTTAAAAGAAAAGCACATGTTTGGATGTGGAGGAGGGGCAGTGGTGTGACATGCACAGACTTGGTCATGATTGATTTTCCTCATAAAAAGCCAGTTTATAATAGCTTCTCAGGTACATTATGTGATTTCCTAACTGATGGAGTAGCAGTTACAGGATATTGGGATCCTCATATATCCTTACCATAAATCCAAAGTATTAGGTCTCAAATCTTCAGTTTGTTCTCTGGAAGCAGAGAAGTCTCTCTAAGTCTAATCATATATACATATATACACACATACAGTGCTGGCATATTCCTGCATGTATCCATGTCTAGTTATGTATAAGAGACACCCTTAACTGGCCAAGTACATCTCATCAATGTGGTGGTTTCACACTGCAGAAAATACATTTGCAAGGTACAGGTCTTCAGGCATAAAAAAAAGCCATCCTCCATCACTCTCAAGTTCTTCACTCTAGGACAGTGGTCGGCAAACCGTGGCTCATGAGCCACATGCAGCTCTTTGGCCCCTTGAGTGTGGCTCTTCCACAAAATACCACGTGCAGGCGTGCACGTACAGTGCGATTGAAACTTCGTGGCCCATGTGCAGAAGTCAGTTTTCCGCTCTCAAAAGAAATTTCAGTCGTACTGTTGATACTTGGCTCTGTTGAATAATGAGTTTGCCGACCACTGCTCTAGGACATCCTGAGGAAACACAGCTGGGGTCAGATTTTCAGCCCTTTCCAGGAGACATTTGAACAGTTGGCTTATTTTGAATGGGTTCCCATAGAAGCCTACATTTACCTCTATAGCACTTACCACAAGTAGAAGTTCTTTTAAGCTCCCTGAGGGCATGGATTGTTATCAGTTTTGTACGTTGGTCTATTCCGAGTGCCTAGAACAGTACCTGACACATGTTAGAATCTCAATAAATATCTGTCAATGAATAAATTAGAGATTATATATCTAGTGTCTCTCTCCTCCACTGGACCATAAACTCCATAAATGGATTTATTGAGCTGGTTACCACTGTAGGCAACTCAATTTCACTGGGGTTCTCCTCTACCTAACACAATACCTATCTCATAAAAGGTGTTGCACAAATTTTTTATAAGCTAGTGAATGTTTGCATGAATGAAATTTGGTAACATTCATTCAACTAAGATTGAAGTAAAAAATAATAGCATTTTCTTATTACAAAACCTCCTTGAATATAAACCTTTTATGCTAAACTAGAGGCCTGGTGCATGGATTCGTGCACTGCTGGGGTCCTCCGGCCTGGCCTGTGCCCTCTCGCAATCTGGGACCCCTCGTGGGATGTTGGAGAGCTGGTTTTGGCCCGATCCCACAGGCCAGGTTGAGAGACCCCACCGGTGCACGAATCCGTGCACCAGGTCTCTATTCCTATATAATAAAGAGGTAATATGCAAATTGACCGTCACTCCAACACACAAGATGGCCACTCCCATGTGGTCAAAGGTGGCCGCCCCCATGTGGACAGGAAATGGCTGCCACAAGATGGCCAGCAGGTAAGGGCAGTTGTGGGCGATCAGGCCAGGAGGGGAGGGCAGTTAGGGGCACCCAGGCCTTCAGGGGAAGGCAGTTGGGGGGAACCAGACTTGCAGGGGAGGGAAATTGCAGGGGACCAGGCCTGCAGGGGAGGGCAGTTGTGGGTGACCAGGCCAGCAGGGGAGGGCAGTTAGGGGTGACCAGGCCAGCAGGAGAGGGCAGTCGGGGGTGACCAGGCCTGCAGGGGAGGGCAGTTGGGGGGGACCAGGCATGCAGGGGAGGACAGTTAGGGGTGACCAGGCCAGCAGGTAGGGGCAGTTAGGGGCAATCGGGTCAACAGGGGAGGGCAGTCAGGGGTGACCAGGCCGACAGGGGAGGGCAGTGGGGGTGATTGGGCCGGCAGGGGAGGGCAGTTGGGGGCAATTGGGCCAGCAGGGGAGCAGGTAGGCATCAAACAGGCTGGCAGGAGAGTGGTTAGGGGTTGATCAGGCTGGCAGGCAGAAGCGGTTGGGGCAATCAGGCAGGCAGGCAGGTGAGTGGTTGGGAGCCAGCAGTCCTGGATTGTGAGAGGGATGTCCGACTGCCCGTTTAGGCCCGATCCCACCGGGTCCCAAATTGGAGAGGGTGCAGGCTGGGCTGAGGGACACACCCCCTCCCCGTGCACGAATTTCGTGCACCGGGCCTCTAGTATGCATATAAGATCTTTGGTTAATCTCTTCCCATCCTCCACCCTTCCCTCTTCCCTCTGAGATTCATCAGTCTGTTCCATGTTTCCATGCCTGAGGTTTCTGCTCCTGCATTGAGCATCTGTCCCCTGGTGGTCAGTGCATGTCATAGCTACCAGCAGGTCAGCCAGTCCCCGCTCCCCACCCCTATCGCTCTGTGCGCGCTGCCTAGAGGCCCTCCACGGCCGGGGTGGAATGCTTGCCTTGTCGCCGTGGTGACAAAGCAAGCATTCCGCCAGGCCACTCACACTGCACGCTGTCAGCGACTGCCCCTCCAGGACTGGGGGACTCTGGCGGGGCTGAGAGACTGGGTGCCGCCATCTTGTGGCTATGGGCACCGTCATCTTTGTGGCGGAGTGACAGTTAATTTGCATATTACCCTTTTCTTAGATAGGATAATCATTCAGTAATATGACTTCTTAGCTTCTAGGACCAAAAATTTTGCTTCTCTCAACAATATGCATTCAAAATACCCAATTAAGTCTTGACTTTTCCTAGAAAATTATTTTCTCTCTAGGATGACTCCAAAATATGTAGGAATATACATGTTTTCCTCTTCCCTTTTTCATAAATTGATGTTGACTTTTTAATTTTATTGAAAGTTTGGAATTTATAGTGAAAATGCTGACAAGATTTTTGGCTCTAGTATCACATAGTAATACAGATACCTCAGAGAATAAAGCTTCCCTATATTACATTAGAATTCATCTTTGGAAAATGATATAACATGGTTGATTGGAGATGAAGGTAATTTATCCATGATTTGGTTGATGCATTTTTCATGACCATAACTTTCTAAAATTAAATCTGAATATATAAAAATTTGGAACACCTTAATACTAAGCATTATCGGTTGGCTGAGCTCCTTTTATCCAACTGTAACGCTACAATTACCTAGCATCATTTATCCTAATTATGTAACACATCAGTGGTTTAGTTTGTATCATTTATTTTCATAATTCATCCTTCATAAAAATTATTACCAAAAGTGCTTGCCATTAAAGGAGTGAAATTTAAAGACAAAGAGAAATAATAATTAAAGAGAAATTACTCAGAGAATGGGAGCCGTTGGTTTGAAAAGAATAAAAGAAGGAGTTATAAAAGAGTTATATAATGTTCAATCGTTGGTAAAGCCAAAACTCATTTCACATGTACACTGAGTGGCCAGATTATTATGACCACCTCATCAGTACTTCGTTGGGCCCCCTTTTGCCTTCAATACTGTGGCGATTCTTCTTGGCACTGACTCCACGAGATGTTGAAAGGTGATGTGAGGAATCTGACACCATGCCTGATGAATAGCACTGTCCAGTTCTGTGAGATTTGATGGTTGTGGAACCAGCTGCCTGATGGCTCTTTTAACTTCGTCCCACAAATGCTCCATTGGATTGAGATCTGGTGATTGTGGGGGCCACCTAAGCAAGGTAAGGTCTCCCTCATGTTCTTGAAACCACTCCTGCACAATACGAGCACCGTGGCATGGCGCATTGTCTTGTTGGAAGAAGCCATCTCCATTGGGATATGCCGTCAACATGATAGGATGAACTTGATCAGCAATGATACTTAGGTATGTTGTGCTATTCAGACGTTGTTCCACACGAATTAAAGGGCCCAAATCATGCCAGGAAAACATGCCCCAAACCATAACACTGCCCCCCACCAGCTTGAAGGGTTGTACTCATGCATGTGGGGTGCATGCTTTCATGCTGTTTCCATGAAATTCTCACTCTGCCATCTGCATGATGCAACTGGAAACGTAATTCATTGGACCACATGACTTTTTTCCCAATGCTCTACTGTCCAATCCTTGTGTTCCTGTGCAAATTGGAGACGTTTTATCTTGGTAACTGCAGACAAAGGTGTTCCAACAGGCCTTCGGCTACGATGTAATGTACGGCTAATTTGCCTACAAACATCAGGTGGTCATAATAATCTGATATATACTGTATATATTAAATGATTTTCAAAGAGGAAGGGAGAGGGAGAAATAGAAACACCAATGACTAGAGAGGATCTTTGATGGGCTGCCTCCTGGGGAACCCACAACCTGGGCATGTGCCTGACCAGGAATTGAACTGTGACTTCCTGGTTCATAGGTTGATGCTCAAACAATGAGCCACACCAGCCAGACTCTTATTAAAATGTTTTATGCCTCTGATTTTCTTTAGAGTTTCCAGATTTACTAGAAGTAGATGGTGTGTGAATGTTTTGGATTAAAACATGTTTCAGTATAGATTTATCACTCATCATGACCTCTTCTTCCCTCAAAAGGTTGATTGTTAGCCAGGGAATTTAAGATAAAGGAGCTGGAAAATATTTATGAGACTCAGGAACAAAGCTATTATTCCAATTGCAAGGTTTTATTATAAGCAGTTAAATAGTTAATAAGTTTCCAACATCTGTCAGCACTGACTAACAGACCCTGAGCAATGGATGAATGGATTACTCTGACACATGTTTCTGTGAAAAAGAAAGCTAAGGGGCTGCTTGGCAGGAGGCACCAAAAGCAGCCCCGATTGCCTGCCTCCTTAGGCTTTTATTGTAACAACAGCTTGAACTAAAATGAACCTCTAGATTAAGGTGACCAGATTTTAACATTGGTAAAGCAGGACACCATTGACTGGGGTGGGGGTGGGGGGTTCTTTTTTTTTTTTTTAATATATTTTATTGATTTTTTACAGAGAGGAAGAGAGAGGGATAGAGAGTTAGAAACATCGATGAGAGAGAAACATCGATCAGCTGCCTCCTGCACACCCTCTACTGGGGATGTGCCCGCAACCAAGGTACATGCCCTTGACCAGAATCGAACCTGGGACCCTTGAGTCCGCAGGCCGACGCTCTATCTACTGAGCCAAACCGGTTTCGGCCCAGGGGGAGGGGGGGGTTCTTGATTAAAAATTTGGTCTATATTGTAATCGCTTTTGGTTTTTTTAATAAAAGGAAATTCACTTCTTAGATCATCGTTGAATTTGCATCCTCTTTTCTTACTCATTATGTTAAAAATCTAAAAAAAGTAATTTAAAATTATATTATAAATTATTATATACATATTGCTTAAAAACACAGTAAGTAGGTACATAATTACATGAACATATTTTAATGTTAGTTTATAAATTAAATTAATTTGATTGTTATAAAGTAACTATATTTTAAAAATTATTTTAATCCTGTATTTCTTTCTAAATAATGACAATACTAACTTGTATTATTTTTCCTCTGAATTTGCCGTAACGTAAGTCGTAAGTGTCACTTTCAAGACCAGCACTAGGCTTTTTTGCCGCCACTATAAAATATAAATAACACGAGTACTGTCTGCTAAATTCAAGAAAATTTATGTATTTATGAAATAAATAAATAAATTACTTACCTAAATTATCTGAATAGCTGATTTGTAATGACATTACTTGTTTAACTAGCTTACTAGCACGCAGTATGTTGTGTATCGTCTGAGAGACAGTTACAAAATGTTTTCGTCGTTGCCAATCCCAAAAAATGCCATTGTTCATTAAGTCCAAACAATGGTGGTCGAATTCTAACAACTGATCAACAATGCGAACTTTGATAAGCAGTTCTCGATAATCAGTTCTCAACAATTATTTGTTATTATTAAAGTTTAACATTATAAAATTAACAAAAATAACATAAAACTCATATCCTGGCTAAATAGCCAAATGGCCGCCGAAAACCGTATATTCCCTTCCCATTGTCTCGCCGTTCCCTAGCTTGTCGTGCATTCTTTCCAAAAATCGGGACTTTTTTAAAACGCTGCGGGACGCGGGACAAATTATTAAAAATCGGGACTGTCCCGCCAAAAGCGGGATGTCTGGTCACCTTACTCTAGATACAATCAGCAAGGTAAGCATCCTTGAGAAAGCACATGCTTCTGTAAGGTCGGGTCTAAAAGACTAAACATAGAGATTCCAGCAAAACACCCAGGGGCTCAGACTTGTTTGGAAAAGTCAAGACAGGGGCTGCCACCTTAGGCAAGGTCCCCCTAAGAGGCCCCGACCTTTCGGAGAATCCTTCTTATAGACTTTCCAACCAAGTCCCATGCTTCCCAACAAACATCTGCAAAACCAAAGGTGCTACTTACTTGGCTAGACCCAATAAATATTTGTTTCCCATTATTTTAGGTTTTTTTTTTTTCTTCATATAGATAGACATTTTATTTATTCAAAGAAATCAATGTCTGTAATAAAAAATAACTTAATTGTGAAATGATTTTATTTAAATCAGCATTTTCTAGTTATTGAACATTTTATATAAATAAATTAATCTTTATGAACATGATGGTTTATCTGAAATAGCTTCCCAATCCTTTAAAATGTCAAGGCATCTTTTCCTAGCATGATAATACTAAAGGCATTTTGCTGTCACATGGTTTATTAGCAGAACAGGAAAATTAATCTTATCCTAAGCAAAATCAGAAATATAATTAGCTAAATTGAGAAAAGTATGACATTTGCCCATGAACTCTTCCTTTTGATAACACATCTATTTTGGGAAATTATAAGACCAGAATAACGTAAAAATATGAGATGATAATCAGGCTACTCTAACTAGTTATTGTGAGGTATTAGGAAATGAATATGGCTTTATCTGTGACTTTTTCAAAATTTATATGAAAATGAAGTAATATATGAAGTGAAAAGCTATGTCAGTTATTAACAGCAATTGACTGTTACAGAAAGCAAATAGGAGTGTCACTCTTTGTAGTTGGTGCTAGGTGGAAAACTGAATTTATCTCATTTTTCCTCATACTCTCATTCTCCCATTCTGGTTCTAAGCTGCACATAATATGGAATTTTCCATACTGCACTATACTAGAAATCATTTTCTTTAAAATTTAAAAAATTTAAGAGCTGATGTCCTCAACCTGCTCTTCAACCTTGAACTTGCTAAGCCTCTAGCTCTATGATAAATTTGTTAAAAAATTATTGTGCATAGATTTTCATTTGGGTCTAAATTTTCTAGGACAGAGGGTCTTTCATTTTTATTGTCTCACAATGAGAATGTAACTTTATTGAGTTGGAGAGCCTGACCCTTTTCCATTATTACCTTTTCTTTTTTTTTTTTTTTTAAGATAAAGACATTTTCACTGTAGAGGGAGCTATTGTGCAAGATTTCATAATGTGTGTGTAGTGGGGGGCATTTCGTGTCTGAAATTCATTTCACATGTGTGCTCAGTTTTGTATGTATGTGTCTGTGAGCATGTAGAAAAGAGAAAATCATCTAGATTCAAAGAAAATGCACTGGCAATGTTTAAAGTGCTTAATTCTAGGGCTGGGATTATAGATAAGGATTCTTTCTCTCAGTATGTTCCTCTTTAGTTTCTGATTTTTTTTTCTTTTGCAATGAAAAAAAATTATTATTATTACTTCATAATAAAAATTAAAAAATCCTGTTACTTCCCCCAAAATGATTTAACACTTTGAACAAATTACTGCACTAAATAATTTGGGGAATGAAATGAACAGACTTCCTTTCCTTTTGGAGCTTTCAATAAGATACATATCAATTGATATACTATGTGATAATTTTTTAATTGCCTGTTATGTGTCAGATAACGCATTTCACATCCCATACTTTATCTCCTTTAATCCCAACATACATAAAATTGTAAGTTCACTTGATGGTATATTATTCAGTAATTTTAAATTATGCTGATGATGAACATGGAGATACATATTTTATAATAGTAAGTTATAACCACAAGACAAAAACGAGCAAACAAAAAGCTATGCATAAAGACAATGGAAAACAGTCTAGCTAGTGATAAATTTTCTCTACCTTTTAAATTTACTATTGTGAGCATCTATCTTTCTTTGAATGTGAGAAAAATAAACTTTTGATGATTTATTTGATCTCTGGCAGCCAATTTTTTCTAACTTTGGGGCACTGATACACAGTGTAATGGACATTTTGTGAAAAGTGAGACCAGTGTGAGAGAATAACACTTGATGGAGGCTTCACGAAGCAATGCAGGACTCCCTAGAATACTTTGAAGGAAGAATACAATCCCATAAGAATATGGAGAGGAGACATTCTCAGAGAAAGAACTTATACAACAGCAATTAGAACTAGACCATTTGTGAAACAAGATGATACTGACTTGCTCATATGGTGGCTGTAAGGATTAAGTGCAGTGGCATGCCCAGCATCATGTCAGGGTGAGAGATGCTCAGGATGTATATGGAGGCTATGGGGTAGGAAAAAAGTGCATAACCCACTGGCCCCTTCCACTCCCCTATATATTAAAAAACCTAGTTTACCTTATCTGCCCTCCCATTTCTTCCCACTCCTTTTCTGGCAAGAAGGAGCCTTTTCCTCTCTGTCCCTAAGAGCCTTCTGCACAGCGGAAACTGCCCCCATCCAGGCCTGGCCCCACTCTTGGTTTCTCTGGTCTTCTGCTCCCTTCCTGGTGCTCTTTTTCTTGGTGGGGGGTGGGTTATAGAACAGCCATGGGCTTTGTGGGACCTTTACCTGTCTGATTTGTTTATAAAAACACTAAACATTCAACTCCAGAGAACCAAAAATCACACCATCTCACCAAACACTACTAAGGGACACGTCTTCTGCTCCATACCCTTTCTGTTTTTCTTTCTCTCTTATTAATACTTTAAAAACAAATGAGTTCTTATATAAATAAAGTTTTTAAATTATGTAAAAAACAAGAAACAAGAGAGATGGGATTTTCTCAAATGTTATTTATTGTTCATTGAGAAGAGTTGGGGGCGGGGGGAGTTGAGGAAGTACAAAGTTGGGGGGAGGAGTTGAGGAAGTACAAAGAGAAGCCACCCAACACTATACTTGAAGCATTCTGCTTTCCCTATCCTTGCATCTATTTGCAATACACTATCATGAAACCAGTTTATTCTCTGTTCAACGTGCTGTTCTACTTAAAGCAATGAAATTGGAGAAAAGTAGTTCAGAGCCACTTATTAGGGAGTGAAAAATACTGAAAGAGGTTTTACAAGTCAACCTAATTAGAATGAGGGAAACAGTTTAATTCTCAAAGAAGCAAATGGAAGTCTCAGTTCAAGTATTCTTTTTCCTTTCCAAAGCTTTGTCATTTGGGGATTGAGAAACTGAGTTGAGTAAAAGATTGGATATAAAATGAACAGGAAAGCTAGAGACGTGTTGGAGAGGCAGGTTCTCTAGTTCCAAAAGACTCGCTGAGGTGCCACGTCCTGGGGATCTTCTCTGTGTCAAGCACTGTGCTAACATTTAACATCATTAACTGATGTGGTGTTCACAGCCACCCTGAGGTGTAGGCAGCTTTATCATCCTAATTACAGTTGAGGGGACAAGTGAGGGATTACAGTTACAGGTGAGAGAGGCCAAGCAGCTTCCCCAAGGTCTCCGGGCAGGTTTGCAGCACACAGCATGAATATTGGGCTGTTCTACCACATATGGTGGTTCTATCACTCACTGTGCCTTGCCACCCTTTGGTGCTGTCCATTTCCATCAAAAGGAAACCATCTGCTTTCTGAGAAGCTCAGGATGGTCCACAAGATACCTGCTACCAAAAAGCATGAAAATTAAAAATTAACTGGAAATAAAAGGAATAAACTTCTGATACACAAATGGATTAATCTGAAAAGTATTATGCTAAGTAAAAGAAGCCAGACACAAACAACTAGGCATATTCCACTTTTGTGGAATTCTTGAAAGGCAAATTCTAGAAAATGCACAACTATAATAATAAAAAGCATATCACTGGTTGCCTGGGGCTGGGAGGGGACATGGGAACTGACTGCAAAGGGGGTAAGAAATAATTTCTTAGATGATAGAAACATTCTATACTGAGTGTGGCAGTGGTCACTTGACTATTTACATTTGTCAAAACCCATCAAAGTGTGCATCCAAAATGGGTGAATTTTATTGTGTGCAAATTGTTTCAGTAAAACTAACCAAAAAAGTTTATTTATTTTAGTAAATTTCCTTGAAGAGATATTACCTTTAAGTTTTGCATTTAAGTTATCTTCATCATGGCAAATTATTATTTGGAAAACTACAGTGGTAGTTCTGGAGTCAATTTAGGATAGAAAGTGATCAAGTGAACTCAGGAAGAGCAAATTAACTGCACACAAATGTAACTGTGTATGGTCCCCTAGTGGCAGCAACTTAAAATTTCAGTTCATTCATTCATTCGAAAAATATTCATTATGTTGAACCATTTGAAACTGCCATTTTTGTGGGTCAAACATTGCCATCAATTCTAAATGGTTTATCCTATTATAAAATACCTTCTGTGCACTTAGGTAATATTGTAGAAGCTGAAAATATAATGTTGTGTAAGGTGGACCAAGTTGAGATAGACGATCCTGTGTATTGGTCAGTTTGTGCTTCCATAACAAAATACCACAGACTGGGTGGCTTAAACAACAGACATTTATGTTCTCACAGTTGTGGAGGCCGAAATTCTGAGATCAGGATGCCAGCTAGTTTGGTTCTAGGAAGATCTCTCTTCCTGGCTTTCAGACAGCTGCCTTTTCACTGTGTCCTCCTTTGGAGGGTGGGAGAGAGGGAGAGAGAGAGAGAACACAGAGGGATGAAAGATAAACAGAGGGAGGGGAAGTGAATTTGGAGAGAGGATGGGGGAGAGAAAGAAAGAATGTACATGCATATGTGTGCAGGAGCTGGTGTGGGTGGGCGGAGAGTGGGCAGGCTGCTGGACTCTCCTAGCCAGCCCTCTCCCCTCCTCACTTTCTCACTAACTCTGGGCCCTAGCCTTGGATAGGTGCTCAGAGGGTGGAAGAGCATTCTCAGCCTGCTGGTCTATTTAAAGCACTCAGAGGTAGCAGTAAATTTAACATCATAGTCCAGTCTTTTCTTCGAAAATCGCAAACAAATTTCGTTTATACTCTATTATAATCTTAATGGACCACTGTTGTATATTTAGTCCATCATTACTCAAAATGTCGTTATGTAGTGCATTACTGCATTCTCATTGCATAGGACAGGCGTCCTCAAACTACGGCCCGCGGGCCACATGCGGGTGTTTTTGCCATTTTGTTTTTTTACTTCAAAATAAGATATGTGCAGTGTGCATAGGAATTTGTTCATAGTTTTTTTTTTAAACTATAGTCTGGCCCTCCAACGGTCTGAGGGACAGTGAACGGGCCCCCTGTTTAAAAAGTTTGAGGACCCCTGGCATAGGACATAGCCTATAACTTTACTGTTTAATATTATTGTTCATCTTGTATTTTGCCCTTCATAAAGTATGCTATGAATTTTGTAATACGATCCCAAATTATAATACTTTCTATGGGGAAATTCTAGCCATTTTCAAGCTTTGTGCTTTATGGCATAGTTTACAACTACACATTGTAGCAAAAGTGAAAGAAAACTCTATGTGTCTCTGAATATTTCATAAATCCTATCACCAAGTGCCTTGGATGTGGACAATATAAGCTCAATCAGTATTTGTTTTTATACTTTTCAGTTTTTTAAATTCATCTTTCTCTTCGTAAGTTCTTAGGCCCTATTGTAATGCTCTGACTTGGTGGCAAGTTTTGGTTCAGAGAAGCAGACGTAGGTTTATAAACAGGGATGCTCCTGGCAGGGTTATTTATGGTAACTATAAAAAGAAAGCATTTTAGATTTCAAACAAAAGGTGAATAGTTCAATAAATTACTACATATTCAAGTAACTATATATTATACTAGAAGCCCGGTTCATGAAATTCGTGCACGGGTAGGGTTTCTAGGCCTGGCCAGTGATCAGGGCCAATCGGGGCCTTCTGGCTGCCAGCTGGGGCCTTCCTTCATTCCGTGCCACCCCCTCGTGGTCAGCGCATGTCATAGTGAGCGATCGAACTCCTGGTCTCCCGGTTGAACTCCCAAGGGGACACTTTGCCTATTAGCCTTATATATCCTATCTAATAAAGAGGGAATATGCTAACTGACCCTCACACCATCGCAAAGATGGTGGCACCCACAGCCAATAAGGAGGGAATATGCTAATTGACTGCCCTGCCCTCAAATGTGGTGGTGCCCACAGCCAATAAGGAGGGAATATGCTAATTGACTGCCACACCCTCAAAGATGGCGGCACCCACAGACACAAGAAGGCGGTGCCCAGTCCCCTCAGCCCTGCTAGGGTGGCAGGCATGCAGCAAGACCAGGCCCACCCCCAGGTGGGCCCGGCTTTGCCATGCACCTGCCGCTGGAGTCCCCCAGTCTCCTCAGTCCCCTAGCTGCCCAGGACCGACCCAAGGCACAGGCAAGCCTCAGATGGTGGCTGCCCAATTGCCCAGGGCTGGTCTAAGGTGAAGGCAAGCCTCAGATGGCAGCTGCCCAGCTGCCCAGCGCCGCCCAAGGCTCAGTTAACCAGGGCCAGCTGAGGCTTGCACTGCTGGCAGTGGCAGCAGCAGAGGTGTGATGGGGGCATCACCTTCCTCTCATCGCCAGGTCGCCTCCCACCCCTGAGGGCTCCCAGACTGTGAGAGGGGGCAGGCCAGGCTGAGGGACCCCCCTCTCCAGTGCATGAATTTTCATGCACCAGGCCTCTAGTATATAGATAAGTGTTAATAACCGTGAGTCTAACGAATAATTAATACCATGTGGAATATGCTCATGTAAAATGTTAAATGAAAGTTTTTAGAGGTTAAGAGAAAAAAATCAGAATAGAAAATCACACGTACAATGCAATCTGAATTTCCCCCAGCTCCTTGCTATTTTGAGTAGTTTATGGACTGGCATCATAGCATCACCTAGAGCTTATTAGAAGCTCAGACTCTTAGGCTCCACTCCAAACCCACTGAATCAGAATCATCAGGTGATTCTGAGGTGCATCAAAGTCTGAGAAGCATTGTCCAGGTCTTATTGTCTTGGGCAGCAATACCTGGTTACCTTAGTAATTCAAACCAAAGTTCACTAAATCATTAGCACCCACATACCTAGTGCAAGACCACAGCCCACTCCAACATATATCCACACCCAAAGGGGTATCCATAAGTGTAGACTCTGATACTGGGGTGTTGGCATTATTTCTCCCTCAACATCCCCAAGGGGAAAAATGGTCTTTGATCATGGTAATTATTTTAAAACTAGAGGCCCAGTGCATGAAATTTGTGCTTGGGGGGAGGGGCAGTCCCTTCAGCCCAGCCTGCACCCTCTCCAATCCGGGACCCCTTGGGGGATGTCCGACTGCTGGTTTAGGCTCGATCCTGGGGATCGGGTCTAAACCGGCAGTCAGACACCCCTCTCATAATCCTGGACCGCTGGCTCCTAATCGCTCACCTGCCTGCCTGCCTGGATGCCCCTAACTGCCCCCCCCCCCCGTCCTGATCGCCCCTCACTGCCTCTGTGTGCTGGCCTGATTGCCCCTAACTGCCCCCCTGCTGGCCTGGTCGCCCCTGACTGCCCCCCCCCCCGCCAGCCTGGTTGCCCCTAACTGCATCCCCCGCCGGCCTGATCGCCCCTCACTGCCTCTGCATGCCGACCTGATTGCCCCTAACTGCCCCCCCTGCCGGCCTGGTCACCCCTAACTGTCCCTCACTGCCGGCCAGGTTGCCCCCAGTTGCCCCCCCTGCCAGCCTGGTCACCCCCAAATGCCCCCCCTCTGCCGGCCTAGTTGCCCCTCACTGCCCCCCCCCTGCCAGTCTAAACACCCCCAGCTACCCCCCTGCCGGCTTGGTCGCCCCCACCAGCATCCATCCTCGCCGGCCTGGTTGCCCCTCAAGGCTCCCCCCGCCAGCCTGGTTGCCCCACGCAGCCTGCTGTTCCATTGTTTGGTCCGTCCCTCACTAACTCCCCTGCCAGCCTGGTCACCCCACGCAGACTGCTTGTTCAGTCGTTTGGTCCGTCCCTCACTAACCCCCCTGCCGGCCTGGTCATAGGCAGCCATCTTGTGAGGGCGTGAGGGTTAATTTGTATATTACCTCTTTCTTATATAGGATTATGTCAAATAAAGTGAGAAGGGATGCATTTCTTTTCACCCTTGCAGTTTCTCGTTGACTTTAAAAATATATATATATATATATATTATTGATTTTAGAGAAGAAGGAAGAAGGAGAGAGAGATAGAAACATCAATGATGAGAGAGAATCATTGATCGGCTACCTCCTACATGTGCCCTACTGGGGACCGAGCCTGCAACTCAGACATGTGCCCTTGACCGGAATTGAACCTGGGATCCTTCAGTCCGCAGGCTGACGCTCTATCCATTGAGCCAAACAAGCAAGGGCTCTCATTGACTTTTTGTGTGTGTTAATCTTCACTCAAGGATATTTTCCCATTGATTTTTAGAGAATTGAAGGGAGGAGCAGAGACAGAGAGAAACATCGAGAGAGACACATTGCTTGGTTGCCTCCCACACGTACCCCAACTGGGGCTGGGGATCAAGCCTGCAACTGAGGTACATGCCCTTGATTGTAATTGAACCCGTTACCCTTCCATTCATAGGCTGACGCTCTATCCACTGAGCCAAACTGGCCAGGGCACACTTGCAGTTTCTCATTGAAAATGCCTTTTATATAATCTCTGCCCATTCATTTTCCTTCTTGCTCCCTCCTATCCCTCACATACCTCCTCTCATACATAAGAATCCTGAGAAGAGTGCAGGAGACCTAGCATCCCAATGTTAAGATAAATGATTGTGCCCTCTCATGTGCAATAATGGATACCACCAGAGAAGCCACATGCATGCTTTCCCACCCCTTCACACTGGGACATGGGCATTACCATTGGTGCTGACCCTGCTAATGTGGCCCACCCTGATCCATTGCTGGTCAAAACTCTCCTCACCACTCAGCTCATGGTTGGACCAGTCCAGTTTGGACCTTGGCCATGACTCCTACTACTTTAGATTACCATGTGGTGATTTAAAGGTCACTACCCATATCATGGTTCCTAAATTGATGGCGTCTTCAAATAATCCAGTACAGTTCTCTGGACCACAACTAGAAGTGTGTTTGGACTTTTCTTCTCCGGGCTTGCATAACCATCCTTCTCCACACTGCAGATACTACGTATCTGCCAAGAAGGGGAAATGTGAGAGGACGTGGGCTTAAAAAGAAATTAGACAAGGGCATAACGGTTTGGGACTAGGGAATGTTTTTCCTGAAAGTTTCCCAGGAAAAAAAGATGGTTCCGGTATAGTCGAGCATCAATATATATAAACGCGTAATATGTAAATCGACCGGCCGGCAGAACGACCAGCGGGCTATGATGCACACTGACCACCAGGGGGCAGATACTCAATGCAGGAGCTGCCCCCAGCCTGCAGGTCCCGATCACGAGATCAGGGCCTGCTGGCCAACCTCTCGGTTCCTTCCCCTGGCTGGTGGGCTCCAGTCACCCAATGGGGAACTGGGAACTGGGGGTGGCTGGTGGTGGATGCGGGTGGCGCCAGGGCCCCGATCACCCCACCGGTTGCCTCACACACAGAGGGCAACTGGTGGCGGCGGGGGTTGGGGCTGGCTGCCGGTAGCTGGGAAAGATTGGCCCCGATCGCAGGCCAGGCCTAGGGACCCTACCCATGAATAATTTCATGCTCCGGGCCTCTAGTGGAATATATAATTCAATAGAAAAACAGAGTGACAGGAGTTAAGAGACATGGTGTTTCATCCTAGTTCCCTGTGTGACTTTGAAAGAGTCATTCTCAGACCCTCAATTTTTCTCTTGTTCACCCCCCCCCACCTCTGCATTGACCCCATCCAGCCTGCCCCCACTCTCCCCCTCCCTACCCAAGGCCTTCAGCACCCTATTGTCTGTGTCCATGGGTTATGCATTCAAGGTCTCTGGTTGATTATTTCCCACCCATCCACCCTCCCCCACCTTCCCTCTAAGATTCCGCACTCTGTTTCATGCTTCCATGTCTCTGTTCCAAGCTTCCATGTCATTCCATTCATCAGTTTATTTTGTTACTTAGATGCCACATATGAGTGCTATCATGTGATACTTGTCTTTCTCTGACTGACTTATTTCACTTAGCATGATACTCTCCAGGTCCCTCTATGCCAGTGGTTCTCAACCTTTCTAATGCCGTGACCCTTTTTTTTTTTTTTTTTAAGTAGTTTTTTTTTATTATTATTATTGATTTTTCACAGAGAGGAAGGGAGAGGGATAGAGAGCTAGAAACATCGATGAGAGAGAGACATCGACCAGCTGCCTCCTGCACATCCCCCATGGGGGGATGTGCCCGCAGCCAATGTACATGCCCTTGACCAGAATCGAACCTGGGACCTTCCAGTCCGCAGACCGACACTATCCACTGAGCCAAACCGGTTTCGGCTAATGCCGTGACCCTTTAATACAGTTCCTCATGTTGTGGTGACTCCCAACCATAATATTATTTTCGTTGCTACTTCATAACTGTAATTTTGCTACTGTTAATGAATTGTAATGTAAATATCTGTGTTTTCCGATGGTCTTAGGCTCTACAGCAGCGGCTCTCAACCTGTGGGTCGCAAACACAGATATTTACATTACAATTCATTAACAGTAGCAAAATTACAGTTATGAAGTAGCAACAAAAATAATATTATGGTTGGGGGTCACCACAACATGAGGAACTGTATTAAAGGGTCGCAGCATTAGAAAGGTTCAGAACCACTGCTATGCTGTCTCAAAGGGTAAGAGATTCTTCTTTTTTACTGCTGCATAGTATTCCATGGTATAAATGTACACAGCTTTTTTATCCACTCATTTACTGATGGGCACTTGGGCTGTTTCCATATCTTAGCTATTGTAGATTGTGCTGCTATGAACATAGGGATGCATACATTCTTTCTGATTGGTGCTTCAGGTTTCTTAGGATATATTCCTAGAAGTGGAATCACTGGGTCAAATGACAGATCTATACTTAATTTTTTGAGGAAACTCCATATTGTTTCTATAATGGTTGCACCAGTCTGCATTCCCGCCAGCAGTGTACTAGGGTTCCTTTTTCTCTACATCCTCTCCAGCACTTGTCATTTGTTGATGGTAGCCATTCTGATTAGGTGTGAGATGGTACCTCATTGTCATTTTGATTTGTATTTCTCGGATGATTAGTGACTTTGAGCATTTTTTCGTATATCTCTTGGCCATCTGTATGTCCTCTTTGGAGAAGTGTCTATTTAGGTTCTTTGCCTATTTTTTAATTGGATTATTTGTCTTCCTTTTGTTAAGTTGATGAGTTTCTTATATATTTTGGATATTAACCCTTTATTAGATGTATCATTGTCAAATATGTTCTCCCATATAGTGGGCTCTCTTTTCATTTTGTTGATGGTTTCTTTTGCTGTGCAGAAGCTTTTTATTTTGATGTAGTCCCATTTGTTTATGTTCTCTTTAGTTTCCTTTGCCTTGGGAGATGTATCTGTAAACATATTGCTATGAGAGATATCTGAGATTTTGCTGCCTATGGTTTCTTTTAGGATTTTATGGCTTCATGACTTACGTTTAAGTCTTTTATCCATTTTGAGTTTATTCTTGTGTATGGTGTAAGTTCGTGGTCTAGTTTCATTTTTTTGCATGTATCCGTCCAATTTTCCCAACACCATATATTGAAGAGACTCTCTTGGCTCAATTGAATGCGCTTGCCTCCTTTGTCAAATATTAATTGAGCATCACTTTTTCTCTTTATAGAATGATGGATAAAAAATATTTTCACAGCCTGTCTCCAAGTTCTGATTAAGTTCAATGAGATAATATTTGGAAAGGGGTTTTGGGGTTTTGAAATCTATAAGATGCAGTATTGGTATCAATAATATGCAGCATTGGTAAGAAAAAAAGATTACCTGTGCCCCCAGTTGGCCTCAAAAAGATCACACCTAGCCACCTGGTAGAACCCATGTGTTGGTATTGTATATTACAAGGTCAACAGTAAACTTGGAGACTGGTCAAGATTGAAAACCAATAGCACATTAGAAAATGATACATAGCAGCTACCTGGTAGGGGAAATTGAGGGCATCCAGGGAGAATAAAATGTTTGTTTGTTTGTTTGTTTTGTTTTGTTTTTAAGAGAGAGAAAGGTAGAGGAAGAGAGAGAGAAACATTGATCTGAGAGAGAAACATTGATTGGCTGACTCTCACATGTACCCTGACAGGGATTGAGCCAGCAACTTTTCAGTGCACAGGTCGATGCTCAACCAACTGAGCCACACTGGCCAGGGCAAATGTTTCTGGCTTTAACCTTTTGCACGTGGATGTCGAGTGTGACTCCACACAGTTAGCATTAGAATAAAGGAATTGAGAAAAAAGCAAGTGAGTGCAAAGGGTTAAAAACATACAATAAAAGAATATCCATATTGTCTTTTCTCAAACATCTATGCAATTGTTCAGATCCCAAATTTAGGAAGGTTTTGCATTTTATAATGTACCTTTCAATCTATATAGATTTGTAGCAAAATAAACAATATATCTACACTAATAAAAGAGAAAGATGCAAATTGACCATACCTTCGTGACGCCCACCAGCCAATCAGGAGAGAGTATGCAAATTAACCCAACAAAGATGGCAGGTTAATTTGCATACACAGACGCCAAGTGGCCGGGGGCGGGGCGGGATGCCCAGAAGCTCCAGGACTCTGGGCAGTGTGGGAAGGCAGAAAGGTGGCTCCGGGCTGGAGCAAAGGCGGTGCCGGCAGCCAGGGGAAGGAAGGCCCATTCTTGCACGAATCTTCGTGCATCGGGCCTCTAGTACAATATAATGACTTTACTAATTTGGTTAAATTAGCTGAAGGCATTGTTGACTTCATCATTAAAATTCATTCCTCAATATTTCTTAGCTTTATTGACTCTTTCATCAATTCCTTTTCAGTTATGTCATCATTCCTTTCCTCCTGTTTCTTTAAATTTCCCATCTAAAATGTTCCACAAATAATTATTATAAAAACTGAGAAAAAACAATGAACCTTTTTTATTGGAAAAAGATGAACCTTCCAAACTCATTCTCAGCTCATCATCACAGCATCTAGAATATGGAGTGGAAATTCATATCCCGAGAGTGCCTCAGTGTTTAAGCATGCAGAACAGATGTTTCATTTAACAAGTTTTCCTAACTTATTACACATGATATATATATTTGTGTTAGAGGAACACTGCCTGGGGAATAGGCCTTCCTGTTTTCCCCAGCAATCTGATGCATGGAAATAGACTGTTAAGTCAACTTGTTCTCACCCAGGAGTGGAGATTTTCAAATGCTGTTTGTTTTCACACAAGGACATCAAGTTCCATGTCCAAGTTCCAAGTTCCATGAAAGTTCCATGCTCTCACCTCTCTGCATATGCCATTTCCTTACCTGGAATGCATCTTACAAAGCATGGCTTAACTTCATATTTTTTTATGAAACAGATAAACCCATCTCAGAGTGATAGCTCTTTTTGTCAAGCAGCTACACAGTATCTGTTGGTGTTACAATTTTCATTGTCATCATTAGCAATGTGGGAGGGGAAAGGTGATATTGGACAGGGAAGTGATATTATCTTGAACTTTTCCTGTTGCATTGTAAGTTCCACGATGGCAGAGACCATTCTTATCACCCTTTGCCACCTCTCACAATAGCCAGCAGAGTGCCTTTCCCACAATTGGTCTTTTAAGATTGCTTAGTCAACTGTGTAAAACTAGAGGCCTGGTGCACAAAAATTCGTCCACTTGGAGGAGTCCCTCAGCCTGACCTGTGCCCTCTTGCAGTCCTGGACTCCTCGGGGGATGTCCTCCTGCTGGCAGTCAGACATCCCTCTCGCAGTCCGGGAGCCCTCGCTCCTTACACCCCGCCTGCTTGATGCTCCTTATAGCTCGGCTCGCTGCTCCTTAGCGCTGCCTCAGAGGCAGTAGAGGCTCCTGCCATTGCCATTGCCATTGCCATTGCCATTGCCATTGCCATTGCCACTGCACTTGCCTGGCTTCTGGCTGAGTGGCGCTGCTCCCCCTGTGGGAGCTCACTGATCACCAGGGGGCAGCTGCTGCATTGAGCGTCTGCCCCCTGGTGATCAGTGCATGTCATAGTGACCAGTCATTCCCCATTTTTTGGTCAATTTGCATATTACCCTTGTATTATATAGGATACGCCTTGCTACTTGGGTAGCCTAACTTTGATCTTGGATGTGGCTAAAAGAGAGGGGAAAAAAGAAATAATAAAATACAAATGAATTCTGAAAGCTATGGGGCAAAGAAAGGTAAGGAACAAAGTTGGCATTAGTAGAAAAGCACATAAATAAGAAGCAGATAATTTTCAGGTCTGAAGATCAAGTTTCTCTCCTGGCCTACACACTCACCCACTTCTGCTTCTTTCTTTCCTACAGTGATTTGGCAAACAACCCTGAATAAATCTTGTAATTTCACATACTTAAGAATGTCCTCACTCATAGTGTTTTCTCTCAGGGGACGATTACTTTCCCTTTATTTCATCCTCCTGGAGTAAGCTAATACTGTCAGGCATGTCTTTCATGAGTGAAACTCAGTATGGACCAGGACCAATTCCCCTCCCATGGAACTCCTTAACCCCTGTTGAAATCACCAGACATGTTTCAGTATCTACAAGCCTCCAAGACCTGAAAGAAGCTGCCTGGCATTCTCTGGCAGTACACCACAGACCTCTAGGGGGCAATGTTGTCTCAGACCACATGTTTGTCTACATGTAATTTAACTTATTCTCAGCTCTAAATCAGACAAATTACCATTGCACCAGTATTTTCCAAATTTCAGTGAGAATAATAATCATAAAAAAGAATAAGTTAACAATAAGCTAAAGAAAGCAGGGGATTGTTTAAACACTAAGGAAAATACTAGGGCATTGCCTAAAATGTAAAAATAGCCTCTGTTTACAGTCTACTTTGTCAACCATTTCTTTCTCTGTTAACTTTTCTCATGACTCAAAGCTGAAAATTACTGCATTATTTAGTTGGGTTGCTAGATTATATGGCTCTTTATTTTAATTTTCCATATTTAAAATAGCATTAAAGCTTCTAAAATAATTTCAGTAATATCCTCTAAGTTTCTCAGGGGAAACTCAGAGTAATGCTTCTTCACTCTATTGTACAAAGATAGCAGAGAACTAAATAGAAGAACAAGGCATGAGTTTTGAGTCTTTTGAGTTGGGCTATTTGACTTTGGCTAGTTCACCCACGCCCTCCCTGTGATCAACCTCCTAGTGATGAAGGGGGTTTGCAGGTCTATCAGATGTGTAGCCAGGGAGAAACAGGCTGACCAGAGTTATGGGTTGGAAATAAAGATAACCAACCCAGGCCAGATTCTTGGTAGAAACCAAACCTTCCCGAAGAAAACGATTCATTCACCCAATGTTTATAGAGTGCCCTCTACTGATCAAGCACTTACTGTTTCAGTGCTAGGAAGATAGTAGAAACCTGCACAAACAAAATTTCTGCTCTCAGAGTTCACATTCTGGGAACAAGAGGGAGATAGCTACAAAAGAAAAATAAAGAAGGAAAGTATCCTCTTGAGAATTAAAATAGTATAGAGACTGACTTGTGAGGGCTACTTTTTATTAGGGAGTCAGTGAAGTCCTCTTTGAGGAGGTGGTGTTTAAGTTGAGATCTGAGTGATGAGGAGCTATCCATGAGAGGATGGAGGGGTTGAGGGGGAGTTCCAGCGGAGAAGAAACACCTAATACAAAGGCTGGAACAAATTGAATGGGTTCAGGAAACAAAAGTAAGCAAGACTAGTTGGAGTACAGCAGTGAGGGATAAAGATGAAGTCAGAAAGGTAGGTGAAGAGTCTGGTCAATCAACAGTTTCCTAGGCCAAGGCAAGGAATTTGAATTTTATTTTAATACAATGAGAGATGTGGAGGATTTCACATGGAGAGTGAGATTATCTGATACAGGTTTTGAAAACCTACTCGGACAACTCTGGCAAGCTTGGGAGAATGGAGAACATTTGGGCAGCTGTCACCACAAGTGAGGCCAGAGGTGCTGAAGGTAGACAAGGATTGTGACAGTAGAGATAGAAGGAAGGGGACGGAGTCACTGTATATCATTTGGAGATGCAATTGTTGGGATTAGTTTTTTACTAGATGTACACAGTGGCAGGGGGCTGTGAATCAAAGGACTACTGCGAGCTTTTTAGTTTGAACAACTGACAGGATGATGGTCCCATTTCCTGAGATGAGAAGACTAAGGAGGGTATGTTTCAGGGGGAAAAGCTGGTGTTGGACATGTGGGCCTACTAGCCAAGCCCTTCTTTGGATGACTTCAGGTGTATCTGCCGTTGCTGATTGGAAGGGTGGAGTCAGGCTGGCAACCACTGTGCCTGAGTAAGCTGATCCGGAATTTTATCTCAAAGGGGAAATCCAGGGGTGGATATAAGATTGAAGTCAGCAACCTGTCACACCAACAGAGAAATATCTGTTAAGATGATTTATACACAAGCATCTAGAAATAGTAGCTCCTCAAAGTGGCTTAATTCCAACCAGGAATTTGACCCCCACCTCTTGTTTTTTAAAAAAAAACTATTTAGAGTTATATCTTATATATATTTACATAAATTGAAAGCACATACATAACATGGATTCTAAATATTTAATGTTTCAACATCCCTGAAATTTAAATAAATGAAGCCTTGGGTTTCCATACAGAGAGCACACATGTTTAAAAGTAAGAGGTCTAAGATGGTTATAAAATGGTAAAGCTGCAAACAGCTCTTAAAAAATAGTATTTTTGAGTACACCAAAGCTTATACAATATAAATAAGTGCCTCAGCTGTTGACTACAAAGCTGGAGAATTTGGGGAATTTTGATGTGTTACATTTACTCATAGAGATTCTGAATAATCATAGTGCTTAATCATATTCTCCTCCACTTCATTATTGTGAGTGCTTTTGTTAATTAAAAAGATTATTTTAGGCCCTAGCCATTTTTGCTCAGTGGATAGAGCTTTGGCTTGAAGACCAAAGGGTCCTAGATTCGATTCTGGTCAGGCTTCTCCCTGGTAGGGGCGTGTGCAGGAGGCAACCAATCGATGTGTTTCTCTCACATCAATGTTTCGCTCTGTCTTTCCCCCTCTCTTCCACTCTCCCTAAAAATCATTGGAAAGATATCCTCGAGTGAGGATTAACAAAACAAAACAAAAAAAGATTATTTTAGTTGGAAGGCTGCCACAGCTTTGGTTTACTTTGAGGGAATGAAACCTGCCCACTTTACCAAGTTCTTTCTGTATTGGGGTCTGCAGTGAGAGTCGTATTTTCCTGAGAATTGAGGGGTACCCAGTTTAGCCATGAAGAGCTGGGAGGTTCAAGAGCCTGAGGGCTGGACCCAGGAACCAGAATCTTCCACCATACCCAAAATTTCCCAAAGCTAATAACCAGGGTGGACCTATTGGGCATCATCATCTTCATCTCCCACTTACTTCCCTAAGGTTGCTTTCAAGTTCCTCTACTCATCCCAAGGACAAAGAACTTTGGAGAATGATTGAATGGCAGAACTTAGGAGTATATGTTTTGTTCCTACAATCCTTTTGAGCACCATGACATGGCCCAGGAAATCCCTCTTGCAGAATATGAATCACTTGCAGAACGTAACTGAGAAATTCTGATCCAGGACTATCCAACATTACAATGGCCTTCTGGGCTCTATACAAACTGGTTCCCCATTAATCTCCCTGCCCTGTATTCTACCATTGTATCCTTGGTTCACTATGCTCCAGCCACTCTGGCCTCCCTGTTTTTACTAAAAAACAGACCCACTTTACCTTGGGGACCTCGCCTTTGGGGGTTCTCTCCCTAGAACACTCTTCCTGTGTCTGTACAGCTTACTCCCTTACCTCCCTTGGCTCCAATGTCACTTTTTAAAAACTCCTACCCATATTAACCCCATTTAATATTGCTAATTTCGTAATCCACACTTGCCTTGCCCGTTATCCAGCTCTTTTTTTTCAAAGTATTTATCACTTTCTAATATATATTATTATATACATATGTATTATATTTATTGTTTATTATTTATATCCTCCCACTAGAATACAGTTCCACAAAAGGTAGAGTGTTTGCCTTTAAAAATATATATATTTTTATTGATTTCAGAGAGCAAGAGAGAGAGGGAGAGAGAGAGAAACATTAATGATGAGAGAGAATCATTGATAGGTTTCCTCCTGCATGCCCCCTGCTGGGGATTGAGCCCACAACCCAGGCATGTGCCCTTGACTGGAATCGAACCTGGGACCCTTCAAGTCCACAGGCCGATGCTCTATCCACTGAGCCAAACCAGGTAGGGTGAGTGTTTGCCTTTTTGTGTGGTCACTGCCTGGCACATAGTGGGCTTTCAATAATAGTTGTAGATTAAATGACTGAACATAGCTCATCTGAAAAAACTAAAGCTTGATATGGTCCCTGCTGTCAATACTAGCACCCAGCACTGCTGACCAGCTGCCAGTCAGTCTTAATGAGTCTGGACAGTACCTGGCTTTGACCCTAGTACCTGCTCAGTCCTCTATCAGCATTCATATACCACCACTGCTGCCCATGACCCGACCCAGCCACACAATGTCAGCAGTTTGTCCAGGTTTGAAACTTTTCAAGTGTCGAAGTCCTTTCTCAGTTTGCCTGCTCCCTGTGTTCTTGTACTGGTCCACATCACTGCAAATGTCCTCCTCTCTTACTGTCAGAAACACAATAATTTCCTTTATTTTTAGTGATTTGTGCCTATGGTAATCCACTGGACTAGTGTTGTATTGAGTACCTTCAATGTGACAGGTAATAGTCTAGCCACTGGGGAAACAGAGGTAAGTAAACAAACATGGCCCTTGCACTCATAGAATGTGTGTTTCTTCTTAAAATCAAATTCCTGGCAATATATATCAATAAATAGACTTTAAAATATTTATAACCTGTAACCAAGAACCCCATTTCTGAAAATAAAAGTACTCTGAAACAGATACAAATAGTTATACATAGAGATGTTTATCGGAGCACTATTTGTAATGGTGGCAAATGGAAACTACTGATATGTCCAGTAGTGGGGAAATCATTAGGTAAGTTGTAGTACACCCATTCATTGGAATATAATAGCCATCCTATGTAATAAAGAGGGAATATGCTAATTGACCCTCACACCATCGCAAAGATGATGGTGCCCACAGCCAATAAGGAGGGAATATGCTAATTTACTGCCCCACCCTCAAAGATGGCGGCACCCACAGCCAATAAGGAGGGAATTTGCTAATTGACTGCCCCACCCTCAAAGATGACGGCGCCCACAGCCACAAGATGGTGACACTCAGTCCTCTCAGCCCCGCTGGGGCGGCAGATGCGTGGCCGCTCCACATGCCTGCCTCTGGCGTCCCCCAGTCCCCTCAGCTCCCCAGCTGCCCAGGGCTGGCCTGAGGTGCAGGCAAGCTTCAGATGGCAGCTGCCCAGCCACCCAGGGCTGCCCGATGCTCAGGTAACCAGGGCCAGCCAAGGCTTGCGCTGCCGGCAGTGGCAGCAGTAGAAGTGTGATGGGCATTGCCTTCCTCTGATCGCTGGTTGCCTCCCGCTCCGAGAGCTCCTGGACTATGAGAGGGGCAGGCCAGGCTGAGGGATTTTCCCTCCAGTGCATGAATTTTCATGCACTGGGCCTCTAGTTCATTATAATGTTTCAAAAATGTTTTATATTATGAACATATACTTAAATTTTAATATTACATTACTGTGCAGGAGACACGTTTATGGGCCGGGTCTTGGTGCAGCAAAGCTTTGGCGCTCACTGAATATTCCCGTTGAATGTGTCCCTTATGCACGTGGTTGAAATCTGGTGTCATCTCCCACAGACCACTAGATGCCCTCGTTTCTGGGTCTCCAATGGGGTGTAGATCAGCTACTGCCTTAGGCACTCAGTAAGGATTACAGCAAAAACTGTAGTTTCTTCCTCCTGTCTGAGTGGCCCTGGAGCAGTCCGACTAGAACAGCAGATCATCTGGTCCGCTGCCAGAGGGCAGTCCACCCACATGCATAAGCCGTTGCTTGGGGCGCAGGTGTGCCTGCAAGACTTGCGGGGCAGGTCTTCAAGACGTGCGGGGCGGGTCCCAGGGCGGGGCGGGGTCTCAGGGCGCCAACAGGCCATGGTGCGGCGAGCCTCGATGGCTGTGAGTCTGGTCCTTCTGCCTTCCATGTATCTAAGTCCCCTCGTTCCGCACTCCAGCGCAGCAAACACTGATTGCTGGGCGCACCTCTGCAAGAGTCCCGCCTCTCCCCGCAGGCATCTGGGTCTCCCGGGGTTCGCCAGAAGATGGGTTTCAGGGTGATGGAGAGCTAATCTCCCTTAGGTTTGGAACAAAAGCCCCTTTCCCCCGCCACCAGCCAGACCCACGCACCTCCACACCTCATCCCCTCCGATTTCGCTGGGTGCGAGGCAACAGAACAGCCTTTAACCTCCGCCGCCATCTTTTTCAAACTTCTCAATTTGTACTTCTTAATCCCTTCATTTCAGTCAACTTTACTGAAGTCTAGCGCCGCCGGGAGGTGCACTGAAAGGGCGCCCGGGCCTCCGTCCGGTGCGCGGTGCGCGCGTCCCGCGAAACCAGGCGCGCGAGGGCCGCGCGGCTGGGACGGGCGCTGGGCGGCCTCCGAGCTCCAGGCACCGCCATCGCCGTGTTCCGGACGTCCCGCCGCGGCGTCCCCCCCAATTTATACTTCTTAATCCCTTGAATTCAGTCAACTCTACTGAAGTCTAGCGCCGCCGGGAGGTGCACGGAGAGGGCGCCCGGGCCTCCGTCAGGTGTGCGGGGCGCGCGGCCCGCGGCACCAGGCGCGCGGGGGCTGCGCGGCGGGGACGGGTGCTGGGAGGCCACCGGGCTCCGGGCGCCGCCGCTGCGGCGGCGTCCCCAGCGTCCCGGGCCGGGCAGCCTGCGGGGGCGGCGGAGTTGCGAAAGTGAGTGAGTTTCCCAGGGTTTCGCCCGGAATGGGGTTCAGTGCAATCGGAGCCGGTGCTCAGCGCACTCCGGAGCCTTTATCTCCTTCCTGCCAGTGAACGCCGGCCAGGTCATCAGCCGCCCCCTCCTCTCCGGTTCCATCCTCCCCGCAGGCGCGTGTGCTCGTGTCTCCGCCCGTTTCTCCATACCTCAGGCTTTTACGGCTTCCCCGACTGTCCCCGTGGCCTTCTCCTTCCCCCCAGCTGTGGGCATTTCAGTCCGCCAGCTCTCCTGTGGTTCTGGACGATGTCCGTTCTGACCTCTAGTTGTATTTTTGAAATTGTTGTGCCCGGCTGCAGGTTAGGTGTTTAACCTATGCCGCCATCTTGGTTTCTCTAAATTTTAATATTACATTAGAAAAGCAAGTGACAAAGCAATTTGTTTAGTATGCTCTTAAGTATGTAAAATAATATGTATATAACATTATTTAGATAAATTAGGGTAAACTATGTGAAATTAACATTTTTGTAGGTCAAAAGGATCAAATATTAGCAGTTTCATAATGGAAAAACATCTGAAACAAATAAGACAAAATATTAATGGTGATTAGTTCTTGGTGGTGGGATCATCAGCGATTTTTATTCCCTTATACTTTTCAGCATTTTCAAATTTTAAACAATGTACTTGCATTACTTTTCTAATAAAAACATTATTGTAAAATAGAAAGAGAACAAATGTTCGCCTTTCAACCACTTTACTAAATCATGATGCTAAGTACACTTTGGTTGAGTACCTGTAATCCATCATGTCAGTAACTGCAGCAAATGTAACAATGGACTGTAATTCCATTTTATACATATTGCAATAGAGATCCAGCCCAGAATGATATTTAAAGACAGCAGTCTGAAGCAGGGCTGGTTCAAATAAAATAGAAGCCAGACTCTCTGTGCTTCATAGTGATGGGAAACAACTATTTTATACTGACTGCAATAGAGACACATTTCTAGGACCTGTTCATAATATTTCCAAGAAAACCACCTGAATTTCTTATTGATTGTCTTAAGTACCCCCAAAGTATTTTTTTTTTAAATTTTAAGAAAAGTATATTATGAAGCTCTTGGGGACAATGCTAGAAAGAGAGTGTCTTTTAAAAAAGTAGATGATCTGAAATAACATCAATTCTTCATCAGTCAATGATTGTGAACAGTCACATCAGTTAATATAGTTAGGAACAATGAAAATTAAAAATTTAAGTAAAATAGGTCATCTTTTCAAAAGGATGCTTCTTTTATACTTACACTTTTATTTGTGTAAGTTATACATTATACTAGAGGCCCGGTGCATGAAATTCGTGCATGGGGGGCAGGGGTATGTGTCCCTCAGCCCAGCCTGCACCCTCTCTAATCTGGGACCCCTTGAGGGATGCCCAATTGCCCGTTTAGGCCTGATCCCACTGGGATCGAGCCAAAACGGGCAGTCAGACAATGCTCTCACAATCCAGGACTGCTGGCTCCCAACCACTCTCCTGCCTGCCTGCCTGATTGCCCCTAACTGCTTCTGCCTACCAGCCTGATCACCCCCTAACCACTCCCCTGCCAGCCTGATCGATGCCTAACTGCTCCCCTGCTGACCCGATTGCCTCCAACTGCCATCCCCTGCAGGCCTGGTCCCCCCCCAACTACCCTTCCCTTCAGGCCTGGTTGCCCCCAACTGCCCTCCCCTGCAGGCCTGGGTCCCCCCCCAACTGTCCTCCCCTGCAGGCCTGATCATCCCCAACAGCTCTCCCCTGCTGGCCATCTTGTGGTGGCCATCTTGTGTCCACATGGGGGGTGGCCATCTTTGACCACATGGGGGTGGCCATTTTGTGTGTTGGAGTGATGGTCAATTTGCATATTACCTCTTTATTATATAGGATATGCATTTTAGTGAGTGCTTACTGTGTGCCAGGCACAGTATCGAAACCAGTTATAGATAAGTGAATAAGACTGACAAGTCTCTTACCAGCCATTGGCAGAGACAGATAAACATGCAAATAAAGTGTAAAATTATCCATTATGAGAAGTACGATGAAAGCAAGGTACTGGGTGCTATAAGAAAGAATTAGGCTCAGAATAAATTAAACTGTGAAGAACTTGCAATCTAAATTAGCACAGGGACATTTAAACAAGAGGATGGTCAGAAGGAAAAACCTTCCTGTGGTTAAGAAAAGATTTAGTAAGGTTATGACCCAATGAAGAAGAGCTAGAGGTACTGGGAAAAGGTGAGGCTTCCTGGGATTTTCTTGAATAAGGTATAGTCATCAAATGGTGTTGGTGTGGAAAGCCTCAGCCACATGACTCAGAAGTGTACAGATCATGTTAAGGATTTATCCAAAGTAGAATAGGAATCTCCTAGAGTATTTTAAATAGCTATGATTAGAATATTTTAAAAACCTCATTCTACTAAAGTGCCCCTCTGGGTTCTACTGGTTCTACCACTCCACTGGGTAAAATTCTATGATGTCTGGGGTTTGTTTTAAAATATTCCAGATATAAAGAAAAAAGGAAAAAAGTGGAGGTGACAAGAGAGTGGTGATAGATTAAATAAAATTGTCAAAATATTGAAAATTATTGACCTGGGTGAGAGGCACATGGATGTTTATTGTATGTTTATTGTATCTTGGGGTCTGTTTGAAAATTTTCATGATAAAAAAAGTTATTTAAAAAAATATGTAAAGAGCCCTAGCTGGGTGAAAGAAGCCAATCTGAATAGAGCCTCGATAGAGCGCTGGCCTGCAGAGTGAAGGGTTCCGGGTTTTATTCCAGTTAAGGGCACATGCCTGGGTTGCAGGCTCGATCCCCAATGGAGGGCATGCAGGAGGCAGCTGATCAATGATTCTCTCTCATCATTAATGTTTCTATCTCTCTCTCCCTCTTCCTTTCTTTCTGAAATCAATTATATAGAGAAAGGGGAGGTGGGAAGGGAGCTTTAGCTCTGAAATCAAAATCTAGTTCTGTCACTATTAGCTGTGTGGTTTTGAAAAATGACTTTTTTTCTATAATCCTTAGTTCTCATATGTGTGGAATAGTGAAAATTTAAAAAATTAAGTACAAAATAGCAGAGTGTCTGGTTCACAGTCAACACTTAGGAAATGTTAACTATGATTTTAATATTTACTCCAGAAATACTATACTGTTATATTGTTTTAAAAAATTCATCCTGGTGTCTGTGTGAAAAATGGATAGGAGAAAAGAATGGTGATGTGAAAAGATCACTTAAGGGCTATTGCTGGGGCTTATCTGAGTGGCATGCAGCCATGGAGGAGTGAGGTCTGGGCTGCAGATGAAAATCAGGGTGTCATTGGCATGTGGGTGGGGCTTAAACTCTTGTGAAAGATCAGGACCTCCTGAGAATTCTCAGGGGTTTTTGATCCCCCCCTTTTTGCCATGGACCCCTTTGACAGTTCTGTGAAGCCTACCGACTCCTCAAAATCCCATCTGTGTGTAGGGGAGGCAAAATTTTACCCCTATTCTCTTAGGGTTTTCTGCTGGACCTGAGAATTAAATAGATTAACAGGATAAAAGTATACAAATTTATTTGACATAAATTTTATGTGACACAGGAGCCCTCATAAGGAAACTAAGACACAAAGAAGCTGTTAGAGTTGAACATTTATATACTCAGTTGGACAGAGTAGTAAGTTGTGAAAACGTGACAAAGCAAGGGGGCTTGGGCTAGGGGAGTCAATAGTGGAGCTATGAGTAGGAAGATAAGGGTTAGCTTATAAAGTTTGTTTATACAGATTTCTCTCAACCATGACTCTGTCTCTGAAGACAAAAATGTTGTTTTTCTCCTGGAATAGGGAGGACCACGGGGATTTTATCTCCCGCTTTTAGGAAGAAAAAGGGGGAAGTCAGAGAGCTCTTCCTGAACCTACTGAAAATAATCCTTATACCAAAGTGGCAGATTTTAATCCCCCACTAAGACCAAACTACACCTTGAGTACTTGGTGTCTAAGAAACACCCCTGTATTTTTTAAGGACTTCAGTTTTTAGAGTGGTCTTAGGTTCACAGCAAAATTGGGAGGAAGGTACAGAGATGTTCTGTATACGCCCTACCCCCACACATGCATAGCCTTTCCTATGATCAACATCACTCACCAGAATGGTTATTTTGTTACAACTGATGAACCTACATTGAGAAATCACAATCACCTAAAGCTCATACTTTATGTTATGGTTCATTCTCTCTCTTTCTCTCTTTTTCTTTTCTTTCTTAAGATGAATTATTGATTGATTGATTGATTGATCTTAGAGAGAAAGGAAGGGAGAGGGAAACAGAGAGAAAGGAAAATATCTATCTCTTCCATTTATTTATGCATTCATTGGTTGATTCTTGTATGTGCCCTAACCAGTAATTGAACTCGAAAACTTGGTGTACGAGGTCAATGCTCTAATCAATTGAGCTACCGGACCAGGGCCTATAGTTCACTCTTGATGTTGTACATTCTGTGGATTTGAACAAATGTATAATGACATGTATCCATCATTATGGTATCAGACAGAGTGTTTTCACTGCCCTAAAAATCCTGTTCTTCACATATGCATCCCTTCCCACCAACGCCTGATCTTTTTACTTTCCCAGAATGTCATATAGTTAGAATTACACAGTATGTAGCTTTTTCAGATTGGCTTCTTTCACTTAGTAGTATGCATTTAAGTTTCCTCTGTGTCTTTCATAGCCTGAAAGCTTCCTTTTTTTAGCACCCCTATATCTTTATAACAATTTTTTTCTCATTGAAGCTGGTTTCAGCTGCTTCCAAGCTAAAAAGAACATTGTTAAAAACAAAGAGACACTTTTAACACCCCCTTCCCAAATTCTTGAAATCTGAAGAATTCTGGGCTTAGGGACATCTGTCAACAAACAAGGAGTTGGGGTGGTTGAAGAATGAGTGCTGAGTTGTGTTAAATAAGGCTGTGTGAACTCCATGAAAGTATTGATGTCTTCTTTGGAAGCCCTTGTTTTATTCTTATTTTTTAAATATATTTTTATTGATTTCAGAGAGGAAGGGAAAGGGAGAGAGAGAGAATTAAAAACATCAATGATGAGAGAGAATCATTGATTGGTTGCCTCCTGCACGCCCCACACTGGGGATCAAGCCCACAACCTGGGCATACACCCTGACCGGGAATTGAACCGTGATCTCCTGGTTCATAAGTCGATGCTTAAACACTGAGCCACACTGGCCAGGCAAGGAGGCCCTTGTTTTATATCCTATAACCCGCCTACAAAAAAATAAAAATTACTGATTTTTAATATATTGCTATAGGCTTCAACATTTTGATGCCACGCTTTAAAATGGGACTAAAGATAGCTATTATATTTTTTAATTTGACAGAGCAAGCAGGCAATAATGAAATGGCATTCATCTGGATAGCAACCTTTATTTTTAAAAACCAAAGGCAGTCAATAATGTGATCTATGGACTTTGCTATTGTGATGACATATAGCACATAAAATATTAAGCACATCTAATATTTAATGTATTTCAGTCATTAGTCTGTCAAGATATAATGAATCAACAAGAAAGTCTACTAACAACTCCCCCACAAACACTCCCTATTGAATCACTCTGCTTTTATATGCAGTCATGAAACTTGAAAATTGCCTCTAAATTTGCATAGCTATTCCACATTATATCCACAACAATAAAGAAATGCCACTGTAACAGTTGCTAAGTACTTTTTAATACAAAACTGATGTTAGTGACAGATTTTTAAGCATGTAATTTGTCTCCACTTGTGTCATTTTATTGGTAAAAAACTCCCAGGACTAAAAAATGGAGTTTCAAAAAGTTATTTATTTTGTGTCCTGGCGGGGTAGAATTGATATAAAATAATCATCCAATAGAATGGTGTTGTGGCCTATTGGAATCAGAATTATACCATTGTTATAGAGGGGCAGTAAAAGATATTTCCCCTACACTACCCCCCTCCCCTCCCCAGTAAAATGTGATGCTCCCTGCCCTCCATTAAGAAGTGAAGAACAAATATACTACATAAATTTCCCCGACCTGCGGGGTCTTCTAACGGGGGTACCGAGGCGGCGCACCTAAGAGAATGAGAAACAGACAAGGGACGCAAAGAATGGAGGCAAGACAAAAGGGTTTCTGATCAAGCCTCAAAACTTTATTTTTACAGCGTTCCTTATATGTGATTTCTAGAAGGGTGGATGCCTAGGAGGGGTGGGGGCTGACCTAGATAATTGGCTAAAGTCATAACTATAGATAAAGGGTGTGGCGGTTGAAGGGCGGCTACAGAAGAAATGCTTTGTCCTCAGGCAAGAGGAAGGTGGGCCTAGTTACAGTAACTTACTGAAGGTCAGGGTTAATCCTTTGACCGACTCTTGGTCCCTGACATCTCCTCCCTCTCTGTTTAAGAAACGGGAGTGGGCATTAATCGACCGAGGAGACATTGACCTGGTTCCTCCCGTGGGCTTTGCATACCCACTGTGTGTGGCTCTTGACATCTTTTGGGGAGGAGAGGCAGAGCCATTATTTTTATCGATGTCAACCTCTATGCAAACCAGGTATACTCTCAGGGAAATCCAGAGGAGATTGGAAATATATCCCAACCTTCCCTTGCAATGCTTTGCTCTGCACCCGGTTCGATACCCATACCTCTGGCTCTGGCTAGAGCGTAGGTAAGCATCCCTCTGGTTAAGATGCTGTCCCCGTAGGGAAGGAGCGAGTCTGGGTCCGGAGGTGCTCGTGCTCTTGGTAAACCGAGCCCCACCTATTGGCCATTTCCAGGCGTTGATAATGAATCTGAATGGGTTTTGCTAAAGCTGAATCTATTTGCTGTTTTACGAGGTCGGTTATTTTTCTAAATGCCCAAGGGCCAAATGTAAGAATGAGGAGAAAACCAACAAGGGGACCAAGGATGGGGAGGAGGTAGGGGAGTCCATTAAGTCCACTCCAGAGAGGGTTCTTGTAGCTTCTTGATCTTGTCTCGGACGATGCCAGACTTGTTGGCGTAGAAGCAGCATGGTTCCTGTAGAGCCAAACATATCCCTCCCTGTTCTGCCTTGAGCAAATCTAACCCTCAAATGCTTTCCTTGGGGGCCTTCCACACAGTGGAAGGGATTAAATCCTTTCATGTACTTATAAATTGCTGCCAAACATTCAAAGAATTAATTTGTAAGTTTGTGATAACTGTACAATATGCTGTTGTAAAATATCAAAAATTATAATGAAATTATAAAATATCATGTAAGAATATTCTTTGTTCTAGGCCATGGCAATTCAATCTCAAACTGGCTATCAATTTCTTTTTGTATAGAAACGGTTTTAACCAGTTAAAGCCTCCTAATAATTTCTAAAAGTCATTTCTACACCTTCTGAGGCCTAATGCATTGGTTATCAATTACAATCTGTAAGATATTTGAAGGAAGCCTCTCTATTTCCTTCCAAAATAACTTTCAGGTTACAGAGTTTCATTTAAGATTCTTTGTCTTTCTTTTTATAACAAGCAATCAGTATGGTTACAGTTTGAAAGACAAGCCTCCAGCGACTAGCTAGCTACATTACAAGTACTCTTACAGTAAGGCTGACTACTAATTTACTTTCAGATTTAACATTTTAACAATAATCTTAGTTTACACTGTAAATACTAGTGAAAGAGAATTTAAAATTTTAAAATTTCTCCTTTTCATAAATTTAGAATTATATTTTTAAGGTATCCTCTTAAGACAGAGGGATCATGGGAAGGCTTCAGTAACTTTCTTAGATTTATTTAAATTGCTTACAAAGACATTGGCTTATTTAAAGAAAGGGGTTGGCCTTTGTTATTTCAAGATGGCAGGCAGTAACCACGTGGCCAGAGGGGCAGGCAAGATGGCGGCTGCCTCACAAGCTGCAAATGTTGCTCCTCCTCTAGCTTAATTAAGAATGCAGGCGGCTACGAGTCAGGATTCAATTACTTATAAAACATTGGCTTCTCATGTAACTTAATTTATATGAGAAATTGATTATATTTTAAAAATCCAATTTATAAGGTAACCTAAGTAGGTATCTTTAATTTAAAAAGCAAAGAAACTTATTCAGTAAACTTATTTGATACTTTATTGGTCTGATCCAAAAGCATAAGCAGTGTCCCACCTCCAGCCCATTCAAAAATGCAGGCTACTTGAGGCTTTTGTCTTTCTATGAAATTCTACTGCTTTTGAAAATTTTGGCTATATTTAAGAAATATATTGTTTTTGCCTTTCTTACAGGTCAAAACTTTCATAACATTTAATATATATGTATGTAAGTAAAATATATTAATTAATTTTTATTTGATAAAGCTTTCCATGCAACTTCAAGTATCAATCGGTTTAATTAAAAAAATATTTATTTTAAGAGAGAATAGACTTTTGAAATACACCTCAAGGGCCCAGTGAAATGTCTCAAAAGCCATTCTCAAAACCTTGAAATACACCTGGAAAGATCAAATATATAATATATATGATTTAAAGATTATATACTTAAATTATCTTAAAGAATATCAATTAAATTTAAACTGTATCACAGAATTAATTCTCTTTTTTAAATCAGACCAAGAAGTAACATATTTTGAATTCCTAATTATTTAAGAGAAAACATTTTATTTTCTCAAAAATTAAGTTGCAATACTCTAGGCATTTAGTTACCACAATTCTATAATTTCTCACAATTCAATCTGAATCTTAAACTTTCAGAGCTTGCAAGTCAAATATTTAGCAGTTCTTTATTAATAACACCTTTATATTTTTAAGAATAAATTTTAAAATCTAATAGTCAACTTTAAACCATGTTATTTCTGCCTAGGGAAACTGAGAAGCAAACTTATAAGTATTAAAAAAAATGACTACTGGTGGTAAGTTGATTTTAAAGGAGCCACCTTTTCAGGAAAAAACCACTTGACCTTTCCTGGGAAGGTCAGCTAGCAAAAGGTGTAGCCATTGAAATGCAAATGAACATTCTTTAAAAATGGCCGCTGGCAGGAACCAGCCTACCTGCACGCTAGGGGAAGGGCATGTCCATCCCTCCCTCCATAAAAAGGGTGTAGCTTTAAAACCTTTTAATGGAGAGAAAAGAGACCTTAAACTTTCAGAGCTTTAAATCTTAGCAAAATTAAATACTTAGCATTTCTCAAATCAATAATACCTTTACATTTTTAAAAATGGCTATTGGCGGGAACTTGCCTTCCTGAATGCTGGGGGAAGGGCGACGACACCTTCCTGCATTAACAAGGGCATAGCCAGTCTTTATCTGGGCTACTTTAGTTTCAAATCCAATTCCAATTGTTTTAAGGCATTTACTTTGGATAAATTTTGTCTTGAAGACTTAAGGTTAAATTTTTAACACTTTCCATTAGCATTTTAAAAACTACTCTTTTATGGAAATGCCAATCTGTTGCTGGAACTAGCTTGTTTTTTCCTTTTGGTCAAATCCGCCATTTTTCTTAGGAAAAAAGGTTCTGGGTTTTTCATTTTTGTAGCCTTTTCATGGTTAGAAAAAAGACTTAAACTTTCAGAGCTTCAATTTTTCAGGTAGCAAATCAAATACTTAGCATTTCTCAAATCAGTAATACTTTTACATTTTTAAGGATACATTTCAAATAAAATATAAGGCATATTCAATTAATTAACTTATATCATCTAGACTTCATACTAGGCATACTCAGATCAACATTTCATTATTTTAAATTTCAATACATTTAGATCATTTAAACTTAAAAGTTTTAAATTTCCAGCCAATAGGCTTGGCACAGCCACTAAATTTTTTAAAGAATTTTTCCTGCTGAGGAAGTCAAGAAACAAACCCATAGCTATTCACATGTAAACTTGCTTTCTACTTCCTGGTGGTTACCTGCCTCTGGGCGGGAAATTTCAAGAGAGCCTTGGGAAGCCTGCCTATATCTCTTTCCCCGGTTCATCTCTTTCATTTTTAAGGCCAAAACAGTCTCGGGTTTTTATTCTGTACACAGCAAAGAGTTAAGTTCAGCTCAAAACTATGCGCACTCGTTTTTAAACTGGACTTTTCCCCTTACATGTGCACAGAAATCCCGGATGCATTTATGAATTCGTAAAAGCTTTAAGTCATTAGCTGGAAAATAAAGATGGCGAAGATGAGGCCTTTCAAAGTGGCTTTCTTGGGGAGTGGCGTCCATATTGGATCGCCAAGTGTCTCCCTTCCCCCACCTCCTTCTTAGGGGGAAGATTCAGTAATGGTCTGGCATCTTTTTTTTATTTTATTTATTTTTCAATTTTTATTTCTTTATTTATTATTAAGGAAAGAAAAAGATTGGCAGTTGCTGATCTTCCGGGGAGAGTTTATCATCTAAGGGGGTCTTTTTAAACCTTTAGGGATTTTCTCTGGGTCAAAAGTCTACTCTTTTCCATCGCTTTGAATCGATGGTGCCCACTAGTGGAAACCAGGGACATGCCTTTCTTTTTACCCTTACTCCTTGCGTCCTGAGGGACTCCTTGAGCCCACCGAGGAATTCCTTGTGAGAACTGAGAGAGGTGCCCATGTTGATGTGGGAGCTTCTCAATTTTTTGCCTCCTCCGCGTAAGCCTCTGGGACGTATAAACCCCGTGCCAGGTCAGCCCTGAGTTTCCGATGCCTAGGACAGTTGTCTCGTCAACAATCTCTGTTTGCCCAAAGGCCCCTGCTCACGTATCATAGGTCGGGATGTATAAGCCCCATGCCAGGTTAGCGACCACTAAGACAGAGTGAGCTCAGGGTTTGCGAGAGACGTGACGAGGAACCGACCAAAGACAAATTACTCCTCAGAGTGATTCAGAGATCTCGCTCGGCCAGATCGCGGTACCTTTCATTCTTCCCGGATCGGCGAGACGAGTGCTTATTAGCGGACTGGAGGTTGAATCGAGAAGCTCAAAGTGTCCATCAAAGGGGATAAAAACTAGTTCTCACAAGGAATTCACTCTTAAATCTTGTCTGAAAAGATCATCTGCAATACTCAACTACAATCAGATCATACTCACGGACGGGCAGCTCCGCGGCGATCAAGTGACAGAGTCTTTCTCGTGGCGTTCCACGGCGACTCAAGAGGCGAGTCTTCACTCGCGGCATTCCGCGGCGACTCAAGAGGGTGTCCGGCCGGACCGATGTGCAGATGTTCCCCAGAGAGCCGACTCTCGTGCCCCACGTCTGGGCGCCATTATTTCCCCGACCTGCGGGGTCTTCTAACGGGGGTACCGAGGCGGCGCACCTAAGAGAATGAGAAACAGACAAGGGACGCAAAGAATGGAGGCAAGACAAAGGGGTTTCTGATCAAGCCTCAAAACTTTATTTTTACAGCGTTCCTTATATTGATTTCTAGAAGGGTGGATGCCTAGGAGGGGTGGGGGCTGACCTAGATAATCGGCTAAAGTCATAACTATAGATAAAGGGTGTGGCGGTTGAAGGGCGGCTACAGAAGAAATGCTTTGTCCTCAGGCAAGAGGAAGGTGGGCCTAGTTACAGTAACTTACTGAAGGTCAGAGTTAATCCTTTGACCGACTCTTGGTCCCTGACACATAAACATATTTGAATTTGATTTCACTATTTGATTTGACAAAGCAACGTCTTATAAATGGAAGCAAATTTTTAAGAAACCATGATGAGGACATGGAGAAAGGGTACCCTTATGCACTGTTGGTGGGAATGCAGATTGTGCAACCACTGTGGAAAACAGTATGGCGTTTCCTCCAGAAATTAAAAATGGAACTGCCTTATGACCCAACGATTCCACTTCTGGGGATATATCCAAAGAAATCTGAAATACTAGTTCTAGAGAATATATGCACCCCTATATTCACTGCAGCATTATTTACAATAGCCAAGATTTGGAAGCAGCCCAAGTGCCCATCAGTAGATAAGTGTATAAAAAAGCTGTAGTAGCTCTGGCCGGTTTGGCTCAGTGGATTGAGTGTCAGCCTACAGCAGTGATGGGCAACCTTTTGGGCTTGGTGTGTCAAACTTCACCAAAAAACTGAGCATAACTCGGGTAGTGTGTCACTTGGAGGAAAAAACATTATTTCGTGTTATTTATAGTTTAAATAACATAAATGTATAATTGTTATATATAATTGTATTTAATAAACCAAAAACTAAATATTTAACTTACCTGCTTAGTGACTTCTTTGTTCATCCGCCAGTCGGTTTCTTTTGTTGGTCTTGATATTATTTAGCTTGTGTGGGGTGCCATGAACTAAGATAAGTGAGGGGGAGGGGAATTATTTAACTAACCTGCCTATTAGTGACTTTTTTGTTGCTGAATTTCATTGGCTACATCTTCAATTGAAGGTTGGTATTTTGTACACTTCAGGCCCAAGCAAGTGCTACTAACTTCATCTGTCAATCTGTTTCTTTTGTTGGTTTTGATATTATTTAACACTGAGAATAAGGCCTCACAAAAGTATGTAGAGGGAAAAAATTGTGAGTAAAGCCATTGCTATATTTTTCAGGGTGCTAAAAGTGTCTGGTAGTCGGTTCCAGGCACTCCAAATTTCCTGTTCATAGTGGCACTCCTCTTGATTCTCCAAGTGGCACCTTTCCAGATTCTCAAGCTTTGACCTCAAGTTGACAAACACCTGAGCCCAGATACTGTCTTGAAATTCTGCAAGTTGCATCTCCAAATCATCAATTTGCATCCATTGGAAACCATTTAATTCCAAACTACTGTAGACTACTACATCAGGATACTTAATTATTTTCATGGTCTGTTCTAGACTTCTAAATTGACTAAATCTATCACTATACTGGTCAATCTAAAACATGCTGGTACTTCATATGCAAGAGTTCCATTTCATTTTGTACAGCTGTACTGGCCTTCTCAAAATACTATGTTACTCGAGGAAAATACTTATAAGTTTTAGTTTCTACATCTCGCTTGAAAATTGTAACTTTACTTTCAAAAGCTTTTATGTATCCAAACATAACGTCAATACTTTTGCCAAAACCTTGTAACTTTAAGTTCAGTTCATTAATATGAACAGAGAGATCTGTAAAAAACATCAGGGTGTTGACCCACTTATCATCATTAAGCTGAGGAAAGTTTCCCAGATCCTTATCGTCAAGAAATACCTTAATTTCTTCAAAGCACTCCACAAAGTGCTCAAGAACTTTGCCTCGGCTCAGCCATCTTACATTATTGTACATCAGCAGTCCACTGTAGGTGGTATCAACCTCCAGTAAAAGTGCCGAAAATTCTCACTTGTGAAGGCAGGCGAGCAGCTATTAAATTAACTATTTTTGTAATAACTGACATTAAGTCGTTTAAGTCGTTGAATCCTGCCTTGGCACATAAAGCCTCCTGATGGATAATACAGTGAAAAGGCACAATCGGATGTCCAATAGCTTCTGTAAACAATTTGACAAATCTGACTTTTTTCCCCACCATATTTGGTGCCCCATCTGTCGTCGCTGACACAACTTTAGAGATATCAATGCTTAGGTCACGAAATGTTTGTATAGCAACCTTACATATTTCGCTTTTTGATTTACTTGTTGACACTGATACTAACTTTATCAACTCTTCTCTCATTGTGAGACCATCAGAATATTGACCAATAATGGCCAACTGAGCATGTGATGTGACATCAGTAGTTTCATCAAGAGAGATCCAAAAATATTTACACTTCCTTATGTCTCTCTTTAATTGATGTTGTATGTTTGTGTTCAGTCTCATTATTCGGTCTTTTATGATATTTCTACTGAGTGGTAACTCAGATATTCTCTTAATAATTGCATCTTTATTCTGCATATCGTGAAATAGAACTGGTGCACATCTTAAGAGAGTTTCTTTAATAAATTCTCCCTCACGGAGCGCTTTTCCATGCTGAGCTATAGAGTGAGCAATGCTCAAACTTGCAGATGTTAAATTTGTAGAGCCTTTCATAAATTTAAGGATGGAATTAGATTGGCTCTTATAAAGGTGTAGCTGCCTGGAAATGTATTCCTTCCTTTCATCCTCACTTTTTTCCAAGAGCTAGGAATGATTAGTTTCAAAATGTCTATTTATATTCCACGTTCTGTTTACTACCATTTCAGTACATAGAACGCAAAATGATCTGCCATTTTTTTCTATAAAGCCATACATTTCGGTCCATGTCTCTTGAAAGTGTCGGCCACTGCTACTACCACTTCCTTTACTTAACCTTAGTTTTTTATTTTTTGGGTTCTCCATCAGGGGGGCAGTGACAGAAGATAGAATTATAGATAGTTTGTTAGGCCTGCAGGCAGTTAGAGTTTAACTAGCCTAACTACCCACAAAATGGTGCATATAACTGTCTTTTAGGAAAGGGCAGGGTTAATAAGCAGAAATAGAGGTTAATAAGGATGCACAACAGTAATAGTGGAGTCTGCACTATGGAGCAAGATGGTGTTCCTTATGTGAATTAAAATGGCTGCCGCTATTTCTAATGGCGGGAAACGGCACCCATAGCACGCCACAAACCCTCGCCTCTCCCAGCCTCCCCCTCACTTATCTCAGTAATGATGGATTAGAAATCCATGACACCCCAGAACAGTAGATAATGGTTGCTGTGGTTAACTGTTATTTGGTTACTGGTAATAGCAGGGCCCCCAGAGATGCGTCTCCCGCTGCGTTCCGCTGCTCCCTGCTCTGCCGGCGGAAGTGAGAGCAAAGATCCCGGCTTAACCGGAAGTCCCAGAACTAGACGCTCTGTGCCAGACTTCTGTTGTTTTGGCCTACAGACCTCTGGCACAGAGTGTCTAATAGGGGAGGATGAAACATTTGCGACTAGAGTCTTGGAGTTAGGATCTAACTCCAAGACTCTAGTCGCAAATGTTTTATCCTCAGGAGCAGCAAATGTGTATCCTCAGTGGCCGCATGTCATCAGAAATGGCTACACATGTCAGTGCTGACACGCGTGTCATAGGTTCGCCATCACTGGCCTACAGACTGAAGGGTCCCAGGTTTGATTCTGGTCAAGGGCACATGCCCGGCTTGCGGGCTCGATCCCCAGTAGGGGGCGTGAAGGAGGCAGCCGATCAATTATTCTCTTTCATCATTGGTATTTCTATTTATCTCTTTTCCTTCCTCTCTGAAATCAATAAAAATATATTTTTTTGGGGAAAAAGGTGTGGTACATTTACACAATGGAATACTACTTGGCTGTAAAAAAAGAAAGAAATCTTACTTTCTGCTATTATGGACAGAAATAGAATATTGGGGACTAGCTATAATTATAAGGAATATTACTTATATTCTGTTAACCGTGATTGTTCTGATAAGAGAAAGCACATTCTAAACTGGCTGAGAGTTATATGTCCTGAGACATGGGAGTCAACATTGGAATGCAGTCCATCTTCTTTTCCCCAAAACTGCTTAGATTAACAACCTTTTGCCTGTGATCTGGTCCCAGAGACACCAGCCCTATGCAACCCTCCCAGCCTATATTGCCTATAATCTATAACCATTATATTATACCTTGCCTACTTTCTCATGTAATCTTTGTCCCTCTACCCAATATAAGCAGCTGACTTGTGGGGAGGGACAGAGCAGATTTTTGTGGATGACCTGCTGCTCTCCATACTGCCAGCAGTATTGGAATAAACGCTCATATATGATTCAGCTCTGTCTCTGCTTAATTCGCTCAAGAAGTGACAGGCAGCCCCAACCCATTGGTTGTTCAGTTTCACTGCAACAGAATGAATGGACCTGGAGAGTATTATGCTAAGTAAAATAAGGCAGTCAGAGACAGATAGTTATCACATGATTTCACTTACATGTGGAATCTAATGAACAAAATAAGCTAACAAACAAACAAAATACAAACAGACTCATGGACACAGAAAACAGATTGACAGCTGTTAGAGGGAAAAGTGTTAGAGGGCTGAGTGAAAAAAGTGAAGGGTCTAAGCAAAAAAAACACACAAAAAACCCCAAACATACACAACCACTTATAAACACAGACAACAATATCGTGATTACCAGAGGGAAAGGGGGCAGGGAGAGGTACAAGAGAGTAAAACAAGGATAAATGGTGATGGAAGAAGACATGACTTTGGGTGGTGAACACAGAATACAATATATAGATGATGTATTATAGAACTGTACACCTGAAACCTATATAATTTTTAATGTGTTTTTATTGATTTCAGAGAGAGAGAAAAAGGGATAGAAACATCAATGATGAGAGAATCATTGATCAGCTGCTGCCTGCAGGCCTCCTACTGGGAATTGAGCCTGCAACCTGGGCATGTGCTCTGACCAGGAATCGAACTATGACCTTCTGGTTCATGGGTGGATGCTCCACAACTGAGCCACACCAGCAGGGCCAAGCCTATATAATTTTAATAACTGGTATCACCCCCAATAAATTCAATAACTTTTTTAAAAGAGAGATTCATCTGGGAACAAAAAGAATTTTTTAAACAATTACATTGCTGGTCCAGTTCTCCCTCTATCACTGTAACTTTTAAAAGAGACCATTGTAAATAATCAGTGGCTCTGCCTGAATGCAGGGTCGAGGGGAGTATCTTTCATAGCTTACTTTTAGCCTGCCCCAGCAGACTTCCAAATATTTTCAAATATTTTAACCATGGTCTCTGTAATAGGCACAGAAGACCCAATAACTAATAGTTATATCCCTTAAGGACCCACAGTCAAGTATGAAAAAAGATTTTTAGGAAAACAGAGGATTAAATCTTCTAGTGGATGTGATACACAAGGATGTGGTGCAACCAACCTTGAATCAAAGGGGATAGGACAACTAGCTTCAACTAGAGGAATGAGGGAGAACTCCCCACAGGATCAGCTGAGACTGAATCACAATTGGACTTCCCACTCTACCCCATTAGCTCCCTTCCTGCATGCTAATTTTTATCTCAGAGTTGGCTCCCCAGGGAGCTCAGCACTGAGTTACTCTGTTTTACATCCTCCCTGATTTTACTTTTCAACTATCTCTCAGCAAGCCTGTCATGTTCTTCATCCAGATTTTTCTCCCAACCATTTCTGGAAAATGGAGGGTCTGGGCAGATAATCAAGAAAGAGATGTAGGCATAAGGGGAAAAAGGCAAAGTTCAGTATGGGAACTGAGATTGAAGTAGTCTCAACCATAAGGCAGAAGTCCATCTATTAGAACTGGGGTAAAGATGAGGGTTGAAATAGCAATAGATTTAGTATTGAGTTTGGAGCTTGTTCAACATCCTCTGGCTAAGGTCAGAATTAATCTCAAAGTCTGAGGTGATAGGAAAGGATAAGGGTGAGGTAGCAGGAGGAAGAAGATTTTGAGCCTAGAGGTTTGGTCAGAGGGTTGGATATAAAGACAGAAAATAAGGCAAGTGAGATATTTACACACACACACACACACACACACACACACACACACACTCTGATGGTTTTTTTTGGGGGGGGAACTGAATTTAAGGACCACTATGCATTTGAGTTAACTCCTCTTTTCAAGCCTACACTCTGCAAAATTAAAGACTAACTTTCATATTTAAAATTTCTCAATAGGTTCCTTGTATTCATTCTCCATAACATACATTGTATATGGATAACAAATATCCAGGAAACCCAATAGAAACACAAAATATAAATAGGACATCTATATTTATGAGCACAGGAAGGAAGTGTCAGCCAATGACAGGAAACAAGAAGAGGGATGTTAAGGTCCAGAAAAGGAGCAGCTAGGGATCTGGCCACTGCTTAGTTCCTTCAGGGTTGGAGAATTTGCATTTTGAGAAAATCCAGCAGATGGTGCTGCTGAGTAGAGAGCAGAAAAATTATTTAGTTTCCTCAGAGGCGATCTATCCTGTGTAGTTTTGAAATGATAGGATTTTTGCCATTGTAAAATTCCAACTCTATGTCAGCAGTTGTTAATATGCATATAGAAGCTAGCATTTACAGCAAATCCTAATCTTGATTTCATCAATGATCACCTACTTGGGTCTATCTCCAGAAATGCCACTGTTAACGCTTTGTCTGCCTCTATAAATACACTAAGGTATATTTATATATTTTGTTGTATATAACAGCCATAATAATATGAATAATATTACATGGGCAGGAACTAAGTCAGTAGATCACTGAAAGATCACTGTCCTAGTCTACTAAGGCTGCCATAGCAAAATACCATAGGCCAGATGGCATTAACAATAGACACTTATTTTCTTATAGTTCTGGAGGCTAGAAAGTCCAAGATCAGGGTCAAGCAGGGTTCTGTTCCTGGTGAGAGCTCTCTTCCTGGCTGCCTTCTGGCAGTGTCCTCACATGGAGGAGAAAGAGAGAAATCTTATTCTCTTTTCCTTCACTCATAAGGCCACCAATCCTATTGAATTAAGATCCTACCCATATGACCTCATTTAACTGGTATAGCTTTTTAAAAACCCCATTGTCAACATAAAAATTTTGGGAAGACACAATTTAGTCCATAGCAATCACTAAATATAAAAGGACTGGATACCCAGATGTGCCAGTAATGGCAAAATGCAAACATTATCACATATTTTCATCAGATGAAATACACACTATTCTTTTTTTTTAAAATAAATCTTTATTGTTCAGATTATTACAATTATTTCTACTTTTTTCCCCCCATATCTCCCCACCACCTGGTTCCCACCCCCCTTTTGTCCTTACCTCCCCCCCCCCGCTGTCCTTATCCATAGGTATATGATTTTTGTCCAGACTCTTCCCGTACCCCCCCCCCCCACAGACACCCCTTTCCCCCTGAGAATTATCAATCCACTCCCATTCTATGCCTCTGATTCTATTATGTTCACCAGTTTATTCTGTCCCTCAGATTTTTAATTCACTTGACTTTTAGATTCACTTGTTGATAGATATGTATTTGTTGTTCATAATTTTTATCTTTACTTTTTTTCTTCTTTTTCCTCTTTTTAAAGAATACCTTTCAGCATTTCATATAATACTGGTTTGGTGGTGATGAACTCCTTTAGCTTTTTCTTATCTGTGAAGCTCTTTATCTGCCCTTCAATTCTGAATGATAACTTTGCTAGGTAGAGTAGTCTTGGTTGTAGGTTCTTGCTATTCATCACTTTGAATATTTATTGCCACTCCTGACTGGTCTGCATAGTTTCTGTTGAGAAATCAGCTGATAATCATATGGGTGCTCCCTTGTAGGTAACTAACTGTTTTTTCTCTTGCTGCTTGCAAGATTCTCTCTTTGTCTTTTGCCCTTGGCATTTTAATTATGATGTGTCTTGGTGTGGTCCTCTTTGGATTCCTTTTGTTTGGGGTTCTGTGTGCTTCCTGGCCTTGTACATCTATTTCTTTCACCAGGTGGGGGAAGTTTTCGGTCATTATTTCTTCAAATAGGTTTTCAGCATCTTGCTCTCTCTCTTCTTCTGGCACCCCCATAATTCTGATGTTGGTACGCTTGAAGTTGTCCCAGAGGCTTCTTACACTATCTTCAACTTTCCGAATTCTCTTCTCTTCTTGCTTCTCTGGAGGAGTGTCCTTTGCCTCTTTGTATTCCAAATCTTTGACTTGATATTTGCGTTCCTCTAGTCTGCTGTTGGGTCTCTGTATAATATTTTTTATTTCAGTCAGTGTATGTTTAATTTCTAGTTGGTCCTTTTTCATATCCTCGAATGTCTCATTAAATTTATCGGCCTTTTCCATGAAATTCTTGAAAAACCTTATAACCATGGTTTTGAACTCTATGTCCATTCGTTTGTTCTCCTCCATTTCTTTCGTTTGGGATCTGTTTCCTTGCCTCCTCACTTTCGCTGCTTCCCTGAGTTGGTTGGGTAGCTTTGTGTACTAGGTGTCCTATTGGTTCAACGGGTCAGCCTCCCAGTTACCTGAGGTGGACACTCTTGGTGTACCCCTTTGTGGACTGTGTGTACAGCCTTGGGCCTTGGGCCTTCTTTTGGAAGCTCTGGGATTCTCTGATCCAGCTGCAATTTGTTTTAGGCGAAAGGACAGGCCATTCATATGCAAAAGCTGATGCGCACAGCTTGGGTGGGGTTGTAAGTTGGGTGGGGTGGCATCTCTGGGAATCACCAGGGTGGAGCAAACAGCAATGGCTGCCAGTCAGCCCTGAACCGGAGAGGTTCCCAGGTCTCCACGTCCTGCGCCCCTGCACAGGAACAATGATCGCTGCAAGCACCTCTGAGAGAAAACCGCCCTCATGTTCCTGTCCCGATGCCAGACAGTCCAGTTTCTCCCCGTATGTGTCTGGGTCCCCCAGAGTCTCACCTGGAACTAGAGTTCAGAGCAAGCAGGAGTTTGTATCTCCCTCCTGATTAAAAGAGCAGCACATCCAGGTGCCAGCACTTTCTGCACCTCCGTACCTCTTACCAGTCTCCATGTGCTTTCTTCACTTCTCTAGTTGTGGAACTTCCACTCAGCCAGCTTTCCCATGGTTCTGGGTGGTAGTTGTTCTGCCTTTTAGTTGTAATTTTGATGTGGTTGTGAGAGGCAGCAAGTATAGGTGTTTATCTATGCTGCCATCTTGGTTCTCCCGGAACTCAACTATTTTTGAGCCAGCTCCTTCTGTGTTTAGAGGCCTCTGATTATCACTAAGTTTTGTGTTTAGAATAAACTGAAATCTGGCCCTCTATAATTTCTCTCAGACAAATTAGTTCTAGTTCCTTTCTCACATGACAGTTTTAAGATGTTTGAAGGCAGTGCTCACGTCCTCTTCCTCATTCTGAGGGAAGAAAGACTAACCAACCCTGATTCCTTCATGCCTTATTTGGAGTGGTAAGGAGTCTTTACTTGCTTAGGTAGTAGGTTCACATATTTACAAACTGTCACTCAACTTTGATAAGACAATGAGGCTTCTTTGTCTTTTCAAATGGATATATTTTTCCCCATTGGCCATGCCAGGCAGCTCAGTGTCTTTGGGGTATGCAAAGATTGGGAATCCCAAGACAACCCTCAGGTTCCATAATTCAGTAGAAGATTTACAGAACTCACTGAATACTCACAGTTAGGTTTTATCACAGCAAAAGTGATAGATAAAAATTGGCCAAGGGAAGGGATGCCTGGGGCAGAGACTAGGAGAGTTCCAAAGCCTCCAGTTATCCTTTCCCAGTGGAGTCATCTCAGTATTGATTTGTGACAACACAAAGTATTGCTTCAGGGAAGCTCACGTAAGCTATGATGTCTAGAGTTTGCACTGGAAGCTTGGTCACATGGTTGACCACCTGAATGATCTTAGCTTCCAGCCCCTCCTGAAGTTGAGTTGATAGGGGTGGCCCAAAGCCCCCACATTGTTAGCCTAGGTCACATTGTTAGCATAGACCCGTGGTCTGCAAACTGTGGCTCGCGAGCCACATGCGGCTCTTTGGCCCCTTGAGTGTGGCTCTTCCACAAAATACCACGGCCTGGCGAGTCTATTTTGAAGAAGTGGCGTTAGAAGAAGTTTAAGTTTAAAAAATTTGTCTCTCAAAAGAAATTTCAATCGTTGTAGTGTTGATATTTGGCTCTGTTGACTAATGAGTTTGCCGACCACTGGCATAGACTATCTGGTATGCCCTAAGGCTCCCAGGTAACTAGGCAGAATATTCCAAGTGTTTTAACGATGACCTCTTAGGGCAAAGGCCAGACTTCTCTATGGGCAAAGTTAATCTGTCCCACGTAGAGCAGATGAGCCATCTTTCAGGTTTCCTTCCTGTCCATTTCCCACTTCTCTGTCTGCACATTTCTGCCAGCATGGTGTTTAGGCATGTGAACACCACTGTGACAAGAGAGACTAGACTTGATCTGAGTGCAGGTCCTGTCCTGTCCATGCCTCTGCTGTAGGGTGGCTGATCCAGTCAGGTTCCTGGAGCCTTTCTGTGGTGCTTCCCCCTGTGCAGTATTGTTCTTTGGTTCAGTTAAATCCACCCACCTTACATCTGCCAGGACTTGCAGACCTCACCGAGTCTTAGCCAGGTCCTCTCTTTGGTCCTTGGCCTAGGTATCAGCCTTGATATTAGATTTAGAGTTACCTCACACTTAACCACAGAGCGCCTACATTAGCAGGTTCTGAGACTGCCAATTCTGTTGCTTACTTTATTTCCCACAGGAGATTGTGGGAATTTCTGGAGCCTTTCCATGCTCCCTTTAGAGCCAATGCAGGCATGGGAGGGGGCACACAGGCCCTCTCTCTACTAACCGTGCCTCCCCACTATCTTCATTGTGCTATGGTAGTCCCAGGATGATGTAGGCCATTCTACATGGCAGTCTCCTCTCAGAGTTCTGAACAAGGATTGGGGCACAAGTCCCTTCTGCTTCTGTGTATGGCTCTTCCTTAGTTTATATATCATCTCTTAACCAACCTCGTCCAGATTGTGGCCTGGAGGGGATGACCTTGCTTGTCCTTTTGCCTTCTGTTATTTCTCCCACAAACCACCAGGCCAGAAGGAAAGACTTCATTTATATAATACTAGAGGCCCATTGTATGAAGATTCGTGCAATAGGCCTTCCTTCCCCTGTCTGCCGGCACCGGTTTTCCTCTGGCACCCGGAACCCAGGCCTTCGCTCCAGCCGCAGCAGAGAAGCCAAGCCTCAAGCCTAGGCTTCTCCACTCTGGCCACAGTGAGGCTTGGCTTCTCTGCTCTGGCCGCAGCGGAGAAGCCAAGCCTCTTCAGTCTTCAGTCTTCAGTCTTCGCTCCGTGCCTGTGTATGCAAATTAACTCGCCATCCTTGTTGAGTTAATTTGCATACTCACTCCTGATTGGCTTGTGGGCATCACACAGTCAATTTGCATCTTTCTCTTTTATTAGTGTAGATTTTCCTCTATCCTAATTAAGAATTTCCTCAGGATATACTAGCTAAATGGCTGTAAGGAGCAAGATTTATAAAAGAGGGAAAGAAAAATAATTTCAAAATATTATCTCTATCATACTTTATAAAGTTTGGCAACAATAAGAGCCTGGAGCCCTCTGAAAGTAGGAAAACCTCTTCCTGCCTCATCTTCTTTTCCTTTCTTTCCATCTTCCTTATAGTCTGAAGAATGCACAAATAGCTTAGCAACTGCACGGCCATGGTTTTGGAAATGGGAAGCAGTTCATGGTTCACTGGAATATCAGTGTCCATGGTAATGATAATACCTGCCATTTATGTGAACACTACATGGCAAGCATTGTGTTGACTTCATTTAATTCTTCCAAAAGCCCTATCATTACCCTCATTTTAAAGATGAGAAAACTGAGGCTCGGGGAAGTTAAATAATTTGCCCCAAGTCTTATAGCTGGTGAGTGGTGTCACTGGAGTTAAAAATCCCAGCACCATCTGACTACAGAGATCATGCACAAATTAACCACCACCCTGAACTACCTTTCGATGAGGCTTTCATATTTCTGGTTATTCCGTCAGTAAATTACTACTTTACCCATGGTTTTGCAAGTTTCCAAGGATCCCTTGGTGCTAGATTAGTAAATGTGGTATTTAAAACCTAGCCTCGTGTTGGCAAACACTCCAAAAATGCTGCTGGGGATTATTGAGGGAATCAGACACTTGGGATTCTTCCTCAGTAATCGGTTCTTAAGGGAACTTGTAATAAATCTAATTGGAACTATCTACTTGATTCCCTACAGGATTATGTCACCTTCCCATCAAGGAAGGAACTAAAATCAATAAAAGAGAGAGGGGAAGTGGGGGATGGGAGAGAGAAGAGAGAATTGAAAATACAGAGCTAAGGGCTGGAGGCCAGGCAGGACACTGATTTTGTAGCTCAGGAAGAAAATCTTGGGCACTTTTTAAAAGCTGCTATATGTGCAAAAGAAAATTATGATTTAGGTATGGGGACTTTGGGCACATAGTTTCCTTTTGACTTTTGATAAACTGAACTATGGAATTTCTATGGGTGTTGATTAAAAATGAGCAGTGCTGCGCTGGCGGATGAGCTCAGTTGGTTGAGCACTAGCCCATGCACTAGAAGGTTTCTGGTTCAATTCCCAATTGGCACATGCCCAGGTTGTATGCTTGATCCCTGGTGTGGGAGGCAGCCCATCAATGTTTCTCCTCACAGTGATGTTTCTCTCTCTCTCTCTCTTCCTCTCTGAAATCAATAAAAACATATTAAAAAAAAATAAAAACGAACAGTGCTGGGTGTGGTCTTTCTCCCAGGAGCATGCCCATACCTTTCCATTCCTCCTGTTTTTCCTCCAGTCACGTTACCTTTGCTTTTCTCTCTTCTAAACTCCAAGGGCCCTTCTTTTGCTTTTGTAACTTGTTCCCTGAAGCCTATGCAGCCCAGCTGGCTCACTTCCACTACCTCTGTAACTTTCTAAATAACATTTCCCTTATCATTTGAAAGGGAAAAAAAAAAGTGCATTGCTGATGTGGTCAAAAGGGCAGCACTGTGGTCAAAAGGCCACACTGGCCGAAACCGGTTTGGCTCAATGGATGGAGCGTCGGCCTGCGGACTCGGGGGTCCCAGGTTCGATTCCGGTCAGGGGATGTGCCTTGGTTGCGGGCACATCCCCAGTGGGGGGTGTGCAGGAGGCAGCTGATCATGTGTCTCTCTCATCGATGTTTCTAGCTCTCTGTCCCTCTCCCTTCCTCTCTGTAATAAATCAATAAAATATATTAAAAAAAAAGAAAAAAAAAAAAAAAAGGCCACACTGAGAACCCAGCTATATGACTGTGGTCAGTATTGTCCTGGGGCCTTCATTCAGTTATACATTTGCCCATTAAAGAGTTGAGCTGGGCTTGAAGGATGGGTAGGATTTTCATAGGTGGAGATGATAGGGTTGGATATTATCAGTGGAGTCAATAGTGAGCAGAGACCTAACGATGAGAAAATCTGGCACATGTTTGGAGCACAGAGAGTTTTTCTTTCAGCCAGAATTTCGGAAGGAGGAGAAAAAAAGAGAGACAAAGTCAGAGAGTAGAACAGGATCAAAGTGTAAAATGATGACTGCTTAGACCTCAGGAAAAATGCTCAGTGTGAATCTCCAGTGGCATTGGGAAATTCTGGGAGTAGGAAAAGCAGTGAGGTTCTGAGCTTGGGGAAGATAGAGAGGAGGGTGGGGGAGGAGAGAAAGACAACTCTGGTAGATGATGGCAGCTCACCAAGAGGAGGAACCAGCAGTTGGGATGGTCATGAAACAGCAGTTGACTGAAGGACTGTGCTGTTGTAACAACCAATGGGGAGCAGTATGAAGAAGGGGGGCATGATGCTATAGGTACTACAGGAGGTAATTCATGTACAAAAGGAGAAGGCAGCAAGAAGGCAATGTATTAAATTGTCAGGCTAAAAGCAAAGTTTTATCTAAATGAATTGAAGCTACTCAAAATTAACTTCTTGTCTATCTCCTCATGTCAAAAGGTCTCTGCCTGTGGAAATATTTTCTCAGTTCTTTCCAAGATAGCATCTTCTCAAAGCAAAACCAGCAATAACATAAAATCCATTTTGTCATAGGTTTAAAAAGTCAATCATCTGGATATTCAATCTCTATGAAATCAATGTACAGATAGACTGAATTGTTGAATGAAATTTTCCATCCCATCCCATCAATGTCTAATTTGTGTCCTACCATCTCCATAGGATCATCGCCACCCTTGTAGAATTCCTAATAATTGCTGCCTCTCAGAGCTCTCAGATCTCTTATTTCTGAGTCATTCATTCCAGCATCTTCTCTTCTACCAGTCCTTTTTAAAATATTCTAAATTCATTTTTCTTCCTTTTGGCACAACAAAGACTTATATAATAGGTCTCTATTTCTTTTAAGATGTAAGTATATGTAATGAATTTTTTTTTCTTTTTTTCTGGGCAACTCTGGCTGGGAGTAAACAACTCCACTTTGAGTATGGATATATTTACAATTTTTCTAACTTTCTTGAGTGTGACTGCTCCTTTATAATAATAACAACCACTGTTATTATTATCATCCTATATAATAAAAGGGTAATATGCAAATTGACTGTCACTCCAACACACAAGATGGCTGCCCCCATGTGGTCAAAGATGGCCGCCCCCATGTGGACACAAGGTAGCAGCCACAAGATGGCCAGCAGGGGAGGGCAGTTGTGGGAGATAAGGCCTGCAGGGGAGGGCAGTTAGGGGTAACTGGGCCGGCAGAGGAGGGCAGTGGGGGGGAACCAGGCCTGCAGGGGAGGAGAGTTGGGAGGGACCAGGCCAGTAGGGGAGGTCAGTTAGGGGTGACCGGGTTGGCAGGGGAGGTCAGTTAGGGGCGACCAGGCTGGCAAGGGAGGGAAGTTAGGGGTGACGAGACCAGCAGGAGAGGGCAGTTAGGGGTGACCAGGCCAGGAGGGGAGGGCAGTTAGGGGCAATCGGGCCAGCAGGGGAGCAGTTAGGCATCAATCAGACTGGCAGGGGAGTGGTTAGGGGGTGATCAGGCTGGCAGGCAAGAAGCGGTTGGGGCAATCAGGCAGGCAGGCAGGCGAGCAGTTGGTTGTCAGCCAGCAGTCCTGGATTGTGAGAGGGATGTTGGACTACCCATTTAGGCCCCATCCCACTGGGATGGGGCCTAAACGGGCAGTCGGACAGCTTTTGAGAGGTCCCAGATTGGAGAGGGTGCAGGCTGGGCTGAGGGACACACACCCCCACCCCCGTGCATGAATTTAGTGCACTGGGCCTCTAGTTATTATTATAATAAGAATAACAAAGATAAGTCTTAAAATGCAAATATCATTGGGAGGGGGCTTATTAAAAATGAACATTCTTATTAAGAAACAAATAACTAATACTTATAAGCTCTGGAAAGGAGAGGAGGAGCAGAAAGAGAGTGCCTGAGTAGGCTCTCAGGCCCATGACGAAAACTATAAACCAAACTAGATTTACTCCCCAGTTTTGCTTAGGGCCATCCATGCAAAGGCAAACATTCAAACTGAGTGCATTTCTCTTTGTTTTTCTTTCTCTAAATTTGAAATCTAAGTTATCAAGTGCATTCACTAAATAGGATGCTCTTTTTTTGTTTTCACTGTTGTACAGAGACAAAGCTATATTTATGCTCTGCCAGTAAATTGGAATAAATTGAGTTTAAAATGATTTTCAGAGATATAAAATGTGTTGACTGCTTTGGAGAGAACAAAATCAACTCTGTATAATGCCTATGGAAAATTGCTTTATACTGTTAAAAAAACATCACTTGTTTACAAAGAAATGCTTCTTTCAAAAATGGAAACTCTATCATAGATGTTGTGCTACCTATTTGCAGCTAGTTGTTCCTAAAAATAGTGAACTCTTAGCAAGTGCATTAATCAGGGTCACATTTGTAGCAATATCTGTTAAAAATGGGACTTCTTCCATTCATTACTGCCTGTTTCATCAGATAGACAGTTCTGTCCTTTAATTGCACAAGCATGCAGTAAATTATAGTCTTGAATTTCCCTACCAGAGGCCCAATTTAGGTCAATGTTGAGATATTACAACTTGGCCACGACAGAATCCTATGATGTATTACTAGTAAGAGCCTCCTTACTATGGGATACATGCACAGATGATAGGAATTGAAATGGCCAGTACCTTCAGGCAAGCAGTGTCCTTTCACAAACCCTAGGTGAAGAGTGACAACTAATGGAACTGAAGCAATGAGGCTCAGCTGTTTAGATAAATGTTTTGATTGATCATTTTTCCATTAGAACTAGAGATCTAAACACCTGCTATTCTAATTCTTATGGGACTTCTAATAGTAAAGCCATTTAAAGCCTGCTTCTGGACCTTGGCTACAAATATTTTAAAGCTGATGTCTAAATTCCTCTCTCAATGGTTTTGATTTAATTGGTCTGGGATGCAGTCTGGACCTTATGATTTTTACAAGCTCCCAAATGGTTGAAAGAAGCAGCCAAGGTTGTGAACTTCAGAGGCTTACAGCTTTACAGGTTTGGCAGCAACCCCACAGCAGCTGATGATTTCCTGTTCCACTTAATGACTCCATTCAAATGGTGATGTCTCTCTAGAAAATAAATACCCACATTTGAGCTTTCCTTGGACTCATTGGATAAGAACTGCTGAGAGTGGAACCCTGGCATGAGAACTTTTTATATCTCCCCAAGTGGATCATTTGCAGCCAGGGTTGCAAAATCTTGCTTTGTAGTTTCTAGACCCAGCCATGAGACACTCTTTGAATGTACTAACTGAAGAAGCCACACATGATTATTAATTAGAGCATTTTATTTAAAAATGGAATTTTGTTTAATAACACTTTGATTATTGTTTATATTACACATCTAATAGGTTCTGATTAGAATAGGTTTCTCGCCCAGCTGGTGTGGTTCAGTGGTTGAGCATTTGCCTATGAACCAGGAGGTCATGATTCGATTCCAGGTCAGGGCACCTGCCCAGGTTGTGAGCACGATCCACTGTGTGGGGTATGCGGGAGGCAACCAATCAATGATTCTCTCTCACCATTGATATTTCTATCTCTTTTTCCCTCTCTTTTCCTCCCTCTCTTTTCCTCTCTAAAATCAATAAAAACACTTTTAAAAAAAAAAGAAAAGAAAAAAGAATAGGTTTCTTGATGTTATTTATAGTATCTGGGAGATAAATTCTAGTACCTGGGCAAAGTGGCATTATTAACACATTTAATTTAACAATTTTCTTACCTTAACATTGAAAATCTGTCACCCAGTTGCCAATACCAGAATGTTTTTGGATGGCGTGTCTACTATTTATTGTGGGTTACTTCAGGATGCTCATCTGAGGGCAAATGTTATTTTCCTTATTAAAATTCTCCCTTTGTTAACACTAAGAAGTTCCTGCTTGGTGTCTCCCCATTGGAAAAGTTTTTATTATCTCTCAAGTGAGGCTATAACTTGCCTGCTCTTCTGTGCCTTTGCTCCAAATATCTTCCTGGTGTGGGCCAGGGGCCCCTAATAGCCTTCATTGTCCGGCATCAGGACTTCTCTTTTAGTTATCACCCTTTTGATTTGTGGCTCAATTTCATTTTGAGCCTACCCTTAGTTAAAGCAATTATTCTTTATTTAAGAATTTCAGACTAAATATCTTCATTCCTAAATAAGTTTGCAGATCCTTCTCATGTAGATAATTGGGAAACCATTCTTTGGAAAGCATTTATTACTCTAAGTGTCACTCATTACTAAAGATGAGGAGTGTTTTTATATATATTGGCAACAGTTTGAGGCAAAAAATCTTGTGTATAATATGTACTATTTAATAAATAAAAACAAATATTTAAGGCAAGTAGTTTTCCCCAAGATTTAAAAACTTCTGAATATATTATTCTACATTATATTACCTAGTTGTTCTTTCTTTTTATCATCACTTCATCAGACATTTTGTAAGAGCTTGCTACAGTGTGTAATAGATCTAGATGTTGGGGGTCAAAAACAGTGCAACTTGACTACAAGGATCATGTCTTGGATTGTGTCTGATGAGTAGAGAACCAATGGATTTTTTGAGTGAGTAAATGATAAATCACAAAATAAGGAGAGGAAATGGTCACCTCCAGGTTGAACAATATTAATTCTCAGAAAGACCTGATCTCTTCTTGTGCAGGTGCTTAAATGCACCTTCATAATGTCATATTGTCATCAGTGGGGTGCCATATGTGTCCCTATCTGTTACTGGTGGAAGTGGAGTTCTTGTGATGTCACAAGTAAAGGAATTTCCTGAGACTCACACAAGAGGATGAGTGATCTTTATTTCTGTGTCATTAAACCCTTGAGTTTCACCTCATCCCACCATGGAAAAAGTCCAATCTTGTCTTCAGTATGGCAAGAATTAAGGCCACTGGCCAGAGTCTCTGCTCCATGTTAAAGTCCAGTCCCACATCCTGAGTGTGGAGTCCAGATGGCCCTGGACCAGGTGGCTGCTTAAGGCCACATGGCTATGCTGAGAGGACGGGGAGGGTGCGGGTCCTGGAGCAAGAGAGGAACAAGCGGCAAGAGTAAAGCATGAGAGAGGGAACTCTTTGTCTGAGGCTTTTACCTTTCCAAGATTTCTCCAGTGGCTCCACCCTCCTAGCTAACCAATTGCTTCCCAGGCAAGCACCTTCCCTAGTCACCTTAACTTCACTGCAGGTGAGCCCATCTCCCCCTTTGTTTGAAAGGACCTGTGGTTTGCTGGGGAGTGTGAAGCTGTAGCTTCCCAGATGACCATATATGTCTGGCCTCCCCTTTGCTTTCTTCCTATTATTAATATTAATAACTAGCTAATTATGATGATAACAATATTACAGAGGTATTGTGAAACATTAGTGTTTCCAGAGACATGAGCAAAGGGGTTCATCTGGGGCCTGATGTTCATTCTAAAACTCAGTGCAATTTTTAAAAAACAAGTAAAATTCAATGATGTGAATCCCAGCTATTTTTTGAAAAAAAAAAAAAAAAAAAAAAAGGCAATCTCAAAGTTAAAGCATTAGAAGGATTTTTATGTTCAAGAAAAGAAAACAACAGCTCACAAGGTTGCTGAACAATTTTGTGAAGTTCTTAATGCAATTCCTATCCAAATCCCAGCAAGCTTTAAAAATAAATATAGACAACATTATTCTAAAATTTATATGCAAAAACAAAGACAATAGAATAGCTAAAACAATTGTGATATGGAAGAATAAAGTGAAAGGAACCAGCCTACCTCGGTTCAAGACTTATATAGCTACTGTAGTAAAGATTTGGATGGTAATAACAGAGGAATAGATGTGTAGATTGATGGAACAGAATAAGAAATGCAGAGTTTGGCTCACACAAATACAACTGATGTTTTGACATAGGTACAAAAGAAATTCAATGGAAAAAAAATATGGCTTTTTAAACAAATGGTGCTGAGCATCCATAAGCAAAAAAGTGAACCTTGACCTAGGACTCACACTTTATACAAAGATTAACTCAAAATGATTCATAGATTTAAATGTAAAACACAAAACTATTAAACTTTTAGTAACACACATAAGAGAAAATATTCATAATCTAGGACGACGAAGTTACTAGACATGACACCAAAAGCAGATTCATAAATGGAAAAATTGATAAATTATGCTTCATCACAATTTAAAACTTTTGCTTTGCAAAAGTCTCTGTTACCAGGATGGAAAAACAAGTTAGATAATGGGGGGAGGAGGGGAATCTGCAAACTACATACCTAACAAAAAAGGGCAAGTATCTGGATATAAAAATGAACTCTCAAACTCAACATTAAAGTCTAATAAAGGCAAAAGACATGAACAACACTTAACCAAAGAGAATATGCAAATGGAGAATAAGGACACAAAAAGATGTTTGGCATCACTAGCCAACAGGGAAATACAAATTAAAACTGCAGCAAGAATAGCTTAAATAAAAGATCATGACACAAGCTGATGAGAATGAGAATAAACTGGATTATTCATACATTACTATTGGGAATGCAAAATGGTGCAGCCACTCTGGAAACACTTCGATAGTTTCTTTATTATGACAGTTTCTACATGTTGTTACCATATAACCCCATAATTATACCATTGGGCATTTATCCCAGTGAAATGAAGACTTATGTTCACACAAGAACCTGTACACAAATGTTTGTAGCCGCTCTATTTATAACCTCCAAACACTAGAAACAACCCAGATGTCCTTCAGCATATGGATGGTTAAAGTGTGGTAAATCCATATCATGGAATACTATTATTCAGCAAAAAAAGGGAACAAACTAGTGATGCATGCAACAACCTGCATGAATATTCAGACAATGATGTTGAGAGAAAAAGGCAATCCCAGAAGGTTAGATACTATAGTATTCCATTTTTTGGTAACATTTTTGAAGTGACAAACTCATAGAAATAGAGAATATGTTAGTGGTCACCAGGAGTTAGGGGGTTGAGTGAATAAGAGGAACTTGGCATGGCTATAAAAGGACAACAGGAAGGGTCCTTATTGTATTGAAAATATTCTGTATCTTGACTGTATTAATGTCAATATTCTGGTTATGATATTGCATTATAGTTTTACAGGATGCATTGGGGAAAATTGGGTAAAGGGTCCATGGAATCTCTCTGTATTATTATTATTTTTTTTTACAATTTCACGTGAATCTACAATTATTTCAAAAGTAAAAAGAAACCCAAATATTACCATATCACCTTTCTTCAGTAACTTCCCCATTGTTGTAAGATAAAATAAAAAATGCTTTATGGTGCTTGATTAGAACTTGTGTGGTCTAGCCTAGTGATTCCCAGCCATGGAAGCCTGTTAGGATTACCTATGGATCTTACAAAAAAATACTAATGCCTGGGCCCTACTCCAGCTCAATTAGATCAGGATCTCTGGGCTAACTAGACATTGATTAGTGTTTTATTTGATTAAAGTTGGTCTTACCATCAGACCATAGGTTCCATGAGGGCAAAAAGCAGACTTCCTTTTACCATCCATTCTCCAAGTCTAAGTCAGTGTCTGCCACATAGGAGGTTCTCAGTAACTTTATGTAAAGTGAATAAGTGAATGAATGAATGAATGAATGAGTAGAAGGGAAATGGATGTATCCTCCTCCCCTCTCTTACTGCGTCCCTGAACCCATGAAAGTAGAGAAGGTTTAAGATGACTTCCCTGATCTCATTCCCATCTCTTCAGAGCATCACTATGAAATTGCAGCAGGGATCACAGCATTGCTCCTAAGAGATCTAACCCGTAGCAGAAAATCTGAAAATGATGACAGTGCCTCCTTCTTCACACTCAATCAACAGATTTAATGAGAGTAAAACAGAAGCTGACAAGGAGGCTGAAATGACACATAATCTTATTCATGCAGAATAAAGAAAACATTTTAGATGCAGTTTAATAAACTAAAGGCATGACAAAGAAATGTATAAAGATTTTAGGGAAGGAGAAAAGCCAGGGGAAAGGAAGCACCCACCCTTTGACCTAGTAATCACATTTTCAGAATCTTTCTTGTGCACTGCTCATCAAGCCAGAGTGTTTTACTTGATGTTAATGAGGGAGTAAAATAATGCCATCAGCCACTGAGTTCAGCAAATTCCAAGGTAGTCTGGGGATGTCCTGATTCTATCCTACTGCCCTCTCCTCCTCCCTGTGTCTATATCAGCATCTATAGTCTGAGCACAATAATTAATGCTTTAAACAATTAACTTGGGACATTGGAGGTTCTGGAATATTTTATGAATCTTGGTCCACAAATCCCCAAACAACAATGTGTGAGAAATACAATTTTATTTCCAGTAACTCTGTTGAATTTCCATTTCTACACCACCATGGCCACTACCACCACCTCCACTACCACCACAACCCATTCTACCTAGCTGGTAGGAAACTTACCTTCTCATTTTTGGTGGAGGGAGTGTTTATCAAGTGCTCCCTGGAATTGTCAAGGTGTAGGGTGGTGAGGCATTGAGGGGGTTGGGAGTATATTGCCCCTTGAGTCCCCTTTTCACTCAGGTGAAAGGAAGCAAGGCCCTTTATGTCTAGCAGTTCCACTGTTTCTGTTTGGACTCATGCTTTAGGCTTGGAAATCTTTATTAGGCTGCTTATATTCACATCTGCGCAGATGTCTCAGCAGCCCTTCGCTCTGTGGGCTTGCTTTCTCCCTGACAGGTATGCCGGAAAGCTGATACAGTACCCTTTCTTTCCTCTCTCCTCCCGCCCTCCACACAAAATCTCTGTAGTTTGCGGTGAAAAGAAGTCCCACCCATTAGTCCCCTGCCCATCCCAAACCCCCGTTTCTGGCAAAGACACTTTGTCTCAGTCTACCGGGTCTCAAACTTTTGGAAACCAAAGTCAGGAAGGCGAACAGGCTCTTTCCTCACCAGAGGCTGTGAGCGCAGGACAAACCATGAACTTAATTGGGAGTTGGGTGGAAGGAAATGAAAAAGGAGGAAAAGGGGATATACGGTGATGAAAAAGAATGCATTATCTCAAACTGTTATCTTGGAGTAATAGCCAGGTGCTATATTAACTGCTTTGTATGGATTATCAAGTAATCCTCACAAGCCAGAAATAAGTTGTTGTTGTCCACATTATGCACGTCAGGAAACTGTGTCTCTATGAGGTTTAGTCACTTGACCAATGTCACACCGCTAGTAAGTGACAGGGTTGGAACTCGAACCCAGCTTCCAAAGTCCGTTGTCTTGCTCCAGTTTCTGGCCTCTGGTTCATGATGTACTTCACAGAATGAATTTCTGCTTCAATCTTGCAGTTGCTCCTGAAGGCTAACCTATATGCATTAGCTAGGGTTTATGCCAATGGCTCAACTGGTACCCTTTATTTTTGCCAGCCAGGTTTCCCTGAAAAGTTCTCTGATGTCTTTCTCCAGCTCCCAGGTACCCAGCATACCTAGTCCTCCAGAGACACTTGGTGAGTGTTTCAATCCTTAGATCTCAGCAGTACCCTGGGAGGGGACCACCATCCCATGTTGTTACTGGTAACTCAGTTTGCATATATCACAAACTTCTCTATTTAGAAGCCATGTAAAGAACTGCCTCATTTTCCTTACCTGATGTGGCTCAGTTGGTTGGACATCATCCCATGCACCAGGAGGTTGCCAGTTCCATTCCTGGTCAAGGGCACACTGGGGTGCAGGCTTGATCTCCATAGGCGGCAGGCAGGAGGCAGCTGATGGATGTTACACTCTCACATTGATGTTTCTCTCTCTCCCTCTCCCTTCCTTTCTCTCTAAAAAATCAATCAATTAAAAATTATGCATATATATAAAGAACTGCCTCATTTAATGGTAGAACGTGCACCATGCATGAAGTCAGGCTGGGCAGTCCCATAACAGTGAGGGGTTTTAGCTCACAGGGAAGCCTATTTCATCCATCTTGAGATGAATAAGGAGCTTAAAATGATTGGCTTGACAAACAGGCAACAAACAGGCAAGCATGTTTTAAAAAAAATTGTCCTGCCCCAGGAATAATTGAGCAGTGTGGAACTACTACCATAGTCTTTAAAACGATCATTTTCAGTGTCACGCAGGCAGCTTAGCTGAAAACATAGATGGGTCACCAAAGTTCCCGCACTAAAAACAGGAAGAATGGGGCCGGGGCATAGAAACACAAAAATGAGGGAATATAAAAAGAGAAAATAATTAAAATAGGTATAATAGAAAGACACTTTGAAATCTGTGAATTTACTTTTTGTCCTTTAATATTCCCCCTCCCATGAAGCCTCCTCAGGTCCAGATATGATTACTGATTATTAATCTCTTGCCTTCTTTACATACATGTTCTTTCAATCATTCCAAAAACCCTGTGGAGAGGTAATATCATCCCTAGTGTAGACATGAAAGAATGTGGCCTCAAGAGGTTAATGAAGCCAAAACCGGTTTGGCTCAGTGGATAGAGTGTCGGCCTGCAGACTGAAAGGTCCCAGGTTCGATTCCGGTCAAGGGCATGTACCTTGGTTGCGGGCACATCCCCAGTAGGGGGTGTGCAGGACTGGGGGTGTGCAGGAGGCAGCTGATTGATGTTTCTCTCTTATCCCTCTCCCTTCCTCTCTGTAAAAAATCATTAAAATATATTTAAAAAACAAAAAGAAGAAGAGATTAATGAACATTTGGGCAAGGCCTTGGGATCAGAAAATAATTTTTCTCTCTTTCTATTACATCATATTGACTCTAGTAGGTCCGTTAGGAGTGGATTTAAAGATTTTAGGAAGAAACCACACATCTGAATTGCTTGGCCTCTTGGTATTGTTAAAATGAAAACATATAATCACTGTCCCTTCTGCCTTTGTGTAGGTTGACCTGGGCCAGACGTAGAAAGCATTGTATTTGCAATATTGGGAGTTTCTCTTCCCTTTGGCAATTGAGAATAAATTCTGTAGAGCAGTGGAGCACACTGGGGAGCTTTTAAAAATCTCCATGCCTGAGTGGCATGCCTGAGAATCTGAGGGGTGGGACCCAGATACCAGTATTTTTAAAAACTCCCTCAGTGTTTCTCCTCTGCAGCCATGGTCAAGAACCAGCCCTCTAAAACAGTGGTTCTCAAACTTGAACATGCACCAGAATCACCTGGAAGGCTTGTTAAAATGCTGATTGCTGTCCGGTCAGTGTCATTCAGTGGTTGAACATCGGCCTGTGAACCAGGAGGTCACAATTGGGGGTACATGCCCGGGTTTGGGGCTTGATCCCCAGTAGGGGGCTTGTAGGAGCAGCCATCTCCTGGAACCTGTTAGTATTGTATTCTTCCAGGTGTCAATTCAGGGGAGAAAATGCCTGGGATACATAAATTTTGTCTCAACCCTCTAATTAGTTCTGGCCATCCAAGACATGTTTTCAAATAGTAGTTGGAAGACACTAACCCAAAATGTATTCATTATTTTGTGTACTTCAGCTGTTACTATAATCCTTGTATTTAGAATCAAGCTGATTGCTAAATACAACAATAAACATTCAGACCTTGAGTACCTCATGTTTTCATTATATTTACCTCTAGTTCAATAACACATTTTATAGACATACATTCTTATTAAAGACCTAATTAATTCCTATGATACCCATGTGAAGCATAGAGATGGGTTACACTATGCCCATTTTAAGGGGCGATAATTAAGCCCTGCCTGGAATTACACTGACTATTTGAAGAGCCAGGAGTAAATTGCAAGTCTTGACAATGGTGCTGTGTCTGCTAGTCAGTACCGTATTCTGCTGGTGTCATTGATTCACCAGAGTCTGTTTAGTGCCCAGTTATAAATGTCTAATTTCAAAATCATTTAAAATGTACACAGCAGATTGTAAAGGGTGGTTGTTAATTAGAAAAGAACAAGAAAGCTTGTAAAGGGTGGTTGTTAATTAGAAAAGAACAAGAAAGCTAGATCATTCCTAAAGGTTTACCCTTTTTAAACAATACAGCAATAGAAAAGTGAAAAGAAACCTATACATTACAGTTCAATAAATATCTACTATGGGCTAGGGCTACTTGGTGCAAGTCCTGTTCTAAGTACTATGGAATATGAAGCATCCTATATAATAAAGAGGTAATATGCAAATTGACCATCACTCCAACACACAAGATGGCCGCCCCCATGTGGACACAAGATGGCCGGCAGGAGAGGGCAGTTGGGAGGGACCAGGCCTGCAGGGGAGGACAGTTGCGGGGGACCAGGCCTGCAGGGGAGGATAGTTGGAGGTGACCAGGCCAGCAGAGGAGGGCAGTTAGGGGTGACCAGGCTTGCAGGGGAGGGCAGTTAGGGGTGACCAGGCTGGCAAAGGAGGGAATTTAGGGGTGACCGGGCCAGCAGGAAAGGGCAGTTGGGGATGACCAGGCCTGCATGGGAGGGCAGTTGGGTGTGACCAGGCTGGCAGGGGAGGGCAGTTGGGGGCGACTAGGCTGGCAAGGGAGGGCAGTTAGGGGGTGACTGGGCTGGCAGGGGAGGGCAGTTGGGGGCGACTAGGCCTGCAGGGAAGGACAGTTAGGGCGACCATGTCGGCAGGGGAGGGCAGTTAGGGGCAATCGGGCCGGCAGGGAAGCAGTTAGGCATCAATCAGGCTGGCAGGGGAGTGGTTAGGGGGTGATCAGGCTGGCAGGCAGAAGCAGTTAGGGGCAATCAGGCAGGCAGGCAGGCAGGTGAGTGGTTGGGAGCCAGCAGTCCTGGATTGTGAGAGGGATGTCGCACTGCCTGTTAAGGCCCGATCCCTCGGGCCTAAACGGGCAGTCGGACATCCCTTGAGGGGTCCCAGATTGGAGAGAGTGCAGGCTGTGCTGAGGGACACCCCTTCCCCCCCCCTCCCCACGTGCAAGAATTTCGTGTACTGGACCTCTAGTAAATATATGTATATCCTCAATATGTCATATTAAATGTGCCAAAATGTGTGTATAGGATGCTTCTATGTCCTTGGCGATAGAGAGGTTTTTATGAAAAAAGGTGGAAATGGAGATGGGCCTTGAAATATTAGTAGGACTGGCTCAAGTGGTCAGGAGGAATCTAGCTGCTAGACAAAGAGGTAATGAATATGGGTGGGGTTGTAACTGGACAATCAGTGGGTCTGGACTGCCTGTCGCTACTTGAGCCTATTAAGCACAGACAGGGTTGAATCATTTATTCCAATATATGAGCATTTATTCCAATAATGCTGGCAGTATGGGGGAGCAGCAGGTCATCCACAAAAATCTACTCTGCCCCTCTCCACAAGTCAGCAGCTTATATTGGGTAAAAGGACAAAGATTACATGGGAAAGTAAGAATTATAGGCATGGGAAAGTAGGCAATACTTATAGGTTACAGGAAATGCGGACTGGGGGTGGGGTGCAAAGGGTGGGTGCCTTCTGGACCAAATTACAGGCAACTAGGTTGCTAATCTAGGCAGTTTTTGGTAAAGGAGGAAGGAGTACATTCCTCCCATGTCCCAGGGAGGTTAGAATGTGCTTTCTCTTATCAGAACAGAACAACCAAAATTAACAGAGCATGATTAATATTTCTTATAATTATAGCTAGTCCCCAATATTCTATTTCTGCCCCTAACAGGGTCATCATACTTGCTATTGTCTGGAAGAGGAAGTTAGGAGCTCTCCAGTGGTAATTTCCTGCTATGTTAACTGAAGGCAGAAAAAGCCAGACAGTAAGGGGAGAGAATAAACAGAATTTCAGAGGAAACAGGGAGACTTCCTGAGTTCTTATCAATACTCCAGTTTCTGGTCCCAATCTCTGCTGGAGCCTCAGCTGCATTCCTGATCTACCCCAGTGTCTTCAAATGAATTCCAGTGTTTTGTTGACCAACAGGAGAAACCAACCAGTTATTATTATTTTGTTGTTGTTGTTGCTAATCCTCACAAGAGGATATTTTCTCCATTAATTTTTAGAGAGAGTGGAAGGGAGGGGAAGAGACACACAGAGAGAAACATCGATGTGAAACACATCAATTGGTTGCCTCCTGCACTTGCCCTGACCAGGGCTGGAGATTGAGCCTGCAACCCAAGTACATGCCTTTGATTGGAATCGATGCTCTAACCAGGCGTCCTCAAACTACGGCCCGCGGGCCACATGTGGGTGTTTTTGCCGTTTTGTTTTTTTTACTTCAAAATAAGATATGTGCAGTGTGCATAGGAATTTGTTCATAGTTTTTTTTTTTTTAAACTATAGTCCGGCCCTCCAACGGTCTGAGGGACAGTGAACTGGCCCCCTGTTTAAAAAGTTTGAGGACCCCTGCATCTAACCACTGGACCAACTGGCTAGGGCCAAGCAGTTATTGAAGACAGGAATCCTAGCTGCAGAGTTTAGGAATGAGCCAAGAGGGTTGAGTGTTATCAGATCTAAGCCCTGGGGCAAGTACTTGAAAACAACCCAGTCATCTTTGGTTTAGAAACCACATTGTGGGTTGGCCATGTGGGCAAATGGGGCCACATGCTAACCTGACAAGCTCAGGGGAGGCCTGCATGGCGGTCTTGCAGACTTAGAGACCTAAAGTAACCACAAAGGATGGTCTGAAATTAAACTTTAACTAAAAGCAGTTATGGGGGGTAGTTATGTCTTAGGCCGGTATCTTCATGGACAAGGTCAACCTTTACCTTAACTTAAAGGACAAGGTCAACCTTTACCTTATCTGTCTTTTTGCACACATAATAACATACCTTTTGAAATGTCTGGGTAACTTGTAACTTCCCTTTATCTGGACCCCTTGGGGCACAACCTAATATGCTGGGTATCAGGACAGATACCACACATTCCTTCATTATCATGTTAATTGTTCTTGCACCCACCTAAGTATGTGTCTATCATTTTACTCTTTAGCCCAGTGATAGGCAACCTTTTGAGCTTGGTGTGTCAAACTTCGCCAAAAAACTGAGCATAACTCGGGTAGTGTGTCACTTTGAGGAAAAAACATTATTTCGCAAATGTTTCATCCTCAGGAGCAGCAAATGTTTCATCCTAGGCATGCGGCCGCCTCAGCAGCCGCGTGTCATCAGAAATGGCTACTCGTGTCAGTGCTGACACGCGTGTCATAGGTTCGCCATCACTGCATCCCAGGGGTTCTCTCCACCCCCCTCAACCACCACGGCTTTGTTTTCTCCCGCCTCTCTAGTCTATCACCAATGGATTTCATGTAACCCACCTACGTCCCTTTCCTTTGATTGCAACATATAAATACAGATGTAACTCGCCATTCTCCAGAGCATTATCTCAATTCATTGCGGTTCTGCTTCCCGACATACATATGTTGACAGTTTGGCTCAAATAAACTCACAAAAATTCTTTACAGGTTTCAATGTGGTTTTTTTTTTCTTACGTTAACAGCCAGATAGTTAAAAGAGTGAAGGAAGCTCACCAGGTCTTATTCCTGCTACTAAGGCTATGTGGCTTCAGATTCTTGCACTGAGATAAATTGCCAGACTCAGAAACCTCCTTGCTTCTTGGGCACTCTTTGAGTGATGGCTGCTGCTTGTAGGTCAACTGGATAAAAAACATTTTTAATCAGGCAGGTTATCTTCTTTCTAAAGGCAGAAAGAGTCATTCACCTGGAATTAAACCGCCTACTTGAGAATAGCTCTTTTGGCAAGAGAACTGTTTGCCCCCCAGTATTTGTTCTTAGTATTATTTTTAATGTATTTAAATGACAGATTGTGACTTGGAGGTGATTCATTTTTATTTCCTAGTTGTCTTGACAACAATGTACTTTATGATATTCTATGCACTTGAGAATCATGAAATTTTATAATCAAGTAATATGATGCTTATTAAAATTTTGATTCAAAATGCATTGGTAAAATTCTGTCGGGTTGGGTGAATTGGGTGGGACAATTATTTTTATTAAAACATTTTCTGAGAGGTCACAAACTATTGTAGGCAGTGGGAACAGGGGTTAGACCTGTGGGGTCAGATCCAACCTGGGTTCAGCAACCTTGGTGCTTGAATTCTGGCTAGGATAGAATTCAGGGCCAAGACTGAGACTATAAGAGAACATTTATTACAAAATCACAGAGGTGGGAGAAGTAATTTGTAGAAGAAATGGGCTTAAGAAACAAGTTACAGAGGCAAAGGGATTTTAGAAGTGAGGAAGGTAATGGTAACATACCTGGGCGATGGGGAAAAGGAAGGGAAAGGTGCTGGTTTGAGATTTTCCCCTGAGACTCTCCCTAAATTCTCCACCCTTAAAGCCCTGAGGGTGGAGAATTTAGGGAGAGTCTCAGGGGAAAATCTCAATAAATTATTCAGCCATTTTCCATGTATGTCCTTTCAGGGTTGTGGCGTCCAAATTGCATGACCAGCTAGGGGAGAAAGGTCACCCTGGGGGCAAGGTCCCACCCTACAATTGTTCTTTGCTAGGCATCAAGGGCTTTCCACCCTGGTGACCTTCTGTACCTGGTCCATCATCCTTGCTCTGCTCCTGTCTGTCTAACTGACTTAAGGACCTTTACTAAATTTAATTTCAGGGACGGTTAACTCAGGTGTCCCCCCTAATGACTTCACTTAGAATTTACTTTTACTACATTTGCACTTTATTTTTAGATTTTTTTCCTGTGTTTATGTTGTTAAAAAACAAAATTTAACTGAATAACTTTCAAGATCAAATTGACTTTATTCAACAATTCATGAATCTGGCAGCATCCCATCTAGCAAACAGAAAGGCGCTATGAGGAGATGTGCAAAATGGAAGCCTTTTATAGGCAAAAGGGGGAGAGAAAAAGTTTCTAACAAAAGGTAAATTGTTTCCTTTGGGGGAGATGGGGACCTATGATGCAGATTACCTCACTAGTACTAATCAGGTAATTCCAGGTTGACTGGAAAGGTTCTATTCCTGGTAGAGGCTGAAATTGCAATGAGGATAGGTGTTAAGTTTTCATTTGTTGATGCGGGCCTTAGCACAACGGACTCCATTTTGGGCCTGTTGTCTCTCTTCAACAATTTTCCCCCTCAACTGAGAGATGTTATCAGATTTTAAGGCATTAATGCCACACTCAACTACAGCTCTTTTGTTCTTGAAGGTCTTAATCTCTGTGATATTCACAGGCCCCAAATTCACAATTTTAATTCAGTCATTCTCTTCATTCCTTTTCTGACATTCCAGCTTTAGAAAGATCATTTACTTGGTGGGTAGTGGCTTTGAATAAGCATTTAAAGCTTTGGAGAGACTATAGTGTGCTAGGGATTACTAGGATTATAAGTAAAATAATTCCCAATTTCTGGAATACCAGTTTGGAGCAATGGTCCCCAAGATCCAAAACAGTCAAAATCAAATAAGTAAAAAAAAAAAAAAAAAAAAAAATGACCCTGTTGCAGGAGCCACCTTTTAAAGCCAAGTGGCTTGCTCAGTGGCTTTATATAATTGAGTTTCAACTTCTCCAGATGTGTTAATCCAGGTGTAGCAGGTGGTGCTGGCCACAGCACAAACAACTCTGCTCAGCTAAAAGATAATCAAGGGTTATCCTATATAATTAAGATCAACTTTTGACCAGAGAGTTTAAGGATTTTTCTTGGTCAGGTACTGCCTTAGCAGTGAAATCTGCAATGTTTTTAGGAGTTCAGGAGATGTTCCTGATCATAGCTTCATTTACATTTACATTTGGTAGGGTCCTGCCAACAGGAAGCAAATCCTGAATCATGAATGCCTCCTGGTAGTTCCTTTCTAACACAACAAGGTAAATTCAGGGGATGTGACCAATGAGGTGTCTCTGTCTGTGGATAGTGAGGAGCACAGTTAGATAACCTAAGAGGTATTGACTGGTTATGCACCAGCTATCTAGGCATTCATAGGCTCAAGGAGAGTGATAACCACCATAGACAAAGATAAATCCTCTTGGGCACAAACCACTCCTGCTAAGGTGGCACTGTTAACAGGCAGATCAGAGTTGTGGATGACAAATCTAGCAGTCTGAAAGGTTACTCCCCTGCCCCCCCTTAGCAATAATCTGGGAGATATGGATGATGGCATTATGTTTTCAGGTCAATGTCAAAGTAACAGAAAGGGAAAAAAAGAGTTTCCTGTTTAGTTCCAGTATGAAGTCTTGATCTGGTGTCTGGGGAGGAAGCAGTCCATCTTTATGTCAGTTATTTCTCAGTTAGATTTGGAGGTCTCCAGCATTTGGACAGGACCAGATGTCAGGTGGAGCCTTCTCTACCAGAGATGTATATCCAAGGTTGAAGTCCCTGAAATTTGCCTGCTATCTGGGTAGTGAAGAGGATCTGGTATAGTCCCTTCCAAGGATATTTAAGGGCAGTCTTTGTTCTTCATGATTCCAAATCAGAAGGCTGATTAGAGATATTGAGGGAACTAGAATAATTTAGGATACAGTCTAGTTTACAGATATATAACAAAACCTCAAAGACAATTAATAGAACCAGAATCTAAAATCTATAAAGGTATGCCTGACTACCTTGGCTCAGTGGTTGAGCATCGACCTATGAACCAGGAGATCACAGTTTGATTCCTGGTCAGGGCACATGCTCAGGTTGTGGGCTCCATTCCCAGTGGTGGATGTGCAGAAGGCAGCCAATCAATGATTCTCATCAATGATGTTTATCTCTCTCTCTCCCACTCCTTCTCTGAAATCAATAAAAATATATTTAAAAAGTAAAATCTACAAAGGTATAAACATAATTTCTCTCTATGATTGCCTTCATTGTTTCCAAAGTTAGTTACAGAAAACTAATTTGATTCCATTAAACTTGGCCTGATTATTTACATAAGTGCAGCAAGAATAGTGACTGAGCCCTGGATGGTGTGTCTCAGTTGGTTGGGCATCATCCCGTGCATCCAAAAGGTTGCTGGCTTGATTTCCGGTCAGGGCACATGCCCGGGTTGCAGGCTGGATCCCAGGTAGGAGGTGTGCAGGAGGCAGCCCATCCATGTTTCTCTCTCCTTCTCCTTCTCCTTTCCTTTCTCTCTGAAATCAATACAAAATCTTAAAGAAAGAACAGTGATAGATCATATAAGCTTTTTAAAGACTGTTTTGCTAGAAACTAATGAACAAGATGCCAGGGTGGTTTTCCCAAGGGCTTAATTGACTCCATGAAATCATATTAATTCCTTTAATGTGTCTAGTCATATTGTTGGTAATAAAACCAGTATTTTGAATTGTATCCTGTTACAAGGAGAATAGATGCATATCAAACTAATGCGAATAACTATATTATCATGAAAAAAATACTTAACAGTTTCTAAATTTTTAAGGGATCAGGTAGGAAAATAAGTAAGTGTTTCACCTTTGTTTAAAAAGGTAAACTTTACCAAACTGTTGTAAGTCATATGTAGTTTAAGAGAAAAAGTTTCTTCAAATCTGGAAAAATAAAGACACCCATTAAAAAACCAGCAACCTTTCAAACAAGGAGTCCTAAAAATCATAATCATCCTATGTTCGTTAAGTCCCATGTTATTAATTCCTGTTCTGCTTGAATCCAGTTTTTCCACTAGTTCCCCAAATTCTCACCCAGTTTAGTTTTATGATCTTAAATTTATCAGAAACCTTTACTTATCAAAATTATTTCCATGAATCTCCTTGAAGATGAAGCACTTTTGCAGTCCTGCTTTTATAAAAGCATCAGAATAAAAGAACTGCCTCTGAAAAGACTTAAAGATGGGATGCTCATTTTTAAAGATACTGACACTGTTGTGATTAACCCCGTTGTTAAATAATAGGAAAGGAACAAAGGGAAGGCCAAATATTATTGTCATTTGTGCAGCTTTGCCAGGAAGCTTCAGTTTAACACTCCCTAGGTCTATCCCCATGGATCGCTGGGGGAAGGGACTGGACAGGGGAAGAATGAATGCATGCTCTGTAAAGTCTGGGTGACATAGGGAAGGCACTTGTCAGTGGGTCAAACCTGGGAACAGGTCACTGGCCAGAGTAGGCGTGGCCACTGCAAGCATGGGAAAATGTGAGATACTTATTCTCCTGAACAAAGGAGTTTGCTCTCTTGTGCTCTTGTTCTCTTGCACTCCTGGTTTCTCAGGGGCACTCATACTTCTGCTCTCCTGCATTTGCCCACATGGCCATGAGCCCCACACAATGGACGGATGGACAGTAACTAGCCTAATGCTGAACCGGACCCAACTCCACCATGGAACGGAAACTTTGGACACTGCCTCTGCTTCTAGCTCTACTGAATCCAAGACTAGGTTAAGGAAAATGAGACTTTACAAACCAAGGGATGTAATTCCACACAAATAAAGCTTTCTACCACATCTCATATTCCTTTGGAGCCTCCAGAAATGTTTATTTCAGTGGTACCCCAATCACCCCACTCCCACTAGCAATGGAGAAAGACTATCTATGCTTTTCTCTGATAACAATATGAGAGTTCATTTTATTGGAATTGATAAGAAAATTTGGTTATTTCTGTGACACACAACATGTAAAAATAATAACTAAAATTATGATGACAACCTTACACCAGGACATGTCAGACTTTAGGAATTTCATACAATTTCTGGAACACTTGTACCATATATCTATACAAATACAACATAAAGATGCTTCAGAAGTCCTCTGGAAAATCCCAAAGTTAGTTTGAAGTCATAAAGTCTTCATTTAGAATTCGATTTTGGGAAGTTTGTAAAAAATATCAAAAGATTTAAAAATACTTGGTCAAATAAGATCATAAGTTGCTGTGAAATAATAGTTATCTGTTTAACCATACTGACAAAGACTTTGCAGGCAAATATAGAAAGTTAAATAGTTGTTTAAAAAAAAACCCAAAACAACCCTTAGTTGTTTTTTAAAAAACTATATTTTTATTTATTTCAGAGAGGAAGGGAGAGGAAGACAGAGATAGAAACATCAATGATGTGAGAGATTCACCGATTGGCTGCCTCCTGCATGCCCTCTACTGGGGATCGAGCCCACAACGTTGGCATGTGCCCTGATGGGGAATCGAACTGTGACCTCCTGATTCATAGGTTGCTGCTCAATCACTGAGCCATGCTGGCCAGGGAACCCTTAGCTTTTTTAATAGAGAAAATTCAGCATTCTTAAGTAATCAAAGACCTGATAAAGACAACAGAGAAAATTATTTTGACAAAACACAGAATCTTCATTTTCTAGGCAGATTATTTTCAAAGGTAAAGAAAAATGTTTTATAATCTGTTACCAAGAGCAGACCAATAATAGTCCAAGAACACTTTGTCCTTTTAGCAGAGAGAAAACCAAATTCTAATTTTGCCCCAGCTTACTTTTTGTTTTTAACCAATTTAACTTTTTTTTTTAAAAAAAAAACTGATTTTAGAGAGAGAGGAAGTGAGAGAAAGAGAGAGAGAGTAACATTGATTTGTTGTTTCACTTATTTATGCATTCATTGGTTGATTCTTGTATGTGCGTGCCCTGACGAGGGATCAAACCTGCATCCTTGGCGAATTGGGATGATGCTGTAAACAATTGAGCTGTCCAGCCTGGGCTGTACTAGCTTACTTTTGTTATTAAAACTCATTCACTTAATAAACAAGTTTTAAAATATATTTCATATGTCTTTTTAGAAGCATATGCCTTTTTCATAGTCAATTTTTCAATGTGGTAAAAAATGTGTTTACTAACAAACCCAAATGTCTTGGCCATAAGAAGTCAAAAGTAGATAAACCTGTGTTCAGTAATTAATGTTTCAGTATTTTATCTTATTTAAAAACTAGAGGCCCGATGCACAAAATTTGTGCAAGAGTAGGCCTTCCTTCCGGTGGCTGCCAGCACCGGCCTCCCTCTGGCACCCAGGACCCCGGCTTCGTCCGGAAGGTCGTCCAGAAGGATTTCTGGTCTAATTAGCATATTATGCTTTTATTATTATAGATGATCTAGATACTCAATGGATTTTTATCATTTGACTTAACACAGCAAAACTTTTCACCTAAAAAACCCTTATCCTACTTACATCTATTTAATTTACTTTCTTAACAATTATGTTTAAACTAGCCCCCAAAACTTCATGAGATAGTAGACAAAGTCAGCCATCATCTCAAGCTATTTTTCTTGCTGAAATATAACTGGACTTTTAGTAAGCCATTGTAGAATGAAAGTTTTGTATGTCTATTATTTTTAATGCTGATAACTTTGAAGACATACCTATTTTATTTAAATCAATAAACTCAAGCTAGCTTTTATTTACTAAAGATTATTTTAGATCAAGTGAACTTAAAAGCATTTAGCTTAGTTTCTTTCATATTTCTCAGTGTTTAATTTATACAAGCATTTAATTAACTTTAAGTTAATTAAATAAATTGTCTTACACATTAATTTTGGCAATATCACCTGGAGGTAAAAAATACCATTATATGTGTGTGTGTGTGTGTGTGTGTGTATATATATATATATATATATATATACACACACATATATATATGTACATATATGTATACACACACACACACACACATATATCATATATGTATATATATAGAGGGAAATATATATATATGCCAGTGATGGCGAACCTATGACACACGTGTCAGCACTGACACGCGTAGCTATTTCTGATGACACGCGGCCTCTGAGGCGGCCGCATGCCGAGGATGAAACATTTGCGAAATAATGTTTTTTCCTCAAAGTGACACACTACCCGAGTTATGCTCAGTTTTTTGGCGAAGTTTGACACACCAAGCTCAAAAGGTTGCCCATCACTGATATATGCAAAAACAGAGAGATGCAAACAGAAATCTTACTGCTTTCATTCTAAAATTTGTCATTTGTACAATAATATGAAACTCACTAGTTTATAAAAGAACATTTGGATCCAAATTTTGTTTTGGCATTTGGATAATAGGGGAGCAAAAGTAGGTTTATAGTTGTAATGCAAATAGTACAATAAATAATAAATAATAATAAAGAAAAAATCTGTTCCATGTACTCACAACTATAAACCTATATAAGTTAAGTTTACCTGCTCTTATGGCTAAAGCATTTTAATAATATTTTGATAATGTTATAATAAACCCGGTTATTAACTGGAAAGGAACAAAGGAAAGGCCAAATATTAGACGCATGCTCAGTGAAGTCTGGATGACATAGGGAAGGTACTTGCTTGTCAGTCGCACCTGAGAACAGGGCATTGGCCAGAGTAGGCGTGGCCTCTGTAAATACTAGATTTGAGATACAAAGCTCCTAAACAAAGGAGTTTCCTCTCTTTGTTCACGCTGTTTTCTCTTGGTTCGTGCTCCTGGCTTGTGGGGCTCTCATGCTCTTGCATTTGCCCCCACACAGCGGACTGATGGACTGTGACTAGCCTGATGCTAAACTGGACCCATCTACCATGAAACAGAAACTTTGGACTCTGGTTTTGCTTCTAGCTCTGCTGAATCCCCAGCTGCACCTCTTCCAGGACTGGATTAAGGAAATGGGACTTTAGAAACGGAGGGATTTTCTACCACATCTCATCCTCCTGAAATTCTTATTCCAGTGGAACCCCACTCTCATTATCAGTGGAGAAAGACCATCCATACAATTCTCTAATAACAATTCCCATTGTGACTCTTGTATTGGGGGGAAAATTGAACCAGCTGACCTTAACAAAGGGGAACTACGGACTAGGGGCTCTACGTAAATGGGGAACTGCAAACTGCCAACCCATGTGGATCTTGGGACAGAATCAAGGGATGGAGTTTTCCACCAATTAAATGAGACTTGTGGTCTGTAATAAAGACTAGGGGTTTGGGCTCTGGGTAGAATTGTTTGTCAGCTTAAGCTGATTTGCTTGGTATTGGAAAGCCAATTAGATTGGGAGCTCTACGCAAAGAGAGCAGAGCTTGGAATAAAGAAGAACTTATTCATGGCCCTTGGAAATGGTTAAAAAGGCAGAGAACTCAAAAGGGGTTTGTGGGTGCTACGCCTATGTTTCTGGTCCCCAAATGCTGTCAGAAGTGTACTTTGGCAATGGCTGGGTAGCTTAGTTGGTTAGAATGCCGTCCCAATATGCCAAGGTTGCAGGTTTGATCCTTGGTCAGGGTGCATACAAGAAAGCAACCAATGAGTGCATAAATAAGTGGAGCAATAAGTCCATGTTTCTCTCTCTCTCAAAATTGATTAAAAAAAAGTTTGCTTTGGATCCCACCACTGCCACCAAATCTGTTAAAAAACAAAAGTCAACTGAGTAAATGTAAAGATCAAATTTACTTTATTTAAAAAAAATCACAAATTGGGCAGCATCCCATCTAGCAAACAGAAAGGATCTCTGAGGAGCTGTATACAATGGAAGGCTTTTATAAGCAGAAGGGGGCAAAAGAAGGAAGTTTCTAACAAAAAGTGGATTGTTTCAGGCAAGGCACCCTCCTTTGAGCGAAGGGTGTAGTCTACCAAACAAGATTACCTCACTTGTGTGGATCAGGTGATTTCAGATTAAGTGGTTAAAAGTTACATTCCTGGGAGAGGCTGAAACTGCAATGAGGTTAGATAATAAATCTTGGTTTGCTGATGTGGGACTTAACTAAAGTGACTTAATTTTGGGTCTATTGTCTTTTATTTAAAAACTTGCAGCTTTTTTTTTCTGATTTATTTTATGAAATTGGAATAAAGTAGAAATAGTTTTATACCTGGCTTTTTCATATAAATAGTCTTAAAATTACTCATGGAAAACAATTTAAAATGTTTATTATAAAAATTTCAAACACAGAAAATTAGAAAAAAAAATTATAATGAGCACCCTAGTAAAACCACTTTGACTCAATTTAAAGATTCCTTGACACAAGCCTACACCGGATGCTTGAACCTTATTTTTAGGAAGTCCAAAGCTTAAGCGACATTGCATAAATAGCACTCCAGAGAAACCAGCCAGCGGTTTTCTGGTATTAATTAGAAAAATTTACATTACAAAAAAGCAAACTCTTTCTTTGACCTCTTGTGCAAACTGAGGAAAACTCAATAGGGCTACTTTAACCCACTGAGCCTTACCCTCAGTAGACAATTTCAGTTATTTTAAAGTCCGACGTGGCAATCGCACCTTCTGGGTCTCGCGGAGCAGAGCCTAGTGTCCCGGGGTGAAGAAGCCAGTGGAGCCGGAGCGGAGGGCGCGGTAAAAAGCCTGCACTGAGCCAGGCTGGCTCGCTTTGACTTACCCACTGCTCACTCACTGTCTTTCAGGGTCAACTCTGTAACCTGGGAAAGGCACACTCGCAAAGGGGGCGGCCCTGGGGCTTAGCTGAAGCGAAATGTCTTAGGAGAACCACCTGGAGGGCTTGTTAAGGAGACCGCAGCATCCCACCCTTAGAATTTCGCATTCCGTACAAGATTGCAATTCTAACCAATTCTCCTCTGATGGCACAAAGGCTGGTCCTAGGATCCCAGGGACCCCAAGTGCTTCGTGGCAGGAGCTCAGTAAATATTAACTATTAATGTCACCATCCAAGCTGTCCACCGGAAGGGGCTGTGGGGCACTGCACCGCACGGAACAGCGACGGGCTCTGTCCAGATGTTTCTGCCAACACATCCCACTTCCTCCGCAGGGACTAGGTCAGCACCCGGAGGCAGCTGGAGCAGCGGCGTCGCTATCTCACGGAAGGGGACCCCATTCTCCAACCTCCACCCCTGGAAGAAAGCAGAGCCCCCGCATTTCACAGCCCTTGCTCCCCGCCCGGAGGGAGCCGGCCCTCCCGGCAAGCCGAGGGTCAGTGCCACGACCCCAGCGCCTAGGGGGGTCCGGGGGCGGAGGCAGGTGCGGAGAGGAGGCTGGAGCCCCGCGGGAGGGCGTGGCGGGGATGAGGGCGCCCCCTGCTCGCACCCCGTTCGCTCCCGCTCCGTCCCGATCGCCCGCGGCCGCTGGCCTGGGCGGAAGATGGCTGCCCGAAGCGCCGCGGACAGTCACGTGTCTCCGCGATATCGTCGTGCGCCCCCTCCCCCGCCAGGCGAGTCTTCGACACCGTGGGAGGCGCTCCCTGGGCTGCCCCTTCTGCGGCAGGGGTGCCGCGCCAGGGCCGGGGAGACAGGGCGCCGCGGCGGAAGGCCACCTCTCCTCGGCGACCGCCCCCTACCCGGGCGCAGGGGTCCTTCGAAGAAAACCTTCCTTTGGGCAACCTGCACCCGATCGGGCTACTGGGCATGCGCAGTTTCGGCCCAAGCTTCGGACTCTCCGGGTTTTCTTCGCGACTCCGAGGGGCCGATGGGAGGCGGGGCCCGGGCGGGGCGGGGCCTGGGCGGGGCGGGGCGGCTCGGAGGCGTCGGGAGCCTCGCGCCGGTTACCGCTGGTCCCGCCTTCTCAGCCCGAACAGGCCTCTAGCGGTGGCCCCGCAGGTGGCTCTCTGCCTTTGGGACGCTGGTCCGTGGGTAGGATTTGACAACGATCGGTTAAGTCCTAGCCCCGCCCCCTTTAAATGCACGTTCCACCAGGAGTTGATCGCAAGTGGCGCAGCTCTAGGCTGGGTGGGGAAGAGCCACCTCGGGTCGCTCGCAAACTCGGGCCCCAGAGCCCGAGGTTCCGACCAGCCCCCGCTCCCCGCCGCTCCGGCTCCGCCTCTGAGCGTGAAACTCGGCTCTCCTCCGGCTTCAATAAGCGGCCCCTCACACTGTGCAGGCGGGGCCGCGATCGTCGTCGGGAAAACGCTCGCCTCCCGAGCTTGCAATTTACTAAAGAGTAAAAACCAAGAGGCCAAACCCCCGCTCCCCCTGGGGGCGCAGTCCGGTCTCGTGCCTCGGTCCCGGGGAGAGCCCCCGGCGGGCCCCACCCTCCCGGCCCGCCCTCCCGGCCGCCGCGAACACCCGGAGGAGCGGATCGGCGTCGCGCGGGAAGCCGGGCGGCTCGTGCAGCGGACTGGGCATGCTCTGCGGCCCGGGAGGCTAGCGGTGGCAAGTGGGAAGGTTTCGCACCAGGGAGGCAGCGGCCGGGGCAGCGGCGGCGGCGGGCGCGGACAGGAGCGGGAAGGGCCAGCGAAGGCTGCTCTGTCCTTGTGCCCCGCGAGCCGGCCGGAGAGCGCGCTCTGGGTGCAGCGCCCCGACGCTGCCCTGCCCCGGATTCCATTCCGCGGCGGGGGGCTCGGCGAGCGGAATTCCGGAGGCTGCCGCGACTCCGGGGCAAGTGAGTCGTGGGGCGTGGGGAAAAGGCGATTTGCGGGGAGGGCCGATGGGACAGCCGCCTCGGGCCTGGGCCTGACTCCCGGGAGCCGAGTGCGAGCAGCCCGGGGGGGGGGGGGGCGAGGGGGCGTGAGTGCTGCCCGCGCGGTGCCGCGCGCGTACCTGGCGGGCTCCCCCTCCCCGCCCCCACGCGCGGCCGCTCCAAAGAGTGGGCGCAGGGGGCGGTCGGGCGGCCCGGCTCGGGAATCGGAGGAAGCGGGCTGCCTGCTCGGCTCCCGGTCCAAGTTGGGGCGGGGAGGAAGGCGGGGGCGTCAGTGGGCACCTTTTCAGAGGTGCTGCGTGCGGGCTGGAAGACTGCCTAATGTCCGAGTGGGGCGAGCGGACGGTGGCGGGGCCAAAGAAACGGGGAGACGGGGTTGCCTTTGGGCAGTGGCCCGGCCAGGGTCCGGAGACCCACAGGGACCCGAGACCCGCAGGGATCGACCCCAAATCACGGCCCCACCCCCACGCCCCGGGCGGCGGCGTGACAGTTGGTACCTCCCGGTCAGATCACGGTCGGCCAGGCGCCCAGGGTTTCAGGATCCTGCGAACCCAACCCCCTTGCCGTGGCCGCTCTGTGCCCCTCTACAACACAGCTGGTGGGACCCCAATCCCGGAGGAGCAAGCTCCCCTCCGAAGGATGCAAAAACAGCCTCTAGGTAGGAGGAGGCTCCAAATCCCGCTGGGCTGCCCCCGCTGGATGGGGGGTGTTTAGGGGTAAGGCCTGGAGGAACCGTGGGCGCAGCCTGGAGCTGGACAGTCACTCCGGGACGCGGCTGTGCCCGGGAGTGAGGGGTCCCCCGCGATTCCGAGGGGCTTGTCAAGGGCAGAGCAGCGACTCGGGTCGCAGCGTCTGGTGGGCCGATGAGCTGTCCCGGTCCAGCTAACGGATTCAGTCGGGCGCGTTCTGCTTAACGCTTGTTTCCCTCTTGGGAGTCGCGAGTAAAAAATCGGGACAGGGGCTGACGAGGCTGGAGGGAGCGAAGAACATCCATGCAGGTGCTTCTCAGGTGTTTCTTTTCACCTTCAAACAGCACAGACTTCTGCTGTGCACGCTTATGAAACCAAGAATGAAGGCTGCTCTCTGAAAGGGAAGTTTGTGTTCTGCCATGGGGCCTGCCTACTATTTTAGCTCCCTTGACATGTACCTTCCTGGACCTTTAAAGCTGTTTGGACAGGTTATGTTGCTTTCAGATTTGGGGGTGTTTCTGGTTGGCTGCCTGGATATGGAAGCGCTAAGTGCCTGTTGGGGTGTGCTGTGAACTCCCCACGCTTCCTGGCTCTGGGTGTTGAACATTGGGGGGGGGGGGGGGGGACTGAGTGGGCAGAAAGAGAGGAGTGGGCTGGTGATGTAGCAACTGGCTGGGAGTTGCCTAGGGCCGCCCAGACTTAACAGGGTTGGTGGCTCTTTTGGCCTGTGCTCAGGGGTGTTTCACTGGACAGGGTGTAAGATGTCCAAGGGAGAAGCCAGGTGGGGGGGATGGGCCCCTGCGTGGTCAGTGCTCCAAGGGATGCCCGGGGAGGTTTGGTGATTCAGCAGGTGGCAGCCTTCCAGCTCTGAAGCCATGCCTTGTCCAAGCCAGCCAGAACGCCGTGGCTGCAGCTTGTGCCTGCTGTTAGAGGTGCCAGCTTTGGGGGAACCTCCAGGAGGTAGCTGCCTCCTGCCTGCAGCCGCTCACTTCTCATATCCGGCTTTCTGTTTAGGTGTGCAGGCCCGGGGTTTTGGGGTTTCTTTACTGCTTCCCTTAAACGGTGTAGCATGTTTTTGAGTGTCTCCAGGGCTGTGACCTGCTAGAGAGCAGGAGGTGGCAGCTGCCACCACACACAGTTTAAGCAGTTTTTCTTCAGAAAATGATAGCAATATGCAAAGCAGAGAACTTGTCTTTTCCTTCTTTTCTGCTTCAGAAGAAATTTACATATTTAGTAAAATAGGTGTATTTCTGCAACTCTTCCTAGTGCTGTTAGCCAACTATTTCAAATATAAGAAAGCATTTAAAAAATTAATTCAAGGCGTGGATTACGCTGACATTAAAGGGGCACCATTATTTTAAAGTGTCTTATTCATTGGAGAATACCTAGCATCTTGCCCAGTGTCTACCTTGAAGATACTCAGTAAATGCTTACTCAGCTATAATTTAAAAAATGTTTTCATAACAGAAGCTTGTCAGTAAATGTTGACACTTATATAACCTTGTATGTTTTCTTAAGTCAGGATTGCCTGTGTTGACCATAAACATTCAATTTACCTTAAAAAGTCAACTCTTTTACTCCCTCCACCCTAATTTTCAAATTGTGGCAGATTCTGTACCTCAGCTGGAAAAACGTGGGCATGCTTTGCTAACCTATCTCATGAAAATCTTACATATAACTGTATACTAAAAAAAACCAACACCTCACTAAAAAGTATGCGTGCTGCCTATCAAATAGACTTTATTAACAAAACTTTATTTTATACAAAACATTTCAGGAAAACCCTAGAATCTCCAAACCTTTACCATCCAATGAAAAGTGCTACTGTAGAGAAGACAAAATAATGTTTTGGGAATAAAAATTCAGGGATTGTTTGCACAGGGGAGTAATCTCCCCAGTCTTCAGGGGAAGTATGAGTGTTTGGCCCACTCATTCTTCTGTTTTACCTTAGCTATTCTCCTTTCTCTGGTTGTTTAGCTATTTCTTCTTCCCCTAAAGACATACTTTCCTGGCATGGGCTTGCTTACTTAAAGCTGCTGCCAGAAGGATCTGTTGTATTTTCTCACACAAATTCAATCAGTGGGGATTTTTCTCTTCTTATTGTCGCACACACTTTCCCACTACTTTGTACGATACACTGTTTGATGGCCTTTGGAAAAAGCTGTGGCCAGGACACGACTGATTATAGAAAGCTTTTTCTTTGCCCCTTTTTGGATGGTAGCTATAGTCACAGCAATCTCTTATGGAAGACCTGTATGGCATTCCTAGTCTTAGGATTTTGGAGTTTCCGATAAAGGCTGTTGGTCAGGAATATAACTGGTCATTTATCACCGCCTAGCACATTCCAGGAATTTGGGCAGTGAAGTTTGTTACTTTAGTAAGCTGCATAATCACCAGAGGATCATATTTTGGATTAGCCCATTTGGATGTGGGAGTTGGGAAGCAGTGTTGGCTGTGGGTGAGGGGAGAGCGAAGAAAGGGGAAGGGCTAATGGGAACAGGAAGATGGCTTGGTTTTGTAACTGTGACTTCTGTTTCAGTAAAAAGGAATTGAATGGCTCATCAACAAGTGTGGCTCAGTTTCCACTGGAATGCTCAGACCCCTCCCAAGTCCTCTGTCTCCACAAATAACACACCACACACAGACACACACAGCTCTACAGACACACACTGAAGAGACACAGGCACAGAGGTAGAAAGCCAAGAACCCCAGATTCTTTTTAAAATACTAACATGGCAAGGAGGGAAAATTCAGGACTGAAATCACCTTAACCCTTTGCACTCGCTTGCTTTTTTCTCGATTCCTTTATTCTAATGCTAACTGTGTCGAGTCAAACTCGACATCCGAGTGCAAAAGGTTTAAGTTTGTATTTCAAAAAGATCCCCCTTTCCTCTCTCAGGCAAGCTGATCTGCCCCCTTAGCCTGCAGAGCCCTGGGGCTTTCACTGAAGTTAGTAACCACTGTATGTCAGTGCAGGAGAGTGGGCATTTAGGGATAGCTTTGGTGTTCGTTTTTGCTTAAACAACAGATATGAATTTTCTCACAATTATAGAGGCTGGAATCCCGAGATCTAGGTGCCAGTAGAGTTGATTCCTCCTGAGGCCCCTCTCCTTGGCTTGCAGATGGCTACCTTCTTGCTGTGTCCTCACATGGCCTTTCCTCTGTGTGCCTGAATCCCTGTGTGTCCTCCTCTTATAGGAAAAAGAGTCCTATTGGGTTAGGTTCACCCATGTGACCTCATTTGACCTTAATCCCAAATACAGTCATATCTTAAGGTGGAGAGGCTGGGTGGAGAAAGCCAGACTTGTTGGGTTATGAAATTCATGGAAATGAAGGGGAGGGAAATTTGGGGGCTGGGAGAATGAAGGGATTGGATTAATACTGATTTAACAATTACCTGGCACTGTATGTGCCATTGCCTACTAGAATGTCTACCTGGATGTCCCAGGCACTGATAATCAGTAAGTCCCAAGTTGAACTCCTTCCCTGCTTCTGTTGAAGGGTTGGTGAACATTACTCAGGTTTTGGCACAAGATTCTCTCCCTGTGCAATACTCCTTTCCATTCCCATTCCCCTCTCAGAGGAGCCTACTCTTCTGTGTTGGATATGTTCGTGGGTATATCTATGTCTTTGCTAAAGATGTCACATTATTTTGTGCACGTTTTCAATTTACATTAAGTGGTACTGTTCTATAGATTTCATTCAGTTTCTTTTTCATTCAACATTAAAACTTTTTATTACAGAAAATTTCAGACATTCATTAAAGTCGGAAGAGTTTCACTCAACATTTTATTTGTGAGATCTAGTGCATTGCCGTGATTACTGCGCGTTACGGTTGGCCTGCTGTGCACCCACCAGCTTTACCTACCCATTTCCCTAGTGATGGACACTTAGCTCGCCTCCACGCCTGCTACTGGGAGCAAAGCTGTGATGAAATTTCCTGTAGCAGTTTCTGGATGATGCTTGTGAGATTATCTCTAGGCTAGTGGTTCTCAAAGTGGTCCACACCCAGCCGCAGCAGCATCACCTGGGAACTGCTGCAGATTCCAGGCCCCAATGTACACCTCCTAAATCAGAAACCCTGGGGACAGACTCCATCAGTTTGTGTTTTAACATGTCCAGCCTTAAGAGTCTCATGCATGGGAAAGAACCTCCAGGAGTGAGTGGGGTGGGTGGGTAATAAACATACCAAATTCTTCTCCAGTGTGGATGAGTTGGTTGACACTCACGCAATATGCATGAGGATTTCTGATTCCCCACATCCTCGCTAGTGGTTGATATTAACCATCTTTCTAATTTTGCCAATATTTGGTGGCTATAAAGTGGCATCTTGTTTTAATGTAAGTTTATTAATGAATTTGAGCATCTTCTAATATATTTGTTAGCTATTACAGTATCTTTGACCAGCTTTAGTCTGTTTTTCTAATGCATTGATTTGCAGATGTTTCTTGCATATTCTAGATAGAAATCCCATTCTGCCATCTGTCTGTCAATGGTAACTGTCAGAAAGTTTTAGTTTTAATATAGCCCAAGTCCATTAATTTTTTGCCTTATGTTGCACTTTAGGAGTCTTAAGATGTTCTTCCTTCGCCAGGGTTACAAAGATACTCTATATTCTGTTCTTTCAGCTCCCTAGTTACTTTTTACAATGAGAGCTTTCATCTCTCTGAGGTTTATCTTCATCTATGGCATAAAGAGGAATACAACTTTATTTTTTCCCTTTCCATTATGTGAGCCAGTTTCCCCCAAATCATTTGTTAAACAGTACTCTTTTCCTAAATTTTATTTTTGTGTGTAGCATCTTTTATCATACATCAGGTTTTCTCATGCATATATCAAGTCCATATTTTCACTTTACGTATGGTAAATTACATCCATTTAAAGTGTACAGTTGGATGAATTTGACAAATGTACATACCTATGAGACAACCATACAAACAAGATACAAAGCATTTTCATTACCCCAAAACTTCCTCGGGCCCCTTTGCCTTCATCCTTCTCTCTGTCCCCACACTTGGGTAACCACTGGTCTGCTTTCTGCCCCTATAGATTCGTTTGCATTTTCCATGATTTTATATAAATGGAACCGTCCAGTATGGTACTTTTTGTGCGTCTGATTCCTTTCACTTAACATACAGATTTTTTAAAATCTTTTTTAAAAGTTGTGGCAAAAGAGACATAACATAAACTTACCATTTAACCATTTTTAAGTGTACAGTTCAGCAGCATTAAGTACATTCACAATGTTGTGCAACCATCACCACCCTCAATCTCCAGAACTTTCCCCTCAGCCCAGATTGAAACTGTTCACAGTAAACACAACATACTGATTTTGAGATTCTTTACGGGGGGTTGCTTTTGAGTTCTGTATTCTGTTCCAGTCGTATCTGTCTGTTTATAGGCCAGGTTATTTTTATTAATGAACAGACACACAAGCTTTGCAGTGTGTCTTATACGGTAGGGTGAGCTTCTCATTTGCTCCTCTTTTTCAGAATCGGTTGTTTGTGGACCTTTTCTCCTCCACATACATTTTGTAATCCTTGTCAAGTTCTCAGCAAAGTCCTGGAAATGTGATGGGCATTGCATTGGATGTATAATTCAACAAGGGGAGAATTGACACCTTTTCTGTGCTAATATTGGAATTCTTTCCACTAACATGGTTATCATCCCATCTTTTAAAAATGACTTTTTAATAGAGTTTTAAATTTTTTTCTCTCATGATAACATGTTTTACAAAGGTAATACGTTGCTTTGAGGAGATTTGAGCGCGGGCTTCTTAGTCTGAACCTTAGAGGAAGGCAGGGTAGGGGCTTTGGGGACAGATCTTGTTTCAGTGTTGGTTTTCCATTCACCAACCCTGAGAGTCATTGGGCAAGTTACCTTTCAGTAGTACCAGGTCCTTCCTCACTCAAACTGAATCCCAAAAGCCTCTCTAGGAGGCTGTTGAGGGGGTTAAATGAGATAATGTAGGAGAGGCAGGGAGTACAGATCTTGAAGCAGTTGCTGCTCAGTGAATGTTGGTGTAATACCTTCTCTGATGCTGGCTGTGAATAGCATAAACTTCATACCTTTATTCTGCCTCTTAGGGATTGATAGCAAAGAAGTGTCAGAAAAGCAAAGTGAATAACCTAATCAATTAATCATGTGACACACTCTAAGTCTACATATGCAGCCTGTGCTCCTACCTAGTTTTGTGGAGCTTCCCAGAAATTATAGATAATTCCAAACAATTTTACAGTCCAGTGGGGAAGAAAAGACATACAAGAAACAGAGAACTCTATGTGGCAGATGGTGTATAATTAGGGGTTAAGTGGTGTGATGTCAGGGGAGTTATGAGAAAGATAAATGCTGCTCTGGAAGAGTTTTGACTTGATTTGGGTAGAATTGGATTAGAGGGAGAGGTGGGACTGGTGAAAGCAAGTATAATTAGCATTTCTGCCAGGGCTTTGAGGGCCTATTGAACCCTGCCACAGTGGATTTTGTCCCTAAATGTAAGTGCTTTGCGATCAGTGATAACTAGTGGCTAATAGATGCCTAGATAACGAGTACATGTCTTACAGTGCAGCGGTTAAGAGCACTGACCCTGGAGCTAGAGTGCCTGGGTTCAGATCTTGGCATTACTTTTTAGGAGCTGTGGGGCCTTAGGCAGGTTAGGTAAACGCTTGCACCTCAGTTCCCTAACCTTCGAGGGTGGTGCGGTAACAGCAGGTACCTCACAGTGTGGTTGTGAGAACAGCATAAATTAACATGTCAGGCACTTAGTTCCTGGCACAAGACAATCACTCTAAGGCAGTGGTCGGCAAACTCATTAGTCAACAGAGCGGCAAACCGCGGCTCGTGAGCCGCATGTGGCTCGTGAGCCGCAGTTTGCCGACCACTGCTCTAAGGTGTTAGCTCTTCTTATGATGACTAGTTCATATCCATTGTGTTTCCTGTCTTAGTGGGGTAGGTACGTGAGGTCTTATGCCCCAGAGTTGATGGCTTTTGTCCAGAAGGACTTGCTGGAGGCACAGTCCACAGAGTGGGCTTTCTCTGCACATCGCCGGGCACGTGACGGGTGCTCCGGTTGCAGACTTACATAAGTACATGCTTGACAGTGTGTCACGTGCCGTCGCTGCCCATCCTGGATGTCCTTGGTCAGGGCTCCGGAAGGACTGGATAGAAGAGGTCAGGGGGTTAGCATACAGGACGAAAGTGTCATTTTGCTGTATTTCTAGTTCTGACAAAGGTGTAATCATAGGGATTCACATTTGTTGAGGGCTAACCACCTACAAGGCACTAAGCCCTTGACCCTTGTGATAATCTATGAGATGGATATTACTATCCCCGTTTTAGAACGGAGGAGAGCGGGCACAGCTAATTTGCCCAACAAGGAAGTAGTGCTTTGATGGAATTTGGTGCTTGGGGCCTTTGCCAGTTGGCACAAATGACCAGAGCAGGTGCTGTCGGTGGAGAGACATGATTTACGTAGAGTTGTGAAACACAGGGGAGCCCAGCAGGGCATTCCCATGACCTTGGAGGTTTATCAGCTTAAGCTGGTGGTTCTCAAATTTCAGCAGGTATCACAGTCACCTGGAGGCTTGTGAAAAACACCTTGTGCTCCGCGCACCCCACCAGTTTCTGAGGCAAGTAGGTGGGGGTGGGGCCTGGTAGCTGACTCCTCGAACATGTTCCCGGTGCTGCTGATGCTGCTGGTCTGGAGACCACCCTGAGAACCCTGCAGTGAGGGGGGCCAGCTGCTCCCACTTCTAGTTACAGTCAGGTGAGATGATTTCAGGTTCAGAAATTTAAAATGCTTCCCACCTCCTGAAAGAAAAACTGGACTCACACGGTCCTGTTTATCTAGGCCAGCAGAGGAATGTCTGCGCCAGCGCAGGGTAGAAATTTGCTTTCTGTCCCTACCAGTATTTCTGACACGGCTAAGGCGGATGGTAATCCAGGGTGGAGAGAAAATTTGGAAAATGCAAGTAAAAACTCGTTAGAAGCATGAAGTAGCATATAATGCATCTCATGTTAAGAAGATGCCCTGATTTGTTTTAATTTTGTTATTTTTTTCACCCCACTCACTGCTATAGACACAACAAAGCTTTGTGTCCACCATTTATGCCTTGGGGAAAATTTAGGCACAGAGAAATGGAAAGTGTATGAAGATACATAGTCTGACTGTGGAGAGGCAGGAGGTAATCTTATTTGACTGGGTTCATTGTAGTAGAAAACTGGCTGCAGGAAGGCTCTTAAAAGAAAAGGAATGAAAAGGAAAGGAAGGGCTGTGTACCCATTTCCAGCTGTTGTGAGGTAAAGTAGCCACTTTTGCCCAAGCTTAGCACAGCGCCTGCACACAGGAAGCTCTCAAGAAGTGTGAATTGCTGTCATTATAGCACAAGTTTTCTGTTTTGCAATTGAGGCTGCATTTCTCTCTTCTGAACAATGTTACACATAAAACGTGAATGAGAAAATTTTAGAAATGAAAGATTTTGTAGGAAATCGGGACTTAGAATCACTCAGGTAAGGGAAGAAACTTCTGTGTCTCTCCTGCGACCCTGGCCGCCAGGGAGAGCTCCTTTGCTTGGTGAGAGGATAAGGGCCGGGGTGGAGGGGGGGGGGGGGGCGAGGAAGGAGAGCATGGGGGATGGGGGTTGCTAAGGAAACACTGGGGAGGCCAGAGAGGCCTGTTCACACGTGTAGATGTTCTCCAGTCTGGTGTTTTTATAGCCTGGGGTTTACAATGGCACAAATATATGCTAAGGGTCTGTCTGCTATGGGCTAGGCCCCTGGGAAGCCTTGAGATACAGAGATGAGTAAGATGGGGTGTGGGTCCTTGAGGCCTTGGGGAGGGGAGAGACAGACATGTCCACAGATAAATGACATCGCCATGGAGTGAGTGCAGTGTGGCAGCTACACACCAAGCCTCCTGGGGCAGGGGTGGGCTGGTCGGAGGAGAAGGTCACCTGTTCCAGGTTCCCTATACAACAGCAACGTGAGAAAGTAAATGATGCCATAGGTCACTATAGCTGGAACTGGAAGTGGTATTGTTTTGTTTTTGTTTTGGGGGTTTCCATTTTTAGTGAGGTAACTCCCATGGCAGGGAGGAGTCTAGGAAGAGGTGTGCTAAGATGGTCAGCTAGCAAGTGGAATTGGGAACTGGAACTGCATTTCAAAACCACATAGGGAGTCGTAGGGAACACTTGACAGTTTATTTTCTTTGTGTCTAAAAAAAGTAGCTAAATTTTAGCTACATCCTAGGAATGTAAAACCTGGAGATGAATAACTCTCTTTAAGGTAAATCAGCTTTTAAAAGAAATATCTGATTAAAAACAAGGTTTTATTTTATTATAGCTCAATTTCTGGCAAAGTGCTAAATTCCACTTTCAATTTTGTTTTCAGTAGTTCTCTTTTCTCATTTTCTTTGTCCTCTCTTTTCCTGCTTTACCCTCTTTTCCTCCCTTCCTCCTCCCCTCTCCCCTTCCTTAATACCCTTATAAACAACATGCAAGCTAAGGCCCATGTGCCAAGCTATGACCTTGGCAAACTTGGTCTCTGTTTCCTTGTCTGTAAATGGAGAGTTTGGATTCGCTGACCCCTAGCTGTCTAGTCCCCAGACTCCATGAATTCTGTGATTGTGAGATACCTGACAAGAGTGTCTCATGAGCTCCAATTATCAGCCATTTATTATCTATACGAATAAAAGGGCAATATGCTAATTAGACCCGGTCGACTGGACATCTTCTGGTCATCCTGCCTTCCTTCTGGACAAAGCCACGGTGGCGGGGGCTGAGGCAGAGGCGGTTAGGAGGCGATCAGGCCAGCAGGGGAGGGCAGTTAGGGGCGATCAGGCTGGCAGGGGAGGGCAGTTAGGGGCAATCAGGCAGGCAGGCTGGTGAGTGGTTGGGAGCCAGCGGTCCCAGATTGGGAGAGGGATGTCTGACTACCGGTTTAGGCCCAATCCCTGCGGCAGTTAGACATCCTCTGAGGGGTCCCAGATTGGAGAGGATGCAGGCCGGGCTGAAGGACCCCCCCTCCCCCACATGAATTTTGTGCACCAGGCCTCTAGTTCTGTTACTAAAAAAAGTATCTTATTTTGGAACTTCCTCCCCCAATCCTATTTAGTTGTGAAATGTGGAAACCAAACTGAAATGTGTGGTTTTTCTCTGAGTAGGATGCAAAGGTGATTTCTTTCCTGGGTTCTTGTCCAGGTGGATTCGAAGAATGAAGCCACGGACAAAAGGTGGTATAGGAAAAAGTGGAAATTTATTGGAAAACAAGCACAGAATCCCACGTGGGGAGGGGGTCCCAAGGGAGTGACCACCTAAGCCCCTTTTTCCTAAAGTTTATAAAGGCTGCAGTTCTTTGGGTCCTGATAGTCCCCTCTGATAAGTCACTATAGCAGCTTCAAAGCTCAAACCTCACATGGGCCCCCCTTTTTTTATCCCCCTTCTGTGGTAGCATTCTCTGTCCCTGTGATAATCTGTTTTCCTCTTTCTCCCTTTTGTTTCTCTACTCCGGTGTCTTCCTCTCCCCTTAGGCCGTGGCATCTCTTCTCTCTCTGTGAATGTATGCCTTTGGGCAGCTCCCAGCACCCAGCTTTGCAGTCCTCCCCCATGGACCCTCTTTATTTTTAAAACTCCCTAAACCTGCCTGTTTTACCCCTAAAAACTCTTTTCAGTTGCGTGCCCAAACCACTTTATAGAAAGAGCAATGAGTGGTTGATTCTTCACTTTTCGTATTTTCCACGCAGTGACTGATGCTCCTGGCAGGCTAGCTGTCAACGGTGTAAAATGTGGGATAGCCAGTCTTTTAAAAGTTTCATTCAGGCATACTGTGTGAAGCCACGAAGGCTGTTATGAGTACCATTAAATAAGGACAAATTATAAGGGATGTGATGATTAATTTCAGGTTACAGGGTGGGGTGTGGGGGACTCCACAGCTAAGCCAGTGGGTGGATGATGCTCAGGTCAGGAATGGCGCTCCTGAGTCACAGGTTCAGTGAAGGTTGAAAGAAGAGAAAGATCCTGGGGGCAGGGCCGTGGAGAACAGACCTCAAGAGCCCTGTCCCCTGTGGGGAGGGTTGGCCGAAGGGGATGCCCCCTCCCTGTGTAGAAGAGGCCGGAGAAGTCAGGAAGGGGAGAGAAATAGCAGCTGAAGGGGGCCGGGAACATTTACCCTCCTGAGAAACAGGCTAACAGTTTGGGCAGATGTCTGCACAGGAGATGGGCGTGCGGATGTTCCTGAAGCCCAAAGAGAAGAGGAGTTTATTGCTCTTGAGAAAGCTGGGAGGGGAGAGGGCAGTGTGAGGAGGCAGGGCGGTGGCTGGGGAAGGTGCTCAGACAGGGGGCGTGCTGGAGGAGAAGCCCCGGGACCGAAAGGGTGTCGGAAAAGAAACACCCTGTGTGGGATTCCATGGCTTCAGCCCAAGTCAGGCTGCCTTGGTAACCCGAGATTCAGAGGGAGCAAGTGGGGACAGGTGTGGCTGTCTTTCTGGGGCACTGGCTTTTTCTCATGTGAAGTGGGAATAACAAGCACTCCATCTCAGTGCTGTCAAGTGCAAGCCCTTGGCGTGTGCCTGCGGTAGTGCAGGGCGGCACCCGCAGTTGTTGAGGTGACCTTGGGAGTGGCAGCAGAAGGTGACCGGGGTTCTCTGTCTGAGGGGGAGGGAGTGCTGGTTCCCTTTCTGCTCCCTCAGGGGCGTGTGGACCATTCACTTGACTAGATGCACTGAGTGAGGCAGGGTCAGTGCACTGGGACTGTCCAGCTGTACCCAGATTTGTGGCTGCGTGTTGTTGAGATTTCACCATGTGAACTGTGGTCCCCTCTCTTGTGTTTCTGCCTGATCCCAGAGCCTGTCCCTGTTCCTCCTGCCGTTAGTTCACTCTTCTCACCATCAGATCCTGAGGGCATGGATGTCTCCTGTATGCCTTTGCTCTTACGGAAGTTCTTTGTAATAGCCTCAGTCTCTTGCCTAAACTTCCAGACCATTGGGACCCGCTGCTTTGTCTTGGACGAGACCAAGAATACAGTATAGGTGTGAACCAAGCAAAGGCTTCGTCTGCATGGAGTTCTCTTGGTTATGGGACGGGCACATGTATGTTCAAGCCAGTGAACATACATGTAGCATGCCAGGTGGTCAGGAGGCAGAGCCTCCCCCGTGCCTCCTAAGGGCTCTGCCGCCCATTCACAAGGTGGGTGATTTGACATTTGCTTTGCTGCTGCTGTGGAGTAGTGACACCCGAGTTACTCTGAAAGGCTCTGCAGAGTTGCCAGCAGCTGTGCTGGGCAGCACTCCAAGTTTCCATAGGGCCCTGAACCTGGCCTCTTCCCCTCCCTTTGATTTTGGAAACAGAGACAGCGTGGTGAGAGCACTCAGGAATGTCTCAAGTCTCCTGATGGCCATTTGTTTGAAGGCCCTATCAGTGGCCCAGGGGTTCTTGATGGGTTTCACCAAGCCACTGAAATAAAATTTATCATTTTAGGTGTGTGCATTTTTCTGGGGAGAGTGTTTAAAACTTTCTTTAAATTCACTTGGAAAGGTCCATTTTTATGGAAGTGGATAAAAGGTTAAAATTGTGTCATTGAGGGTCTTTATTGCTGTCTGTCCCCTTTTTAGAAGAACTAATGAGAAGTGAACGCCTAAAGGCAGGAGGCAGACACACACACACGGAGCCTCACTGCGGTTATAAGGGACTTGATATTTCTGTGACTCAGGGGTGGGACAGGTTCAGCCATTCTTCTAAGGAAATAAGAGAAGCAGGTATAGCTGGCTGGCGTCATTGAAGACCAGTGAACTTAGTGGGAGAAAGGAGGGGGAGGGGAGTGTGATGCTACAGTGTGGTTTGTTCTCCACTAAAGCAAGAAAAGGAGGTTGAGCTCCGGAGGAGAGCAGGAGTCCACTTGAGCAGGTGCTTTTCTCAGATTTCTGGCTCTGATGGCACCAAAAATAGGTCTGGAGAGGACAGTTTGTGAGTCTGATGTCAAAGACACCTGTTTGAGGAGATTCTTCTGTGTGAGAAGTCCACAGTAGTTTACCTAAATAATAAAGTTAATATCAGTTGTCCTTCACCATAAGGGTATGAAAGGGTAGCTTTTAAGAGAATCACATAGATACTTACACACTATTTGATCCAGGAATTAAACTTCTGGGAGTTTAAGAAATAATTAAGACCATTATTCATCCAAGAGCTGTTTATCATAGTGAAAAGTTGGAAACCAAAATGCAGCAATAGGGGATTAATTAAATTATGTATATTGGACAATAAAATACTAAGCAACACTTAAAAATAATATCTAAAAGAATACTCATGTAGAACATTCTTCTAAAAATATTGCTATGTGCAAAAAGATATGCTTTTCTTTAATTTATTGATTTTAGAGAGAGAGAGGAAAGGAAAGAGAAAGAGAGAAACATCCATTTGCTGTTCCACTTATTTATGCATTCATTGGTTGATTCTTTTTTTTTTTTTTTTTTTTACTTTATATTTCTTTATTGATTAAGGTGTCACATATTTGTCCTCATCCCCCCATTCCCATCCCACCCCTCTCCCCACGCATGCCCCAATCCCCTGTTGAACTCAACCGTTGGATAGGCTCATATGCATGCACACAGGTCCCTTGGTTGAACTCTCCCCCTCCCTCTACCCTCCCCCTACCTTCCCATATCCTCCCTCTGAGGACTGATAGTCCGATCGATGCCTCCTTGCTTCTGGTTCTGTTCTTGTTCCTCAGTCTATGTTGTTCATCATTTCCCCTAGATGAGCGAGATCATATGTCACTAGATATATACTAACAAGAACTAAATGTGAGACGAGCAATAATAGTTATGCTGACAGGCAAATGAATCAATCTGTAGCGAGCTTCCCCCTGGACCAACAGTTCTTTTGAGACCCAATTTCAATGTCCAGTAGTTCCTTATGTGTACATGTCAGCCCTGACCCCTCAGCTCTGGATGGTGGACAAATGGTGGTAATGGAGGTCTGACTCCCTCTGGCTTGGTCTCGGCCGAACCCAGGGGCACGGCGTCACCCGGATTAAGGGGCACGTGGCCTCACCCATACCCAAGGGGCGCGTGGTCTCACCCGGGCCTGGGACCCAGCCTCACCCGGATGGATCCAGGGGCGCATGGCCTCACCCGGACCAAGGATCTGGCTTCACCCGTACCCAGGGACGCTTGGCCTCTCCCAGACCCAGGGGCACGTGGCCTCACCCGGGCTTAGTTGCACAAGGCCTCACCTGGATCCAGGGACCCATGGTCTCTCCCGGACCCAGGGACGCTTGGCCTCTCCCAGACCCAGGGCCACTTGGGCTCACCCGGGCCTAGGTGCACGAGGCCTCACCCGGATCCAGGGACACATGGTCTCACCCAGACCCAGGAACGCTTGGCCTCTCCCAGACCCAGGGCCATTTGGGCTCAACCGGGCCTAGGTGCACGAGGCCTCACCCGGATCCTGGGACACATGGTCTCACCCGGACCCAGGGACGCTTGGCCTTTCCCAGACCCAGGGCCACTTGGGCTCACCCGGGCCTAGGTGCACGAGGCCTCACCCGGATCCAGGGACACATGGTCTCACCCGGACCCAGGGACGCTTGGCCTCTCCCAGACCCAGGGCCACTTGGGCTCACCCGGGCCTAGGTGCACGAGGCCTCATCCGGATCAAGGGACGCATGGTCTCACCCGGACCCAGGGACGCTTGGCCTCTCCCAGACCCAGGGGCACGTGGCCTCACCCGGGCCTAGGTGCACGAGGCCTCACCAGGATCCAGGGACACATGGTCTCACCCGGACCCAGGGACGCTTGGCCTCTCCCAGACCCAGGGCCACTTGGGCTCACCCGGGCCTAGGTGCACGAGGCCTCACCCGGATCCAGGGACACATGGTCTCACCCGGACCGGTTGATTCTTTTATATGCCCTGACTAGGGATTGAACCCCCAGCCTTGGTGTATGGGGACAGTGCTCTAACCAACTGAGCTACCCAGCCAGGGCTATACTGATTTTGTAAAAAACAAAACAAAACAAAACAAAAAACAAAAAAAAAACCCCAAACTATTCAGGATATATTAGCTGAGTGCCTACTCTGAGCCAGGCACCCTGCTGGGGACTGGTGACATAGTGATGAACTAGGCAGGTATGGTTCCTGCCCTTAACAAGCGTATAGTCTACAAGGGAAATAGGCAAGTATATTGACTTTCTCATAACAAGTTTTGTAAGTACTTGTAGGAGGACTACAAAAAGAATGACTCCGTAGCAGGCAGTTTGCCTGGTAGGTCCATTGCTGACCTGAATTCACTGATGTTCTAGAAAGCCTGAAGTCAGTCATTAAGATGTCTTACTGACAATGCCCTCCTGTTGAACTGTCTTCCTTTCTCCGCAGCACAGTGCAAGACTCTGGTGGAAAGGGGTGGTGGCTTTAGAAGTGGGGGATAGTCCTGCCTACTTTCTGGCTTCTGTTCTTTGTACTATAGTTGTCACAAGCCGCATCACCAGCTCACCTGGCATTGTCTCTTGTCGTTCACTGCCACCTCTCGTGGGCTTCATGTTCTGAGTGTTGGGCCTCTGACTTACTTTGTCTGTGGTGTTTGCTGTCATGTGGAGTGGTGCTTTATTCTTAGAAATCATCTGGTTTAAATTCCTTCTTGGAGCCTGCAAGGCCTGGATTGGAATCTGGGTGTCCTGATTTCCTGTGGGCATCTTTGCCACGAGGCACAGTCGTGGCCTCTCCCAGTCACCATAGGCATGGCTCTTCCAGGCAGATATGCTTTAAAAAGTAGGAGGAATTTTAATTCCTTGGCCCCACAAAGCTCCAATAAAGGTTAACTCCTTCAAAGGCAAAGCAGATTTCTTGAGAAGGAGAAATTAAGGACTGTCTTTGGTAGTGTGGCTGCCTGTCACAGGCCTGAGGTGAAGGAGAAAGGCTGTTGGCACCGTTTGGCAAGTTTGTGAAAGTGTGTTCTTTGCTAAACTTGGTGCGCTTCCCCTGTGTGTCAGGCTGTGTCAGGCTCGCAGGGTCCGAAGAGGAAGGAGTTGTGGGCTCTGCTCTGGAGCTACATTCCAGAGAGGACAGCTGAGAGATGGCCTCATGTCTGTGCAGAGTGATTAAACGCTGTCTGTACTAGCGACTGGAACTCAGGAATTTTTGCTGAAATGTGCATGGAGGCATTTACTGGGGAGAGCAGGTTTGAGCTGGACATAGATAAGGGGTAGGAGGGCCAGAGTCGTGAATGGCGGTCCTTGGAGTTGGCAGTGTACAGCCTGTGCTGACTGTTCAAGGTTGCTCTGCATTTGCCTTTTAACCTGTTGGCTTTTTCTTTTAGAAAAACTTTTCTTTTTCTTTCTCCTCCTCCAAACCCCTTTCGCTCTTACTCCATCCCCTCCCTCTTCCTCTTTTTAAGGTATACAAGCAAAAAGAATGCCATCCATCATCTTATCCCCATAAATAACCACTATTATTTTGGCATATATCCCTCCAATCTTTTTTCTATAAATATTGGATGTGCCACCAATAAACATTTTGATCAAATGCTGAAAGACGGGATGTTAAAAGGAATAGAATTGCCAAAGCTAAATCTCACTGTTCTAGAATCGACTTCTGGGATACAAGTATAAATCTGTAATTTTACAAAAATGATTACATGTTATTAACATTATGATAGTCATTGCATTGTGGTTCAGGAGCTTAATTGCTTAGCACATACAACCAGTGCAGAGAGCATTTGTGATACTGGGTAGGTAGTGACTTTCAGCTGAGGTAGAGGAGGGAGGAGCAAGGCTCTTATTTATTTATGTTTTTGAGTTATTATTATTTTTGCTAGCTCTCAATATGTAACACTGTAAGTGGTAGTTTACCTCCAGCTTATTAAACTTTTGTCAGATAACTGGCTTTTCTGGAACTAAAGGTTTCCTTGGTGGTGATCAGGCAGTTTCGTTGAAGTTACCCCTCACCCCAGCTGTGTGCAGTGCTTGAATAATCGCAGACACAGAAGTAAGGTTGTTGCCTGTATACAGTTTCTTCCCTGATGTTTTGCGCGCGGTTGCTGCTTCTCACAGCCAGTTGAGAGAAAGAGTCCGGAAGCCTTGGCTCTGGAACTGTGGCCTGGGAGCAGCGTAATGAGCTTTCAAGATAACAAAGCTGTTTTCCAGATCTCCATCTGCATCTCGGCTTTCACTGCCTGCTCACACTTTAGCTTATACACTGGAGAAGAGTGACAGAGAACCTTCACAGATGTAATATGGGAGAAATGTCTGTTCTCTCAAGCATCTCTGCTTCTAATAGTCAACTACTTTTCCCAAGTAACCATTGGCTGTTAGCATGCTCTTTTTGTTAATACTCACCAGAGGATATTTTTTCCCATTGATTTTTAGAGAGAGTGGAAGGAGGGAGGGGAGAGACAGAGAGAAATATCCATGTGAGAGAGACACATTGATTGGTTACCTCCTGCATGTCCCCTGACCGGGGCTGGGGATCAAGCCTGCAACCAGTGTACCATGTATGTGCCCTTGACCGGAATCGAACCCGTGACCCTTCAGTCCGAGGGCCGATGCTCTCTCTAACCACGGAAAAAACAGCTAGGGCTAGCATGCTCTCTGATATTGTTAGTAAATATGCTCTGTTGTTGCTGTTATCTGCAAAGTATAGTGTTAGAATTTTCTTTTATTCAAACTGCCTTGTCAAATACATAATAACTACCCATCCCATCCTGTTCTTGGACATCTCATATTAGGTACACGACAAAATCCTTTGGGTGTCACATGAGGGTGCCACCCTTGGGGGGATCTTTGTGGGGAGAAGATTTTTATTCTAAGATACATCTGGAGTGCTCACCAATTTTTAGAAATGAATCTTAAAATATTACCGGTAAATATTTGAATGGTGTGCCTTGTTCTTATTGCTGATGTTGCCATGCTGATGTGGTGCGATCATTGACCATACACTAGTTCAGGGACGCCAGAAACAGCATTTCGAGAAGGCATTCTGTTCTTTGGCCTTTCGGATTTTGGCCAGTTTTGGAAACGAAAGACAGTTTTGGTGGATCTTTAAATGTACATAGGTCAGGGAGAATCTAAACAGCTCAATAGGCCAGTAACTATGGAAGAAATTGAAGCAGTCATCAAAAAACTTCCGGCAATCAAAAGCCCGGGGCCAGATGGCTTCACAGGAGAGTTTTACCAAACATTCAAGGAAGAACTAAAACATATCCTCCTCAGACTATTCCAAAAAATTCAAGAGGAAGGAACACTTCCAAGCTCCTTCTATGAAGCCAGCATCACCCTAATACCAAAACCAGATAAAGACAACACAATGAAAGAGAATTACAGGCCAATATCCCTCATGAACATAGATGCCAAAATCCTCAACAAAATTCTAGCAAATCGGCTCCAGCAGTACATCAGAAAGATCATACACCATGACCAAATAGGATTTATCCCAGGAATGCAAGGATGGTACAATATCCGCAAATCAATAAACGTGATACATCACATAAACAAGTTGAGAGATAAAAATCACATAGTCATTATCAATTGATGCAGAAAAAGCATTTGACAAAATCCAACACCCTTTCTTGATAAAAACTCTCAACAAGGTGGGAATAGAAGGATCATACCTCAACATAATAAAAGCTATATATGATAAACCCACAGCAAACATCATACTCAATGGGCAAAAACTAAAACCATTTCCCCTAAGAACAGGAACAAGACAGGGATGCCCACTCTCACCACACCTGTTTGACATAGTACTGGAAGTATTAGTCATTGCAATTAGACAAGAAGAAGAAATAAAAGGCATCCAAATTGGAAAAGAACAAGTAAAGCTGTCCTTATTTGCAGATGACATGATATTGTACATAAAAAACCCAAAAGACTCCATCAAAAAACTAATAGACTTAATAAATGAATTCGGCAACATAGCAGGATACAAAATTACCGTCAAGAAATCTATGGCCTTTCTATATACCAATAGTGAACTTACAGAAAGAGAGACTAAAAAAGCAATCCCATTTACCATCGCACCAAAAAAATTAAGATACCTAGGAATAAACTTAACTAAGGAGGTAAAAGACCTATACGTGGAAAACTACAGGACACTGAAAAAAGAGATAGAAGAAGACATAAACAGATGGAAGAACATACCATGTTCATGGATTGGTAGAATCAACATCATTAAAATGTCCATACTACCCAAAGCAATCTATAGATTCAATGCACTCCCCATTAAAATACCAATGGCATATTTCACAGACCTAGAAAGAACTCTCCAAAAATTCATCTGGAATAAAAAAAGACCCCGAATAGCCACAGCAATCCTGAGAAAGAAGAATAAAGTAGGAGGAATCTCAATACCAGATTTCAAGCTGTATTACAAAGCCACGGTTCTCAAAACAGCATGGTACTGGCATAAGAACAGACATATAGATCAATGGAATAGAATAGAGAATCCAGATATCAACCCAAACCACTATGCTCAATTAATATTTGATAAAGGAGGCATGAACATACAATGGAGTCAAGACAGTCTCTTCAATAAATGGTGTTGGGGAAATTGGACAGATACATGCAAAAAAATGAAACTAGATCACCAACTTACACCATACACAAAAATAAACTCAAAATGGATACAGGACTTAAACATAAGACGGGAAACCATAAGAATACTAGAGGAATCCACAGGCAGCAAAATCTCAGACATATGCTGAAAGAACTTCACTGATACTGCCCCTAGGGCAATGGAAGCTAAAGAGAAAATAAACAAATGGGACTACATCAAAATAAAAAGCTTTTTTACAGCAAAAGAAACTATCAACAAAACAACAAGAAATCCCACTGTATGGAAGAACATATTTGCAAATGTTATCACTGATAAAGGTTTAATCTCCAATATCTATAGGCAGCTATAAAACTTAATAAAAGGAAGATAAATGATCCAATAAAAAAATGGGCAATGGACCTAAATAGAATCCTTTCAAAAGAAGACAGAAGGAAGGCTAAGAGACACATGAAAACATGCTCAAAGTCACTAATTATCCGAGAGATGCAAATCAAAACGACAATGCGGTACCATCTCACACCAGCCAGAATGGCTATCATCAACAAATCAACAAACGACAAGTGTTGGTGAGGATGCGGAGAAAAAGGAACCCTCGTGCACTGCTGGTGGGAATGCAGACTGGTGCAGCCACTGTGGAGAACAGTATGGAGTTTCCTCAAAAAACTGAAAATAGAACTCCCATTTGACCCAGTAATTCCACTCCTAGGAATATATCCTAAGAAACTGGAAACACCAATAAGAAAGGATATATGCACCCCTATGTTCATAGCAGCACAATTTATAATAGCTAAGATTTGGAAACAGCCTAGGTGCCCGTCAGCAGATGACTGGATCAGAAAACTGTGGTTCATCTACACAATGAAATACTATGCTGCCATAAAAAAGAAGGAATTCTTACCATTCACAGCAACCTGGATGGAATTGGAGAACATTATGCTAAGTGAAATAAGCCAGTCAATGAAAGAAAAATACCACATGATCTCACTCATTTATGGATAATCAAGAAAATTATAAACTGTTGAACAAAAAGATAGATACAGAGACAGTAAAGCATCAAACAGACTGTCAAATTACAGCAGGAAGGTTAGGGAGAGGTGGGGGAGATAAGAGATCAATCAAAGGACTTGTATGCATACATATAAGCATAACCAATGGACACAAAACTATGGGGGGTGAGGGCATGTTTGGGAGTGGGGTGGAGGGGGCAATGGTAAGATATGTACACATATAATACCTTAATAAAAAATGAAAAAAATTATCAGAAAAAATATATACATAGAAATACATATTTCATTTGTATAGGTTTAAGATATTTCTAATATATGACTGAGAATGTTTTGAACCTAATCTACTTTTAAAAAGGTACAAACATATTAATTTAATTAGTAAAATAAATGTAACATAAAATTTATCATTTTAACCAATTTCAAGAGTACAATTGAGTGGCATTAAGTATATTCACATTGTTGTGCAACTATCACCACCATCCATCTTCAGAATTTTTTCATCATCTCAAGCTGAAACCTTGTACCCATTAAAAAAATAATGTTCCCCTCCCCCCCTTGCCAGTCCTGGCAACCAACCCTTCTACTTTCTTCATCTATGATTTGACAATCCTAGGCCTGTTATGAGTGGAATTATACAGTATTTGTCCTTTTGTGTCTGGCTTATTTCACTCAGCATAATGTATTCAAGGTTTATCCTTTTTGTAGCATATATCCTTTTTAAGGCTTAATAATATTCCATTGCATGTATATACCACATTTTATTCATTTATTCATTAGTGCACACTTGGGTTTGCTTCTACCTTTTGGCTATTGTGAATAATGCTGTTGTAAATTGTTCAAGTCAAACATCTTTAAATAGGCTTTAACATATATATATATATATATGTATATATATATTTAAAATATATATATATATCTTCTCGTGATTCGTTTTACTAGAGGGCTGCCATATCCAAGTTTGGTCAAGGAAATGCCTGCCTCACTGACATGAAAACATCCAAGCACTTCCAACAGTGTTCGGCTGAAAGCATTAGTAGTTGCCTGAGGTCAAGAGAGCAGTTTCACAGAGCTTCAGAGCGCTCTCACAGTGAACTTGGCAGCAATCTTGAGTGAGGCCTGTCAGGGTTGTTGGAAAACAGCCTGGTGTTTTCATAGCTTTTGCTCTGATAGCTCTTGCCTGTTAGTACCTCAAGAGGGAAAAGCTGGCCATGGTGTTGGTTCCTGAACTCATGTTAGCTGGTAAAATTCTCATCAGAATTCTTTCTGGATATGCAGATATGATTGACTCTCTCTCTCCTAGGCCACTAGGGAATTCTGACTAGGAATGACAGTCTGGAAGGGGATCTGCGGTTCTGGGCTGCAAACTGTGTGCATACAGCAAGCACTCTTGATTTAAACCTGTATATTTTCCCAAATCTGTGTGGCAGAAGAGGCCTGACGGAGAATATAGAGTAACACATTCTTCACAGACGCCTCCCAGTGGTCTACTGGCTTGGGCACAGCCCCCCGCAGTGACATGATTTAGGTACTCTTTTGTGGAGATGTGGGAAATTGAGGTTAGCCTTCTGCTTTGTGGTGAGAGTAGTGACATATTTTGTACTTTTATAGGCTAGATAAGAATCACATGTGATTAACCCTAGTTTAAACCATGCCAGTCTAGTCTGTTTCTACTGCCCACATTTTCTAATGGCATGTGACATATCAGAAGTGAGAGAGAGACTCTTGGTGAGTTTACTGATAGCATTGTGGATTTTATTTTTATATTAAAAGTATGTTTTCTTGCTCCATTATCTTTTTAAAAAATGTATTTTTTATTGATTTCAGAGAGGAAGGGAGAGGGTGAGAGAGACAGAAACATAAATGATGAGAGAGAATCATTGATCAGCTGCCTTCTGCACACCCTACACTGGGGATCAAGCCCGCAACCTGGGCATGTGACCGCCTGGTTCATAGGTTGATGCTCAACCACTGAGTCTTGATGGCCGGGCACTGCTTTATCTTTTATGTTTAATTATTTTTTTGTCTTTGATTTAAATTAAGGTGACTTCTACAACAAAATAACATGCATGTTTAATACTTAGTCATATAATTTACATATTTAGTTAATCACTTTTGGCAATCAGTCAAATATTCTACTTCAAAGAATAATTATAATACTGCCTGAATAAATTTTTGGGTTTAACATGCAAGACATAAGCAGAGATGTGTCTCTGGGGAAAAAAGATAATTTGGATCCTTTTGTACCATTAACATTTTGAGTGTAGCTCACTAACCTGGCACTGCATCAGTTTTCTAGGCCAGTGGTAGGCAAACTCATTACTCAACAGAGCCAAATATCAACAGTACAACAATTGAAATTTCTTTTGAGAGCCAAATTTTTTAAACTTAAACTTCTTCTAACGCCATTTCTTCAAAATAGACTCGCCCAGGCCGTGGTATTTTGTGGAAGAGCCACACTCAAGAGGCCAAAGAGCCGCATGTGGCTCGCGAGCCGCAGTTTGCCGACCACGGTTCTAGGCAAATGACTTCAAGTATACGGTTGAAGTCTATTTTAAGTTATTCATTAGGCGGTTGACTGAAAGTGTGATTTTGAAGCTGTAGAATTCGCTGCATTGTGGTCCTCTGGAAAGTCATAGTTGTGGTTGTAGGCGGTGCTGTTGAGAGCTTGGCAGAGATGCAGGGTCCTGCCTGTGTGCCCACAACGGACCAGTGATACCTAGAGCTCTGTGTCTTTACTGCTTCTGGGTGTGTTAGGGGAAAGCAGGCCCCACTGTTGAGGTTTTGATCAAAAGAGGAACATGAGCAAATGTCTGCAGGCTGGTTATACTCACAGTGTCTGAATCTCCCATCTTCTATTGCGCCCTTTTAATCTGATTCTTCCCTGACACCCCCACTGAGATTGCTTATATGGCATTACTTCTGACCCTGTGGCACTGAATGCTTCTTCATCGTCCTCCTCCTTGACTGTCACGTAACACCCTTCTTTCCTTTCCTTTTGCCTCTTTGAGTCTTTGAGGCTCTCTACACTTCTGGTCCTTCTATCTTCCCAGTGATTGCTTCTTTGACTCTTCCCTGGAACATCTGCCTGATCCGTACATGTCCATGTATGAGGGTCGGCCCTCAGCCTGTGATGTGCAGCTCGGCTTGTGCAGGCTCAGGCGAGGGGAGCAGTCCCCTTTCTTTGATGTGGAGTGGTGGGGGAATGGGGATCCAGCTGGTAGACGCTGTGATTATATTGTGTGGTTTTGACTCAGAAAGTTCCTACTGTCTGGGAGGTATGGTTAGGGCAGTTTTGGCCCCTTAAATGTAGACTGTGAGGTGGAAGTGATGGAGAAAGTGCAGGGCCTTCTGTGCATTGAGGCCTCTATTTTAGGAATAAACTCTAGGCATCAGAAGTATTGATGCATAGATTAAACCTGACCTTTTTCATTTTCTCATCTGTACTTAATTTCCAGAATAGTTAATGTGACTCCTATTGGAATAAACAATGACATGTATTCCAAGTGTTATGCTCTTATTCATTTTTGAAAATTCAATCATAATAATAAAAGGCCAAGAGGCGTCACGACCAAAATGACCAAATGACTGGTCACCATGAGGTGCATGGAACACCTATCGGGCCCTCTCCCGAAGCCTACAGGCTCCGATCGCAGCAAGGCTGGCAGCTGGCGGCGGGCGAGGCAGGCCCACGTGGCTGTGAGTGCGGTGTGCACGGGTGGGCAGGGCCGCACGATATCGCGTGTTGGGCCTCTAGTAAATAATAAAATCTCAACCTGCTCACATATGCTCCTGTTTGTCCCATTCCTCTGTCTCCATGTAGAAGACAAATGTTGTGGACTCCTTCCAGTAACAAATGTTTAAAGATAAATAGTATTAGAAATTGACTTTAAGAATTCATTTCTCACAGATTTGTTGCCAATTGCATCTTTAAAGTCCCTTCAAATGTTATGGCTGTTTGATTTAAAATAATTGTACAATATTTCTTTTATGACTGGAGAGGATTGTACAGTTTAGTTTTCTTTGCCACTCAATTTTCTTTATTGCCTTGAGTTAATATTTGGAGGTACTGTTTCAGATACTGTATATCTTAAGACTGTGATTTCTTGTTTTTCTTTCTTGTATTTTTTATTTACTGAACTGCCTGCTGGAAATTTTCTTTAGCAGATTCACTCATTTGTGGAGCCCAGAAGTTTATAAAGAATGAGAGAGGGAATATCAGATATTGGGAGGCATACATCATGGTGTAATGAAAATACACCAAGGCTTTTGATTCTTGGCAGAGTTGGATTTGGGTGCTCCACTCTGCCAATCGTTGGGAATGGGATGTTAATCAAATTACTTGAGTTGTTTAAATCCTAATTTCCTCATTGTAAAATGGGGATAATAATGCTCATTTTAAAAGATTTGTTATGGGATTATGTCTGTCAGTCCCCAGCAAATTGTAGGTGTAGAGTACATGGTAGTGATCATTGCTAGGGCTTCCTCTCCTAAGACCAAACTATATTAGAGAGGGGTAATATTTTCCTGTTGTTTTCTTTTATCATTTACCATTACAGAAAATACAGACATGAGAGGTAGATAAGGAAAGTCTAGACTGACTAAGGACCTCATTTTATTGTTTGCTTGAAATGACATAGTCTAAATTTCTCCTGGTTGCTCTTCAGCTAGCTGAAGAGCATGATGTTAAAAAAATAATATATTAAAATAAGATCTTCTCTCTCTAGAACCTTTGCAAATTAATCTGCTTGGCTATTGAGTTCTTTCCTCAGGAAGTAGAGGCTCTACATTTATTTATTCTCATTTTATTATGAAAATATTTTAAACATAGAAAAATATAGAAAATAATATAATGCACATATACAATACCCAGCCTCCAGTTTTAACATACATTTTGTGTGTTTGGTGTGTATGTTTTATATATGTGTGTTTATATTTTATATATAACATATCCAACTCCACTGGAATCTAAGATGAGAGGCCTTGCTGTCTGATTCACTGCTCTCTCATGCCTAGGATAGTGCTTGTATCCATCTCCAGCGGCCTCCCCCTCCATTCTTCCAAGAGCTAACACTGTCACAGGAAGCAAGCCATTGAGGTGGGAAAAGTATACTAAGTTTAGCTGATACAAATAAGCTAAATAAAGACTGCCCTCAAGGAACTTTTCATGCCATGATATAAGGTAGGACAAATGAATTCAGAAATAGCTCCTATAGAAACCAGAATATTCTTCCTGCATTTGCAGAGCCGGAGTGGCTGGTTATCAGAAGTAGCTGTTGGAATGAACTTTAAGAAGCAGAGATGGGGCAGAGCTTTGTAGTGTACCAGGACAGTTGAGCCAGAGCTCAGCAGTGGGAATCATGTTTCTGGGGATTGAAACTGGGTAGGTCAGGGTGGCCAGGACTCTGTTCACAGAAAGGAGTCACAAAAGAAGAATAAAGTGGACAGAGACCAAGATTATCGAGTCCTTATTACATATTACTAATAGTACTAGGCCCTTAATGAAGCAGTATAGCATACTAGATGAAAAGCATACCATCCTGGATTAAAGTTTAGTTCCCTCTTTTTCTGGCTGCATTGGTCTGGGGCAGTGGTCGGCAAACCGCGCTCACGAGCCACATGCGGTTCTTTGGCCCCTTGAGTGTTCTAACGCCACTTCTTCAAAATAGACTCGCCCAGGCCGAAAACCGACTTCTGCGCATGGACCACGAAGTTTCAATCACACTGTACGTGCGCGCCTGCACATGGTATTTTGTGGAAGAGCCACACTCAAGGGGCCAAAGAGCTGCATGTGGCTCTCAAGCCGCTGTTTGCCAACCACTGGTCTGGGGTAAGGACACCTACTCTCTTTCATGTGAGGGCCATTCTCACTTTGGCCAGTGAGAAGTTAAGATCATGGAAGTGAGTTTTTGCCTAGACATCCCATTCTGTGTGTGTGTGTGTGTGTTAAATAATTCTTGCTAGCTTTATTTTTAAAAAAATATATTTTTATTGATTTCAGAGAGGAAGGAAAAGGAAGAGAGAGATAGAAACATCAATGATGAGAGGGAATCATTGACTGGCTGTCTCTTGTACGTTGGACTGAGCCTGAAGCTCAAGCATATGCCCTTGATTGGAATCGAACCTGGGACCCTTCGGTCCTCAGGTCAACGCTCTATCCACTGAGCCAAACCTGCTAGGGCCCATTCTGTTTTAAGAGGTCCTCTTGCCTGTGGGAATTTTGAATAGCTAACTAAATGATGAGAAGGGTGATAGTTTAGTTGGTCACAAATGTACAGAGTGACCTTCTATACATGAAGTCATGTACAGAGTGAATTCATCTTGCCTGCCAAACCTGTACTTTCTCTAGTATTTTGTAAAAGACCATCCTCTTCTCAGTCATCAAGACAGAAAGAACCAGGGGTTCATCCACAACTCCTTTTCCTCTACCCCTATATCCTTCCAGTTATCCAAGTAAGGTCATCTTTCCTCTTTTTAAAAATATATTTTTTTTATTGATTTCAGAGAGGAAGGGAGAAGGAAAGAGATATAGAAATATCAATGATGAGAGAGAGTCATTGATTGGCTGCCTCCTGCATGCCCCCTATTGGGGAACAAGCCTGAAACCGGGAATCAAACTTACGGCCTTTTGGTGCATGGGACGATGCTCAGCCACTGAGCCACACCAGCCGGGCCATTTTACCTCTTTATCATTTCTTGCATTCATCCATATTCTTAAGCCCTCATCACTTCCTGCCTGGATTTCTACATAGCTATCCATTTTGGTCTGTCTGCATTCTATTCTCCCAGCTGTTGTTACAGTCCTCTTCCTAACTGCTCGGGTGATCATGTTAGTCCTGCTTAAATGTGTCTGTGGTTCCTGTTGTCCCTAGGAGAAAGCCTCAGTGCCTAGGTGAACACACGAGTCTCCATCGTTTGTCTCTTCTTATCCTTTTCACCCACCCTTTCCCTTCCCTTGTGGTTCTTTGCTTCCACAACTTTTGTCCGCTTAGAATGCCTTTTCCCTGCTTCACTCATCTAATTTATTCTCATCTTTCAAGCTGGACTCAAGCAGCATCTCCTCTGAGGAGCATCACTGTCCTAACCCACCCAGCCGTCTGGGTTGAGTGTTTCCCCTGTGTCTGCCTAGATAATGCCATGCACGCTGGGTTGTGATTGGCGACTTAGTTGTTTCCAGAGTGAACATGCTAGTTAGGCTGTTTTTTGTTTTCTTTTGTTTTGTTTTTAAATGTTACTCTTTTTAGTGCCTAGCATGGTGTCTGACACACAGGAAGCTCTCAGAAAAGATTAGTAGAATATAAGTGCATAAGAAATTATTATTTTTTAAATCATCTCAGAACCAGGAGAAGAGACACATTTTTTTCTCACCACCTTTCTGCTGTACCCATTCCAGCATCTGCTCAGCAGCCCAGCTGTGGTCGAAGAGAAGCATATGGCTGACTTGAAAGAGACAGTTGGGATGTGATTGTATGTGTTTGAAATACACATATAATACATTCAGGCCCCCTCTGTCCCCTTCATACAGAATAGCAGCAATAACATCTTGTATTTGTCTTTTTATTTGTATTCTCCATAAATGCCTCTACAGACATGATCTCATCCGCCCAGGGCAATGGTAGCCCGAGTGTAGATGGGAGTACATGATTATCTCCATTTTAAAGATGCAGAGAGGAAGATAAGGAGTGAAGAAATTTGCCCAAAGTGAGTGAGTTGGTGGTAAAGAGATTGAGCTTTGAGGTGAAGTCATCTGCTTTTTCTCTTTCTTCATAACCAGCAGAACCAGGTTATATCATATTGATGTTTTCATATTTAATCGCCAAAAAAGACAGAAGAAGTGATGTTGGAAAAGTTTTCTGCCTATTAACTTTGCTTGCAAGGGTCAATTGGTGGTCATTGGTGCCAATTCCGTCCCAACAGGAATTCCCAATTTGGGGTGTGGTGAAGAAGGAAACTTTATTCAGTGCAAAAAGCTCAACTGTGATTGAGCCACGGCCTGGGGCAGCAGGGCTGTGAGGCAGTTCTGGGGTGAGGCCCCTCTCTGGCTAGACAACTCTGCTCTGCCTGCTCTGCTTCACATGCTCTGCTCTGCTCTGGTCTGGCAAGAACTCTTGGGTGTTTTTTGTTTTGTTTTTTAAACACACAACATATTTCTTTATTGATTTCAGAGAGGAAGGGAGAAGGAGAGAGAGAAACATCAATGATGTGAGAGAATCATCGATCGGCTGCCTCCTGCACTCCCCCTACTGGGGATCAAGCCCGCAACCCAGGCATGTGCCCTTGGTCGGAACTGAACCTGGGACCCTTCAGTCCACAGGCTGACGCTCTATCCACTGAGCCAAGCCGGCTAGGGCCTCTTGGGTGTTTTGTCTTTGGTGTTTCAGCTCCAGCTCCAGTCTTGGTGTTTCAGTTCCAGCACCCGTTGGAGAAATGCAGTCTTCAGTCTTTGGTGGAAAGGGAAAGTGCACTCCCGGAGCCAGAGAGGAGCCAACTTAGATATTTTTAATTTTTTAAAATCCTCACCCAATGATATATTTGTTTCATTGATTTTAGAGAGAGAAAAAGGAGGAAAGAGAGAGAGAGAAACATCGATGTAAGAGAGAAACATTAGTTGTTTGACTCCTGTATGTGCCCTGACGGGGAATCAAACCCACCACCATCAGTGTACCAGAAGACACTAATCAACTGAGCCACTGGCTAGGGCAGGAGCTGACTTATATAGAAAGAATTGTCCCTGATTGGTCTATCATCTTGCAGTTTGGTGCAAAAAGCACTGTCCTGATTGGTCAGAATGGTGTCACTCTGATTGGTCAGTGAAGGTGTTAAGGATAAAACTGTGCATCTCTGGTTGGATGGGGAAGCCTTAGTCCTACTGGTTGAAATAGGATTCCAGGAAATCCTGTATAAGGGCTGGCTTAGATAGCAGGAACACAGTGCAGACAGGCAGTTAGTTCAGTGCAGGCTTCTCCCTGAAGTGCAGTTTGCATGAGAGGCCCATGTTTCTGGTAAAAATGTTTGCTAGGATCTCCTTTTAAATTTGAGTCCCGTTAGCCACCAGGAGTCCTTCTTGGTAGGTATCGTCTTTCCCAGGGTCCACACAGGTATACTTTTTAACTTAATTTCCCTAATCTTCCTTCAGTTCTGGTTAAGTGCTCAGAGTGGTATGTCTCCCTGGATTCATTTGGCTGAAAGAGTTGAAGCCCATTAAGTGTTCTGGGGCTTGCTCTGGACAGGATTTGTCCCATTTCATTTCGTCAGTTTGGGAATATTATTGACTTCAAGCTATTTTTCTGCTTCACAAACTAATAAAGTGACAATAAAATCTTACTCCTTAAGTTGTATTCTTTATATTATATTAAATCCTTTAAAAATAAAATGTTTCCATTCCAGAATTCTCGAGTTGTTGCAGAAATGGCTCACCGACACTCAATAGTCATATTCTTAATTTCCAGGAAATTCTAAATTTTTAAAATTGCAGCCTCTGAAGTAGGCTGCTGCAGGAAAACTACGCCTACATGTTTTATTAAATTCTAGGCTTCTAACAGCAAAGATGAAGGCAGAGTGAGATTGAAAATGCAAGGGCAAAACAACTAGGTTACAGTCAAGATGTACTCAGACAGCATGCAAAGTTTGATGGTAGTCTTTTTTTATTTTTTTGGGCAGTCACTCACTCTGTTGATCTCTGAAATATCTGTGTTATCTGTTGTTTGTTTAAAAATTTTTTTAAAAATTACAGTTGAAATAAAATGTTATATGAGTTTCAGGTGTACAGCATAGTGATGAGACATTTATATAACTTAACGAAGTGATCACCCCAAGAAGTCTAGTACCCACCTGACACTATACATAGTTATTGCAATATTATTGACTATATCCCCACGATTATTTTGTAACTGCCAATGTGTACTTTGTCCTCTCTTCCCCTTTCTCACCCCTTTCATCTGATAACCATCAGTTTTTTCTCTATATCTATTAGTTTCTGTTTTATTTATTTTGTGTTTTTTTTTAGATACCACATATAAGTGAAATCATATGGTATTTGTTTTTGTATGTCTGCATTATTTCACTCAGCATAATGCCCTTTAGGACCATCCATGTTGTCACAATGGTAAGATTTCATTCCTTTTTAGGGCCGAGTAATTCCATTGTGTATATGTACCACCTCTTCTTTATTCATTCATCTATTGATGGACACTTAGGTTGCTTCCATATCTTGGCTATTATAAATAGTGCTGCAGTGAACATAGGGAAGCATATTTTTTCAAATTAGTGTTTTGGATTTCTTTGGAAAAAATGACCAGAAGTGGAATTGCTGGCCCTTTGCTAGTCTTGTTTTATCGATCCTCATTCATCTTGACTCTTTGGTCCTTGAGTTTTTTCCAGCCCTTCCTCCCTACCCCAATGAAACTGCAGTTTTCTTGGTTTCTATTATGCTAGAAGGTGGCAATTCCCTCACTCTGCCATCCACACATGTCAATGGTTTTCACTTCATTTTGTTCCCTGGTGGCATTTTTGTGGATGCATAGCTGTTTTCCCATATTCCCGGTATTTCTACTTATTTGTCCTACTGTTTTCCCAGACTCAGTAGCTTAAAAGGAAATTGTCCTTAGAATGTTTGTAGTGGGGAAGGACCTTCCTGATCATTTGCTTCATTGTCTCACTTTAGAATTAACTAAACTATGGCTCAGGGGGGTGATGTGGCTTGTGTAATTCCACAGAGTCATCATTTGGTGAAATCAGGCCAGAAATCAAGTTCTTGACCCTCTGTGAGCTCTCAGAGCCTCTGTGTTGCTCCCACACAGGCTCTTCCTGGTCTCCTGAACCATATTTCCTTGGCATGAAACTTCAGAGCTGTTTGACCCTCACACATCACCTCCTTCCCCACATACAAATGTCAACTTTGCATTCACCAAGACCTTCCTATTCTTCTAGGATTTAAAATTTTTATTTTTTGATAATTAAAAAAAATTACCAACAATAAAATTCATTTTTTTGAGCATATAGTTCTGAGTTTTAACACATGCATTGATTCATATCATTATCACTGTAAACTGCATGTAGAACAATCCATCACCCCTCAAATTCCCTGGTGCTGTCTCTTTGTAGTCAAACCCTCCTGGTTACCCAACTCCTGGTAACACTGATCTTTTCTCTGTTGCTGTAGGTTTACTTTTTTCCAGAATAAGTGGGATTACATAGACTATACCCTCTTCAGATAGCTTCTTTCATTTTGCATAATGCATTTGAGATTCATCCATGTTGTGTGTATCTATAATTTGTCCCTTTTTATTACTAAGTAGTATTCCACTGTATGGATATACCATAGTTTGTTTACCCATTGCATGCTCATCAGCAATGTGTGACAATCTTAGTTGCTCTGCATCTTAGCTATCATTTGATATTGTCAATTTTTAAAATTTAGCCATTCTGATGAGTGTGAAATGGTATCTCATTGTGATTTTAATTTGCATTTCCCTAATGATGTTGAGCATCTTTTCAATTGCTTATTGTCATTCAGTTGCTTATTACCTATTATGTATATCTGCATATCTTCTATCCGTTGTGATGTTTGTTATACCCATTGTCATTATCATAACCCTATTCCAGGTGGTTATTGTACTTAGCTTTTTATATTAATGTTGTTGCCCATGTACCACAGTGTATTCCAGAGGTCAAGGCACTGTACTAGGAACTTTATATACACAATCTCACTTTATCCTTATAAAATTCTCAGGAGATAAAGTGTTTTCTCTCTCTATGTAGGAGAAGTAAAGACCCCATGTTCAACAGATATTTATTGAGTACCTCCCATATGCTGTGAGCCAGTTATTATACCCACTTACTAGTTCTGTGAGTTTAGGCAAGTCATTTAATCTCTGAGTCACTTTTCTTACCTATTAAATTGGGATTATATATAATATTTTCTCTGAAGGTTATTGAATGAGGGTTTTAAAGAAGAATTTAGGAGACATGCTCAGCAGAAGGTCTGGTCTATGATATTTACTGATAAGCCATCAGCAGTGGCTGCTCCTGTTCTCTTTATTTATTTTTTTATTTTTTTATTTTTTTATTTTTTATTTTTTATTTTTTGCTCCTGTTCTCTTTAAACACCTCATACTTTACTGAGGCTATTTCTAAACAGCCCCTCACTGGCTACCTCCCTCTGGAAAATTGCCCTTTGGTGGGTCTCCTACCTCATTCTGGGTCAAATATTAGAACCAACACAAGAGTCAGCCTTTTTTCTTTTAAAGAACATGTTTCTCTGTTTTCTCTTTGTAGCTCATTGTTTGCATCATTTGGTCTAGAAAAATGGGATTGAACCAATTTTGCAAAGCAGACCTACAATGCTGCAGTTACTACTGCTCCCGTGTCCCTCCTGTAAATGCAAAAAGGACCAGTTACTGTGGAGATTGCTGAGTGGTCTGTCTCTAAGATCACATTGTGTATTTTAAATACCTAATCTTAGGTATGGCGAAAGGGCTACGATAGGGGAACCTTATCTCACATTGCATTGGTGTATGAAGTGTTGCTGAAATTATTTTTGTCATTTACTAGTCATTTAATCAAGCTTTTTCTTCTTCTTCTTCTTTTTTTTTTTTGGTATTGGTTAGGTAATTTGGGATGGTTTCTAAGAAACTGGAAATACTTTGAAGAGATGTGGCTGTTTGAAGTGAATGTTTAAGATTTTCTAAAGTCAGTAACAGAGAAGTTAAATGAGCCCAATGTTTTACTTGGAGTGCATTCCAGCTCCTGTATTCACGTACAGGATGTCTTTCTTTTACTAATGTCATAAAGGGTTGATCTAGTTGGCAAGGGTTGTTCTAGTTAGGGTAGGACAGAAAGAGGAAATCATAATATTAGTTTTAAAAAATCATGATACAAAGATGACCTTTTTCAAATTTTAAAGTCATCCATCATGGAGTATGAGGCTTTGTTTGTGGAAGCAAGGGTATTATCGCTAAAATTGGCTCCTTGCTTTTTCCTATTAGGTAGCTAGAGCACATTTTCACTTCTTCAGTTGTTAAGCATTTGTCAGGTGCCTACTCTGTCCTAGGTCCCTTTATGTGTTAGTCTCTTAAATCCTCACAACAACTCTCGGAAATAAAAGCCCCATTTTACATGGTGATGAAAGGAGACTTGACTTGGAGTGGTGAACACACAATACAGTATAAAGATGATGTATTACAGAATTGTATACCTGAAACCTATATAATTTGATTAACCAATGTCACCCCAATAAATTCAATAAAAATGCAAAGAAAAAGCCCCATTTTACAGATGAAAACATTGTATGGAGAGGCCATTTGACCTGCCCAGTGTAACTCCCATGAGGAGGTGGTAGTGGGCCCTGGTTTTCTGACTGTGCCTCCTGGTCTCATTGGCACCCACTCCGCCTCTGCCTGTCATGGAGGGATGGCAGGTGCCACTGCTGCTCACCAGGAAGGCCAGCACACCTTCTCGCAGTGTGGCATCTGTTTCCCTCAGAGGGCCTTTTCTAGGACCTAAGGTCAAACTTGCCTACCACACATCCTCGGATGGGATACTTTTATTTGGTCCAGAAGGCCCACTGTAGAAAGAGCATGAACTCTACAAGGTTCAAGTGGGATCTCCACCATTTTATTTTATTGCTTACCCATTGCAATAAATGGTTGCAATAAAATAAAATGGTGGAGATTTTACTAGAGGTCCGGTGCACGAAATTTGTGCACGGGCAGGGGGGGTTGTCCCTCAGCCCAGCCTGCACCCTCTCCAATCTGGGACTCCTCGAGGGATGTCCGACTGCCTGTTTAGGCCCAATCCTATCAGGCCTAAACAGGCAGTCGGACATCCCTTTCACAATCCTGATAGGATCGGGCCTAAACAGGCAGTTGGACATCCCTTTCACAATCCAGGACTGCTGGCTCCCAACTGCTCGCCTGCCTGCCTGATTGCCCCTAACTGCTTCTACCTGCCAGCCTGATCACCCCCTAACCACTCCCCAGCCAGCCTGATCGATGCCTAACTGCTCTCCTGCTGGCTCGATAGCCCCCAACTGCCCTCCCCTGCTGGCCTGGTCACCCCTAACTGCACTCCCTTGACAGCCTGATCACCCCTAACTGCCCTCCCCTGCTGGACTGGCCACCCCCAACTGCCCTCCCCTTCAGGCCTGGTCCTCCCAACTGCCCTCCCATGCAGGCCTGGTCCCCCCTAACTGCCCTCCCCTGCAGGCCTGGTCGCCCCCAACTGCCCTCCTCTGCTGGCTTGGTCACCCCAACTGCCCTCCCCTGCTGGCCTGGTCCCCCCCAACTGCCCTCCCCTGCTGGCCTAGTCCCCCACAGCTGCCCTCCCCTGCAGGCCCAATTGCCCCCAACTGCCCTCCCCTGCAGGCCTGGTCACCTCCAATTGCCCTCCTCTGTAGTCCTGGTTGCCCCCAACTGCCCTCTCTTGCATGCCTGGTCATCCCTAACTGCCCTCCTCTGCTGGACTGGTCACCCCCAGATGCCCTCCCCTGCAGGCCTGGTCCCCCCCAACTGCCCTCCCATGCAGGCCTGGTCCCCCCTAACTGCCCTCCCCTGCAGGCCTGGTCCCCCCCAACTGCCCTCCCCTGAAGGCCTGGTCACCCCTAACTGCCCTCCTCGGCTGCTCGGTCACCCCAACTGCCCTCCCCTGCTGGCCTGATCCCCCCCAACTGCCCTCCCCTGCTGGCCTGGTCCCCTCCAACTGCCTTCCCCTGCAGGCCCAATTGCCCCCACCTGCCCTCCCCGCAGGCCTGGCCCCCCTACAACTGCCCTCCCCTGCTGGCCTGATTGCCCACAACTGCCCTCCCCTCCCGGCCATCTTGTGGTGGCCATCTTGTGTGTTGGAGTGATGGTCAATTTGCATATTACCTTTTTTTAGATAGGATGTAATTTTGGTCAAATTACTTAAACTCCCAGGACCTAAGTTTCTTCAACTATAAAATAGGAAGAATACATGCCTGGTGGAGATGTGGGGAGGATTAGAAATAATGCAATAGAGCACTTAAAAAGTGCTTGGCATGTTGTAGGTGCTTAGTAACTGCCGGCTCTATTTCAGGGCCTTCAGCTCTTGGGGGGCTGAAGAAGCTGCCCAGAAGAGTGTTTAAGAATATGGATTCTGGAATAAGCCTCCTGGGTTCAATTCCTTGTTCTACCACTTATCAGCTGTGTGATTATGTACACTTAATTGCTTTTTGTGCCTTAGTTTCCTCCATCTGGAAAAAGGGTGTAATAATAGTTCCTGCCTCATAGGGATAAATGATTGTAAAGAGAGAAATAACTGTCAAGAGGTTGAGTTGAAATGACCTCATTGTGGTCATCTAGTGCCATTGTTTTTTTTCCGCGACATGATATGAACCTCCTTGAAATTTACAGTAATATTTCTTCTTTCCTTCCTGTTCCAATTATGTATTTAATGCCACATAATGTTTGATATTGTTTTTTACTTGAAATACAGATACATTATCATAAATATTACTTTTGCCACTTAAGAAATGGAATGAACTAAATATAAAAGAACACCTATTTGTGTAGAGAACACATACTTTTTGTAGAATTACTACACATAAAATTAGATTTAGTAAATAAAAATCTCATAGATGAAAACATAAAAAACATAACCAGCTCTCTGTTGAAAAGCACACACAATTTCATTGGAGTAATTTGACTTTCTCGCTTTAATCTTAGCTTGGCCGGGTTGCATGCGAGTTAATTCCCCTCCGAGATGACAAGAATAAGGTGGGACCATGGCTGTGAGTCCACGGGGAGGAAGGCAGTCTGACTCTAACGTCAGTCTAGAAATCCCATTTGACTTGTCCCTGTGGCAGTGTGTGGTGCTGGCCGGTCTGCATCATTATTCTGAAGTCTGTGCTGATGTCCTGTGACTAATCTGTTCCAGCTGTCTGGGTCACTGCTCTGGAGTACTATTTATTTGCAGCAGTGATGCTGCAAATAGGAAAAGCTTTCCCTTTGTTGATTGAAAGCTTTACTGGTAATTAGCAAAACAGACACGCCTCTTATTTGGAGAAAGACTAGAAAGGCGGCTTAAGAGTCAGTTGTACACAATCCCTTTGGAAGACGGTTGGACACTCCTGAGGAGAGTTGAGCATTGCAATCCCAAGCCCAGCTCCCCTCTCCTAGGTGTGTGCCTTTGGAGGAACTTGCTGGCGAGGAGCACTAGAGTGTAAATGGCAGCATTATTCATACAGCAAAAAACTGAAAACTTCCCAGATGATCCTCAGCAGTAGACTAGAGCAGTAAATTGTGGATATGTTCATACAGTGAGAACTAGATAGGGTGAAAAATCTACTACAGCCACAGGAGTCAACAGGGATGAATCTCAAACTCTTTAGAGGCAAGTATTAGAAGAATATGTATAGTTTGTTTCATTTATATTAGCCTTACAAACAGGTAAAATGCAACCGTGTATTGAGAATACATATGTGGTAAAATTATAGGAAGGGACAAAGGAATAATTAACTCAGAATTCAGGCTGGTGGTTATCTGTGCAGGGAGGCGGGGCAACGGGCGTAGAGAGGGAGAGGTGATCAGAAAGGGGCACATAGGTCTTCTAACAAACAAACAAACAAACAAACAACCCAAACCCCAGCAACATCAACTGGGTATTAGGTACATGGGGTATATTTTATTGTTCTTTAATCTGACATGCTATATTATATATATAACCAGCAGTTTAAAACACGGTTACATTTATGATCTCACACAGTTTCTGTGTGGGTCAGGAAGTCTGGAGCAGCTTAGCTGGGTGGTTGTAATCTGGGGTCTCCAATGGCGTTGCAGTCCAGATAGCTGAACCAGCCGTCCTCTGAAGGCTCGGCTGGGCTGGAGGTTGTGCTCCTAAGAAGGTGACCTCCATTGGCTGTTGCAGGAGGCTCAGTTCCTCAGCACATGGGCTTGTCTTTAGAGCACTTGAGAATGCAGGAAACAGCAGCCAGCTTTCCTCCCAAGATAGAGAGAGAGGGAAGCTGCTCTTTCACCGAGCCTTTGAGTCACACTCCATAATTTCCCCAGCATCCTATTGGCTATTCACGCCAGCCTGTTCATTTTGGGAGGGGTCCACACAAGAGCATGAGTATTGGAGGCGGGATCATTGGGGGTCCCCTTAGGGGCTGGCTACCATGGTTATGCACTTTTTAATATATTTTACAATAAAAAGTATTTAGAGGCAAACTAAACTGGTAAGCTTATTTTTCTTTAGTAATGATGCAGCATCCATGTAAATGAAAATTGCAGTAAGTGCTGAATGTGTCAGCAGTCAGAATGGGGTTGAAGAAAGTCAGTGATGTAAACTGGGTAACTGAGGGCAGGAGTGTGGTGGGGCCGGGAAGCTGGTGGGAAGGGCAGTGAAGAGAGGAACTTCCGGAATACCTACACCAGGATGTGTGGTGTAGAGAGGGGACTATGTATGTGTGCCTCACCTTCAGTCTGCCTGACCTAGATCTCGCAGAAATCTGGGATCCCTGATTTTGAAGAGAATTCTTTAGACCAAAGGCCATTGGTAGCTTTCTGGGCTCACTGTGATATAAAATCCCTACCAACTTCACGCGTTCTCCCAAGGCCACCTTTAATGATAAAGGAGAGAGTCCATCCTCATCCCCTTCCCCCACATGTAAGGGTATGGCCGGAAATGAATTAGGCATGTAAGGAGTTTTAGTTAAAAAAAAAAAAAAAAGGAGTTTTAGTTAAAAATGCATGCCAGGTGACATTCTACTCCACAAGGCATATTTGTTTTACTATTAACAACTTTTAAATTACTGGTTCATTTCCTATCATCACCAAAACTTTGAGTAAAATTGATGTTTCCAAAGGTATATCATGTTTCTCCCTTGGTTTTGTGTAGCTCCTGGCATAACTTCTTGGTGAGTTTCCTGGGGTCAGAGTGCTGGGTTTGTGAGTCATGGAGCCACATCTTATCTCCTTTGTGGGTCTCAGTGTCCTTGTGAGCAGGTGTTCCAGCCCCCAGGCCAGGAGGTGCTTGCAGAGGTTCCCTGGAGTTTTACTCACGTGGAGGATGGAAGAGACAGGCCTGCAAGCCAGGTGCGGGGTTCCCTGGCCAGCTTTCCTCAGGCTCATGTGTGCCAGCACCTTCACAGGTGGAGGTTAGACACTGATACCTCTAAACCTCTGTGCTTGTGGAATTTTGGTGACCAACAGATGAAAGGCCACGTTAGGTCATCATATAGGGATACTACATTCTCCCCAGCTGTAGTTTTTTTGGTGCTGCTTCCATCTTTATTAGTGGAGCAGTATCTATGCCATTATATTATACTAGGGGCCCAGTGCAGGAGTTCGTGCACCTTGAAATAAACTGTGGGCTGTGAGGCTGCAGTGGGCACAGGGGTGGGTCTCGGCCCATCCTCCGTGCCCCACCCGACCCCTCCTATGGCTGCCCCTGTCCCCTGTCTGCTGGCAGCCCTGCTTCTGCCGCTACTGCTCCATGTGCTGATGGCACCGGCCCCACTCGCACCCGCTGACAGCACGGAGCAATTGGGGCTGGTGCCAGCAGCAGGTGCGAGCAGGGCCGGGGCTGTCAGCGATGGCTTCTGCCCTGATTGTCCCTCAGGAGCAGGGGGAGGTGGAGAAGCCCTCAGGGGCTATCGGAGCCAGCAGCTGCCACTTGCACCCCCTAATGGCACTGAGTGATCGGGACCAGCGCCGGGCACCGGCAGCAGGTGCGAGCGCTGGGCAGGACCATGGCATGCCGGAGCAAAGAATTTTCAGCGACCTGTTCCCTGCCTTGGTCTGGCGCCCCCGCTCACCTGCTCTACCATCCCGCTGTGGCTGCAGCCTGACATGTTCCACGCTCTGCCTCCTGGTGGTCAGCGCATGTCATAGCGACCAGTTGTTTGGTTGTTCCACCGTTTGGTCTATTTGCATATTAGGGTTTTATATATATAAATTGTATTTTGCATTTTACAAAAACTTAAATGGCAAGTTACTGCCTTTCGTTGTGGCAAAGATAAAAATCACCAAGGGTGCCACGTGATGCTGGTTTTACTCCGATTGGCCAACAATGTGCTTTCTTGAGAAAGGAGGGGGAAAGTTATATGTGTGTGTGTGTGTGTGTGTGTGTGTGTGTGTGTAATGTAAAAAATAAGGTTATTGTGTTTAAAAGGAAACTATAATTACTAACAGTAATTGTAGTAATTGATAATCATAAATCATAGTACCAAGGGCACTGTTAAGAATGATTATTTATATATACTATCAGGGAACAAACTGTCATCTCCATCCCCCACTGAAGGGGAATGTGCTGTTTGGCCATTTTGCTTGGAGGTTGGCTTTTAGGAGAGCATGGTGTTGAGGAGGAGTGAGAAGGGGTAGGGATGACCTGTATGGAGAGCTTGGGGTCAGAAGACCTAAGTTGGAATTTCATTTCTGATATTTTCTAGTTGAATGTTCTTGTCGTACATCTTCTCTGACACTTAGCCGCCTTCTCTGGAAAATGGAATCAGTAAACTCTGCTTACCTCACAGGGCTGTGGGGGAGGGCCCATTGTAAGAGATAATGCCGAAATGTAAGGTGTGGCAGCAGGAATATGACTTGCAGGCCACATACCACTGTGCCCGTAGCATGTTCCATAGTTGAGTACAGTAGTAGATTGGGTCCAAATACCTTTGCCTGAAAGGACTCCAGGGGATCAGCGGTTCTGGTGTGGTTCTGAGAGCATCCTCGGATGCCTTCTAGGTATGGTCTCAGAAATCCAGAGCAAAGCTCAGGTCCTTGAAGCTCCAGTTTTTGATTGAATGGAGTTTGGACTACGTCACTGCCCTGAAATCGATGTGAATTAAAAGAAACTTACTGAGGAATTCCTTTGTTCCAGACATTTGCAGGATGGGTGAGGTTTACAAGTTGTTCCCTACATTCAGTATGTGATGGGATCATTCTTTTCTCTTTTCACTTTTTTCCTTGCTAAAAACAAGTAGTTGCAGCAGTGTTTTAACCTAGAGACTTGCCATTATATTGAGAATATGTTCTCAGGTGAAGTAGCATTAATATGCAAATTGTTGGTGATAAGTTGTTTTGCTTATTCTTGCAGGGTGAGGGCAGCATGAACGACCCCTGAGTGTGCCTTTGGGCGTAGTTATCATTCATTTCTGATTAGGAGAAAGAAGACGGCCTCCTCTTGAAAGGTGAGTGGACATTTCTATGCAACTTTTTATTATAAAAATTTTCAGACATCCTGAAGAGTTAAAAGAATGTGCAGGAATTCTTATGTATCTACTACCTACATTTAACAGTTGTTGGCATTTTTCCACGTGTGTGTGTGTGTGTGTGTGTGTGTGTGTGTGTGTGTGTATTTTTCTGTGAAACGTGCATATTACAGCCATCATGACACATTATCCTAAATTCTTGAGAAGGAGACTCTTCAATCCCTGAGAGCCATTTTAGAACATTTATAAACTGTGTGATATAGAATAATTTAATTAAGTGAAGTTATAATTTCCTATTAAAAGGTGTAATAGCTGATATAAATAAAGTCAGATTTAAAAAAAAGCTTTAAACAGTGATTTATTTAACAGACAGATATGCAGTATGAGTTTGTTGGTTCTGAAAAACATCTGAACATGGAGGATTGAATTTGTACCACACATGGCCTGTACAGGAGGGGATCACTGTGTTTTCTTCACTCCCTCTAATCTGCCCTCTGCCCGCTGTGGTGACGTCTATTGTTGGGTCAGTGGATCTGATTACCACTCCTGCTTCTTCCTGATCAGCATTTACAGTCTCTTCTATCTAATGTGATCAAAGGTCTTAATTGATTTTAACCTGAAATTATTAGGAGAATGTATAAAGAATATGAGTGGTTTTATATATATATATTTTAAATATATTTTATTGATTTTTTACAGAGAGGAAGGGAAAGGGATAGAGAGTTAGAAACATCGATGAGAGAGAAACATCCATCAGCTGCCTCCTGCACACCTCCTACTGGGGATGTGCCCGCAACCAAGGTACATGCCCTTGACCGGATTCGAACCTGGGACCTTTCAGTCCACAGGCCGATGCTCTATCCACTGAGCCAAACTGGTTAGGGCGAATATGAGTGATTATATTAAAATCAACATTAGAGTGATTAAAAAATGATTCTCAGCCCATAATTTGACTCCCTGCATTGAGACGTTACATAAAATCTTAAAGATGTGTTCAGCTATGATTATAATTGTAGATTATTATACATTATGCATTATGGCCCATTACACAACCAGTTAGTACAGCTCTGTGGTTCTTGCAGGAGAGCTGTCAGCTGTCCTGCCTTCTAATCTCCGCTACATTTTATTTATGGCATCTTCCTCAAAGTGGTCCCTGAGCATCTAAGCATTCCTTCATAGATGTTTATAAACTAGACCTGCCCATTTAGGACATCATTTTAAAAGAAGTCCATTTAAACGAGCCATTTATGGCAGCAGAGACTTCTTATAGTCTCTGTCTCATTTAGAAGACAGAGGTAGTGACAGCAGTAAAGTTCCTTCAAAAGACACTGCCATTCTGAAGGACTGTGACTGCAATTGCAGGCATCTCAGAATGATCTAGTGTGCTGTTTTGCCCTTTGGCCTCTCTCTGGTTTTACTTGGAAAAGACAAGGAGGAGTTGAGTGAGGCTCCCCATGAAGCAGAAGGCTTGAAGGATGTGGTCAAGGGGAAGGACGTGGGGCCCTGTCTGGGGCCTTCAACTGGCTCTCTGGCCCTGGACCACTTAGATATGGGGTAATGATTTTTACTGTCTATTACAGTAGAACACACATACAAAAAATACACATATTGTAAGTGTGCAGCTCAATATAATTTTACAAACTGAACTCACCCATGTAACCAGCACTCAGTTTAAGAAACATGCTTTCTCTAGACACCCCACTACATGGGTAGCTCCTCTTGACTTCTAGGAGCATTAATTCATTTTGCTATTTCTCTCTCTTTCTCTTTCTCTCTCTGTGTGATATATATGCAAATTGTACTTTTTGTGTCTGGCTTTTCTCATTCAACAATGTATTGGAGAGATTCCTCCACTTGGTTGCATATAGTTATAGATTGTTTATTTTTATTGCTATTGAGCATTCCATCATAGGGGAATACAACAGTGTGCTTATTCTGTTAGATGCAGGTAATTTTTTGTGTTCACCCACCCAGAGCATCCTCCAGCAGGAATGGAGAATAAATCCTCATTATGGTTACAGTGGAGGAGGCCCCGGTTGTCCTCCCTCTGCCCAGCTCTGCTGTGATGTGAAGGAGGAATCCAGGCGGCAGAGAAGATTGAGACACAGTTGGGAGATGTGTGGGGTTTTTCAGTCCTGTAATGACTGCTGCTTTTCCTGGCACTGGCCATGTTCCTGCTGGCACATGTTTTCTCCATGCCCTTCTCTGCCCTTTTCACTCTTATACAGCCCCTTCGAGGAGACAGTGCAGAACATACCAAATAACAGGCAATCAGTGGATAATTAAAGTCATTAGGTATTGGTATTAGCTGTTAGATAGTGCCATTTGGATATTTTATAGCATCATTCTCAGGCCATACAAAATTATCAACTTAAAAATTAGCCTGCTATGTTTGGTCAAACGTTTAATTAACTCACCCTAATGCCTTGGCAGGGCCAGACCAAATGATATAGGCCCACGGGCCGGATGTTCCCCATCCCTGTGTTTGATGAAGTTGTGGGCTTTGAGGAGCCTGTGTTGTGGTTATAGTTTCACAGGGATGGATATGGGCCACATCCCTGGAAACCACTTGTACTGTAGAATTCAGGAAGTAAACTCAAAGGCTTGCATGGGCCAGGCTTGTAACATGCGGGTTGTTTAGTAAGGAGTGATGGGCACTATAGAGAATGAGTATATATACTTTGCTCAATTTTTGACCCAATGAAACATGTCTGGCTGAATTTAGCAAGTTAACCAATTTCCAGTCTTTAGGGAATAGTGTTCACTTGTAAGAAAGTGTTTCCCTTGGGATTTGAATGTTTTTATGGATTATGGATGATTTTATAAATAAAGTTTTATTCAAACACGATCATGCTCACTTGTTTATATGTTATCTGTATCCACTTTTGTGTTATAACAGCTGAATTGTTTAGTTGCAAAAGAGATCAGGGTTGAGTAGTTGCAACAATAATCCACAATACCTAAAATATTTACCATCTGTCCCTTTACAAAAAAGTTTGCCAACTCCTGCTTTACTTCATAAAAGCAAGGACATAGTAATTTTTGTAGTCATAAAATAGTCTGATCCCATTCATTTTAGTGTTAATACCTTTATTTGTTCATTTACTATTCAACAAATATTTATAGAGTCTAGTATATGTCAGGTACAAAATAGTGATAGCAGATATGATTCTTGCCCCGAGGACTTTACAAGAGGCTCCTATAACTTGAAGTTCCATTCTGGGATTGTGCTTTTTATGAATCAAAACAGATGTGTAATATGAATAGAATTATCAAATCTTCAATTTTAAGCTAATATATTGGCTGTATTGATTAATTTTAGGAATAGGATTCTTATTTTACATAATCTAATGGTTACTTCACTTATAAAGTGTATGTAGTATAGTGTACCTAGAAATGACTTTGTGCTTGAAGGTCCTCCTTGTTTACATGTAGTAACACCAGAATGTTTGGGAGCTAGCATGTCTGGATAGGGCTGTGAGCTTTGAAGTGCTTATCAAAGCAAGACAACAGACCCCCATCTTAGGCCACTTCCATAATAAATAATAAACCTCGACAGAAAGAACAGCATGCAAAGTAAAGTTTTGAATGTAGTAGAACAAATGTGTCTTTGTTGGTGTTCTTATCTGTTTGCTTACTTGAGGTCATAAAAGTTTGTCTTCTTAATAGGAGCCTACTGAAGGCATTTTAATGAACATAGAACTAGTCTAAAACATCATGTTAACTCAGCATTTTCATATATGCTCAGATATGTCTTATGGGTGGACACAGGCTAAGGATTGCCCCTTCACCACCCCAGACTGTCTTCGGACAGATAGAAAGGAAACGCAGTTGGCCCAGCTTGGTTATTTAGCTGTGTGTAATAATTTGAAGATGTGAAAATGCATGAGGTCTGGTAATGTTTCCACATTGCCTTAGGAGCCGTCTGACATCAAATGGATTCCACCCGCCACAGTTGGAGGCAGTATCGGGGTGAGCAGTAGTGCTTTCCCCTGAAATCTGAGGCGCTTGTGAGGATTGGTCTGAAGTCACTACAGAGAAGGAATGTCATTTAGTGCAACAAATAGTTTAATGGACGTGGTTAAAAATGCATACTGGTTTGTTTTGTTTCCAAAATTATTAAGTAAAGTTAAGGCTTAGTTCCTTTTTATGAGGAAGAAGTGATACTTGCTGCTTGTGTTTAAGATACTTTAAAAATTCAATTCTGTTCTTCATTTAATAATTTTTATAGTGGTTTGCATTTAGGATTAAATGAAAGTGGAAAATGAAGAAGACTGAGTGAAAATAAATGTCACAGTTGCTTTCCTTACAAAGCTGGAAACTGCAGACCTAACTGCTTTGGTTAAAAATAAGGTTTTTTGAGCCCTGACTGGTGTGGCTCAGTTGATTGGAACATCCTCCCATACAATGAAAGGTCACCGGTTTGATTCCCAGTCAGGGCACATACCCAGGTTATGGGTTTGACCCCTAGTTGGGTGTGTGTGTAGGGGAGGCAACCAATCGATGTTTCTTTCTCACATTGATGTTTCTCTTCCTCTCTCTCAAAAATCAATAAAAACATATTCTTGGGTGAGGATTAAAAAAATAAATAAATACAGTTTTTTAAACAAAGTTGATAGTAGGTCAAATCACTTGATCTGTGGCATTAGGACAACTGATCTTGTGTTTTACCTAATATGGAGTACTTTTGTCAAGAACTCCAGCCCCAGGAGTGTTTTATTTTAGAGAGTGGAACAGAACAAAGGACAGAAAATACAGATGAATATAGCTTGATAGAATAAAACATGTTTAGAATGGGTACTAGGGTGATTCTTTTGCTTGCAAGTGACAGAAAGCCCAATTTCAAACTATTCTAAGTGGGGAAAAAAGCGTTGGCTTAGGTAATTGAAAGTCTAGAAATGGATCTGACTTGAGGAAGGGCTTGATTGGGGACCCAAATGATGTCATGAGGATTCATCTTGGCTGCATGTTCTTGGGCTACGAATCAAGACCTCCAGTAGCTTCAGGCTGACATCATTAGAGTGATCATCCAAGATACTGTACAGATAACATTGCTGGCCTTGTGCCTAGAGCATTGGGCCAGTCACTGGGGCCAGGGACACTGGCTTGTTCTGACTGGAGTGCCCAGGCCATGTGTTCACCCCTACAGCCCGAGGTCCGAACCTCTTCAGCTGAGGATGAAGCACTGACTGATGACAGTGGGGGATGAGTCCCTCCAGAAGTAAAGCAGAGCAGTTACCAGGAGGGTTGGTGGGTGCTGGGAGGCAAACTTTAATAATAATAATAATAATAATAATAATAATAACAACAACAACAACAATAATAAAAAAAATAAAAGGTATCTTTGTGGTTTACAAAGCATTTTCAGGTATATTATTTTGTTTGACCTGAAAGAAGCATCAGGTTAGTCAGGATAAAGAAGTGATTAAGAACATGGGTCCTGGGGTCAGATTACATAGGTTCAGTTAGGAGCCACATAAGATTTTGACAGTTTAACGTCTCTGTGCCCCAGTTCCCTCAACTGAGAAATGGGGACAAAGGTCTCCGTCTACCTTACAAGGCTCTGGAAGGATTAAATTAGTGGCTATTTGTAGGGCACTTTGTGCCTGGTGCATGCTTAGTCTCTCTGTCCCTTGTTATTATTGTTAATCTTTAAAACAGCCCTGCCATTCACAGGCGAGGATGCTGAAGTTCAGAGTCACATGGCCCGTAAATGGGAGCCAATAGCATTGAGGTCTCCTGGCTTCTTCCCTGGCCCCACACTTGTCTTGTGTAATGATTGTGGGGTTCAGCTTCATAATAATTCGAAGAAGCAGAGAGGAAAACACTCCTACAAGGTAGGCCTGCTGTTTGGAAGTCCCTAAGTGTATAGAGGGCAGCGTCACTTATATCTTCTACTTGCAAATGGATCTTCATCCTCCCATTTGCATCGTGCCTCCAGGCACATTTAGGCAATATTACTGCGAAGAAATTCACACTGGCATTGTTCCACCTGGTGGGCACGTGCTTGGACAGTCAGCCATGTCTAGGGTTGGCATTCACTAGGGAAGTGTTTGCTGATTGTTTAATCAGGTCTAGTATTCTGAGCTGTAGAGGAATCTAGGACTTCCATGGTCGGGAGGTGGTTTGAACCTATCAGTATGGTGTGAGGACGTACCTTCTGATGGAGCGAGGCTTGGACTGCCTCAGAATACTACTTCGAACGCATTTAGCCAATTCTATTTAGAAATGAACCCCATTTTCCTCATTACAAATATTTCCCCACAATGTTAAGAATGTTTTGTGGGGAAGTTATTCAAGTGACTTGGTGGAGAAGGCTTGCCCTGGAGACTCAGACTTTGGTGTGACCCAGACATGTAAGAGGGTCATGTTGCTTTCTTTCTGAAGACAAAGACAATGATTTCTTTGTACTTGCTGTGGACTCAAGGCACTGGAAACTTAAAGTATCACTGTGGGTAACCCATGATACACCTCCCAAATATGCAGCTACACACAAAAGGAAAAACTTAGCAGAAACCACGATTTTGGCTTTGCTATAGTGATTTTGAGGGAAAACGGGGCTATTCAGTATTCCCAAAGCTTGCTTCATCGCCAGACCCACTTGATTTACTGCATGAAAAACTCTGCCCTACAATGAATGGCGTGTCCTCCCACGCTGCCTCTGTGCCTGGCATGTAGGAGGCCCTCAGCTATTTCTTGAATGAAGAGACCTGTCTGAAGTTATTTACTATGAAGATGTCTTCAGGATTTCCGCTCTGAGTCTTACATTACCTTCTGCATCTGAACACATCACCTTATATTATTTCTTTAGGTGAAGGTGATGGTGTCTTGAGACTTGATTCTGACGCTTGGTTTTACAATGATATTTATATTCTAAATAACAACACCTATTCAGAGAGGAAAGGGATTAGCTACTAATTCTGCAGAAACGACTGTTGGTTTGCAAAATGCTTGTGGGAATCGTAATAGGGTCTTAGATTTAATCCCACTTACTTTATTTTTAGCTCTTTGGGAGCTTTTGGCCCTGCTCAATAGTCTGGGATTGAATAGTAATAGTTTCTTCATTGTCTTTAACCTGACCCCATTTTATAGCTAGAAAAACAGGGTCAACCTTATTTCCTGTAATGTCAGCAACAAAAGTGACAACATTACTATCACTGTGTGATGAGCACTACCCTGAGTTCTTTTGTTGATTATCCTATTTCATATTTTTAGCAACTCTGTGACCATCATTTTGTAGATGATGAAACAGGAATATATTGCACTGCCAATCCGTGTGAGCCAGCGTCCCGGCCAGAGGTTCTCAAACTGCCTGCGTATTGGGAATTATTCCAAGGGCTTTCAAAGCACTCCATGTCAACCAAGAGGTCAATGGCTCCATTCCCGGTTAGGGCACATGTCCGGGTTGCAGACTCAATCCCCAGTAGGGAGCATGAAGGAGGCAGCCAGTTGATAATGTTCCTTTCTCATCAATGTTTCTATCTCTCTATCCCTCTCCCTTCCTCTCTCTCTAAAAATAAATAAATAAATAAAAACATACTTAAAAAAATAAAAGCACTCCATGTTTAGGTACATACCCCCCCCCCCCCCCGGCCCTCAGGCCTCCTTCCCTTGTATTCTTATTTACTTGGTCTGGGGGACTCAGGTAAAGGTACTGTGCATTTAGGGTTGAGAACTTGAGCAGTAGCATTATTTGGTAACTTGTTAGAATTGTTAGAAGTAGAAATTCTTAGGTCACACCCAGACATACTGAACTGAAACTGTGGGTGAGGTCTAGCAATCAGTGTTTTTTTAAAAAATATATTTTTATTGATTTCAGAGAGAGAGAGAGAGATAGAAGCATCAATGATGAGAGGGAATCATTGATTGGCTGCCTCCCACACGCCCCTTACTGGGGATCAAGCCCACAACCCTGGCATGTGCCCTGATGGGGAATCAAACAATGACCTACTGGTTCATAGGTCAACGCTCAACTACTCAGCCACGCAGGCTGGGCTAGCAATCAGTGTTTTAATAAGCCTCTAGGTGAGTCTTCTTTTGACTTGTAAAAAATACATAACGTTATATTTACCATCTTCACCATTTTTGAGTTTACAGTTCGGTAATGTTAAGTGTATGTACATTGCTGTGAAACAGATCTTTTCATCTAGCAAATCTGAAACTCTATACCCATCAAGCCCAACTAACTCTTCCTTCCCGGCACTCCCCTCCCCTGGTATCCACAAGTCTATTTTCTGCTTCTATGAATTTGACTACTTTAGATACTGCATCTACGTGGAATTCCAGGTGATTCTTACGCACACTCAAGGTTGAGAACCACGGAACCCCAAAATTTGATTTGGCTCAACCCCTAAGTCAGTGTAGAAGCCTTAAAAAGTATCCCTCCAGACTCCCACGCACATCATCAATATTAACTATGTTGTACATCGCAAACACACCTGTGCATGCTGTGCTCTTCCTAGTCTTGCCTCTGCCCTGTGGTTGTTCTGTGCCACTCTGATCAAGTTTCATAATTTCCGGAGGTGGTTTCCTCATCTGTGAAAAGGGAGTAACCTAACTTGCACTTTAGTAAAAGTTAAGTGATTAGATTCACATAAGTGTTTTGTAAGTTGTCAGGTGGTACATGAATGAAATACTAAGTGTAGATGTAACTCTCATCTCTTTTAAGTTTAGTTTTTATTGAGGTTATATAAGCTTGATTTTTAAAAATATTTTTATTGATTTCAGAGAGGAAGGGAGAGGGAGAGAGAGAGATAGAAACATCAATGATGAGAGAGAATCATTGATCGGCTGCCTCCTGCACACCCCCTACTGGGGACTGAGCCCGAAATTTGGGTATGTGCCCTTGACTGGAATAGAGCCCAGGACCCTTCATTCTGCAGGCTGGCCCTCTGTTCACTGAGCCAAACCAGCTAGGGCTGTAAGCTTGATTTTTAAAGGGTTCCATAGTTCCACAAGGCCTCTTGTTCTCTTTATCCTGTTGTTGTCCATCCCTCTCCTCCACGCCCCCCACCAATTTCTGACTTGGTAAGTTGCCCTTTTTTTTTTTTTTTTTTTAATGTTTTGTTGTTCTCTTTCTATTAGATACTTTATGTGTCTGATGATCCTGTTCATGTTTAAGAATGGGATTTCAGTCCGGCCGGCGTGGCTCAGAGGTTGAGCGTCGACCTATGAACCAGGAGGTCACGGTTCGATTCCTGGTCATGGCTCATGCCCTGGATGCGGGCTTGATCCCCAGTGTGGGCATGCAGAAGGCAGCCAATCAATGATTCTCTCTCATCATTGATGTTTCTATCTCTCTCCCTCTCCCTTCCTCTCTGAAGTCAATAAAAAAAAAAAAAAGAATAGGACTTCACAAATGGGAAGATGAGCTTCTCTCAGTTGCCGTCATCTATTTGATTGCCAGCTTTAAAAGTTTAAAACTTGAATCTCTCCTGTTACCTTTGGCCTTGTGGACTTACGCTGTTAAAAAGCAGTAATTGTTATATTGGGATTTTAGGAGAGAGAGGAACGAAGTATGAGTATTTATCTATCGTCTTTAACTGGAAGTCAGTGTAGAAGTCTTAAAAAGTAACCTGGGCAGGATTTGTAGCACTGGCATCTGGTCAGACACAGGCCTGCAGTGGCCAGCCTTGGCTGGCGTGCCTTATTTTCAAGGCATGAAATATATTTAGATGGCCTCAGCAGAGATTGTGGCTTTCTTGTTAACTCTGCGGCAGCTGCCTCTTCTTCGTTAAACACGTTCATTTCAGATATAAAATACCAATACATTTATAAATAATTGGGCTTTGCTATTAAAAATACAAATCCTTAAGAAAAGATCTCTTTTGATGTTTCTAAAAGGAATTTTCTGAGTGTAAGGGTATAATCCTTAGATTAAAATGCAGCTGACACAGTAAGCCTTCTTACATGAAAAGCCAAATAATAGGCTTTAATGCCATTTGTCCTTTACCACCCACAAAGGGCATCTGCAGGCCAGAGGGATTGGACCTAAGTATGGCAGAGGGAGTGAGGCTGTCTTTGTGATTTTGATCCCTAGTAAATGCTTCAGCAAAGCATTCAAGCTCAGATTGGCAATGAGTAGGTAAAAAGCTGTTGTAAAAAACTAACCTTGATTCTGATAGCTGGTCTCTGCAAAAATTAAGCAGTTTTTAGGAGGGCAGCGTGGGACTTTTCATATAGGCCAACTGACCTTGGATTATTTCATGATGTGCTCCTCGTGGTGACAAATTCAATTGCTTTCTGTCCCCTCTGAATGTCGGACATGCCCTCTGTCAGTGTTCATGCTTCCTTCTCGCTTACTGAGCACAGCCTCTCGGAGGAATGCCTTGGTCCTTGCCTGGCCCTGGTGCTGGTCAGATAAAGGCAGTTCTCTTCAGCTTTGCAGCTCTGTGCAGTAACAGCTTTTCCGTAACGGTGGCTTCGCCACGAGAAAGGAAAGGCAGCCTCTCTGTCCGTGCTGACGGCTATGGAAGCGTGCCCAGCCTTCCGAGCAGGGCTGTGTGCAACACCGAGAAATTGCTTTCCTCTTAAAAGCTGGCCTGTTATTACTCTGTAAACCTTTGAGGAAACCAGATTCATAGGTGTGTTTAAGTTTAGAAAGTTACTGACTCTTATTATTAAAGCCACTGACAATCTAGGGGTAATTTTGGTTATTGTCTTGAGGTTGCATTAAATGAATAGGAAGCACAGTACTGCAGAGATGCCTGGTTGTTTGTTGAGTTCTAAAAAAATGCTAATTATAATTAAATTATGAATCCTCGTAGTTTAGGAAAGGTCCCTTTTTGTTAAGTTACCAACTCCTCTCTTTCTCTGTACTCCTCTCTCCTCCGTGCCGTCCGATTCTGTCTCCGTGTCTATTACTTTAGTAGGCAGAGAGCAGAGTCTTTCGTGCTAGGAGGAAACCCTCCAGATGACAGTTAGCTGACCAGGGCCCAGCCGGAGTTTTGTCATCCTCACTGATTATCAGTGTTGTTGCCTAGGCCACACTTCCACTTTTAAAGCTCGAGCCCAAGTGTGAGCAAAATATTTCCTTGGTTACCCTAAGCTTAGCTGAAGTAGCCTGAGTCCTTTGAAAGACTTCTAAATTTTGTGAGTCGGCAGTGGAAAATAAACTTAAAAAATATATATTTTATTGATTTCAGTGAGGAAGGGAGAGGGAACGAGATATAGAAACATCAACGATGAGAGAGAATCATTGATTGGCTGCCTCCTGCACACCTCGTACTGGGGATTGAGCCTGCGACCCGGGCACTCAGATGGAATTGAAATGTGACCTTCTGGTTCATAGATTGATGCTCAACCACTGAGCCATGCCGGCTGGGCAAAAAAAACCTTTTAAAATAATTTAATTAAAAGGAGAACTGCAACTGATCTTTGCAAACTACGAGTTTCTGATCTTGCTAGAGCTACCTCACTCCCAGGGTTTACAGCCCCAGCTCTATGCAGTATTTACAGATTACTGCATAAAGAATCAAGGAAGAACCAACTACTTAGGGCTTCCAAGTCATTTAATATGCCTGCAGTGCAACTATTATTTAAAATTCCGTTCTGTTGCCAACATGATGTTGGCATTAGTATGTGGTAATTATAATTTGTATTCTTTAACAAACTTTTATTGGCAGAAGGTTTATCACATACAGACATTATAGTGTAAAGGGTGATGATATAAAAAACGCTCTCAGGAAATGAAGGGTTAAGTTTATGAGACAGATGACTTTGTGATTCAAAAAAATGTATGACATAGGCTGCAGCTTTGTCATTTGTGATTTGAGATTGTCATGAATAGGCCCCTCATCTGGTTGAGAGTTTTAACTGCCCAGTTTCTCTATGGAGAAATTGCTCTTCAGACAGAGTGTGAATGACATATTCTGTCCATTGTGGGACTGCCTGCTCCTGTAGGGGATGAGAAGAAAGGGTGGCATTTATGGAATTTGGCTGTCCCGTGGAAAGGGGTGTGTCCCTCTAGCTGCAGCTGTGGTGTCTGCTGGGAGCTAGTGGGGACAAGGGTGATTCTTAAGAGGCCCCAATATCAGTGTACAGTGCTCGGTGAGGGGTTCAAAGGTTGGCTTTTCACACGAGTACCGGAGCCTTTTGTGGAGGCTGTAGTTACAACATTATGGGAGAGATTTACTGTGGGTCCATGATGAGGACGGACTGGTCATGTTTCTGTTTAAACAAGTTGGGTGTCAGTGGCAGGGTGAACTGCTTCGCATGCCCATCACCCACTTTCTTGTGGGGCATCTCTTGTATCACAAGCTGGAGCTGAGTGAAAGGAGAGAGACACCCGAGGTCTGAGTTCCCAATTAGGGCCCTAATAATAACATTGTCTAACATGGGAAGTGTGATGCGGGAAGGGAAGGAAGAGACCACACCCAATGACTTTGAGGGCGGTGCGCTATCAGACACAGCTCCAGCGGGATGTGGAAGCGGCTGGGGCCCTGGGAGCAAAATAGCTCTGGGAAGATCAGAGAAGTGGGCTTTTTGAGGTGAATGGCTACCCTTCTTTCCTTTATGTATTTTTTTTTAAATTTTATTTCCTATAGAACTTAGAAGAGCCTTTCAGAAGTTGGAAATGCTTTTGCCCATGCACGAGCCACGGCTTTCCAGGTCAGATGTGTGCCCTGGAGCCCCCGCGTGGTGCTGCCTGCAACAGTGCTCATGGGGGAGGGAGTTCTCAAGAAGGCTAGTCTGGAACTGGAAAAAGATGCCAGGCTTTGTTTGAATTGCATTCAGGTTCTAATTTGTTTTTCTTAATTCTTCTTCTTCTAACTCTTAAGCTTGGTCTGCACCACGTTCTTTGAAAGTCTTAATTATTGAAGTGGACATGACGTTTCCCTGGGGCAGGGAATGTGGGCAGCCTGGCCACTGGCCAAGTGGCCTCATAAAGACGTGTTTCTTAATATTTTTACCTTTTTAGGTTTACTTTTTCTTCCTTGGATATTAAGGGAGAAAAGATTTGCTCATAAAACAAACTGAATTTATTAGGCAGCTTTTAGTTTGTTTTTCTTTTTGTCAGTAATTTGATCAGCGCTTTGGTCAGCGAGAGATGGCTAGTGTTTGCAGCTGGACCTGATAAAATTCTTGCCAGGCAAAGACTATTTAAAAAAAAAATTGATTTGAGAGAGAGAGAGAGAGAGAGAGAGAGAGAGAGAGAGAGAGAGAGAGAGAGAGAGAGATTTGTTCCACTTATTTATGCATTCATTAATTGATACTTGTGCCCTGACCAGAGATCGAACCTGTAACCTTGATGTGTCATGATGATGCTCTAACCAACTGGCCAGGGCTGCAAAGTCTATTTTGGCAGTTAGATTGTCCTGAAGGATCAGGGTAGAAGCTGTTTCTTTAGTCTTTTTATTTTATTTTTTTAAATAGGAGAGAATCACAGGGCCTGTAATACAATGTTATTATTAGGACCCTAATTGGGAACTAATGTATAGATACTTAGACCTCGGGTGTCTCTCTCCTTTCACTTACTGCGTCTTTATTCGCACTTTAAATTAGAATTTGATGTGTGATGAAATGGCATTAACTATGCTTATAAGGGTCCTGATTATGCTGATTTTTTCAGGATTATTAAAAACTGTATATCCAGAATAGTTGAAGTGCACAAGGAATGCCCACTTCCTTTGCATCATTAACAGTGTGAGGATTAGCCTGAGGCTTACTAACAGATTTGCTAGGAGAGAGTTTTTGTTAGGCTCAGTGATTTTACGTAGTCAAGCCCTGGTCCTTTGCTACCTTTGCTGTTGAGGGACCAAGACTGTGAGGTGTTGGTTGTGTGGCTTTTTCTGCAAGTGAGGAAGGCTGGTTCAAATAATAAAGACTACCAAAGTAGTAGTAACAGGAAGCCAGGAGCCTAGAAAAGTTTCCACCAGTTTTCGTGGCATCTATCTCCTGGAGGGCCCACAGTGTGCAGTGCTTTGCCAGTGCAAAGCCTTAGAGAAAGAGCTGCGGAGGTGATGAGCTGTTCTTGCTGCTGTGTGGCACAGTGGTGTGGTCATCATCCTGGTCTCCCACCAGCCTCCGATGGTGGGGATCTCTCCAGCTTCCTTGGAGGGGGCATGAAGACTCTAGGAGGGTAAGCCTCCTGTCCCGATCGCATAGCAGTGGCTGAGGCAGCACGGATGCCAGATCCATTTGACTCCAAAGCGCACACCTTGAACTACCACGTCTGTTGCCTCACACACATGACATTCTTTTAAAAAGTGCAAATAAAGACCCAGTGAGTGAAATGAGAGATACGCCTAAGATCTATGTGCTAGAAAAAACTCACCAACTCCAAAATCTGTGCTTTTCCTGCTGTGTCATGTTATCCTTACTGTTCATCCCTTCCAAAAACCCAAACTTCCAATCCACACCATTTACTACATCTAGCATAGGCACAGCCCTTACAGCCCTCACTTCTTTTGGACAAAGAAATACCATCTCTGTGCGTTGTAGATTGTTTTTTCTTATTTACGTAGATGGAAAGTGATCACAGGAAAGTAAATATAAGTTTGTGTGTGCTATTTTTTTTTTTTTAACCAACCTTTACCTTGATAAAGGTTTAGGAAGAGGAGGCTAGGAATTATGAGTTGGGGGAGCTCTGATGGTGTGGGTTTGGGGAAGTAGAAGAAAGGAATCAGATGCTGGAGCCATGGAGAGCGACAGCAAGGGGTCCTCAGGGCTCCCTCGGGCTCAAAATACTGTTACTCTGTTCTTTCCTGTGTTCGTCCCTTCATTCATTCCTTTCTTCATTCAAGTAGTCAAGCATTCACCAGGCGTTATCGAGTGGCTAATTTTTCAAGCTTTTTTTGGTGCTATGTAAGAACAAAAAGTGTGATAAATTTTATCTGCCTCCTTTTAATGGGAGGAAAAGGAAATTTGGAGGAAATAAAAATATGTATATTGTAGCTGTTTAAAAATATTGCTCTTATAGTACCAGGTGCTTTTTGCTTACAAAAATAGGATGTTTGATATATTTTAGAAATGTATGCTCAAGGCAAAAGTGTTTTAAAAACTGTGAGGTTCATACCCTATTTGCTTCTTTTTCAAGTGAACTAGACAAATGTTCTCACACCCCTCTCCCTCCCACACCTGAAAGGTGGCAATGTGAATAAAATGGGGAGGCATAACATTTTGTCATTTCCTGAAAGCAGACATCTAAATACAAAACATAGTGATGAAGTAAGAGTTAGTTTATATATTTAACATTTATGAAAAGTCTAAAATCCAAGGAATGTTTGATTGAAGTGGGAAAGAATATTTTCTCCCCTTTTTAAAGGAAATGTTTAACGCATTTGCGTTAAGTGTGTGTTTCTATTTTTTAAAAAGCCCACTTTATAATGTATCTAAACAAGGATCCCAAACTCGAATGCCTCTTGGGGCCAGGCAGGCAACATACATTGGTGAACTAGGTTGGATATTAGATAAGAGCAGGGGCTGGGCCCTGTAACACCCCAGAGAGCTGTGTGCTGCTTATAACAGGAGCACCTGCCGCCGCAACTCCCTCCCCGTTGTCAGATGGCGCCCCCGTGGGGGTGGAGGGCAGATCCTCCAGTTTTCATAGAAATACAGTTTTACGTAATGGGCAACACCATGCCTTGTGGGTCAAAACACACCTGCCTGTGCATTTGACTCAAAGGTCACCACTTTGAAACCTCTGGGTTTTGTACCATTAAAATATGTTTTGTATAACCCATAGTGCTCACAAAATAATCAACTTGGTGTTTTACATTTAAAAATAAAAATTTCATTGTGAAATTTTTATTTTTAATTATGAAATTCCTAGTTGAATTTGAATGGAGATATCTGCATTTGTTATGGGTTTGGTTATAAATGCATAGCATAGTGCCTTGCACACAGTAGGTCTTTAATAAAGATTTGTTAAACTGAACTGAATGCTAAGGAGTTTAATAATCCATAACCCTCCAGTTAGAGAGTCAGACAGAAACTTGAGAGCAGAAGACGCTGTCAACAAAATAAAAGACTGTCAACAGAATAAAAGAAAATCGATGTTTTCTGGTTGTAGTGTCCTCCACTGTCTCAAGCAAACAGAGAAAGCATCTGTTTTCAGAAATGAAGGCGCTACAAAGAGGTTAAGGTAAAAAAAAGAGGAGGGCAAACTCATTGAGTACTTTTCACTGTGAATCTTTGCTCAGTCTCATTTTCTAAGCGATTGCTTTTCTGGTTTAGCTTCTTTTGATGTTTTATTTTTGTTATTCTCTTGCACTTCTGAAAGCCAGAAGTCGTCCAAATTTTCCCACCCTGCGCATGTGTTCTTGGTGGCAAATAAGAACTTAAGCAGAAAAAGCATTTATTGAAAGAATGCCCAGCAGTTACCAAAGGAAGTTAGGTTGCCAGAACCACAGGGAAAACGCTACCACAGGAACAGTGGCCACCACCGGGCCATGGACGTTGAGTGAGGATGCCCCTGTTGGCTCCAGCCAGGCCCTGGTGTAGAGTTATCTCTCGCCACTCAGCTGCATTCTGCTCTCTCCCTGTCTCTGTGTCACTAGCTTCAGATTCAGTCCTAGATGGGAGCATGAGTGTCTGAGCCTTGGTGACTTGTGCACACACTGGTGGCATTGCTGGAGGAGACCATGCTTTCCTTCTCAGCATCTGTGACGGGGTACTTGCCCCTCGAAGAGATACCCCCACATAGGAGCCGCAGACACTGGGCACACACCTCTGTGTGTTAACTTTTAAATCACTCCCCAGGGAGGAAGATTGGAAGCACTGGGGCCGGCTAGAGGCGAAGGAGTCAGATGCCATGTCATTCCTAGAACTTGGCTCCGTATGGCTGAACGGGGGGGGGTTCAGAGAGGTTAAGTAACTTGCCCGGGTCATTTAATGGTAGAGGGGATTTTAACCCCTTGGTACTGCCTCCCAAACTCCTGCCCTTTATTACTTCTTATCCAGATGTATCTTTCATGTTGCATGAATGTCGGCATTTAAGAACCCTTTCCCAGGCTCCAGCTGAAGGGTGCCGTCCTCTCTAGGCCAGGCAGATGCAGAAGCCACTGCTGCTCTGATGCAGAAACTGGTGTAGACTGCATTGTCACCTAATTTGCAGCAGCAGGAAATTCCTGTGTCAGTATAGATGGTTTTGGACACATAGAGTTTTATACAAGAATCTTCTAATAGCCCTGGATGGTTTGGCTCAATGGTTAGAGTGTTGGCCCAAGGACCGAAGGATCATCAGTTCGATTCCTGATCAAGGACATGTACCTGGTTTGCAAGTTTGCTCCCCAGCCCTCAGTAGGAACACATGCAGAAGGCAGTCAGTTGCCAGTTGATGTATCTTTCACATTGATGTTTCTCTTTCCCTCTCCCTTCTCCCCCCTCTCTTTCTTCTATTCTCTCTGAAAAAGCAATGGAAAAATATCCTGGTGAGGATTAACAACAACAACAATAACAACAAAATCTTACAGCATAGTTTTTAGAAAATAATTAATTTTGTTGCATTCTGCAGACATCTCTTGTATGTAAGGGGTTTCAGACACTGTACTAAAGGGCGACTGAGTTGAGTAAGACCATTTTTGCCCCTTCAACATATGTTAGAGAGAAGAAAAGGGTAGGCAACAATATACTAGTATATTTTGCTTATTTAATAAAAATTCAATAAAGGGCGAGTTTATAGGGTAAAGAAATCTTGAAAGTCCATCTAGAAAAAGAAGAAAACAACTTTTGCTAACACTCCCCCCAACACTCTTATTACTTACTAGAGGCCCAGTGCACCGATTCGTGCACTGGTGGGGTCCCTCGGCCTGGGCTGCAGGGATCAGTGGGCCTCCGTGCTGCCACAGCCCAGCCTTACCCACCAGCTCGTTGGGCTCCAGCCTGCTGTCCGCATCGATCCCCCACAACACCAAGTACTACAGGAAGCGGCTGGCAGCTGGGGAGGAGCCCAAGCCTGGGCTGGGCCCAGTGCCGCTCTGGCTCATCCCGGCTCCGCTGTGCCTGCCGCCACCGCCGCCCCTGGGATGTGCAGCCGGAGTGTCCGTGGGAGAGGCTCTTGCCTCCGCAGTTGCACTTGCCAGCCGTGAGCCTGGCATCTGGCACCCGACCATCAGCTGAGCAGTGCTCCCGCTGTGACAGCGCACTGACCATCAGAGGGCAGCTCCTGTGTTGAGCGTCTGCCCCCTGGTGGTTAGTGCGCATCATAGCTACTGGCCAGTCATCCGGTTGTCTGGTTGTCCCGTTGTCCGGTCACTTAGGCTTTTATATAGAGAGATAATACAAAGGTGGGGAGAATGGGTGCCAGTAAGTGGGCAAGGCTGCAGCCAGTCAAGAGCAGGAGACAAGCGCACGACCAGCAAGGGCGCTCGAGGCAAGTCCACATGAAGTGCCTTTTCAGTAACCTGCTTATCTCCCTGGTCTTGTCCTCTGTGCTCCAGGACATGGTTGCATTGGGTGAAGCACTATTTTATTGTAACCTGTGAACTGGGTAAATCTCATCCTCTATGTTCTCTCTTGCTCATAAAGTGCTGCCTTGGCTAGCATGGCATTCGAGTTGTAGAACTTTGAGAGCTCTGACTCTGCTACTGGGTGTGTGGCCGCCAGTGGGAACATCTGCTAAATTCTGATTGTCTCGCGTGCTTGTGGTCTGATCAGCCCCATGGCCGTCAAGGGTGTGTGATCCTAACACCTGGAGCACTGGTCTTGTACTAAATTCAAATTCATGCTCACGATGTGAACACAGGTTACCACCACCCAGGCCACAAAACAGACATTTTCCAGCCCTCCAGAAGCCCCATGTGCCCTCCCCAGTTATGACTCCCCCCCATTCCCCCCAGAGATAACCACAGTTCTGAGTTACACTAGTCACGTCCTTGTAGCACGTGTCTTCCATTTCGCACTTTGCCAGATCCTTTCTGCCCGTACAAGACTCCGTGTCCTGTTCAGGGAGTGCATGGAAGCCCAAGTTGTAAATGGTTCAGGTTCTTGCTATGTGACTGGAACAGGAACGTGCTTGGGGGCGAGGGTGTTGCTCTCTGCACTTCAGCGTCAGATTGAATGACAAGTCATTGTGCTTGGCCCGGGGCCTGGTGTCTCATGACCCTGCGTGATGCCTGCTTCTCTTTTGGGCTGAGCCCCAGCCTCCTATGGCACTTGCCCGGGGAGGTGTGGTGTAAGGGCCAGCCTCAGAGCCCTGGGAACAGTCTCCGCGCTGCCTTTGGCACTTGGAGGTAGCTTGCCAGTTCCTTCCTTCCGAAGCATACACAAGTGTAATGAGAAACCCTGCACCTGTGGATCCTTGTAACGTAAACCCAGTCACTATGGGACTGATTGCATGGGAAAGCTCCATTAAGAGTCTCTTATGTAAGAGGATTTAACATGGTTTTCAGTATCAGGGTGTTTTAGAGAAGGGCATTCTAACTGGTGTAATACATTCCTTTAATTGAGTTAGCAGCCTCTCAGCATGGTTTTGTTTCAGTGTGCGCAGAATGCCCTACCTGTCGGCCCAGCCTGGGCCGTGGCAGTCCAGCCTCCCATCTGCCCAGGGAATGATGGATTCACAAGCAGTGATAATCAGGGGCCGATCACGAGGCCCAGGTGGCCCGCCTGTCCTGCCACATGCTCTTAGTTGCCCCCAAGTGCCTAATGAGAAGTTAGCATCTGCTGAGCTGCTTATAGTTCATGAGTGAAATTATTGTTCCGAGGCTCTCAAGGCGGACAGTTGAGGCTGCGAATGAATGAGCTGCTGAAGCTGCCAGGAACTTTGTCACTGAGGTTTTCTTTCACCAGGAAGCGCTAGAACCCACCTAGTAAGGGTCATAGCAGTGACCAGATCCGGGGAGGGAAGTCTGTTTTGAAGCTGGAGCACCAGGAATCATGGGCAGATGCACAGGGAAAGGGGGACATATAGAGAAAGCCCCCTCCTGCTCCTGCACGGGATGGAGACAGCATGGTCTCTCACCTGTAGGAGGGGATACAGGGTACAGGTGTGTATGGAGGGAGTGTTAGTCAGAAGTGTAGATACCAAACTCACCGAACCACAGTCTATGGGCGTAGAGGCCAGGAGTCTTCGTTTTAATCAGACGCCTCGACTTTGGTGCACAGCAGAGTCCTAGAATCTCTGATTTGGAAAGTGGTAGTTTCATTCATTCATTTGGGTGATGGTTAGTTGGATTGGGGAGAGACTAGGACTGGAAAGAAGAAAGAAGGGAAAGTGTGGGCCTCAGACTTATTTGTTGATCTGAAAGGAGGAAATGCAGGGAACCCTGGCCGGTGTGCCTCAGTTTGTTGAGCATCGTCCGGAGAGGTGGCTGGTTTGATTTCCAGTCAGGGCACATGCCTACGTTGCAGGCTTGATCCCCAATAGGGGGATGCAGGAGGCAGCCAGTCGATGTTTCTCTCTCTCATTGATGTTTTTCTATCTCTCCCTCTTCTTTCCTCTCTTTAAAATCAATTAAAAATACTCAAAAGAGATTATATTTAAAAAAAAATACAGGTAAACTAGGGTGGGTGTTTCACACTCTCATTATAATAGCCTCACATTTTAAGTCACCCTTTTGTGAAATGTTCTGAACCCAGATGAGATATGCTCTCTGGTGGCCTGGAGATGCCACTGCATCTCTCCTCCTCGCTTTGTCTGGTTGTGGAGTAGCAAGCAGGTAAACTCTTTGAGTCCTACGTGGGGAGAGGCCCATCTGAAATATTAGTGAGCAGAGACCAGCTGGTGAGCCCTGAAACTGGCTCTAGTTATATTTCCAGTCTCATTGATTCCTAAAGTGAAATGCTTTTTGTTTTTTTAATCTGGCATCCTCCCGCCTTTCCATTTAGCTAATAACTTAGTTCTTCCTACATCAATGAAGAATGGAATTGTCAAGAAGAGGATGAAGCGCCACATGAATTTCTAGTTTGGTTTAGGGTGACCTTTCATGAAGTCACTGTCTAAAGTCAATGTGTTTGGTAGCTGCTTTAAATTTTTCAGTGTTTGAAGAGAAAGGATTTATTACTAGTGAAGGGTATTAGTCAACATAAAAAAACTGGCATAAATGTGGCCAGCTAGGCCCAACTCATTCCTGAAATGTCAGTCCAGTTCAAGCTGGAAGGAAATCCAGAAATCCTCTAACCCAGCAGGGAGCTCTGCCAGTTGATGCTGTATAACCTTGTGCCTCAGTTTCCTCAGCTGTCAAATGAGGGTAGTGGTACCTACTTCATAGTGTTGTCATGGGATCCTAATGATATCCAAAATGCTCGCCTAGTATCCAACAGGCAGTAAATACTCACATGCCATATTACAGGTGAAAAAACAGACTCAGAGAAATTCTGATTTGCTTGAGGTCATATCAATAGTTCCAGGTTCAGAAACCAAGCCTTTTAACTCTTAGTCTTTAATTTGTTCCTATGACTGTACCAGTTAACTGGTTCTTAAACTATGGGTTTAAAAGTTTAAATCTGTTCAGTATAATCACTAAAAGGTATGAAGCTCTGTTTAGCCTCAATGCTCAGAGATAATTCTTGACTAACAAGGTGTGATTATAGTATAAAAAGATGAACAGAACAGCAGGACTCTTCTATGCCAACGGTTGTGTTCCCTTGCCAAGTAATGCAGCCTTTACTAATGGCTGTTAGGAAAACTGTGTATCAGGATACAGAAAATGTATGTGTACCGTGATCACAGCTGTGTGAAAACACGACATGAAAAGCAGAAGGAAATTCACTGAAATGATGGCGTGTAAGGAATGGGGTTACAGGGTCAAAGGGTATGATGCTTTTGTGGTTGTTGTCAGATCTTCTACTGAAGGGGCTGGGCCACCTGGAATGTGTGGAGAGGGCCTCTCACTTCATTGATTCCACTTATACTTGTCATTGGTGATATCTTTTCCTCACTTTCTCAGTGCCTGGCATTAAGACCTGGCAGTTGTATTGCTGGAATCAGTAAGAAAAACATTAAACAACACATAGTCACACATCTGTACAAATGTATATGCATGAATATATGTATATGTAGCAACTGAAGGAAAAATTGTAAAAGTTCCCACTAAGAAACCACATTCTGGCCGAGCTATTTACACCTGCTTTTTCCCTTTCTTCTGTCTTAACAAACTCTTCTGTGTTTAAGGAAGAGGTGTCAGATGCTTCCTCCTGTTTACACATAATTGAGATTGCTTATAGTTTTACATAGGGGAGAATGGATTTTGTTTTTGGGAACTTCTGAGTGATGGAGTGAGTATACACTGAAGATATCCTTGTGTCCTGCGTGGCTAGTAAACATCCACTCCATGGTGTGGGTGTCCACCCAGAGCTCACTAGAATGCTCAACCCTTCTCTGCTGGTAAAAATGCTTCCTGTGGCCCGTGGGCAGGCACAGGTTATGAGAAAACCTGCTAAAACTCTATTGATAATAAACAGTGAGGACTGGGTATTAGTTTACACTCAGACAGACCCATATGACCTTGGACAAGTTCCTTAACTTTAGGGTTCAGTTTCCTTACCAGGAAAAAGGGTTTAATTCTAATACATCTGACAGATCTTCCATATTCAGAGATTTGGCCAAGATAGCTATAATCAGTCCTTTCTCTTTTTCTGCAAAAGCAGGCTGGGTATCCATTGCATGTGACTGCCTTTGTGGGTGGGATAACAGCTATGGCAGTACACACACAAGATGACTTGGAATGACAGTTCTGGTTGTACCTCTGGCAGCTGGATGGGGGCGGCCTGCGGGGTTGTATGGTTGGTTTGGATACTGATGTTGCTTAAAGAAGCAAAAGCAAGTTAAAATGAAAGATTGCGGTCAGTAAAACAACATTTAGGGGTTGTCCTGTTCAAACTTTGTCGTTTTAGTAACAGGTCTCTGACATGTGATGTGTGCCATGTTAACCAGTTTGCCTTAGCATCATGGCCTGTGTTAGGTCAAAATTCTCTTTTCCAGGTTGTCCGAATGGCTCGTTGCAGGGCAGTCCTCAATAGCTTCCAGACCAGTATGTACTTAAACAAATGCGATGAATATTATGTTCAGGCCTTGAAATTTCATGTCCTTGAACACTGACAGAATTCAGTTCTCCGGTTAATCAGGAGGGATGCCAGGTGCTGTTTTTCATGGTGTGTTTGGCTCACCCCAAGTTGCTTATCTGGGGTATTTCAGGCACACAATTTAAGCAGCCAGGAGTAACTTGTTTTTTAGGCAGGAAGCTTCCAGTCTGGAAATTAGATTCCACACATGGAAAGGAAAGCTTATGTGTGCCTTTAAATAAAATGTCCTTACAATTTAAAAAATAACCAGATAAACAGTAATCATAATAATGAGGATGATGATGATGTTAGTGAGAGTTCATGGAATCATTTAGCACATTAAGTTGTCAGCCACACTGAAATTGTTGGGTCCAGTTGAAGGAGCATAGACGCAGGATAGTGTAGTGATTACTAGCATAGACCTAGAGCCAGAATTTGGGTTTAAATCAGGTTCCACCACTTAGTAGCTGTGTGACAAATAGCTTGATTTCTCTGTGCCTCAGTTTCTTTATTGTAAAGATATGGGAGGAGGTAATAATAGTACCCGTCTCTTTGGGTGGCCGTGAAGATTATATAAATAAATATAAGTTAATTGCCTGTAATTGTGTCTACCACTTAATAAGTCTATGTGTTAGTTACCTCTATAACCCTAATGCTTACCAAGTTCCACTATACTTTAACCTTCAGTTCCCCATGGGTTTCTCTTGTGAGTAGAGGCACTGATTTCCCTCATTTCCGCAGTGAATAATAGCCTTGTGCAGTGAGAGTGTTTCTGGAGCAAAGGGAAGGCATGCTTACAGCTTGTTATAAAACATTTGGGTTCCCTAAGCACATACAAACTCATTTTCTTTTATAACAATAAAATTATTTTCTGGTTGTCTTGATTTGTCTTTGCTGTTGAAATTGATTTTTTTTTTTTTTTTGGCTAGTTCAAATTTTAGATCAAGCTCTGATTTCTACAACATTTTCATCTTTTCTTTGCATTTATTCTGTTAAAGCACATTTTCTTTTAAAATTTTCCTCTTTTTATTAAAAAGTTGACATTTAAAACATATCTAGTAAAAAGCTAACTGACTTACTTTATTTTAAAATACTTTCAACATTCTTGTTACTCTTTACTCATTATTGTGGATATCTAACAAATTGTTTAGTAAATAAGAAATACTAAGTTTAGTATCCTTGAATATTCAAACACTGGAAATGCTGGCTTCTGAACATTTTCTGGTAGTATTTGAATAATGTCAACATTTGGATCTTCTAGCAAGATTAACAGCACTGCAGACTCAGGATTGTATGACGCATACTATGCATAGCTTACCTATATTAACTTTATTTGCAAGATTGGCTCAGCATTGGCAACAGACAGGACCATAAACACACACTTAGAACATGGTAGGAGCTACAAGCAAGACTGAGTGGATTGGGGCAGCTTTGCTTCTACATGCTCTGGGCCCAGTTCTCAAACATGTTGGCCTTAACCCACACCTCCATATGTCAGCGTTCCTGCTCTTGTTTTGGCCTCGATGTCAGTGGCTTCTCTGTTGATTGCTAAGCAAGCAGGAGAATTATAGTACTTCCCCCCCTATTTCTGGACTGGTTTTTCTTAGTGTTCCCAAGAACTATACATTTCCCAAGCAATTCTGGGAAGGAGTTCCTTCCCATTTTACTCCAAACGATCTCCCAGTTGTCATTGTTCGCTGCTCTCTCTGATCGCACATCTGAGCACTGCCCCTCTCCTCACTGTGCTCCAGCCACTGTGGCCCCCTTGCCATCCTCAGATGCACCAGACACATGCTCCTGTGATGCACCTGCTGCCTCCTCCACCTGGAACACTCCTCCCCTGTCACATTTGTCCCTCCCCCTTCTGTCGGGACACGCTCACATGTCCCTATGAGATGAAGCCTTTGCTGACTGACTTAGATAAAATAACCCTTCCTCCAAGCACTCCCTCCCCCCTGCCTGCTTCCTTTTTCTCCATGGCCCTGATCACTTATCTGACACCACCTCAGGGTGCACCCTGCTTTATCCTCAGTGCCTGGCCCAGTGCCTGTTGAATAGTGGGGGTTCTGTAAATACTTGTCAAATGAGTGAATTTTCAAGATTACTCAGGCAGTTTTATAAGGAACAAATGGAAGAGGGGAAAGATTGGTGACAGAATTAATTAGGAGGCTGTTACCATGGTCCCCCTGAGAATTGGTAAGAACTTAAACCAAAGGGTTGGAGAGGAAAAGGGAGTCAGGAGACAGGGTGGCTGGGGTGTGTTTCTGATGGATCCCATTTGGGAATGGAAGAGAGGAAAAAGAGAGCCATCTGGAATACTCCCTGTTTCTAGCGTGCAATAGGTAGGTGATATTTCTGCTCAGCTAAGATAAAGACTACCAGGGGGGAAAACAAACTCTGAGCATTTCTTTTATAAAGCAAATTGTATTAACAGGTTGTGAGAATAACATTTCTGCAGTTTGTGTTTATCTGAAATATAGTTTGTCAAAGGCTCTGAATAACCCGTGCAGCAATGATGATGTTAATTTCAGGTCAAGTTTCCTAAAATGTTTTGAAAGCTAGCCAGGAAGGAGGCTTTGGCCTCCAGGGAGTTTATATCTTTAGATGGAGAGCTTTTTCTGTATCTGGGAGCTAAACTAGAGTTTCTGAAGGTCTGAATACTTAATTAGCTTTTCAGTACCTTGAGTCGCTAACTCAGTTAATATTTTGAATATGAAGTTTACAGTTCTTCCTTTTTATAAATGTTTCCTTACATGAGGATGGTCTTTGGAGCGGAGACCTCAACCACATCCTTTCTTCCACTAGTGCAGCTCTGGATTGACGCAGGAGGCCCAGTGATGGGCACTGGCTGGCATCAACAGTTTATTTGTGAGCCAGGTCCTGCCCTGTTTCTTTAAGGCTTTGAGTCAGGAAGATGGTGACTTCATGAAAACCTCAGTTAACTCCACTTCCAGTGTACTGATGTGGAAGGATGTCATGACATATTGTTGAGTGAAAAAAGCAACTTGTAGAACATCTTGTGTGTCTAGAAAAAGAAGGAAACATAGTGAGCTAATGTGCTAACAGTTGGAGGAGGAGCAGGGAAGGACTTTCACTTCTTAATTTATATTCCTTGGAACTCAATTTTATTCACTCATTTGACTTTTATCTTAAAAGAAAAGCAAACTAGAGAGCCAGTGGCTCTGTGATTCTCTAAACGGCTCAGCCAGGTGCAGCCCCTGAACCGTGACAGATGTCTGTCTGCCCAGGGACTGCTGCCGCCTGCCCCTGGCCCACACTCGCCCTGGCGACAGCTGGCTTGGGCTGAGAGGTGGCTGTCCCTTTGGATGAGGCGTGCACCTTCCGGTTTTTCATATCCGCCAGCTGACCCAGTTGCCCTCCCTGCCTGGCTTCCTTGGCATTGAGCTTACAGCCTCAGTTTTAAAATTTAAAAACAAGGGAAGTGCTTCTTAAAAATCCCTAACAGAAACTTTTCATTAGTTTCAGCTTTCTTCTCTGAACTGGCGGGTCTTGGTGAGGTTTTGGTGTGTCCCAGCATGGTCTTTCTCTGATTGACAGACACATGTGCTGTGTGATTGTGCATCTATTTCTAACTGCCAAGGGAGTGGTATATCTCTATTACTTGAATATGGCTAGAGGTGTGACTTTTTGGGGTTTGTTTTCTTCCACAGCCCCTTAATTGGGGAAGTTTCTATGGTAACTTGTCTGGGATTGTACAGCCAATGGTACAGTAATCTGTGTAGAGATTCTGAACTCCCACCAGCTGTGCTCTGAGACCCCTACTGTCTGTGCTCCTGGCTTAGTCCCTGCTTCCCTCTGCATGATGATTCAAAACCTTTCCAGTTCTTTCAATCCTAGTCCTTAGAGTCGATCTCTGCCCAGCTGCCTCCTGGCCACTCCTCACAAGGCAGACTGACTTGGACTGGCATCTAGGGGTCAGGTGGGTGGAAAATTTGTTGGTTGTGTGATGTCACTCTTTTTTATCCTTGTCTTATATGACCTGACAACTCTGGTGGTTGTGACTCTTGTTGAAGTGAGGGAGATCTCTGTCCATCTGTCATCTGTCTCTGATGCTCTGTTAGAGGGTGCTCTGTCTACTTGGGACAGCCCCCAGAAGGCGAGGTGACTTTTTTTCAAAACCTTTGTTGGAGGTTCTTAGTGCCAGTGTCCCAAAGAGATGGTGATCATTTTTCTTGTTGTATCTACTGGAATCTCATGCAAATGCTAGTCTTTATGGCCCATCATACGCCACCAGGATTCTAGAGAATAGATAGATTAGGTTATTTGAGCCTGTTTTCTTCATAATTCTTGATTGTGACACCCAAAATAAGAGTGAAAATTGTATGCTTTTTTCCATATCCTTTTTCAGAATCATCCTACCTTCTTATGTCAATCTTACCTTTGCTCTTTGACACTACTGAGTCCTAATAAAGACTCAAAATACTAACTTTCCTAAGGATACCTCCATTTTAGTAGAAGGCTCTTAAAGTCTTTAGGACTCAAAGCTCTGAGTCTCACACACCTTGTGACCAATGGTGACCCAATATTTGTGATCGGTTATGTTGTATGTAGCTGTTTAATCACCACGTAGGCTGGCTATGCTGTAGGATGTGGAGCAAGTAGCACTGAGGTTGTCCATGGAGAATAGTAATAGATGAGGACAGACCAAGAGATGGCAGGCGTGCTTGGTACATTATACCAAGACCCTTCATCTCCTTTGCTGGTTTCAGGGACCTTGTGCCATTCTTGTATTGGGACCTATCAGAATAATTTCATCTGTTGCTCTGAGCATAACCAAGCATTAAGATGAAGACTAACAAATGGAGCCTCAGCAGTGTAGTAATTAAGAAGATAGACCTTTGTTGGCACTTTGACCTAACTAATACAGAGAACCCATGCAAGAAGAGTAGCTTTAGGCCTTTTACTGAGCGATGTGAGTTTAATGCATGATATTAAGCGCATGTCTTAGAGCTGTTAGCTGTCATATCTAATCAAGTCAGATTCCTAAAAGCTGTGATTCAAAGAGGCAAGCATGAACTTTTCCATCTGCCTTACCTTGCTGAGGTCATTTAAAAAATCCTAAGCTAGAAACTGGGTAAAGATGTATGGTCTTAAACTGAGAATAGCCCTGGCTCAGTGTTAAGAGCATTGGCCCTTAGACCGAACGGTCTCAGGTTTGATTCCCAGTCAAGGGCACATACCTCGGTTGCAAGTTCAATCCCCAGACCCCAGTTGGGGCGAGAGCGGGAGGCAACCAATCAATGTGTCTCTCTCACATGGGTGTTTCTTTCTCTCTCCCTTCCTTCCACTCTCTCTAAAAAATCAGTAGAAAAAATATTCTCAATCCTTGGATGAGGATTAATAATAATAATAATAATAATAATAATAATAAAATAAACTGAGAATAAAAGAACATAAGATTTAGCTTGGGGCAAAAGTGGATTTTTTTGGCGTCTAAATAGCAATAATACTATAATATAATAACTGTAGTTTTCATTTACCGAGTGCTTATTGCATATCAGGAATTAAATGCTTTTTATACATGATCTCGTCTAATCCAAAAGTAAGTCTATGAATATAGCCACATTTTCTAGATGAGGCAATTAAGTCACAGGATAAACACCTTGACCAAGGTCATGCAGTTAACTTGTAAATGTTAGCGCTGGCATTTGAACCCAGGTGGTTTAGTGCAGGTCCAGAGTCCTAACCGCTGACTTATACTGTTTCCCTTAAGTGGATGATGAAACCGCACTAGCCAAGGCTAATTGTGGCCTAGTTGTGGACAAGGCTAATTTGACTTCATTTCAGAATATTTAATGCCAGCAAAAAAACACTATGCCATGATTGGCATTGTGGCTGTCTTAGTTTCCTAAGGCTGTTGTAGCAAAGTACCACACACTTGGTGACTTAAACAACACAAATTTATTTTCTTTCAGTTCTCCTGGCCAGAAATCCCAAGTCAGTTTCATTGGGCTGAAACCAAGGTGTTGGTAGGGCTGTGCTCCCTCTGGAGGTTCTGGGAGAGAAGCTGCTCCTTGCCTCTGCTAGTTTATGGTGGCCGCCAACATTCCTTGGCGTGTGGCTGCATTATTTCAGTCTCTGCCTCCTGGTCACATTGCCTTTTCTTCTATCTTGTGAAGATCACCCTCTGCCTCTCGTTTATAAGGACATTTAGGGCCCCTCCTAATCAAGGTCCTTAACTTAATCATACCTGCAAAATCCTCTTTTTTTTTTTTTTTTGCCATATAAGGTAACATTCACAGATTCCAGGATTTAGGACACGGGTATCTTTTGGGGGACCATTATTCAGTCTACCACAGTGATAAGTAGAAAGAACTAGGATTTTCAGTCTGCCTTGTAGGAGTATGCTTAATTTTAACAATTTCTTAACTGATGCTTAATTTCAACAATTCCCTAACTGTTCTGCAGGACACAGATGCTAAAAATGTGAAAAAATTCCATGGCCAAACAGATTTGAGAATTACTGAATAATATGTTCCTTTTAAAGGAAATTCACAATGTACAATGAAGGCTTTGAAAATTCCTGTGACAAAGAAAGCTGCTTAACTTAGTTGAACCCAGAATTCCTCACACTTAGTTGAACATAAAACACTTCATTTTAAAGGCTATACCTATTAACATGTCATGAAGTTCTTAGAACATTCAGGATGTACTAGTTCTGGTATAGGCACCTCTCACCGACACCAGAGAGGTGTTACCAGACAGGACACCCCCTGAGCCATGGGAGAGGGCTGTCCCCAATCTCAATCCTTATTTTCTCATATAAATTAATTTATACGAGAGACCTTGACTGCATTGTGAAAAGCCAATTGATTAAAGCAATTAAAGCATGCACCTTTATTGAAAAAGCAAAGCAAGCAAGCAAACCTATATGTCTGGCTTCTGAAGCACAGACAGGCTCTCAGCTAATCTGAAGAGCAAGTTGGCTAGGGGTCTGAGGTGTTATGTATCCTCCTGTCTGTAGGTCTCAAAATTCCTCTGTGAATATTCTGGTACAGATTAATTCTAAGGTCCCTTTTTACTTCGTGTGGCCTTCCCAGAAATCATGAGAAGCACCTGGCAGCTTTATCGTGCCAAGTCTTGAGACTGCTTGCTTCCCTGCTTAGGGAGTAAAACTGTTCCCTTTTCCCCCCTTCCCCCTTCCCCACTCCCCTTCTGCATTGTCTCATTAGGGAGGTTTTTTTAACCATTTTCTCTCCTGTCCTTGGCTGGGGAAGATAATGGTTTGTTAGTTTGCTAATTGCCCACACTGTTTGGCCTTGTTTTAACTTTCCTGTCTCAGTTTCCCTATTCCTCCTGTCCTGGAATCCTGTAACAGAATTGATTGGAAAGAACAAACAAAGACAAATATACAAAATTAAATGATAATATGATTTTAAAAAATTACTATTTTTTTTAATCCTCATTTGAGGATGTTTTTTTTTTTTTTATATTTTATTGATTTTTTACAGAGAGGAAGGGAGAGGGACAGAAAGCTAGAAACATCGATGAGAGAGAAACATCGATCAGCTGCCTCCTGCACACCCCCTACTGGGGATGTGCCCGCAACCAAGGTACATGCCCTTGACCGGAATCGAACCTGGGACCCTTCAGTCCGCAGGCCGACGCTCTATCCACTGAGCCAAACCGGTTTTGGCTTGAGGATGTTTTTTATTGATTTTCAGAGAGAGGAAGGGAGAGAATGAGAGAGAGAAACATCAATGTGAGAGAAACATCAATAGGTTGCCTCCTGTACATGGCCCAACCAGGGATCCAACCTGTAACCCAAGTATGTGCCCTGAACAGAAATGGAACCCTCAATCTTTTGGTGCATGGGACGACACTCCAACCAACTGAGCCACCAGCCAGGGCTATATGATGATTTTTTAAAACATTTTAGCTTATGTTGTGTCCGATGCGTTAGAAGTCCAGGTATGCTATGAGTTGTGATAAGGGAGAATTATTTTGATGTGAAATGATATGAAGACACTTCATAGAGGAGGGACCCCAACTCTTCTAAGTGAAGGGGAAGAAGGGAGTACATCCATATGGCAGCAAAGAACTTAGCCAAAGGAAGGAGGGCTCATCTGGAGAGAAGGTTCAGTGTCCGTCAAAGGAGTTTGGACTTGATTCTCTAGGTCAGGGGTTGGTATACTGTGTATTGCCTATGGCCCAAATCCAGTCTTCTGCCTGTTTTTTATAAAGAACACAGCCACATTTGTGTATTTCCATATTGTACATGGCATATTTGGAGCTTTAATGGCAGAGTAGGCTTGTAGGGCTTAAAATATATACTGTTTGAGTCTATATAGAAAACATTTGCCAACTTTGATCTAGGTAAGGGGGAGCTGTTGAAGGGTTTTTATCAGGAAGGTTTTCTCAGATTTGCATGTTAGAAAGCTTACTCTGGCAACTGTGGAGAATGAATTGGAGAATACAAAGACTAGGGAGGGCAGTGGCTGAGGAAATGGGAGAGGAGGCAACAGATATTTTGAATTACAGCCTAGGTGTGGAGTAAGAGATAGAAGAGCCAATGATAATTTTTAAAAATAAACTTTTAATTTTAGACTAGTTTTAGATTTAGAAAAAAGTTATGAAGATGGTACAGACTTCCTTTGTTCCCAGTTTCCTCTACTGTTAACATCTTACATCAGTATGGTGCATTTGTCATAACTAATGATCCAGTATTGATACATCTTATCTCCTTAGACTGTTAGACTCTTAGACTATGGCTGTTTCCCAGACATTACTTGTTTTTGATGACCTTGATAGTTCTGAGTACTAGTCAGGTATTTTGTAGAATGTCCCTCAGTTGGGATTTGGCGGATGGTGTTTTCATGATTATGTTGGAGATGTGGGTTTTTATCAAGGAGACCTTAGAAATGAAGCACCATTTTCATCATATCTGCAGTACGTAGTGTCAACATGACTTGTTCTTGTTAATACTGACCTGGAACATTTTCAAGTTTCACCGCTGAAATTTATTTTTATTCTTCCTTTCCGTACTCTGCTCTTTGGAAGGAAGTCACTAGGTAGCCCACACATGAGGCGGAGGGAGTTATGCACCACCTTCTTGAGAGTAAAATGTCTACATAAATCATTTTGAATTCTACATGGATTTGTAGAATTCATTTTTTCATTCATTCAATGATATCACCATGCATTTATGGGTATTTAATTTATGCTTTGGGTTATAATGTAATACCACATTATTTATTTTGTTGCTCGAATTGAGAGCTCTTTCAGTTGGCTCCCAAGCCCTTTGACATGCTCCCATTGTTATGTGTGTGTATGTGTGTGCACATGCATGTACATTCTGTGACTCTGACCAAGTTGGATAGTTCAGGCTCATTTTGTACATTTCCTGCTCCAGCCATAGAACCAGCCAATTCTCCAAGGAGCCATGGCCAAAGATAATCTTGACATTTCTGGCGTAGACAGGGCTGCCTCCATCACTCCCTCACAAACTCCTAGTTCTTGGATGAAGAAGGGAACAGAGGCAGGATCCTGGGAGATGGGTATCCATTTAGGGTTTAGGCAGAGGTAAAAGTTGTCAAAGGAGGCTGAGGAGGAGGGTTAGAGAAGCAGGTGGCCAACCTGAGTCGTACAGTAGGATGGCCTCCTGGGTTGATGAGCATTTCAGGTGGGAGAGTGGCCTTTGTAAGTCAAGAACACTGTTCAGGGTTAGGTAGTACATGAGTCCGGCAGGAGTGGAGGGCTGGGAAGGAAGGGCAGTAGGAAATAAGGTTAGGGCTGGATGTGTTGGAGGAGGGGTATGTAAAGCTGATAAAAGCAATGCTTTAGGACAGTGGTCGGCAAACTCATTAGTCAACAGAGCCAAATATCAACAGTACAACGATTGAAATTTCTTTTGAGAGCCAAATTTTTTAAACTTAAACTTCTTCTAACGCCACTTCTTCAAAATAGACTCGCCCAGGCCGTGGTATTTTGTGGAAGAGCTACACTCAAGGGGCCAAAGAGCTGCATGTGGCCGACCACGGCTTTAGGATAATTAGTTTGTCAGCCACACACAGATTAGATAAAGGAATCAGCACTGTGGTTGCTTCACTGGTGCCTGGAGAGACCATTATTAGCTCACCAAAGATGTCTGCAGATGCTAGGTTTTTCCGTAATGGGGAAAAATAGAGAGGAATTAGTAATTAAGCAATCTATTTGTTTATAAGCAATACACTTAAAACAATAAAAGACACAGGTCTTAAAATATGTACCCTGCCTTGTAATTATGAGTGTGTATGGTTTCCTTTTCTTGGAAAAGAGTCAGAGGTGAACTTGAACTCCACTCAGCTGGAATGTCACACAATCCAAGTTAATGGCATATTAATTTTTAATTTGGTTTTCATAGGCTGTCTCCAGTCAATTTCAAAATTATTTCCTGTTGAACTTCCTGCATGATCCTCTTTTGGTGGTGGTTTTCTTTGAAAAGTTGTGGTGCTTCTGAGATAATAGATGCCATAGAGAGACTCTCACTGAGCCGAGGCTGTGTGGAGAAAATAATCCTGGGAACTCTTCTTGTTTTTCATTGGTTCCTGGCATCTTGAACGTGTCATTTCTTTTGCATGTAAGTAGGAGACAAATGCTACTGTACCTTAATCTATATGTTTTATAAAAAGGGAAGCATAGCCCTAGCTGGTTTGAGTTAGTGGATAGAGTGTCGGCCCGCGGACTGAAGGGTTCTGGGTTTGATTCTGTTCAAGGGCACGTATCTCGGTTGCAGGCTCGATACCTGGCTCTGGTTGGGACGCATGCCGGAGACAACCAGATTGATGTGCCTCTCTCACATCGATATTTCTCTCTGTGTGTCTCTCCTCCTCCCTTCTACTCTTTCTAAAAAAAATAAAAATAAATAAGGGCAGCATATTCAGCCAATGAGTGGTATGACCTGCACTTCTTCTTTTTTTTTTTTTTTAATATATTTTATTGATTTTTTACAGAGAAGAAGGGAGAGGGATAGAGAGTTAGAAACATCGATGAGAGAGAAACATCAATCAGCTGCCTCCTGCACATCCCCTACTGGGGATGTGCCGGCAACCAAGGTACATGCCCTTGACCGGAATCGAACCTGGGACCCTTGAGTCCGCAGGCTGATGCTCTATCCAGTGAGCCAAACTGGTTAGGTCTGACCTGCACTTCTTCAAAAGCGCCCTCTTACTCCTGAAATGTTTTTGGGCACAAATCACTGATTCTTAAGTAGAGTTGTATTTTTGGTATTGAATCAGCCAGCTTCAAACGTTGTGATGTGTTTGGTTCATCAGAAACAGCAAATAGCCCTCCTGTACCTCCTTCCTACTTCAGTCTTCTCTGAGTGAGTGAACCTACTCAGTAAACCAGAGTCCTTTCACCTGTGTCCACTGGCAGGTTCCTGTCACAAGGGGCCTCTGTTGGGTTCATTTCTGAACTGTGATACCCACTTTGGGGTGGAAACAACATTTCATTAAAGAGAAGTTCAAGTTATTTTTTTATCTGTAAAATGAGGATAAAAATATCTGCTTTATGAGTTCTTAGGCGGTGTAAGGGATGCAGTGCAAGTTCTGTGTGTTCTAAGCAGAGTCTGTTAGAATCTGCTTATAAAACCCCGTCTCCATGGGTTTTACTGCAGTGGCTGTGCCTTCTGTTCGTTGCTACAGAGTGCTGTGCTTTTGTTTTGTTTTGTTTTGAGCAACCAAACCTTTTTGGAAGCAGAAACAAAAGAAAGAAAATCATTTGGGCTCCTTCCGTGTCATCCAACCAACCAGGGGACACGCCAGTGCCTCTTTCAGAGATCACTGCCTACAGAAACCCGGGAGGAGAAGTCACTTCAAAAGCACCGTTGGGGATGGTCTCTCTGTGCTCCTCAGTGCTAGGGATTTCAAGTGTGCCAGGGGCAGGGCCTGCGGTTCCCTTTACTATTACCAAGCTTGTCCTATGGGGGAAAGGGACTGATGTTCTGCATGTGCTTCGGTGAAATACTGCCTTGTCATCCTCAGAGCTAGTCATGTCCTCTTTCCTTGACTTTATGGATGTGGGACACAGGCTGCCATTTTCTCCTTAGCACCGCAGCATCCACAAGGCGGCGTTCATTTTGCTTCTCTTTTTCCTTTCTTTCAGACAATCACTTAACCCAATTATTTACCAGCTCCAAATAGAAGAGGATGGTAGTTTCAATAGATCGAAAACATCAGTGAAATTAAAGGGCCCACATTTCACATTTGCAGATGAAAAGGTGTTTGTAGCACGCCCCGTTCCCTGGAGTTCGTGGCATGTTTGGACTATGAACCAGGATGCTGTGTTCAGCGAGCACTCCTGGCATCAGCCTGGGCCCTGCACATACTTTCTGTTTCCCCTGTTTATTCACATCTTCAAAGCATTTCGCCCTCTGAAACGCCAAGATGGTATTTCAGTTGACTGTTACACCAAGGATCTATTTTGGTTCTCTTGGACTTTGCAGTGAGACCTAACACATTGTCTGTTCTTAGCTTTTCAGCAAAAGCTTTTGATTTAAACTTTCTCTTAAGGAAAAAACTGAATGTGAGCAAAAAAGAAACTTAGTTGCAGCTGAAAAATCTATCTTTGAGAGGGAAACACATGTGGGGGAAGTGAGGAAGGCCCTCAAACCCGCTTTCCTTCCCTGAAGCAAGATAGGGCCGTGGTTAATAGAGCACTGAGGTGGGTGGGTGCAGAATTACCTTGTCCGGAGCTCTGGCTTCCTATGTTTGGGATGGGGTTTGTGAGAGCAGGCCCTGGTTCATCTGCTCCGTGCCTCCCTGCGTGACCTGGGTACTAAAGTCACCGCTTCCGTTTCCCTCCCTGTGAAATGAGGACAATAGAGCACTCCAGACACTCCTCGCATTCAGTACCTGTTACCTGATGTTGCTGTTATACTTTCCTACAAGTTATGTCAGCATGTGTGAGGACAGCAGGCGTTTGAGAAGTAAGTGTGTCAGAACGTACACATCCCAGAGTATTCTCTCCGCCTGCCTCCTCTACACGTGAGCATTAGTCACACTTGGCTTCAGGGCTTCCCTGGGAAGCAGGTCAGTCCCTACAGAAACTCCTTTCCCTACAACCAGTGGGATTGTTTTCTGCTTTACTCTCAGGTTTGCTTTTTACTCTGAACCCGTTGATAGTTTTTAACAACTAGATGTATCTACTCATCTCGGCTTTTAAAAATAACTTGACTGAGGGCCAGCCCAGGCCTGTGGTGTGGACGTGCTGAAGTGCAGCGCCTCCCGTCCCCGCTGTCCTCTTCCCCCACGATTCCCGGGATGTGAAACGCAGCCGCAGACTGGAGAGTGGCTCGGAAGCCAGCTGCCAGCCTTGCCGCAGGCGGGGTTTCCAGCTGAGCATCACGTAATGGAAACATCTAAGTTTGTCTTGAAATGCTCACTGCTCTGCAGAACGTCAACATTCGGTCTCCAAGAGAGTTCGGGTGCTAACGTTATTCCCGTGCTGTCTTTTATGTTAAAAACCATAAAAACTGGGAGATTAGAAAACGTTTTTCTTTGCAATTCTCATTACGTTACAATAACCAAAACCCCTGCATGAATGGTTGCTGAAAGATAAAAATCAATTAACAAAGAAAAATTGGGACTTTCTGAAAAGTATATATTGTAACGTGTAATTTATAGATAACATATAGCTTTTTATATTTTATAAAATATATGTAACATATACATACATAATATACATATTATATGTAATACGTAACTTTATACATTTTAAATATTACATACATAGCTTTTCTGTTTTCTCACAAACTTTTCTTTATGGCACTTTGCTTTTACTTTGACTCATGTTACTCATAAATTCTCACTGCCTTGACCTCTTTTTTTTTTTTTAATAGACAAATATGCATATTTTCTGCTCTAAGCCCAGATTGGTGGTATCATAGAAATCCTAGTTTTTTTTCCCTTTATTTCAATCTCTAGGTTTCTCATAATCTGTTCTTAAACAGATATTTTAAGAATTAAATGAATGGCAGCACTTCAAAACAGTGATCTGTAAATAAACACATATGCAGGTCAGATCTTTTTGAATTTTAAAAAATAATTTTAAGGAGAACAATAATTGTACTTCCGGCTGTTTTTCACACATAGAAGCTGAGGAATTTTGTTTACATACTCTTCTCGTATGCCACACAAGTCTTTGAAGAATGAAAAGTGGAAGTCCTAGGGTGGGGTTACCTTTACTTTTCTTTCCCACCAGGTCTGATCTGGTTGCTGGAACTTCACGCTGTGCCTTGAGAACCTGATGTTAGCGGTGGTGGCCCTGGCAGGACTGTAAGAAGAAGAAGGACCGTGTCTGCCCGGGTGATTTTAGGCCGAGGTGTGGGACACGTAGACTCTTCCACCTCTGGGAGCCAGCGCCTTGAGCTTTTCCTGTTAATCCCTGTTGGCAAGAAACAATCAGAAACTCTCTTGAAGTGAAGTAACTGCCAATGTTAGTGCCTTCTTCCTAGGAGATGTGCTTTTTAGCAGAAAAGAAAACATCAGTCCAGGAATCCAAGTGCTTTTTTTAAGTGGATGAGTCCTACAATTTGGGTCTAGTCATGACTTTTGGAGGCTCCACCCTGCTTCTCTTGATTGAATTTAAAACAAGCCTTTCTTTCACAAAACCTCAGAGTGGGTGGCTTAGCCAGGGGCCAGCATCTTTATTACAGTTTCAAGGATCTTGGCCCCATCTCCTGGCCTTGCCTCCAAGTAGGGCAACTCACAACTGCCCTGGGCACTGAGAGTATGACAGATGAGGTAGCAAGCCAAGCTCGGTCTTCTTTCACACAGCCAGGGACTTTCTGGGGGAGCGGGTTGGGGGTGGGGGAGAAGAGGGGAGGACTCGAGATCATGGCAGAATTCATGTAAGCTACTAAATTCCTAAAGAAAGATGAAGTTATGTTGATGTGCCACACTTAAGGCAGTAACGTGCAAAATCTTTACAAAATTTTCAATAGGAGTTTTTTTAGTTGCTTGAGTTAAGTTATTATGGGAGGTAAAAAATTGCAGTAAGTACTTTAATTTAGAAAATCAAAGAGTTATATGATAATGCCTCCGCTGGAATAAGTCTTTACAGGTGTAGCAATAACTATGATAAAGTTTAACTAGATTGGAAAGCAGAAGATATAGCAATAGTGTTTTTGGTCTTATCATCTCCCCTTCCTGCGATCCTCCAATTTTCAAATCTTAAACCTCTCTTAAGGTCTCCAGCCCTGGCTGGTCCAGCTGCCTTGTAGAGTTTCCACTTGAGTGTATCCTAAGCACGTTAATCAGAGCTGCACCCCGGTCTGCTCTTTCTGTCATCCCCTATCTGCTTTGCCAAACCAAGTCACTGTGGATTCTGCTTTTAAAGGGATCTCGCATCCACCACTTCTCCCTGTCTCCCTGCCACCCGCCTGGCTCGTCGCTTGGGTGACTGCAGTCGCTCCCTATGTTCATTGTGACTCTTCCATTCTCTTGATGGAACACAAACCTGGTAACTCACACTCCTTCCCCTCAGAAAAACAGAACAAACCAACCTACACCAGCCAGCTTTTCCATAACTTCCCATGGTTTTAAATTGAAATCACAGTCTCACAGCCTCAAAGTCCCCGGTGACCTGGTGCCCTTTCCTAGCCCTCCCCAGTCCTCCTCCCTCTGTGATCGGCCGTGGTGGCTCGGTTTCTGTTTCTCAGGAAATGGCCTTCCCTTCCACTTTCCTCCCTTCCTTTTAAAACTTTTGTTGACTTCTGTTGTTTTCCTGTTCTCCCCTTAATTCTGTTTTGTCAGGTAAAGCCTTAGGCGAGAGACCGCCTTATTGTATCACGGCCATCCCATTGGTAGTACTTACACCTCAGCAGTGTATCCCAGTCCCTTGCATAGTGTCTGGCGTATAGTAGACACTGAATTGTCTTTGTCGAGTGAAAGGAGTGTTATTTGTAAATATTTTAAGTGCTTCTACCTACTCGGGGAGGCAGCATGGCTGGTGTATGTGTGCACCTGTGCTCGTGGCAGACACGCTGGTCCGTCACCACTCCCTTCCCCCGGCTGGCTTCTCAGTGTTGCACTTTAGGCAGCTGCTTCTGGCCTGCTGGTCTGTCTGAACCGCCTCGTGTCATGAAACCTGTTGGCCATTTCTCGTCTAGCAGACAGAGGCATAGCACTCTGGATGTTTAGGTTCTTGTCTTGATCTTTAGACACATTGTGTAAACTTGTTATGCCTTAGTTTGCACACCAGTCTCCTGCGAGTGATCAGATGGTAAGATAAGATATTCTTTCTTGAGGATAAAGTAAGAAACATTGAAAAATTAGCAAAGCTTATCCAAATAAAGGGTTGAATAGTTACATTTAATGTGCTTTGATATAACAAATACCTTGTGATCAGCCACTCCTTTTTGGCGACTAACATGTAAATTGTTGTCCTAGCAGGTTTGGCTTAGTGGATGGATAGAGTGGTAGCCTGAAGACTGAAGGGTCTTGGGCTTGATTCCAGTCAAGGGCACATGCCCAGGTTGCGGGCTCGATCCCCATTAGGGGGTGTCAGGAGGCAGCCGATCAGTGATTCTCTCTCATCATTGATGTTTTTAACTTTCTCCCTCTCCCTTTCTCTCTCTGAAATCAATAAAAATATATTTTAAAAGAAATAAATAAAATGCAAATTTTTTTATACACATAAATCTTAAATGTATTCACTGGCTTACCATATCTATATATGGGCTTTACAACAGGGACTGTTTTTCTTTCAGAATTAAGTTGATCTCTTGTTTCAGTATGTACCAGATGTTTACTTTGCAATTGCTAGGGAAGAGTACATTTCAAGGAGATAGAATGTAAAATGTCAAGGAGAGGCTAGTTTTTTGTTTAGTTTACTGTCACTCTGTGGCAGTGTTTCGCAGGGTGTACCCCTGGTCACCTGTATCAGGAACGCCTGTGGGTGGTTATATTACAGGTTCCCACCCCCACAGCTTACTGAATCAGACTTTTTGAGGCCTGGAAATCTGCAATATTAAGCTCCAGAAGTTTGAGAACCTCGCCCATGAAATGCCTGGTATATTGTGCGGTATTAGTAAGTTCTGAACAGGATCTGTACAGGATGGCTCACTCACTGACCTTTTCAGTCTCACCTGAGCATAACAATGACATCAGAAAACAAACATACCACTGCCAGCGCTGCCCAATAAAAGGCAAAGCTATTGATTGTGGCTAAGGTTGAAAGCAGTCAGTGACCTTATTCAGCCGGAGCACAGAAGATCAACAAGGGGCATTGTTCCCAGAGCCTTAAACACACTGGTCCTCTGGGAACAGTGGCCCTCTGACCACAGCTGCCACGGGCAGAAAGGAACCAGGCAAGGTCTGCTCTCCTCAGTGCCGAGCGAGGGCCAGTCCTGCAGTGAAGGGCGGTGCTTCTGATTTCTCTGAGGCAGCCCAGCAGGACCAGGCCGGCAGTGACCTTCACCTTCACGTTCACCTTCACATTCACCTTCATGTTCACCTTCCCGTTCACCTTCACCTTCACCATCACCCACTATTTTCCTGTGCTCTCTGGATACCCCAGATGCAAGGGGAAAACTTGCTCTGAACTGGGAGGCAGAAATACTAACAGCGATTTAAAAAGCTGGCTTTGCCAAGTGGGTAGGATGTGCTTTACCTACATTAGCTCACATAATCAGCTTGAAGCTGGGGAGAGCCAGGATGTCTATGAGAAAGCATTTCATGGCAAATCTGAACCCTGGTCTGGACTCCTAAGGGAGGTTACAGGTCTCCACCTCTGTTCACGTCCAGGCTTCTTTGTGCGGTCTGCTTCCTTTTCCTTTATGGTACTTACGGTGACGCTCTTGCTCTTCTTAGATTCAGCTCCGCAGCCTCACCTTCCTGATGGTGCGATGTGGACGAGAATTACGGTCCAGGAAGTAATCCTGAGCTGCTGCGACTGTCCCCCTCAGGACACTCTGATCTTAGCAAATGCTGCTGCATGTTGTTCCACTGACATCTTGGTCCCACCTAGATAAACAGGGAGATGCTAAGTCAGTGACGTAGCATCCTGAGAGGGGGAAGGGCAGAGAACCCAATGTGTCATCACCGACACTATCCCAGGTGAGCCGCCTCATAAGACTAGTGCCTCACAGAGTATATTCTGAGAAAAGCTGCCGTGTCGACATCCTTAGCAGAAGGAGGGTTTGAGATTTGGAGGCACTTGTTCTGAGCTTCCAAATTTTCTGGAGTTACTTTGCCGGTGGATTAGAAAGTTACTGTGGGGAGAAAAGAAGGTTTGAACTAAGGATTAGGTAAGGTCAATGCAGGGTCCTGGGTTATTTGGTGATTCGCCTCAGCCATTCAGTTAGCGATATTAGAGAAATGACAGATGGATAAAAATTAAAAAACACAGAAGGACGAACAGACGGGATGACTTCAGATCTTGTTTTAAAGGACTCAGAGGCTATGCCAAGCCAGATAGCTTATTGAACTAAGGATATTCAATAGACTATAGAATTTGAATATCTTGTAAACCAGATTATAATTAGACTAACAGTAAAGACAAGAGGAACAGACTGGGGAAATTCAGCCACAGGAGGCCGAGAGAAGTGCAGACTGAAGTGATTCAGAGGGCTGTTTTGCCTACAAGGCCTCCGGTGACTACATGAGAACAATGTGTAGATCCTGTGACTCAGTGAGCCTATTTCTAGGAGTAATTTCTAAGTAAATGATAAGCTAAATGTGTTCAGAGATTTAACTTTGAGTTTGCTTAGTGAGCATTGTTTGAAACTACACATTGGAAGCAACCCAGATAGGTCCTCCAAAGAGTGATGGATAGATCCACTATAATTCACCTGTATAATAGAATATTGTGTAACCATGACAGAGATGTTGAAGAAAAATATTGACATAGGACAACAACATGAAAAATAGGCTATAATAGAATTTATAAGGTTAACATACTACACAAAGAAACTGTGTAGTACAGGGGGAAATCCAGGAAAGGCATTAATCAGAATGTTCCCTTTGATTATCTTTAAGTGGTTGAATTTGAAGTACCTGGAATTTTTTTCTTAGGGCTTTAACACTTATAATGTTTAACGTAAGCATATAGAATTATTTCTGTAATTAAAACAAGTAGTTAACTAAGTAGAAACATGATATGATGTATTTAAAGGTGCTTTGTCAACCTTTTATCCAAATATTTCAATATTTAATCATTTTTAAACCCAAATATTCCTGGTAGTTCAGAGGAGCTGTTAGTCCCTCACATCATGTGTGTTTTGCTGACTTTTCTGCACGGACTTTGTTGCCTTTGCCTTTGGATAAGCTGTACTCGACCATGTCCCCCCAGTTCCAGGCTATTGGCGTCATCAGAGAACTCACTGTAATGGGAAAAGATTTCCTTATCATGATTGGCTGTTTCAATAAATCCAGAATTATCCTTTAGAGTGGCCACATAACCCAAGAGCCTCTTAGAATTAGAATTATGACCTAAAAGTCACACATAGGTTTAGCTGCTGTCCAGGCCTCTGCCACTAATACTAAATTGAACCTTATCTCCTATTTGAGAAGTAGATCTGTTCACATCCTTGGCTTGAAAAGCAACAGTCAGTTTCACCCCACAATCATCATAAACAATAATACCATCCTCAGCCTCCTTGTCTTTGCCTTATTTGGCCTAGTGGTTTTAGGATTAGGAAAGTGGCTTCTTTCTCTACGTGCCCAGAAAACGATCTGAATGGGAATGGAATGAGATCATGCCCCAGGGAAGTTTTTTAATCCTCATGCATGATTTCCATGGGCAGAGAGCCTAACAGGAGCCATAGTAAACTCTCCTTCCTCTGCAACATGGAACTGGTTCCCATCCAGAATTTCACTCTAGTGGAAGAACATACGAGCATCACGATCCACATACTTGATGAAACCAAAACCATGTCTCATGGCAGCAATTACACCCATTTCTCTGGCTCATTAGTGAACTACAGTGTATTTGATAGAACTTCTGTGTTGGTTGCTTGTTCTGATTTGTCATGTCCTAACGTGGTTGCCTTCCAACAGGGTCACCTTGTATTTTGTATCTTTGTCTCCAAAAGGAAGTTCCATAGGAATCACAAAGTCACCTTTAATGCATCCTGGCAATGGGCCATTTTGGTTTTTTACTGGGTGCTTTTGGGATAACTTTTGTTGTAGTTCCTTCAAAATGTCCAATGCTGATATCTTAAAAAATATCTGTTCTTTGAGGCAGTAGTCTGATGTCTGTAGCAACTTCTTTACCATTTCTGTCTTTGTGAATTCCACGCCATCTCCAAGGCTGTATGGCTTCTCATTACCTCAGGGGGAAACCCTTTATATTATTCCTTTGATCAGAATGTTGTGCCCTGCCCCATTTCCTGTTTTGCTTTTGCCATCAGAACTTTAGAAATCATTTTTGTATTCAAGTACACCAAGAGTATTATCTGGTGATTAGAAAATCACCTTCTTTTTTTATTTCATGACTTTATATTTGTGACTCTTCCAAGTGCATGTGTCTTATATTCTTAAATCTCTCTTGGAGATGGATAGTACTTAAATAATTTAATAAAATGAACTGTTAGGTATTGTATTATGATTTTAGATAAACCATTAACTTAGCTTGTATCTTTAAGATTTTAGACAGAATATTAAATATAATTTTAATCGGCTATAAGAAGGCCAGGGATTTTGGAGGAAATACCAGGGCCAAAAATCTTTTGATACAGCTTAAACACCTAAGTTGTGTGTGAGTTTAAGCAGCTAATATTACAGTGTGGTTGATCATGAAGATCTTATCTAACAAGCATACATTAAAGCAATGTGCAGGTTTTCATGGAGATGGGATGATAATTGAGGAGCATAGTGACTAAGTATTTATTATTTAGATGGGCTGTGCTGCTTTTTTGCTTTGAAGGGAATAATGAAGATTAGACAAGGAAACTGCAAAGGCTATTGGGGACAAAAAGGCTCTTTTTCTCAGTGTGGGATTGAAATGTGAAGCAGGGTTAGTTATTCCCTCCTCTGCACCCTCCTGCACTTGGTTCTACTTTGCTGAAAGCTCTCATTGTATGGCACTGTAATTATTTGTTTATGTTCTGTGTCTCTATGAAACTATACTTGGCCCAGCCTTGGTCTTCCTTTTGTCAGCTTCATCTAGCACAATGCTAGCTGTGTGTTTTTTGCATATATGACTTATATTTCTGAAATAGCAGATTAGCAGGCATATTTTAGTCCAGTAAGTATTTCAAAATATTGGCAAATATTTTGAATAGTCAAAAGAGTTTGGGAGGCATTTTCGCCACCAAAGCATATTACGTGTTCATTCAAAAAAAAAGTTCTGTAATCTCACATTTCTATAGCTAGTAGGTTCCGAAGAGCAATGTGGTGCTGAGGCCTATTGGAATGGGATGAGAAACCCTACCTGAGGCAGGTCTTTATACCTCTTCTCCTCTATAGTTCTGTACTGTGCTGGGTGTGAACACCCACCTTTGTTTATCGAAGGCCTCAGTACACCTGGCTGTATATTGTGCTGAGGGTACAGTAGTGACCAAAAGCAGGGACTCTGGCCTCAGGGATGGAGTTTATTTTCTGAAGTATCAGAAGCAGACTCAAGTCTTAGGAGTTGCACAGTGAACGTTCTTGCTGTCTTCTTTTTCTCCTGAGGGCACATAGAAAACCCTTTGTTTCCACGTCTCTTGGTGACACATAGAAAACCATAAATCAGAACGTACAAGAGTCAAAGATTTGCTATTTGGGATAAGAACACTGTGCTACAAGCAAAATTAGAAAAGGATATTTTGATTTACATTTTCCTTCTCTATCGACTCTCGCCCAAACACATTATTTTGTTTCTTCATAACACATTGATGTTACTCCATTTTCACCAGTGTACCAGCTCTAGAACCCATTTTTTTGTGTGTGGAAATTGAGTCACTTTTGAATAACTATAGTGATCTCTGACAGTGTTCCTGAGGGACATTATGACTAAACCGGATGATAGAAGGAGATTTGTACTAGCAGGCCACTTTGATGGGTGGACATATCGCGACCTTTCAGTGGCTGGGGGTTCTTTAAAGCACATCTTGGGGGGTGAGAGTTGGATTTCATTGAATGTTGCTCAATGAAGTTCTGATTGGTGCCAAGGCAATGCTTGTGGAGTGGCTGTGCGACCCTGAGATTATGGCCCTGCTGGCCTCACCGGTGCGTCTTTCCTTTTTAAGCAACAATCTCTGCTGCTTATTGTAATGCCACATGAATCCCATCACCTAACCCCGAGTCTCAGGATCCTCATCTGTAAAACTGGGATCATTCGATGAACCTCCGAGTGGTTTTGAAGATTGAATAACATCTGTGAAGTGCCTGTTATAGGGCTAAGAACAGAGTAGGCTCTCAGTGCATAACAGCTGTTTTTACCCCTTATAATGGATGCCTTAAATTTTTTTTCCTAAGCATTTTGAAACAGGTTTATAATACTGTCTGGATGAAATATTTTGGTCTTTATCATGAGTATCATAGTTGATATTAGCTTATGTACATCTTTGTTATATTCTCTTCTGAAGAATTCTGATGAATCTTTCACATCTTACTTTTTTTTAACCCTTTTAGAGTTGCCATGAGGCCACCATTTGTTGCTGCTCTGGGCCTTTACCTGGGAACACTAGTTATACTATTAACTTTTCCATTAAATGTGTTTGGTACTATTTATGGAAGGGCTGTAAGCACTTTGGTCCTCCACTCCCCAGCTGTGTGACACTGGGAAGCTGCTGAGCCTCTCTGCCCTTTTGCTTGTCTGTAGAATGGGCTGAAAACAGCACCTACTGTACAGAGTTTGTGTTGGCAGTCACTGAGATAATACATGTTATGTACACTTAGAATAATCAGTAAGTGATTATTATAAAGGTGAGCTTATGTACTGTGAGAATATGAAGATTGGGACACTAACCCAGCTTTGAGTGGTGATCATGAAATATTCCCCAGAGGGTGTCAAGCCTCAGTGAGTAAGTCAAGAGAAGAAAGGGCAGAAATGTCTACAAGGATTTTACTAGTGATGGGGCAGAAACTGCTGGAAGGTGAAGTAGAGAGTTCAGTAGGGAGCAGATGTTTTTCAAGCCAAGAGGCTCTGATTATATACCTGGGAAATGAGGAACCACGGAGGACTTTGTACTATTGTGCTGACAAGAGGAATCAGAGTTCAACAGCATCCACATGGAGACACTGAGTCCTGTGGGAAGACTGATCCAAGAGTCCCTTTAGGATAGGGACAGCGAGGAGGGCCAAGGGACAAACATAGACCTTTTGTTTGCATCAGCTGCTCTCCTTTAAGTTCTAGGGAACTTGAAGTAAAACCAAAGAAAGGTATAACTTGCCATGCTTTGATTCCCTTTGAGAAAATGGATTAGGTGGCTGCAATGTGAATTTTTTAAAAATATATTTTTATTGATTTCAGAGAGGAAGGGAGAGGGAGAGAGAGAGAAACATCAATGAGAGAGAATCATTGATTGGCTGTTTCCTGCACACCCCCTACTGGGGATCGAGCCTGCAACCTGGGGATGTCCCTTGACTGGAATCGAACTGGGGGCTCTTCAGTCTGCAGGCTGTCACTCTATCCACTGAGCCAAACCAGCCAGGGCCATTTCTGTTATGGAGAGAATCTGCTCAGGAAGTAGAAGGAGGTCGCCCCACATTTCTGCCTGGCACACTGTTGGGACGCTGCTTGTGTGTGCGCACTAGGGGAGCGAGTATGCTGGCTTGTGCAGGGAAAGAACCATTATTCTCCATTTTCCTGTAATTGCAAAATTATCTTTTCTCACAGTGTGTTCTTGTTAGCCAATTTCCTCTTGATTAACTTGGTGTCTGGGATTGCCAGTTTTCTTTTTTACTATATTTTTTTCCTAATTATTTTCTCACTGTGGTTAGAAGTAGAAATGGAAATACATCAGAAAATGATTTATATGAAAAGGAATTTTCTCCCCACCCCTAAGTACATGCACATAAACAAGAAAAATGAAGACTAGCAACTAACTTTCATTTCTCTGGATAGACTATTGTGTTTTGTTATGCCATTTGGAAGAAGAGTAATAGAAATAAATGTAAATGTGTGTTGGGGTGATAGACAGCTGCATATCCGAAGCGAGTATCAGCTTTGTGGAGGAAGAGAGACATTTTCTGGTCATTTTGTTTGGAATCGCCTGGTGGCTAGAGAGTGTTTCTCTTGCCACAGCGCTGCAATAAAAGTAAACACATACTTTTCTAAGAAACAGATAGAGAGTGTCTTTGAAATGCTTAAATAAAGAGCATTTACAATATGCTCAAAGTGTTTGATTCTTAACCCCTCCAATAGAGCAGCCCCACGGTCCTCAAGCATCACTAATGTTGAAGGCAGCGAGGAGGCGGGGAGTCTGGTGCTGGACTTGCCCTCCTGTGGGAAACTAGAAACTGGACACCATATGAGGCCGTTGTTATTTGTCATTGGGCAACAGGCAGCCAGGACTGCGATCCTTGAGAGAAGAGAATCAGGTGAGGTGAGGCCCTCATCTGCCTTGCTGTTCTGCTGGAGCCTTTGTCCTGGGAGGGCAGCCCTAGGGAGCATGGTGGTCTCATGGAGTCCAGGGCTACCCAAGAGGCTGGGATCTGTGTGGCAGGGCCCTGGGGAGGAGGGAGCTGTGCCAGGGGAGCCCAGAAGCTGGAATGTGTACGTATATTAGGTGAGACCAGCAGAGAGCAGCTGCTACCAGGTTTAGAAGAGAATGGCCATACCAGAGGTCATGTAGTACTGAGACAAATGGAGACTTCTGGCCTATTGAGGGTGGAGAGACCACACTGAGCACCTTAGCCATTCTATTGAGACACCAGAAAGACCACATCTTAGGAGTAAGGGCCATACCTTAGAGTAGGGCCCTATGCTAGAACCATGGACATAGCTGAAATAGACATAGCTGTCTTAACCAGGTATAAAACCAAGGCTGACAGGATTAAGAGGATCTGCCAGTAATTTAATTGCCATTGGAATTAAACTGAATACCTTCTAATTGTCTACCTTATAATGGAAGGGAAGCATACAAAAAGCAGGAAAATGTGACTCATATTTAAAATGAAAAGCAGTCAATGCAAACAGACAATGCCTTTAAAACCGTGTTATGTTAGATCTTGGTCTCTAATAGCATCGGGACTTTTTGGAGAAATGACTGCATCTAAAGAAGAGATGGGATAGGTACAAGATGAGCCCATAACTTTTTTTTTGTAATGTCAGTAAGTAAGGATATAAAAGTAAGAAAAAAATGATGGGGCATGTCACAAAGATAAAGGGGCTCCCATTGACTAAATCTGAGACAGTTTGAGCACCAGAATAATTAAGTCAGTGATGAATTATAAACCATCGAACAAGTAGGACGTCACACATCCATATTGATCATAAGTAAATAAATAGATAAATAATGTACAACGCTGAATAATGACTGACAGTGTGGAGGGAATGCTGGCATTGGAGCTGTCAGCATGTTGTGGCAATTGCAATCCAGTTTGGATCAGGCAAGGATCACCGATGGATGCTAAATCTAGGAGGAAATTTTGCCAAGGCACAAGGTATTTTCATGGTCTTAAAGTATCTCCCCACAGATAACTTATTAGTTGCAAGAGAAAACATAGTATATTTCCATTGAAGAAATTAGACAAAACCTTGGCAGGGTGATCAAAATTAACCTTGCCAAGGGGGGTCCTGTACTGTGTATAAGCTTTCAGATATGATACCTGGAGAGGAAACCATCGCCTCGGTAGTTTTTGGCTGATAATGCACGACCTGAATTGAGTCATGAGGAAATGTCAGACAAGTAAAAAGGAAATGTTTTATTCATATAAATAAGGGGGAGAGCTATATTTTTCTAAAGTGTCAGTGTAATAAAAGACAAAGGAAAGCTGTGTGCTTCAGATTAATGGCAATTAGTATCAGACCTGACCCTGAACTGGATCCTCAGTTGGAGGAAAGATGCTCCAGTGCATTTGGTTAATTGAAAATGGTGGTAGATGAAAGTATTATATCAGTATTAAATCTAAGATTGATAACATTACGGCCATTTAAGTATTCTGCTATTCAGAAGAAATAAATTCACAAGTATTTAGATGTAAAAAGCCCTGATGATTATCACCACGTGGCTCAGAAAGAAAATGTTGAGTGAATGTGTCTGTAGACAAACAGTGAATTATTAAGTATATGGGTTAAATGTTAATAGTAGGTGAGTTTGGGTAAAGAATATATGGTGTTCTTTGAACTAGTATTATTCTACAACTTTTCTATAAGCTTGAAGTTATTTCCAAGTTAAAAAAAAACAACAACAACCCCAGCAATATAACAATGGCTTAAAGAGAAAAGGAGAGTATGTGAAAAAGATGCATGCATTTCTTAACTATCTTGGTGTAGATTGTCTACCTTTTGGTTGTCTCTGGCAAATGAACATTTAATCCTATCATACAGCATCTGTGTCATTCAGCAGGCAAAGCCATTTCTATATCTATTAGCTAAGAAAGTAAGTCTACTGCAAGAAGAAGTAACAAGATTGCTTTCCAAGTTGAAACCATTATCTCATTTCGTGCCATAGAAGAATTTAGAAGGAGGAGTCATAGAGGTGGTTCTAATCCCTCCTTTGATACTTGCCGGCTGAATGGTCATGGGAAAGTTCTGTAACTTTGGGAAATTCAGCTGCTGCATTTTTATTGATTTATTTTTAATTTTGAAAAATGTGGGGTTTTTATTGCTTTCAGAGAGAGGAAGGGAGAGGGAGAGAGAGAGATGGAAACATCAATGATGAGAGAGAATCATTGATTGACCCCTACTAGGGATTAAGCCCACAAACTGGGCATGTGCCCTGATTGGGAATTGAACTGTATTATGACCCTCAGGTTCATAGGTCAATGCTCAACCACTGGAGTCACACCGGCCAGGCCAGCTGCTGTATTTTTAAATAATACTTGCCTATTTTCAAGATCTTATGGCTCAATGAGAAAATGCATGTGAAAGCTCTTTGTAAATAATAATGGTTTCCTGTACAAACATTAAATTACTACTAATAGTTGTGACTAAAGATGAACAATGGCTTAGACTGAGGTAGAGATTTTTTTCTTAACTCCAGGGGCTCTTTATTCTTTTAAATGTCAAGATTAATTCTAGAAGAGAGACTTTCCCCAGTAGACCCTTTGGTTCCTTCCGGTTGCCCTCTTTCTTATTTCTTGTCTTTCTTGTTCCAGGCAAAGCTTCCGTGACTGCAGGAGTTGTGGATTCTCTGAATTTCAAGAACAGTGAAGTGGGAGCATAGCAGATGGTGTATGGAAGCCAGCATGTAAGTCAAATTCATTGTTCTACCCGTTCCCAGACATCTCACGGGTCCGAAGTGCCTCAAATAGCTCCTGCTTTGCTCTGAGATGACGTGTGAGGCTCTGATGGACGGAGGGATCTTCCAAGTCTTTGTGGTGCCCAGGTCAAAATCAGCCAGGGTTTTGGAGGAGAAAGGGCTGAAGAAGCTAGATTCCTCAAAGGAGGAGGAAGACAACATGGGCCAGGGAGATAGAAATTCATAAAACAAAAGGCACAGGAAATAATGTCTGCCTGAGTCACAGAAATGACAGAAAAGGTGCTGCTGGATCTGAAGCCACATAAACCACCTTTAAAAGTTTAACATTTAAACTTGACATTTAAAAGGAGAAAGGCTGCCTGAATTAAGGAAAATCTCTGCCTTAGTGTAAGCCATTTTTTCATCTTTAACCAAAACTATGACTAATAATTGAATTTTATAGAAGAAATGATCAGGGAAGGCTCTAAGGAGACCTGAGAGAGGCACTTGGGCCAGGCCTTTTCCATTAATCTGGGGTTACTCTTTATCCTGGAAGATGACAGTTCCCAGGTCTGCCCTTTCCTGTGGAGCTGAGTAGTCTTGGCCGGCGCTGCCAGTGTCAGTCTGAGATGAGATGAACAGCTTGCTCTGAGCATAGGCCAGTGAACGGCTCCCTTCACTGAGAAAGTCCTGTGGCCAAAGTAGAACTCGGCTGAACTAACCAGGATTCTGAATGTTGGTAGTTTCCATTCTGGCACATAATTACTATGTTTATATCCAAACAATATATTGATGCGTTTTGTCCCTTTTCTAAGCTTGATAAGAGTGGTACGTTATGTGAAGTATTCTGCAACTTGCATTTTTTTCACTCAGTTATGTTGTTAAAATTCACTTGTTGCATGCAATGGTAGTAAATTAAATTTTAATGTTAAATAAAGTTCTGTTGTGAAAATCTATTACACTTTATCCGTTGCGCCACTTTCTTCCAACTTTTGGTATTCTGTTGCCAGTCTAGCAGATATAAAATAGCATATTATTGTGGCCTTAATTTGCATTTTCCTGGTTAATACTGACATTGAGCATCTTTCTTTTTAGTATCTTTGGAAAACAGACTTCATGACTTTAATGTAGAGAAAATTTTCAGTCTTATATGGCTATAGCAGTGTTGTTTGTTTCTTTTTTAGTTTTTGATTTTTTTTTTTTGAAATATAGTCTAACCTCTTTTAACTCTGTGTATTTTTTTATTGTTAATTTTTTCATTTAGATTGAAGTTTTTGTTGATTTGTGTTCTCATTCAATTTTTTGTTGTTGTTGTTCTGCTGATTTGGAAAGTATGCATTCTATTTGTTCTCCTAATGATTGCCCTGAAAGTGTACACTTAACAGTTTTGAAGTAGATCAGTAGTTAAGGTATTTTAATCCTCATCCAGAATAATACAAAACGCATAGGACACCTAATGAGGACTGCCTTCTTCTGTGCTTATGGGTTCTTCTCAGTGTTTCAGTTCTGTTCTGTGTTTCACCATACAAATTAGGCAACTACTGTTTAGAGGTGGTAACTGTTTAACTTTATATGTGTATGATTTGTTGCTTTCCGCCGGCATTATCTCGATAATAAGAGGGCCTCAGTCTTAACAATAAAAACCTTTCTTGGGATCCACCCAGGACCACTTTAGTTCCCTTTGGGAGTCCTGGTTTTGGGTTGGGCTTTCCACACGTGGCTGAGAGCTGAAGGCTAGATGCCTCTCCCATGGCTGGTACTCAGAGTCGCCTCCAGGGCAGCTCCTGCTCTCTTCTTCGCTCAGGTTTCAGTGCTCTGTTCCTGCCACATCCTCCTGGGGCAACGCATTAAGAAGTACTTTCACAAATATCTTGTCCACCACAGTTCCTAAATTGGCAGTGTCCAAGTGATATTTTAAAATCAGGTTTTTTTTTCCTGTACATGTACTTTATAAATTTTCTTAATTCTTTTAAGTTTTACATGAAAAATTATTTTACCTACAGATGGGAAAATATTAAAGTAGTGATTTCTTTGAAAGCTAGCTTAGCCACATCTATACTCATATCTCATACTATATAACCTTATACTTTTGCCTGTTTTTTTCTTTTTTTTTTTTTTTCTAGTTAATCTATTGAATATTTATTTCCTTGGAAGTTGGAATCACTGCTTTTGGAATAACTCGTAAGGACAGAATTCCTACTCAGCACCCTTTATTTATGCCTCCCAATCTGTTTTCTTTTAAAGTGTCTTTTATATTTCTATCCAGAATTCTGGACATAAAAGGTTCAGTTGTGGATCTGTGCCTGCAGATCCTTCTCACACCGAGTGCAGAAAATTGCCGTTTGCTATTGTGAATTAGAGGCATCATCTGTAAACTCCACGTCCTTACATTCTGCATCCCCTTAAGAGGTGTAGAAAACAGCATAACGCTTTTGGTCTATAAAACGTTAAATTGACTTGGGCACGTGAAAAATTTGTTATTTCAAAATGGATGTAAGTCGAGCGGCCTGATTTCATAGTTCACGCATTCTGCAGGAGATGAGAATGCCATGCCTTTGCAGAGGCTTCACAGCTCTGACAGGCCGGTTGTGTGGATTAGGATTTCGTGATGAAAGTGGTATGTCAGTGATGTTTCCAACCTGCAAAACCTTTACGCTTTGTAGGCCACAGGTAGCACTCTTGTAATCCTAGTGTAATCATGGAAAAGGCAGGCACTGAAACGTTCCTAGGAAATGCTGAGCTCTGTGGCTAGAGAGCCTCTGAGGGACTCATGTTATTGACCCCGCACTTTCACTTGGAAGATGTCAATAGTACAGAATTCTGTGGATTTTTCTCCCTGGGAAAGCAAGTTCTAACAGAAGTTACTAACTCCTCATAACCTGCATTAGTGTTGGCTGTTAGTTCAGGCACTACTGCTGCTTTTTCGTTTGGTTAGCGAGCATTCGGAAGCTTCACCCCAGAGAGTTAGGTAGACCTCGAGCAGCTCACCAGGGAAGGCCAGAGCTTCCAGAGGAGTCCCTGCCCAGCCTTCTGGGCTGGGGAGCCATCACTCGCGAGTGCTCCCTGCTTGGGTGCAGGGAAGGGAATGTAATGCCCATTGCTCCCAGTTCGGTTTGCCTGGGCCGGCCGGTCATGTGGTAGAGCAAGGCCTGGCCATGTATGTGAGCCTCCCCTTCTGCTTCTTTTACTAGAAATATGTGTCCCTTTGAAAGTTATGATTTGGATCATTAGCTCATTTTGAACTTTGGTCATATCTAAAAGATGCAGAGACAGCCCAAGAATACAGACAGCCTTTCAGATGGACTTTCCAGTTGGGGTGTTAAAAACTGGGGCTTGACAGTCATTGTCAAGACAAGTGAGTACCCATAAATCAGAATTTGGTCACCGGGCCCCGTCCTATGACTCAGAGCAGTGCTTTACTGCACATGCTCCCCGTATCTCCTGGGCTTTGGTCCTAACTGTGCTCCTCTGGACTGAGATCCGTCACTCATCTCTGACTTGGCACTGGGACACTTGGCCATTCATAACATTTTCCCTCTTTCTCACACAAGGTAATGAACTTGTATATTTCTAAATAAGGTTTTGAAAGGTATTGCTTTAAACACCTTCTTCTCCATCCTGTCCTACTTCCTGTTTACCCAATTTACCTCTGCATGCTTGTTTTGCACCCTTCATTTGATGCCTGCAAAATGCCCACAGTGATTTGTTTTTTTGCTGTTGCCTCAGTGAGGGTGGTTGGGGCTTGGCAGCAGAGCATCGATGGAGCCATATTAGGTTCATCAGCAGCCGGATGACCTGGCTTCAAGTTGAAGTTCTATTCACAGCTTGTGTGGCTTTGGCTAATAACTTAGCTTTTCTGAGTTTTCCCTCCTAATAACTACCTTAATCTGTTCATATGGTAGAGCAGTGGTTCTCTGAAAAATTATTGAGGACCCTATAGAGCGTTGCTTATGTGGGTTATATATAGCATTTTGTGATAGGCAGAAAAACGGCCCTCAAGTTCCCCAAACTTGTGAATCTGTTCTTTTCCATGGCAAAAGGGACTGCACGTGGTTAAACCAAGGGTCTCAGATACGGAGGTTATCCTGGATTACCCAGGTGGGCTCAGTGTAATCCAAGGGTCCAAATAAGAGGGCGCAGGGGCGTTAGAGTCAGAGTGGGAATTTCAAGGATGGAAGCAGAGGTTGAAGTGATGCCACTGATGGAAGGGTGACCTCGAGACATGGAGAACAGGCAGCCTATAGAAGCTGGAAAAGGCGAGGGGCATGTTCTCCCCTCGCTCAGGAGGCCCTCAGTCCTGCCAACACCTTCATCTTAGCCTGTAAGACCCATTTTCAGTCTTCTGACCTCCAGAACTCGAAGATGATTCATGTTATTTTAAGCCACCATGTCTGTAGGAGTAGGACAGTCATGCAAATATTTTCTGTGTTAGAAATTAAAAGTAAGAAATATAAAAAATATTACTTTCTCCCTGGCTGGGTGGCTCAGTTGGTTGGAGTGTTATCCCGTGTGAGCGTGCACGCGCGCGCGCGTGCACACACACACACACACACACACACACAAATTTGGGTTCAGCCCTAGCTGGTTTGGCTCAGTGGATAGAGCGTCGGCCTGCAGACTGAAGGGTCCCAGGTTTGATTCCTGCCAAGGGCACATGCCCGGGTTGTGGGCTTGATCTCCAGTAGGGGACGTGCAGGAGGCAGCCAATCAATGAGTCTCTCTCATCATTGATGTTTCTAACTCTCTTTTCCTCTCTGAAATCAATAAAGATATATTTAAAACAACAACAACAACAAACAAATTTGGGTTCAATTCCCTATCAGGGAGCATGCCTATGTTGCAGGTTCAATTGCCAGCCGGGGCACAAATGGGAGGCTGCGATCGATGTTTCTCTCTCTCTCTCTCTCTCTCGCTATATATATACATATATATCTTTCTTCCTCTCTTTCTAAAATACATAAACGCATACCCTTGGGTGAAGATTTACGAAATATATAAAAATATTAATTTACTATCTATAATAATAAAAGGGTAATATGCTAATTAGACTGGACATTCTTCTGGACAATCTGGGGCCAGAGTAAAGCTGCCTGGGTCCCGGGTGCCTACCGGCAGGGCCAGAGGGAAGCCTCCTGGGTCCTGGGTCCCTGCCAGAGAGGCTGAAGTAAAAGCTCATGCCGGCAGCTGGGGGAAGGAAGGTCTACTCTTGCATGAATTTTCGTGCATTGGGCTTCTAGTTTATAATAATAAAAGTGTAATATGCTAATTATACCGGATGTCCTTCCAGATGACCTTCCGGATGAAGCCAGGGCTGCAAAGGAAGCCCAGATCCCGGGTGCCTGCCGGCAGCCAGAGGGAAGCCTGGGTCCCGGGTGCCAGAGGGAAGCTGGTGCTGGCAGCTGGGGAAATGAAGGCCTACTCTTGCATGAATTTCGTGCATTGGGCTGCTAGTAAAATAATAATGAACTTAGCATAAATGCCTTTTGTGGGGGGGGGGGGGGAGGATGACTCTTTCCCAACTGTTAGTGAGAAGTCTACCGCTGCTGTGCATTTTGTAGTAAATCTCTTTAATGTCTGGCTTAGCAGAAACTGAGTCTCATCAGCTTCTGCATTCTGGTTGTTGTGGTCTCATGTGTTGTGTAGCCTCTGAAAAACTCCCCTGTATACTCACGAGAGAACGAACATCAAAAGGCAAACACCATCTTAGTATTATTATGAAAATTGTTCTGGCTTCATGGACTCTACCTGAAAGGGAGTCAGGGATTTTCAGAAACCCCCAGACCCACTTAGAGAACTTCTGGGCTAGAACAGATCCACATGGCCATACCTGACTGCAAAAGAGTCTGAGAATTGCAGTTCTTATTCTGTGTGCTAGTTTGAAAAAATTGGGGGTTCTGTTATTAAGGAAGAAAGGGAGAATGGGTATTATATTACAACTAGAGGCCCAGTGCACAAAATTCGTGCACTGGGGGGTGGTGGTGTCCCTCAGCCCAGCCTGCACCCTCTCCAATCTGGGACCCCTCGGGGGATGTCCAACTGCCGGTTGAGGCCTGATCCCTGGATCGGGTCTAAACCAGCAGTCGGACATCCCTTCACAATCCGGGACTGCTGGCTCCTAACCATTCATCTGCCTGCCTGCCTGCTTGCCCCTAACCGCATCTGCCTGCCAGCCTGATTGCCCCCTAACCGCTCCCCCTGATTGATGCCTAACTGCTTCCCTGCCAGCCTGGTCACTCCTAACTGCCCTTCCCTGCAGGCCTGGTCCCCCCTAACTGCCCTCCCATGCAGGCCTGGGTCCCCCACAACTGCCCTTCCCTACAGGCCCAGTCACTCCCAATTTCCCTCCTCTGCTGGCCTGGTCACCCCTAACTGCCCTCCCCTGCAGGCTTGATCGCCCCCAATTGCCCTCCCCTGCAGGACTGTTCGCCCCCATGTGCCCTCCCTTGCTGGCCATCTTGTGACGACATGGGGGCGGCCATCTTGTGATGATGTTGGGGTGGCCATCTTGTGGCAGCTATCTTGTGATGACGTGGGGGTGGCCATCTTGTGGTGGCCATCTTGTGACGATGTGGGGGTGGCCATCTTGTGACACTAGGGCGTGAGGGTCAATTTGCATATTACCTCTTTTTTTTATTTTTTTAAATATATTTTATTGATTTTTCACAGAGAGGAAGGGAGAGGGATAGAGAGCTGGAAACATCGATGAGAGAGAGACATCGACGAGCTGCCTCCTGCACACCCCCCACCGGGGGATGTGCCCGCAACCAAGGTACATGCCCTTGACCGGAATCGAACCTGGGACCCTCCAGTCCGCAGACCGACGCTCTATCCACTGAGCCAAACCGGTTTCGGCCATATTACCTCTTTATTATATAGGATTAGCAATCTCAAATGCTTACTGTGTCAAAGTTTGATATCCATGGTAAATAAGCAATCATTAAAATGTTCGTTTCTCTTAACCTGTTCTTATTTTAGCTTGGAAAAATGGGCATTTTGCTTAGACTGCTTCATTTAGAAATACTTATGACAGAACACAATGGCCTGTAGGCAGAGGCATAATTGCAGTGAATTGCAATTTTGCACTTGTAGTTAAATTATATAAAATATCTTTTGTTTAGTGCTCATAGGCAGCTTTTTGATCTCTTGTTTGGGTCTTTTGAACCTAACATGTGTTTCCTTTCCTTGGGTAGGAGGACAGTTGGAATTGAAATGAGATTTCAGACTCAGTTTTGATTCATAGTTATTTTTCATGGGTTTAAGAATACAAGGGGTGTGACGTTTCCTCTGGGTCCTCTTGTAAGTAGCTCCTATGGCTCTCTGGCAGCATTCTCTCACTGAAGAATAATCCAGTTCCAGTTTCTGATGGGAAATTGCAGTTGGGAATATTTGTGCTAAATATCTTATATGAAAAATTACACAAATGCAATAAAAATAGTTTGTGCTTAAGTGGCTTAATTTTGAGGTTCGTGTAAAGTTTAATACTGATCTCATAAATTTAGGGCTATGTGTTTAAGGTATTTTTTAGTGCCATCCTTATCCTTAAATTAATTACTGTGATATCTTTTGGGTGAGTGAGTTCTTGTGAGATATTTGAACTCCTCTATGTGGTCTCGAACTATTATTTCAACCTCTTGAGTGGGAGAAGCCTTTGTGTCTTTCCCAACTAAGTCTATTTCCTAACTTCGTGGTCGGCAAACTGCGGCTCGCAAGCCACATGTGGCTCTTTGGCCCCTTGAGTGTGGCTCTTCCACAAAATACCACGGCCTGGGGCGAGTCTATTTTGAAGAAGTGGCGTTAGATGAAGTTTAAGTTTAAAAAATTTGGCTCTCAAAAGAAATTTCAATCGTTGTACTGTTGATATTTGGCTCTGTTGACTAATGAGTTTGCCGACCACTGTCCTAACTGAACTGACTGGGAAGGGGAGTTTTATTTGGGATGGACGGTGGAGAGGAAGCAAAGAGGATGCTTTTAGAACCTTGAGCACTGGTAGTGGGGGGAAATGTATGTGTTTGGGAGTCATACTGAGTTGGTGTTTTGGGAGCCAGAGGATTGGATCAGTGTCTGGTGACCCTTATGAACTGGAGGCAAAAAGACAAGAGTACATGTAAAAACTTAGTGAAATCTGAACAAGGTCTGTAGTTTCGCTAATGAAATTGTACAATGTCAAGTTTTGATCTTTGTATTGTAGTTATGTAAGATAAAGGGGGACCCTGGGATACATAGGAGCTCTCTACTATTTTCACAACTTCCATGTGAATTTAAAATTATTTCAAAATCAAAAGTTAAAAAAGCCTTGGCCAGTGGGCCTAGTGTTAGAACATCAGCCCATGCACCGAAGAGTCTTGGGTTCGATTCCCAGTCAAGGGCACATACCTGGGTTGTGGGTTTGCTCCCTGCCCCTGGTCAGGGAGCATGTGGGAGGCAACCAATCGATGTCTTTCTCTCTAGCCCCTCACCCTCCCTCCCTCCCTTCCACTCTCTGAAAAGCAATGGAAAAAAATATCCTCAGGTGAGAATTACCAACAACAAAATAGTTAAAACACACACACACACACACACACACACACACACACACACACACACACACGACACAATGAGATACCACTATATACCTATTAAGATGGCTAAAAAACAGGCAAATGAAACAAAAATGGTTAATACCAATTCCTGGCGAAGATGTAGAACAACTAGAACTCTCTTGCATTGCTAGTATAGCCACTCTGGAAAACAGGTAGTTTTTTACAAAGTTAAACATATACGTACCATACAAGCCAGGAATTTTCAAGCTAGGTATTTACCCAAGAGATATGAAAACCTCTGTTCACACAAAAACCTGTAGGCTAATATTTCTAGCAGCTTTAATCATAACTACCCATAACTGGAAAAAACACAAATGTCCTTCAGCAAGTGAATGGATAAATAAGCTAATATATCTATCAACGAAATATTCAGCAATAGTAAAGGACAAACACAACTATTTGGATGAATCCCAAATAAATACATTATATCATGTAAAAGAAGCCAAACTAAAAAAGGTATATCCGGTGTGACTCAAAATGGGAACTTGCTTACTGTATGTAGTTCCATTTGTGTGACATTCTGGAAAAGGCTACAGTGTAGGGTCAGGAAGCAGACCGGTGGTTGGCTGGGGTTGGGGAAAGGATTGGCTTACAATGGCATAAGGAATTTTGGATTGAGCAAAATGTTTTTATCCTGATTGTGGAGTTGATTTTGTGACTGTATGTTTTGGTCAAAACTCATAGAACTGTATATTAAAAATAATGGGTTGCTGCATGTAAATTATATCCCCAAAATCTGACTTTAACATGAAAACAATATCACCACCACACACACACACACACACACACACACACACAGAACAATGGGCTCTGGCTTAAACACCCACGAAGAATTCAGTGTCTGCCTGAATTCAGTCTCTATGATTGGTTAAGGATTTGTGAGGTCATTAGTTACACAAGATGTCTCACTCAGACATGAGTGTAGCCTCTTCAGTGCTTTGGTCTCTAATTGAGCAATGGAAATAACTATTACCTTAGAGCTGGGTGCTCTAACATTTGTGAAGCAGAATGCTGCTGGGAGATTAAAACAAAAGCTCCTGGCTCTCGCTTGTGGATATAGCCTTTAGCATATGAACATTTAATCAAATATCACTCTATCTCCTCTCCTGGGTCCTTTGTCATTAAATAAGCCATTCATAGAAAAGACTTGAGTTGTTGGATTGTTTTAAATCTCAGCTGTAACAACTGTACTGTCGTTAATGGACTATAAAATGTCCTATTTTCCCAGCAACACAATTGATTTGGTAGGAGGGAGGGATAATTTCAGCACTACAGCAGGTAGTCTAATTTAAATGTAGCTCACACATGCATATAGCAGGAATGGGAAGATTCTTACTGGAAATTTAAAGTGCTAGAGCTCTGAATCAGTGTTTCTTGATAATCAAAACTCTTTATAAAATTTGATTTTGAAAGAAGATTTAAACTCTGAACTCTTGGCTATGATTTGTGGTGTTGAAGGATATAACTTCTACTTTTATGGGATCTGGATAATGCATATGAGATAACTAACAACAGTCTTTTCCCAACAGAAATCTCCTTGTTAACTTAAAACTGGGATTTATTAGATTGGTTTGGATTTAATGCTATCCAGTAGTCATTTCAGTTGAGCAAACACTTACTAATTATTAACCACATGTCATGCCTATTATGAGGTGTTGGGTTTGCAGAGGCAAATGAGCCTCAAGCCCTGTTTTCAAGTAGTCCACCATAAAGCAGGTGGACCAAGCTATGTGCAGCTCCCTTAAATTCAGCTACAGGGGAGACCCCTCAGCAGGAAGCCCTTACCTAGGAGATGACATTTGAGTTAGCCTCTGCGTGTAAGTAGAATGTTCTCTGTGAAGAGAGAAAGCCTGGATTTTGCAGGCAGAAGGAGTTGAGTGCTATGTGAAAGCTTTTGTAGTCAGGGAATCATGACTTAGAAACGGGGCAAAGAATTTCTTCCTTTTCTCCCCAACTAAATAAGAGTTCAAATAAAAGCAATATACATGTAGTAAATAAGATATAAAATTGTAAGTAATTTACCCCCTTTCCTCCCCTGTATTAGTTTCTATTGCTGCTGCAACTAATTACCACAATGTCAGTGTTGTGAAACAACACAAATTTATCTTATGCTTCTGTAGAGCAGAACCCAACATGGGTCACCCTGGGTTAGAATCAGAGTCCAGGCTTTCGGCCTTTTCTGGCTTCCAGACGCTGCCAGTATTCTTTTGCTCTTGGTTCGTCCTCCATCTTCTCTCTGACGATTTTTCTGTAGTCATACCCAGGAAGGGGTCTCTGATTTTAAGGATCTGTGCGATTAGATTGGGCCCATCTGGATAATCCAGGATACTCTTCCCATATCAATATCCTTAATTAATTAATTTAAAAATATTTTTAAGTTTAAGTTGGCATACAATCTGATATTGGTTATATTAGTTTCAGGTGTACAATATAGTCATTTGACATTTTTATACCTTACAATATGATTACCCCACTCATTCTAGTAATCATCTATCACCATGTAAACTTTTCACAGTATTATTGACTATATTCCCCTTCCCCTTTTACCCATCCCATCATCCCCTACCTGTGGTCTCTGTTTCTATGAGTCTGTTTCTGTTTTGTTTGTTTGTTTTGGTTTTTTTGGATTCCACATATAAGTGAAATTATATGGTATTTGTCTTTCTCTGCCTAATTTATTTCACTTAGCATAATATCTTAGAGACCCATCCATATTGTTGCAATGACAAGGTTTTATTCTTTTTATTGCTGAATAATATTTCAGTGTGTGTGTGTGTGTGTGTGTGTGTGTGTGTGTGTGTGTTTGTGTGTGTAGCACATCTTCAATACCCTTAATTTAATCACACCTTCAAAGCCTCTTTTACCATGTAAGGTAATATATTCTCAGGTTTGGGGGCTTAGGATGTAGACATGGGCCCATTATTCATTATTTTGAATTCTAGTTAGCAGGCATTACTTTTGTTGAAGGGCACAAACATATTGTAATGACGATCATTGGACATATAGCTTGATGTCTTTTCCACACATGTCCTTAGGGAAAATATACTGAATTGCTGGAATAAGAGCATATGTGAGTTGTTCATTTTGGCAGAATTTGAGAAATTAATACAGAGAAAAGAAACACTTGGTACTAAAGAAAGGAAGTTCTCTAAAAGCATTGATGATGGAAATGAGCATTAATTTATGGCGTAGCATGTGCCAGTCACTATGTTAGAGGATGACTTGCTTTTTCTCATTTGTAGTTCACTGTGATGCTAAGAGAGATGTTAACCCCAGCTTACTGACCAGGAGAGTGAGCAGTAGAAGCCTGAGTAACATGCCCCAGGTGGCGACTCTAGGATTACACTCCATCTGCCCACCTCAAGGACATAGTAACCCCTTAAATTAATCCTCTACTTCTCAGCCCTTAAGCGTGGTCAGCAAAATGGCAAATTGGTAATATTGTTAGATTGTTGAGTTCTTTAAATGTTTGTGGTACTCTTATGTGCATCCTCATTTGATGTTTTACTTTAAAAACATCTCACAGAATGAGTTTTTAACAGAGCCTTGCTGGAGCACAGCACCCTCAGGGAACCCCTGCGTTGCCTAGAGCCTGAGGTCCAGCGGCTCTGGCCCAGTGGCCGGGGCTGATGGGAGTGGGGTGAGCCTCCTTCTCTGTGAGTTGTCCCTCCTGGGATCTGCTGAGTGAGAGGGAGTGGCTCCCTCCTGTCTCAGGCTGAGCTGGGCTTCACTGTAACCAGGGGAGCCTCGGTCAGAACAGAAATTCTCCTGGTGTTGCCACTCTGGGGTGTGAGTGTATTGGGGTGTGAAGCTCCTGAGGGTGGCAGGAGGCCATTTAGGGCTGCTTCTCCGAAAGCCTCCATCACCAAGCCCACATCGCCTGGCAGGTCCAGTGGTGGCCGGAAGTGGTAGTGCATAGCAGACTGTTGGCAGGTGGTTGGCTGATTTGGGAAGGGGGAGAGGTGGTTGGATTCCATCGTAGCATGCAGGTGATAGGACTTGCCTCAGGGATCATAAAAATCAGGGTGTGGGGTGCTTCCAATTGCTCAGGCCTTTTCCATGCACTCTTGGACAGAAAGCAGCGTGATGCTCGCTCCTTCAGGGTGAGCAGCGCTAGATAAAGGAGTGGCCGAGCTGCCTGCCTTCCAGCCCGTTTCGCTCGGCCCCGGTTGGCCTGGGCCCAGGGCTCCACGTTCCTGGGCTCTGTCATTGAGAGAAGAGCTCAGTGCAGAGACAAGGAGCTACTTACGTGAATTCAGACCAGTGGCAGCCGCAAGAAAGGATCAAGTCCTTCTGCTTTGCTTCCGCTCAACTCTAAAGGGTACTTCAGGATTTTTATAATATTGCAGAGTTCCTTAGGAGAATTTGACTTGGGGCATTTATTCTTAAGGTTTTGGGGACTTTCTGTGAGGGGAGGGGCTCTCTGTCAGGACAGTCTGACAGGGATGGACCTGTTGGCTGGATCTAGCTACCAACAGGCTGTGTGATCTTGTCTCAGTTACTTTCCCTCTCTGGGCCTTTAATCCAGGAAGCTTGGATTAGAGCAGCTGAGTGATCCATGCTCAGTACCAGCACTTTGGGTACCGGTACATTGGACGCTAGAGCCCTGGGTCCTACCTGACACGCTTTGCAGAGCTGCTTCTGATTCCTGGGTCGCAGCACTTATCCGCTCTGTGAGCGTAAGCAAGTGACTCCTCCTTCACCTCTTTGACCAGATGGGGATCAAGTCACTTGGATCACGGTGTAGTTGTAATGATTCAGTCCATTAAGTGAAGTCATGTGTGAGTGAAGCACTTAGCAGGTACCTGGCGCCTGCCTGGGAAGGGTACAGCTCTTGGGGGACCGCCTTAGCATATAGACCCCCTTAGCACGTGGTATGTGAGGGTCTTGCAGCACAGAGTGAGCGGCTCCCGTTAGCTTTAATAAGAAGAACAAATTCTGGTAACTGTGGACCAGCAAGACGTTCTTTCCTCCCTGCTTTCTATTCCTTAACATCACGTGACTTTGCTCCTAGAAGGGTGTCAGTGGCTGACCTCTGGGGTCCCAGCCTGGGTAGCTCTGCTCTCTGGGCTGCCCTTTGAAGAGGATTCTATAGTAGGAAATGAAACTGACCACAGGCATGGTCTAAATGGCTCAACGTGGCATTTCTCAATTTGGGACTTCATTGTTTCAACATAGCTTTTTCATAGTTCCTTACTTTCGTGATTAGAAATTTGTGAAGCATATACAATGGAGTGGAAAAGCAGCTATATTTTCTTGAAAGAAGACAGGGAAGCGCGAAAAGGAAGGCTTCATCTTCTCTCAAATATTTATTGAACTCGGCTATATTTAAGGCACTGGAGATGCAAAAATGAGTATCACCGATGTGGTCCTTGCCGTCATGGAGATTAGGTTATTGGGGCAGGGCAGACATTCCATCGCAGAAGTGATGATTTCAGTATAGCTGACAGGGCTTGGAGAAGTAGTGGGGATAAGTGTGTGACGTAGGATCCCATGTGATGGGGAGATCAGGACAGTCACCCAAGGGTGACGTGTAGCTTGAGGTGTGAAGGAGGAGAGGGAGAGCATGCCAGGGCGGATGGCGAAGGCATTTCTTCAGGCAGAAGGAACACGAGCAAAGGCTCCCTGGCAGAAAGGAGCTGGGCCCATCAGAGAGTGTGAAGAAGGCCAAGGTCACTTGGAGGCTAGTGAGCTTGGGGACAGACGGGGGTGAATGATCTAGATAGAGAGGTAGGCCAGGGCTGGTGGCCTGGACATGGAGGAGCCAGGTTTTATTCCAAAAAGCAGTAGGAAGCTTTGAGCTACTTAAGGATGGGCCATGATATGATTCCATACGTGATTTTAAAAGGTTGCTTTTTTCTTTCAATCCAGTGTTAGACAAGATGAGAGAGAGCAGCTACGAAATGTTTAACCCTTTGCACTCGTTTGCTTTTTTCTCGATTCCTGCTACCGATGCTAACCGTGTCGAGTCACACTCAACATCCGAGTGCAAAAGGTTAAATATCACATATTTTTTTGTTTTTATAAATCGGTCTAAAAACCAAGATGTCCATCTGTTAAATTGTTCAGATTTGGGGGCTAAAGTATAGCACATTGTAATTCCTCTAAGATACTTGTTTTTCTGGGAGGGGCCATTGACTTTTTGATGACATTGTTTACTTTCTGGAGAAAGGTATGGAGGTTAGCATCAAAACTAACCTTAAAGCAGAAATTTGAGGGCAGCACTGGATACAAACCTTTTGTTAGAGATATTGTTGGATCTCTGGGTCTCTGCATAGCCAGTCATTTGAAAGGACTAATAATCAGATGTGTTCCTAAGCTTACTAATTTTGAGAATAAATCTATTGCCATCACTTATAAAAAACGGATCTCGGATTGTGAAAGAAGAGGCTGTATATATATAGATGTGAGTTACGAATATATTGCTGGAGTCACACTCCTGTTTGAATCACCAGCACTTACTAGTTGTGTAACCCTGCTCAAGTTACTTAACTTCTTACTTTAAACGGGTGCTACCCAAATTGTATTGTTACTTGAGAGGTTACAAGAAAATAAATATGCATTATTATTGAATTTAAGAGCTAACCTAATTGATGCTATTATGAAATGGGATTTAGAGGTAGAAGTATCGTAAAGAGAACCAGGTGATAGAGAACATAATTGGTCCACTCCAACGCTCCCCAGACTTGCCTGAGCGGAAGGATATCCTCGGGGTGCTTGTGAAAATGTGCATTCTCAGGCACCACCCAGATGTGCTGAATCGGCTCTCCAGAGGCGGGTCCTGGGAACCTTGCTCGGGGAGGCAGGTGATGACGCACCTTCGCTTTTGTGAGCCTGTCCCTGGTTTCAGATACTCTGCCCGGTGGATTTCAGGTGTGTGCTTATACTTGCCAGATGATGACCCAATTTTCAGTCAGGAAATGTGGTCACTGTTTGTATAGGCCATCGTATTCAGAATCTTCTCTCTAATCAAAGCAGATGTAACTCGCTCTGGGTTCCCAGCAACATGAGATGACATATAGCTACAGAACAGCGTGGTGCGGTCTACGTTCCTCAGCCTTCTTGGCCTTTTCTTTCTCTAAAAAACCTGACAACCGTTATAACCTGCTCTGTGAAGTATGCACAGTGACCTGGCCAACATATCTTGACAACCCGTCCTCCCGAGCCTCTGAGGCCTCCAGCCCCAGCTGTCAGAGTGGCAGTGACCCGGGAAGTGTCTGGACCCCCTTCCTGGTGTTGTTATTGGAGGCCGAGCCTGCGGAGCTGCTCTTTCCACCTCTGAGAGCTGGGAACCAGGAAGGAACGTTCCACTTGACTGCACTCAGGACAGCGTGTTCTTAATCAGCTGTTCTGGAAAAACAGCATTATGTTGTTTTCACACAAGCCTGCAAGTTCATTTCCCCTCGCTGGCCCAGGCAATCATGTTCCTCTCGGCGACAAAGGGAGATGAGCAGCTGAAACTGTTACTGCCAGGGCTGCGCTTTCTGCAGACATCGCAGGTGGAGTTCACACCTCTGGGAGGAATCCAGGGTTTCCATTATCAGTGAGGCGGTGGGACCCCCACACCGGCCGGGGCTGCGGGCGGTTGTTCTCTCACATGAGTCTATGAAGATTTAAAGAATTTTCTCTAGCAGCAGTTTTTTAATTGGTCATGGTTTTGTACTGATGCTTCACTACACTTGACCTTCTGGGAAAGGTTTGGAGGCTAGGATCACAGCTACCTCAAAGCAGAAATTGGAGGGCAGCACGGGACACAAGCCTTCTGTTAGAGATATTGTTGGGTCTCTGCATAGCCAGTTATTTGAAAGGCCTAATAATTCAGATGTGTTCCTAAACTTACTAACTTTTGAGAATAAATCTATTGTCATCACTTGTAAAAAATGAACAGTTTTGAATCACTAGTACTTACTAGCTGTGTAACCTTGCACAAGTTACTTAACCTCTTACTTAAATGGGTGTTACCAAAATTGTATTATTATTTGAGGGGTTAGGAGAAAATAAATATGTGTTATTGTTAACATTTAAGAGCTAGCCTAATTGATGCTATTACTAAATGAGATTTATTTCAGGTTGACCTTAACTGTATTTTTCTGTTTGCATTATCATGGGAGAAATTTATTTGTGCTAAGAATGTTATTTGGATGTTAAATTCATTTTCTGACCCATGGACATATCAACCCATGTTTAGGAACTTTTTAAAAAATTGAAAGTTGCCTCAGCTGGTTTTGTTCAGTGGTTAGGGCGTCAGCCTGTGGACTGAAGGGTCGCAGGTTTGATTCCCAGTGGAGGGCACATACCTCAGTTCCAGGCTCCATCCCGGACCTGCACTGGGGAGCGTGCAGGAGGCAGCCAGTCAGTGTGTCTCTCTCACATCACTGTTTCCCTCTCTCCCCTTCCGCCCTCCCTTCCACTCTAAAACTCAATGGAAAATATCCTCAGGTGAGGATTTTAAAAAAAGTGGAAAAGTTAATGTGTGTTAGTAGTTCTGCATATTTTTATTCCTTAGAAAAAGCCTGTGAGGTCTTGAGGGCATCTACCTAAATACTGCACATTTACAGTTAAGAATCTAGAGATTCAAAGGGAAGGTATTTCTTATCCTTTTTTCCTTGCCTTCATATTTTCATGTGAGAAAATTTTGTATCTGCAAAACATTAAATGGCGGAATCCTAAACTTTTAGTGAATTTAAAAACAACTCATTGGGGAAATGTTGTGAAATACGAGCAGAGTTGGCACGCCTAGAGGACTAAACCTTCCAGACAGAAAAGCCGGGGGCGGGGCTGGCGTGCGGGTGAGTGTGCTTTCTTCTCTCAGGTGGGTAGGTAGGAGGAATCCGCCCTCCGTGGGGACTGACCCTCTCCCTCACTCAGGAGCTCCGTGATGGGACGAGTCTAGGCCTGCATTGCTTTCGTTCCTGAATTCTTTTGCTGTTCTGGCCTTTTTTTTTTTTTTTTTCTTTCCTCATTTGTAAATCATCTCTGTGTGGAAGTTCAAGAGTCATCTTTTAACAGGCAGTAGAGATGATCACCCAGGTAAGCCGTTCTGATCCGTTGTAGCCACAGATTGGTGCCTTGTCAGGTGAGGGGCCTCTGTGGGAGGAGGGAGTTGGTGGAAGAACAGCGGGACCTAGGCACTCGGGTCCTGCTGACAGGAGGCAAGGCCCGCGCCAGGCATTTGTAAATTACAAATATAGTACATACTGAAGACAGTCTGTCTACAAAGGAAGACCTCTGTTCAAAGAAACTAAAAACCCCAATTCCCCAGCAAACATACAGGCACAAAAACGGACAATAAGCAAGATGTGCAAGTTTAATTTTGTTAAATACCCATACTTAAAATTGTAATTGTTTATGCAATTATGTCTAATTATCTAAAAAGTAGTTCTAAGATTTTTTATTAGGGTTTTAATGACACTATGTATTTTAATATCTCACCATATTGCCTAACCTTTCTAAAAGTGGGATTCCTACCTTATACTTTTTTTCTAAGTTCCTGCTGCACCAAACACAAGACAGAGCACCTTATAATAAGGATTTCGAGATGACTTGTTGAATTGAGTTGAAGTGTGACTCAGTTGATTTGTGTAGGTGGATTCTGCACTACTTGTTTGTTGGTGTTCACATATTCATGATGTTTATTTACAAGCTGTTTCAGTTCAAGAAATGCTTGCAAATTTTTCTTAGTCTGTGTGTGAATCATGTAGAATTATCTCTGCAAATTAGTTTTCTTAATTAACACAGAGAAGAGGGAAAAATCAAACATGTTTAATTAAGTGCCCTGCCTAGGATAGTTAAAAATGTAACGAAGTACTTTAGTATGTAACATAAAATTTTGCATAAAATCATGTATACAAGAGATAATTGTAAATAGTTGTTATAATGTTCACATAATTTAGAACTCTGTTTTTATTTGTGTTAGAATGATGGAGTTTGGGGACTGGATTCCTTCCCTCTACCCAGTTCTCAGCATTGAAGGAGAGTCTGCAGGGAGGTGCTGTGGATGGACAGGGAGAGGAGGTCCTATAAGTGGGCTGAGGACTTGAGAAGCAGGGGGGCGGGAGGAGGAGGCGAACAGGGCCCACTGGGGGAAGCATAGGTGTTATTGCTAGAGAGGATGCCAAAAGATGACTGTGGAGAGGCTGGGACACTGTGCAGGGAGGTTCTTACTTACTCTTGGGTTTTAAGCAGGAAGTGACAAGATACAATTTCTGCTGTAGGAAGATCTCTTCTGCATGGTTTTGGGGGTGGACTGAAGGCCACAGCAGCATTTGCCCATTCAATTGCTCCTCCCTCGGGCCTCTCTGTGCCTGCCTCTGCTTTATTTTCTGGGAGGCACTTGTCACCAGATCACACAGCATTTTATTTATTTGTTTACTTGCTCATTGCCTGCTCTCCTAAGTGGAATGAAAACCCCCGAAGGCAGGGGTATGTCTGTATCCCAATGCGGTATCTCCAGTGCCACCATAATGCCCAGCAAGTAACAGGTGCGCAGCAAGGATATATTCACCAATCGAATGCTTGAGTCAGTTTCTGAAATCAAAGTGTGTCATTGCTTTCCCCCAAAATTTACTAATTGATTACAGAAGGAAAAAATAGTAACAGAAGTGGGAAATCTGGACAACACTTTAAAGGAGGGATCAAAATTAACATCACAATAAGGGACAATGGTGTCACCTGCCTCTGGATGTCACACCCCAGTCAAGAATGGGGCATCTGAATCTAATCATGAAGAAACATCAGAGAAAACCAACTGAAGGCTATTCTCTAAAATGACTGGCATGTAGTCTTCAAAAATATCAATGGCATGAAAGACAAAAGCTGAAGAACTGTTTCAGTTGAAGGAACACTAAGGAGACATACGGGTTAAAAGCAGTTTATGATTCTGTGCTGGGTCTTGGGGAAAAGAAAACTGCCGTAAAGGTCATTAAGACGATTGATGAGATTAAAATATGCAAAGGGGACCTGGGAAACATCACAAGCCAGCAAGATTGCTTCTATCTAATTTAGCTCTTTGGATAAAATGTCAGGATTCACAAGCCACATATCTGGGTGGCTTGAGTCATGTTGCAGGTCAAAGATCAGCAGGGGTAAGAACCCTAGAATTGGATTCTAGAGACCTGGCTTCTATCGGGGCTCTGCTGCTCCCCGCCGCCCCCCAAACTGTTTGTGGCCATGGTTCTTTCTCAGAGGTTGGAGTTCTGAGGTTCAGAGACTCTGCTGTTACATAACTTTGAATCTGAACAGCACACCTAGTTCCAAGGATGTGAATGCTAGGGTTTACTGTAGCTTCTCTGGAGGTAGGATTCAGATTTCAAAAGCCAGTGAAGGAGGAAAAAGTAAAGACTGTGACTGACAGGTTTCCTTTTTAGTAGCACTGACGTTCTTATTTGTTGATTTCTTCTTGATGGTCAAATTACAGTGAAAACACAGAGGGAGGTGGGGATAGAAGGAAGCGCCACATACTCAAAAATAGTTTTGTGTACAGTCATTCTGTCTTCTAAAGCGGGGAAGCTAATTTCAGGAATTTATTTTAGGGCATGTTTTGTTATCAGTCACTTTTCAGCCCTGCTCCTTCTGCCTGGCCCAGGGATCATGGAGACCCAGTGATGATAGATATCCCTACCGTGACCATGAGCCTTCCTAGGATTGGCTAAAGAGTTCTTTGAAAAATCAGCTGAGATCCCTCGTTAAATCTTGAACCACCAAAGAAAGATTTTAAAATTGTATATCATATACATAATCATTGAAATTAGAAAGTAATTTCAAAGCATTTTAACATAACAATGGTTGAAACAGTTTCCCCTTTAAACCTGAACTAATAAATCTAAACAAATGCCATCTTCAGAGCATGCCAGTGTTTTGAACCACTTCCTGGGGTGGGTGGTAATATTCTCTATATATAAAACCCTAATATGCAAATAGACTGACCGATGGAACAACTGAACAACAGAACAACCGGTCGCTATAAGGTGTGCTGACCAACAGGGGGTGCACGTGGAACATGGTGGGCGTCAGCAGCAGGTGGCAGAGCATGGAACATGATGGACGTTGGCCACGGCGGGATGGTGGAAGGTGAGCAGGGGCGCTAAACCAAGACGGGGCGCCGGTCACTGTCATCAGGGTGAGCCTCTGGTGGTTACTGAAAATTCTTTGCTCCTGTGTGCGGTGGTCCCTCCCAGCACTTGCACCTGCTGCTTGCACCGGCCTCATTCGCACCTGCTGCCAGTGCCGGAGCCGCCACTCGCACCCGATGCTGGTGCCCGGTGCTGGTCCCGATCACTCGGCGCCATCAGCAGGTGCTGGCCCTGATCGCCCCTGAGGGCTTCTCCACCTCCCCCTGCTCTGGGTGGCGGTGGGAGCGGGGCTGCCGGCAGAGGGCACAGAGGATGGGCTGAGACCCGTCCCTGTGCCCACCGCAGCCTTGAGGCCCACAGTTCCTTTCAAGGTGCACAAATTCGTGCACTGGGCCCTAGTGGTTTTATAATAGCCAATATGGAGAGATGAAGACTGTCCAGAAACCTGGAGCCAGTAACGTAATTAAGGTTTTAGAGTGTTATTTTACATGAATGCTTCTCAGTGGAGTATATAAATAATGTGTCAACATTTTAAGGAGTAATTGAAAATGTAATAATATTAATGGAACCTGAATCAGAATCCTTATGTAGAGATTAAAAATGTTGATAAATGTGGAGTGCTTAGAAAAATGCCTAGTGCATACACACACACAGTAAAGGGTCTTTAAGTGTTTTGATGATGAATAAGCATCCTTTTGAGGTAATTCTTATTTTAAAATCCATTTTTATGTGCATAAATGTAAAGTATGCATACATACATCTTCTTTTACAACTGCTTTAGGTTCCCACATATATTATATTTTACTGTAAATTGTTAGTAAATTTATAGAAAGAACAAACTGACAACAGTTATTTGTAGGAATTTGGTTTACATGTTCCTAAGTCTTTCTCTCAGGTTCTGTGAATTTCAATGAGAAGCCAGATAAAGATGCAAAGTAAAAGATACCTAGACAGTCTTCATCAGGTTAAGTTTTTTTTTGTTTTGTTTTGCTTTTTAATACAGTATGTGAAATTAGCCTAAGCCATACTTTAAAAGATAGCTCTTCGTTGTTGCTGGGGTCAATTCCTAGTCAGGGCACATGCCCGGGTTGCAGGCTCGATCCCCAATGGGGGTCATGCAGGAGGCAGCCGATCAATGATTCTCATCATTGATGTTTCTCTCTTTCCCTCTCCCTTCCTCTCTCTGAAACCAATAAAAACATAAAAAAAAGATAGCCCATTGTCATTAACTCTTTAACCCAAAGAACATAGAAAAGCAATTTTATCTCACAATATGCTTTACCCTTTTGCTATAACTGGATTAAGTAGAAAATTAAGTATAAAATATGTGACAAGCCCTTTTCAAATTGTGAAAAAAGGTGCAATTTTGTGTTATGCTACCACTGTTTAATTTCTGACAGCCTGCCTGCTCTAGAGAATGTTTATATATTTACTAGAGGCCCGGTGCACGAGATTCGTGCACTGGTGTGTGTTGGCAGGGGGATCCCTCAGCCCGGCCTGCTCCCTCTCGCAGTCCAGGACCCCCCACTCCTTACCACCTGCTGAGGCTCCCGCCACCGTCACTGCACTCACCACCTGTGAGCCCAGCTTCTGGCTGAGCAGCGCTTGCGCACTGACCACCAGGGGGAAGCTCCTGCATTGAGCATCTGCCCCCTGATGGTCAGTGCACATCATAGTGACCGGTCGTTCAGCAGGTCATTACGCTGTTCTGTCGATTTGCCTATTATGCTTTTATTATATAGGATATGTAAGAACATGCTTTTGTAGCTGCAGGGACAGTTTTGAGGTTTGAGGAGTATGTGTATAAATTGTATCAAATAAGATGATCTGAATAAATTTGGGAGGGACATGCATATGTGAAGTGTTAAATATGAGATCTTTTAGTGACTTATATTTTATGGTATTTAAGTAATAATGAAACCTTTCTCTTCCTTATCATCTGTTACTCATTTAGTGCTTATTACATGCCAGACACATGCTAAGTGCTTTATACAATTTTGCAGCTTAATTTTCCCACAAATTTAACACACATGTATTCACAGCTCCATTTCACAAATGAGGAAACTGGGGTTTAGAGGAGAGGTACTTTATCTCAGAAGTGGCAGTTTCAGATCTGAATACAAAGATGGTTTTGTGCCCCCCATTTTTTTTTTTTTTAGCTCAACTGCATTATTAAAATTACCTCTCAGAAGACGTTTATTCAGCATACTCATGAGAACCAGATTTGCTAATATTCTTAGCCAACTGCATAGGTGGGACAAAAGTTTAATTCAATTAACAAGTTTTAAAGTAAAAAAAAAAAAGATAAAGAATTGCTATTTATAAAAAACCCCATAGCCAGGTCGGCGTGGCTCAGTGGTTGAGCATCGACCTGTGAACTAGGAGGTTATGGTTCACTTCCTGGTCAGGGCACATACCTGGGTTGTGGGCTCGATCCCCTGAGGGGAGCATGCAGAAGGCAGCCAATCAATGATTCTCTCTCATCATTGATGTTTCTAACTCTCCCTTTCCCTTATTCTCTGAAATCAATAAATATATATATATATACATTTAAAAACCATAAAATGACAAATGTTGACAAAAATATGGATAAGTTGTTCCTTATGTTCTGGTTCGGGTAGGAATGTAAAATAATACAGTTTCTATGGAAAACAGTATGGTGATCCCTCAAAAAATTAAAAATATAATTACCATATGACCTAGCAATTCTACTTCTGAGTATCCAATAAAATTGAAAACAGGATCTCGAAGAGATATTTGCACATCCATTTTCATAGCAGCATTAGTCACAGTAACCAAGAGGTGGGAGCAACCCAAATGTTCTCTGATGGTAAGTGGGTAGATAAAATGTGGTGTATACAAACAGTAAAATGTTATTCAGCCTTGAAAAGGAAGGAAATTCTAACAAATGTTGCAACATGGATGAACTTGAAGACATTATACTAAGTGAAATAAACCAGTCACAAAAGGACAAATACGAATTTATATTTATATAAAGTACCTAGAGTATCAAAATTACAGAGATAGAATGTAGGATGGTGGTTTCCAAGGGTGGGGTGGGGGGAGGGGAGGAAAGGAGAATGCAGAGTTATTGTTTAGTAGGAACAAGAGTTTCACTTGGGAAGGTGAAAAAGTGTTGGAGATTGATGGTGGTGATGGTTGCACAACAATGTGAATGTTCTCGTTGCCACTGAACTATATACTTCAAAGTGGTTAAGGCAGTAAATTTTATGTTAATTGTATTTTACCACAATTAAAAAGCCTATCTAATAAAAGAGTAATATGCAAATTGACCATCACTCCAACATACAAGGTGACTGCCCCCATGTGGACACAAGATGGCCAGCAGGGGAGGGCAAATGGGAGGGACCAGGCCTGCAAGGGAGGGCAGTTGGGGGCAATCAAGCCTGCAGGGGAGGGCAGTTGGGCGGGACCAGGCCTGCAAGGGAGGGCAGTTGGGGGTGATCAAGCCTGCAGGGGAGGGCAGTTAGGGGTGACCAGGCTGGCAGAGGAGGGAAGTTGGGGGCGACCGGGCCTGCAGGGAAGGGCAGTTGGGGGGGACCCAGGCCTACAGGGGAGAGCAGTTGGGGTGACCAGGCCTGCAGGGGAGGGCAGTTGAGGGCAATCAAGCCTGCAGGGGAGGGCAGTTAGGGGTGACAAGGCTAGCAGAGGAGGGTGGTTGTGGGGGGGACCAGGCCTGCAGGGGAGGGCAGTTAGAGTGACCAGGCCTGCAGGGGAGGGCAGTTTGGGGGGACCCAGGCCTGCAGGGGAGGGCAGTTGGGGCGGGGGACCAGACCATCAGGGGAGAGCAGTTAGGGGCAATGAGGCTGGCAGGAGAGGGCAGTTAGGGGTGACCAGGTCGGTAGGGGAGGGAAGTTGGGGGGGGAGGGGAGAGCAGTTAGGGGCAATCGGGCTGGCAGGGGAGCAGTTAGGCATCAATCAGGCTGGCAGGGGAGTGGTTAGGGCATGATCAGGCTGGCAGGCAGAAGCGGTTAGGGACAATCAGGAAGGCAGGCAGGCGAGCAGTTGGGAGCCAGCCGTCCTGGACTGTGAGAGGGATCGGGCCTAAATGGGCAGTCAGACATCCCTCCAGGGCTCCCAGATTGGAGAGGGTGCAGTCTGGGCTGAGGGACAGCCCCCCCTCCTCCGTGCACGAATTTTGTGCACCAGGCCTGTAGTAATAATTATAAAAAGGAAAAATAAATAAAGAATTGACGTGGTTGGCTGTGAACTCTTCCCTCTGAAGGATAAAAGAGATTTTTATCCCAGTCACATATTTTGCAAGTTACATTATTGCAACCCACCCAAATAGCATTCTTTGGGAAATCAGGGGTGGTGGGGATTCATTGAGACCTTGAGTTTCACTTTCCCAACCCCTAACTTGCTTGAAGTCTTCATTCTCTTCATTTTGTCCAAGCAAAATGAATGGGCTTTTCTTAGAAATCGAATTCCCTGGAGGGTGATACCAGCATACTTTCACTCAGGGTTTTAACAGCAGCTTGCTCAGCCTGAGAGGAAAAGCAACATGCAGAAATAACCCGGGGTTGGCATTCAGATGGGTAAACAAGATGTTTCTAAAATAAAACCTGTAACTGAGAGTCATGCTTTTCAGTTAAGCCCAGTGTTAGATGGTAAGTGGATGAACCATCTGGTGTGAACTGGTCAACTGAAGGTTGTGGAATTTAATCCCCAGTCACCTTTTGGTTTATCTTATAGAATCTCACTGGTTCCGAATTCAATCCCGAAAGGATTAATGGGATACAACAATGAAGCTAGGCTGTCCTGTCTCCCAGCTTTAACACTAGATGGCTTGTATGAATTGTAATACTTGAAGAGATGGGTCCGACCTTTCTGGTGAACGGACCTCATACCCTAGTGCAGAGCGGTCCTCATCAGGCATCTTTCCATGTTGTGGGAAGTTCAACAAAGGAGTATAGGGAGCACCTGGCACAGAGGCCTTTCCCCTATTTGGGGGGCAGGGGAGGAGAAGTGTGGGTGAAGCCAGAGTTCCCCAAGTGAATGATGGCTAAGTGTGGCCCTGAGAAGTTGTTACCACGGCTTCTGGACTTCATTCTAACGGCAGACAGTGGGGCTGTTGTCCCTCGTCAGTGGGGACAGGAGGGTGGAAATAACCAGGGTGATTACACCTAGCGTGGAATTAGTGAGACCGAAAAGGAGGCTGCTGCCGGTTGTGCCTAAAGATCATGGCAGTGATATTAGCCACATGCTGCCTATGTGCCAAAAGCTTGACGTGCCTTGTCCTCTCTCAGCTCTGTGAGCTCCGGGTGGGTGGCATTCCAGTACCGTTTTTCAGATGAAGAAATTAGGAGCAGAGAGGCTAAACAATTTGCTGAAGGTCACACAGCTTGTGCTGACTGGATCCGGGATGGTAGGCAGGCCTAGGTGCTGGTGGGGAGGATTGTGTTTCAGAAGGTCCAGAGGTGGTTGATTGCCTTTAAACTGGGCTCCAGGAGCCCTCAGGTAGCTCTGGCCACGTCAGTTCCTTCTTGGAGAGATGACAGCTGCTATACCGTAGGAGCTGGCCTGGCCTGAGCTTTGTGGAGGGATGGGCCAGTTGGGGGCATTTGCTAGTGCTGTGGGCACCCGGGTGCCTGGTTGCTTTTCCGGATGGTGGTAGTGGTGGGGGTGTTGGGCATAATGGGGGTGGTGGCAGAGGACACAGTGTGATTCTATTTAGTAAGTTGGCTACGTTAACATTTATTGACGAGAGCAGGTTCCGCCAGTTCCCAGCATTTGGCTGAGGAATAAAGAACAGCAGACAACCAGCAGAGTGCTTTTGTATGATGTTTACTTTGTACAGAACTATGTGCTTGGCACAACCTGCTTGACAATACAGGTAGCAAGAAATTTATAGCCACTAACGGATTATTTATACCAGAATACAAAAAAGCAGAATTTTCAAATGTTCTGGAGGCCTGTTTCTTGCAGGCGGCTGTGGAAAGTGTGTAGCTCATCTACCAAAATGTAGGAAAGGTGGTTAGCAGTTTTGTAGAGAAGCAAGGAACTGTGATTTTCCACTTTGTTTAAACAACCTACCTGCATTGGCCATGCTTATCATTGAATACATAGGCCTCAGTATTAAAGGAAAACTGACAGATAGGGAACATCTGCTATTTTACTTTTAAAAAGGTTAAATTGTTTCTTTTTCAGTAAAATATATATATATATATATATATATATATATACATGGTTTAAAAAATTCCCTAAGCAACATAGAAGGTAGGAAGTGAAAAGCCTTCCTTTCATTCCAGTCCTCCCTTGCCTTCCCCAGAGTTAGTTTCAGTTTTGTGTGTATTCTTCCATCATGTTCTATGCAAACACAAACATTCTGAATACAATATGCACACTATTCCATGGTTTGGTCTTTTCATTGTCTGACACTTCTTGGAGATGATGACATATCAGCACATATAAGTTTCACCCATTTTAAAAAGTGGCTACACGATTCCCATGTATGGGACAACCAGAATTTAACCACTCTCATTTAGACATTAACTCTCTTTTAAAATATATATATATATTACTGATTTTTTTACAGAGAGAAAGGGAGAGGGACAGAGAGCCAGAAACATCGATGAGAGAGAAACATCGATCAGCTGCCTCCTGCACACTCCCTACTGGGGATGTGCCTGCAACCAAGGTACATGCCCTTGACAGGAATCGAACCTGGGACCCTTCAGTCCTCAGGTTGACGCTCTATCCACTGAGCCAATCCGTTTAGGGCTAGACATTAACTCTTTTTAAAGCAATATTGAGAGGTATATCCTTATGGTACATCCTTCGTTGTTAAGTTTTGTACATGCAAAGTCTCGGGAGGCTTTCTGTGGGCTTTGTGAAGCTAGCATTTGGACATCTGTTGTGTGGAAAACCAGTCACCTTTTAGAATTTAGCTTGTTTAACATAGTTTCCATCCCACCAGCAATTGTGTAAAGGAGCTGGTTAATGCATCACTTCTATTTAAACATTTTCTCCTAAAAGTAAGGTATTTCAATAAGTGTTATTTCAGGCAGGGACAATTTAATTGTTAAGTAAGTCCCTCTCTTGATAGAAACAGCAGTCTTGATTCTGAGCCCCAGCACCCCATTAAAATCCAAGAACTGTAAGCTAACCATGATTGTGTGGGGGCCACTGGCTTCCCTGGATGCGGAGCAGAGCGAGTGGCCCCCACGCTATCATGGTTAGCTTCCCTGAATGTGGGGAATGTGCCGAGTGGCTGTTAGGGGCGAGTCTTGAGCTTCCCAAGGACCTGCTCCTATTGTAGCCACAGCTCTGTGTCGCTGCTCTGTTTTTCATCTGCACTTCTGTGTCACCAGTTCGTGGGTTATTTTTCTGCCAGCTTTGTGCATGTTAACCTACCTGAGGGGGTGTGCTTAAACTTCTTATTCATATCGATGTATTTCTGCAAATTTTTGTTTTTCATCACCTTTCTAAAGTTAAATCTTCTTAGGAAGATCTGAGGATGTTTCAAGAAACTGGTAGTGACTTTTTGTTTTTGTTGAGATGTTTTAGTATTTAACCTGGTGTTTGGAACCTGGGCTTTGCCATTTCATTCTCTAGACCCGTGGTTGGCAAACTGTGGCTTGCGAGCCACATGCGGCTCTTTGGCCCCTTGAGTGTGGCTCTTCCACAAAATACTACGGCCTGGGCGAGTCTATTTTGAAGAAGTGGCGTTAGAAGAAGTTTAAGTTAAAAAAATTTGGCTCTCAAAAGAAATTTCAATCGTTGTACTGTTGATATTTGGCTCTGTTGACTAACGAGTTTGCCGACCACTGCTCTAGACTATTAATCATATTATAATTACCACAATTAAATTTTGGGACAAACCTGGAAATCTGTGTATACTGTACCTCATTGGTCAATCAGTTAATATGTCGTATTTTTTAAAAAACACACAAAATACTAGCCTACAGATTTGTTTGAAAGACAATTTGCTAAAATATCAATCAGTATCACCAATGAATAGGCTCTACTCCTTTTAACTAATTGTTCTTGTCAGTGGTGATCTGAGATGGGTATAGTTACTGAGCTTTTGAAAGTATGTATATCTGACTTCTATAATGTGGGAGCACCCAGTGAGCACCTATTAATAACTACCTCCCATAAATAATAACAGTTGCTAATTTGCATTGAGCCACTACTCATCAAAACCCTGCAACTTTTTTGGCCTGAGTTGTATGGATAAGGAAACTGAAAAAGATAGTTGAACACATAAGGGCCCACAGTTTGTAAGTTCCTCTGAGGAGCTGAGGCTCAGAATTAAATGACCTAACCATAGGCCACTAAAGGTCACACTGCTAATGAGAAGCCTCATAGTCTGAAATCCAGATTCTTCAGTGTTGCTCACAGTAGTTATCTAAGGCAGGACCTCATGTGTGGGCCTGTTCTACATATTTTAAGACATTTAGCTTCCCTGGAACCCACCCACTAAATGTCAATTAAGACCCCAATGTCTGAGCCATCCAAAATGTCCCACATATTTCTAATGTCTTCTACCAGGTGTCATATTTACATTTCTTAATTTCATACTTATCTCTGACCATTATATTACATTGCCTCCCATGGGAATTTTTTAATCAACAGTAATCAAACTTGAATCTTGCTCATAATTTGGAATAGTTAGAATAATTAGAATAATTGTAAATGCAAATCATTTGAATATAGAATCACAGCTGACAGAGAGCATCCCACCCTCATCCCTGTTTTATGGATTAAACACATGTGTGCAACACACACACACACACACACACACACACACACACACACACACCTTCTATCCACCGAGAGGCACAGAGATGGGGGAAAAGACTTTCTGAAAGTCAAAAAATAAATTGGCAGGACTAGACTTAGCCCCTACTGAGGTGGGAGCCATTTCTTTGCATTACCGGTTTGCTTCAGGCAAATGGATTTGACTGAGCTGTGTTTATTTTCTAATGAGCGATTTTGACCTTTCAAAGAGAGCCACTTGGAGAGTTAATGTAATTGAATTGAAACAGCACACCATGGAACTGCAGGACAAGTTTGTGGCTATTTTGGATAAAGTCTTTGGAACTTTTTATAATGCTGACAAAACTGGACACTTAGGGTGATACTTGTCAGTCTTCCTCTAGCAGGTGTTTGTGCAGGCTCTCCCACTTTTAAGTCGAATAAGAGGCAGGTCAAATAATCTCATCTAGACTAACTCTGGTGGTTCCTGTAGAGGGAAAGAATTTTTGGTGAATGAAAAATGTTACTGTTTGAGAACATTCATTTGTTCAGAAAACTTCTTCAATCCCTGTCGAGTGGCAGATACAGTTTTAAGTTCTGTGGATGAATTGGGTATAGATTTTGCCTGTTCTTTATGGTGCTGCTTCCATACTTATTCTGTATCTTCAATAAAAGATAACTTGAAAAGATTACTTGATTCCTTAGGGAACCAGACAACTGTAATGTCCAATTTATAGGAACAAGGTCAGAGGTTAGTTCTGACAAACATACCCTCTCTTTACCTGACAGTACCACCTCGTTTGTTTAATTGGATGCATATAGAATATGAAATGTTTTATGGAACAGATTTTTCTGTTTTGTTTTGTTTTATGGAACAGATTTTTTTTTTCAGAACAGATTTAATAAAGTTGATTTATTATGTAGGGAAGATCATTAGATGATTATGTCTTTTTTTAAAAGGCATCTTTAACCTCACAGAATTGCTTGGACCTCAAATTTGGATTGTGGTTAATCAGTTAAGCCTCAGAGCTTGAGGAAACTATGACCAGTGCAGAAATGGCTTCTGATGAATGATGGGAGAGAATTTGCAGGTGTTGGACCAAACCTTCTCCAAATACCCTTACACAAATTTGGATGTGTTGAAGGATATGCATTTCATAGTAATTGTGGGAAAGAAAAGTTCATTTGAATTGTTGACATAGGTTTTCATTAGTGATTCAGAAATAGAGGTTGTTTTGAAATCACCCAAGTCATAGTAGTAGGAAAACAATTCTCCTTCTTGTGCTTTCTCTTCTCCTTTTTATTCTTATTATTATATAGAGACTGGGAATGTAACTTGGGAAAAGTCTGACTTAATAACTCACTGTGCAGACATTAGATTCATTTAGAGCTGTTTTGTCTCCTTTATTTTCATGAAGGAGAGACCACTCATTAAAAAACTTGAAATTGGAGAACTCTTTAAAAAAATAAAATTAATAAAACAGAACAGATTTAGGGCATCTCCTGGGGTTGTTCATCCCAATTTGTGTACATACCGCTTGTATCCATAGCTATAGTGTATTGCAGTTATCAGTGTTCTTAATGATGACCCTGGTTCAAGACAAACATGTGAAATTGTGTTCTGGAAAATCTTGTTTTAAAGTCAGGAAATGCCCAGCCAGCATGACTCAGTGGTTGAGTGTCGACCTATGAACTAGGAGGTCACGGTTTGATTCCGGTTAGGACATATACTCGGGTTGCAGGCTCAAGCCCCAGTGTGGGGTGTGTAGGAGGCAGTGGATCAATGATTCTCTCTCATCATTAATGTTTCTATCTTTCTCTTCCTCTCCCTTCTTTTCTGAAATCAATAAAAAACACATTAAAAAAATCAGGAAATAACTCCGGAAGTACATTTAAGGAGATAGGAAAGTGTTTAGGATGCAATTTGAGTGAAAACAAGTTTCAAAATAGTATGCATATATGTTCTCAATTTGGTGAGATGTTACTATGTTTTTCAAAACTTTATAGTGAACCAAAGTAACTCTTATAAGAAAATAAATGTTATTAGAAGTGGGAGGGAAAAACCCTAATTCTTGACAAAGCAGTGAATCTCCCATCTCTCAAAAAAAGAAAAGGGGCAAAGATATAGAAGAATATTTAATAGTTCAATAGCCTGGAAACATGTTCATATATTGTGACATGAAAATGATTATGAAATAGTATGTATAGTTCTAAACTTAGGAAATAATTTATCAAACAAGAAATATTCAAAAAGCATGTATAAAAAGTCTAAAAAATATACAAACTATGCCAAAAATATACAAAAATTTACAGAAAGTAAAAATATATTTAACACCGTATATATGTGTATACACACACACACACACACACACACACACACACACGCGCGCGCGCGCACGCACACACACATCAGTGGACCAAATAAATTTTCCTGTCATTAGGTTCCCTAAAAAAAGAACTAGGGAGAAATATTTCTAAATGGTAAGTGATCTGACTGAAAGGTAAGGTTTTGGTAATTTTTCTTGTTTATATGTATTCTGATTTACTAATACCATTCAAAGAACATCTGTTACTTTTGCAAACGGGAAAAGTAAAAAAAATCATAATACATTTCACAAAGATTTTCAGTAGCTAAAAGAGAGAGAGAAAAAAAATCGGCCCAGACAGTCACTTTTCTTCTATCTGGACAGTTAGAAGAAAAGTTTCCATTATTTTATTTGATAACTATTTGAGAATTTGGGTGTCTCATGAAGGAAATGATGCTTTGTAGCCCAAGGTTATAACTACTTCAGTGATGCACACTTATGCCAGCAGGATGAATGAATGGATGAATGATTCTTCAGGTGCTGTGCTTTTTAGTTTCTTTAAACTAAGGGAGAGGCAGGGCATTGTAGTGTCATTGTATATTTTAGATGAAAGATAGAGCAATTGAAAATAGTGTGAAAATTTCTAATATTCTATGTATATTTATATAATAGGGACTCCTTGGGAAATAACTCATTTTAAGAATTTTTATAAGAAAATGTTAGTTCTAATTATGAGTTTGATAGGATGTGTATTTATCATGGGACAGTCCAGGTAATAGAGAATGTTTTCCAACACTGCCACCAAACTGTCCAAAAATAGAGTCCTTCTTGGTCTGAAAGGGACTGCCTGTACTAGGATTGTAAGCCATGGAAAACAACCAAGAGACCTTCTCATAACTGACCTAATTGTATAGGTGAGAAACCTAGAGTCCAGAATAGAGAGGAAGTAGAAAATAGTAAAACTGCATTTCTTTTAACATTTGACCTCAGATTTCTTAAGTGATCCGAGTTGTTTCTTCCATTTAGTCTAAGGAACAAGGTGGTTTTATTCTAACTACATTAATAATAGGTGGTTGCATAAAAAAGTAACTTAAGTTGCTATGATGATCTTTTTCTTTTCCTTTATTTATTTATTTTTGGTTGATCAAACCAGGCCAGTCTCACTCCAGAAAGGCAGGGGAATTGGGTTGGTGATCAGGAGGTAGGTGTGAGGATCTCAGGAACTGGCTTGGGTTCAGTTCTCACTCTCTATGACAGACACGGCCCATGACCGTTGCTCTTACCCTAAGATCTAACTGGCAGCTTCCTTTAGGCTTCTTGATTCCAGTTCTTGAGGCAGAGAATCTGATTGGCTGACCCCATCTCTTTGCCAGTAAACACAAGTCACAGGCCCCTGGCCAGCCTATGAACGGCTGCTTCACGGTCAGGTGTTCTTCCAGGCCCAGGCAGCTGTGGCTGTGTGTGTGTGGAGTTGTAGCAGGTGATACCGAAGATAGCAACTGAGCCTAAGGTTGTGGCAGATCCCCCAGAAATAGGGGTGGTGAACAGAAACCCTGATTTATATCTATCACAATAAATTAGTTAATTCTCCATTAAAAACATTTTCCATAATCTGCTCGGAGACTGGATTTAATATTTTGTTTCTATATTGGAATAAATTTGAGATTTTCTTATACCCCATCTTACATTCTTATTAGCCTCATTTAGGAACACAAAAGGCAGCTTTTGTTACTTGCAAAGTTTATTATGGTAGCTTGGTTTTACAATTCATGCTGAATTTTCTTTTGAAGCTATAAATTACTTCAAAGTATTTAAAAAGGAAGTTAGAAAGTTCTTATTGTTCTGAGTTCCTTTAATTTCATTAAATATTTATTCTTCTCAATATTGAAAAAGAATCCAGGTTCAAAAGGCAAGGCATTTAGATTAGTTTTTAAAGTATTTATTAAATTGCTGAGCAGTACACTCTGTTTGGGATATGACATAGTCTGTGCTTATGAGATGAGTTGAGAGATAGTGTGACTTTCAAAGGGAGGCTACTTGGACTATAGGAGATTAGATACACTTTAGAGAAATGTTTTAAAGGATTAACAGATTTTGATCTTAGTTAAAAAAAAATTTTGGATAGTGGCATAAGACTGTGTAAAGATGGTTTTAATGGAAGCTAAACTATAATCATATATTATGTGGAGGTAATTACTAAGCCAGAATTTATTGGATGCATCTATGATATTTAGAGAAAAAAAGTTTTTATTAAGTCAAAAAAGAGCATGTGGACAATTCCTCCATCATTGCAAATATATTTCCATTGTTGTTTCTAAATCAGGTATACACATGGATTCGGAGGGTGGAGAGCAGGGTTAGGGGAAGGACATTATAGGGAATTGCAGGAGCACACATTTAGCAATGAATACGTCTTTTGAGACCGGGTGGTAATCCAATTTTGAAAATAATGACTAAGTGTGGAAAGTAAAGGTGGATGAACCACATGGCTTGGCTGGGCTGAACTAAGAAACTTGATTTGATATAATTGGTAACAAACATGAATGGGGTTTTGTTAGGTGCTTTCCAACTCCTGTCCTAGGTAATGAGATCATTATAGGTGCAGATAAAGTGTGGCTCTTGCCCTTAAGGAGCTGTGATTAATGACATATGAAGAAGATTAGATTAACACATCAGTAGTTAGAAAGTTATTTCTTTAACTTGTGGCTTTCTCAGTAAAAGTTTTGGGAAACGGGGCGTCTTCTGGGCAGCCTGCAAAAGGGGAAATAAGGGTTAAGATTTACATTTTAAGGTAGGGGTCAGGTATCTGATGATTTAATTAGAATGAAAAATATCTTTTTGGTTTGGAAAACTCTTTTGTGTCCCATACATGCTATTTCCCACCAGTACAAAGGAGAAGGCATTTTGATGTTTCACATGCTTGTTTTCAGGATTAAAATGAGCTACATAAACTTGCCTGGGGACTGTGCCTGGTGCCTACCTGGAGTGCTCCTGCGCAGATGTTGATACTTCCCTCAGTGGTATTAGTACCACAGAGAAGTGTAAATACTGGTTTACACGCTTTTCTCCTCGCCTCACGGAAAGCTCCTTCTGGGAAGCCTCTCTTTATATGCCCCGACCAATACATGTTTGCTTTGAGGTCACACGCAGGTCTTCAGCATTAGATTTCCATAGGAGACTGCGCCTTTCAGTCACCTGCTAAAAAACAAAATTCAACTGAGGAAATCAGATGAGTTATACAAAATGGAAGGTTTCTATAGCCAGAAAGAGGTTGGGAGTAAGAAGTTGCAAGGGTGGATTATTTCAGACAAGGACACATTCCCTTAGGGAAAGCAGGGGGGTTATCAGACAGATCACCTCCCTTGGTTGATCAGGAAAAAAAGGGGACACATGTAATACTTCCAACAGTAAATAATTATTTAAAAAAAATAAATAAAAAGTAAAATGCCACTCCTAAGGCAGGCTGAAGCTAGATTAGTTACTAAGTTTTGGTTTGGTGATGTGGTTTGGCCTGCTTCTGTTTTTTTTTGTTTTTTTTTTTTAATACCTTTTTTAAATTGATTTCAGAGAGGAAAGGGAGAGAGAAATAGAAACATCAATGATGAGAGAGAATCATTGATCGGCTGCCTCCTGCACGCCCTCTACTGGGAATTGAGCCTGTAACCCGGGCATGTGCCCTTGACCGGAATAGAACCTGGGACACTTCAGTTCACAGGCCGATGCTCAATCCACTGAGCCAAACCGGCTAGGACATGGACTGTTTTTGTTTTTAAGCACTTATAAGCTAGACATGTGTTGGCTGAGGCCTTTCAACTGTATTTGAATCCTTCCATCCTGAGAGATTGTGAAGGTTCTTCTCCAAGCAGAGGAAAGAAAGAAGAGGCTCACTTAAACTGTGTTTATTTGAGAGGTAGACATTAGAGGAAGAAAGCACTAACTTTGTAGTACTTCGGATTCTGTATTCTCTTAAATTAAAAATTCATTTGTTTAACATGCTGCTTATGAGTGAGAATGAGAAAATCTTCCACAATTTTTACTCTTCTAATAAAGTAAAATTTTAATAGAAAAACAAAATAGAAATAGAAAAATATAATTAAATTTATCTTGTGCTGTTATTGGTCTCTAAATTATTCATGTCTAATTACATACCATCTTTTCCCTGAGAAGAAACGACCAAATTGTAATTAGAATTTGGGAGAGGGCTGCCAAAAATGAAGCATGCCTGCTGCGATTTCTCTCCTTTTTAAAAAACCTGTTTTTATTGATTTTAGGGAGAGAAATGAAGTGAGAGGGAGAGAGAGGAACATTGATGTGAGAGAAGAATATCAATCAGCTGCCTCCTGCCTGCCCTCTACTGGGGATGGAGCCCACAACCTGGGCATGTGCCCTGACTGGGAATTGAAACGAAGACCTTTTGGTGCATCGGACAATGCTCAACCAACTGAGCCACACTGGCCAGGGCCCTGCTGTGATTTCTGTGTTATGTTTGCATGGTAGACATAGCAGTTGATTTCAGCTTTGTCTCCCAGTGGTGTTTTCTGGACAGCCACTCACTCAACCAGGTGGGTCCCAATGTGAAATCACTCCCCTCCCTGGTCTAGGAGGAAATAGCAAGCTTTGAAAGGACTGGCCATACAAATACAAACTTGTGAAGTGGGAGTTTGCCATGCCTTGCAGAATTATTTCAACCTCAGTCTTCCATTCCTCAGCCTCGCTTCTCATGCTCATTCTTTTCTACTCTTTGAACTTCTACATCAGTGTAGTTTTTCTGGAGAGGAAGCCACTGGCAGTAAACACACCGGAGTTTGAGTATTGCTATACCAGAATGCTCGTGAATAAGGGAAAGGTACCCTATTCTCTCCCACTTCCCCTAATATTCTTCTGAATGTCATTGGGTTAATGCTACAAAGATTTTTGCCTTACTGTACTCAGATTTAATTGAATGTTTAGAGCCATAGCCTTACATGTGTAATTTGCATATTTTTTCCTGTAGATACTTTACTTGCAAGGATAGCATAGTTAAGTTGCTCATTAACTAGTCCTGGAAAGAACTCCTATTGCATCTTCACGGCTTGTGTCCACTGTAAAATTCAGCCTGCTGCTCTTACTGTGCCTTCCCGGTGCACAGTATAAAGACATCACATTAGCAGTTATCTAATATATGCAGAGTCCATCCAGACCTGTTTTGGTTTCCTGTCCTCAAGCCACTGGCTAACAACACACTTCCCGATCTCAATGGAGGAAGATTGTCAATATCCTTTACCCAGGACTTAACAAAAGCAGTGTGAAACCAAAAAATAGTGAAAGAATCATGATGTGATTTGGAATTGAAAGATTTGGTTGCTTTCATCAGTAAGCCAGAACTCTCCCGTGCCTTTGCTATCCAACAGGCATGATCTGGAAACCTTTTCTACTTCCTCACAATGTGAACTTGGATAAGTTTTTGACCTTGGACAATTTTGCAACTTTGGACAAGTTATGTAACCTCTTTGGGCCAAATGTCTGCATTTGAGAAGTTGGGGATATGAACCCTACTTTCTTTGCAGGGTTTGGTGGAATTAAACGTAAAGAATTTCATTCTATCTGACCATCACAGTTATTGTCATGGACATATTATTTTTGATGTATTAATGAGGATGCTGGAAGGCCTTTTTAGCCACATGCCTTTTAGTCAGTAGATCAGATATAGTCTTATGTAACTTATGCAGATATTTTATTTCCTCTCCCTCTCAAGTAGCAGTATATAAAGTTCTCTTTTTGAACTATATTCTCATTTTGGCTCCTGCTTTTGGAAAGCATTAATGATAGCATTAACTATTTTAGCAGGTTGGCATGTCATTTGAAGGTGGCATTATCATAGGTTCCTCAATGACTTGCTGTTTAATTTGCCTCTCTGCATCTGTGACTTTCTCTGAGGGACATCATGTTCTTTTGATTTCCCCCACTGCAGTGTGAAAGCATGCACAGTGATAAAACAAGTTAACATGTCAGAAAATCAGACCTTGTGAAGTGTAAGGATTTCTTTTAAATGTTTCCTTTGAGCTACAGAAAGATAAGATACAAGAGACAAAACCTTCAGTTTTTTTGCTAACTCAGAACACTTTGTGGACCCCGAATTACTTGGTTCTTTTCCTTTAAATCATTTATTGGTGGGAACAATACAGTTAGTATATTCTGTATCTAAGTACAATGGCCTCTTTTCTGTGAACATTTTCCTTTTTGGTTTTGGTGTCTCCCATCCTACAGAGAAGCTGAAAAGAGGAGCAGGGTGGCCTCTTCCTCTCACTGTTGAACTTTGGGTTCCATACTTCAGTTTTGAAGCTTAATCTCTGTATCTGTTTGTGGGCTTTATAGCAATTGGGAGATCAAATGAGATGATGATACATCAGTAACTTAGTTTAGCTTCTAGTACATATTGGCTTGGCTATTATCTTTATTTTATACTAGATGACTGGTGCACGAAATTCATGTGTGGGTACGGTCCCTAGGCCTGGCCTGCGATCAGGGCCATCTTCCCCAGCTGCCCACAGCTGGCCCCACCCTCCGCCTCCACCCACCCCCAGTTCCCCATTCGCCATCAGGTGATCAGTGCCTGATTGCCGGGGGAAGAGACGGAGAGGTCAGCTGTTCCCACCCGCTTGCCAGCCCCGCCCCCTCCACAGGTGGCCATCAGGTGATCAGAGCCTGCTGGCGGGGGAAAGGGACCAAGAGGTGGTCAGTGCACCTCATAGTGACTGGTCCAGCGGTCATTCTGGTCATTCTGCTGTTAGGGTCAATTTGCATATTACCCTTTTATTTTATAGGAAGGGTGTGTTTTTGTACCTACAGGAAGGAGGTCCAAACTCCCTTTGACCTCCTTCCCTCTTCCTTCTTATCTATCCCCTTCCCCCATCTCACCCTCAGCAGTACATTCATCCTGGACAGCACTCTTCCCTTCTATTTATAGCACAAACCAGCTTCTCTATCCTACAGTCTCTGGAAAACTTGCAGGTCGACCTCAAACAACCGTCTAACCAGACAAAGCACCTTCCTCAGACACATCCACATCCTTCTGAAATAACACCTCCTTGCACTCAGTGACTACCTGCTTCTCTCTCCCTAAAGCATTTTATTTGGGCCCAGATTTTGGGACTCTTAGACTGTCAGAGAGATCCCTGTAAAATAATGCCTTTTCCAACAGGCAAAACTAGCGTGGTATTCGAAGTCAGGGCAGTGGTGTCCTCTGGGGAACAGTGGTGGTCCCACATATGTGTTCACTGTAGGAAATTAAGGAAGCCAGCCAAAGTTTCTGTCTGTCTATAATATATCCATTAAAACAAATGTTTCTTAATTTTTAAGGGAACTGCTCTTTCTGCAGATATCATAATTCACATCTATATATTTTACAACTACAGTCACATGCTGCATAACATGTTTCAGTTGGACTGTGTATAAGGATGGTGGTCTCATAAGATTATAATGGAGGTGGATTCCTTTTGCCCAGTGAGGTGGTAACCATTCTGATGTTTTAGGAAAATTACTGTTTTGTGCCATCTCAGTGTGTTAGCAATCTCTACAAATGCCTGAGGGCCCAGTGAGCTTCCCACTAACACCCCCTTCCTAAACCAGGGTTACAACTGAACTGACTGACCCTTGTGGTTTTTACATTGTAAGACACCCTTTAGCAATAACCATTAGGAAACTTGGAGAAAAAAGTGTTTCTTACTTGAGCCCACAAGGCACTCCAGGGGATACACGGCCAGATTGAGGTTAGAGAGAGTACTTGAGCTTGAGGTTCTGCTTTTATTGGGGTAGGAGGATGGGGTCTGGGGTTTCATAGGCTCCCTCTTTATTGGTCAATTTAAAACATAACAGCAGGAGTTAAAGCTCAGGAAGAGAGAGAAACAAGTATTTCAAATGGTCAGTTATCTAAATCAACCAAGATCTCTAAAACCAAGGAGGCGGCCTGGATGTTTTGTTTTGTTTTGTTTTGTTAATTTTATTTTTTATCTAGTCCTGTGGCCTGTGGCTGCAATGTGTTGATCTGAGATAGGCTCCCTTGAAGGCCTGCCTCTCTGAAGTGGAGGCCTGGGCCAGGCCATCAAAGCTTAAATCTGACACTTGCATGCCAAAAAGACAAGCCAGCTGTCAGGGATTACACCACAATCACTCCTGTTTGTGGGGTGCTGGTGTAAACACACCGACTGTGTTGCCAGCCTATAAAAGTACAGAGCACACAATGGCAGTCCAGTCCATGTGGCCTGGGCTTGTGTAAGTGCACTCTGTGACATTCGCACCTGACGCATTTCTCAGAACATGTCCCTGTTGTTAAGTGGACTTGATATTCACATACATGTTTTCAGAGGGTCTTATTTCATTTTTAATTGAGGATGTCTTTCATGAAAGTAAATGAGGAAGCATTTCTAACCCTTTAAGGTGATGTGGGTTAAGTCTGTAAGCTCTTGGGTCATACATGTATGTATATGGACTCTAGTTGTTCCACTTGTCCTTGTGTTCTGGTAAAAACGAAAATGTAAACATGTTGCTATCCCTTTCACCCTACAGTTTTAATTCTTATAGTTTGAAAAATGTACTTGCTTGCTACTTTATCTTTCTCTATATTGTCAATTAGCAGTTATTTACCTGAATGGATAAGAGATAATTCATAAGTACATGATTTTAAAACTCATGTTATACTATTAGATGTACTTGGTGTGCAATTTTTTATTGGCATTATATGCACATGCTTGCTTCTGCTTTGGTTTGCCCTGTAAACCTTAGTCTGAATACCATGGCAGTCAGAAATTATCTGGGAAGTAGGAAAGAATACTTTTTTTCAATGGATAGAGAACAAAAAGTGAAAAATAGCTGCCTTGGATTTTAGGGTTTTTTTCTTATAAACAGCTCATTACTTGACGAAAGAACTTTAATTTACTTATTATTTTTATCCTAGATTGGAAAGAAGGCTAATGAAGAAAAATAACACAAATCAGGTAAATGAATTTTAAATTTCTTTATGTACCCTTGATGCTTGGTTTATATTTCCCGTGTTTTCCTACTGCAAAGAACTGCACAATTTTTGTGGCCAATTTACAAGGAATGGTTTGGGGATATAGATGTAATAATCAAACACATTTATATGATTTAATTAATTACTTTTGTATGTGTATTTAATCACACATTTATATAAAACAATATTAAAACTAATGCATTTTTCTACCTCAGAATAATTTTTCTAACTCTTTATATACATATTTGATATTTTCATTATTTCTATGCAGATGAACATTGAAGATCTCCACTGTGTGACAATTTGTAGATTTTCTTTGTTAAATCTTCTTTCCTTCCTTCCATTTGTTCACTTATTTTATTTTGAGGTAATTGCATGCACACTGTTTAAAATTAAAATAATACCATTATAGCCATTCCCTGTTTGTTTTATACTCCCATACTCCTTTGCCCAAAGATAGCACTTTTCAACTCTTAGTTTTATTTTCTGGTGTTCGCTTACCTATTTCTAAGTAATACAGTTGTAGGCTTTAAGTACCATTTATTGATTTCTGTATAAATTGTAGACTGATTCTCTGCTGAGGACTTACCTCTCATATACAACCCTTTCCTCTCAGTACATCCCTACTCTTACTGTCTCCCATTCTCTGGGTGCAGTCACGATACAGTCTGTGGTTAAATACGTATTTAATGTTTACTTTATCATGACTATATTTTGTTCATGGTCGAACTTTGTGATACTTACATTGAAATGACTCAGGCCATTCTGCTTCACAATCAGTTGTGTATTAGATGTGTTATTTTTCTGGAAAATGTTTGACTCTTTTCTTTATCCCCATGTATGTTTTTTTGATGCTCGCAGTCCTTTCAATTCAGAAACTCATGTTCTTCAACTTGGGAAATTTTCTTGTAATATTTTAAAAATAATTTTCTTTCCATCTTATTCACTCTTTTCTGCAAGTCTGTCTGTTGTATATTTGGACCTACTGGTTTAACTCTCTAATTTTTTAATGTCTTTTTCTTAGCTATTTTCAATTTCTGCATTGTGTGTGTGTGTGTGTGTGTGTGTGTGTGTGTGTGTGTGTGTATTGTTAATCCTCACCTGAGGATATTTTTCCATTGATTTTTAGGGAGAGTGGAAGAGAGAGGAAAGACATAGAGAAACATCAATGTGAGACAAATATCGATGTGAAAGAAACACATTGATTGGTTGCCTCCTGCACCCAGGGCCCAGGCTGGGGAGAAGCCTGCTACCATGTACATACCTTTGACAGGAATCAAACCCAGCACCCTTTGGTCCTCAGGCCGATGCTCTATCCACTGAGCTAAACTGGCAAGGGCCATCTCTGCATTTTTGTTCTAGTTTGTGAGAGGTTTCCTTAGTATTTATTGAACTTGTAATTTCTGCTAGGATATCTGTAATTTCAAATTAATTTTTAAAATTTGTCTCTGAATATTTTCTTTTTAAAAATAGGACTATTCTTAGAGTATTATTGCTATAAGCACAATTGTGGCCACGTCTTTTTGGAACAGATTCAACTTATGTGCTTTCATGGCCAATAGAATGCTCCTAGATTTTTGACCCAATTTATGGTTTATATACCATTTTCTTTACCAACCATGTTAGTTTCCCTGGACAGTATTTTGAATAAATGACTAAAATGGAAGTAAAAAAAAAAAAAAAAAAGACTTCTTATTTCATGGATGCAATATTTTCTCTTTTCCTTTGAGAATTTGAATTGAATTATTTTGCTGTCTTCTTGTGCTCTTTGCACTTTTTCCTTTGTGTTTCCTCTTCCTATCAGCTTGTTTTGGTCCCTGATTTTAATGGTAGATTATTTCTCAAATGAATGGTGAAGATTTAGTTTTCTGTTTATATTTAGAAATTTGTTTCCTAGTGGGCTTCACTGTAAGGTTTTTGGGCAGGGACCTGGCATTTGAGTTGGTGACTCCTAGATCTCAGAATCTGCAGGTCTTTTTTTCTTAGATCTTTCAGTTTCTCCAAAAGGCTAAAACCCTGCCTATGGGGATTTGGGCGGAGCCAGAAGAGGGAAAGGAGCCAGAGGTCTCATCATCCCAGCCGGCAAATGCTGATATCTTAATGACTCCCTTTCAGCCTTATCTGACATCTCTGAATCTGAAGTCTTGCTGTATCATTTTCTCCAGAGAGTAAACTGCCTCCTGTTAGGGGAGTAGGGATGGCTTGTCTGGCTCTACAAGGTAGGGAGAAGATAGGGTTCTAACTGCCCCCCCCCCGCCTTTATTGTTTAAAACAATACAAATTTATTATCTTGCTATTCTATAGGTCAAAAGTCTGACACGGGTCTCACTGGGCTAAAATCGGGGTGTCAATGGGGCTATATTTCTTCCTAGAGGGTCTAGAGGAGAAATCCCCTCTTGATTTGCCCAGCTTCTAGAGGCTGGCTGCACTCTTTGCCTCTCCGTCCCCTTCCTCCCTTTTAGAGGAACAATAGCAGGTCAACTACATCTCATACTGCTTTACTCTGACCTCATCTTATGTCTCCTTTCCCTTTTAAGAACTCTATGATTACATTGGACCCACCTAGACAATCCAGGATAACCTCCCTATTTTTTTTTAAAAACACACACAATATAAAATTTACCATCTTAACCATTTTTAAGTGTATATAGCACAGTAGTGTTAACTATATTCGAATTGTGTGCAACAGATCTTTAGAACTTTTTCATCTTGCAAAACTGAAACTCTACACCCACTGAACAACTCTTCTTTCCCTCCTGCTCTCAGATTCTGTCAACCACCATTCGACTTTCTATTTCTAAGAGTTAGACTACTTCAGACACCTTATCTAAGTGGGATCTTAAAGTATTTGTGCTTTTGTGACTAGCTTATTTTACTTAGCATAAGTTGCTTCTACCTCCTGGCTGTTTTGAATAAAGCTGCAGTGAACATGGGTGTGCAGATACCTCTTTGAGATCTTGCTTCCAATTTTGGGTGTATATATCCAGAAGTGGAATTGCTACATCTTAGGGTAGTTCTTTGTTTCTTTTTGAGGAACCTCCATATTGTTTTCCATAGTGGCTACATTTTCACCAATTGTACACAAGGGTTTCCTTTTCTTCACATCCTCGCCAACACTTGTTATTTTCTCTGTGTTTTTTTGTTTTGTTTTTATAGTGGCCATCCTCATAGGTGTGAGGTGACACATTATTTGGTTTTGATATTCATTTCCCTGTTGATTATGTTGTTTAGCATCCTTTCATGTACTTCTTGACCATCTGTACTAGTATGTTACTTTCCCAAACGTCATTTCATTATTCAAAATAAACTGAAATTTTGAATAATAAATTAGTGACACTCTATTTCCTGAGATACTTTTTTGGAGGGAACCCCTTGATTTATCATTAGGTGTATATACTATATGTCGGTATTATCAGATGATGTTCTTTTATCTAAATCTATATTTTACTCTTAAGCTTTAATTGAATACTTGTAAACTAATAAAATGTCAAGAGAGTCCTATGTTCTTTTTAGTTACTTGTGACAGTGGCTTTCTTTGTGATTGTATTGATTATTTACAGCAGGGGTGGGAACATTTTTCTGTCAAGAGTCATTTGGGTATTTATGACATCATTCACAGGCCATACAAAATTATCAACTTAAAAATTAGCCTGTTATAGTTGGTTAAATGTTTAATTAATTCACCCCTAATGCCTTGGAGGGCCAGACCAAATGATTTCATGGGTCTTATGCGGCCAGCTGGCTGGACGTTCCCCACCCCTAATTTACAGTGTGACACTATTTCTGACCGGTAGGATAAAGAATTATTAAACGAGGGGTTGCCTGGTTGGACTAGGTCCTTAGGGACTATCAAGAATGATTTTTTGTTTGTTTGTTTTGTTGTTGTTCCAAGAATCATTTTCTCTTAGGACTGTTAGTTGGCTCAAGCTATCAGCTATTCAGTTTGGTACATAGAATTCCCTACGATTTTTATCCTGGGGTCTAGGGATAGGCTTCAAAGAGTTCAAGATCCTCTTGAATTGGAGTGGTAGTAGAATAGGCTTAGCTTTCGTCAGGTACTCAGTGATGCATAGTTTATATGATCCTGAACAGGATCGAGAACTCACCTCTAATAGGTTATTCTAGAAGAAAAAATAGAATGTTACTGATTAAATTAAACATGATTAAAATAAAATACTACCTTGCTAGCTACCATTGGATTCCACATTCTTTCACATGTAAGTACAAATAAGTATAAATGAGGGACTAAACGAACAATTTTCCTCTTTGTTCTTTGTCACATGCAAAATATTATCTCTCGCTTCCTGGTTATGCAACATGTAACTATAAAAGGTATCATTTATGAGGATAATGTTTGGGTCTTAGAGAAATGACCATCTTTTTTATCAGTCAACTTGTAAACAAGGTATCTTAGTAGTTACCCTTTGTTTTCCTATTGAAGATGCTATACTTAATTTGTGAAAATCAGTTACTTGTTGACAATTAATGTTAGTAGGTAAATATATAAAACAAGCACCTCTATGTGATAGAGGGTTATGGACTTTAGTTTTTAATTAAGAAAAGGTGGGGTAAGATTTATGTTACGTCTATTTTAGAACAACAAAAAAGCTGAAGGAAGGAAGGGAGGGAGGGTGGAAGGAAGGAAGAGAGGAAGGAAGGCAGACACATGGGAGTGGGAGGTGGGGAGGTCAGTTGTGAATTTTTTGTTTCCGATCTAATACTTCTATGTATAGTGAGGTCTACTGGATTTGTAAGGTTTCGTTCAGCTTTAGAATTTTATGATTCCGTTTTTGAAGTGGTTAAGCTTAAATTGCTCTTTTCTTCTAGGTACACCATTGAGTTCTTTGGGAGGCACAAAAGTGTCTGGTTGGGAAGCTTATGAAATAGAAGACAAGACCCTGCCTCAGGAAGCGTACATGAGAATAATTTTAAAGGAAACTACCGATAAATGCAGAACAGTAGCTGTTGGAGGTATGTAATAACTTAGAGCTTGGATTGAATGTAGTGTGACCCACTCTGCTGTACTAAGTCAAGTCCAGCCGTTCTCTGGGCATTACCCACCCTGTGGACTCAAATACACTAGTGGCTATTGTTCTCTCAACTTGACTGTGTAGTGAGATGTGACTCAACGCTTCCTTGAGCAGCTCTGACTCAGCCCGTTTCGAGTCCTTCCTATGCCTGAAAGACAATAAAGGCGATAGAGGCAACATTGGACTCTGAGCGGATGAAAGTGATAACAGGTTTCTGGCCAGGACCTCACTGCCTTCTTTTCTGGGAATGGGGCAGTCCGTATCAAAGCTCAGTGAATGCGTGTCAGCTGTTATTCTGAAATCAGCTGTTATTTATCGGCTTTACTCTTACCTTGGAGGATGTCAAGGCACATCTGGTTGGGTGCTTGCTGTATTGGCTTGACTGATTTCCTATTAGTCATAAGCTTTGACCTGTTTGTCTCCTTGACCCCTTCACCCCACTCCCTCTCACATCAATTACATGGTTACTTCATTTTCTTGCTTTATAGCCTTTAATTATTTTTTTAAATCCTCAACTGAGGATATGTTTCTATTGATTTTTTAGAGAGAGAGGAAGAATGAGAGTGAGAGAGAAACATAGATCGGTTGCCTCCTGTATGCACCCTTACCGTGGATCAAACCTGCAACCTTTTGGTGTCCAACCTTTTAGTGTATGGATGATGTTCAGTGAACTGAGCCACCTGGCCAGGGCTAGCCTTTAATTTTTATCTCCTCAATAACTTATATCATCAAGGTCATGGTCACCCATTATTTCATATGCTGTGACCTTCAGTGGATGTCTGGCTTTTGATGCACTGGCTTTTTTTTTTATGAAACTGTTTCATAATTATAATGAGAGTATATTATTGGTATGAGACATTATTAAAATATGCCCTTTTTTAAAACATGGGCTCTGATGCCTGTATTGATACGTTCTCAGTTGATAATGAGGCCAGCATAGGAGATAGGAGGAGTGGACTTTTATATTCCTAATACAATTTGATTGTGTCTGTGACATCATTTGCACCATTATCCAGATCCATCCATCCATCGAAGAGCTATTGAGCATCTCTACTTTGTGCCAGTCACTGTTCTAGATACTAGGCTACAATAGTGAACAACGCAAGCAAGATTCCCTTCTCTCAAGGAACTTACAGTCCAATGGGAGTGGGGCAGGGTGGTTCAGGGAGACAAGTGAGAAAGAGGTGTATATAAACAAGAACATTTCAGACTTGAATAAATGCTATGAAGACAACGAAATAGGGTGACAGAGTGTCTCACAGTAGGAAACACTATTTTGAATTTGACCTAAAATGTACAACCTGTCTCTTGTTGACTATTTACTTCTTGTACTACCTATATTATTATATTTACCAGCTATCTTAAAATAATTCTGAGAAAACATGAGATTCCTCTGTCAAAATTGTGTTCTGTAGGAACTAAGGAATTAAGATGTTTCTCAAGGTGTCAGCATTCAGTGGTGGAAACTGAGATAACGTTTTTTAAAGTAGTTTGTGAAAATTGAATTTAAAAATAATAATTAATTGCTAGCATATAGCACATAAAAAGAAAATTTAAATCCACTCCAGGGAAAAATGAGATTGAAGATAGAGAAACTGGAAGTTCAGGGTGGCCAGGGCTCATCTAGGTGCTTTCCGACTTCCCAGTCTCCCTCGTTTTCTCTTACTTTATTGTCACCTCACAGGTGTATTTAGAAAAATGTTATATGTTCTCTTCTGTAGATATTTGTATGTGGAGAGCAGGTTAAGGTATGTATCATGTCATTCTGCAGAAGCGGAAGACCTGTTTTTTTGTTTGTTTTTTTTGATCTGTTTTAATAGGGGCTTCTAATAGATGAGGTGGGAAGACATTTAGAGCCGACATACTAGTAAAAAAAATATTTAAAACTGAGGTACAAGCTCAGACTCCCCTTTTAAGTTGAATGTTTGCTGTAAACAGTTGGATGAGGTCAGGAATGAGGTGGAGAATAATTACTTGTAATATGCTTCCTGAATTGGCGGAAACCTTGATGTCTTTGAAACATTACTTATTAAAATGAGATTGGTTTATACAGGAAACAATTTAAATACCTAGATGTAGGGAAGTGATAGAATGAACTCTGGTACAATCTCACAATAGAGGGTTAGTAGGGATGATCTCTATGAATGAAAGTATGGGATGATTTCTAGGCGTATATTTAAAGTGAAAAATATAAAGTACAGAAGAATATATATGCTTTGCTATCTTTTATGTGAGAAAGAACATAAAACAAAATATATCTGTATCTGCTCATTTGTGCAAGAAAAAACCATAGGATGGGTGATTGGAACAGAATGGAATGGATAGGGAGGGAATGAGGTGGGGGGATGGAGACGGTGTCACTCCTCTGAGTATATCTTTGTATATTCCTGACTTTCAGAATTATGTTACTGTTTCTGGCTCTGTGTGTGGGTATTTAATGTGTGTGTGTGTGTGTGTGTGTGTGTGTGTGTGTGTGTATGCACACATTTCTATGTGTATATATGTATACATATGTTTCTATGTGTATATATATACATGTATGTATACACACATTTCTATTTTGACAACATTTTAAAGTCTGAAATGATTTCAAAATAAACACAAAAATTCACACACAAAAACTAAAATGATTTGATTTTCCTTCATTGACTTGGTTAATTAATTACTTGCCTAATATTTTATTAAGTCATATAATTTTACCCTTCTAGGTAAGATTTGATTCCTTCATTATGAGGAGGCTGTTATATTTTTTATTATGTGCTATCTGCTATGGGTCTATATGATGATGTCCTGAGAGATTCTGATGTACTTTGGTCCTTTAATTCAGTGTTATTTCATTTGATTCTGAATTAGTGGGATATAGTGAAAAGAGTTGCAATAAGTAGAGGATGCCAGTGATGCAAAAAGAAATCAGACTCAAGAAGAAATAGGTAGCATGTACCTGTGCCACTCAGTAACCTAAGTGAATCACAGACTGTTGTCAACTTTTTGTTGTTGCTTCCTGAGAACCCATGTTAGATTAGTTTTGCAGAGGAGGACCTGCTGTCCTATCTGGGCTACTGATTTTCCCACAGAACCCTTCCTGGCCCAGCCCTCAGTCTGCATTGCTACATGAGGACACAGTTTCCTGGCAACAGCAATATATCTGGCATGACTTAAACTAATGGACAGTTTTTTAGCATATATGATGATGCTAAGCAAGTGGAATAAATGTCAGTATAGATTGGTAGATGGAGGTTTTGAAAATTTGTAGTGTATGTAGTGTATGGAAGGAACCAGAAACATAATATGGTAAGTATGCTGGCTGGATTAGTAGCACAATTTGTCAGCTGCACACTTACATAAGACCACATTATGATTAGAAATTTTAAAATTAATATTTGAAGGGCTTGGGGTTTATTTATTATGATTTCTTTGAGTCACTGTGTTTGGAAGTTTTAATTTTGTAAACTATGTTAGCATAACATAGCTGCACAGTTAGCCTTGAAAATGGCTGTTTGTTTTTAAAATATTGTGCTGTTTACTTTGACTTGGCATTGGTGGAAATAGTTTCTAAGGAAAATAGTTTGTAACCCATGTTATAAATAATTTTCAGGTTTTTAAATTATTTATTTCAAAGCATTCACTCTTTATTATTTTGGGCTCAGAATTTGAGAACAGACTTTTCCTAGTATTTTCTTTTTATCATCACAGTTGTATTTTTCATGCAGTGAGTGCATTTCTGAAACTAATATCTATGATATTTTTAATAAATTGAATAAATTTAGGTTGACAAAGTTCACTAATTTTAAAAGATCCTTAAGAAATCCTTTATAGTGAAGACCTGCGGGAGTGGTAGGGGCTGGGAGGAGGAGGGCAGAGCGGGGGATGGAAGATATCTGTAATACTATCAACAAGAAAAAATATATTAAAAAAAGAAGTCCTTTAGTAAAATGAGGAAAGCTTCCTTAATTTTGATAAGTCTTTTTCTCTTTTTTATTCAGGGGTTTTTAATATTGGGCAGTTTTTTGATAATTATTTTATATCAATTTTAAAGATGTATTGGGTGTTTTTGCTTTGACTATATATATTTATTTCTACCTGTATTAATTTGGGAAAGAAACCATAATGGGAAACAAAGATTATGTAAGTAATAGCTCATCTGTAGAATCTTTTTCTCCCAATATGTTTGACCAAAGTGATTTGCAGACTCACTGAAGATCGGTGCCAGTAAGAAGCTAGTTTAATGGAACTACCGAAGTGCTTTCTCCCTCTTGGAACCAGTTTGTGCGCATGACTGAAAAGTTAGTGTGTAGGCTGACAGTTTGAAAAGAAGACTAGTCATTTTCCTCTGTATAGGCCAGTGATGGGCAACCTTTTGAGCTTGGTATGTCAAACTTCGCCAAAAAACTGAGCATAACTCGGGTAGTGTGTCACTTTGAGGAAAAAACATTATTTCGCAAATGTTTCATCCTCGGCATGCGGCCGCCTTAGTGGCCGCGTGTCATCAGAAATGGCTACGCATGTCAGTGCTGACACGCGTCTCATAGGTTCGCCATCACTGGTATAGGCCATCCATTCTTTTTTTGTATAAGCAGAGATTAACATATTTAAGTATAGAAAGAGTGTAAGAGTGTACTGAATTGATTCAGGTGACATTCAAGGGAAACCCTGTCTTTCCCCAAATGTTTGCATGTTTAGAGTGAATTTTAAGTGCTACTGTTTGAAATAAATACGTGTTTGGTAATCATTTAGTTCTCTGGCCTCTGTAGTGGTGCTATCCAACAGCATTTCTCATCTCCTTTTGTTCATAGCCTTTATTTTGGTGGTGCGACCATATCTAGAGTTTCTGCTGCTTTGCATACGGCTATCCTGCTTCTCTACTTCATCACTTTCACCTCCGACTCCCTATGCTACCCGGACTGGCACCTCTGTTCAGCCACTCAAACGATATGCACGGAGCACCTCCTACATAGTAGGCATTGTTCTATGTCCTGGGATCCAGTGCTGAACAAGTCCCTCTCCTCAATATGGGCTGGGGGAGAACAGACAAAGATCAGACAGACATGTCAGGTAACGAGTTCTAGGAAGAAAAATAAAGCAGGGACAGGGTACCCACTGATGGTGAGAATGGCACCTTTGATGTGGTGTTTGAGTGTTGACTGAGGGAGCAAGCCTCAGTTTGAGGCTGTGTGAGGAAGTGTGTTTCAGGCAGGAGAAACTGCAGTTGCAAAAGCCCTGAGGTGACATTGTATGGATGACAGCAAAGGGGCCAGTATGGCTAGAGTGGAGTGAATGAGTGGGCAGTTGAAAGATACAGATTCAGAGAGGAAGTTGGGGCCAGATCACATAGCATCTCTGTAGGACGTGAGGGAAGCTCCAGATTTTGCTCCGAATGAGATGAGAAGGTACCTGAGGTCTTAAGCAGAGAAATGATGTGATCTGACTTATGCTTTAAAGCCCTCTGATTGCTCTGTGAAGAGTATACTATAGGGTGATACAAAAGGATGCATAGAGACCAGTTAGGAGGCTATTGCCAAAGTCTAGGCCAAGGTATGCAAGCTTGGACTAGGGGAAAGGAGTAGTGGAGGGATAAGAAGTGGTGGGATTCTGGATATATTTCTAAAGAAAAGCTGATAGAACCTGGTATGGATTAGATTTGAGAGAAAGAGAGACATTCAGGATTTCTTCAGAGATTCTGACCTGAGCTGCTGGCAAACTAGTTATTATGTACTGGGATGGAGGAAAGCGCAGGAAGAAAACGCTGTGTGGAGGATGGGAGTCACGTCTTTATTAGTTAAAATAGAGCCTGAGAGATATCTAAGTAGGACATTTGGCTATTTGAACCTGGAGTTCGAGAGAGTTCAGCCCAGCAGTATTTTTTTAATTGAGAGTTGTCCTAGAAGAGATGGTATTTAAAATCAAGGGATCAGATGAGGTCACCTAAAGTAGTTCTCTGAGTGTAGTAGGTACCTATGGGGGTTCTTGGAGTCTGCAGAGTTAAAACTTTTTATAATGATACCAAAAAGTGCAGCGCATTGGTGTTTTCCTGAGGCTGTCATGAGGTAGGACAGCAAAGGGAATGTAGACATACTAGTAAGTACATGTATTTTTGTTTTGAAAAGTATAGTTTTTATTCAAATGTTATTTATGTTTATATGTAATGAGTTTGCTGTTGCTTTCAGATGAATTAATATTTAAAACTTACCTCAGTGTTCTAATATAATAATTATCTATAGATAAAATCTTCATAAACAAGAATATATTGAGTTCCTTAGTAGTTTTTAAAAGTGTAAAGGGGTTCTGAGACCAAAACAGTTGAGAACTGCTGACCTACAGAGCGAACTATATGAGAGGAAAGAGACCTGAGAATTGAATGGAGTCTTTGGGCACTGGCAGAGATGAGGAAAGAGGAGCCCACACAGGAGAGTGAGAGGGACTAAGGAAGGAGGACAGTCCAGAGTGCAGTGTTCTGGGGGCCACATAAAGAAAGGGGTGCAGTAGAAATAAGAGGTCAGCGTGTCACATGCCACTGATAGATCACTAAGTGAGACTTGAGAACTGACCACTGGCTTTAGCAAATGTTGAAGGTCATAGTTGATTTTGAAATGGATAGTTTCAGTGGAGTAAGGGATACAAGTAGTCTCAGGAGCCCTGGCTGGGTAGTTCAGTTGATTAGAGCATCATTCTGATGATACACCAAGGTTGTGGGTTCAAGCCCCAGTCAGAGCACATACAAGAATCAACCAATGAATGCATAAGAAATAAGTGGAAAAACATATCAATGTCTCTCTCTCTCAAAATAAATTATTTTAAAAAGTAGGCTCAGGCCTTGGCTGGTTTGGCTCAGTGGATAGAGCGTCAGCCTGCGGACTGAAGGGTCCCAGGTTCGATTCTGGTCAAGGGCATGTATCTTGGTTGCGGGCACGTCTCCAGTAGGGGGTGTGCAGGAGGCAGCTGATTGAGGTTTTTCTCTCCCTTCCTCTCTGTACAAAATCAATAAAATATATTTTTTGGGGAAAAAAAAGTAGGCTCAGGAGAGAATAATCATGATTAAATTCTTGAGAATGAGAATTGACTCAGCCCATCTCTTCATTTTGAGGTATAGCTTGAGTAGCCTTCAGACCAGAAGGTTGGAGTGGAGGATGTGGGCAAGTAGTTCAAGACATCTTTTATTTTTTTTTAATATATATTTTATTGATTTTTTTTTTTTTTTACAGAGAGGAAGGGAGAGGGATAGAGAGTTAGAAACATCGATGAGAGAGAAACATCGATCAGCCGCCTCCTGCACACCTCCCACTGGGGATGTGCCCACAACCAAGGTACATGCCCTTGACTGGAATCGAACCCAGGGACCCTTCAGTCCGCAGGCCAACGCCCTATCCACTGAGCCAAACTGGCCAGGGCAGTTCAAGACATCTTGCCTAATCCCTTTTGCCATGGGTGGGATAATTTTCTTTAAAAAGGAATAAGTGCTGTTTTTCCTTGAGCTAAGAAACATGATTATATGCAGTTTGTTACTAAGTTTTTATTTCTTAAATTTATTGTGTCCTCCAAAAGGAATAATTGAATTTATTATATTTACTTCATACATATTATTCATCAATATTAAATGTTATGGTTTTAGAGGGATAAATAAGAAGTAACATTTTCCCCAAGTGAGGTCTTTATCAGTCTTTATTCAGGAACACGTATTTAGCATTAAGGTAATTGTTTATGGATATCTCATCCACCAGACTAGAACTCTTCAACAGTACAAAGTAAATTTCCATTTCCATTTTCCTAGTGCCTATCATTATACCTGGAATACAATAGGAATTTAACATATATTATTGTTATTATTATTATTATTATTATTTTATAATTTTAATTCATTCACACTGGATAGCTATTGTGTTGGCTATTGTCAGTTTTAAAAAAATATATATATGTTTTATTGATTTTTTACAGAGAGGAAGGGAGAGGGATAGAGAGCTAGAAACATCAATGAGAGAGAAACATTGATCAGCCGCCTCCTGCACACTCCCTACTGGGGATGTGCCCGCAACCAAGGTACATGCCCTTGACCGGAATTGAACCTGGAACCCTTGAGTCTGCAGGCCGATGCTCTATCCACTGAGCCAAACCGGTCAGGGCTTAACATATATTTTAGAGTGAGTAATTTGGATTTATGTTTGGTAGTTTATTTTTGAGTCCTTTCCCCATTGTATTATGTCTGACTTCTTTCGCTTCACTTAATGGTGTTTTTAGATTCATACTTTTGGTTAACATGTATCAGTAGATTATTTATGTTGCTGAGTAGTATTCCATTGTATGAATTCATCTCTTTACCTATTGATGGACATTTGGGTGGATTATAATTTTTGTCAATTATGAATATAACTTCTGTGAGCAATATTGTACAAGACTCTTTGTGGAATATGTTTTCATTTATTTTAGACTAGAGGCCCAGTGCACAAAATTTGTGCACAGGTAGGGTCCCTAGTGGTTGCTGGCTGCCGGCCGGGTCCTCTCTTCCCCCGGTGGGGCTGGCTGGGGGGAAGGGCCATGGGCAGTTGGCCAGCCAGCCCCGCCCCCTGGTTGAACTCCCGGTTGAACTCCTGGTCAAGAGGACAATTTGCATATTAGGCTTTTATTATATAGGACTAGAGGCCCAGTGCACAAAATTCGTGCACGGGAGGGAGGGTGAGTGTCCCTCAGCCCGGCCTGCACCCTCTCCAATCTGGGACCCCTCAAAGGATGTCCTAGTGCTGGTTTACAGGGATCGGGCCTAAACCGGCAGTCGGACATCCCTCTCGCAATCCGAGACTGCTGGCTCCTAACCGCTCACCTTGCCTTCCTGCCTGATTGCCCCTAACCACTCTGCCTGCCGGCCTGCTCACCCCCAAATGTCCCCCACCCCCGCCAGCCTGATCACCCCCAACTGCCCCCCGTGCCAGTGTGCTCGCCCTCAACTGCCTCCCCTGCAGGCCAGCTCACCCCCAACTGTCCCCCCTGCTGGCCTACTTGCCCCTATCTTCCCTCCCCACTGGCCTGCTCGCCCCTAATTGCCCCCTTGCTGGCCTGCTCACTCCAAACTGCCCCCTCTGCTGTCATACAACAGCCCCTCACCCAGGCTGGCCAGGCACCCCAGTGGTGACCCCCACCCCGAAGGGGGTGTGGCCAGCCTGAAAACAGCCCTCAGCCTCTCACCCCATCAGTGGGGGTCATTGAAGCATGTCATACATTGCTAATGGGCATGTTTAATTATATAACCCCGTTAGTGATACACTTCTAAGTGTATATCTACACTCAGAGCCTGTAGGCCTGCGCTTAGGTCCTGAGCAGCTTGGGTCCCATAAACATCCTCCGGACTCAGGCAGCTCGCTTAGGTCCTGAGCGGCGGGGGCCCCAGAACGCCTCCTGGCCACTGGGAGCCTTGATGGGTGGGAACATTCCCGCCCCCAAACACTTGCAGCAGTCTGGGGTCTGGGACCTAAAGCCGCTCAGAGCCTGTAGGCCCGCGCTTAGGTCCTGAGTGGCAGGGGCCCCAGAAGCCCCCTGGCCACTGGGAGCCTTGGTGGGGCGGGAACATTCCCGTGTCGCTATGTTCCCGCCCCCAAACACTTGCAGCAGTCTGGAGTCTGGGAAACATCCTTCAGACCCAAGCCTCTCAGATCCTGTAGGCCTGCGCTTAGGTCCTGAGCAGCCTGGGTCCCATAAACATCCTCGGGACCCAGGCCGATCAGAGCCTGTAGGCCCGCACTTAGGTCCTGAGGGGCAGGGTCCCAGAATGCCCCCTGGCCACTTGGAGCCTAAGGGTGCAGGCGCCAAGGGGCTGGGTCCGGCAAACATCCTCAGGACCCAGGCCAGTCCGAGCCTGTAGGCCCCTTGCTTAGGTCCTGAGTGGCAGGGTTCCCAGAACACCCCCTGGCCACTTTGAGCCTATAGGTGCAGGAGCCAAGGGGCTGGGGGCGGGGCGGGGTGGAAACATCCCCTGTCACCATAGTGCCCCCAGCCGCTTGGGAATGCTCCAGCACCAAGAGGCAGTTTGGGTCCATGCCCCCAGCCTGGCGCACATGATGGGGGGCTGGCTGCTGGCCTCTGGGGTGTGTGGAGACCCTTGGCGGCCACCGCTGCGTGCAGCCCAGGGGTCCCTGCATGCCCCCCAGCCTGGCGCCCATGGTCAGGGCTCATACAGGAGGCAACCAATCAAAGTGTCCCTCTCACATTGATGTTTCTCTCCCTCTCTCTTCCACACTCTAAAAATCAATGGGAACATACCCTCAGATGAGGATTAAAAAAAAAAAAAAGCATATCCTATGAAAGACACATCTTGAAAATGCCTAAAGAAAGTTGTCATTTTTTCTTGGTGAAGGGACTGGAGTCTGTGTTGATGAAAACACCTTCGTGGCTGTGGTGACTGGTAGTGGCTGCAGCAGTGGGGTAATGGGGCTGGTGCCTTCCCCTGATCAGCCCGGTTGCATCCCACAAAGGAGAGTGGGGAGCGGGCCTAAGCCATCAGTAGGACATCCCCTGAGGGCACCCGGTATGTGAGAGGGGGCAGGTTGGGCTGAGGGACCCCCCAACCCCAGTGCACGAATTTCGTGCACAGGGCCCCTAGTCTACACTAATAAAAGAGAAACATGAAAATTGACCATCACTCCACTACACCCACAGCCAATCAGGAGCGAGTATGCAAATTAGCCCAACAAAGACGGCAGCGGCCACGGAGCTGGAGCAAGCAGGAGGCTTGGGTTGTCCCCGGCAATGGAGGAAGCCAAGTTTCCTGCCTGCCCTGGCCGGCCCTGGCCTCCACTCAAGGCTACAAAATTTCAATTATAGAAGATAAATAAATCCCAGATACCTGCTTCCAGCTGGCCCTGGCCTCCGCTCAAGGAGGCGCTGAAAAAAAAAGAAAGAAAAGAAAAAAAGGAGGGGCTGGGAGCCTGGATCGCTGGGGGGGCGTGGCCAGCCTGCAAACAGCCAACAGCCCCTCACTTTCAACTGACCCCCACTGACGGGGTGAGAGGCTGAGGGCTGTTTTCAGGATGGCCACACCCCCTTCAGGGTGGGGGTCCCCACTGAGGTGCCTGGCCAGCCTGGGTGAGGGGCTGTTGGCTGTTTGCAGGCTGGCCAAGCCCCCCAGCGGGGACCCTCACCTCATGAGAGTGTGGCCAGCCTGCGTGAGGAGCTGAGGGCTGTTTTCAGGCTGGCCACGCCCCCCCAGCGATCCAGGCTCCCAGCCCCTCCTTTTTTTCTTTTCTTTCTTTTTTTTCAGCGCCTCCTTGAGCGGAGGCCAGGGCCAGCTGGAAGCAGGTATCTGGGATTTATTTATCTTCTATAATTGAAACTTTGTATCCTTGAGCGGAGGCCAGGGCCAGCCAGGGCAGGCGGGAAGCTTGGCTTCCTCCATTGCCGGGGGCAACCCAAGCCTCCTGCTTGCTCCAGCTCCGTGGCCGCTGCCATCTTTTTTTGGGGGGGCTAATTTGCATACTCGCTCCTGATTGGCTGTGGGTGTAGTGGAGTGATGGTCAATTTTCATGTTTCTCTTTTATTAGTGTAGATATACACTTAGAAGTGTATCACTAACGGGGTTATATAATTAAACATGCCCATTAGCAATGTATGACATGCTTCAATATGCTCCAACCATTTTATAACAATTGCTATTGTCAGTCTTTTCAATATCAGCATTCTAGTGGGTGTAATGTGGTATCTTGTGGCTGCCTGTGATTTCCTTGATGATAATAATGAACATTTTTTTTATATATGTACTTATTGGCTTTTCTTATAAGGTATCTAGCTAAGTCTTCTGCTATTTTAAAAATTGGGCTGTGTGACTTCTTTATTCTTGACTTTTTATGCTTTTTAATTCTTGAATTATAGTATGTAGTTCTTTATGTATTCTAGAAAGAAGCCCTTTGTCAGATATATGTATTATGAATATTTTGCAGTTGGTGGTTACCTTTTTATTTTCTTAACTGTATCTTTAAAAGGCAGTAGTTTTAATTTTCTGAAGTCTGATTTATGAGTTTTTTTTCCTCTTATTCATATGCTTTGCCTACTTCATGGTCACAAAGACATTCTCCTATAGTTTTAGCTTTATGGTTAGTTCTTTGTGAGATCAGGATTTATTCTTCTTTCCATATGGATATCTATTTGTTTCTGCCCAATTTGTTGAAAAGACTACCCTTATTCCCAATGAATTATTTTGGCACCTTGGTAAAAAATCATCAGTTGACCATATATGCATATGTCTATTTCTGGTCTCTATTCTGCTTCATTGTTCTATTCATGTGTTCTTATACCAGTACTACATTTTGTTGAGGATTTTTGCATAGGTGTGTTCTAAGTGATATAGGTCTATAGTGTTCTTCTATTGTCCTTGTGTGTGTGTGTTTTTTTTTAATTCTTTGTTGTTTAAAGTATTACATAAGTCTTCTTTTCCCCCATTGACCTCTCCCCAGCCGCCCCCACCCCCCAGCACATGCCCTCACTCCCCTATTGTCTGTGTCCATTGGTTATGCTCATATGCATGCATATAAGTCCTTTGGTTTATCTCTTACCCCTGCACCCCCTGCCCTCCCTCTTAGGTTGGGCAGTCTGTTTGATGCTTCTATGTTTGTCTGGTTTTTGTATTGAGTTTATGTTGGTGTATTCTGTTCCATCTGTTTATCTATCTGTGTCTTGGCATTTAAAATGTATCTGTTGTAGGTAGTATGTGGTTGGTTATTACTTTTTTATGTAATCTGAGTCTCTGCCTTTTAATTGCAATGTTTAGTCTATCCTATCTAATAAAAGAGTAATATGCAAATTGACCATCACTCCAACACACAAGATGGCCGCCCCCATGTGGTCAAAGATGGACACCCCCATGTGGACACAAGATGGCTGCCACAAGATGGCCAGCAGGGGAGGGCAGTTGTGGGTGGTCAGGCCAGCAGGGGAGGGTAGTTGGGAGGAACCAGGCCTAAAAGGGAGGGCAGTTGGGGGTGACCAGGCCTGCAGGGGAGGGCAGTTGCAGGGGACTGGGCCGGCAGAGGAGGGCAGTTGGGAATGACCAGACCTGCAGGGAAGGGCAGTTGGGGGGGACCAGGCCTGCAGGGGAGGGCAGTTGGGGGCGACCAGGCCAGCAGGGGAGGGCAGTTAGGGGCAACCAGGCTGGCAAGGGAGGGAAGTTAGGGGTGACCAGGCCAGCAGGGGAGGGCAGTTGGGAGTGATCAGGCCTGCAGGGGAGGACAGTTAGGGGCAACCAGGCCTGCAGGGGAGGGCAGTTAGGGGTGACCAGCCTGGCAAGGGAGGGCAGTTAAGGGTGACCAGGCCAGCAGGGGAGGGCAGTTGGGGGAGACAAGGCCTGCAGGGGAGGACAGTTAAGGGTGACCAGGCCAGCAGGGGAGGGCAGTTAGGGGCAATTGGGCAGCAGGGGAACAGTAAGGCGTTGATCAGGCTGGCAGGGGAGTGGTTAGGGGGTGATCAGGCTGTCAGACAGAAGCAGTTAGGAGCTGATCAGGCAGGCTGGGAGGCGAGCGGTTGGGAGCCAGCAGTCCTGGGTTGTGAGAGGGATGTCGGATTGTTCGTTTAGGCCCGATCCTACCAGTGGGATCAGGCCTAAACGGGCAGTTGGACATCCCTCGAGGGGTCCCAGATTGGAGAGGGTGCAGGCTGGGCTGAGGGACACACCCTCCCCCCGTGCACGAATTTCATGCACCGGGCCTCTAGTTTACTATAATTATTGATATGGTTGGTTTTAGATTTACCATTTTATTGTTTCCTAAATGTCTCATCCTTGAAATACTTTTGAATCTTTTATCTCCTTTTCTTCCTTTAATTGAATGTGTTTCAGTATCACACTTTAATTTCTGTCTCAAGTTTTCAGTTATACCACTTTAATCACTTTGCATTATTGTTTTTGTAGTTTCTCTGCAGAATTCAATATTCATCCTTAATAGAAAGTCTTTTTTGAATTAATACTTTATTACGTCATATAAAAATATGAAACCTACAATATGGTTACAATTGACACTCCCCCCAACCATTGCACTGTTGTCTTCATGTATTTTATATCCATATGTTATAAACTATATAATACAGTATTATACTTTTAATGTAGCATATATGAAGTATGTATATATACATATAGAATACTTGATAAAGTAGATCTAATAACTGTATCTTAAAGAAATTAAGAGAAGTCTTTCATGTTTACCTGCACATTTACTATTTCCAACATTCTTCATTGTTTTCTGTAGATTAAAACTTACATCTGGTATTACTTCTTTTCAGCTTGCAGAGCTTTCTTTAGCATTCATTGCAGTGCAGGTCTATTGGCAACAGATTCCCTTTTCATTTGTATGAAGATTCTTTATTTTCCTTTATTATTGAAATATATTTTTGTTATATAGAGAATTCTGGGTAGACATTTTTCCCATCCTTTCAGCTCTTTAAAAATGTTTATTTTCTCCTGGCCATCTGTTTTTAAAGAGATGTCTGCCATCGTTCTTCTTATTGTTCTTACATGTGTAATATACCTTTTCTTCTCTAGCCACTTCTAAGATTATTTTTGTTATTATCTTTGGTTGTCATGGTTAGGTGTTTTCTTGTGGTTAACTGAGTTTCCTCCTATGATGTATTGCTATTTTTGTTCAGCTTTGGAAATTTCTAAGCTGTGTTTCTTTACATTTGTTTTTCTGCCCCATTCTCTGTACTGTTTTTCAGCATGTAAATTAGATCACTGGATATTCCCCAAGAGGTCATTGAAGCTCTTTTTAAAACATTGTTTTTCTCTCTGTACTTCAGCCTGGATTCTTTATATTGACATATCTTGAAGTCCACCCATCCTTTTTCACTATTATGTCCAATCTGTTTTTAAGCTAATCTGTTCTTTAAAAAAGTTTTATGTTGTAGTTTTCAGTTTTAGAATTTCCATTTGTTTTTTTCTTTTAGTTTTTATATTTCTACTGAAATTTTGTTTCTTTACCCATTATATCTAGCTTTCTCTGTGGATTCTTTAATATATTTAGCATTTATATTTAAAAGCCTTCTAATTCCATTTTTTGGGGTTATTTGTAGATGTTTCTGTGGATTCCTTTGTCTTTGACAATGGTGTTATATTTTCCACTTGCCTTACATAGCCCTGAATTTTTAATTGTATGCTGACATTGTGGATGCTACATTGTAAAGACTTGGGATTCTGTTATGTTTCCCGGGAGGAGAGTTGTGTTTTCTTCAGGCAAACAGCTAAAATAATGGCAAATAAACCTGGATATTTTGTAGGCTCGTTTTTATGCTTTGCAATTTCCATTTTGTCTATTATTTCCTAGGAAATATTCTCTAGTCAAGATAAGTGGTCTTTATTTCTTAAGCCATGGTTTCAAAGGAAAGTCTGAGGCCTTTACCAGGCCCCTGAAACCTGGCACATCTTGCTCAAACTCCTCTGAGATGGGCAGCTGTTGGAATATAGCAGCTTTCTAAAAACTTTCAACTGTTGTTCCTGTGCTGTCACCCCGCCTCCCTCCCCCCCCCCCCCCCACACACACATCCTTGGGTCTTTATAGTTCTGGGTGTAGCCAACAAGTGTAGAATTTATTTGCAAATTTGGGAATTCACCCTTTATCATTTGGGGGATTTTCTGCCTTATTTTGCAGCTACCGTGGCAGAACCCTTTTCTGACCAATAAGACTGTAGCTTGCTGCTTGAATTCCATCTGCCATGGCACAGACTTGGTTGTGCCCACAGACTTGGTTGTGCTGCATTAATGTAAATTATCATCCACTGTGGTTCCCTTCTTTTAAGGGCTGTGGATCGTCTACTTTCTGCCTGCTTTTGGTTGTTTTCTAGTGCTTTCAAAGTTAATTTTTATATTTGTTCACAGTTTACAATTGTTATTGCATGGAGGGCAACTCTGTCATCATGAAGACAATCGCTCTCTTTTAAAAAATGTTTTTATTGAGTTTTTATTTTTAGAGAGAGAGAGGAAGGGAGAGGGATAGAGAGATAGAAACATCAATGATGAGAATTATAGATCAGCTGCTTCCTGCAAGTCCCACCCTGGGGATTGAGCCCACGACCCAGGCATGTGCCCTGACTGGAAATTGAACTGTGACTTCCCGGTTTATAGTTCGGTGCTCAACCACTGAGCCATGATGGCCAGGCAAAGACAATGTCTTATCTGATTTTCATTTGGAGTTTAAAAATATCTTCAAGTCGTGTGTAATGGATGAAACTATTATTACTGACGAATCAAGCATTATTTAAACACTGAGTATTTGTGAAAGGAAATATAAGATATTAAGGAACACTCTAAGATAGGAAAATTGGTAATCTCTCTAATTTAGGCACAGGCTTATGTTCAATAATCACATGAATTGAAGTTTAACATACTTAGTATATTTACTTAAAACTGCCAGTGTAAGCACTGAAAATAAATTTCAAGTAACCACTTCAACATTCCTAATGCCTGGCTGCCAATTTCTACCCATATAAATAACCTTTAAGAGAGGAGATCTCACTTTTGAAGTTTATTATCTGCCCCTCATGCATTTTGATCACTAAAATTGGCTAGATAAGTTAGTGCAGTTCTCATAGTCTAAGACCGGAGAGAAATTAGGCCAACTTAAAATATATCATGTTCCAGGTAAGTAAAAATGTAGTTAGAAACTGAAATTAACACCCTCAGCATTGGTAGTGTTTTGCTTTTGTCTGCGGATGCTCACCATGGTAAAGTGTACCATCATTATGAGATTGGTAGGAATGGGTGAACATTTAAGGAGGTCAGAAACATTTTTTTTTTTACTCTGTCAGCAGAGCTGTGTTAAATAATAACAGCATTGCCCTGTTCCACATTTTCCCTGTCTATAATGTTTCTTTTAAACAGCTTTGAAGTATTGCCTAATCAATGAGAGATTTTTGTTTGAAATAAATTAAAAAAAAAAGTCTTTACAAAAATATGTGGTCATTGTATGAAAAGAAGACTATACTATCAAAGAAAAAGGAAGAAAATCAAATGAACCCCAAATCCCTCAAAGAGGTACAATCACTTTGGGAGGCATATATTCTTTTAGTTATTCTTTCTTGTTTTAGTTTATAAAAATGGATCATACTATATGTATTGTATAATATGATTTTCCCCCCACTTAGTTCAAGCAATTCTATAAGTGTGTGAGTGTTTGTGCTTTTACGTTTGTTGTATGTATAAACAAAAGGAAATAGTGCAGATACTTGTTTTAAATCTATCCAGCTAAATATCTTTGAATATGCTGGGGCCGAGGATAATGAAAATTTTATCATTAACTGAAACCACATTTGCTTTGTTTAACTGATGAGCATGAGAGAAACTTCTCTGTAGCTTCTACGTTAACAGACGTGGGAATTGTTGGCGTGCTCTGACTCTGTTTAAATGTAGGGGCAGTTTGCTTACAGGCACCTGCACATGATCTTCATCACGTCATACATGGTATAGGTTGGAAAAGCCCCCAAGTTGCTCTGCAAAACCATGCTTTGCTAATCAGCTATATATTTAGTCGCTCAGCTCAGAGTGTCATTTGAAACACCAAAGCCTTCTATTTAATCAAACTCTCTTTGCTCTCCTTGCACTTGGCGTTGAGCAAGGCAGCATTCCAAAATTTATGGTCTAGCCAGGAAGCAGTCGTTGAGCTAGGGAGGAATTATAGGTATCCTGAGAGTAATGAAGAAGTTCATGTCATGCGAGAGTATGGCAGGTGTCTTGACATCAAACATCTGGGATGTTTGAGGAAAATTTCTTGGAGAAAAAGATGTTTAAATTGACACCTACATGAGGAGTAAGGTTTTAGGTAGGAAAATGGGACAGAAAAAGTCGGCGGGAGGAACTGTCAGAGGTGGAAGCCAGCACTCATTCAGTTGCCTCTGTTCATGACAATTTTCCTTCGCAGTTACTTTTGGAACATTGGGGTGCTTTTTCCCATAATCTTCCATGTAAGATATGTGATACGACTGGGCTTACCAGTTCTGTGAATCATAATAGACACAGAGTGTTTCTTTGGATGTTAATGACTTTTGAATAAACTAAGACTGAACAAACGCATCACTTCAGTGTCTTAGTCAAAAGGCTGTGCAGACGAGGTGCTTATGGGAATGGCACCCCCGGGTGCGTGCTGCCTGCTAACTGGTCATGTTATCGCTAGAATTTTTATGGTGGGTTGTAGCATCTTTCTCTTTGCTCCTTTAGTATCTCACAGGTTTCCCGTGGAGACCAGGCGACTATCTAGGCCAGGGATTAGCAAACTACAGCTGGAAGGCCAAATCTGGCTCAGACCTGTTTTTATAAATACAGCTTTATTGGCACACCATCATGTGCATTTATTTACATAATACCTGGGGCTGCTTTTGCACGATAGTGACAGAGTTGAGTAGTTACAAAAGATACCATATGCCCTGCAAAGCCTAAAATACTCTTTGTTCCTTTACAGAAAATGTCTGCTAACCACTAGTTTAGGCAAAATCCATAACCAAATGCCTCCCATAATTCCTCTGTTTTGGTTGGTGTTTCTTCTCATATTTTCCACAGCCAGTGTGCTGTGTGTCATCTCTGTTGTCTGATTTTTCTTTCTTCTTTCCTTTTCACCAGTTACCCCCCAGGCTGTGCTAGTAAATCAGTGGGGCTGACGCCTCTCAGGGCATCACACTACATGCATCGCTGCCGGTCTTTGTTCTCGGCTCTTCTCCTCTTCAGTTTTGGTCATCCTCAAAGGCTTTTCCCATTACTTCTCACTTCGCAGTGACCTAGAGGAGAAAAAGCACTAGCTTTGACTCCACTAGAAGAACTGGGTTTGAAGTCCAGTCCTTCCACTTAGAAAGCAAGCTTAGGTATGTCACTGTCCTTCTCTGACCCTCAGGTGCTTTTTCTGAAAATGGGGAGAATACTGCAGCTGCCTTACCCACATCAGGATTGTTGTAAGGACCACGGCATGCAAATGCTACGTATCTGTCATTTGTCTTTTCTGTGAATCTGGTGGTGCCAGGTGATCAACTCCCTTCACTGACGTGGATTTGTGACAAAGCCAATTTTGCTTTTAAATTTATTGGGGAATACATGTCTTTTGTTTTTTAGTTTGAAGTTTTTGCTCAGGTAACACTAAAGAAACGATTCTTACTAATACAACTTGAATAAGAAAGCATGAAGCTTAAATTATCTGCTTCAAAATAGAGCACAAAATCAATATTACTGAATGAGAGCTCTTTTAAATGTAGTTTTAAAACCAGAAGCACTGCATTTTTGAGAGGAAAGGAAAGATCAAATGATAAGTCTAGAAAATAGAGACATTTTTATTCCTGGATCACTCTCCCAGGCCTGGCCTTTGAGCCTTCCTCTCCCTTCCCCTCCTCTCTCGGAAGGACATGTGGTTGCGTCGGGGACTCCTCCTCACTTCCCTTCTGTGTTAGTCATCTGTTTCTGCAGAGCAGCAGCTCTGCAAGCTCCCAGCTTCCTCAGCGCACAGGCTGCCTCCCAGTTCCTGCGGCCCAGGAGCTGGTCGTGGCTTACTTAGGCGCTTTAGAAGCTGCGGTCAGATGTCCATCAGGCTTCTGTCTTATCTGAGGCTCGACTGGGAAAGGATTTGCTTCTAAGCTCATCTGATGGTTGTCAGCTTCTTGTGGGCTCTGGGCTGAGGGCCTCAGTTACTTGTTAACTGTCAGCTGGAGGCTGCCCTCACGTGGCTCTCACTCTAGGCAGCTCCCCACATGGCCCCTGGCTTCTTCAGAGTCAGCAAGGGATGGGATCTTGCAGCAGCATGACATTACAATAGTCTGTGATATAATCACATGGATTCCATCATTTTAACCTTATTCTACCGGCCAGAAGCAAATCACAGGCCCCACCCCCACTCAAGGGCCTATATCATAAGAGACAGGGCTCCTGGGGGCCATTCTAGAGAGAGCCAGCCACCTCTGAGGCTGGCAGGATATGGCTTCTCTTCCCCTTTCCTCTCCTCTCTGTGCATTCTCCTACTTAACCAGGAGCACGTTTTCTATCCCTTCTGTCTTCTTCCCTCCTTCTGACCTTCCGAGAATTCAACAACCCTGGGTGACTTTTCCTTTTGGCTATAGAAATGCAAGAAAAAGATATAAGAAACTCTGCCTTGACGACAACTCTCTTGCTACCGGGCCCTCCCCTGACAGCTGGTATTTTGAGTGTGTGACAACTTCCCTAGCAGGTGTTTCTAAGTCGTAATGTGGCTTATGCTCTTTCTCTTTGGTGAGGAGACACTGTCGTTCAGTGGTTGAGAGCGAGGACTGAAGCCACGCCGCCTGGTGTGAATCTCAGCTGTGCCCTTTATTATCTGAGGAATCTCGAGCAAGAGAATTCATTTTGTGTCTCTATGGCTGGTATTTACATTATTTTATTTTTCCACTGGCCGACCAGCTGGTGCCACTCACCCAAGATGTATGTGCAGTTATAGGAGCAATTTGCGCTTTATTGCTAAATACAACTACCTCAAGCCATTTTTGGTCTCCTGGTGGAGTGGGCAGGAACATATTTGAGTTTAGGAGGCTGGGTCTTCTTTTATTGACATCATCATCACCTGGTACTTTCTTTGCCTCCTAAGGATGAGGATAGTATGCTTCTTGCAGTATCAACAACGTTTAATAAGGACTTACTATTTGCCGTGAGCCATCTTAAAGTGTTTGCAGGCATTATGTCTTTTAACCCATATATCAGTATTAAGTTGCAGTACTACTATTACTCCCATTCTGAAGGTGAAGAAACTGAGGCTTAGAGAAATTCAACAACATGCTCAAGGTGTTCGGGGCAGACCGAGGAATGCAGTTCTGTGTGATTGCAGAACACATGCTCTTCCTGCCCATAGGGCCCTGCCTTCCATAGGGCAGCCCTAACCCGCTTAGTGAGCTAACTCCCCAGGAGGCCAGAGCCTAAGAATCCAAAGCAATCATGTCTGGTGGGTGCAGGAGCTTTCATCCACTTCTGCAGCCCTAATGCAAATGCCACCCTCCAGCCTCTTCGCTCTGAAATGCTCTTGCTTTTGATGCCCATCCGTCTCCTTACACCTTGGGGAACAGGCTTGGCCTCGCCCTAGAGGAGAGACCGACCATACATCCAAAAAGGAGTGTATTATTTTTAGCCAGGTTTTCGTGAGACTGTTGTGGATCTCAACATTGTATATGAAGCATGACTAAGAAGTACTGGGCTTTTCATAATCCCACCCAGGACTTGTACATTCAGATCATTCCCTTTAAATGCGTCAGCTAAGTTAATTGCTTACGTTCTGTTGAAACGCCATTGCACTGCATTTTTAAGAAATGAACATCATCTCAACCACCTTATAACCTCTTCCCTACCTCTAGGACTTCTGCCACATGGTTAGTTCATTCAAGTCCGGTGTTGAAGACACTTTGTAATTTTTTTGAATACCCATTGTGGTGGGAAATTACCATCTTTGAGGATGAACTTGATTCCTTGAACCTATTAAAATATTTTCTACTTTCATCCACACAGTATAGTAGAAAATAAAGTGGTTTTGTTTAGAATTCAGGAGTGACTACCCTATAATGAGACAGGTTTTCTTGTGGGCAATACCGTACACTGGTTTTGAAGGGAGCATCAGCATCATCGGAGTGAGTCCTAAAGATGACTTGGAAGGAGTCAACGAACACTTTATTTTCTTTTTTCAATAAAAATAATGCTTTTTTTTCATTTTTTTATTAAGGTATTATATGCGTACATATCTTACCATTGCCCCCCCCCCCACTCCCATACATGTCCTCACCCTCCAGAGTTTTGTGTCCATTGGTTATGCTTATATGCTTGCATACAAGTCCTTCGGTTAATCTTTTATCTCCCCCACCTCTCCCTAACCTTTTTATTAGAACAGTGTGGCATCATTTTCAAAACGAACTTCTTTTTAGATAGAAAGTTCTGTTTAAATGTTGGTATTGCCTCACCTGTGTCTTTTTAAAACACACACAAAAACATAGCTGACAAATCCATACTGTTGCCGAGACTTGCATGCGAAGCTAGCCTGGGTCAGAGGTGCCTGCCATTCTCAGTGCGGCTTTCATCGCCCACAGATGCCTGCTGAGTTCTTGGCATTACGGTGGACATCAGGAGAATTAGCACTGATGGAAATGATTCAGTTCTTCTTTCAGGAATTTATAATAAAAAACATCCAGTTACTTGTGTGAAGAATGCTAACATATGCATAGCTAGAGCTTTCTGTTTCCACATTAGTGAAGACTGTCAACTGAGATGGGGATTTTTTATTTAACACTTCACAACAACATAGAAAAGTTTCATATTATTGTCAAAAGTATGATTTGAACCTCTCTCCAAAATGGTCACTTAGGGACCGAGTCTGAATTTAATGGACTGTATACCATAATTGCAATGGTTACCATGAATTTTATAGACTATCATATTTGGACTAGTAAAAATAATAATTGCAATTACATTTTGGGAACATATTCTGTGATGGGCACTGTAATGCATCATCTCTAATCTAAATAACTACTCTCCAAGGTATGTATTATTGTCCTTATTTTACAGACTTGGAAACTGAAGATAGAAGGATTAAATTACTTGGCAAAGACCACACTGCAGTTAAATAGCAGAGGTGGAATTCAAGCCTATTTATTTAAACCTATAACAGAGCCTTCTGCATTTCCCATCATTTAAAAGACTTCCATGCCAAGTGACCAGGCATCCAAAGCTATAGCTCGTAATGAGCATGTTCCTTTCAGTGCTGGGTGTAATCTTACGAGCCTTTGACTCGTCAGCCCTTCCCTGCTGTTTTTATTGATGTTGGCAAGTTCTTTCTTTGTTACTAGGACACTCTGGATTTAGGTGGCGTTTGCTTCATTCTCTGCCTTCTTTTTGTCACACGCACAAACACACACACCTAATGGTTTGGATAACTTGAGGTTTCTGTCTCTTCTATAACTGAAGCAACACTGTCTCTCATGGAACATCAGTGTATGGAGCCATTGTACAATTATTGTTAATCTTTCTGAAGGACTTAACACTGAGGCTTCAGGCGAGGGAAGGTGGTAGGTTTTTATTTTATGTGTTGTCTACTTGGAGCCAAATGTTCTTCATATAAAATGAGTGATAGTTGCATCCTGCCTGGTAGGAGGTGAGTGTTCTCCTTTGGTTCCCTTCGGTGAAGGGAAAGACAACAGCACTTCTATCCCTAGGTTGTAGACCCTATAATGTTATGAAATTTAAAAAAGTAAAATATTCTGAATGATTTCCTCTTGGAAAAAGGAAGGCACTTTGCTGGGCATATTCCATTATTTCATGAATTATAAATCTCCAGTGCTTGAGTTGGACATATGGACAAAGTAGCAAGTCTGATCATTGGGCATTGGGTGTTCCTGGTGCTGGGATAATGTCCTTGTTGGATCAAAGCATGCTTGACTTTGGTAGATTGTATCATTCATCCACACAGTATCGTAGGGGGCGTTTGATCCTTTTTCAGAAATGAAGACATTGAGGCTGGGAAAAGATGAAATTATTTTCCCAAGGCTACTTAGTGGTAGGGCTTTAAACCAAGGTTTTACCTGTGCATTGTCCTTTGGTGGTTTGGATTGCCTAATTATTCACCTTTCATATTCTTTAAGTTTTAAACAATTCGAGAAACAGAGCAAGGATTCAAATGGGAATCAACACAGATAGTAATGTAATTACCAATAAAGCAGAATTAGATAACACAGAAGTTCAGTTACTTCCTCGCTAAAACATGCATTGGACCCAGCAACCCTGACCCAGTCATCAGCCGGGACAGAGAGCTGCTGGCCCTGTCGGGAGCAGGCAGCCCTTGTCCTGCTTACTGTGTGGAGGTGAGCTGGTTCCCCGTGGCCCTTGCTGCCCAGCTGAGTGCAGTGGCTAAGCACTAAGTCAGCTGTTTTCCTAGTCCTCTCAGGCAAATTAGTCACTCACTTTTGAGAAGGAAGGAAGGAAGGAATTGGGGAGGAAAAACAAAAAGTGGGTTCCTTTAATACTGCTCCCTCCCAGGAAACAAAGAATCTCTTCCCAAAAACATAAGAGTGGGTATTTTAGGGGTTCTCCATTCCAAACCCTAACAGTAGAAATACTGCTCTTTAAATCTTTTTTCTCCTGGGGGGGGGGGGGGGTGGGGATCTTTCTTTCTGATTTGGAAGAGACAAATATGTTTTGGGTATAAAGAAAGGAAAAAACTAACATAGACACCAAGAAATGGTCTCTATGAGACATATAACTAATCAGATTCTTTCTCCTGGTGACAGGTGATGGAAATGTACTGGAACAATGGGAGAAGCCGGTAACTTATAGGAAGCCAAGATGACAAGAATTTTTTTTAAATAATCAGTAAGTAAAGTTTTGTTCGCCTTTCAGAATTCTTTTGACTATCAAGTGAATTTTCTGTAAGAATCCATGGTAAAAGAATAGCACAATCAAATAACTTCAAAGTCTAAAGGAGAAAATATTTAAAAGTAAAAAGCAAAAGTACTTCAAAAATTTATGCTAGCATTTGAGAAATGATTCTTTCCTGGTAGAATGTGTCATTTTAAGTTGTTGGGTACATCAGTTTGGTGGGTAGAGCATAAGTATTTAAAAGAGGAATCCTTTTGTAGTATACCTCTCAAATACACATATTCTTAGTCCTGATGGTTCTGCGGGCCCCATTTCTTACCTCTACTTTGTGATTACATTTTGGAGGTAGATATGAATAAACAGTGAATATGAGTAAAACTGAGCTCTTAGTCTACACCTTCCCTATATTCTTCTTTGTGTATGTGATTTTTACACATTAGAAGCTATTAATGTTTGTTAACTACCAGGCAGTTTTATGTGGTTGATTTTGGTTTCATTATGATTATGATAATGTTAATACATGGTCGCCTAGTGAAAAGATTATACATTTTTGAGTCAGACATTCATAGTCCTGACTCTTGCTCTTGTGCTTTTAGTAGTTACCCAGTCTCTGAAACTCGGTTGACTTGTTGTGTATTAGATTTGATATGAGTCAATACACAGATGAAAGACTGTGTAGCTAGTACTTTGTGTCATAACTGGTACATCATAGAACCACAGAATTATATTTGTATCATGACTTACAGTTTACAAGCCTTTATTTTGACTCAGAAGATTAACCAGCTCAACTTCTTTAACTGCTATCAAGCAGTGGTGGGCTAAGACCTGGCCGGCTGGAAGGAGGGAGGAGGGGGTTGTAGTGTTTGCTGATTTCTGTGGTGTAAATATTCCCATCATGGCTGATTTCAACAAAAGTCACCACAAGCAGAGGCGAGAAGTGATGTGCAGAAGCACATTGTTACATAGTTATCTACCAACCAGATCAAATACTTTCAAATAACATCAAGAGCAAAGGTGATAGGAAATAGGAAGTGGCAAGTTTTGAGTATTTATTATCTTTGTTTTTATATAGTATATTTCAATTGTATGTTTATATAATTTGACTTTTAATGATGGCTATGTTTAACAACTGGCTTGCCCCAAATCCGGAGAAGATGACAGTTGACTCTGGTGGGCTGGTATGAACTGGCTCCAGCTGAGCCACAGTTTTCAATGATCATCTCAGCCCTGGTGGTATGACTTTGGTTGGGTTGATAAAAGCAAGGTTTGGTTTTTGAATCCTTGCTTGTCAACTCAGGTTGTCATGCTCACAGAGCTTCTGGAATTGAAGATAAGTGCTGAGGCCAATTCATAATTTAAGCCTCTTTTCTTAAGAGTGTGACTGGAGTTCTCAGTTTGTAACGGGGCCCTGGCACCCCTCCCCTCATGGCTGTCGAGTGGCAGTGCTTGGGGATAAGTCAGTCCCTTTTGAACGTCCTCCTCTCCCTTCCCTGTGCTCTGTTGCATCTCCATTTCCTCCCGTAGTGACACAACAGGGCCTAGAAGCTAGGGTTCCTCCTGACTAACTTCCGCGTGAGGCTTTGCTTTTTGATTCAGAAATTAAGTTTTAATGAAAGTAAATTGTCTTCAGAGAGGGAGAGAGAGAAACAAAACTAAATCTGGCAGTTTAAAGGGGCTTGATTAAAATGCTAGGGAATAAAATAGAGGGAAGAAAGGAAACTGGACCAGGTCTCTCGGTGTTTCTTTTAGAAGCAGTTTCTTCGGTTTTCTGACTTGCCCTTTAGAAGGGAACAATTGAAGCCTGAAATTGCTAAGTAACAGCAAAGATTGTGGTGGTTGTTTTTATTTTAAATCTCACCCACCTAGTTTTCAAAACACATTTTTTTTATTGAACCTTTCAAAAATGCCTTGGATATTTCAAGACACCCATTTATGTCAATTCCCTTATGTAATCTTAAAACATTTATTTTCCTTATTTCTCCCTAACTCAATAGGTATTTATAGTTCCTACTGAGTTGGGGATGGACTTGGATTATTGCAAAAGTAATTCTTGTTCATTTCAAGCGGAAACTCGTGAATAGAAATCTGAGAGACTTGCCTCTGGGTTAGGAAATACTGACCTCTGTCTTAATTGAGTTGAATAAGGGTATCTTTGGTAACTTGGAAAGTAAACATGGAGGTAATAATTAACAGAGAAATATTCTGACTTATAATTTCTCTTCCCAGAATGGACCTGATGCTATTTCTGAACATGCCCAGCATAGATGAATTTTTGGTTAGAGAGCTGCTAGGAGCGTAGTCTTCAAATATGTAAATTTTACAGTCTAGCATTAGGTTTAAATCAACATAGTAGTGTACTGGGTATTTGGGAATCTTGGTTGTGAGGGTGAATTCCAGTACAAATAAGACAGGTTTACTCCATTTTGGGAGTTGATAATCAAGCCTGAACATAGAAAGATATACTTTCAAACAAATGTGGTTGATGTTCATAGACAAGGTAGGAAAAAAGTAATTTTACAGTTGTGAGTATCTGAATTATATTCTTATATAATTATGTATTAATTATTATATTTTTTTCATATGGACAATTGTAAACCTACTTTGGCACCACCCTGTATTAAATACTCCGGAAACAGACAGAAGAGTGGGCTAGATCCGGAGGGTTTCAGGAGCCGAGGACATTTGAATTGGGTATTTAATGATTAATGCCTTTTAATTAAAATACCTTTTAAAAATTAACAGTGCTAATTGGAAAGAACTTTAAAAATGTGAAAATTATTAAGAGTAAAAACTCATCAAAACTATCATTACCCAGAGAAACCATTCTTAATATTGTTTTTTGTGTGTGTGTGTTCTGCCATGTTCTCTCTATGCCTAGATTAGATCCACATGATTTTTCTCCCTAAAATGGGTTGTTATATTGTTTTGAAACCTGATTTGATTGACAATATACCGAGACCGTGCCACATCAACAAATATTCATCTACATCATTTTTGTTATTGTGAGATAGCATTCCATACATAGGTGGTTTATAATGTATTTAACTAGTTCCTTATTAGTGGCCATTGTAGTTGTTTTCAACTTTTCTCTATGATGGACATCTTTGTTTATGAATAGTGGTGCAGTTATCCAATTATCGTGCAGGATCTTTGTGTCATTCCTTCCCTTTCCCTTTCCTCCTTAGCATGTATTTGCTATACATTTAATTTGTAACACATGCTCGACTTCTTTATTCTCCATTTGTATTTTTAGTGAAACAATTCATAGTTTAGAGTTTATATCCTTTCTTTTGGCATATATTGTAAACTCTTCAACCTCACAGATGACATACCTTAAAATTTCTCCCATAATATAAATTGGTTAACACACTATTACAACAAATTAAACTCTTAGTAAACTATTGACTGTTTTATTTAATTTCCCCCCTCAAGTCATTGGTTCTTTTTTCCATGATATGAAGTGGAGTTCATTATTAGTCAGAGTGCTCCTTTCTTTTCCTTCTTATTTGATTTTTATTGTGTCTGTCGTGTTTAAGGCTCTGCATGGGAGAACCGGTTTGTCTGGGCTTAGTCATACCTTACCGCAATTTGGAATAATTTGGAGTTCACCAGTCATATATTAGGTCACGTGTCTAGTAATCTGGCAGATGTTAAGGAGATCTAACTTAGTTTTATATTCCCAGTGACTCGTTCTGGCTTTGGGCCATGAGTGAAACCAAAAGATCCGACAGGTCTCTCTGTCTAGCAGTTTCTGGGTTAAGACCATATACAGAGCTATCCCCTGGTTTCATGATTATGAATCAGCTGTTTTCTGTCTTGTTACTTCTGACCACTTCTCCACTTTGATTTCAAAAGGCACAGGGTTAATTTATTATTAAAGTCCCATCTTGAACCAAAGACGTTCAGAAAGAAATGGTTGTCGGCCTCAGTCAGACAGAAAGAAGCGCTGAGGGAGCTGCATGGCTCAGCAGTCATGGTCTGCCCTTTACGTTGGATAGCAGGTTTATAATGATCAATTTTAATGTTATTTTCCCCAACAAATGTGCTAATATATTCTCTTGCATGTATTAAATACTGCATAACCAAAAAGTTTTCTAAGTATAAAATAGTTAATGAGGTTAAATGCATTAATTGCATTTATATTGGCAGAACTGAATCACATTTAGTCAGTTATTTTTGCATTTTTAATTTTCTTTTAAACACCTTAGACAAGTGTTTCAATAGATAGCACTCTCTTTTTTCTTTTCGCTTTTTATTTTTTAATACATTTTTATTGATTTTAGGGAAGAAGGGAAAGGGAGAGAGAGAGAGAGAGAGGAACATCAATGATGAGAGATAATCATTGATTGGCTGCCTCCTGCACGCCCCCCACTGGGGATGGAGGCCGCAACCCGGGCATGTGCCCCGACCAGAATCGAACCCAAGACCTTTCAGTCCACAGGCCGACACTCTATCATTGATCCAAACCAGCAAGGGCAGCACCCTCTTTCTTCAACAAGGCAAAATAAATTTTTTATGAAGATACTGTTTATAGACCCTTGGTTTTCAGATGCTCTTCATGTAAGTACAAGAAGCATCAGTTTACTTCAAGGTTTACTCAGAGAAATGTTTTATGTTGTTCTGCCAGAGACGTGCCTTCTCAGGAAGACGTGCTTTCTCAGACAGAAAGTTAATGTCTGGCTATTGGCTCTGACTGCCCACTAGTCCCTTCTCTTCATAAAAATCTAGATAGTTACAGAGTCTGAAACATTAGCTCTCAGTCTCCTCGAGTGTAAACCCACGTCTGTCTGGCTGCTGTGACTATCAGGTACAGCCTTGGGGTCAAACATACATGGTTTTGAATCTGGCTTTGATTTATTTCGACAGTTCACTTTGGGCATAAAAGCCTTCTTGACTCCCAGTTTCCTTATGGTTTTGGTGCAGTTTTTAACATCTACCTTCTGTGTTGTGTGTGGATTAAGTGTTAAATAATGTACGTACAAAGCTAGCCACTGGCATTACTAGATGCTCAGTAAATGGATTAAATTGAGCATCTTTGTCTTGTTCTAAGTGGAATTTCAGATACACTTTCCTATAGGAACAGTGTTATGACTGGGGTTTGAAACATTATTAACATTATATTTCAGTTATGAGTTTAATATGCCAGCGAAGCCAGTCTCTACATTTTGTCTCTCAAGAAATGCATTTCAAGTGCCACGTAAGAGATCATTAACTTAATTAAGACTCTAAAAGTGAACTTCTGGAATGTAACATATTACCAGGTTGAGGACTGCCTATTAGATACAGTTTCACAATAGACACAAAAATGGACTTTCTTGATAAGTGGTGGTATTTGGGGGGCAGGCAAATGAGCTCTCCTTCCCACTTCTGGGAAGTAAACTCACCTTTTGGAGCACTTACTGTTATTCCTGACAATCCATCTAGTTAGTTCTAGTTCTAGTGTAGACTGGCCAAACCTGGGACCGTGGTCGCCGGATGGGTGCATGGCCCCAAGCTGACGAGTGAGACTTTGTTGGGGAATAGACCATCTTTGTGGCAGAGCAGGGAGTTAAGTGGAAGAAGGCAGAGTTCAGGAAGGGAGAACGAAGCCAAGCTATAGAAGCGAAGACACTATCTTGTCCTGGTGGAGTTCATTTTGAGCTGATCCTAGAGCCCAGCTGTGGCTTTCCTGCTGCTGGGTTATGTAGAGTCAGTGCATCCCAACTTCATTTTACCTGGGCTGCTTTAGTGCTGTTTCTGTCCACCTGCAAGTTAAAGAATACAGACTAATTCATTTGGTTGTTTATACTTGGAATATTTAAGAAGTCAGTGTCTTTGTCTTAGGCAATTATCTATATATATGAAAGCCTAAGCGACCGAGCGACCGAACTACTGAATGACCGAATGCCTGGTCGACTGGTTGCTATGATGCTCACTGACCACCTGGGGGCAGACGCTCAATGCAGGAGCTGCCCCCTGGTGGTCAGTGCACTCCCACAGTGGGAGCGTGCTCAGCTGACCAACGGGCGCCAGACGCAGGGCTCACGGCTGGCCACCGCGTGGAGCGGCAGCGAGCCTACTGAGCAGTGGCTGTGGCAGTGGCCGTGGCAGGCGCAGCAGGACCAGGATGAGCAGGAGCGGCAGTCAGTGTTGGACTGCTGGTTTTGGCCCAATCCCTGCAGGCCACGCCAAGAGGACCCCACTGGTGCACAAATCCGTGCTCTGAGCCTCTAGTAATAAATATAATTGCATAGTGGGACAGCTGATTTACGACATAGCTTTTGAGAACAGTGGTAACATTTATTCCTATCTCATAAAAGCATAAATGTATTAGCACTAATCAAAAGATACTAGTAACTGTGTGTGTGTGTGTGTATACACATATGTATAAAATGACTCTTTTGACAGAGGCTTCCTCTAATGCAAATGCCATATAACTTTTGATTTTAAATTATGTAAACAAACAGATACTCAAGATGCTTCTAGTAGTTATCTGCCCTTTGCTACCATTTATGGTAGGAGCACTTGTAGGTAATCAGGTAGATGTTCGTAGATATATATGGGTTGAGAGAGATGTTTCTATTTAAGGAGGAATTGGTACTTTGGCAAGATTATCAAGTAAGTACATTTGTGTTCCTTACTGGAAAGGAAAGATAGAATGACTTAATGTTTCTCTTCTCTTCAGTAGGTTAGTGTTTGGGGAACTGAGATTTTATGTGACAACACTCTTGTAAACTTCACTTCCCTTTAGGAAGTATCAGATTTGCCTTCTCAGTAGTAGCATTTTGTATTGTTGGAATATGTTGTAAAGAGCAAAGAAAAGCATCTGCCATTTGAGATCTGCTTGCCAACTGCTTTAAACAGCTATAGTATTTGTTTATTCTTGATGTGTCAGCAGTCAGAAGGAAGTTTTCCTTTCTCTTTTGTGGTTATATAACTTAAACATTATCATATCTACGGTGGCTAGTATGTAGAATCTTCTAGGTCCTGGGAGGATACAAGGCCTTGGAAACACAATCTCTGCCTCAGATGGACTTCTATCATCTGGTGAGAAGGAAAAGTTAGGAATCTCAAAAAGAAGGAAGACGCTAAGGTTCTGTAGTCAGTTTTGAAAGGGAGGTATAAGGAGCAGGTCTGTAGGTATTTAGAGGAGGGGAGAGTTTCCCAGGGCTTGAGCCAGGGAGGAGCGTTTCAGGAAAAGCAAGGGTTTGAGTGGTCTGGAAGGTGATAACTAGGAAGAAGAGTAAGAGAGGTCATCAGACCAGGGCCTGGTGTGGGCCCAGGTGTGGAGGTGGTAATGTGCCCACTGCCTTAGGGGAAAACCCAGTGGCACAGGTCGGTTACTTGGCCGAGTTTTTTGTTTGTTTGTTTGTTTTCTGTGTGTGTTTTTTAAGTGTAAGGTGGGGGTTGGAGAGGTAGAGGCCAGCTTTTGAATAACTAAGCATTGTGACACTGCGCCTGTGGGCTGATTGTTACTTTTTAAAACTGAAAGGACAAACTTTGTGCTTTGAATTTAAAGTTAGGCCACAAAGACATCCTAGAAACAGTGATCCTATCTCTATTGCGAGGATGTTCTAAAAATGTTGGTAATCGCATCCTTACTCCAAAGCATAAGGATTATCGGAAACATCTTTTAAGTGCTTTGAGCTATGATTGCAGGTGAACATATTTACAAAGTGCTCCTTCTTCCTGAATGGAGCACCCACACTGTGAATTTTAAGCTTGACTGGATCCTAGACAATAGAAACAAAGTAGATTATCTATTTCCTGGATGTGCTAGCTTTCCCTTTCACTTTTACGTATCTCTGTGGACCTATGTCTACATATAATTGCATATTTCAGATTATAATGTTACGAAGTTTATTGAGATGCTCATATACTCCTAGGTGTTATGTATATATATATATTCTTCTCATATAAAAGAGCTGCTATTTTTGGTGTAACAGCCAACATATTATCAGTTTGGCTAGTATAATTGATTGTAATAGTTTTGTAAGCAGAAAAATGATGTGCCCGAAAATACATATTTATATGAATGTTTGAAGAAAGCTGCCTATAAAGCAAATGGTTTCCTTTTGATCTGTACTGTTGTTTAGGTGATAGAGGAAAGGTTCATGACATGATGGCACACCGGACTTTGACATTTGTCATGTGATGGCAGTGATGTGTTGGAAGCAGAGGGAGGGACCTGGCAGCTGGAACAACAGGTGACCCTGGCATGAGGGGATGAATGCCTGAACCAGGAATGGAAAAAATGGTACAGAAGTGAAAGCTGTATTCATACCTATTAATAGTGACTTATCAAGAGAAAGGGAGGGAGATATTTTCAGAATTTAACTTAAAGTGTCCAAGACAATAAGATTACCTTTGTGAGGAATATGAGAGTCGAGGGAGATTTATCAACTTTGTATCTTCTAAGATATAGGACCAACTGTGCCTGTTGCTAAGGATAAATGCTAAGTTATAGGCTTATCTTGCGCCTGTCCTTTTTTAATTTATTTTTAAAATAACTTTTAGATTGTGTGTGTGTTTTTTAATTTATTTTTTAGTTATAGTTGACATACAATATCATATTAGTTTCAGGTGAACAAAATAGTGATTAGACATTTATATACCCAACAAAGTAATCACTCTTGAGTCCAGTACCCATCGGGCACCATACACAGTTATTACGATGGTATTGACTATACAGGAGTGGGCAAAGGTAGGTTTACAGTTGTAATACAAATGCAGTAATTAATAAATAATAATAATACAAGAATAAATTGTTTCACGTACTCACAACTGTAAACCTGCTTTTGCCTACCCCTGTATTCCCTGCGCTGTACCTTAACGCCCATCCTTTTTGACCATAACTTGGTCTTCCAAGTAGAACTCTTAGAGGTCTTCAGAGATAGATGAAGCAGTTTACCAAGGGCCACTCACTTTGCCACGTACCGGCAGAGCTGGGGTTAGGGCAGGAGCTCTTGACTCCTGGTGTAGTTCTTATTAGTCTTCGATGCTGGTTTGGAGAAAAAAACTAGCTTTTTAGATCCCTTGATCACACTTTAGATCTTATGTTTGGCTGTTGAATATTTTGAAGAAATCTTGGCCTATACAATGACTGTTTCTAAAGCAAATGTGAGAAAGTTAAACTCAAAAAGTCTTCTCCAAAGCCAAGTAGGTTTAATTTGTAACTTAAAAAAAAAAAAAAAAAAGGTTTCCTCTGTAAAAACTCTGCTCCCTCACTAGTAATCAACTTACTTTTTAACTGGTACTCAGGACCTACCAGTTCTATCGTTTCCTGTAATGTGCCAATTCCCAACTACATAAAGCTTCTTTTAAATATTTTTATTCCAAAATAATGTTTAGGCACAATGACCCAGAAGGAAAGAGTATTTCCAAAATCACTTGCTTTTTAAAAAGTTGGTCTAATTGTGACATAAATGAAATGATTCCAATTTTAACCCCTTTGTTTTGCTAATTAATTTTTTATTGTGTAATAAGAACACCAAATCCAAGAATCCTAAACCAAAAGCTACAGTTTTTTTCACCACTTAAATATGGGACTCAGACCATGCAGTACTAAAGAACGATTTCAGCTGTAAAATTCTTGGAATATTTTAACATTGAAAGGAATAATAGAAAAACTGTGGGCTAGTGTTCCACAATTTTGGAGATTCTGATACAGAACTCAGAGGGACAAGATAGCATTGTTTAAGTGCCTACTCTATTCAAGTGTTGTGCCACATTCTTTGCACGTATTAGAACATATCATCTGTCCCTCAAACTCTGTTAGGTGAGCATTTTATCCCCCTCATTGCAGATAATTATCCTGCCCTAGGTCATACAGTGTCAGACATCAGATCCAAATCTGCTGGGACGCCTGATGCCACCGCCTCATCACACCCTGGATCGCTGCCTAACTCAAGAACTTTTACTAAGGAATAGAAATTAATGTACATCCATTGTTCAGGTGTCTATCATAAGATTACCCCTTATTTTATGAGAGTTTTTAAAAGGCCATCTACATTTTCTTGAAGTTGCCAAAGGCTGTATTTTGGTGTTTTTTTAAAGGCTGCAGAAGGCTCGTAAGCCTGATGTAAATCAAGAAAGGAAAGTTCCGCCTTCACCGACTGAACACGCTTATTGGCTAGAATTGCACGGACTGACTCATTTCTTTTTTGCTGTGTTAGAGGGCCGCACCCTGCATTCCAAAAACCTCTGCTGTCCTGCTCAGCTCAGCCGCGGCCTCCCCGCTGGAGCCTCAGGGGTTGCGCTGGGTGCCTGCTCACAGCTGTCCCACTGGGAGGACCCGCCCGCCCGCGGGACGCAGGGCTCGCCGCACCGCGGTGCTGGCCAGCCGGCCCGCAGGCCGCGGGAGAGGGCGGCTCCTCCGGCCGGCGGAGGCGCGGGCGCGCCCAGGAGCGGGGGCCGGGGTCGGCGCGCCTCGGACCGCCTTCGCCTCTCCGCCTGCGCCTTGGCAGGCACCGGCGGGCAGGAGCGGAGCAGAAACTTAGTGCCCCAGGAACTTGGCAGGAGACTTTGCCTCCACCAGGAGAGACCGTAAGTGTTGCTCCGTCTGGGATGCTGCGGTTCATTAAAATGCTGTCTGGGGCCGGCGAAGCGCTGACAGCCCGCGGGACCTGGTTCAGAGCGGGGGAAACAGCCTTTCTTGCCTCGCAGAAAACACCCGCTAACGCGATCCTTGCCTTTCCCTCCACTGTGGCGAAGGAAAGGGAATCCTGGCTTGTGCTGGACCTCGCTTTGATGATAAAATGGGCAGGAGCTGTTGGCACCTGAGACCGCTCACAGGGTAGCTGGTGAAGCAGTGGCCAGCGTATAGGCGGCTGCATCCGTGCTCCAGACCCCGTGGGGTGCTGCTGAGAGCTAAGGACCAGGCGGTGGTTTCGGTTAGGGGTGATCGAGCTCTCCTAATGGAGTTTTTGAGGGAGTGGGGTTGTCTTTACAGCTAATTACTAAGTTTGGGGGAAATATCACTTTCTCAAACTCCAGTCCCTGTACTAAATAAAATTAAAGGTCCGTCAGCCAACTCCTTTGGCTGGCTGGGAGCTTAGCCGGTGAGGGAGATCTTTGCTCGGTGCCAGAAGAAGCACGTGCTCCCGCGTTGTGGGGTGAGCGTGTTTACTCCACAGCTATGCTTTCTATTTATTGTGGCCGGATAATTGTGCTGTGGAATTTGTGGAGAGAAAGACACTGAGAAGAGTGCATAGCATTTATTTTTATTTTTATTTCCCGCGATTTGTGTTTGCCATCTGGAGTTGCTATCTACGTTGTACCCCAATGGGAACCCTCCAGTGTGGTATATTCCCGGTCCACTCTTAGCCTGTTGAGTTGATTATCACTTTTAAATTGCTGTAGAAATAAAGTCGGTGAGCTTCTTTTTAAAAATCTGCTTTTTATGTAAGAAATTAGTCAGCAGTGCGTAGAGATGTGTATGCTGCAAGTAAATTGTTTTCTTGCAAGAGGATGGGGAGGAGGGCAGCAGAGAAGCAGAATCTGTGATTATTGCAGTTTCGCCAAAGGCACACACAGTGCAACAGACACATCACCATCAGAAACACTGACTGCTGGAGAGGCCGGCGGAAGGCGTCCGGTGGCATCAAGGATGACAGAACTCAGGATGCTGTCCTTAAACGTCTTCATTTATGAGATACAGACTGGCTCCGTAGACGGGCTCTGTAACAGAAAGAAAGGGCAAAGTTCTTTGCAACTGACTTTATCAGGTCTGTGAAGGAAGCTTCTCCAGACATTAGTCACTTCTAAATGGGATCATTAAAATAATTTGTAGAATTTTAAATTAGTTATACATTGAGCTAATACTAATACTGTTTCCCAGCTTATATGCTAATTTGGAAGTTCAGTTGCTTTGAGTTTAACGAATTAAGTCGCTCTGAGTGAGAGGTAACAACTTGGGATCCCCTTTCTTTTGAGAAACAGCCTGTGATGTTGAGAGAAATGGCCCTAATTCCACTGGGGTAGTTGGAAAGCCCCCTCAGGTGGTAAGAATGGGAATCTATTTTATTAAATCTAGAAGATGTCTAAAATCTAAAGACAGAATTAAATTTGGATTTTGACTCACCCCAATGGGTGTAATAGAACCAGACATTTGAAGAGCCCGCTTTTATCAGAGACAGATGCTTTGTACCCTCTGCCTCATTTAATTTTCACAATAATGCTGGGAAGTATAGAGATATTATTATTATCTCTGTTTTATAGTTCAAGAAACAGCCTGGGCAAGGTTACATAATCCGCTCCAAATCTCACAGCTAGATAATTTCATTTACACTAGAAGTTAGCATTTAAGGTTGTAATTTTCCCCAGGTGGCTCCCATTGCTCCTAACAAAATAGTGTTGATCTTTCTGTGTGAAATAATCCAGGGGAAGTTCTAAGTTCAAAGCAGATTTTGAAGTTATTTTAAAAGCTCCTCATTGCCCCCGTGCCAAAGTGTCAAAGTTCAAGGAATAATGCATTTGCTCTGGAAGCCTGTGGTTTTCAAATATTAACTAAACAAGTCCTATTCTTGGTGAACCTGTTAATACACGTGGCCGCCTCATAGCTGCTGATTCCGAGTGACTTTCTCCTTTGTTCCTGGAGCTCTTTTAGTTCTGGACGTGCCTGTTCGTCCTGCTCCTCGAAAAGTGCAACTCAGGTGTTCTCTGCTTGTAAACCAAGCAGCTGGGTCCATGACTTCCAGTAGGGGATTTCTCTGTGTGTGGATGCACACCCGCAGTATATTATACGCCGTGTGCAATGTTTGAAAATTTCTGTTAGCACGTCGGTTCGTGTTGAACCTGCTTGTTTAGAATGGTGAGGTTATGAAAGGCGCGCTACGAGTACTGAAGCTTTTCTCGTCCAACGGAAGTGGGAAGTCTCTGTGTATCTCACCAGGGGCAGCCAGTTCTGAGATCGTCTGCTGGGTCATCTGTTGGGACGTCATCATAAACAATGCCACCTTCCCAGAGGACCATGGACTACATACAGCACCTATTCCAGGACCCAAGATTGCTCACAGCCCCACCTCATTAGTCTCGCCATCCATTTGACAGGAACACCCACCCTTCCCAAGCACAGCAAGGATGTCCTGGGCTCCTCCTCAAACTTCTCTAAATCCTAGCTGCTCTAAGTGCCTCGAGTTCTTGAGGATGTTGAAAGAACATGCCAGTGTGATGATAAAACCACTTGGGGTGAATCTTGTGAAAATCACGCAGAGGAGGAACTGTGCCAAACAACTTGATTTTCAAAACTAGGGGAGATGGTAAATTCCAAGCTTTCGATTCCGAGCTTGTGTTGGTGTCTAGCAGAATTATAAGTCATATTTTTTAAAAGAGGAGTTAGGGATCACCTAGAAAAGGTGGTGGTGATCAGTATTTAGCATCAGTCATCTCCAATTGACCTCATTTCTTTTTTGAGCGTTACTGGACAAGTATATCTACATTGCTGTAGATCTGACATGCCTGCTTTAACAAAACATTTGACGGAGTGCTTTGTGTTCTTAACTCAAGATGGACACACGTGGGTTGGACAGCAATATTTATAATGATAAAAGCGTAATATGCTAATTAGACCAGATGTCCTTCCGGACGAAGCCGGGCTGCGGGGGAAGCCCTGGTCCCAGGTGCCAGAGGGAAGCCGGTGCCGGCAGCCGGGGGAAGGAAGGCCTACTCTTGCATGAATTTCGTGCATCTAGTAGATAGATAAGTGGCTTGCATCTTGTCATACCCAACAGGGATGCTCAGTAGAGTGATGTCAGACTTGACCAAGGTGCCTTGAGAAGGGCCCTTGATGCAGCTGGGGAAAAACTCAGCATTAGTGGAGATGGACTATTCAGAACCAAATGCTGACAGTCTCCCAGTTCTCGGAAGCGCTGAGAGCAGGGGCGTTGGCGCCTGAACTTGGGCAAGTTGTTTACTCTCTGTGCCTCAGTCTCTTCATTCATCAGATGCAGATAAGAACACCCATGTCATAGGCTGTTGAAAACTCACGTGAAGTGCTTAAAAACAGAGCCTGGCGGTACATTGTGTGTGTTGGATGTTAGTCTTTTGTTGTTGCTCCTGCTTTTACAACTTGAGGGAGTGTTGTGCACAGTTCTGGGTTTGTGTTTAAAAGTGTGTCCAGCCGAGGAAATCAGGCTTTGGAGAGGGTCTAGAAACTGAACAGCTGTTGAAGACACTAGGGATGTATACCTCCGTGTAAAAGCCGAGAGAGGCAGTACTAACAGTGCTTTCTCTTTTTTTTTTTTTTTTTAATATTTTTATTGAGGTATTATATGTGTACATATCTTACTATTACCCCCCACCCCACACCCACACATGCCCTCCCCCCCAGAGTTTTGCGTCCATTGTTTATGCTTATATGCATGCATACAAGTCCTTCGTTTGATTTCATAACTCCCCCACCTTTCCCAAACTTTCCCCCTGTAATTTGAAAGTCTGTTTGATGCTTTACTGTCTCTGTATCTATCTTTTTGTTCACCACTTTATAATGTTCTTTACTATCCCTAAATGAGTGAGATCATGTGGTATTTTTCTTTCATTGACTGGCTTATTTCACTTAGCATAATGTTCTCCAATTCCATCCAGGTTGCTGCAAATGATGAGAATTCCTTCTTTTTTATGGCAGCATAGTATTCCATTGTGTAGATGTACCACAGTTTTCCGATCCAGTCATCTGCTGATGGGCACCTAGGCTGTTTCCAAATCTTAGCTATTGTAATGCTTTCTTTTAAGGAGCCATAGCTTGGTACAATAAATATCTCCACTGAGCTAGGATTTAGAAGAGCTCTTTCCTGATACCAGTACATTCTTTAACCAGTTATGTGACCTTCGGCAATTAGTTTAGCTCAGTGGTTCACAGGGTGTGAATTTACCCCTTAGGGGACATTAGGCAATGCCCACACACATTTTTAATTGCACAATTGGGGTAGGAAGGTGTGCTATTAACATTTCGTGGGTAGAGGCCAGGGATGCCAACATACGCAGTGCATAGGACAGCCCCCACAAAAAGAATTGTCCTGTCCGAATGTCTATAGTGCTGAGGTCCAGCCCCTGGCTTACCTCTTCAGTATCTGTGTTTCTGTTTGTGGAATTTGAATACTAATCTTTGCTTTGGCAATATCACAAAGCAGCTTCCCGGGTAGATTTATGAAAGGGCCTTGGAGAGTTAATGTATTCTTAAGTCTGCAGCTGTATACAGCATATACATTTTATCAGCAGCAGCACAGTAAATATCATTTACTCCAGTCCCTGGAGAAATATATTACAGTGGTTTGAGTCAGATAACCTTGTGATTGAATCTCAGCCCTATTGATTTAACCTGCGGTGTGATTTGGGGCAAGTCTCTTTATCGCTGAAAACCCAATCCCTGTTTCATAGAGTTTGGGGGTGATAAACAAGATATAGATGTAAATCTCATAGCAGCCTTTAGGCATAATCGTAAGCAATTGTTTTTTAAACAAACTTTTTTTTTTTTTTGCTAATGGGATTGAGTGGTACTTATTAAAATATAAGATTTGGAAAGAGGATGAGTAAAGAAATTAGATTTTAGCAGCTAAAAGAAAACAAAAAGCCTTCTCTTCAGAATTTAGGAGAGGGAAGTATTATTTTGGCTTGTAAGGAAGAACCATAACCTACTTTATACTGGTCTGGAACTGGCCAAGAATATAACCTATGTTTGTGAATTGCTCCACAATAAAAACTTGCAAAGTTTAGCGGTGAGCTGAAGAAGTCAGTAAGCAGGATACCAAGCCTGTGTATGTGTGGATGTGTCAGCTCTACAGTTTTCGTGATTTCCTAAAGATAGAGCAAAACTTCCATTCGATCGCTTTTCCCGTCACCTGTGGCACTGGGAGTCTGGAGACCAGTCACGAGTCCCACTGTTTTGTCGCCACTGTGGTGACCGGTGGCAGTATGTGGCATATCCATCTGGTCAGGTGGAAGTTAATGTGTTTAACTCAAGAGTGTGATTTTTTTTAATGATAGGGCTTGGGTAGGAAGATCCCTGAGTGTGCACACCCACCACTGTCTACTTGGTAAAGGCGGAGATGTTTGCAGCTCTGGTCATCTTCCAAGGAGGTAGCAGCAGTGAGAGACCCAGCAATGCCAAGTTCCCCGGCTTATTAGGAAGAGACTATTATCCAGGTTGGAGAATTGAAGTTAGTGATTTTTTAAAGGGAGGTTACTCTTAATTTTCCTTCTCAAGGTCCCTAGTACATTTGAACTGGATTGAATAAATCTCACGTAAACACGTGGCTTGAGCCCTCAAATGGAGCAGGGGTTACTGCCCCTTACTCCCAGCAGCTTGCCTGTCTGTGGGCACCTGGAGATCTTCCCTCCTGGAGCAGTGGGGAGAGCCCGTGGCTGCCTCACACCACCAGAGCGGTGGCAGCCCAAGGTGAAGTTCAGCAGTCATAGCCTAAGTGGCACGTGGAGTGGAAATGATTTTGGGGGATCAGAACATACTTCTGAGGAATTTACTAGTATAACACAGACTAAGTTTGTTAGTGCTTGGAGGCCTTCATTAGCATAACCTTCAAGTTTACTTAACTCTCCTAATTGTGCAGAGAATAGAAGCTTATGTTCCAGACACTTGTGGTCTTAAGCTGCCCCTGAGTTGCAGGGTAAACAATATTGAAAAAAAAATTCAGTGATTCTAAAGGGAATCCTGAACTGGATACACAAAGTTGCATACCTCTGTAGGATCAGAAGGCAAGAGTTTTATATTTAAGCCAAGCCAAAGTCAGGTTAACAATAAACCAAGAGATAACAGACAGAAGACGATTTTAGATGGTGCTGGTGACCACAATTCTTGAGGCCTGATGGATGATTTCTCCACTTTAGGTGTAACCCATCACTGATTTCTCAGGTGTGAGTGGGACCAGACAATTCAATGAGCTGATGAAAGTATTGATGAAAGTATTTGAAGGCTGATTATATATTTGCTAGTCTCCTCAGCATCAGCTTGGTGAAATTCTGTAGTATTGTGTACCAAAATCACAAGTTCTAGATTTGTGCGGAGTCAACAAATTTAAGGATAGATTTCTTTGCATTTTGAAACTGGAGTCTCACCAAAAGGCCCACACACATTTTAGACATAGAAGAAACAAAGAGATTTAAAATGTCAAGGCCCTAACCGGTTTGGCTCAGTGGATAGAGCATCGGCCTGCGGACCAAAGGGTCCCAGGTTCGATTCTGGTCACGGGCACATATCTCGGTTGCAGGCTCCTCCCTGGCCTAGGCCCTGGTTAGGGCTTGTGCAGGAGGCAACCAATCGATGTGTTTCTCTCACATCTATGTTTCTCTCCGTCTTTCCCTCTCTCTTCCACTCTCCCTAAGAAAAATCAATGGAAAAATATCCTCGGGTGAGGATTAACAAAAAACAAAACAAATAAAATGTCAAGGTAGAGTGGAACATATATATCTGATTACTTATAAGTCTTTTAGCTTAAAAAATAGTTTATTGTTTTAGAAAGAGAGGAAGAGAGAGAAACATTGATGTGAGAACACAACATAGATGGGCTGCCTCCTGTACGCCCCCTACCGGGCATGGAGCCCACAACCCTGGGCATGTGTCCTTGACCAGGAATCAAATTGGCAACCTAGTGCATGGGATGACACCCAACCAACTGAGCCACACTGGCCAGGGCTGCTAGCTTGTATTTTTAAAAGCGTTTACGCTTAGTATTTAATGAATTCTTTAGTATACTTCTTTCAATATAGGTTGTGGGTGTAGTTGTGTGTTTTTTAAGAGGTCTTCCCCCCCCCCCGCCCCAACCTTCCCTGAAATTCCTAAAGCCTTCACGTCCCTGTGGAATTATTAGCTCTTACCATAAGTGTGGTATGTGTGTGCTATAGGTAAGGACCAACAGGTAGATCTCTTTCCCTTTCTGAGTTGGAAAAAAAATAACAGACTCCAAACGAAACTATAAAATGCGTTGATGAATGGATCACAGCAAAGATAGACAAAATCAGCAAAGATTAAATAGTTTCTAGGGTAGAAGTATAACTTGGTTAAAGGTACTAACATGTTTGTCTGAAAGGGAATTGGTTTGAAGAAGAATTTAGAAAGTGAAACTTGAAGGCTGGAGTGGGAGACCAAGTTTGAGAGGTCAATCTGGCCTGTCTATAGGAGAGGGCACCCTGCCCCTAGCATAGCATGAACAGGCCACTGTATGGACCTTAGCCCTGTGGTGGGGCTGTCTGTGGCTTTGAAATCCAACTGTTAGTTTCCAAACCTCAGTTAGAGTATGGCTTTACTCTAGTCACTGAATACCGCTGAGCCCGCCTTAACCTCACAATGCAGTGTGAAGCCACACAGGAATCCACAAAATTTATCTCTGTTCCATGCCCACCATGCATCCTTCTGATTGTGATCTGGGCTCCTTGTGTAATTATGCTTTGGGGAGACACATGATCAGCAGATACCAGCATCCAATCTACATGATGGTTTATTTTTCTCACAAGATACTAAATCAGCTTTTTTACTTTACTAGCACCATGAATGTGGTTAGTATGAACCCTCTCCTGATCATCATATTTATGAATCTCCAAGATTAAGGACCAGCCATGGACTGTGCGAATCCACCAGCAGCCCACTCCTTACTCCCCGGGGTTGTCTTTTCTACTTGACTTGCAACATAATAGTGCGATGTCCATGATACTAGTGTCTTTTTCTTTGTACTGAAAAAGGTTGAGAAATGAGTGTTACTGCGTGCCTAGTCACGCTGGAAATGTGGCGTTCTGTTCCATGAGCGACTGGTGTAAACATGAGTAAAACGAGAATACGTGGTTATAGTTATAATTAAAAGGCTCACTAATTCCTACTTTGCTAGTTAGCAAATCCTATAATTCTCATTTAAATTGCATATATTACCAAACAACTGCAGAAGTTTACAATCAAAGCTGTTCATAGTCAAAATTTCACAGAATTTTTCACTGTGGTTTTGTACTGCTAAGATTCTTGTAGATTTATAAAGTATGCTTTTCTTTGGTTCTCAGAATAATATGCCCAAGTCTTTGGGGCCTTTGGGTTCATAAGCTGTGGTACTTTTAAACTGTATTCCTGTAAAATTGTCCCTTTAATATTCTCTATATTCCCATCGATATACTGGAATGGGTTTCTGCAGTTATCTACTGTGGGTAGTGATTTTTGTCCTGCTGAACAATTGTTTGATAAATATCAGTCTAGGGACCTGGGCCAGTCACTTTCTTAAATCCTTAGCATTTACTTCTAGGAGCAGATTTCTCAGGGGAATCAGTGCCTGCTGTCATTTACTTTGATTATGTCCTTGTAAAGGTCAGAAATGTGAAATTAAATCTTTCTAGCTCAGACACTAGTCATCGTCAGTCTGTATCAACGGGAAGGTCTTTCACAGGTTCAGCAGTGCCAGAATCACTGGAAGTCAGTTACGTGTTAACCACACAGGCCCAGTCAGACTCCAGGGGACTCCTGGGGGAAAGAGAGGAAGGAGTGGGCTGCCACGGTTCCTAGGGCAGACGAGGATTGTTTCCACTGGGTTGAAGGATAGGGAAACAAAGCAAGAGGGTGCCTCCTTTTACTGGATTGATACCTCTCCTCAATCTCCACTTCCTCCACACTTCTTCACTATCAGGCTACTATGTTCCAAGGCCCTTTATTCTCTGAAAATTTATTAACCAAATTCTCTGAGAAATTGTATGTCTGTATTGGCAGGGGTCAGGGAGGCTAGGGGTTGTTAGGGCTAATACTTCTCTGCTTCCCTCTGCACCCCTGCCAGAGCTCACAGAAACACCACCAGTACCAGAAGGCCTTCCCTGCAATAGATGACCATATGCTAGACTTTTGCTGTCCAATACTGTAGTCACTAGCCACAGACAGCTATTAAAATTAATTTAAATTTAAATTGAATGTAATTAAAGATTCCATTTCTTAATCACACTAACCACATTCTTCAATAGCCACACATGTCCCTAGTGGCTGCCATGCTGGACAGAGAAGACACAGAACATTTCCATCCTCTCATTTGGGGAAGATGATTCATCTTTAAAAAACAAACAAACAGATGGTAAGCCCTGGCTGGTGTGCTCAATGGTTAGAGCATCAGCCCATGGACCCGGTCAAGGGTGCATACTGGGTTGCAGATTTCATCCCCGGCCCCAGTTGGGACGTGTGTGGGAGGCATCCAAGCAATGTGTCTCTCTTACATTGATGTTTCTCTCTTTCTTTCCCTCCCTTCTACTCTCTCTAAAAATCAATGGAAAAATATCTTTGGGTGAGGATTTTTTAAAAAAGAAAAGATGATAAGACATTGAATCCATTTCCCACGAATTCCTATGTCAATCAGAATGTTTCTGGAGTTTAACATTGGCTCTTTTAGGCCTAATGAAGGTAAATTATTGGAAAATTTTAGGTTTCCTCAAGTTTAAACTTTGGATTCTAGCAGAGCATGACAGACTGGGAGAGTAGCCATAGTGATTCATCAGCACGTGTGCAGCCTTTTTATTACAACTGGTTAGTCAGGGCCTAAGTAGCCAAAAAAGAGGGAACTTTGTGAAGTTACTTCCACAGGTGATGGTGCGGCAGGGAGCCCAACAGGGCACCTTGATAACCCCAGAGATCAGCCCCAGCAGGAAGTCATTACTGGCCTCTGGCTGGAGGGACAGATGAGGAGGCTGTCAGGGCAGATGGGAGGTGAAGCCACAAAGGAGATCCAGATGTCAGTCCAGAGGAAGGTGAGAAAGTTCCCAGCAGCTTCTCCATTCCTTCTGCCGCAGTCTTCTGCCAGTGGTGCCTGTGATAATGCAGAGCAGAGGTAGGGACGAGAAGGGGTGATCGGAGGACCTGTTGACGTAGCTGGTACCTTTTCAGCTGACACCTCTTTTGTATAGGGGAAACTCCTCATGCCGCCCCCTCTCAGGCCTGCAGAGTCAGGCAATCTTCACACATCAGTTAGCAAAACTGTTACAAGATAGGTGCTGGACAGGTGCGGCAGGGCCGGGGTTTCGGGGGGCGGGGACGGGAAGTGGGGGAGACACTGCAGAACCAGGAACCACGTCTTCCTCCCACAGTGTCTTTCCAGCATCTTCTGACAAAACTTAGCATCTTGCTAAACAACAAGTGAAAAAAGAATTTAAGAGGCCCATGTCTATTTTTGCAGATCAGGTAGTAAAGGGTGAATTTGTAGCTAGCTGAGAGGCAATAAATTGATAACTGCCATGGGGCGGAAAAAATCCCACCCTTCTTCACTGATCTTTGATTTTCTTTCGTCAAGCAGGCACTGTGCGTGCTGTATGTATATTTAGGTGGTTCTCATTTTTCTCCCCTCACTGGTACCTCAGCATTTCCCGCAGACTTTTAACACTGTGTGGTTTGATTACCTGTATTATCCACAGCGCGACTCATCCCTAAGGGGCTATTGGAGATTCGGTTTCTTCGAATTTTCATTGTGTGCCTCTTAAACCTTAGATAAACACATGGATAATCAAGAATTGGAACCCCACTTATGAAATGACATCCAGCTAGATGACATTCCTGGCTTTTTAATGCCTGTGAAGATATTTAGTACAATCTAGAATTATAATTGTGTGTAATTCAATTTGGGATTTTATTCTTTAGACTTTATAAATATTTGCCAGAGGATTTCATAATGCATTGTAAGGTTATGGTTTTATTCGCTTTGGGTGGGTTTTTTATTTAGTTTACTAGTGTTTTCTTTCTTTTCTTTTCTTTTTTATTATTTTTAACTGCTTCCTTGTGAATTTGGAAGAATACTTCTTCCAGAATTGCTTTTTAAAGATTTTTCCTTCAGGTTGTTTTCTACATTCCACAGCTTTGAACTGCTAAGATTTCTTTGTGACTTCTTGCTCCCTACTCACCATGCAATGCAACATTTATCCTTTTGTTTAAAACATTGGGAAAAGAGAAATACTCCACCTTGTCCTTGGACCCATATTGATATTTTATCTGTCTGCCTTGCCTTCTTTTTTCCTACTTCATTTCTTCATTTCTTTTGTTTTTCTCCTTCAGAACTTTACTGAAAAGTCTTTATCTCATTAAATATATTTAAATTAGATTTTGTTGAAAGACAGCATAAACAGGGAAGAAAATAGCCTATAGTCTTCCATTCAGATAACCCATGATGACATTGAAAATAAATTAAAACTGTATGTACATGATTAACATTCAAATGGTATCAAAAAGTACAGAAAGAGAGGTAAAAGCCTCCCTTCAAATGTAACTATTATTACATTTCTTGTGATTTCTTCCAGGGGCAAAAAATTTTTTTTGGTAAATATCTGCATCTGTCTGGTTCTCTGTTTTTTTAGATTGCTTAGTAAAGGGATTACATTTTCTGTAGCCTTTTTTCTTTTTTGGTGTGTACTTTTCCTATTATGTATTTAGATTTTCCCCATCAATACACACCAATCTTCCTTATTCACTTTAACGTGTATAAGATTTCATTACATGGATGTACAGTAATTGGTTTCAACTTTGCCTTATTTCTGGCTATTTTAGTAATTGTCAGATATTTGGGAAGGAGGAGTTGTGTTGAGCTATTGGATTTATTGCAGACTGCTTTGTGTAAATACTTTTTTCCTTTTTTAAATTTCCTTCTTATTTTTCAATTACAGTTGACAGTCAGCATCATATTAGTTTCAGATGTACAGCATAGTGTTAGACATAATTCCCAAAGCAATTTCCCTCTCACCCCCATTGGTAAATATTTTTGTATAAACATCTTGCTGGTATACTTGTAGGTTAATGTTAAACTCCTAATACCCTAGTGAGATTGCTAGGTTTGAGGATGAAAGCTTTTTAAACTCTGATAAACATTATCCAGTTATACTCTAGAATGGTTATGCAGATTGATTTTTTTAAAATCAGGGTTGTATCTTTCCCACACTCCCACCAGTACTGCAAATCACCGGGCTTATAACATTTTGCCAATCTGATAAGTTACAAATGTTATCTCTGTTTTCACGGGCTTATTTTTAATTATAGGTTTAGGATCCTGTAGGTTCTTTGGCCATTTGAATTTCTGTAAACTTGTTCTTGTGTTTTGCTTTGTACTTTCTTCTTCCTCTTCCCTCTCCTCTTGTTTCTATTTCTTTTTCATAGGGTTCTTATCTTTACTAGATTGGCTGATATGATCTCATTTTAAATTAGGAAAATCAGCCCAGCTGGTGTGACTCAGTGGTTGAGTGTTGACCCATGAACCAGGAGGTCAGAGTTTGATTCCCCTTCAGGGCACATGCCTGGGTGGGTTGCAGGCTCGATCCCCAGTAGGGAGCATGCAGGAGGCAGCCAGTCAGTGATTCTCTCTCATCATTGATGTGCCTCTCTCTCTCTCTCTCTCCTCTCTGAAATCAATAAAAATATACTTTAAAAAAATTAGGGAAATCAGTCCTATTTCATGTGTATTGTAAATATTTTCTCCCATGTTATTTCCAGTCTTTTGATGTTCATTAAAAACATTTTTATTTTGGTGCAAGGAGTATAAAACATGTTTTTTTTTTTTAAAGAAATGAAAGCAAGGTGGGGTTGAGAAAAGTTGGCCATGCTTTGTACTGTTTTTAAGGTCAAATAGTTGTAGTTTGGGACAGAAGTTATTTCTACTAGAGCTCTGGAGACCCCCTGTACCATCTTATTACAACAAGAATATCCTTACTCTGAAGGAGTGATAGACCTTGGCGTCTTTCCCCTCTGTATTTGCCTAGGCCAGTGATGGGCAACCTTTTGAGCTTGGTGTGTCAGACTTCGCCAAAAAACTGAGCATAACTCGGGTAGTGTGTCACTTTGAGGAAAATACATTATTTCGCAAATGTTTCATCCTCAGGAGCAGCAAATGTTTCATCCTCGGCATGCGGCCGTCTCAGAGGCCGCGTGTCATCAGAAATGGCTACTCGTGTCAGTGCTGACACGCGTGTCATAGGTTCGCCATCACTGGCCTAGGCCCTCAGCAGTTTATTGGGCCTCTTAATTTAGAGCCTGTGACTTTATGAACAGTCATGTCTATAAACATAAGAATTTAGCCACCTGATGAGGTCATTCCAGGTAACTGGAATCACAGGGAATGCTCACTTCTGTATCCCCAGCACCTAGAACTGTACCTGAAATGAAATACAGTGTGTTGAATGAATGGATGGAGTCAAGGAAGAGCAAGAAGTGCTGGAGGGGGAATTGAGATCCTGACTGAAAAGATTCACTTTGGAACGCTTTAGTCAACTACGTGTATGTATGCCTGACAAATACACCATAGAGTCCAGAACACTTCCATTTCTTCTCTTCATAATCCCTATTCAGTTAGCTTCTAGGCAGCAGGGTGAGTTCTAAGAGAATAGTGTGCAGTATATGCCTCATGATAAATTTGACAGGATGTTGAATGTGGAAGCAATACACTGGTGTCAAGTGTTAATTGGTTGAATCTCTTCTTTCTTTGTGTTCACATAATTCTCTCTCTAGACTGGCCAGTGAGAGATAATTAAGTCTGTTTGCTGTGAGTGTAGAGTGTTATTAAAACTATATAAAAATGTATTTTAAAATAATGAGTAGATCAAGAATGGATTTCTTTTGAAATTCCTTCATGGACTAAACTTCTCCTTTGGACAGTTAAAGTGATTCTAGTTAACAAAAACAGCTAGCTACAGCTATGTAAACTAACTATGACTCAACCTAAATCCAAGGAAAATAGTTGGCTAATTCTTTATTTAAATAAATATCTCCAGAGAAGATTTTAAGGATTCACTAACAATTCAAATAAATTTATGTTTATATACATATCTTACTCATACATAGGCAAAATGATTTGACATACACTGTTGCTCCCTGAAAATTTCAATAAATCTCAATTTCTAGTAGGATGATGGCCTCTTTTTGGTAACATTTGACCTGAGATGAGATGTCTAATGGCTTTGTTTACTCTCCTCATAGTTTTATAAAGGCAGTTGATTCGGTTCATTTGAATTTGCTGAAATTAAAGCCTACAATAGGAAAAATTACATTTATTTTTGAGGAAGTAAATACTAAACTTTGACTTGCGTTATTGTGCAGTGCCATTCAATGCAAAAATAATTGGATACCAGAACAATAGAGAACCAGCCACTGTTTTGAATGATCAGGCACTTATTAAGCATCTACTTCAGTGCAGACTGATGAAACAATTGATGACTGATGTCATTAATTTGACTTTTGACCAGACCAATTTATTTTAGTTTGATAATGACAGTTTTCTAAATAGTATACCAAAATGAAAGATAAATGAGGGTGTTTAAAAATGTCTAGTCCTATCAAAGGAAAGTTCATAAATGATTTTAGCACAATAGTTTTGGATCACTTTGGACCATCTTGTCTGTGTAGCTTTAGCTTATAAATCAATTTGACAAAATAAGGCTGACAAAAAATTTATTTGTGAATTTGTCCTTGACTTTTTATACAGGAGGATAAATGAATAAGGCAATGGAATCTACTTTGAAAAATTAGTTTCTGAAAGCAGGAGTTTCTGTGGTTTGTTCTGCTCAATGGAGATGGGTCTGTGGGTGAGACCTTGTGCCCTGTTGAACACCAGATGGCTTTAGAGAAACAAAGAAATAAAAAATAAAATGCTATTATCAGCTGTGTCCTTTGTAAAAAAATACATACTTCTAGGAAATTTCAGGAGCTTTTGTGGGATATTTTTGGCCAGGTGTTCTAAATATTTGGTGATATATAGGCCTTTTTGAAGGAAATACTTTGCAGTTGAAATAAAAAGTATGAATTGCTTTAAGAGTGAAATCCATAGGATTATGGTGCTTGGGAAAGCAGACTTTGGAAATGGATGATTCTGTAGTGGATTCTCGGTGCTGCCACATATGGGTGGACACTCTGAGCCCCAGTTTTCTAAATTTGTAAAAGTGGAGATTAAAATACCTACTTCCAAGAGTTTCGAGAGAAATAGATGAATTTGGTGCAAAGTAGTCACTCAACAAATACGTGTCCTTCCTTTAAGAGAGTTTCCAGTGTTGTGCAGAGTGCAAGGGTGGCTGTTGGAAAAGATCTTAAGGACTACTGACGTTTCAAGTTCCCCACACCTTATGAACTTGCCTTTTCCCAGGAAGACAGATTTGCTCTGTGTTATTATAATGTGATGGTTGATGATTTTTCAAGGGTCAGATAATTGACCCTGGTTTATATTGTTTATGTCCCAAGATGAGGCCACAAGTCCCATTGAGGTCAATTATGAGGCATAAGTGTTTATTTTGGAGTGTTTGTGTTTCAGGTGTCCTTTGCCCATTGGTCCGGTCACACGTGCTAATTATCTTTCACATTATGAGTCCATCACAGTACGTGGAGCCCAGGCACTTGGGAGCTTCCCACCCAGGGGCCCTCTGCCCTCAGTGCGGCCCACAGGGAGGTTGGTTACATCAGTGTTGGTCATAAGAGTGGCTCTGATAACTGTCCAGACTTTGATTTGTGCCTAATACATTCTGCTCGCATCCTGGCATTGAACATACCTGAGGTCAGACAGTGCCTGTGTTTTTATACTTCTTTTTTCCACCATAAAAATAAAGTTTCTGTTTGTGTTTTCTTCTTACTAATAAGGTATTGGTATGCACGCTAATGAGCATTATCAAAGAATACATATTATGTGCTGGACTCTGTTCTCAGTGCCTTGTGTACATAATACACTTAGTTTTCCTCCCAGGCTATGGTGTAAGTGCTCTTACTATCCTCGGTTTACAGAGGCAAAAGGCAGTAGTATGGAGTGGTTGAGCAATTTGCTCAAGATCTCCCAGCAAATACACAGAAGAGCCAGGATTTAAATCTGGGCCATCTCTTGACCACTATGCTAACCTTCCTCTCCAATAAGAAAGTTTAGACAGTATAAAAGAACATAAAAATGCCATCTGTCCAGTGACAACTATTCTCAGCCCTTGGATGCACATACTTCCAATTCTTTTCCTTGAACTTTGATTGAAAATCCTCTTCCTCTCCTATTTATACTTCCAAGGGCTAAGCATTAGGTATGGCTCGGTATTTATCACACATGAACATACATAGATAATCCGCACACATTTCTCATGTGTCCTACTATATGCATTGTCCTGCTAGGTGTTTCTTCATGCAGTATATCCTGGACATATTTCTCTATATGTTGTGTATAATCTAACATTTTTCTAACTGTTTAGTATGGACTGTACTACTTTCAGAGGATGGTTGAACCATAATTTCTTTAGATGTACCACTTTCATTAATGGACATTTCGATTGTTGTCACATTTTCCATGCATCGCTTCTAATAGGTGCATAACTTTATTGTATGAAAGTATGATAATTTAATTAATCCTCTTTTGAAATCCAGGTTATTAGAAGGAACTAGGGTGAACATTCTCAAAATTGAAGATTTTTAGCACATCCTTACTTAGTTACTTCCCAGTCCCAGTTCCAATCAAAATGCTTAAATCGAAATGATTACCCTGTCACTTAAAAAACTTTTAGAGATAATACTTTTCAGCCCAAAACTCACCTCTTTAAGTGTGCAATTCAGAGATATTTAGTAAATTATCCAAGTTACAAAACCAGCACCATAAACCAGTTTCAGGATATTTTCATCATGCCAATAAGATCCCTCTTGTCCTCTTATAGTGAATCCCCATTCCCATTCCCACCCCCAGGCAACCACTAACCTACTTTCTGTCTCTATAGATTTGCCTTTTCTGGACATTTCATATAACCTGTCATGATTAAGAATTTTCTATCCATGAATAATATTTCTTTTCTTATTCTTATGAATAATTTGGTGCATATAAAACTCCCGGCTAGAAATGTTCATTGAGTATACTGGGGCTCAGTACTGTCTAGAGTAATAATAATATATGTAGTTTTTCTTCTGTCCTGCAGAGATGAACTGCCTCTGGTTGTGAAGCTTCCTCAGTAATATTTGCCATATCAAAAGTGAACTGTTAAGTGGTTTTAGCACATTTAGTTAATTTCTTCATGTGGTGGCTTGAGTTTTGGTGGTGATAACAGCACCAGAATGTTACCAGCAATTGGATTTCAGTTCAGCAACTTCGGTACTTGAGTTCTAGCTAAGAAAGAATTCAGAGCCAAGGCTCAAATACAAGCAAAGGTTTATTTAGGAAATCACAGAGGTAGAAGTGAGCCGTAGAAAAAATGGGTTCAGCAAACAAATTACAGAAGCAAAAGAAGGGCTCTTGGAGCTTAGGAGAAGGAGAGAAAAGTAAAGGCAATGTGCCTGGGAGGTGGGTGGAGGAGAGGAGGACAGAAAGGCCAGAGCATGTTCCTGGGAGGAAGAGTGAGCACACTGGGTCCTCAGTCTTGAGGGTATTTATCTGGAGGTCTCTGGGGAGCATCCCAAAGTTGGTTGGAGCATCATCCCCACACACCAAAAGGTTGAATATTCATTCATCAGCTTTGCAGGTGTGTCCTTTCATGGCCCTGGTCTCTACTGATTGGTTGGCGCCAGGGCAGGGGGCTGTTGGTTTTTGCAGCATCATCTGTCTGGTTTTGCTGCTTTTCTGGGCCTGGAGCTAAAACACAACTGAGGCCTAGATGTGTTTGATGCAGGTCAGAACCTCATTGTCCTGGGGGCTCAAATACTTAAGAGCTGTTCTCAGGTCCCCTTGTTCATCCCTTCATTCCCCCTCAAAGGGGAACATGCTAGGGGAAGGCCCAACTGTATGACCAACAATAGGAAAGGGCAGAGGGTCTAACCTGCATGGCCAGCACTTTGCTAGAGGAGGAAAGGTTACCCTGGGGAAGAGGTCCTTGTTTTCCCATTTTTGTCTGTTGCTCGGCACCCAGGGCTTTCTACCCTGGTGACCTTCTGTACCTGGCCCATCTGCCCTGCTACGCTCATGTCTATCTAACTGCCTACCACAATAGTAATTGGGATTCTTGGTTTAGTTTGGTTGAGAACTAAATATTTGGTGTTTTTACAGACTATGTGTTACCAAAACATAGCAAGAATTTACCAGAACATCACCTTTGAGAAGTGATACCAAAAAGTTTTCAGTAGCTTTGGCTGGGTGACTCAGTTGGTTGGAGCATCATCCCCATACACCAAAAGATTGTTGGTTCTGGAGCGCGCACACAAGGCAGCTGATCGATGTTTCTCTCTCACATTGATGTTTCTGTCTCCCCATTCCTCTCTCTCTGAAATTAATAAAAACATATCCTTAGGTGAGGATTTTTTTAAAAAGTTCGCAGTAATGATATCTTTGGGGCACTAGGTGTTAGCCTCTTATTACAAAGAAAAGTGCACTTCATTTGGACTGAACAACTCTGTAATGTTCAAATAATTAAAAAGCTTTCAAAAGTTAAAATTACTATTTTATTGCTTTTATAAACCATTTTGAATTAAAAGCTAGTAATTAAAAATGTAGGATGATTTTAATTCAATATTTATTATTTCAATATCTGATAGTTCCTCCAAGTCTTTTAGATACCTACTCCCTCCATTTGTAGAGCTGTTAATCTGTCCTTTTCATATGGTCGGCTTTGGGGGTTTCCATTTGAAGTGCATACATATTTCTTGTTAACTATCACTTCAAGTAAGTAATTACTATTTTCCAAAGATGTCTACTTTTTAAGATCAGAGAGAGTAGGAAGATAACAGCCCTGCCTCTGTTATTAATGAGAAAATATGCAGTATGATATTAACTGTGTTCTAAAACATTTATTAGCATACTAGTGCAGAGTCCAGGGATGGGATCATTTCTGTGTGTAGCCTTTGAAATATATGTAAAAAGCAGAAGGTATTCCCAAGTCATCTACTGAGGAGAAGTGAAGTGATTTAGCATCACAGTTCTCAAATGCCACTCTGCCTCCTGAGGCAGATTCCATCGCTCTCAGCCTTTCATGGCCCCCGAGCTCATCTGTTCTTAGGGCTTCTTTATGAATCAGTAATTAGCACCTGAGGAGGAGAAAAGCGTTTCTTCTGAGGAAATATCAGACTTATCTTGAATACCTTTGAAACCTGAATGGTTGCTTAGGTAACAGCTGTTACTTTATCATCTTTGGCAAATGGGAAAGGCAGCTTTCTCAACACGTTTGTCTTCTCAAGAGAAAGTCAAAGCAATGTGTAGTAGCTGATGCTTATCCAGAAAGGGTAACCCCTTTGCACAGAGGCCGAGAGACGTAGACATCTGAATAAACCCAGACACTTTGTTTTTCAGAACTTAAACATGTTTTTTTCTTTCATGGAAGGGGAGCGAATTGTGACCAGATGTGTGTGTAGTTAGAATGTTGTTAAGAATAAACGAGCTGTGTTCCCTCTTCTCGCCTTCTCCTTCGGGCTGGTGTCTTGGCTGTTTCCTTTCATTTCAGAACTAGACCAGGCCAACCATATTTAGTTTTTCCTATGCTTTTCAGCAATTCCGTCTTGCATAGTATGTGCATGTGTAAGGTTCAAGATTCAAGATCCTCCCCTTGGACTGGGGAGTGGTGTTATAAATAGCCACTGACCACCACCTGCACCCTGCCGGCTACCTGCAGTGTCCTGCCCTGAGGGAGCTCTCATCGAGGTGTGCAGGGAACCTTCACCTCAAGGCTGATAATCTGCTCTTTGCAGAGTGTACAACTTGGATCTCAAATCTACCAACCACATCAGAGATCTTAGATGATGACTCACTCTAAGAAAATGGGTTGGGAGTATTGATGTAAAGAGAATAAACTGACTGCTTTTTCTTTGCTCTGCTTTTGCTCTTACATTAACTTGGAGTAAATGTAATAATATAAATCATCCAATGGATGATCACAGTTGAGTGCCCCATACTTTCAGAGCTCCCAAGAGTGTACTGAGGGGTGGAGGACATATCTTGCAAGTAACATTACCTTGCCCTATACAGTTTTCTTCACAGGAGTGCCATCAAGCTGCTGCTTGGCGGGGAGTCCTTGAGGGCTGGGGACCCAGCTACTTTTAAGGGAATCTTTCGGTTCTTAAATCAGGGGAGGAAAGATGTTGTAAAAAAAATAATGCCGTTTTGGAGGGTAAGGTGGCATTGGATGTGAGAAGGTAGACTACTAAAACAGCCAGGATTTATTGAGCACCTACTGTGTGCCTGGACTGTACTAGGCATTTTATAACTCTTTATCTCATTTAATCCTATGAAGTAGGAGGTGTTATCCTGTTTGTATGTACAAGGAAACTGGTTTGGAAGGGTTGTTAACTTTCCCAAAGTCCTACGTGGAGTTTAAATGTAGTTTAGCTTTCTACTTTGTAACTAGTTAAGACTAACTTGCTCTTTCCTATCTGTTTCCAAAATATCACTCCTTCCACAATCTTGATTTTTTTTTTACTTCCTCTTTATGTATTCTTGAACTGCTGCCACTTGTAAGTAGGTGAACATAGATATTCTGAAATGCAAACATCCTAGAGAAGAGAAACATACCTTATAGTGGGAGCTGACCTTTACCTTGCTTTGCTCAACTCCTAGCTGAACTTACGTGGACTTGAGATAGTGGGGTTGGAAATGTGAGGGCAGAGGAGAAAAGGCTGTGTTTACTGGAGGGTATGGAGCTTAAAGATGTGCAGACTCGGAGGAGCTGGCCACTGAAAGGGGAGTGAGATTTCATCACGGCAAACTTCCCCCCTTTCATTTTTGTTCAAGTTCTTTATCAAGGAAAGACAAAAATACATGGGAAGGTGCAGGCCTTGGTTTAGTTCCTTAGAGAAAGTCCTGCCGAGTACAGTTGGGAGCTATAGTTAGATGATTAATCAGTTAACAGTGGAAATAAAAAGTGATACCACAACCATCTTACTAAATGTAGAGATATTGATGCTCAGAATTGGTCAATCTTTCGTGTATTGTCAGGAATGTGGGTCCTCTGATTTATGTTCCATGGTGCCTTTCTTGTGCAAACCCTACTCAGAACACGCCACCCACAATGTCCAGTCTTTATTTCTTTAAAATGGTGCCAGAACATCAAACTTTCACAGCAGCCGAATACTGACTTCGTCTAGATTTTAAGTCACATTTCCCTTCAAAATATTAACATCATTTCCTTAGCTAATAAATATTAGCTACCATATTTTCCTGCGTATAAGATGACTTTTTAGCCCAGGAAAATCTTATACGCCCAGTCATCTTATACGCCAGAAAATACAGTACTATCATCCCTCATCCATCAGTAGAGCAAAAAAAACAATTACCGTATTTTCCGGCATATAAAACGACTGGGCGTATAAGATTTTCCTGGGTTAAAAAGTCGTTTTATACGCCGGAAAATACGGTATTCACCTGTGTCAAATGTTTCTAAAGCATTCAATTTAGTGTTATAGAAACAACAGCTCACATTTTTTCAGACTCAAATTTCATTGATTTACCTAACTTTTAGTTAAATGACCTAACAGCAGAAACAAGTGCAACCTATAGAAACATGTTGGGAAGAAACTGTAACTGAGTCTTGGGCCCTAGCCAGGTGGTTCAGTTGGTTGGCACATCATCCCATACACCAAAAGGTTGTGGGTTCGATTCCTGGTCAGGGCATATACTGAGGTTTCAGGTTCAATCTCCGTTTAGGGTGCATACTAGAGGCAACCAATAGATGTTTCTCTCCCCCTTCCTCTCTAAAAAAAAAAAAAAAAATCAATGAAAACATATCCTCCAGTGAGAATTTAAAATAATCCTATCTAATAAAAGAGTATTATGCAGCCCTAACTGGTTTGGCTCAGTGGATAGAGCATCGGCCTGTGGACTGAAGGGTCCCAGGTTCGATTCCGGTCAAGGGCATGTACCTTGGTTGTGGGCACATCCCCAGTAGGGAGTGTGCAAGAGGCAGCTGAATCGATGTTTCTCTCTCATCGATGTTTCTAACTCTCTATCCCTTTCCTTTTCTCTCTATAAAAAATCAATAAAATATATATATTTTAAAAAAAAGTAGTATGCAAATTGACCGTACCTCTGCCACATCCACAAGCCACACCCACAAGCCAATCAGGAGCTAGTATGCAAATTAACCCAAACGAGATGGCTGCGGCCACAGAGTGAGCAGGAGGCTTGGGTTTCCCCGGCAATGGAGGAAGCCAAGCTTCCTGCACACCCTGGCCAGCCCAGGCCTCCACTGAAGGCTACAAAGTTTCAATTATAGAAGATAAATAAATCCCAGATACCAGGGCCTCTGCTTGGGTCGCTGGGGGGCATGGCCAGTCTGCAAACCACCATAGGCCCCTCGTCTAGGCTGCCCCACACCCCAAGGGAACTCCCACCCTGATCCGGGACACCCTTCAGGGCAAACCAGCTGGCCCCCACCCATGCACCAGGCTTCTATCCTATCTAATAAAAGAGTAATATGCAAATTGACCATCACTCCAACACCCAAGATGGCTTCCCCCATGTGGTCAAAGATAGCTGTTCCCATGTGGACACAAGATGGCCACCACATGATGGCCAGCAGGGGAGGGCAGCTAGGAGGGATCAGGCCAGCAGCGGAGGGCAGTTGTGAGCGATCAGGCCTGCAGGGGAGAGCATTTAGGGGTGACCAGGCCTGCAGGGGAGGGCAGTTAGAGGAAATCAGGCTGGCAGGGGAGCATTTAGGCATCAGTCAAGCTGGCAGGGGAGTGGCTAGGGGGTGATCAGTCTGGCAGGCAGAAGCGGTTAGGGGCAATCAGGAAGGCAGGCAGGCGAGCAGTTGGGAGCCAGCAGTCCTGGATTGTGAGAGGGATGTCAGACTGCCCGTTTAGGCCTGATACCAGGATCGGGCCTAAACGGGCAGTCGGACATCCCTTGAGGGGTCCCAGATTGGAGAGAGTGCAGGCTGGGCTGAGGGACACACACCCCCTGTGTACGAATTTTGTGCACCGAGCCTCTAGTAATAATAATAACAACAATAACAACAACAACAACAATCTATATAATGAAAGCCTAAGTGACCATTATGGCAGAAAGACCAGTTGCTATAATGCACACTGACCACCAGGGGGCAGAACGCTCAATGCAGGAGCTGCCCCTGGTGGTCAGTGTGCTCCCACAGGGGGAGCGCCACCCAGCCAGAAGCCGGGCTCATGGCTGGTGAGCATAGCAGTGGTGGCAGAAGCCTCTCCCACCTCCACAGCACCGCTTAAGGACCAGCAAGCAGGCGGGGTAGTAAGGAGTGAGGGGTCCCGGACTGCGAGAGGGATGTCCAACTGCCAGCTTAGACTTGCTCCCGGTGGACATCCCCTGAGGGGTCCCAGACTGAGAGAGGACGCAGGCTGGGCTGAGGGACTGCCACCCCACACACACACCTTCCAGTGCACGAATTTCATGCACTGGGCCTCTAGTAGTAATAATAATAATAATAATAATAATAATAATGATGATGATGATGATGTCTTGGTAAGCATTGCACACTGACCAGTGGGAACAGAGTTGTCAGGCTTATATCAGTGATGGTACGAGGTTGCTTAGCCTCCACATGCCTCAGAATGTTGTAAGGGAAAAATTAATCCAGTTGGAGACTGGTTAAGAATATTTAGTCTGTGCTGTAGTGTTATACCTGCTTCTTAATGGTTTAAGGAGCTATTTATTAACAGGTATCCCTATTTATTAACAGGACCCCACCAACTTGTTTAACCTGATTTTTATGTGGATTGTACCTGGAATTGTAAATATTCAGTATACTCAGCAACCTATGAAGGTGTTTTTTTGGGAGTCTAATAAAAATAGTAGCTGTGTGGCTAGAGAGAACAGGGCCTGGGTTTTGCCATCACCTCATGGTTTTATATCTCTGGATATTTCTGGATAAAAGTGTCAGCTTATTAGTTACACATGAGACAAAACTTCCAGCTCACTCAAGTGTCACCAGAGAGCTTCTGGCAAGCTCTTCCTGTTATGTAAAAGCTGAAAGGAATCCAACATAATTCTGTATGTGATGATTCGTTCATAAAGTATAATTAGTCTGTGTAGTATAGTGATTTGTTAATTTGGTTCATAATTTGACTTACTTTAAGAATCCGTCATTAACTTTAGTATTTTCACTTTTAAGAGAGGCAGAAAAAATTCAAAGCAATTATTAAACAATTTGAGAAGCAAAGACCTAGAAAAAAATAATGTGGAGTGGGTTTAACAGCCTGAACATTGGGGTCATACTTGACTTGCTTTCCTGCCTCTGAAATTAAGTTAGATATGACTAAAAGCAAAATGCATTTGGCGCCTTCAAGTGATATTTTATGCCTATGTTAGCAAATATGTACATACCTCCCTCCTTCCCTCTCTTTTACACAGGTGGTATTATAAAATATATGTAAATAAGCTCATTCACCTTTTTCATTAACAATTAGATTTGCATTTTCTTTTTTCTTTTTTTTTTTTTAGTCCTGAAGGATGTACATGAAACTCTTAGCACTGATTATCTCTAAAGGATGGGGTTGAGGAAGCTCACTTGCCCTCCCTCCTTCCATCCCTCTCTCCTACCTACCTAACTACCTACTATCTATTAACTTGAATATACTTCTGCATCATTTGAATCTTTTACACCGAGAAAATATATGGCTTTTATAAAAAGGGAAAGTCCTTTATGAAGGTAAATAAGTTCACACACACACAGAAATTTGGCCCTTCTAGTAGCGGCTTGGGGCCTGGCTGTGTGGGTCTGGTCTTCTGGCCTGGGAAGGGCTGAGCATGGGAGCATTCTGAGAATCCCCCAGTGATGTCTTCATTCCTTTCCTAAGTGGTTGAGGAAAGTGAAACTTGTGGAGCTTCCTCCTCTGGCCCTGATGGGACGCACTCTGTTGCGGAGGATGAGTTGTACTCAAGACTTGCCTGAGTGGTACATGCGGAAGCCGCCCTGGAGCCCAGGAGACACTCCAGGCCAGGAAGGAAGGCTGTGTCCACAGCTCAGGCTTTGCAGGAAGCCTGCTCTCATCTCCCAGATAGTGGAGTCGGGGTGGGGACAGTTAGCCTGGGCCAAGGGCAGTGGAGGGCGGGAGAGCCTTGTGTTTGACCCCTAAGTGTACTCCTGAAACCAGGGGAGGAGGAGAGAAGAATTTGTCAACGATAACAGTCCTTGTGGCAACAGTGCACTTCATTTTAAGGAACTGAAAACATTCCAAAATCTGTCAGCTTTACCCCGTGGTAAAGGGAAATAATGGTATCTCCACTTGAAGGCGTTCCACTCGTTGGTGAAACAGGGCTTGGACCCAATCGTTGGAGCTCCACTCCAGTCCTGACCTTGAGTGCCTGACCTCACTTCTGGGGCCTGCATCCTCGTCTGTCATAGGAACTCACACTTAGCAATGTTAGCTATTTTCATCTTCCTCCTTGCTAAGAGGAGGAGCAGGAAAATGAGGAGCAAGGAGGTGACAGACCTCCCACCTTACAGGTCATGCAGAAGTGTGCCGAGAAAAGACTTTGGACTCTTGATCCTGCTTGGTTTTCTGCTTCAACTGCTGTTTGAAAATCCAGTGTTTTTCAAGGTAATTTAGAAGTCACTGGCCAGTGCCCCTCACCTTGGCCTCATCTCTGTCAGGTTGTTACCTGCATTTTATTTGAACTTTGTGGCACATAGGTTCCCTCCTACCTTGGCATTGAGAAAACTCGAGTGGCTGTCGACTTCCTGGTCCCTAAGGTCTGATGCTGTATCACGTACTGATTTTCTGAGTACTTTCATCGCATAATCACGCCCCAGTGCTTTTATGATGGACATCTGAGCTGTGCAGAGTAACAGTCTGTCCTGCAATACAGTGCATCTCGGGACTCTCATGTTTATAAATAATGACGTGGCTATCCACAGAGCCGAGGCTAAATCCAGAGGCTGTGCTGCCATCGTTAGGTTTATAACTCTTCATGTGGTGCGATGGAGAAGTGTTTCCTTCTCAGTAAGAAGCTGTTGTACAGTTGTTTATGATCCTGAAGTTAATAATCTGCTTCTAAAGACTGACCTTTGTTATTGAGATTTGCATGTAGTAGGTGTGCCCAGAAAACAAGTTGCTGTTTGCCAATATATTGCATCAGCCAGCACACCAGGTGCTATTTTTAATAGTATGTGATTCCTGTCGCCATTTGATAAAACTAGAAGCTTATAAAACAAAGCCCAGTTTCACAAGACCAGAACTATTTCAGGGACTGGTTTTGAGAGGAACTGTAGCTTAGATCTGTCTGCTAAATTTAGTCTGTCACTTGCCAGGGTCTCTCCACTCAGTGTCTGCTGATAATAGAGGATGGGGGTGTGGTATTTAGTGGGGTGGGGTGGGGTGGGGAGATGGAATGTGTTTGTGTCCTTTAAAACGTGTTATGCCTTTTACTATTTTCACAACTTAGGTAATTTTACATAGTATCTTTACAGTTCAACTATCATTGATGAATTAATTCCAAGGGTCTAATTTTGTTGCATTAATTAGAGTTAGGGAAGTTAGAGAATAAAGCTTATTAAAAGTTTTATATAAAGAAAGAATAAATATTTATAGTGATTGTCTTAGGGTTAGTCCTTCTGGTAAATGGTGTGGTCTTTCTTTAATTGTAGGCTTTTGTACTTCTTTGAGTTCCTGCATCCTAGACATGATCTTATTTAGGTGAAATGTCAGGATAGTTCAGATATTACTGTATGTTTGCCTGAAAAACTCTGGTAATGGTCATGTTGCAAGTGTTTCAAGTATAGAAGAAGGAGCATCAATTGATGGTCTGGGGTTCTGGTTCTTGTAGTTCTCTGATGTAGTTGTGCTGCTTAGGCTCGGGGTCTCTGGTGAAATCCTTCATAGCTAGGGAGAGGTGCTGGGATGGATGACTATGTACCAGTAATTCCACAGACTTTCTGCTGCCCCCTGGTGGTATTCTACCTTCGTCCAAAGCTAGAGCTGTAGTCCCTTTACAACCTGAGCCTGGGCTCCAGTGCTGGCCACCTTCTGGTGGCAGCCGAGCTTTGGTGCTATTAACCATCCGTCAGTTGATAAAGACTCTCAGTGAAGCTGGGCCCTGGAAGTTTGGGAAATTATCAGATAGAACCAAGAAGTCATGATCAGGGGTGACTGGAGAGAAGGTGAGGAATTGATAGGTGTTCATTTTTAAGAGTCATCATAATTGGTGTCAGAAGAAAATGTTTACTGCATCTTTCTTGAGTGTGGAGATAAAGGTAGGGGAGACTTACACTTGCCTTCCTTGAAGTCCTTGATCCTCCAGGAGACCAGAAGAAGGGATTCCGGGGAAGGAGACACAGGGAACCATTTATGAGAGAACAGGGACCGTGCCTTCAGGGCAGGGACTGCCCAAATGATGCACACTGAGTGCCATCAATTTAGAATTTTCAATAGAGTGAAGACATGGGAGGGTGGGTAGGGGCTGGGAGGAAGGGGCAAAGGGCGGGGTGGGGGGAGATGGGAGATATCGGTAATGCTATCAACAATAAAAAATATATTAAAAATATTTTCCCTTTATATGCTCTCTGGTATGAAAATAGTTTAAACTTGTCCAGGTATCAAAGGTAAGTATTAGTATTTTATTTTGGGAGATAGACTTGAATTTGATTTTCTCCTATTTGGCAAGCCTGTGAGTGGTTGCTAATTTTAAAGCATGGTGTTAGTCCCAAGGTCATATTTCTTAAAGTAGCTCTCCTCTACCTCAGTGTGTTAAATTTATTTTTATAAGTTTCAGTTTAGAAGAAATTTGGTAGCCTTTCCCTCACAGAAGTAGAAAAGCTTTGGTTACCCAGCTAAGTGGGTATTTCTTATCCTCAGTGGACTGCAAAAAATTACTTCACTGTAGAGAAGATTTTTAAAATGTTATATTAATCAAGAAACTGTGTTTTCTTTTTAAGCCTGCTAGTAACACTAGGCAGTCCTCCATTTAACATCAAACGTATACTTTAGTTAGTTGTATTTTATTGTTATGTGTGGTGATTGGCGCTCCAATAAGTCTTCCAAAGTCCATATATTATTAAGAGTGGTCACACTTCGGTATAAAATAATCATCATAAATCTAATAATTTCTTACTACTTATGGGTAGCAGAAGCATTCTGGGAGAAAAGTGGTTTAGGAACTGAAATTATAAATCTTCTAGGATATTATAATAGCATATGAGACAAGGGAAAATATACTTGAAATCTGAATTGCCTTCAAAAATCTGGGGGGAAATGGTTACTGTATTTAAAATGTATCTAAATTTTATGGCACTATTATTCTCATCATTTATATGGTATTAAAGAGGCATTGTCTAGTACAGTAGTATGACCGAAAATGCCATCAGTATTTTACTCTGGGATACTGTAGGGAGAAAAATATATTTTTCCTCCACCCATCTGGCTTAAATTAGACTGACAAAAGATAGATTAACAGAGAAAAACAAACAAGTCTATTAACACCAGTGGAACATACTCATGGGAGCACTAAGCAATGAGTAACTCAAAGGGATGGTAAGAACTTGGGCTTATATAGATTCTTAACAAACAATAAGTATTTAGAGAACTGACAAGGCAAAGGAAAAGGACGTTAAGCTTCTAGGGGCAGTAAATGTGGGAAGGCAAATATATGGGGAAACTAATGGCGGAAAAAGGCCACTTGTAGAAAGGTTTGTTAGATTTCTCTGACGCTATCTCTAGGCTGGTAAGAGTCTAACATTGTCCTTGTCTCCAGTGATTAACTGCTGTCCTCCCTGGTAGAGAGGGGAAAGGGAATACTTTCACAAACTGATGACCTGCTTTTAGGTAACTAGAGGGCAGAGCACATTTCTTGTGTTTGCTTCTTCTCAATGCCTTCAGTTCAAAATAATCCTTATGCCAGAGGGGCATATTTTGCACCGTTGAATACCAAGAACACTATCTTTGAGCTTTAAGTCCCCAGTGGCTGTTCTGGTCAGGGACAGAAATACCAGTAAGGAAGTTCAAGAATGGAGATTGCAAGCTGTGGCCAGGGTAAGACTTAAGAGGAAAACATATCCAAGGTGGTGAAAGCAGTTGGGAGCTGGAACATTCTTTGAGATTTCTTTTTCCCATTTCCTTTAAAATAATGAATACAGAATAATAATAACAAATGTATTTTGTGTTTTAGCCATTGTTCTTGGGCACTTGAGCCCTTTTCATTCCAGCAGTTCATGTCCCCGAGTTCTGAGAAATTTGTGTGAATGAGTTTTTAGATTATAGCTTCCCTCTTGAGTTCCTACTATTCACATATTGAGCATCCTAGATTACTTTCTTAATGATTTTAATTTTCTCTCTATTTTCCATCTTTTCTGTCTTGTTCTGCTTTCTGATCTTTTAACTTTACTTTTTTGTTGTGTCTAAGTTTTATATTTCCAAGGATGAATTTCCAAGAGCTTTCTTTGAAAATTCTCTGAATTTTTTGGTACCATTTTGTTTTTGCTGGATAGGACTTTGAGAATGTGAATAGTTTTTTGTTTTGCCTTTTAACATTATCATTTCCCTACTTAGTCTATTTCTTCTAAGTTATTTTTTTGTTTTGATCTCTGGCAATCATATGTAATAGAATTTCTTCACATGTCTGTTGATTTTTAGCTATCTATTCATACGTTAAAGGAACCACTAAAATGATGTTTGGAAGTGTTTGGCTTGAGTGGAGGTTGTTCATATGATTTCAGTATTAGTCAGTGTTCTTAGGTCTTTTCTCTTAAAATATCTGGGGTTCCCAGTAAAAATGTACCTGGTCATCTACCAGGAAGTTTTCATCCAGGATTCTGCGTGTCAACTGAGGTAAAGGGCAAGGCCAGATCCAGTTTAACATCTATTCGCAATTTTTACTTCCTTCCTTGTTTTTTGTACAATTCTCCCACTTTCAACTGTGTGGTGTCTCTTAGCCCAGACTCCCCACTTCCCTGTTCTGGAGAGTAAACTTCAGTCTTCTCTGGTGTGGGGGAGAGGCAGTTGTCAGTCAAGCAAAGTGAGACTTCTTTCAACCAGTCATGCTATTTTTAGCGCCACCTTCACTTCATTTTGTAAGGTACCTGTGCCACCAATTCCTCATCCTTTTACGGCTTCTGTTACGAAAATCAGATCACTTCTCACCTTTCCTTTTTGCTGTCTGGGGTTGTTTTCTTGGGTCTGCTAAATTACTAACTAGTCTGTCCTCTTCCCTACTTTCTGAATTGAGTTGCTGCTGACTCCTCTTCTTAATTTGCTTGGCCTTTAAAAAAAAAAAAAATAATCCCTGTACTGTCATTTTAAGGGAGTTTTAAGAGGCAGTGGAAACTAATGCATATGTTCAGTTAGACATCTTTTTTGAAGTCTGATTCATCTTTTGATTGACTGGGTTCAGTTTTTTTCTCTCTTCCCTTTTCTTCCACCACCACACCCTGCCTCCGAAAAGAATATATGGGGTGCTAGATTGTTTGAATTTTTGAGGTTTGAAAAAACCTGTCAATTGCCTTTAAATTTACATACTTTATATTTTTACCCATTTTCTCTTCCTTCTTGGCCTCTCTTTAACCTTTCACTTTCTCACCTTTCCTCCTGAGATATCAGTAGGTTACTGGCCAAGGAGAGAACCTAGGACTTTCCTGTACCTTATTTAAACACACCTATCCTCTTTTTTTAAAAAAAAATCATGTCTTTTTTCTTTCATTATGGTTTCAAATTTTTTTCCTTTTACCTCTTTAATATATTCACTCCACAGACTCTTTAAGCTTACTTTATTTTCTCATGTTCCTGATTTGGTAAACTTCCTGTTGGTCACACCTGCCAAATCTACCTCGTGGTGGATTATTTCCTCATGTGATCTGTAATTTTCAGTTGTTTACTTGGCCTAGCAGAAGTTGCTTTTCCCCTGGGAGTCCTGTGAACTCTTGCTTGTTTGAAGGGTCTCTAAGGGACCGTTTTGCATTTACTTCTCTTTTGTATTTGCATTATTTGGCTTGGAAATCCCACACCATGCAGGTAGTGTAAATTTGGAGTCTTCATGATCATGTGCTAATTTCATGAATCCAATTTTTCTAGTTCTTAAGAGTCTTGGTTCCAGTTCCCTGCCTGGATCTGGCCTCAGGCCATGTTTTCTGTCCAGGCTTAGGTGGTAAAACCCCATCCCCTGGCTGCTGGGGTCCAAGGCTGGTCACCTCTCCCGTTTGCATGTGTTAGCTTGTATCTTTCCACTCTGGCTTTGAGATTCCTCTTCTTTGGATACATGGGAAGTCCTCTCTCTTTATTTTGAAATAGATTGTGGTATTAAAAATTCAGCTGTTATATTCAGGCAGATTTTTATGTGCTTAAAGTACAAAAAAGGTATACATCTCTGAGGCCATCTTATAGGACCAGGAGCCATCTCATTTATTCATGCATTCTCATTTATTCCTGTGTTCAGCAAACATCTCTTAAATCTGTACTGTGTCTTAGGCTCTCTAGATTCCAACACAGATGAAACTATGCTTTAAAGGTGATAGTCCAAAAGAACAGAAATATGAGGTGGGAAATTCAGACACTGTCTGGAGAGCTGTGGGAGCCACCAAAGGTCTTAAGCATCCAGTGAGGACCCATCCGATAGCGGTATGCAGGTGGGCTGCAGGCGAGCCAGACTAGAGGCAGAGACTTAAGCAAAAGCAAACGGGGACAGGAAAACAGGAGCAGATTTGAGAGCACCTTGAGGGTGGAATCTCCAGGAATTTGCGGCCAATTAGATAGAGTGGATGAGGGAGCGAGAGAGTCACAAAAGTGGCAATCCCAGGGGCCAGATTCAGTTTGCATGTTTTTGTCTTTTTTTGCCATTAAAACACTTAAATTTAAACTGCATTGGGCATGGCTTGTCTTACTCAGTTTGCACGGTTCTCACCATTCCCTGTTCTCTGTGACCCAGCTGGACGTCACTTGCCTGGTCCCTGAAGGCGGCTGAAGTTGAGAGCCTGGTGCAATGACTTCCCTAGACAGCCTTTTTATTATGCCTGCTTACCCTGGGGCTTGAGGGGGAGAGACAGGATGAGGCAGGAACCAGGAATGGTGGGGCAGGGTGACCTCATTGCTCTCCTCTGATGCTGGCTCTGTCGCCATCCCTAATCTCCAGCCTCCACTCCCATCCCAAACCCCAGTCTCTTGACTGATCCCTATTGGATTTTCTGCAGGAAAGAGGAAAAGAGGAAGGATCTGTTTTTTTGTTTGTTTTTTTTTTTTTTTTTCTCCAGTAGATGCTTGGAACGGCTCCTGTTGTTATGCAAGTACTCAATACTACTTTCGCGTTCTAAACCTTATTAAGCAGCCCCGTAGGAATGTGGGATTACTTTAATTTTACAGATGAGTAAACTGAGGCAGTTTAAGTAGGCCAGCCTGCCAGTATGCTTTAGAATACTGTATTGAAGTATTTTTATTTTAAATTTACTTTATTTTATTTTTTTATTGTTTAAAGTATTACATATAGTAGTACATATATCTCCTTTATTCCCCCCATTGACCTTCCCCCAGCCTCCCCTACCCCCTGTTGCATGTCCTCGTCCTCCCCCTCCTCCCCCCAGTGTCTTGTGTCCATTGGTTGTGCTTATATGCATGCATACAAGTCCTTTGGTTGATCTTCAAGTTTCTTAAAAACAGAGAGAGGAGCCCTACCTGGTTTGGCTCAGTGGATGCAGCATTGGCCTGCGAACTGAAGGGTCATGGGTTTGATTCCCGGTCAAGGGCACATACTTCAGTTGCAGGCTCGATCCCCAGCCCGGGCCAGAGTGTCTGCAGGAGGCAGCCAATCACTGTGTCTCTCTCACATCTATGTTTCACTGTCTCTCCCCCCCCCCCCCCCCCCCCCTTTCCACACTCTCTAAAGATCAGTGGAAAATGTCCTCAGGTGAGGATAAACAACAAAACCAGAGGATGGTAAAGCATGGCCTCATCCTTTTTTTAAGCCATTTGACTTTTTTATTCTCCCCGATATACTTGAATGATAGATTCAGAAGTACACACCGTCTTTTTATTCCGGCGGAACAAGCATAAAGTAGAAGGCTTTTAGTTCTCATGTTGAAAGAGCAGACTGGGAAGAAAGGAAGAGAGTGGAGTGGAATGTAATAGAGACCGAGAGCCTTTTCCCAGGCTTCTTGGGGCAGATGAGATCACCGCTGTGCACATCAGCTTCGGTTGGGCTTGAAAGCCAACGATTTTGCAAACATTGATTATGTCCTGACATTCTTGAGTGCTGCCACAGTGAGACCATATCCAAAGCCTACAGATTAAATAGATGATATTAAAATGGCCCTGCTGGTTTCCGACTTAGGAAGGGAGTTTATCACTTGAGTGGGAATAGATCATCTTCAGTTTCAGTAATCGGGTTCTAAGAATGACAGCTCTAGTGATGAGTTGTCTTGGAGCTACACAGACTTTTCCTTATTGCAGTGTCAACAAGGCAGCGGTTCAAATGGTCTCTTCTATTGGGCAGTAAGCTGGGCAGATGGATATTGAAGAAAATGTAGATGATAGAACAGTTGTGATTCTGAGGTTTGTTGCTGCTTCCTCTCTGGAATGATGGAAAATATCTGAGCCTGGAATTTCTTTATGCACTTAGTTAAGTTCAGAGTTTCAGCTCTATGGTTGTTGGTGGTTTGGCTCATCTCCCGGGACTATTATGTTCTGGGAAGATCTGGGAACCTAATTATACATAGGAGGCAAAGGTTCGCCTTATTTAGCCAAATCTGCAAGCCCATTTCATATTTTTAAAGAAAACTAATATAGGAGGCATCTATTTTTAATTTTATAATGCAGCCTCCATGTTTAAAAACACAACAGACTTAAAAAAAAACACCCTTTTCTAAACACAACTAATAATAAGAAATAAAATAAAATAAACACAACTTTATCAGAGAATTAGAAAATATCTCCTGAAAAAAAAGCAGAAAATTATTTTATCACCTAATCACCCAAAGTAACAGAAGTTGATATACACCTTCTATACTTTTTCTATGGATATTTGTAAATACATGTGTGTTTACAAAAATGGTATTCTCTTTTGCAGTCTCTATCCAGTCTTTGGTGGAGGCTTAATTTCTGTTGTGATGATGTATTTTACCAATTCTCACAGAACTTTTAGATTGTTTCTAATTTTTTACCACAATAAATGATTCTTTGAGTTATATTGACATTCCATTACAGACTGACTCAAAAGGAGGCTCAGGGTTTGGGAAACAGAATTAGCTAGTCTTGCTGATGGTAGGAGTCTCCGTGAAATACATGAAACAGTTTTGTATTTCCTGCTGTCAGAACAACTGGAATCATGATTTATGGTTTACAATTGGTATGGCTGGTTTCTTGTCAACATGTCATCAAAAATAATCTTTTTCTCTGGAGAATTGAGGGCTACTACATTGGAATGGGTCCTTTTGAGAGAGGAGCATAAAAAGGGAGGCTATTAGGAAAGTTATGACAACTGCTGAGAAGGAATGTATTCCAGATATTTTGAAATCTAAGTATCAGACATCATTAAATAAACAAGGCGTGGCGGAGATGAAAAGATGTTATCACATGAGGATTTTCTAACAGCCATAGTGTACCGAAAGGCAAATATGCACACTTCAGCATGCCCTTCTTTCTCGTGGCTCAGCAAAATAGGTCAGCGTATAGTTAGTTCAAGGAGCTGTTTCATAAGGGCTGGTTTTATTTGCTAGCCACACTTTGTAGAATTGTGAACACTGCATGTAATAACAACTTAGAATAAAGGATGACATAAAGGTTAAAGTAATCTTCTAAAATTTCCCCCACTGCACATCCCCAGTGGGGGGTGTGCAGGAGGCAGCTGATCGATGTTTCTCTCTCATCGATGTTTCTAGCTCTCTATCCCTCTCCCTTCCTCTCTGTAAAAAATCAATAAAATAAAAAAAATAAAAAAATGCCAAAACCGGTTTGGCTCAGTGGACAGAGCGTCGGCCTGCGGACTGAAAGGTCCCACGTTCGATTCCGGTCAAGGGCATGTACATTGGTTGCAGGCACATCCCCGGTGGGGGGTGTGCAGGAGGCAGCTGGTCGATGTTTCTCTCTCATCGATGTTTCTAGCTCTCTATCCCTCTCCCTTCCTCTCTGTGGAAAATCAATAAAAAATATATATATTTAAAATTTCCCCCACTGCAGATTAAAGTAAATAGGTCCTTCAGCTGAGACTGTGGTTATTATTCTAGCCATTTTTTTCAAACAAATATAGTTTTATGAATTCTACCTACTTAACTCTTTAAATGCTAAATAACAAAACAAAAAACAAAAACAAAACAAAAAAACACACCACCGAATCGACGGCTAAATTGGTTTGGAGAAAAGTATTCAGGAGCTATCCAAATTAAGTTAGAGAAGAATTAAACACCTACCTCATGAGTATTTCAATGGACTACATTGCTTTCAAAGGTCTATGAGGTTATTACTGACTTTTATGGAAAGTTCTAGTAGATGTAAAGACCTTTATCTGGACTTGAAGCATTTGCAAAAAGATAGATCATCTGTTTCATAATAACATAATATCACTTCTTGATTTCCATTGCTCTTTAACAAGGTACCCACATGTAGTTATTTTATTATTTTTTCCCATCACCATTTATCCCCATATACCCTCTTCCACCTCTACCCACTCCTTCCCACCATAGTCACCACACTGTTGTCCATGTCCATTAGTTCTTTTTTCTTCTTTTTTTTTTTTAATTTCTTTATTGATTAAGGTGTCACATATTTGTCCTCATCCCCCCATTCCCATCCCACCCCTCTCCCCACGCATGCCCCAATCCCCTGTTGAACTTAACCGTTGGATAGGCTTATATGCATGCATACAGGTCCTTTGGTTGAACTCTCCCCCTCCCTTTTTTCTTCTTTGTCCAATTCCTTCTCACACACACAACCACACACAAGCACACACACACCATCTCCACCACCAGAGCTGTCTGCCTGCTCTCTGTGAGTCTGTCTCTGTTTTGCTTGTTAGTTTAGTGTGTATTAAATTCCACATATGAATGAAATCATATGGCACTTGTCTTTCCCAGACTGGCTTATTTCACTTACCATGATCCATAATGTTCTCCAGGTCCATCCATGCAGTCTCAAAGGGTAATATTTTCTTCCTTTTTACTGCTGAGTAGTATTCCATTGTGTAAATGTACTATAGCTGTTTTATCCACTCATCTACTGAAGGACATATGGGCTGCTTCCAAATCTTGGCTATTATACGTAACGCTGCAATGAACATAGGGGTGCATATATTCTTTTAAATTAGTGTTTCAGGTTTCTTTGGATAAATTCCCAGAAGTGGAATTGCTGGGTCATAGGGAAGTTTCATTTCTAATTTTTTGAGGTAACTCCATACTTCTTTCCCCAATGGCTGTACCAATCTGCATTCCCACCAATAGTGCACAAGGGTTCCCTTTTCTCCACATCCTCGCCAACACTTGTTGTTTGTTAATTTATTGATGATAGCCATTCTGACAGGTGTGAGGTGATATCTCATGTGGTTTTCATTTACATTTCTCTGATTAGTGATGTTGAGCATCTTTTCATGTCTATTGGGCATCTGTATGTTCTCTTTGGAGAAGTGTCTATTCAGGCCCTTTGCCCATTTTTTAATTGGATTGTTTGTTTTCTTTGGTGTTGAGTTTTATAAGTTTGGATATTAACCCCTTATCAGATGTATTGGCGCATATGTTCTCTCATTCAGTGGGTTGTCTTTTCATTTTGTTGATGGTTTCCTTTGCTGTGCAAAAACTTTTTCGTTTGATGTAGTCCCATTTGTTTATTTTTTTCTTTTGTTTCACTTGCCCGAGGAGATAGATCAGAAAAAAACATTGCTACAAGAAATGACCAAGATATTACTGCCTATGTTTTCTTCTGGGATTTTTATGGTTTTGAGTCTAACATTTAAATCTTTAATCCATTTTTAGTTTATTTTTGTGTGTAGTGTAGTTTCTTTCTTTCTCCTTTTTTTTTTTTTTTTGCATGTATCTGTCCAATTTTCCCACCATCATTTATGGAATAGACTATTTATTTTTAGTCCACTGTATGTTTTTGTCTCCTTTGTTAAATATTGATTGACTGTAAAGTGGTGGGTTTATTTCTGGGCTCTCTATTCAGTTCCTTTGATTTATATGTCTGTTTTTATGCTAATACCATGCTGTTTTGATTGCTGTGGCCTTGTAGTATAGTTTGATATCAGGTAGCATGTTTCCTCTAACTTTGTTCTTTCTCAAGATTGCTGTTGCTATTTGGGGTCTTTTGTGGTTCCTTATAAATTTTTGGAATATTTATTTTAGTTCTGTGAAATATGCCATTGGTATCTTGATAGGAATTGCATTGAATCTATAGATTGCTTTGGGGAGTATGGACTTTTAATGATGTTAATTCTTTCTATCCATAAACACAGTATATGCTTTCACTTATTTGTTTTATCTTCTTCAATTTCTTTCTTCAGTGTCTTACAATTTTCCAAATACAGATCTTTTATATCCTTGGTTAAATTTATTCCTAGGTATTTTATTCTTCTTTTTGAAGCAATTGTGAATGGAGTTGTTGTTTTATTTTCCCATGCTGATAGTTCATTATAGGTGTATAAAAAATGCAATTGATTTCTGGATTTTTATTTTATATCCTGCTACTTTACTGAATTCATTTATCAGTTCTAGTAGTCCCCCCCCCTTTTTTTCTTTTTTAAACATATTTTTATTGCTTTCAGAGAAGGAGAGGGAGAGAGAGATAGAAACATCAATAATAAGATAGAATCATTGATCGTCTGCCTCCAGCACGCTCCCTACTGGGGATTGAGCCCACAATCCCGGGTATATCCCCTGACCTAGAATAGAACTGTGACCTCCTGCTGTTTAGGTCAATGCTCAACCACTGAGCAGCACTGGCTAGGCTCTAGCAGTTTTTTTGAGGACTTTTTAGGGTTCTCTACATACAGTATCATGTCTAATGCAAATAATGACAATTTTACTTCTTTTCTAATTTGGCTGCCTTTTATTTCTTCTTCCTGTCTGATTCCTGTGGCTAGGACTTCCAGTATTATGTTGAATAAGAGTAGTAAAAGTGGATATCTCTGTCTTGTTCTGATCTTAAGGGAAACACTTGTAGTTTTTGCCCATTGAGTATGATGTTGGCTGTGGGTTTGTAACATATGGCCTTTATTACGTTGTTATGTTCCCTCGATTCCCACTTTGCTGAGAGTTTTTATCATAAATGGGTGCTGGATTTTATCAAATGCTTTTTCTGCATCTATTTATATGATCATAAAGGTTTTTATCCTTCATTTTGTTTATGTGGTATATCACATTTATTATTTTGCAGATATTGTACCAACCTTGCATCCTTAGAATAAATCCCACTCGATTGTGGTGTATGATCTTTTTAATATATTGCTGGCTCCGATTTGCTAATATTTTGTTGAAGATTTTAGCATCTATGTTCATCAGGGATATTGGCTTATAATTTTCTTTCTTTGTCATATCTTTATCTGGTTTTGGAATTAGGATCATGCTGGCCTGGTAAAAATGAGCTTGGGAGTTTTCTGTTGTTTTTAGAGATTTGATGCACAAAGCAGAAAGTTTAGTTGTCTGTATGCTTATAAGACTAATTATGCATGCTCTACTTCCTTCTTTCATTTGCCATTATCAGCGTTTAGAAACATCTGGAACTTTCCTGTAGTTTCTTCATTGACATGCTAGCTTTGTTTGTTCAGTCTTGGGTCCATCGTGTCTTAAAAAATTAGTCAAGTAGTTCGTGCTGAAGGCCTGTTGCCTAGGCTACAGACCGAGGACTCCGTTCCTCATTTGCGCCTAGGGGAAAATCGGGACCCCAGGCAGAGAGTGCCGCGTGCGCACGCACGTAGACCTTCCCCGCTTCTCGTTGTCAATCCGCCAAGAAGCGAAAGAATTAGTAAAAATTCAGTTCTTAATTACATAGCACTCATTTTAAAAGTTCACTAAAGCTTTCAAAGAAGAATAAATTACAGTCATTATAATAAATCCTTACATTTTTATGTATTGCTTTATGTTTTCCAAAGCACTGTACAGTCTGTGTAAATTCCCTTACTAATGGAGCCAGCAGAAGGAATACATTATTCCATTGTAGGAAGCCGAGGCCCTGGGCTTGCAGTACAAGTTAATGACAAAGCAAGCTTTAGAACTCAGGTTTCCTGATCAATTGCTCCATGGGCAGTTGTACTGAGCACTTCATGGTGTTCTAATTACCTACGTATCGTGTTCAGTGTGTATTTCATATGCTAGCTTTTTGTTTACACAATGTTTTATTTCCAGACAATGCCACATAACAAGATAATATAATAGATTCTTTTTGAGTAAGGATGAACAGATATTCATAAATGATTTATTTAATGGTTTTGCTTGGTTGATGTTTTTTCATTACCAGGATAATTGCTTTAACTTATTTTTCTGTTTTTAGTTCTCTGGCTTTGATAATTAAGTAGTTTCTAATGTGTCATGGCATATTATCTGATGGCTTTAATAATATTAAAGAGTAAAATGTCTATTTTAAGAATTGGAGCAGAATCATATTTATTAGCACATTTATTTTTTATTTAGTTGAGGTCAGATAGAAAGCCCTGCTGAGTTTAGAATCCATAATGAATATGCTGTTGTTCCCCCTTTTTATCCTTTTGGGCTCCATACTTTTTAAAAAAAGGCTTTTTAGACTATCCTTTACATGTGCTCAAATCGGTGAGGCTGTTGGATATTTGCAGTGGGAGAGCCCCGGTGAGCATTTGGGTTTGTCTAGCCCCAGGACCAGCTCTATGTGTGAGATTTTAGACAATCACAATCTCACTGGACTTTATGTCTAAAAATTCCAGAGGAATCAGAGTTCCGGCACCTCTCTGTCTCTCAAATTCTGTGCTATTTTTTGTAGAGTTTAGATACAATTTTTACTCTTCTATTACTTCTTCCCAGTTCTGAGAAATATGTCTAATGATTTGAGCTGTGTGTTTTTTCTTTTTCTTTCTTTTTGTTGTTGTTTTGTTTTGTTAATCCTCACCCAAGGATATATTTTTTCCATTGATTTTTAGAGAGAGTGGAAAGGATGGAAAGAGAGAGAGAGAGAAAAACATGAACATGAGAGAGACACATCAATTGGTTGCCTTTACCACACACCCTGCACTGGGTAACCCATCGGTGCACGGGCCGATACTCCAACCATGGAGTCAAATGGGCCAGGGCAAGATCTCTACTATTTCTTTTTAATATATTTTATTTTTTACAGAGAAGAAGGGAGAGGGATAGAGAGTTAGTAACATCGATGAGAGAGAAAAATCAATCAGCTGCCTCCTGCACACTCCCTACTTGGGATGTGCCCGCAACCAAGGTACATGCCCTTGACCGGAATCGAACCTGGGACTTTTGAGTCTGCAGCCGACACTCTATCCACTGAACCAAACTGGTTAGGGCTGTACTATTAACATTCTCCTGGTTATGGATTCTGAGTGGCTCTTCTGAATGATGGTGGTAATAGCTGTTTTCTGAGCCCAGCCTAAGATACAGTCTTTTGGGTCTAGATGTGAAGACACTTTGCCACAGTATGTTCTAAATTGAGTGTGTGAGTCCAGGGGAGAGCCGCTGTCTCACTTCTCCTTCTACAGCTGGGCTCTGGGGTCTCTAAGTCCATACCTTTTCTGCAGTGGCCTTTGAAGTGCTGAGTAGCTGTTCAACTTTTACTTCCCTACGGTGAGCTTTCCCCCTTTTGTACCATTTCGGCATCAGCTGCAGGAAAACAGCATGTATATCTTTATTTTCAAGCTTCAAAGTTGCTTGAAAATTACAGGGTTGTTTTCTCATGGGATTTGGAGGGCTGCTTTTATTCTTGTATCAGAATGATTGGGCATTTTAAAATGCCCTTTGGAAGTGGCAGCTTCAGTAAATATTTATGACATGTCACTATGACCCAGTTGGGCGTTAGAAAGGAAGCAGGACATTATGAAAAGAACAAGACATGTTTCTTGGGGTAACTTATATCTTTTATTCCTTTTACATGATTGGTTTGTCACAACAGTAGCAGCCCCAGTGAAGATATGTTGGTAATTGGTAATACTGTTTTCCAGAGGAAACTGAGGCGTGGAGAGGTTAAAGGACCTTGTCAGGAAGGGAAGTAGCTGAGTTGGGTCTCAGCTGCCAGCTCTGTAACTCACACAGCTGGTGCTCTTTCTCCCACATCAGGCACACCTGAGGGTTAAATTAGATCACGTGTCACAGATGTTAGTGATGCAGGAAGTCAAGCAGGGAAAAGGATGGTGAAGTGGAATGTTCTGCGAAGGGTCTGCAGAGCAGGACCCTAGAGACAAGGGAAGAACCTGGCCTTGCTGAAGAGGAGGAAATGGAGAACTCCTACACGGTGGGGGGGGGGGGGGGAGGGACGCCTAGGCACTCTCCTAAGGAGTGAGCAATTTTGTTGTCCTGGTTATTGACGGGAGCCATTTCCTTTCCTTGCTGTCACTGGAGAGTTCCTCTGGCTGTTGAGAACTGCCTATGGACTTGCCTTTGCAAGATCAGTGTCCTTCGTTTGGATGGAGGCTTGCAATGCCAGAAAGAGTATGTGCATGTGTATGTATCTGTCTGTCTGATGGCCTAGATTGCCTTTTACCACTTGATATTTTTTCTTTTTTTATATATATATATTTTATTGATTTTTCCCAGAGAGGAAGGGAGAGGGAGAGCCAGAAACATCGATGAGAGAGAAACATCGATCAGCTGCCCCCCCCCCCCCCCCCCCCGCACACACCCCACCGGGGATGTGCCCGCAACCAAGGCACATGCCCTCGACCGGAATCGAACCCGGGACCCTTCAGTCCGCAGGCCGACGCTCCATCCACTGAGCCAAACCGGTCACGGCGATATTTTTTCTTTTTTAACGATTACAGTGTTATCTTTTAAAGGAGATTAACTGACTGTTCCCCCGTCAGAGGGAAGTGAAGTAACACTGTGGCATGGTCTGATCTTTGTGGTTCTGAAGGGGTTTCCCCTCCTGGCAGACTTCCTGCTTTGGACAAAGGGGAAAGCCCACGTTCATGTCCTTGGGCTTGAACATTCCATCAAGAATTTTTCTTTAGAGTTCTTGTGGCCACTTGCAGATGTTGAGGGTTCCTTGGCTGTTAGCCTCATTCTGCTGCTGAGGAGGATTTGGGGAGAAGCCTGGAGTCTGATGCTGGGAGATCCCTTTCCTGCAGGACCTCTGCCAGGACGCCCACGTGGCCTGTGTGCCTTCTGGCCTCTCCAGGCAGCACTGGTGACGGCTGCAGCTCCTGTGTAGTGCTTTCCAAGTGGTCGGAGCTTCTCCTGGGTGTCCTATTTCTCTCTGGAGACTGCCCGCCTGATTCTCCTTGACTACCCAAATCGTTTTAAAGCCCTTTTCAATGTCAGTGACATTTTGCGTAGCTTTATTTTCCATTAAACCATGTAAGGGACATTTGTTTCCTGAGTTATTGCGCAGATATTGATCGAGCACATTCTGAGCCCTGGGAATGTGAGCCGGGGATGCTTCAGGCTGAAGTCACTCATAGGCTCCTGGGGGAGTCTAGACAGACACCACAAGCGAGTGTCAGAGGGAAGGCACACAGCACTGGGATGGATGCTCAGGAGGGGGAACGCCCAACTCTTTTGCAAGGTCTGGAATGTCTTTTAAATTTTACTGCCATTTGACTGGTTGTTATTCAGACAGGGAAATCAGGAGTGGACATACTGTCCATCACTATTCCAGAGTCAGATTTGGGGGTTTCGCAGCGATGAGTTTGGTCTTTGAAATCAGGAGACCTGAGTTCAGGTCTTGTTTGTGCCACATGTGCCCCATAGGGAGCGAATAGGAGTACTTGGGGTGGGAAGCGGGAGATCCTTAATGCAGGAGGCAACTGATTGATGTTTCTCCCCAACACTGATGTTTCTCTCTTTCCCCCCTCATAAATAAATAAATAAATAAATAAATAACTGAAGCTCACCTAATGGGCTACGCATGAGAGAGGCTGAGAGTCAAACCATGGTCTGTCTTCAGCCAAAGGCCATGCTACATGAATAGCAAGGCTTTGTTACAGAGCTAGGTATTTATTTTTAACGTTTCTTGTGTGGGAACTAAAAAATATTAGTATTTTTCTTCTAACTTCTCGGCTAGGCTGATAATCAAATCAACAGAGACAGATTAACAGGAGAAAATCGAGTTTTAACACATGCCCATGGGGAATTCACATAGGCATGAAAACTCCAGAGACAGTGAGGCAACATTGGGTAGATGTGGCATTTTGGACAAAGGAGAAGAGGGTGGGGGGAGGTATTATATTTCAGAAGTGACAATGGGTAATTTACAGGTTGTTGAGGGAGAGGGGAACACTCATGGCAGGCAAATTCTTGCTGGGCAACTCAGAAACAGTAGGACACAGGGAATCTCTAGCTAACAGACCCTGCCTGGAGCATTCCTAATTATCACACTTAATTCAAATGAGGCTACAGTGAACATGCTTAAATTTCCTTCCTGAAGCACACTTCTCTGTCTGAATCTCTTGGGCAGAAAAGGGAGGAGGGTCAAAGGTTCTTTCTGAGTCTTGTTTCTTAATAAACAGCTTAAAATCAATATCCTAAAAAGGCAGCTTCAGGGAAGCAAAACTTTAGTTTTTTCACTTGCTTTCCAATTTTAAATGATTGTTACAAAAGTAGTACATGCTTATTAAAGAAAAATAGATGGGAGAAAAGTAGAAAATGCCCCCAGGCCTGTCATCAAATATAATTTCAGTTAATATGTGATGTATTTTTCCCCAGGTTTATGCAATGTTACGTTCATTAATCACCGCTGAGTTTAAATAAGAGGAGGTACATTATTTATATGTAAATTTACATTGATACTTACATACTTTTATAAAATTTTGAATCTTGCTTTTGAATCTCCCCTGCAGATGTGAATTGGTTATCACCACATAACTATTTTAATAAATAGTGTTTTGAACTACAGGACTCAGAAACGAAACTTACAGCTCTTGGATGCAAGCTGGCATTTAATAAAGGGCAAGTTTCTTGACCTTCCTGGAATTTAGTTTCCAAGTTTATAAATGAGGGAGTTGAATCAGATCACAGATTTTACAACTGGGATTCCAGGAAACAGGGAATCTGGGCTGGGAGTAGAACGGTGGGCAGAGCGGGAAGACCCTGACCCTTCACCCTGCCTGTGCTTCATCCCAAGCAGCTGCATCGGTAGCTCTTCTGTAGATTTGGGCATGTGAGCACATGAGGAAACAGGGATTCATTGATTTTTTGTGTGTGAAAAAATATAAATGTTAAACCAAACTGTCTTGAAGCTCAACATTTCTATCGTATCTGTTAAGTTGCTGTGTGTTATGTACCTTTTAAAACACTTCTTCACCAGGTAGGATGATAGGTTAAGCCCGTGGTCGGCAAACTGCGGCTCGTGAGCCACTTGCGGCTCTTTGGCCCCTTGAGTGTGGCTCTTCCACAAAATACCACGGCCTGGGCGAGTCTATTTTGAAGAAGTGGTGTTAGAAGAAGTTTAAGTTTAAAAAATTTGGCTCTCAAAAGAAATTTCAATCGTTTTACTGTTGATATTAGGCTCTGTTGACTAATGAGTTTGCCGACCACTGGGTTAGGCCAATGTGCCACATTCATTCAGCTTGTCCCAGGAAGCATCTGCACACACAGAACCACTGACCCGTACTGAGCAGTGTCCACAGCACGATGAATTAGTTCTCAGAAAAGACCCCATTGAGGAGGCTGTAAAACCTTTCCCCTTTGACTTTATCCATCGCTTGGCCCTTTTAATGCTCTTTCAGGGAAGGCCAACCAGGGAATCAGTGGCCCCTTAGACTAATACATGTTTGAAAACTACAGGCTTTATCGGTAACTGGATTTCCATTTTCCTTATGCTTATGAAGGTTTTGCATTTTGAGGGGGTTGACCAATATCTTGACCTTTTCTCTTGCCTCCACAGAAGGAAGAATCTTGTTGAAAAATGAGGTGAATGAGTGCTCGGGTACTCAAGAACCCTGGACAGCTACATGAGGTGTTTAAAAACTGCCCTGACCATCTTGCTACCCAAGTCCCTGTCATGAGGCCTGACAGGATGAGCACGCCTTCGAGGGCCAGCATCCTGCTCCGTAAAAACTCAGACTGCTGACCTGCCGAGAGCAAGCAGGGGACTGCCTGTTGTCTGCCAGTACAATGAAGGAAGTGGTTTATTGGTCACCCAAAAAGGTGACAGACTGGCTGCTGGAGAATGCTATGCCAGAATACTGTGAGCCTCTGGAACATTTCACGGGCCGGGACTTGATCAACCTAACCCAAGAGGATTTCACAAAACCCCCCTTGTGCCGAGTCTCCTCCGACAACGGGCAGCGGCTCTTGGACATGATAGAGACCTTGAAAATGGAGCACCACATGGAAGTACACAAGAACGGCCATGCCAACGGGCACCTCAGCATTGGCACAGACGTCCCCACCCCTGACGGCAGATTCAGCATCAAGGTCAAACCCAACGGGATGCCAAATGGGTATAGGAAGGAGATGATCAAGATCCCCATGCCAGAACTGGAGCGCTCCCAGTACCCCATGGAGTGGGGCAAGACTCTTCTGGCCTTTCTTTATGCACTTTGCTGTTTTGTTCTCACCACAGTGATGATCTCGGTCGTCCATGAACGAGTACCTCCTAAGGAGGTGCAGCCTCCACTACCGGACACGTTTTTTGACCATTTTAACCGGGTGCAGTGGGCCTTTTCTATTTGTGAAATTAACGGCATGATCCTTGTAGGACTCTGGTTAGTTCAGTGGCTGCTCTTAAAATACAAGTAAGTAAAGCAAAAGCTCTCAGACTCAGTGACTGAGGCGTTTACATTGCAGATGTCTAATTCTCATTATTTGGAAATGCAGTTTATGAAGCAATGCAATCAAAGCATATTATTCCCCCATTTTTAAAGCAACATACCCAACTAAAGCTCTGGCAGCTTTAAGAAAACGCCATGTTTATTGCCTTTTTTTGTGCAAGATTTGTACAGAATGGTGAAAAGGATTGTTAGAGAGACTGTTCTGTTTTCACTTCACAGGAAAGAAAACCCGCAGACACCTTCAGAGAGTATATATAGGCTATTGAACCACAGAAAAACCATCCAGTCTTGGTGTTGTTAGCCCATCAGATAAATTGTTAACAGTTGGCCTAAGCACCACGAATGGCTGTACAGCTTTTCCCAAGCAGAGTCAGACATCTGGGACCTTAGCAATGCGTATTTACGGAGGTTTCACACATAAAATTCAGAACAGCTATTCCAGAGTGGCTTGGGCTATTGGGAAAATAATACTCTCAGGGAATGACTTTGTTTAGTTAGGTGCAATGCAGGTGAACCTGCGTGGCTTTTCACCTTCTAGAATGTGTGGTAACTAAAGCAATATGTGGCTATTCCATTCACATTTCTTGGGATTTTAGTAGGTGCCTCCTTTTAGTTTCCAGTATGTCTAAAGTGGCTTTCATGTCCCTAGCTCTAAATTCGGCATAGACCTCCTCAGGCAAGCTGTCAAGCTGTTTGCTTGGGATGTATAGCAAACGAAACACCGTCCTCTCGTCATTGGTGTATGATTTTCCTATTACTTGGACATCTTTATGGCTTCCACACATGGGAGTTAAAAACTGGTTTGTTAAGGAACTGAGTTTCTCTGTAGTGGGCTGTGTTTCATGACCCACAGTATGGATGAATATTAAGAAAATCATCTTAAATCAGGAAAACAAAATGCAGACAGGGTTTATGTTGAACTTGACCTAGCAGAAATGATGAATATTTTCCTGGTATGTTCCTAAAGGACTGTGTTTTGTCAGCTTATAAATTACATAGATGCAAGTGGAAGTAAAAGCGATTTCTGACTCAGCCAGGAAAGAACTCTCTTAACTTGTGTAAAGGAAGCTGTTTAAGTGGCCAGTGTTTATTTTGGGACTGGTTTGGCAATCCTCGAGTTTTAGCTAAATTCGAAATAGAAACTATGATGTGGGCTGCATTTGATTTGATGGAAGACTTTTTTTTTGTTTGCTTTAGCTTTAAGGGACTAAATTGATAGGAATAAGCTTTAGAAATATGAGATGCTTCCAATTTATTAATTACATTCTTTTGGCTGCCAAACTTCAGTTTCTGCATTTGACTTTTAACTTCTAAACTTCTTTTCCTAAGAGCACATTAGAAATATGCCAGTATTTTTTCTTTAAAAGTCAAAGTCAACCAAATTATGTTTTCTGAGATTTTTCTCAATGTTCATTGTTTTGTTTATGACAGCTTGTTTTCTGGTTTTCCATCAACATTTTACATGCAAGCAAATAATTTACTGACCCAGAATATAACTTTAGTTAAAGTCATACCATGCATGAGTCCAAACCTTTCACAAAACTGTGACTTTTAAATAATTTATTCTTGTTCTAAGGAAGTATCCTGACCATAGGTTTAATTTCTTTAAAATATATCACTTTTTATATTTTTATATTTCTCTCAGCAGGGACTTTGTCCTCATATCTGTTTTGCTTTAAGCTTTCTAATTTCTCATTTTCCTAGTACTTATTGCCAATACTGTAGTCACTTGTATATTTGCATTGTTCAGTAGCAATAAATCAGATGATTTGTGCCTTGGACCAAATTAACCCAGTGCTGGCCGCAGGCAGCCTGGGTTCCAGCCCAGCCCTGCCCTGCCCTGCCATGCTAGGTGGTGTGGGTGACGCTCAGCCTCAGGAGCCTGCTTTTTCTCACGGGTAAAAAGGAGCCTCTCAGTCCAAATGATTTCTGTTCTATACAACTGTGTTTTATTTAGCTCTAACGTGATTGAATGGGCCAATTATGTTAGATTATTATTAGCTGCAGTGTTGTTTTATGTCCAGAAGACATGTAACTAAGGATTCTTTAAAGTGCTCTCTCCTGTTTCCATGTTGATAGCAGGGACATGGGAAATGGAAGCCGCCTCTTGTCAAGATAACCCTAAATAGCCCCACCCCCTGTCCTCCCACTGGGGTGTGTCCCTGGGTTCCCATCGGCCTCCCTGAGATCTGTCTTCAGTGTATGTGGCTCACCAGACATGTAGGAGGTAGCAGAACAGATGTAGTGGGTATTGATATTCCGCCTTCCCCAGCTCTCAGGCTCGGTCATGTCAGAGACCCCTTGTTTCTGGTTATTTGCCTGTTGCTATGTAGCAGTTTTGTTTATCCAGCATGGCAGGGAAATGGAGACTTCTGCGTACAGAGTATTGTGTTAAACAGGAAGTTCAGCTCTCCCTCTTTTCCTGCTTGACTCTTCTGGCTCTCGACCCTTTTCCCCAACGCCAACCAGGAGGTTTGTCACTTAGGAGGCACGTTGCATACGACTCCTCGAAGGTGAGCCTGTTTGGCCAGTAATCCCACAGGGGAATTTTACTTTGATTTTAAGAGTCTTGGAGCCCTTTAAAAACAGCCTAGCCCTGGCCGGTGCTCTCAGTGGTTAGAACATTGGCATGTGCACCCAAGGTTCGCATGTTGATTTCCAGACAAGGACACGTACCTGGGTTGCAGAGTGCGAGCAGGAGGCAACCAATTGATGTGTCAGACTTCACCCAAATCGGGAATTCCTTGTTTTAAGAAAGCATGATAAAGACTGTTAACCTTGCAGACTCAGTAAGGACTTTCCGTGCATGGCTAAATCATGGCTACCACATGGTGACAGGGGTGGCTAGTGGGATGTTGAGAACGCCTGGTGAAGAAGGCCAAGGATCAGGATTGTAGAACTTCTAAGTCAAGGGTTTTGTAGCCACCAGAGAAATCACTGACTTAGTCTGATGGTCTTAGACCCTCAGATTCAACTAGTCTAACACTAGGTTTATCGTTTTTCCCCCAACTTATTCTTCCTCCTATGTGGGCAGAGGCATTTCCTAAAATCCTAGAACTGCTCAGTTCCTTTTATACAAATGCTGAGTTCTGTCAATTCTAATTTCAGGTTTATTACTGTTACTGGTGGAAGTGGAGTTCTTGGGGCTCTGCAAGGAAAGAATTTCCTGAGGCTCCCACAGGAGGATGGGGTTTTGTGGAGTTTTATTGATGTAAAATTAAGGAGTTTCCCCTCCCAGGTCCCATCTCTGTCCATCTTGCCATGGGAGACATCCCATCTTGTCTTCAGCAGGGCCAGGAGTAAGGCCTCTGCCCATAGTTTCTGCTGCACATTAAAGTCCAGTCCAGTCCAGCATTCTGCATGTGAAGTCTGCATGACTGGGCCATCTGGTTTCGAAGGCCACCTGGCCATGGAGAGAACACGGAATGCACTGGGGAGTGCGGGTTACAGAGCAAGAGGAAGCAAGAGAGAGAACAAGAGAAAGGGCACTTTTTGTCGGGGTTTCTAATCTAACCAGGAGCTTCTTCAAACTAAACAATTAGCTTTCCAAGATATTGTGTGCTTCTGATGGGTCCATCGCCTAGCCAATCCATTGTTCCCAGTAGACTGGCAGGCAGACACCTCCCTTATGCCACCCGACTTTACTGCGCATGTGCCTATCTCCCCCTGCTCCCAGCAATAATCCAGTACCAGATGGGCAGGGAGGGGTGTTAGTCCCCGTGGAGGAACAATGCTGTGTGGAGCTGTAGCTTCCTGGGAAGCTTCCCAGGTGACCCTGCTTACAATGTCTGATTCCCTTTGCTTTCTTCCCTTTGTTAATGTTACGACCATAACACTACTTCTCTTCATTCCTACCTATTGATGTATAGTGGGTGCTCAGATGGAAGCCCAATTCTTTAGCATGAAGCTCGGGGTTCTTCATAATCTGTCTCCGATCTGTCCTGCCTCATCTCTGGCTACTTCACTCCACAGTATCCCTCAAACACTTGAAGCTCATATCACGTCCCATTCTATTCCTTGTGTATTTCCTTCACTGCTCAATTTTAAGTTCCTCTAGGGAAAAGTCTGGATCCTATTTGTTACTCATCTTTTACCCCACTTTCTGTGACACAGAGAAAGTGCTCACTTAACATTCCCTTATTCATTCAACTTGTATTTACTGAGCGGCCTTCTATGTGCTGGGCACTGATGTAGGCCCGGGGGTTGCTGCAGTGAGCAGAGGTCCCCGGGGTGCTTGTGGAACTACATTCTGGCTAGGCTAAGGCAGCAGTAAGCAAATGAATACTTAGTACCAGGTAGTGATAAGGGAAATGAAGAAAAACAAGGCCACACAATAAAAGGTACTGGGGATGCTGGGGAGAGGATTTAGATAAGGTGGTGGAAGAGTCCTCTAATGAGGTGACACCTGAATCAAATGAGGTTGAATACCATATTCAGGCGTCCTCAAACTATGGCCCGCGGGCCACATGCAGGTGTTTTTGCCGTTTTGTTTTTTTTTACTTCAAAATAAGATATGTGCAGTGTGCATAGGAATTTGTTCATAGTTTTTTTTAAACTATAGTCCAGCCCTCCAACGGTCTGAGGGACAGTGAACTGGCCCCCTGTTTAAAAAGTTTGAGGACCCCTGAATAGGTGTGTTTGGGGCCAGGGCAGTCCAGACAGGAAGTAGGACAAGTGCAGAGTCCCCTATACCAGTGGTCAGCAAACTGCGGCTCTCAAAAGAAATTTTAATCGTTGTACTGTTGATATTTGGCTCTGTTGACTAATGAGTTTGCCGACCACTGCCCTAGACTTACTTTACTTAAGAACAGCTGGGGGAAGGTCACATAGGAGGTCACGAGGTGTGGATGGTGGGTGGGGTAGGCATTGTCAGCCAGGGTTAAAGAGTTTGGATTTTGTTCCAAGTGTGATAAGTCATTAGAGAAGAATGCTATGAACAGATGTGTATTTTAAAAGATTCACTCTGGCTGCAGTGTAGAGAATAGGGAAGTGTGAGTGGAGGGGGTGAGGGGGCTGGAGGTCTGGTTAAGACATCATTGCTGCTGTCCAGGTGGGAAATGATCATAACCTACACTCAGTTAATGTGGCCAGTGAGTAAATTTTGTGCTGGGGTGGTGGGAAGGGATGAACTCCGGAGAAAGCATGGTTCCTATTACACGTAGAGCTGCTTATCTTGTATAGCTACAGTGCTGCCTTCTGTTGTATCTTTCTCATGCAAGGTTTTGAGGTCTCTGTGAATCCCTGAATTTTATATGGAATTTAATGGGGAGATAGAATTCACTAACTGGGGAGCTCTCACAACCGTGCTTGAATATATTTTATTGAGAGCAAAGCCATGTTGTGTGCATTTCCTGTTGTATGCTCCTAACTGACATCTCGTGGGTCAGAGATTTGCCTAAAGCAGTGGTCGGCAAACTCATTAGTCAACAGAGCGAAATATCAACAGTACAACGATTGAAATTTCTTTTGAGAGCCGAAAACCGACTTCTGCGCATGGGCAACGAAGTTTCAATCGCACTGTATGTGCGCACCCGCAAGTGGTATTTTGTGGAAGAGCCACACTCAAGGGGCCAAAGAGCCGCATGTGGCTCGCAAGCCGCAATTTGCTGACCACTGGCCTAAAGGAAGTAGAACAGGTCAGTTGAGGGGAGCCATTGGATAGCTAGGGTGTAGGACGGAGTGGTAAGAGCTGGTGATTCAGGCATTGGTCATGGGTAGAACATTCGGGCGGGAACAGTCCTGTAGTTAGGGAGAGACCAGCGGAACAGGGCCTGAGTAGGTTCTTTGCAAATCGATCCCATGTGGAAAGGGAAGGAACCGAGAAGGGAAACGGTGGTGGCAGATCCTGCTTCAGACCTGTCATGGCATCTGTATTCAGAGCTGCTGTAGGGGCTTTGCTGCCCACAGAGGAACAGGTGCAGATTTCCAGCGTGGCTCTTCTGGGGCTGCACTCTGAGAGGACTGGCACGGGTGTTCAGATGTTTGGCAGCAGTATGTATCGTATCTTTAAAGACCACTTAGGAAAAGATTCGTTTTGTATTTTAACCTTTGATAAAAGCTCTGGCTTTGGAGGCCTTATTTGTGAGGTGGCTATATGCCAACGTAAGAAAGTTTATCTACAGCATTTAGCTCTCTCCTATGAATGCAATCTAATTTCCAAGGACATAATCCTGTGCTGCCTGGGGACTGCTGCTCTAGATGGTAATTTGATTATTTTTGGTTTTTGTCTTAGACTCTCCACTGACATTTACCTTGCATTTTATCCCATTGTAATCCTATCAGTGCTTCTTTTCACATTAAGTTGATTGGATCAACCTACTTATCTCTTCCTCTTCTAATCCCCAAGGTAGTTAATAACCACAGTTATTGTCAACATTTCCCCCATTGTGTTTAAGTCTTTGATCGTTGTGATTAAGTAGAGTTCTTAAAAGCCCTTGGTAATAGAGCATTTGATATGAAGCAGTTCTCTCCAGGTTCCTATTCAATAGAATTTATTTTCCAAGTTCCAGAAGAACCTTTCCTTAAATCTGTGTCATTTTATTACAAATTGCCCTTATTCTTTGGACCACAAGGCTAGTCTCTAATGGAGCTTCAGGGCATCTTCATATTGAGTGATTTATCAAGAATTATTGAAGACTGCATACTAAGCATGCAGAAACAAGCAAAAACAAACAAAACAAAACAAAAACACCCACAGCTGCGGAGAGGTTATCTTCTCCGGAATTTGTTTGTTTTCATTTTAACATCTCAGTTTTTGAAAGTGGGTGTTCAAACTCTATCCAAATATAAAACTCATAAGGATAAAAATTCCCTCGTGTTATTGAAGATTTTGGGGGCATCTCTCCCTTTATTTAATTGGCTAATAAGCGTTTGTACTCCTCTCCAGCAATAAAACAAGAGCTCGGGATGCATCTCTTGCCCTCTTGCTTCTCCCTCTACATGTAGCTGTGTCTGTCAGGTGCTTACTCAACGTCTGTTTTCTTCTGCTGTTTTTCATCCATGTTATCAACAATCATTGTCATCCTACTCAAATGGCAGATTCCAAACCAGCTGATAATTTTTTTACATGCATCGTGGCATTTGATCCAATCACCCCTCAAAATAAGTAGTGTGATTCTCTCTCGGTAAAGGTGAGACTCAGAGAAGTTTTTGACTTGCCCCAGGTACATTTGGGGGACCGAAGGCACTTCGGTATAAAGCCATTCTAGGTCCTGGTATAACATCCTTTGGAAACGTGTTATCTTAGTAGATAGAGTGGCACAGGCACCGTGTGCGTGGCACAGATGGAATGAAGACAGAGCAGCTCAGTGTTTGAAAATAGGGTTCAGGTGTCATACACCATCCGGGTCATATACTCATTTGCCCCAGAAGGGACCTGCCAACCCTGAGAGCTATCACATCTTGCGTCGCACCGTAGTTTGTAGAAAACGTACTTTGTTCCATCCTGAGTGCTGTAACCTCCTATAACTGCTCCGTGTGACACGGGCTCTCCTCTCTGCCAGTCTGGGAAACCTCCTTGGCCACCAACTTCAGTCACGGTTTTCTACTGAAGACCAGGAATGCCCACCTTATTCTTTTCCTCTCTGTCTCTAGTAAGTTCTCTCTTCTCCCATGAATTGTGACCCATCCTCCATCTGAGCTGTAGAGCCTGGCCTGAGGTCCTGCTTTCTGTCCTTTCCTGAGGACCTTCCCTGTCCCATTCCCGTACATACGGCCTGGATGTGCGAGGCTTTTGCGGGCCTGTCCTGTACCTCCTTCACCAGCGTCAGTATTTGGAGTGGGGATGGGCAGTCATGCTAGGGGCTAGTGACAGATTCAGTCCCAGGCTCTATCCCCTTCTTACTCTTAGCCAATTAGTGATCTTATCTGCTTTCACCTTCTCTAACTTTTACCAATTTATGTCTCAAGACCTAAATACTAGTATAGTCCTAGGAATTGTAGGGAAAATAGATTCACCCTAAATTCAGTAATTAAAGCAATTTGGCTTTTAAATTATTATAAATAATTACAAGGGGAAAGCAAAAAAAAAAAAAAAAAAAAAAATAAAAAACATAGGTAGTTTGTCTGAGTTAATTTTTATTTATAACACCAAAGAAAGCTAAGTAATTCTTCTTGCTTGTAGGCAGATTAGAAGACAAAGTAAACAAAAAGAAAAAAGTTACTTATCATGTTGCCAGAGATACATGGTAATGATAATATCCCTTTTGATATTTTCTCTGTGTGTGCCTGTATTAATAACCTATATATGTGTATAATTTTAAATGGTATCATATATGCCTTCTTTTTTATAGCGTGCCCAGGGATTATCTTCCCTCTTTCCTTAAAAAACCATCATGGATGTCTGTTTAATTATTGGAGATCTGATTTAGACATCACCACATCTGTCCCCCACCAGCCTGTCAGCCGTTAAGCATTCAGTTATACTGCAAATCTCACTAGTTTAAGAACATTCTGTCCCTAGCCACCTTCTGGGAGAATTGGGTCAAGTGTCTTAATTTCTGTAGTAGCACTGTTTCTTCGCCTACAAAATGGGATGATAAAACAGTGTCTATCTCAGCGTTGTTGTGCAGATTGAGTGAATTAATGTGTACAAAGCACTTGACGGAGTCCTTGACATCCCTCTGGTACCCAAACCTGTGCCACTCCCATCCCATCTTAGTAGATGGCTTCTCTGTTCTCTCAGGCCAGACATCCTGGTTTGTTCTTAATATTTGCTTCCACCCCACATCTGGTCTGTCTGTTAATCCACCACTTCTCACCACCTCTGTTGCTGCCCTTGGTCAAACCAGAACCCCATCATCTCTTATCTGGGTTGTTGTAGGAACCTCCTGCTGGTTGCTCTGTCTCCATCTTGTTTCCTTTAAGTCACTTGTCAACCTGGCAGACAGAGTGTGTCACTGTAAGAGTAAGTTGGTGTACCATATGTCACTCCTCTCCCACCTCTTAGAGCTTTAAGGTGCAAGTTCTTATGTTGACCAATGAGGCCCTGTCAGACCCGGCCCTATTTCCTCCCAGACCTCATGCCCTCCACTGCATTGTAACAAATGTGAAAATAGTGTAGTGTTACTATTCTAATTTTGATAGCATTTAATCTGGTTCTAAGTACTTTTTTATAGTATTTAATCAGGTTCTGAGTACTTTTTCCTATTTAAAAAATAAAAATAATATATAAAAATAAAGTCATCTAAACTGAACATAACATACTATTCTAACAATTCTTAATAATCCTATCTAATAAAAGAGTAATATGCAAATTGACTGTCACTCCAACACACAAGATGGCTGTCCCCATGTGATCAAAGATGTCTGCCCCCATGTGGACACAAGATGGCCACCACAAAATGGCCAGCAGGGGGGGGCAGTTGGGAGGGACCAGGCCTGCAAAGGAGGGCAGTTGTGGGCGATCAGGCCAGCAGGGGAGGGCAGTTGGGAGGGACCAGGCCTGCAAGGGAGGGCAGTTGGGGGCGATCAAGCCTGCAGGGGAGAGCAGTTAGGGGTGACCAGGCCTATAGAGGAGGGAAGTAAGGGGGGACCCAGGCCTGCAGGGGAGGGCAGTTAGGAGCAATCAGACTGGCAGGGGAGCAGTTAGGCATCAATCAGGCTGGCAGGGGAGTGGTTAGGGGGTGATCAGGCTGGCAGGCAGAAGCGGTTAGGGGCAATCAGGAAGGCAGGCAGGCGAGCAGTTGGGAGCCAGCCGTCCTGGACTGTGAGAGGGTACAGGCTGGGCTGAGGGACACACCTCCCCATGCACGAATTTTGTGCACTGGGCCTCTAGTCCTATATAATAAGGGAGTAATATGCAAATTGACCAAATCGCAGAATGACCAGTTGGAGGGGGCAGGGCTGGCAAGCAGGCTGTGCCATGCCAGCCAAGGCATGTGCCAGCAGGCAGAGGGAAGGCCATGGTGATCAGGGGGCGGGGAGGCGTGGCGGAGGTGACCAGTGGTGGCGGAGGGGCAATGGGGGGCAGGGCAGTCCGCTTGCCGCTGGCACCTCCCCTGATCAGCCCGCCCGGTCACCTCCCGCAAAGGGAGGCCAGACTGTAGTTTATGCCTGCTCCTCGCACGGGGAACAGGCTTAAGCCGTCAGTCGGACATTCCTGAGGGTCCCTAGACTGCTAAAGGGCACATGCCGGGCTGAGGGACCCCCCTCCCCCTCAGTGCACGAATTTTCATGCAGCGGGCCTCTAGTTATCTATAAAACACTGACACTGATCCATACTCCTTTTTTAATGACATTTAATAAGTATGTTTTTCTTTTCTCTCAGAAAAAGTAGTAATGAGCCTATTACTCAAATACTTAGGAGAAGAATAGATAAGGGGAACCAAATACAAGTGACTGTGAGGTGACCGCCGTTGCCAAGTGTGAGCAAATGAGCATCAGGCTTCTTTCCTTTCCTTTTCTTTCTTTCTTTTTTTTTTTTTTTTAGGCTTCTTTCTAACATGAAAGAGGGAGAGATGTATCCCATAGAGAAGAACAACATTATGCTTTTGAGAATTATAACCTGCATCTTGTTCTTGGCATTTGTTTACTCCCCAGTCATATCTCATTAGCATTCTTCTATGGCTTTTTTTGTGGCATTGTTGCCCTTGTTTAATTTTTTTTTTTTTTTAACAAAAGGGTCTCTATTTATAAAAAGTTAAAGGGGCCACTGGGGCGACAGGATAGGCAGGCGGGCTTCTCCTGTTGGGGGGATTAGGAAGGGGAAACCCTCCCTGTCACCCTGGCTGCCTCGGGAACAGGTGGCACTGGCTCAAGGACAGGATAAGCTTCAGGCCTCAGCCTCTAGCAGCTCTGGGACAGGCTCCCCCTCAGTCGTTGGGTGTCATGGTGTCGCCTGCAATTATGCCCAGGGATCTCTCATTTTAACCACTTTAAAAAATGTTTTACACACATTTTGAACTTTTTAAAGCTGTAAGAAATCTACTGTGGGAAATTTTTTGATTAATGAAATAAATACCTTCATTGCATACAATTCTTTGAAACACTTGTATATCCTGCTTTTTAAAGTTTACACTAGTTCAGCATTATACATTGGAGATATTCTAAGCTTAATTTCAAAAAGATTAAGTAAATGCCAAAGATTGAAGATTCTTATGAACAACCAGCTCCAGTTTACCAACGTGTTTTTTGTTAGCACTGATTAATTCAGAGGGACGAAGTCATTTGGCTTTTTCACTTCAAGTCAAATAGTAAATGTGACTGAATCTTCAATGTTTGTTACTTTCCAATTTTTTTTTTTTTGTGAAAAGATTTGCCGTTTTTCATCCTTTCTCATTTTTATACACCTTATTCATAGATATCTGAATCCTTTCACTACTACTCTTGTGACTCAAATTTAAGATGTGAAAATAGCTATTGGTGTGTGTGTGTGTGTGTGTGTGTGTCTTTTGGGTATTATGAAATAGGCGAAGTATTTTTAAGACCACATTCTTGACCAAAATTGAGTGATAGCAATCATTTTCTTGTGTTTCTTCCTCTAAAGAGATGAACAGATATAGATTTAGCAAGTTTCTTAGATGTTTTCTATGTAGTTTAGTGAAATTGCAGGTAATTTCTACTTGTTTGAGTAGGATGGCTAGAGAGGGCATTATCTTTTTAAGAAAGATGGACATTATGTCTTACAATGGAAAATTAACTTTTGTATTTCAAGTGTTCTTGTTAAGACATGGGCTAGTATTATTCTCTGGTATCTCCCTCTTTACATTGTTTAGTTATGTCGTGCTTTCGTCATACTTGAAGTTAGAGACACATACCTTTACAAGACAGCTTTATGCTGAATAATTTCTCATCCTTGGAGGTGGCATATAGAGCTTTACTAAAAAAATAAGATGGCTTCTACAATAAGCAGTTCTGACCCAGTTTCTGAAATGTGGGCAAAGAGACAAAAACACCCAGACTCTATTCATACAACCCAAGTGACTTAACTCACATGAACTGTGCAGTTAAAGATGAATGCTAATATAGTTGCATGGGTTATTTTTAAAAAATACCTTTTTATTGATTTTAGAGAGAAAAGGAGAGGGAGAGAGAGATAGAAACATCAGTGAAGAGAGAGAATCATTAATTGGTTGCCTCCTACTCACCCCACACTGGGGATCAAGCCCGCAACCCAGGAATGTGCCCTCACCGGGAATCGAACCTGGACCTCTTGGTTCATAGGTTGATGCTCAACCGCTGAACCATGCCATCCAGGCAGCATGGGTTATTTTTAATTAATTTTTAATAACACAAGTGACATAGCATTTTATTTCTCTTATTAAAATAAAAAATATAAATGATTCAAATTCTCCTCCAATTAGCACGCTTCAGTAGGATTATCTATTCCCCATAAAAATAGAACTACACTATACATTTGTAGGGTAATCAACATTCCATATTCTAGGAGGAAAGTTTACCATTGTTTCTTTTTCTTTGTATATTTAATGCAAGTTGCCCAGGCCAAGTTACTAGTAAAATTTGAACCCCCCCAAGTTGAGGAAGAGGAGACCCACAGGACTCAGATAGAGGGAAGGGACATTCTTATCCAAGCATATAGTTAAGTTTGTACAGTGAAATCTAATTAAAGTAAACCTCATTATGTGGGATTTGTTGTTTGGAGGAGTTAGCAAACTCAACATACATGTTCACATGTATGTAAAAAATAATTTCATTAGAACCACTAATCAACTTAAAATGGAAAAGAGATCTATTTCTAATTCTTGCTGATTTTGTTTCTTACCATATAAACTATACATTTGTTGGCTACCATTGTGTGTATGGCAGGGAGTTTTCATACATTTTTCCTAATGTTGTTATATACGGTTTACAATTTAGGAAACTGTGACTCAGACATTCCATGGTGTATCCCAAGGCCACATAGTAGACAGAGAGGGAGATGGGGTAGGATGCTGTCATGTAGGCTCTTTTCATGGCATCCTGCTTCCTCAGATCAGTTAAGAGAATCAGTTTCTGGGATGTACAAATACAATTGTTTAACATTGTTGGCTCATTAAATGTCAGAAGAGTTTTGAATTCTCATTTTAATGTCATTCTGGTTTTGTAAATAATATCCCCTTTTATGCCAGAAAAGGCACTCTGAATATTTAACCACAGGTACCAAGTGGGCTCTGACCAATCAGCATGGGCGCCACTTATACATCAGTTGAATGTCAACTCAGGTTTAAGGCCTCATGAAGCCTAATGAATAGCAATGTAGAATGTTTTAAACTGTTTTAGCAAGTTAATATTTTAAAAAACCCACCACGTCATTCTCAAAAATTTCCCCTAACCTGCTATTAACTGTAGTCGTAGCATTCTGATTTCAAGCACTCAAGTAGATTTTTGGGGTTTGTTTTATTGGATCACTGAAAACTTTTAAAGTAAATGAACCTGCGGAATTTCATGACTGAGTGTCTGCCCTGTTTTTCCCTTTTTCCAGGTCTATTATTAGCAGAAGATTTTTCTGCATAGTTGGCACGCTGTACCTGTATCGGTGTATTACAATGTATGTAACTACACTCCCAGTACCTGGTATGCATTTCAACTGCTCTCCGAAGGTAAACCACTCCTCACTGTAATTTCCCTTTTTGTTTGTTTCTCGTCTTGCCCAGGGATCCTTTGATTAAGGCCAAAGGTGAACATTTCTTTAGAACACAGGCCAGTACCCCCACCCTCATCTGGGAATGTTACTAGGCAGTATGGCCAGGCAGCCCCACCCTTCTCAGGGTTTCCAAACCCTGCCAGTTCTTCCCAGCTGGGGAAATATGTGGTCTAGTTAGTGTGCTGGAAGCAGTTAAGCTTTGTCTGTGGGTGTAGCTCTTTGGTTTCCTGCCAGATTTTTAAAATATCATTCTCTCCCTTGACACCGATCCAAGAGCTTTTAGATGGCTTTTCCCTCTCTTAGATGGAAAGTTCAGTTTGAAATGATTTTTTTTCCTTCTTTCTATGAATCTCCTTGGTGGTAATCTGTAACAGCAGAGCCAGTTCCTGTCTCCTTGCGTTCTCCTTTCTCCCAAACAATGGAGATTTTGCCAAATGTATTGATCTTCTCTAGTAGCATAGAAGCCCTTCTTTAACATAAACTTCGTTCCTCTCTTATTGTCTCTACCTTTCTATTAGGGTCACATAACATTCCTTACTCCTCACCTTTACCTTGGAGTAATTTCAACTTGGGAGATCATTGGAACTTCATGAAATAATTAGCAGAAGATTTGGTTTTTAAAATGTTTACCTACATCAAAGCTCTTTGATGCAATAAGAAATAGAAGAGACTGGTTTCCTGGATTTGATTGGGGGGACCATGTGGGCGACTATCTTAGTGTGTTTGACATAATTTCTTTCCACTGCACTTTCAATTCCATCCCTTTGTACTTTTCCTTCCAGAAGGGAGATTTGTCCTCTGCTTGAACCTGGAAGAGGGCTGAAAATGGACTTTGGATTTTTAAAGTGGTGTCTTCATCATTTGAAATTTTGGATTACTTTAAGTTACTTGCTTACTGTGTTTCCTCTTTTTCTTAGTCTTATATTGTGCTCAGAGAGGTAGCTAGTTTCTTTCTTTGCTCTTTCCATTTTGCTACAAACTAAGTACACTCTTTCCTTAACTCTGGAGAAGCCATCATAAAAATTGTTCTTAGTGTCCCCCATCTGTGTCGGCGGTTCTACCTCTGCACCTCCCGTGCTGCTCTTTCTTCCGCCCGACCAAGAAGCCAGCCTCACATCTGCTTTATTCTCTGAGACTCTCAGGCACTGGCCTTGCAGCTCCTGGGTCGCAGGAAGGATCCAGTGTAGACCCTTGCTGGGAGCCTGGCTTGTTAAGCAGTACGTTCTCAGTAGTAGGCTGACGGCTTAGGATATTCGCCCAAGTTTAGTTCAGCTCCTTAAAAAAGCCTGTCTGTGCATTGGGAAGTTTCTCCACCAAGGAACACGTCATGCCAGTTGAGTTAGATGTGCGATCTGGCCAAGCACAGGTTGGAAATGGATCCAGCATCATGCTGGGTAGCCTTTCTCCGGAATTTGGCTCGGGCTTGGTTTCTTCTCAGGAGCTCCGCCCAGCTGCTGGCCAGGGCAGGCTGTTAGCATAGGCACTTACAGAGTCAGCTTTAGTCATCAGCTTATCTACCCAAGATCTGGGACCAAAAATAGCTTGTGGGTTTTCTTGGTAAAGGCAGAGGTAATACCAGGAAGTGTATGCAGAAACCAAACCCAAATGTGTCACTCGTTTATTGTGTCTCTGTGACTGTCTTCTGGAAATTGAAAATTTTCAAATCAAGTATGTAGGAGAGGGTGGAATATTAGCAAACCCCAGCAAACATTATCAGTTAAAACTCATTAAGTCTAATTACTTGTTTTGCAGAATAGGACTCTTGGGAGAAAGAATTCAGAAAACAGTGTTTTATTATGAAAATTTTCAAATGTATACCAAAGTAAAGAATCAAGTGTATGGTGTAAGGTACTGTTGTATACCCAGCATCCAGATTCAATAATTGTCAAGATTTGCTACATTTATTTCGTCTATTTTTTCCTTTCAAAATATTTTTAAATCCAAGACAGTGTCATTTTATTGCTACATACTTTTGTACGCATCTAAAAATTTTGGACATTTTATTGCATAATTTTAATGCTGTTGGTATATCAATATGATTAACAGCAATTATTTGGTATAACAAATACCATTTCATGGAGTACTTTGATTGTCTTAAAATGCCCCCTTTTTTTAACATTTGGTTTGTATAAGTTAGGATCTCTTTACAGTACATATACTAGTAGTTGTTCTATCTCTTAAATCTCTAATTCTGGATCTCTCTCTCTCTCTCTCTCTCTCTCTCTCTCTCTCTCTCTCTTTCTCTTTCTCTTTCTCTCCTCCTCCTCCTCCCCCTTCCCCCCATCAGTAACTTGTAGAGATCAGATTAGTTGTCCTGTAGAATATTCCACATTCTGGATATCTGTTTATTTGCTTCTAGTGTCAATTAACGTCTTCCTCTTTCCTGCATATTTTACCTACATAGAATGTTGGCTCTGGAAATTTGATTTGATTCCATTTTAACTTGTTTGGCAAGAGCATTTCGCGGTGAAACAGTGACTTCTGAAGCTAGACAGAAGAGTTAGCATCCCTCGGAATGGCAGATCAAGCTTACAAAATTCAGGGGTCGGCCAATGGCTAGGGAGAGAGGGTAGCACTTTTTCAGAGAGAGATCCAGACACCTGCTTTGTCTACTCGAGAGGTATACGCAGAGCTGAGTTTCAAAATTGAAAGGAACCTTTCAAAATGTCATCCAGCCCCATGTTCTATTTGATGTCTGTCAATATCCTCACCGTGAAATCTTGATCAACCTCTCTCTGAACCATTGCCTAGAGAGGGAACTTACTACCCAGTGGTTAGGATGATCTTGCACAGTCACTTACTAGCTGTGTGGCAGTTGCATTAAACTTCTCAGAACCCCAGAAGGATTATTGACAAAACAAGGCTAATGACACTTTTGATATCTGTCTGAAGGAGTTGTGAGAGTGAAGAAGGCAATACCTAAGGGTTCTATTGGTGTGAAATGCTGTACAGAAATAAGAGAGCTCAGTGCCATTATCATGCATCAACCCCTAGCCCTGTGGTCGGCAAACTGCGGCTCGCGAGCCACATGCGGCTCTTTGGCCCCTTGAGTGTGGCTCTTCCACAAAATACCACGGCCTGGGCGAGTCTATTTTGAAGAAGTGGCATTAGAAGAAGTTTAAGTTTGAAAAATTTGGCTCTCAAAAGAAATTGCAATCGTTGTACTGTTGATATTTGGCTCTGTGGACTAATGAGTTTGCTGACCACTGCCCTAGACTTATTTGTCCAGCATTTGTAAAATGCTGTGATAAGGGCCTGGAGCTAAACCACTGGCCATAGGGATGGAAAGGAGGAGACAGATTTGAGTCATGTTCAAGTGGCTGAATCAGTACAACTTAGTACTAAATTTGAGGTAGGGAATGAGGATAGAAAGGAAGGCTTTTACCACTGCGATACTTACAAGGGAAGGAGGAAAAGGGAGTTAATGACTTCAGGTTAAACAAATAGAGTTTGAGGTGCTTGTTTATTCAGGACAGTTAGCAATATAGGTCTGAAGTTGAGGGGAAAATCAGAGCTAAAAATTAAATATTTGTGATTTGTCTTCATCTAGATGGTATTAAAGCTGTGCGAATGGATGAAAAGACCAGAGACAGGACATAATAGACCAGCGTTTCTAGAATTGGATATTCCTCCTTGATTAGAGACACCATTTAAGGCCTGTCTGTTGGTTCTCAATAAAATTAAAGAGAATGGAGCTTTAGAATAGGACTTAATGTTTAATATAGTCATGTGAACTTAAACTTGGTTCTGCCATCATATTAAAACCCATAGTTAGTATACTTAATTCTTCCCTTAATGCCAATACCTTAAAATGCATGGATTCTAAGAAAAATGTCCCAAAAAGTATACAATAGTAATTACGAAAATTGTCCCTATTGTTCATGCATTTGATGGTGGTGTACTCATCACTTCACAGAATGGAATAGCTTGGAGAAATAATCGTGTGTGAAAGGTGGCCCTCCCATCAAAGATACCCACTGGGAAAGGGAAGTAGGTGTATTCAGTTGCTAGATTAGAAGTGTATGGGTGTTCCAGGCTTACACTGGAGGCTGCCCGGTTTTGGGTACCTTGATTAGCCCACACTAATCTCACCCCAGCTTCTCTACAAAGAACATGTGTATAAACCCCAAAACAACCTCTTGTCATCTTCTTCCAGTTGTTTAGGATTCCATGAAAAAAACTAAAAGAACGAGGCAGAAACATTTGAGAATTCTTTGGTATTCCAAGCTTTCTGTTTTAGCAAACTCCCAAAGAGAGAAAAACAAACAAACAAACAAACAAACAAACAAACCTACCCTAGACACCACATACACTGACAGCCTGATGCTAATGGAAGAGAAGAAATAAATTATGCAGTTTTCCACGCCCATTGTAATAATCGTATGAGTTAATCTAGTGACTAAGCATTAAAGTGAGATGCATTTGGGTTCTGTTTTTTGGTCTCCATGGTGAGCTTAGATTTGAAAACCTTCGAAAGGAGTTATGTTACAGCTAAGGTACTCAGCTGGCAAATGCATTAATCTGACAGGGTATTTTCAGTGAAATGATTCTCTTGAACTTGAAAGGCATGGTTTAAAAAAAAATTCCCAACACACTTGAACATAGCCCACTGTTGGACAAGGGTTATGTTTGAGTGGCATCAGAGATTAATTTCGTTGTTCAGTGGAACAATAAAATACAAAAGCAACGAAAGGCCTCTGTACTCCCTTCTGTCACGGTCCGTTTTCCTGCATTGCACAAACTAGAACGATCAGAGCGCATCCTTCCATTCACTGCTGAGCCGTGATGGGACAGTCATCAGCCCGAAAAGCCTCTTTTTCTGGCCTGAGTTGTCCTACAAGGCAAAAGACTCCTTGCTCTTGAGGATTTTATAACCTTTTTCAGTTCTTCCTTACATTCTCAGGCTTCAGTGTTCCTAGCTGCCCTCCATGCCGACAAGTTAGGATATTCTGATTAGCTCCTGCTAACCTTAGTGATATTTCAGAATATGGCTTATATTCTGGCACCAACATAGCTTCATGTCATCCTGTTGAATTGTGTGGAATTCAAATTGTCAATGCTTGATTTTTACCTAATTTTCCACTTTGCCAGTTCCTTAATGTCAGTATAGTTTTCTTTTTTTGTTCAACTTTCTTCTCCACTTCTCCACTTCTCTCTCCACTGTTCTCTTCCTTTTACAGGGATTAAAAAAAGAAATGTGCAAATTCTTTCTCTTAAAAATATTTTTTTCTATTTTAAAGAAATTTCACATTCATTATAGATTCATTGAAAATACAGAAAAAGAGGGAAATTTTTATAACCACTCATGGCCCTATCTACTGTTAATGTTTTAGTAGATTTATTAGTCTCTTATGTGTATTTTTCTTACATACTTCTGATTATGATTTCTGCATGATTATTCCTGCTTTCGTATAGCTAACATTTGATCTATGCATTTGGCATGATTTTATAAACCCCAAACTTTCTAAATGCTTTTCTTCTTTACGGAAAATCAACAAGAAGAGTCACACTTGCAGATTATGGGGCAGAGAGTTTGCAGATGTGACATTTTTGATAAACAAGCAAGTTGCTTATTTCCTGAACAAACATTTCTAGAGAACCCATCCTGTGCGGTGTGCACTTTTGGGACACACAAATGTGTAAGACAAGTGCCCCTCCCCTAGTAAATGGGCCCCCAGAAGCCATGACAGACATGTGACGCGCAGGCCGTTCTGACTTGTTCAGCCCTTCCTGTCATAGGCGTGTGCAGCTCGGCTGCCATGGAAGCAAAGAAGAAGGTGGCACACTCCCCTGGGAATGTTGGCTGCACTGAGGAGGGAGCTGTCTGGGCCAAGTCTCAAAAGGATGTGTAGGAGTTTGCCACATGGAATTGGAGAGAGGAAGAGCTTGTAGGTGGAGAAAACAGGAAGGGTGAGAGAGAGAGTCTGGGGAGCAGGTACCGTCAGATGTGCCTGGGCATGTGATCCTGTGGGTTTTGTGGCCAGAGGTAAAGCCAGAGTGGCAGGTTATGGGATTTTAAGGGGACTTGCCACCCTGCTTAGGAGTGTGGGCTTGATCTAAGGAGTCTGGCCATAGCAAGCCAGGAAAGGTTTTAGCAGGGGGTTTATGTGATCACATCTGTCTCTTAGACCTCTCAGAGTCCAATGATTTAGAAAGTAAGCTGTTGGGAGGGAGGGAGGGAACGAGGTAGACTTCAGAGTGGTGCCAAATTATGTGGCCCTATTTTGTGCCAGGTCTGATCCTAAAGGTGGCGTTTTCATTTAATCCTCATAGCAATTGTCTCACAGGCCCTAATGGCACTGAGTGGCAGACGCAAGAAGTGTGGCCACATCTCGGTTCTTGGTACACGTCACATGCAGGATACAGCTGAGGCTACTTTTGTGTGGTTGTCTGAATTAGAGGTGAGGAAGGACTAGACCAGGGCAGAGAGGGCTGTGTTTGGGAGACTCTGGGAAAGTGGCAGATTTTCTACATGACGACAGCTATCTAGTACTAAGGGGTCACCAGAGTGAGAAAGCACTCACTGAGCTTCGTGAGTTATATGAACGTCTAGCCACTATGCATACACCTGAAACTAATATAATATCGAATATCAGCTATAATTGAAAAAAATTAAAAATGCAAAAAGGAAAGCATTCACTGGGGAAATGCAGAGAGCCTCGGGGTGGCAGTGTGTGGCTCTGCATGAAGCATCACCCACGTGGCAGAGGACAGAGGCCTCCTGAGGAAGGTTCCCGAGCTGCCCCGACAGTAAGGCCAGTGGGTTCCATTCGAAAACCATGTTGTCCTGCGGGAGAGGCTCCCACTGGCCAAGTGTGAGACAATTGGAGCATTACAATGAAGTGACAGTAATTAACTAAAATACATTAATTGAAAACATTTTAAAAATTAGTATTGAGGGAGAAAAACATCAAGTAATAGATATAAAAGAAACATTAGAAATAGTAGAAAAATCACCATTTTGCAATTACTGTAGTAATAATTCAAGTAAGAATTATCAGTGCATGCTAAAGCATTAGTTGAAAGGTTGGGAGGGCCATAATGTTTCCATAATTTCAAAATCACAAATTATTTATTATAAAGGGTCAAAGGTGTACATTCACTAGAGGAATCTGGCAGACAGTCCCATAGCCAAGGGATCAAACCAGTACTAGGACCAGTGATAGCAAATGCATTTCGATGTGATGCACAGAAAAGGACACGTCACTTCTGTAATGTTCCCACCAAGAACATTAACCTAAATGTAAACATAAGGAAACAATCCGATAAAACCAAATTGAGGAACCTTCTATACAAAACACACAGACTGAACTCTTCAAAAATGTCTCTCGTTAATAAAGAAAACAAGACTAAGAAAAGTGAAGAGTCTGACAAGTACCCTCAGTCTGTATTCTCTGATTGGATTCCAGATCAGGGGGAGAAGGCTCTAAAGGACATTGCTGAGTCCATTGGGAAGTCTGAATGAAGATATCTGCTGACTGATAGAATTGTGTCATGTGTGTGATTATAGAGGGAAATGCCTGGTCTTTGCATTTAGGAGTGACCTGCCCTAGTGTATTCAACTTATTCTCAAGTGGTCCAGGAGCAAAAGAGAGAGAGGGAGATGGAGAGGGAGAGAGAAGAAAGAAGCAATGTGGGATCGTGTTGGTAATCGATGAGTATACTAGTAAGTGAAGGGTCTAGTGGTATTCATCGTGCTCTTCTTTAGATTTAGAAATTTCCAGCACAAAACTCTGAGGGAAATTGTTTCTTCAGTTTTCACTTCATGACCAGGTAGGCGAAAGGATCTCTCAACACCTTAAGCAAATATAATTTTGTTAAAGGCAAGTCCTGCCTGACTGACAAACTGGATTTCTTTAATGTGACAAATAAGAACAAGAACATGGGTGAATGGAAATCCATGGCTGACCTTTATTTAAGATTTTATGAAGCGTTGATACATCTCCTTACTAGAGGCCATGAAAAAAATGTCAAGTTTTTACTGGGGAAGGGAGGCTGGTTGGGATGAGTGTCTTATTGCTGATAATTACTTAGAGATGATGACCCCCCCCCCCCCACACACACACACACAATTCCTGCCTCGCCCAGGGATTATAGGAATTAATGGATGTGTTTGGTAATGGAGAGGTACAGAGAGCCAAATCCTTCAGAGCTGAGTGGAGGGGAAAGTCTTTTTAAAAAGACTCATATACATGAGTTCTAAGAGGACATGCATAGCAAAATCTCTCTGCTTCAGATCACTTGAGGTGGCCATAATATTTGTGGGTGAAACTAAATCTTTCCAGGAGTGAATCTGGAGGAAGAGTTCAGAAAAGTCTCTCGTGATCACAGATGAGCATCCACTTAACCTGGCAATTGTTATGCTGTCTTAGATTTGTATAGCACTGTACAATTTTAATAATCACCATTACAAACATTATCTCGCTTTGGTTTGTGAGGGTTGAGGATGAGGAAGTATTGTTCTTGCCTGTTACAGATGAGAGAAATGAAGCCAGAGCTGGTAAAATTGTCCAGAGTCACCCAAAACGAGTTTGGGATCGTGTTTATGCTCATTGTTGTTCCTACGAAAGCAAACTTGGTAATCTGTGGAATATCAGTGCAACAGAGCACAGTATAAAGCAAGGAAAGTTAAAATCACATTGAAAACACCTTGTGTAAGGAGGCAGAAAATGGTTGGTTTGTTTATGAAAGATGAAAATAACTTATATAGAGATGGGGGACTTTCATTTAAAAGGAGAAAACACTTATGAAAAATAGATCCTCAGAGAATAATGAATAAATTATTTTAAATTGTTTTAGCTACTCAACTATACTTAAATGGCATGTAAAATGGATTAAATTTCATTAGAACGACAACAAAAAGTGAACCTGTAGACATTGTTCAGCCTTTGTCACTGGGGAGGTATTTGCAGCAATAGCAGGCTCTTTCCCGGACTAAAGGCAAGATTGTGTAGGTGAGAGGCAGGACATTCGGATTAATCCCAACTGAAACAGAAATAGCCTCTCTGTTTATTAATAATCTAAATGGACATCATATCATCTGCACTAAGCACATGGCAGGCATGTGGCGATAGGAGGAATTGATAAGAAAGCTCTGTTAAAAAGTTGGAATTTCTATAAAAACAAAGGGCAGTGTTTTATTATGTAGAACCACTCTCCCACCCTCTTTTTTACTGCCCATTCCAGTAACGCTAAGAAAGCTTGAGAAATGACAAGGGGCAGTTTTGAGCCTCTCACTGCTGCTGGGAAATCTAAAGCATCCATCAAACTTATAAACACACTGCCGGCCTGTGGGGCCTTCAAGGACATGCTCAAGGATATAATTTTGCTGTTTCAGGCCTTTGTCAATTGGGAAGTTGAGGCTGAGGGGACACCGCAGTGTGTAGTGTGTGTTTCTCAGTTGAAGGCTGTGGGGGTGGGAATGACAGGGTTCCATTGGTCCTCCTGCTCCCTGACGCTTGATTCCCACAGCAGGTGTGATCCGTGGTCTGAGTGTAAGAGCAGCTGGCCGTCTTGCTTTGTCATGGATGATACTGAATTTCTTGCTTTCGAGGAAAATGGTTCTTCTGGAATAAAAAAAAGAAATGATTTGCCCTGGTGGTGGTATTCAGTGGATTCATTGAATGAATGAATGAATGAATGAATGAATACTTTGAGCAACAGCTGGCTGTTCATGGTTGTTGGAATGGGAAGTGATAGCATGACATTACCTCTGTAAGGTTCCCAGACTGCTCAAGGAAAAGTTCCTCTAGATGTACCCAATTCCTGGTTCACTCAGGCTTGCGAGGGACTGGCAGTGCACAGGTAGCATATAGTTTTGCAGGCAGTACCTGCACGGAGCCAGAGGACATGGGTCACATTGCCACACTGAACAGCGGCGGGGCCCAGGAAGCCTTGCTGATTCTTCAGGGCTGCTGTAAGAGAAAGCATTAGTAAGGCACAAGGACGATATTAAATAACATTTCTACTCCTTACTACTCATTTTCGTCAGAGTCGCACCAAAGCCATTGATGTATGCAGCATTGTTTGATGAGCTTTTCTCCCAGGTTCTCCCTCCCCTGCCAGTGGGGCTGAAGCACAGTGAACGCCCCTGCTCTTCAAAGCAGTTAAGAGAGAAGGCTGGGCACTGGGCTGTCTTCATACTGAGTGATGGTGAACAGAACACCCTCAGAGCCCGGTGTGATTTAGCACTGAAAGAATGCTTTGAGAAACCTGTTTTTTTAACAACCAAAGGCTCACTGGCTGAAACTGTACTGGAGTGGCCTGTCTCACTCAGAAGGCATTCCCATCTTCTGCTCTGTTTCTTGCTGTGCATGGTTGCTGCTTAAGTGACTTGGCCAGTTTACTTAATTCCTTAGCCATTCATTAGAAGTTGAAGAAAATTGGTGTATTTTCACTGAGAACTGATTTTTCTGTGACCTTAGGAGACCATAATTCACATCCTAATGTAGCTATGAGACCTAAATTTTCACAACTTGTAGTGTCTGTCCACTGATAAAGTGTTGATGTGAATGTCCCCCAAAATACCTCTTCTTTCAAAAATGAACATTCAGGCCCTAGATGGTTTGGCTCAGTGGATAGAGAGTCAGTCTGTGGACTGAAGGATCCCGGGTTCCATTCCAGTCAAGGACACATGCCTGGGTTGCAGGCTCTATCCCCAGTAGGGGGAGTGCATGAGTGAGTCTATCAATGATTCTCTCGCATCATTGATATTCCTATCTCTCTCTCCCTCTCCCCTCCTCTCTGAAACCAATAAAAATATATTTTAAGAAAACGAACATCCAGAAGCCTACTGATGGGGTGGTCACAGTTACAGTGGAGTAAGCACACTCCATCCTGCCCCCATGGAATGCAGCCAGGTAACCCTGAGCAGAGTATGTGGAGCACTCTCTTAAGACAGAACACTTCTTGCTCTGTCTTCCCAGTGTAATTTTCCCTTGGGGGCCACACAGCTAGTTGGTAGAAGAGCCATGACTTGGGGGGACCAAATTAAAACAAGGAACTGAGTAGGCTGTACCTTCAATCATCTGAAATTACATGGATTCTCCTTGATTTAACTCAATATGCAGTGCTTACATTATTACAGTTTTGTAAATGCTATTCCCAGTCAAGTCATGTAGTTTCCTATAATTTTCCCTTTCTGTAGTATTTTGTTTCCTGTAGAATTAGTAATTACCATGGTTTTTACTTTATTTGTTTTCTATATACTTATTCACTCTCACATTGTGACTCTCCCAGCCATACAGTCAGAGGCATTGGGTGTTCTATCAGTCTCATCTTCTTCAAGACAGCTCTCCAGAGCTCTAACTCACCCATTTGGGAGGCTCACTTTCTAGGCTGACTGCAGTTTTCAGCCCTCCTTTTATTAGCATTCTAGCAAATCCTGTTCCTTTTTCTGTGTTTAGTCCTTCTTTTGTGGAGCATGTCCTTTGTAATTTCCCGAAAAAAGAGTACACAGGTGGTAAAATATTTGAAATCTTGTACATATGAAAATGACTTTAGTTTATCCTTAATTGGTGTTTAGTTAATAATGTGGCTGGGTATAGAATTCTAAGTTGGAAATTATTTTCCCTCAGAATTTGGAGGCATTTTTCTAAAGCCTTCTGTTTTCTATTGTTGCTTTTGAAAATTTCTGATTTCTGATCTTTCATGTGAAGCTTGTTTTTAATTTCTGGAAGCTTCAGGGTTTCTTCTTTGCCCCTGTTTCTGAAATTCCATGATGCTGAGTCTTGTTGTGTAGATCTGTTTTCTTCTATTGAGCTGATTCAGTGATCCCTTTGAATCTGGAAATTCGTATCCTCTCTGTGGTGTGTTCAACCTGCTTTCCTTAACTAGAAATCTTCGTAAAAACTTTAAAGGGAAATTATAATGAATTTATATTTATATGAACATGTTTTCCAAAGTGGTAATATTATCAGTTAAAAGCTGCAACATGATCATGGTGATTAAATTGGCCAACCAGAATTTAAAAAGAGTCTGACAGTCATAAAATAGAGACAGTCACACATTTCATTTGACAGAGCAATTGAAAAATGCAGCGAGTGAATTGTTCAAGCTATTTATTACTCTAGGAACCAGCTTAGACTTGTATGAGAGACAGGTAAATTTATTCTTAAACTTTTTTCACTTTTATTGAAAGGAAAAACATGCAATTTAATCCATATAATTTCAGAAGATTGAAGGTACATCCTACTCAGTTCCTTGTTTTACTTTGGTCCCCAGAAATCATATACCAAACACTATTTGTATATTTGACTACTCAATCTTCAGCTGTTTTAGCAATACAACAGTTGTGCTCCAGGCCACGCATGCGAAAATATATCTCTAAATTTTCCCTGGGGGTTTAAACTCCCCACCCCAAACTGCAGTAATAGGAGCAAACCAGTAATTCTTTCTCTATCAGAATAATAGAAAAAATGGGTAAGCATCTGTTGAAATATAAAACATATTAATATCTCAGGAAAGTTCGGAAGCTACTCCATACTCTTTCTGAGGGTTGCCCAAGGAACATAAACATTGAGTGGCCAGTCTTCAAGGTGGTGGTCGGGGGGGGGGGGGGGGGGGGGCTCATAATATGTTTTTAAAGGAAAGACTCTCCTTATGTGTCTCCTCTACTCTCAATAACCACCTTGAACATACCTGTGACCAGGTGTGTGTGGTATAGTGGTGGGGGCGGCGGGGGGAGTGTTTCCCTGACACCAAGCAATTCTCCAACTCTCTTTAACTCAATTCTGATACTATCTACCCGGAGAGAGTGGTCAGATCCCACAGGTAAAGGACTCAGACACTGACGACTATCCCACTTCAGATGCCAATCACAAGGCCAGATCTGCTTCTGAAGTTCCCTTGACCCCTTCCTCTGGTTCAGTTAACTTGCTAGAGTGGCTCACAGAACCCAGGAGTACTTACTAGATCAGACGTTTATTATAAAAGGATATAACTGAGGAGCAGCCAGGTGGAAAAGATGCACGGGGCAAGGTATGTGGGAAGAGGCATGCTCTCTCCAGGGTGCACCCTCTCCTGATAGCTCCACGTGTTCACCAGTCTGGAAGCGCTCCAAACCCTCTCCCATGGGATTTTTGTGGAGGCTTTGCTCCGTAGGCATGATTGATTAAGTCACTGGCCATTGGTGATTAAGCCAGAGGTGGGAGGAAGTGGACTCAAAGCTCCAACCCTCGCACCACCTGGTTGATTCTGGCAAACATCTTTAGGGGCTTTTCATCGCACTAAGGTGAACTCAGGTGTGGTTGAAAATGGCTTGTTATGAATAACAAAGATAAAGACACCTTCACTTTTCTTATCGCTTAGGAAATTCCAAAGGGTTTAGAAGCTCTGTGCCAGGAATAGGGACAAAGACCAAATATATATTTCTTATTATAAATCACAATATCCCAAAGCCTAGTTCTGAATATAAATAGTAATTATAGCACACCTTCATGTGGGCTGATAAATCTTGTTTTCTCTTTCCCCACCAGCTTTTCGGAGACTGGGAAGCCCAACTGCGGAGAATAATGAAGCTCATTGCTGGTGGTGGCCTGTCCATAACTGGCTCTCACAACATGTGTGGGGACTATCTGTACAGCGGCCACACGGTCATGCTCACACTCACCTACTTATTTATCAAAGAGTGTAAGTCTAAAACAGGCTTCCATTAGAATTTTCTTGCCTGCCATTTCCTAGGGTCTGTGGCAAGTCTGCCGAAGCAAGGCTGGAGGCCCCGAAGGGCAGTGCCTCATCTCACCACCTTGCCTGCACACAGACAGCAGGCACCGGAGACTATATGTGGGAGGGAGTAACTGCTCTTCTTGGCTGGAGTTTCTTGTTCCCTTCTGTGTCATCTGTAGTGTTGTGGGGTGTGACAACCGCTGGAAGGAATCAGAAGGAGATCTCTAGGACACAGAAATCTAGTATTGGGCCTGACCAACTGGATGATGGAAGATCATGTGTTCACTCAGTAGCCATTTTTCCAAGCACCTGGCACTATGCTCTAAGCTGAGGGTGCAGTGATGGGTCAGTGACGTCTTTGGACCATGATTGTAGAGGCCATAGGCTCAGGAACACTAAGTGAGGCAGACACTAAATGGGAAAGTTCCTGTAAAGAAATGCACTTAAAATATTTTATTATGAAACACAAAAGCAAATAAAGTGTTAACATATGATTAAAATATTTCGTCCCTTCCCCCTCCCATTTCCCTATATCATTTCCATGCATGTTTTTGTACTTGTATATTATATTATTCTCTGGTTTTTAAAATTTACATAAATGGTATCATGCCACTTTTCTCTCAATGGTGTTTTTGAGATGAGACTCTAGTTCATTTTAATTGCTGTTTATATTTCAGTACTATAAATGAACCACAGATTATATTTTTTCATTTATCTACTTGTAGAAAATTCAGTTGTGTTCAATAATTTACTGTTAGAAACAGTCCCAGTGAGCCTTATACAGGCAGTTCCATGATAGAGTGACAAGTTAACCAGGTTGCTGATATCACAGAGGAGGGACACACATTACAGGAGGGATGTCTTGGGATCGTATGGCACCTTGGAAGTTTAACATGGTTGGAATTTAGAGTAGGGATAATGAGAAATGAGAATGAACTGGTAAGTAGGAACCAGGTCACGGAGCATGCCGTAAGCCACCAGAAGGAATCCGAACTTCCATCGGTCAGAGATGGGGTGCCTACTGAAGGCTTGTTCCAGTGGGGCAGTGTCACCTTATCCTTTCTGGAGGGAGAAACCACTCGCAGCAGCTTGCAAAGATGGATGTGAGAGGGAGAAGACGAGACCAGGAGAAAAGTTAGGAGACTGCTGCTGTAGTCCAGTACAGGATGGTGGTGGCTCAGACTACCGGGGTGGCATTGGGGATGGAGAGAAGTAGAAGGACCAGAGGGAGATTAACCAGGAAGGGTTGACAGTTAGATTGATTGTGGAGGTTCAGAAGACAGTGGTAGAATGAAGGGTGAATGCCCAGTTTTGGTCTTAAGAAAAACTAAGCTAGGGGACACAACAGGAGAAGAGAAGATAGGCTTTGAGGCACTGACCAAATAGAGCGAATTCTAACAATGTCTATTCAGAATTGTCAGGGTGTGATCGAGCCCTTGTACCAGGATATAACGACTCAAAATGGGAACCGAATGGGTCTGATGTCAGTGGGCCTGGAGGAGGGATTTCTGCCTCCTGCTGGTTGGTACCTGAAATCCTTTAATGGGATTGAGCCTTATCCTTCTGGCAGATGATAAAGCAGTGTGCTATATTGGGTCACAAACTCTGATTTTTTAATCCTGGTGCTATCACTACCTCTGTGACCTTGGGAAAAACACTTAACCTTTCTAAGTCTTGGTTTCTATATGTTTAAAGTGAGATACCGATAGCTATTTAATGGGTGAGAGAGAGGAGGTAAAAACTAAAATAGATGGACATTTATAATAATGTTGCATGAGGAATGAATATTTGTTGCTATGTTGTTAAGTTATCAAATATAAATTCTCCTGGAAATGGAATAATACATACACTAAGACCCCTACCCTGACCCTCCATTTAAAATTGCAAACCACCCTTCACCCTTCTGATCCTACTTATCCTATTCAACTTTATTATTCCATAGCATTTAAGACCCCTAACATAGTATATAATTTTATTATTTATTATAATTATTTTTTATTGTCTTACTTCCCTACTGGAAAGGGATCTCCCACAAAGGCAAGCTTTTTGCCTGTTTTGTACATTGATCTCAATACCTAGAGCAGTTCCATCCCAGGCACATTGTACATGCTCAATAAATATACAGTGGTTGCATGAATGAGTGATTGATTCTTGGACCCCTTGAGAATCTAATAAAATCCTGAAATTTCTCCCCTGGAATGGGGAGGGAGGGTAGACCACATTCAAACTATTTATGCCTAGAATTTCAGACCATCTGTTGAGAGTACAAGGCTGAAAGGCGCACACTAATGGAGATGCTGGTGCTTCCCTCAGGTGATTTTCAGTGGAGGCACGGACAGTGTTTATCTGACACTGCCGCACCACTGGGAATGCACTTGGACTGAATTCCCAGGCATTTGGATTTTCTCTGATTTGTATTTGAGAAGGTGGAAATCTCAAAGACTCAGAGTAGTGTATGGTTGCACAGATTGGAAAGCAAATAAGACAGATCAATTATAATTAATCCATGTATAAGGATCTATGGACTGAAAGGATTGATTTTGTATAGAGAATTAACCCCCAATTATTTACATATAAATTAAATGTCCAAGAACAGCTTTTTAAAAAAATGGATCATGATACATTAGCCTGTCCTTATTTGTCCTTTTAAACTGTATTTATGACTATATGAGTCAAATAACAGCCAAATATGAATTACTCTTGCTAGTAAAAACACTTTGTAAAATAAGATGCTCCTATTCTAACATTGGTTACAGATAAGCTAAAGATTTGGTAGCCCAAGAGGTGGTTTGCAGAAAGAAGGACATGAGGAAATTGCATTCACAATGGTGGTAGAGGTGTGATTGGGCGCCCTTAGTGGTACTTGAATAGTGGGATTATTGCAAATTTCTCCTCTCTTCAGATTCCCCTCGACGACTCTGGTGGTATCACTGGATTTGCTGGCTTCTCAGCGTAGTTGGAATCTTCTGTATTCTCTTAGCGCATGACCACTACACTGTGGACGTGGTGGTGGCATATTACATCACTACAAGACTCTTCTGGTGGTACCACACTATGGCCAATCAGCAAGTGAGCTTTCCCCCATTTGATTTTTGCGTCTTTTTCTCCTGGGTTGGTGTTACTGACGTGGCAGGGGAAACGTACAAAGGATCCACAGATGCCTTACTTAGGCTTCTCTTTCCTTAAGAGATAGTCAACTATGACTATGTTATCTTTTGTGATGCTGATCCACTTAAAAATAAAAAACGACCAAGAAATGTGTTAATAATGGCATAGGAGATTGCATCCTGTTAGAACAAATATCACATTCTCATTGTCCCTGAAAATATTTACTAAGTTGTGCCCACCTGTTTCTTGACTTGCATTCTTACCCTCTTCTTCCTACCTTTGGCCCCTCACCAGCTTAATATTTAACGTTAAGTTTGTCCATTTTCATTGTAGAAGAGTGAGTAACTAAAAAGCTAATTGCGGTGTTTATCTATAGACAAGAGGCTGAGTAAGCCACGGGTTTTCCTTGCACTCCTGGAATTGGAGTTACTTGTTTTTCTACTAGGGTGTTTCCCAGTTTGCAGATGAGTGCCAAGTGTAGAATGGTGGTGTGACTGTGAAACTGGGGTGAGGTTGGACATGGAGCCAGTCTGGGGCCCTTTGTGCATTTTAATATTAAAAAATTTGATCTTAAAGTGAAAGGTCATGAGAAAAATATGTATGTTCCTTTTGGGGCTGGAGTAAGTTAATTGCTCTTATTGACTTGGTTTTTCCTTTCTTTATTGTCTTAGGTGCTCAAAGAAGCTTCCCAGATGAACCTCTTGGCCCGGGTGTGGTGGTACAGGCCATTTCAGTACTTTGAAAAGAATGTCCAAGGAATCGTACCTCGATCTTACCATTGGCCCTTCCCCTGGCCAGTAGTCCACCTCAGTAGGCCAGTTAAATACAGCCGGTTGGTGAATGACACATAACAGCTGTGCAAAGTGGGGGAACGAGGACCTGTCCAAAGTGCTAAGAACTCCACGAGAGAAGATGCCATAAAATAAACACCTCCCTAATCCTGCTATCTTTCAACGGTTACCTTGACTTAACCTATTGAGTTACCTGGTCAGCACTGTGATCTTTTTCTCTCCAAAGGACCTGCGTTGGACAACAATAAAGAAAATCTAACCTATCATGCACTGTACACATTTCCTGTTCATAAGTCTGGGATTTACATAACCCACAACCACCATGTTCCTTTGTATATGATGCAACAGCATAAATGTAAGCTTTTGTATCCTAAGTTCTGTTCTTTCCAGTCACATCTGGAAATAAAGTGTATTATTTTTCTTGGGAAAACATACTTTTCATATCTCTTGCCCCAAAGATTGGGCTGTAAGCCATTTTCTAGCAAATGTCTCTATGAAGGTTTCTAAGTACCTGAATGGGGTCTGATTCTGAAATCTTTCTACCTGTTGCACCGATAGTCAAATAAAAATGACAGACAGAAAGGTTTAGTAACTTTGGGTTTTGTAAAATCAGCAGAGACAGTGTGTCAAAAAGTGCAAAAAAAAAAAATAAATAAATAAAAAGGTTCTGTTATAAAGTGATTTTCTAAGTATTTCCTAACTTTATTTTTCAAATGATGTTACGAAAACCAAATTTCAAGATTTTTACATGTCAAAGAGAAGAGAGAGTTAAAATTTAAAAATGCTTCTTGGGAGAGAAATTTGTCTATGTTTCTAGTGCCTTTCTTGTCTTGATTGTATGGTCAGTAGGCAATCTTTAAAAAAATGTTTTTATTTAAAATAAAGTATTCCACGAAAATATAAATGTATGTATACACTACTAAATTTTGCATTTATAGCTAAATTAAATCAGAAGACTGCTTATGGCTTTTCAGTTGCTCTGAATTACAGACTGGGGGTGGGGTGGGGGCGTGGTGGTAATCAGAAAGTCAGCGCCGGCTCCCATATTGTGAGCCGGCGGCAACGACATGGCCCACTTACATTATTTTACCTATTTGGTGGTTCAATTTTAACTCTACAGTGAAAATAGCCATGAATACTTCTTTTTTTAAAAGCGAGTTTTGAAAATGATCACTTAACTAAAACTTGAAAGCTATGAATTAGTTATCCATACTCTCATGACAATTTTGTTGGTGAACAACAAAAAAGAGATCTATTTCTTTAAAATATATTTGTGCAGAAACTGCATGTAATTCTAAGTTGTGTTCCTAACAAAAGGATGTTTGGGGAAGTATTCTATTCTATACTTGCCAATGTGGAGAACAAAATAGTTTTTTAAGAATGAAGAAGTATATATATATCCATTCTGTATTTTACGTGCAGCAGAATTATCTTCTGTAGGGTTTTTTTTGTGTGTGTGTATTCACAAGGTGATATTTGTATTGTAAAACAATAATGGTGAAGGAAATAAAAAGGCTTTTAAAATTTGGTTTGTTTTAAATCTTTGTAAAGTTATTATTTCAGAGAGCATACTGATATCTTAATAGCTTACCTAGATCGTAAATTAATCAAAATGCACTTTTTAATAAAAACTGATACTTAAAAATAAGTGGCTATTTCTAATGTGTTCACATTGTTCACGGAAGTCCTACATGAAATCATTAAAGCAAGGTAAGAGGCTCCATTTCAGAATTTCATCACTGAGGTTTTGTGTGTGTGTGTGTGTGTGTGTGGTTTGAGATAATCATGTTTCCTTTCTCTTGAGATTCCTTAAAACCTACTCTAAACTTCAGTTTGACTGCACTTTTACACTTGAACCTTGAATGACTCGTGGTTTGGGGTGTTACCCCTTGCAACAGTGGAAAAATCTTCATAGAACTATGACTTAGAGTCAGCCCTTGGCATCCAAGGATATGAAGGACCAACTGTTCTTTGTTTTTTAAATCCATGTCATTTCTAGGAAGAACTTCATGCTTTCTCAATTGGAAACCCTTAAAATCAGTGTTACCATCTAGCTTTGTGCCACTTGAGAAGAAAAACCATGCGACTATGAGAACTACAGACTCTGGAGACCACAGTGGATCGTGTAGGTACCTGCTTGCTTATAGGAACCAGAAAGACTTGGGGACTGGATACTTGGAAAGAAGCTACTAGTAAGCACTTACTTGTGTCAAACCTTCAGGAAAGGTTTGATAGTTGAAAGGATCAATGCATGAGCGGCTCTGTTGTTTTATGAAGAATGAGAGTAATTGCCTGGGGGAAGGAGCAGCCCCAGGAGAAAGTGGGTTAAGTATGGCATATCCATTAGAGTTTGTATTGGAAGCTCAGAAGAAGTGGGTTCAAATCCAAACTCTGCTGCTTGTAGGCACTATTTCTGGCCAATTTTATCTGAGCCTCACTTTTCTCACAAAAATAGGGATGATTTTACCTGTTCTGTGTAATGTGGGATGATGATGAGGCATGGGTGCAGGTTAAGTGCTCAGTAAACAACCACTGTCTTTTATAGAGGGGAATGTGAGCAAGAGAAAGATGAACACGAGGCCCCTGTGGAGCCAAGGAAGAAATCTCAATCCAAACTCTGGCCTCAGCCAGAAAGGGAAAGCTAGGCTGGATTAAGAAACCATGCCTGGACTCAGCCTTTATTTGAACTTCTGAGTAGGTATTATCAGTAGTCTGAACCTATTGACATCTTACTACCCTCGGTAAAATACTTGCATTGATGTGTGTGCACAGTGGTGGTTTGAAGTATTGGCCAATGCTGAAATAGCATGACACAGTCTTCTTGGATGATAAGCCAGGGTAGCAATGAAGCAGAAACACGTGGCTACCATGGTTTATTGGTGCCTGGAGTCTGCTCCCCAGGCCAGCTCTGTGTTGGCACATGGAGCAACTGGTACCGTTTGAATTGCTTTCTGCTGATGAAATTGGCATGAGAGGGAAGGGAAGATAGGTTTCAGCCGAAGCAGTGTCTTCCATGCCTTCTCTAAAGAGCCTCTGACCATGGGAAGGCACATGTTGGGTTTTCCACTGGGGATGTGTAGCAATGCTCCTGGAATGTTTACGCAAGATCTGATTGTTCAAATGAATGTTTGTTTTGAAGGCTTCTCTGAAATCGTTGGCTGTGAGGCCACAATCAGATCATCACCAGGCTTATGGAAAATTTGTTTATCACAAGCCTTTTGGCCAAGGGAGCCTTTGACCTCTGCCTGGTTGTTAGGCTGTGATAGGCCCTGGCAGGGGTAAGGAGTGAGGATACAGTGTGTTCACAGCACAGACTTCCTTTGCACAGCAAGACAGCGTTCCGCGCCTCAGCGAGCCTTGCAGGCTTCCTAGCAGAGGTGGGCAGATGAGCTTGCAGGCGTTTGCTAGCTGTTTCTCCACAGGCTCCAGGGATGAACATGGAAAGCAAACAAACAGCTTGAAAAGGAATCGAGTCCAATGAGTGCTGCTGGCACAGTGCTGGCTTTGGAAGCATCGCTGGCCCCGGATGCTGGAACCCATTCGTGGGCTCGTGAGCGGACCCCAGATGCCTGCACAGAGCTTGCTGTCCCTTCCCGAGCAGCTCACAGCGGACACTCAGAATCCTCTGCCCACCAGGTCACTTAACGAGGCTTTCCCCCCTGAAGCTCCTGGGTCCTGAGCACCTAGGGGAAGACAGAGCGACTGAAGCAAGGCATGTAGCCGAGGTGTTGTTCCTTGTTCTTAGGCCTCTGAACCGATTGTGTCCAACACACAGCAAAAGTTGTTGAGGGTGGCGGTGGCGATAGTTCTTCCTTCGGGAGAGAAAATGTCAATGTATTCAGCACACGTAACCCCCACATGCGATTAGCATTCGCCGAGAGCGAATTCAAACAAAAAGTCACCAAAATTAGACGGGGAAGTATCCGAAATGTCACTGTAACACATGGTGAGAGTGGAGAACTGTGGCAATTTGGCTTTCTGTAGATCTGGGCTATGAAACTGGTTTAATTTCTCAAGATGTTCAGGGCTTAATCACCAATTAAAATCAGGAACAACAAGGAATTTGCTCAAGCCCTAGGAAATCCATTTTCCTCTTGAAAAGGGCCCAAATCCACTTCTTTCTCATTTGACAAAAACGGGGAATTAATGGCAGTCTTTTTACTGGTGTTAGAAGGTCAGAGCAGGAAAGGCAGCCAAGCTTGCTAGAAAGACCTGCTGGTTTCGGTTTTGATGTACAGCAGCTTGTTTCCTTTGCTCAGGACTAAAGGGAGGGGAGCTGGTAGGAATGGGGCTGAAGCCCAGGGGACAGAGTCCCTGGGTGGTGGCCCCGCAGGACAGGTGAATGTTGGGTACAGGATAACGTGAAGTTCTCTGTTGCCCAGCTCGCGCTCGCTCTCTCTCTTTCTCTCTCTCTCTCCCTCTCTCTCTCTCTTCACACACACACACACACACACACACACACACACACACACAAATGTATATAAGTTCAGCATTTGTATCAGTATATTTAAGGCTCTAATAAATCTCTCCTTAAAGGAATCTACTTACATTTCATTAAGTTATAGTACTTTCTAAATTTATTTGGCCTTGAAAACCTTTTTGTACAAACCTTTTCTCCCTCTAACATTTCATTATGAAAAATTTTAAGTGTACACTAAATTTTTAAGAATTTTACAATAAGAACCCATACAGTATCAATCATTATTTTATTAACTCGCTTTATCACATATCAATCCATTTGTCTATCTTTTTATCCATGTATCAATTTTTTATTTTTTGTTAATCCTCACTAAGGATATTTTTTCCATTGATTTTTAGAGAGAGTGGAAGGGAGGGAGAGTGGAAGGGGAGAGAGAAAGAGACAGAGAGAGAAATATCAATGTGAGAGAGACACATTGATTGGTTGCCTCCCACATGTGCCCTGACTAGGGCCGGGGATCAAACCTGCAACCCAGGTACCTGCCCTTGACTGGGAATCAAACCCTTGACCCTTGGGTGCACGGGGCAATGCTCTAACCAATTATTCTTATTTTAATCCATTTCAAAGTAAATCACAGATATCAGTTCACTTCTCCCTAAATACTTTTGATATTCATACCATTAACTAAAATGCAAAATTTGTTCACAGTTTTTTCTAGGTGAAATTTATAGACAAAGGAATACATAAACCTTAAGTGTATGTTTTCTGTTTTGATAAACACATGCATCTGTGTAACTCAAACACCTGTCATGAGAAAAACATTACTATCTTCCCAGAAAGTTCTTTTCCACCTCCTTCCCAGTCAATCCTGGCCAGCCCTCACCCTTCCACTCCCAGATGCAAACACCTATTGTATCCACCCTTCCCCATTGATTTCCCACCCCCGACCTCTCCATGTACTATGTATGTATTCTTTGTGTGTGGCTTATTCCACTCTGTATAACATTTTTAGATTCATCCATGTTGTACATATTGATAATTTATTCCTTTTTTCTTAGTGAGCAGTATTCTGTTGAATAAGTGTACCACAGTTTATCTCCACTCTTTTATAGATTAAAACCTGGACTGTTTCTAAGTTTTGAATATTATGAATAAAGCATCTAGGAACATTCTTGTGTATGTTTTCTCTGTGTGTATGTGCATGTATGTATGTGCATATGTTTTCATTTCTAATGGGTCAATACCCAGGTGTGGGATTGCTGGGTCATAGGGTAGATAAATGTTTAATTGTAAAGAAATTACCAGAAATTATAGGAAAATTGTCTTGCTCTTAAAAAGAGATTCAAGGATGAAAAGACCCCCTTCCTCTGGGAAAGGTTGTGTGTAGGCACAATACCCAGAACTTCTGCAGCTCCGAGGACGGCACTGACACACGGCAAGGAACTTGGTCCTTAATGATTCATTGGACGCTGAAGTAGCCACTCTCAGATGCCTTCCTTGGAATTATGTGAGTCAGTAACGTCCCCTATTATTTCAGTCAGTCTGAGCCAGACATACGGGGTAAAAATCTATAATAATAAAAGCGTAATATGCTAATTAGACCAGATATCCTTCCAGACAAAGCTGGGGCTGTCAGGGAAGCCCGGGTCCCAGGTGCCTACTGGCAGCCAGAGGGAAGCCTGGGTCCTAGGTGCCAGAGGGAAGCCGGTGCCGGCAGCCGGGGGAAGGAAGGCCTACTCTTGCATGAATTTCATGGATCGGGCCTCTAGTATTTTTATAATCATAACTGAAGCATTAGATACATAAGTACATACAGATTAATTTTCACAAACTGAAAATACTGGAGTAACTGGCCCCCAGGTCAAGAAACAGCATTACCAGTATCAGGGTGACCTTGAAGAAATAGAGCTCTATCACACATTATCACACATCACTTATTATATAAGTAGAAGTAACAAAATCAATTTTGAGGCCCAGTTGAGTTCACTTTTGAATTCTGCTAAACATTTAAGGAATTATACCAATACTCTACAAAAACAAAATTAGAGCTCAGCAGGTGTGGCTCAGTGGTTGATCTGTGAACCAGAAGGTCATGGTTCAATTCCTGGTCAGGGCACATGCCCAGGTTGCAGACTTGATCCCCAGTATGGGGCATGCAGGAGGCAGCCGATCAATGATGAGAATCATTGATGTTTCTATCTTTCTCTCCCTCTCCCTTCCTCTCTGAAATCAATAAAAATATATTTTAAAAAACCCACAAAGTTAGACTTACCCATCAGTTCCCTCCCTCTTCCTCAAGTTCCCCCTGGCTTCTCTGTCTCCCCCAAACCTCCTCTTGCAGCCCCTTCATTGACACAGGTTTCTCTTCCATATTCTCTCTCCAAACTTCTCTCAGCTTGCACATTTCATTTTACCAAGGCAAAAGCTTTATCATTAATTAAAATAGCAATCACTTAATTTTCCTCAAGTTATCCTGGGTGTTAGATGAGGACAGCTGGGGAGGAAACACAACTACACAATGAAGTAACCCTGCAAAATGCTATTGTGCCATTGAACAGGTTGAAAAACTAAGGATCAGAAAATCAGTTGTGTTACTTATGGGCCAGGTAAGTACTTGAGCTTTGGATGTTATTTTATTTATGAAATTGTTAGAATAATAGCTGCTTTATAGAGCTGTTTTGAGGGTTAAATGTAAATGGCTTATGTACATTAAGGGTGGGGAGCGTAGCAAGGGTCATGTTCTGGGGCTCATGGGATAACTTCTTTCCTATTTTCACTCAATCAGGAAGGGCTTCTTCCCACCAGACACTGTCAGCTGGAGCACAGAAGATGACTGGTGTCTTGGGAGCCACATGGGTCTCTAATGGGGTCACTTGCTGGAGTTTGAAAGCAGAGCTACTACAGCCTTCACCTCTTCAGAAGACAGGGGTAAGGCAGCAACTGGCCTTATTCAGGGCTTATGAAGGAAAGCACAACTTCTCTAGAAATAAACCAAATTATAAGAACTCCAACTGGAGTAACCTTTGAGCAATTACATATGAACACCCAGTGAGAATAATCTAAAGATGCTAATTTTGGCCTTTGGTGTAGGACACACTGCCCTTGAGTAGCCCTCATGTGAAAAAGAAATGTGGTGAAAGATTATAGAAGACAATGAGCCAACTGTAAATGAATCATAATTTGGATGAATTAGCAGATTTAATGGCTAAGGCTTCTCTTCTCAGAGACTGGCCTTTAAAGATACTTAAATTAATCCCATATTAAATTGTACACTTGTGTTTCTCAAAGTTAATCCATTAGTGTATAGCTAACAAGATTTCCTCATAACTGTTTATCATTGTACTATTATTTATGTAGCATTTTCTTCCAATAAAGTCCTTAAAATTTGGTTTAGCCTCACTCTATAATTTATATTTATAATTCACAACAAAGTCAATTCATAATTATAAAATAAAGTGTCTACTCTGAACCGCCTGAAACCTATCACCCTTTGGGATACACTTTTTTTCTGTCATTGTCTTTGCAGATTTAGCTAGCTCCCAACCAATCTCAACAAGTTGTTTTTATAAGGTCTTGAGCTAAAGAATCCCTCCAGAATTCCTTTGCAGAGATGTCCAATGCTTGCCTCTCTTTAACCAAACCTATTTCTCTCACTCTCTTCCTCATCTTAGCCAAGGCTAACTCCACTCTACCAGTTCTTCAGTCTAGAAAGCTTTGGAATCATTCTTCACTCTTTTTTTTTTTTTTAACATTTACTTTATTATTGAAAGTATTACAGATGTCCCCTTTGTTTGTCCCCCATTGACCCCTCCAACCCACACATGCCCCTCCCAGGCCTTCACCACACTATTGTCTGTGTCCTTGTAAGTTCCCCAGTTAATCACTCCCCTCCCATGCCCCCACCCCAGCCTTTCCTCTGAAATTCATCAGTCTGTTCCATGCTTCTATGTCTCTGGATCTATTTTGTTCATCAGTTTATTTTGTTCATTAGATTCCACATATGAGTGACATCATGTGATACTTATCTTTCTCTGACTGGTTTATTTCACTTAGCATAATACTCCCCAGGTCCATCCACGCTGTTGCAAATGGTAAGAGTTCCTTCTTTTTTACAGCCACATAGTATTTCACTGTGTACATGCACCACAGCTTTTTTTTTTTATCCCTTCATCTTCTGATTGACACTTATTTCTCACACATCCTTCTAAACCCAGTGAGAAATCCTGTTGGCTGTACCTTTAAAATCCATCTGTTTTAGTCCACTTCACATCATCTCTGCTTCTAGCCTTCTAGTCCCAGTCTCTTGCTTGGGTATTACAAAATGCTCCAAATTAGTCTCCCTGCTTTTAAACTTGATGAGTGTGTGTTCCTCATCAAGTCTAGGTGATAAATAGTAGAGTAAGCTTTCTAAAGAACAGGTCGTACCACTGCGCTGCTCAAAATTCTCCAATGACTTCCCATCTCTCATTTGGAGTAAACCTGAAGTTCTTACCCTGATCTGTAGGGCCTTCCTGACCTCCATGCCCTGCACCTCCAGGGCACATACCTTGACCACATTTCCAATTGCTCCTTCTCTTGCCCTCTCTGCGTATGTTAACCTAGGCATCTCTTCTTCCTTCAAACCACCAAGCACACTCTTATCTGAGGACCTTTCTCCTGAGATGCTTTTTCCCAGGTATAAGCATGACTTATCCTTTCTTCCCACTTCCTCCAGGCATCTACTGAGGTATTACCCCATCAGAGAGGACCTCTTGGTTATACTATGTAAAACAACTTTCTCTCACCTCTTACTTTGCTTTATTCTTCCTTTTAGCACTTATAACCTAGGAAATTATATTTAATTTTATTTTTTGTTTGTCTTTCTCCATTTAGAAGGGAAGCACCACGAAGGAAAGGACTTTTGTTCACTACTCTATCATCAGGACCTAACAGAGTGCCTGGCCAATAGTAGGCAATAGATTATACTGCTTGACTGTTATAGTCAAGATTCTGGGGTCCAGAAAGAGCAAAACCAGGTAGGAAGAGCCTCAGAGCCCAATTAGTAGCTAATAAACCTCAGCTGGCACCTCTGCAGCTCCAGTCAGTGGGAAGAATGGGAGCCTGTGCTGGAACCTGCTAACCTCACTTTCCCACACAGTTCCCTATCTCTATCCTGCCTGCCTGCAACAGTGCATTTCCTCCCAGACACTTACACCCTGCTCCCTGCCTTACACCCACCTTCTCTTTCCCTGGATGTCCCGGGGTGGACTCTGTTATGGCCTAAAGAAAACCAGGGGCTTGCCCTAGGACGATATCTGCTATTCTAATGAATCCACCAATAACTGGAAAAGTGATACGAGCTTCCTTGAGAAATTCTAGGTTTCTGTGCTTTCTGCATGGGACATCAGTGGAATGACATGGAATTCAAAGAACTGATCAAACACTAACAGTCTTTAGGCCCTGCTGGCATGGCTCAGTGATTGAATGTCGACCTATGAACCAGGAGGTCACAGTTTGGCTCCTGATCAGGGCACATGCCTGGGTTATGGACTTGATCCCTAATGTGGGGCATGCAGGAAGCAGCCAATCAATGATTCTCTCTCCTCATTGATATTTCTATCTCTCTCCCTCTCTCTTCCTCTCTGAAACCAATAAAAATATATTAAAAAAACAAACAGTCTTCGCATTCTTTTCCCTGCCTTTGGTACCTGTTAATCTGGGCCCCAAAGGGTTAGAAGTTTGAACTTTCCCCCTAGGAACTCTAGTAATCATGTGACTTGTTTTAATACTGTGATATCGTTAAATACTGCAATACTGCAGGGAATTGATGTTTGATTTTTGCCGCAGAAGGATACCAGGGAAAATGTAAGCACTCTTATTTGCTTCCCCCAAACTACCAAGATGACCACGTGTGATCAATTATCTTTGTCGAGTTACAGCCTTTCTAGAAAATCAGGGGCATGCCCTCTCCCAGGCTTAACTCATTCATCCAAAATGGTCCTCCCATCTCACTGCTGCTTTGTCCTGCAAAGTCTCCTCTCAGCGCTGTGGAGCTGACGTGGTGGAGAAAGAATTTAACATTTTCCAAATCAGATAGGAGAAGCAGGTCTGTGTAAGGCAATAAATGAGCCAGGTCCGTGTAAGAAGCAGGCTGTGTACGTGCAAGTGCAAAGCGATGGACTCCAGGTGTGACCTTCCAAGGATGGTGCAGGGGTTCGCCCATGAGCCGGCTCAGCTGGAGCGCGTCCTGCCCCGTGAGTGAGTCAGCATGCAATTAGGTAAGTTGGCAAGCTTTTGGCTTCCTTGGCTAGAGCCTCCAGCCTCCAGGAGTTAACCTGCAGCGCTGCTCAGAGGAGCAGGGGCCGAGGATCCAAAAGTGTCGGGCGCCCTGGCTTGCCGGAGGAACGACAGGCGGTTTTATGAGCAGCTGCTGCAGCAGGCCTGGGTACGTAGCTCTGCTTTGATTGCTAGTGTTCTGTTTTCTCCCGAGAGAACAAAGCAATGGCTGTTCGTGTTTGCAAACAAGATCCCCCGCCCCGCCCAGACACCGAGAAGGAGCAGATGTGTATTAGCCTGCTGTTTATGATGAAAATAAGGACTAAGGATGGAGGGGGGAGGAGATTCTTCATACTCATTCATGTTTCTGATTGCAAGGGCAGATTTTCTTAATTCTGTCTGAACTCCAGTGCCGTATGTCAGGTCGTTTGAATGTCACAGTTACAGTGGAATTCAAGAGGTATATTTTGCCTGCTCTTTCTGGAAATCTGCACATCTACGTTCAGGGAGACAGATTTGCTTCACGGAGTTGTTTGCTGAGTTGGTGAGGTCCAGTGGCAGAAATCCATTTTCCTGGCCTGTTTTGGAAAGCAGGAGTCATCTCCTTAGGCTTAAAGAGAAAATTTCTCCAAATTTACCACATGCCTGAGTAAATCAGCAGCATCTTGGATCTAGTCTTTTTCTTCCTGACAACTCGATGGCTTTTAGTCTCATGTGTCGGCAGCGTGACCTGAAATAACCTCTAGAATCCTAGTTCTGTTTTTGAGTCTCCTTGCCGGGATTACACGGGCCTTCCCTTCACGTGGGATAGCTGTCTCTGCTGACTGATTAACAAACACCCGAGATGCAGAGGAGAGGAGAACTACCTCCAGAGGCTTGGATCTGATGCAGTTTCCAAGGACAGGGGGGCTTAAGTCAGGTTTGTCTGGATCTCAGTCCTTCTCTCTGGCGCTGCAGCATTCTCCGAGCAGCTAACGGACCCCGAGGACATTTTCCCAGGAGGCACTTCTGCAGATTTAAAATACGGAATGCCACTTAACAAGTTACTGCTTCTCAGCTCAGTGATCAAAACTGATCTGAAACTGGCTTGGAGTCTCCTGGACTATTTTCTCCCCAGTGACCATAGCTTCTCTTATGTTCTCCCACATTTCTAACCAATGGGAGACTTTGTTTTGTAAATAAGTTTCTCTTTGGGAAAAAAATAAATAAATAAAAGCAAGCACTACCTTAAAACTTGGGCAGGTTCACAAATACCTTCATAACATTAATACCTTCCCATTTAATACTTCCTTCAAATCCCGCTCCCTGGAGTAATAGAGTTTTTTCCAGAATGAAGGGAAGGTGGTGAGAATCAGGAATTTGGGGCCTGGGCTCTGAAGGCAGAGGGTGGGTGAGCAGAGCCTGAATCGGTGCTGCAGTAGTGGTCAGGGGGGTCAGGGGGAGCACTGAGGCCCTGAGAAGGGGGCAGCTGGGATGTGAGGGCAGGACCTAGAAGGCATTGCACACGTGGTGCAGGTGCAGGTGCCCGCAGACTGCCAGGGCACATGGCATAGCTGGCATCGAAGGAAATTAATTTTCAGCTCCTCAACTTTAATTGGAACTGCTTTCCAAAATGTTTCTTCGCACGAGAACTCATCTGGGTTCTGCTTCAGAGAGGGAAGTCATACTTCTCACTGAGCTGGGCACACAGTGTCACACGGGGCATGGGGAGCTCCTGGACACATACAAAGGGCGAGCTCAGAACACACCGCTCCAGAGGGAGAGCCAGGCAAACGGAGGTGACCACGTCTCACTGCACCTCGGTTTCCCACGCCTGCCACAGGCTCCGACCTTGTCCCTCGGCCTTAGAATTACCACACAGTGAGAGGTTATCAGGAGGACAGGGTGTGTGTAGGAATACACTTATTGGGAAGGAAAGGAAGTAGGTATTTTCTAACAGTAATTCTAATTGGGCAGCCTGAATTGATGAGTTTGGTTTGGTGTGGATATTTTCTGTAAATTTAACATGCCAATTTTGCTGTTCAAGGTTTTTCCCAAAACATATTTAAAATATGTACAAAAAATTAGACGCTTCAACTCTTGCAAGTATTTAAGCATATAAAAGCTTTTTTTTAAAAAAAATATATATTTATTGGTTTCAGAGAGAAATGGAGAGGGAGAGATAGGTACATCAATGGTGAGAAAGAATCATTGATCAGCTGCCTGCTGCATGCCCCTCCCCCCCACTGGGAATTGAGTCCGCAACCCGGGCATGTGCCCTTGACTGGAATCGAACCCCGAACCCTTCAGTCTGCAGACCTATGCTCTATCCACAGAGCCAAACCAGCTAGGGCACATATAAAAGCTTTTGACATCATCTTTTAAAATGTGCAAGAGAGTAGAACATTCTTTTAGGGGTTCCATGAGCAAAAGCTTGTAAAGATCTCTGGCATGGATTAGCCTCAAGATGAGGTGTCTGGCAGCAAGGCCTCTGCCCTCAGACTGCCCAGCATCGGCTGCTGGGCTTGTGCCTCCTGCATGCTTCCTGTTTCCCCACAGCTTCAGGGTCCTGCAGGTCCCACTGCTCAGCCCCCACCCGCTTCCTCTGTGAAGCAGCTGGCGGATCTCTTTAATGCATTCAGTACTTGCCTAGTCGCCTAATCACCAGAAAGCAGGGTGTGCAGTGGCAAAGTTTTCATAAGGAAGGGTCAAAGAGGAGGGTTTATTCACTGACGTACTCAGCAGGCTTTCTTTTCTCTAAACCACGCATTGCTTTCTTTATTCATTCAACAAACGCTTACCCATCCATCTCCTCTTGCGCTGGGCAAAATCGTGAAGAAATTGTCTGTCTCAGCCCCCTGTGGTCACTGGGGGTAGTAATTCAGTGATCAGCGCTGTAATTCGAGGCAGGAACTGGGTTATGGGCAAGCGTACAGCAGGATGCAATGGATGCAGGAATCAAAGTGTCACAAGGGCAGAGAGGAGGCAGCGTTTGGGCTGAAATGCTGACATGGGGTACGTGTTTTTTTGTTGTTGTTTGTTTTGTTTTTTAATGTAATAGAGGAAGAGAGAGGGAGCCAGAGATAGAAACATCAATGATGAGAGAGAATCATTGATCGACTGGGGATCGAGCCTGCAACCTGGGCATGTGCCCTTATCCAGAATCGAGCCATGACCTTCTGGTTCAGAGGTTGATGCTCATCCACTGAGCCACACCAGCTGGGCAGTGAGTATGTGTTCTTAAGAGGAAAGAAGGGAAAGGGCATCCAGGCAGAGGAAGAACTTGAGGGAAGGTCTAGAATGGAAAAGAACAGAGTTGGCTGCCGGGAGAGCCTTGAGGCTGCTCTCCTGGAGCTCTGTGGTGGGGGAGGTGAGGCAGAACGGTGGGGTGGGCGTGCTCTCTGGACACCTTTGTAACAGGAGGAGGAGAGAAGATTGACGTACTTTTCTAGCCGGGACTCAGTTTTTGTCCCCAGTCTGGGCCTACTTCTCTTTGATTCTAGCAAGCCTACTGCTTCCGAGCAGTGGCCTCTCTGCCTCACAGGGGAAATGTGGTCTTGGAAGTCCTGCCCTGCTGGGCACAAGCTGGGGAGGGGCTCTCTGCGAGGACCCAGTCCCTGGCGGCTGAAGGACAAGGACCACCCTATCTCCTTTCCTCCATCCGGCATATTGTGGTCACCTATCACATGTCAAGGCCATGTGATCGCTGCAGTTGGAATCAAAAGATGCGAATTCAAATCCTAAGTCTGCAGCTTATTAGCCCTGTGGACTTGCTTGAGGGGCAGTAGCTTCATTTGTAAAATCGGGATCCTGTGTGCAAACCTCAGGGGTGGCTGGTGATACTGAGAGGAATAGGAGGGGACTCCAACACCACATTGACTCTCAGTGAGAGACACAATCATTAAATAGAAGTCCCAGCATAGAAGAGTGTGTCAAGTTTAAGAGGAAGAAACAGGGTAAGCCATAAACTCGGGGGGATCACTGTTCTGAACATTAACATCTTTTCAGCATTCTGCAAGTTACCCAGCAATATCACATACTTCCTGCTCTATTGCCTCCACAGTCCTGTGAAGTGGATTCTTGTAGAAGGGTGAGGACAGGCATGTCCCCACTCCAATCATCTTTACCAAGAGAAACAGTTGCGCTGGGAAGGATACCCAGAAACCTTGCCTCAGGAGAGATGCCAGGAGCTGGCTCTGAATGTTCTTCCAAATAGGCACCTCTCCAAAGCCTTTCTGTGGTGAGAGCTTTGCCAGTCTCCTCATCCGCCCCTCAGAGAAGGAAGAGTCCGCTTCTTTGCCAAGAGGCAAGGTCACGTCAACAGTAGGTGAGAAAAACCGAGATCATATCAAATCTCTAGTGCACATTCACTGTGAGAGGGAGGAAAGGAAGCAAACTAATTTGGATCACGTCTTGGGGCAGGCACTAGACGTCCTCCTAGCATCAGGGTTGAATGGGTTCCCTTGGGGGAAAAAGGTAATCAAAACTTTGAGATGGCCAGTTATCCATCCCCAGGATCAAGACTCCAAAACAGGCCCTAGTCAGTTTGCTCAGTGCTTAAAGCATTGGCCCACAGGCTGAAGGGTCTCAGGTTCGATTCTGGTCAAGGGCTCATACCTCGGTTGCAGGCTCAATCCTGGTGCATGAGGCAGGCAAGCAATCAAGGTGTCTCTCTCTCTCTCTCTCTCTCTCTCTCTCCTCCCTCTCCCTCCTTCCCTCTCCCCTCACTCCCTCTTTCTTCCACTCTCTCTAAAAATCAATGGGAAAATATCCTTCAGTAATGATTAACAAAAACAAACAAACAAGACTCCAAAACAGGAGGATAAGAGTCACCCCATATCACCAACATTAAATTGGAGGTCACCCTAAAGAGATGGAACCCTGACACCCACGCTCCCTGCAGTAAGGGACACTTTGGCTGGGGCTCTAAGTTGTGCTATCTAGCCATCCTCCCATTCAGCATGAGGGAATTTGTCCCACATTTCCCCAAAAGGGTGGTGTCCAATAACGTGTGTACCCAAGGTTCAGGAGGCTTTCCTCATGCCTTACTGAGAACAGCTTCAGCGCCAGAAAGATACTTGAAAAGAAGGAAAGAAGGTGATCAGGGGTTAGCCGTCCCCAGACTGTGGCAGCTAGTGAAGCCACAAGAGGGCAGTGCAGAGAACGGCGCTGGTGACTTGGAAGGAGAATTTTAATGTCTGCTCAGGAAGGTAATGTGAGCTTCTTGGGATTCTGCCTAGAAAGGAGGTCCCTAAAGGGCCTCAGAGAATCTCCTGGGACTGTTTTCAATATTGTTTTTCTTGCACCCACATTTCCTGATTGCTCTTGCAGGCTACCCTGGGCTGGGAAGAGCAAGTGATGTAAAGAAAACCCTCAAAATTTATTTATGATACAAAACAAAGTAATGTGTATCAGCTGGATATGGTTTCAACAGTCACCTGAAGGATCCAGCCTCAATTCTTGCTCCCCATTGTCTCCAGGGACAGGACTGACATCTGAGACTATACTTGAGTCTAAACTTGGTGGCTTAGGAGGTGGTTTGTGCAGTGACAAGTGTGTGTTGAAGAAACTTCATATCGGTTCATTGGAACCAATTGTACACAGATCTTCCCAACTTTACTTTCAGTGACTTCCTATGGTAGCTTGAAATTAGCCGTGGTAAGAGTATTTACACCACAGAAATTGGCAAATGTGACACGCCAGAGCTTTTTATTCCTGGAGATTCAGCTGTCAAAGATTTAGCCACACACCACTGCCAATACTTGTTGCAGAAAATTCTTTGATAAAGAAACCATGTGTTGGGTTAGGACATTAGGAGAAAAAAATAACCTTAGGAAGAAATTATTTTGTATTGTGGTAGAACATTACACTAGACCCAGGATCAGGTTTACTTGGCAGAACAGATCTACGAGTTTGCAAATGGGGAGGACTCTGGCCAGGTCGCCTTTTCAGGGCAGGCCATACTTTCCTAAATGGTCAGATCCCTGAACAGTGCTAATATAACTATCCCCAGAGCCCCATCTTTATGTTACCATATTAATAAGAGGAAGAATTTATAAGTAAGTCTTTGGAGCTGAAGTGAAAGAATACTCTACTTCTAAAATACCTTGTTAGGTTGGTAGAAGAAGAAACAAGAAGAAATTGGCATATGCTCATGTGGAAGGTCGTTTGTTGAAGTTCATCTTCCTAACTTCATATACGGGGAGATTGTGTAAGACTGGAATCTCACAGCAGATTAACACTATGGCTAGCATTACCTTATGTCCTCTTAAAGAATGGGGAAGTCTCTAAGAATTCCCATCATAGAAGTCATTCATTCATAAGCAGGTTCTTGAAGTTTCTCATCTACTTATGCTAAACCAAAGGAAATTTTTCTTTTTGAAAATGTGAGAACTCCCCATGGATTATATTAATGTATAAGGGGAATTATTCATTAGCATTTGAAAGAGAGTCTATACAAAAAAAGAGTAAGGGTAATTGTGAAGAAATCATATTTAATAATTGAGTGCATTGTACCATGTATTTCTCAATTAATCCTCACAACAACCTTAAGATGTGAATACTATTACTCCTTCCATTTTACAGATGAGGAAATAGGTGCATAGAGAAGTTAAGTGATGTCCTCAGGTTAGGGCAGTGTTGGGATTTGAACTCAAGGATATGTGAATCTGGAACCCATACTCTAAGTTATAATTCTTTATTATATCCGTGCAATGGAAATATAGCTCCTCTCCAATGAACCTGGGTTCCCACTTTTGTTGGGTGAAAAATGATCTCAAGTTAGAGGTAGCAAGAGCATGGATTTCATAATTTGATCAAGTTTTTCAGGTATTTCATTAACTCCAAGCTTCAGACAGAGCAGGTGTTGGAAGGTGGAGTAGGAAACTTCAGGTTTCAACTTGTGCGGTTGTGGCCCATATGCAACGCAGGAGTCATTTCTCCCTAGGGTTTCTTATGCAAAACTAACAACAACAACAACAACAACAAAAAAACAACACCCAAAACAAAACAAATGCACACACACACAAAAAAACAACAACAAAAACACAAGCGTTTCTCTCCCATATGCATTCTTTCAGTGTTGCTGGAATCTTGGCAGAAATGCTATGTGAGATTTTTGTTTTGTGTTGTAGTTGCAAACTTTAGCTTCAGCCCTCATTCTAATGCTTTTAGGCCTGGTGTTTATACCCACCACTCAAACTGAATCCATTTATTCTAATCTTTACAATCAGTTTGTTTTCCCAAGTTTCCTTTTTCTTGCTTATTGGTACCACAGTTCCCTCCAAACTTAAAAAAGTTGGAATGATCTTTGGTTTTCTCCTCTTCTTCATCTCCCAACTGAACCCGTGTCAAACCCCATACTTCACTCACACGTCTCAAGTGTTCCCTGTTTTCATTTCTACATGCCACCCTGGCTCTGCTTCCCTCCCAAATGGGCTCTCATCTCTGAAATGATTGCCTGTCTCTAGCCTCAGGGCAGCCTTTAGGTTCCCATTTGCTTTTCAGCTCCTCCTTCTTCTGTACCAGTAGAACACTAGTTAGGAAGAATTCAGAGGCTGTATCTGAGATGCTCTAGAAAAAGTCCCTTGATTGATTAGTGATGCTTGCCATGACCAGGGGATAAGAAAGAAACATCCTCTTTCAGCCTCTCTCTGTTGCATTTATCCACTTTTGTCAGATGTATATTTGCAAAATGCACCTCAATGTATGTATTTATTATACTCAGAAACATTCTGGGGTTCTTTACTGCCTTCCCTAGGTTAAAATTCATCAGCTTGACATTTGAGAACCTAACTTATCTTCTCAGCTGCTTCTTTCATTGCTACCCTAGCTAACTTAAGTTCGTGATTCTCAAACTCAGTGTCACGATGGACCAGTGGGCAGGAGAGGGTGAGGTAATAACTAGAGACCTGGTGATCTTATGTAACACCACGTTCTGTCTAAACTCTGGCATCATCGGGCTATGAATGTGGGAGAGCGTCACATATGAACATCATCCTTTAGGAGGTCAAGACCAAAACTGATGGAGCACTGCTGCCCTGAGCTCTGCCAAACTGCACAAACAAACAAAACTCTTTGCCAACCACTAGAGGCCCGGTGCACGGATTCATGCACTGGATTCATGCACCGGTAGGGTCCCTCGGTCTGGCCTGTGGGATCAGGCTGAAACCAGCTCTCCAACATCCCTAAGGGTTTCCTCCTCTCTGGTCCCGGTGCATCACCCAAGAACCGCAGCTGCTAAGTCACCACAGCTTGGCAGCTCCTGCGTTGAGTGTTTGCCCCCTGGTGGTCAGTGCACATTATAGCTACATAGCTACTAGCCCGTCAGCTGGTTGGCCAGTCACTTAGGCTTTTATATATATATATAGATAGTTTGGGCTTCCCTTCCCCTGTACTTAACTAATACTGAGACTTCCACCTTTATATCTCTACATGCAAATTTTTTTTGTTGTTCTTCAAAGTTCAGCTTGCATTCTATCTCCTTCATGAAGCCTTCTCTTATTTTTCAAACTAGATATGTTATCTCCTTTTTATGAGCCCCAGAGCATTTTATTTAGGATGCTTATGTTCAACCTTGCATTATATTCTATATTTATTTGTCTTATATTCCTCACATAAGAGAGAAAGCTTTTTAAAAAAATCTTGAATCTCTCTATTTCTGGGTTGCATACATGGTAGGTCTTTCACAATCTGGCTTCTTCTGATCACACTTGTCACGTCTTTCCTCAGTTCCCCCTTGGCCTTCTCTGTTCCTGTCATACCAAACAATCTGGAGGGTGCCAACTCCATTTGCTCTCTCTTGCCTTCAGGCCTTTGCATGTGCCATATCTCCTCTGGTGAGAGAGATTGTCAAGATGGCCATAGTTCTCCACCCCTCCCAGAACCCACACCTCCTGCAATGTGACTTCCTCTCAAGAGGTGAGGACTATTCCCACTCCCTTGAGTCTGGGCTGGCCCTGGGACTTGCTTCAACACAGTGCAATGGAAATTACTGTGTGCCAGGTCTGAGTCTAGACCTCCAAAAGGCTTGTATGTTTCCGCTCGTTCCCTTGGAAGGTTACCCAGCCCCCTGTGAACGGCCCTGGGCCAGCCTGCGGGAAAATGAGAGAGCATGGGGAACAGAGACCAGCTCTCCCAGCAGAGGCTATGCTACACCAACAGCTCCCAGCCAACCCCAACCACCCAGCAGCTCTCTGTGGATATATTCACAGGTCCCAGATCAGCAGAACTGTCCAGCTGGGCCTAGCCGAATTGCTAGCCTACAGAATCATGAGCTAAACAAGTGGTTATTTTAATCTACTAAGTTTTGGAATGGGGTGTTATGTTGCCAAAGCTAACTGACATTTTAGTTCAAGAGCTACCCTTCTGTTCTTAACTTAAATATTAGTTATTTGGCAAAGCCATTTCTGATTCCCTTCAGGTCTGGGTTAGGGTTCCCTGTTACGTACCACAGAGGCATGAATAGTCCAGTATTATAATTATTTGTGAATTATCTCTATCACACATTAAGATTTTGTTGTTGTTCTTAATCCTCACAGGAGGATATTTTTCCATTAATTTTTTTAGAGTGAGTGTAAGGGGAGGAAAGAAGAGGTTGAGAGAGAGAGAGAGAGATTGAGATTGAGAGAGAGAGAGAAAGAGAGAGAGAGAGTAATGTCAATTGGTTGTCTCCCACATATGGCCTGACTGGGGTTGGGGATGGAACCTGCAACCCAGGTATGTGCCCTTGACTGGGAAATGAACCTGAGACCCTTTGCTGGGAGGGCTGATGCTCTAACCACTTAGAAACCTTGGCCAGGGCTCGATTGTAAGGTTTTTTGTGAAGGCAGAAATTTTGGCTTATGAATTATATCCTTTAGGTACAGCATAGTATCTACTACTCCACTGATGCTCAGAAAATATTTCTGAATGAAGCAATGGATTAAAAGAAGAGGTTGCAACTTGTGGCCTGGACAGTTGGTCACACATAGTTTTGACCTCAATGATAAATAAAATTTTTTAAATAAAATTTGTTTGCCTACATTTGAAAATGAAGACATTTTAGATAAATACCTATTTTCCTACTTCCCATTAAAAAATGAAAAGACTCATCAACATTGGGCTTTCATTTCTTCATGGCACCAACGAGTGGTGGCTGTCCCCTTCCGATGGGCACACACTTTCTGGCTGTTGCAGTCCTCACTGATGCCTATTGTCTCCTCGACACCCACTGTGCTTTGCCATCACATCTGTGAGTTTGGTTCTGTCGCAGATATTTGCAGGTTCCATGGAGCTACTTACCTGCTGTAAAGCACCCCACACGTAGGAGAGTGGCTGATAAATGTACCCCACTTATTTACTTCTGCCTTTGATATGCGTGTGATGGAGGCAGCCTCTCTCTTCCTGGGTAAGATTTTAAGCATTGCTCTTGGTCTCATTTTTCTCCCCTACAATTGAGTTTGTGTTTTCTCCTTGCAAAGGGTTTTCAAGGATAATTTGGCTTACAACCTGCCTACGCGAGAGAAAGACGGTTTTTGTTTGTTTGTTTGTTTGTTTTCATCTCATAATTCAGTTTCATTGTGGCAGAAACTGTGGTTTGGCCAGAGGTTTCCTCCCCCAGCAGAACTGGAAGGCTTGTCAGGAGCATCACGCCAGTTTTCAGATGGTTTCTTTTTTTTTCCTTTAGTGGTGTTTTAAGGTCGACATAAAATCCACAATGAGTGGCCTGTCACTTTCATGATGGATTGAAATAATATTTCTAGCAGTGTGAAGAAAGATTGGAGGGCCTTTTTTTTTTTTTTGAATGACTATTCATTCTACTTACAAGGCTTATAATTCAATGATGGAGTCTCTGAAAAAAAAAAAAACCCTCAGAAAATTCATAATTCCAGGTTTTAAAAATAAACTCACCAAGGTGGGCTGATGTTCAGCAGGAAGGCATTGGTACAGGCATGCCAGCTGTTTACCCTGGCATCTGTTCTAATTGGTCAGTGCTCAGGCTGAATCAGTAGCTAAATCTTTTTGAACATATCAACCCTGAAATTAATACATAGGCATGGAAAAAATGCTAGTCTTCAACCGTGTCTTTACCTTTGGACTAGTTTATGAGGCAGTAGGTGTAGCAACTTGGTGTAGCACAGCTCTGTGCCGCCTGGTGGTATCAATTCTCTTATGTAAATACCAATATAATTATCTAATTCAGAAGAGTCTTTATCTCTTACGGGGCATCCAAGGTTCAGCTCCCTGGAACATGAAAAGGCAGCTCAGCCTGTTTTCTCATTAGTGAAATGCATAAGCAGGTGGAACTTGGCTCTGGCTAAATTAGTTGATGCCTCATTATTCCTACACCTCCCAGATAATCATACCACTGACTGATGAGCTCAACCAAGATGGAGTCTGAAGTGAGCACAGCCTGTCTTGTTTAGCCACGAAAAGACACAAGCTCTATTTTTAGTAGTGGCTATTCTTCATTTGACGATGCATAACAATGAACAATGGGCTAGCAGACTTTAATCCTCCTTTTTATTTTTTTTAAGCCCAGTTGGAGAATTAAAGTATTTATTCCATGTCTCTTTTTTATATCCTGCAATCATCCTTAAAAAAATTAGCTTTTACCACAGAACTAATACATAATTGTTGCAGAAAAATTAAATAGGTAAAGTAGCATACAGACAATAAAATCCCCAAATCCCACCTCAAGAAAAACATGGTAGCATTTTGAAATGGATTAGTCTAGTTATCTCTTTGTCTCTGTCTCCCTCTTTATATTTTTGACAGCTTTAAAAGTTGGAGTTCTTTCTTTTTAAACTCTGAACTTAAAAATAAAAAATCGTGGAGGAAAATCTTTTCAAATTATTTTACACATTCTTCTGCTGTCTTAGGGATTGTTAAAAACAACTCAAGTTGTCACTCTGACCACTGATTATTGTCATGAGTCATTTTCATGTGAGTCTCGTTAAGCTATAACTTTTCCTACTTGTGTGCCTGCTTCTAGCCACCTGGAGTATTCTAATTTTTTTTGTGATTTGAAGAAAAAGAATGGTTGGTTAGAACTGTATGTGAATTAAAAGTCACCAAATTCTCCATGGACTTGAATCTCTCCTGTGGTATAAAAAGCATGGAATTTATTTAATAAGTTTCTGGGTTTTAAAATATTTATTTCTCATTTTTGACTATGTCTTAGAGTTGAGATTGCATAAAATGTGATCTCTGAATTAGAGAGATTTTAGTATATTTTGAAATTAATATAATTAATGAATTCCCTTTTCATCTTTCTGCATGTGGTTACCCAGAAATAAAAGCCATTTGATTTGTGGAACTTATGGAACTGAAATAAATTTTAAAAGAAGATTTATAATTTAGCTAAGGAGTCATCTTTATTAGCTGGTGTTAATCAGGTGACGGTGTTAATGAGGATGGGTGGGGGTCTTGCTGAGGTAACCAAAAACCCTCTCTAAATCTTAGTTGCTTAACACATCAGCATTTATTTCTTGTTTATGCAAAGTATACTTCTGGTCTGGTGACTCCCTGAGGTAGGTTTCTTGGAAATGGTGACTCAGGGATCTTGTCACGTATCATCTAGGACATGAAGTTATCAGGGTCAACACAGCAGAGGAAGAGAGATCACAGAGAGCTCACACCCCCTCTCAAATGCCTCCACATTAAAATGCTTCAGTCCTGGAGTAACACATGTCACTGCCACACACAGCCCATTGACCAGTAACCACCAGGGAGCTGATGCCCTTCCTGTGTGCCCACAGAGGAGCGGAGGACCAGATATGGATGAGTACTGCCAGTCTCCATCACAATGACCTTGGGCAAGTAACTTCACTTTGTCTCTATGACAGAGGGGTCAAACTAGGTGATGCTAGAACAATCCTTACCTCTTCTCACAGTCCCTGACTCTCAGTATTTGACTTCTTCTTACTATGAGTGTTGTGTTTTTTACTACATTGTAGGCATTGTTTTATTGTTATTGTAAGGCCATCTGGCATGTTCATACTAGTAAAGGACAGATGCTTGTGATGCATAGTGTAGCTGATGGTTAAGTGAGAGGCTTCTGAAGGCACATGATCTGGTATTGAATCCAGCTTGGTCGCCTACTGACAGTATGACCTTCGGTTCTTTGTTTTACTTCTCTCCGACTCACTTTTCTTGTTTGCTTTTTTTTTTTCTTTATTGATTAAGGTATTACATATGTGTTCTTATCCCCCCATTGCTCCCCTCCCCCTGCTTATGCCCTCACCCCCCCTGGTGTCTGTGTCCATTGGTTATGCTTATATGCATGCATACAAGTCCTTTGGTTGATCTCGCCCCCTTACCCCGACCCTCCCCTACCTTCCCTCTGAGGTTTGATGGTCTGGTCCCGTGGTCCGCAAACTGCGGCTCCAGAGCCACATGCGGCTCTTTGGCCCCTTGAGTGTGGCTCTTCCACACAATACCACAGCCTGGGCGAGTCTATTTTGAAGAAGTGGCATTAGAAGAAGTTTATGTTTAAAAAATTTGGCTCTCAAAAGAAATTTCAATCGTGGTACTGTTGATATTTGGCTCTGTTGACTAATGAGTTTGCCGACGACTGGTCTGGTCGATGTTTCTCTGTCTTGCTTGCTTTTTAACTTAAAGGTAAAATGGGGATAGGAATAGTATCATCCTTAAGTATCAAATGAGTGAATTCATATAATGTTATCATAACAAAGTCTGGAAGACACTAAAGAGTTCTATAAGTTTATTTGATTTGATTTTTTATTATTTTTAAAAAGATGGCTATCCTTCTTGCCCTGGCTTGATATGTGTCCACACAGTAATAGCTCAATAAGTTGTTGTCTTTCATGTCTTGGTGTGATTAGCTAGCCCAACCCATGCGAGTCTCTTTAATCTACTGACCCATTAAATGGAGTCACAAACAGTACCTGTAGGTGATTTGGGTCTTTGCCCAAGACCACCAACTTCTTTGTTCTGGTGCCTCATCTGCTTTAGCCTAGATTCCATCCCTGCCTGACCCTGTCTTGGCTCTATATTCGAGTTGGATCCTGCCTTTGGCTCCTGCAAGCTTGGGATTCCTGCATGGTTTCCACCCTTCATTGAGCTCTAGCTTTAGCTCATGGAGTTCCTAGGCTGGCCTTTTGATTCCTGGAGAACCCACTAACCTTGGGTGGTAACTCCATACTTTAACCTCAGTCCCTCAGGACCCAAAACCTGCTCAGCTTTTGGTTCACACTGAGGCTCAGTCCTGGCCTTCACACAGGGTACATTGGCAATATACCCTTTGAGTGTGGGCATTTCAGATGCCACCTAACCCTTATCATCATCCCAAATCAATGACATACCCAGGATGTTAAGTGTTACCTCTTCAGGTGGATGCATATGAGCAAGAATGTTTTTCTTTTCCTCCTGCATCTTAAGTGGATTGTCCTTGGGAATGAGTTGAACATATTGCAGCTGCAGAGAAGGTGAGAAATGCATGCATTTGCTCTACAGCATGGGGATGGCCTGGTCCTCTTCCCCTTTTGCTTTTTAGCTGGTCTAGTGAGGGATCCTCTGTGAATGGTTGCAAGTCCACTTGCTCCAGGCACGGAAAAGAACAGTTCTCTCCAAGCACTGTTCTTCCTCAGCTTGGTCCTGCCCAGTATAAGAAAGACAAATACTTTGATGTCAAGCTCCACTGAGGTCATCCTGTCCCCCACTGGCCAGAGAGAACATCCAGTCAGGCTGGACTGTGATGCAAGCATATTGCTTTCTGCTTCTCTTGGTCCTTTCTTTTCCAAGTTCTATATCAACGGACAGTGTGGTACTTTCCCCACAGTGCACAGTGCAGGTGGGAGACGCTAAGCCTGAGATTTATGCAGAGGGGAAGAATTACATCAAACAATATTGTCACCCTGTCCCTGAAATAATGATAAATGAAGCTGCAGCCTGCTTTCCCCCAATTTGCCGTCATAATCTTGTATGGCAAACAGGTCAAATTTGTCACTGCCAAATGCAATAAATTCTTATCTATGGTTTTGGAAAAAGATAAATCATCAGAGAATAATCTCCAAATACTCTGCAAAGGTGCTATAGCCCCACACTGTTCTCTATCTAACAGAGAATTAAGAAAGTTGTGCAAATCCAATTTTTTTAATCCTCACTCGAGGATATGTTTTTATTGATGAGAGAGAGAGGTGAGAGAAATCGATCAATTGCCTCCTGTACATGTCCCAAGTAGGGATTGGACCTGCAACCTAGGTATGTGCCCTGATCAGGAATTGAACTCACAACATTTCGTGTACTGGACGATGCTCCGGCCAACTGAGCCACACTGGCCAGGGTTGTTAGTCTGCTTTTTTTTTTTTTTTTTCTTTTTGCAATGAGAAATAAAGCCTCAATCTTCAGATTCCAAATTCCAGGCCTTCCCATAACCTCAACATCTCTCTTTATCATTTTGCCCATTGTGTTGGAGGCAGGACTGGGATAAATGTGGGGAGAGAAACTGTAGCCCTTGAGTAGCTGATCTCTCCTGTCCTCGGAGGAAAGCAGAGCAGTCAGGATTGCTGGGAACCTGGACTTGGTGAGTCCCCAGGGGGAGAAGAGCGCTGGGGTGCTCCTCTGTCCGGTGCCATCTTCCTGCCCTGCCCAGCCTGCCCGGCCCGGCCACTGTGGAGCTGAGACCTCCCTGCCCTTGGGCTCCCACTGCAGTGAGGCACGGCGCCTCGTCACAGCCTCAGGCTCGGCAAAGCGCAGGGGCGAGGGGGTGTGACAAGAAACTCTCTCCAGCTTGGAACAGAAGGTGCTCCGTTCTTTCATCTGTTGTTTATTTGTGGTTTGAGGTCAAGATTCAACTGAGACCAGTGAAAAGATGATTCTATGCATAGTCAACTGATGATGGAACTGCTTTTGGGGTTCCAAGGAATTTTCCAGTCCTCTACCAAACCCAGGAGGGGTAAGGTATCACTATGGCAGCCCTGTGGTGTACGTACAACGGATTTCTTTTTGGACCTAAGGAAAATGTATTGTGCCAGACTGCCCATCGCTCTTAACTTCACAGATGTTCCCAGAGGCAGCGAGGCAGACACGGTGCCCAGCGATTGGAAAGCATACCCTCCCCAAAGGGAGGTCCGCTGCCCACTTCGCTGAGGTTTAGCTTGGATGCGTTCTTAGTTGGAGATAACAGAATCCACTCCAACTGGCTTAAGAAGAAAGAGACTTAGGAGTGGCTAGAGATAACGTGCAGACCCTTTGTGAAGGCCAAAGACAGGGAATGGAGGTTGAGCTTCTAGGAACAACTGCCCAACGTAAACTGCGCAACTGAGCTGCTAAGGGATGGGCTGCCTCGTCACGGTCATGGGACAAGGAAGCAGCTGGGCATCAGAAGCAGCCACCACACTGCCAGCAGGGTCCCGCTACCCTGATCCAAAACAGTAACCTTGTGTCCCAGGCCCCGCCTCTCTTCCCAAGGGGCTCCGTTCTGAATCGAGGTCTCACACTAGGGCTTCTGAAAGGCAGAACCTCAAACACATCTGGAACTGCAGGCACAGGAGGGTCCACCTTTGCACCCTAGCTGGGTTTAAACAGAGTAGGGCGTGAAGCCCTCTACAATACCCTCCACAGTGCTTTTAGCCCGCTCTCTCCCGTCCGCTGGCATATTAAACAACAACGTTATTTTCCGTCCATCTGTCCTTCCATCTGTCCATCATCTATGCACCTACATATCTATCCACTGAACAGAGTTTTGCACTTTGGGTGTTTTATTTTTATCGGTTTCAGAATGTATTGAAAAGATAAGGATTTTTTAAAAAGTATAATAAAATATCATTATTACACTAACATTTAAAGCAATAACCCCTTCATATCATCAAATATCTAGTTGGTGTTCAGATTTTCCCAATTGTCTCATAATTTTAAAAACAGTTCGTTTGAATCAGGTTCCAGATAATGATGGTTTAGTGCTTACAACATGCAGCCGATTGATGTCTCTTCAGCCTCTTTTAATCTATAGTTTTCTTCTCCTTTCCTCTCCTTCCTGGCCCCTCTTCTCCCCCTGCCTTGCTCTCCCCTCCAGTCTTTCTCCTCCTCCTGTTTTCGTCCTCTCTCTCCTCCCTCCTCTTCCCCCTGCCAGCCCCCTTCTCCACTTCCTGCTCTTTCCCTCTCCACTTCCATGTGTTTGTTAAAGGACCTGGGTTGCTTGTCTTAGAGAGTCTATCACAGCGTGGGTTTTGCTTCCTGTACGTCCGCATTATCCTCTGACGTATTCCCCGGTAGTTTGCGTTTCCTATTAAGAGGCACTTACAGTTGGAGGCTGGTTTTATTTGAGTTTAATCAGAGTACTTGAGAGGTTGGTGTGCATCACGCAGAGGCTTGTCTCTTTTGGTGATATAAGCAGCCAGCCGTGGATGATCATTGCCTAGATCCCGCATTTCATTAGGGGCTTGCAAAACGTTTGGATTCTAAGTCCATCATTCCTGCCTCGTTTATTAGCTGGAATAAATGAGGGACGGACCAAACTCTGCCAGGAATGAAGCAGCCTGTGTCATCTTCAAAGTGCTTCCTGGACAGCTTGGGCTTACTTGGCAAACCAGAGGGCTTTGGCCTCCCTCTCGCTCTCTCTGTCTCTTGTGGCCACTGTTTAACTTCACGCTGTTAGATGGTCTATATTCTCCAAGAGGAGGTAAACGTTTTATTTCCCCTTTACAAAAGTGCTACGTGGCTATTACAGAAAATACCAAGAACCGAAAGGTGAGGGGGAAAAAACCCCATCCATAATCTTAACAACATATAATTACTAAAAATTAAAAATGCTTTTCTGTTCTGAAATCAGTGTAAATATTGCCCAGTGGGACCCATAGCCCACTCTAATGCCACCCTAATGAGGTTGAGAGACCAGTTGAAGAAAAAGCAGGTGCTTTTTCCTTCCTTCCTTCCTTCCTTCCTTCCTTCCTTCCTTCCTTCCTCCCTCCATTTCCTCCTTCCTTCCCTCCTCCCTCCCTCCTTCCCTCCCTCCCTCCCTCCCACCATTCCCTCCTTCTTCCCTCCTCCCTCCCTCCCTCCCTACTTCCCTCTTTTTCTCTCTTTCTTCCTCTCTCTCTCTTTCCTCCCTTCCTCCCTTCCTCTCTCCCTCCCTCCCTCCCTTCCTCCTTTCCTCCCTTCCCCTCCCTTCCTTCCTTCCTTCCTTCCTTCCTTCCTTCCTTTCTTTCTTTCTTTCTTCCTTTCTTTCTTTCTTTCTTTCTTTCTTTCTTTCTTTCTTTCTTTCTTTCTTTCTTTCTTTCTTTCTTTCTTTCTTTTCCTTTCTGTTCTAGCTTGTACACATTGCATAGAACTGACCTTCAGCCCTGCAGGCATTCTGCAGCTGTACCTCAGTGTTAGGCTGTCCCAGGGAGAGTGTCTGTAAGCCTTTTGTTATCAATACACTTTAATCTTATCCTTGTACCCAGCCCACAAAGTTATGATAATGAGAACTCGAACTCTTCGGGACATCACTGTCAAAAGTCTTTCCTCTGTAGGCGTCAGAAAGTGCTGAGAAGTCTTAGCTGAGCAACGTGTAAGGGGAAGGAAACAAGATTTTGGACCACCATTTGCTTTCCTGGATGCAAAAAAGTCTTTTGAGGGGTTGAATAAGGTAAGAATGCCTTTATTTTCTTGGAGAGGGAGGGATGGATCCTGAGTCATCCATTGCCTCAGATATCTTGATGAAACCCCAAACCTCCACCCCATTTTCTTAGCTTTGGAAACCCATTTTGCCATATTATTACTTTTTTTCTTTCACAGTCTTGAGAAATAGAGACCTCAGCATGGTAAAGATGTGACAAGTGGCTTGCTGTTGTCTCATTAGAAGCTCATCATTGACCTTCTAGGATTATGCTAGATTAAGTGGGAACCATAAGGAAATGTATATTCCTTTAAAATGTAATTCTTGGTCCATTGGCCTCCTGCAGCAGACAAGACATTTGCTTTAATGTTTCAAATCAGATTTTAATCATTATGAGAAATAAATAGTACTAATGGCTTAAAAAAGAATTGTGATATGTTGGCAGTAATTCTGGCCACAAAGTAAGAGTGGTGAAACACATCACTGAAATCTGATTAAGAGGTGGAAACTCTAATGTTAAATCAAGTGCTACTGTTGACTTGTGCAAAAGGCCGGTACTGGTAACCAGTCAACAGAGAAAAACTAGAAAAAAAAAGTATGATTTTGTTGTTTGTTACACAGGCTCCTACCACCTGACTACATCTCTTACATATATCATTTGCCTGTAGATGGCAATGACCTCCGGGGTTGGGAGGTCCACTTGTCAGTCATCCATCTTTTATTGCCCTTTTTGTACAGAAGTTGTCTCAGCTAACAGAAAGGCTCACAGAAACCAAAGATTAGAGCAAGAACTAGGTGTACTGGGTTTGAAGTTTGCTACTGAAACAATAGCTAATGACTAATAAGCTTCTTTGGATCATCACAGTTCCAGAGGCATATCTTAGATGTGCTTCCTGACTTCTGGGGGCTGTCAGTGAAACCTGGGACCCAGATGCAGAACTAATTTGTTCTGCCCTAAATTTAAAGTTGTTCCTACTGCTGGTCTTGAAGGTGGTCATGGTGGTGCCATATGGATGAGGAAAGTCTACCAATAACCAGGAAATTTAGGAAGATGTTTCTGTCTCTTTGTCCATTCCCAGTTCAGCCCTTCCTCTGAAGTGTTTGCTTGCTGGTTGACTGATTTTTAACCTCTAGTCCAGGGGATGCAAAATAAAATGACTACAAAGACCAGGTAGTAACTTAGATGTACGAGAACCATGGGGTAGAAGCTATGGCAGGTTGGAGAAAGCACGCACCATCTAAAAAGAACAGCACCTACTAAGTTTTGAAACTTTGAAAGAAATTTGAAGTTTCAGATTTGCAAATGTGGACACAATAGAAAAATTGTGAGACTTAATCTTTTATCTTGTCAATTAAGTCAAATTGAAACCAAAAATTGTCTGGGCTGTACTAAACACAATTGTTTGTTGCTAATTTACAACTCTTGGGGGTAGCAGCATCTTAGCCACATATTACCATTTCCGGGGGCAAGGGTAGGGGGTCAAGTCTTAGGATTCCAGTCCCATCTCACTGCTCAGGCTTCCTAAGGTATGGTTAATAAAGTGGGCTCGCAAGTCCCTTCCTGTGATTCCAATAATCCTTTAATGGTAGTCTCATATAAACTCTCTTCAAGGACCTTGAAGAACACAGAGCCTTGCCAATTTGGAACCCAGGGATGAATGTCAACATTTTGAGCACTTACTACATTCCATGGAACCAACAAATTATTAGTTGCATTATCTCCTCTTATTTTGATGGGAACTCTATGAAATAGATACTAAAATTATCACCATCATATTCCTATTTACAGATGGAGAAACTGAGGCTCATTGTCTGGGATTTCCCAAGTTCAGTTGCAGTAAGTGGCAGAAATGAGATTTGAATTCTGGAGTCAGACTTCAGAATCCAATTTTTAATGACCATTATTATACTTTCTCCTGTTATATGACTTTTTAGCTTCTATAGTCCCTCTGCGTGATGATGAATTCTCCTCCTAAAATATCCTAAGGAATTTGTAAGGACATTTTCTGCTTCTGTAGAACACAGGGGCATTTGTATTTTTATCCTCTTCATCTGCTACAGGGTTTGCAAAATGTGTGAAATCCTTATCACTGAAGAGGAAAATTTTATTAACACCTGGCTTGAGACCAGAGATGCCAACCCCCTTTTCCAGGCCATTTTCTTATCAGGTAGATAAGAAAGTTAGAACATGGGGTTTAGAGGCCTATGGTATGGATTTCACCTCCAAGTGGACAAGATAATTTTACTTAGTCTCTGATCACAGAGTAAAGCCCCCACCTCAGCAAGCCCTCTCACAAGTACAAACAACGTGGGTGGTCCGTCATCCCCGTGGACAGAAGTGCTCCAACCTAGACCCATAAACAGCATCATCACCATAAAGGAAAGCAGCAGTGATGTAGCTGAGGAATGCAAATAGGTTTTCACTTAGTTGCCAATGTCAAATGATGAGTGGTGGATGCCAGGATGAGTACTGTGCTGAGAAGGATTTGGAACCCCCCCTCCCCCACCCCGAACTTATTGAAGAGTGCTGCAATTGATTGGTCTTGTCTGATATGGGCTTGGGATATGGAACTAGTGGTGAATGTGCTCTATACTTGCCTGCTATAGTCTCTTCCTATGAAAGAGCTAAGACGTCTCAGGCAAATTAAAGTATATGCATTTTAATTTGTGATTCTGTCTTTTTCTATCTCTTCCTTATTTCTTCTTCCATCTCTGCTTCTTTCTTAGGAAAAATGGCCAAGCGCACCTTCTCTACATTAGAGACGTTCCTGATTTTCCTTCTCGTAATGATGACTGCTATCACGGTGGCCCTTCTCAGCCTCTTGTTTATCACCAGTGGGACCATTGAAAATCCCAAAGGCAAGTGTCATGGGCCCTCTTGGATGCTGTGCATACGCCTGCAGGAAATTCCTTGATTACTGTGGACCCTAAGGCAGGAAATAGTGTCTGTTGATAATGCTGATAATGGGGGCAAACGGAGAAGAAAGATCCACTTAGTATCAATTAGTCTTTTAAAAGCCTTGAAGAAGAGAGTGTTGAATTCACATCTTCAGGAGGGTCAATGAAGCTCTGTAAATGAGCTCGAGTGGGGAGGGGACCAGGATGGGGGCAGCTGCAATTTTGGTGAAGAGGGTCCACAGCCCCTCCTGAGTGACAGCTGATTGTTGTTATGATCAACATGGACTCAATTCTCCTGAGTTTCAAGAGAAGCTAGAAATTTGGGTGTTTAGACATATCTTGATTTATTTTCAGCACCACAAATGAATTTAGTTTTTAAAAACTATCTAGGCTCTATTTACAGGCAATAATAGGCCCATGGGTCTTTATAAAGTAACCTCTAGGTCAGTGGTCAGCAAACTGCGGCTCACGAGCCACATGCGGCTCGCGAGCCGTGGCTTGCTGCTCTGTTGACTAATGAGTTTGCCAGCCACTGACCTAGACTCTCGATTCCAATAATTACAGGCTGTTGTTGTTCCTTGTGATTAAGCCCCTATCCCAGTGGTCGGCAAACTCAGTCAACAGAACAGCAAACCGCGGCTTGCGAGCCGCAGTTTGCCGACCACTGCTCTAGGTTATATTATACCTGTTAAATGAGTAGAGAAGACAGTGGGGTGCGAATGCTCTGACCAAAGTAAAGGGAGGGCTGGACTCAGGCCAAATGGAGAAGAAGATGCATGTCTGAACCCCAGTTTTCTCTTTGGTGGCCTTTTCTCTTTTCCAGTGTATTCTCCACCATGTCCCCGTGCTTTGAATTTCCTGCAAACACAGAGGACCAGAAATCCTCTGTGCCAGGAGTGGGCAGAGCGGGTCCTGGACTGCTAGATATGAAAGGCTCTGTAGGGCTTATTTAGTTTTAGCTCTTAAAATGAGACTAAGGGAGCCCTGGCCAGTATCGCTCAGTGGTTAGAGTGTGGGCCTGCAGACTGAAGGGTTCAGGGTTCAATTCCCAGTCAAGGGCACATACCTGGGTTGCAGGTTCCATCCCTGGCCCTGTTCAGGGTGTGAACAGAAGGCAACCAATAGATGTGTCTCTCTCACGTAGATCTCCCTCCCTCCCTCCCTCCCTCCCTCCCTCCCTCCCTCCCTCCCTCCCTCCTTTCCTCCCTTCCTTCCTTCCTCTCTTCCTTCCTCTCTTCCTTCCTTCCTTCCTTCCTTCCTTCCTTCCTTCCTTCCTCCCTCCCTCCCTCCCTCCCTCCCTCCCTCCCTCCCTCTCTCTCTCCCTCTCTCCCCTTTCCCCCTCCCTTCCTCTCACCCTCTCTATAAATCAATGGGAGAAATATCCTAGGGTGAGGATTAACAAAAAAAAAAAAAAAAAAAAAAAAAAGAGAGAGAGAGAGAGAAAGAGAGAGAGAGAGAGAGACTCAGGGATAATTACAGCAACTATTCCCATAGTGGAAGTTGCTGTTTATGGAAGGGTTTCTTTGTGGCAAGCACTGTAATCAGGAGCCTACATCAGTTTCTTATTTAATTCAATAAGGTTCCTATGAAGGTAGATGCCAGTCTTAGTACCATTTTATAGATGTGAAAGCTGAGACTCTGAGATCCCAAAGAGCTTGCCCTTGGCTATGTAAGTTTTGCTTTGGTTGGCACCACATCCTTATGTCAGTATCAATAAAGCAATAGCAAAGCTTCCTGCTTCCTTTCTGGCAATACTAGATGTCCTGTAGAGAATGTAGGCTTGGGGAGGAAAAGACACAGATTCTAACTCCCTCTGGAATGTGGTTGAAAGAGCATCAGATTCTTAGTTGGAAGGTCTGGTTTGGTCACGTGATTAATCATATGCTCTCTGAAATCTTGGTTAAGTCACTCTCTTGGCTTTAATATTCTCATATGTAAATTGAGGAGATTGGACCAGGTGATCTCTAAGTGTTGTGTTTTCTTTCTTTCTTTCTTTTTTCTTTCTTTCTTTCTTTTCTTTCTTTCTTTCTTTCTTTTCTTTTCTTTTCTTTTCTTTTCTCTTTCTTTCTTTCTTTCTTTCTTTCTTTCTTTCTTTCTTTCTTTCTTCTTTCTCTTCCTTCCTTCCTTCCTTCCTTCCTTCCTTCCTTCCTTCCTTCCTTCCTTCCTTCCTTCCTTCCTTCCTTCTTTGCTCCAGAAGTCTAGGATTCCATAATGAGTTAGTTGCTAATCTCTTGCCTAAGTACTTCCTGAGCTCTAATACCTTCTGTCACTGACCTCTGTTGCCTTGGCCATCCCTGGCTGTTGTCCAGGTTGGAAACAAACAAGTAAAATGTAGATGTAAAATGTCTATATAAATAAAATCAAAGCTATAAGGCAGTCACTGCTCTATATTTTTAAAATGCATTAACATATTTATTGTTCAAAACAACCCTTGGAAGCAGGGTATTATTATTATTATCTCTATTTTATATATGAGAAAAATTGGGGTGGATAGCTTAAGTAATTTGTCTAGCCAGTAATTGGTAAAGTCAGTTTTCAAATCCAGATTTCTGGCACCAGTTCTTTTATTCCCAACTAGTGGCCTAGTGCATGAAATTTGTGCATGGGGGGAGGTATCCCTCCAATCTGGGATCCCTCGGGGGATGTCTAACTGCTGATTTAGGGGATCGGGCCTAAACCGGCAGTCAGACATTCCTTTCGAAATCCAGGACCACTGGCTCCTAGCTGCTCACCTGCCTGCCTGCCTGATTGCCCCTAACTGCCCTGCCCCCTGCTGGCCTGATCACCCTCAACTGCACCCCCACCAGCCTGCTCCTCTCCAACTCCCCCCACCTCCCGCCAGCCTGCTTGCCCCCAACTGGCCCCTCCTGCTGACCTAATCACACCCAACTGTTCTCCCCTCCTGGTCTGATCGCCCCAAACCGCCTCTGCCTCGGCCCCACCACCATGGCTTTGTCCTGAAAGATGTCGGGAAGGTCTCCTGGTCTAATTAGCATATTACCCTTTTATTAGTATAGAATAGAGACCTGGTGCATGGGTGGGGGCTGGCTGGTCTTCCTTGAAGGGAGTCTTGGATCAGGGTGGGGGTCCCCTTGGGGGGCAGGACCGGCCTAGGTGAGGGGCTGGGGTAGTTTGCAGGCTGGCCACACCCCCATCGGGGTGGGGGGTGTCCCCGCTGGGGGACATGGCAGCCTGAGTGAGGGGCTGAGGGTCATTTGCAGGCTGGCCACACCCCATTGGGGTGAGGGTCCCCGCTAGGGGGTGTGGCCAGCCTGGGTGAGGGGCTGAGGGCTGTTTGCAGGCTGGCTATGTTGCCTTCAGGGTGAGGGACCCCAGCTGGGGGGCGTGGCCGGCCTGGGCTAGGGGCTGAGGGCCATTTGGGGTTTGCAGGCCGGCCAAGCCCCTGGCTTTGTCTGGAAGGTCTCCCGGTCTAATTAGCATATTACTCTTTTATTAGTATAGATGCTATTCTGCCTCCCTGATATTTGTATGTATATGTGATATACATATTGATAAGAAATATAGTGTGTAGTAATGCATATATGGTGACATGAGAATCATTAGCATAAGATAGAACTATGTCAACAAGTATACAATGATCTAGGTTGCATTAAGAGTAAGTCTTTAGCCCTGGCCGTTGTGGCTCAGTGGGTTGGGCATTGTACCATGCACGAAAAAAGGTTGCTGGTTGGATTCCCAGCAACATTGTAGGCTCAATCCATGGTAGGGGGTGTGCAGGAGGCAGCTGATTGATGTTTCGCTCTTACATTGATGTTTCTCTCTCCCTCTCCCTTCCTCTCTCTCTAAAAATCAATTAAAAATATATATTTAAGAATAAGTCTTTAAAAAAGGAATAAAAGTCTTGAGAAGGCTGAGGAAGATCAAAGCAGGATAGAGACAGCTGGGGTGGCATCCTGGAGATGAGGGTTTGAGCTGGATGTGAGTGTGATGGAAATGAATCAACTCTGAAGTTGGTAGTGGAGATTGGTTGGTGGAGCAGAAAGGAATAAGGACTCTGGATGGAGAGAATGGCAAGAACAAATCCCAAGAGGCTATGTTTAGTAGGTTGTGTGTCAGGAACCTGGCACATAATTTGTTTCGCTGGTGTAGAAGTGCATGGTGAGTGAATGAAAGGTGATGAGTTTGAAAAGGAATGGCTTGTGAGGAGAAGCTGAAGGAGGTTTGATGGAGACCTTGATTGTTTGGTTGAAACATGTGCAGTAAAGAAAAAGATCATTCTTAGAAATGATATAAAACAAGTTCCTGAGATGTTTTCCACCATAAATGATATAAAACAAGTTCCTGAGATGTTTTCCACCATGTATCATACACATAAACAATATACAAAGATTTTTTTCCTCAGGAACCTGAACTTATATGTTCTAACTAATGCTGACACATAAATGATCTGAATTGTTCCTTAAATATCTTCCTCTATTTTTATTTTTTTAAATTTTATATATCTATTTATTTAATTGAATTTATTGGGTGACATTGGTTAATAAAATTATATAGGTTTCAGCTATAGAATTCTACAATTCGTCATCTGTATTGTGTGTTTACCACCCCAATTCAAGTCTCAAATATTTTATTCTATTTTTGGATTCAGGTTTTCCATCCACCGAGAGCGCTCAGGCCACCCAGAGCCCCACAGCCGCCCAGGGCTCCACACTCACACAAGGCCCCACAGCCACCCAGGTGTCCCCAGTGACTACTACCCCAGAGCCTCCTCTATTTCAGAACTTCAGTGGCTACCACATAGGTGTTGGGCGAGCTGACTGCACAGGACAAGTAGCGGATATCAATATGGTAGGTAAATCATAGGCTCCTCAAAGAGACTGTGAAATAAAGTCTTATTATTTTGAATCCTGCATTTATTCCTGGTTATTATAGCATCATCTTGCTTTTCTCTTTGACTTCACTGCTGTGTAACACTATGAGTATTGTCCTATAAGGAAGAGGGGTTCATTTATTCAACCACAACTCCCTTGTCAAGACAGTTGGCCACTTTTTTATGAAATGGCAGGGCTAGAAAACTCAAATATGACAGAGGATGGGCAGGTATCATAAGTGACTGAAGCAGGTCAGTGTAAGATGTTCAACATCTAGTGATCCTCAGTTTGGGGACAGTAGGAAGTTGTGGGCATGGTGGTGCATCTAGAAAGTGCACGGCTTCAGCTAATTGTTGCCATGTAAGCATGTGGACTTAGGGTTGCTATATCTGACAGTTTTTTCCAAGAGAAGGCAGAAACATCTCTGGATTGAAGATCTGAGGGTTTAAATAGGTCACTTGGAAAATGTAGGCAACTCTAGTTAGTTAAAACTGAAAACCTGGCATGAGCCAACAGTGCATTAGCCAAGTAAAACCCTTCAATGTGTTAGGTGTGGTCTGTTGGCTGTTAGCATGCAACTTCTTCGCTCTGATGGTGGTAACACTGTTTATATCAATCCTTCCCTAGGAAACAAGAGCATGAGGTTGTCTGATGGGATTGTCTCATGTCTACCAAAGAATCTTTAGCTTCAAGGAATTACAGTTGACCCTTGAACAATGAGGGGGTTAGGTACTTGAACAAAATGCAGATCAAAACATTATTTTTGATCCACGGTTGGGAATGTAAAAATACTATTTTCGATCCCTGGTTGGTTGAATCCAAGGATGTGAAACCTGTGGATCTGAAGGGCTGACTGTATTTATTTTAAAAAGTCATACATAAGTGGATGCGCACAGTTTAAACCTGTGTTGTTTAAGGGTCAACTGTATTCCTTGCTGTCTGTTGTGAAAACTGACTCTTGAATCAATGTAACCCTAAATAAACACCCACGTAAGGTTAAAGCAAGCAGTAGAGGGAGCATTCTGAAGACCTGGGTAGACTTTAAGGGTGGGTTTTATGACATGGTGAGAGAAGGGGCAGGGGTAGATGTATTTGATCTGACTTGGCTTAGGGAGGGACAACATGGGACAAGCCAGGGTTAGGTACTTAACCATAAAGAAACCATTTTCTTCAGGTAGAAAACAAAACAAAACATTCACATTAGCAACTTGAGTGAGGGAGCCTTCAATTTCAGGGTGTTCCCCCTCAGTGTGCATGGTGGGACGGGAACTATTTCCTTGTGTAGTACCTTAGACTGGCAGGAGAAAAGGTCTTGTTTCAAAAAACAGAGAAGCCCTGAAAGCTCTCCAGGACAGTAACAAAATTCTGGGCCACACCAGCTCCTTCCTCACCCACAGGGCAATGAATAGCTTCTGTCAAGCTTATTGCTACTTTGCCTTTACTTATTTCTACACAGAAGAGTAAAGACTCTTTTATGTTGTTGGCTTTATTATTGAAAACACATGTATTATCTCACTAGGAGCTTTCAGTGACCTGTGGACTATTTTTATTTGTCTTTCCTAAGTAGTCTTTTCCTCCGTGGGTGAGCCTGCTTTCTGTTGGGGGTGGGGTGGGCGAGATGAGATAGAGCGCCTATGATTCTCTCTCCCCCTGTAGATGGGCTCTGATAGTCTTTTCCCCTTTAGATGGGCTACAGCAAAAGTGGCCAGAATGCACGGGGCCTCCTCACCAGGTTGTACAGTCGTGCTTTCATCATGGCAGAGCCTGATGGGTCCAATCGAATGGCATTTGTGAGCGTCGACATAGGCATGGTATCCCAACGATTGAGGCTGGAGGTAAGTGATTGATGTGAGGAAAGAAATGACTTGATGTTAAAAAAAAGTCAGTAGCTAAGCCCTCCTGGTTTTTCATCCAGTGAGTTTCTACTACCTGCAACATTATAGGCTCTTGACAATCCAGGAGACAGAGTGATCCGAATTTTTCCATTCTGAATTATCTTGGTCAAGATTTGCTTTCAATTCTGCTAGTGGTGCATCATCATTATTGATTGCTAATGTTATTTGAAAGCTTATTACATTCCAGGGGACTTTCACATACATTCTCTCATTTAATCTTCCTTAATAGAAGTCTGAGAGTGTCAATTAATCAGTAACCCTTCCTTCAAGTTTTTAGATAACTGAAAATAGATGAAAATAACCTGATGAGAATTAAAAATACAACACTGAAATTAGGTTGGCCATAGATTGCTGAAGCTGTGTGATAGGCAGACATGGGCATTTTATTATATTATTCTGATTATGTGTTTCTTGGGGGTTCTAGCTTAGGGTATCTTGAAATTAAGATAGTGGCAAGGACCGCAATCATCTGAAGGCTGGAGTGGGGCTGGAAGATCCACTTCCAAGAATATTTACTCATGTGGCTGTTGGCAGAAGGCCTCCCTTCCCCATTGTCCATATCCTTTTGACAGAGCCGCTGGCTTTCCTCAGAGCGAGTAATTCAAGCAAAAGAGCAGGGAAGAAGCCACAGTGCCTTTCCTAACCCAGGCTCAGGAGTTGCACACCATCACTTCCACCCTGTTCTATTCATTGGAAGCAAGTCGCTAAGTCCATTTCACACGCAGGGATAGTAAAGTTAAATTTCACTTCTTGAAGGCAAGAGTATCATATAATTTGTGGGTATACAGTATTTTAAAACCAGCACATGGAGATTCAGGAAATGAAAATTAGGGGGAAAATTTTCAAAGTGGAAGTGACACTTGAATGGGCAGAATTTTAAATGATTGACATGAGTGAGAGCTGAGAAATGCAGGGGACGGCATGAACAGAGGCACAGGGGAGGCTCAGGGGAGGAATATAGACTCTAGAGACAAAGCTTAGTTAGTTCTATTATGACACATGTAGGCATGTGATTGGAGATGTGCCTGGAAGGTGTGTTCATAATTATAGAGGTCCTGGGATGCCAGGTTGTTTTTAATTCTGAAAGTAATGGGGATTATTAGAAAACTTTTGAGTGGAAAGGTGATGCAATCACAATTTTGCATTACAATGATTACTCAGATGGTGAATTTGAGGTAGATTGGAATAGACTAGAAATAGAGGAGAAGACAGAAATGGGCAGATTCTTTAAATTAATGTCAAGGCTCTATTGGTGAGGGTCCAGTTGGGAAAACAGTAATCACATTAGGCATTTCAAACAGGGGGGATTTAATACAGCGGAGTTTTACAATATGATGGAAGGCTGAAAGAGCTATAAAGGGAAGCTATGCTAGCAGGAAGGATTTTAACTCTGCCTGGTGATTTCCCCTACATCATGTGACTCTCACACAAAAGTTCTAAACCAGTGGGGTGGCAGTGAGACTACATGATGGTAAGAGTTCACATTAAGTGCTAATGGATTTGGGAATGAATAGACATAAAAGTGAACACTTAACTTCATTTCCATGATGAGTAAGACACTGTTCTATATCCTACTAACAACTATATGAGGAAGACACTATTATTATATCATTTGACAGCCTGGGAAACAGAGTTGCAGAGGATCAAGTAACTTGTCCAAGATTATACTTATGAGCTGTCCGGGCTGGGATTCGAACATAGGCACCTCGGTGCCAGAGCTCATGCTCATTACCAACTGCACATACTGTCTTTCTGAAGAATCAAAGATGGCTCTGATTGGGAAATAGTGTTGTCAGTAGTAGCAATAGGAGAGTTAAAAGGTAGACTTTGTGGGTGGAGCATGGGGGGAGAGGGGTTTAATGTGTTGGGTTGTAGACACTATGAAGTCAATAGTGGGGACCATTTAATCATCTCTTCCTATTTTTACTTCCCCCATGCAATCTGAGACCCAGTGGGAAGGCCTTTAAATGAACCCACTTAGTCATCCCCAGTTAACCCAAGGGAGGTTGTGAAAAATAAATGTAGCTAAACAAGTGCCATTAAGCTTACTTATAACACCTGGTTTTAGGCAGGTTCTCAGTCTCAGCTTTAAGATGGATGAAATTTCCAGCATGGAATGAAGAGTAAGGATGATTTCTGAGCAGTGAGGCAGGGCAGGAAAACTGAACGACTTTCCAACTCTGTCTATGTCATGTTCCCATGAGTGTTAGTGTTAGAAAATGGAATGGAAACTGCAGAAAAAGAAGTGAGCTGTAGACACGAATATAGCTTCTTTGTTCTATGTTAAACTATCCCTCCTTTCATGAAGTAGACAACATGCTATTTATAATGGCTATCTTCAGGCATTTCCATTACATGATTGAGTTCTTAATTTATTTTTCTTTTCTTTGTTTTGCAAGTCCCATGTGTCTGATTTTATATCAGAGAGTGTAGTTTAGGATAAGATTTCTGTGAGCTGTTTCTAGTCTTTTGTTTTAAAATTCAATATTCATAATTCCTATCTTTTTAAGAGCTTGATTCTTGAATAAACCTAAAGAAATAGACTTATTTCTAAAATCCTAACATTATAGGTTTTTTTAGGAATAAAAATGGGGTAAAGGTTAGGGGAGCTTTAATGTTGACTGGCCATTCTTTTTCCACAACCTTCCTATCTTGGCTATGAAATTGTAAGAACATTAGCCTTTGACTTTAAACTTTCATGATGTCCCTTCATTGATTGGTCCCCTCTTCTCCTTACACATATTTCTTCTTCAGGAGTGTAGTAGTTGCTGCATGGAAGAACATTAAGAGTGATGAAGATTTGGGGTTGAAATTAGGATCAAACAGAAGGAACATGGAAATGTATTGGGTGGCGAATGAGGCTTATTTAGCCAGAGGGATGTTATTCTGGTTATATCACATTTCCTTTGCAAGCTTTACTGGTGTCCCAGATTGTTTCTGTGGATTTGGTAACCTAGCAATTGGGGTTTGGGGCATGGAGAGATTAATGAGACAAGATGGTTTTAAGATCTTCGTCCTGATTCAGTGATCACATGACTAGTATGAGGGTGGTGTAGCTCTTCACCTAAAATAGAAGAGATTGAACGGAAGTCTTTGTGTGTTAAGTACGTATATGGCACATGCATTGCTGCTCCTACTCCCTTAGGGGCCAGTGAAAGCCGATTGTTAAATATTCAGGAACTCTGTGAACTGGTTGTTAAACTTTTGGTAGCTTGAAATTGATCATGGTGGGAGTTTTTGTACCACACAAACTGGCAAACAATGCAAAGGAGGGCTCTTTTCTTTCTTTCAAAGGGACAATTATCAGGATAGCACTGTGAATGCCATATTCCAGATAGACATCACTGCTAATCAAAAAAGGTACTCTTTTCTGTTCAGCCCAGATTTGGATTCAGATCCTTCTCAACACACTGCTTCTGACAGAAAACACAAATAACTAGGACTGAGTGCATGAGATAAGCAGTGTTTGCCATCTTTGCCATAAACAAGCTTTTGTAATTGTCCTGGTATTAGCTGTTAGAATCTTACACTGGGGAAGGTTGCTTTGGGTTTGACACTTTTGTTGCTTTTAATGATTTTTGACACACAAAAAGTCAAAGCATCTTTCATAAAGAAGCCACAATAATACCTAACTCTATGTTGCCATGGATTAAAGCATAATCAGAAATAGGTACTCAGCAACATCATTAATTTTCTTCCTGTTTTTTTTTTTATGTGTATGCATCATACAAAGACCCTAATCATGCATTTGGGTGTTCATTAATTAATTAACTAAATGAACATTTACTGAGTCTCTTTGTTATTAGTCACATATTCCCATACAAAGAGTTATATGGAAAACTCAGTTTAAAGCAGGAATAATCATATATCATTGTTCGGGACTTTTGTGGGTCAGGAAAACCCAAGAGGCTTGGGATGGGTGATTCTGATTTAAGTTACCACAGAAGTCATGTATTATCACTTCTGTGTCATGAGGTTGAACTCATGGCGGCTGTTTGAAGGCTTAACTATGGCTTAGAGAAGGTTGCTTACCCATGTGGCTAGCAAGTTGGTGCTGACCAGTTGGTTCCTTTCCACAAGGACCTCTCCACGGGATTGCTGGGGTGTCATTGGTCCATAGCGTTGGCTTCCCCCAGATCAATAAGTAATCGTTGGTGCCAGGGAATATTGAGTTCTTCATTTTGGGAAGTGAGGCAGTAGAGTAAAGAGGACTTTGCACTGTCTGTTCACTGCTCCCACAGTGCTTTTCGCCCAGGTATTGCTCTCTTCATTTAAGGCTCTGATGAAAGGGAACCTCTTTGGAAAGATCATTCCTCATGAACACCCATCACCCTCTTTTTCCTATTTTGCTTCATAACATTTATCACTGTATTATCTTTCTCTTTCATTAGAATAAAAACTTCTTCAGAGTTTTTCCTAGTGCCTGGATATTAATGGTATGTGTGAAAAGACGAATGGGGAAGAGTACTGACTCTATAGTTAGACTTGGATCTGGATTCAGGATCTGCTATTTATTAGATCAAATTATTTAATTTCTGCACACTTCAATGTTATCAGCTAAAAGACAGGGTTCAAAATATAGACCTCTTGAAGTTATTATGATTTTTAAATGCCATAATGTATGTAATACCTAGCATTGTGTGTGCTTGCACATAGCAAGAATCTATGAAATGTTAGCTATTGCGATGACTGTTGTTATTATTACTATGATGATGGACTGAAGCTATATATACCTATATAAACTATTTATGCACTGTAGATATACCATGATGATATATAGAGTGAAGGGCCACTGGATAGACAGCGAAGTCATTGGTATGGATCAGTGATTGCGCTAATCAGAGCCTTTCTTATGCTAAGCTCCTATGATACCTCACTTCTTAGTTCTGTTTTCTTTCTTTCTTGAAGGTCCTGAACAGACTCAAGAGTAAATATGGCTCCCTGTACAGAAGAGACAATGTGATCCTGAGTGGCACTCACACGCACTCGGGTCCAGCAGGATATTTCCAGTATACCGTGTTTATAATTGCCAGCGAAGGATTTAGCAATCGAACTTTTGAATACATGGTCACTGGCATCATGAAGGTAGGCAGCTGTTCTTTCCCACTGCTCAGTGTTTTAGGAGTGTGCTATGCAGACAGTCCCTATAGAACCTTCGTCTGAGCACAGGCCTCCCTTCCCTCTTCATGACCCTCTGGTAACTCTGGTCCCGAGCTGTGGGCTGGTAGCCTGAGGCACTTATTGGGAGAGGAGGACTCTATGGCAGTAACTTCACACAGTCCTCTAAAGAGACAGAAAACAGTTTGTATGTGACCCTTACAAATTATAGGGCCCCCCATGGTCTGTTCTTGCATGAAGTCACACGAAAAGACACCAACCCATCAAGGAACCAATATTACAGATAATTCCAATCTTTCCTTGTATTTCCAAACATTTCCTTGTATTTCCTGAAGAGCATAAAAGGAGATCTAGTTGGTAAATTTCTCAAGTCCTCTACAAAAACTTTAGACTGACATGGTGTTCCTACCATACCCCCCACTTTCCTCCCACTCATGGTTTGGGTACATTTTGGTACTCCTCTCTCTCCTGTCTTCCAGTTTATTATTTTCTCACACCAGATCCTTGATAATGTTTTATTCTTCATTCCTTTGCCTTTCAGGTTTAGTCTCTCTCTACTTTATCTTGTAAAGCCACCCCTCCATACCCCCAAAATCCAGGGACCCAGTTGGCAAAGGCAGACATTTCTTTGCAACACTGTTTTTCAAACGGTGGCTAGCAATCTATAAATGGCTTTATGAAATCAATTTCATGGGTGCCATAAACATAAAAAATAAAACTCAAATTAAAATATTGGAAAACACCATAGTGCATCATATACATTGTGAACTTTATTTTGGAATAAATATGCTGATGTGTATTAAGTTATGATGGAAACTGTATTGCTTACTGTGCTTCGCAAAGTTTGAAAAACTCTGTCTGAGAAGGTGGTGGGATAGAGAGGGTGGGGAGGGTGGAAATACCTACATGTTGTAGGAGTCAAGTCCCCCATTTGGGCCATCTGAACTGGCAGACGTGCTGACTCGCCAGTCGGTGTTGATGGGCCCTGTGCTTCTCCACACGGAGCCATCTTTCTCTCTCAACCCTGAAGGCCAGTCTGTTTGCCTCCAAAGGACACCAGCCCGTGTGGTTCTCCAGCTTTCATCTGTAGTGGGAACAGGTTGGAGACCAAGGAAATGGTCCACAGGTCTCTTCTGTTTATATTGACTAAGTCATTATCCCCAATAGGATTTCTAACTTGACAACTCTTTTTTTTTTTTTTTAAACCCACAGAGCATTGAGATAGCACACACAAATATGAAACCAGGAAAGATCTTTATGAATAAAGGAATTGTGGATGGGACGCAGATCAACCGAAGCCCCTATTCTTACCTTCAAAATCCACTGGCAGAGAGATTAAGGTGAGGAGGGTAATTATCACAGTGAAATCATGTGTTTCCTTTAGGAAACAGAGACAGAATCTAAAACAGGGTTGTGCCCTAACTGGTTTGGCTCAGTGGATAGAGCATCGGCCTTCGGACTGAAAGGTCCCAGGTTCTATTCTGGTCAAGGGCATGTACCTTGGTTGTGGGCACATCCCCAGTGGGAGGTGTACAGGAGGCAGCTGATCGATGTTTCTCTAATCGATGTTTCTAACTCTCTATCCCTCTCCCTTCCTCTCTGTAAAAAATCAATAAAAAATATATATATATAAAACACACAAATGAAGGGTTTCCTTTAAAAAACAATTAAAAGAATAAAACAAGGTTGTTTACTTGATGAATATGATGGGATCATAAGAAAGTATCAGAGATAAAATAATTTAAAAACATGTTTATAATCTAAGACAAGCAGAAATAAAAAGTAAACATAGAAAACACACAGCAATCTGTCTTCCTACTTCGAGGGCTGTGAGAATCAGTATGAATATCTGAAGGACTCCTGCCTGTGGAATCTGTCTCATCTTAGCTTTGTCAATTCCTAGCTGGGTGACCTTTAGGATCTATGGTGATGATGACAGCTGATTTACTTATCTTTATTTATTGGCTCACAGTTTCTTGGTTTGTTAAATGGAGATAAAAATGTGCATAACAAGTATTTGTTAAATTAATGAGTAGCTCTTTTTATTATGTTATTCAGAAGAAATCATCTTAGTCCAAGAGAATGTGGCAAGAGAAAGGAGATAATTGAATAAAAATACTGAAAGAACAAGAAATAAAATGAGAATAACTGAGTGGCACAATTAAGGGAGATGATTAGTTTGTCTTTTTAAGTGATGAGTCAGGTTTAGGCAATGTAAAATAATATCTCAGTCAATTTGACCACTTGACATTTTACATTTGTCTGAAATAGACAAAGAGTGAAAGGACACAAAAACATTTTAAGTCACAGGTCCTGAATGCTTTTGATTTTGCATATTTCCTGCTAATGGGATCTCAGTAGAAATTTCAAAGAGAAATCCTTTTTGTAAGAAATACATGTTATGTAATAGTGTGTATATTACATAAACGTGTATATTTCACCTCCAGCTAGCCAACCTAATGCCCCTAGCACCGGTCACAGTTGCAAGCCTTTTCTTCAGCTGAGGACTGAGGTCCTGGGTGCAGCCCCGAACTGCGGCACGTCCGGGAGCCTCGCTTCCTGAGAGGCGTGTTGGTTTTTGTTTGTGTGCCAGCTTCTGCTGTTTGTCATCCAGGGTGCCCAGGTTCTCACATGAAACTGACTACATTTCTTTGTTTTGGTGACTAGGTATTCTTCGAATACAGACAAGGAAATGCTAGTCTTGAAAATGGTAGATTTGAATGGAGAGGACTTGGGTCTTATCAGGTACGCTGTTTACTTTTTTTTCTTTCTGTGTGAATAACTTTCCTTAATTACAAGGGTGGGGGTGGGGAAGAGACTGGGATAGTGGAAGTAGGGGCTGAGAGTAAGTTGAATGGTTAGGAATTCAGACTCGGGAATCAGACACATCTAAGGTGCAGCCGTCGGCCCTGTGGCAGGGTTCTCAGCCTCTCACCTGCAACACAGGGCGAATAAAAGATGCTATAAATGGGGGATCTGGGTGAAGAAGTTGAACACAGCATCTGGCTTTTGATGTAAAGACTCAGTAAATGTGAGTGCTTATGACTATATCAAGATCTTATATGGGGACACCTGTAATACTGTCAACAATAAAAATATATTTAAATAAAAAATAAAAGATCTTATATGTGAAACTTCTAGGATGGTAGACAATTATCTCTTGATAAACGAAAAAACAAAAACAAAAACCCAATCTGACCAACTAGGAAAATGAATATGGATTTGAGGTTATTTACCTGTTTTCCTGAAAGGATCAAGGGAAGTCTAGTGTAGGGCAATGCGAATTAGTGATGAAAGCAGAGCTGTGGCCACCTAAAGGAAGCAGATGACGTGAAATTACAGCTTGGCACCGATTTTAGCACCTTTTTTTTATAAACAAGGAAATATGGAGATTTTTTTTCTTGAAAAAATAAGGCATTTACATTCATAGGTGATTTTGCTCACAGCTATTGGACTGACTCAGGCTGGGTAACAGTGCCAGACACCCTGACGTGTAGACTTCCAAATGATGCAGAAATGCCCTAAGAAAGTGTATGCTTGCACTCGGGTTCACTCTGGGCTCTCACCCTTTGTAGCTCCGTTACTTAGGCCAAGTTATGTAACTGCTCTGTGTCTCAGTTTTCTTATGTGTAAAATTGAGGAGTAAAGGAAGTTCTTAAAAATGTTGATAAGTGTTAGTAAAGGTGGTGAGGTTCTGCCAGGTAGAATTAGGAAATATTTAAGTGAAAGGTTCTATGTGAGTAAAATGAACAATAAATTAAAAGTAAGAAGGGGTGGAGATAAACATTAAAGACTACCCACAGTCATAGTTGGTAGAGAATAGCATGGTGGTAAAGCATTCAGATTTTAGGTGTAGGCTTTAAGACTGGGGTTCAAATCCCTACCCTGCCACTTATTAACCCTGTGGCTTGGGGAAAGTAACTCAATTACTTACACCTCAACTATTCTATTTAAAAATGGGAATAATAATAATTCACAGGGTTGTTTGATGATTAAATGCGATAATGCATGCAAAGCTCTAGTTTTGTGCCTGACATAGACAAAAGTTCAATAATTTTAGCTAAGAGTTAAGAAATAGAATAATATTTTACCTCTTCTAAAAACCCCATTATTGGCATATCAGAGTGCTTAGAATTCTTAGCATTGGAATTAATTCTTTGGGTTTAAAGTGAGGACACTAAAAGCTCCCTGATAAGATAAACTTTATTACATGGGTTGATGTAATAGGACTCATCTCTTACAATAAATTTATCTACTGATTAGTTGCTACCTAGCATTTAACTCAATAGACTTTCTAAATGTCAGGTATACTTGGCGTATGTGATGACGAACAAGTCATAGTCCCTATCTTCAAGGGTCTTGTAGGCTAGTTGGGTGATTAGGACCTGAAGCAGAAATAACCTTCCATTGTTTTTATAGCCGCCATATATTATCCTTGATGTAATTGCTCCTCCAGTTGCCTCTTGTTGCATAGTGAAAGTTGCTCTTTGAATACATTGAAAATGATCCAAAACAGAGTCAAATTTGGGCTGCCAAGGAACTCAGCCAGCACATGTAGGTGCCTGCTGTTAGAATCCAAAGTATGAGACAGTTGGAAGCATAGAACCTCAGGTTTGCAGAGAACAGAGATAATCTAGTTCAAAATTCAGCTAAGGCCTAGAAAGGTGATGTGGCCTACACAGGGCCACAGCCGAGACTCTTTTCTTCACAATGCTGAAGTTCATAATTTATTCCTTCCTACTTTCATTTTTGTTTCTATTTCTTTGTTCAACAAATTTGCACTAGGCACCTACTGTGTGCCATGCAACACTTCCCAGTCCTTGGAATGATGCATTTCCTGGTCTTGAAATCAGAAATCAGATACCTTGGAATCACCTTGGAATCAAATACTTGTATTCTGTGTCATTTGAGCAAATTCCCTAAACGCTGTGAGACACAGTTTCTACACTTATAAAACGTAGATTTAGCATCTTCTCTCTACACAGAGACTATTCATGTATTCATTCATTCATTCAATATTGTGGAATACATGTGTCATTAGCTGAGTTACTGATGAGCAAAAATCGATGTAGTTGCTACCTTTTCAGGACTTACAGTCTACTGGTACAGACAAAAGGTATTCAAATAGTCATACAAATACATATGTAATTGTAATTGGGTTAAGTGCTAAGAAAGGAAGGCTTGTAGAGCTACCTTAAAGAGATTTGACATGGTTGGGGAGACTGGGAAAGGCTTCCCTGAGGAAGTGACAATAGAGCTGAAAACTGCAGGAAGGGGAGGAATTAACCAGCAAAATGGGGAATGGAAAAGAACTTTTAACACAGATGGACAAGCATGTGCAAAAGTCCTGTGGCCCATTTGAGGAACTGATAAAAGGTCTGCGTGGCTAAAGTGCAAAGGATATTGTGAGATAAAGTTAGAGGTAGAGATTAGATACCATGATAAAAGTTTTGGTCTTTATAATCGAGGGGAATGGAAAATCATTAAAGTGTTTTAAGCTGGGGTTGGGAGTTGAGGTGTCTTGAAATGTTAGAAAGAGTGATGATGGCTTGAAGAAAGAAATAGAATTATGTGCATGAAACTATTCCATAGATCGTTAGGTCCTCTACAAATACAAGGCCACTATTTGCTCCAGTTGATCTAAAGGAAATATTTTTATATTTTTGCCTGATACTGCCTTATGCAAAAACAGTCAATGATTGTTCTCCAGCTGTGGAGAACATGTTTGGAATGTTTTGAATTCTGAGTTAAAATGTGGGGCTGTGTGGCATTTACAAAATTCACTTTGAGAGCATTTGGCATGACATGGCTTCTCTTTGTCGGAGCTATAAGGAAGGTCTGAGCAGGTGTCTGAGTAATTGCTCCATTGCCTTCTGTTTTATACACTGAAACTCCTTTCATTTTTACAGAAAGGGTCATTTAAAGGCGCCCTGTAAAGGCACATTTTAAAAAACAACAGGGACAGTGATTTGTGTAACCTATGTGAATAATTTTTGTACCCCCTTAGAAAAATCCAATTTATGAAATTACACTAATTTGTTTGAATGAGAGTGTCTTATAGACCTCAGTCATGGTGTGTGTGTGTGTGTGTGTGTGTGTGTGTGTGTGTGTGTGTGTGTAAACCTTCTCTACCATCCAAGACTATGACTTCTCAAATGATAATGCCCCACTGTCTATTCCCTATGGCTCTCTATTCTACCCTTATTCTGCCTTAGTCTACTTAACCCCGCTCAGAGAGCAAATGGGGAAACATCAGGGACTGCCTTTCACTAACCATTCTTGACCTCTTCTCTTTTCTCCATCTCATCTTGTCTTTAAACCTTCTCCATTACCATGAACTGGTTTGTGAATCCCTGGTCTCTAGTCACATCCCTCACTGAACTTCTCTTTCCTGTTCTGCCCCTTCTATGCTGTTGTGAAATTTCCTGCGTCTTCCTGCTCCCCGTTTCCTATCAGTCTGTCTGTCTTGTTCTCTCCAGGAGAGCATACATAGTCCCTGGCTGTGAGCTTTCATTCGATATCTGAGCTGTCGTCCTACAAAGTGAAGGTGCTTAGTAAGGGCCCATTGATAACAAGAGCTGACTGATAACAGATAAATCATGCTTGTTAACTTAATTAGTCCCAAGTTTAGAAACCAGAGCCATAAAAACCAGTTGTCATAGCTAGTAAAAGACGCTGGACTTACTTGATTGTTGGATTTCTGGAAAATTCTTAATCCAAAGAGATTTAGAATGTTCTTTTTTTTTTCTTCCCCAAGTTTTTCCCCCGGTATAAAAATAATATGTACTCAGCAGTGAAAACTTGAAAAATATAAGACAGTAGAAAGAAAAATTAACTCAGTTATCCTTCATCAAGTCAACCATAGTTAATATTCAGGTACATTTTCTTCTGCCCTGTCCCTACATGGAGCATATTATAAGGAGTCAGCATGACTGAAAGGTAATTCTGTACACGTGGATGCTTACTTTCTCTCACTCTGGGCACTAGAAGCTTTAAAATACTGTGAAAAATATTAATGGTATTATCTCCGTGTACTGGGACTATCAAGTGGGTTTTTTTTAAAATAGTGACTCTCTATATAAAAATGATTTTTTGATCTCAAAGTCTATGTAGTCTTATGTTAATATAGTTAACTCATTTCTCTCTGCAGGTTAGAATTTTCCATGTATATTTTGCTGTTATTTTCTTTCTTTTCTTTGTTCTTACATTTTAGAGGTGTCTCTTATAAATAGCATATACCTGTTTTTTTTTTTTTACTCTATCTTTGTCTTTTAATGAGTGAGTTTGATCTTAGGAATTATGATTATTATATATCAGATTATTTTTTGTATCTTTTCACTTTGTGCCATTTTACCTCACTTTTTCAATGCTTTCCCCCCTAACCTCTTACCTTTTTAGGATTGATAGGGATTTTCAAAAAAAGTTTTAAATGGCAGCTTGTGGTTTCCAAAGATGGTCACAATGACTGTCATCTCAGATCCTATATAATAAAAGGGTAATATACAAATCAACCAGACAGCGGAACACTGGTCGCTATGACATGCACTGACCACCAGGGGGCAGATGCTCAATGCAGGAGCTGCCCTCTGGTGGGTCAGTGCGCTCCCACAAGCCGGGCTGATGGCTGGCAAGCACAGTGGCAGTGGCGGGAGCCCCGCCACCACAGCAGTGCTAAGCCAGTTGGATATGCCCTGAGGGACTCCCTCCCCGCCACCCAGTGCACGCATGTCATGCACCGGGCCTCTAGTAGTCCATATAAAGTGGCTGTGACAATCCTCATCAAAAGGTGAAGGTGATTTCTCTGGTCCTGGGAGTACTTTCCTGAATAGAAGATGGCAGATGTAGCAGGTGCCAGGACTGGAACCTTTTTTTGTTTTTAGTAGATTTTATTTTTAGAGCAGTTTTAAGCTCACAAAAATTTTAAGCAGAAAGTACAAAGGTTCCCCATATACCCCTTCGCCCCCAACAACGTACACCCTCCCTGACTATCAACAACCAGGAACATCCTACACCAGAGTGGTACCTTTGTTACAAGTGGTGAACCTACATTGACACGTCACCATCACCCACAGTCCATAGTTGGCATTATAGTTCTCTCTTGGTGTTATATCAAGTGGTTGTTGTTGTGTGTGTGTTTTTAATCATTTGGTGATCCTGGGACTTTGTAACTTCTCTTAACATTTTGTTACATAGCTTTATAGATTTTTTGCTAATCATATTCACTTTTTAATTTAAAAAGTAATACTTTATTGTGTATACACTTTGGTAATATTTTTCATTTAGAGACGCCTTATAAATATCTTTCAATGCTACATAGCATTTTTTAAAATTCACTCTTTAAAAATGGCTGTATTCTATTATATATCTGACAATGTGTTCAGCTATCCAGCAATCATTTGATATTTAGTTTATAGTTTTTTTCCACCATAAATACATTATAATAAGCATTCTTGAACAGATAACCTTATGTATTTGCCAATGATTTCCTTAAACTAAATTCCTAGAAGTGGGATTGCTGAGCCAAAAAGGCATGCTTATGATTAAGACTTTTCTCATAAATTGCCAAGTGGCTGTCTGAAAAGGTCTTGCTGGTTACATTCCTGCTTCCCCAACATGAGCAGTGTTGTTTCCTAAGCTCTTGCCAAACTTGGTGATATCATCCTTTACAATGGCTGCTAAGAAATAGACCCCAAAAACCAACTCACTGTTGTTTTTCTTTCCTCAATTTCTAGTTAAGCTGAATTTTAAAAAAAATATTATTTTTGGTCATTTCTTGTTTTACTTTTGTTGATAGCTTAATCATACCATGTAAGACAAAATAATGTTGACTGTAGTAACTTAATGGGATCCACCCAAGCCAGATACCTCTCCCGTAACATTATTCAGAGGGGATTTTTCACCCAGGATTTTTGAAGATAACAAAAGGAATAGTTGAGAATGTACATCTCTCCTCTGGAGCGGTGATGGTAGGAGGGTTCTCCAGGATGCTGGCCACCAAGTTTACCTATTCCTGCAGAAGGGCCCCTCTGGCTCACTGTCCTCCTTGAATCTGGGAAAGCGGGTGTGTATTCATTGCTTCTGCTTGTTTAAAATGCAGGCCACCCCTTGGGTGAAATTCTGGGCCCAATAACCCTTCCCGTATAACACAGGGAAACACCCTTTCCTCGTTCTCCCCAAACAGTTTCTAGGAGGGCAGGTGAGGAGGACTATAAGGGAGGTGACAAAGAGGGGTGTTAATCAGGACACTGAATGCCAAGTGTCACAGCAGACAATGTGAAATTCTTATGGCTTAACACAGTGAAGACTTATTTCCCATTCATGCAAAGTCTAATGAAAATTGGGTGGTCCTTTTGTTCACATGTACCAATGCCAGAGCTATTCTCATGCGCTACCCTGCTCGTAGCCCTGGGAAATAGAGGAGCACATGGGTATTTTTAAAATTTTTATTTATTTTTTTACTTTACTTTTCAATTACAGTTTATATTCAATACTATTCTGTAATAGTTTCAAATGGATACCATAGTGGTTAAGAAATCATGTGCTTTTCAGAGTGGTCCCCCCAATGTTCCAAGTACCCAGCTGTTATTACAGTATTATTGACTATATTTCCTATGCTGGAATGTACATCTCTGTGACTATTATGTAACTACCAATCTGTACTTCTCAATCCCTTCACCATTTTCACCCAGCCCCTCAATTCTCCCTCCCCATCTGGTGGCTAGGACTTGGCACACGGGTATTTTGTAAGCCCTCAAGTCTCTGCCACAAGAGGGCAGGGTTTTCTCATTTAATTATTTCATGCCTATATCATGTAAGTTGAATATACATGTTTTGAATACACACACACTCACACCATTGTGTTAATCTTAGGAAATATATATACACACATGTATTCAGAGCTTTATAGCTCTTTTTCCCTTATAATCATCATCAGCAGCAGCAGCTGCAGAAGTATCAGTATCCTCCTCCTCCTCCTCATCATCATCATGACTTATTCCATTCTTAGTATAGATCAGTCTTTAGATGTATTTGTTTCATTAATTGTCAAATGCTGTGAGGTAGATACTATTATTTTTATGATACAGATCGAAATATTGAGGTTCTATAATAAGTAAGTTCTATTAAGTAACAGATTAAGCAACTTGTGTCTGACTGCAGAGCTATACTCTTAGCCACTAAGATATACACTGAGTGGCCAAATTATTATGATCTCTGAATGCATAATAGTCTGGCCACTCAGTATATATCCTATATAATAAAAGGCTAATATGCAAATTGTCCCCTCGACCAGGAGTTCGACCAGCAGGCAGGCTGGCCAATTGCCCATGTCCCCTCCCCCTGGCCAGGCTGGCTGGACCCCACCCATGCACGAATTCATGCACTGGGCCTCTAATACACACACATACACACACACACACACACACACACGCACACACACACACACACGCACACACACACACTGAGTGGCCAGATTTTTATGCATTCAGAGATCAGAATAATCTGGCCACTCAGTGTATGGCCTCTGTATTAGTTTCTTAGGGCTGCCAAAGGAAATTACTATAGACTGGCTGGCTCAAAACAATAGAAATTAACATTCTCACAGGTCAGGACGCCAGAAGTTCAAAATCAAGATGTTGGCAGGGTTGGTTCTCCTGGAGGCTCCGAGGGAGAGCCTGTCCCATGCTTCTCTCCTAGTTTCTGGTAGCTTCCAGCAATTCTTGGCTTGTAGCCATACCACTCCAATCTCTGCCTCCATATTCACATCAGCTACTTCTCCAACTCTCTTTGTGTCTCTCTTTGCTACTAGGTCACCAGACATTGGGTTTAGACCCAGTCTAAGCCAGTATCACTTGCTCTTTACCTTGATTACATTTGTAAAAACTCTATTTCCAAATAAAGTCACATTTTGAGATTCCAGTAGACATGAATTTTCTTGGGGGGGCGGGGGGCATACTATTCAACTGAGTACAGCTTCCTCTATTGTATTTATCCAACAAGCTCCCTTGTTATTACATGGAACTCCCATGTTCATGAACACTACCTTTGAATGGATGGATGTACAATATTCTCTTTCCCCATTGGTGGACATTTAGGTAGTAGAGGGTGACAGCTAGCATATAGGACCTTGGTGCAAATCACACACAGGTGTTCCCTTCCCTGAGCTGACCGAGGTGCCTAGGTAGGTGAGCAGAGCAGCGGCCAGATTTCAGCTTCCACTTACCTGCTCTGTCAGTCACCTTTCTGCATGTGGGACATGATGGCCCAGGCCTGGGAGAATGGAACCTAGGATGGTTTGTTACTATTTTAGAATATTTAAGAAGCTCAATTTTTGCATTTTTTTTTCTGTTTCAAATAAGGAAGCACACAATGTCCACATTGAAAGAGGCCCTAGAAATCTTTTGCTTCAAATACCTCCATAACATCAGATGAGAAAATTCTATATAATAAAAGGCTAATATGCAAATAGGCTGAAACACGGAATGACCGGTCACTATGACGTGCACTGACCACCAGGGGGCAGATGCCGGGGTCACGGCTGGCATGCACAGTGGCAGTGGCAGGAGCCTCTCCTGCCTCGGCGGCAGCGCTAAGGATGTCCAGGGGCGAACAGGCCTAAGCCGTCAGTCGGACAACCTCTGAGGGCTCCCAGACTGTGAGAGGGCACAGGCTGGGCTGAGAGACCCCCCCACCTCCCCGCCGAGTGTATGATTTTTGTGCACTAGGCCTCTAGTAATTATAATAGTCTATAATAATTTGGTGTTTATTGATTCACATAGCATAGTTGAAATGTATTATTTTTCAGTCTCGGGAAAAGAGACTCAGAAATTTGAACTAACTTTGCTACTAAATAGGGTAAAATATCAACTCTCTTGTCTTTCCTCAGTATCCTGCTTGGGTCAGGCTGACTCATGTCAAGCCCTGCTTCCTCTTGTACATCCCAGCTGTGACATAATCATTATTTTAAAATGTTTATGAACAGGGACATATTCCTCCTTTTATGTCTGTAGTCTAATTTCTTTTGAAACTACCTACACCTTTCTTCCTCTCTTTTGAACTTTGCTTTGATGAATATATTTCTGACCAGATAAAAGAAGTTGTGAGTACAGCCTTCTTAACTTAAAATAACCACCTTTGTTCATATCTTTATATATATTCATAATTTATACTATTACCACAGCACTTTGGTTGCTATGACAAGCCTGATATTTTAATAGCACATATTTCAAAGGACAGCAAAGAAAATATGTAGCATCTTCTGATTCTGATATTTAAATAACTTTTTTGAATGCTTTTTTAATTTTTTTGGTAGAGAAAAAGTTCAATTAATTTTGCAAGGGCTAAAATAAATGAAAATAACTCAATGAAATAAATAAGAATTCAGGTTTGTAGTATAATTAGTAGACTAAAATTCTTAGCATTGACTTTCTCTGCAGGTATTTTTATGATTTCTTGATGGTATAGAATATAGCTGATTCCTCTCTATATTCTTTGGGGTTTAATGCAATGCCAGCCACACACATGGCTACTGATAAGTACATGTTGATTGAATGAATGGCACAACCACCTCCTCTCTTTTCCTTATGTGTTCTGCTCTGGCCACTGTGACTATCTATTATCTGTACACATGGCACCTCGTCCCACCTGCATGCCTTTGCAGTGAATGACTTTTCTCCAGTGACCGCCCCCTTCCAGGTTCCTACTCATCCTTTAACATCCAGCTCAAATGTCAGATCCTCCATGAAGCATTTATTAAGGTCAAGATGATGCCTCATTCATCTCTATGTCCCCAGCATCTGGCTCAGAGTCAAAGTTATGAAATGTGCATTGAAATGAGAAAGTGAATGAACAGAGGGACAGAGTTCAGTATCCCATAGCAGATAAGAATGTGGGCTTTATGGTCTGACAAACCCGGATTCATATCCTGCTTCTTGACTTGCACCTGCGTGACCTTGGTCAGGTTATGTCATCCCTCTGAGACTTCTTTTCCTTGGTTGTCAAATGAGGATAATGACAGCATCTGACTCCACGGGTTCTTGTAAGGATAAACAGAGATCCTGTTTGGAAAATCCTTCACCTCATGAATACTAAATGATAGTGTTGATAGACTTGTTCTACAGTTTTCCTTTGATTGCACTGGACAGGCTGTGGTCTGGCCAGCCTCAGTGTGATTGTATTAGACGGAAATATTTTGGCTGGGGAGTCATGGAATTGTCATGGCTACCACCCCATTTTCAAATGGAATAAAACAGGAAAGCAGACTCCAGCTAACTGGAAAACACGACTAGAGTAGAATTTTCTTGGCACTTAAATTTTAGGAGAAAGAGACAAACCACAAAATAGAAACGAATGTAAGGGTTTTTTAAAGTATAGAAACCTTGCAAGTAAGTTCTAGGGAATGACCTTTGAACTGTGTTCAGCCTAAACCTCTGTTGTTTTGTACAGTGGCAAATATATACCGTAGGCATTGAATTAATCCTACTGGCTGGTGATTTAACTTTACACTGTTTTTTAAAAAAAATTGAAATGGGTGTCAAGATAAAAAAAAGAAACTATATGAAAATTTTCAAATATATACCAATTTAGAGTGATTAGTCTAATAAATTTACACATAACTATTAATCAGCTCAATAATTAGCAATATTCAATCAACTCAACAATTAGCAATATTCTGCCATTCTATTTCATTCTTCTGTTCCTTTTTATTTGTATGTTTTGCTAGAGTATTTAAAAGCAAATGCTAGACATATTTTTTCACTCATCAATATTTTATTATCAGATAAACACTTTAAAAATATAATTGTAATCTGTTATTACAGCCAACACAATTAAAATTAATTTCTTAATATGACCTAAAACCAAGCCCATGGTTAGTTTTCCTGATTGCATCAATAAGTCTTTTTAAAAATATTCCTGGGGTGACATTGGTCGACAGAAACATACAGGTTTTGGATATGGATTTCTATGTTATAAGATCTGTATATTGTACCGTGTGCCCACCAGCAAAGTCAAATCTTCTCCTGTCACCTTCTGTTAGGTCCTAATAAGTCTTTTATAGTTATTTTGTCTGAATCAGTATCCAAGCACAGTTCACAAATGCTATTTGTTGGCTACGTGTCCTAAGTCTGTTAATTTGTAACCATTCCCCTCCTTTGTTTCCATGCATTTATTTCTGTAAGAATTTTTAAATAGATAAATATTTCACAAAAACAAGGTTTGAGGTTTCTCTTGAAAAAAATATTGGAAGATCTGGCAGCCCTGGCTCACACTCCCAGATGGCACATTTGGCAGCTGCCAGTGTGAGTGCCTGCAGATCCCCACAGTCCTCACTAGGCCCTGTTGCACCAACCAGCTCACCTCACTGACGTTGCTTACCCAGCCCCCATGGGCGTTATGCTGGCCACCTCTGACCTACATATACATCTATTGGGCAATGAAGACTGAATCCTAAGTGATGACCTTCAAGTCCCAAAACATCCTCAGTCATTACGTAAATGTTCAGTTTGGTGCACTGTATCATGTAGGTAGGAATATAAGATGAAATGTTTCAAAAGTTTTCTGTGAAGGATTAAATCAACCAAATATATTTTTTTAAAATTCTAAATTAGCTTCAAATTTTATGAATTGGAATGTCTCTTTTCTTGATCATTCTAGTTAATCTGCTTTCCAGCCTTTCATTCTGTAAGTATCTTTTTCACCGTGTGGAGGTTTGATCTACAAAGGCCTCTGGACAAGGTGTCACAAGACCCAAACACAAGCCTTAGTCCTATGGCAAGTGGGCCACCGATTTGCTTCTCTGAGACACCTTGCAGAGTGGAGGTATTAACAGCCTATCTCTCAGGGTTGTTGTGAAGTTCAAATAAAGTAGCAGATGTGATGTTAATTTGTAAACTGTATAGCACTACGCTTAAGCTATTACTGTGCAGGAGGCTATATTGAATTATGCGTACCATCCTCTTTCATGCCTCCATGCAGTTACTCTGCTGTTCTCTCTCCTTGGAATGCCCTTAAGAAACAATTGCTAGTCATCTGTGGTCCCCAAACACTTTATAACCGTTGTCACACTGTATTAAGGGCATCTGTTCACATCTCTGTCTTCTGGAAGATTCTGAAAGCAAACTGCAGTTTCTTCAGGGCTTGGCACACAGCAGACTCTCAATAAGTGTCTGTTGAATTAGTTTGGAATGATTTGAATAATCATTATATGTGTGCCTTCTTGAAGGACAAAGTGTATGTCTATACAGTTCCTTGGGTATATCATCTGATAACTGACCAGCCTTGGCTCTTGTTAAAAGCTGCTGCTGCTACTGCTGTTGATGATGATGAAATATTCATAAAAATAGTTTTGCATTTTACATTTAAGTCAATGATAAGACTTCTTAAGTATATTATTAGTAATATAAGCTCATTAACAACAAAAGCACCTAAATGTGGAATGCCTATCATTAACTATTTTTTTTTTCTGTTGGGGAGAACTTAACAAAAATCCCAGTCATCCCTTTTGGCCCCAGTTATCTGATTTTCTTCATTAATTTAGGCTTCTTGCTCTGTTACAGCTGGTTTGCCATCCACCCTGTCAACATGAACAACAGCAATCATCTTGTAAATAGCGACAATATGGGCTATGCATCTTACCTGTTTGAGCAAGAGAAGAACAAAGGACATTTACCTGGACAGGTAAGAATTTATGTTACTGAAAACTTCACCTTAATTCACTGAGTATCATCACTCATGCAATATTCAAATTAGCTGATTCAAATTTTCAGAGTAAAGTGTCAGTATGGGCATCACATCCTATCTAATAAAAGAGTAATATGCAAATTGACTGTCACTCCAACACACAAGATGGCCATCCCCATGTGGACACAAGATGGCCACCACAAGAGGGCAGTTGTGGGCAATCAGGCCAGCAGAGGAGAACAGTTGGCAGGGGTGGGAGGGGGGACCCAGGTCTCCAGGGGAGGGCAGTTGGGGGCAACTAGGCCTGCAGGGGAGGGCAGTTGCGGGGAACCAGACCTGCAGGGGAGGGCAGTTGGGGGGACCAGGCCTGCAGGGGAGGGCACTTGGGAGGGACAAGTCCTGCAGGGGAGAGCAGTTGGGGGGGGGGAGGGGGACCGGGCCTGCAGGAGAGGGCAGTTAGGGGCAACCAGGACTGCAGGAGAGGGCAGTTAGGGGTGACCAGGCCTGCAGGGGAGGGCAGTTGGGGGGAACCAGGCCTGCAGGGGAGGGCAGTTGGGAGTGACCAGGCCTGCAGGGGAAGGTAGTTGGGAGGGACCAGGCTTGCAGGGGAGGGCAGTTAGGGGGGACCAGGCCTGCAGGGGAGTGCAGTTAGGAGGGTCCAGGCCTGTAGGGTAGGGCAGTTAGGAGGGACCAGGCCTGCAGGGGAGGGCAGTTGTGGGGGATCAGGCCTAAATGGGCAGTCGAACATCCCTCAAGGGGTCCCAGATTGGAGAGGGTGCAGGCTGGGCTGAGGGGCACCCCCCCTCCCCTGCTGCCATGCACAAATTTCGTGCATCGGGCCCCTAGTATGATATACTTGGATAAAAATATTTCCATCTTACCTAATAGGAGAAGAAAAATTCAAAATGACCTATAAACTGTGTCAAGCACTACCTATATTGATGGCTTCATGAAGTTATAGTTAGTTGGATAAAGGAGGGCAAGTTCAAGGTTTCTGTAATATATAATCATTTTTATCAACTTGGAAACATGGTAAGTTGTATGGATGTTTACTCTTGTTTTCAGAGTTATAAAAGCATTAAGCGTCTTTTTAGTGGTATAATAATCTGAATGAGGACAGAGGCCAAGTCCTTTTCACTGGTCCAGACATCCCTCTTCATGGTGAATTTCCTTTCCAGGACATTGTTCTACTTTCCTGTAATAAGGTCTAAGTCAGAGACAGCTCTAATCCATCAGACTTGTTTGTAACTTTGAAACTCAGTGAGTGACCGGATCAGAGATGAGGGCCAGGAACCCAGTCCGTGTACTCCAGATGCTGCTCAGATCTGTATACAATAAAGACTACAGCTAGATAGGTGGGAGGAGGGACCATGTCTGCTTTCCACCAGCACCTAAACCCTAGAATGCAGCCTATATGACTAGAATAATGCTCTTGACTAGAATAATGCTCTTTTATGAAGATACTGATCCATGAACATTTGATGTGATCTTTTAGCTCCTTTGTTGACAAAACTATATATTTTTTTCATCTTAGCTTGTATTGTAGGGAAAAGAAAGGAGGTTCTCATTTGTGATCATTGGCTAGGTGCTAGGCACTTTGAAATAAATTATGTTTTTAGCATCATGATCTCTGATACTTGCTTCTTTTTCTAAGAAAATTTAAGACATTCAAGATGCAATGGTATAAACAAACAAAATAGAAACAGACTCATAGATACAGAGAACAGACTGACAGCTGTCAGAGGGGAAGGGAGTGAGGAGGCTGGTTGAAAAAGGTGAAGCCAAAAACAAAACAAAACAAAACAAAACCCCCCACCAACCCCCAAAACTCATAAACACAGATAATAGTATGGTGATTACCAGAGGGAAAGGGGGTGGACACAGGTAGAAGAGGGTAGAGGGGACACAAATGGTGACAGACCATTTTGTGTGGTGAACACACAATACTATATACAGATGATGTATTACAGAATCATACACTTGAAACCTATATAATTTTATTAACCAACATCACCTCAATAAATGCAATAAAAAAGTCACTTGGAATAGTTCCAACCAAAAAAAAAAAAAAAAAAAAAAAGAAAGAAAAAAGGACAGAATGGCAGAACAGTGGCTTGAGGTTACTGCCTTGTACCATTCTAAACGGTTACGTGTTGTTCCTTCAGGTTGAAGAGATAGAGAAAAGATGCGTGGAAGCGCAAGCCTGGATGGTGGATACTGTATTTAGGTTCAGTTTCACAACAGGAAAGTCTGGATTGGCTCTTCTCTTTTTAAGCCAATACGATATTTATCTTTAAAGGGCAAATGCATCTTGGATCTCGAGGTTCAACACCAGAGACAAAATTGACATTTCAGCAATTTGTAACTTGTAAATTCACACTGTGTTCCTTGTCAGCGTGCGTCTGTTTGAGGCACAGATTTGAAACTGTCCTGCTTGAAACCGCTCTATTGATAATTGGAAAGTCGTGAGTAATAGTAAGAACACTGACTGTACTGGGAGCCTTTTCAGGAGTAAGGCATTTCCTTAGAACATCGTGTGTACATCCTTCTTCCCATTGTGTGCAAATGGTTTTGAATAGTTTACCAAATCAGATGGGATGTTTGCATTTTGAATGAGAGACGAGTGGAAGGAAGAATAAAAGGCAATTGGCTGTTTCTCTTGGCAGGGGCCGTTCGTAGCAGCCTTTGCTTCATCAAACCTAGGAGATGTGTCCCCCAACATTCTCGGCCCACGTTGTGTCAACACGGGGGAGTCCTGTGATAACGCCAACAGCTCTTGTCCCATTGGTGGGGTAGGTACCTATGCCAGGAAATCTTTGTTTTTGCACGCCATGCATCTTTTATGTTTGAATACTCACCATTCATTTACAAGTAGGTTTTCCTCAAGTGTACACCGGCCTACTTCTATCAGCTGCTCTTCTCAAAAGCACCCACGAAATGTCAATGAGATAAAGTTATAATTTTCTATGTGACTGTGAAGTTTTTTGAATGGTGAGGCAATTTAGGAAATGTCAGAGATTAAATCTCCTTCCCCACACGTGGACCGCCGGAAACATGATGCCTTGGCATTTCTGCGGTAACGGTACCCCTAACTGTCTGCCTGAGACATTGCTCACTCATTAGTAAAGCTATGGTTTAAAAAAAAACAACAACCCCACACACACAAACAATATAAGAACAAATTTTTTCTTTTAAAATTGCAAAGACCTTGCTGTCAGAACTCCAACAACATGAAAGCATAGAGAACGGTCAAAAGTGAAAGACCCTATTCACCTCCACCCTGCCCGCCTCTCCCCTTTCCAGCAGTTACCTATATAATGACTTCCTATGTGTTTGCGCAACCACAAACAACATTTATAACTTATTTGTTGATTTTTTTTATTGGTCCAGGATTTCAATTTTCCACTCAACTTTGTCTTAAAAATATTTTTATGACTATATATGAATCTGTGTGGTAAGTTTCAAAGACAAATGAGGCTATAAGTCATTTATTTAACTGCTTCTCCCCTCCCTCAAACTCATTTAGATTATTCAGCTTGGACATGAGCAGCAGATGCTCATTCCTGGTCCTTATTCTTTGTGTTTAAAGAACATTTTACCTGTGATATTTTATTTAACACTATTTCTGGGTTATTTACTTTATTCCAGTCAACCCCACCCAATGAGCAATATAGTTTCAACAATTACACTTTTCTATTATATATTACTATTTTTATGTAGAAAGTATTCTTTGTTACCCTTTATTTGAAAAATTTCTACACATTATTAATTCGCAGTAGATTTGATAACTACTTACTAAATTACAAAATTCATAGATGAGATGGTTAAAACATTATACTTATTTGCAACAGAATATTATGCATCAACTTAATGGCTTCTGTTGGAATACTTAAAGTGGGAAAAACTCATAATACATGATGTTGACTAAAAAAAAATCAGTATTTAATAATGTATATTCATTGTGATGGTAGTTTTGAAAATCAGTGTATCATTGTAAAAAGACAAAGTGAAACACTGAATTGTTGACTGTGATGTTCTCTTTTTTGATACTATTATAAATAGGTTTCATTTTAGTTATTTTGTATTTATTATTTTTATTTATACATTTTGTTATTTTTTACAATGAGCGTAGTTTACTTTAAAATATGAAAAAATTACACCAAAGTCATGCCCCCTCCCCCATTAGGATTCTCTTTTCCTCTGCTCCCCTCCATGCGTTGGGTCGGCTTCCCTCAGGTTTGCAGGACTGCAGGTGGCAGTAAGGAAGGTGTATGCACCCCTTCCCCCGCCCCCATATAAAGTAGGAGAGACAGAACTTCTCCAACATAGAATAAAAGTTTTCTCCTATCTGATTGGGTCAATTTCTGTCACATGTCCATCCCTGGACCAAAACAGTTGCTGGGAGAATGGTATGTGCTGAGTGGCTTAGGTTGGGTTCCTGACCGATCTTAGCAAGGCCTAGAGCCTTAGACTTACCAGCAACTAGGAATGGGAACATTGACTGCCAGGAGGCAGATGACTTTCTGAACAAAGTCAGGATTCACATAAGAAAGAGGAAGAGGGAAACAAGGCAGATGTCTTCTGCTTTAATGTAGGTTCTTTAAAAACATAACAGCTTAAGTTTAGAAAAAAGTTTTAATATTTTTTAGGAAAAGATATATGCTTGTTACACATTCAAATAATATGGAAAAGTCCAGAAAATGAAACTATGAAAAGGAGCACCCCCTCATCCCATAAATTAACCTGTTAAAATTTTAATGAACTTCCTTCCAGACATTTTGTACATCCATACAAATATATGCATGTAAAATCTTACATAAGTGGGATCACACTGTAATGCTAGTCTATATCCTGCTTCCTTATTTCCAGTAAAATGTGCTTTAAAACCTCTCTGGGCCTGGCAAGTGTGGCTCAGTGGTTGAGCATTGTCCCGTGTACCAGGAGGTCACGGTTTTATTCCTGGTCAGGGCACATGCCTGGGTTGTGGGCCCAATCCCCAGTAGGGGGTGTGCAGGAGGCAGCCGATTAATGATTCTCTCTCATCATTGATGTTTCTATCTCTCTCTCCTTCTCCCTTTCCTCTCTGAATGTAAACATATTTAAAAAAATGAATAAAACCCCTCGTAATTTTCAATATTGAGTACCATAGTTAACCAGTCCCCTGCTGATGGGTATTTTCTTTCCCTGACTTCTGCCTTCCTTTACACCCTCTCTCCCATCTTTTCTTCCCTTCTTGATATAAGCATGCTGTGGTCACTCTGCTTGTCATACATATTTTCACATGAGTAAGAGTTTCGCCATAAGCCAAATTCTTGAAAGTGATTTTGCTGTCAAAGAGAAAGGACCTCTAACGTATGCTACACCTAGCCCAAACACTCTCTCAATCCCATTTCCACCCACAGTGAACGAGGGACAGTCTCTCACCAACACCAGGACTGTCAGCCTTTCCGTTTTCACCAACACAATATGCAAGGAGTTCTCTTTGCAGCTTAAACTTATATTTAATTATTCATGAGATTGAACATATTTCATGTTGAATGGCTATTTACATTTCTTTTTTGTGAATTGCCTATTTCATCTGCATTCCATCATGTATTCATTATGGTGATTATTTTTACTATTATTTTTTCCAGCTTTATTGAGATATAATTGACATATGACCTTGTGTAATTTAAGGTATACAAGGTGATGAATTTGATATACATATAGGGTGCTTTTTACTGCAAATAAGAGAAAATCTAACTCAATATGGATGAACCAAAAGTTATTAATAAAGATATTTTTTCTTACTTTTCCAAGTTCCTAATATTTTAAAGTCGTAGTTTCTCATAAACAATACACCCCCCCTTGATTTGTCAGTTGTCTTTCAGCTTATGTTTTCATTTTCAACATATGAATATTTAAAGTGTTTATGTTGTCAGATGTATTTAACCTATTCTATATAATTTTAGAAGGGTCTTCTACACCCTTAAGACTTTAAAATATATTCACTCATGTTTTTAATACTTTTTATTCCATTTGTAATATTGAAACATCTGATTAATCTCAAATTTTTCTGATGTAAGAAATAAGGTATAGAGTCATATTTATTTACTGTTGTTGTTTTTTCCTGAGGGTCAGCTAGCTTTTCCAATATAAGTTTAACTGAGCTTCAATTTAAGGTGATCATGACGAAGAGCCATAGGCAAGAGCAAACTAGTAGAGACGTGTGCAGCCAATGGAGAGACGTGGCATTAGGTCTTAGCTACCTGAATAATCTTCGACAAATCCTCTAACACACCTGAGCCTCATATTCCTTATTTTTAAAAGTTAGGTGCTGGAATAGATGATTTCTAAAGATATTCACTGCTCCAATTCAATTAATGCTTTTGTTTTTCGTAATCTATAAGTTGAGAGAATATCTGAAAAGAAAAGCTATAATGTGTCTTAAAAATTGTATTTGCTTAGATTCACTTGTAATTGTCCATTTTTTAAAATAATTGCTTTTTAAAAAATATATTTTTATTGATTTCAGAGAGGAAGGGAGAGGGGGAGAGAGATAGAAACATCAATGATGACAGAAAATCATTGATCAGTTGCCTCCTACACATTCCCCTACTGGGGATCGAGCCCACTACCCCGGCATATACCCTGACTTGGAATTGAACTGTGACCTCCTGGCTCATAGGTCAAAGCTCAACTACTGAGCCATACCAGCCAGACATAAAATACCTGCTTTATTCACCAAGAACACATCTGTCTCATTTTGTTCCAGTCTTCCATGTGCATGTCCAGGGGACCTGGACAGGATATGCTCGACAGCACACAAATTATAGGACGGATCCTATATCAGAGAGCTACGGTAAGCCATGTGCCCACTCTTTGATCTTCATTTAAAAATAGAGGCCTGATACATGAAATTTGTGCAAGGGGCTCAGCCCTCACAGCCCTGGCTTCATCCGCAAGGTCGTCCGGACGGTTGGTCGTCTGAAAGGTCACCTGGACGGTCGTTCTGCTGTTTGGTCTCATTAGCATATTAGCTCTTTATTATCTAGGATTGTTCTTGAAGATCTGCTGACATTGTTCTTTAGGAAGTCCCTAACTGTGAGGAAGACAAGAGCTCAAGCAGCACCAAGGGGTCTGGAAAGCTAGCTGTTGCTGCAGGTGCAGTTGGGAAGGTTTCTTCCACAAGCCACACAGGAATCTCTCTCTGACTGCCTGGTCCAACCACTTACAGGAAGTACATTTTACTTCTGCCAGAGGGCTGGCTTCGGGCAGTGGGATGATAGCTAGATTGTAAGGTTTTCAATTAGCAGGGTATATATGACCAGACTGTTTCAGAGGCTCGGAAATCTCTCAGGGATTTGCCTGCCAAATCATTTAGCCATTTCTTTTTCAAAATCTTTATTGTTGAAACTATTACAGATGTCCTCCTTTTTTCCTCCCATTGTCTCCCTCCATATGGTTCCCGCCCCACCCCAGGCCTTCACCAACCTATTGTCTGTGTGCACAGATGATGCATATATGCACATAAAATCTTTGGTTAATCTCTTCTTGCCCCCCTCCTTCCCTCTGAGATTCATCAGTCTGTTTCATGTTTCCATGCTTCTGATGCTATTTTATTCATCAGGTTATTTTGTTCATTAGATTTCTTGTTTATTTTTAGATTCAATTGTTGATAGATACATATTTATTTTATTATTCATATTTCTAATCCCTTCTTCTTCTCCTCCTCCTCCTCCTCCTCCTCCTCCTCCTCCTCCTCCTCCTCCTCCTCCTCCTCCTCCTCCTCCTCCTTCTTCTTCTTCTTCTTCTTCTTCTTCTTCTTCTTCTTCTTCTTCTTCTTCTTCTTCTTCTTCTTCTTCTTCCTCTTCTTAAAGAATACCCTTCAACATTTCATGTAATACTGGTTTAATAGTGATGCATTTCTTAACTTTTCCTTCTGTGACAACGCAAAGCTGAGCCCCACAACTCGCTGCTCTCACAATTTGGATTCAAATAAGTTCTAGTCTTCTTTGATATGGCAAAGATCATCCATCTTATCTTTTCTTAACTTTTTTTTTTTTTTTTTTATGAGGAGAGAACCTGGTCTCCAGCGAGATTACTATGATTTGCTCTACTCTCTTCCCTCTTCTAAATTTGATCTTTCCTTTAGTCCCATATTATGTGTCAGCTTCAATGGAGACAGATTTCTGACCAAAAAGACGGAGGATGAGCTGGAGAGCTGAGATATCTCAGATAATGAGAGTTAAGTCTCTTCCTTTTCATAGCTTACTTATACCTTTGTTGTACACACATGCGTGTGCGTGTGAGTGTAAGTAAATATTTTGTTCCAATGGTTCTAAAATGTTTCAGCAGCAATTAAGGAGGATCAAAAGCACCTTTAAAAACGCCAGACACTAGCAGCCCTATTTGCTGCAGTTTCTTTTTAATCACTGTGGTGTTATCAGTGGATTGCTCTAAATTAACAGATTCTATTTAGGGAGTGCATCTGACACAATTAGGTGTCAGAAATGTTGTTATCTTTCCGGGCCTGAGAGCCAGCGGGATTTGGCCCACATTCTGCATTCTCTTCTCAGCAAGGCACAACTTTCCTCCTCCCCAGGGAGGCAGCTGCCTCTGGGGTGACTCAGCTCCCAGCTCCCAGGTGGCAGTTGAAACTGGGATGGTGTGGAAATGAGTTAGGTCTCCTGCAAAGGGACTTGTACTGAAGCAGGATTTGCCTCTGTTGTCTGATACAGATCAGTAAAAACAAACATTTCTAATCATGCATTGACTCCCTTTTCCCATAAGATTGAAAAGCATTAGTTGACCACATTGGGGGGGCGGGGGTTGTGGTGGTGGTGGAGGGGGGAGATCATCAAAGAGGAGCCCGGTGTTAGGGGAGTTTATGCAGATGAAGTGGGGCCTGAAGTTTCCAAGCCGCCCTTTGGCATCTCCTCAAGCCAGCCCTTCCAGAGGACTCAAGGACTGAGGATGCCCGAGGATACACTCTTGTTCTGGTGAAGAAGTCACTCCTACTTCTCATCTTACATTTTCTTGACCGTCTTTCCAGTGAGATTGGGGCCTTTTGTGCCACATCCTGGATCACTACGGTTTTATCTTTGTGGGGAAAAGCACGGGTCAACCATCCAAGGCCTTTAGTCTTCAGGGAGGCAACAGGTTGGCAGAGAGATCACCTGGGTAGTGGCTACTGCTATGGACCCAGCAGAATAAAACTGGTCTGAGAGATCCTTCTCCAAATTGGTACTTACTGGATACAGGGATAGGGTTCATTTTAGCTTTCTGCTCTTAACAGTGAGCTTCTGTGGGTTTTCTAGGCGCTGTATGCCTTGGCTTCCCATGAGTTAACTGGACCACTGACTTCGGCTCATCAGTGGGTGAATATGACGGACGTCACCGTCTCACTCAATTCCACACACACGGTAAGTGTTGCTGAGTCACGCTGACGGTGCCACAAGGGTAAAGCTCAGGGGCTGATCTCATCGTTAGTGGAAGTTTAACTTCTGTTTCTTCTTTCCTTTTTTGTTCTAAAAATCTTTCCTTTAGGCAAAGACATGTAAACCAGCGCTGGGCTACAGTTTCGCAGCTGGCACAATCGATGGAGCTGGGGCCTTCAACTTCACGCAGGGTGAGTGAGGTGCAGACGAATGGGATCTGTGGCCCCAGCTTCTGGAGCTCTGGGGTGGTGTCCCCGAGGAGAGTTTACTTGTAGCCCATGCATTTACCATGTTTCTTTCTAAATTCAGGGGTGTGCGGGAACTCCAGGTTTGTACATGACAACCAGATTCCCCAGGGATGGGTGTCTTCGGTCACTCAGCTTTCCACGCATTCAAATAGAATCAGAGACAAATCCTCTTTGCATTTCAGTCTGTGGGTGAATAATTTCAAACTGTGCTTGGGCAGGGGGTTTGGGGGTGCAGAAGGGAGTTGTCATTGTACCTTCAACCACACGAGTCGGCTCTTCCAATTTGTTATCACTGCCTCTGTTCCTTATCCCTTTACTGAAGCCAAAATCCCTCAGGGCAATGGCCTTTAGGAGCCTAACGCATGTGGTCCCAGGTCCCCTTCCTGTGTGTATTTCCGGGACCTTCCTTCATTTATAACTGATTGTTTTAGGTTTTATAACTTGATCCTGATTTCGCTGTACTTATAGGCTTTGGTTTATGTACGTTGGATGCTCTTTTATTAGACCCACATATGTTTATAATTGTTATATTTTCCTAATGGATTATAGATTCTAAGTCGATAGGTTTTGTAGTTAACATAACTTTTCCCCAGATTATGGATTTTAGGCTAGGTGTTTGTTTTTTACTGATTGTGTGTGTGTGTGTGTGTGTGTAGATAAGTAAGTGGGGGTTCAAGGGAGGCCTTTTCAGGGACCCCAAGCCAAACAACTGGTACCTCAAATTGGAGGTGTCATTTTTAGTTTTTAAAATGGAAAATCTACAGTGAATTATATCATACTGTTTTTACTTGAAATGTGGAAGAAAAGGAGCAATAGAAACAAAACTTTAAGGATGCTGAGCAAAATATATTCTTTTATTCTATCAACCACACTGAAGATCTAATTAAATAATGGCTCCTATTTTAGGATGCACAGGAAATTTTGCTGCTTCTATTATTCAGACTGTCTTGGAATCATTAAATAACAATCTTAGTGAAATCTCTGAAACTCCTGAAAGCATTGTTGTACAACAGCTGTCAAAATGATGACATTTTCCCAGAGGATTGGAGTCATATTAATTAAAACATTCCTAACAGGGACAACAGTACCAGATCCATTTTGGGAAACTCTTCGGGATCAGCTCTTGGGCAGGCCATCTGATGAAATCAAAGAGTGTCATAAACCAAAGCCAGTCCTTATTCACACTGGAGAGGTAAAGCATTTTTTGTTATCACAGTGAAATTAGTATATTCCTTTTTAAAATTTATGAATTGTTGGATGTGAATGGTATACCTGTATTGGCATGGGAGGTCTTATTCAGATATTCCCACATCGAAATATTTCATGTCAAAAGTATGGATGCTGTGAGTCTAAAAAATAAGGGGTATGATTATTAAATATTGTAACTTTGAATTTATGATAAATAACTGGAACAATTAGAACACAGAAAAAGGAAGAATAAAAATAACAGGTGTCTTACTTAAGATTCATTATGTTACCTCCAGGACAGGAGTGCACACAGAATTCTCTGCAGAGAAGAGCATCTCAGTCCCTATAAAAAGGAACATGTCCATGTCTCCGTTTTCTCACACGTCAGGCAATGTTATTACCTAAAGCAACATTCTTTTCCTATTCCTTTGGAACATGGATTTTCACATTCTAAATGTCAAAGTGTGAAGTCAGTGTTTATAATATGAACTATTGATGTAGAAAACAATTTAAATAGAGTCCCCCCTCCCCCTAATATTCAATTAAAATTCTTCAGGAAGAAGAAAGAGAGGAAAGGGAAGGGATAGAGGGAAAGATTCTACACTCATTTGAGTACAGAAAAGGATAGATTTTCTTGGAGAAAATGTGGAAAGTAAGGCAACACTTGATAACTGAAAATTTGAAGTTCTTTTAGAGTAAGAAGTTATTAAGTGAAGCTATTCCACATGATGGAGTTACTTATTTGTTTTGTATGAGGAGAGTCACCAAGGTACTCTAGTAGGTCCTTGGTCATCGGTTACACATTGTGATTCCACAGTGACACATCCACCAGACATCATTGATGAGAAAATATGTCCAGGTTAATGGGGCATTGGCATTTGAGATTCACATGTTATGACTAGATAAAATATTTAATGTTATATCATAAATTAGAAATAAAATCTATGATGGCAGGAGACACCAAAAGCAGCTGGAAACATTTTGCATCCTTTAATAAAGAAACTTCTGTGATCATCACACGTCTCTTGATCATAGAAAGAATAATATTCCTAACACAATATTCATATTTTGGGTTCTTAGCTGTCCAAACCTCATCCCTGGCACCCAGATATTGTTGACGTTCAGATCATTACTCTTGGGTCCTTGGCCATAACTGCTATCCCTGGGGAGTTAACGTAAGTCCTTCTTTTTTATTTTGTAGTTAAAAAATGTAATTATTGTGGCCTGGCCAGGTGGTCCCATACTCCAAAATGTTTGGGTTCGATTCCCAGTCAGGGTACAGACCTAGGTTTTGGGTTTGATCCCTAGATGGGAAGCAACCGATTGATGTCTCTCTCTCTCTCTCTCTCTCTCTCTCTCTCTCTCTCTCTCTCTCTCTCTCTCTCTCTCTCTCAAAATTAATAAAAACATATCCTCCAGTGAGGGTTAAAAAGAGTTGCAACTTTTAAAAAGTCAGTTATTGTATATGTGTTTCTGTTGGAATCACTTATCATGGGCAGATAATTCTGTACTGACTCCTTTGAATCTCACTGCACTTATTTGGCATCACTGACAAATATTCCCACCCTCTGTTGGTGGAACCTTAGAAGAATAAACCTCTCCATGTTTGTTCCTAGTGTGCCACTTGAAGCAAACATAAAAATTTGAAAACGTATCGTTCCAAATTAAAATGATGTGAATTATGATGTCAGTAGAAAGACTTGAAATAATATTAAAACACAGACTCTTAAAGTAATTACTCTAGGTTTTAAAAGCATGAAAGAATGTTTTAAGTCTCCTCCTCACGCAGTCTTTCCCATCTTAGTAAGAGGCAAGTTTATAGCTTTCCTGTTGCTCAGGCCTAAATCTAGGAGTCATCCCTGAATTCTTTCTTTTTCATTTTCCCTCACTTTCTATCCTTCAGCAAATTCTGTATGTTCTTCCCAATACTTTCTATTACTGCCCTCCTCCCGCCCCTGCCCTAAGCGACCATTATTTCTCCTGCCTTGCCTTCTTGCTTCCTCCCTTTCTTCTCTAGAGTATTTTATCAACACCACAGCTGGAGGAAGCCCTTTAAAACACAAGTTAAACCATGTCCTGCTCAAAACCCTCCACTGGCTTCCCATTTCACCCGAGGTGAATCCTCGGACCCTTACAATAGCCTAAGGGCCCTATGTGATCTCCTCAGCAACCTCGTTGGTCTGATTTCATCAGACTCTCCCTTCTCTCCCCTGCTTCAGCCACTTGGGCTTCGTTGCAGTTCCCAGACTCATCGAGCATGCTCCTGTCTTAGCACTTTTGAACTTATGGTTCCTTCTCCCTGAAACACTTGCATTCCAGTAATCCCCATGGCCAACTCTTTTATTCCTTCAGTTCTCTGCTCAGAGCTCTAACAGAGATGCCAGTCCTGCTTATGCTATGTAACATTGTCTTCACCCACCACCGCCTCCACCACCACCACCGCCACATCACTACAGCATCAGCACCACCACCACCGCCTCCCCCACTATCACCTCCATCACCACCGACACATCACTACAGCATCAGCACCACCACCACCACCGCCTCCCCCACTACCACCTCCATCACCACCGCCACATCACTACAGCATCAGCACCACCACCACCGCCTCCCCAACTACCACCTCCATCACCACCGCCACATCACTACAGCATCAGCACCACCACCACCGCCTCCCCCACTATCACCTCCATCACCACCGCCACATCACTACAGCATCAGCACCACCACCACCACCGCCTCCCCCACTATCACCTCCATCACCACCGCCACATCACTACAGCATCAGCACCACCACCACCACCGCCTCCCCCACTACCACCTCCATCACCCCCGCCACATCACTACAGCATCAGCACCACCACCACCACCACCTCCCCCACTACCACCTCCATCACCACCACCACATCACTACAGCATCAGCACCACCACCACCACCGCCTCCCCCACTACCACCTCCATCACCACCGCCACATCACTACAGCATCAGCACCACCACCACCACCACCGCCTCCCCCACTACCACCTCCATCACCACCGCCACATCACTACAGCATCAGCACCACCATCACCACCGCCTCCCCCACTATCACCTCCATCACCACCGACACATCACTACAGCATCAGCACCACCACCACCACCGCCTCCCCCACTACCACCTCCATCACCACCGCCACATCACTACAGCATCAGCACCACCATCACCACCGCCTCCCCCACTATCACCTCCATCACCACCGCCACATCACTACAGCATCAGCACCACCACCACCACCACCGCCTCCCCCACCACCACCTCCACCACCACCGCCACATCACTACAGCATCAGCACCACCACCACCACCGCCTCCCCCACTATCACCTCCATCACCACCGCCACATCACTACAGCATCAGCACCACCATCACCACCACCGCCTCCCCCACTACCACCTCCATCACCACCGCCACATCACTACAGCATCAGCACCACCATCACCACCACAATGACACCACCATTCGCTTTCATTCTTTAACCTTCCTTATATTCTTCATAGCACTATTGTCTTCTCCCTTTTTAATTTGCTTATTGACCCTCTGTCCTCCCTAGAATGTTAGCTCCACATTGCTAATCCTTAGTATTTAGAAGTAGGCCTGGTATGTAGTAGGTGCTCAGAGTTTTATGAAGGATTAAGTTAATGAATAAAATGGTAAATTCTTTGTGGCAGGAAGGAACAATATACTCTCTACTTGCCTTAGCTCTTATTAACAAAGAATATAATCAAAACCTTTTGTTGAATCAATGCATGGAAAATGATTGTGATCTTTTGCTAGTGATATTTATTGATTCTTTTCCTCTCCTTCAAGTTATCTGTTTTCATTTTAGAATTTGTTTTGAAGATATGACAGCCAGGAAAAAGGCTCAACTTTAGTTTAGCTTTGTCATTGAGTTCCTACATACTTTACGATTGTGTAATGAGTCAGGGTAACTTTTTGTCTTTTACTACAAGTCATTTTGCATACTTTGCACATATTCTAAGTAGGAAAACACTTAGATAATTCTCTTTTCTTCACCCAGGACCATGTCTGGACGAAGATTTCGGGAGGCAATTAAAGCAGTAAGTTAAAAATAAAATAACATCTATGCATTTATATTTGGTGAAAAGAATTCTCTAGCCATATGATCTAATATCTTTTAAATTAATCTTTGCTAAAATAACTAGAGTTTTATACTTCTTGAAAGTAATGATTAGAGGTAAATATGAAATATTTGTGGTATAAGAATAAATTAAAAAATATAAGGGAACTATAGTCAGGTTAAAATATTTTATTGATATTTATGTATTAATAATTTAAAAATTAATAATGGTTTTATGGATTAAATGGTAAATAACCTGTGAGTATCTTAATATCTTAAAGTCTTATCTAAATAAAATCTAACACTAACTGAGAATTACGTATTTTATTTATATTCAAGAAGTATTGTAAATGGTTTTAAAATGACATAATCAGCAAATGCCTTATTACTTGGGCCTGGGAATAGCTACTATCATTAGCTAGTAACCTCCCATTATAATTTTATAGGAAATTGATAAAATATCTTTATTTTAGTAATAAGAAGATCCTACATCTTTAAATGCAACCATTAAGATGTTCACAGATCCATTGATTTGTCCAACTATAGTGCAGTTATACCTTTTATCCAGGACTCTCTGATACTTCTGCATTCTCAGGCAGTTTTGATCAGTAGGAAGAATATTGTTAAGAGAGACATCTTACACTAATGATTCATATGTGTGATTAAGTATAACTGGGATTATAATCAACTTTAAGATGAAGAGTAATTTAACTGGGCTCTACCTCTTTCCCCCTCCCAGGAGTTTGCAACTTATGGGATGCGGGATATGACTGTTGTTATTTCAGGTCTATGCAATGTATATACACATTACATTGCCACCTATGAAGAATACCAGGTAGGGTGAATCGTCTTTATCATTTAAGTGAAATATACCCTGGCCGAGACTATTGTATTAAATGCAGGTTTTCTTTCTGGATTTACATAATCATGTTTTTGAGAGATGACTTTGTTTTAGGACAGATAAGAGAATGATAAGCCAGAAGTTGTGTTTGGTAGTTCTAGATTGACCATTTACAAGTTCAAGTTAGAAATCTAGTCTCACTGACTTTCACTTTTCCTGAAATAAGTTATTTTGTCAGGAGCCTGGTGGTAAGTCTGGGTTGTGGCATGCAGCATTCCTAACTCTATCCCTAATGTTTCTGGTGCCTTACCCTTGTGTAGGACCTAGGAATACTCCCACTGCTGGTTACCATTTATTGAATGCACTAGCTAAACACCTTGCAAATGTGATCTTAACTAATCCTCATAATAAGCCCTGCAGCAAGATATTATTATATCCACTAGAGGCCTGATGCACGAAATTCGTGCAAGAGTAGGCCTTCCTTCCCCCAGGTGCCAGCACCAGCTTCCCTCTGGCACCCGGGACCCGGGCTTCCCTTGCAGTCTCGGCTTCATCTGGAAGGCCATCTGGTCTAATTAGCATATTATGCTTTTATTATTATAGATATTATAGATGGTATAGACTAAGCAACAGAGTCACAGAGAATTTAGGGGAGGCTGCTGGTTGGTGATGTTTCCTTGTTTACAAATAGTACAGAAAGTAGCCCAGCCCAAGTACTTTTTAACAATAGTAAAACATGAGAATAGTTTAGAGTCCAGCAACTAATGCTTTCTAATATATCTGCAATCCATAGCCAAGCATGTAGTCTACCTCTTGGCAAATGTTCAGTGATACCAGCCATGGAATCTGCATCAGGCCCTCTGTTGACTTTCTCAAAGGGCCCCACCTTCTAGGAAATCCTGTTGAATAAAGGTTCTTAATTGGGCTAAATTTGAATGGGAATACTTTTTCATTTACTCATTTTTATTTATTTATCTGTAACTATTTATTATTTAGCATTTCCACCAATTATGAATATAGATGACAAATGACAATAATATTAGCAGTGTCTCTGACTTTGTCACCAATAGGAACCACACGTATTTTTAATATCACACACCATTATTTAAGATCTGGGAATATCTTTTACTCTCATCCCTACTTTAAAACCACAGTAGTGATTAAATCTGTTGCTGAATCTTGTTGTTCAATAAAGAAGCGCAAACATTATCTATCACAAAATTGATTTATTAATGTATTTCAGTCTAATTAGTTGCCTTTGTCAACCATGCATTTTATTTTATGCATTTAGAAATATTAATCTGAGAGGGGTCCATAGGCCTCAGTAGATGATCAAAGGAGTTCATGGCACAAATACAAGCTTATCTCCTGGTTCAGGGACATGCTCCTGCAAAGATTGGTATTAATTAGTTCATTTATTTATTCACTCATTCATTCAACAGATATATGTTGAGACATGCAGTAGTAGCCACGATCTGGGTATAAAAATGAATAAGAATCTGCCCCTGTCCTCAGGATCACTAGAATTTATGGTCTAGTAAAAGAGAAGAAAGCGATGATTACATTTCTGTGAAAGGGATGCACAAAGTGTATGAGAGAGAGAGAGAGAGAGAGAGAGAGAGAGAGAGAGAGAGAGAGAGAGAGAAAGAAAGAGAAAGAGAGCACCCATCTAGACTAAGTATTTGAGCATGGGGACTGGCAGATTTTTTTGGAAGATGTAACATCTGTCTGAGTTCTTGAGAGTAAGGGCTAATTAGGCAAATAAAAGTTAGGGGAGGTGTTTCATAACGAGGGAGCTACATATGCAAAGGTCCAGAGGGGTTGACCTAGTACATTTAAGAGGCCATGATTAGTTGAGTTCCATGGACTAAGCATGATGAGCGTAGTGAGACAGGGGCTAGAGTGCCATGCAGGGGTTAGTGAAGAGTCTTTTATGCTGTGCTACAGAGCATTGCCTCAATAAGGAAGGTGTTGGGGGAACTGTAGTAGAACTCAAAGGAATGTTCTTATCAAATTTGTGACTTAGAACCGTCACGAGCATGGCAGTGCAGAACATGAATCCAAAGGGCAAGTGTGGAGACAGAACTGATTAAGAAGCTGTAGTAATTGGGGTGAGAGGTAAGCGTTTGGCCAAGGTAAAAGCAGTAGAGACAGAGGAAAATGAAAGGAGTCAAGAGATTTTAAGGAATGAGGACTTGGAGACTCATAGGAGGTGGGATGGGGGAGAGAGGAACCTGATGATGGCCAGCTGGTCCTGGCACGGGAGACAGGAAGGCTGGCCTTCACTGAGATGAAGAACATCGCAGGGAAAGCTGGTGTATTTGGAGTGAGGAGTTCCATTTGAGGTCTGATGAATTTGAGGATCCTGGAAAACAACCAAAGGCTTGGAGCTCAGGCAAAAGGAGATGTATTTGGTTCTATTTTATAGCTCTATGGTGGGTTAAAATTTTCTCCTGCTGTACTCTGTAGGGGAAAACATTTGTATTACAACTACTTAAAATAGACATAAGCGCAGGAGCTAGTACCTACATTCAGATTAAATGGACTGACAGGCCAAATGGCACAAGCCAGGAGGAGCCACTGCCTTTAGCAAATAGTTGATGGGAGCCATGTACTTTAGCTGGTAAATGAAAATGCCTCCTCCCCCTGCCTTTGTCATCATTAATCTTGAATTGTGCCAGTTTGAATGACACACGATGTCTGAGCACTACCCCTCCCTAAGTGTGACACCTCTGTAAGTGGATTGAAATAAGCAGAATGGTGTACAACACGGCCCTGCCTTTCCTGCAGGTTCAGCGGTATGAGGCAGCATCTACAATTTATGGACCACACACCCTGTCTGCTTACATCCAGCTCTACAGAGGCCTTGCTAAGGCCATTGCTACGGTAATCAAAAATTGTACGCGTGTCTGTCTCAGAGGTGGGGAGATACAGAGGGAAGCAAAATAAGAACTTTAGCTGTGAGTGTTCAGTTTTTAAAAAAAACCTTTATACACACACACACACACATACACATATGTATATGAGGTATTCCTAAGAAATGAAACAGAGAGTAAATTTGGATTTAGTAAATGCCTTTTGATGGTGGTAACTGCTATTGTATAATACCATAAGAGCCCCAGGAAGGTGTAAAACAATTATGACATAGCAAAGACAGTAAAGGCCTTTCAAAGCAAGAGCTTGAATATATTAAATTGAAACAAATGAAATTACTGTTTCTGTAGTTGAATACTGGCAATTTCCTATGCCGCCATCTAATTAATTGCTTACTATGTGTGTTTGAAGTTTCAATATGAGGTATTAGGATATAATTTTGATTATTGTTTCATTATAATCTTAATTTGAGCTTTGATACATTTTTTTCAAAGTAGAACTATTTTATTTTTCATCATAGAAGCTATAACTATTTGTAGATTATTCAGATTACATAGAAAAGTATAAACTTATAACCCATCCCTAGAGAAAACCACTGTTTAACTTTCATTGTTATCATAGGTCTATAGCTCTTCCTATGGAAATAGAGTCTTCAAATTTTATAGTGGTATTTAGGAAGAAAAGTGTGAATTATTTTGTGGAAATTTGTTTCACAGTTTTATGGTTATGTATCTAAGACTAGCTATATGATCTTGAAAAACTACTCCAAGCCTATATTCTCATGTGTAGTACAGGAGTGATAATAGATTATATATAGCTTGCTGTAAAAATTAAACATATAAAGTGATTATGAAAGTACATTAAAGCCATAGGGAGGCTATTTAAAATTTGAAGTTAACATTTTGATGACATTACTAAAGGTGGCAAATTTTGTGGAAAACACATTAAACCAGTCAGGATATAGGCTGGTCTTAACTTTTAAATTAAAAATACATTTATTATAGTCTTTAATCAGCACAGAGGAGGATTTAGAAAAAAACAAAACTTGGTACCGATTCTGGATAAGAGAGGCTAAACACTTTGTAAAAATTAAAAGACTAACTTCAGTGTCATGTTACGAAAGCTTATCATGTGTTAGACTCCTGTCCAAGGTCACACATTTAAAAACTGGTTCTCCTAGAATCTGAAGAGTGTAACGTGCTTCCAAGCTTCCACTGTGGTCACTGAACTGTGCTGCTTAGGGAAGTGAGAGTGTTGCCTATGACCAAAACTGTCTTCTAGTGACAGAAGTTTACCTTATGCACATCTAGGCTCACATTTTAGCAAGGGGTGCCCCTCACATTTTGTTAGCTAGGCTCTTGAAGGGAGAAAGAGAGAGAGAGAGAGGGAGGGAGGGAGGGAGGGAGGGCGGGAGGATAGATTTCTTTAATGAAGGCATTTCTGGGGATGGGGAACTTGGGAAAGAGTCTTTGTCTCTACGTTGTGCACTTCTTAAGCAAATGTTCTCTGTTCTAGGACACAGTGGCCAATCTGAGCAGAGGTCCAGAGCCTCCATTTTTCAAAGAACTGATAAAACCATTAATTCCTAATATTGTGGATAGAGCACCAATAGGCAAGAATTTTGGGGATGTCCTGCAGCCGTTGAATTCTAAATACAGAGTGGTAAGATTCACAAAGAGACCTTGGAATGCTTGAAGCCTGTGTTTGGGGGTGGGGAGTGGGGGGAAAGGTGTTGTTAATGGCACCGCCTGCCTCTAATGATGCCATAGATCATCAGCTGTTAAGCAACAATAATTTTGGTAATTGTTTTTATCTCTGTAGAGGCTCTGCAAACATGATAATGGGGAAATAATTATTTTTCAGGTGGTAATTATGCAAAATTGAATTTCTAAAATCCCAATTATTCTTTTCCTTCTTAAATGGATGGTTATGGAATCATTCTTTGGAGCTCAGAAAAGTTGTCTCTTAAATCAAGGTTAGGAAAAGCACATAGAAATGAATCAGGATTTTACCACTGCTATTTTGTATTAACTGTCCTTCAGTCCTATGTAATAAAACCCTAATATGCAAATCGACCTAACAGTGGAACGACTGGTCGCTATGACATGCACTGACTGCCAGGGGGCAGGCGCTCAATGTAGGGGGCAGCTCCTGCGTTGAGCATCTGCCCCCCTAGAGCGAGGCGACCAGTGGCAGTGGTGGTGATTGGGGGATGGGGACGGCCAGCAGGAGGCGCCAGGTCGCCAGCCAAGGTGGGTGCCAGCAGGGCCCCTCAATCACCCTGCCAGCCGGTCGCCCCACTGATCGGCCTTGATCACCGGCCAGGCCTAGGGACCCTACCCTATATATTGGGAACAGTCTCTAGATTTAAAAATTAAAACCTGGCAAGGCTACTCTAACACGGAAAAAACAGGATGATGCAGCGATGACATGCATGGACTCTGGCTTGCACATTTTGTGGTCAGCCCTGATTCTGACACTTGTAACTGTGTGACAAAGCCAATTACTTAACTTGTCTCTGCTTCAGTTTTCCCACCCATAAGATGGGGAAAGTGGTACGACTGCCTCAGAAGGACCATGTTATGTACTACTTTTTATAATCAGGGCAAAAAAATGTAGCTGCCCATACAACAACAAGATGCCTTTCACCTGTATGAAAAGTGTGGTCACTGGTGCATGCAGCGTCCCAGATTGCGAGAGGGATGTCTGACTGCCGGTTTAGGCTTGATTCCTGGGCCTACACCAGAAGTCAGACATACCCTGAGGGTGCAGGCTGGGCTGAGGGACTTTCTTCCCCCCCCTCCCCCCCCGCCCCCATGCAAGAATTTCATGCATCAGGCTTCTAGTATATAATGTTCTTCAACTTTGCTAAATTAAGTATTAGTTCTAATAGATTTTTTGGAGGGGCGGGGGTGAGGGTTGAGTCCTTAGAAATGTATACATATAATATCATGTTATCTATGGATAAAAACATGCTTAATTTTCTCTTTTGGATTTCTTTTCTGGATGCTTTTAATTTCCCTCCTTATTGCACTGGCTAGAATTTCCCAAGACAACTTTGAAACACTGGACTTCCTTGTCTTATTTCTAATACTTGGAAGGAAAGTGTTCAGTAATTAAGGGTAAATTTTTTTAGGCGAAGGGCATATACAAGTTTCCTTCTAGTCCTAGTTTATTGAGAGTTTTTTTTTGTGAAGAATGGTTATTGGATTTTTTCAGATGATTTTCTATGTCTACTGAAATGATGATGTGGTTTTTGTCTTTCATTCTATTAATATGGTGTATTGCATTAGTTGATTTTTAGATATTAAATAAATATTCGTTAGGTTTGGTATACATATTATTTAATTTGGTTTGGTAATATTTTGCTAAAAAGTTTTGTATTCATCTCCATGAGGGATATTTGCAGACTCTTTTCATGTGTGGTCTTTGTCTGCCTTTGGTATCAGGGTAACATTAATCTCTCCCTCCCTCCCTCCCTCCCTCCCTCCCTCCCTCCCTCCCTCCCTCCCTCCCTCCCTCCCTCCCTCTCCCCTTCCCTTTCCTCTGTGAAATCAATAAAAATATTTTAAAAATAAAAAAATACTTTTATTAGAGCTCATAAAATAAATTTTTATTTTCAGGGAGAAGTTGCTGAAGTTACATTTGTAGGTGCTAACCCAAAGAATTCAGCAGAAAATCGGGTAAGCACCAATGCTTCTTTTTATAAATTTAAATTCACCATTTAGCCTTTCATACACTTGACTATCCCTTTGGTTAACAACTGGAGGATTTTTTTATGTGGGGGGAATTTTTAGTGGGAACATGTAATGTGGAATTGAGTCTGGAAAATAAACATATAGAAAACATTTCGCTGGCTCTACTTAGGACCACATATAGCACCATGAAAAAGACATTGTCTCCTGAGAAGACGTAAATTTGAATAAAATCTCATTTATGTATTCCAATCTAAAAATTCAACTACATTTGGTAGAATAATCAAAGGCCCAAGAGTGAAGTGTTTCTTTGGCTCCCTCCACTCCCTCTGGCTCCTCTCCTCTTACACTGCTGCCTCTGGTCCGGCCTCTACTGTTGCGGATAATCGTGGATCTCTGAGTGGGGACACGCTCCTGGCTTGGAGCCCTGATCCATGCTCTTTACTTTATCTTGCATTGTCCATTTCCTGTTCTTTGCTACTGGTTATAATAAGATAGTTATTTATTAATCTTACAAAATGGCACATCTCTAATGTGAAAACAGATAGTATAAAAGTGCTTAAGATAGAATGTGAAAGGACCCCTCTATTCATAAACCTTTTTAGAGGTAATCACTGTTAATAATAGGTTACATATCATGTCATACCTTTTTGTTTTATCATACATATATATGATAAAGTGTATATATGTTATATGTCTATTAATAAAGTGAAGTAATTTTACTTCTCTGCAACTCCCTTACAGTGTTCTTGTAAGTACACAAGCAACAACCAGGCGCCTTCTAATGATAAAAATTCAAAGAATAAATAAATATAGAAGAAAAAGGGAATGGGTATATGAAAGTGACTTCAAGGTCAGACACTCTATTGATAAGCCATTCTTCCCAGGGCCCATTGTCACTTAGAAACCCAAATACCTTTCCTCCAAATGAGCCTTCCCACTTCTGTTCATTAAAATAGAATTATTATTATTGCCTTGATAACAATTGTGGCAATATGGCATTATCTAAAGGGCATTGGGAAAAAATGTTCTGCTGCTTTGGTAATTAACATATACCTATTTGAAATAAATTCTCTAGGGATTCAATCTGTGCCAGAGATTTACATGTTTATAACATTATTTTTCTGAGGAGGGCAAAGTGTTGTAGTAAAACTGCAGGAGTAGCTGTCACCTGATATCCTTAGGGTGGAGAAATGTTCTCATCATTATCGCCATGGAGAAGCAGAAGAGCAAAATGCTTTAAAGCACTGGAGTGAAAATAAAATTAATTCCTAAGAAGGCTCTGGGACTCGGTGTAAAACAGGTTCCAGTACCCTTTATTAGTAATAATCATCATATCCTCACCACTATTTATTGAATTCTTACTATTTGCATGTACTAGGCTAAGTGTTTTATGTACATCATCCCGTGAATCTATTTTAATCTTTGCTACTCTTCAACGAATTACATTTTATTATCCCTATTTTACTGAGGCCTAGAGAGATTAAGTAACTTTTATTAAATATTAACTAATTATGTAACTGGAAGAGATTAAGGTTAGGAGGTGGGGAAAGGATAGTCATATAATTCACATATGCAGTGGCCAAGACTTGTTCTCTGATTTGTACTCTAGACTTAGGAACTAGAGCCCACTCTGTTTTCTACCCCATCTAAAGCACTGCGCCTCCAACCCCACCCCCCTGCCCCATGTCCCTCTGCTCTAATTGGCAAAGAAGCTCTTTTTACAAGTAACCATGGTTATAAAAACTTCTTTATTGAATATAGTCCATCAGTTGATTAACTAGAAAATAATTTGAAATAATCCCCTGGCCCAGCTGTAAGTAAGTGATCCATTCAGCAGAAGTTGATTCGAATACCTGTAAATATCAGGTATCATGGGCTGTGATGGAGAAAGGTGGAGTAGATACAAGTCATGCCCTTAAGGACAACAATATAAGATTTTTTTTTTTTTTTGGTGGCAAAATGGAGATTTATGGCCTTTGTATCATTTAATTTGTTATATTATTCAAATCCGTGCTTTATCTGAAGCTGAATTCTTGGTCTGAAAGAAATGATTATAGCCATTTTACAATGGGAAAATAAAATTTGCTTATGATGAGATTTCTAGAAATCCATGACAAAATATAGGAATTTCTTTTAGCACCCCAGGACAGAGAGGATTTATGCATCCTTTTCAATTCTTTCACTGGGGAAGGCATATTTACTAATAATTCATATATCTGAAAAGATGAGGAGACCCTTTTTCCCTCCTAAATCTTGAGGTGACTAGGGAAACTCTTGGAATATGGGTCAATTAACCTGTCATGAAAAGGTTTGATTTATGCCTTTTTAAAATCTCAAGTTTTATTCTGTCTCTTCTCTGCCCTAATTACCAAAAATTTGCTAACAGCTCTGAAATTATGCTTTATTCAAATTTCTTTAAAAAGTCAGGGTCTTTTAATAGACTGAATAAATTAATATTCTACAGATATTGTGTCGAATGTTAAGAGGAACACAATAAGAATTTGGGTGAAATTCTAATACATTTTACTCAAGGTATTGCTAGGTTAGCACAAAGTCAACAAGGGGAGTATTCACAGACAGTGTCCTTCTGTGACTGTTCAGTGTCTGATCAATTATGTTAATTGCATTTCAGACCCATCAGACTTTCCTCACTGTGGAGAAATATGAGGACGCTTCAGCGACATGGCAGGTAGTGCATAATGATGCCTCCTGGGAGACTCGGTGAGCATGTCTATTGAATATTTTGTCTTTCAGGTCTTGAAAACAGTTGGTTAGTAATGTAGGGAAGACAAATGGGAAGACTGGCTCAATACATGATATTAATGATAGCAAATTCCCAAGGAGCTGTCCGGCCATATTTAGTTGATTTATTAGACCTCATTTCGATTCTGTTTTTCTACAAAACGGTAGTGTGTGCCTCTGGAAGATTAGGTGCTAATGAGGTTATGGCCTCCATTCTTACAAACATCTGTTAATTTTTTTTCCATAGTCAAAGACATTACTCCTAAAAGCTGTCTAGCCTTCTTGCAAATTGGTTGAAAAGGGGTGCTAGGTGAAGGTGATGAGATAGCTCTGAAGAGCCTGGCATTCCTTCTGGAAAAAGAAAGAATGAGTCTATACCCAACAAATATGGTCCAGGATTCTTCATTTGAATTACCAAAACACAGGAGCTGAGTGTTTACATCACAAAGAATTATGCTCATGGTTTTCAAAAGATGCATTGCTGTGCCTTTTGTTACCAAATACCTGAGCTGACTAGATATTTTGAAGATTAAAAATGTGTCTAAAATAAGAAAATGTTTCTGTTCCCAATTTTTACAAATTTCACCACAGGGACAGTGGCATGGAAGTGGGGGACATTTTTGGCATTTTGTTTCTAATTCAGATCACCTTAAACTAAGTGATTATTTGCATGTTGGTTTGGTTCACATGGTTAACTGAAAATAGAGATTTGATAGCCATACCTAAATATGGGCATACCTTTTCCCTCTCATCTTTAGGACTCTAGGGTATAGGTGGCTTAAAAACAAGGAGTAAATACATATTTATTGTTAACATAAGGTTATACAGATAGTAAAAAAGGGCTGATTTATTTTCAAAAGCCCCAAATCAGAATAGCAGTCAACACTGAGACGATGTATAGCTCTCTGCTTTGTTCATCAGCAGCAGTTCAAGAGCACCAAGCTTATTACTGAGAAACAGAATGTTGAGTCCAGGGGATTTACTCTCTACTACATAACTAAGGATATCGGTCAGTTAGTGCATCCCCTCTCACTGTATCTAGAAGAGTATCTGAACCCCGTGTCCTGGTCTATAAGGACCAATGTGATTTGACTCCATCTGTTTCTGTCATCTCCACCACACCTCCACGGTTCACTCTGTCCTAATTCCACTGGCCTGCATCCTGCTCTGTGGCTGTACCAAGTTTTTTTTCTACTTCAGACACTTTGCACTCTGTCTCCTCTTCCTTTAAACACGTGTGGGCTCCGTTTAAATGATACCTCCTTAGACATACCAGTCTTACTGATTTCACATATCAGTTTTAAGGTTATTTGTGGTTTACGTGCTTATTGACTTTCTTTTATCATTGAGAAACACAGAAACTTTGGACCATGTCTGTCTTGCTCACTACTGTGTCCTCAGAATAGAGTCCGGCACATATGCCATTAGAAGTGTCAGTTACAGCAGAGGATGACAAGGGCTAAAAGATGCTATGGCAGTTCTAAAGCAGGAGACATCCATGTTCTGAATATCAGATAAGCCTTTCTGGGATGGCTAGAGTTTAGGTCATGAGAAAGATGGAACAAGCAAAGGTATTTCTACAAATGGCTGTTCCTTACAAGTCCTTCTCTAGGCAGTAAGTATTTATCTCTGTTCTGTTCATTGCTATACTCTGAATATCTAGACTAGTGCCTTGTTCATATTCATTTAATGAGTAATCATATGTTTTTCTCACCACACATTTTTAAAGAATAAAATTGGATTTGTTTGTTTGTTTCCTACCAACAGTTTCTATTGGCACAAGGGATTACTGGGTCATAGCAATGCAACGATACAATGGCATATTCCAGATACTGCCAAGCCTGGGATCTACAGAATAAGATACTTTGGACACAATCGGAAGCAGGACTTTCTCAAGCCCGCTGTCATACTTTCATTTGAAAGTACTTCCTCCGATTTTGAAGTTGTAACTACTTAGTGAAAAGTTGACACCGCATTTAAAGTTTTGCTCTGTATAAATTACGTCACTGATTTCATATGAATGTAAACTATTCTGATGACTTCTATAGTTGTCCCAGTTTGGAGTTTACTGCTAATGGGACAGAGGTGTGTGTGTGTGTGTGTGTGTGTGTGTGTGTGTGTGTGTGTGTGTGTGTGTGTGTGTGTGTGATATGTATGTGTTCCTTTTACCTTGGTCTAGCAATTTTTACCTCATGGTCTACAGCATGATTTCCCTTGGGAACTTGTGGCTGTTTAAAGCAACAGCTCTCCCTCTATAAAGCCTCGGAAATGCTAGTAAGAGTGGTTGAAGACGTGTGAACAAAGTTTAAACTATTTATTTATAGAGCTGTTGAATGTTAGCACTGGAAAAGTGTAGAGAGGTCACCTAGTTTGACCCTTCATTTTGCAGAGGGGAAAAATAAAATTTTATGGATTTAAGATTAGCATAAAGCTACCCGACCTTTCCCATCAGTCACATTTAAAGAATAGCATATAAATATCGACGATAAACACCATAAATATATAAGCCCAACTAGAGAAAGTAGCATGAAAACTAGCATGCCAGTGTTTCTGTATTGAGCACAGCCTCTCAGAGCAGTCACTCTGGGGTTGATGTGCCCAATCCAGATTTATCGTTGATGCACAAATCATTTCTGGAATTGCCTTCAGAGCCCACTTACAGAAAGTGAGACTTGTAATATTTGGATTATGCCTTGTGTTGCCCTAAGTGCCCTTATCCCACTAAATTGTATCTCTTATTCCCAAGACTTGTTCGCGGTGAGTTTTGACCGTTCTCACTTATCAAATTTACCCCCAAACCACAAAGCTTTGCTTTTACTGTAGATATTAACATGAAAGTGATATTAACTTAGAAGGGAGTCCTCAAAGGGGAGGCTTTAAATTCATGTTCTTCTATCGCTCACTCACTCACTCACTCACTCACTCACTCACTCACTCAGTATGGACCCATTCAATCATAACATATTTATTAAGACCTGTTCTCATACTCAGCATTGCACAAGTATCTGGTACAATGACAGCTGGTGAGCTCAATTCGTGAGACCATATTTTGGGTGAATGTATAATTATCAAAAGGTGACTATTTTGTAGGAGAAAATAATCAATTTAAAATATAAATTCTGGGGAGGCATTTAAAAACCAGTAATCTTCAGGTATATCCTCCGTGTTGGGTACTCTAATTTTTTGAAAAAGAGGCTTCAGACCACTTGGAAAAAGCTGTTTTGAAGTTATGTTGGGGCATTACAAAATACCTAGCCTAATGTCCAAAAGAATGAGCTAATACAATCTGACATTGATGGCTGGAAAGTACTAATTGCATTTAAAGTTATCCAAGTTAACTAGTTGCCCCTAGGCTGTTAAATAAACTTCCAGAAACCAAATCATGTTTTGTGTGTGTATAAAAGATTCCACATTTTAGGGAAAAATCAGTATTTTAAAAACAAACTTTAAAGTTTGGAAAAAGAGTAATATTAATAATGATAATATTAACACCCATGTTTGTAGGACTTGAACATGCATTAGAGTGAACCCGGAACACTTTTTGATGAATCAGTCCTCTGCAGGCTGTTTCTATGGAAATGAACTGCTGGAGAATTAGCTAATCAGGATTTCAAATGTGTAGCACTCATTTTCCCTAATGACTTCCCAGTAACTAGTGAAGAAGTTCAGAGGCCTAAAAGAGCAGGTAATTCTGAAAGTAGTTGACCCCAGACAGATAAGTTATATTAGACTCATGATATGATTTTTAAAGGTATTTCTCATGACTCAGAAGCGTTTTTGAATGATTTTCTCCCTCCCTCCCCACCAACCCCAAGCTTCCCGTTGACGGTTTCCTCAGTTGGCCAGTGATTCCTGTTGTTTACTTGCAACTGTGCCCAGGCGGCCTTGGCATTGCCTGTTGATGATCCTCTGGACGATCCTCCTGCACCCAGTCCTCTGTCCAGTGCTCTTGGCCCCAAACAGCCCACAGAAACCCGTTTTGTCACTAACGGCCATCTCTTCCAGCCCATGCAGTTCCCTTGCTGCAGTTTGTGTGTAAATGTAAGAACAGATACCTGCACTGCAGATACCACAGATTCATTGGAGCATAAAAGAACACCATCAAGAGGCTGATCTGGTCTGTTAATGTCAAAACATAGACTCAATCTGTGTCTGTGGCTACTGCTCCCTGGAGCCAAACCATGTGGAGAAAACTCCTGAAATTGGTGGAGAATGTGGAAAAACAGGGAATTGGGTTGGTGGGAGAATTCTTCTGGAGAAGATTTTGTTTCTTGTGACAAAGTGTCTGTGTTTTGTGTGTTGTACTCTGTCTAGTTTGAAGGATGCTGTGATATCTTCAAAAAGTACTGAATAATCCCTCTATATTTTTCAGTAAGTATTACATAAATTGTCAATATTCAATAGAATGTTTAATAAAATAATAATTACACTTGAGAAAGTGTTTCCTAATGAGAAGTAATTTAGATGAATGAACACTTTTTTTCCTTCTTTTTAAGAGGTGGAACAAATGGTGATGGATTCCATGTAAATCAGGCTGGAAAGTGATGTAAATGGCTTTTGCAAGTAACCACCCAAACATAAGGGAACCACTTCATCAATTCCTTCCTGCCCTCCAAAGATTTACTGCTGGCAAAATACATATGGTTGACATTTTTTACTATTAGGGCAACTGAGAGTTTCCTAGACAGACTTGAACTGAATTATGACTATGATATTGTCCCTTGTTTATGAAATGGTGATGGTAATAATGACCTTCTATGATTGCTATGGACTTGTGTAGGTTAATGGTTAAGAGAAAATATCGTGGAAACTTACTGGTTCAAATTCTGGTTGCCATTTATTCAGTGTCAGATCCTGAGTAAATGACTCAATTTCTTAATGCCATAGTTTCTTCATGGGTCTCAATTTCTTTTATAAAATGAGAACAATAAAGTACTTACTCTTTTCATTTGTGAGGGTAAATTAAGGTAAAGTTGTTGGTACAGTGCTTGGCATATGATATGTGCTTGATTTACTTAGCTGTTAATTAACTTAGCTGTCACTGAGTGATATGCAAGATGATGCATCTGAGTATCTGGAAAAGAGTAGGAAATAAAAATTCCTCCATCAAGAACTGAATCTATGATTTGCCCCAAAGACATTATCCATTTCCTGATATTTTCCAAAGTTGTAATTTTTGACATCTCTGATATTAATATAGGAAGAATTGGAACGGGGTGGGGGTAACTGAGGCTATTGGAGTTGTCAAGACTGAGAGATAATGGAGGTCAGGCCAGGGTTAGAAGGTGGGATGGTATGAAACTCTATAGTTGAAATGGACATGACTAGATGGAGAGGGGGAGAAAGACTTTAAGAACAATAAAAACCCTGAAACATTGTTTGGGTGATAGTAACAGTATAAACAAGAGCCAAACAAAGAAGAGAATTTCAGAGGGATGATAGTAGACCTCGTTTGGGATGTCAACACTTGATCTTAGACCTCTAGCCTCCAGTACTATGAGCCAATATACCGTATTTTCTGGCGTATAAGACGACTGGGCGTATAGAATATTTTCCTGGGTTAAAAAGTCGTCTTATACGCCAGAAAATACGGTACATGTTACTGTTGTTTAAGGCACCCTGTGTTTGGGATTTTGTTGTGGCAGTCTTGGGAAATGAATATACTGACCAATGGATTAATTTAGCCTCTTTAGGCATCTGCCAAAGAGGTTCTTGGGTGCTTTCCAGTTTAGAGGACATAGTAATTATGTCTGTACTTTACTCAGGAGAGTAAATAACATGGTCACTTTATGGCCACCGTTCTCATCTATCATTGGTTGCCTATGACTGTCATCTATCGCTGTCAAAGACTATAGTAAACACTGAAATTAATTTACATATCATAAAAAGCCAAGTGAATCAGATATGATGAAGATTTTATGGAGAATGAATATTCTAAAATTTTGGGAATTGATCTTTTATGGGTTGTGGCCAAGATCATGAATATCTATTATATATTTATAAGATGTCAGAATCAGGACAAATGTAATTATGCATATTTATTCTCAGGTCCTATTGAACTGAGCTATTTTTTTCCTCTCCAATTTATTATGTAAATATTATAAGCTCTGCAGCAAATATAGGACATGTCAGTGTAGAATTCATCTTTCTGTTTACATGGAGGCAAAGCCAGAAAGAAATCATGATATACTTTAAGAATTTGGTAGTGCCAGTTTTAAATTAAGGAAAAAAAAGGTTATATTCATGTTGTAGAAAGCATTGCAAAAAAGAGTAACTGAGGTTTTTTTCTCTGTGAGTAATTCACTTATCTATGCTAATAAAAGTGTAATATGCTAATTAGACCAAACAGCCAAACGACCTTCCAGATGTAATTCCGGACGTCCTTCTGGACAAAGCTGCAGTGGCGGAGGCCAAGGCAGATCTGGTTAGGGGCAATCAGGCAGACAGTGGAGCAGTTAGGGGTGATCAGGCCAACAGGGGAGCAGTTAGGGGGCAATAGGGCAGGCAGGGGAGCAGTTAGGGGCATCAGGCAGGCAGGCAGGCAGGTGAGGGGTTAGGAGCCAGCGGTCCTGGATTGCAAGAGTGATGCCTGACTGCAGGTTTAGGCCCGATCCTGCATCGGTCCCGGATTGGAGAGGGTGCAGGCTGGGCTGAGGAACCCCCCACCCCCTGTGCATGAATTTCATGGACCAGGCCTTTAGTGGTTAAATAAATGACTACTTAATTGGTTTCCCACCAACAGTGCACAAGGGTTCCCTTTTTTCCCACATCCTTACCAACACTTGTCTCTTGTCTTTTTGATAATGACCATTCTAACAGGTATGAGGTGATAGCTCGTTGTGGTTTTCATTTGCCTTTCCCTGATGATTAGTGATGGTGAGCACATTTTATATCCCTGTTAGCAAGATGTGTGTCTTCTTTGGAAAAATGTCTGTTCAGATACCCTGCCCATTTTTTAACTAGGTTTTTTTTTTTTTTTTTTTTTTTGCTATTGAGTTATATAAGTTCTTTATATGTATTGGATGTTAACTTCTTACCAGCTATATATGATTTATGAAAATTCTTTTCTATTCAGTAGGTTTTCTTTTCATGTTGTTAATGGTTTCCTCTGCTGTGCACAGCTTTTCAGTTTGATGTGGTCCCACTTGTTTATGTTTGCTTTTGTTGTCTCAGTGTCAAATCTAAAAAATTATCACCACGACCTATGTCAAGGAGCTTACAGACACGTTTTCTTCTAGGAGTTTTGTGGCTTCGGGTCTTATTTTCAATTCTTTAAGCCATTTTGAGTTAATTTTTGGTATGGTGTAAAATAGTATCCAGTTTTATTCTTTTGCATTTGGCTGTCTAGTTTACCCAGCACCACTTATTAAAATTACTGTCCTTTTCCCATTGTATATTCTTGGCTCCTTTGTCATAAATTAGTTGACCATATGTACATGGTTTTATTTCTGGGCGCTCTATTTTGTTCCATTGCTCTGTTTTTATGCCAATATCATACATAGAGTTGTGATTACTATAGCTTTGTAATATATAGGGTGTCCTAAAAAATGTACACACACATTTTGATGAATTATAAAGGCAGTGTTTATTAAAATACATTTCATTTTCAAAATTGAGCTATCAGCTGTTAAAATGTGTATACTTTTTGGGGGGACACCCTGTAGTTTGAAATTAGGGATATTTTTCTTAAGTTTTAGGTGGTCTTTGTATGCTTGTTATATTGTCTCTTCTTTGGGTATTTCATTAGTACAATTTTTGCAGTTTGTCACTTTTAACTTTGTTTATAGCATTTTCCTATGCTAATTTAAATTAGCCATATTACTTTTGATTTTATTATGCCTAGATTTTGAGTTAAAGTAAAGAAAATTTACTCTGCTTCTAAATTTACTGGAGATAGGTAAGAGAATCTGGAGCTCCCCTAACAACTAGAGTAGTCCACAAATAAATTCCTGGTGAACCCTAGGAGAATATAATTGAGCACATGTTGACTGAGCATTGGAACAAGGCATTGTGCCAAATGAGGGAGTGGGAAAGTCATATGAATATGACTCCAGGAAGAAGGGCTATTCATTACATATACTTTTCAATAGTGAAAAATTGAAAAACAGATCAATAAATTATGGTGTTCCATACAATGGAGTGCTTTTGAGTAGTTAATGTCTGAACTAGAGCTATACATCTCAAGATAATTATCAAAATGTGATGCAAATAGGCAAGCTGCAGAGTCTTATATACTGCATGTTACTAAAGTACAGTTTATATGAAGTTTGAACACATGCAAATAATACTGTATACTGGTTTTGGATATATGCAATGGACTAAATGAGAAAAATGTGTGAGACAAAATTTGGCATGGTGATACTTCTGGGGTGTATAAGGTCCCTGAAAGTAGAGGTTTTGTTTCATATACTGATGTGCTCCCATTCCTAGACCAGCGCCTGGCACTTAGTAATGCTTGGTAAGTATTTGTTGACTGGAATAATGAGTAAAGAAAAATGGAATCAGGAATGGTTTTACAAGGTCTTCAACTATAAATGGTACTTTTAGCCCTAACTGGTTTGGCTCAGTGGTTAGAGTGTGCGCCCTGCAGACTGAAGGGTCCTAAGTTTGATTCTGGTCAAGGGCATGTCCTTCAGTTGTAGGCTAGATCCCTGCCCCCGGGGGCATGTACAGGAGGCAACCGATCGATGTGTCTCTCTCACATCAATGTTTCTCTTTCCTCTCTCTCTGTCTCTCCCCTTCCCTTCCACTCTCTCTAAAAAAAAAAAATAATAATAATAATGGAAAAAAGATCCTTAGGTGAGGATTAACAACAACAACAATAATAATAAATGGTACTTTGATTAAAAAAATGTAATTATGTCAAAACACAAACATTTGGTAGAGGTTAATGGTGGATACACGGGTATTCATTACATTAATTTTTTAAATCTTTCTTATGTTTGGAATATTGTACTGAAAATTTTAAAAGATGTAGATGCAGATGCCGAAACCGGTTTGGCTCAGTGGATAGAGCGTCGGGCTGCGGACTCAAGGGTCCCAGGTTCGATTCCGGTCAAGGGCATGTACCTTGGTTGCGGGCACATCCCCAGTAGGGGTTGTGCAAGAGGCAGCTGATTGATGTTTCTCTCTCATCGATGTTTCTAGCTCTCTATCCCTCTCTCTTCCTCTCTCTAAAAAATCAATAAAATATATTAAAAAAAAAAGATGTAGATGCAGAACAGACAGGACTACTTGGGTGAGAATGAGGTGAGGGAAAGAGGGAGCTGAAATGACTGAGAGTTCAAACCTGGGTAATTGGACAATAGCAGTGCTTCAAGCATTGCAATTGCTAGAGGAAAATCAGGAATGAGATGAGGGGTGACAACACTATTTTCAGATGCTTGACATTTAACATTCTGGCTGGATTTCATCTAGAAATGCCCACGGGCAGTGCTCACTCTGACATCATCAGCAGTTGTGAGAAAAAAAGTAGCAGGATGCAGTTTCAGGGCTTCCTGAAGCACTGTTGGAGCCACACATTCGAAGCTGAGAAACCACAGGAGAAAAAAACCCCACAGAAAAACCATAGAAAATTCCTGGGCGGGGGGGGGGGGGGGGGAAACCCTCACAAAAAAACAATCCTATATAATAAAAGCCTAATATGCAAATGGACCTGTAGGTGGGGGGTGGGGCCGGCAAGTGGGCAGAGGAAGGGGACCATGATTGTGGTGGTGGCAGGGCGATGGGGGGCGGGGCCAGCTGCTCACCTGCCGGCGCTGTCCCCCATCAGCCTGCGGGTAACCTCCTGCAGAGGGAGGCTAGACTGTCGGACATCCCCCGAGGGCTCTTGGTCTGTAAGAGGGCACAGGTCGGGCTGAGAGAAACGCCCCCCACCGAGTGCACGAATTTTCATGCACCGGGCCTCTAGTGGTATTAATAATGGTCCTGCATTTCACTCAAAATATATACCTGGTTGTCTTAACAGCCAATGGGTAAAAGCCTTGGCATCTAAGGATGGCAGCTCTAGGGCAGGAGCAACTGGAGGACGGTGACATTCTGGGCCGATAGAGTAGGTCTTTCATGGGCCAAGATGAAATTGGGCCTGCAAGGCCCATTGCACAAATAACACCTGCCCCCGCAGACAGTGTTTGGATTTAACTTCTGCCTGCTCTTCCCTCCCCTTCACCAAATGAGGAATGGGTTACTGAAGAGCAGACGGATGACTAGCACTTAATTATCTGGTCTTGGTCCTCAGGACTTGTATTTAGTCTGCCTCTCAGCAGCAAGGGATTTAGACAGGGTGGAATAAGAACTGTTTAGTGAGCGTCAAGAGGCCTGGATCTCTGTCCTGGTTCTGTCATAAAGCATCTGGGAAGCATTTGGATCAGTTTTTTAACAACCCTGAGTCGTATCTAGGATTTTATCTTGAAAATCTCTGAACTCTATGGCACGTATTTGGTGTCTTTGTTGACAGATTGTAGTAGCTGCTTGGAGAAGTAGATGGGAAAGGGTTGAGAGATGGCATCCGGGTCCTGTGGGAAAGTATGATCTGATTGATTAGCACCGTCTGACAAGGGGGGGCGGGGGGGGCGGATCTGGGCTAGTGGCGAAATGATGGCCCTGTGTTTGCCCTTCCAGATGTATGGGATTCTATCAATGCTCTTTTTCAAAGACATAAGATATACAGGTAGTTTCCAGCAGGGTCAGAAACAATTTCTCCTCTAGCAAATTATTCAAGCTCCCCTTTTGGCTTTTAGACAACATCAAATACTAAAGAGGGTTAAAAAAAAAAAAGCAGGCTATTCACCGCAGGGTGAAGCTACATTCACACATTCACTCCATCGAATTTTCTCTATATTAACTCTGCAGTGCCATCTACTGAATTGGACAGGAAATAATACAAAGACTTTAAACATATGCCAGATGACAGTAAGAGGAAATATTTTACTTTTTAAGATCACATATTTTAATCTCTTTATTTAGCTGCACTTATATTTTGATAGGTGAACCCTTCTGAGAAAGTCTCACACCATTTTTAATTCAATATAAACAACAGTCATGACGATGTTGTCAATACATGTTGTTGAATCACTTGTTTCTTTTTTTTTTTAAATTAGTATTTTATAAAATCTCAAAACCCCAAGTATGCTTCTGGTGTCCTTGTAGCCACAGGGACAAAAGCAAAGAAATCTGGGTGGGAGAAGAGATGCAAGTCACGTTTGTTAAGGTCTATTAGGTTTTGCCTCAAATTGGTATTCCCAGTACTGTTTATACTCGTGCCATGAAAAATGTTCCATGATCCAATAAGTTTGGGAACTGCTATATACTCAATCCCTCTCTCACAAGGCACACTAGGATAATAAAGGTTTTTTAGACACTATGAAGGCAAGAAATGTGTTTAACTTTGTCTAATTCAGTGCTTCCTAAATTTAGTAGAACACAGCTTATTTATTTTAAGGCATTTCAAATATTGGTCTCTTACATGCCAGGCACAGTGCTAGCTGCTTCACATATGTTAATTTGTTTATGCTTAGTTACTGCCTTGTGCTTTTACAGAGGAAGGAGATGAGAGAGTTGAAGCAACTTCTGCAATACGTATAGTTAGAAAGTGGCGGCGCTAGAATGAAAACCCAGCCTGATTCTTAAGCACATGATGTTCCCAACTGTACCCCATGGCCTCTCAACAGGGTGTTTAGTGCTCACATGACTGAGCGCAGGATCTTCTGCGTGGCAAGATGGGGTGGGGGGATCACACGAGCCCCCATTTTAGGTGATCTTTTCCTAGGATAGTGACACTTTGTTTTTTTGTTAATCCTCACCTGAGGATATTTTTCCATTGATTTTTAGAGAGAGTGGGAGGGAGAGAGAGACAGAGAGAGAAACATCGATGTGAGAGAGAGACATCGATTGGTTGCCTTCGCACACGCCCCAACCAGGGCTGGGGAATGAGCCTGCAACCAGAGTATGTGCCCTTGACCAAAATCGAACCCAGGACTATTCAGTTCGCAGGCCAATGCTCTTTCTACTGAGCCAAACCAGCTAGGGCTAGAGACGCTTTTAAAGACTCCTCTTGTGGAAGCAAGTGATTTGCTTCTCCTGGAGGTTAGGAATTGTGGCCTGCATGTGATAGATGGACTTTGTCACTTCTGAAAACTCAGCTGGCTGCTTCCAATGTTCACTCACCTTGTTTTGGGTGTTTCTAGGGAATTCTTAATTTGCATAACAAGCATCAGCTCTAGTCCTTCCCCAGATCTGTACTAGGTATTGGGTTTCTTAGCCATGGAAACAGACTTTATAGTCTAATTCTCTGAGGTTCAGTTTTCAAAGGCACTCCTCAAGGGATCACAGATTTGTACCTTACCAATAAGGGGCAGCTATTAAAGAGCAGATACTCCAGAAGGTCACATGTCCAGATGCTATTTTTAGTACTTTATGTATGAAAGTTGGATGAGATCAGGCCTGTAGGATAGGGGACAGGACAAGATGGGCTCTGAATCCTGACTCCATCCCTGGCTTCCAGTTTCTTCACATGTCAAAAGGAAGTGAATATTTGGTTCTTAAGGCTGAATCAAGACCAAATCAGATCCTGAATATCTTCATTCTCTCATCCCAAATAGTTAGGAGTCTATAAAAGCCAACAGAGGCAACCCCATAGGAAAACAGCGGACAAGATTTATTAATGTGTTGAAAGAATCCTGAGTGTCTGACTCGTGTTGTAAAAAATATTTGGGATTTCCCCCACTTCTTCAAGTAGTGGATTAAAAGAAGGTCAACTTAAAATGTTTGAGAGACAGGAGAAAAGCTTGGACATTTTATGTGGATTAGAAATATAATTATGGAACATCATGAAAATAAATTTGTATTATGTAAATGGTAGGTGTGTGTTATATTCCTCCGCAATTGTGTGCTTGGTTTAAATCTAGGTACTGGTCCCTTCCTTCCCTTCAGGGACCCAAATTAGAAGTCCTTTGTTACATAGCCTTTGTTTTAAAGTCTATTTTGTCTGGTATAAGCATTGCTATCCCTGCTTTTTTGTTTGGTTGTTTCCGTTTTCATGACACATCTTTTCCCATCTTTTTACTTTCAGCCTGTGTGTGTCTTTCCTTTTGAAGTGAGTCTCTTGTAGACAGCATATGTAAGGGTCTTGTTTTCTCATCCAGGGGTACAATCTCTTTTCTCTCTTTTCAAGCCCAGCATGCCCCACGCTGAGTTGTGATGGATTCAACCCTACCTATTAGCCAGGCAGTCAGGAGCGGAAATGGGAGCATCACCTTAGGGAGACATCTGTCCTGCCTTGTGGAGAAGCTTCTACAGTGTCTTCCCACACAGAGGAATTGCTAGTTCTCCCTGGGGGAGGGGTGGGCCACTCTGCCAGCTCTGGGTGTCTGAAGAGCAAAAATCCTTAGGGCATCTACTCAGATGTCCCTATTCCATGTTCTAGGGTTCCATATGTTCCCAGCCGAGCCCTCAGCTTAGCTCAACTGACTTGTTTTGACTATTTAAATGTAACTATATGAATTCAATAAATATTAATGAAATAGAGAGGAATAAAACCCTACAAAATTTCTAATAGCAATAGGCAGACTCAAAGAGAAGCTGAGAACAAGTTTAGAGCCACCAGTCCTGTTTTATTTATTATTGAAATATCTTTGGAGTTGTGCAACTCTATCAAATTCTGAATGTGGTCGACAGCTGTGTTTGTTTTTTCACTGCATTGATAAGCTACAAAATAAGTCCTCTGGTTCTCTCACTTAGCCTGTAGCTGTCTGTCCACCACCCTCAGGGTCACGTTATTCCTCTATGGAGCATTAATAAGTTGTTCTTCCTAGGAGTTTGAAATTTAGAGCTATTCCAACCTCCTGCTACCATCCACAGCCAAATTAATCCTTGTATATTTCATTTCATCTCCCAAATGTTCATTGAGCTTCTGGTTACTGGTCAGGCAGCCAATGAAACACAGGATAAACATATTTGTAAAATGATGATCAAAACATTCCCAAACTTGCAGCCTCCAGGGGACGGTAGATCGGGGAAGAACTCACAGTGCCCTGGGAAAAGCCCAGGAGGAGGCTGTGAAGAGTTTCCCAGGAGAATTCAAGGACAATGGGGCAGGGACAAATCTCAAACACATTTAGGAAATGTCAAATGATTGTGCCTGACTGAGATCAAGGCATCTCGGAAGCCTTTGCAGAAATAGCAAATTTCTCTTCATTTATTTTTTTCAAAGCCCTTTGCAAATAGTGTCTTGGCAATAGCTGTGGCTTGCAAAGATTATGCAAAGTGACCCTGATAAGAGTTTAGGGTCATCTATATACATGCATGAAATATGATTTAATGATACAAGTGATTTTTGCTTTTTGGGTGTTGGTGATATCTACAAGTGCTTCCAGTTTTGGCTCCAAATTAGCCAGACAACTGCTGTGACTTAGGCAGAGGTGGAGAAGAGAATCCCTTGTTAGAATGAACAAGAAATGAATCACAGCAGTCTTACATTCAAAGCTGGCATGGAGTATACTTGTGAGATTGACGCTACAATGGGTTAATAGTAAAGCTGAGTTTTGTGCTAGAATTAGACTTTTTATTTTTCCTAACTGGTCAAACATGGTGCCCTCTCCCAATTAAACAACAAGGTGAAGGGGCCCGAGTAGGCATTTCTTCCCATCAGAGGAAATTCCAGATATACGTCTTAGGAGAAAGGCGAAAATAAGGAGGGATTTGAACAAAATTACTGGATTCATATGAGATTATTTTCATTTTTCTAGATAATCAGGTCTTTCCCCTGATTTAAATAAGAGGCATTCAAAGCTAAACTGAAGTATATGAAACTTGTTAAGAGTTTATTTGAGTAAAAATCTATTGGAATTGGGCTGTACCAAACTGGAAATGGTAAGGAGTGCTCCACTCACAGAAGCCAGGGGAAAGACTTAGGTAGAGAAAGTGTGGAAACAATGAAAGACAAGTATTTGATTGGCTAGAGCTCAAAGCTTAGTTGGCTGTTTGTGATTGGTTGTCCTTGGGATTTGATTTGGCAACCTGGAGGCATTTACAGGTTTAGATTTCAGTTTGCTTGCTTACACACGCTGCCAACTCATTCTAATGGCCTCCTTGCTTAATTTAACAGAGGAATATTTTACTTCTAAAGGTTGTTCTGTTGGGGGCTTTCTGTTTGAGAGGCAGTCTTGAGGAAAAAAATCTTTTACATTAATTGTAGTCCAGATCTCCTGTGGAATTTATCAGGTGTATCTTTAAACAGTTTTCTTCAATAAAGATCAGTTTAATATCTACAAACCAAAACTAGCAAGCACCTCGTAGGGTGATTGTAATATATAAATAAAAAAGATGAATGCAACCATTTAGCAAATAATCTAAGTACACACATGCTCCAGAAATGCTAGTTCCATTCTGTTTGATAACAGACATGGCAAAATCTTGGTTAACTGGAATCTAACTCCCCAGAAATCCCAATATAGCACAACCTTTTCTCTGCATTTCATTCAAGAAAAGCTGGTATATTGTTTTAATATTAGTTCATAAACTTGAAGCCCAGTTTTATATATGATAGGCTTATGTGATGACAAAGAAGAAGAAGAAGAAGAAGAAGAAGAAGAAGAAGAAGAAGAAGAAGAAGAAGAAGAGGAGGAGGAGGAGGAGGAGGAGGAGGAGGAGGAGGAGGAGGAGGAGGAGGAGGAGGAAGGAGAAGAAGAAGGAGAAATAACTTTAGTTTACCATGGAATCTTCAACACTTGGAACCATCTAGTGCTCAGAAAATATTTGTTGAATGAATGAAGATCCTCAAAGAGCATTTTTAGGAATTCAATGATATTGTAAGTCAGCAAAGTGAATGACTTTTCCAGAGGTATTCAATGAAAAATATTGCAAGTAAAACAATTACTGGTGATTTCTGTGAGTTTCTCTGAAATGCTTAATTTGATTCAACAAATTATCAATATTCAATAATTCATCAGTATTTCTTGTTTAATTACTCTGTACAAAACAGAACAAGAGATAGAGTTCTTTCTCTCAAGGAACTCAGAGTCTAATGGAGATTGAACTATGGGAAGAATAGTTGAAATGTGGGCATAATTGAGAGAAAGCAACATGAGAGCATAAATGAGGTGTGAACTAAAAATGCAATTGTCATGCAATAGAAGAAGAAATTTATTTTCAATGAGAGGATCAAGAAGTTCTTTGAAGGGGAGATTTTATTGCCTTGTGGGAATAGCAAAGAAGATAGGAAAGGAGGTTGATGTGGGGGAGAAATTTGAGGCAGAAGACAAGGCATGATTGGTAGAGAAGCAGAGAAAGTTTTTTCCAAGGGTTTTACAGAGGTAAGTCCCAGCGAAGACGCAGTGTGTGAGAAAAATAAATAGGATAAGTGATAATTTTGACCAAGGTCATTGTAGACTATATTTGAATCCCCTTCAAACTCTTTGGGGAAATATAGAGTGGAATTCCTTATTAATTGTTTATTGAATGTGACTGTTTTGAGCCTCTGTTTTGAAAGGGACTAGGTTCTATCAGGACAAAACAGGGAAAGGGCATTGGAACTAGTTCTTATCTGAGAGCAGTGTCACCATATTCGTAGCATAAACCAGAGTCTAATGGTAGAAGAATTTCTGGCCAGGTAGGAGATGTCATCTGACTATGCCATAGATTGTGTTCAGGGGTTAGAATGTAGCAAAACAAAGCCAGTCTTTGAGATAAGCTGTTCAACTGCCCAGAAAAGGTTCACTCTTATTATTTGGGATGTTCAATCTTTCTATGTTAAAATACATATTTCTTTACTTGGTTAAACATAGAATGCTAAGAATAATTTAATTGCTCTTAGTGACTCAGGGCCATCACTATGGACATTAATTATTATGTCCGGTTGTAAAGAGTGAAACCTTTGGAGCTTAAAGTGTGTTGGATTTTTTTGCCGCTGTACTAATGGTACTACCTACACATTCAAGTTTATTATTATTATTTCTTCATCTGTCTTCTTTCTGCTGCAAACTCTTGTATAAAGCAGTTAGTAAGCTCATTTGTAATTTTCCAATTGTCAGAGTGGGGCTTTTCTTTGAAGTAAAGCAAAGGGTCTCTGTTATCAGAGTTTGTGTTTCAGAGGCCTTGGTGGAGGTAAAGAATATTTACATTAGGGAAATTTAATTATGGAAAAATTAATTGGTGCATCTTCTTCAAGACTTGAATTCCAGCCTCAGCCCTTTCCCTAGCTAGTTAACTTTCTGGCATCACTTAACCTTCCTCAGACCAATTTCCACATTTGGAAAATAGAAATTTGGAAACATGGTCTTTGAAGTCCATGATAGATGAAGTATGGGTTCAGGCACCTCTGTGCCTCTTATCCATTTTGGTGGATAATAATATTGGTCTGACAGTGACTGTGGAATGTGGGTGGGAAATACGGAACAAGTTCCTCTCAGTGCCTGCAGTCCAGTGGAGAATGCTTGTTAGTTTCAGCTCCCTTTCTTTAATTGAAATCTTTCCAGCAAGATTGAGTGCCTAAGAGGTCAGGATTCCCAGGCTATGTGAAAGTCACTAAGTGTTATTAGCCAGAGAGGCCACTGGATGTCACACTTGATCTAAGCTACCATGCGTTCATTGTCCAGTTCACTTGGCTTGGACCATCTTGGGCCCTTAGAGTTAGACTGGACCTCAGTGATCTTTGAGGTTCAGAGTTTGAACCAGAGTTTGAAAGCTGCAGGCCATCGCCAAAGCTGCAGGCCGATGCACACATTTTACTTTTTTTCTGTTATAATGGAAGTTGAATGCATTTAGGCAGAGGGGCCATTGCACAGTATCCTACTTACTCCGTAGAGCACTATGTGGGCCTTTCATTCGGGTTACTCACCTGGTAGGCAATACTATGTGGAGCACCTGATTTCATCTACAGAAGAGGAGATCAACTACTCAGATATCTTAAATGGTTGGACCAAGGACACAGGTTAAGTTGGTAGTAAATCTGGGACTAGAACTCAGGTCACTTGACTCCGAGGTTGAGCCATGCACCTCAAAGATACATGAAGATTATGCACCTTTAGGACATTTCTACTATGCAGGAACAGATGAGAAGGCTCATATCTGATTATGGCTCCACCCTGAGCTCTGTCCAATCACTGGCCTCAGCAGTAGGTTGGGTGTTTAATCTCATTAATGTTTTATCACGAGAATTTGGTTGGCGGATGGCACTACTGTTGAACACTGGAACATGTTTCCCAAGGCACATTAGACTAACAATAAAGTCCACAACCTCTAACAGGAAATCAGTGAGACAAGCCAAGGGTCATGATTTATCCCAGCTCTTATCAGAAAAAGCAAGCCAAGAGAGCTCACCCTGAGTACTAAGTTTTAATGTTACCGGACACACACACACACACACACAGGAGTTTAAATTTTCATAGCTGCCAGATGGAGGATATGGGCTATTATTGCTCACACTCTACCTACTGCTTTTGGAAAGAAGAGATCAGAGAGAGTAATTATCTCTCAAGCAGATTTCCCTGGTTGTGTTCTCATCAGAACAACAGAAGGTTATTTTCTGGGATTATGTTGGCAGATTTGCAGGACTGTAGGGCCCATTGAGATAAGAGTAAATCAGGTTTCCCTTGAAAACACTTTACTGCCTAAGACACTTGTTCTTAGAGCCTGCATATATGGGGGAGGATGTGGACCCTTTCCTGGGGACTGGAAATGTGGAGGGTGAGCTATACTTCTCTCTCTAGTTGATATACATTTTGAAGGTTCTTAAGTAAGCTTACTGGAAGTCTCCTTAAAGTCTATTTAATCTTTTTTCCTAATTACAGTTGACATTCAATATTAGTTTCAGATGTATAGTATAGTGGTTAGACATTTATATAACTTACTAGAGGCCCAGTGCATGAAATTCGTGCATGGGGGTGGGTGTCCCTCAGCCCAGCCTGCACCCTCTCCAATCTTGGACCCCTCGAGGGATGTCCGACTGCTCGTTTAGGCCCGATCCTACCAGGCAGTCGGACATCCCTCTCACAATCCAGGACTGCTGGCTCCCAACTGCTCACCTGCCTGCCTTCCTGATTGCCCCTAACTGCTTCTGCCTACCAGCCTGATCACCCTCTAACCACTCCCCTGCCAGCCTGATTGATGTCTAACTGCTCCCCTGCCAACCTGTTTGCCCCCAACTTCCCTCCTCTGCTGGCCTGGTCACCCCTAACTGCCCTCCCCTGCAGGGTTGATCGCCCCCAACTGCCCTCCCTTTCAGGCCTAGTGCCTCCCAACTGCCCTCCCCTGCTTGCCTGATCGCCCACAACTGCCTTCCCTTGCAGGCCTAGTCCCTCCCAACTGCCCTCCCCTGCTGGCCATCTTGTGGTGACCATCTTGTGTCCACATGGGGGCAGGATCTTTGACCACATTGGGGCAACCATCTTGTGTGTTGGAGTGATGGTCAATCTGCATATTACTCTTTTATTAAATAGGATAGAGGCCTAGTCCATGGGTGGGGCCAGCTGGTTTGCCCTGAAGGGTGTCCCGGATCAGGGTGGGGGTTCCCCTGGGGCATGGGGCGGCCTGGGCGAGGGGCCTGTGGTGATTTGCAGGTCAGCCACACCTCCTGGCGACCCAAGCGGAGGCCCTGGTATCTGGAATTTATTTATCTTCTACATTGAAACTTTGTAGCCTGGAGCAGAGCCAAGCCTTCTGCTCGCTCCATGGCGGCAGCCATTTCTGTTGGAATTTATGTATCTTCTATAATTGAAACTTTGTAGCCTGGAGCAGAGCCAAGCCTTCTGCTTGCTCCGTGGCGGCAGCCATTTCTGTTGGAATTTGTGTATCTTCTATAATTGAAACTTTGTAGCCTGGAGTGGAGGCCTAGGCTGGCCAGGGCTGCAGAAGCTTGGCTTCCTCCATCGCCCGAGGCAACCCTAGCCTCCTGCTCTTCCAGCTCCGTGGCTGCCACCATTTCTGTTGGAATTTATTTACCTTCTATAATTGAAACTTTGTACCCTTGAGTGGAGGCCTGGGCCTGCCAGGGTGTGTGGAAAGCTTGGCTTCCTCCATTGCCAGGGAAACCCAAGCCTCCCTCCTGCTCTCTGTGGCCGCAGCCATCTTGGTTGGGGTTAATTTGCATACTCGTTCTGATTGGCTGATGGGCGTGGCTGGTGGGCGTGACTTGTGGGTATAGTGGAGTGATGGTTAATTTGCATATTACTCTTTTATTAGATAGGGTGAAGTGATTGCCTCAATAAGTCTAGTATCCCCTGACACCATACATAGTTATAATATTGCTCACCATAATCCCTATGCTGTACTTTACATCCCCATGACTATTTTGTTACTGCCAATTTGTTACAACCCTTAACCTTTGTTTCATTGCCCTCTAACCACCCACCCACCTACAACCATTAAAATGCACCCTGTATCTATGTTTGTTTGTTTGTTTTGATTGTTCATTTATTTTCTTTTTTAGATTTTACATATAAGTGAACTCATATAGTATTTGTCTTTCTTTGTCTGATTTATTTCACTTAGCATAATACCCTATAATATCCTCTAGGTCCATCTATGTGTTGCAAATGGTAAGATTTCATTTCTCTTAAAAAAGAGAGAGAGATTTCATGTCTCTTAAATAAATGAGGAAACAGTTTAATTATTTTTTTCCAAGTTCCCAACCATTAGTAATTGGAAGATCGAACTCAGTTCTGAATGGCTCCAAAGCTTGTGCTCTTAGCCAGTCTGGGAGGCAGCATGGGATTTAAAAGAACAATAATGAAGTGGACCTTGAATGCTAGAGTTACAGGTCTCCGTCCACAAATCAGCATGAAAAAAGCAACCACACTTTATTGTTCTATAACTCAACTTGATTCTTGATGAAGCTCTCATCTTGTGGGACAGGTAAAAACAAAAACTTGCTGAGATTCAGCCTCCCATTTTTGAGATTCTGTTACAATCTTTGGTATTCTACATAGTAGTGGGAATGGTGGATCAGGTCCTCATTCATGGGTGATAGAGATAACTTCTGAGAAGGCCAGTGCCTCTGTCCCTTGAGCCCCTTTCATTTCCTTTGAGAAGTCCCTGCTATCTTGGGGGCATGCACATGTATTCAAGGCTGCCTGAACTTGCTCTGCAGCCATTCTTCCCCGAGGCCTTGAGGTCTTGATACCTTACGGTTGATGCTGCTGGGAAGCAGGACCGAGATTCCCTATGTTCTTTTTTATCCATCTCTTTCTTTTCTCTCTCCCTGTCCCCATTCTATTTTGGGGACAAAGGCATGCATTTTCTCCCTTGCTTCTCCACAATACTCTGTCTCTACTACAGATCACTTTACTCCCATTCTTTTACTACCACCCCCACCCCCCAAACCCTATAAATTCTTTGAATTGCTAAAGCTTTTGGAAAACCACAGCCAGAAAGGCTTGAATGGAATCTCTTTATTGAAGCAGTGATAGACAGAGCGACCTGCTGGAAAGGGGGGAAATACAGTGAGAATAGAAGTAAATTAATATCTTCCCTTCTCTTTCTTTCCTTTTCTACCCAGCCCTTTCTCACTCTCTCTTTCTAAAAAAATTATTTATTTAATTTATTGTTGACAGTATTACCCCTCACCCCCAGGTCTTTACTACCTCTCTTTTTGTTTCCTTTCACCCCTAACTCCTTCCCTTCATCTGTCCCTCCCTTCCTTTCTTCTTTCCACTCAATCAGCATTTTTGAATGCTTCCTATGAGGTGTATCCAACTTCCTTGGCTTTATCTTTCTTAGTAGTGGGCATATGATCCCGTAGACTAACAACAGCAAGTTATTTATAAAATCAAAAATTGAATTGGTTTTCCCGAAATTGTGTAACAGCTTTAGTGACTCTCAGATGATACACACATTTGTGTTCACTGTAACTTTATAATGTTTCACTGTTGTATTAGTTATCTATTGCTTCATGACAAACTAGTCTGAAACTTAGCATCTGAAAAAAACAACACTTATCTTACAGTTTTGATGGGGCAGGAATCCAGGCACAATTTAGGTGGGTCTTCTGCTGCAAAATCTCACAGAATCTGCAATCCCTGTGTCAGCCCAGGCTGCAGCTTGTCAAGGCTCTGTTGAGGGGGATTCTGTTTCTAAGCCAAATCGTGTGGTTGTCGGCAGGCTCAGTTCTCACATGCTGTTGGCTGGCAGCTGACTTCATTCAGCTCCTGGCCATATGGCCCTTTGCATAGCATAACTCACAACATGGCAGCTGGCTTCATCAGAGCTAGCAAGCAAGGAGACCCAACAAGGTGGAAATAATAACCTTCTATAACTTAATCTCAAAAGTGACATCCCACATTTTATTCAGTAGAAGTGAGCCACTAGGTCTAGCCTGCACTCAAGGGAAGGTGATTATACAATGGTGTGAATACCAGGAGGTGGGGTCAGTGGACTGGACTCTACCACAGCTGCACTTTCAATGGGTGACAATACTTCGAGAAATTCTAAGATAAATTGACAGTTTCCTTTCAGTTGGTAAAGGGAAGCCAAGACTCATAGGCATCAAGCAGGTGCTGAGCCCTGCCGGGAGCCAATTCCAGCATGTCATAATTACAAGAGTTTTATCAAAAGGTTGATGAAACTTGGGGCTCAACAAGGGCTGAGTCACATATGCAATTACTGGTTGGAATGGCTGATAGGCACTTCCCTAAAACCTGAATAGGATGATTGTTTACTGCTAGACAGCTCAGGGCATCTCAATCTACATGTTATTGCCTCCTGTTGGCCAAACACCTGAACAACTGTAGGCTATTCCCCAATCTGACAATGCTTCTGTACCCTATCCTTTGAAGTGTATTATCTCCACCTTGCCTTAGGACAAATTGTGTTAATAAAAAGCACGGGGTCCTGAGTCAAGGAGAAGTCTTTAGCTCCTTTAGCTGAAGCTCCTCTGACCCCCTATGCCAGTGGTCGGCAAACTACGGCTCGAGAGCCACATGCGGCTCGCAAGTTGCGGTTTGCCGCTCTGTTGACTAATGAGTTTGCCGACCACTGCTAGACTAAATGTTACCATGTAGTTGGAAGCTGTGAGGATTAGGCAATTGTGGCATATTGTGTGCAAAGAGGTAAAGGGTAGTATATGACAGTGGTCGGCAAACTCATTAGTCAACAGAGCGGCAAACCGGGGCTCGAAAGCCGCAGTTTGCCGACTACCGCCCTATGCCTTTCAAAACTATCTTTCGTCTTTGGACTCCTTATTGAATCTACACACAGCCTTTCTCCAGATTGCTGAACCCTTCATAATGCTGGGACAAGAACCCCAGCAGAGCCCAGTGCCAGATTATCTCATGTGCCTTATTTCATTAAATCTCACATCTTTCCTGTGTTGCAGGTATTTGTGCTAGTTTTTGTCAATATTCATTCTTCCATCTTTTCATAGAAAAATAATTTTTATGGTTGCCCAGATAAAGGTTGCCCATTTTCCATCTACTCTTGCATCCAGGGGTGGCCATGTACCTACCTATGTTCTGACCAATGAGATGCAAATCATAGTGTACTGCAGCTTTCAGTACATCTCCTTAACAGAAAGCTAGTTGTCCTTTTCTCTTCTTTGCCCTTCCTCTATCTTTCGATTCGGAATGTAAATGCCATTATCTTGTCACAAATAAAGCGACAAGAAGAAAGACCCTCTGTTCATGACACTGTGAAGCACAATACTGGCACTGTTCTGCCTTTTGGGACTTTGGGACAAGGGACAATAAAATGCTACCTTATTTATTTAAGCCACTCTTGTTTTACGTACTGTCACTGGCAGCTTAACCTAATCCTAGTGACTTCAGAATTTGGCACCTAGAAGTGGGGTGCTACCTGTAACAGAAATAAAAATACGTGGTGTTGGCTTAGAGCAGGGTTGGCAAGCTTTTTGTAAAGGGTCAGATGGCAAATATTTAGGATTTTTGGACATCTTTGGTCTTTGTCACAAATTCTTCCTTTTATTTTTAAAGCACTTTTTAAAATAAAAAAAAAGTCTTAGCTCAGTCCTTTAAAAATATAATAACCATTCTTAGCTCAAGGGCTAATAAAACACACGTTGCTGAGTCTGCTGCTCGAGGGATAGTTTGCTGACCTCTGCTTAGTCCATCAGGAGTCAGCAGACCCCAGCCCTCCTCCACCAGGGTCAATGTTGACTTCAGAGCCCACTTACCTTTCTGGAGTCATGTTTTCTCTTTATTTTTAGTTTCTGAGTGTTTCTCTTATTTTCTTTATTGATTAGAAAATAATGCATTTAATTATTAAGTTACATTTATTCTCAGAAAGTACATCAAAGTGGACTTTTATAAAAGATGGAAATGTAAAGAAATCACCAAAAGGACATCTCAATGATAGGTCATTAATATTTAGTATTTACTCAAAGAGAGTAAACTTTTAGTTTTTAGGAAAGAAAAAAAATAAACCAACTCATGTTGTTGGTTTTTAAAACTTTATAATAGTACTTGACAATTCAATTATAATCATTTTGCTATCCTCGAATTACACTAGTCATTACAATATTGCATTATTGCCATTTCATGTGATTTATGATTCCATGGTACCCATTATGTTTATTGCTTCCAAGCTAATGATTAGTTTCCCAATAAATGAATGTTGTAATTTTACTTAGTATATTTAGATAGACCACAGAGTTCTATAAAACATTGTACTCAAAGTATAAAAATAAGTGCTTTAGGCACACTCTTTAATACTGTTTTTGTATCTTTCTTTTGGTACCTCAGCTAACTAACTTCACATAAATAAAGTCAATAATAACAAAAAGGAAAACAAGGAAGAAATTAACATCTAGAAACTAGAAATTCATTTTGCTGACAGTTTGCTTTTCATTAAAAGATAGAGGATAACCTATCTGGTTATATTGCAGCCAGAAAAGTCAGAAAAAAACTCATAAAGGAATAGGAATAAAAATACCAATAATTATAATAAATATTTAAATCAGTGATCATGATGGGCTGATTTAAATAGACTTATCTGCAGCCTGTGAGCACAAAGATCTCTTAGGAATAATAGTAGCAAATGTTAACTATCTAAATAAAATTTACATTTGAAAAAAGTATGTATGTTTTGTTGCAAATCACTTATTGCCAAAAATATAGGTATAGGTAAGGCTTGTGAAATAGATTTTGAATTTTATAAATACAAGTATATTTAGGAAACAGAGATAGTTAATGACCAAAATGCTTTCAAGTAGATAAAAAGCATAGGGATCTGCTTATTAACATCATAAATTAGTAGGTGACTAAGACCAATCCATGTTTTAAAGCTCCTCTGGATCTTTACATTTATTTCCTTTTTAAAAATTTTGCATAGTCTTTTAAATTTCTTTTTAAGGTGAAGGAAGTCCTTTCTGGCTTGGGGTGTAAATAGCTTGGTTCAAGGAAGAAAGGAACCAGCAAATGGTTTATGAACCTCCTAATGCCCTATGGTTGTGACAGGCCAAGCACATGTCCCTAAGAGCTGTTTCACATCTTGTCCCCTGCCTAATCTAGCCTTGTGGCTGCTAGCTCTGTCACTGATGGCAGAACTCAGGACCCGTAGCCCAGGGGCAGTGGGAGGAAAAGTTGGACCAGCAAAGGGTTGGGTAGAGGGGCAGCTAGATGGGGAGTGGATTGAGGGGAACCATGGTGGGGAGAAGATCACACATCTCTCTCTGTTCACTGTGCTCCTACCCTGGGCAAAAAGGAGTAGCTGGGATCTTTAGTTGAAGCAAGCTATATCTGCTTTGGGGAGAATAAAGCCAATTCTACAACATTTTTTTAAAAGGCCATAATGAAGGGGTCCGTGTACAATTTCTCATCTAAACTGGACACATTTGAGAGTGAGAGGAGCTATTGTAAGTATTTAGAACATGGGCCACAGATGTAAGCCAGCACTGTCCTGGCACACCCAGACGTATTGTCACACCAGGAAGACAGAGATGTTGCTCAACCCTGAGTGGGATTGACATTCTTCAGCCTCTTAGCTCCTGTTGGCAGCTTGCTTTCTTTAAATGAGGGAGCTTTCTAACAGCAATTTTGGGTGCTGTTACCCAAACATAGTGTGGTTTGGCATGATGCCAGGTTTGGGCAGGGGTGGGAGGGGAAAACTAGTCACCTAGAGAATTACATTTTGTTGCAGCTAAAGGTGGTCTACTAGTTATACTAATGGTTGGTAGAGAAGTACAGCAATTTGAGAAGAGGCAGCATTTTTTACAGGTAGGAAAACAAACATCTACTCTCACTGCTGTTCCATTTCCTCCTAAGTAACACTGCCTGATTTTAATTCTCAGTAAGCTATTGATTACCAACATCTAGAAGAGCCAATTCTATTGTACTGGATGTTTCTAAATTATTTGCTTGGGTATTTTGTTATTATTGCTTGGTTGGTTGATTCATTTAAAAATTTTTCTATGAAAATTTATTTCTAGGAAGCAAAAAAACTGAAAAATGGATATTGACACACAAGGTAAGATAGGTATTAAGTAATATCTAAAGGCCAAAAATGTAAACACCATGCAAAGGAAACCTTTGGTTCTACACTTGGTTTTCAAAATCCCGTTTTTAAGTTTTCAGAAACTGTAGCAGGACTTGGTCTACATTAATTAACGTGGGCAAAGTAAATGCAAACATATGATATGGTAGACACATTGACACTTTCTATGAATATGTTCTAGTAGACTTTGAAGTATCCTCTAGATTTTGCTAGAATGAAGTAACATTTCAGCAAAAAATAAAACCACATCTACTTACTTAAATAAAATCAGTCCTCAGAATGTAAACATCATGAATACTTTTGTTTTTCCTCAAGAAAGTAAAAAGATGGGGTTCCAGTGGTAACCTTCTTGATATTTTTGTATCATTGTATGTTCAACCTTTTGCACTCGGATGTCAAGTGTGATTCGACACGGTTAGCATCGGTAGCAGGACTCGAGAAAAGGCAAGCGAGTGCAAAGGGTTAAGTCTTTACTCTTAACATTTATAATTTAATCTGGGATAATGACTTTTCTCATAAAGAGATTCCTATATTTACTAATTGTTCATTTTGATTAAATTAAAATTCCTCTGGATGAAACCTTCTAATTTGCATGGGTTAGACATACAGAGTGCCCTTTCCATTCATTTTTAAAGATTTCAAAGAGAATTGCAACTCTTGCTCTTGGAATTTGGAATTTTTTTTGAACTGAGTAGGAATTTGCCTGACCCCCAATGTAATTACTGTCATTGAGTATAACAGCTGGTCTGTGGGGAAGTGTAAATTTGGACCTACACATTGCTTAAGGAGAACTTTTTCACTTTCTCCTTTTTAGAATTAGTTTGACCCAAGAATTAGTTTGTAGCCAATATGCATTATATTCAAATTCATACTTTCATAAGATGAATATATGTAGAAATATGATTTGGCTATTTTGTTTTAATTTAGACAAATTTGTCTTGCATTTTTCTATTTAACAAAAGTGAAATAGAAAGGGAAAAAAATAAGCAGTTCCCAAACTTAGTTGCATAATTGGAATCACCTTATCTTTAAAAAAATACTGATGTCAAAATTACCGACCCCAAGACATTCCGATGTAATTGGTATGAGGTGTGATCTTGGCTTTGAAAGTTCCTCCAGGTGTTCCCAATGTGTAGGCAAGTTTGGGAACCACTGTCCGAGGGCAGTGGTCGGCAAACCGCGGCTCGCGAGCCACATGCGGCTCTTTGGCCCCTTGAGTGTGGCTCTTCCACAAAATACCACGGCCTGGCCGAGTCTATTTTGAAGAAATGGCGTTAGAAGAAGTTTAAGTTTAAGAAATTTGGCTCTCAAAAGAAATTTCAATCGTTGTACTGTTGATATTTGGCTCTGTTGACTAATGAGTTTGCCGACCACTGTCCTAGGGTCTGAGAAGCAAAATTCAAAGCTAAAAACAAAGGCCTTTCAACATTCCATCTGTAACATCGAGGCTTTTGACATCAGGTTGGAGTTCACAGAACTGAAAGGTGACAAGGACTTTTAATTGTTTTTGGAATTTATCTGATTTTGATTGGAATCTGGCCTGATTTTGAATCATAGAATTCCAGTCAAGAGTTGACTTTTTTTTTTTATGCCTTTGTACCTATGTTTTCCCTTGAGTCCTGTAGAATTTTACAAGGGCCAAGGGATTTTTAAAGATGGAAATTATAGTACTATTATGTCTTAAACCACTGATGAGACTTGAGAAGTAGTCATGGGTATTGGGTGGTTGGAATTAGATTATTTCTGCTTGGAACAAAAAGCAATCGTGTATAAGGATGGCAAACAAGTAGTGCCTTCTACTCCTCTCCATTCTGACTTTTGTAGCATCCTCCTCCACCATCAGATGTTCCTGGAGAACAGGCCCTCGACTCTAGGGACTTTTGGTAAATCACACCCTGGCTGAGTGTCTGGAGAATCAGCCTCTAATCAGCAGTGACTATGTTTCCTGTGATGCTCCAAGACCACAGCACCCAGCTCTGCCGAAGCTGTCCGGTGCTTATTGGAAGTGAAAGGAAGGGAAGGTAGAGGATTTCCTGGCAGATTTAATATAAGCCCGGGTGAGATAGTCCAAGGCTGAACCAGGTTACTTTAACTGTCTCTGAAGGCTGGATGGTGGCCTGAGCATTGCGAAAAGGTCAAAGAAATAAGAAGAGTAAATCTTTATTCCTCACTTTGTTTAAATGACTTTCCAGCCCATTTGCCAAATAGCTAAAAGTATCATAGGTGACAGTCTATAAATGGGATTTCCTTTTTTAAGATATTGGAGAAGAGCAAAATAAGACTGAAATGAAAATAAATCAATATGGGCCCATCAAACGTTTAAAATGAGAAAAAGTCATTTCAGGTTGGAAGGATTATTGTCTTGTGGGGATGCTCGGGAAGGGCAGGGGTTCTAGGGGCAAAGAGGTGGGCTAATGAGTTTAATAAACAATAGGCCTGCATTGCTTTAACCAGGTCTGCAATATTATCACTTCGATTTCCAGGAAGTCCCCGGGGATGGCAGGGGACAGGGAGATGCTGACCTATGACAAAGTGGGTGGAATTTTCAGACTGCAAATGCTAACTCATCAAACCTTGGACACATTTTTTCACAAGCACCAGCCTGTGAACACACTCCACTTAGCGGGTAATGGTGAGCATGTTTTGAAAAGCATCCTCCCACCTTCCCTCTGCCTTTTGTGACTTGGGGGATCACAAACCAGCTGCCAGCCAGGGTTGAGATTCTGGAGTTGACTTGGCTCTCTGTGGTTACTGACTGTGGAGGTCAGTTCAAAGCTCTCTCTCCACTCCATCAGGGCTTGTAAATGAACTCCCAAGACACTCAGCAACCTTGCAAGAGCCACCTGGGGGCAGTGGCTCTTTAGCCTTGGGTGAGAGAAAAGGCTCCTTAACATTTGATTGAATTGGGAATAATGTTCTCCTATGGCGATTCTACAGTTAGTAGAAACTATCATCTCAGGAACGGCATCACGTGAAGAAAAGCATTACGTGTGATCATTAGGGGACTGAGTTAGAGGTTTATTTCTTCTATATAGAGTTTTGTGTCTTATTGTTAAAATAAAATAAAAAAGATATCTTCAGAAGGCTCCATATGCATCCCCCCGGGCGGTCACTGCGAAAGTGGGGTAGACCTCATACGTTGTATATGCGGCCAAGTCTTGTCCGAGGGTCACTGCTTGCTTGAGCTGGGCTGCGGACACGGGTGCAGTGGCGCTAGGGACAGCATATCCTGGAGGAGGAGGCAGAGAAAACGGCGTGAAAGGGAGTCCCGTTGGCTTCCCTTTGGCTTATGGTCTTCCTTTCAGAATAGGTGCATATTCTCAGCTGTGCATTTTAAAAGGCGCTCTCAGGGGACTCATCCTTTAGGGGGCAGCATTCCTCCAAGCGAGGTGGAGCACCTGTTGCAGAATCACTTCACTGAGAGAATTAGAAACCTTGGGGATAGAGTCCACTACACAAACTTAATAGGATGCTGAGTGGATGAGAGTGTGGCATTCAGAGCTTTCTCAGAGGGTCTCAGAATTTATGAAGGAGGCAGGGATGGGCGATGGGGCTCTGTGGGTCTGCTTCTGCTACCTCCCCACCCCCACCTTAATGAAATGATGGACATTGCTTTCACCTGAGAAGTACTTGTAGGGAGTGGGTAGACCAGTAGGATAAATAATTACTATTTTAGCATGTTTTTATATATGGCACCATGAAAGCAAATACTAAGTAGCCTTCCCACAATTAGACCTAACCTTGAAGGGCAAATAGCATCTTCTCCCCCTACCATCAAGCTACCTTTGGTGTATTTGGATGCCTGTCCTCCCCCGCTCCTCCCTGCAAACCAAGTTTTGAATTATAAGGAAATCATTGTTTGCTGTCATCTTAGTGTTATGGTTTTATATATTATTGATTTCAGAGAGGAAGGGAGACAGAAAGAGAGATAGAAAGATCAATAATGAGAGAGAACCATTTATTGGTTGCCTTGTGTACATCCCCTACTGGGGATTGAGCCCACAACCCCAGTCATGTGCCCTTGACTGGAATCAAACCCGGGACCCTTCAGCCCACAGGCCGATGCTCTACCCACTGAGCCAAACCAGCTAGGGCTTAGTGTTATGTTTAGTTGATTAGTAATCACTTTTGAAAAAGAGAGCAAAGCAGTTCTTATCTTAAAGCAATATTAACCCGTTAGTATTTTAGACCAAAACTGGGTATTTGAGATGATCCAAAAATTGCAAAAGATGATGAGAAAAAGGGAAAAGTAATTAAGCAATAAACAGGGATCTGATAAAACAAAACAAAACAAAAAACCACCCACAAAAGCCCATTTGTTTTATGCGCTGTGGAAGTCTGCCCAACCCCAAACACATTGATTTCTTTCCGGTGGCTTCTCAGGAGGTGGTGGCTGGAAGCTGGCTGGACTATTTTTTTAAAAGTTGAATCCACTCCTTGGCTCCTGCACTTTGAGCAGTAATGCTGACTAATGCACTAGTGAAGTTTGGTACATTTCCCAAGGATATGAGAAATGTGTTAATAATTATTTTCATGATTTTGGAAACAGAATATCTAAAGTAAGTAAGTAATGTATGCATATGTGTGTGTAGCATAGATTTTATCTTTAGGGATTTTGAATTTTCTTTTGCAATTTGGCTAATTTCTTAGGCACAAAAGTATTTGTGTTTTAAACAGATTCTTCCCTCGAAGCCTATTATTCTCTGCTTGATTCTGCTATAAAGTTGTAATAGATTCTTAAATTCTTAAGTATTCCCAAGACACAGTCATGCCCTAAATTTTTTTTGCTTCTTGTAGGCGCAAATAAGTATGGATAAGATACAGTATTCTTGGGAAAAAGTAAATCCTTTCCAATGTGAAAGCAAACTTTAAAGTTCTCCTGACATTGGCTCATTTATTTTTATAGTATGTTTGTTAGGGGTTGTTGGGGTACAGTTTTCTGCAAGACAGGGGTTCAACTTTCTTCAAGAACTGAGAAGTCCTGGCCTTGTCCCCAGTGCACAGACATCAACACCCTAGTTTATGAAATGCAATTCTGGGGTTGGTGGCCCTAGTACAGCCCAGGGGAGACCGTGCTCTCTGCAGTGGCAGCTGGATTGAGGTCACATCATTCGTTTCAGCATCACCTGCCAGAGTGGAGTATCTATTCAGAATTTTTGGGAAATAAAGAAAATGAGATTTGGCCCAAGAATATGGATGTGAGGGTTATAGAGTTCTCATACCTTCATATAACCAATATACAAATTAATCAATCAATAGGAATCCATATTTCCAGGTCTAGTCAGAACTCTGATTTGGGCTTATGGGGGTATCTGGATACAGTGACAAGTCAGAATGAAAAAAACAAAACAAAACACTTTTATTACTTAAAAAAAAAAAAGAATGGAGTTACTCAAACTGAATGCTGAGAAAATATTTCCAAAAGAAATTTGGTCCCCTCTCTAGAGGATTCATTTTTTAAATTATCAGCATTTATTGTAGGTATATAATAAATGCAGAAAAGTCTTTAAATGTGACCCTGAAGACTTGTTGATCTACAGATAGACTTTATTTTAAGCAATCAGCGTCTGCCCCAGACAAAAATTATAGAAGAGATAAAAAATGAGGTCTGATTATGTACATATTGAAAGACTCTCTCTCACCCCCCCCCCCAATTTTTTTTACTTAAAATAATTTAAGAAAAATGTAATCTACACATCTCTTTCATAAATCGAAGTAATAAAAGTAAAATTGAAGGTTGGATTTGGGGAGGGAGTGCAAGGATTGCTTAAAAGCTGATTGACCTTGGCCAACTGACTTAATCTTTCCAGGACTCAGGTTCTTCATCTATACAACAGGCATTATGCTAGAACCTACCTCTGTGGCGCTGTGAGCATTACTGAGATAACCTAAAGTATGCTAGGGATTTAGGTGAGAGCCTGGCACATGGTAAGAGCTCAGATAAACATCAGCTGTTAAGAGGTAGTTCCAAAGATTCTTACTGAAAGTAAAAACCAAACCAAAGCAAATCAGATGCAGAGAGACTGGCTCATTCAAGATCACATGGCCTAGACCCAACCCACTTCTGCTGCCCAGCTCAATTCTCTTGCCTCAGACTTTAATGGTTCACTTATCTGGCAAATTCTTTTTGGTCACCGATGGTGTAAATCGCATTTATTGTAGGTGGAGTTTATAAACAACTCTATGAGTCCATGGTACCAAGAAGGGTTTCCAAGACACTCTGTGCAGGGTGCCCTCTCTGGCCCAGTATTTCCATACCTGGAAAAGCGGCAGCAGAAGCGGCAGCAGCTGCTGCAGTGGGAGCGCTGGCCCCATCGGTGGGAATGCCCAGGGTCTGCAGGGTGTACTCGGCTGCGTATGTCTTTGCTTCATCCACGTAGGCACTTAGCTTCGGAGGTGTGAAGGCGTGGCTGGAAAGCACAGTCAGGGTGAGCCTTTTAAACTCGTGCTACTGAGACAGGTAAACAGCTAAGGTGCTGTTAGCTTTTGAGGAGATAGGATGACAGAATTTTGTGTGGGTATTTTTCACTCTCTTTGCCATTGAAGTTTCTAAATATATATTATATACATGTAGACATATCTATGAATGGACCTAGAACATTGGTGGTTGATGTCATTCCTGGAGCATACTTGTAATGCATTATATGGCTTTTCTAAGGTGCATGTGAAACACGATGGTTCCTAAAATAATGCAGAAATGCAGGCTCCAGGTAAAATTCAGAAGGTGATATCCACTAGCAGAGAGGTTGTATCATTGGTCCAAAATTTAAACCTCAGAGCATGATGTTATTTTGTATAAAATGGCTATGTCATCTGGTTCAACCTAAATACTACAAAGATCAAAGAATGGGTTATACTTTTCATTTCTGTTAAATTTTACAGCTGCAGTTTTCCATTGGTTGATTTCACTACCAGGTCTTCACTGTCTACACAGAATTTGGGGGTTTTGAGATGTCAGTTTCATCGTTGGCACATACATCCTAACTCTACATCTCAATGTTTCATTTAATGAAAAATGAGTGGGTAGAAGACTTGAATATTTATCTTATTGAGATAGTGATAAAATGCACTTAATTTATAAGAGTCTCTTATTCTAAAATTGGTATGATTAGGAATTTGGAGAAGTTACCCACATTGCAGGATTTTGGCTGGCCAGAGCAGGAATGGTTATTTTGTATAAGAATAGTTGTCTTTGATCTTGTCCAATGGTAGAGTGCAGTTGATATACTGGCTGTCCCCAGTTATTTTTCTGACAAATTTCTTCTAATATCTACAAGAGTAAAAAGAAAAAAAGACTTTTCTTTCAAATGTCACATTTGCATTATTTCTCCAGCTTTCAGGTTTTTAACTCTGTCCTTCAGAGTTTAAACTAATATAAAAAGATATAAAATGCTACATGGTTTAATGACTCACAAAATTTAACATGAACTCAATTTGAACTCTATTTAAAATGTTAGGTCTATTAATTCATAAAAACCATCTTCACACCACTTAGTCTGACATGTTTTTAGTTTAGTCCATTAGCTGTACCTTTTTACCAATAGTTTAATTTTATGATTTGTTAGATATATTTATCCCTATTTTAAAATTTTATATTCTAGCACTGTGTGGCTGGATTTACTCATTATTATCTTCAATCCTTCTCTTTCTAATGGTCTAGAGAAAATAACCTAAGGATACAGTATATTCTTATTTGATGTTATTTATCATAAAGTTTAACTTCATATTTTCATAAAAATAGAATTTTAAAGTTTAATTGGTTAGTCTTTATTGATGAGGATTGATAGGTGGGTGTTGACAGTTGCAATGTTTTTGGCGAAAGACCACTTCTGGTTATTTTTACAATAGTCTGGTTTATAGCAGCTTCCTGCATGGTTTGTTTTTTTCTATCATTACTGCAAACTGAATCATGTCTAAAGGCACATATTTTCTTCATCTTGAAGCCATTTTTTGGTGGCCCACAAGCCCTGATACTCCCATTAGTTGGCAGATTCAATAAACTGTGCAAAATAGGGCATAGATCTGAAAAACAACAACAACAACAAAAACACACAACTCTTTGGGACGGAACAATGTCCCAGGAAGCCCTATGGAGCTTATCTCATTTGTTCTAACTCCAGTCCAGCTGCAATAGCATGATCTTTCCCAGTTTATTCAGTTTATAGATTGCTTCTAGCTTCTTTATTAACTTTTCTTGTAATATCCTCAGTTTTGTAGCATCTCTTGTCATATACAAAGCATTCTCTGAAGTTCCTGAACAATAGTAAATTGCTTTATCTGGCAGATATTCTGTAACATGTGCTAATGGAGTAGCAGCTCTAACTGCTGACTGCAGGTCAGCATGTGTCCCTCAGCTCTTCTTGTTGGAAGCTCAGAGCTCCTCTATGGAGTTCTTAAGGCTCCATCATGAAGGTTGCGGTGACATGGTCTTCAGTTTCTAAGCCATAGTTGCAGAAATTCGGGGAAAAATTAATTAAAGAATTTTCACTAGCTGATAGAGATGGTTACTCACATCTTAATAAAAAGCATGACCAGTTTCTAGCCTGGGTTTGATATTAAAAGCAGAGATCATAGCTCATGCTATAGCAGCTCTCAGAACTGTTCTACAGAATTTATGATGATCATTACTTTCTATTTTCTTAGAAGATTTCTAGTTTTCCCAGTAGTTTAATTAGGTTTCTTATTTTGAGTTTTAACTCAAGGGAGATTGGGTGACTAGCTTTGTGTTTTCTGAGCAAAGCTCTGAGTGCCAAACTCATGGCAGTTACTGGATTTTTTTATAATGATCTGTGTACCTGTCAGTATCCTCTCACTGAATTGCCATATAATGTTTTCCCAGTTTTATTGAGATATAATTAACATACATCATGGTATGAGTTTCAGGTGTACACATATTAGTTTGACTTACATATATTGTGAAATGATTACCATAATAAGCTTAGTTAGCTTCAATTATCTAATACAAATGCAATAAAGAGAAAAAGTAGGAAAAAGAAAAAAGTTACTTTCCTTGTGATGAGAATTCTTAGGATTTATTCTCTTAACAATCTGCATATATATTATACAGTGGTATTAATTATAGTCATTATATTGTACATCACATGCCTAGTACTTAGTTATCTTATAATTAAAAGTTTGTACCTTCTGACCACGTTCCTCCCGTCCCTTCAATTCTCCCACCTCTACCATCCACCACTGTTAACCATAAACCTGATCTCTTTTTTTGAGTTTGGATATATTTTTTTAAGATTCCACATATAAATGAGATCATACAGTATTTGTCTTTCTCTGTCTGATTTATTTCACTTAGCATACTCAAGGACTATCCATGTTGACACAAATGGCAGGATTTCCTCATTTTAAAAAATATGTTGACCATTTGTATAGTTTCTTTGGAAAAATGTCTATTCAGGTCTTTTGCCCATTTCTAAATTGGATTACTTTTTCTGTGCCACATAATTTTTGATGGTAAGGGATTGTGTTATATTCCATTTTCTATCACCAGAACTAACAAAATACGTGTTAAAGAATGCCCAATAAATAGTTTTTGCACAAATAAATGATTGCTGTTTACCACTCTGATAGGAGTTTTTGTTTGTTTTTAATTGTCTGGGTAGGGTTAACAGAAACCTTAGATGTACAATTTTGTCTGTCTAAGAAAGCCAGCAATTCTACAAAAAATATTCAAGATAAACTTTTAGAAAACCAATTTTTCTACTCGATTGCAATCATAAGGCTACTTCCATAAATTTGGAGCCTATGCCTTTGTGGTGAGAGTAGAACATTTTTCTTTCGAATATACAAACTATAACTCTGAGCAACTACCAGGTAGATATTGGTTATTCAGCCCAAGTGTCTTTGCAGAGAGATCAGCATGTACTGCACAGGGAATAATCTATTGGTTAACTTAGAAACAGTTTTGTGTTATTTTAACTGTGTTTATTATTCAGTTTCCATTCTAAAACAACTTTTATCACTTTTAATTTTCCAATAATAAAAAATATAGCCTCATGCAGAAATCTGGAAAATTAGAACTGTGAAATGAAAGCAATAAAATATCACTATAGTGCTAACTGTGCAAATATAATCACAGTAGAAAACTTAATTTGATATGACTGATGGTGCCTTATAGTTAATATGAGTAATACCACCTTAGATGACATGGTATTTCCTCTTAAACACAGTGTTTCTAAGAAAAGATGTCCTAAATGGTCCATTCATTGACTGTCATGAATATTCTTCATTTGCTAACCAACCTGGCTTACATACAATTGCCATTTATTTTGAACTAAGGTCTTGGCTTTATATTATCTTACTTAAGGTATTGGTTGATATTCTCAGTAGCTCTCAGGATCTTTGCATTTCAGTGGAAGATTATTTAAGGTACCAAATTTTATAATTAAAAAAAAAAAAGAAAATCTGTAATGGAACAACACTCAGCACTCTGACAAGACATTATGTTGACTGGTCACTTTATCTATGTAAAAACAAACAAATAAACAAAAAACACACAAGACAAAACAAAATAGTAACCTAAGTAGGGATCCAGTCAAATCATTTGATGAAAGGAGAATAATGGATGTTGGCTCAACTTAAAAAGACTATCTCTGGAATAACATCACGTACCTGGGGAGCAAGTTTAATTCCATGGGGTTTTAAGGTAACCGGATTCATCGGGGTGAGCTCCATCCCAGGTAAAAGATCATAGAGTTTCTCTTCTTTCTTGTCTCCTTTGACCTGATATCCACGACCCAGGCCTGTGTATGCCAAATAGCCACGGCCGCCCAGGCCTCTCACTCCCGCAGCCCCTACAGGTACATTCATGTAAATTTCTAGGAATGTAAGAAGGCATTAAACCGAATCAAACCACCAGAAAATCACCCTGAATCTTACTGTAATGGAAAAGTTAGCCCAAGTCACATTGATTATTGCCCTGAAGATGGGTAGAAAACCCGAGGATTCTAATGTAATGAAACTCAACATAAGGTAGAGTTCACCAGAGGTGTCTTTCTTTTTTAAAAAAATGATCTGTGGAAGAAAGCAATACTATCAAAGCTATTGATAATTATATAAGCAACTTAAAAATTTGGTACAGATAAAATATTTTCCGTTTCTGTCTTCCGTTAACCTTTTATTGACATTTTTTCTGTAGAATAATTAATATTGGGAAGGTATTTAAAAAAAAACACACAAAAACACCCCAGCATAATATAACCACATACAGTGGTCATATCAGTCTTATTTTGTCATTGAGCAATAAGTCAGAAATGAATTCTAGTTTTCCCAATAATGCCATCCTCGATGACCTGTTGGAAAACCAACATTGAAAGCATTTTTAAATTAACCACCTTCTATTTTATGTTCTGTCCATGTGAGGCTTAAATTTCTATTGAGTTTCATTAATAGATTCCTTTTGATTTTTTTTTTTTTTTTTCCACATTGCTACTTTGATTTCCTATTGGTGGCATAAAGTTAAAAATGTTAAATTGATTACCCTTCATCCATGAATATCATTCATTGATTTTTTGTTTTTGTTTTGTTATAAAGGTGTTTTTTCCCCCTTGGAGTAGTTTGTTTTTCCTTACATTACAACTGGTTGACAACTTATATTGAATGTATGGATTGTTTTATGATGTGATTTTAGATTCTAAATGCATAACGTTTTAATTATGTGACAAGTTACATATGACTCCAATATGGTGATTCAATGATAAGAGAGACGTGAACAATTGTGGACCTGAGATTTAGTTTGTGCAAATGTTATGGGTCCCATGCAAAGATCAAATGTGTGGAAAGACTCATTTGTACTATGCTATGACCAAGTTTTCTCAACCAGTTGTAATGTGAAATAAGATTCCTATGGAAGGATAACTATTGATAAAATATTTGATTTTTTTAAAAAAATTTTTCAAGTGCTTTTCTCCCAGTGGACTCATCCAGTTTTTCTAAGGTTATTGCAATACAAATCGTTTGAAATCACAGAGTTGTTCTAAGGCAAGAGCTGATTAGTATTACCTCTAACAGAAGGGGCTCGGATAATGGCCCTGTTGCCAAAATGTCCTTTGGTGGCTGGGAAATGAAGGCTAGGAATCGTATAGGCCTGCGGGGCATAGAAGACAGGAGCTCCGAGGTAGGCTGTGGTAGGATCATAAACATGGCCCAAAGAATAGGTATACTCTCCTTGCAGCATGGTGCCCCTTCCACCTGTGCCTCGGGTATACCTGACATAGCTGTCCTTGTCCACTGGTTTGGCTAGGGTCACTTCAATGGGGGAGCCATCCAGCACCTGTTATGGAGAGCAAGGAAAAAGCAACAAGAAATATATGAATACAACCAAGGGAGGCTGAGCCCTCATAATGGGTCTCCTTCTGTATTAGCCTATTTGCTGCTATGTGTACTGGCTGTTTTAATTATATATACTTGTCTCTATAGGTTGATGGCGTGGGTCATTTAAATTTTTCCCTGAATAGGTTGTTGATAAGTTGCCCATAAGCTGCCAACAGGTTTTTACAGTGACAAATTGGCCACCATCCATGAACATATTGGTTATAAATTTATTGTCTGAATACAGTCACTGAGACAGAATTATGTAATATTTTTAATGTGATGTATATGTTTTAAATTACATGTTTACATGTTTATGTAATTATGTAATTCTAAGACAGTTTAGGTTAATTATGGAGATTAAAATCTCCAATACCTAGCAGAGTACAATGAAGATGAAAGGAAACCAATAAAGAGATCTTATAAATTATTAACTTTTTTGGTTATGGGTAGCCCAGTTGGGCCTTTCTGGCTGCTAGCCAACTACAGGTCTTGCTCCTTAGAGTTGCTACACAATAAGTACCTTTTCACTGGGAAGGAGGAGAGACCTAAAAGGTGAGGCACTACTCAAGGAAGAGGCATCTGAGGCCATTACCTTGTCTCCCACATGTACTTCCTTGGGAAGCAACCTTTTGGCCTGTTGAACAGTTGGTAACTAACAAATGGAGATGGTGGATAGTACGAGGTTTCTCAAGTTGAGCACTCCTGAAAATTTGTCCTCAAGAATTATTGAATTGGTTCTATTCTGACACAAATTTTTGACATTGAAAAACAGCTCCAGATAATAGCTGAAGATAATAATTGAACATAATAGAAGTGTTTAGATCTACATGTGTGACTCACTTCTGTGTAGCACTGTCATACACAGAGACCAGGATGGCTCTCAACAAATACTTGATAGAGTAATGTATTCCTTATCAAAGCAACAAGGAGTTATGAGAAAGCTTTTGTGCTTTCTTTCTAATAATATGATGGGCTCCTATTTTATATAAATGAAATAAATGACATAAAATGTTCCTGCAGAAATTCCCTTCCACAGTAGCAATCATCCACCCTTATTATCTGATGTCATGAGCAATTCAGTGGTTCCTGGGTCATTGAAGTCTGCTAGATAGAGCTCGTGATTCATCCTGACCATTTTGTTCAGTCTCTGGGGGCAACTTATCCCTGTTTCTATGGATCTACCCTACTTTTTAGTAGCAGGAGCCGGTGTCAAATGAAACACACAGAGAGAGAATCCAGCTGATATTCAACTGTTACATTGTCATTCATGTGAATAGAAGAAATGGAGTATTGAAGGAATGAGGTAAACTTGGATAAGATGCTTTATATCATCAGTCTTTTCTTGAAGATGAGAGACCCAAATAGGTTTCTGCTTATAGGCACTTTCATATCAAGAGACCTTTGTAATAGAATGATTACACACTGCAAAGTCAGATTTCTTATTGTGATAGATTTTGTTTTGCATTCCTCTGCCACCCAACAGTGTTTTAAACTCAACATTGTATTTTAGTTATTTGGTTTAGACATTTCAAGAGCTAAGACAATATCTCATTAATCTGTATATCCCAAGCCCAGCAAAATTTTTTGTACATCATAAACATCCATAAATATTTATAGAATAAATGAATGATCACACCCAAAGCTCAATTCATCACTTTTCTCTTTAAATAGGCTCTCCTGCCTGGCTTCCCTAACAGTATTACTCTGGTTTCCCATAATGAAAACCTATATTGCCTCATCCTTCTTTCTTACCCCTACATCCAATCAGTCCCTGAGTCATTTGAATTCACCCCCCTTAGTCCTATGTAGAGCTCTCTTCTACACCTCATTCCCACCCTATTTCAAGTCCTGTTTCTTTCTATTTGGATGACTAATAACGTTTTAACTAGTTGCAATTACATCTCTCTTCCTATTCTATGAAATTTCAATTATTAGTAGGTTCATTTCCCTAAATTGTAAATATGATAATTACTCCACTGCACAAAATATTCAAAGCCTCACCTTGCTTAACAAATCCCATATAATAAAAGAGTAATATGCAAATTTACCATCACTCCAACACACAAGATGGCTGCCCCCATGTGGATATAAGATGGCCACCATAAGATGGCCAGCAGGGGAGGGCAGTTGGGAGAGATCAGGCCTGCAGAAAAGGGCAGTTGTGGGTGATCAGGCCAGGAGGGGAGGGCACTTGGGAGGGACCAGGCCTACAGGGGAGGGCAGTTAGGGGTGACCAGGCCAGCAGAGGAGGGAAGTTGGGAGTGACCAGGCCTGCAGGGAAGGGCAGTTGGGGGGGACCCAGGCCTTCAGGGGAGAGCAGTTGGGGTGGGGAGCAGGCCTGCAGGGGAAGGCAGTTAGGGGCAATCAGTCTGGCAGGGAAGCAGTTAGGCATCAATCAGGCTGGCAGGGGAGTGGTTAGGGGGTGATCAGGCTGGCAGGCAGAAGTGGTTAGGGGCAATCAGGAAGGCAGGCATGTGAGCAGTTGGGAGCCAGCAGTCCTGGATTGTGAGAGGGATGTCCGGCTGCCTGTTTAGGGTAGTAGGACATCCTTCAAGGGGTCCCAGATTGGAGAGGGTACAGGCTGGGCTGAGGGATACACCCCCCTCTAGTTAAATATAAATATCCCTATGCATACTCAAAAGCTTTCATAGTTCTTAGAAAAACTTATTTTTTATTTTCCCATACCACATTACAGTGAAATATAATTATAATATTTAGTGTATATTTAATAATAATATTGAATATCTATTTAACTATATAATATATGTATTCACTTCTATGGAAATATCTACCTATAAATATTTATAGCTTTAAAAACTGGGAAAAGTTTGAATATATTTTAATTGTAATTATTTCAATGCTTTCAATTATTTATCAATTAATCATAACTTAGCAGTTAGTTTAATGATCATATAATAAATAATAATAAATTAGCACTTAATTCAGAATATCCCTTTTTAGCAATCATTTGTATACTTAGAAATGTTTTCAAATTGAAAAATATTAACCTGAAAATGGTTTTAAATAATCATTTTATGATATTAAATGTAATAATCAATGATAAAATAATGTTTTGCTACATAGACATGTATTAAATATGCATTAATTTTTTGCTTTTCAGTTTTCTTTTTTATTTTAAAGTCAATACTTTTCCTCCTAGTACTCAAACATTTTTGTAGATCCTGGAGAAGCTCTAATGCCCAGGCCCCACTGTATCTGAAGGGCCTACTCCCCAGTGGTCTCCAGCCTCTTTGCCCTGAGGTGGGGGGTGATCTACATGGGGTCCTCTTCAGGGCTCCTGGGCCTTCTGGATTATGATTGGGTTTGGCCCATAGGGAGTCCTGGCAGGAGATAAGAGAAAGAGATAACAGTGAGTTTCGGCTATTTCTTCCTCTGCTCCCTCTCTGAGAGGTCAGCTAAGCCTGGATGTGTTTCTTGACCAAAGATCACTACTTCTCTCAGAGACCTGCTCTACACAATCCTCTCTGCTTTAGTTTCCTGTTACGTCTCCAGCCCTTGTCCCTTTGACTTAAGGAATGCCAGGAGCTCTAGGTTCTTGCACTATCTCTTGATTCTCTGACTCTGCACTCACACCTTTGTAATAAGTCCCTTTGCCATCTGTGTCCTTTTAGGATTGACTGATGCGAAACCCAACAGGTAAAATAGCGTGATGTATTATGTTCTCACCAAATTGGTCTGCTTTTACTGTTCTTAAATCATAACTTACTCTTTTTAAGTTTTGTGCCGCTGTCTAAGACTGTCTCTCCTTTTCCATGTTTTGGGTTTTTTTTCTCTTTTAAAATTCTGCCCAATTTTCATGGCTTCTCTTTGTCTATTCTCATATCCATGAAGATTTTCTGGTTCTTTATGAACCAGTCATCCTTTTTGTGAACACCTTTGCAAAAATGTTTGTGACTTGTTTTATTCTTCTGACAGACTTTTAGCTCTTCGATAAACATCTTTGGTTTGATATTTTTTGTATCCCAGACATTATTTAGCATGATAAGTGGCCTAAGGAAGCTCTTAAATGTGTATTGGATTGAAGTAAATATATTGGTTTTTATATATAAATCAAAAGTAAGGATATAGAAGTTAGTTTTCCCCCAGACCTTATTCTTGGCAAGGTGAAGTGGTTATAAGCTTTCCAGAGTTGGAAGATCAAACTTTGAGGGCAGAATAACAGCTACCTTGACATATTTTTCCTGATCATCAGCCCCTAAAATACTGCACTACAAAGGTGATAATCTCCTTAAAGTAATGAGTGAAAATTGGAATGGGTGAAAAACATCTTGAAATAATCTACCCCAATATCTCTTTCTAAGGAAATTGAGCGTCAGCAACTTGCCCAAGTCAGCCAAAATTAGAGATAGGGTTGGACATGCAAGCAACATGTTTATCATACTTCCCATCACTTTCTTTTTTTTCATCTTAAATGAACAGAGGCAGCCGTGTTGGTGTTGGAGAAAGCCTGAGTGAGGTAGACTTGCAGGATTGTTCTTTTGAATAAAATTTCCACACCATACTTTGATGGAATCTGTACATACTTTTTCTTTGTCTACATTACCTTCCCATTTAAAGCTTTCATGGCCTCAATTGCATCTTCTCGGTTATTGAAGTGCACGAAAGCATAGTCTCGGATTTTCTTCACCCTCTCCACAGCACCTGTAAACAGAGTGAAAGTATCATCATTAACCTGTTGTTCAAGAATATTGTTGGTTGCCCAATTTTAAAAATTAACTTTTGCCTAGAGTGATGTTAAGATGGAAACTTGTTTAACATTAACTTATTCGCAGTTTAGCATGTTGCTATCCTGTTAGTTACTAATATACTCACTCTGGTTTTGCTTCAGAGACCACGTTTTCTTTTCCTATCCTTTCTAAAGACAATATAGGATGGGTCCCTATGCCAGGGAGAACTAGAAGAGGCCATAGATCCTCCTTTCTTCCTCCACTATCAAAGTTCAATTATCCTCTTAGATCCAAAGTCACAAAGCAATCAGAGTTTCTGCTCTACCATGTGGCTTAATTGTTATAAACTGTCTTCCTTTGGGATAGTGATAGTGCTGTAATATAAGGATCATTTAAAAACATTGCAGTCCTCTTTTCTCTCTCCTCTCGGCACTCATCCCTTGACTTCTTATGACAATGGTTGTACAGAGCAAGATTGTCTTGTCAAGCTGAAAAATAAATAAAGGTAGCTGAAACCATGAAGTATGGGACATGTAACTAACTGAATTCCCACATGGTCTCTTTGTTCCTTCAGTGTCAGGTGGGCTAATTCTTGTGACTCTTCCCATGGCTTGTCTTAGTCATTGAGAAGTAAGAGGTGGGCCATGAGGACCTTTACCCTTCTCGGCTTTGATTCATTTATTCATCAGTGCCATCCTCCATCCAGGTGTTCCTGGACTGTTAGCACCCTGAAGGCAGCATCTGCTTCAGAGGCATCTTGGGGTAGTCGTCACCCAGTTCCTCACAGTGCCTTGTGCTGCTCAGTAAATAGACATGGAATGAGCACATATTATCAGTCAATTCACTCTCCAACTTCTGTCATCCCTGTTAGTTGGGTGGCATTTCAGATGATAATGATTTAGGTATCCTAAAATTCATCTTGCAGATGAAATCAGCTTGCATTTTTGAGCAATAATGTCCACCCACACCTGATTTTGGAAATGTGGATATATGAAAATTTAGCCTCATAAAACAGACAAATGAGAAAGTGAGAGTTTGTTATCATAAAAGCTGTTTTTCTCTACAATAGTATTCACCACATGGCTACTTTATTGTGTTTCTTCTTTGGCGTATAGGAATTTGTTTACTGAAGTGTGGTCTCCAGGCCAGTAATATCAGCTTCAGCCTGGAACACAATAGAAATGCAAATGCTTGGACCCACCCCCAGACCTACTGAATCAAAAACTCAGGGGGCAGGGCTAGCAATCTGTTTTAACACGCCCTCCAGGTGATTCTGCTGTTAAACTGTTTGGAAAATCAGATTCTGAAGAATGCCTAGAATCAGAATTTCAGCAAATACCCTTAGACTACACTAGGGAAGAACACATTTTTAGCCCCCAGTTTCTGTTCTGATTGCCATTTATTTTTCTGAGTGGCATTGTACTATTTTCAGGTTAATAGGGTTAAAATAACACATGATCAAATATTTGCAGAGAACGCTCTGATTCCTCTGAGGGATCTAATCTCGTCTTTTCCACTGGAAAAGAAACTAGTTGGCTCTGACTTTTTCTTTCCAATACAGCAGGTGTCTGCTAGTCTCCACCCTCTGCAACTCACTGATTGTTTTCATATAATTAATAGGGCCTGGGCACGTGTCTCTCTTCAATGTGCAGACTTGGAAAGCTGATAATCAGTAACCGAAAGGAAGCAGCCTTTTAGTAGTTTCACATTCCTGTCCTTTTCTAAGAAAGGTAATGTCCTCAGTAGATAAAACTAAGAGGTATTAGTTGCTCTGGGAAGATAGAAAATCAACACAAAGTGGGGTGGTGGTAAGTATTATTTATGCACACAATGCCAGTTCCTATGCCCACGACTGGATCAACTTTCAGATCTCAGTTTACATGTCACTTCTGCTAAACATGAGTCTTCTCTGCACCCCAAGAGTAGACTGTCATTCCTGTTACTCTTCTGGAGCATCTTAAACTCCTTACACACACACACACACACACACACACACACACACACACACACACACACCCCACACTTGTTTGGTTCTCCCTCAGTGCTTGGCATATAGGAGCTACTAAACAATGTGCAGACTTGGAATGAATGACAGTTGAATGAATGAGTGAGCAAATGGAGTGGGGATGGAGCTTGGGAGTCATAGGGTTGTTAAGAACAAGCTCTTAACCAGACTTGAATTCAAATCTTATATTTGCCACTTGCTAGCTCTATGAGGCAGTCAGTCCTTCGCAGTCTCTGGATTGATAGCTAGTGGTATGAAGACACCATACACCAAAACGGCATGGAAAGCAGAGTTCCTGAAGGCTAGAAATAGACAAATCTCTGGTGAATCTTTGAAAAGGGAGGAATGACATCCTTACTAATTACCTTTAGAAAAAATTAGCTTATTCTGTTACACCTGACACGGAACCCAGGCAACAGGACTATGTGAAGTGAGTATTCTCAGGCAGTTTGAACATGATGGCACCATGGCTTATGTCGATCAACTAACTACGTAGAGAGTTACTGCCGGAGACAGAAACATTCTCATTTCTAGAAAGGTGTTAACACAGTAATACACTTAGGCTAGAGTGTGTTCCAAGACACAGTAATCCCACAAGATGGTCTGCAAAAAAATGGGATGCAAGGTCCAAATATTTGGGAAATCCAGCATCCTCCATCTCTTTTTTCAGAGACTTTCAAAGCCTATTAGAAGGTTAAGGACTCTGATAAGTCCCACAATAAAAAATCTGTTTACAGCCCTGGCCGGTTTGGCTCAGTGGATAGAGTGTCAGCCTGCGGACTCAAGGGTCCCAGGTTCGATTCCGGTCAAGGGCATGTACCTTGGTTGCGAGCACATCCCCGGTAGGAGGTGTGCAGGAGGCAGCTGATTGATGTTTCTCTCTCTTTGACGTTTCTGACTCTCTATCCCTCTCCCTTCCTTCTCTGTAAAAAAAAATCAATAAAATATACTTTAAAAAAATCTGTTTACTTTTGTTGTTTCTAGTGTTTACAAACTTATTTGACTATGAACCTCTTTTATCAGTAACATCTGCTAACAGTCTGTAGAAATAATGTTCTATAGAACTGATGTTGGGAAATGCTTGTTTGCACTTTGTTTCTTGAAATGCTTTACCTGCCTCAGTGTTGTAGCTCTTACATGAGAAAAAAAAGAGATGGGCAGTCAATCTCATGACTTCAGATTGATACTGAAAAGTATTGATAAGATGAGCATCAGCTAATTATCGCCCTTCACCTTCCCTCTATTCCTTTTCTTCTTCTTGCCCAAATGAGTTTCCTAGAATTAATTGTCACCTACTTACTTATGAACCTAAACTCACAATCATATTCCATGAGACCAGTGATTCCAAACTGCGGGCACCTTTGCTCTCTACAGTACATTTGGCAATGTCTGGAGATAGTTTTGGTTATTACATAATGGGGGTTGCTACTGGTATCTAGTGGGTAAAGGACTGGCATGCTGACAAATCTCCTATAGTGCACAGGACAGACCTCCACAACCAAAAATTATCTGGCCCCAAATGTCAAGAATACTGAGATTGAGAAACCATGTATTAGATTAGGCCATGTATTCATTAATACAGTAAATATTTGTTGAGCATCTAACATGTTCCAGACACAACGACAGGGGCTGAAGAGACAATAAGAGCAAAAAGAACTCATGGAATTTATAGTTCAGTGACGGAACTATGTATTCATTAAGTAATCACAGAGATAAATGTAAAACTATAATATTGATAAATGTTATAGGACAATATGTTCCTATTTTCTAATCTAAAGGTATAAGTGTAGTTTTAGTAGTCTGCATGCAATTCTCAGAATGATAAATGAAAGCTTTCTTGTTTGAAATTTTGGAAGTCATTGTAAGCACAGGTGTTTTTAAAATATGTTTTGAACAAGTAATCTTCTACGGTATGTCTTACCTGGTTTAATATTATTGAATTCTTTTTCAATCATCTCTTCAGAGGTAGACAGCATTAGGTTTCTTACATACAGGACTTTCACTGAAGACATTGTGTCTTCATCAACTTCTACTTCTGGTTCTGCCCAGTCTACTGCAATGGGGTGTCCCCATAACTGAATTCTTCCTACAGAAAGGATCACAAGTGTGATTAGTTATATAGAAATCAGGACAACATTATCTCAGTTCAGACTGATGGCCTTTTACATGGAACTGACCCTGGAGATCTTAACTGAACAAGAAGAAAAATATTAAAAGAGTACATTATTTATTTTAACAGACATTCCAAATAAATGTAGGAGCTGGCTAGAAGGGAGTTCTGCATTGTAAGTGGCTTATTATAATGACGGAGTATAAAGGAAAGTAGGATGTGATTCGAAACTGAACAGAAATGAGGCAGCAATGGGCAAGTTGGGTCTTAGAACCGCTCCTACAGGGTGAAGGTTGGAGGTGAGCTGGCAAAGGGGGAGAAAGGAAAACAATGGATGTAGGGCTCAGATATCAAGTCTGACTTCACAAAACACTATAAGGGTCATTGGGAAGTATTTCTGCTGCTGTTGGAATCTGTGTGGCCAGCTGCCACCACTAAGCTGTCCAAAAAATGGAGCATGGACACAGGTGGGGAGGGCTCAGGACCCCCTCCTTTGTCCTGTGTCTATTTCACTTGGTCAGGGCTCTGATCCACTCACTGTCTTCCCTCCGAGTTTTCTCTCTTTCAGATCATGGACAACTTGGGAATCTGGAGAATACTTTTTTAATCAAATTAAGAAGACAAAGAGCAATGGAAAAGTCTATAATGAGAACCTGAACTCTTCTCAAAAGGCTGTTATCCATGTCTACGCATATTGTTGAATTCCTATAAATTGCAGTTTATTTAATGTCTTGCACTATATTATGTGTTTCCCATACACCATCTCAGTCCCTTCTCACAGTGACTCTATGGGGAGGGGAATGACTTTCTCAATTTTATAGAGGAGGAAATGAGCTTTCCAGAGGATCTGTTTCACTTCTCACCGCTCCTGTTATGTGTTAGTCACGCCCTGTACCCCTACACAGTACAGATCTGTGTTGAAGCGATGAGAGGAGGGTGAGGGTTGGCTCAATTTTAAATTTGATTGAAATCTTGTTGCTTTATATTAGTTGTTACAGAACAAGCTCTATTCCGGAAGCAATAAAAAGCTTGAGGGAACAAAATCAGAAATTCTCAGTATTGGTAAAGGTTTAGTTGTTTAACCATTACACATGGGAGGCAATTATTTTCAATCAAAATGCATCTTTTTTTTTTCTTTGCAAAGTAGTCAATGAAAGCATCTGTGGCATTGACATTTTAAAACCTGAAGAACAGAGTCACCCCAATGAATTAGCTGATGCTGGAGAACCTGCCTTTGCTACCCCAGCTGGCTAGGTACCTTGTTCTGCATTGCTTCCCAGAGATAGTTTCTTTCATTACTTTTTTCCTTCCCTCCCCTCCTGTCCCCTTCTACTCCTTCCCTTCCTCTTCCAGGCTTTACATAGACTTTGCTGTTTGCCTTATCCCAGGATCCATAGGGCTCCCAGGTGACTCTGGTTTCGGTAGCCCAGTGGTTCTCAGCTGTGGCCCCACATTGGAAGAGCTTTAAAAAATTCCTCTCAATGCTGTGCTGGATCCAGCTCCTATCTACTTGCAAGAATAGATTGCTATATTTCCAGAATTGTGTGAGCCAGTGGATATCACCTTGGTAGCTTGAAATCAGCCACAGTGGGAGTGCTAATACCATGAAATTGGCAAATGTTACAAGTCAGGGCTTTTGATTTTCTCCTGGGAGTTGGTTGTTGAAGCTTTACCAGCTCATCGCAGACCCCTGGACTCTCCTCAATTCTGGAATAAGTGGTCTGGGCCTCGGGACTCTTATAGGCACCTCGTTTCATTTTACTATGCAGCCAAGGTTGAGAAGCACTGTTCTGTACACTGGCCTTTGCCTTCCCAGCCTGGTACCATGGTTAAGTCATCCAGGAGCCTGAAGATTTGCAAAAGGACAGAAGGGAGAGGCAGTATGGGAAGCAGTGATTTCCATGAACATCCCTGTGGAAGTCAGTGCTGGAAAGTAATCTGGTAACATAGGCTTTGAAATCAGACAAGTTCAAATATCAGATCAGTGATCCTGGCTACGAAACATAATCTTTCTAAGCATCAAATTCCTCAACTGTAAAACTGGGATCATAAAATTACCTCCTTATTGGGGATGTTGTGCAGACAACAAAAGAAGATGATGCATATAAGAGACTTAGTTTACCACTTGTGAATGAAAATTCAATAATGCCCTCTCCTCTTGATATATGTGGTTATTTTCATGTATGTATACTTTCCTCAGAATATCTACCCTGAGTATAGTGGTTGGGTATACTTTTTAAAAAAGTTTTTATGGATTTTTATTGATTTGAGAGAGTGAGAAACATCGATCGCCTGCCTCCTGCATGCCCCCTACTGGGGATCAAGCCTGAAACCTGGACTCGGTATAATATTTTTAGAATCTCCGATGTCATTTATTTTATTTTTTTATCCTTGCTGAATATGTTTTATATTGATTTTATTATTTATTATTTATTTTTGGAGTCACATATGTATGACTACAAATCATGGTTTTGTCTGTCTGTCTGTCTGTCTGTTTGTTTGTTTTAGGTAGGGCAGACAGTTCAACATCCTAGAGAGCCAAAGTGCCAGAGACCTCCTCGGGCCTTCTCTCTCATGGAAAGGAATCATAGAGGGGACTCAGGACTGTCAGGTAGAATCTCAGGTGCAGACATTGATAACTCATAGTTCAGGTGGCTACTCCATCAGGCTCAAAGGGCGCCTGTTTTCTCCTGGGGCTTCTCCTGGGGCTGCAGGCTTGGCTGATCAGCCTAAGCCGTGAAGCTCCAACAACCAATTGGGCTAAGAGGGGCAAGAAGAGGGGCCTTGGCACTACCCCCTGGAGCAGATTGAGAGTCTAGACCTAGCTCCTGCATATACCCATCACCACCAATACCACACATATCTATGGAACCTGGCTTTTTGCTTTTAGGCAACATGTTTATCTTTTCTTTTGTTTTTAATTTATTGGGGTGGCATTGATTAATAAAAGTATATAGGTTTCTGGTGTACAATTCTATACTATAGACAACATGTTTCAAACCGCACCTCAGACCCAAGCTTCTTATTACCTAAGGCTGGTCTTTGCCGAGCCAAAGTTAAATTTCTCCTTCAGAGTTTAAAACTTTGTTAGAAAGGGAAAGAAGGAAGGAAGGAAGGAAGGAAGGAAGGAAGGAAGGAAAGAAGGAAGGAAGGAAGGAAACTGAAAGAAGGAAAGAAAATAGGAAGGAAGACAAATCTTTTTATCTGACAAAGAAATGATCTCATAAATTAAAACTGAGCTGCTTACAGTTATATTTATTTAAACTTCAGCATCTACTTGCTACTATCTGCTAAATTAAAATCTTCATTTAAAACACAGTATTCTTCCACCCCATTGGCCTCCCATAATCTGAGCTTCATCTGAGGAGACGGGGCTATTCCATCTTGAACTATTTCCAATTTCAAGACTCAAAAGTGAAGGTGAGACAGTGAGTTAACGTCAATGAAACAGGCCTCACCTGAGAAAGCCCTTCCATGTGGTTAATGTAGGTGGGATGGTATCAGAGGGCCTAGCTCTGGGGTATGATCTAAGCCAGTGGTCGGCAAACTCATTAGTCAACAGAGCCAAATATCAATAGTACAACTATTGAAATTTCTTTTGAGAGCCAAATTTTTTAAACTTAAACTTCTTCTAACGCCACTTCTTCAAAATAGACTCACCCAGGCTGTGGTATTTTGTGGAAGAGCCACACTCAAGGGGCCAAAGAGCCGCATGTGGCTCGTGATCCGCAGTTTGCCGACCACGGATCTAAGCTGATGTTTGTAGGCTTCCTCTTACACTGAAGCAATTTGTAGAAGGCTTACTGGCATCTCCTGGAAAATTGGAGGTCTTGTTTGATTTTTTAAAACATTTATTTTATTGTTGAGAATATTATAGATGTCCCCCATTTTTTCCCCCTTTCCCCTCTCCACCCAACTCCAGGACAATTTTTTATTGATTTTAGAGAGAGAGAGAGAGAGAGAGAGAGAGAAAGGGAGAGGAGAAAGAGAGAGAGAAACATTGATTGGTTGCCTCCTGTATGTGTCTGACCAGGGATAGATCCCCCAACCTACGTATATGTCCAGACTGGGAATCAAACCCACAATCTTTTGGTGTACAGGATGATGCTTCAACCAACTGAGCCACCTGGCTAGGGCTCCCTTGTCATTTAGATTAGAAGGTATGTTACTGATGTTTAATAAATGTTTCCATACTGAATAGTCCCTACATAGTCCTATTTATCTCCTAATGCAGGTGGATGTTCAGTATTATTAGTTGATAGACATAGCAATGGATCAACAAATTCAGCAGCACAATAGAATCACCTGGAAAATTAAAACACCAGTGCCTCAGCTCTGTACCCCAGAGAAACAGATTCAATTGATTAAAGGTTGATTTGGGTACTGGTATTGTTTAAAACCCTCCTTAGGTGTTTCAAATTTGCGGCTCAGGATGGACAACCATTGCTTTAGACTTGTAATCTTGGGAGCAGTAGAATCATGGGAACTTGTTTTAAATGAAAATTATCAGACCACACGCTGGACCTACTGAATCAGGAATGCTAGTGGTGGGGCCCAGCAATCTGCTTTAACCAGCCCTCCAGGTGACTCTGATGTGGGCAAACCACGGTAAGACACACACCTCCCCCCGCCCCCCCCCCCCCCCGCCCCAGCATCCTTTGTTATTCTTTGATAATGTCTGAGTAGGATGTGACAACTTTGTTCCATACATATCTCAGCAAAGATGCATCTTGTTAAATGAGAGCTGCCACTGGTAACAGGAGGTAGGTGGTTGGGGAGCCAGTACATCACTTTAGACAATTTTCTCTGTCTCCATGCCTGGATCAATTAAGAAGGAAAAGCTTCCCGTGGGCTGCGCCTATCATGTTTCTTAAGGACCTCTTTATTCTTTAAAACCAGGCTGTCCAGAAATCCTTTGTTGTTGAATCTACGGTGGGGTAAAAGGTAGGCTGTCCAAATGGATAATAGATTTTGCTCTCAGGCCTCAGTAGAAATGAACCCGTTTGCTGAGGCTGGCGATTCACCACTGTGCCCCATCTTGTTGATCTGCCGATGAGGCAGGCTGCCTGAACTCCAGCTGAATAAAACTCGACTCAGCTGAGGCCAATTTAAAGGGCCGAGGGCGAGGGGTGCTGCCTTGAACGTGATAAAGATAGGCAGTGGGTGGGGAGAGTGAAGGAGCGAGTCTCCATCTTCCTGGATCCGGACTGAGAATCCAGAGGGAAAAGTCAGGACCTCGAGTGGACACAGCACAACATGCTTGGGAATTTCTGAAGCCCAGCTGCTCAGCCCTGCCTGACTCCGTCAGCTCCGCTCAGGTAAGGACAGCCCCTCTTTCTGTGGGTCCATATGCTGGATTTTTAAAGAGAGGGGAAGCTAACAAGAAGTTCTGAATCTCTAGGAGCACTGGCTGTCTGGCCCCTGAGAACTTTCCTCCTTTCTGGACTCTCTTTCACTGTCACCCCACCCTCACCCCCCAGTCCCAGAACCATTGTACACATCTCCTTTTACGGAGAATAAAGAGAGAGTGGCCCATGTGGGCTGGAAGAGTGGCAGCCGGTTTCTCAAGGGAGCGGTGGCTGAGCTGGGCTTTGAGCATCATCAGTCAGCAGAGGGGAAGGGGATCTCCTTAGGAGCCCAGGAGGCAAAGATTAGCATGGTGTCATCTAGGACATTGAGGGGTTTGTCCTGCCAGAAAAGGGAGTTTTTATTGGGAAGTAGAAGATAGAAAATATGGTTGTAAAGGACTAGGGTCATGGATGGCAGGCCTTGAATGGCAGGCTGAGAGTTGACTGTACTCTTTATCTCATGCAGTAAGGGGTGGGTGAATACTTTTGAACTGACGAGTGAGTAACACCCCTTAACCTATCAACAGATAGAGATTGAATTTCTGCTGTTTGCAAGAATTTGTGGAAAGGATGGTACAATATTTTGGGAATGCTAATCTCATAGTAATGTTGAGGATGGAGTAGGCAGAGGTTGGGGGTACATCAGAGAGAGAGCAGAAGCGGGAGAATAATTAGGAGGCCTTGGAAAAATAAGCGAGGAGAGGGGGGATATCTGTGTTAGATTATAAGGATGTCCTAAGAACAGGATTGAAATGGGGACTTTTCAATGGCAGAATTGTTGGTTTTGAAAAAGAGTTGAAGAGGACAGCAACATATTAAGTCCCAGTCTCTGGGAGGTTAGGTTTGTCCCATGAGGAGCATTTGTGATTCTGTGCAGCTGTGAGTCAGGTGACATGACCACTGGGTAGTGAGCAAAAAGTAAATGGAAACTTCAACGTTAAAAAAATGCACGTCTCTAACAGACTCAGCAATTTTTTGGGGGGAAGGGTGCATCTCATTTTTTTCACTTTCAGCTGCCTTTATGAAAATGTTCTTTTAAAAAATCTTCCCCACGCTCAGAAGCCATCTTCAATGTTGGAAATTTCTAGCGGGCTAATCCTACTGTTGGTTTGTTTTGTCTTTAAGAATGTGTATGAGGGCGACCTAAGTTCTGGTGTTTTTGTTATTTGGTTTTCAATTCTGGAAGCTCTCCCATCATGTTCAGGAGAAGAGTTGATTCTGATGTGTCCAGTATGTTGTTATGGAAATCCTCTCATTTTAATGTTAATTCATTTTAATACCTTACTCTGTGTAAGTCTGAGCAAATATCTTAGAAGGAAGACTTCCAACAATTATTTTCTAAGTTGATCTGACCGAGGCAGTCTTGTGTACGGGTCTTACATTTAGGAATCAATGGTTATTACCCAAATGGGACTTACACTATGGTTGTAGCATCTAACAAAGCTCCCTTTCTACAGAGAGTTATTATGTCTGTTTCTCCAAGTTATGCAGAAATTATTAGATACTAGGAATCATAAAAGAATATCACTTCATTGTCATTGGGATAATGTATCTTTGAAGATTTATTATTTCTACATTGTCATGGATTACACACCCTATTTCTAATAAACCTGATCACAAAATATCTCCATAAAAATAACTGTTGATTGATGTATTTTTTAAAGAAAATTCTTTACTTTCGGGACTCATGATAGGATTGCTGGAGCTTAGAGTTCTAAATTTCTCCGATGTGTTTAAATTAGACTTAATGCATAGAATCAAAACCCTTCCTGTGAAAACTTGAGGGAACTTAATTTATTTTGAGATAGATAAGAAGGATAAAGAGTTTAAAACATAACATAAGCGACACAAGGACAGCAAACACTTGCTTCCTTTGCTAGGGAGCACAGCAGCCGAGGCAGGCAGGATGGAGTGGGGAGACTCGGGTGTGAGCCGGGGGGTTGCTAACCTGGGAGGAGTTTCCTCCGGGCCATGGCAGCAGCCCGGTGACTCTGGTATTCCACGAAGGCGAAGCCTCGGTTTTTGGTTTTGTCTGCAGCACTCGGGTAGACAATGACGTCCACAACGCCTTCGGTTACCTTCTTCATTTCTGCTAAGATTTCTTCTCTCTTTTTGGTTTTGGGAATTCCCCCAACAAACAATCGGCAGTTGTCCACGCTGGCGCAGACCCCTAAGAGACGCCCATTTCTGCAAAAGGAGCACACGTTTGATTGGCGAGAACCCACGTGAGATTAACAGAAGTTGAAAAAGTATGGCTTTGCACCTGATATGACCTATAGATGTGGGATGTTTGGTCTTAACAGTGATTAAACTATTTGGGGGAAGTTGTGACTGCTTTTGAGAAACTGGAAAATCTGTCAACATTTACCTCTCTCTCTCTCTCTCTTTCTCTCTCTCTCTCTCTCTGTCTCTCTCTCTCTCTCTCTCTCTCTCTCTCTCTCTCTCCATATATATTTAAAGTACACTGCATTCCACATGAGATCACAAGGCTTGGGCAGGCTGCTGTGGACTCTGGATCTTTTTTTTCATTTTTAATTGATTTTTAGAGAGAGGATAGAGAGAATCATTGATGAGAGAGATACATTGATTGGCTGCCTCCGGCACGCCCCCTACTGGGGATGGAGCCTGCAACCAATTGAGCCAGTGACCTCTTGGTTCATGGGTCAATGCTCAACCACTGAGCCACACTGGCCAGACTTGCTCTATATTTTTAAAGAAAAAAAAAAGGTATTTGAAGCTGAGTAGCATCTGCTGTCTTTAGATTAGATGTGGATGCTCCAGTTGTCAATTCTCACTCCTCCCTAAAACATCCCCATTGCTGAGGCCTCCATACCTGCCCACGTTACTCAGGTCTCTGCCTGGCCCTGAAGGTATTTGAGTTTGCAACCTCTGGTGCTCTCTTCTTTTCCATACAAATTGGGATGCTATTCTGACATGATTGCTATTAAAAATAGTCCCTTGTGCTTGAACAGATTGTTACATGTTATCTTACTTGGCCTCCACTGGAGCCTGTAATGAGGAGGTGTTCTCTCCATTTCACAGATGAAGAACTTGAGACTCCAAGAAATGAAGTGACTTGCTGGGTTCTCGGTTCAATTCCTGTTTCTTCCACTGAACCGTGTTGCTTAGTAGCAAGTCAAAGTACACCTTCCTTGGCAGATTGATTAAACTTTTCTGGGAAACATTTGGCAAAATGTATCAAAAGTCTCAAGTGTGCAAAATCTGTGACCAAATAATGCCCCTTCTGAAAGGGATCTTCGGGAACTGATGAGCACCAAGTATTATGTATAAGGATATTCGTTGTTGTTATTTAGGATAACCTGCCTCCAAATGGGAAATGAGCAAAATATCCCAATATATGGGACTAGTTGAATGTCTCAACTGAGATGTTACTGACTTTGGGGCCGGACATTTCCTCGTTGTGTACCATAGTATAGTTGTCATCCTGGTTCTTGCCCCCTAAATGCCAGTAGCTACCCGTTAGGTCTTTGAAAAAATGCCTCCTTATTTTCTAAATGTCCCCTAAGGTGGACAATAATGCTGCTGGCTGAGAAGCATTAGTTAACAAAAGACGGGCATTCATAGTATAGAATGCACTACAGTCATTGAACATACTAATGCAGAAGCATATTTATTGATTTAAAAAGGCAGTTCACGATATGCTGCTGGATTTTTTTAAAAAGGCTACAAATTAAATATGTGAGAAGGCCATTTTTATTAAACCTATAGAAAATCCAAAAAGACAATAAAAAATCAATGTAGTGATTATCTTTGGGCAATGGGGTTATGGAGGAATGGTTTAACTTTTATTACTTTGTAAGATCTTTTTTTGGTGTGTTTGTGTGTGTGTGTGTGTGTGTGTTGCGAATCGGGCTGTGTGACTTTTGTAATAACACAAAGTTATTAAAAATGGCCCAAGTTCCCTTAACAGAAACCACTTGTTTGTCATGGTCGAAAAGGCCCACCCAGGTGAGTGGGAGAATGCTGAGTTCTTGGAAATAGTGGCTTATATGTGTGGCAGGTATTCTGGCGAGGGTTGGGCCACTGTCCTAGTTGCCTTCTCTGCTTTTCTGAAGAACCAAGGACCACGGATCAGATCTGTGACAGGTTCATCTCCGTCGCTCTGGGAGCATGTTTTCTTGGAGTAGGGTGGAAGGGAAAAGTTGACAAAGTAATCATTCAGTTTCTTTTTAAACTTTACTTTTTTTAAACAAATGGTTTGCTACTAGATCTTTAGAAATTATTATTTTTGATACTTTGGGGCTGGTCAGCTATCAGTTACCAGCAGGGGGAGCCTAGAGGCTCCATGTTCTATTTCTAAATGTGGGGTTTGTCAGGCACCGTCCCTAGAATTGCTTAGAGAAGAAAAGCCATCTCTCAAAAGCAGAGGGCTCCATTTCCATGTCTCCAGAGCCAGGTATTTAGATGACGCTCCATGAATATTTGAGGAGGAGGAGGATGCTCTGACAACTGTGGGTCTTTTCCGGATGAGAACTTTATCTTTCCCCTGGTCAAAGCAAACCAAAGGCTATTCTCTACAAGAAAGGTTCTCTCTCTGGCAGGTTCCACTGAAACAAGGCAGAGTGGATGCAGGTGAGGTTGGCTCTGGGGTGTCTGTTCTGCTTACCTGATTTCATAATTATTAAGTTGCTTGATTGCATTCTTGGCCTCCTGTTTATTTGAGAATGTTACAAAGGCATATCCTCTATTGTTGCCATTAAAATCCATCATCATTCTCATTTCATAAATTTTACCAATCTATAAATAAGAGAAAATGAGAAATTCATATTTATATATTTGTGCTTCCAAATGACCACACATGCGCACACGTACACACAATGCTTTCTGAAGTCGGTCACTGCCATATTTGGCATTTGCATCCCAGGTGGAATGGTTTGCACATGTGGGGTTTGGATCCATTACCTGACTCCTGGGCAAAGGCAAGTTAATTTTAAAAAAGTATACAAGTAGCATTTCAGCCTGAGTTAACAGAATATATTTGTTGACAGAGCAAATGACCTTTCACCACACAACTATCGGGGGATTTATACACTGTTTTTAGGGATCTGAAAACACATTTGTCATCAGAAGTACAATTTCTTGATAGATTCGTCCTTGCCCTCTCCATTGGCCTCTGAAGTCTCCTTACTCTACCACAGATACTTAAAAGGAAAACCAGGAACACTTAATTTGGACCCTTGCTAAATCTTCTTAGCTGACTTTTTCCCCCACCATGAAGTCAAAATTAATACAGATGATGTGTTTCAGGGGATAATCTGGGGAGCCCTGTTATTTCATAGTCTGTAGGCTGAAGGTAAAGGCTGGTCTTAATACAGCTGACCAGGGCCAGGACCTCCACCCAGGAGGGTACTCACTACGTCTCTGGCTACAGCCACTCTGCTCTGCCAATATACTACTTGGTACCCCAAATGTTCTCCTGAAATACAGGCTCAGGAATTCATGCTTGCTGGCTGCTGTAAGAAGGGTGGCCCAAATAGATATGAGGGGCATGTGTGGGGAGAAGAAGCATCATTAAGCATATGCTGTTACACACTGGTTGGTTACCTCTCATCTCAGTCTCACCCACCCCTGACCACCCCAAGGTATTCAGTGAGGGACACCTATTTCTTCTGGGCTCATTGGGAAAGAGTTCAACATGTTTCACCTCTGTGTTTCAGGTGTTTCTTGCTGCTCATTTTCAGGTTTAGTGTATAAGATTCTACAGGATTAAGTCCATAGTTTGGCCACAGCCCAAGGGGGATTGTATGTATAAAATTAGACGCAGTTCTGAGGCTGAGTTACACACACACACACACACACACACACACACACAGTTACACGCACACACAACTGGTTTTGGCATTTAGGGAAATAGCTAAACTCATTTTACTGAATTTTCTAGGAATGTGGTTGTTTAAACCCCACATGGTGAATTATTGAAAATAACTGTGAATTTTGTATTCTCCATTTCATTGGGCTTTAGTAACAAAATAAAAAATCATTTGGAATGAAAACTGAGGAAGTTTACCCCTTAACAATTGCATAATTACTTTGAGAACCTTAATAATTATATAACTAATTTTATTGATACGTTAGGGTTTTCAAGAAATTCAAACTTGTCAAATTTTTTATTCTGGACCAATACATAATAGACCGTTTTGAGCTATGACAAACCTCCCTATTATGTTTATATAAAAATGTTGCACACATATTAACATGTCAAGTTGAAGCAGTCTCTGTTTTTAGACAGGTTGTTGTAGGGTTAGTCTATATTGATAGGCACATGGAGTTGGCAGTGAGGTGGCATGCCAGTGGAGACCAGGGTATGAAATATAGATTTGATGGTCATCAGCGATGACGTCAGTAGCAGCTAATGTCAAGCTGTCAGTAAAAGGATAAAGAGCTGAGACCGTCACCCACAGGTAGGAAGGTTTTATCTGCTTGAGGAATAGCAATTGGAAGACATCATCACTGATGAGGAAAAACGAGCATGAAAGCAAAGTGACGACAGTAGTACTTTTCCCTTGAAATAGAAGCAAATCTAAACATGGACTCACTTTTTCACATAACGGTATAAGTTCATCCTCAAAAAGGTCTCGGGGAAGTTTCCCAATAAAGATCTCACAGCCCCTTTCTGGGGGCGCAGCATCCCAACCAGGTGGAGGGCCCCCGTATTTTCTTTGTCCATTTTCCTGCAAATTCAGGGGAGGTTGAATGGGGGACAGAAGAAAACAAGAGATCTTTAGTCCAAGCTTCTCAATTATTTTTCAGAATTATTCACAGTCAGAAACAAACTTATCATTGACAAATAATAGTGGACTGGTCAGAGGGTGTAAAAACCATAAAAGTCTCTCTGTGTGGATTTTAATATCACCCTCTGTGCTTCAGTGGCTTGCTTGACATGAGCATGTGAAAACTGATAAAGTGCTGAACAAATATAAGGGGTCCTTATTTTCTGGTGTCACTCAAAATCACCTCATCATCAAAGGATCTTACTATCCTTGGGATCCACTGTGGAGGCTGTGTGGTGTGGTGGTCAGTGCTCTGGAGCTGGACTACTTGGCTCTGTCTCTCTCTCTTCCCCCCCCGCCCCCGCCACTAGCTGAGGGGCCTTGGACAGATGACTTCTCAGAGCCTCAATGTTCTCATGAGCACAGTGAGGACAATATTAGCTTTTTATTCAAGGAGAGGATGCCTCAGATATGTATGGCACTGCGCTTGGCATGGGATATATATTTCTTGGTTATTAATTCTCTTCTTGTGTCCTTGAATTTCGGGTGTCTCATATACCAAGGAAGGCAACACAAGACCCTAAATAGAAACATTGTGCAGATCACTATTGGAAGGAGTGGCTGGCTAATGTGGGGCGTAGCTGGTGAGGGACTTAAATCTATTTTCAAAGCTGACAAAATGGTGAGAGGTGTTTGCTAATGTTGGATCTCTTTGTGGGGAATAATGCTGTTCTCTGTCCAGATAGAATTAGTTTCTATTTTTTCCTTTGTCCTAACAAATCCTTGGTTAATTTGACGTCCTTATTTGGGGAGGAATAGCATTGGTGCTTCTCTGCAATGCCAGCTATATTTTTCTAAAGGTTAAGGACTTAAAAGTAACTCGGGTCCAACGTGATGTGTAGGCCTAATCCACCACTGTCGATCTGCTGGAAAAAGGTAAATTTACTTTACACTTAGGCATAGCCAGAACTCATTACCATTGTGTGTTTGTGATTTTTGAAGAAAGGAAACTATAAGGGACCAGACATCAATATGCATTACTAACTTCTACAAATAACACTTTAAATGTTTTATACTATAAAATGATACATGTTGGAAAAAAGTTAGTAATGTATAAGGTAAAAAGAAAGTTCCTAAATGCACCACCCTACCCATTCATAGATGTAGTTACTGCTAAAAAATTGCACTTCCTTTCCAAATACTTTTTATACATATTTTAAAAAGATATGTGGGTTGTTTAAAAACATTGTTGTGTGCCCTGGCCAGGTGGCTCAGTTGGTTGGAGCATCCTGTACACCAAAAGGTTGCTGGTTCAATTCCTGGTTGGGGTGCGTAAGGCCTCTCTCCCCCTCTCCCTCTCTCTCTCCCCCTCTCCCTCTTTCCATCTCTCCCTCTCCCTCTCTCCCTCTCTCCCGCTCTTCCTCCCTCCCTCTCCCCCGCCCCCATCTCCACCTCTCCACCCTCCCTTCCTCCCTATCTAAAAATCAATAAAAATATCTTTGGGTGAGGATTAAAAACAACAGCCCAAGTGTGGCTAAGTGGTTGAGCGTTCAATCTATGAACCAGGAGGTCATGGTTTGATTCCCGGTCTGGGCACATGCCTGGGTGTCAGGCTCAATCTCTAGTAGGGGTGTGCAGGAAGTAGCTGATAAAATGATTCTCATCATTGATATTTCTATCCCTCTCTTCCTCTCACTTCTTCTGTCTGAAATCAATATAAAACATTTAAAAACAGAAATATTGTTTTGTACAATAATTGTTGTTTGAAACTAAGTAAAACAGCTTCCAGCTTCACTGATAAATCTTTATATATACCAACTTGATACTTTTCTCAATTATTTTATGTGTTAGCACCAAGGCTTTTTAGAGCACAGTATTTCAATGATGTCTGTGGTTGCGATCACATTTTTAATCCTAGTAATTTATATTATGTTGCTCTAAATTTTAAAAAAGGACGTCATATGGGTGATCTACCTTGCCTTGATTACTTTTTGCTTTAAATGACTGGATGTTTTTCATTTTACTAAATATTTAAATATTTGCCTCAAGAGTTCTTGTATTTTTTCTTCTTCCCTGTATTCTTGCAGGATTATCCAGTAGCAAATATTTGTTATTGCTGAGAAATAAAAGAAATGAAATGTTTGATATTTTTATTTTAAAATGTTAAGAACCCAATGAGTTATATGTCAACTAAGAATGCCCTGAAAAGTATAAATTGCATATTTTCGGAGACATATTAAATGTTTTACTTACTTACCTTCTAACAAATGCCTATACAGCCAGACACTGTCCTAATCCTCAAACACCATCATGGGTTCTGGACTGTTACTATCCCCATTTACACAGAAGCCCAGAGAGATTTAAGTTATTTGCTGAGTTGGGAACTGAAGTCAGGATTTGAACTCAGGCAGGCTGGTTTCAAAGTCCATCAGCTACTTTTTTTTGCCGTGTTATATGGAAACCTAATCACTTATAACAGACCCATACATTTAAATATTTATTTATGAAAAAAATTATCATGCCATCAACTTGAAACCTCTCTGTTGCATTTAAAATCCTTTTCAATTTCCAGTTATTTTATTACATATTTTTTTTGGGGGGTAGGGAATATCTCATACTTATTGCTTATAGGAAGACGTATTTCTATTTCCAAACTATGGCCTGCCTCCTTGGGTCAACTCTCACCATATGGTTGGTTGATGGTGATCTCTTGGGCCGTTTTTGTATATCTCAAATGTCTAGATACATACTATTCAGTGGATTATTGGAAACAACTTAGAATGAATGTGACAGTATTTTTATTCTTCCGGTTGAAGAAACCAAATTTTCATCCCACAATAGTTAACATACCAGAATTTCTGATTTGACAAGCTTTGTGTGTTTGAAAATAAATAGGCAATGAACACAATGACCTCTGTGAATTTTCCCTTCACCTTTCTTTCTTGCTATAATTGCTACAAATGTCACCAAACTATTTTGTGCAAATCATGTGTATAGGTCGGAGAATTCATCTGCTTAAGAGCCAAAAGGATTGGGCAGGAAAGCTTCTTAATTGCCTTTCTGTGGTTTCTATAAACACTTGAATTAAATTCCCCAAGAATATTTTTGGGATCCCAAAGGGCAAGGTTCACGCACTGCGGGGGATTTGCTTTAGGAACCACCCACTGGGCTTGGAATGCACCAGTGGTGGAGCTCCAGGCCGGGTTGAGACAGGCACCGGGCATTAGTCATGGGGTCAGCATATCTGTCTGTTGCTCAGAAAGGACAGTTGGGAGCTGGATTGCTGGTATTTTAGGCACTATTTTTTTTTTTATAGTTGAGTTTAAAATAGATAAAGCCCAATTATAATTGCTCTTTCCCCTCCTGGCTAATGTCCTTCTTGTGGAATGCACCACCACCACCCCCCACCCCCCGCAGCACAAATATATTAATAGTTCAGAGAGAAAGAATATAGGATTATTTTTTTTCCATGAGAGAATGTTCATTTAACTCTGAGAATTTTTATTTTCCCAATTGAAGACTTGGAAACCGTTCACTCTCCCTAGTCAAATATGTATAGGTGAAAATCTTCAACTATGGAAATTAAAAACTGATGACCTAATGCTAACAGTAAATCCAGTGACTTTAACTTAAATATTGGATACCAAGCCTACCAGGAACTCTGTTTATATGTCAAGGGTATTTGGAAGTTCCTTCTGTCCCCGGATATTTTAAGCCTTTCCTGATGGAACCATGGAGTCTTTAAAGGATTATGTAAACCTTATTCTTGACCTTGAATAAAATCGCACAACCTTTAACAAATGACTCCAAGTAATAAATCTTAGCGTAAAAGTCAAACAGATTGAGTTCATTTTGGCCACCTGGCATCTGATTTTTTCTTTATACATCTGGAGAATCTGGGCAGAATAGCCTTCTCCTGCAGATTTTAAATGGCCAGATAGTTGATTTTCTACTTCTCCTTGCAGCTGGGATAGCCATAGTTAAAATAAAGGAAAATTGAGTTGTGGTGCAGAAATTCTAATGACACAAACTTTAGTTTTGAGCATTCGGTGGTTGTGGATGCGTTTTCATGTCATTCAAGATATGTGATATTTGGGGTTCATCCCTAAAAGCTTATCCTTGAATCTTGTTCTTGAAATCAATTGGTTCTGTGAACCAATAGCCTTTTAATAAATCCCTTTTCTGCTTAATCAACCAATATTAGCTTCTACTACTTGCACATAATACTAACAATAGCAGAAACCCCCCAAAACAACCCCCCCCCAAAAAAACAAAACCCTGCTAAAATAACAGCTAACCCTAATTGAGTTGGGCACTGTGCTAAGTGCTTTGCATGTATTAACTTATTTAATCTTCTCAATATGGTTGGTTGATGGTATGTGGATGATACTACTTACTTTCCATTTATAGGTGAGGATTCCAAGCACATAATGTGCCCAGATTTGTACAAGCAGTAAGTGACAAAGACAATTTTTTGAATCCTGAGTCCATGCTTGTAGTCATGACAATATTTTTCTCTTGTTTTTATATTAACCCTATATGTTCATTGTACAGATGAGGAAACTGAGTTCAGAGAAATTACGTGAGTTGCCTGAAGTCACACTGGTTTAATTTATTGCAGACAACACTAGAACAAAGCTCCTAAAATTCTTGATCTCATAAACTTTGTAGCATATATACTGTTCAGAAGTCATGCTGGCTTTCACACTCACCAGCCTCATAGTTCTGCATGTTGTGTGTTACACCTACTTTTTGGTTGAACATGAAGACCGGATGGTTTGTTGTCCCCCATAAAGGAGTTCATTCATAAACTGGAAGGACATTAATGAATGAACCCTCATTCAGTCTGGTTGCTTTTTTACCCCCATGAGTAGTAATTTTAGTTCCTTTAATGGTTCTTTGGGAATTTTATATTCTAAATCTGTAATCATCTTTATGGTTCTCTTTGGTTCTTTGATTTTTGTTTTTTTTTCCTTGCCCAGAGGGAAGAAACTGTGTATCTTCCCTTCCTAATTTGCTTTCAGGTGTTCTATCCATTTTCCAGTGACTATGAATTTCTTTCTGCTCCTGTTCTCTCAGGTGCTGGGTGATATACCCAGACCAGGTGGCATTTCTAGCCTTCATAAGCATGCCGGTCACCAGGGCCATACTCAGAACAGTGGTTCTAAGGCAAACTCATGGGGACTGTTCTCGAAGTGGGTGTTGATGCATTGAGAATGTCTCTCTGGACTCTAATCTATTGCAGTTCATGAATTGACAGTGTGCTTTCCGTTATTGGATTGTAAGAATAAATACAAATCCCTATTAGACATTATTTGTATGACTTTTCATCTGCATACCACCTATATATTCATTATATGATAGGGTTCAAGGCAAGTCTAAAAGACCTTAAATAAGATGTTCCAAAAGGAGTCTTAGATGTGATTTTTACCTTGGTTCTGCTTATGACATTTTTGTTGCCTGAGGACAGTGGACAGGGCTATAGGGAATATACATTTATAATAGATAACTTTCTATCTTGTGTATTTAGTTTGTTCACTTTCATATTCTGTTAAGATCACTGACTTAATGCTAGTAAATCTATTTTAGACTGGGAATTTTTAGAAAGCAGAGTTTATTTAACTTATATACTGTGGAAGTGGACATCAACCTTAATAGTCTTTTTTTCCTACAATATTTGCAAGGCATATGCACTATGGGTGCCAGTGATTGCAAAGATTTTGTGAGGGTGTTAGGAGACAGACTTTGATACCATATTAAAATGTGGGAAAATGTTTATTCTATGTTTTGTGAGTTAGTCAATAGGATCCTTAAATATTATAGAGATTTAAAAAAATCAGTGTATCTCTAATTGCATATCGAAATAGCACCTATTTCATTAACTACTTAAAGAAACACATGCAGAAAAGAAAATATATATCATTCTTATAAGTAGAGTATCAGTATAATTTCCCATAAATAGAAGGTAATAATAAAAGCAGTTACAAAACATGGAAATCATTACATTTTAGCTAGACATTGTTGTCTACTAAAAGCTGAGCCCCAGTCCTGCTCTCTATGTTGAAAAAGCTTAGCAGAGGCTAGAGAAGTATTTAAGGCATACCTCCAGCCACGGACTTTCCTCATCTGAGCATTTGAAACAATTAAAAGTGGAATACTGCCCTGACTGGTTTGGCTCAGTGGATAGAGCATAGGCCTGCGGACTGAAGGGTCCAGGTTCCATTCATGTCAAGGGCATGTACCTTGGTTGCGGGCACATCCCCGGTAGGGGGTGTGCAGGAGGCAGCTGATCAACGTTTCTCTCTCATCGATGTTTCTAACTCTGTCCCTCTCCCTTCTTCTCTGTAAAAAAATCAATAAAATTTATTTTAAAAAGTGGAATACTTTCTCAGTATGAAATTCAAAGTTATTTAATGCTGTGTAACCTCCTTGCCGCTTTCTCCAGGCACCTCTGAAACAGTGTTAAAAAAGATCCGAGTTGAAGTCCTTGCACATTCTTAATTGTGTGGCTCTGTGATGTCACTTTCCCCCTCCTTAGTCTATGTTAGAAAGCTGTCTTTGCATCTCACAGTGGTAAGCTTTTAGGTTCTGAAGATGAAGACTCACTTATTTTTGGTTGCTGCTCTATATTAAACAAAGAAGTAACACTAAAAAATCCTGAAGTTGCTTTAAGCAAAGTCTGAAGCGCAGAAGAGCTGTCCATGCTTTTGTGTTTTTTTGAGTCCCGAAGTCCACACTGATTTTTAGGCTGATCAAGTAGAAAACCTCATGTGCTTCTAGTTTTGGGGGAACCTCATAGTTGGCAAAGATTTTGAACTTTGTTTTGAAGACATCGTATAAAACCAGCTGTCTATTTAGGCTATTCGAGGAGAAGTCCATTGCAGTTGAAAAATAGCTCCTGGGAGGTATTTCTGTTTCTTGGGATGCTGCAGTTCCCATCACATGCCAGGCACACACGTTTCCACAAAAGCATGCACAGGCCTGTTCCTTCATGTGGAGTCTTCCACACCAGGCGGTGGCATTTCCGGCTCATAGAAGCAACGCTTCTTAAGAGCTTTAAAACCAAGTTGGCCTGTGGGTGGCTGGAGTGATAAGTTTAGGGAAACACATGCCTTTGATGATTTGCTCATGCCATCCTGTTCTCATGCTTAGTCCACCTATTTAAAGAATTGGTATTCCTACACTCGGTGAATGACCTAAGTCCTTGGATAGCAGGGACATGGGCAGGTGGTGAGAACAGGCAATAGAAGAAAATGTGGGTCCCAGGAGCTATATTTTACCATGAAGTCAAATTCCTATTTCTGTCCCCAGGATTTTTGGGTAGTGGTTGGAAAAGAATGTCGATGCCACAGTGTTTTTCCATCTGCCTCATCCTGAGCTAATCTAGATAAAGCCGATTGTAAACACGGAGGTCCTAGGTTACATGTTTTTATTGCCTTACTTGTAGGGGGGGGGGGGGATTGCAATTTGAGAAATGCCTACATAAAATTACTAAAGTACCAAACTAGAGAGATGGGGGATTTAACTTAATTTGGGGTACCCTTAGAAGAGGGGAGTGTATCCTAATTGGATTTATGTCTATCTAGCACCACCTTTTGTACCTATGACTTGCACATATTCATTGAGGAATTGAACACATTAGAATAAAATAATGTGGTTGCATGGAAACTCCATTTAAAAGAACATGCATAGAAAGCAAAATTTGAGGGGTAGAAATTAAAGACTAGGAATTTTGTTCCTAGTTTGAGGGAATGGAGGCTAATGGCCAATTCAAAAAGGAAGAGAAAGATGAAGCCCACTTATTTATCTGCTGTGAGTCTTAATGATCTTTGAACTTAAGACATACTGTCTTCACTGCTCAAAGGTGTTGTGCATTTTACAAACATTTTGGTTAAGCAGTAATAAGAAATTTTCTTTAAAAACTGTGGATTAGCTTCTAACATAGAGTAATAGATTAAGGTTTAGAACTGTGGTCAGCTAACTTTTTCTGAAAAAGGCCAGCAAGTTGACATTTTAGGCTTTCAAAAAAATAGCCCTTTTAAAATGTGAAAAACATTCAGAGCCTGCAGTCACTACAAAAACAAACTGTAGCCACATTTAAATCTTGGGTCATTGTTTGCAGACCTCTGGTTTATGTCTCCTTTGAATTGTATAAAAATGGAGCTATTCTAACTCCGAAATAAACTATGTTCAAACATAAAGAATGAGAAAGAATAGCCTAATGAACCTGGTACCTATTCAACTATAGTAATACAGTGTTATTTGTTAAAATTTCCCATTTTTTCTTCTCTCTTTAATTTTTTTTTTTACTTTATGAGATTTTTCCCTTATAAAGAATAATCCACGTCATTATAGAAAGTTTAGAAAATAACATTCTTATATATAATGGTTGTCATTTTTTTAGCACTTTTAATTAAAAAATTATCTTAAAAGAGAAGAAAAGACATTTGGAAAAAAAGAGTATCAAACAAGAAAAACTTACTCCAAATCAGAGATTTACATTTTATTTTTCAATAATTTTTACTGTGTGAATAACTTCTTAAAATATTATTTGGAAGTTTATATAAATTTTACATTCTGATTTTGAAGTAAACATTAAAATTTAGATATTTCTCCATGTCTTTGTTTGAAATCAGTTTTACATGGCTGTATAATTTGAAAATATAAGGATTTTATGTAACTAGTAATATTTTATTGGACATTCAGAATATGTTTCATTTTTAAACATCATAAATTTCACTATCATGAACATCCTTATTGTCTAAATATATATCCTCATACTGTAGATCAGAGTATGGTCAGGTTTAAGCCCCTAAGTAGAAAGGTAGCGCCCACATCTGTATTACACAGTTAAAGCAGCCTATGTTGCCATTTTAAATGTTGGATAAATTAATCCTCATTGCAACTACTTTAAATGCATCATGTCAAGGCCTAACATCCATGCATTGTGTTCAATAGTAGGGACTAAGGAAACAAAACAGAAAAACAAAAAATGATTAAGTTTACCAAGGACAACCATTGGATTAAGAAAACAATAGCGGCATGGAGGGACCTGGAGGGTATTATGCTAAGCAAAATGAAGCCAGTCAGAGAAAGACAAGTATCACATGATTTCACTCCTATGTGGAATCTAATGAACAAAATAAACTGATGAACAAAATAAATCCAGAAACATAGAAGCATGGAACAGACTGTTGAATCTCAGTGAGAAGGTGGGGGTGGGGCGGGAAGAGATTAACCAAATAATTTATATGCATGTATGCATAACCCATGGACACATACAATAGTGTGATGAGAGAAGGTGGGGAAGAGGAGGGATTAGGGGTGAGATGGAGGGGGCCAATGGGAAAAAAAAGGGGACATCTGTAATACTTTCAGTTATAAAAATAAAGAAATTAAAGTTTAAAGCTACAAATTGCAAAAGCAATGCAAAATAAGTAATGCATATTTGGTATTTTAAAAACTCCAATTATGATAAATTTGATGTAGTACATTCATAGTCTGATATAAATTAATGACATTTAATGTATCTGAAAGCTAAAATTAAAGTTTAACAATTCTTTTAAAAAGAAAGCAATGGCACTATCATCCTGACAAAAAATTATTGTGTTGAATTATTTTTTAGAAAATAGATTGTCAATAGGGTAATGGAGAAACAGTGCTAATACACACCATATTTTAAATAATTTAAAATTATAAGTTTTCTGAGTCTACTTTAAAAATATATTCAGACTATTTCAGGATGTTGTTTATTAAACATATATTTAGCTTTAGTAGTAGTAGATTTATAGTTTAAACTGACCCCACACTGGGTGGAAAGTTTTCTGAAAATACATCTATAAAAAATCTATTTGTGCCCTGACCGGTGTGGCTCAGCTTTTGTCGCATGCACTGAAAGGTCACCGGGTTGATTCCTGGTCTGGGCCTATGACCAGATTATTTAGTTTGGTCCCCTCAGGTTACATTTGTTGGCAACTGATCAATATTTCTCTCTCTCTCCCTTCCTCTCTCTCTAACATCAATAAAAGGTATAAAACATATAACATTTGCCTAGTTGTTTTTTTTTAATTGAATTTATTGGGGTGAGATTGGTTCACCAAAGTATACAAATTTCAACTGTACAACTCAATAAAACATCATCTGCACTGTGAATTTGTGCACCCATCACCCCAAGCAAAGTCCCTTTCCATCCCCACTTCCCCCCTTTTCCCATCTCCACCTAGTCCTTACTCCCCTTTCCCTTTGCCTAGTTTTTATGAGAAGATTTCAGATGGAAGGAGCATCGCCTGTCACAGAGTGTTTGACCCACATCATTGATGTCTTTGTGAGGAAAGGATCAGCACAATGTGATTTTTTTTTTCTTTGACTCTCCAAGAAATATATACTAGTTTTAGAAAATCTGGGAAGTACAGTTCAGAGTTAAAAGGTAGGGAAAGAGAGCACTACACATAATCCCATTGCCTGGAGACAAAGACTTTTTACAAGTTAGCACTGCAGCACTCTTACTTCCAAAATATTTCTATGCGGCATAAGGCAAGCTATGAAGTTGAAAGCTAACTTGTCAACATCACATTTTTATTTTAAGATTTTTTTTTACTGACTTTTTCTTCTTCTTCTTTTCTTCTTTTTTTTTGAGAGGGAGAGTGAGAGAAATGCCAATGTGAGAATGAAACATCCATTGCTGCCTCCTGCATGCCCCCTACTGGGGATCAAGTCTGCAGCCTTGCCATGTGCCCTGACCAGGAATTGAGCAGGCAACCTTCCGGTGCAGGGGAAGACTCCCAACCAACTGAGCCATGCTGGCCAGGGTCACACAATTTGTATCAATATTTATTAAATGTCTACTAGGGAATTGCGTTATTTTACTCTCTGAAGTAATTTTCAGCTATCATTGTCCACAATGATCCAATTATTTAAAGATGATATCACAACGTATATTTTTAAACAAGTAGGTATTGTTGTATCAGACTGGTTCATGTTATTAAGTAACCTGCAAAATTCTATTTTTGACAGCTGTATTTGTCTTGCTAGTGATAAGCGAGCACAAATTAATCACCCTCTTGGTTTTTTTTTAATTCTTGTTTTGCAAGTATTCAACATTCAATATCAGACTGTAATGTAAATCTTTCAAACCCTAGCTTAGTGAATACCATAAAATTTGAAAAGATCATTTTATGGGTATGCTCCTTGAATTGGCTTAAGATGTTTATTTTCATTTTTGTACAGAGATTTTTTTTTTTAAAGTAAACCTGATGTTGCCCCCCTTTTTTGATAATATTAATCTTTACTCCAATCCAGAGTAGGAAGAATGAAATATAGAGAAGGCTAAAAGATATTTTCTAAATTACAAAGAGGTTGAGGCTGCGTTTCAATACCTGTTCGTTTCCTCTTCCAATCAGTGCAGTTTGTTGACTAATAATTAGGCTGAGCAGATATTAGAATCACAAAATCATGGCTTATGGAGTGGGGGTTTGGCCCAGCCAGTCTGGTGGGAAATTAAGATCTGGAGTGGTTAAAGGACATGTTTAAGACCACATTATTTGGATGTGTGCTAGAGACCAGTCTCTGTCAGTCTCTGATTTGAAGTTTTGGGTGGTTTTCAATACTTTGCAGCCAAAAATAGCAGAGACTTTTCAGTTTGTTAAAAATGATTGAACTAGGCCTTCAGCACCCTAAAGCAAGGGGGGTGGAGTGGGGAGTAGGGGATGCTTGAAGGGGTTAATGGGAAAAAAGAAGACATACGTAATACTTTCAACAATAAAGAATTATTTAAAAAATGATTGAACCAAGTTATGTGCATACTTACATCTTGAATAGAAGATTTAGATCTAGATAACTAGGTATTAGAATGTTAGCTTTCTACATTCTTGGAGAATTTCTGATCTAATAGTCATTCTGCCAACAAATAAGTATTATTTAAAGTGAATCATGTTACAAGGGTTTAGGCTCAACAAAATACTTTTATAATACCCTAACAGGCTCACCTCTAAAATTGCAACTTTAAAGCAAACATTATAGCAGCTCTTAGTTTTGTAAATCTGGTCAGAAATGTGGGCCAGTAGCACTGGAATTATAGCCTTTAAACCTTGGACAAGTTGCCTAACCTCCTTGTGCCTTGTTTTCCTTATCTGGAAATTGAAGACGATCAATTGGTGTTAAGGATTAACTGAATTAATATACATGAAGCAGTTAGAATATGTGTCCAATAAATGTTGACTATTATTTTGTTATTGTTATTAATGTGTGATCTAAATCCTTATTAACATTTTCTCAATGTAATTGAATATATGTATAAGATCAAAGTAATATACAGATTGACCCTGTATTTTTAGGGGTATTTTATTTGAAAACATTTAAAATGATAAAGCCTTTTCCTTTATAATGCAGATGCTCTTTTTTGTTTTTTTATACCTCACCCGAGGCTATTTTTCCCCATTGATTTTTAGAGAGAGTGGAAGGGGGGGGGGGGGGGGAGAGGGAGAGAGAGAGAAAGGAGAGAAAGAGAAACATTGATGTGAGAGAGACACGGATTGTTTGTCTCCCACACGCACCCTGACTGGGGAGTGGGGATTGAACCTGCAATCCAGGTACTTGCCCTTGACCTGGCCGATGTGCTAATCATTGAGCATTGCCAGCCAGGGCTGTAATGCAGATGTTCTGATATAATATTAGGTTTGTAAAATGATCTCCAGGGCTGCTTGAGTCTTTAAAAAAAAAATAGTGTTATTTGTAAGCTTTTTACATAGCTGTAATAATGTTAGAATTTTCTGTCCTGCAGACTGTTTTAAATGATCACATAATGACTGAGTACAAGTTCATTTGTAACAGAATATTCAGATAAAGGGGGTCTCCTTTGGCCTCTGGTTTGGATAGGAAGCCAGGTCACTGGACCACTGAACAGGGCAAAGATGTAGAGAAAACTATTTAACTGTTTTTCATTCTTAACTGAACACCCCATGGCCTCCTTCTATGCTGCAGTTTATAAATGAAATTGAAGAGTTTGAGAGGAATTTTTGGAGCTTATTCAAAGATAATAAAAAGGTAATATGTAAATTGACCAAATGGCAGAATGACTGGTTGCTATGATACACACTGACCACCAGGGGGGCAGGTGTTCAACACAGGAGCTGTCCTCCTGGTGGTCAGTGTGCTTCCACAGGGGGAGCGCTGCTCAGCCAGAAGCCGGGCTGATGGCTGGCGAGCACAGCGGTGGTGGTGGGAGCCTCTCCTGCCTCCGTGGCATCGCTAAGGACCCCTTGGGGGGATGTCCAACTGCCGGCTTAGGCCCGCTTTCCCCGGGAAGCGGGCCTAAGCCGGCAGTAGGGTATCCCCCAAGGGGTCCTGGACTGCAAGAGGGCTCAGGCCAGGCTGAGGGCCCCCTCACCCCCTAGTGCATGAATGTCGTGCACCGGGCCTCTAGTTCAAAGATATTTGGAGACCACTGCTGGTATGTTGTGAAGCCTAGTTACCACTAACTGGAAGGAATTGCAAGGTGATATTCAACTTACCTAAGGCAGGGGAGAGGGGTCTGAGAGCTTGGTGGGTATTCTCTGCTTCTGGGCACACACTGCTGGAGGGTCTAACTGCCTGCTGAGTTAACTCCTGGTGGGCGGAGGGCTGGCCTGCTGCTGTGATTTTGGCGAGAAGGAGAGCTGGGTCCTTGTGTCATTCACACTTCTGGAGTTTGCTGGGTCAGAGTGTGTGTGTTTCCAGGGACTGGAGTTTGGCCATATGTTGGAATCTGGGGTTGTTTTCCATCTCCAAGAGAGCTGCTTAGAGTTTCTAAAGCTCTGCAGCAGGAGGCTGAGGCTTAGGACAGTGGCCAGCCAGAGGGGAGTGTAGCCAGGTGAGAGATCCCCAACCTTGGAATTAAGAATGTCTCTGGGGATCCTATAAAGTATTCCAAGAGCTTTATATGCCTGCCAGGCCCAGAGAGCCCAATGTCAGTATCAGTCAAGTTCAGAACTTTTCTGTCCTTTCCCCTTTGCTTTCATCCCTCTCTTCTGCTTCGGCTCTGAGTCAGGAATTATAGTTAGCAAACTGGTGTGGCAAACAGAAAAGAAATCGCACCCCACCTCAACATCCTTGGGAAAGGGAAGTGGCTGTAACTTTGAATAAAGTTGTTGTTTTTTATACTGGACTAGACCTAGTTATTTAGCAGAGATTCTTTTATTACCCGAAAGTTGCCAGGAAAGGAATGAGACGTGCCTCGAGTTTTATCTGGGGGAAAAGGAAGCACCAGAGACCAGAATAAAATTAAATGGACAATTTATATTGTTTTAGGATTATTTCTCATAAAAGTCTGCTTGTTGAAGGTACTGATTATATATTCAGACCTTACTTATTAATTTCCTTCCTTTTATACATTTAGGTTTGATTGCTGAGGCATTGTAAATAATGTCAGACTAGCCTTATATACATTTCTATCATTATGTTTTGGATCATTAGAGATTTGCTTCCAGAAGGGGAATACTCATATATCAATATTGGCAAGTTGCTTTTCAAAAGGGTTCAGATGCTCTCCACTACTGTCTTTGCATGAATGTTTCAGATACAAAGAAGTTTAAAAAAAATACTGACTTAAGAACAGTATTTGATTTTATAACATCTATGGAAGGGTTGACTATAAAAGGAGACAATCCCCACTATTCAACTGTACTAATCAGATGTTAAAAAATTATTCTGAGGGTATCTGTTTTGTAGACTGTAAACTCTATGGAATTTTCTCTATGAATTATAAAATACCACTTTATGTGGGAGAAGTCTGCACAAAAATGTTTCAATCAGTCATTAATTTTAAAGTACATTAAATTTGGAGATAAAAACATCTAGACTAATTTGTTTTAAGTATTAAAAAACGAACAGCTCTTTCCAGCCGGCGCCAAGCCATGGATTGCCATGATCTCACCAGGCATGAGCTCCTGTGAATATACTTTCAATACACTGAGATGTGCAGGCAAGGGGCAAGGTCAAGGAGCTGCGCCCCAACCGTGGGCCCCGTGCGGAGCAGTCAACTCAAATGGAGACACAAGAGAGAGAAGCAGGTTCTCGCAGGTTCCTGATGGCAGGCAATTTTCCTTTTCCTTTTTTATATGTTTCTTGCTTCTCTTTATTAGTTTATACCCAACTGCTCACATCTCTAAGGACTGTAACATATTTTGCATTTTTTTAAACTTTATACAATTGGTGTCAACACTGTGTATATCTTATATGGTTTTCTTAATTTTATTCCACCAATTTTTGTTTTTTGACTTTCATTCTAGTGGTCTAGGTTATTCATTTTCAGGCTACGGTTTTATACTTACTACATACATTTACCAGAATTTATGACTCCTCCTTCTGATGAGCAGTTTGCTGTCCTTACCAGCTGATTGTTACTTAGACATGCTTTGGTAAATGCCACGTACTGTTGCATCAGAGCCAGGGCAGCTGGGAGAGGATCGGTGACATGGGGCACTACTACTTTCCTTTTCCTCAACTGTAGTCCTGAAGGGAGCCAGGATGGGAGGAGGGACCTTTTAACCATCCGTCTCCTTTCTGCTTACAGCTCCTGTACCCTGGGGAGGGCCTGGGACCTAGTGAGCATCACTGAACCAGACAGAGGTGGAGTCTTGCACACATAACTGCAGGTGTGGATTTGGCCTCGAGGTAGAGGACAGAATCAGCACCACCCAGAGTTGCAGTGGTGTCCTTAGTCCCAGAGGGCTCAGACACACCCTACGCCCTGCCCCCATGCCACCCAACAGGATATTTTCCCTCTTGCTTTATTGTTAGACACAATGTATAAACACAAAACAGAAAACAGCAGGGATCCTCTTGGATCTTAAAAAACAGCAAGGAAGGAAGAAGTTCCAGAATTTTTTTTAAAGTACAAGACATATTAGTGCCCAGGCCAAGGGTGTGGATGGCAGACCATAGTCAACAGAGCTGGACTAGAGGCTCATTCCCTCTCCCCAGAGCCTGGCCAACCCCAGGGAGCCCTCCACCAGCGGCCAGTGCATACAGGCAGAATGCTGACCAAGGGAACCCTTTGCCACAATGAGCCTTCCCCACTCGGGGATAAGGGCCACAGGTGCTCTGTCAGTTACAGTCTGCTCAAGCCATGTTGAAAGATTCTGTGGGAACACTGACAGGACAGCACTTGGCTTGCTAGACAGGAAAGGATCTGATGGGCAACACCAGTTTGGTCTTGAAAAAATGAGTAGAAGTGTCCCAGATAGACTGAGGGATCAAGCATGGAGTAGAGACCGTTTGGGGATCAGAGGACTCTAGATTCAGTGCCATGGAGCGTGACTTATCTAAATGGTAATGTGCCACTGAAAGGTTTTTGAGCCCTGGCTGGTTTTGCTCAGTGGTTAGAGTATAGGCCTGTGGACTGAAGGGTCATGGGTTTGATCTCTAGTCAAGGGCATGTACCTCGGTTGCAGGTTTGATCCCTCACCCTGGGACACGGGTGAGAGGCAACCGATGGATGTCTCTCTTACATAGATATTTCTCTCTCCCCTCCTTCCTTCCACTCTATCTAAAAAAATCAATGGAAAAAAATATCCATGGTGAGGATTAAAAATAATAAAATAAAATATGTTTTCGGCCTCTGAGCCACACAGTCAAATGTGTTTTAGAAAGGCCTCAGTCAGAGATGTGTAGGGAGCAGGGGGCACATGGGCTCCTGCAGAAACTCTGGGAAGAGGGGGGTTGAACAGACTAAGTCATGGCCTCTAAGCCTTGGTTACTTCATTTGTAAAATAGGATATTCTCTACTTCATGGTGAGAGAATATGTGCATTTGAGGTACCATTAAATAACCAAATATAAGACCTGGATTTAGAAGTTCAGCTGAATCAGATGTTGGACAGAAATGGTACTGGCTTTGAGGTCTTCAAAGCTTCCAGATATCCAACCTTTCCCTCATCTATAAAACGTGGCCATTAATCTCCACCTCACAGAATTGAAAAGATTAAATGAAAGAATGTTCCTAGCTCAGGCCTGATCTGGAATACCATCTGAATCCCTAACTGGTTTCCTGTTTGAATTCTGGATGCCCAGTGACCCATTCTCCTCAACCAGCCAGAGGAATCCTTATAAGTTATTCCCTGCTTGGGACCCTCTAATAACATTCCTTTGCACAAAGGATAAATCCTGAATGCCCTTAGGTGGCATGGTAGGCCCTGCCCAGTCAGCTCCTCTCTACTGGTCTAGTGGAAATGCAATTTAGCAGGACAGTTTGGAGGCTAAGAACCCAGCTTGTGACTGCAGATCCTTAAGTGAGATGTTTACCCTCTTTGTGCTTTCTGTGAAATGAGGATAATACTGGTATAGAATTACTATGAATATTGAGTTAATATACATATAGCAGTAAGCACAGTGTCTCACATTTAATAAGTGCTAGCTAGCTATTTAAGCACCTAAGGACAATTATTTTTGTTTTATTCTGTATCCACAATGTCTAGAATATTGAGTAAGTATATAACATATATTTTTGAATGAATGAAACTTTGAAAAGTCTACCATGAAATAATATATTCTGAAATCTTAAGCCTAACTAAATACTTCTCATTAGGATGAAGAATTAGAAACAACGTTGGGCATTATTTTATCTAGAACAAAACATGCCAGGACTTATAAGATTAATTGAAAACTAAATATAGTACATTTTGCGATAATCTGACAAAGGACCATGTAATAGGACACTGTTGACTATTTTATTGTTATCCACATAGACATTGGGACTTATAACAACACACGAATTGGATTAAGTTGGAAAATTATGTGGGTGTGAACGACAATTGAATCGCTGAGAATTACAATACTTTGCCTTACTGTAAAAAGAGGAACATTATTTCTTCAAATAAGATCATTTACGTTTAATACTAGCTTGCTTTTTAAGGTAGCAAAAGCTCTCTAAAGGAGGTTATCATAAAGTTAATTATATACAGGTAATTCTTAACATCTATGAATAGACAATTTAGGATTTTTAAAAAAATGATGAACATGGAGAAAAATTGTTATATTGTCCTAAACTATTGAGTAGATGTTAAGAGAAATAACTGGAATAGTTAGGCTGACCAGACAGTCAGTTCTTCAATCCCACACCTAGAAGTCCTTCTACATTTGCAATGATCTCTCTGGAAACTAAGGTTAGTGCCTAAGTAGTCTGTTTTCTGATGATTCTTGAAACACTGGTCTGGTTCTACTTCACCGACAGCTTTGGGTGGCAAATTCCAGCTGCCTTTTCATATACTAATACTCCCTTTAAAAACTGTGATCGTCTCTATGACTGTGGACACTGATTCTGCTTTCAAATGATAAGTTGAGTTGATAACCCAGTATAGAGAGAATACCACCTGCAGGGTCACCTACAAAACTGAAATGATGCAACTTCCTCCCCCACCTAAAGAGTTATATGACTGACTGTTCCCATTTTGCATCTCGGGACCACTCATATTCCCACTGCGAGTAAATGTCTCAGCACTGAATTCTGTGGGTCTCAGCAGACGTCATAAGAAGTTCCTACCTGGACCAGGCTATATCCTGTGCGCTGGACCAGTGCGCGAAGGGCTGCTTCCTTCTGGGTGCCGCTCAATCCATCCCCGGATTTGTGATTTGATTCCATTGAGAGTGATTATCAGCAAAAAATCAGGTTAATTAGGGTTGCTCACTGAAACCAAATTTAAGATAAATTAAGTAAATTGCTGTTGCCAAGTCCAAACTTGTCCTTCTCATGAAGGACATATTTAGGAAACATTCTCTGCAAATGAGACATCAGGTTAGAGCAACTAACAGCCACAAACAAACAAGGCCAGTTACATATCCTCATTAAGGAAGAGATTTTAAAAAATGTTCAATTTTAGCTGAAATTTAAAAGTAAAAAAATGAGTAGTATCCCGTCTCCAATTAGAATGCAGATCAGTAATTCTCAATTCAGTGACCTGCGGTTGTCACCAAATGCTCAGATACAAATTAGCTCTTGTCAATTAAAAGAATATGCAGAATGGTCCTTACAGATGTGGGAAGGAGGACACTATTACTAAATCAGTCAACTAGAATAAGGTATCAGGATCCTGAGAGTGTTAGCTTCATTTATCTATTCTATGTATTTAACTAAGACATTTATCTACTTGCTAGAGGCCTGGTACACAAATTCGTGCATGGGTGTGGTCCCTCGGCCTGGCCGGTGATCAGGCCAATCGGGGCCCATCAGGGCCAGCTGGCCAGGGAGAGGAACCGCAGGAGGTTGGCCAGCTGCGGGGAGTGACCATGGGAGATTGGCCGGCTACGGGAGGTTGGCTGTGGGAGTGCACTGACCACCAGGGGGAAGCTCCTGCATTGAGAGTCTGCCCCCTGGTGGTCAGTGCGTCATCATAGTGACTGGTCAACCAGTCAACCGGTTGTTTGGTGGACTGGTCGTAATGGTCACTTAGGCTTTTATACACTGAGTGGCCAGATTATTATGATCTCTGAACGCATAATAATCTGGCCACTCAGTGTATTTGTATCTCAAATGGGTACCAAAAGTATTCTAGACTTTTGCTGGAGATCAACCACCTATTTTCCCTGAGCTTTCTATCAGCCAGGGCAAAGGGGAAAACTGATCAGGTGCACAATTTATAGTATCTTTGATATCAAATAAATGAGGTACTCAAGAGAAGTACACTGAGTGGCCAGATTATTATGCGTTCAGAGAACATAATAACCTGGCCACTCAGTGTATATTATATATAGATTCTCCAAAGATAAATTGCAGAACAGAATGCACTGGGGGCAAATACAGAAGTCCTCTTGCAAACTATTTCATGTAATAAAAATGTCACCTGGGTTTTAACAAAACAAGAATAATAGATTCTTTTGAGTGATGTTGAAACGGCTTGCTAACATCTGGATCATGTACCACACAGACCACTCAGTAGAGGACATAAAGCCCTTTGTAAAAATCTAAGAAACTATGAAAGTTTATATATGTCTGGGTTTATGTAGATATGAAGGTGCAATTTGAGTGTTTTATTGCCTATGCTTTCTGTTTGGGTACAGATTTGAACCCATTTCAAATGTGATAGTTGTTGCGATTCACAGGTTTCCAGGGCAAGGGTATGGCCATGCTGAAGGTCCCTGCTATAGTGGTGTGAGGTTCTGAAGTCTCCCACGTGCATAATCGGAGTGCACCTGCTGGGTTAGAGCATGAATGGCTCAGTGAAGGTTCTGTGCTGGGTTTCCACTCTGCTTAATGTGCTCTGTCAACCAAGACAGTGGAAACATGTTTTATGATGGGTTGAACCAAATGCAAATCTAATGTGTTTGACTCTGGGCCCTTTAAAAATTTTTTTCTGTTCTGCGTATTGAGATAACCTGTGCTGATTTTGGTTGTCATGAAAAATTCCGAAAGAAAAAAGAATAAAATAAAAATTCAGAATGAATGAACCATTAATGATATAGAAAACTGGGCCAAAAATTAGGTGACAAAAAAAGATGAAGAACCTGAGGTGATCATTTCAGTAAAATGTAGAATTAAAATATATCAAAATAATAGAATTAAAAAATGCCCAAACTAATAGACGAGCATCATTTAGAAAGCAACATTTTCAATAAAGTTAAGAAAACCAAAGGAAAGAAATAACGAGATTCCAGAAAGATAATACCCATTAGCTGTTATAGGGACAGACAGTTTTATGCTCTTCACAGAAGCATGGCCATGCTTGCCCTTGCCCTTTCTAATAATTCTTGCTTGCTTCTGACCCAGGTCAATTAATTCAGTCTTCACTCATTCACTCTCTTTAGGCGTATTTCATTAGCGCTGTCTGTATGTCAGCCCCATCCCCTGCCCAGTTTTAGGGCATTGAGTTTTATGGGCAATAGGCTAACATACCCGTTTCTGTATCTGTACTTTGCAAAATGTAGTGATTTAAAAAGAAAAAGAAATCCTAACTTCATACCTTGGCTACAACAAATTAAAGGGAACCTTTATGAATGACAGTGGTGATTTGGTATATGTGTAGCAATCCAGGGAGGGACATGTCACTTTATAGCCACATTTATAGTATAAATGCTCTTTCTCTGGACACTACAAGGTAGGGGGAAACAAGACCTGTTTTCACTCTATAATCCCAACCTGCTGGTGAATACAGTCATAGAACCTCTACAAAAAATATAAATCCTCTTAAAAACATAAAACTACAAAAAAGATTTTGAAGACGTATAAAGAAAATTAGCCTTTAAGACAAAATCGAATGCTTGCCCTGTTCCCAAATGTTACTAAAATTGTGTTGTTTTTTTCATCCGGACACTCTCAAATTCTCTTCACAGTGCTGAATTTAACCTGCAAAAGCAAGGAGGCCATAAATGGACTTGGGGTCTGGTGAGGTTAGTCATGAGTGTCTTACAGATGTTTGCAGGCAAAGTCTGTTGTTTTTTGGCCAACTTGTAGATTTTTCCTTTGCTGAACTTCATCTTTTCTATCAAAAGATAACAGTTCATGGCGAAACAAGTTTTATTTACACCTATCTTTAGTTTTGGTTAATAATTAGCAAAGGGGATCAAAGATATTTTACATCAGAAAGGCCTTTTGATTACATAATAGATTCACTCTGAAACTATTAAGAGAATCTGTATGGCATCTTAATATAATATCAAGTCATTGGAAATCGGAACATTGAAATAAAATTCAGAATCTGCTGTAAGAGAAACTTGATCTTCAAAAACAACTCGCTCTCCCAACATTGAACCTGAATCCCAGGTAAATATTTTTTTAGGCAAGTCAAACTTTTGTTTCAAAAATTGGTCAATTTGAAACAAAGGTTTTGCAATATGTTATCTAATTTAGCACCTTGTGAATTCTTCAGATCTAAGGCAACTGCATTTTACAGATAGTTCCTGATGTAATTTATTGAGGCAATAGATCCAAAACCTATATATAGCAGGCTTTAAGACCATTGGAGCTAAAGGAAAGCATTCATGACTGTTGGTCACTATTCATTCAAAAATTATTTACTGAGTACCTACTATCATCCAAGCATTTTTTGAGACACAGGGCTATAACAAAGAACAACACAAACCCCTCTCTCCCTAAAATCTCAGCTTTATAGTAGTTGATGGAGTTATAAAGTGGTTATGACAATAAATAAATTAATGATATATACAGTGTGCTTATGATAATTTCTGTGGACAAAAGAATAAAAAGTGGAAGAGGAATATAAAGTGAAATATGAAGTGAGGGGGGATGACATTTTTAGATAGTGTGGTCTAGATAGAGTGAATTTGGGAAGAGAACTGGGTGAAGTGAGGGATATTTGGGAGAGAGCATTCAAGGCAGTGGGCCTGGCAAGGGCAGAGGCTTGCTGGTGAAATAGTGAGGAGGCCCATGTGGAGATGATGAAGCTGAGTGAGTGAGGAGAGAAGTGGGAGTTGGGGTTTGGGAGATAATAGTGGACCAGGTCATGTAGGATCTTCGACATCATGAGAAGGGCTTTGGATTTTGCTCTGAGAAGTGAAGCCAGACAATCGACAAGATTTTACTTAAGTTTTAACAGAATCACTGTAACTGTTGAGAGAACATTGAAGGGAGTCAAGTGGCACTGGGACTGAGGTGAGGAAAAGGAGGTGAGTAATGCAAACACTGGGTCTGGTCCTGTTTTTATTTAAAAATTTGCTAGTTTAAATTATGAGTTTTTAAAAAATATTACAGCCTGGCCGGCATGGCTCAGTGGTTGAGCATCGATTTATGAACTAGGAGGTCACGGTTTGATTCCTGGTCAGGTCTCATGCCCAGGTTGTGGGTTCGATCCCCAGTGTGGGGTTTCTAGGAGGCAGCTTATCAATGATTCTCTCTCATCATTGATGTTTCTATCTCTCTTTCCCTCTGCCTTCCTCTCTGAAATCAATGCAAACATATTTTTAAAATATTACTACATTAAAATGCCATTTGTCTTGATTACTGAATTTTGGTATTTCTTAAATTTTACATTCAAGGTGTTGCCTCACTCCCCTCACTCAAGTTGGCAGGGGAGTGAAGGGGAGAAGCAGGGAGACCAGTTAAAAATTATTGCAACATCTAGGCAAGAGATAATAGTGGCTTGGACTAGAGTGGTGATAAGGGGGAGGGGTGATGAAAAATGGTCAAATCTTGGATATCGTTTACAGATGAATGCGTTGTGAGAAAAAATGAGGAGTCACGGTTGACATCCCAATTTTTGGCCTAGACACCTGGAAGAACAGAGTTGTCATTAACTGAGTTTGGGAGCAGCAAGTTCATGGAAGAAGAGCAGGAATCAGCTGTAGGCACGTTGATTTTGAGATGCCATTAGATAGCCATTAGTAGAGAGGTTGAGTGGACAGTTAGATATATGAGTCTGAATTTTACGGGAGAGTTCCAGACAGGACATATTGATTTGTAAGCTATTTACATAGAGCTATTTAGGCTGTAAAATTGGATGAGGTCATCTAAGGCCTGAGTGTAGAAAACAGGTCCAAGGACTGATCTCGGGGGCACTCCAGCTTTTGGAAGTCAGGGAGACAAGGAGGAACTAGCAAAGGAGAATGGGATGGGACAGCCAGAAAGGTAGGACAAGAACCAGGTGAGTAAGGTGCATTGGAAGCCAAGTGAAGAAAGGATTTGGGGGAACAATTGAGTGATCAGTTGGTCTAATCCTGCTAAGTCATGTAAGATGGAGCCTGAATAGGAACATAGATCCCAGAGCAGGACATACTGGGTTCAAATCCTCATTCTGACTCTTACTGTGTATTCTGGGACAGTTCCTTCCCCTCTTGGTGTCTCAGTGTCCTCGGCTGAGGAGGTAATGGTATTTCTTGGAGGGTCATTGTATTGCATGAGTAAATATATCGAATGGACTTCGGAAGATTTCCTGGTATACAGTAAGTGCTAGGCATAGGCATATAGTGATCAGCATAGGCATATAAAATATAAAAAGGAAAAATAGAGAGGCAATATGATCACCAAGCACCTCAGCTTCTCAATTCAGAGATTCTTCAGTAAAAAATTCCACTGATTGGTGGAACAACACTGTTATCTAGGTGAGAGTGGCTGAGAGGAGAAAGGGGCAAAGGAATGAAAGTTGGATGGAGTAAGGTCACAGGCAATATTACAGAAAATAATCAGGACACCACCCCACCCCTACCCAAGCATCAGTTTCCTCACTTGTGACTTGGCTAACCAGCAGGCTGTGAACAATGCTGCTGTGAAGATCAAATGAGAAAACACCCATGGAGTGTTTACTTTAGGACTAGCCTACACAAGCATGTCGACATGACATGACATGACTTACTATCGTTACTACAAAAATGATGTTGGAGGAGAAAAGCAGTGGAGGAATATCAAGGTGATCCCAGAAAGGGCCTGCAGGAGATGACAGCACTTCCTTGTATAATTTTCTTTCTTCTCCTTCTTCCTTAAGTTCACTCTGAAAATGGCCTGAGGGCAGGGCTAATGCTATGAAAAACCTGGGGGTCTCCTCTAGCTCTACTAATTTTCATTAATTAGTGATCAGAGTCTCCCCATCCTCTAAGACAGTGCTTTTTTTCTTAGCAAAGGAATGTTTTGTTCAAATCTATACTCACCCCCATGGGTGCTATATAAAAATGTTGCCATCTTTTGTTCTTCTGCCTTTATCCAAGGGAAACTCTCTGAGCCTCAGTTTCCTTACATATAAAATTAGGGTGATAATAGTGTCTACTTCACAGGGTTAGTATGAGGATTAAATATGAATACATTGAAAATACTTAAAGTGGTTCCTGGTATTGAATAACTTCCCCAAAAAGTGTTGGCTATTGTTTTAATTATGATTCTAATTAATCTCTGATTCCAAGGTGTAGAATTACTTGCAGGGAAGGGAGGATCAAGTCCCAAGTCCTTGGCATGATACCCTGTTTCTTCAGGGCTAGATCCGAGAATCCCTTCCAGTGTCATTCATATGCCCTGGGGATTACCATCCTTTCTGATCATTTAGGGCTCTCTCCTCGGGATGACCTTCCCTTCCTTTCTCACATCTCCTCCCTTCACTGTATTAGCCCTACTGATTCTTCTAGACTTGATTGCAATGTAACTTACATGTATTTCTATGTTTACTATTAGAAGGGTTGGGAATTTATTTAGAAGTTTGGTTGCTTTTGTGACCAGAAATATGCTGTGGGAATTTACAGCTCTTCTTTATATCCATTAGCCTGTGGTAAAATTGGTTCCATTGTAAATCATTTTGTGTAAAGTCACAGTTTCTAAGAACCTAGCCATGATGTTAAGGGAGGACTTAGTATACTGATCTTTGTTTGCCCAGAAGGCTTAGTCTGACATATGTTAAGTGCTCAATAAATACTTGTGGAAGAAAAAGGAGACTCTGGATCAGCATTTTAGAAATTACAGTAAAATGAATCTGCATCTGATCTCCTAATACTTAGTATTCTTGTTATAGTCACTTCCGCAAAATCCTATCCTGGAATAACTTGCTTTATGTGAGAAAGTGATTTGAAAGGTTTCTCTGCATTTACGAATATGTGTGTGAGAGACAGAAGAGTAAAATTTTAGGAAAGCAAAGAGATTGAAAAATAGAGTTGACATTTGCATTTCCTTTTTTCCTTCTTAACATGGTTTTGGTTTTATAGTTGCAACTTTAGTGGCTATGTGGTCAAGAAAAAGAAGGAGCTAGAAGTTATGGGGGGTTCATAATTTCTGCCTTCCTGAAATCACAGGTGGAGCGAAATGAACAGCTCACCTCGGCACTTGATTGAGAACGCTCAGAAATTTCCAGAGTTCACTGTTGGGCAAGGTCAGAGCTACTGTTGCTGACATTTGACCCTGAGGCCCTAAGGGACCAGTGGGTCCTGGCTCAGGGTGTCAGGGAAACAGAGATAAGAAGAAAGCTGGAAGAGAGAATCAGGTGGGAGGCTTTTTAAATCCAACATTTCCAAATCTAGACCCATCTGGGGGATACCATATGCTGCTCTTTAATTGTAACCCTGATCTCTGAAGAGGAAAAGCACATTTTTGTCCATAAATATTGGTCCCACACAGAGAACTAAGTTGTAGAAGGGAAAGGGGAGAGGATTTTGAGTGACATTTGTTATGTAGATTTGCCTGAAATTATGGCAATGCTGGCAGATTTTTGTGCCCTAGTGGAACCCAAGTTGGCAGCTAGGGAAATAGAAAAAGTGGAAAAACAAGTTTTTGTATTTTTTTAAAAAATCTCTCACCTTAGTAAATTGGGCAAGACATGAGACAAAGGTAAGAGAAGTCCATGATGGAAAAGCACACTTAAAGAGTGAAGAAGCCCTAACCAGTTTGGCTCAGTGGCTAGAGCGTCGGCCTGCAGACTGAAGGGTCCCAGGTTTGATTCCAGTCAAGGGCATGTACCTTGGTTGCGGGCACATCCCCAGTAGGGGGTGTGCAGGAGGCAGCTGATCGATGTTTCTCTCTCATCGATGTTTCTATACCTCTCCCTTCCTCTCTGTAAAAATATCAATAAAATATATTAAAAAATAAGTGAAGAAAGAATTGTTTGGAAAAGCCAAGCAGAAATGGTAATTGTGAATGACAGAGAAGAACACAAAGAAGCTGAAGGATAAAGACAGAGAGCTGGAGTTAGATCTCGTGGTTAAAATTAAATGAAGTAATTATTCTTAACTTTAACCAAAAGGTCAACACACATTAATGTAATATCCACTATATATTAGGCACTGCACAAGATAATTTAGAGTTAGGAAGTGAAGTAACTTTGTTAATATTATAGTTTCTATCTTATTTATTTCATTTGATTATTTTTTCTACAGAGGATAAATAGGGAAACTGAATGGGAAGAAAGACTGTTTCTTTTCTTTTTTAAAATATGTTTTTATTGATTTTAGAGAGAGAGGAAGGGAGAGGGAGAGAGAAAGAGAGAGAAACTTTAATGTGAGAGAGAAACATTGATCAGTCCAGGGACTGAAATCACAACCTGATTATGTGAGCTGATGGGAATCGAACCAGCAACCTTTCGGTACACAGGATGATGCTCAACCAACTGAACCACACTGGCTAGGGCAGAAAGACCGTTTCTGACGCTGTAAGCAGAGGAGAGGTGTTCTTTTGTAACTGAGCAGGGAGAAGTTAGGGCTTGCACTAGCAATGTGCCCCATACACACTGCAAATTGATGTTTGCCATTGGGACCTCTCCAAACCAAACCCAGTCTTTCCCAATGTGTTATTCTTCACTGACGTTGCATGATGTAGGCTGAACATAACTCTTATGCAACATGCATAAAACCAACAAGTGGTTTTATCATGAATTTGAGCCTTCTAATATCTCCTGGGAATTTTACATGGAAGGAGTTCCAGATTGTATTGAAATGGTTTGTGAAGGATTTATGACCTAAGTTACACACTTGCTTAAATGGCGCTGAGAAAATATTACTTCGCATTACTTGATAAAGAAGTATTAGTTAGCTCTATTATTCTCTTTAGAAAAATGTTTGCAATTGGTCTTGATCTTATTTTGGAAGTAAATTAATGTGATAGTTCTTTATTTGATAGTAAAATTAATGTGATAGTTGTTTATTTGATAGTAAAATTAATGTGGTAGTTCTTTATTCAAAATATATGCATACATAAAATTCCAAAATGTAGCCATAAAAACATTACACAAAGTCCCAATATATGCCATCTTATTTTTTCAAAGCAATATATATCAGCAAAAAAAGTAACCAGAATCCTTTTGTGTTATTAAAGCATTAGTAATGAATCATGAATTAATTTGGTTCTGGTCAATTTGGGCCTAGTTAAGGCCCAAAATAAAGAAATTAAATTCACAGCAGATATATTTATCTTACATTAGAAGGTTCCACAGTTTTAGGGAAGGACAGGCTTGCATTTAAATTTTAGTTCTGCCACCAGGATTTGTACTTTTGTGAGATCCTGTTTCCTATCTTAAGAAAAGAATAGGGACACTAACACCTAACTTGAAGTTTTGTTTTGTTTTAAACAAAGGATTAAATAAGATCATGGATATTGGATATGAGAGCACCTAGCATAATGCTTGGTATACCAAAGGTGCTCAATAAATATTCCTTTTTTGTTCCTTATCTGTTTCTGTGGTTGACTCAGCCATCATCTGTGGTTCTCTGAATGAATGGTTATTCTCACTTCTAGCAATTGTCTGAGATGAAGAGAGATATAGTTTTGAATGCATTATCTTAACCTCTTTCATATGGCTTTAATATTTAATCTAGTTAGTTATATCTGTTTTCATTTTTTGATTGGAAAAATCCTTAAGATCCTGAGTGTGTGTGTTTGTCTCTCATGGAGCCTCTTACTGTTGTAATGTAAAATAGACACAACATAAATATTCAATGCTGAAGAAATATTTGAATAAGTAGTGGTACATTGCAGCCAATAAAAATGTTACGGCCCAGCCAGTGTGGCTCAGTGGTTGAGTGTTGACCTATGAACCAGGAGGTCACTGTTTGATTCCTGGTCAGAGTGCATGCCCAGGTTACAGGCTCGATCCCCAGTAAGGGGCATGCAGGAGGCAGCCAATCAATGATTCTCATCATTAATGTTTCTCTCTCTCCCTCTCCTTTCCTCTCTGAAATCAATAAAAATATTTTAAAAATGATGTTATAGTAGAATATGTAATGATTTAGATAATTTGTGAAATATAATCAAGTAGAAAAGGAAGGCTACAAAACAGAAGGCATAGTCTGATTTCATTGGTGTTAATTTTTATATTCGTAAAGACTTTGATTATAAAAGGCTAACTAGTTGTATCTAGGTGATGGGTTAACAAATTATAGTTATTCTTATTTGACTACTTTCAGCTTTCTAAAATATATAACTCTTACTCTAATCATTAAAAGATAAATTACATTAATAAATGAATGTCTATGATAACAAGTCATATAAAAATGATGTGATATAGCCAAGATTCTTTTATGAGGAAACTGTATCATTTATTAGAAGACAAAACAAAAATGCTGAATATAATATAACTAAGCATTAAACTAAAGAAGCTAGGAAAAGAACAAAATAAGCTAAAGAAATTAGAATAAGTCAAAGATAAAATTAAAAAAACAAAATCTGTAGACTTGATAAATAAATGTAAGAGCTGATTGAAAAGATTGGCAACTTAGCATGCTTCTTCTCTGGCAATCTAGACAAGGTATGAAGGAGAACTTTTAAAATGAGAAAAAAATGAATATAAGCACAGATTGATAGACTTTTAAAGAAAAGTATTTTTAATCAATAAATTGAAAAATACAGATGTAGTAGACAATTATCTAAAGAAGTATGAATTCTCAAAATTACCTCAAGGGTAAGTTAAAAATTTGAATAATAAACTATATTGAAAAACTCAATGCTCGCCTCTCAAATAACACAAGGTCCAAATGGTTTTATTAGGCAAATTGTATAAATCATTTAAGAAACAAATACTTCTTTTGTTATATAAAGCCTTTTGAAGCATAGGATAAATGGAAAACTTATGAAATTATCTATAGGCTTATTTATCATATGTCTAATATAAGGCCAGACACACACATCACAAACCTAAAACTATCAATCAATATCACATGTAACTATAGATATGACCTGTATAGAACAAAGTAGCAAAATACTAACATACAATAACATGATGGGTTTATTATAAGGATATAAAGATTATTCAATATTAGTAATTCTATTAGTTTAATTTACTTCATTGATATGGAAGAAAATACATATGATCATCCCAGTAAGTGTAAAAGTGGCACTTAACAAAATTCAACCCCCACTATTGGTTTAAGAAACCCAAACTCATAGTAATTTAGAAATAAAATAAAACATCTTTATATTGATAAAGAACATCTATCATAATTATGAAGCAAATATTATGCTTATTAGTCAAACATTGCAATCATGCATTTTCATTAAAAACAAATCAACTATACAAAACTATTAGAATTAATAAAAGAATACTACAAAAAGACAGTTATAAAATAAATGTTCCCTATTTAAACTGAAATAACAAACGTAAAAAATCTGAACAGTATAAAAAAAAAACAAAATAAATACGAATAAACTTAATGCAAAACATCCAAAATCTATATGAAGAAAATGATAAAATTCTACTCAAGGATCTGAAAGCTTGGATAAATGTAGGAAATATATTAGTTCTTCCCAAATTATTAATCTAATGCAATACCAATTTAAGTTCTAATAAAATTATTTTGAAATTAGAAAAGTTGATTCTGAAGTTCAAAATAGATCCAGAGACATAGAAGCATGGAACAGATTGTGGAACCTCAGGGGAATGTGGGGGAGGGTGGGTGGGTGGGTAGGAAGAGATCAACCAAAGAACTTGTTTGCATATATGCATAACCCATGGACACATACAATAGGGTGGTGAAGGCCTGGGGTGGGGGGCAGGGGCGGGCTAGATTAGGTCAATGGAGGAAAAAAGGGGACATATGTAATGCTTTCAACAATAAAGTTGTGTGTTTTTTTTAAATTTAAAGTTCACTTGAGAGAAAAAATAAAGTGGAATAAATGCCACAAAATGTATTAAAAATACAGAATTATTTGGAACCATCCTAATCAAAAGTTAAAACTAAAACAGGCACAGAAATGGACAAATAGATTAATGTGATAGAAAAAAAATCTAGACCCATTGTTTTGTTTATATTGGAATTTTCCCATCGGTGGTATTTTAAATCATATAAATATTTTACACAATTTGAAAAAAAGATAAAGTTGGCATACTGTCTTACAACATATCTTCCAAAATTCTAAGTGCATTGAAGAATTAACCTTTAAAAACATTGTGTAACTATTAGGAGATAATGTGGGAGAATATTTTTGTAGTCCTGTGAAGCAGAAGGCCTTCCTAACCAAGCATATCAAGAGCCATAAATAAAAAAGATGAACAGATTTGACTACATAAAAGTTACAAACATCTGTAATGGCAAATAAAGATAAAAATAAGCTGCAGACTGGGAGAAAGTGATTGCTATTTACACAGATACAGAGAATTATTTGTAATATGCAAAGATAGTTGATTTGTTTTTAATGAAAATAAAAAATAGAGACTCACAAATCAGTGAACAAGAGCAAAGAACATGAGCAGTCAATTCACACACAAAAAATATAGTTTATAAACGTGTCATTTAAATATGTATGGCCATCATCTTCAGTGATTATAAAAGGCAAATTAAAACAAAAAAAAAAAAACAAGATATTTTGATTTTTGTCTCTTTTGTGGCAAACTTTGAAAAGATTTCAAATAAGAACAAAATATAGCTAACATATACTGAACACTTGGTAATATAGGCTATGTCCTTGTCTATGTACTTGCATGTACACACAAAACACACATCTGGATTAAATCAGGACATTATAAACATGAGGTGGTGAGGAGCAATGTTCTCCAAACTTTTAAAAAAATTTTTAATTTTTATGATTCAATATCAGGAAGCACACACAATCTCATTTTAAAAGAAAGATACACACTCTTGGGAAAGTTAAGCACATTCATCTGGCCCACAGATCATCATCCTTGCAAAATAATTCTGACAGCTAGAAATCTGTTTTGAGGAATAAGTAATTTCAAATAGAATAAAAAATTATTATTTTAAAAGTCTGCTTAAAATATTGCAGAATTTATGGTCTAGTAGAAATACCTCCAGATTTTTAGCATGGTCTCATTAAGTAAATATTATAGAGGTACATTTTACCTGCCTCAGAAGACATTTTACCATTTATTTGCCTTTAAATGTCAACAAGTAGCCTTTAAATCCCTGGAATTTAGCTTGACACAGGAAATGACACAAGAAAAGACAGGAGAGAAGCATTAACCTATGCACGTCTTGTCAAAATAGGACTTTGAGACTGAACTGCAAACGTTGCTAAATTTTAGCAAGTAATATTCACGCTATTAAATCTCTCCTTCCTCTATTTTTATCATGCTCTGAAAAAACAAGTTCACTGCAATCTGCTCAGAGTGTGTTCAGTTTGCGTGAATTCCTTAACTGTGACTTGCAATACCTTGCTAACCGTGCAGTGTTAGAGAGGGCTTTAGCCTCAAAATATTGTACCCCTGTTAAAACATACTTCAAACTGGCACTAAAGGATTAAGAACAGTTTCAGTCAAAGCCAGCTGCCAACTGGTATGAGATGCAGGAGCTATGGAGAAAGGACAGACTCCCTACCTGGCCTCCCATTATTATCACCTGCACTTGGGCATCACCCTCCCCACCCCTAGAGAGATTCCGATTCAACTGGCTTGGAGTGGGGCCCAGGAAATGGTATGTTATCACCTCTGCAGGTGATGGTATGCAGCTGAGTGTAGAACTGCTGAATGAAGCTCTAGTCTGTGCATGTTACATGTCAAACAAAACAGAAACAATGGAGAGTATTTGAATTTATTCTACCTGCCATCTATTGGATGGATCCATAAAATTTTTTAGTAAGTTTTAGAGAATTTTAGTAAATTTTAACAAAAGTCTATAAAAGAAAGGTAGATTATAGGAGAAAAGGGGGAATAATAAAAATATATTTAAAATTTTCTAATAATTGTCTTGTTTAGATTTTCATCATTTTTAATGAATAAATTTTTCCTAATTGCTAGTATTTAGAAATACTGACCTTGAAATAACAATAAAAAAGTTATACATCTTTCCTAGATTCTGGCTGAAGTGATTTGTTTTCAACTCCACGAGGACCAACCAATAAGATACTCATATTACTCCTGTAGGCATAAAACTATGACTTGCCGTGGTTTTGTGTATGAAAGGGAAGCAGAAGCTGTGAGGTAGAGAAAGTATTGAGATTAAAAAGTAAGGATAGCTTCTAGAAGAGGGAGGAACTGATACTTAGGTCAAGTTAACAGAGTAGTGCCTGAGCAAATCTATATCCCTACTGCTGAAGTCCTCACTGCCTCTGTATCCAAAACAAACTCCAATATAGGCTCCCCCTGACGTCTGGATCTGGACCTTTTCCTGCTTCCTCTACATATGTATACTTGCTTGTTGCTCCTCTCACAGCCCTGCCTCCATCCCTCACCTTCTCTTCCATTACTGGACTTAATCTGAGCTCAGCCAAGGTGCCAATGAAACCTCACTGCTTACTACCTGGGGGCACTGCCTCTCTGTTTTGCATACCATTGCTGTTCAGTCTCCCTAAAATGTCCCTTCTAATGTTCTTCTGCTCAGAAACCTTCATTGAGCTCATCACTAACTATAAAGAAACAGTCCATTCCCTTAGTCTGTCATTCAGTGCCTGCCACAATCTGGCCCTAACTCTGCTTCCCTGATTATCTCTCAGTGCAAGTCTAGAGCTGTTCTATGCCTGAGCTCATCCGGTCTCCCAGACAGTCTTGGGTTCCCTTTTGTTTCATGTTTCCCATTTGTCCTGTAGCTAGAGTTGCATCCTTCTTTATACAATCTCCCTGGCTGAGAAAAATTCACGCATGCTCCATCAGGGCGTGTGTGGTTATGTGGATGTGTATGCATGGATGCTCAGGCATACATGAGTGGACATGAATGTGCACATATACACAGGGTGAACACACTCCTGGCGGCCAGTGTTGGCAGCACATCACACGAGACCTCCCTATGCACCCCTTTCTTTCTGTAACCTGCTCTGACACCACCACTCCTCTGCAAATCCTCCAGCCTCTGCTCTCAACTTGGATAAGAATATCAGAAACTCTGAAACAGAAACTCTCATAAATGACCTGTTCTTGGTGACTTTGAAGATTGGGAGATGAATACCGACTGTTTTTTAATCCAAAAAGGGATTTTGGAAAATTTTAGTAGCAGATGGAAACCGTGCATGTGTTAGAGAGGAAGTGTGTGATGGGGAGGAAATGGAAAGCCTTAAAATTAGAAAACATGAGGAGCTTTCTACTCCCTTAGGGTTATGCTGTAATGGTTTATTTTATCTGTCAACTTGACTGGGCCACAGGGTGTCCAGACATTTGGCCAAACATTATTCTGACTGTCTATGAGGGAGTTCAGGATGAGATTAACATTTGAATTGATAGACTGAGTAAAGCAGATTGCCCTCCCCAATGTGGGTGGGCCTCATCCAATCAGTTGAAGACCCGATTAGAACAAGCATGTTGAGTAAGAGGGAGCTCCACCTGCCCTGGGACATCACTCTTTTCTAGCCTTCAGACTTGAACTGAAATATGGGCTCTTCTTGGGTCTTGTGTTGGCTTTCCTGAGTATCCACCTTGCTGACTGAAGAATTTGGTACTTCTCAGCCTCTATAAACAAATAAGCCAACTTCTTATAACAAATCTCTTTTGATAGATAGATTATAGATAGATGGATAGATGGATAGATAGATAGATAGATAGACAGATAGATAGACAGATAGACAGATAGACAGATCAGATAGTTGCTGGATCTGGTTTGCACTGACCAGGCTACAGATGGCTGTTGTGTTATCTTCACTCAGTTATGATACCCAACTCTTCCCATTATGCCTGCCTTTCTTAAAGATACCTGGGAAAGAGAACTGTCAGAGTTTAGAAATTCTAGAATGGCATAGCCTCATGAGAGGAAAATTTCTTTGCATACATGTTTACTTATTTATGCAGGGTTGATTTTTGTATGTGCCCTGACCGGGGATTGAACTCACAACCTTGGCTTATAGGGATGACACTCTAACCAACTGAGCTACCCAGCCAGGGCATCTTTGCATATATATTTAATTCCTAAGTTGAAGTACAGATTTGAAAGTGGTAATCACAGCATGCAATTTAGATATCCTTCAGCTCCAATGCAGACGTTTATGCAATAATCCTGAAACCAGTCATTTATGTGACAGATTATAGAAACCTGATGTCTTATATTTCAGTAATTCTTGGTCTCATGTTACTATGTCTCTCTTTTTTTTCCTCATTGAAATTGTCCTTTGGAACTTATTTTCCTCATTGAGATTGTCCTTGGATATGGTTTACACTGACCCGTTTCAAAAAATTAAATTGAAAACTCCATTCTCACCAAGACTGCCAATCACTAATTAATAAACATATTTGATCATTGAATGAAGTTTTCTAAATTCAACGATCTAAAGCTCTGTATTGCAGTGACCCTGAAGCAATCTGAGACTTGTAGTGAAGGGCAAGCAGACTATTATGTTTCCTTTAAAAATGTCAGTTATATGCATACTGATCTTATGCTAATTTACATGCATTGGCATAAACTGCCTTACTAAATTCTTGCTCCTTATTTCCAGTCAGCCACTAAGTCCTGATGCTTTGCCCTTCTTCAAATTCCCACTAGACCATTAATTGTGGTCTATGCAACTATCATTTAATACCTAGATTATCTTTACTCAATCTCTAATCTTTTCTAATTCTAAGACCATATATATATAACACTGGTTAATTTTTAAAATATTAATTTGATATTACTTTTCTACTAAGAGCATTTCAGTGAGTCCATATTTCATAACTATCAAATGTCAACTTTGTATTTCATCCCCTACCAAAATTACCCAACTTTGTACTCTATATTAATTTTCAGTGTATACCTTTATCTCTATAGACAGTTTGAAAGATGGTGAGGAGTTAAGAAAAGAAGGGAGAAGGAAGGGACTCTAGGAGACAGAAGAGGAAGTGAAAAGAGCATGGATGGTTGACAAGTTGAGTATAACTAGAATGTTGAATGAAAGTTGGGAGGGGGAATCAGGAGGAAGTGACAACAGATAAGGCTTGTTAGGTAGGCAAGAATTAAATTAGTATTGGCATGATAGAATATTCTTACTTTATTATGAAGTCACTGAAATCAGCATGGAAAAATGCTAATAGGACCTGGTGTACTTTAAAAAGATGACTCCATGACTTTTGTTAAGAGTAGTTTAGAGGCAAAAATCCTAGTTTAATGATTGTTGGGGGGAAAGAAGGGCAGAACTATGATTGTAATGATGAGGATGAAGGAGGTAGGGCCATAGCCTCCCCAAGGACATACACTCATCTTTTTAGCTCTAGCTTTTATTACTGAGCCTTGTGCTTAGTAGACACTTTGTTTGTATTTGCTGAACAGAACGGAAATTTCATATAGCCTCTGTGACTACTACAGACATTTTTGGCCCTAATTTTCTAGTTTCACTGAATAATATTAAAATACACAATATTTTGCTCTGTGTTGTTCATTATTGATTCACAAGTAGGAGGGTATCCATAGGAAAACCATGGGATTGTGATTCAAACTGACATAGGCTCAAATGTTGGGGTTCCAACCCATAAGAACTTTGCAAACTTGGGTCAAGTTAAATAATCATATCCCCGTTTTTTTTTTTTTTGTTTTGAACTTGGGGATAATAGAGTTGTTACAGTTATTCAAAAAGATAGAATCAGTGCACAGCTTAGAGTCTGGTACATGATGCTCAATAATGTTTTTCTTTATCTTTTACCTCTCCCCTTTGTTCTCCAATTAGGTGGTTCTTTCATTTAACAAGCAGTATTGTCATCGGTTATATGCATAACACTGTTTGGTCTGAGAGTTGAGAAATAAATAGGATCACTTTCTTGCCCTTCAGGAGCTCCTAATTTGGTATTGGAAATAAGACCCATTTTCTAGCAAAGTAAGAGTCCTTGGAGAAGGGTGTGGCCAATTATTCTGGACTGTGATGGCAGCTCGAGGGAACCCTTTGAAGGTTTCTTGATTTTAGGGGCAAATGTACAATATATCTTCGTATCCAGCACAGCAGCTAGGACAATGTTGAATTTAAGCTGGGAGTCAATAAATTAAATTTTAATGGGTAAATTAACATTATAATCCTAAGGGACCTTCTTGGTGCCCTTTCCTCTAATCACTTCCCTTGAAATGGACACTGATACCAACCCCTTCTGATGCCCCATTTAGCTTCTCTCCACGTAAGTCTCTCCTCAGAGGTCTGGTGCCATGCCTGTGCAGGGGACTGGTTTGGGGACAGGTGATATGACTTCATGCTTTTCTTCAACCTTCTGCATCTTTATAAGTGGCTTTGAGTACTTGGATGGTTTTTGCTGTAACTAGCAAACTAGCAGAGCTGGAGAGATTTGCATCCCAATGTGAGGATTCTGATTTCTATTCTGCTTCCCTTACAAATTACCCAGGTTCCTTTAAATCATTCTAGACCAGTGGTCGGCAAACCGCGGCTCGCGAGCCCCATGCGGCTCTTTGGCCCCTTGAGTGTGGCTCTTCCACAAAATACCATGTGCGGGCGCGCAAGTACAGTGCAATTGAAACTTCGTGGCCCGTGTGCAGAAGTCGGTTTTCAGCCTGGGCGAGTCTATTTTGAAGAAGTGGCGTTAGAACACTCAAGGGACCAAAGAGCCGCATGTGGCTCGCAAGCCGCGGTTTGCCAACCACTGTTCTAGACCAACTTAATTAGGCGGCTCTGTCTATGATAGAGAACATCTCTGACTTGGAAAGACAGCAACATAGTCAAGGAGAAATTGTTCCAACTTTTCCCCACAAGCCAGCGGTGGAGATGGTGAATTTCTTAGCCACCTGACTTCCAGTCTAAAAAACACTTTCTACATGCTGACCTCAGAGCCTCTCTTTCTCCTGGTAAAGCACCATGTAAGCAATATAGAAATAAGATGAGGATTATAGCTGCAATAGCTAAGGTTTATGCACACTTACTTACTTGGTGGTGTTGTAGGCACTTCATGTGTAACTTGTGATCTGATTCTCACAACTTGATTTTACAGAAGGGAAAACAGAGAAGTTAAATAAATTGATGAAGGTTGCATAGCTAGTAAGGAGCGGAGCCAGGATTTCAGCGCAGCCATTCTGGGCCACAGCTTCCTGATTTAACATTAGAATGATCTCCCTCTTTGCCATACTGACACTATGAATCAGAGCTCTGGTTCATTGGGCTTTAGGAAATCCTTTGAAATCTTAAGATATGAAATAAGCATTATGCGAAATATTTGGCGTCATGGCTTATTTGAAAGCAAGTAATAATAAGAGTTTCTAGACATTATAGGATTTTCCTCATATCTTCAAATATCCTAAGGAGCCATTCAGTGGCATTTCCTGGATGATTCCAATTTGTTAATGCACCTGTCTTAAGTAATTTACATAATGTTTCAGAGACACGGGAGAATTAATATCTGGTAAGTGTGGCACTCAAATGATGTTAGTAATAAATCAAAATTATTTAATAAGTTAAATAAATCCTTCCTCAAAGATCAGACAAATATCTACTATTCAAATACCTTATATTCTCGGGTTACCGGCCACCCCGGGCCACCTCTTCTCTACATCTCTCTTTGCCACCATCACAACTTTACTTGTCCTGTGTACCATTGCCACAAAGTTTGCCCAGGCTCTCTGGCTAAGTGACTTTGGGCTAAGTGTTCCTGAGTGCCCCTATCACTCACACTCCGCATCCCCACTAATCAATGTATTGTAACAAGGAACTTCTGCAAACATACTCTTACTGTCCTAAGTGAATAATAGCTCTACTGAGGCTGGCAGATCGCCTATTTCAGAGCCTTTGGGTCTAAATTTAAAGCTCCAAATTAGGTCAGTTTAAATATGAGGCTCCCTCAGCATTCAGAGACCTAGCAGCCCAATTATTCTTTCCCTGGGGAGGAGGGTGTGTCCTCCAAGTGGGAGGTGCTGTGTCCTCTTCAGACACCAGCAGGATTTTGGTGCCGGGCTGCCAAGTCATTCATGGCAATTGCTGTGTATTTTCGGAGATGCCTTCACTCTGTTCACGGTGTGTGTGCCTATCCATGCTTCCTCTGTGATCTGGACCTGGCAGGCTCTCAAAGTCACCAGACGGGTCTCCTTTAACCAAGTCTGTGTCTGTGACTGGCTGTGAGTCTGGGCATAGCCGAAGGGCGGGGCTCAGAGGGAAGAGACTATTCCTCTTAACCATGGAGGGCCTGTCTCTGTCCCCCGGAACTGTGATATTCAGCCTGAGTTAGAAATGCGGGTCAGCGGGAGGTGGTATATTGGAAAGGGCCTGCCTGAGGGTTGGAGTCCTGCACAGAACTCCCACCCTAACAAAAAGTCTCTTTCACCCTTGGGGGAGGCATTTAGCTTTTCTCTGTTAAATAAAGGACCTGAAAGTTTCTTTCTCAGTCTAAGACTCGTTGCTGCTCAGTGTTCCATTTATACCCTGTTTCCAGGGTGGTATGTGCCAGCCTGCTGGAGGTCACTCCTACTTTTCCTACTTATTAACTGTCACTTTGGAAAGCTTCTCTGTCTCCCTAAGTCTTAACCTCCTTATTGGAAAATTGGTATAGCAATGGTCCTATTCCATCGGTTTCCACAGGATTAAACAAGTTGATCTCTGTGCCTGGCACATGGCAGGAGCTACTCAAGAATGTAAGAGCTATTATTAACACCATTGTTATCATCATTGTAGGTGCCGATTTTAATCGATTCAAAGTAGATGCCTGAGTTGTGAGTCACTGTTATAGATCTTCGAGAAAGGGGATTGCTGAGATAAGCATTTATATGTGCCAACAGTTCCCCCTCCATGGTCTCGGGTTCTGATTTCTGACTTCCACTGCAAGTAATTGGAGACATTAAGTACATCTCATAAGCCAATTTGCTTCGTGCAGAAGGCCCCAGCTGAAAAGATAAGTCCTAAACACAATCCTAATAGAAGAGTTGGATAGAATACGAAAGGTGAGTTAACAGGAGCGAGCAGCAGTTGCCTTTATACACAATACTTTGCCAGTCTCTTAGGAGATACTGTAGAATCCTCATTTCCTTCACTTCTTTCTCTATGTTAGATACAGCATCTGTATTGGCCTAAACCTTCTTAGGGTTGTTTTCTTCTGAGACCTGCATGGGACTGGATTTCTGCTCACCTTCCATGTGGATCCTTAGGACCTCTCTTCAGAGTTTCATCTAATCTCTTAATTTATTAGCAAATTGGTTAATGTCTAGAACAGTAGTTGAAGGTTCCCTAGATAATTAGCACTTTGCTGTATAAACAGAGCTCGGCTGATGTACTTTAGGTGAGAACATCTTTCAGTTAACTAACTTCGTACAGGTGGAATGATGACTAAGGAGTCAATTCCCTTGAAGAAATTAGGCATACTAAATTTTCTATGAAAAACGTTGGCATTAAAAAAATCTAAACAAATTCTTCGGTGTAAAATACTTGGCAAACTAGAATATTCTATAGAAACAAGGTACTATTGTAGTTAATTCTGCTGTGTAAATCTGATGTCCTTTAAGCCAACTGGGCACCCCAAAACAGGGATCATTTTTGAACTGCTTGGGGAAGAGAAGACATTATCACATCACTGAAAGTGGTATTTTACAGAATTGTAAACCAGTTTGTTCACTTAGTCATTTCATCTGGACAAATCATAAGGTACTAATTCTCTTCAGCTATGTTATTGACTGGGCAGAACATTGTACATAACCTTGCAAATTAGAGGGAGCTATCTTAATCCTTATCATTACTTCCCTCTAAATATTCTCAGGGACCAAACCCTATTGAAATAAGCAAAACCTGAAAAATGTTTTCCATCTTATCTTTAATACCTACATATATAAAATTACACATACATATTTGTATGGGGGGGGGGAACCCTTTAGTTTATGTACCTTTAAAAAAGTCAGATTAGAGAGCTCAAGGTACCAGCATATTTTAGTCAAGACAAGCATTTTTACAAAAGAAAATATTTTAATTTTTGCTTTGAGTCAATCAAAAATACCCAACACAAAATTGTGTATTAAAAATGCTATCTAGTTGTTAAATGCTGATAACCTAGTTGGGTTGGGTTTGATGGAATAAGATGATAAAGGAGCTTTCCTGGTCCAATGAGCAGAAAATATTTGTTCATAGCGGCCTGGATTGGACAGCACTGGGCCAGGAGCAGATGGGTCTGCGACTGCGAATGCAGAGCGCCACTGCGGCCGTGAGCTCCTTTCCCAGATGCTTTCCCGGGGGCAGTTCAGACGGATAGAACTGCACTTGAGAGGAGCCTGGTTACTGTTTCCATGAGCGAGATAAAATGGTGTTTATCCTCTGTCAATCAATATTGTCTTGTTTGAACTTATTGAGTCATTTAGAGGCGCATAAGGTAATGAAAACCATTGTGCAATAGTACCCGGTGCACTACCCAGCTTTTGGAGAGATGGCAATATTTTAAATGAGTTACTGAAACAGATTTTTAACACCAACTGACTGTGTGATGAAATGAACACCCACTGTGACAGGGTGACTTGCCGGTTTCGGTGTGAAGGGAATTGGGATTTTAACTAAGACTTTTCTTGAGCAACATTCTCTTAAGGATATTGTTCTCTTGTTTTGTTTAGAATAATAAAAAAAAAGTATAGGTTGTCTCTTTCTCCTAAAAAATAGAATATAGTACTTGTGGTTAATCAAAGCTTCATTATTTATGTATCATAAAAATCAACTTTTAAATTTTTATTAGCAATGTTTTGACAAAGAGGAACTAATGGGTCGGTTCAGAAAATTTTAGGACATTTTTCTGGAGGTTGTTACAAATAGAGGGATGGAAAGGGAAGAGAGGTTTGCTGAATTCCTTGTGTGCTAGGAACTGTGCCATCCGCTTTGCTCTATCATCTCATTTAATTTTCACTAAATTCCATGGGGTGGATTTTACCTCTGTTTTGTATGTGAGGAATCTGGGATCCAGAGAAGTTTAATATTATGGCCAAGGCTGTAAACCTAGGGAGTTTTGGTATAGGCACCCCAACTCAATTCTGTCAGGAAAACAGTCCAGTGTTTATGCCATAATTAATTTTGACCGTCTTGAAGATAGGTTTGGTCCCGAGTGATGGGATGGCTAGATTGTAAGGTCCCTTTTTAATTGTGATGATTTCAACAGTGATGGTTTAATCAATTGTTGTTGTGAATGTTGGATATGGGCTATAAAAATGATTTGTTCTTTCTTAATCTGTGTTCTGAGGAATATCATTTCTGAGAGACGTTTATAGATGTTCCTGGAAGATGTTCTGTTGTAAATTAAGCTTGGGAAACCAAACATTGCCTGCTCCCCTAGATTTGTACAATGAATGAACATATTTACACACAGTGTAAATGCCCAGTCATTGTGAATACAGTACAGTGGTTACTTGCTTAGGGCTCTGGAATAAGACCATCTGGCTGGGGAGCCTGGCTCTGCCACTTCCGAACGGGGTGATGTCAAACCTGTTAGAGCCTCAGTGTTCTCCCTTGTAAAATGTTATAATAGTATCCACCTTACATAGCTTTTCTAAGAGTAACATGAAAGACATGCATGGAAAGTGCTGAGAAGTACACTTGGCAATATGGTGCTTAATACATGCCTGTCATTATTATTCCTACTCAAAACACTCAAGACCTGTGTAGCCACGGTTTCCTCAACTTAGTTGACAATAGAGTCACTTTATTTTTTGGAGCCACATTTGTTAGTGTCCATCGAATATAGTATAGGAAATGTATTTGAAATGACACCAAACCAATGTGGTATTGGTTGGAAATAATAACGGAATACTCAGTGTTTTTATATCCATTATGTCATTCTATATTTGCCTTTAACAACTAATTTTTTTTTCTTGCCGACTATTTCCCCCCTGCCCTTACACTTGATGAATAATAAATTGGAACAGTAAAATGTGAGAATTGTCTCAGATGGGCAGTATCAACATGATTCCAGAAAACATGGCTCTTTCCAATGAACCTGTAAGTCATTTGTCTCTTACTCTGCATTTGGCTGGGGAGGCCTCCGTGGTTTGACAAATAGGTGAGATCACTTTCATTTTCAGGCCTATGGTATGCATCTCGGCACATACGATAAAGAATGTTTCAGACCAGACCAATACATCTTTGCTCCTAAATTATAACTAGAGTTGAATTTGCTGGTGTATATTTTGCAAAACACTAATCCTGCACAAATAACATGTTTTTCATCTTCTTAGAGATACACAGCACACAACAGAAAAGTTCTGTAGTAGATAAACTTGTTTAACTTGAAACCCATTCTCCTTGGAACTTCCTTTGGTAATCATGGAACAAAAGTATTTCAATCAGTTTTGGTTTTTTGTTGTTGTTGTTGTTGTTGTTTGGAGATTTCTGGTAGGAATGGGATAATATTGATAAGGGCCCTGATTGATTTACTTTTTAGATAAAATACCAACATATTCTGGTTGTGAATCATCTTTTCTTTGGAGTGAACAAAAAGATCATGGGAAAATATATCCCCTGCAGCACAAGTACCCCAACCACCCTGAGAGGAAAGGACCTAATAACCAGCCATCACAGGGTTGAGATTTAACACACTCAAAGCCTACCATTTTCACCCTGGCCAGTTTGGCTCAGTGGATAGAACGTCGGCCTGCAGACTGAAGGGTGCGGGTTCGATTCCAGTCAAGGGCACATGCCCAGGTTGTGGGCTTGATCCCCAGGGGGGGGTGTGCAAGAGGCAGCCGTTCGATGATTCTCTATCATCATTGATGTTTCTATTTTTCTCTCCCTCTCCCTTCTTCTCTAAAATCAATAAAAATATACTTTAAGAAAACAAACAAAAAAATCCCGACCATTTTCTATGACTGTTTGATTTTTTTTTTTTTTTTTTGCTAAAATTAAAAGTGAAAGCATAAGGCATTCCTTTGGTTAGCACAATAATGGCATAGGAAATAGCAAGAATTCATCAAGGTGGGGTTTTTTTGTGTTTGTTTGTTTGTTTGTTTTGGTGGTGGTACAGGAAAAAGGAGAAAAAAGATAACTGAATATATGGACTTTAAGTATGATAGGAATTAGGACCCACACAGAGAACTCAGAATCGGCCAGTGACATTTATACTATTTCTCTTTAGTCAGCCACAACTCTTCTGCTGTCTGGCTATTGCTGAATAAACATTTCGGAAGCATTAGCCCCACTCTTGAACCCAGAGTGGTAAATCTACATTTTTCAGCCTCAGACAATGATTAAATTAAGGAGCAAAAGCTGGCCGCCATCTCATTTTGAGATGATATGATCATCCCAATATTTTCTTTTGTTTTCAGGTTGCTTCATAGTATACAAACAAACTAGAAAAATCCCTGAATTAGGCTCGGTAGTAGAAGAGGGTAAAAGCTGTTTTCACCACATTGCACTGATCCACACTGTACAATTTGACAGATTTGAAATAGAAAAAGCGAAAACACATGGACCATACCTGAGTGATTTCAGAGATCCCCGCCCGGAAAAGGTTTCCTTGATTATGGCGAATTCAACGTGTCACTCTGTTATGCTCTAATCATCATATCAAACTCCAAAGGTTCAGTGGCTTTGGGTTTGGTTTACAATTCTTGGGAGTTAAACTTTAACTCACCCTGTCTCTTGCATCCATGCAGCCCTTTGACCAGATAACTGGGTCACTACAGCTCAAACAGAATCTACAAAACTGCTGTCGTTTGTGTACAAAATGAAAATGAATTTTACATTAAACATTTTGATATGAATAATATTTTGAAGCTGTCTCAGTGACATATATTTGAAAAGTGGAACTCATGGCAATTTGGCTACCTAAGCTTTTTTTCTTACGCTAGTTCCCAGTTTCCTGCTTATGCCAAAATGATATTAAGATTAAGGGAATTTAGGAGTATGTTCTTTTTCACACTTTTTATATCACTGTATTACATGTAAAGTGTGGATTTTCAGGTCAAGTATGTAGCTAAATGGTAGCTTACAAAACTAAAATACACAAAAGCATTTACATAACCAAGCAAATAGGGTCAGATCAGGTTGGACAAGCATGCTTTTTATACAAGTTGCTCATTCAGATTTTAAGAGAATGAGCAACTGTGAAAGCATAATAATCAGTTATGTTCTGGATTATACAAGAGCCAAGGCCATTGTTGATAGCTTGAATCCCAGTAGTAACTGTTTCTTAAAGAATAGAGAAATGCTACTTTTAAAGATATAATAAAGTCTACATTCTACATTTGCTGGGGAGAGCTCTGGTGTACAACATATTAAAACCAGAACAGAATAGAAAATGTCAAGTGAATTGCATCTAGAAAGTGTATGAAGTGTTCATGAAACTTCTATTTCAGTTACCTGTATGTGTGTACTGGTTGTAAATTTTATTTATTGGGGAGCATAATTTTATTTATTTATTTATTTATTTATTCTTTAAAATATATATTTTTATTGATTTCAGAGAGGAAGGGAGGAGAAATAGAAACATCAGTGATGAGAGAGAATCATTGATCCTCTGTCTCCTGCATGTCACCCTCCACTAGAGGATGAGCCTGCAATCCTGGAGTGTGCCCTGACCTGGAATAGTACCCTGACCTTCTGTTTCATAGGTCGATGCTCAATCACTGAGCCACACCAGCCAGGCAGGGAACAGAATTTGAAAAACTTACAGAATACTGTGTTAATCTTTAGGGATTTAGTGGTTAACAAGCCAGATATGGGGTATATGTATTAAGCAAATACTCTCCCAATGATTAACTTAGTTGTAACAAGTATTACAAAGAAGTACAGGAAGCTAAACAACATAAGATACATGGACTTAATCTAGTGTGAAACTGGGGGGTGCGGGTGACAGGGGTGTTGACAAAAGTCTTCTAGAAAGTCAGTTATTTCAACTGAGGATGGAGGGATGTCAGGAATGGGAGGGTGGACAATCTAGTAGATGGAAGTAGCACATGTGGATGCCCTGAGTCTGAGTGAGTTTGGCACATTTAATTAACTGGTAGAGAAGTTGAGTTGTGAGGGGCAGAGGGGAAAGTGGTGGAGGCCCACTCATAGTTCTCAGTGTTATCCTGGGGTTATAGGAAGTCTCTGTTTTTAAGAAGGTGAGCCACATGACCTGCTTGTGTCTATTCTGGGTGTAGAGTTGAGAATAACTTGTCATAAGATGACAATGCCTGTCCTCCTTTGTTTATTGAGTTATAATTGACATACAACATTCTATTATTCCTTTTTATAAAATCAAAATATGTTTAAGTTAGAATTACTTTTTTTATGTATGCATTTAAATAAGAGTTAGTGATTTGTATTTGAGGGAGGCAAAGCAGATAATAGAGAGACTAGTTAGAGAGGAGGTAAAAGGTGATGGTGGTTAAGTTTAGGGTGGTGGCATTAGAGTAAGAAAAAATGGACAAAAGAAGAGGTTTGCAAAGTGGACTGTAATCAGGTCCATAGGAGGTGCTCATTAAATGGTAGCTGTTACCAATCATTTGCATGTGCATTATTTGGCTTGTGGATTTTCATAAATTTGTTTTAATATCAGACTGACTTTGCCACCCAGCAGAACTGTCATATTTAGCCCAGCCAGTGTGGCTCAGTGGTTGAACATCAACCTATGAACCAGGAGCTCATGGTTCGATTCCTGGTCAGGGCAAATGTTCCGGTTGCAGGCTCAATCTCTAGTAGGGGACATGCAGGAGGCAGCCAATTAATTATTCTCTGTCATCATTGATGTTTCTATCTCTCTATCTCCCTTCCTCTCTAAAATCAATAGAAATATAAAAAAATAAAATGTATACTAATAAGAGGGTAATATGCTAATTAGACCATATAGACCGACATCTTCCAGTTGTCTGGTCCTCCTTCCGGACAAAACCACAGTGGCAGGGGCCAAGGCAGAGGTGGTTAGGGATGATCAGGCCAGCAGGGGAGGGAAGTTAGGGGCGATCAGGGTGGCAGGAGAGGGCAGTTAGGAGCAATCAGGTTGGCAGGGGAGGGTGGTTAGAGCTGATCAGTCTGCAAGGCAGAGTGATTAGGGGTGATCAGGCAGGTAGGCTGGTGAGTGGTTAGGAGCCAGCGGTCCCGGATTGCGAGAGGGATGTCCAACTGCCGGTTTAGGCCTGATCCCTGTGGGTCCCAGATTAGAAAGGGTGTAGGCTGGGCTGAGGGACAATCCCCCCATGCACAAATTTCATGCACCGTGCCTCTAGTATATAACATATTAAAAAAAAATTCATTGATTATTGCTGGCTTAGGTAAAACATAAAGCTTAAAATAAACTAAAATTCAATTCAAAGCCAGAGATGACCAAGTGTAAGAAATGTCCCTCCCAACCATCCTCCTCCTCACCAACTCAGTAAAAGATTTATTTACTATTTTCAATTTCCTAGGAATTCAAAATTCATTTTTGATGTTGGGTGGTTGGATTTGGGTATTTAATTAACTTGAAGGAAACATTCTAAAGAATGAAAGGGCCAAATCAGACACACTACATAGGACAAAAGCCCAATTCTCTTTCCTTGTCTATTGTGTAGAAAGAGCTTTGATCCTGAATCTGGCACCTGAGGAACCTAGTCTTAATGGCCTCACTTATGAGCTATATAACCTTGAGCACGCTTCTGCCTCTTCTCTGAGTCTCGGTGTTGTTGCCTTTAATGAGGAAAATATCTCCCTCCCTTATCTACCTCATTGACTATTGAGAGGGCCAAATGAATTTATGTACGTATATGAAAATAATTTTAAAAAATAAATAATAGTTCCATAAGAGAACAGAGTAGACTCATTCATTACAGAACAAATTAAATCTACATGCTTCAGTCTATGTCCGTGATGCTTCTTGCTTTACTCTGTGAATGAGGACTTCTAGGATTTATGCCTGCTCTTTAGAGATTCACAGCATTTCAAACCTAAAAGCTGGATGCTATTCTTAATGCCTATAAGACTCTGAAAGATAGCAGAATTTGAGTCTGTGGGTTAGAATCCATCTGTTCTCATAATGTCATAGCCTAGGATTTTAGACTTTTAAAAAGTTTTGTAACTAGAGCCATCTAGTGTTGAACTGATCAAAACACACACAAACACACACACACACACACACACACACACACACACACACAACTTTGCTTTGTGCTTTAGGAAATTGGATTTGGTTCTCCTGAATAACATTTTCAATATCACACAATTGTAGGATTAAATGAGTACTTGAGAATTTACCGGAAGTCTAGACTAAAAACCATGACAGCTAGTGAGATGTCCCTCCACCCCTCAGGCCTGCCCTTTAAACATGAGTTGAGTATCTCCTACTTCTCATTCCCTTTTATTTTTTACTAAGTTCTCAGTGCACCAATTTGTGCACCTTGAAAGGAACTGTGGGCTGTGAGGTTGTGGTGGGCACAGGGGTGGGTCTTGGCCCATCCTCTGCACCCCCAACCAGCCCCTCCCGCCATGGCCTCCAGTCCCCTGTCTTCTGGCAGCCGCTCCCACACGCTGATGGCACTGGCCCCGCTTGTACCTGCTGACGGCGTGGAGCTATTGGTGCTGGCACTGTCAGTGGGTGTGAGCAGCGGCTGCTGCCCCGATTGCCCCTCAGGAGCAGAGGGAGGTGGAAAAGCCCTCAGAGGTGATCAGGGCTGGCAGCTGCTGCTTGCACCCACTAATGGCACCGAGAGATTGGGGCTGGCACTGGCAGCAGGTGTGATCACGAGGTGGGACTGCGGTGGAAGGGAGCAAAGAATTTTTATTAACCACCAGAGGCTTGCCCCAATGACAGCGACCAGCACCCCGTCTTGGTCTGGCGTTCCCGCTCACCTGCTCCACCATTCTGCTGCAGCCGATGCCCGTCATGATATGTGCGCGCCCACTAGTGGTCAGTGCATGTCACAGTGACCAGTTGTTTGGTTGGTTGGTTGTTCCGCTGTTTGGTCTATTTGCATATTAGCTTTTATTATATAGGATAGTCACGCCCGTGTTTCATGAATGTTTTTGAAAGCAGAGTTTTTAAATGTCTTCTTGTATTTTAAAAGCGATATTATTTAGCTCAACCAACCCAAAAGAAAATATTGATTTTTGAAAAAGAACAATTTTAGTTAGTTGCCACATCCAGTTTACTCCCTTATAACTATTAGAAAACACATATAATTAGGTGTTTAATCTGTACTGTGCTCTATTTTGTAAAGAGAATAATCCCCACAGAAAAATTTCTAACTTTCAGATAATTTCTTGAAATTGTTATTATATAATCTCTCTTTTATCATCATATCATTACTTATTTCCTTGAGGTAATTTTACTAAATTTTGACAAAAGTAGTTATCTTCCTTTCAGAAGATAGGAGGAATTTTGGAGGAATCAAAGTTAAAACACATAAATACATATGCCTGAGTGTACACACCACACACACACAATAAAACTGTGGCCTTACCATACTCTTTTCTGCCTCTTGCACAATTATATAACTCTTCATGACCAATTGATATTTCGAATTATTCAGGTTAAATAAAGAATATGAGAAGTTAGCAATTTCTGGCAATGTAGGTAGCATCCTAATTTTTTTTCCAGTAAAACTAGATCTGGCCACTGCAATAGCCTGAAATCAAATCAGGTCTAAGTTAGCAAATCCAGACTTTCTACAACCAAGTAAGGAACCATTTATCAACTAAAAATTAGGGCAATCTTTCTAATTTTCTTAATAAATGCTAAAATAATTTGGGGGTTAAGAATAATAGAATAATAAAATGCTAATTGCATACACGAATACATTTTATTTACTTATTTATTTGTTAAAATTGATTTTAGAGAGAGAGAAACATCGATGTGAGAGAGAAACATCAATGGGTTGCTTTCTGTATGCCCACTGACTGGGGATCGAACCTGCAACATAGGTATGTGGCCTGACTGGGAATCGAGTACCCCACCTTTTGGTGTACGAGGCAATGCTCCAACCAACTGAGCCACACCAGCCAGGGCCATTTTAAAATGAAAAAAAGGAAACTGTATTTAATGCCAAAATTGTTGTGAAGAGAACATTAACTTTCATATAAAACTGAGGCTGCTGCTTAATGGGCTCACTTCCTAATTTGGGTCCATTGTGGCTTACACAAAGTGGAAATTTACCTTTCCAATGTGCTTTGCAGTGTCCAAAACACAACAGCCATATTGGTATTAGTAGTTGATAGGGTATAATGTCTAAACACTTGGGTTTTGAATTTCAATTGCTTGGATTGAAATCTCATCTAACCACTCACTAGCTACCTAACATCAGACAAGTCTTCTAACCTCTCTCTGCACATTTGGAAATAAAGGTAATGACTAGAGAAGGCATGGAAAGTGCTTAGCCCAATTCTTAGTAAATATTTACCTATATTAATTTTATATTAACCAGTTTTAAAAGGAGTCTTGAAGCTTATTAGTAGCTTTCCTTCTTCCATTATCCCAGCAAAGAGAAAACTGGTTCCTTATGGTCTTAAAATATACTTCTCTGGAAACTAGAGTAGCTTGTCAGAAGGTCCAACCAAGATCATCTGCGTGGTTTGCTTACCACCACCCCCATTTACATTGTGGGGAGGGGTACACAATGTGAATGCGCTTTGAGTATCATGGATCACTGTAGAATTGAAAGGTAAAGATGAAATAAGAGATGAAATGTTTGTGCAAAGTGGCCTGATAGCAGGACACAGCACAGAGGTGGAACAGAGTGTAGGCTTTGGCCTTTTACTTTCTGAGTGACCTTAGAAGGTTTTGTAATGTCTTTGAACATCAATTTTCTCCTCTGTAAAATGAGACTGATAATCTCTAATTTATTATATTTTGTTAGGATTAAACGTGTTTGTGCTGTGCCTAACACATCGTAAGTTTCTGTCTCATCCCCCGGTCTCTTTCTATTACACTGTGATCCGTCCAGAGTAAACAGGCCTGGGTTCTTATCCTGGTTCTTCCACTAACAAATCTGTGTGTTTTTAAAATGTGCACTTTCTAATAGGAATTCTGCTTCCTGAATCTAAAGACGTAAGTCTGTCAGCAGTTCTCTAATATTCTTTGTCATAATTTCTTCAAATGTTGCTCCTGAAACCATTCTCTTTAATCTCTTTACTTCTCTAATTAAATACATTTTGGCAATTTTTTGAGATATACCTTCCAGTTCACTATAATTCCTCTCAATATTGTGTAATTTACTGTTTAGCCTATTTTAACCCACCTATTAAGTTCTTAAATTTCACCAAAAATATATATGTATATATATTATTTAAATGCACACATACATATGTAAATGTGTATATATATATATTAGAAGTTTTGTTTTTTAAACAGGACTGTATGTACATTTTTGTTTATTTTTCTTTGTTTTCAGTTCTATCTTTTATTTCATGAATCATGCCATAAATTTTTTAAAATAAATCTTTATTTTTCAGATTATTACAATTATTCCTCTTTCCCCCCCCATAGCTCCCCTCCACCCGGTTCCTACCCCAACCTCTGCCCTTACCCCCCCACACACACTGTCCTTATCCTAGGTGTACGATTTTTGTCCAGTCTCTTCCTGCACCCCCCACACACCTTTCTCCCCAAGTATTGTCAGTCCACTCCCTTTCTATGCCCCTGATTCTATTATATTCACCAGTTTATTCTGTTCATCAGATTTTTTATTCACTTGATTTTTAGATTCACTTGTTGATAGATATGTATTTGTTGTTCATAATTTTTATCTTTACCTTTTTCTTCTTCTTCCTCTTTTTAAAGAATACCTTTCAGCATTTAATATAATACTGGTTTGGCAATGATGAATTCCTTTAGCTTTTCCTTATCTGTGAAGCTCTTTATCTGACCTTCAATTCTGAATGATAGCTTTGCTGGGTAATCTTGGTTGTAGGTTCTTGTTATTCATCACTTTGAATATTTCTTGCCACTCCCATCTGGCCTGCATAGTTTCTGTTGAGAAATCAGCTGACAGTCGTATGGGTGCTCCCTTGTAGGTAACTAACTGTTTTTCTCTTTCTGCTTTTAATGTCCTCTCTTTGTCTTTTGCTCTTGGCATTTTAATTATGATGTGTCTTGGTGTGGTCCTCTTTGGATTCCTTTTGTTTGGGGTTCTTTGCACTTCCTGGACTTGTAAGTCTATTTCTTTCACCAGGTGGGGGAAGTTTGTGGTCATTATTTCTTCAAATAGGTTTTCAGTATCTTGCTCTCTCTCTTCTTCTGGCACCCCCATAATTCTGATGTTGGTACGCTTGAAGTTGTCCCAGAGGCTCCTTACACTTTCTTCATATTTTTGGATTCTTTTTGCTTTTTGCTTTTCTGGTTGAGTGTTTTTTTGCTTCTTTGTATTTCAAATCTTTGACTTGATTCTTGCGATCCTCTAGTCTGCTGTTGGATCTCTGTATATTATTTTTTATTTCAGTCAGTGTATGCTTAATCTTTAGTTGGTCCTTTTTCATATCCTCCAGGGTCTCACTAAATTTATAGGCCTTTTCTAGAAAATTCTTGAAAAACCTTATATCTGTGGTTTTGAACTCTATATCCAGTCGTTTGCTTTCCTCCATTTCTGTCATTTGAGACCTGTTTCTTTGTCCCCGCATTTGGCTGCTTCCCTGAGTTGATAGAGTGGCTTTGTGTGCTAGGTGTCCTATAGGGCCCAGTGGTTCAGCCTCCCCAGTTACCTGAGGTGGACACTCTTGGTGCACCCCTTTGTGGGCTGTGTGCACAGTCTTGTTGTAGTTAAGCCTGGGTTGTTGTTGGTATCACTGGGAGGAATTGACCTCCAGGCCAATTGGCTGTGAGGATCAGCTGTGTCTACAATGGGAGAACTTCTGTGCTGGAGACACTCTTATGAGACAAGACTTGCTTCAGTGGGGCTTTGGTGCTCACTGAGTCTGCCCCCTGAGTGTGTCCCTTATGGATCTGAGGAGTTGTAATCTGGATGGTCCCACTCTGACCCCTGGGTACACTCGTTCTTGGATCTCCAAAGAGGTGCTAATTTAGCCTCTGCCTAAGGCCACCCAGCAGGAGCTATGGAGAGATCTGCAGATTCGTCTTCTTTGTTTGGGTTTTGGAGGTGCCCAGCTGTGAAGCAATGCAAGCTGCTGTGGGGACTTGGGCCTTCTTTTGGATGTTCTGGGTCTCACTGACTAAGCTGCAGTTTGTTAGGTAAGTTTAGAATTGAAAGGACCAGGCCATTCATATGCAAAAGCCTCTGCGCTCAACTTGGATGGGGCGGAGTCTCAGGGTGGAGCAAACAGCAATGGCTTCATGGGATGGGATCTCAGGGCAGAGCAAACAGCAATGGCTTCCCATCAGCCCTGCCCTAAGAAGCCCCTGGGTCTCAGTGTCCCGTGGTAATCGCTGCAAGCACCTCTGAGAGAAAGCTGCTCTTGAGTTTCGCCTGCTGCCAGGCAGTCCAGTTTCTCCCCGTATAAGTCTGGATTCCCATAGTCTCACCCGGAACTGGAGTTCAGAGCAGTTGGGAGCTTGTGTCTCCCTCCCGAATGAGAAAGCCAGCTATGTACTCAGTTGCCAGCCCTCTCTGCATGCACGCCTTTGTACCTCTGCCTTCCGCAGCTCCTCTGACTCTCAGTGTGCTTTTCTCTTTCCTGACAGTCCAGTTTCTCCCTGTATGAGTCTGGTTCCCCAGAGTCTCACCTGGAACTGGAGTTCAGAGCAGTTGGGAGCTTTTGTCTCCCTCCCGAATGAGAAAGCCAGCTGCGTTCTCAGTTGCCAGCCCTCTCCTCACGCATGCTTCCATACCTCTGCCTTCTGCAGCTCCTCTGAGTCTCAGTGTGCTTTTCTCTTTCCTTCTAGTTGTAGAATTTCCACTCAGCCAGCCTTCCTGTGGTTCTGGATGATGTCTGTTTTATTTTTTAGTTGTAGTTTTGAAATTGTTGTGTGAGGCAGCAGTTTAGGTGTTTACCTATGCTGCCATCTTGGTTTCTCCTGTATAAATTTTTTTATAGTTATGTATATGATAATCACTATATCTGAAATAATTAGTGGTCAAATTTTTCTCTGTTGTTTGTCAACTCTCTCTCAAGCTTTTTTATATCCTTGTAGCTTTGTCATTTTAGGCTGTGAGGTTTTAATTAATGATACTTTTATATGTGGGAATCCTGGACTATTTGAGTTTGCTAACTGGATTGAGGGAGTGTATCTCTAGAGAGGTTTTTAATTTGCCTCCTCGGATACCTTTCTGTATTATTTTGTATCTTGGAATTTATAAGATTATGCATATATATATATATATATATATATATATAGTATATATATGTATATCTATAATAATAAAAGCATAATATGCTAATTAGACTGGACGTCCTTCCGGACAAAGCTGGAGCTGTGAGGGAAGCCCGGGTCCCGGGTGCCAGATGGAAGCTGGTTCCAGCAGCCGGGGGAAGGAAGGCCTACTCATGCATGAATTTTGTGCATTGGGCCTCTAGTGTGTGTGTGTGTGTGTGTGTGTGTGTGTGTGTGTGTGTGTGTGTGTGTATAGCAGCTGGGGCAGTGGAATGCCTGTGTCAGCCGCTCAGCACATGTGTATGCAAATTAACCCGCCATCTTTTGGGTTAATTTGCATATTCACTCCTGATTGGCTGGTGGGCATCGCAAAGGTACGGTCAATTTACATCTTTCTCTTTTATTAGTGTAGATTATATGTTGTCATATACATAATAACTTAATTATAAGGGAGAAAATTTCATGTCTCTGATTTTTTGCATCCAATTAGGGGCCTTTGTGATGTTTTAATTTTATGTGTCAACTTGGTTAGGCCATGGTACCCAGATATTTGGTGACACATTATTCTAGATATTTCTAAGAAAGTATGTTTTAGATGAGATTAACATTTAAGTCAGTAGACTTTGAATAGAGCAGATTTATAGTAGCCAGAGGCATGGTACTATAAAACCATCATTAGAAATTTGATAATAATCAAACAAAAAAGATAAAATTGAGAAATTAACAGACATCAAGGTCAGTAACATTTGAGGAAAGGCAACTTTGTGAAATAGAAGCAACAAATTCAGAATGGATAATATCTAAGAACTAGAGGCCCATTGCATGAATTCATGCACCAGTGGGGTCCCTCAGCCTGGCCTGCAGAATCAGGCTGACACTGGCTCTCCAATATCCCCCAAGAGGTCCTGGATTGCAAGAGGGTGCAGGCTAGGCCAAGTGACCCCACTAGTGCATGATGGGGGCTGGGGAGGGACGCAGGAGATTGGCCAGCCGGGGAAGGACCACAGGAGGGCTCCAGGGCGTGTCTGGCCTATCTCACTGAGTCCTGATTGGCCTGACCCCAGCAGCAAGCTAACCTACCAGTCAGAGTGTCTGCCCCCTGGTGGTCAGTGCACATCATAGCAAGCAGTTGAGAGGCCTTAGCATATCATTAGCATATTACACTTTGATTGGTTGAACGAACCACTGGACGACCAGACACTTAGCATATTAGGTTTTTATTATATAGGATTATTAGCCTCAGAGATATTTGATAGAAATTCCGATTCGTAAAAGAGAATGCTATTAAAAAAGAATGTGGAGCAACTAAAAGTATTCACTTCAGTATTTGAATTTTAACAATAAGAATTTATGTAGGTATTATTTATAATACTAATTATTTTAAAATTTATATACTATTATTAATAAAGAGTGTCCTAATATATTGGTAAAGAGATATTCAATAAAACGGAATTTGATATGTTGGAATAGGGATAGGTCAAGAAAAGAGAAGGCAGCTGGCAGGGGGCGGTGGGGGGGGGGCTCACTTTAAATTATATTCCTGTCATATAAATGGCAGTTAAACCGTAAAAAAGACTTTGAAGAAGGCTGTTGCCCTTCACCCCCCCCTGGATGATCATAAGCATCTTTTAAGCATTAACTTCCTTCCAGTAGTAAAACTGTGGTTCTTTTGTAATATAAGCTCCTGAAAGTTAAGTGCACTGTTGGGGCTGTAGCTCTTGGCCAGCAGGAAGCTCAGAGTGGCTTTCATGTGGACCCACATCAGAAGCTCCCATGCGCAGGAAGGAAGAAAAAGAGAATAGGAGAGTAGGAAAAGCCTTTAGTCTGACCCTCTCATTTTATAATTGAAGAAACTGAGTCCCAGAAAGCAACCCGTGCAAGGCCAGTGAAAGGTTCAGTTTAGATGAGAAGTTTTAGATTTGGGGTAAGCCCAAACTTGAATTCTGATTTTTGAACTTGGTTCTAGGTTTGAACTGTGGGGTCAGTCCTGGACTTCACGGGGATGATATAGGTCAGTAGTCATGTCTAGAGGATGGTGCAGTGGCTAAGAATTTGGGATCTCAAGCTGGAGTTCCTGCTTAAATAAATTCTAGTTCCCCCACTCACTAGCTGTGACATCTTGGCACAATTATTTAAATTCTTTTAAAAAAATGTTTTCATTGATTTCAGAGTTAGGAAGGTTAAAGGAGAGGGATAGAAGCATCACTGATGAGAGAGAATCATTGATTGGCTGCTTCCTGCATGCCCCTTACTGGGAATGGAGCCTGCAACCTAGGCATGAATCCTGATGGGGAATCGAACCCTGACCTCCTGGTTCATAGGCCAACACTCAACCACTGAGCCACACTGATTGGGCCAATTATTTAAATTCTTGATGCTTAATTTCCTTCTCTCAATAATGGAATTTAAAGTGCTTAGCCCATTGTCTGGCACACACTAAGTATTCAATGGATGTTCAATAGGTTATTGAAGTAAACATAAGTTCCAATGATCAGTTCAGTATCCAGAAGATTTACTAATAAAGCAGATGGAGGTTCCTTTATGTTGTTATTTGACAGAAATATAAAGGAGAGAGTGTAAGGGCTCATAGTATATTCAGTTTGTGTCAAAACACAGATTAAAATGTGGGCTTGGGCTCAGGGTTGCACTGTTATGCCTGAATCCTAGGGTGAGAGAATTGGAGAGGAAGGCAGCTCGTGATATAAAAGGCATCCCAGGTTGTGTTTGTTTTGGCCAACTAAAATATTTCTGGATTTTGTTTCTGGAAATGTCTGGCCTGTCGACACAAATTACTTTTAACCCATTACCTTCTCACAACAGAGCACCACTGAAAAGAAAACAACCAGACTCGACAGCCTCACCCAGTTCTGTTCACTGGGCTGGAAAACGAGCTCCATGTTAATGGCAGTTTTTGTGGAATTGTTTATTGCAAAAGGGACACTCAACCAAAACACCAATTAAAGACACACTTAATTCAGCAAGGCCTACTTCCCTGAGTTCTTTTGAGTTCAGACATCTGACTGTTGACTTTATGCCAGAGGATTTGTTTTTCTTTTTCTTTTTAAAAAATTATTAGCAGGGAAGTAGATGGACATTTTCACCATTCTGTGAATCTTATACATTCTCATATAACTGTGGCTAGGACAGGCCTTCTAAATGATTTCATCTCATTAGAGCTATCATACAAAATAAGCTACTGTTCCAGGTCAGATAGAAAAAGCAGGGAGCCAGAAAGCTTTCTAATTAAATCTGAGTTCTGGCAAGTCTGCCACACAACTTCCGAACTTTAGTTTCATCATCTGGAAAATGGAGTTTTCATGCTCATCTTCTAAATGCTGTGAAGAGTAAGTGAGGTGGAGTCTCTGTTTAAAAGGCGTGCTACTGTGCTGAGAACACAAACATTTAATACCTGTTAGTTTCCTTCTCAGGCTAGAGGGCAAGTGGCCCTTGGCCAGCCTAACTCTTATTAGTCAATCTAGTAGTATACATTTCTGGCTAAGAAGGGAGACCCTTTTTTGTTTTCCCTAAAAACAGGCACAATTTATCAGAATAGAAACATAGCAACTCTTTTAATGAGTCAAAACTTAGTTCTTCCAGTCCTGCCTCAGGAAAACCATTTATATACATACAAAGTCAGAAGTCAAATCTAGACCTTGGCTGGGTAGCTCAGTTGGTGAGAGAATCATCTTGATACACCAAGGTTATTGGTTCAATCCCAGTCAGGGTAACTACAAGAATCAACAATGAATGCATAAATATCAAAACAATGTTTCTCTCTCTCCCTGCCCCCCCTCTAAAAAAACCAACAAATAAATAAAAATCAATTGATCAATAAAATTTTTTTTAAAAAGTCAAATCTAGCAATTTCCTGTTCTATCCACTCCACATGCCTCTCTTTAGGAGCATTTAAAAAGATTTAAAAATACTTATCAAAGTTTAGAACAAATACTTTCTATATTTCTTTTACAAATATTCCTTTAAAATAAACGTTATTTTTAGAACACTTTTAAATCTATAGAAAAATTGTGAAGACAATGCATAGAGTTCCATGTATCCAACACCAGGTTTCCCTTATGATTAATATCCTATATAATAAAAGCCCAGCGACCGAATGGTGGAATGACTAGAACGACCAGTTGACCAGTTACTATGAACGCAGAAGCTGCCCCCTGGTGGTCAGTGTATTACCACAGTGGGAGCGCTGCTTAGCTGACCAGGATGAGTGGCTGCTCCTGCTGCAAATCCCTGGCCAATGGGCAGGAATCCGGGATGCAATTGTTGCCTCCTCGCTCCCTGCTGCCTCCTCCAGATGCCTGTAGGCTGCAGAGCTGACTCTGGAGGCTGGGAAGTGGGTTTGTGGCCATCACGGGACTGAGGTCTACTCCACCGCTCAGAGGATGGGTCCACAGCCACTCGGCTGACCAGAATGAGCGGCACTCCCACAGCAGCCGATCCCCGCAGACCACGCCCCCCCCCCCACCAGTGCACGAATCCCGTGCACCAGGCCTCTAGACTTATATAAGTACATTGATTGCAATTAATGAACCAAAATGGGTACATTATTTCTAACTAAATTACTTACTTCATTCAGATTTCCTTGAATTTTACTTAATAGTCTCTCTCTGCCACAGGATCTTATCCAGGATACCATATTATACTTGGCCATTATGTTCTTCTTGGCTGTGATCATTTTTCAAACTTTGCTTGTTTTGATGACCTTGATAATTGTGAGTACTAATCAAGTATTTTGTAGAATGTCCCTGAATTGGGACTTATCTGGTGTTTTTGTCATGATATTAGATTGGGGTTGTGGATTTTTTCTAAGATGACAGTGGTAAAGTGCTGTTTAATAACATCACATCAAGGGTGTATACTGTCAATATGATTTATGACTGTTGATGTTGACCTTGATCCTCTGGCTGAAGTAGTGTTTATAAGATTTCTCTACTGTGAAGTTACTCTTTATTTTCTCCTTACCATTCTGCACTCTTTGGAAGGAAGTTACTATGCACAGCATTCACTGAAGGAGTGGGAATTTATGGTCTCCTTTCTTTAGGGTGTAGTATCTACATAATTAATTTGGAATTCTTCTACATGGGAGAGTTGTCTCTTCTCCCCTATTGAATTATTTAGTTATTATTTAATCATTTATTTAAATCAGTAAGAATTCATGGATATTTATTTTATACATTGGACTATACTACAATATGACTTTATTTTTTCTTTCTCAACTTGTTCGAGCTTTGGCTGTTGGGAACTCTTTCAATTAAGTTCTGTCAAAGCACACTTTCAGTTGTAAGTTTACAGATATTTGTATGATTTTTAAATTTTATGCAGTTTTCCTCACAAAGTTATAAATTTTATGGGGGCAGGATATGTGTCTTATTTTGTTTGATTATTTACTACTGGATCCTTAATACTTAGACGTGTGACTGAAATATAGTAGGTGCTCAATAAATATTCAGTGGATAAGTACACGAATAAAAGGGTGTTTTACACACTGTGTAAGGCACATCACCTATACCATTTCTACACTTCAAAACAATACTGAAAGGAAAGCATTATTATTCCCTATTTTATAGATAGAGGAGTTAAAGTCTGAGAAGTTGAGTAATGTGACCAAGGTCAGCCACACAATCAGTGAGTGAGAACTTGAACCCAAGATTGCCTGACTTTACGCACATAGGCAGCCCTGAATATTGCTATTGAGAGATATGTTAAAGGTCCTCAAAAGTCAATTATAAGGTTATATCTATGTGTCTATAATCACCGGTATTACTATTCTCTGATTCTCTTTATCCAAACTTAGATGCAATCAGATATTATCTATTACTGAAAATTAAATGAAAATATCAGTATAAATTTGAAGAAAATATTTAAAAATTTCCAATCCTTTACTCAATGGCTAAATTATACATCTTCCATCCATTTCTCACATATCCCCAGTTTGCAAGAGTAATTCCAAAATTTGAATAAGCTATATATTTAAATCAACATAGGTTAATCCAATATACTGGTGAAAATTGGATAAAGGACCATTCTGATCTGCATGGAAATTCCCTGGCTTTATTTTGTTACCTTACAAATTAGTGAGGAGGGGCAGTGAGGTAATAATGGAAAGCAAACAGGCTTAGGGGAGCAACCGAAAGACCAGGTTTAACTCATGGCTCTGGCATTTCCCAGCTGGAGACCTCTGTCAAGTTCCCTAGCATTTCCAAGCTTCTAAAAATGGTGATATTAAAAGTGTCCACTCTATAAGCGAAGATGAAATGGGACAATGTATATTAAGTATAAAATAGTGTGCCTGTCACATACAAAAAAACTCAATACATGATAGGTATTATTTTATTTTCATTATTGTTGTCGTCGTTCTATTTCTTCTCTAGAGATCAAAATATATTTGAGGGTTTTTAAAGTGTTTTATTTTAAAGGAGGACTAACGTGGAAATACAAAGACTCAAGCTGAGAACTCATTAACTGTACATGACTGATTTTGGAGAATATTTAGTGTCAAGATGAGGCTCTATTTTTCTTGCAAAAGTATTATTGACTTGACTATATTTATTCTTCAGTTGTATTCTGATTTATAAAGATAGCTCCCAGGCTCTGTTCAACTGCCATGCCTCATACTCTCTGCAAGACACATGCCCATCCCTTTCCAATGACCCTGAGCACAGAGCATTACTTATTGAACTTCCTTAGAACTTTGCCCTTTTCTAAACCAATGATATTAAGCTCCTGTTTGTATTATGATAAACAATGTCAAACACCACTGGGTCAGGTGGGATGTGTTGGACAATGAATTATAATGAGGCTGTAATACCTACTGCCAGCCAGTCTCCAGGCCCTTTAAGAACTGCTTCCTAGCACTGTGTAAAGTTTCACCAATGCTTCATCATTCTTACAATAAATCACCGTTGCCTCACAGAATCCTTCAACTCAGACCTTCTTGACTTGGCTGCACCTCTTCAGTTGTTTGACCTGATTCTAACGATGCAATTAGCAGTCAGTGATAGCAGGAGGCAGGGTCGCCTCTGAGGGCACATATTCTCACGTTGACAGGATCCACTGCAGCAGCAAGGATATCAATTGGCACAACTACTATATCTTAGTGATTTTTAAGGTGTACATTTTCCACGTTTTAATTGCCACTGTATCTTACAATCACTGTTGGCCAGACTGTGGCTGTGATATTGTCATTGCCTCCACTTGCACATCAATATTTGAAGAATGGATGCCATCGGGTTGGAAGGAAATCCTGAAGACAATTGTTGACCATTCTTTTTAAAAATGCATCGTTGGTGGTCTTATTGGCACAGCGAAGGAGAGTGTATAGGAAAACCTGGACCTGTCTGCTCTACTGAGTGTGACTGAGCCAGGCAGAGTGTGAAGAAGTTTTGAGGTGAACTTAAATTTATTTTCCATGCATCCTTTATTATGATGTATAAAGAGGAGGTACAATAAAACTCTTTGCCTAAATAAGTCTAAAAGTGCTATTTTAATTAGAAATTCTTTTGAACAAAAGCTAAGTGATAAGAAAGCACTATGTCGTAGGGACTGTATTTTTCTGTGCTGAGTGGTGCCTAAAATAATGCCCTGTGTCACAATGGACAGCATGTTAAATTTCATAAAATATGGCAACTGGATGTCCTCAGGTAGCACAGGCTTTAGGTTTGTTCTAGAGCTTCGGGCTTCATTTTTTTAATACTCTTGATTTAATATGTCAGCCCCATGCTTAGGTGGGCTCAGGCCTCATGTTCTTGCAGCAGCATCCAGAGAAAGAGAAATATCTTAAAGAGCCCATTCTCCAATTAACCTCTGTTGGCAGAAAAATGCTATGCGCTGCTTGGTTAAGTCAGGTTTCCTAAGCCATGTACATTCTCATGATTAAGATTAACCAGGGTCAAACTGAAAAACCACATGGGCTGTGGTACATTATTAGAAAAGGTGGGACAAATGTTGAAAGGCAACCACACAGTATTCACTACAAAGCTTTTTTTCTCTTTGTTTTAAACTAATAGCGTCAAGGAACTTTTCCCCCATGCAAGTACTATTGTTGAAACACAAATCTCTTCCCATTACCAGATTCAGTAAGCATCAAATTTTCTGGTATGTATTTGCACCAACAGGAATATATTCGCAGTTGTCATAAATAAATATGGGCATAGTTGTAAAATACTTTCTTGGAACAAACATGTATGGTATTTCAGAATCGTTGTCATAATATTCTTGTGCTTGACCATTTCTATTTGCCATAAATGGTTTCACTATGTCAGAGAAAGTGGGGTGAGGATATTTTAGCATAGCACATGTGAAAATTAAACACAGATAATGTCAAGGTTATGTTGCAGGGACTAACCTTTGAGGAGCAAGGCCTAGAGAAGTGACTGAGTCAGACACTGTAGAGATGGTATTAAGGAGCTGTGCTTTGCATAAACTTCCCAGGTGATTATGATGCGTATCAAAGTTGGAGAGCTTCTGAGGTTAATGAAAGAAGAAAAACAGATTTTAGGAAGCATGGAGGGACTAGCTGAGCTGGCATCAAGTGAATATCTAATGACAGTCAAAGAGGCTAAGATTAATGTATGGTAATGTTTAAATGGAGTTCTGGGATCCTCTGTTACAAGTTTTCATTAGATCAAGAAAAAAAATGATGCCTTCTGCACTGATTCCAACATTGCCAAACTTTATATTGCTGAAAATGAGAAATTACAGACCCCATCCAATTTAATGCCTGCATGGTCTCTGGTCAGTGTAACTTGAATGCCTTGGGACTGTTTGTCAAGCACTGTGAAGAAATAGAAAACTTCTAGTACCCAGTGCTATTTTATGAAGAACCAACTATGTCTACCAAACCCAATTTGTCTCTATGGCAAAGCAGTAGAACCTTCCTGAAAATATTGAGAAAGTATCCAGCATGTGTTTTGGCTTTAATAAACTTTTGATTTTTTTTTCATATTTGAGAGTTAAATTGTTTGAAGGTTTTATTTAGACTGTGGTACCAGTGGCTTCATATTAATATTAAAGAGGGGGAAGAGAACATATAAGGTAATGTTTTGTAGGCCTTTGGCCTTAGGATACCTCTGGATATTATTTTCACATGGCTTTAATGATGGAAAGGAGAGCATATAAATTAAATCTGCAAAGTTGGCAGAGCTGGTATTTCATGAATGGAATCTAAAATCAAATTGTATTTAAGGTGATGCAGAAGCATTTTATTATTCATTCAATAAGTATTTAATTGACTGACTGTGATATACATCACATCCAAAAAAGGCTTCAAGCATATTTTTGAGTGTCTGCTGTGTGGAGGCCATATGCTAGGTGCTGGCAAAACAGAGCTGGAAGACTTTGAAGTTCAGACTCCAAGATGCTTGCAGCTCTAGGAAGAAGGTAACACAACTACCTGAATAATTAAAGCAAGTTACAAAGGGATAGATCTCACCAGGTGTGTCCATAGAAGCCGATGGGAATGGAGGTGGGAAGAGTTTTCGTCAGCATGGATTACAGACTTGATTTTGGAATTCAGCCACAATATTCAAAATGTAAAATACATACGCACTCTGACTCTGCTGTCATAGAAAATATATCCTACCTCCATGTGATGATCCAAGTTCTGAGGCTCTTGAAACATGTGTAATCTTTTGGTTCCCTTTTTGTGAGAACCAATATACCAAAGGACTCATGCAAATGAGGGACACTTTCAGCTTTATGAGTGTCATTGTGAATCTGTCTCTGACTAGAGCTAGAATGTATAATCTAGCAGCATTTTTGGTAGCAAAAGTATGAGCTAATCAAATCATTCATTAGTATAGTACTGGTTAAATCAATTGACATATTTTATAATGGAATATTATGCAGCTGCTAAAAAGGATGAGGGAGATCTATCTATAGAGCTGATATACCTTGAAGATATTATTAAATATAAACCTTGAAGATATTATTAGATGACAAAAGCCCAGTGCAAGTGGTATAATATGCTATTATTTATTTAAACACGGGGGGAATATATATACACAGAGATATATCCTCATATTTTTTGTCCTGTTTGAATATTTATCATGTGCACTTGTAACATTTTTGAAAATAATGTCAAAAGCAGCATCACCCACCCCCTAAAGAGAAGAACATTTGAGTCAGGCCTGGAAATAAAACAGCATAGGGATCTGATTGGCTGTTGCATACAGTGAAGTCGTGTCCCAATGCTGAAGAAGCTTTTTCATGCAGGTGTTGGGGAGCCACTGACAGAGGAGTCACCTGACAGAGCCATGATTTGCAGACACTCCCTGTGGGATGGGTTGGAGTCAGTAGGCTAGTTCTGAGCCAGTTACTTTGTTTTTGTTCTTCAGAGGGCAGGCTAAAAAGCAAATTCATCCTGGTCCTGGTAATTCAAGACCCTCACCTCACATTGAGCTGCACAGGGTACACTTTCCAGAGAGCATGTCTCCCTGCAGGAGGGCGTGCGAGTGACCGGGAGCAGAGGAGCCGGATTTGAGTGAATTGCAGCTGAAAGGGGGGCAGAAAAGATAGACAAAGTCATGACTTGGCAAGGCTGCCCACTTCAGGTCAGGAGTAGCCCACTTCAGGGTGATCTTGGGTTGGCTTGGGTAAAGTGTTTCTCAAAATGGGGTTTCGGATCACTTGCAATTGAATCATCTGGGGATGCTTGTGAAGAATCAGATTCCTGCGACCCTCCTAGGTCCCAGTTACTAATAAACTCAGGTTGGGGGGTGGGGGGGAGGAGTGGCCTGGGAATATGCATGGTATCAAAAGCTCTGTGGTGATTCTTCTGCCCATTGGAGTGTGGAAATCAGTGCCTTAGTAGTTTAGGATTTCTCTCTTTTCTCTCCTCCCCTCCCTTCCTCTTTCCTATCCCCACTTCTCCTCTCCATTCTTTCCAAGTACCCTCCCCGCCCTGACCTTCCCCCCAGCTCTTGTCATTCTGGATTGGCTGCCCATCTTTGCTCCTACTGCACAAGGGTTTAGCTCCAACGTGGCACTTATCACACTGGCTTGTAAATATGTTTACTGTCTTTCCTCCACTAGACTGTGCATTTTGGGGGGCCAGTTGCTGTGTATTTTATTTTTGTATACCCTGTTCTAGAATTGTAGGCATTGAACACTTCACCAAAGAGTGTCTCAATCATGGGGTGGGGGTGCGGGGGAGATTTGTTCTCAATAACAGTGCAGAGCTATGGCTTACAAAGTGTTGAATGAAATCAGACCAGTTTAATGATTTCTGATGTTCCCTTGCTTATGTGCCCTCGGCAGGAGACGGGTAGTAGCACATGCCTGAGCTCATTCAGGGAACTGCATTTCGTCTTCTTTGCTTGGATTTTTCCCAGGCTTCTTTTGCCCCCACACTATTACCCACTTCTGACAATAGGTAGGAACACAGGCTAATTTTTAGAAAATACAGATATGAGAAACACAATAGGCTAAAGGCAAGTTTCACACTAAAAATCTCAAGAGCACTGGGCTTACATTAACTGCTTCTACCAGCGATTCAGAAACAGGTCACCGACAAATTTAGGTCCTGATCTAAGCAGGGAGTCTGGAAGGCAGCCAGCATGGCAGGCCAGCTCAGATAGCGGCCAGAGCATGCCTCTCCCTTCCTAGCAATCTGCTCGGAGGCTTTTAGCCTCCATTCCTCAGCAAGAGCCGCTAAGTACTTGAGTGCTTTACAAAGCACTTTGAAATTAATTCCAATCAGGCTATGTAGGTGGTTATGATGGAAGTTGCTGAACCAGAGTCAACAAGGACCCAGAATCATTTTCTCGGATTTATTTCCTTCACCTTTGTCCCTTCAAAACTCAATTGGCTTTCTCTGTAGCCAGAAGTTTCATGGGCTGGGAAAATGTGCATCTGAACTAAGCAAGCCTTAAAGGGTCCCTAGCATTTGGAAGTGCTGGAGCCAGAGGTAGACCAGCTTCACACACAATATACAGAGCCAACTTCTGGTGTCTGGAGAAAGAAGATGGCCTGGCACTGAGGCCACATGATGGGTTTGGGCTCATTCCATGAGCCCCCTTAGGCGTAGGTGAAATTAATTTTTTTCTCCCGCCAAACCTTGCTCGGGGCTTCAGCCCCAGTCTCATGTTCACTCAGAGTTCTGTCCTTGCCTGTGGATAGGAAGAGGGTTCAGCTCATTATTACACATCCTTACGAACAGCTGGGCAGGCACACCCGAGTCCAGAAAAACATAACCCAGGTTGGGTTTGTATTTTATAACTTCCATGGAATCCGCAGGTGGGGTAGCGTGTGTAAGTGGCTCTGCTGCTCTCCTCCACAGTACTCCCCAGCACGTGAAGGCCCTCGCAGCTCCCACTCCACGAGCCCTCTTTGTTAACTACTCTACTTAAGGTCACTGGGGAGAATTCTTTCTGAGGATGATTCTATTTTATTTTTTAATGTATTTTGATTGATTTCAGAAAGGAAGGGAGAGGGAGAGAGATATAGAAATATCAATGCTGAGAGAGAATCATTGATCGGCTCCCTCCTGCATGGCATGCCCCACATTGGGGATCCAGCCCGCAACCTGCGCATGTGCCCTGACTGGGAATCAAACCATGACCTCCTGGTTCATAGGTTGATGCTCAACCACTGAGCCTCGTCGGCAGGCCTTGAGGATGCTTTTAAATTTATACCTGTTGTACTCTCTCTCTTTAGGCCCTGCCTCTTTCCTGGTGTGGGTGTCAATCATGCAGTTCCATTTCTTCCACCCAGTGTGGACCATGGTGGAGGGGGTACTGAGGAAGATGCTCAGATCCTTCAGGTGTGGCATCGACATGACAGTTGGATGCTGCCTGATGGTCAGCCTCTTGGGCTTTTTGCGTGGTATATTCATCCTTCGCTTTGAGTTGCATTACCGATTGCCCTTTGTTCTCTAAGTCTTTGGATGTCCTGGGCCCCAAGAAGCAGGTGGTGGTTTCAGATTAGAAACGGGCTCTTCCTTCTGGCACACATGTGACCCTGCCTCCTGGGCTATTACTGCCATAAGCGAGATAATCTATTTCCTGGGTCTCATTATTGGGAAGTTATTTCTGAAAAGAATATGCTTTCAGGGATAAGAAAATTCAAGGGAGGACTATTTGGACTGGAAATTTTGAAATATATGGTGGGTCAATGTATCTAAGAGCTATGATATTAGATTTCCCTTGACCATCAAGCTGGCTTTTCTCTCATTCCTACCAGCCTCTGATAGTAACAGGCTACTTCATTCACGTTAAATAAATATAGTTTGCTCATCTTAATGATTGATCCATGTGGAATAGTATATTTTCATTTTTGGAAAGACTTTAGTGCCATCAATTTAAAAGGTGAAATATCAGCATTAAATGCCAATTTGGTGAATATTTCAACAGAAACTGGAATTTTCTTCCGTTTTTGGCACTAGCAGTTATCTGAATTTGAGTTTCTCATTGAACTGATCCTTAGTTATCTCCAGCTAGAGGTAACTGGAGATAATAACAGTTATAGCCCATGGTTTAAAAGTGTACAACCCAGTATTTATCAAAGTATGTTGTGCTAAAGACTCACCTGAAGAATTTGTTAAAACACAAGATTCCTAGGCCCCATGCCTGAGAGAAGAACCAATAGGTAGGTCTGGAGTAGGCCTGAGAATTTGCATTTCTGAAAGACTTCAGGTGATGGGGCTGATAGTGGACCCCATTGTGAATAGTACTGGCATAGTCTCAAGTTAGCAGTTCTCAAAACGGCCTGCGAAACAGGGCCACACTGCCTTTAGAGAATGGGATTCTATAATTCTGGGAATCTCTATTTTTAATAAAATCCCCCAGAAAACTTTTTTGTTGGTGGTGTTTACATCCTTAATAATATTGTCTTTTTTTTTCTCACTAATTTTAGGCTTACAGAAATATTGCCAAAATCAAGGAGTTCACATATACCCCTGATCTGACTTCTGATGTGAATAGATTACAGAATTTTAATAGAATCATAAAACTGGGGAATGAACATTGGCATAATACTATTAACTAAACTACCCACCCCACAGGAAAGTCAGACACAACCAGTCTGTGGTAGGCTGAATAATAACTCCCAAAGATGTCCCCCTGCTAATGTCCAGAACCTGTGAATGTTTCTTATGTGGCAAAAGGGACTTTGTAGATATGACTAGTTTAGGTATCTTGAAATGTGGAGATTGTCTTGAATTATCTAGATGGAGCTTATGTAATCATAAGGGTCCTTCTAATCATAGGAACCAGGAAAAAATAAGAATTAGGGAAGAAAGAAATGTGTTGATGGAAGCAGAGGGAGAAAAAGCATTTGGATGCAGGGCCCTGAGCCAGGGAATGAGGACAGCTTCTAGAATCTGGAAAGGCAAGGAGACGGATTCTTCCCTAGAGCCCCTAGAAAGAACCAGCCTGCCCCAACACTTTGATTTTTATCCCTCTAAGACTCATTTTGGGGTCTGGTCTCCAAGCCTTTAAGCATGAATTTGTATTATTTTAAGCCACTAAGTTTGTGAAAATCTATTGCAGAAGCCACAGGAAACTAACAGTATATGGATGATGTTTGAGAATCACTGAACCTCACCAGAGTTGTTGAGGGAATTAAATAAGATAATTAATACGGAAGTGACTGGCTTCTTAGTGACATATGGAGAGTGGTTTCCAAAGGCAACAAAAGCAAACATGAAGACAGTTATACGCTTGCCAGATTGCTGAGTCTGTGTTTTCTGAGCCAGTGTATCATCTTAATTGGATAAGATTGAAAAAGATAATTATCCTGGGGAGTTATAGATGGTCTTGGCTTTGCTCTCTGTCCCCTTGTCCTCTGCTCATGACTGGTTTGATTTTTGCTGCCTGCGTCAGTTGTTTATTTTTTCCTTATCTTAGCTGAGAATGGAGTTTTATTCAAAACACATACACACTAACGGACACACATACATAAGCGTACCATGTAGAGTGTTGCAACAGTTGTTAGACTTTCTTATTTTGAATTAGTTTTTCAAAATAGTGTTTCCTTTGGGATTCATATTATCTTTTTTATTTTTATCTGTTACTTTCTTTATTTTCCCCATTCAGATCAATATGCTTGTTTGATTTCTTTTTATCTTTCATCTATTTGAATCTTGTATTTTTTTTCACTATCTTATAATTTCACTGTCCTGATTCCTGTTTTCTTTTTAACAACATTTTTTCCTCTTATTTTGTTCATTGTGTGTGGTTTTTAGCCAACAGTATTAGCCTGTAATGAACACATTATCTTTGTTTTGATGTTACTCTCATTTGTGTTTTCCTTTCATTTTATTTATTTTAATTTTGTTGCTTGTTTTTATAACTGCAGCAGGAAGTCTGGTCTTTGGAGGATAGGAAAACAACTCCACCATAAATGGAAAATGGGTAGGCCTCTTTCTTTCTAGCCAATTTTCAGGTGTTACTTTTAATAAAAATCATATTCTACTCCATGTTTCTCAAACACCCACCTGTCCAATTAGATGTCAGAAACACTTCTGAGGGACAACCACAGCTCTCCTTGAAAGATGGAAGTGAGGAATGAGAGTGTTTGCTGATGCCCCGAATGGCCCCTTGTTCGAAAGTCTTTGGGGGAAGCTGTTTGCAGGAAGGGGAACCGCAGAGATGCTTGGGGTTGTTCCTGGGAGGACGGACTCGCTTCCCTCAGTGCCTCCCAAGACTGATACTCCTCTCCTGGGTGGGGCCAGAGGGTATCATAAAGCTTCAGCTGTTCTTCCAAAGCTTCATCGAGTCTTCCGAATTTTATTTTCACAATTTCGTATGAAATGTAGATTTTTGAGGACACATTTTTGCACATCAATGACTTTGACTCTATTAGTCAGGTTTTGTGGGTGTGAAACAAAAACAGGCTCTGATTTACCAAAACCAGAAAACAATTTATTTGAAATATCTTGGGGGTCGCTCCCAGAAGTTTTTGGAAGGTGGGAGAACCAGGCTCAAAATATAGGCAGCACCAAGGGAGACTGGGTGTCAGGAATTATTATGCAAATTCACACCATGGAAACAGTCTGAATGGGACCCGCCATTGGTAATGTCTTCACTGCCCTGTCAAGGCCAAGGATTCTGCCACCAATAACTTTAGCATTACCATAGCATCCCTCATCTCCCCACCCCAAGATTTAAAATCCTAGGTAGGAGCATTCAACTGGTAAGGCTTTAGCATCTTCCCTTACTCTGTCTGGCAGGGCTAGGAAGAGGGCAAATCTCCCTTTGACATCTATAGTGGAAAGCAGATTCATAAAATAGGAAGGGTGCTCAAATGATGGGCAGTCAATGAGAGGTTTGTACTATAGACACTCCTTTTCCTAATCAGGCATAAAGACAGTGGAGATGGAATAGATTCATCTATGTGCTTTCCAAGTCATATCACATTGTATCAGAAGCTCTCTACACTCACTAATTATGTCAGACCTATTGGAGTATCTCTTTTTTGAAGTATCTTAACTATTGATCCTTCAAATCATTATTTGCAATTTATTTATCAAGGGGAAAACTGTCCTCTCTTCTCACTCTTTTCCCCTTCTTATTGAATCATATATTCTTAAAGCTGGGAGGAACCTTAGAGATATATAATGGCATCTATTCAATAAGGACATTTTGGCTATAAATGATGGAATACCCAAATAAAAATGGATTATGGAATGAGAAATTGTTTAATGACTTCTAGGGTTGGTAATTCAGCAGCTCAAAAGTGCCAGGGTTCTGGGTCATATTCTATATAATCCTCGTAGCTCCCATGTCAAAGTTGCATGATAGCTGCCACCACTCCAAAGGGGCATAGGAGGAAAATTTATTTTCATTAGTGATGAAAACATGTCCCTGAAGACTCCAGGCAGTTTCCATTGGCCAAGACTGGCAGGGGCCCAGGTCCTAGCTACATAGGGGGCTAGAGAAGTGAGAATGGTCATTTTCAGCATCTATGCTGGAAAATAAGCTCTGCAAGCAAGGAAGGAGGAGATAGAATGACTCCTGGCAGCCAAGAGTGTTTGCTTAAGCACATAACTCAGCACTTGACTTTTGAGAAAACTGAGTCCCAGCAGGGTTAAGCAATTTGTCCAAAGTCATAAGATCAGTCAATGGCAGACCCAATAATAGAGCCAGCAGACTTAGTTGAGTACTTCTTCTACTCTTGTTTACCATGTTTCTAATATTTCAATAGGTTTCTCTTCATCAAAAAGTTGTTTCTGAAGGGCAAAACATAGTATTTATTTTGCAAGTTTTCCACGTCATCAACTACATCACTATTATATGAGGTCTGTGATGTAACCATAGGATAGTTGGATCTGTGGAATAGTGGAGTGTTTCATAAGGGAATTTTATAACAGGGGAGAGTTTAGTTTCTATCTTCCATAGCATAGTTTCTTGAAATACTCTCTATCGTGTACAAGTCGACAAATTGCCATCAGTAGTAAAATGATTTGTTTCTTTGTCAATAGCTGAGGTTAGGGCTAATATACTGGGAGGAGGGAGAGGGAGAGAAAGATAAAGGGAGATAGAGATTTTAAAGAGATGAGTTAGGTGTAGAGAAGAAACCAAATTATATTTTTGTGAGTCAGGGCCAGTCCAATCTTATTAGTTGAAAAGAGGGCTGTGTAGTGGCCCCTTGGCTCCTCTCTGGATCTGTTGTGAAGGGTGTTTATGAATAGCCCATCCTCTTTGCCCACTTGTGTCTATGGTACTTAATGTTAAGGTCACGGTGTGCCTTGGCAGATGGAGATTGTCTGAGCACCCTCTTATCATGATTGCTATAGAAGTGGGCAATCATAGTATGAGATGATCCATGTGGATTTTATTTTGTTTCATTACTAATTAGGTTCTAAAGGTTGAGGGCTTAAAGTAAAAGAGAATAAACATGATCTGGGAGGCAAGCCAAAAATGGAAGGGAGTTGGGCTAAGAAAATCTGTAATAATTGGAAAGAAGGAAGAGAGAAAGGGTTGATCATACTACAACCTATAGATATTTCATGGTAAGAATACATAAGCTGGGTCCACTAAAAATGTTTCATCGCTGCCTTTATTCACAGTCTTTTTGAACATTCTGCCTTATCCAGATCCCATATTGACAGCCCTATGTACCCTGAGATTTGGGCACTTTCTGGGCCCAAATAATTGGGCTCAGAGTAAATGCCTTACCCAGTACCTGCCTGTGCAAATTTTTTGGCTTAGTTTAAAAAGATGAACTGACTTTGACTCACATCCTCTCTTTCCATTTCCCTTCCTCATATTTGAACTAAGGAACTAAGAATGATACTCGTTGGGGATAGGTAGAGGGCTGAAACTATGATATAGAGTTGGGACTGCTGAGCATACTGAGCCATGTGCAAGGTCAATTAGGAGAAAAAGCTGGCTGAGAAAGGGAGATGGACCAAACTCAGAGAAATGACCAGAAGTTAGAACTCTTGTAGTCCCTGAAAGAGAAAGAGAGGCATGCAGAATAAGAACTGTCTTTGATCATTCTGGTTCCCAATTAAAATGCCACTGAACACTTTCTATTCTCATTTTCTGTCCTGGTCCAGGACATACCTGTACTCTTATCTTTATTCCTACTTTGTATTGCTGTTAGCATATTTCTGCTTCTGTAATCAAAAGAAATATAAGACATTAGGTAGTTAAGATGTCTGATAGCCCGAGCCATCATTGCTGGAGGCTTCATATCTTGAGCTAAACATTATCGTTCCCCATCCTCTTTAAAAAGTATTATATTTTAAAAGGCAATACTTACATATATCACTGTGTATCTTCTATAATGGTACATTCTTAGTCTATTGGGAAAGACAAATTGTAGGTAAAGGCAAAGAGAAGAAAAGAGGGTTAGTCATTATGTACATCAATATGAATTATTTTTCAAGTGACATTATAGGGCAAAGCCTTGGGAAATAGCAAAGCACTTAAAGAGGGGAGAACAAGGGTTTCCAGAAACAAACAAGGATAACTTCATCATTCTAAGTAAGGGCCCTTACCGGACAAGAGAGCATTCAGACTGAGCTATTGTTTTGAAAGTAGAAATGAAGTTGACTTTTTACCCTGAGATCCTAGCAAAGTGCTTGGCCTCTAGCAAGCACTCATTAGTTTAAAAACATTAATTGAAACTGGAGAAAACAATGGATGGAGTATGGTTATGCCCGAGGCATCACAAGAGTTCCCTAGAAGACCTTTAAATAAACATGACCCCAGGAGCTATCTCATGTTTCACCCCCCCCCCCCCCTTCTTCTTCATTATCAGCAAAGTTTAAATAGCAAAGGAGATCTTTCTAAAATGTTAAGGCACAGGTCAGGTACTATCTACCTGGAAATTTTTAAACAAATAAGGCTTTCATTGCAGAACTTCTCAGAGCCTTGAACATGCTGATATGAACCAAGAAAAAAGCACAAGGGATACCCCTCTAGCCACATAAAACAAGCATTGTATGAGACTAGGTGGAAAATGCTGCTCTAAACGAATAATGTAGGAACACACACACACACACACACACACACACACACACAGAATTTCTTTCCATTTAAGTTCTTGGGACAGAAAAATAGGGAGAAATGGGTTTGGCCTTTGGCAGTCCCATTTTTCTACTCACAGAACCAGAACAGCAAGATCAACTCTTTGGTCTTGACACTCGGGCATCTCCCTATAAGCAGGTAAGGATATTTCCAGAGAAGATTCTATGATATATTTAAGGTTTGGGGCCATTCGAGGACTCCCAGGTCTGGTAGATTTCTGTTTCAATTCTAGGACACAATTAAGAGAGAATTATCGCTGTGAATAGCCTTGGTGTATAAGACATGCAAATCCACCAGAGATGAGGAATATCTTGACCATTATATTTTGAGCTTCTAGGAATATCTTGACCATTATATTTTGAGCTTCTACAAATGCTTTTCTTCCCCATCAAGCATATGATAAAAATAGAAAACTGGGGACATAAATCTGTTTAGTATAGAATGACTCAAACATTTTAAAACTATTAAATGAATTAAAATAGACCCCTTTATGTTAAACCATTGAAGTAAGCTGATATTAAACAAGACTTTGCTATTCATCCCCACTTCTTCTACCTTTAGGATATAGAGAGGACAAGGTGGCCCCTGGAAACAAAAGATTAATCTGGGTTGTCCTGCAAATGCCATAGTAATAATTAGTTCTTTTTAGAGCTATGATGTTCTTTGCTTATGAAACCCTTGATCTAGGCTTAGGAAATATAGCAACAAGTTTTAGTCGTATTATTAGCTCCTCAATGCGATCTCATATTCTAAAATTATGGTTCTAAAATTACTGCAGAATTTAGGACACTGATGAGATTTTAGGTCATTCCTCCCTCCCTGATTTAGAATTCTTTCTTTAATAAATATTAGCAGCACCAATTTCTGTAAGAAAGAAGACAGTTTTGGCTGGACTTCAGGTATGGGTGTGTGAAAAATGAGCGTTACGCTCTCTAAAAATAATAGTTTATGTTTATCTAAAGATCAGTCTTATTTATGTGTGTTTATTGAATCAAGAGCCATTCATTTAAGGAATGTGGGCTCAAAACTGCCCCAGGGAATGTGTAAGGGAATAAAATCTACAATATCTCAGCCAAACCAGGTTGATTAGTAAAAATCTGCCCATGATTGCACACACTTGGGAATGACAGACTATTAAAATATATGTTGGCAACCAGAAGAGAATACATTTTATAAAAGGATAGAATTTTATTTCTTCTCAAAAGGGCTTTCAACTTGAAAAGCTTATCTGGGTTGGGGGTGGCAGATGGGGGTGAGGAAGGGAAGCATATCATTGAGGAAGATGAAATGAATAAAAGGAAAGGCTTTGAAATTCTTCAATGTTACAGATCCACAAGCTAACAGGCTTCCAGGGACTTTTTCCTGATTTTAAATTCTCTGTGATCCAGGAAGCCCTGGCATTTGTAAGCTACAGACTTTGTGGGGCCAGAACAGACAGGGTTGGTGAGGTATTTCAGGGTCACTAAAGACTTGTGAAATGGGAGGGTACCAACAGCAGAGACTCAGACTACAGCAGGTTGGTGAGCAGCTTAGATGAGCTTGTCTCAGTGCTTTCTTTGTGAAAGGGATGGTGGAAAGAAGAGGGTAGCTATTTGTAGCCAGTTTCTCTCTTCTATCTTTAGGAGTAAAAGAAGAATGAAAGGCATAGGTACCAGGCCAAATCATAGTGGGACTTAGCTAAATTTAAAGGAATCTGAAGGTCTTTTCAAATGATACAACACTAGCTTAATTGAATATGATCATTCCTCTTGCCAATGAGACAATTCAGTTTGTTTCTGGCTCAGCCAGTAGGGAATTTCTCACCATTGATACCTATTGATCTGGTAGCAACAAATCTGCCAACCTTGAGTGGTGTCCATGCTTAAGACAAATCTCCTTAATCATTCCTGTTCAACAACCAGTTGGTTCAGCTCTGACAGTTTAGCTGTGACTCTGATTTTATTCAGGCCATGATTTTAGATTAAGCAAAGTCTCTAGACATCTGTGAAACTGATCTTTGGCATTGCTAGTTTCTGTGCTTCTATAGGGGTTTAGTCATAGAGAAGTCATTGAAAAATTATTTTTATGAAGACAAAGATGATGTGATGAATATTCTCTTCCAGGAACATTTGCATTTTTAAGGATCATACAGAGACAGAGAACTCTAACTGAAAAAACAGTAGACTTTCAACGCTTGGGTGGACTCATGAATTCCTGGCGCATAACCAGTAGCTTCTCTGATGACTTGTAAAGCCTCACTTTACACTGCTTTTGGTATCTCTGGAAAGGTAGAGAAATGACTGAGGGCGAAGGAATATATCTACTAAGTTCTAGTCTCCTATGTAGCAGATTTACCTAAATTATCTCAATTATTCCTCATGACAACTATTGGAGGAGGTGGTAAACATGCTCACTTTAGAGACGAACAAAATTAGGGTTCAGGGAAGTTAGACAACTTGTTAGAGGTAACACAGCCTGGAAGTGGAAGAGCTGGGAATTGAGCCTAGGTCTGCTTTCTTCCTTACTTCATTCATCCATTCATTCACTCACCCACACACTGACTTACTGCCTTACTATGTGCCAGCAACTGGGGATACAGTAGTGTTTGGGAAGATAAGGTTTTGCCCTCATGGACTTTCTATTCTAGTGAGGAAGAAAGACAATATCAGCAACAACTTAAATTCTAGCTGACATCTCTTTGACACTCTGCTTTCTCCCCTTTACCTAGAATAGTGACTTATTTTGTCAGACCCAGAGAATATGTGTGTGTGTCATATATGGTACACGCACTCACACATATGTATAAATTGTCAGGAAAACACATGCTATATATACAAATATAAGCAGGCAAGGGGAATAGAGTGACTGGGTCAGGGCAGAGATGCCAATTTAGATAGGATGGCAGGAAAGTTCTCTCTGAGGACATGGCAGTTGAGTTGAGACCTCTTTGAAGATCTTTGCAAAGGTTTGGAGTAAGAGCAATTTAGGCAGAAGGAACAGCTCTGCAAAATCCCTAAAAAAATAAATGTAGTGTGTTCAAGGACAGTCAGAGCTAGAGTGGTAAGGAAGAGTGAGCGAGGGGAAAGTGGTAGGAGTTAAGATTGGAGAAAGAGAGACAAGGGCCAGAGTACGTTGGGCTTTGTAAACTAATGTAAGGAGTTTGGGTTTTATTCTGAATCTAATGGAAAATCAAGAATGTTTAAAGTAGAGAATGACAGTCTGACTTGTGGTTTCAGCAGGTGATACTCTGGCTATTTGGTGAGGAGCTGATTGTAGGGAGACCAGAGAGGAAACGGGGACTATTAGGAGGCACTTGGCTGTGAAAGTTAGAGGAGATAGTGGTGTCAATTAGGTTGGTATTGGAAAGTGGTGACAAGTGGTGTGATTCATGATTGATCATTACTGCAAATCCATGCTGCTCTCCTTATTTTATTATTCCAGGAAGTGGGGAGCTCTCTCAGCCTCTTGGGGCCTTCTCTTTGACTGTCTCTGACTCATACTTCACTATCCTCAGACCCCATGAGAGAGAGAGACCAAAGCAGCTGCCCAGCTAGTCCAACTCAGGAAATAGGGACAAGGATGAGAACTTTCCTCATCCCTTATGAGTATGAGGCAACTCAGAGCTCAGGCAGACTCTGACATTTTCATAAACTGTCATTTTCTTATCTTGTCTCACATATCACTGCACCCTGTACTTGAGACTTCAGGGATAACCCTTTCTTAAACATTTGTGTTGTTGTTGTTGTTGTTTTGTAGTTTTAGTTTATAAATCTGTTTTCAACCCTGGACATCTACTAGTAAGCCTGCATCTGCACTGTGATTTCAAAACCAACCAAGATAGCACTTAGATTAGAACTTTCCCGGCACCAGGGAATCTGAACGAGTCATTGTTGGCCTGAGAATGAAGTGTGCTCATTAACAAAGAAAATTGGAAACTAGGCAGCACTTTTCCATTAGAGCCGTGCCTGCTGAAGCATTAATGGAGAGGCCTTGCTACTGCTCCAGAAACTATTAATAATGCTCCCATCGGTGCTCAAATATGATACTACTGACCCACCATCAGTAGGGCATGAGATTTAATTTTTTTAAACTTATTTGGCCAGGGGTGGTGATAGATATTATATTAATCAGTGGTGGTGATGGATATTATATTAACAGGAACCTGCCACCACTAATTTAAACCAAAACAAATAAATAAATAAAGACCAGATGATCTGTTCTACAAGAGTGTTTTATGTAACCAAAAGAATAGATCGCAGCTGGTCCTCGTTTATCACTGAAATCAGAAATCAGGAAACCATCAGGGAGCCAGGCACTTTCCCTTGTCCTTTTCTCTTCCCGGCTTTTTCCTGCAGGTCTACTCAGTTCTCAGCAATGAGACCAAGCTCAGTGCATCCGGCTTCCTGGGTGGCAGACCTTTGAACTTTTTTTTAATGAACAATAAGCAGCTAGTGTGACCAACTGTCCTGGTTTGCCTAGGATTATCGTGGTTTTCATACTGAAAGTCCTGTGTTCTGGTGATGGAAAGCTTGGTCACCCCACATGCTGCCATATTACATATGGAAAATGGATGGGTGTGGATGTTGGGAGGAAAGATTCAAGTTCAAGTTTAGGACCAGATAAATCCTAAATTAAGTAAAAACAAACAAACAACAAAAAATATTTAAAACAAAACAAAACACTTCATAATTGGTCTCTTAGTCTTTTCTAGTTTGAATTCAACCAACTCAGATTTTCAAAGATAAATTTAACATCTATGTTAGAACCATGCAGACACAAACTACATCTTCCAGGACGCAGCTCCTCTGGGTCTATTTTCACCATTGCTGTCACCTCTGTTGAAACAGATGCAGTGACCCGCCCTCCCCACCCCCCCACCCCCCGCCCCAAGTAGGAAAGAGTTCATTTCGACCAAGACAATTAACAATTGTGGCTGGTATTTATTTTATTTATTTTTTATTTTAGCAGTGGCAAAGCTGCCTCCAGCACTATTGGATGTTCCTCAGTTTCTCTCTACTCAGATGTAACAGAGAAAGTAAACCCTGTACTGTGAGTGGAGATTTCCTCATCCCTTTTTACCTTCATGACCTTAGACCAGTTAGCTAACTATCTTTTCATGTGCAGTTTCATTGTGAGTATGGCATCTGCCTGAATACTTAAACGACTGAATTATCACTGAATTTCAACTTCCTCTGAAAGACTCACTAATATAGGGAGTAGCCTGTTGACTAAACTCATCTTGTTATAAAGTACGCATTTGTTTGAAGAGGCTTAGGTCCCACAAAAGGGTGATTTTTCCCAGGGACATCAATTCCATGGCTGTAAACTAGTACATTGGATGGATTGATGGACACTAAACTATAAACCAGTTCCCTCTCATGGAGCTTTCAGGATATATCTAGTTTCTCCAGCACATGCAGTATTTCAATAAATATCCTTGTGTATAAATATATATCTTGGCATAATTTTGTGGGTATTTCCAAAAGGAAATTTTGAATAAAGTGAAATTACCAGATCCAAGAATCTGTCCTCCAAAGTGACTCCACTAATTATATATTCTTATCAATAGCATATGAGAATACTTGGTTTCCCATATCCTATATAATATACTACTTAAATGTTTGCCAATTTGTATGCAAACAGCTGGTTAGAATCATGTTTCTCTAATTATGAATGAGGCTAAAATTGATTGCTATGTTGATTGTATTCTTTTGTGTGTGTGTGTGTGAATTGGCTGTTCATATTTTTCACTCTTTATTTTCCTACTAGAGGCCCAGTGCACAAAATTTGTGCACTGGGGGTGGTCCCTCAGCCCAGTCTGCACACTCTCCAATCTGGGACCCCTCGGGGGATGTCTGACTGCCAGATGTCTAAATTGGCAGTTGGACATCCCTCTCACAATCCGGGACTGCTGGCTCCTAACCACTTGCCTGCCTGCCTGCCTGCCTGATTGCCCCAACTGCTTCTGCCTGCCAGCCTGATCACCCCCTAACCACTCCACTGCTGGCCTGATTAACACCTAACTGCTCCTCTGCCAGCCTGATCGCCCCCAACTGCCCTCCCCTGGTTGCCCCCAACTGCCCTCCCCTGCCAGCCTGATCGTGCCCCCAACTGCCCTCCCCTGCAGGCCTGGTCACACCCCCAACTGCCCTCCCCTGCAGGCCTGGTCCCCCCCAACTGCCCTCCCCTGCTGGCCTGAACCCCCCAACTGCCCTCCCCTGCAAGCCTGGTCCCCCCCAACTGCCCTCCCCTGCTGGCCTAGTTGTCCCTAACTGCCCTCCCCTGCCAGCCTAGTTGCCCCCAACTGCCCTCCCCTGCTGGCCTAATCTCACCCCCAACAGCCCTCCCCTGTCAGCCTGATCACCCCCAACTGCCCTCCCCTGCCAGCCTGATCTGGTCCCCAACTGCCCTCCTCTGCTGGGCAATTTGGTTCTGATTGGTCAGTTTCTATGCCAGTCAGCGTCAAAAGCTCCTCCTCCTAGGCAGCCATTGGCTCCTCATAGTTCACCCAGATTTGGTTCTGATTGGTTGGTTTCTATTCCAGTCAGCATCAAAAACTCCACCTCGTAGGCAGCCATTGGCTCCTCACAGTTCACCCAGATTTGGTTCTGATGGTCAGTTTCTATGCCAGGCAGCGTCTCTGGGCCTATTAGTGGGGCCTGATCAGAAAGGCGAGGCTGATCAGCAGCCCTGGTGGAGGCCTGGAGAGAAATGGAGGTGTGGCTGCTGGCCAGACTGGGAGAGAAAGAGAGAGGCAAGTGCTGATCAACAGCTGCCACAGAGGCTATGGATCAGACCCTGTTTCTCTCTTCAGACCTCTCTCCGGGCCTGATTCACAGCCCCCTCACCAGTCAGTGCTGGGTCACTGCGCCTGCAGCTGCAGCAGTCAGTGCTGGGTCACCATGACAACCTAGCACTGACTGCAAGACTGACTTCCGGTTGGTCAAGCCTCTGGTCATTGTGGATGTGACGGACCCAGGGTTTTTATATATTGGGATTTCACTGTTTATTTTTAATGGGTATAGCTAATGATTTTAGAACTTTATTAATCCCTCAAAAAACAGGGGAATGGGTACTTTTTAATATTTAAAAGTTTTTTAAAACAAAGACCTTTGATAAAGGATTTTCTTTATTTTACATTATCTATCATCTATCTATCAATCTATTTATTTGTATTAGAGAAAGAGAGAGAGGAAGGAAGAGGGAGAAAGAGAGAGAAACATCAATGATGGAGAACCATCAATCAGCTGCCTCCTGCATGCCTCTATCCAGGATCCAGTCTGCAACCCAGGCCTGTGGCCTGACCAGGAATGGAACCATTGACCTCTTGGTGCATGGGGCGACACTCACCCTACTGAGCCACACCACCCAGGGCAATGGGACACTTTTTAAAAAAAGTGAACTCTGTTCTCAAAAAGTAGCAATAGCAGCAGTAACAGAAAATACCCCATGATTCAGATTCCTCTCCTTTCTGGAAATCTCCATTAAGTTCTTTTCAGTTTGCTAATAGTTATTTTTTTTTAAGTTAAAAATAAAAAGTATTATTATAGGCAGAGTCACAAACTTAGGTAAATATTTGGTCAATCTTAGTAGCAAGAAATAACATAGCATGTGTAGTATTGTAGCTAAGGGCCGCCTTTTAGTGTATTTGTGTGTGTTCATGGAGCCATTATTAATTGTTGGGGTGGCAGCACCTCTGTTCTTTCACACTGTTTTGTAAAATTATATTTCAAAGTATAAATTATCATTACACTGAATAGCAAAGCCAGCAAAGTCACCTACTTATTTTTAAGTTGTCTTCTTTGGAGAGTTTTTGGAGACTGTTATCTGCAACTAGAATGACCTTAATGGATAGCTTCACATCTTCCTTAAAAGATTGTTTTTTACTGACATATGGCTTGTAATGAAACTTTAAAATGTTTTGTATGTTTTCTCAAGAAAACTACCAAAAATGTGGGCTCAGTCATTTTTCTTTCTCTGTAACTTTCTCAACTTGCCTCACAACTTCTGATAGAAACTTTAAAATACACTGTTATTTTTTTCTCAAATAAATCATTATGAATTAATTAGCAGTATACATTTTTAAATTAAATATTATTTTAAAACCAAGATTTAAAATGGTTCTCCATAGAGAAATTGAATAAGGCTTAGCAATATTTAACTCTTTTAAGTTTTTTCAGGTTTATCTGGATATAATCCTATATAATAAAGAGCTAATATGCTAACTAGACTGAACAGCAGAACGACCATCCAGACAACCATCCGGATGACCTTCCAGACAAAGCCGGGGCTGCGAGGGCCAAGCCCTTGGCACAAATTTCATGCATCGGGCCTCTAGTGGATAAATAAAATTGTAATATATTTAAGGGGTACAATGTAATGACTGGATATATGTATATATACATACATATTTCATGTATGGATATATTGTGAAAAGAATCACACTATTAATTAACACACCCATCACCTGACACTTTGTTTTGGTGAGAACACTTAAGTTATATTTTCTTAGGAAATTTTAATTATATCATACAGTATTATCAATGGTAGTCCCCATGTTATACATTAGATCCTGAGACCTTATCCTACCTAATAAAAGAGTAATATGCAAATTAACCATCATTCCCCTACACCCACCAGCCAATCAGGAGCGAGTATGCAAATTAACCCAACCAAGATGGCTGCGGCCACGGAGTGAGCAGGAGGCTTGGGTTTCCCCGGCAATGGAGGAAGCCAAGCTTTCCACACACTCTGGCAGGCCCAGGCCTCCACTCAAGGCTACAAAGTTTCAATTATAGAAGATAATTAAATCCCAACAAAAATGACAGCAGCCAAGGAGCTGGAGAGAGCAGGAAGCTTGAGTTGCCCCCAGCGATGGAGGAAGCCAAGCTTTAATGGGCAGTCGGACATCCCTCGAGGGGTCCCAGATTGGAGAGGGTGCAGGCTGGGCTGAGGGATACACCCTCCTGTGCACAACTTTCGTGCACCGGGCCTCTAGTTCATCTTATAACTGAGAGTTGGTGCCCTTCTACCAGTCTCTTCCTTTTTTCCCCATCCCCTGACAACCACCATTCTACTCTCTGTTTTTTGTGATTATGAATTTTTTTTAAAAAGATTCCTCATGTAAGGGATACCATGCATCCATATGGTATTTGTCTTTCTCTGTCTGGCTTATTCTACTTAGCATAATGTTCTCTGGGTTTAACCATTTTGTTGCAAATGGCAGAATTTCCTTCTTTTTTAACACTGATATTTCATAATAGAAATGATGTAATATATTTAGATATAGAAATGAATAATGAATGTATTTATATATTATATTAATATACTTACAACATATTTAAAGTTTACATGTTTAATAATTAAGTATTATAGATGGTATAAAATTAATATTTAAAGGAATTAAACTATTTTTATTATAAATTTTTCAAAACTATTTAACTCAGATGTTACAGTACAGACTTTTAGGCTATTGAATTCTTTTTTAAGTAGCAATTATAGCTCTGCACTTTCCTCCTAACATTTCAATTTAGATTTTTTTTTTTTTTTATCCTGGAGTTAAATGCCCAAGGAAATCCCTGGGTTTTAAACAGCCAATCAATTCCCAACATGCTACAACACCAGACATGATTTGAATGCTCAACAATTTCCTAATTCCAGTTGTTTTCATTATCTGTCGCAGGTCTAGGTTAATAAGTATACATTATGGACTCTAATTATGGCAGAATTTATTAAACTGCTACAGTTAATATTCACATTGATCTCCCAGTAATAAGTTCATTTTTCTTTCTGACATAGTTGAGATCATTTAAAGGAATAATGCATATCTCTTTTCTTAAAGGAGTATTCACATTGTTGATATGTTGATCTTCTTAAATAGTTTCTTAATACAGTGGCAATTATCCTAAGGTGAAATGATCTGAAAGGAGGCCAACTGGATAGGACTGGTCAAATTCACTTATATTTAAGGCATGAAAACAAAATAAAGTATTTATAAAGACAATTTCCCAGTAGGTTACAAGTGATTACACAGGAGAATAATACATTTTTTGGAAACTTTCACTATGAAATATTGAATTTTTAGCTGCCCAGTCAATAGTCCACATTAAAATGTATCACATTATCTTTCTGGAAGCATTGGAATTATCTAAAGAGTTTCCTACTAATTTGACATTATAGATATTTGCAAAAGCTATTAAAAATTCTTTGATATTTCATTTTAAATGGGTGCATAGTACTCCATTGCATGAATGGTTCATAACCAACCTTTTATTTTTGGTCATTTAGGCTGTCTCCAACTTCCCATTATTACATATTACTTAGATAAGTTTCTTGTATATATTTTTAGTGTAAACTCCCAGAAATCAAAATTATCCATCATAGGATAGAAACATTTTAAGGTACTTGGCACATGGTCTCAAATGGAAAAAAGTCTTGTTGAATTAAGAAAATTACAAATCTAAAATTTCCCTGATATCAGAGATTTTATCATTTAAGAGTATTATTTCCACATACCTAGTATAGTTTCCTAACACTTAAAACAGTCTGGAATATAAGTACTCTAAAATAATTTTGTGTGATGACATATGACCCTACTTAGGGTTTTATTAATCAAACTAGTAGCCCGTTTGCACGAAGATTTGTGCAATAGACCTTCATTCACCTGGCTGCCTGCACCAGTTTTCTGCCGGCACCAGGGACCCAGGCCTTGGCTGTGGCCACCGCCTTCTGCCTTCTTTCAGGGTCGGGGCTTGGCCCCGGGCGGTGGCCTTGGGCTTGGCCACACCTAACATCCCTGCTAAGGATCGCAGGAGCTGACCCCCAGTGGTTTCCTGCGATCCGTGCAGGCTCCCCGCTGGTGCCCAAGGCCAGGAAAGCCTTCGCCCGAGGCTTTCCCGGCCTTGGGCTCCACCACACCCCAACGTCCCTGCAATGGTTCCTGGTGGGCTGGTTGGTGGGCGTGGCTTGGGCGTAGCGAAGGTGCTGTCAATTTGCATATTTGTCTATTATAAGGTAAGATTATTCCCAAACTAGAGGCCCGATGCACGAAATTCGTGAAAGAGTAGGCTTTCCTTCCCCCCGCTGCCGACACCAGCTTCCCTCTCGCACCCAGGACCCAGGCTTCCCTCTGGCTACTGGCAGGCACCCGGGACCCAGGCTTCCCTCGCAGCTCCAGCTTCGTCCAGAAGGTTGTCCAGAAGGATGTCTGGAAGGACATCTGGTCTAATTAGCATATTATGCTTTTATTATTATAGATGAGTCATGAGCCAAGCTATCAACAGAATATCAACTTCCTTTGAGTACTGATTTGTGTCCATAACACCAAAGAAAATGATCTTGCTATTTACCTTTTTTGTTTATTTTCTACCCTTTTAGCAAAAATAAGTAGGTAGTGAGTATATATGCAAATAAAATCCCTGTTTTTGTGGCCTTTTAAAGAAACTAGTTGATCCTAAACCTTTGTAGGGGATGGTGATGATGCTAGTAGTGGTAGGTGTGTGTATGTGGGGGGAGGTTGGCAGGGATAAGGACCAGAGCAGAGAGTCACTCTCCTCTTTTACCAGTTTAAATATTTAACAATGTTGGCTCTTCAATATTCTTTTGTGATGTCTTCAATTACAACTTAATTAAAAGGACATAGCTATAAGTTTGCAATATGGACTTTGGACTGACTATACACTCAACATAAATCTGTGTCCTTAAAAAAAAGTACTTGTTTGGCTGAAATTGCCTATAGAATTATAAATTGAAATACATAATCTGAGTTGCAAAATTTTCTCAAGATATCACAAGTTCTTAACACTAGATGGCATGGTAGAGTTATCATCCTATTCTTGGAAAGGGAAGTCTACTCCAAAGCATAGGAATGTTCAGTTTTGAGAACAGTAGATAATAGGAGAATATAGCTTTGATATAAGTACAAGTGGGACATCTAACTATTAACTGAGTATATAGTCTGACTTTTTTCAACTTTATTATAAAAGTAATAACACTTATTTAAAAATTCATATAGTATAGAAAATAAAAGTGAAAATTACTTGTAATTCCATTACCTCCAAATTTCTACTGTTAGTTAATTAAGGGTTGGGTAAATGTTCTTGAGATTTTGATGCATATATAAACATTTATAGACAGATAGATATAGATGTATAGAAAATTATATTCTTTAGTATGCATTTTACCAAATAAACCACAGATATCTTTCAAGTCACTAATTAGACTCAATATTAAAAAGTTATGGTTACAGAATTTTCCATAGACTAGTTTTGCCTTATTTATTTATTTATTTATTTATTTATTTATTTATTTATTTATTTATTTATTTTACTAGAGGCTCGGTGCACGAATTCATGCATGGATGGGGTCCCTAGGCCTGGCCAGTGATCAGGGCCAAGCAGGACTGGACTGTTCGGGTCCTGCCAGCTGTGGGGAAGGGAGGGGTGTGGGAGGTTGGCCGTCGGCCCCAAGGAGGGAGCCAGCCCTCAGTCCCTCTGGGAAAGGGGCCATGTCTGCCACCACCCACCCCTGGTTCCCCATCCCAGGCTGGGGCCTAAAGGCCCCGGCGGGGTCAGGAGAGGAGGTGATGGTCACCAGGCTGGGCACAGAAGGAACGGATGCTGGATGCCAATGTTGCTGGCCGGTTGTGGAAGGTTGGCTATGGGAGCACACTGACCACCAGGGGGCAGTTCCTACATTGAGTGTCTGCCCCCTGGTGGTCAGTGTGCGTTATAGTAATTGGTCAACTGGTCGTTCTGGTCATAACAGTTGCTTAGGCTTTTTATATATATAGATAGATAGATAGATAGATTATTGTAACCTCAGATTGTTTTGGAATTTTGACTGTTGTCAACAATGCTAAATAAACATCCTTATTCCTAATTGTTTTAAAAATACTTTTCTGACTATTTTCTCAAATTAAATTTATAGGTCAAATGATGCACATTTTATAATATTGACACATATATTGTCAGAATGCTTACCAGAATTATTAGACCAATTTATTGCCATTATTGTAGAGAGTTCTTGAGAAGCCATTTCTCTAACACTTAGGTTAACACTGGGTATTCTTATTCAGTATCAAGCTTCTAATTTTTCAATAGAAGAGGGAAAAATTGAATCCTATTGTTTTATTTAACAGATTTAAAAATTTTTCTAGTGAGATTATGCATTTTTTTTGCCATTTATAGTTGTTTGTTTTTTTAATCACATGCTTGTGTATGATCAGCTGATTATTCCTTGGAGATATTGTCTTTTTTCAATAGATTTATTTTAAAGACTTAATTTTTTAAAAGCAGTTTTAGGTCCATAGCAAAACTGAGAGAAAGATATAGAGATTTTCCATATATGCCCTACCCCCATATGCATATCCTCCTCCATTATAATATATGCCTTTAGAGTGTTATATTTGTTACAATTGATGCACCTACATTGACACAATATAATCACCCAAAGTTCATCATTTGCATTAGGGTTCACTCTTGGTATTGTACATTCCATGGGTTGGACGCATGTATAATGTGTATTTATCATTAGAGTATCATATAGAGAATATTTTCACTGCCCAAAATGTTGTCTGTGCTCTGCCTCTTTTATTCCTTCCCACTGCCCCAATACCTGGGGACTACTGATCTTTTTACTGTATTCACATTTTGCCTTCTCCAGAATGTCTTATAACTGGAATTATACAGTGTGTAGCTTTTTCAGACTGGCTTCTTTTACTGAGTACTATGCATTTATGTTTCTCCATGTCTTTTCATGGCTTAATAGCTCATTCCTAGCTTATCAAGTACTTCTTTCATGGATTATGCCTTTGGTGTTATATCTAAAAGTTATCACCATACCCAAAGTCACCTCGACTTTCTCCTATTTTATCTTTTAAGGGTTTTACATTTTACATTTGTACTTGTAATCAGTTTTGACTTAATTCTTTTTTTTTTTAATTTCTTTATTGATTAAGGTGTCACATATTTGTCCTCATCCCCCCATTCCCATCGCCCCCCCTCCCCACGCATGCCCCAACCCCCTGTTGAACTTAACCGTTGGACAGGCTCATATGCATGCACACAAGTCCTTTGGTTGATCTCTCCCCCTCCCCCCACCCTCCCCTATCCTCCCTCTGAGGCCCAATAGTCCGATCGATGCCTCCTTGCTTCTGGTTCTGTTCTTGTTCCTCAGTCTATGTTGTTCATCATTTCCCCTAGATGAGTGAGATCATATGTCACTAGATATATACTTATGAGAACTGAATGTGAGACGAGCAATAATAGTTATGCTGACAGGCAGATGGATCAGTCTGTAGTGAGTTTATTTCTGGACCAACAGTTCTTTTGGGACCCAATTTCAATGTCCACCAGTTCCTTATGTGTACATGTCAGCACTGACCCCTCAGCTCTGGATGGTGGACAAATGGTGGTAACGGAGGTCCGACTTCCTCTGGTTTGGTCTCGGCTGGACCCAGGGGCACGGCTTCACCCGGACTAAGGGGCACATGGCCTCACCTGGATCTAGGGACACATGGTCTCACCCGGACCCAGGGACGCTTGGGCTCTCCCATACCCAGGGGCACGTGGCCTCACCCGGGCCTAGGTGCACGAGGCCCCACCCGGATCCAGGGACACATGGTCTCACCCGGACCCAGGGACGCTTGGCCTCTCCCAGACCCAGGGGCACATGGCCTCACCCGGGCCTAGGGGCATGAGGCCTCATCCTGATCCAGGGACACATGGTCTCGCCCGGACCCAGGGGTGCGTGGCCTCTCTCAGACCCAGGGGCACGTGGCCTCACCTGGACCTAGGTGCACGAGGCCTCACCCGGATCCAGGGACACATGGTCTCACCCGGACCCAGGTGCGCTTGGCCTCCCCCAGACCCAGGGGCACGTGGCCTCACCCGGGCCTAGGTGCATGAGGCCTCACCCGGATCCAGGGATACATGGTCTCACCCGGACCCAGGGACGCTTGGCCTCTCCCAGACCCAGGGGCACGTGGCCTAACCCGGGCCTAGGTGCACAAGGCCTCACCCAGATCCAGGGACACATGGTCTCACCCGGACCCAGGGACGCTTGGCCTCTCTCAGCCCCAGGGGCACGTGGCCTCACCCGGGCCTAGGTGCACGAGGCCTCACCCGGATCCAGGGACACACGGTCTCACCCGGACCCAGGGACGCCTGGCCTCCCCCAGACCCAGGGGTACGTGGCCCCACCCGGGCCTAGGTGCACGAGGCCCCACCCGGATCCAGGGACACATGGTCTCTCCCGGACCCAGGGACGCATGGCCTCTCCCAGGCCCAGGGGCACGTGGCCTCACCTGGACCTAGGTGCACGAGGCCTCCCCCGGATCCAGGGACACATGGTCTCACCTGGACCCAGGGGCGCTTGGCCTCACCCGGGCACGGGACTCAGCGTCATCCGGGTCCAGGGGCACTTGGCCTCACCCGGACCCGGAATCCGGCCTCACCTGGACCCAGGGGCACGCGGCCCCACCCAGACCCAGGGATGCGAGGCCCCACCCATACCCGGAGGCGCGCCACCCCGCCTGCACCCGGGTCCCAGCGGGGCCCCGTCCTCCCGATCCCAATTCCCGCCGGTCAACCCCCCCCCCCAGCAACCCCCCCGGCCATCCTGCCAGAGCTCCAGGACGGCCGCCGCAGAACTCGTCGGGCGGCTGCTCGGCGAAGCTCCGGTGCGTGGCGGCGGGCCGGGCCGGAGTCGCCGCGCCGGCCCCTGGGTCCGCAGCGGCGGCCGGTCGCCGAGCATGCAGACCCGGCCGCCCCCGGGGCACCGAGATTCCTGAAGGACTCGGAGGCCAGCAAGCACGGAGTCCCCCACCCCACGTCTCACAGGGGCCCGTCTGTCCTTGCTCGGCAGCCAGTGGAGCCGCCCCCTCAGCCGGAGACCGCCGGGGGGACCGCGCCGAGCACGCTCCAGGTCGTCACTGCGTCGCCCGAGCCGCAGTTCCCAAAGTGTGGTCCTTGGGTCATCTGCATCAGCATCATACCGCATACCCCTCTTTTATTCTAGCTGCAGAGCATCCACTCAGCCAGCCCAACGGTGGTCTTGGGTGGTGTCTGCTCCGCTCTCCCGTCGCAGCCTCAAAGTTGTTGTGGCAGGCAACATCGAGGCCTCCGCCCTATGCCTCCATCCCAGTCCTCCCTTGTATAGTTAATTGACTTAATTCTTATGCATTAACTCAAGGGTGTAAGGTCTGTGTCTAAATTTAATATTATTTTTACATGTGGATGTCCAGTTGTTCCAGTACCATTTGTCGAAAAGATTACTTTTGCTTCATTGCGTTGCCATTGCTCTTTTGTTAAAGATCAGTTGACTGTATGTATGCGGGTCTATTTTTGGACATTTCTGTTCTATTCCCTTGATTTGTCCATTCTTTCACCGATACCATTCTGTCTTGATTACTGCAGCTTTATAGTAAGTCTTGAAGTAGGGTGGGTAGTGTCAGTCCTCCAACTTTGTTTTTCTCATTCAACATCATGTTGATTTCAAATCCAAGAGCTACAGGTGATCACCGAAGGGTTTTAAAGTTGGCGGGTCACATCATAAGAGTTGCGTTTTATAAAGTTCACTATGACTGTAGTGGCCATAGTGGATTGAAAGGGGCTAGAGTAGGTGAGAGGAACCAATGTGGGAGCTCATGTAGTGGTCCAGGAGAGCGATGATAGTAGAATGAACTAGGGTGGTGGCTGTGAAGAGCATGGGAAGTGATGGCTTTAGGAGAGGTTGAGGAAGTGGGACTGACAAAACAGGTTTAAAATTGTTTTGAGTTAGAAGGATATGTCATGGATGACTCTTTAAGTTTATGGCTTTTGCAGCTGAACGGAGAGTGATGTGCCCTGGAGGAAAGAGTAGACTGGAAGACAGACAAGTTTGAGGCAGAAGAGCATAAGTTAAGTCCAGAGTGTGTCCCAACTGAGTTGCCTCTGGACATAAAAGTGGAAATATCAAGTTGACAGTTAAATATCAACTGTGGAGCTAAAAAAACAGATCTGGGCAAGTGATACACATTTGTAAATTCTTGGCCCATGTATGTGAACTGAAGCCATAGGCATGATAGAGATTATATAAGGAAACGGGAGTGGGAAAAGAGAAAGAGGCCTAATGCTCAGCCCCAAGGAACTCCCACATTTAATGCCTAGAGAGAGGAGCACAGGCTTGAAAACGAAGCCAAGGAGCAGCCAGAGAGGTGGTAGGACATGCAGGGGAGTGTGGTGTTCCAGCACCATGGGTAACTGTGTTCTGTTTGCAGTGATCCCGTTAGTCTGGTCATGGCTATTGGCCAAAGGGTAGACATTGACCTAAAGACAGCTGGTCTGCGGGCTAACCGGAAACATATTAGGTTTTCTGACACAAATACTCCTCCCAGCAGGAGCTTTCCACTGGATGGTGGATTAATGAACAAATTGGATCCTGTGCATTGGAGATGCGGAATGCCAGACCCACAGAAGCAGGGAAGGGCAGAAACCAATGACTTACAGAAGGGATCAAAGGCAGAGAGGGTAGGTGAGTTTTGATCATGACAGAGCAGGAAGCAAGGAGATCCTATTGCCCATGGGAGGGATCAACGCAGTGTCTAGAGTTAGGCTGAATTCCAAACAAGCTTCCAATTTCTGAATTATGTTTCTTTCCAGGTGAAGCCAATATGCATGGCTATTTATTGGGATTTGTAAGCCCAGGGCACTGAGTGATTAGTCTCGTCATTCTCATTTCCACGTGTACCATATTAAAATAAACTTACTACAGCAGAAACCTAAATCTGTTCTTGACAATTTAAACTGCTCCGTCTCTTCCCTTCTGCAGGAATTTCCATGTTTCTTTTTACTTTCTCATTTTTGTTTTTACACAGATTTCATCCCTTCAGCCTCTACCAGCCTCACTATGATTATGTCCATATGTATTCTGTGGATTTATGTACAGACTGCAGGAAAACTCATAAACCATGACCTGCCAGTCCAGTTCTGGAGTGGTTTTGCATTTAAAGAATCGTGGTCCCAAATAGGAATTTTCATCTTATCTCTTTAATGAAGTTCAACACTTTATCCCCACCCATTCTTATCAAAAGCTCCTTTTCTAGCAGCCCAGGTCCAGAAAGGGCTTACTGTCCCACCACAGCAGACAGTGGTCGCACCAAGTGATGGCCAGAGAGTGGGCTTTAGCTAGGGTGACCGAATGTCCAGAGCTTTGTATCTGTCGACTCGTCATAATCATTAATAGTGTCAATTCCACTCTCAAAAGTGCCTCCATTGAAACAGAATCAGACTAATGAAGCTTGGGCACCTCAGAGACCATAGCTCTTAGCTCATTCAGTTGTTCTATCCTGGAACAATCGGGTCAATGGGTCAGTGATGGGCCTACAATGGATAGTTCATAACAATGTGACACGAAGAGCCTGTTAACCAGGTTATGACGCCTCATTTCGGGAAACAGATGTCATAATTACAAAGTGTGTCATTGGAAACAAAATGCATATATGTTTTTCCGTCCAGTCTTTAAAAACCAGATGAGTTGGGCACAGACACTTCTCCTTTGTAAAGTATTGGAAAACTTTCTAAGTGCTTAGCATAACAGACTCTACTTACCAAGATTTAGTCTTCTTAAAATAGTTCTGACGTAAAGTCGACCATTTAATTTTCTCCCCCCCCCCAAAAAAAAATGCTGACTTATACCAAAAATGAAAGTGAAAAAATGGCTGTCTCTTATATATATATTTAAGAGAATAAATAAATATTCACTAGTCCCCTTTCTTGCTGTTGCATTAACTCATTAACCATTCTAAATGATCTTCTAGGTGAGGGTTCTCATTCATCACTGTAACTGATACCTTCTGTTTTCCTTGTAATAAGGGTTAGGAGTATTGAAATCTGATATCAAGTCTCCTAAATTTTAGTCCCACCACTGCCATTAATAATGGTGTGACTTTGGAAGCTTAATGGATGGCTTTATGCTTTAGTTTTTCCTCTGTAAAATGGAGATCATAATAGGTCTTACCAGTAAGGTTCTTGTGTACATTCAAAGATAAATTGCATAGAAAGCACACTGCCTAGCATAACAGCTCAATAAATCTCGAGAATTCTTGTTATTGTGACTGTAGAACAACAGGTGACCAAGTGTGAGACCAATGTCATACTAAGCAGTTCTGATGATGATTCTTCCATTACTTAATGTCAAACCAATCAGGTTAAAAAAATTTAGATGCCCATAGTGGAGAAAAGAATAGCCAAAAGTTTCATGTCGTTGATGACAAAAGAAAATTCAGACACAGCATCTGTCTGAAAAGAAAATTTGGCATCCCAGGATAAAACAGCGAGTCCTTTTAGACTTTGGGCTTCTGGACTTGAGCAGTTTGTGGAGTTGGCCGATTATAGGCAGATGGTTTTACTGTCAGATTGCAATGATTAAGTAATAGGGGAAGTCTTATAAAATACCAGCCTTAACTTTGCATAGTCAGTCAGTCCTCAGAGACGGTAGTTGTCATAAAACATCTGAATGGAAAAATTGTATTGGAGGAAAACATGACAACTTTCTCATAAAAGTTGACTCCATCCTCTGTCTGCCTCCCTAAATTGCTTTGTTATAAAGCAATGGCTCAAAGGACCTGGCATTCGCTGCTGTCAGTTTTGTTTCTTCACTAGCAGAAGAGGGAAAGTACAAAAGAGACAAGCCTATGGCCGTGGAAAACCTATAAAAAATAGCTGAAATTTAAGATCGCAATCCCTTTTCTTTTGAAATGCTTTGTAATAATTTATTTGCTGTTTCCATTCAAAACAGTTCCATACATTACACATCTAGACCATTTAAAATATGAGTGGTTGACTTCAAATGAATATTTAAAGATTTCTGTCCCCACATTTTTCATTCTGATGATAACATAATTAATATACTGCTTATTATCACAGATGAGGCTATTTGCAGGGCCTCCACAAGGAATATAGCATGGCCTGTACAATTTTCATATGTTTGGTTTATATTACTGGCACCACTTAATTGCACTCCTCTTTCCAACAGCCCTTTGCTAGAGAACTTCTCTGTATATCAGGTTATCTCTTTTTTAGCTACAGTTGGCTAGAAATCCCAAAAAGGGCATGCTTGGATAGGAGGAAGGGATGGACCTCTCATCCTAAGGAATATGGGCACTAACCCTTTTATGCCTACCTCTTGGAAAAATTCTTGACCCAAGGACCTCTATCCAATCTCCTCTCATATGTTCTTTATTCAGTCTTGGTGCTATGGAAGGGGGGGTAGGTAGATTCATGTGGAAAAACTAAAGTCAAGCTGGCATTGATAAAAGTGGGAGCTGATTCATATCAGAAGTCACAAAGATGAAGTATGTGGGCTTTGGAGTCAGACCTGAATTTGAAGTCCAATTACCTTAGAAACTAGATGTGTGACCTTGGACATACTGTAAAATCCAAGGTCAAGAAGATAATAAGATTGTAATTAAGACTAAATTCCAGGCCCCGCTGGTGTTGCTCAGTGGTTGAGTGTCGACCTATGAACCAGGAGGTCATGATTCGATTCCTGGTTGGGGCACATGCTAAGGTTGCAGGCTCAACCCCTAAAAGGGGGCATGCAGGAGGCTGCTGATCAATGATTCTCTCTTATCATTGATGTATTTCTCTTTCTCTCCCTCTTCCTTCCTCTCTGAAATCAATAAAAAAATATATTTAAAACAAAACAAAAACTGTGTGTGTTACATTTATGAGATTAAAGAATTCATATTAAATACATGCATATGTCCACATAGAAAGATTAGACACCACAGATAATTTTAGAGGTGTCTGAAAAGACAGAAAATGATCACATTGCCTAAAATTTCTATAGTTTTCCTTATTTTTTATTAATATACTAGAGGCCCGGTGCACAAATTCATGCACCAGTTGGGTCCCTCATCTTGGCCTGAGGGATCCAGCCAAAATTGGCTCTCCAATATCCCCCGAGGGGTCCTGGATTGCAAGAGGGTGCAGGCCAGGCCAAAGGACTCCACCAGTGCACGATCAGGGCCAGGGAGGGACATGGGAAGTTGGCCAGCTGGAGAGGGACTGCGGGAGGGCTCCAGGGTGTGTCCAGCCCATCTCACTCAGTCCCGATAGACCGGACCCCAGCAGCAAGCTAACCTACCGGTTGGAGCGTCTGCCCCCTGATGTGCACATCATAGCGACTAGTTGACTGGTCGACTGTTTGCCCCCTGGTGGTCAGTGCATGTCATAGCGAGTGGTTGAGCAGCCTTAGCATATCATTAGCATTTTACACTTTGATTGGTTGAACGGACCATCGAACAACCGGATACTTAGCATATTAGGCTTTTATTATATAGGATTAAAAACCTTAGGGATAACCACATTTTCTGTGTTTATGTGTCTCTGTTTATATGTTTAACTTATTAAACACTTTTATCCTTTTCCTTGGTCTTATTTATTCTTAGACCCACTTAATTTGGCTTAATTTGGCTTTATCTTAATTATTTTATTGAAAATGCTACTGCCAAACAATAATATTCTAACTATCCAAGTGTATCACTTAAATTTTCCACCTTCATCTCATTTGACTTTTCCACAGTATTTGACACTCTTTTTCAGTATTTTCTTCAAATATTTTCTGGATTTTCATGAGGTTACAATGACCTGGTTTTCCTCTTATCTTTCTGACTTCACTTTCTGAGCTACCTTCCAGGGTCTAAATTTCTCTTCCCCTCCTTTTAATACTGGTATCCCACACTAGTTTCCCTTCTCTTTTCTCTCTTTGCACTTTCCCAGATGATCACATTCAAACCCATGATTTTCACTGCCATCAAATACACCGATGGCTTTCACGTTGTTCTCCAGCACACAACTTGTCCCTAAAAGCTAGTTCATATTTCCCCCTCTCTGTGTGGATGCATTCACCTCACTGTACCACAAGCATTTCAAAGTTTATATGTCCAAGGATAAAAATCATCTCTCTCCCCACTCCAATTGCCCATATTCCAGTACTTTGTATTATCTACCAAATTTCTAAATAAAGAAAACCCATCACATCCATATTCTTCTCCCCCTTCTTGAAGGGAAATGTGTCAGAAACTGTTGGTTGCCTACTTAAAAGTTATTCCTGAATTTTTTTCTTGATAAGAGTACCCTGACTTTGTTTGGAGTAGCCATGTGTTTAGATTAAAGGGATGAGATATGGATTGGTTATTTTAGTCTTGGCAAACCCATTCATTTTGCCAGGTACTCATTTACACATTCTTTTCTGAACATACCAGTAATCAAGTGACTCATTTTGGGCCAATAAGAAGTAAAATAAGTTATCTGGGGATTGTCCTGGAGAGTGCTTCTTCCTTGATAAAACTGGAGAAAGATACACTTTGTCATTGTCCATTTTTTTCCTCTTTGGCATACTGTCATGTGAGAATATGATGCTTGGCAGTGACCATATCTTGATACTGTTGGAGAAAAGCTTAGAATGAAAGCAAATGTGATAAGGATGGTGAGCCAAAAGAATGGAGAACTGTCTATACAGTTCCCAAATTCAAGATTCTTGAAAGCTACTGGCAGTATAAGTGTATCTAAAGAATGGAGGAAAATTTAAAAGTTAAAATATCAAAATTTTGCCAGCCTTGGCAGTCATATTATATTCAATTTTGTGCACCAAAATGTAAGAGAAACAGATGACTTAATGGAAAGCCATAAATGTAATTAAATGGCTGGAAAGGAAAGGCTACTAAAACATTGAAAAATTTGCAATATTTTATTAAATACTCAAATCTTAAAAGTTTAATTATGGTATAATTATGAAGAGATTTATTCTAAATAGGTTTTTGATCAGTTCTTAGAATATGCTTTGATGATGATATAAGTTAACTAAGGTTTCACATTTCATATCCAGCTATTTCTAATCTAAATCAGTTGTTATTTTTCTCTTAAATTCTGTTATATTTAAATACGCCATTGCTCAGCTCACTACCCAGGCTGTATACCTCAAAGTCATGTTTATTGATTGTCTTTATTACCCTGGCATCTGCATTGTATAATAGCATTGAAGGTAATTCTTTTTATAATGTAAATTTCTCTCTCTTTTTAAATTTGGCTAGTTTATTATTGAATATATTCAAGTACAGATCTTTCTTTGGCTTAAAAATCTCAGGAAAGCCCAAGAAAAATCATAAAAAAAAGTCAAGTCTAGATGACTTGGATTTCAAAGAATCAGAGGTTAGCTCCTAAGGTGGATAATGTGACTTGCTAATTGGTAGGTCAATAACAAAGCAGCCATTGAGAGACTCATTAAGCTACAGATCATATTGAGATGAGAGGATTAAGGAGTATAGATGGCTGTGCATCAGTTAAACCTTGTACCAATAAATTGACCAATGTTATTGGCTAAATCAACATATATTTCAGCCTCAGTAGAATCTTTGACAGAACCAGGAGGACAAAACAAATGCTGTGAACATATTACCTAATATTAATCAGTGATTTCTCAGGATATAGAAAAATGGGACAGATTTAATAAATAATATACTGTTGGTATAAAATGCATGTATTTGAGGCCACATCTGGCAGAGACAAAGAACTTTCAATAGCTTCTCATAGCCAAAGCAGGAACACCAGAACTTGGCCTATGTACCATCACTCTCTTTTTTACCTCTGATCACGCCATTCCTGATGAGTCCAACGCAACCTAGACTCCTCCTTTACACAGCTCTTCAGATAGCCACAGTTACTGGACAGGAATTGGCAATCCTTGGCTTACAAAGTGGAATTCCAGCTTTTAGACAGCAGACAAGACCTGCCCATTTACACCTTGCTGCTCAGTGTCTTCGAACTTCAAAGGATAATAGTAATGAATTACTTGAGATTCTACCAAACATTGAGCACTTTCTTAAGCATTTACTCAGCCCATCTGCTTTGCCTGAAATATCCTCCCACCTTTTCAAGTCTTCACCTGGTTAAATGTTAACCATCTAGTTTTTCTTTTAAATATATTTTATTGATTTTTTACAGAGGAAGGGAGAGGGATAGAGAGTCAGAAACATCAGTGAGAGAGAAACATCGATCAGCTGCCTCCTGCACACCTCCCACAGGGGATGTGCCTGCAACCAAGGTACATGCCCTTGACTGGAATCGAACCTGGGACCCTTCAGTCCACAGGCCGACGCTCTATCCACTGAGCCAAACTGGTTAGGGCTCAACCATCTAGTTTTATTTATTTGTTTTTTAATGAGAATGGAGCCCAGCTGGTGTGGCTCAGTGGTTGAGCGTTGACCTAGGAACCATGACCTAGATCATGGTTCCATTGCCGGTTAGGGCACATACCCAGGTTGCAGGCTTGATTCCCAGTTTTGGGCATGCAGGAGGCAGCCAATCAATGGTTCTCTCTCATCATTGATGTTTCTGTCTCTCATTCCCTCTCCCTTCCTCTCTGACATCAATAAAAATATATTTTAAAAAATAATAAAAAATGAGAATGGAGTCCCTAGAATCATATTCTGAAATTCTGTTTGGTGATGTTTTTAAAAAGCTGTAAGGGTATTAAGTCAAGGTACAAACGTGGTTACCTTGGTCACAAAGTAGCTCTGCTTAGGTCCTATGTCTCGTAAAACCATTCAAGAATCTATTACACTATGTATTTGCTGCATAACTTTCCTTCTTCCCAGGAATCAGATCGAATCCTTGGGTCTGGGCTAGGCACCTGATGTCATCCTATTCTTGTGATTGCTGCACTTCTCCCCTCTGCCATAAGCCTATCTGCACACAAAATTATTGTCTCTGCATCCTGTTCCCTTTTCCACACTTCCCCACAAAGAACAGCTTTCCAGAGGGGTCAGTAAAACCACCAGTTCATCACATTCAGGCAGACTCTGAATCCCATTAGACTCAGATGGATCCCCCAGACATGCTGAAAACACCTGCCATGAAGAATTTAATTCATCCTCTAGCATTTATAGCAGGTCCCTCCTGCCTTTAGGAACATGTCAAGGAGGGAGAGAAAGAGACACCAAAGTAAAGAAAATGATTTGTGTGTGGGTTAGGGTGAAGAATGGAGCAGACTGTAAGAGGAGAAAATGATATTTAAATATTGACTCAAAGTAAATCAAACCCAAGAACCTTTTAAGATTCATTACTGTACATCACAATCAATTAGTAGTTTTTGTATTCTGAATGTCCAGTTCTGTGTCAAGGATAGGGAAGAACTCTACAGAAATAGTAGACACACGTTTTAAGGAACATGATGTTCTTAAAGATCAGATCTCTACAAGTGAAACAATTAAAAGGATTCAAAACAGCATAGGAGCAAGTATTGTCATCTGTGGCTTTGAGAATCCCTAGGCTGTGCTGTCTTATTATTGCTTTGTTGGAGGAGATAGCAAGGAAAATTAGTATTTTTAGCTCTTAAGGGCAGGATCAATGTCAATTCTTCTAGCACTAATGAGAACAAAAATCCAACCAGTCATTTTAAGTAGTACGTAGCATAAACACAAGCCTACTGAGGAATATGTGACATAGGTAGATATGTTTTTCCTCATTGTCCTTGAGCTGTAAAATTAAAGGTTACCTTTACCTCCCATGATTGGAGAAGGGCTTTCAAGGACTTTGGGAAGCATACTTGGCTTTTTAATTATTTTGCTGTATAGGGCCTGCTCTTGGTGAAGTTGATAACTGGCTCAAGTGAAAGAGAGATTCAAGCTACTGTAGGGAATGCAGTCATCACCCTTGTTATGCATACTCTAGTCATCAGTTTTGCACCTCAGTGTGGACAACAGATTAATGTACTAGTACAAAGACTTCAGGTCTCAAACTGGAAATGTCTCCAGGAGGAATAATTAAGTGAATTGAAAATATACACTTTGCATTTTTTATGAACTGCTTTGGGTTCCTGGAAATGTCAGTTATATAAATATAGTTGGATTATGTCACTCTTCGGCACCATTACTTGGCTAAAATACAAGTATTTTCCCTTAGCCATGACACCATGTGACTATCTGCCTAGAAACTTAAAATTACACCACAAACTTTAACATATCCCAAGCTGAGCTACTGCCTTTCCTGTACAGTCTTTTTTCATATCCAGCTGTCTCCTGGTGAATGACCTCACTAGCCACTTGCTCAAGTTAAAAACATGAACATTATCTCATTTCTCACCTCATAGTGTCTCTCAAAGCTATCTGCCTCCCTTCATCCTCACCGTTACTACCCGAGTGTAGGCCGTAGTTATATCTTACCAGATTAATCCACCAGCTCCCCAAACTGATCTCATGCCCCCAGTGTTTGATGTGTCTGATTCATGCTTCACACTGGAGCCAGAGCGATCTTTCTAAAGCACACTCCTTGGCTTCCAACCCTTTTGATGGACACTTAAAAACATGCACACATTAAAATTCACTTTTTACTCGTGCAGTTCTGTGAGTTTTGACAAATGCATGGAGCTTTGTAGCCAAAACCACAGTCAGGATTCAGAACAATTAACCTTCCCTTCAAAACAGTTTCCTCATGCTGCCCCTTTGTTGTCAAATCCTCCCCCCCAATCCTAACCCTTGACAACCACTGATCTGTTCTTCATCTTTAGTTTTGCCTTTTCCAGGAAGCCATAAATGGAATGATACAGTATGTAACCTTTGACTCTGGTTTCTTTCACTTGTCATAATGCATATCAAATTCATATGAAACATATGCTGAACATAATATTTCCTTTAATTGCCGAGTAGTATTGCATTGTACCGTAAAACTGGTTCATGCTCACTTCATCTGTTTCGCATGATGGTTGTTAGTATAAAAAACTTCCATTTGGTGTAAGCTAGTTGAAAAAAGAAAAGGTACCAGATTAATGTCAGCACACGGGGGCACTTAGCTCAATGGGTCCAGCCTCACCTCTTTTCTGTGCTCCACACCTGTACATTCAGGACCTCCTGGACATACCCACTGGGATGCCTCAATGGCACTTCAAAAGCAACATGTGCAAAACTACTTCCCTAGTCTCTCCCCCTCTTCGTAAATAGCAACTTGTCCACACAGTTCAAATTGAATCCATAGGATTGTCTTGACAGCTCTGAATCTTATTCTTACTTCTTATATCAAAATAATCACCAATTCCTATTGATGCATCCTCTAAATTATATCTTGAATTGGTGTTATCGTCTCTTTGGATTACTGCAACAGCCTCCTATATGGTATATTCCCCCCTCTAAACCATTTTCCATGGAACAGAGTTATCTTTGCAAAATTTATAGATTTCTTTAGTAAGTAATGAGATTTCTGAAGGGATCTAACTATAAATATGTCTGTGAGCAAATGTTTTGCTACTTTATCCAACACGAGGTCACATTCTGAATCATCTCCAATGTTGAATTTTTCTGCAGGCAATTAGCTTATATTTAATGCTATAGGATAAGATGTGCCAATGGGCACTTTTTCAAGATAAAAATTTCTTAGAAAATACTACCAGATCTTGCCTTACATATTGAATTACAATCAGTTGCCATCTAAATTGATGTGGATGAGCAGGATTATAGTTTCAAAAACAACGACTATAAAAGTGGAAATGTTTTATCCTTCATTAAGCAACTATTTTAGGGTCATTTTTGTTCTTAATGTAAGGGAAAAGTTTATATTTTAGATAGAATAGGTATGTACTAATTTAATATCACGTCAGACACATCAGTGTTCCACATATAATGAATTTTTCTTAACTTGAACAATCAAGATATAGATAGCTTATACTATCCTACTGAGAACAAAAAGGGGGCATGTTTGATGTATAATTTCTGGGATTTAAAGTACTATTTTTAAGATGGCTTTATATCTCCCCTTCAAGATGCTTTCTAATTATAAATGGAAAAAGATTAGCTTTATAGTAGGGAAAACTGGCAATTGCCACTTTAACACATGATCAAAGTTAAACATTCACCATTAATGGAACAAATTGCCATCAAGTGCCTCCTGGTACAGTGCATGGAGACAAACACAACATCACTGATTCCTGCCAGCAGTGTAAACCTGAACCAAATTAAAACATCCCGCAAAGGCCCAGTAGTCTGACCTATGCTCTTCAAAATATATCAATGTCATAAAACCTGAGAAACACAGGTGAGCTATTCTAGGATTACAAAGACATAACTGAAGACAACTCATGATCTGGGACTGCCTTTTCCTATGAAGGATTCAAATGGCACAATTGGCAAAATATAAATAATATTTGTTAGTTAGATAATGGTATGTATCAATATTAATTTCCTGATTTTGATCATTGTATTGTGGTTATCTAAGAGATGTCCCTGTTTTAGGAAATATTCACTAGTATATGTAGGGCAAAGGGATCTCTTGCCCACACAATCTCAAATTCAGAGGGAGAAAAGTGTGTGTGTGTGTGTGTGTGTGTGTGTGTGTGTGTGTGTGTGTGTGTGTGTGTGTGAAAGCGAGGTGGAAGGAATGAGAGAGAGGGATAAAATAAAATGTTTGCATTTGGTTAATCTGGGTAAAGGCTCTATGGATTTTTTTTGTACTGTTCTTGCAATATTTTACTTGAAATCTGAAATTATAGCTAACTAACAATTTAAAAGGAAACATAGATATTACATAACTTATTATGCTAAAGTCTTAGAGACATAGTCTCTTTGAATTAACATTTTCTCACCTGCTAGGGAATGATTCTCTTCCTCAGATAAACGGTCATCTTCCTCTTACCTCTCTATGTTCAAATGCATCTCTCTTCAGAGGTAAGTGGGATTACTTCCTTCCACCCAGGGTAGTCTGTTTTGGTAGCTTTATAGCACCATGATTATAATTGTACAGTTCAATCTATGATACATATAATGATTTTTCACATAAAAATTTTATGTTTAACTTAGTAGAATGATATTTACAGAAATCTGGGGCTCCACTTGACTCTCGCCTAGGAACTTTGCATTTATTGTTAGCAAAAGTTCTGTGTTGCTTAATGTCATTATGGCTCCCCTTAACAAAGCATGCAGACCACATGCTGGAGAGGGGGGTGTAAAGTTGAGAAAACTACTCTGTGTGCCCAAATGTTTACAGTGAACTTGGGAGAAGATATGACAACTCCATCAAAATCCAGATACCCAGATTAATTTACTATTGAATTATGGGCAATAAATGTTGGTTAGATGTTCAGGTTCCGATATAGGTTAAGGAGATGTGTGAAGACCCACATTTCCTTGAAAGGTAGAAGATCAAGGTTCTGAGGGCAGATTAAGTTGGATCTTGACTCTGCTCTACTAATCAGATGACCCTGGGAATGTTCCTTAGGCTCTTTCAGCATAGTTTATTTATCTCTAAAATTAATAAGATGCTTTCTTCCTTATAGGGTATTGTAAAGGGGCAACTTTAGCAAATCACCTGATATAGACAGGGCACTTTATTCATTAAGTAGTTTAGGCTCAGTGCTCACAGCCTTTAAGCTTTCCACAGACTTATCTGGAAAAGAGTATTGTGATTAAAAAAATGAGCAAATCCCTTTCAAAATTCAAAAATTAGATTTATTGAGAGTTTTTAGTAGTATGTTTTAATATCTTTGCTTATAATGAAGGTTTGAGTTCTCAGGGGGAAGCTTCCCTACTGCCTGTAAATGTTTTTAGACTACACTACTTGTAGGTATTCAATAAAATGTAATTATTATATATATTTTTTAATTTTTAAATGCTCATTTTTCTTTCTAATGTGTGAATCGCCCAGGCTAGGCTGATTTTGCTTCAGCATCTATAGGACTAAAACAAATAACCAGTCCCAAAACATGGGTTGTGGGTGTTAAAACACTAAAGGGTAAGGGAAAGTTTTTATAGGAACTCCATCTCATGTGTTCTGCTATGTCCACCCTCCAACTTTGAACATGACCTTCAGTTGTCAGGCTTAAGTGCAGTAGTTTTATCTGGCTGTTGGACCTAATTATAATGAGTGAAAGGCTCTAAGACTTATCACAGATGAGGTGATGAGCCTTTTTCAGAAATGTTGACTTTAAATAGACTTTTGTGGCTTAATATATTTGTGGCACCTAACAGCTGTATGCTACTCCTAGAAACTTTAATCCATCACACTGATTATGTGGCACAGAAAATAAAACTTGGAGGAAGCCTTAGGTTTAAATTGTACATATAAATATTTGTGTAAGCACGAAACACTGTCAACAAATACCTTGATGCTTTATTCTTTAGACTTAGCATGGTGAGGAATTGAAATTTTAGATTTGACATTATTTCAAAGATTCTTCTCACATGAGTTCAAATGGTTTAGGTAGATGGTCTTTTAAACAGCTTTTCATTGACATTAATGATTATTCTTTATTTATTGAGAAAACTTCAAGGTGTTAAAGAGGACAAAGAACAATGGAAAAATATAGTGCCAGTCCTCAAAGAATGGTTTATAGTGTTTAAAGGTAAATTAAGGCTGTAGCATGTGCAAACCTAGCAATAGTAGAACTTTGGAGGACATGTTTCCTCTCTGTGGTTTACAGATATAAACTTTTAGAGGCAGGAGATCTACATATAAAGAGAGACCTGAGCCCAATGACAGGTGTCCTTAGAAGAGAACATACAGGCACAGAGTAGAAGGGGAGGAGACACAGACACAGAGATGATGGCCATGTGATGATGGAGCGGAGATTGGAGAGTAAAACATGAAGGCAAGGAACACTTGGGACCACCCAAAACTGGAAGAGGTTAGGGAGGATTCTCTCCTAGAGATTGCAGAGTGAATGCAGCCCTGATGACATGCCAATGTCAAACTTCTGGCCTCCCAAACTGAGAAAGAAGATATTTCCATAGTTTTTAATTCACCAGATTTATAATAGTTTGTTACAGCAACCCTAGGAAACTAACACAGGACAGTTTTGACTTACAGAATTTCTAACCCTGTCCTTTCCCTTGGCAAGAGTTTGTCTCAGTGTTGACTACTGTCTCAGTCAATGTGGTAGGCATGGCTAACTGTGTGTTGCATCTTCCATGGAATAGAGTTGGTCCTAAGAAATGCCTGAGCAGTGAGGGTCTATATTTCCTAGTGCTTCTTGAATCTTGGTCAAGGGTATATCTACTTCTGACCAATGCAATGGGAGAAGCAATGATGAGTGTTACTTCTGAGGAAAGATAATTGAGAAGAATGCTCTTTTCCCACTTTCTTGAATTTTCTCTGATGGTTGGATTAGAGGATTCTGTGATTCTAGCAGATGGCACAGCCACAAGATGGCACTGCCATTATAACCCAGCGAGTCATATGGCACTACGGAGGAGAGTGGATTTCTTAAATAAAAGTAGGGTTCTGCCAATCAGGATAAAGGGAGGTGTGAAATAAAATATCTACTACAACTGCTGTGTTATGTTCATATACTTTGTTGTTGGAATTGCTTTGATGGAGTTCAGATACTTAAAAAATGCCTTTCCAAGAGAAACATTCCCAGCCTCTTAGATAATAATGATAGATTTAACTATAAAGTTTTACTCAAATGTTAATGAAACACTTTCACCGCATACTCATTTACTGCTTACAAGAACCTTGTTATGTCGCTAGAATCAGTTGAACTAACATTAGAACTAAGAAATTTATTTTCCCTTTTAAGCCACAGCTCTTTCTACCACAGCGCCCCATTTACAAGTGAAAATTCTTATTTCCTATGGGAGATATAAGCTTATTGCCTGTGGAGAACACATGCTGTTTTTTTGGCTGCCTCATACATATTTTTCTTTCTTTTAGTTAATGCTAACCTGGTCTTCTGGGAGAACCGCACCTTTTACACTCTCAGCTCATGTGCTTCAGTTGGAGTTGATGCTATCCCAGATTCCAGCAATGGACACGTGACTCAGGCTGGCCAATCAAAACTGGCATTCCTCTGGCATGTGACCAAATATAGACCAATGTAACTCAGGTTCAGAACTTTCATTGTGTTGGGGAAAATATAAGAAATTGTACTGTGGATAGCCATCTAGCCAACCGTGTGGAGTCTAAGAAAGAAGGAAAGGGCTGTTATATCAGATCCCAGTCAAGGCTGCAGCCAAATGTGCTTATAGATTTTCACAAATTTCTCCCTTTGGTTTAAACCAGTTTAAGCTGGCTTGCCTTTATCAACTATCCATGAAATCGAATGTTATCTCATAGATAAACAGTTATTTAAATAAGAAAAGTTCAATACAAGAGAAGAGCTATTTTGTTCTTAGTTTTTTTCTGGTTTCAGAACATTGGGCCGAAAGTTTGAGAAGACAATTAATCTAGTCTCAGGAACAGGAACTGAAAATACCCGGCTCAGGATTTTGTGCCTTTCCCCAAGAAGTTTGAGTAAAGGAACCCAAGGCAGGGGAAAAATCTCGGTGAAGAACTTGTTGAATTTTGAGTGAATCTGAGGTAGTGTGGACTTCCATAAAGCTCCTAGTGTGTGTTCATGCTTATGCCTGAAATAATTTGTTCATACTCCTGCAACAGCTTGCGACTTAATATTCAGTAAAATAAACTATCTTTTGTTCTGTTGCTTTGAAATATACTTTGTGAAATATAGTACCTAAAATTTAATAGGGTGAATATGTGTGTGTGTGTGTGTGTGTGTGTGTGTGTGTGTGTGTGTGTGTCTGCGCGCGCACGCGCGCATCGCGTTTGTTAGGGGGCCAGTTAGAGAGATCTCTCTGGCAGGTGGTAGAATTTTAAATGCAGCTCATGATTTGTATTTGCTTTATTCACATTTATCCTTTATTATAACCTAGAGTCAGGCTATTTAATACTAGTATTATTACCAGGTCATAGTTAAGGGCTTTGAATGATCTTCACTGAGTTTCTTATTTCGTTTCTTTAGTATGTGTACAGCAATTTATGCATCAAAAAGCACAGTTGTGCTATTTCTGAATTCATGCTACACTAGTGTTTATAGGCATGAATGTAATTTGAGAAATACAAGTTTCTGTTTATTCCAGAAAAGGGTGGTGTTTTTAATTGCTTAATTTGCATTGATTCCCTACCTATAGATGCCAGAAAAGGTAGGGCCTTTGGCTTCTGCCTCCAATGAACAACTGGAAATCTGAAGTGAGAATAGGGGTGGAATAGTGTGTGAAGAACACTATTTAATAATGTTCAAAAGCAGAGGATCCTCCAGTTCAAATGTTCCTTGGTTAATGGGCTCTCATGCAGATAAGCTCCTTGAGGCCAAAACCTTTTCTCTCCAGCTCACTTGGTATTTAGAAGAGCCTACCTCATAATAAATACTCAGTAAGTATTTTCTGAATGATGGTGGAAAGTATAGGTGAATAAAAAACTCTTCAGAAATTAGGCAAGTAACACAATGGTAAATTTCTTCATAAAACTCAGGCTCTTATCACAAGTAGCCTACTTCAGTCCTCTTAACCGTAAGTTCTGACTGCCACAGGCACAGCTATTTTATTTATCTCTGTATTCGTTTATTTATTCAACAAGTAATCCCTGAGTGCTTACAAAGTGTCAGCCAGGAGTTGTCAACAGAGAATGATAACACCTTCCCAGGAGCATTTGAAAATGTTGGAGACATTTTTGTTGTTGTTATAATGACTGCCTCTACTAGCATTTAGTGGGTGGGGGCCAAGGCTACTAAACATTCTGTAATTTGTTTTACTATTAATGGATATTGAGGTTTGCTTCCAGTGATTATAAACATTCTATACTTGTCTCCCCAGAAAGATTCCATTCTTGAGACACATGTACAATCAGAGTTTCTCTAGTACAGTCAGTGGCTTTAAAATGCTTAATCACGGTGAACATTAATTAATACATTTTATGTCACAACCCTGAAACACGTGTGTGTATAACAAACAAAAATTTATAAGACAATACTGTGCTGTGTGTTATACACTCTGTTTTATTTTATTAAAAGAAAGAACTGCTTGCGATACACTAAACTGATTTTCAAAAGCTACTCATTTGTGAAAACTCAGTTGAATGGCATAGCTTTCGGTGCACGCCTAGTGATGGAAATATTGGATTTGGCAGGTGGCTCATATTTCACTTCCCTAAGGGATGCCAAGCTATTTTCAAAGTTATTCTAACTTACACTTGCAAAGAATAGATAAGAGATTCTGTTGCTCTACAACCTTGCTTTTAGTCTTTTTTATCCCTATAATATGTATATGATATTATATGCAATTTCATATATTTTTCACTTAAAAGTAATGTGAACAATTTCTGGTCTCAAATATGAGATTTTAAATTGTGGCATAATATTTCATTTTAAGAACATAGTATCATGTATTTGACTCTTCCCCTGTTGTTGACATAATGATGTCTCCAAGGTAACTTTGTAATAAAATTATTAATTATGTACTTTGAATAATCAATCTTCTGTTGCATCTTAGGACAGATGCGAAGTCTCAAGTCTCAGCACTATTGAGTCAGAGGATATGACTGTGTTTATGGCATTTGATATGTTTTTTTCAAAATATACTCCCCCAAATTTTGTACCTCCTTGCTTTTAGCTGAATCCAGGTTTTTGTCATTTTGACTGGGTAAAATCAGGTTTGACTGAACATATAGCATGCGACAGTGGTGTTCTGTTTATGAAACATTACTCGTAAGTAGATTTGAAAATGTGTTTTCCATTCTCCATATTTAGAACTGTAAATGTAAACAGAGGTATGGAAAGAATTTCCAGCCTTAACACTGTATTAATTCATTTCACTTTAATAGTTGTTTGTCTCGGTGAAGATAAAAATAACACTGTAGTCGCCACCAGAGGGCCTGACTTTTAATTTTGTCCCTTCTCGACCATGTGACCTTCAGCAAATCATTTAACCTCTCTGAATCCTCATCTACAGAATAGCAATGTTCCGCTCTGCTGTACCTATGTCGATGTCCATGTGAAAATTAAACGATAAAGTGGAGATGAAGCCATCGATATTGAGACTGGCCCAGTGAAACAAATGAAATCATAAGAAATTCATATGGAATATTTTGAGTCCATTCAGTAGATTTGCCACCAGGACATTGGTTTGAATAAGTAACAAGATTATCCAGACTTTTATCAATGAAATAAGGTTACGTTTCATACCTAATATACAATGTCTTATTTTTTAAAATTAAAACTAAAACATTGAAGAAAAGTTTAGCTTCCCATAATTTGAAAAAAACACACAACAACAACAACAACAACAAAACAATGCCTGGGCCATAGCAACTAGAGCTCGTGATTGGTCCTAGGGTGGGGTCTGTGCTATCAGTATGGTACCCTATAGCCGCCTGTGGCTACATATATTAATATTTAAACTAACTAAAATTAAATAGTATCAAAAGTCAGTCCCTTGGTTCTAATAGGCATACTTTAAGTGCTCAGTAGTCACATGTGTCTGGGTTGGTGGCTGCACATTAGATGACACACACAAAAAAACACCCTTTTCTATCATTGCAAAAAATTCTATTGGATAGCACCATTATTTAAAAACGTTTTTTCTTTTCTTTTTAAAAAATTCTTTATTGTTTAAAGTATTACATATAATATTACATATGTCTCCTTTTCCCCCATTAACCTCTCCCTGTCCACTCCCAACCCCCAGCACATTCCCAAACCCCCCTAGCATCTGTGTCCATATAAATGGTGTTGGGAAAATTGGACAGATACATGCAAAAAATGAAACTAGACCACAAACTTACACCATACACAAAAATAAACTCAAAATGGATAAAGGACTTAAATGTCAGACAGGAAACCATAAAAATCTTAGTAGAATCCATAGGCAGCAAAATATTAGACATATGTCCTAGCAATATCTTTACTGATACTGCTCCTAGGGCAATGGAAACTAAGGAGAAAATAAACAAATGGGACCACATCAAATGAAAAGCTTCTGCACAGCAAAAGAAACCATCAACAAAACAACATGAAAGTCCACTGCATGGGAGAACATATTTGCCAATGTTATCTCTGATAAGGGTCTAATCTCCAAAATTTATAGAGAACTCATACAACTTAACAAAAGGAAGATACACAATCCAATAAAAAATGGGCAAAAGACCTAAATAGACACTTTTCAAAAGTGGACATACAGAAGGCCAAGAGACATATGAAAACATGCTCAAAGTCACTAATCACCCGAGAGATGCAAATCAAAACGACAATGAGGTACCATCTCACACCTGTCAGAATGGCTATCATCAACAAATCAACAAACAAGTGCTGGCTAGGATGCGGAGAAAAAGGAACCCTTGTGCACTGCTGGTGAGAATGCAGACTGGTGCAGCCACTGTGGAGAACAGTATGGAATATATCCCAAAAAGTCATAAACACCAACCAGAAAGAATATATGCACCCTTATGTTCATAGCAGCACAATTTACACTAGCCTAACTGCCCATCAGCAGATGAGTGGATTAAAAAACAGTAGTAGCTCTGACTGGTTTGGCTCAGTGGATAGAGCTTCAGCCTGTGGACTGAAAGGTCCTAGGTTCGATTCTGGTCAAGGGCATGTACCTTGGTTGCAGGCACATCCCCAGTAGGAGGTGTGCAGGAGGCAGCTGATCGATGTTTCTCTTTCATCGATGTTTCTAACTCTCTATCCCTCTCCCTTCCTCTCTGTAAAAATGCAATAAAATATATTAAAAAAATAAAAATAAAATAAAAAACAGTAGTACATCTATACAATGGAATACTACACTGCTATAAAAAAGAAAGAACTCTAACCATTCACAGCAACATGGATGGACCTGGAGAGCATTATGCTAAGCGAAATAAGCCAGTTGAGAAAGATAAATATCACATGATCTCATTCATTTGTGGACTATAATGAACAACATAAACTGATGAACGAAAATAGAGCCAGAGCCAGAGAAGCATTGAACAGAACGTCCAACCTAAGAGGGAAGGGTGGGGGGGGGGGGAGGGGGGCGGGCGGGTGGGGGGGCGGGTAAGAGATCAACCAAAGGACTTGTATGCATGCATATTAGCATAACCAATGGACCCAGACAGTAGGGGGGTGAGAGCATGTGCTGGGAGGTGGGAGTGGCCGGGGAGAGGTCAATGGGAGGAAAAGGAGACATATATAATACTTTAAACAATAAAGAATTTAAATTAAAAGTAATAGAAATAAAATAATAGAATAGTTGATGGTTAGAACAGTTAGATATTGGAGCTAAAGGGCTCCAAAGAAAGGGAAGAAACTCATGGTCCAACATAAACAGGCCAGGTTTTATTTTGTGTTTCTTCAGTTCTCTCTTGTGCTCATTCTCTTGCATTGGTGTCCTGGTGAGTGTGTAAACATCTCCCAGGCAATGTGGCCTGAGAGAACAAACAGAAATCAGCAAGCTTCATCGGGAACCTTCTCCCTGGTTTCAATTCTTGTGACGATAACCATTGCTTCTGCAGCGGCCTGTCCAGCTGTTCTAGTGGAATTAGATTGGTGGGGGCAGGGGCGGGAGAGCCAGTACACAACTTCAGCACATCCTTGGTTGCACTCTTCAAAACAAAGTCTGTCTTTCCAGTGAGGACAACCATACAGAATATTTGCATGATAGCTTCACAACCTGAACCAAAACTGTTTAAAAAGGTGCAAATAAGTGGGAAAAAAAAAAAAGCCTGAACTGTGAGCTCTGAAGAGAGATGGGCAATGCAAGTACATAACGAGTCCCTTTTATGCGCACCTGTAGTTCAAGTGCGGCAAGACTTGCAAAGGCATGACAAGCATGCACTTCCCACCCCCTATGACACTGGAGATGGTCTCAGAATCTCCAAACACTACACGGAAAGTCGCCAGTCGCCATCATTCATTTGATTGGAGTTAGTCCAGAAGATCAAGTTTGTCTTCTGTTGTTCCGTGGAGAGGAGGACCCTACCTTTCCATATCATCCCACAGTCCATCGTTTACCACTGAGTGTAAAACCAAATGGACTGGTTTCAGTTTATTAGTTGAATTATGTATTGCTATTGGCCGTGTTTTATTAAAATGTCAGTATTTTTAGTTAGAAGTATGAATTTAGAACTTAGCGACATTCTGAGTTATGGTTTAAATAATTTTTTTTATCCTTATATATGCTGCTCAGGGGGACTGTATCAGTTAACTTTTCTGTGTAACCACCACAAAAGGAGTGGCTTAAAACAACAATCATTTGATTCCTTCATGATTCTGTGGGTCAGCATTTTGGACTCATTTCTTCTGGGAAGAGTCTCTTTTCCTGGTTCTGTTGGCTATGTTCATGTATATTTGCCACCGGCGAGGGCTGATAATCTCACTCACATGTCTGGATGTTAGCAGGGACAGTGGAGGTAACCAGGTCATGTCCCACTTATCAGCTAGACTGGGCTCCTTCTCATGGTGACAGTCACAATGTTCCCAGGAGCAGCCAGAGAGGGCAAGTTCCAATGCATGAGAACTACTCAAGTCTCAGTTTGTGTCACATTTGCTGTTGTCCCATTGGCCAGAGCAAGTCACATGGTTAAGCCCAGAGTACATGGGAGATTTCCTAAAGGCAAGGATATGGGAACTTTATATTATGGGGACTTTTGCACTAAACTACCATAGAAACACAGATTTAAAATGATAACGCATAGTAATAAAACAACATGCTTACAGTATTCAGATAATTTTTCAGAAAAATTAAAAACAAGTTTTTACTATAAAACAATGGTTTTACTTAGAAATTAGATGGGAACGTTAAATATTATCATTTAAATTAAATACTATGCTGAACTATTGTTCTTAATAGTATCACTACTAACATATAATTTTAATAATCACTCAATGATGAAAGTACTACTATTATCCCCAGATTACACATCAAGAAATTGAGATTAAGAGGATATAGAACTTGCCCAATGTCACCAGAGCTAAGGGAATAACATATGGGGAGCTCTAAGTATATACTAATTTAATGTGTATAAGGGACTTAGCATGAAGTCTTCCACAGTGTTCAATGAGTATACAGACAATATATTAATATTGTAATAATGATAATCAAAACATGACAGATTATTTTATTTTACTTTAAAAATTAGACCATGTATAGCTATAAAACCAAGAACTCACTGATGTATTAAATTTCCCATTACGGACACTTTTATAATTGGTTCTATATTTTGCTTTAACTGGAACTGATAGCAAATACAATCTAAACACTAGTTTTTAGAGGAGTTATATACCGTTGCTCACTACTAAATAATCAAAAGTTTCAAGTACCATCTGCTAAGCTATGTTATTAAATCTGAAGCTCTATTACCAAAAACACTGATTGAATAACCTCTACTTTTTTTCATCAATGATGGCAAAAAGATGTTTTTATCAAATCTCTGTGGATATCATGTGTTATTTATTTTGATTTAAAATGAAAGGGTTTATTTGTGGTAGGAAGATTAAATACCACATATTGAATATATATCATTTTTGCATCAATCAAATGTTTAGAAAATGTAGAATTGGAAATACTGTTTAAAAAATCTTTAAAAGGATATTTTAAGGAAAAGAGGAACAGATTTAGGCTATGCTTGATTACATTCTTCCATTTTTCTGAATGGAGTTTGAGGAAATATTAAATGTCATATCTAGTCATTGAATGATAAATCTCAGGTTTAAGTTCATTGTGAATGGCTCATTAATTCTTTGTTGGTTCTGTTCTTTTATAATTAACTTGAAATCAAAGAAAGCATAAGGCGCAGTATGATGACTGGAGTTCCCTAGTTCAGTTCTTTGAAACTCTATTAGACAAGAATGGCCGAGAAGTGCAGAACAGGTGTCCTTGACAGGGAATGAAATTGGCCTTTTCTTCTCAGGGTTGCCTTGGGCTTTATACCTAACTATCTCATTTGTCAGTCCCTTCAGTTAGTGTTGCAATATGATGCAAACTACTTCTTTACTGCTCCCATGTGCTTCTCAAAAGTGAATGAAGATTAAGATAAAAAAGGTGTGAGATAAAGATGATTTGAAAGGTTTCACGTAATAATTTTGATGGTTAACTTTAGCATCAATTTATAAGTGGATCTTATCTGTAGGAAATTATCATTTGGCAATTCTGGGTATACTTTTGGTTGTTATAAGTGAAGGGGTGCTACTGGCATAGAGTGGGTAGGGGCCAGAGTGGCTGCTGGTCTCCATACCATGTACAAATAAAGCGGGAGGGTAAGGGAAGGAGGACTTTCCAGCTCTTTCTGGCTACTGTTGATTAGTAAGGCTTAGTCATTTTATTTGTGATGTTTATATATTTAGAAGATGGAAGTTCAATAGTTTTTAAAAAGTTAGCCACAATTTATTTCTTGGTATATTTTTCTATTAAATTAGTACACATGTCTGAATTTTCAAGGTTAACTCTGTCAGGGTACTCTGTTTTTTAATTAAATTTATTGGAGTGACATTGGTTAACAAAACTAGTAGATTTCAAGTGTACAATTCTATTATATATCATCTGTATATTTCATTGTGTGCACACCACCAAAGTCAAATATTTTCCCGTTACCATATATTTGACCCCCTTTACCCACCACATCCCTCTTACCTCTGTTGTCTGTACCTATGAGTTTTTGTTTGTTTGTCTTGCTTGTCTGCTTGTTACTTTCAGTTTTATATCCCACATATGGTTCTTGACTTTTTCTGACTTATTTCCGTTAGCATGATATTCTCAAGATCCATCCATGTTGTTGCAAATGGCAGTATTTCATCTTTCCATATGGCTGAGTAGTATTCTATTGCATATATTTACCACATTTTATTTATCCGATTATCTATGGAAGGACTTCAGTTTTTCCAAGTCTTGGCCACAGTGAATGATGCTGCAGTGAAGGCACCCTCATTCACTGCTGGTGGGAATGTAAACTGGCACAGCCATTGTAGAAAACAGTATGCAGGCTCCTCCACAAATTAAGAATAGAGTTACCATATGGCCCAGCAATCCCTCTTCTGGGTATCTGCCTGAAATATTTGAAAACATTTTTTCCCCACAAAGATATTTGCACCCCTATGTTCGTTGCAATTTAATTTTTTTAAATCCTCACCCGAGGATATGTTTCCATTGATTTTTAGAGAAAATAGAAGAGAGAGAGAAAGAAATATTGATGTGAGAGAAACACATTGATTGATTGCCTCCTGCATGAGCCCACCAGGGCCCAGGCCGGGGTGGAGCCTGCAACCCAGTCATGTGCCCTTGACAGGAATCAAACCCGGGACCCTTCAGTCTACAGGCCGACACTCTATCCACTGAGCCAAATGGGCTAGGAGTGGGTGGGAAAGCTATTTTTTAAAATATATTTATTTATTTACAATTTAACTTTTTATTTTTTATTGATTGATTTTTAAAAACTTCATTGTTGAAAGTATTACATATGCCCCCTTTCAACCCCTATTTGCTAATTTTAAATGAACATAAAACCCAGTGAGGAGACTATAGTACATACCACTCTACTACTGATAATATTTGGTTGTTTTCAGATATCAACTCTGGAGTCTTCCATGGTACTTACTGTAAAATTCCCCTGTTATGGCATTCTATAAAATCCAAGGTTCCCCTTGGATAAAATTCTGTCCTTGCAGAGGCAGTCAGAAAAGCCCTCCACTGGAACTTTCTAGCAACCATGGGGCCTTGTCTTGCCCACACCAGCCACACCACCGTGTGATACCCTGACCAAACAATTACATATGGCTTTCAAGGACATGTTCATAGAAGAATCCATCCAAAGGGATTATACATATGCTATTCAAAAAGATCCCTCCTTAAATAATGTCTTGGTAAATAAGAAATTATAAAAAAATCAACTAATTCTTTAATTTGGCAAATTAATCCTTTGGTTTCAAAAAGTAGACACACATCAAATTGGTTGTTTGGTGATTTTGGCTTACTTCTAAGCAACTTCATCTCTCTCTCTCTCTCTCTCTCTCTCTCTCTCTCTCTCTCTCTCTCTCTCTTTCTCACACACACACACACACACACACACACACACACACACACACACACTGAGTGTGTAGAAGAATGCCTGGAACCTATGGAAAAGTAAGCAAAAATATTTGTTGAATGAATGAAACCAAGTACATCTGCTCAGTTTTCACAAACATTTATTTTTAATTTTCCTTTCAAAGGAAGAATACCAGATCCAAAATATCGTAATAAAAAAGATTCCTGATGTAAATGGCCATTCTCCTGTATCTTTCCTAGAATGCTTATTTGACACTTGCACAAAAGGTAAATCAGTTTGGCCATGGAGGGGAGGAAGTTGTCGCTCCTGATTGATCATGATGCCATAGAGTGTAATACCCACCTGGTTGATAACAATGTACTAGAGTCCAATGCCCACCTGTGGCATTTCAAATTTTTTTAAAATGAATTTATTGGAGTGACACTGGTTAATAAAATTACATGGGTTTCAGGTGTACAATTCTATAATACATCATCTGTGTATTGTATTATATGTTCACCACCCTGTCAAGTCTCTTCCCATCACTATTTATCCCTCTTTACCCTCTTCTACCTCCTCCCGCCCCCCTTTCCCTATGGTAATCACCATACTATTGTCTGTGCCTATGAGGGTTTTGTGGTTTTTTTTTTTACTTTCTTAATCCCTTCACCTTTTTCACCCAGACCCCCAAACCCCCTCTCCTCTGATAGCTGTCAATCTGTTCCCTGTATGTATGAGTTTGTTTCTATTTTGTTTGTTTATTTTGTTGATTAGACTCCACATATAAGTGAAATGATATGGTACTTGTCTTTATCTGACTGGATTATTTCACATAGCATAAGAACCTTTTTAAAGGAAGAGCTTGTTTTTATTAAGTGTATTCCCCAACTAGAGAAAATGATTTAGAAAAGTACTGTGACAGAATCTCTCTCTCTCTTGTCCCTACTCCCCCCCCCCCCCCCCCGCCCCCGCCCCAACAACACCACCTCATGTTACACTAAGGTATTCCTGGCAGAGTTTCTTCCTGATGATTTTAGCCACAGTCTGAGTAATGTCTGCTTGCTGGTGCATTGTAAAACGACCTCCTGTTATTAGATGAAGTCTTGAATGAAGGGTGGAGGGTACTGTGTCTTCTTAGTTCAATATCCTGTCTTTCTGCCGCCTCTTTGCTCTCAGCAGACTGCTGGTGCCTGAAAGGGATGCTGTGGAAAGGGGAGAATTCTGCTGAGCCAGAGCTCTTTTCAGTGCAAAGATAGACTTTTCATTGTAACTAATGCAATTACTTAAAATTATTATGGGAAAGTTTGGAATATTCCTTCCACCTTCCCATTTTTATTAGGGTTGCTAAAATGGAGCCCTGTGTAACATAGACGGGAAAATGTAATCAGTATGGCACTAGATGTTCCCTGTAAATATGGGAGTTTTAATTTCTCTTGGAATACCGGAGGTTCAGTAGTACCACTTTTTTTACAAACACAAGCTATAATTCGTTTTTGTAATAAATGACTAGACATTTTGAGAAAATAATTTCCAAATAAATGCATCCTCATTGAATCAGAAATAGTAAATGAACTATTGAGCTAACGATGCAGTCTTGATTAGAGACCAAAAACATCATGATGAGTAGGGTTGAGAGACTGTCAGAACATAGTGCTGCTTATGCCTAGTAGTGGTTTGTTAGCTCTGTTTTACATGGGAACTGTAAATGTGAAGTAACCTGAGACAAACACAGGTGAATGTCTATCACCAAAAAGCAGGAGATGAGAATTGGGACCAGAGATGACTTTATCATATCCTTAAAAAACATACATTGGTAATGATGTTCAGCTTCTCTTAAAATATCAGACCATGGTGAAGTTATTGAAATATTGACTAAAACAACAAATGCCACATTTTTAAAAGAAGAACTGTAGATAACGTCTATGAAGGAGGGCACAGGCTCTCTAAATGCAGTCTTTCCTCCTTGTTACTGAGCATTTTAGCACAAAATGGAACACTTATATCATGTTACATTGGACTAATGGTCTGGGAGTCAGGAAATAATAGCACTAAGTTAGGGAATAGGTTGACAGCCAAACCAGATATTAAGTCTTTTGTGTCAAATTTGTGTGAAAATGTGTATTTGTACATAGATATGGTTATATATGACTATAATATTTAATGAGGCTTACACAATTAATGGTACTATGAATGGTTGGCTCCATAAAGTGGGCCTGGGTAACTGGGGAATGGGGATGAGAGGGGGACTTACCTTTCATCGAATATCCTCTTGTGTTTTTTGAATTCTTGGAATCTATTTTCAAAATGTTATATTAATTTATAAAAAGACTAGAAGCCCGGTGCACGAAATTTGTGCACGGAGGTGGGTTGTCCCGCAGCCCAGCCTGTACCCTCTCCAATCTGGGACTCTTGGAGGGATGTCCGACTGCCCGTTTAGGCCCGATCCTGGTGGGATCGGGCCTAAACGGGCAGTCGGACATACCTCTCACAATCCAGCACTGCTGGCTCCCAACTGCTTGCCTGCCTGCCTTCCTGATTGCCCCTAACCGCTTCTGCCTGCCAGCCTGATCACCCCTCTAACCACTCCGCTGCCAGCCTGGTTGATGTTTAACTGCTCCCCTGCCAGCCTGTTTGCCCCCAACTTCCCTCCTCTGCCGGCCTGGTCACCCCTAACTGCCCTCTCCTGCAGGGTTGATCACCTCCAACTGCCCTCCCTTGCAAGTCTGGTCCCTCTCAACTGCCCTCCCTTGCAGGCCTGGTCCCTCTCAACTGCCCTCCCTTGCAGGCCGGGTGCCTCCCAACTGCCCTCTCCTGCTGGCCATCTTGTAGTGGCCATCTTGTGTCCACATGGGGGCAGGATCTTTGACCACATGGGGGCAGACATATTGTGTGTTGGATAAGTTGACCAGATTGTCCCGCTTTTGGCGGGACAGTCCCGATTTTTCAAAAAATAGGGACTTTTTTAAAATGCCGTGGGACGTGGGACAAATTGTTAAAAATCGGGACTATCCCGCCAAAAGCGGGACGATCTGGTCACCTTAGTGTTGGAGTGATGGTCAATCTGCATATTACTCTTTTATTAGATAGGATAGAGGCCTGGTGCACGGGTGGGGGACAGCTGGTTTGCCCTGAAGGGTGTCCCAGATCAGGGTGGGGTTCCCTTGGGGCGTGGGGCGGCCTGAGCGAGGGGCCTGTGGTGGTTTGCAGGCCAGCCACGCCCCCTGGCGACCCAAGCAGAGGCCCGGGTATCTAAGATTTATTTTCCTTCTACAATTGAAATTTTGTAGCCTGGAGCGGAGCCAAGCCTGCTGCTCCCTCCGGGGCGGCAGCCATTTCTGTTGCAGTTAATTCACCTTCTATAATTGAAACTTTGTAGCCTTAAGCGGAGGCCTGGCCGGCCAGGGTGTGCGGAAAGCTTTGCTTCCCCTGTTGCCACCAGCAACCCTGGCCTGCTCTCTCAAGCTCAGTTCTGCCCCCATTTCTGTTTGAATTTGTTTACCATCTATAATTGAAACTTTCTAGCTTTAGTGGAGGCTTAGGCCTGCAATGGCTATCAGAAAACTTGGCTTGCTCTGTTACCTGGGAAACCTTGCTCTCTGTGGCTGTAGCCATCTTGGCTGGGGTTAATTTGCATACTTGCCCTGATTGGCTGGTGGGCGTGGTTTGGCTGGTGGGCGTGGCTTATGTAGTGGAGTGATGGTTAATTTGCATACCTTCCTTTTATTAGAGAGGATGTCCCAAGTAGATGAGTCCAGTTTCTCTCACATTAAAAATCAACCCCCAAGCCCTGACCAGTTTGGCTTGGTGTATAGGGCATTGGCCTGCAGACTGAAAGGTCCCAGGTTTGGTTCCAGTCAGGGGCATGTACCTTGGTTGTGGGCACATCCCTAGTGGGGGGTGTGCAGGGGGCAGCTGATCGGTGTTTCTCTCTCATTGATGTTTCTGACTTTCTATCCCTCTCCCTTCCTCTCTGTAAAAAAATCAATAAAATATATTTTTTTGAAAAATCAACCCCCCAAATCAAGTCAAATCAAAGAAAAAGCTGAACTCGGAAGAGGATTTGTGTTCCTTTCCCACCCCGATTCTCAAATATTTGATTATTTCCTGAACCTGCAAGACAGTGGGATATAGGGACACTTAATTTCCATGGGTGACTGTGGAAATATCCAATCCATACATTTCAATCATGATAAGATACAACTTTAAATATATGTATCTTTTATGGAAGAGAGTTTGCCATATTTAGAAGACTATTTGAACTGTCATCAGTGTGCTTTAAGCAATTTATAATTTATAACAACTTTTTATGTTCCCAATTATACATTTGAACGGCACCAACCCAGTTTCACTAAAAATGACTCTTCTAAAGTCAGGCTCCGAGAGTGGTAAAATATTTCTGGTATTTTAATGGACATTTTTTGTTTGTTTGTTTTGTTAATCCTCACCCGAGGATATTTTTCCCATTTTTTTTTTTTTAGAGAAAGGGAGGGAAGGAGGGAGGGAAGGAAGGAGGGAGGGAGGAAGAGAAAGAGAGAGAGAAGAGAGAGAGAGAGAGAGAGAGAGAGAGACAGAGAGAGAGAGAGACAGAGAGACAGAGACATATAGATGTGAGAGAGAGACACATTGATTGGTTGATCCAAGTGGGGCTGGGATTGAAGCTGCAACCCAGGTACATGCCCTTGACCAGGAATCCAACCCCTGATGCCTGACACTTTGGTGCACGGGTCTAACCACTGAGAGATAGCAGCTAGGGCAATGAACACTTTTTAAAATGATAGTTGAACAATTCATTAGTTTTATCATGTTGTCTAACAAATTACCACAAACTTAGAGACTTAAAACCACACTTATTTGTTATCTCAGTTCTGGAAATAAGTCTGAGCACAGCATGACTGGACCCACTGTCAAGGTCATATAAGGTTGAAATTAAGATGTCATCAGGAGCTCAGGGTCCTCTTTCACTCTCTTATGGTTGTAACAAGACTCAGTTCTGATGGTTGTGGGATGGAGGTCCCTATTGCACTGCTGGCTGTTAGTGACTCCTTGCAGCACTGATTCCACCTGCATTTCTTGTCACGTGGCCCCTTCTGTTTTCAAAGGCAGCAATAGGGCATCTCCCTCAAGTCAAATTCCTCTCACACTTAGCATCCTGGTCTCCACATAGAGACCACTCCCTTGTAAAGGTTCCTCTGATGATTTTATCTTAAAAGTCCACAGATGGCTTTTATCTTAAAGTCTCAAAATGACTTGGGACTTTAATTACACCTGCAAAATCATTTCACAGCAGTACCTTGACTAGTGTTTGAATAACTGGAGAAGGTGCGTGTGTATAAATATTACCACCACCATCACCACAACTGTCCACTCTGCCCGCTGCTGGGCGACTTTTCTTCCAAGAATCAAAGCGGGGGGTGGGGGTTGGGGGTGGGGGGTATTGCCATTTTATTTATGTTTGTTTATATAGGGTCACATTTAAATAACAACATCTTGTTTTCATCTTACTTCATTTTAGCCTCAAAGACCCAGGTGTAAGAGAATTTAATATTCATATCTCCACTTTCTGGTTGGAAAAACTGAGGTTCTGTGAGGTAGAATATTTTGCCTGACATCTCATAGCATCTCTATCTCCGTATTCCACATCGAAGGTTCTTCAGATACTGCAGAATTTGGTGTCTTCAATATTTGAGTACTATCATCTGTTATTTCATTTTTTACAGTTTCTGGGAAGAATCTTTTTTTCCAAACCTGTTGATAGAGATCACAAAAAAACATTATAAAAGGCAATGATCTTACTGCATCATGAGAAAGAACTCCATTTATACGAATAGGAAAATCATTTATGTATGTTTTACTTTTGGGGGCATATTTTAGAAAATACATAAATCTGATAGATAACTTAAATAAATGGAAATGGACTCATTTTGAAGTTTGTTTAACTGAGGCAACTTTAATTTCACTTGCCATTTTCATGGTGTTTAACATAGTCATGGGTGTGTCTCAGGACTTAGAGCTTTACCTGGCCCAAGGTGTGACCACACTCTGTGGTCACAAGAATATGATTTAGGCAGCAACGTGCAGGCCACATCTAGTACGATGTCGAATTAACTGAAAATGCTCCAAGCTTCTGTTAATCAGAAAGTACACTGTAATCTTTATATAGCCAACCAGACTCCCTCTTAGCTCCTTCAACATGTTAAACTCATCTGAAGTTCACGGATGAGTCTTATCTGTAAGAACAGACTGATCATTTCAACATGTGCGTCACAGGGAGAGCAGAATTCTATAGAATCATTGAAAGTAAGAAGATGAATTGGACCCTAGGTGACTCCCGCTCCCCATTTTACAGATGAGGAAGGTGAATCCTAGAGAAGTGTAGGGATTTGCCCCAGAGTACACAGCCGGGGAAGTAACAGATTTGAGACATAATTATACACCTTTTGCTTCCAAGTCCAGTACTCTTTGTTCACCAATTGCATACCTTGATGGAAAATGTATCGCATACTGTTTTCCACAAATACTGTCATTTTTGTAACCAAGAAAATGTTTGCATCTAAGTTATTGGAAACAGAGAAATAGTTGAAATTGTTTCTCCCTCACCATCTGCATATGACTTTTTAATTTTTGTTTTTGCTCTGGATCCTTGTAATATGCACTAACGTCAGTTTTGTTCCAGGAGTAGGGTGTTGGGAAGGGTCTACCTGCTCAACAGTAAATGCAGCAACTGCTTGAACTTAGACCAATAAAATTCTTTTGGGGAGAGGAGTGTCTGACCACTGCATTGTTTAGAATCCTGGCATACAGCAATAATAAAAGCAGACTGAGTTTTAGTCAGTTTTATTATATTAAAAAAAGTTTTTTATGACACTGACCTGGATTAAAAACAGCAACCCCCTACTCACATCTGTAAGATTTCAGGTTCTTTAAAAAGTGTTCCTTATTGGGGAGTGGGGGTGGGGTAGAGGCAAAGCACCATCATAACATTTGAAGCTACATGTACGTTTTAAAAAATTGAATTATATATGAAATGTATTATTATCATAATAAAAATGTATTATACGGAAAGCACCTTCGGAAAGATATTTATTATTGAGAAGCCAGAGTTTTAGAAACTGACCTGGGTTTATATGGAAATTTAAATGTAGTGTGTCCTCATTAACAAAGATCTTTTCGTTTGTTTATCCCTGGGCTGATAGAGAAGGGGACATCTGAATGCATTTCGGATAGAAGCAGTGCTACAGGGGGATTCAAACAGCCTGGGTCAAATCTGGACACTGTGACCAGTTACCTAATCTTGCTAAGCATCACTTTCTCCATCTGTACAATGGGAATGAATAATAATATTTACTTTATAGTCTCACTGTGGGTATTGAAACTATTTAGTCACATAAAGATTTAGCCCTGTGCTGGCACATATTAAACACTCAGTAAATGTTTACCATCACTGTCATCATGATCCAGGGGCTAAAAGATTTAAATTTTTTCATTGTTAAGAATGTTTTGCTGTGACACAAAAGTGTGCATATTTTCTTTATGTGTCTCAAATATGGAACATGAAAAGACTTACAGGTATTTAAGGACATTACCTCACTTCTTTGTGATTAAGATTGTTATTTAGCGAATTTCTCCAAGGGCACTAGATGGCGACCTTCTCCTTTAAGGAAAAAAAAAAAAACACAAAAAAAAACACACCACACTACTGAGGACTCATAAATAATACTTTGGTTTTGACAGCTGAAACTCACTGTTGCAGACTTAAAAGCAAAATACAAGGAGGTAAAGTCACACCTTTGGATGGTAGATTGCCAGAATCTTAGAATTACTAAATTTTCAGGTTTCTGTCTAGGAGCCGCACGGTAGAGAAAATACCCTCTGTGGGCAATCTTGGATTCGAACTTCTGCCCTGGGGTGATCTTGGACTTGACCTTTCAGTATCTCATTTTTTCTCCTCTATAGTATAAGCATGCTGGGTTAGATCATCTTCAAAGTTGCTTTCCGCTCTAAAATGCTATGAGTTTAAATACTTCAAGGTCCATTCTTCTACCAGACTGTCTTTTCTCAAGTGTTCCTTGTACTTTATTTCTTAAGCCAAGGGACAAGATTTAATGTCATAGTTGCTAACATTACTTAAGGCAAAACGGACTTATTAAAAAATAAGATTAATTTAGGAAGATATGGATACATTTAGGGTTTTGTTATCCGTGTGGGAAATCTTGCTCTAAATGTTTCTTTTTTAATAAGCATGAGAAACATACTTGAATAATATCTTCATTTAAGACAGTGTAAGACTTGGAAAAACCTGTCAAAACATCATTTAAAATCTATTTATATCTCTTCCATAAATAAAGTTGAACCTATGCCTAGATTATTGAATGTGATAAAAGTGTTTTTCTAATGCATTATTTTAAAATGTCAATTCACTTGAGTATTCCTAAAAAGATTATAGCAGGTTAAATTGTTCATAGAAGCAACAGAATAGTAACTATCAACAAGACAGGAGCCCTCTCGCAAATGTGAGTGTACAAAGCCAGTCTTCAGCATCTGGTGCGATGAAGAAATTCAGATGTGGTTTGAAATGTTTTTAATTAAAATAACCAGAGGAGTAAAACTAACAATAAGTAATAAATCCCCAGAATAAAATATATATTTGGAATTTATTTATAAACCTGCTTTTCCTCTACTGAGGTGTTTCAGACAAGGTAGAAAGATTTTTTTTATAAGTAGCCAGTGATGATACATTGATCTGTCTTTTTAAGAAAAGTTACGATTTCAGAGAGAGTCATTTGGTATCTTAGTTTGGATCTAGTTTTTTTTCTTTCTTTCTTAAAAAATGTACTAATTTGTTGATCATGACCTGAAGAAATGCTCCTCCCACATCCCCAGACAAACTCTTAAACGCTGACTTACGTTATGACAAATGCTCCCTGTGACATATTCATGTGAAAAGTAGAAAGTGTGGGAATTAGCAAATAGGCTGAAATGGATAGAAACACCTCATTATCATAGGGTGAGGTGGCAGATGCACAGAGAAATCTGGATTACAGGAGCAACTTCCCCCCCAAACCCGGAGCTGATGGAGTGAGCCAGCATTTAGCCCTGGAGCCAGCACTTCACAACCATGGCGATGCTGTGATGTAACTGGGATGCTCCATGTACAACTTTTAACTGTAGCAGATACAATAAAATCCAGATTCTAAGAAACTTACAACTAGCGCATGGCCTTTCTCTTTTCTTGTAAACATTTGGCCCCTGGCCAGATGTATACTCATCCAACTTCCCCACCAACGATTTTAGTTCACTATTTCCAGTAAAATTTTGGGCTGAAAAAAAAACCTGGAACTGCTATTGCCCTGTCACTCTTATTAGTTGGGTGTTAGAGCCACAGGACTTCGCAGTAAAGAAACACATGCACACACCCCCTCCCTTACCACCCAGAGCAGAAGAGGAGAAAAAGATGAAAGCAAAGATAGACTTATGCAGGTTATTGTCTAAGGGCAGTTTAATATTTATGAACACACACACACACACACACACACACACACACTGTCTTTAGGCTCCAGTTACAAGCGCTGCGTCATCTGTCAGATCACATGGTAATTGTTGCTATTTCAAGGATCAAGTGGCATAAAGCTCTCCCCCTACCCCCCCCCACCCCACCCCACCCCACCCTACCCCACCCCTTTCCTTTGGTACCACATAGCATGGAGTGATTATTGTGTGATGGGGTGAGATCAGGCTCTCTGGTCCAACCCTCCCAGCTCGGAAACCAGGCTCTCGGTGGGGTGGCGCGCGTGGTGTTCTCACGGAGTGATTGGGAAAGCGGGACGAGGGAGGGGGTCTCCGGGGAGGAAGGGCAGCTCTAATTGGTTTCTCAATGAAAGATAATCACCTATTCCCCGGGGAGGCTGGGGATTAGCACTCTGCCTCTCCTCTCCGTCGCTTTTAGACTTCTCCGTCCTCCCCTCGGTGCGGAGCTTTCAGTCCATTCAGCAGAAGTGGATCGAAGAAAGCGGCTCCTGGCGCAGCGGTAGGGGCAGCGCCGGGCTGCGCGCGAGTTCTCAGCGCCCATTCACTCACTCGGCTCCGCGCTCGCCTCGCCCGCCCGTCGCCGTCGCAGCCGCCGCGGCCGCCCCAGGAAAAGTTTGGTGGAGGGGCTCCGGCTGGGGGGGAAAAAATGAGCGAGCTGGAGGAAGACTTTGCCAAGATTCTCATGCTCAAGGAGGAGCGGATCAAAGAGCTGGAGAAGCGGCTGTCGGAGAAGGAGGAGGAAATTCAGGAGCTGAAGAGGAAGCTCCACAAATGCCAGTCGGTGCTGCCCGTGCCCTCCACCCACATCGGCCCCCGGACCACCCGGGCGCAGGGAATCTCGGCGGAGCCTCAGACGTACAGGTCCTTCCACGACCTCCGACAGGCGTTCCGGAAGTTCACCAAATCCGAAAGGTAGGCGCCGGGCACGGCGGGCCGGGGCCGGAGAAGGAGCGGAGGCCACCGCTCCCGGGTGGGCGGCCCGGATGCCGTCCCGGGTGGAGGCTCCGGGGCTGGGGGCCCGGCTGCAGCGGCGGCGGCGGGGGCCGGTCCGCGCCCGGCCGCTCTCCTGCGCCCCGAGTGGGGGTGGCCCCGCGGCCCGGGGAATGGGAAGTGTTTATTTTTATTCCTGCCCATCACGTGCCGTGCTGGTCTCTGCCGGGCTGGGAACGGCGAGCTCCTCCGGGAGACGCGCCCCAGCGGCGTGGGGGTGGGGGAGGAGGACCACGGAAAGTTTGTTCGCGCCCCTAACTCGGGCACTCCGCACCCGGCTGCCGTCGGGCCGCCTTTCCTTGGCGCGCCCCCGTGGGGGGGCACCCACCCTGGGACCTGACCCTGCCCAGCCTGGGGCCTGGACAGCTTCCCCGAGGAGGCGACCCGAGACCCAGGCCGTGGGGCGCGCTCAGTGGGGCTGCTGGAGCCGCCTGGGGAGGGGCGACAGACTGGACAGGGTTGGGTTCAGTTTAGGGGCTGCACGTCCCCAGAGCCCAAGCCCGAGGGGGAGGGCGCAAAGGCAGGGCAGTGACTTCTGGGGGGTTCGGGGATTCGGCCTCCGGGATGGGGGTGTGTGGGTGGGTGGGGGGTTTATTCACAGGGTCACTTTCCAGGCATCGGTGATGTCGGCAAGAAACTGCAAAGAAACCCCAGTTTCTGGATGTTCCTTGGCTCTGTGTCCCTCTCAGAAGTGCCACTCCTTGGTTTTGGCCGGTCTGGGTGTGGAGGCGGCTAGGTAACCTTGCACCTGAAGCGGGTTTGGGGCTGCTGGTCAGCCTGTGCGAGGTGGTTAATGCCCTTCCTGGTCTGCCTTCCTTTAGAGTCTCTCCCTGGGAAAGATAGCATGAAGGGGGTGGGGTGGTATTTCTCCAGGCGCCCCCAGGCTCCTTCCTTTCCTCCTCTTGGGAACTGGAGGAGCCCAAACCTGCCAGGGCAAAGTTATGTGTCGCTTGTCCGTGGTGTGCAGCAGACGAGGCCGGCTGGTTCTGGCCACGAGTAGGAAGCTTTTGCACTCCAGCCGCCGCCTGCACCGGAGAGGGCTGATCGATTGGCTGCAGCATTAAAGCGCCTCTGGACATTAGGGAGAGGAAGTGCAGACTCCAAAGCCCATTACTGGCTTTTAGTCTCTGGAAGTGCATGGCCCAAAGTGCCTTTTGCAGGATATTGAATATTCCATTAGGCGTGCCTTCGTGCCCGCCTACCCCCTACCCCTTCCCTCTTCTTAGATCACTTGGTGTCTGGGTTTGGGGCTCAAGGGACCCCTAAATTAGTCCCCTCCCCTTAACTCTCCGACTTGGAGGCAGCACTTCTAAAGAGCATGTCCTGTTGTCGGGTTTCCATCCAATTCCAGGACCGTCAGCGTCCCCCACTCTTTCAACGCACCCCTTCCTTGTCTGTTTCCCTTGCGTATTGATTACAGTATTCGTGTGGGGGTGGGGTGGGGAGGAAGTGGGGCAGCCTTTAAGAGCTATTAAGAGAGGGCCTGGAGCTGGGACTGGGTGCGGGAGGAAAACAGAAAGAATTTGCCTCGGGAACTCTTAGGAACTGTGGGATTTGCCTCGGGAACTCTTAGGAACTGTGGGTCCCTTCGGAACGGACGTCTTTGGGGGCAGCTTTCGGATTTCCTGAGTGACACTCCACTTCTAAGATGACACCGTCCACATGGCACCGCCTTGAAATTCCCTATCAGATGGAACAGCGGATCTCTTCCTTCTTGAGGCCAAGACTGCAAACGGAGCTGTTTGTCCTTGCCCTTGGCTGGGAAGCTGCTGCAGCGACTGGCCCCAGCCCTCCGCGGGGCTGCGCATTCCTCGGCCGCTGCCCTGCCCCGCGCGCGGCAGCTGGAATCAATCTGCCCACCTCCTTAAGAAGCCACTTCATCAGCGGTCACCGGCAGCTGCTGGCCTCCCGGGGCTGCCGGGCTGGGGCTTTATCGCATTTTTGAAATTGCAGATCTCTGTCCGGGCCGTGCCCCTCAAAGAGTCACCAGCACCCCTGCCCAGCACAGAGATTTCACCAAGGTCTGGAGAGGGCTGGAGGAAACCCTCCCAGAGTCCACTGTCATTCAGGAGCTAACTCTCAAAGAGGCACTTGAATTGCCCTTGACGGGAAATCTCTCTAGGAATGAGAGGAGGTTTTGTGTGTACTGGGAGGAAATGGCTGATCTTTCCTGTGTGCACATTGTCCAGTCCTCCCGTTTCTACTCCTTTCTCCCACTCCCCATCGTTTTTGTGTGTTAGGGTTAAGAACACCCTAGGAATGGATCATGCGCAGTGTCTGAAGCAAGGAGCCTGAATTCGTTCCTTACTTCCTCTCCTCACTGATTTACCCTGGGACAGAGGGTAAACTTTTTCTAACTCAGCACTTAGTTTTATGCTTTCAAATGGGAGCATGGACTGTATTTTCAGCAAGCTGACTCAGTCGAGTGTAAATAATTTTGACAGGTATACTATATGGGAATAGGAGCCATTGGAAGTAGGTACTCATCCTAACACGTACAGAGACAGTACTAACAATTATCATTGGCAAGACTCCTTATTTTGGCCAAGAAAAAGAAAAATTTAAAAAGGGTTTCTAGGGTACAGCAGTTAACAAGACATTTTTAAAATGAAGTGTTTTTTATTTTAATTTTTAGATATTTAGATTTGGGGGGGTGGATATCCCCTCAGCTCATGCACCATTGGTTAAAAGGTATGCCATTCTGATGAGCTTACCCAGGCTGAAAGAGATGGCTTTATTGCAAAGCTAATGTTCAATTACAGTTGCTCTAGGACAGTGGTCGGCAAACTCATTAGTCAACAGAGCCAAATATCAACAGTACAACTACTGAAATTTCTTTTGAGAGCCGAAAACCGACTTCTGCGCATGGGCCACGAAGTTTCAATCGCACTGTACGTGCGCGCCCGCACGTGGTATTTTGTGGAAGAGCCACACTCAAGGGGCCAAAGAGCCGCATGTGGCTCATGAGCCGTGGTTTGCCGACCACTGCTCTAGGATTTGAGTGGTAGCTAATTCATGCTACAGGTTTGTTTCAAACTTTACTAGAACATCCAGTTTATATACTAACAAGAAAAGAAACATATTTTGAGAGTATAGGAATTGAATTTGATGGGCAGAATCATAAAATAATTTTTGCCTGTAATCCCTCTTTTAGAAAATGATTGCAATGTAAAACAATTACCTGCTAGGTGACACAAATATCTTATGCATTTATTGCTGTGGAAAGAAATGGGAAAATTCACCGACCGTTGTAATCAAGTCAGTGCAATTAACCAGGTTTCCATGTGTCCACAGAGGGTAAAGGCACAATTTTCATTAAGAATGATCTAAGCATCTAAGAAATGCTTAGATGAAAATTATACCAGGAAAGGGAAGATCTGAGCTTTCAGCATAAGTATCAAGTGTACAATATGATGTTCATGTTTAAAAAGAAAACATCCGACTTATTGCAGTGCTCATTTTCAGTCCCTTTAGAAATGTCCAGTAGGGATCAATTGATTGTCATGGAAAACTGTAGGCTGTTTTGGAGGATGATGATATTTTGAAATTTATATATCACTTTTTGGCAAAAAAAAAAAAAAATCCAAGTGTTTTACATGGTTTTCTGTGAACTCTTGATGCCCTGCATGCATATACTCCTCATTAAGAATTACCTAATATCCTAACTCTTTTCCTTAGTTTTTTAATACACACTTAAATTCCTTATTTTGGTTGTCCACTTAGCACATGGTTGTTGTTTTTAAATTGCCTTAGGCAAAGGCTGGAATCATCATTAATCTGTTATAGGAATAATGTATTCCAAAGCTATTTGAGCTATTCTTGTCAAAAATCCCTTGATTCTTGATGATGTAAATTCATTACTTTGAACTTGAACTTCCTTCCACTGGGACGTGGATGCTTTGGGATGGATGCCCCAGAAAACTCATTGCCTTTTGCATTTCTGATTTGATTCAGCTCTGGTTATCCCGAAGACAAAATCAGAGGATTTGGCCTAATTTTGATACAAGTAACTTCAATAAAACAAGTGGGTACCAGCTGAATTCTGAGCCCAGCTCATTCATTGTTCATATAGAAGATACACAATGCTTTAAAATAGCAATGACAACAATAATAAAGATAGCTAATCTTGGCTACGCTCTTTACCTACCTTAATCTTTTTCTCATCATTTTCTCACAATGATCCTGAATGACATATGCTTTTCACAAGAGGAATCTGAGGCTCAAAGAAGTTGTCACTTGCCTAAGATCTTACAGCTAGCAGGTGCTGTACGTTTCAAACCCAAATCTTGCAGTTATTTAGAGGCCAAGTTCCAAACTGCAACACTACATAGCCTTGGAATTGGGCCAGTTCAGTCTCAGTAATTGGTGAATCCTTTCTGTAGGAAGACATGAACCTGCCCCAAGTAAAAATGGAATTAAAAAAAAAAGTCTTAGAGCCAGCACTAAACTGTGAACAAGTGACCAGTGTTTCCATCATATATTCCTTGGGTGTGCTGTGCCAGGTTGGAATTTCCTCAGGCTGTTCTGCTTCTGGGATTGTTATCTACCTCTTTCCATCTTCTCCCATCCTAACCTAGCCTCGCCAGCTCAGTGACAGGTCATAGGCAAAGCTGAGGACTAGTGCAGTTGTAAAAATGATCTTGGCTGCCTCTTTTGGGTACCATTCACTCTACCCTTTGCCTGTTGCCTTGCAGGTCCCTGATGCTAATCCCTTCATGCCTACCAATCCTACCATCAAAAGGAATTTATTACTAACTGACAGTATATTAACATGTTAGGCAAGTAATCATTTCTCAATTAGCATAGTGATGTTCAAAAAGAGCTTCCGGAGGCGGACATTCCTGTAGTATACTTAGATAGATAATATGAATGAAGAGTTTCAGGGGAGGCAGGCTGAGGAGAGGGGAGGATTTTTAGGTAGGAGGGCTTCTTGAAAGCCTTTGTGTCTTGCCTCACGAAATTTGAAGATAATAGGTTCTGAGCATAAGCATGTCACACCTACTTTCAGTGAACGCTGTACAGGAGGAGGGTAGTACCCTGCTTTTAGTGATGACAAGACTGAGCAAGTAATTACTGACGTGCCTTTTAAAGGATCTCAGAAATAGGAAGATGACTAAGGTTTCCTAATTTTGCATCAGTTCCAGAGTTGGTGAATCGATGTCTTCAATTTATCTTCTGTTTAGACTGCTTATTTAAGACATAGAGACTTTGCTGTGGGGTTTGGTTAGGTTCTGGAATTATGTGCATTTTATAAAAATGTATTCACAGTACACCAGAAGTCCTGTTTCTTTTGGAATCATTGATTGAAAGTTTAGGTTGATCGTTTTCATTGGAAATTTGACTGACCCTCATGAAACTATTTCTAACAGACCTGAAAAAAAACAAAAGATGTCATATATTTTCTCTCTTTCCTGGCTAAACGCCTCTCACCATGCTGTGTAGGAGATGCTGAGAGTGCATTAAAACTCTTTCTGTTGATAAGATTTTCAGGTGATTTCATCATTACACTGAGTATGAATAATTATTTTCATTTGCCATTGAGAACTTGCTTATCAGAGTTCAGGACCCTACATTATCTAGGATTCTTGTAGCTCTTGGAAATTGCTGTGAGCTCTGAGATAAACCAGGGGTAGCATATCCTGTTTCACAAAAGTGAAAGCTCAGAAGTTTGGGAATTGTCAAAAAAAACAAAACTGACCTTGAGTCTAGGTTTGTTGGCGTGCTGTGGAGTTCCTGAAGGGAAAAGAGGCTTTACCTGTATGTATATGCTTTTCTGTATGAGTAATGTATATGTGTATGCATGTGTCTATATGTACAAATATACACATACACACACACACACACACACACACACACATATACACAGATATACACACACATTGCCACTTTATTCATTTTTATGTTTTATACTTAGAGTAGTTAGTATTCTGAAATCCTCCAGGTTGGTCCAAATCACTGTCTTGGAGAAAGGAGGATTTACTTCTTCGGTTATTACTGTAAAATAGATCTGGCATCTTGAAGTTTGTCAAGTGCTTATGCTTGGTATGGGGGCACACTGTCCAATATTGCTTCTCAGAGCAGGGTGCTGCCACTAGAACCAATCTTTGTTGCTCCTGGTTGAAATACTATCTTCTGTTTTTACCCAGTGACAATTGTCACCTCCTTTTATTTGTTCTTGGATGTGCTTTGTTGTGTGTCTCTCTTTTGGGTCCCTGTGTTCTTCTGCTCTGGCTTGACATCTGTAACTCCTGCCCTACCAATTTCACTTGCAAACATCATGTGCAAACATAGAACACAGTTCCTGCTCAAGATATTACTCTAACCTTTTAAAGTCTTTCATGTCTTTAGATGTTTCAGATGTTATACAATTTAAATTTCCTAAAGTTTGAAAAATAATTATTTAATTGTCCACATTGAAAATACACAATAGTTTAAAACATTTGCTCAATGAAAAATTGATATTTCTAGAAGTCTATTTTGAAATAGATTTATTTTAATATATAAAGACTGATAGAAGAACTAATCTCCCTACCTTACTTACTGTTGTTCTTAAACAATAGATTCTTTTTCTTTTAACCTTACTCTACACTACTCAGTAAACAGTATTGGAGGGTCTCAGACCAGTATTCACTATGCTGCTTTTCTTTTAAACATTTACATATTATTTCTTACATGGCACTATGATATAATAAAAATTCATACTACCTTAGAAAATAGTGTAGTTTTAAATGCAATCAGTATAAAGTTTTGATTGACTAAAAGGTTTAAAAGTACTTTCTGTAATTTGTCTTGTCCAGAGTGCTAGTTGTGTACTTCATGTTTTTTAAGTGCCTATTGATTTGACATATTCTTGGAAATTAGTTCAAAGTTGTTAATATATTGATACTGGGAGCTGATTTAGATTGAATTTGTTATGTGTATGAACACATTGATAGCACTTTGGCGTGCAAGGTGATAACATCAATGTGCTGATATTACGAATGTTTATTAAGGCAAATCCAATAAGAGATCTTCTATAATTAAGTTTTTACTTGCGATAAAGATTATATTACTGCATTCTTAAATTATTCTCTCCGTTAGACTTGTTGCTAATTCAAATGGTCCCTTTTTTTCTAGTGCAATTTAGAGAGTGCTTCAGAATGTGTTTCAAATCCTCAGATGTGCCTTTATTTGAGCATTCTGACCTCTAATGCTGCCAAAATGCTGCTGATAAACTTTATAGAGATCCTAAAAATACTTGTATGTTTGCTTTTTACAAATATTGTTGTTCAGCTACATGACACAGTGATTATCTAATGAGCAAACCTAAAGCCTTCGGGTAAACGTTAATATTTTTCTGGATGCCGCTCATTGCCCTCATGGTGTGGATAATAATGTTCATTTCATGCATCACACGTCACCAAGGAGCTTTAGCTACCTATGCTGAAATTTCTCAAAATAGAAATTTTTTTGTAGGTCGTAGGTTGTAAACTCCTGAGTAGAAACCAGGTCTATTTACAGTAAAAATTCCAACCAAATAAAAGCCTGAGCTTTCTATACTTTCCTCTTTGCACATGCTAATTTCAGAGAAAGGGTAAGAGCAGCGCATAGTTAGAATGTATTAAAAACAAACAAAAATTTAAACAACGAACCTTTTAGAGAGTAAAACCAGTTCATATTCTATTTAATCGCCCCTCAGAGAATAAGGTCACTCTAAAATAGTCAATACAATATCCTATGTCTTACTCTGGAAGATTGTAGCTGTGATGAGATGTAGTGTGTATATGTGATTCGTTGTGAGGTTCAAATGAGCAAATGGTAGTTTAAAAATAAAAAAAATTGTGAATTATCTGTTTCTTAGAAAATAAGGTTGAGGGCATTCACAGGCATCTCCCCAGCGATAGCTTTTCACTTGCATTCCCATTGGCTTTCTGGACTGGTGGGATTACAGATGTATGGCAGGAAATTGTACACAATCCACAGGCGGTCCTGTCTTTTCACAAGAGTGTGTTGCACATGGGAACATCATCCATCTTGTGAGTCACTGCAGAAAGAATGCCTGAGAACCTCTGGTCTGAACTATGGTTCTAAAAAAATCAAAATCTTGACCCCATGTCCCTTAAAGCTACATATTTATAAATAATGGTTGTTAGATACACCACAGAGCAGCATTTCCCAAAGTGTGATGTTCATATTACTAGTGGCATCGGGGATGATGCTAGATGCTACACAAGTGAATTTATTTATAGTAACAGGGATTTTAATGGTGTTGGAGGAAAATATGTTACAATCACATCAAGTTTATGCCGTGCGGCGATTATTACTTAGACTGACGCTAAGTACAGATGTGTGTAACATAGATATGGGTACACAGATAAGGATGGGAAAGATTATTTTCAACAAGGAGTGAAATTAATTGTTTCCTTGCTCACCTCTACCCTGTTTTGGAAGATTCTGGCAAGTTGAGTTCTCTCTATCTATCTTCCGGTGACTCCTTGGAGGATTGTCAATTTCTGCCCATGAGTGGAGTGGGGACATAGAGTTAGATGGAAATGGTGGCTTTTATAAAATATACTCTTCCTCTGGTGATAAATCAGTCTGGCTAAGAGGTCATCATTTTAATATGTCATCAGAGAAACGTGATTTCCTCCCAGATTGATGAGTTTCGTTGCCATGCCACAGCGGGGCTCAGAGGTGAACAGGGCAGCCAGGAGTAATAAAGGGCTGCTGGGTGGCTGGTCTCCATCCAGCTGGGGGCTGCTGGGAGCTCTGTTTTCCCAGAGTGAGTCTCCTCTCTTCCCCGGGTTCTTCCTCAGATCCAAACAGTCCGTGCCCATGGCTCTGAAGGGTGATAGTGCGGCACTTTATAGCCAGAAATACATGATGTTTTTTTTATTCTTTCTTTGTAAAAATACAATTTGGGAAAAGTTGAAAAGGGAAAATTTTCATGAAATACAAATATATTTTCCTGTAATTTGCATTCCCTTTGCTTGAAGAGATATACTAGATTAATAAAAATAATGACATTTTTTAAAAATATTAAAAGTGGTGTGTATAAATGAGAAAGATATAAGGGGAAAGGAAATATTTTATAGGCAGTAGGAGGAATTTGCCAGCATCCCCCTTTTTTAGGGCTTAATGAAAGGTGTCTTTCTATCTACTTAAAAAAGGGAGTTGTTAAGTTTTGAATATATTTTGGTACCCTCCAAAAGATTGGGGTTAAGGGGAGTTGGAGGCGAAGGATGGGAGAAAGGGAGAGCAAGAGGGAAAAGGAGAGGGAGAGAGATGGAAATGTCAGCAATTACCACAAGATGGCAGCAGGAGAATAATATTTAAACAATTGTGCAACTAGTAGTTTGAAATGGCCTGTAGTTGAATTTTAAAATCTATTCTCAAACTTATCTTTCTTAATGTTAGGATTCAAGCGTTTGGAAAGTGTATAATCCATTACGTATGGCATTTTATTTATCCAATTAGTAGTAATCTGGGGGAATGTGTTTAAAAAGCCAAAGTGAAGTATTTTTAAAGAAAAGAGAAATGAATAGTGCACTTTGCATGGTGGGGTCTTTGAACATGGATCTCAGTCTGAGGGAAATTCCTAAAATCCCTGTGAGGAAGCCTCTGGACTCATACTTGGCTGAGAGAAGTAGTGGAAAATTAATAGTAGTAAGAAATATGTGTGTGAGTTCAGAGAATAATAATGGAAATGGTTTCCTACTCACTCCCCCTCCCCACATGAAAATGAAAAGTCAATTGTTACAGGAAAAAATTAGATAAGCTATTAGAAGAAACTTCTAATAGCTTCTAACAGGTTGTTTGATCTTCTTGATAGTCCTGTGATTTTAGAATATAATTGAGAGAAGTTTAACATGACCAGTTATAGTTAGTCTGAGATTCTTCTTAGAAATTAAAAAAAAAATAATGTAGTTAATATGATTATTTACATCTAAATGTTTTTGAAAGCAAAAAAAAAAAGTGTTTTATGGGATGCTGTAAATATCAACTGCCTTTTAACAATTGTAGGGTATAAATTGTGGGTCAGATCTCATGGACCTTATGTTTTTGAATCAATGTTCCCTTGGAAAGTGCCATTCAGTCTTCTTGGAAAAGGCTATTTCATTCAGTCTGTGACGCTCTCATGTGAAACCCCAGGGGACCGGAAGTGACGCAGTCTTGCTGATGGCATTATTTGTGATTTAACACTGAGGAGAAATGTTCTTATTTTGGTCTGTCCCAGTAACCAAGGGTCAATGCCAAGAACGAAGTTGTACTGTGGGTTAAAAGAAGTCCGTTCTGAATTAAGGCGATTACTTGGCCTCTTTAATTGGTCTCTTTGCCCAGATATTGTTAGTTGGTGCCTAGATAAACAATCACGACTGGACATGGAGAAAAGTTAACACAGAGCAAGCACATTTGGACACTATATATGAGAATGACATTGCCTTTGTAAAAAGTGTTTTGGAACACTGATACATTCATTTGAAGTTGGCGATATGTAAATCGAATGTAGGCTGTGCTTTCTGTTGTCTGCAGGGCCAAAAAAAGAAAAAAAATCTAGTTTCTATTAGACATGGTGAAGTAGGAGATAAGTAGCATTATCTTTTGTTTTCTCTGATCTTTCTGGTTATCCAGACAAATCCCTGAAGTCTAGAGGCAGGGCTGAGGTATCCTGTCTTTAAATCTTCTGGTTAAAATCTTCTGGTTATATAGCCTTATCCTTGGGCTCCAGGTATTGTGATCCGGGATGTCCACACAAAGTCAGACAGGCTGTGGACTGTCTGGGTTTCTTGATAGTAAAGAAATCAGGGGGAAAATTCTCTTTTGTGTGGTTTTGCCATCTCTTCTCATCATGTTAAAATCTGGGCATATTTTTAAAAAAATATATTTTTTATTGATTTTAGGAAGGGAGAGGGAGAGAGAGAGATAGAAACATCAACGGCTGCCTCCTGCACGCCCCCCACTGGGGATTGAGCCTGCAACCCGGGCATGTGCCCTTGGCCGGAATAGAACCTGGGACCCCTCAGTCCTCAGGCTGACGCTGTATCCATTGAGCCAAAACAGCCAGGGCTGGGCATACTTTTTGATAAGAGCAGGTACTACATCTCAAATTTGCTGACTTCCATCTTTCCTTGGGCTATGGCTACTTCCTTGATTGTTTTAATGGCCAAAGTGATGCCTGCTGGTTGCCAGACAATGAAAAGATATGCACTATTATATCATCTTTTCCTCCCAGTCTTCTCCTACTTGTCCTCCAGCTAATGTTGACCTTTCTGTATATTTATGCAAACCTTCTTATAGAGAGAACTTCCCTGCCCATTTGGAGTTTTCAAATTGTTGTTTTTTTAAGTTGAAAGGGAATCATTCCACAATACTCTTTAGCATTCTGCTGGGTTTTTTGTTGTTGTTGTTGTTGTTGTTTGTTTAATAATACCTCCCAGGAGTCTTTCCAGACCATTCCATATTGATCTTTCTAATAGCCACGTACTATCCCATAGTATTTATGTACTTCAGCTTATTAATATAGATATTATTTGTTTTTTTTTGTAAGCATAAACAGCACTGTAACTAATATCCTTGTACACATTTTCTCATGGTTTTTTATTTATGTATGGGATAAATTCCCAAAATTGAGTTGCTCATTTCCTATCTGACCTTTTTGGTTTATGTGATTATGCAAACACTCTATGAGAGAAATAATCTCTAGTCCTTTCTGTTAAAAATAAAAGTATGCTGGTGGCATTGACAAAGTTAATTTTCTATATTAAAGACAGAACTTAAAAAAAATCAAACATGTAACCATAGCAGTAACATGTGAAAGGTTCTTACTTCTTTCTTTTTTATACTTGAGTTGCTTTCATGAGGACAGTTTTTTTAAAAATTCTTTAAAAAATGTATTTTTATTGATTTCAGACAGGAAGGGAGAGGGAGATAGAGATGGAAACATCTATGATGAGAGAGAATCATTGCTCGGCTGCCTCCTGCACACCCCCAACTGGTGATTGAGCCCACAACCGAGGCATGTGCCCTTGACTGGAATCGAACCTTTCAGTCCGCAGGCTGACACTCTGTCCACTGAGCCAAACTGGCTAGGGCTCATGAGAACACTTTTTGAAGCAATGTTTACAGGCACTTTGTTTTTCATATTTAGAAAGTCCATATTATGCTTTTGGCTTGATTTTATATATATATATATTTTAAGTTGAATAAAACTCTTGAATTCCTACAATGTGATTTTGGAAGTAAGGTTAAAATTGTTTATATATAATGCTCTCAAGTAATTAAAGTTTTTCTTTAAGAATCACATTGATTTGTTTTTCTTTCATCAAAATACATTTTTAATACTTTAAGGATTCTGAAGAACTTGCTCCCACTTGGGAAAATACCAAATTCCAAGTCTCACAGCTACATTTTTTTTAAAAAAGACTAGTGGGAAGATTTGGACATATATGGTATTGGAACTACTCAGTGGAGTTTTCTTTTTATAGGATGGTAACCTCTAGTAGAGTTTTCTTTCCTTTTTTTATTTTTTTAAAATCATTGTGATGGTATTAGACTAGATTTACTGAAAAGTATCTTTGCAAACATTTACTGGGACCAGAATTCAGTCATTAAAGGTAATCAATCATGAAGCCAAAAAAAAAAAAAAAAAAAAGAAATGGTTTTGGGAGAGTAGAAAGAATAATCTCAGAAATTTTAGCCTAGTTTTATAGAGAATGTGTCATGATGATTAAAATAATAGTCTTTAGAGTCACAGATCTGGAGTTGATCTCTGGCTCCTCCTGTATATACTGGCTGTGTGATTTTAGATGAATTGCTTCATCTCTCTGAGCTTTAGTTTCCATATCTATAAAATAGGAATAATGATAATTCCTTTCCATAAGATTTTGCATACAGGGCATACTCCATACATGTTTGTGGAATAAGAGGAAGAACTTGTACAACTAAACAACTCCCCTCAAATAATCCAATTAAAAATGGACAAAGGACCTGAATAGACAATTTTTCAAAGAGGACATAGATAGCCAATAGACAAGCTACTCAATGTCACTAATCATTAGATAAATGTAAATTTAAAACCTTAATGAGATATCACCTCACATCTGTCAGAATGGCTATCATCAATAAATCAATAAACAACAAGTATTGGCAAGGATATGGAGAAAAGGGGGTGTGGATTGGTGCAGCCACTGTGGAAAACACTATGGAGTTTCCTCAAATAATAAAAAATGGAACTGCCTTATGACTCAGCAATTCGACTTCTGGGAATATATCTGAAGAAACCAGAAACACTGATTTGAAAGAATATATGCACCCCTCTGTTCATTGCAACATTATTTACAATAGCCAAGATTTGGAAGCAGCCCAAATGTCCACCAGTAGATGAGTAAATAAAAAAGCTGGGATACATTTACACAATGGAATATTACATGGCCATAAAAATGAAGGAAATCTTATGTTTGAGACAGCATGGATTGATCTGGGAAGTATTATGCTAAGTAAAATAAGCCAGTTAGAGAAAGACAAATACCATATAATTTCACGTATATGTTGAATCTAATGAACAAAATAAACTGAAAAACAAAATAGGTTCATAGAGACAGAGAACAGATTGATAGCTGTCAGAGGAGAGGGAGTTGGGTGGCTGGGTGACAAAGGTGAATTGATTAAGAAAAACAAAAAAACAAAAAAAACCCCACAAACAACAACAACAACAAAGACACAGACAACAGTATTGTGATTGCTAGGGGAAAGGGGATTAAGGAGAGGTGGAAGAGGCCTAAGGGGGAATAAATGGTGGTGGAAAGACACTTGATTTTGGGTGGTGAGCAGAAGATGCAGTATGCAGATGATGTGTTCTTGAGTTGTACACTTGAAACCTGTATGGTTTTATTAACGAACTAGAGGTCCAGTACATGAATTTGTTTACGAGTGGGGTCCCTAGGCCTGGCTAGCAATCAGGGCCAATAGGGGCTATCTTGCCCAGTCCCAATTGGGGCCAGGCTGATCTGGGCCTGCCAGTCCAGGGGGAGGGACAAAGGGAGGCAATGCGGGAGGTTGGCCAGTTGGGGGAAGGGACTGTGGGAGGTTGGCCAGCTGGCTGGGGGGAGGGACCAGCCAGGGGACCACAGGAGGTTGGCTGGCCATGGGAGGTTGGCTTTGGGAGTGCACTGACCACCAGAGGGCAGCTCCTGTGTTGAGCGTCTGCCCCCTGGTGGTCATAGCGACTGGTCAACCGGTCATTCTGGTTGTTTGGTATTAACAGTTGCTTAGGCTTTTATATATATACTAGAGGCCCAGTGCACAAAATTCGTGCACTTGGGAGGGGGGTCCCTCAGCCTGGCCTGAGCCCTCTCGCAGTCCAGGAGCCCTGATGGGTGGCTCCCACCACTGCCACTGTGCTTGCCAGCCATAAGCCCAGCTTCTGGCTGAGCGGTGCTCCCCCTGTGGGAGCACACTGACCACCAGGGGGCAGCTCCTGCATTGAGTGTCTGTCCCCTGGTGGTTAACACACATCATAGTGACCGGTCATTCCACCATTCAGTTATTTGCATATTAGCCTTTTATTATGTAGAATACACTGTAGATGAGGCCCCCTAGAAATATAAGAAATGCAAATAATTCACTGTTAACTCATTCTTGAATTGCCCCCACTTAAAATCAAATTTCCCCCCTGTGGGGCATGTGCTACACCTTGGGAACCACTGGGCTTGACACTTTTCCTCTTTGAGCTTCATTTCTGAATACATATGCATATACCATAGGAATTGTAATCTCTTCTCCGCTTACCTCACTTGGGTTGTCATGAGGAGGTTCTGAGCTGATAAACCTAGAAATGTTTCATCAAGTAAGTGATGTCTAAATGGGAAGAGATTGTTATTTTTAAGCTCACAGGTACCCTCGCAGGTAGCAGGTGCTAATTAGGGAAGGAGGACATCATTGTTTCCTGGGACTGTAGCTATGGAAGCTTTGAAGAGGGTTCCACAGGCCTCGGAGGGGCGGGCTCTGGCCAGCAGCCCTGTAGTGGTGGTCGTCTCTGGAGGCGCTGGTGGGGGCCAGGGAGTTGGGGGGGGTGGTGGCGAGGCCAAGGGGGAGTAACTATCAAACCTTCCTGCTTGGCGCCATTCTTTAAATTGTACATGGCTGTTTCGCAGCTATACCTGCTCAGGGCAGGGCTCCAATCTCCTGGAGTGGGGTGGGGGCTGGGCCAGGGCGGAGCCAGGCAGGCTAGGACAAAGGGTTTAGCCACGCCCCCAGTGAGGTTCAGAGTGCTTCCTCTGCGGAGACTGAGCTTTGCTGTAGGGGGTGGGGGGGGTGGAGGGGTGGGGAGGAAGGGTCTGACCCTGGGGGGGCCACTCAGGCCTGCCTCCACCTGGGTCTGGAGTTGTAGGGAGGAGAGGCATGCCTGGCCCCAGTGGAGGGGGCCTGGCAGTGGTGGGCCATGGGCCTGGGTGCTGACGGATGGTCACTGGTGTGCTGTTGTTGTGGGTGCCCCTGGTGGGGGAAAAGATCGGGAGTCAGGTGTGGGCTGCAGCTACCCCTGAGGCTGGGTCTTCTCCCCATCCGGTCAGCCTCCCCGTCCCCCTGGGGGTGCAGGGGCTGGGGTAGGGTGTCCATCTGTCCCTCTGGGTGTGCGGGGGTTGGGGTAGGGGGGTCTGTCTGTCCCCCCGGGGGTGTGGGGGTTGGGGTAGGGTGTCCGTGCAGGGAGATTGGAAGAGCTCCCCGTGGCTGCTTCCTCTTCCTTCTTTGCAGTCCGGGCTCCTGTCAGGCACTCTCCTCAGACCCCTGGGAACTTGGCACTGGCTGCCCACCCCCTGCTGCATGTGCAGCCTCCTGCTGGTCTGTCAATATGCAAATTGGTTGTTACTGGGACACCGTAATGGACAATTAGCATATTACCTCTTTATATGTATAGATAGATATCACCTCAATAAATTCAATAAATAAATAAAGAGTGACTGATCAACATACCTGCAAAGACAAAATAAAAACAATCAATAAAAGTGCTAGCAAGTGTATAACAATGGAAGGTTTAAAAAAGTGTTTTTAAAAACTTTAGTTCTGGGGGAGAAACCAAGATGGTGGCATAGGTAAACACCTAAACTGCTGCCTCACACAACAATTTCAAAACTACAACTAAAAGACAAAATGTCTATCACCCAGAACCATGGGAAAGCTGGCTGAGTGGAAGTTCTACAACTAGAAGGAAAGAGAAAAGAGCATTGAGATGTGCACAAGCGTTGAAAAGCTGAGGTACAGAGGCGCGCGAATCGGGCTGGCAGTGGGTGACTGGCTGTGCTGCTTCTTTCAATCCAAAGGGAGACAAGCTCCCGATTAATCTGAACTCCAGTTTCTGGGGAGACGCTGGGTACCCAAACTCCTATGAGGAGAAGCTGGACTGTCTGTCATCGGTCAGAAAGTGAGGGTGGCTTGCATGCAGAGCTGCATGCAGGAATCATTGTTTACTGTGCTGGGGTGCGAGACGCAGGGAAGCGGAAACTCGGAGACACAGAGACAGCTGACTGGCAGCCATTGCTGTTTGCCACGCCCTAGCCTAGTGACTCCCTGAGACCCCACCCCGCACAATCTACAAACCCACCCAAGCGGCTTTTGCATATAAATGGACTGCCCTATCGCAGCTTAACCTAACAAACTGCAGCTCTGGTCAGACAGCTCCAAAACCTTCAAACTCCAAGCAAAGAGGGGAAAACTGTAGTTCTTGCTGTAGCTCCTGTTGGGTGGCCTCAGACAGTAGCTGACCTGCACCCCATTGGAGATCCAGAAGCCAGTGTACCTAGTGGTCAGTGTGAGATGACACCTGATTTCAACTCCTCACATCCATAAGTGACACATTCAAGAGGCAGACTCAGTGAGTACCAAAGCCCCACTGAAACAAGTCCTGCCCCATAAGCGTGTCTCCAGCACAGCAGTTCTTCCCTTATAGACACAGCGGGTCCTCACAGCCAATTGGCCTGGAGGTCAATTCCTCCCAGTGTACCAACAGCAATCAAGGCTTAACTACAATAAGACTGTGCACACAGCCCACAAAGGGGTGCACCAAGAGTGTCCACCTCAGGTAACTGGGGAGGCTGAGCCACTGGGCCCTATAGGTCACCTACCACACAAAGCCACTCCATCAACTCAAGGAAGCAGCCAAAATGCGGAGACAAAGAAACATGTCATGAATGGAAGAAATGGAGGAAAGCAAACTACCGGACATAGAGTTCAAAACCACATTTATAAGGTTACTCAAGAATCTTCTAAAAACTGCCGAGAAACTTGATGAGACCTCTGAGGAGCTTAGGGAGACCTTCAAGGACCTTAATGAGAATGCCAAAAAAATGGAAAAGGACCAGTCAAAAATTAAGCATACACTGTCTGAAATAAAGAATATACAGAAATTCAACTGTAGATCAAAGGACCCCAAGAATCAAACCAAAGATATGAAATATGAGGAAGAAAAAAACACCCAACCAGAAAAGACAAAAAGAAAAAAGAATCCAAAAATATGAAGGTAGTGTAAGGAGCCTCTGGGACAACTTTAAGCTACCAACATCCAAATTATTGGGGTGCCAGAAGAAGAGAGAGAGCAAAATATTAAAAACCTATTAGAAGAAATAATGACAGAAAACTTTCACTCCCTGGGGAAAGAAATAGACTTACAAGTCCAGGAAGCACAGAGAACCCCAAACAAGAGGAATCCAAAGACGACCACACCAAGACACATCATAATTAAAATGCCAAGGGCAAAAGACAAAGAATCTTGAAAGCAGCAAGAGAAAAACAGTTAGTTACCTACAAGGGAGCACCCATACGACTGTCAGCTGATTTCTCAACAGAAACTATGCAGGCCAGAAGGGAATGGCAAGAAATATTCAAAGTGATGAATAGCAAGAACCTACAACCAAGATTACTCTACCCAGCAAAGCTATCATTCAGAATTGAAGGTCAGATAAAGAGCTTCACAGACAAGAAAAAGCTAAAGGAGTTCATCACCACCAACCAGGATTATATGAAATGCTGAGGGTATTCTTTAAGAAGAGGAAGAAGAAGAAAAAGGTAAAGATAAAAATTATGAATAACAAAATGACAACAAATACATACCTACCAACAAGTGAATCTAAAAATCAAGTGAATAAAAAAATCTGATGAACAGAATGGACTGATGAATATAATAGAATCAGGGACATAGAAAGGGAGTGGACTGACAGTTCTCAGGGGGACGGGGGTGTGAGGGGTGCGGGAAGAGATTGGACAAAAATCTTACACCTATGGATGAAGACAGTGGCGGGGGGTAAGGGCATGGGGTTGGGTGGGAATCAGGTGGAGGGGAGCTATGGGGGAAAAAAAAGATGAACACCTGTAATAACCTGAACAATAAAGATTTATTTAAAAAAAAAAACTTTAGTTCTGGTATAAGTAAATCATAAAGCCTTATACCTAGAAAGGATTTAGGAGATACCTTTGTTCATCTTCTTTGAGTAACAAAAACACTAATGACAAAGAATCAAACAAAAATCTTGAGGTTCAGAGTGATTGTCATTTGCTAATGTCAGGAAGCTTGTTAGTGACAATCCTTTGTCTCTTATTTGCCATTCTAGCCCATCTTAAGTCTATTCTGAACATCTACCCACTGATACCTGAAATGAAGGAAACTAGACATTTGTAACTTTGAACAATGGGACAGATACAAATGAGATGGTTAGGTGCAGTTTCCATGTTTTTAAAAATATATAAAATGTACACTATTATTGTGCAGAGCAAAAGACACAAAATCTACTCTTACCCAGGTTAGCATCCCAACCAACTCTAGAAGACCATTTGTATAAGTTGCTTAGAAGAGCTGTTTTCTAAAAGGCCCTGGGTTTATGAAACCCTGTCATGACTTGCCCATAGTGGGCAATGGTAAGGTAGGAGCATTAGTAGACCGGCTATGCCAAGCTCAGGGAGAGACGCTCAGAATGGAGGCTCTGCAAGCTGGAACATCTCCATGGCCAGGGGTTGCAGTTGTCATATTCTTTTAAGCTGGAAGCCTTGTTTTCCAAAGCTTTTCTGTTCCTCTTCTCATTGTCTATTTAATGTCCAGTCCTCTGAAATGATGAGGCCATGACTTTTCAGGCCTGTGGAGCTGTGGGCCTAGTGATTTGGGTGGAGGCTTTTTGTATGTGTTTAATGGCGCAGTAGACAACTTACACGCCTGAAAGGTGGAGGGGGAAGTGCTTCACTGGACTTTCCCTGTCGGTGTCTGTCTCCCCAAGTTGACATCAAGTTTATACATTTACGTATTCTCAGTGCCCATTTGCAATTTAGAGACTGGTTTTACTGTATTTGAGCTTTTCAATTGGACAAATATTATTACAGAATCTATTTCTCCCAAGGCAGTTTGGTCTGTTAGTCAAAGATGTGAGAAGACATAGGAAGTATTTGGGCAACTCCTAGCAAGTGTCTGTTCTTACCAGCCTGCCACTATCATGTAAAAATACATCAAAGCATCAGTCTCTTCAGTTATTAAAAGCCTCATAAGTTGATGTTAAATGAGCTCACACATGTAACATTTATGTAATACATATTTTTCTCATATTTATAACTCCATACCTGGTTCTAATTCTGTTCATTGAAGTGGCCTGACTCTATTTTCAGAGTTATTTCATACTAGTATTCTGGAGAAAAAGTCAAATGTGTCCTCAAATGACAAATGTGATCCAGAAAGAACTTTAGTCCAGCTACAATGGGAAAGTAAGAAATACAAATTCAGCTTTGGTAAGAGCTTAATGTGTGCAAAGCACTTCCCCCTCCACCTTTCAGGCGTGTAAGTTGTCTACTGTGCCATTAACTATTTTCAGAGTTATTTCATGAATCACAGATGACACTCTGATATTGGCCATATTTTAGGACTTTTCCTGTCTTTATTTTTTATCCATGGTATAGTCGTGGCTTTCTTCCTACAGATTTCACCCCTCCCTCCCTTATTTCCTCTTCATATTAGAAACTTACCATTCTTGTACTAGATTTATTAAGACCTCCTCTGCAGCCTCCATCTGCTCTGTGGGCAGAATAAACCCAGGGCTCCCCATACTAAGTTGTATATGGATCACCTAGGCAATCTTATTAATTGCAGATTCTGAAGCAACAGGTCCGGAGAGGGGCCTGAGATTCTGTATTTGTAATGAGCTCTCACGTGATGCTGATGTTGCTGGTCTTCAGATCCTTAAATAGCCAGGGCTTAACCAATGATTTTCTCTGGCTCCTTCCTCCTTCCCTTTTTCCCCCCACTCAAGATAAGTTTTCTATGCATATAAAGTACAGACACAGTAATGCAAGTTAGTGTGTTATTGATATAGTAGAATGGGTTACATTATAAGATAAACTTATTATCTAGGAAAGCATAGAGGAAACATTCTGGTATTTTCCCCCCTTCTAGACAACAGGTGCTCACAGCTGTATATTGAAAATGCTAATAGCAGAGGCTGTGCTTGGGTTTAATGTCTCATATTTTAGTCATGTTGCTTAACCTCTTTGAACCTCAGTTTCCTGCCGGTAAAACAGGAATAAAAAGACCCACCTAAAAATAACTGATGTTATGCAAAAGATCTATCATAAGCATAAAGTAAATGACAACCATTGCTTTTGTAGTTTTCATACTAGTATTCTGGAGAAAAAGTCAAATGTGTCCTCAAATGACAAATGTGATCCAGAAAGAACTTTAGTCCAGCTACAATGGGAAAGTAAGAAATACAAACTCAGCTTTGGTAAGAGCTTAATGTGTGCAAGGCACTTATTGGAATGTCTTATTGCTCTTACCAACAATCCAATATTTTCTCATGGTGCCTCCAAGCAGGACCTATTCCACGTGTTTTGCATAGGTGAGGAGACTCATTCCAAACACATGAAGTGACTTATTCAGAAGCTGGCTGGCCCAGGACCATCTGGTTGTAGAGTCCTAACAGTGTATCAAATTACAATCACAACAGGTGCATAGGGACAAATATGAAGACACTGGCTAGGGGTGGGACCTTAGATCATTCAAATGCCTAGTACTTCTTAAACTCCTGGGTAGCTCAGTTGGTTAGATTGTCATCCTGATACACCAAGGTTGGGTGTTCCATCCTTGGTCAGGGCTCATACAGGAATCAAACAATGAATGCATAAATAAGGGGAATAACAAAACTCTCCCTTTCTCTCAAGTCAATAAATAAAAAAAATTAAAAAACGATCCAAAAACTGCAGTGCTTGTAAACATCTCATGGGAACTCTGTGTTATAAAGAAGATTCCTAGGCTCTACCCCCAAAGATTCAGACTTAATAGATTTAGCAAGTGTGGTAACAGGAAAGTTGCCAGACCATCCTGGAGAAACTTACCACTCTTGTACTGGATGTAGCCTTAAGGAATGTATTCATTTCCCAGGGCTGCTATGACAAATTACCACAAACAGCATGGCTTCAAGCAACAGAGCCATGTTCTGGAGACTAGAAGCTTGAATTCAAGATGTCAGCAGTGTGTGCTCTCTCTGAAGATTCTAGGGGAGGTTCTTTCCTTGTCTCTTCCTAGCTTATGGTGGTTGCCTGAAATCTTTAGTGTTCTTTACAAATCTTTCTTCAAACCCAAGATCTAAAGCTGTGACTTCTGAAGTCTGCTGGGCCCTCTGGAAAGCGGTTTTGGATGAGGTGAGGGGTGGAGGACATAGCTAGGTAAGGATATGATAAAGATATTATAGACGCTTTTCCAAACTGCTGTTTCTAACTGCCCTTTCCTCCTCCCAGACCTTTTTTATTTATCAAATGATAAGGTGTTTATTGATAGTTCAAATGAAAGTATTAGACCCTTGTGGTTCCACAAAATGTCATAGAGCTTTGGTGGTTTTGGTTCTCTTTTTTCCAAGGTATGAGTTTTATAAAGATTTACAGGGAAGCAAAATTGAGCTTAAAATGAGAGACAACTAGTGATTTTCATTTCTGTAGACTATAGTTTTCTTACCTGTAATTTTAGGGTGAAAGAAACTTTTATGTTGTAATTTCAACACTTAACTTCCCTATAATTTTGGTAAATTGTTCCTTTAGGGTTCCAAGGAACAAGTGGAATGAACATCAAATAGGGGTATTAAGATATGGACAATTTATGGGGCACATTTATCCAAATGACATCAAAGTATAAACTAATTTAGAAAAGCTCTAAATGTTTCAATCAATTAAAATTATATATTTTAAAACTGCACAGTTATATTTAGACATAGACTATTTTTTAGTTGACATTATTTTATACTAGAGGCCCGGTGCATGAAGTTCACGCATGGGTAGGGTCCCTAGAATGGGGAACCAGGGTGGGTGGTGGCGCGGTGTTGGTGGTGGGGGGGCAGGACTGGCAAGTGCGTGGAATGACCGACCTCTTGGTCCCTCCCCCCAGCTGGCAGGCTCCGATCGCAGATGGCGAATGGGGAACTTGGGTGGGTGGCCGGGGATGTAGGTGGCGCTAGGCCAAGGCCCCAGCCCCCGCCGGTCACCCCACACACAGAGGGCAACCCGTGGTGGGGGGTGGGGCCAGTGAGCAGGCAGAACAGCCTACCTCTTGGTCCCTCCTCCTGGCCGCAGGCTCCAATTGGCAAAGGGGAACCGGAGTGGGTGGAGGAAGGGACAGGGCTGGCGGCTGGCAGCCAGGGAAGATGGCCCTGATTGCAGGCTAGGCCTAGGGACCATACCCGTGCACGATTTCATGTGCTGGGCCTCTGAAAATGTCTTCAGAAAACAGAATCAAGTTCTCAAAAGGCTATGATGGGCAAGAACAGTGAGTTATAATCCATGTACACCTAGGCTCTCCTGTCATATCAAATATTTTCTAATGCTCTGATATCCTGAAATGGATAGCATCTGCACACATAATTATTGTGTATTTATGTACATAGTATCCTAATGATAATATAAACAAAAAGAAGAGGAAATAATGTATAATCAAATAATATGTGCTTGGGTTGTCTAAGTTGGAGATGACCACAGGAAAAGGACTACACAACAGGTTGAACTGAAGATATAAAGTGCTTGCTCCGTCTCCTAGAATCATTTTATATAGCAACTGAAAACATACATTGATGTGTTGGCCACGCCGATGCCACTAGTGGTGTTTCTGTCAAGTAACCCAATTTTCCAAATTGGTGAAAACTCGCTGTAAAGTTTCTTACAACAGAAAGTATCTACTTCCCTTAATTTACATGTAGTTGCATTGTGATAAACTTAATATAAGTTAAGACCACACAAAAATAAATATTTTGTTTATATGTAAAATGGATGTAGGTTCCAGGCTTAGAGAATTATATACAAACTTCTGCTGTGTGAATGGCCAGTGAGAGATTTGAAAGCTACGTGGGTTGTAGAACAATTCTCTAATCTCTGGTATTCTGTGGATTGTAGGACATCATAACCAAAGAGCACCTTGCAAATTTCCAAAGTGCCCACAAGGGGGCAGTACCACCCCCACTGAGAATTACTGGGCTAAAAGTGTTTCTCACCTTGGAATTATTGACATTTTGGGTCCAATAATTCTTTGTCTTGTACCTGGGCGTGTTGGAACAAACATTAGAGGATGTTTAGCAGCATCTGGGCTTCTACTAGATGCTAATAGCACTCTTTCCCACTACCAGTGAGAACAACTGAAAATGTCTTCGGACACTGCCTACTGTCTCCTGGGGGACATAGTCACCCACAATCGAGACCATTAACTTAACCAAAGATGTTTAATGGGGAATTGATGGAAAAAACATTCCCTTGGAAGTAACCCTGTGGAAACATTTGTGAAAAGATGTAGGGATTGTCTATGGGTCAACCGGGCAATGTGATTCCTGTACATAAATACATGAACATATTTAGTTTTTATTTTATTTTTATCCTGTCTTATTCAATAAAGGACTTATGGCCGCTTGAAAAAAAGTGTAGAATCACTAAAGGAAGACGTGCTATTTTTGCCTTACTCTCAACTATTTATTCTCCAGCAGCATTGTGTTCCATCCTGGGTACTTTAACAGGGACAGTTATTTGTGTATTGGAACAAAGTTATTTGTGTATTCTATGGATTCTTCATGGTTTCAGCAGGCAGAATGAAGACAAATGATTGCAAGTGTCAGTCCAGGTGGCAGTTTCCAGCTCAGGGTAGGGAGGAGCTTTCTAATAAAACTTCCTGATGGTTTGGACTAAGTTGCTTTGGGAGGAACCACAAGTGATGATGGTCAAGGAGAGATTTGACAACTGGCCTTGAAAAAGTAGAACCATTTTTAAGGTTGCAAATTACTCTGAGAGATTTATGTGTATCTGTCCATTCATATTGTATCCCTTCTACAACCACCAGACTAAGTAGTCATTACCTCTGTAATTGAATACTTCCGCTACCAGATAATTCAATCACTCTCTTCCAAACCATTCATTCCAACTATCCCTGTGTGCATCGTCAGTGAGTGGCTGAGAAAGTACAGTACCACCGGTCCTCAGAATTAAAGCACACATTTTAAAACATACTTAATGACTATTGATTAATTAATTTATTCATTCAGCAAGTAATCATTTTCCCCCAATGTATTTTATTGACTTTTTACAGAGAGGAAGGGAGAGAGAGTTAGAAACATGGATGAGAGAGAAATATCAATCTGCTGCCTCCTGCACCCCCCTCCACTGGGGATGTGCCTGCAACCAAGATACATGCTCTTGACCGGAATCGAACCTGGGACCCTTGAGTCCGAAGGCCGATACTCTTATCCACTGAGCCAAACCGGCCAGGGCAAGTAATCATTTTTTGAGTGCCTACTTTGTGCCAGTCATGTTCTAGACCCCAAGGGTACAGTGGTCTCAGTCATATGTAGCCTCTGGTCTAGTAATAAAGGAAAACCATAAGTCAGGGAATGATAAAAAAGTAAAATTTCAAATTGTGATACATGCTAAGAAGGTAATAAAGATGCTAGAGTAGAAAATAAAAGGGAGGAGTTTATTTTAGATGGGTTAGTCAAGATGACAGCTCTTATGAGGTGGCATTTAAACTGAGACACAAAGGATGAGTAAATTTTTCTAAGAATGAGGAGAACATTTTAGACAGGAGCATGGATGTGTATAAAGAACCAACATGGGGAAAGACATTGGCATGTTTGAGACCCAGAAAGAAGGGCCACGAAGCTGGAATACAGTAGGTGACCAGGAGTGTGGCATGCAATGAGTTTCCAGAAATATAAAGAGTTTAACTCTTGTATGGGGGGAGAAGCAGTAAAGTTTAGGAATATGAATGTGGATCAAGGTGCCAAAGATCATGTATTCTAGTTAAATCACTATTTTTTTCTTGTTTCATCTGCAAAAGTATATGCCTCATAGAGTAGTTGTGAGGCTTAGATGAGTTACCGTATGCAAAATGCTTAGCAGGGTGCTTGCAATGAGAGATGGTTGTTATCAGTGCTGTTGTTGCTGTTGCGACTACTCCCTACCACCTGTAGCCTTGTAAACCATGTTAAGGTGTTTGGATTTCATTCTAAGAAGGTAAGACCATTGAAGGGTCTTTCAGTTCGGACCCTTTTATAAAACCTTTAAACAGGAGCCAATGGTGTTAACCTAATAAGAAAACAGGTGATTGGTTCGAGTTTCAAGTGTATCCTCCACAGTAACATAGGTTAAGTTATAAAAAGGCAGCCTTTCCTTTGGTCAGGGTTGTCCCTATAGATGACTTGAGCCATTTGACAGTAACGCAGAGAGAGTCTCCTCAACAACTGAGCAGCATTCACTTTAAACCATCTAAGTTAATGGCTGTAACATGTTTTCTAGGTTTTAAAAAAAACACCCTTCAAAATATGCAGGAAGGTATACTTGAATGACAATAAAATCTAATTTTTAGGAATGAAGTGTGTGGGTTCTTTAGAAATAAAAAGGAAAATTTTAGACGTTTTTTTAAAGCTCTGGAGGAATGGAAAACATTCTTTTCTTTGGACCGTGGATATGGCTAATGTATGTTCATGGGGCTTCTGCAGGTCTATGTGCTTAGTTGCGTGGCATCTTCTCGCCTTATTGGTTCTGGTTCTGCTTTGAAATCCTTGATGCCACTCCCTGGTAGAAGCACTCCAGGGCTTTAGGCTTATTGAGTACTGCTGATGAAAGAAGGTGTTATTGCTTTAAGGGAGCACTGCTGGGTGCAGGCATTTTTTAAAAAAATTTTATTGTTTTACTTTTTGAGATGCCCCAGAGGGCACAATCAGCTCCTTATCATAGCAGCCAATGTAAGATGGTGTTATCTTTATTTGTATGAACCAGAGTTGTGGGCTGTAGCTTGCAGTGAGGATAATCATTCTCTAAAAGACTACTGATAGTAATCAAATCCCAGCTGTGATAGGGCTTCTGCAGGAAGAAATTACCTTGAAAACAGTTTTTTTGGGGGGAGTGCACGTCTCGATGGTGCTCCCCATCAGTGATGAAGCTGTATGCGCATTAGCGCCGGTCAGCTTTTGGTCTTCCTGCACTTATTACCAAGGGCGGTGGGGACTAAAGAGATGAAGGACTGAGAAAGCTGATCTGCGACCTCACACTTAACTCGTTTAATCCTGCCATTCTGACCGACTCTGTAGTGCGGTGGGATGTAGATGTGGCTTTGGGCTAAAAATAAATAAGTACAGAGACTGGGTTGAAATATTTGCCTTCTTCCTGTTTTCAAGTGATAGAGGGTGAGGCTGATGTTTTTACTTCTTAGAGGAGAAGTGTCTTTGATTATTATGTGATAGGGACTCACTGTACTTTCCTACCAGGTGTGTTTAGTACTTTGCAGAATTATTGCTAAGTAATCCAGCTAAAAAGCCACATCTGTATTACTATGAAACAGTCTTCTGGCTAAATAATGTTTTAAAATGAGAAAACGTTTTCATTGCAACCCTTGTTGAAAATGTTTCTGAGTACAATAATGTCTTTACTTAATTGTGAAAGAATGTCCAGATTGCAGTTAAATTGTTTTCCCAGGCCCTTACAAGAGTTTCAAATTACAGTTACTAAGCCTGTTTCTCCCTATATATTCATCAAATGTTTATTTCATACTTGCTATGTTCAAGATGTTATGCTGTTTTCTAACACTGTTCTATATCAAGCATTTCATTCTGTCATTAAATTATCCATTTCATTTGTAGGTTAGGAAAAGAGAGTCCCCCTTATCTCAAGTCAAGCCACCATTCTTTAAGACCTCCATCTTAGTTCTATTTTGGGTCAGTGTAGCTCAGTAAATATTTAAATGCGTGTCTACAGTATTCCAGACACCGTGTTAAGTCTTGGGGAAACAAAATTGAACCCAGTACAGTTGCTGAGGAATTCACAGAAATGGGTGGAGAAAGCTCACTAAAGAGAGTCTTTTCATAGGCCACATAAGTGCTATGATTGAACCGTGCCAGGGGAGGAGGTAAGGGGACTTGGAGAAAAGAGAGCATTTGTCCTTGCAATGAGGGGAAGTCAGGAAAGGTACCTGTAGGGGATCATCATCTAGGCAATAGGTATTTCCACATGTGTGTGCAGGCCCTCAAAGGTCCAGAAAGTAATTAATTTCAACAAACATTTAATATCCTTTTTTTATTGAATGCATTGCAATTGGCAAGGGGACAAGAATGTAGGTTTAGAGATGAATGAGCCAGGGTCTCTCTCTTTCATTTGTTAGTGAAGCGTTAAAGCATTATTAAATTGCATTGTATTAAATGCTCTGCCAGCTCTGTCTTACCTGTAAGATTTAAAACTCATATTCTCTGTCCTTCTCAGCCAGTGGCACTGTCTTGCTTTTGTTTATGTCACCATTACTAAGATTGAATAAAATTATTATTTTTTGCTGACAGAAATACAGTTCATATTTCACGCCAGAATGATTAACTAAAGATTCATTTCAGATTTCTATAATAAACAGAAAATGCTGTTTTACTTCTCTACTTTTTCCAAATATCAGTTTATTTATTTCCTAAAGCTTTTCAAAGGCCAAGGGGTAATACCCGTAGCCAGTATTTGTGTATTACCTCTGTATAGGACTTCACTGCTTTTAAAGCATTTTTTCTGTTACTCCATTTCATTAATTCTAACTACAGTTCCTTGAAAGAGGCATTCTCCCCATTTTAAAGCTGAGAAAAATGAGGCTTAGACTGATCAAATGACTGGCTCAGGATCCTATAATAAATTCTCCCATTTAACTCTTCCAGCCTTCAATCATTCCTGACTAAATTATTTTTGTTGTTGTTTAGAATACTGTTTAAGTTCATCTCCTCTAAAAAAAACTCTTTGATCCCTCAGCACTGGGAGGGCTGTGCCTCTGATGGGCTCCCATGGTGTCCTGCACTGATCCATACATAGTACTTGGGATTTGATATTTTATGTGCCTCTTGACAAGTCTGTCTCCTGCACTCTATCTCCAAACAACCTAAAGAGAAGTATCATGTCTTTGTTCTCTCTGAATCCCTAAATCTAGTAGAGTAAGTAGAATTGCCACAGAGATTTCCAGTAACTATTTTTTGAATGAGAAAATTAAATAATTAAAACCTTGTTGTTGTTTTTTAAAAGAAACTTTTATTTACTTATTTTCATTGATTTGAGAAAGAAGAAGGGGGGGGAGAAGAGAGACAGAGAGAGAGAGAGAGAGAGAGAGAGAGAGAGAGAGAGAGAGAGAGAGAGAGAGAGAGAGAGAGAGAGAGAAAGAGAGAGAGAAAGAGAGAAAGAGAAAGAAACATCTGTGTGAAAGAGAAACATCCATTGGTTGCCTCTCGTAGACACCCAGATGGGGGACTGAACCCACAAACTAGGCATGTTCCCTGACCAGAAATCAAATCAGCAACTTTTTCTGTCCAGTTATAGCTATATAGACATCATTGTAGGATTAGCAATACCCATCACAAATGAAATTCACAATGATGGTGGCTTTAATTTGTAATTAAAAAGAACAGTAGCAATTGAAAACTGTGGCCAAATCCAAGCAGCATTTCGCAGTGCTGTCTTGAAGAAAAATCATCAAAATTCCGAGTATTTGCATGTTGCATTTGCAACTGAGCTTTCCAAAGTTGCCAAAGAAATGGCAGTTTTTTTGGTAAAATACTGAATGAATAAAGTCAGTAAACTCTCATAATGCACTAATTTAGGTTTAATAATACTTAGTCTTTATAGCTTTAATAATTTACTTGGTAAGTTACAACTAAATAACCCTTAATCACATCATCTATTAGATAGGGCTGTGAAATTAGCTCACTAGCCTATAAAACTAAAAATAGCCTGGCTTGAAAAAATTAAACTTGTAAAATACCAAGCAACGTTCTGGAGCTATGGACCACACTTGAGAAACATGTAATTGATCAGTAATTTATCCAATGTGTTTTAGTAAACTGAGAAAAGAAATAGACCATTAGATGCCCTGGTACCTATTATGTCATCCTTCTGCATTATAGCAACAAAAGCTGTTGTTATTCTCCAACTGGCTATGAAGCCTGGAAAATTTTCTCACAATTATATCACTTTGATTTCTTCTATTGTGTAGTTCACATTCTTTCTATCCTTTCTGTGCACGCATTCATGAAATCTCAAAGGAGTCTATTATCGCTTACTTTCCAACATCTTCTATTAGTGAAAGAAGATGTACTCTTTAACTGAAATGATCTAGTCATGTTTTCTGTCCCACAAAGAATCAGGGAAACCTGTGATATCGTTATTTCCTAAAATTATAATATCAAGATTAACTGTTCATAGCTCATAACCTGTGCTTTGATTTAAAGTTGCATTGTCCAAAATGTGTTTGGGAAGACTTAATTTTATAGTATGAAAACAGTTATAGTTGGAAACTCTATATGTCATATTCCCATCTTAGAAACATACAGCACGTGTTAGCATATTACGTACTCAGAGAAATACTGCTTTCAGAAATCTTTAAAATTTCTGTTAAAAACTGCATTTCCCAAAGTTTTGCCACGGAGCCTGTCTCCTGCTCCAATTTTATTTTTTCCATACAGAACACTTGACAGGATTGTTGTCCTCTAAGAAAATCCGTTGGGAATGGTCATGTTAGAGTAATTTTAGGGTATAAGTCATTTCCCAGATTCACATCCCAGTGTTACTGAAGGCTTTTTTTTTTCTTTTTCTATTCTTTACCAGCCCCAGTGCCCAGGTTTTAATTGATGTCTCCTCATCCTCATCACTAAGCCTTTTCTCAAATTTAGTCATCCTGGTCTTATTAGATTTTTCCACATTTTACTCATAACTCTACAGTTTAGAAGAGTGAACAATATCTTACAATTAGTTATATTTTTATTGCTACTTACTGGATAGTATATCCTGAATCAGCCTTACCATACAAGCGTTGCTCAAAAAACCATAGACTAGATAAAGAAGGTGAGGATGTCAGTGTTAGAGAGTTTAAGTATAAAGCATAACGAATTGTAAGATGTAGTTCATTCTTCCAACTATAGTTTGTATGGCTAAGTAGAATTATAAGTAAAATGTAGAGGAATCATGCAAGATGATAAAGATAGAATTTTAAAAATACCTATGGGTCCAGGACATAAAGCAGTCTTTCTCAGATATTTCTTGGAAGATCCTTGTTTTTCTTATTCATGCATTTTGTTTTCTAATCCATAACATGTTGATGTTAATTTTACTACAAGAATGTTTTATTCCTTTGCTCTTATATGTAGGAAATGTGGCCTTGTGTACCCAGGCATTGGGCCACTTACTTTTAAGGGCCAGGGGAACTCCCATTTCAGCAGTAGAATTAGGAAGTGATTTTTGTATCTCAGCATCTATAGCTTCTTCAGTCTCTCTTAATCAGTGCTCATTTCTTCAAGGTAAGAATTTCTTAGCATTCCCTCTATGCCCCTAATACTGAAAACCTGACTGTGTTGGAACTACTCAATGTACTATCTTAGGGGTAGTGACATTCATGTTCACTAGTTAGTTTTCATTCTGAACAATGCTAACTTCTGGAAAGAAGCTTTCTTCTTCTCCCGTGTCTAACAGAAGGAACTAGCACACCCACCTCCACACTGGTAGCAAATACATCTTAAGTGAATTTTAAGACTGTTCTATCATTTTCCACACCTTCCTAAATGTTTATTCTTTTAAAAGATTTTACATCTAGGAAGGCCATTCAGATTGATAAGCAAATTGGACAGTCACCCATATGTTAAGGTTTGAGGGTACTATAGTGATCGATGACTGCATTTAAAAACACACCCCAAGACAAATGACTTAAAAGAGCTACACCACTTCTTTTGCTCATAAATCAACATTGTAGCTCATCTCCACCCATTTATTGTCAGCTGGGAGCTGGGGTCATCTGAGGGCTTCCTTATTCACATGTCTGGCAGTTGATTCCAGATGTTGACTGATTCCTTAGCTATGGAACCAGTGCTGGGACACCTAGCTGTAGCCCTTCCATGTGGCTACAGCATGGTGGCTGGGTGCCAAAGGGATCTCATCCCAATAGGACTAAGCAGAAGCTTAGATCCCGTCTTTGGACGGAGGAGTGTCAATATCACTGTAATAAGAGCATGCGAGAGAAATGGGATATGTTGGTGAGAACATCTTTGGAATTTGGAGACCAAATATAAACTTTAATTAGGCATATCTTGTGTTTTCAAACCATTTCTGTTTAAATTCTCGTGTGTGTGTGTGTGTGTGTGTGTGTGTGTGTGTGTGTGTGTGTTTGCGCACAGACAAGTTAAAATAGTAACATCCCTATGCAATGCACATGTTTTGTGGATTTATTATTTATTTTATTGTAGATCCCTATGAAATGTACATTTTATCAAGTTTAATATATTAAGTCAAGACCAGAGTTATCAAGTACAGTTTATTGTTTATTCGGATTATTTTGCAGAGTCCTGGAAGAAGAGGTAAATCTTGATATAGAAGGTAGAAAAATAAGGTCCAAAGCAATCTTGTGGGGACAGCCTCACTGTAGGGTTCGAGCTGCTGATGGGAATCTAACGGGGTGGAAGAATTATGGAGAATTCCTGTTGACAAACTATGCCTCTTTCACAATTTCACCAAAGGCCAGTGCATTCTCTTGGTTCCCATAGCATTTCTCAGCAAATATAATTTTTGCTAGAACTTGCTTCCAAATGTCGGAAACTGCCCTATTTGTTTATTCAACGTGTTTCTCTATCACAATTCTATCTTCAGTTAATAACTCTGACTCATTTTCCAAAAAGACAGGACAGATTCTTGCCAGTTCAGTCAAGTGCCTTGGTTGGAAGTCTTTCGTCTTTACCATATTTGGCAGACTGCACAGAATACATAAAAAATAAAATGGTTTATTTTTCTCTTTATCTAATTGCTTGCAGATCTTCCACCAACTTAACATAAAAGCCTGACTTGTGTAGTGGATATGAATCTTATTGCACAAATTCAGATGTTCAAGAAACACATCTCTCTATTTTTATTAAATCAGTACACATCTGACCTTGAGTCTCTGTTGGGATTAATCCTAGTCATTATTGGAGTTCTTGCTTCCTTGTGGATTTGCAGAAGTTCTATGTCCTTGACCATCATCAAATCTTTGGAGAGGTCCTTCCAGTCATTAGTAATCAGACTACCTTCATCATTGCTGAAATGCCCACTGCCCTACGTTACATGCAGACCTCAGATCTGTGGCTCTGCTGTTTTGGGGTCACTTTTAGGGCTGGAGCCCCCTGTGTCTGGGTTCCACATCCTAGGCATTCCACATTTCTGGACATCTCCTCTTCAGGGCACTGCGCTCAGCCTTTTGAAATCCCTTTCACCTTTGGGACACCCTGATTTTCCTTCTCTCCAAGGTCTGAGAAAATCTCCTTTTCTTTTGCTGCCTCTCCAAGGACCACCCTTCTCTCTACTTCTTCCTGGGCACCTAGTGTAATGGGATTTCCCTGAAGTTAGAAAGGGAGTGTCTGGCAGACAACCTGTATTCTCAGCCCTTTAATATAAACCTCTGAGCTGCTTGACATTCAAGAAGTGAACACAGTATAAGAACATTCACACCTTGATATTTGAATTCATTTTTGCCTCATCTGTAAATCCATTAGGAGAAAAGTGATTTTTGTTCACTCTTACTCTGAGTAACAAATATAGTAGTATAAATGGATTGACCTAAGGTAGAATATAGGATTTAACATACATGCTAAAATACACTTCTTTGGTTGGCTGCTTACCTATGTCCTGCTCAGACCCTTTGCTGGCATGCTTCTGCTCCTCCAGATGATTTCCTGGCATGGCTCCAAGTTTGGTCCATGTTTGGTCCCATGAAACTCTCCCCTTTGCCTTGCTCTCAGTGATAGAACAACTAGAGCCCAAGGCAGCCACCTTCACAATCAGCAGGCTGAATCTGCTCCAGGCACAGCTTTAGACTTCCCAGTCACCCCAACTCCTTCAACCTATGAAGACAAGGGCAAAATTCTTTGAGCCTCATGAAGAAGACCTTCTCACTTGGCTTGAAGGAGGATGTTATTGTTTGAGCCTTATCCCTCAAATTCATATCTTGAAGTCCTAACCCCTGGTAACTCAGCATGTAACCTTGTTTTAAAAGAGGTTCATTGTAGATATAATTAGTTTACTTAAAATGAGGTCATACTGGAATAGCACGGGCCCTACTCCAGTATGACTGGTGTCCTTATAAAAAGAGGAAATGTGGACACAGACAGGTACATAGAGTGAATGCCATGTGACTATGAAGGCAGAGGTCAGTGTGATATATCTCAAAACCAATGGATGCCAAATATTGCCAGCAAATCACCAGAAGGGAGGGGAGATGCATGAAACACATTCTCTCTCCCAAGCCTCAGAATGAATCCTCTCTGCCAACACCTTGATATTGGACTTCTAGCCTTCAGAACTCTTGAGACAATGAATTTCTGTTGTTTAAGACATCCAGTTTGTGGCATTTTGTTACAGCAGCCTTAGGAAACGAATACAGAGAAAATAAATATTCTGGGTCTCTTTCTCACACCCCCATGGGTAGGGATGGAACAGAGAATGCCAAAGAAATTATCTTTTAATCTCAAAAGTCATCCTCTTACATAGCTGGGGGTGGGTGATCAGCTACAATTAACAATGATTTTTAAACTACTACCTTTACAAGTCCCATCTGGATGGTCTAGTGCCTCACTTTAGAATGTTAGGGCACATGGAACCTAATGTCAGTCAGCCACACTAGTTTCTTTCTTTATGGGAATGACAAGCACCAAATAACAGTTATTGATCCGCACTATCTTACTTTCAGTCTGTGTGCTGAGATGTGGCTTAAATCTGATCTCTGTTTTCTTTTCATCTTTCCAAGTCAGGCCAGCTAGCTGTGATTAACTTCAGACACTGACCTGAAGGTACAGCTCATCCTAGCAGTAGCATCCTTGCAAAAGTTGATGGTGATCGTGAGAAATTGAATAGGGTGGAGGAGAAGACAGACTAATGTTTACTAAGCACTCATGTATAGTAGGGACCATGCTGCACATTTATAGGCATTTATCTTCCTTAGTTATTAAAACTCTGAAAGTGGATATTAATATTTTCTTTTCCAAAGAGAAAATGGGGGCTCAGAGATATTGTATAAATTAACCCCATTTCCCTAAGGTAGGGTTAACCCCAGAATTGAATCCACATCTCTCTGAATCCAAATCTCAGACCTAGGACTGTTTATATAATTTGTGGGACCCAGTGCAAAAGTGGGGCTCCTTGCTCAAAAATGTTTAAGAGTTTCAAGATGGCGGTTGAAGACCATGAAGCCCAGGGGTCCTGGGTGGCTGCCCAGGTTGCATGCCAGTGCTCTGATGTCTCCACAGCACTCCATTAATGAAGTAGTTGAGGAGTCTCAATGCCTCAAAAATTCTCATTAGCGGGCTTAGCATCTCATTGATCCTGTGTATTTCAGGGGAGAAATAAGATGATATCTGTATCAGTACAGTTCTCAAGGGTATGTTGACCTACTATTATTCTTTGTGAAAGGTTCGTGTTCCACAGATTTCTCAATAAATGGGCCACTTATGTAGCTTGCTTATAGGCCCCTGGGTAGTTAACTGAATAAGATTAATACCCAGTCAAGTTTGGTACTCTCTCTTATTCATGCTCCTTTTGCAGACCCTTATTTTTTTTGTTAACATTTACTTAATTTTGGTGAGGTAAATCTAAAATTTAATATGCAGCAATACTTTCTACTAGTAATGAAAATGATCCCATTAAGATCACTACCAAATCTTGCTATTTTCAATGTTTCCCAAAGTTAAAGCAAATAAAGCTTTAAAAACATGTAAGAGAATCCTAATTTTTACTGGATTAGTTAGGGTTTCAGTAGTACAGGAAAATAATCCTCACATTTTTACAGATTACTCAGTCACCGGATTAAGATGGCACCACACCCATAGGGAAGTGAGTATTTATTACCAGCAGATTTTGCTTTTTAAGGCTCTTAGGTTCTTGTATGCAAGACAAGAACAAAATTCCTTAATTGTCCTCACTGTCGGCTTATTTTTGACAGCCATTCATTCTTCAAAATATCACACTGAAAAGAAATGATCCCCTGGTTGTAATAATTACATGCAGTTGCTTTCGCTCTGGTAGATAATGCTAGACAAAGACAAGGCATTTATCACAAATAAACACACTAAGGCAGGGCTGACACAATCGAAGTGAAAGATCTTTTTTCTTGAGGAGCAGCTTTATTCCAGTGACCTTATTTTTGTTATTCGAAGCCACTAAGAGAAAGCTGATGAATATTTGAAAAAGACAAATAGCTCTAGAGCTTCATATTCTTCCTTAAAAAAAAAAAAAAAAAGTCCTAGTTTCACAATCAGATAAGCTAATTTATTAAAATGCTAGGCTTCCAAATGAGCAATACCTTTTGAGGAATCTTCAAGTAATTTTCCTCCTGGCTCTCAGTAATGGAATGAAATTCTTAAATACCAGAGGACATAAAGTGACCTTTTCTTATATCTGAGTCCAGTGATTCATAAGTTCAAAGCCAGAACCACAGCCACATTGAGTGGCACTGTTTCCATTTCTGCCTACCTGTAAGTCAGCCTGTAATTACGTGTTGATTGGATTTGGCTGTATTCTCAATGAAAACCTAGAACTTAACACATTGCGGGCGGATCACGCGCATTCTCTGTGTTTTCATATTACACAGTGTTTCACATAAATGTTAAAGGCATGCCTTAAAATTAAATACCCATTGCATTTTGAAGTTATTTATTACATGTTCTTACAAGCTAATATCTGTTTAAAGTATGATACTTTGTAAAATGTTTTTTTTGGTACTTGTTCAATAGAAACTTATCTGGCCACTGGGTAAAGCTAGCAATAAAACTACTGGTGCACCATGTGTTAATAAAAAGAGAATGAACAATGGGGAAACAACAATAAAATCATAATAATCTGCTTAAGTTTTACTTCTATGAGAAGAGAGGGAAGAGAAGGCAGAAAAGAAAAGAATGAATTCAGAGAGGTAGAGTGGAAAGACAAAGAAATAAGAGAAAACGTAGAAAATTGTCAGAGAAGATGACTGAGTAAAATACCAGATCAATCTAAGGATAGATTTCAGCTTGTTGGTTCAAATAATTGAGAAACTCCTGCTCTGGAAAACTGGCAAAACCAGACAATGTAATTTTTTTTAGAAATTGTCTCATTGATTTGTTTATTTTTGCAGCTATTCTTCAGTTACATGTTTGATTATTCTATACTATTAACTTAGATTTTGACAAGTCACCTAAAATAATTTGCCTTAATGAATTTAATTGTGTTTCAAGAGCCCCATAAGTGGAATCTTCTATGCTTATATTATTTTAATTAATTAATTAACTAACTAACTAAAATAATGAGTTCTCTGTGATTTTTATTTATGGTCACTAAATCTTTGTTTTTTGTGTGACACTTACATGTGTCCTCATTTCCCCTCTTTGCCCTCCTCTACTCAGGCCCCTCCCATTCAACTCTGGCCATCAGCATACTCTCTGTGCTTATTTTTAATCAAATTTTTATTTCAAAAAAATCAGTGGATTATTAGCAGCTGCCCCCTCAAAGAATAAAACTTCCTTTCTTCCTGCTCCCTGCATCCACAGACAACTGTGTAGAAATGGAAAGATGCCCAATAACACCATTTTATTCTTTCCATCTTGGTGTCAGATATTAGATTTGCAGTGTAAGGTTACAGAAAGCACAAGCTGCCATTTCACTCTGGGTGAATTTGCTTCAAAATAATGGCTAGGAAAATGAAGACTCAACCTTCATGGCAACAATTCCGTAACAGGGAGGTGATCAAGGTCACTCGACTGCACCAACATCCATCACGCAGCTGATCACACAGGTATTATTCACTTGGCGACACAGAAATGAAGTCATTATAGCCACAGTCTGCTGCTCTGAAAGAAGCTCCTCATCTTTGCCTGACGGTTCATATTTGAGAAAGGGTTCAGCACCTAGAGTTGAACAATCCATATCATTAGCCTGTAACTATTTTTAAAAATAGTCAGCGCTTCTGTTTCCTTTATTGCCGTATTTCTGATGCCAGAATGGCAGAAGTGATCAAACCTCTGAGATGTTAGAGAATGCATGGTAAGGGACACGTCACAATGTAGGAGAACCCACTGAAATAATAGTCAACAACAGGAGCTGGATTCCAGTCCTGACACTGAATCAACAACTTGTGACCAGGGATATGTTCCTTATATTTATTCTCTGTTTGTTTGTTTCAAAACAAACTCTTTTCCCATTTCATAAATTCCTCCTGAGGATCTAGGAAACTATGGCTTTGATGGAATTGTAAAACATTATGCAAATGTAGGAGTGTGAGCTCGGGAATTAGATTCCCTAGGTTCAAACCAGAATTCCACTATTTGCTGGCAGTTGGACCAGTAATAAATATCTGTCTCCCCGGACTGTTTGGCAGATTAATTAGGATTCTGCCTGTCACGTAATTCACAGTCTCCTAACAGAGAAACCAGCCAACAAATATTAGTTTCTGTTATTGTTGTTGTTAGCAAAAACAGCAGTACAAGTCATTCAATGCATTTAGTACACTTCCTTCTATGGTGCTTCCCTGACAGCAGGTGTTCAATATTAAATGTTGGATAAATAGTAAGTTGAACACTGTATTTATCTTTGGGGTCAAATGCATACCAATGCCAATATTTGTTGTTTTTTTGCAGGAAGTCTTGGGATAAGTTATCCATAAATTACATCTCTCAAAGACTCTTCTCTTTCAAAAACTGAAAGCACTTTATACTGTTTACAAGAATTATATCAATCTAAACATGTGAACTGTTATTACATGTTCTTGCTTACTTTCTGCTACATGGGACTGCATGAAATATGACAAAATCAGAAACGGAATTGATTCAATGGATCAGATTTCTTTCCAAAGACTATTTTTTCCTTTTAAATTTGCTTAAGGTCCTTATGTTAGAAAGTATTTCCTAATGCATCTCACTCTCCATAACCAAAGAAAGAAACATGTTAAAAATTTTCAGGTGCACTATCATTCAGTTTCAAAAGGTCCCATATGATCTGTTGATTTTAATTTGTCTACCAATAAGAGACCCTGATGGGAAAGGACTGAATAGATCACCTGGTTCCTAGACTGCCTCCTACTTTCAAGGATTACATCTTCTGAGAAGGTTCAGTTTTGACTCTATTTCCATTTTCAAAAGTATTCATTAATGAACCTTTTAAATTTTCCCTTTGGTATTCAGTCCTATATTGTAAAAATTCTTAGCTGGTAGAGTGGAATTAATAAAGGATGAATAAAAGGTTATTAGAATTAATTCCCTAGGCTGTTCTTATCTGCAGTCATATTTATCCTGTTTGTAAAACGGGCTAGCTGTAATTCTTGAATTTGTGTTAATGTTGATTTCCTCAACTTAATTGCTAGTTTCCTTAAGACAGGCTCCTTTTCATAGACCTTCACCTTACACCAGAGACTCTAAAAGAAAGACAGAGGTGGCAAACTTTCAATAAACACTTTACAGTGATTATAAACGAGAGTCTCTATCTAGATATTTATTTCCTAGGCACAAGGGATTGAGTGGAAGGCAGGGTGTGGATGGGAAAGAATAGAAAAAAGGTAGCCATTAATTAAATGGCTACTCTGCATAAAGCATATTGTTTTTTACTATCTATGTCCAGTACCTTATTTTATCAGCCCCGCAAAGCAGATACAGTGACCCGATTTTGTAGGTAAACTAAGGCTGAGAGAAGTTAGGTGATTTATTCAAGATCACACAGCCCATGTTGGAAGTCAGCATGCAGGTCTGTCTGATACCAGCCTATATTCTTTTCCTGTGAACTAAGGGTTATACTATATCAATGTTAATTGTACATCTCATCATATGTATATAAAGTTACTAGGGATGTTAATCTATAGGACCTTGACTTAGGAAATTAATTAACCTTGTGATTTTATACATTTTCTAAATGAACAAGAAAGCCTAAAGAAATATAAAGGAGCCTATTATAATAAACTAGAGGCCTGGTGCATGAATTCGTGTACAGGTGGAGTCCCTTGGGGTGGCCTGCAGGGATTGGGCTGAAACTCCTACCTGCTGCTTCTGCTCATCCTGGCCCCACTGCACCTGCCACGGACTCGTACCCAATCAGTCTGGATCGGGAGAGGCTCACGCTGCCACAGCAGCGCTCGCCAGCCTTGAGCCCTGTGTCTAGCACCCTCCCGAAGGGAGTAGCCTATGGGAATTGGGCCGAAACTGGCTCTCTGACATCCCCTGAAGGGTCCCGGATTGTGAGAGGACACAGGCTAGGCCGAGGGACCCCACCGGTGCACGATCAGGGCTGGGGAGGGAATGAGGGAGGGCTCCAGGGCATGTCTGGCCCATCTTACTCAGTCATGATTGGCTGGACCCCAGCAGCAAGCTAACCTACCAGTTGAAGCATCTGCCCCCTGGTGGTCAGTATACATCATAGGAACTCATCGACCGGTTGACTGTCTGCCCCCTGGTGATCAGTGCACGTCATAGCGAGTTGAGCAGCCTTAGCATATCATTAGCATATTACACTTAGTTGGTTGAACAGTTGACCAGTCACCGGATGACCGGACACTTAGCATATTAGGCTTTCATTATATAGGATAGGTTAGAAAGCAATACAGAATATTATTTATGTGAATCAACTTCAAAACTGGTTGGATTCTCTGCATGGGAAAAACATTAAAATTGGTGGGCTTCGCTGTAGTAAAGTTGAGTGGGGGAACTAGAGGTTTTCAAGTGGTCAGTGTCCGCTGAGAACCTTCTAGTCTCCTGAAGTAGTTGCCAGTGGTCTTGGAACTGAGCACAGAGAAAACAGGCTGCTGTCTCCAGTCCCTGCCTCTGAGTTCTGCAGGTGTTTGGTATTGGTATTCTCAGTTCTGTTGCTCCTCCAATGTTTAGTCCCAAAGCTCTGCCGATACCTCTCACCTGCTTTTATCTCCTCTCTCATCTTCTTTGCCCTTGTTGATTCTTAAAACATATTTGCACTTTCAATGTAATAGGTTTTATTTCTAGAGATAGCGGAGATAAATTCTTGTGCTTGGTGTAGTACACACACATTTGCGGGGGTGGGGGGGTATGTGTATGTACTACACCAAGCACATGCAAGTGCTCATTCTGAGGTGACTTATTGTCATTACAGTTCATGACTACTTGCCTAATCACTGAGTTTGTTCCCTCCTCTTCCTGTCCCCTAACTTCCATATCTTTCTGTATTCCCCAAATGATGCTTATCCTAAGTGCTTTAAAGAGCTAATACTCCATATCCTCACAAAAGTGGCACCCCATTTCTATTTTTTATATTGGCGCTCCTCATCCTATCTAATAAAAGAGTAATATGCAAATTGACCATGCCCTTGCTACACCCACAGGCCATGCTCACCAGCCAATCAGGAGCGATTATGCAAATTAACCCAACCAAGATGGCTGCGGCCACGGAGAGAGCAGGAGGCTTGAGTTGGCTCTGGCGATGGAGGAAGCCAAGCTTTCCCCCCGCTCTGGCCTGCCTTGGCCTCTGCTCAAGGCTACAAAGTTTTAATTATAGAAGATAAATAAATCCCAACCAAAATGGCGGCAGCCACAGAGTGAGCAAGAGGCTTGACTTCGCTCAAGGCTACAAAGTTTCAATTATAGAAGATAAATCCAGATACCAAGGCCTCCGTTTGGGTTGCCAGGGGCGTGGCCGGCCTGCAAACCACCACAGGCCCCTCCTTGCCCAGGCCGCCCCAAGGGAACCCTCACCCTGATCCGGGACACCCTTCAGGGCAAACCAGCCAGCCCCCACCCATGCACCAGGCCTCTATCCTATCTAATAAAAGAATAATATGCAAATTGACTTTCACTCCAACACACAAGATTACTGCCCCCATGTGGACACAAGATGGCTGCCACAAGATGGCCAGCAGGGGAGGGCAGTTGGGAGGGACCAGGTCTGCAAGGGAGGGCAGTTGTGGGCGATCAAGCCTGCAGGGGAGGGCAGTTAGGGGTGACCAGGCTGGCAGAGGAGGGAAGTTGGGGGCTACCGGGCCTGCAGGGAAGGGTAGTTGGCGGGACCCAGGCCTGCAGGGGAGAATAGTTGGGGGTGACCAGGCCTGCAGGGGAGGGAAGTTAGGGGCAAACAGGCTAGCAGGGGAGCAGTTAGGCATCAATCAGGCTGCCAGGGGAGTGGTTAGGGGGTGATCAGGCTGGCATGCAGAAGCTGTTAGGGGCAATCAGGATGGCAGGCAGGCGAGCAGTTGGGAGCCAGCAGTCCTGGATTGTGAAAGGGATCCCAGATTGGAGAGGGTGCAGGCTGGGCTGAGGGACACCCCCCCTCCATGCATGAATTTCGTGCACCAGGCCTCTAGTTAATAATAATAACAACAGTAACAAACATTTATTGAAAGCTAATGTGCCAGCCATTATTTGAGCCTCTTTTTGTAAGGAAACATGCGAGTGAGTTTTAAGTGATGGAGCCAGAATTTGAAGTCAGTCTGACCATACAACACGTGCCCTTACCCACAATGCTTTGCTTCATCTTTGATATTGAAGGAAGGAAGTTCCCTCTTCCATATCAGGGTGTAATACATTTAAGTTGGTCAGTTTTAGACACTGCCTTGCACATGGCAGATAGTAAATATCTGTTGTTTTATCCACCACACAGTCTTCTAGACACATTTCAGAGTGAAGAATTGTTTTAAACCATGTATCACATACAAGTATGGCTTCCAAACATTGTAATAAAAGTTGCTGCAGTAAGTACCTGTCATACAGAGAACTGTGTTTGCAAAGTAAACACCATTTTTATGCTAATCCAGTTGAGAACATAGAGAAAGGAAAAAAACCCAAATGGCCCCAACTCATTGTATGTAAGCATTCCATGCCACTATACCTTTTCATGTTTGCTCTTATTTCAAGTTCATTCATTCATTTCTGTGGTTCCCAATATCCTGATGTCCCTTTTAAGATTTAAATCTCTTGAGGGAACCTCTTCTTTTTAAATCACTTTGAGTGTTTCATGGAGCACAGCATTGCCTCACACCAGAAGCAATGAGATGCTTCTAGACAATGATTATAATTCAAATACAGGCAAATAAATGCAATTATTAAGTGATATAATATGAAAAAAAATCATATTTGGAAAGTAAAAGTGTTAATTTACTTTAAATATTTTTATTATATAGCAAGCATTCTTCATGGACCTAGGCATTGAGACTCATTATATACTCCTTTATACTCTAATGTTTTGTTTTTCAGCTGGGTTTGAAAACACAATCTCTTCTCTCAGTTTCTGAGCAGTGGTTAAGTTGAAGAATGCATTGGGACAGAAAGTAATGGAAGTGACTTGATATCTTCATTCCACCGGCAACAAATAAAGAATAGTTTGTTGGGGATTCATATTAATCTAAATATGAGACAGGCAGGATATTATTATGCACTTCACAGTCTGTGTCAGCAACTCTGCCATTTCTAGAAATAAACAATTATCCATATCATTTTTATGAAAACCTAAATTTGTATAGTCATTTGATGGCAATTTAGTTTTGTCCACAATTTATAAAATTGATTTGTCTTAAAGCTCCAAGATCTAGCCCAACTCAAAAAAATCTAAATGCTGTGTATGTTAGCTAGAGGAATTTATACTTCATTTTTCATCAACACTCAAATAAGCAAAATTATATATGGTATCTTGTATATTAATTTTGAGATTATTATAAAATTTAGAAAAAAAATCAACTAAACCCCTAGTTAAATAGACCTCTCCCCATCCTGCGCTTGTTTTTTAGAAGAGGAAACTGTTAAAAATATAACCTGATATTGGTCCTGGGACCTTCAAAAATGAACCTGCTTTCTGGATCATTAATAGAGCAAATTACTTAGTGAGCCTCCATGTGTCCTGAGCCTGTACTGAATACTGATGATAACAACCCTGCCCTTGGGCCATTTTCTTCAACCTTTTCTAACACAGACTCTGTTATGAAGGTTTGTTCTTATTTGGAATTCTGAAAATAGATGTGTGGCAGGAAGGAGACAGAAATGACGCTAATGGTCATAAAAGGGTGACAGCAAAGCATAGTGGTCAGGGGTTTGTGTTCTGGGCTTAGACATCCTGGATTCAAGTCTTCGTTCTCTTATTTATAAGCAGTGTACCCTTGACCTTGACCTCTCTAGGCTTTATTTCCACATCTGGTTATCACAGTGTATTTAAAACTATTAATAGTTTCCTGATAATTGTAGCTCTTGTTGGAACAGGAGATGGAAGAGTCATCTCAACATCTCATTTTATAATTTGTGAGCCTCGAAAGACAAGACAATATTAAATCTTCCTATTATCTCTGTTAGAGTGGTCAGAGAAAACTCAGTTTCTGGGTGAATAATTGGGCTTTATTAACATAACGCCTGGGCGTTACCTTACTTGTGGGTATTTACTATGCATCCACATCACAGGCATAGAGTGGTACTTTGCTCTGTGGCTGTAGCACTTAGCACAGTCCTTTATGCATACTAAGCATTTGCTAAATGTGAGTTGCTCAGATAAATGCTTTTAAAATATTTTGAATAAAATAAATCTTTACAAAATTACAAAATTAATATGTGCTCTTTGTGGATCACTTAGAAACTATTGACAAGTTTTAAAAAGTGAAATCACTTATAATCTTGCTACCCAGAGATAACCACTAACATTTTGTTATATATCTTTTGTTTTTGTTATATATTTTTCTCTGCATACACATATTTGCTTCGAACAAACATGGGATGATAGAGTAAATACTTGTAGTGGTCTGCTTTTTCAGGAAGTAATATACAGTTGATACTTAACCTGTAATTAAATATTTTTTGGAAATGTTATCTTCCATTAATGTACAAATTATCTAATGTTTATCCTTGAACATTTAGATTATATTTCATTTTATGTTTTTATATTAAAATCACCATTTGCATATTGCCAGACATGCTTCTTGCTGTCCCCTCATCCCTGCCAATGTGCCTTCATAGTACTGTGTACCTAGCTTATCATAGTCCTTTTTACATCTACATACTAGTAGTCTCCTTGGATAACTACCTGTTGATCTCTTTGCTCTTTGTTTCTCCAGCAGGCTATACCTGCCATGAGAACAGAGGCTCTATCTAGTTTCACCATTCTAACCTTAGTTTCTTGTATACTGCTGGCTCATAAAGGGTGCTCAATGCACAGGGTGGGGGAAAAAGTAGGTTTACAGTTATTTATATGGAAAACTAGAGGCCCATTGCACAGATTCGTGCACCAGTGGGGTCCCCTGGCCTGGCCTGCGGGATCGGGTCAAAACCAGCTCTCTGACATGCCCCCAGGGGTTCTGGATTGCGAGAGGGTGCAGGGCAGGCCGAGGGACCCCACTGGTGCACGATCAGGGCTGGGGAGGGATGCGGGAGGTTGGCCAGCTGGAGAGGGACCGCAGGAGAGCTCCAGGGCATGTCTGGCCTGTCTCTTGCTCAGTCCCCATCGGCCGGACCCCAGCAGCAAGCTAACCTACCAGTTGGAGCGTTTGCCCCTGGTGGTCAGTGCTCGTCATAGCGAGCAGTTGAGCAGCCTTAGCATATCATTAGCATATTAAGCTTTGATTGGTTGAATGGACGACCGGTTGACTGGACACTTAGCATATTAGGCTTTTATTACATAGGATAATACAATCTACCTAATACAAGAGTAACAGGCTAATTGACCATACCTTTGTGACGCCCACCAGCCAATCAGGAGTGAGTATGCAAATTAACCCAACAAATATGGCAGGTTATTTTTCATACGCAGGCGCCGAGCGGCCGGGGGTGGGTCTGGACACTTGCGTCGTCCCCATGGCGACGACGCAGGCGTTCCACACCACCCCAGCTGCTCTGGGCCTCTGGGCAGTGTGTGAAGGCAGAAAGGCGGCTCCAGCCAGAGCGAAGGCGGTGCCGGCAGCTGGGAACGAAGGCCCATTCTTGCAGGAATCTTCATTCGTGCATCGGGTCACTAGTCATAAATAATAATATAAGAATAAACCCTGTTTATGAGCCTTTATGAGCCTTCACATACTCACAATTGTGCACCTACATTTGTCCCACCCTTTATGTTTTTTAAAAAATATATTTTTATTGATTTCAGAGAGGAAGGGAGAGACAGAGAGAGACAAAACATCAATGATGAGAGAAAATCATTGATTGGCTGCCTCCTGCATGGCCCATACTGGGGATTGAGCCTGTAACCTGGGCACGTGCCCTGATGGGGAATTGAACCGGGACCTCCTGGTTCATGGTTCCATGCTCAACCACTGAGCCATGCCAGCCAGGCCCTGTATACTTGTTGAATAAATAAATGAAAGGTATAATTTTCACTGATAATGCTAAAAGCTCCATTTGGAAAGTTCCTATGAAGGTTTGTTATTTGGAACTGGATGTATCAGGGGTATGATCCTAGGGGAAGGGCAGGTATGAAGCTTGGAGGTGGGCAGGGCAAACTGGGGGGTGGCCTGGGGCTGAAAGCTGAGGGATGGAGAAAAAGAATCTGGGAAGGGGAGTGACAAATTTTCTCTGACTCATCTTTTCCCTTTAAGCTTTCCATCAGGAGCTTCAGTTCTTCCCACTGACCTTTAAAATAAAATGCTTGAAAGCAATGAGAAGGAAAACAGAACCTTTATGAATTTATTGGGGGATTAAGTTAATGGGGGCATGTTTGTGCACTCCTACCTAAGACTGCCTGAATTACATTCAAAGAATTCAATTCTAAGCCTGTGTCTGGCACACAGTGGTCCTAAAGAGAAGGGACTAATATTTATGCCAGCGACTTTCCTACCTCATTGCATACAGTGTGCTCAACAGCTCCAAGAAGTAGGATTTGTTAAGGCCAGGACCTGGACTATATGACTCCTGAACCTCCTTTCCTAGGTCAGAGTATTAGAGAGAATGAATTTTTGAATTAAGAAAATGACTTACAGCCAGTGTAAACAAAATCTAAATTCTGTTTAACAACAAAGCTGCTTATTTGTATGTTTGTTTAGGTGTGTCTTGAATGATTCTGACTTGTAGATTAGTTTAGTAAGTGAAAAATAAAAACACTAATATACAGAAATAAAACCATTTAAAAACCCATGTCTAAGAAGACAAGTCCTTTGATCAATACCAGCAGAAGCTATATAAAAAGTTAAAAAGATTATTAGATCAAAAATATTTTATTGTATTTATAAAGTGTTCATTCAAAGGCAATTACTTAAATGGCCCCACACTTTAAAAATGTAGTAAGAGTGCCTTTTTATTTTATTTTATTGTTAATCCTCACCTGAGGATATTTTCTCCACTGATAGTTTTTTTTTTTTTTTTTTTTTAAGTAAAAACAATCAGGGAAGGAAGCAGGAAAGATAGGGATAGAGATGCAGAGAGAGAGAGAGAGAGTGAGAGAGAGAGATACATTGATGTGAGAGAGACACATCCATTGGTTGCCTCCCACACGTATCTCTAACAGGGCTAGGATGGAACCTGCAACACGAGTGTGTGCCCTTGACCAGGAATCGAACCCGAAACCCTTTGGTGCATGGGCTAATGCTCTAACTACTGAGACCACTGGCCAGGGCAAGAGTGCCTTTTAAATATTGATTTTATTTTAACCAGAAGTTTATGAATCTAGCAGGAGTGATAAATATTTGACTTTATTGTTTTTAAATTCCATAAATGATTTCATTTCTTAGTTTCTAAATTTCATGCCAGACCCAAGGTTCTTTTTATCTGTTTGTCAGGAAGTTGCCAGCTGACAACTGGAGGTGTTCAGGCCTGTTTCTGCTCATAGGCTTAATAAAAACAAACATTTGTTGAGATTCTTACTCTATGTAGGGTGCTCAGTTTAGCGAGATAGTTGCAGATAACAATTAGAAACTCAATTCTCAAATCACAAGTTCATTTCACACAGTAACTAGTATGGAAGAGAGTATGCAGGTGTGTTGCATAAATCTTACCAGCTTTTATTGTCCACCTGCACATATTTATGGCATCCTTTTTGGCAACTAGGGATGAAAATCATTAGTAGTGTCACTAGAGTTTGTTTTTAGCCAGGAGACTTCAAGGATTTCAACAGAAGTCCTTGTAATCATGTAAAATTTAATTAGTTGTGCGTGTTTTGAAAATGATCCCAATGTTTTTCATTCATTTTAGTCTCAGACTTTACTTGTATTTTAAGAGACCTTTTTTGGGTGCATTCTAAAATTTTTAAAAATCAACTTTTAACCTTGTAATTAGTCTAAAAATAGTCATAAGCACTGACCTAATTTGTGTAATCATTTAAAACATTATCCTGGCACTCTAGACACTTGGAAAATTTACAGGGAACACATAAAACATGTACTCGCACTGGATTTTATATTTAGTACCTTTGGCATCATATTATGTTTTCTTTCCTTTTGAGTTTATTGTTTCTTTTATTGTCAGACAAGAATAATGAGTTTGCTTTCCGAGGCTTGTTGAAGAACCCGTCTTTTGCGTTGGGTTTGGCAGAGCATGCAGTGGGAGACCAATAACTAGTATCTGGGTAAACAGTAAATTAATTACATTAGTATGGTGGAACCTCCCATGGGACTCTTGGCTCAGTTGGAGGTCCTTGAACTAACTGAAATTTATGTGTAATTTGCTAATGTTCTGGGTGCCTCCAAACCTAATCTATTGAGGCTGTCTAGTCCTTTAATGTTTCAGTAAGCTTAGCTGGAGCCCCGAAACCTAGCACTCTCTCCATTGCAGGAGATTCCTTAGAAACTTCTTATTCCCTCCATCACTCTGGCTGGGAGTTCTCTACAGCCCTACTTCTTCACCTATTCTTCCATTTCCTTAATACATCAGGTCATAATGGATACTATTATGAGTTTTAAGTTTTTCTTTATTCAGCTTTTTAAAAAATGTACCATTAACACAAAATGGTGTAAGTAGCATAATTTTATTAAAGATTTGGGTAATTTCAAACCAAATTCTCTATCTTTCTTTGTTGTTGTTTTTTAACTCTATACTCTATATTTCTAGTTATTTTTTTAAACTCTTGTTATTCAAATCATTGGATATTTCTTACTGGCTATCCTTTTTCTTGAAGTCCTTGCCACCTGAAATTTACTGGATGCACTCACTTCTCCCTCCTTTCTCAAATACCAGAGTAAGTAAGCTTCTTTTTATTACACAGAAATTTTACTCTTTCATGCCTTTCTTTTAATCTACACCCTGAGTTCCATCATTTTTACATTAATGCTTTTGTTAAGCAAATAATCTTGATTCCCTTAAGAGGAATTCTGTCTCCAGTTAAAATTTTTTTTTCTCCCAGAGATGCAAAGTTTGGTGTACAAATATTTTTTTTTCAGGGAAGAGTACAGTTAATCATATTCTCAAAAATGAGTAGGGGTTCTTAAAGGTGAAAAGCCACTGCATTAGGGTTTTTCTGATTTATGAGCTTGAATATTTTCCTTTAACATTTCTGGCTGCTAAGTGTATTGCCTTGTATCTACTAACATTGCATTGGCCAAATCAAGTCAAATGGCTGTATCCAACCAAAATCAGGGGTCAAAAAAGTACATGCTGCCCTTTGATGGGAGGAACTGCAAGGTCACATGGGAAAGGACACAGATACCGGAGGAGTGCCATCTTTCTGGATTTGCTTTGACCAAGTTAATCTTTTTTCTCTTTATTTCCATCGCCATTTATCCTCCTATATCTATCTGCCCCCGTAATCATAATATCTTGAGCATGTACGATCTCAAGTGCGGACAGGAAGTGAAGTCTTCAAGTCCAATGATTGCCAATCCCTTCAGCTCTCTTTTAATCAAGGCACCTCTGTTTTTGAGTGGGGCAGAAAAAGAAGAACAGAGGCAACCCTTCATCAGAATTAGAGCCCCCCCATCCCTAGAGCCAGTGGATTGGAGGAGGTTGTCCCCTTTTCACTCACACCAATCAGCTCAGCTCACTTTGTCGGGAGCTCTGCACATGGGTGTTCTCTATCCCTGAGGTGTTCTTCTCTTCCTTACAATACTCATAATCCCTCCTAATGGTCTGACCTATAGAAAAAACAAAAAGTAGTAATGAGTACAATAAGTAATCCTGGCAACCCTTCCCTGGTAATAAAATGTGTTCACCATTAAAAATAAGTTTACAATACCTGATTTGTCATGCTAACACCCTTAGCTGATCATCTCACTCTGAACACCTCTAATACTTCCCAAAATAAAGTCCTTATTATGACTTATTATGTCTTTCAAGACATGGTTTATTTTTAGCCTCCTCTACCTTCAAATTTTGGGCATTAGCCAGACTGAGCTATGTTCATTTTCCTGAGTGAGCCATGCTGTCTCATCCTCATTAAGTTACTTAACCTTTCAGTTTGGTTTTCTTATCTGTAAAAAGGGAATGTTGTGTCAGATTTGCATATGGGTAGTGCTCTCAGAATTAACATCTGTAGGGGAAAGAAGAAAATAGGGTTTAATAGAGCAAGATGTCACCTGCCTTGCAGTCACAATAAAAGCCACAGCCAGCCCTGTAGGAGCCACAGACCTAGGATGGCCCTTCAGAGTGCTGGAGTAGGGGCAGGGGGACCAAGCCTTTATACGCCCTCACTGACCACTCATTGAACGTGGCAGCTCTTGGGGAGAGAGGGTGACTTTGGGTGAGGGCTCTCTCTTCAGCTGAAGGCAAGTCCTGAAGAGGGACTCAGCTGAGATCTGTCAGCACCCACAGCCCCAACAGCTGGGGGGTAATACCTATGTTCTGGAGTGGGGTGTCTGAAGATGTTACCAGAATATAAATAACTATCTCATAGGATAATTGTGATAAATTTAATTATTCCTGTACACACACACACACACACACACACACACACACACACACACACGGGCTCATCCTTGATGTCTCAGCTTGTATATTACTTCCTGTGGAAAACTTTCTCTGACTCTGCCCCTCCTATCCTAAGCAGGCTAGGGGTCACCCCTTTTGCTTCCATGGTGCTATTTACTTAATCCCACTGTAGCCGTTTTACAACATGGCAGTTTCCAGTTTTGTCCGTTAGACCACAGGAGGCAGGCACCACAGGTCTTTGTCCTTTTCTTACTATCAGCACTTCTCCCACTATATTGTGATTGGCTGCTAAACCACATATCTGACCATTAACCACAACCTCCTCAAGAATAAAGTCAACATCTGTTTTGTTTATTATATTATCCCATAGCACAATATCAGTAATGCATCCTGAGACTGATAAACATTTTGCTGGATGAATGAATGAATGAATGAATGAATGAATGAATGACTATCGAAACTTCCCTGGGGAAGAGACAACAATGACAGTGACATGGAATCGGGAGCATATCAAGAGAGCCCCACATTCCTGATAGCATTCACTCCCAGTGATCAGAGCTCCTGAAGTAGGACCAGTAGCTTATATGCAGCACAAAGTAATACTAGCTAGACTCTGAGGGTAAATGTGCCTAAACTGGGTTGGCAGACAGCCATGTGAATGAGTTAGCAGAAGAGTTTTGGTGGATATATTCTGTGGATGTCAGAGTTGCCCAAAATGGAATAATTCCTCTGATTAAGCATTGAAGCAGTCCTGGGTGCGTGGTTGGAGGGGCAGTAAGAATATGTGCATTCAGAGGTTCTTCCTCCTGTCTTCCGGTAGCATTTGTTACAGTGAAAATCTAACCTTAAACTTGATCAATCGGAGCTAAAATAGGAAGAGGGAAAAAGAACTTTTAATGCAGGAGGCAGAGCAGGAGAGCTTTATTCTCCACCACAGGTGGTTTACAGACTATTTTTTTTAGGTAAGGCAGGCTGTGGTGTCTTGGATCAGTCACTGACAGATACCAACCTGCCACAGCACCCTAAGAAGTGATGGGCTGGGTAGGGGTTGTAGGGAGTGCTCTTCTGTGGCTATTTCTAAGCACCCACTCTCCTCCAAAGCCATGCCCTTAAGAAAGGAATACATTGTTTTATTTCAAGGAAAGATTTGGAGTACTGGACTGAGTGTGAGTACCTGGTGATTAGGCCGTATTTATAAAGGACTCCTGGGAAGCCAAATGTCTGAGGATGCATTTAGCTGACTTGTTCCAAAGAAACATTTGAGGAAATTATTAGGCTGAGCTATGATATTTTAGTACATTTATTTGGTAGCTCTTCCTGTGGAAAGGAATGCATGTTGTTTTTAAAAGTAGACATTTTTATTCTTGGAAGAAAATTGTCTCTTAAAACACTTTTAATATGTTTACTTTTACTTATTTTTATTGCTTGGTAAAATAGTAAAATTCACAGTGGTGATAAAAATATCCTTCTGGGTCGTGCTTGGAAACTGCTAGAAATGGGTTCTGAACACTTAAATCAAATACTAGTAGGCGATCTTTTATTTAAATTATGTACACATGCTCCAAAAGATTCTTATTTTAGAACCACTGTAAAAAACTATTTTAAGGTCAGAAGTCCAACCATCGTGAAGGAGCTGTTTCTATTTCTCATGGTTTTTCCTCTTCTTGTCCATATGCATATGTCCACTTCTACCCCTGTGCTCCATAAAACTTGGTTACTATCTGTTTTCAACCGAATGTCATGTCATAAAATCTTTCCTATACCATGGCAGTCTTTATACTTTTTTTTTAATATTTTTATTGAGGTATTATATGTGTACATATCTTACTATTACCCCCCCACCCCACACCCACACATGCCCTCCCCCCCCCAGAGTTTTGCGTCCATTGTTTATGCTTATATGCATGCATACAAGTCCTTCGTTTGCAGTCTTTATACTTTGATTGAAATGAAATCAATTTGCTGGAAGTGATTAACAATTCCCTTGTGGACTAATTTATTTATAACTTAAATGTATAATATAAAATCAACAAGTTTATAGTTTTAACCCCCCCCCCCCCATTTAAGACTTGAAAGAATATTCCTAATGTTGAATAGTTGTAAAACTCCATAAGGCCACCTAAGAATTAAGGGTACTCTTTTAGTGAGCAGTGCATGTAGAGGCAGACGCTAAGCTTTCCTGAGCGTGGTAGTGCCAGGATAAAGACCTGGCATCAGACACCGACGTACTGAAGCCAACAAGTTTGCAGACTCAAAGGGCACATGAAAATACTTCCGTACATGGAGCAATTATTTACAAAGGAGCCTTGGTTGAGTTAAGCTCTCAGTATTGTGCTCATCTTCACCAACAGGGGGTTTAATAATTTTAACAAACCAAATAAGCACCTTCTAGATATTTTACTGATTTGTTCTTTTGGGGGGGGGTCTTCTTTACATAGCCCCAAAGGCAGGGACTGCTTATTAAAAATGTGGACTCTGGAAAAATAAATGAGCAAGGCATCTCATGAACAAAATGAAATGGTGAATAAAATAGAACCAGAAGCATGGAAACATGGAACAGACTAGCGAATCTCAGAGGGAAGGGGGTGGGGGTGGGGAGAGATTAACCAAAGAACTTATATGCATGTATGCATTATCTATGGACACAGACAATAGGATGGTAAAAGCTTGAGGTGGGGCGGGAATGGGGTGATGTGGGGTAATGAGGGAAGAAAGGGTGATATCTTTCAACAATAGAGATTTTAAAAAAATGTGGACTCGGATAGTACAAGTTTTGAATCTGAAATATCAGATCATCCTGCAGTGCCTCCTTTGGCATAAGAGAGAAATTCAGAGAAGAATCTAAGAAGCAAGGCAGTGTTGGGCCACTGCTAGGGCTTTTTGTTGATGAATGATGTGAAACAAAAATTTTTATTTGACTCTGAAGAAATCCCAGCATCAGGATGAAAATCAGGGTATCGTCCAAGAATTTGGGCTAAATCTTTCCCGGGAAAGAAAAAAAAAATGATCTTGACTTTGGCAGCAGTATCTTCAGTTTGCACAGGCTTGAGCTGTCGCGTTTGCAGAAAGACCACAGGTCTGAAACAGATGCTGCTGCAAGGTTCACTACACACCGCGGGGCTGTCAGGCCAGCGGAAATGGAAAAGGTTTCAATATGCAACCTGTGGCATTTGGGCCAGACAAAACCCCTGGGCGGGATGCCTGTGTCAGCCCTGCCAGACAGCACAAACTGATCAGGGTCTTTGCAGCATGCGAGGAGGAAGATTTGGGGAATATTAAATGCTCTTATTGCTGTCAGATGCTTCATGCCTCTAGTTGGCAGTGCTCATTGTGGAGCACGCTCGGAATGTGCTTTCATTGGAAATGTCAGGCTGCTTGGATGGAGCAGATGCTCATGGGATGTGTCGGTGCTCGGAACTCAACCAGAAATACCCATGTTCTTTTTCTGACATTTTTGATAAAGCAGGATAACAAAGTGATACTCTTTCTGGAAAACCAGGCCACAATATTTCAGTGAAGGAAACAGTGAAAGGGAAAGAAATGTTTGTGTGTGTGTGTGTGTGTGTGTGTGTGTGTGTGTTTTTTTTTTTTTTTGCCACATAGGATGGAGGGTGTTTCCTTCTTGCTTGTTAATTCTCAGTCTTTAAGCTGATACTGTCTGTGGGTGAAAGCCCCGAGGTCCGTGGTCTGAGCTATGCGCTTAAAGGGTTGGGTACATTTGGCATTGAATCCCAACTCTGGCCACTTACCTTGACCTTCAAGCAAGTTTCTTAAACTCTGCAAACCTCAGCTTCCTTGTGTGTACGCCTGGGGTATTTATGAATTGCAAATGAGTTGCTTTATGCAAAGCGCTTGGCCCACTGCCAGGCACATCATATAAAATCCATGATGCTAGTTGATTGGACTTGATTTGTGGATGGGTCGCCTTTGTCAGTTTTCTAGAAAGGTGGCTAAGAGGGGTGTTTGGCTCATGAGCCTAACTGAGCTTGCAGATTTATCTTGTTTGTTCCTGACTTAAAAAAAAAAAAAAGAGTAACATTTTGAAGTGGACAGATTTCACATAGAACCTTATCCATTCTCTTTCCCCCAAAACATCGAAGATGTTGCACCACCAGACAGTCCTCCCAGAGAGCCATCTGCAGGAGCTGAGTACTTGCTGGCTCCTTTAGAAAGGAGCCTGTACTTTTCAATGGACCACAGTCCCCAACACTCTCTGTTGCTTCTGGAGTCAGATGCCAGTTGGCATTCATCATTGTGCTCGCCACGCTTTTTACAGCAGAGAAAACATTTCCTATCAACAGTGAGGGCAGAGTTTACTAGAAAATTAGGTGAGAGCACATTCTTTTGTGGAAATAGGGAATTACTTCGTATTTAAAATGCAAAGACAGTATAAAATGATGTGCTTGGCCTACTTTAGTCATTGATGATATCTCTGTGGTCCCTATGGTCATATTACTTTGTGACTCATAATTGCAGGGCAGAAGGAAGGATGGGGAGTTCCCTGTAGCCTGGAATACCTGAAGTGGCCTGTGATACTTAATTCTCATAGAAGCACCCAAAGCCACATGCTGCACTTCACTGACTCCAGGTAGCCCTGTTATTCAGAAAAAGAACCTTAGTGATTTCTGTAAATAACTTTACAACCCCAGGCCTCATTCTTCCTCATCGTTTCCATGGGTTGGGCTAGAAGTCTAACAAGTCATTCTCTCTCCCTCCTTCCCTCCCTTCCTCACCCCCCCCCATCTCTTTTCTTTCATCTCTCCTTTCATCCCCCTTTCTTTCCTTCCCTTCCTTCCTTGTACATGTGTATGTATTTTAGTGACCGTAGTTCAATTATATCTTTCTTCTAAATTCCTATTACACAAAAAATACAATCATAAAAAAGTACCCCAAATCCTGCCTCTATTGTACTGTTTTCCATGTCGTAGGCATGGAAGCTACCTGTCATTAATTCCCTGATTAATTCTTTATCAGTGTCTCCGTGTCTTAAATAAATGTTGGTTCCTATGATTTGAGCTTCCAATCAATGGTGCAACAACACCCACTGCCCCAAAGGGTATTGAACTTCGTGTGGCTTTTCTGTGGAAAAGGTCGCTTTCTTTAATTTAGCGGGGATCTACTAGTTAGTCTTTTGTTCATAGTGCTAAAAGCATGAGTACTTAATTAGGCATGTCATCCTTATAAATCACTACTTGCCAAAGGACAGTAATAATTTCCACAAGTGGCCAGCAGCAATAATTAATTTACTTCAGTAGTATGTGTTCACTTTCCAAGAGGTGACAGAACTGAGAAAATAAAGTCAAAACTTAAGAGGAGATAGTGGCGCCGTGCCCCCTCCCCCCCCCACCCCCAGCAATTTGCAATGCTATTACCATGCCTGTCAGGAAGGCTTAGGGGGTGGTAACAGACAATCCAAATTTCTCAGTCACTTAGAACGGTCAAGATTTCATTTTTCACACTTGCCCTTTGTGGGTTTGCTGGAGCTTTTCTCGTGAACTTGAACTGACAGATGCTCTGTCTAGATGACGCTCATGGCTGCCCCTGCAGGCGAGGAGAGAGCCACACTGTCCCACGCTGGCCATATAATGCCTCTGCCCAGAACATCACACGTCTGCTCACTTGCATCAGCGGACTAGAGGGACCTGGCTATGTCTGAGTTCAAAGAGGTAGGGAAGTGTCACTTTACCATGTGCCTGGAAAAGGAGAGCCTGGGTGTATTGGTGTATATCCCTAATAACTACTGCTTTCCTCAACTCCACTTAGGAACATGCCCAAATTAATCCTCCTGACTGTCACTGGAGTCTGAGTAACATCGTGTGGTGTCATAATTCATATTGAGGTGGATGGAGAATCGTAATCTTACATGCAGATGTTAGAGTAAGGCTACTGATTTTGGGGAATCATCCCCACCATCTCTGTCAATCTTTTCCATTCCCCTGCTTCTCTGACAGGTTGATACTCATTTAGTGACATTTGGCTCCTGTATATCATTTCTAATGTTAATACTAAGTTTCTAGATGATTAGAATGTTTACTAGTTTGATTTAAACATCAAGCTCTAAGCCACTGTGTAAAAGGTATTTAAATGTCTGTTTTTGCTGCTGCTACTGCTGATGATAATAAAAAACATCTCTGTTTTCTCTGTTTTGCATTTTGCTACCTTTCACAGTGTTTTGTTCCCCATTAAAATATTATTACTGATTATAAAGGGCATGATTTTTTTGTATATGGTCCATTTCAATATATTTAACATTTTATTTTTGTAATAATATAATTCTTGCTTTATGGACATTAAGATAATATTCAAAAGTAGCCATATATATGGGATGGGTATTCTAGATTGAACACATGGTAATATATTATAGGGTTCCTAAAATTAAGGCTTAGTTAAGCATATCATTTCTATTTACAGAAACATATGGAAAATTCCAGTTTCCTTACCTGTCATTAAATTCAGGTCATGGGAGGTCCTTTGCCAACCTCTTTCCCCAACTCAAATGCTCTTGCTTTTTCTACATATTTGCTCTTCATCCCAGCAGGGTGAAATGTTTATAGTCTTCTACACGTTCTCCCTGGGAACAGTAACACCTTTCATGACTTCATATTACGTGTATTCCTCACTTTTCTATTTGCCAGTCACATTTGTTTTAATCATTCAAAGATCTTTTTCCTTCCACCATCTCCAAATAAGTCCTACTTGATCTTATGAATGCAATAGATCTGTTAACACATGTATATTCTTGTTTAGCTGTAACTGGCCTTTAAAAATACTGTTTATAGGTTTTTGAGGGGTTTTAGGTTCATTGTCCTAAACCCTCTCTTCTAAATAAACTAAGAATCTACTTTTTTATAATTCCCCAGAACACATCAGCCTGTTATCTCTCCTTGACCTATTACATGAAAAATAAATACCTTTTAACTCACATTATGAAATTGCACTTTTTAAGGCTTTTGCATGTAAGTCACAGATTAGTACATTCCTAAGGCCTAAAATCAATCAATCAATCAATCAATCAATCAATCAATCCAGGCAGGATGATAACACCACAAATAAGTAATAACCCTAATTATCCCATGTGTGAGTAATTTAAGTGCTAAGAAAATGTTCATAGATAAAAATCAATACCTAAAATGCAAGTTACTGCTATTGGAAATAAAAATAAAAGATATGGGATTTATTGGATGATATTTATTTGAAGGATATTTTGAAAATTGTTTATACCAAAATCAATGTGGATTTTATGGCACAATAAAAATAAAAGGCAGCCAGTACATTTTATAAATTACATCATTTCTCAAAACAATTTCAGTGAGTAGATTTATATCTCTTTCACCAGAGTTCAGGCAAATTCCAACCTCTTAACATTGGACAATAGTTCTTTTATTTCTTTATGCACCAAGGGGAGTACATCAAATGTAAAATATAGCCAAAGATAATTTTTGGAAAAGAAAGACATCTCTTGGCAAGAATGTAACCTGGAATTTTCTTATTAATAGACGAGCAGAGTGTTTGGTGCACTGGATTATGTTGCGCAGGCTTTCCCATGGACTAAAGCCCAGTTTGAATATTCTTTTCCTGAATACATAAACAGATGTGCACACATTCTTTTTTACCATTTTTTTTTTTACTCAGAAGCTTTCAGAAGAAAGTTCCCCAAATAAAATATTGAATGCAGATTAATTGAGGCAGGATAGTATGAAAGCTAGAAAAACTCCTTGGGGAGTGGAATGGGGAAACTGAGACAGACAGCTGATTGAAACTGGCCTTATCCAACACCTTGACTCACCTGCCTCCTTTTCCCTTGCATGAACACTCTCTTAAGCATTAAGACAATTAGGTTCTGATCAACATCAAATAAAGCCATGAATCTGTTGACCACAGAGACAGAGTTTTGGTCAAACTAGAGATAACATCTAGGTCTCAGTTGTATTTCAGCTTCAGGCCCAGAAAAGCAGCGAAACCAAAGGAAGCATTGCTGTGGCTGTCATCAGGACCAGATGCAGTGACTAATGACCTCTTACCCTGGGATTAGCCAATTAGTGGAGACCACACCCTGAAAGGACACACCTGGGAAGCTGATGAATATTCTTTTAAGATTCTTCCCTTAAATATCCTCTAGCATTCCTGCCTTTAGAAAACAGATAAAAACCCTTAAGGAAAAGGACCCAGTGTACTCATGTTCTCTCTATCCCTAGAGCATGCCTGTGCCTTTACTCCCCTTCTTTCCTAAGGTATGTATTTTCTTCAAGGGCCCTTCTTTTGCCTCAGTAACTTGTTTCCTGAGTCCATGCAGCCTTGCTGGCTCATTTTTTTTCTGCCTCTGTTCTAAATCAACTTCCACTTGCACTAGAGTTCTTGGCTCAGAGTTCTTCCTTTGCCAAACTCAAGAACTGAGGTTGATGCACTGAGAGCCTACATCACCGCATTACAAAATGATTTAGGATACAAAATATGCACATTTGTTTTATTTTCACCTAACCTTAACCTCTACTCTATGCTCCACATTTGATTTAGTAAACATACAACTGTGTTTAAGTGGAAAGAATCAGTAGCAATCCAAATGGTAGAGAATAAATAGCTACTAGAGATTATTTCCTAACATGAAAGCAGTCCTACCATTGAATACTTAGTCAATAATATTTCTATTTTCTTTTTATTTTTTAATGCATTTTATTGATTTTTTACAGAGAGGAAGGGAGAGGGGGAGAGAGTTAGAAACATTGTTGAGAGAGAAACATCAATCAGCTGCCTCCTGCACACCCCCTACAGGGGATGTGCCAGCAACCAAGGTTACATGCCCTTGACCAGAATCGAACCTGGGACCCTTGAGTCCGCAGGCCAACGCTCTATCCACAGAACCAAACCAGTTAGGGCAATATTTCTATTTTCAAATGAGAAGTTTTGCCTGGCTAGATTTACCATCAAACCAGTTAATTTTCTATAGTATTTTTATAGTTTTGTCTGACATTAGTGACTTTTTTTTTAATAACTAGTAGGTGAAATTTAAAATTATTAAAGTGTATTTATTTTTATCTCAATTCTCTACCCCACCTCCATCTCCTAATTCTAAGCAGTCATTATTATGTTCATGTAGGGGGTGTGCAGGAGGCAGCCAGTTGATGTTTCTCCCTCTCTTCTCCTCTCCCTCTTTCTGAAAATCAATTAAAAAATCTTAAAAAAAAAGTTAAATGCAATTTAACAACAACAACAAAAATATTTCTCTTTAAAAAGGAAAAAGTTAAACCTTTTGGCTTAAAATGTGATTAATGTATAGAAAAGATAAGAACCTAGTCTAAGTTTTTTAACTGGAGGACCACACAGCCTGGTGGCATTTAACAGTTCATATCAATTTTTTTGCTTTTGAATATATTGAGACATTGTGGAACTGAGTTTGGAAAAGTTGGTGGTTTGTGGGTTTGTGTATTGGCAGCCGACTCTTCTCAACCTCTTGGTGAAATGAAGTTATTTGTAACTGCTTCTTTAGAGTACTCTGTTTTATGTTGTGTCCAACTTACAGTTTCCAAAGTAAAGTACAGTAAAAATGATGTAACTACGTTCTTCTTCTTTTTAGAAGAAGAATATTCATGAAACAGGCATTTTTTAAAGTTTCTTTTTTCTAATTGGAAATATCTTATTTTGCCCCTTTGAGCTTTAACTTTTGATAATAAGTCCTAGTCCTGAGAAATTTTCTCATCTTGAACTAAGCCTCAACTCGAACTAAACCATACATACACACACTTTAATTTCTCTACTACGTTTTCATAGGAAAATAAAAGCAGCCCATGGATAATTCTAGCTTTGAGGAATATGTTCCTATTCTGTTTGTAATATGTGATTACAGCTCCAACCAGACAGCTCAGTTGGTTGGAGTGTTGTTCCATACACCAAAAGGTTGTGGGTTTGATTCCCAGTTAAGGCACATACCTAGGTTGCAGGACTGATCCTTGGTCAGGGCATGTACAGGAGGCAACTTATCAATTATCTCTCTCTCACTCTCTAAAATCAATAAATATATCCTCAGGTGAAGATTAAAATAATAAGTGATTTACATAGAGGACATCAAGATAGTATAAAAGTAGCAAAACTAATTTTGAATAAAGTATAAAATAATTTCCTTAAAGTGATTTATTCTTCTAAAAATGTTTAAGTTCCGCAATTATTTAGACTAAAATTTAAATGCCGGCAGAGAGGTGGATGCTGTATAGTTATATAATTAGCTTGAGTAGTTGGTGCTACTCAAGCTAATTATATATATACCATTGTCATTCCTTTAGTTTATTGTATTCATTTTAATCTTATAAAACCAGAATCCACCTGGTCCAGTTTTATGCTGTATAGTTATATAATTAGCTTGAGTAGTTGATGCGGGTCACTAAGTCGGTGCCATACTCTAAGAAGTTGGATCCAGAACTCGAGGGGAAGACTGCCCTTAAGAATGAAACTCAGTCTGTTACTTAGCCATTATTATTATAACTTTATGTGGGGGTCAAATCCTGAGAAAACAATGGTGCAATATATTGCCAAAGCATGGGCTTTGGTGTTGGGCATAGGGTAGATGCTAATACAAATTTTATCATCATCGTCATCATTACAGTTGTTGGAGCGTAGTTATAAACACTGTGACTCTGGAGTTAAGACTTCCTGAGTTTGAAGTCCAGTTTTTGTACTCACTAACTGGCTTTTGACAAGTCACTTAAATATTAATCATCCTCACCTTTGAAATGGGGATAATAACAAAAATACCTACCTCATCAATTTATGAAGTTTGTGATCACCTCTGGAAAGCATTCAGCATAGTACTTCACAGTCATAAAATACTGCAATAAGGACTCAATAAATATCAGATACTATAATAATAACCTGAATGATTATTTACAGTAATTATTATTATTATCTCCTTCCCTCAATTTTTCCTTGTATTCTGGACCATAACCTGGCTTTGAGAATCTAACATACAGACCTGCAAGAGCTTCATGAACGGAATACTTTGTTGGTTTCCTCTTTTAATTTTTAAGCATCTCAGCAGTGGCATTCGATGTGGCCATGTGAAACCTCATCAGTGCTCAGTGTGATGATTTGGTTTGCTTCTCCTAGAATTCTTTATTTTTTTAGTGCCTCCCTAAATTGCCATGCAACATCAGGGCTGGAGAAGTCAGTGTGGCCAACTCATTTTCTGGGTTGATTTTAAAAAGCAACCAAAGTTCTCTTCTTTCCTAAAGTGCTTTTGTGCACCATTGTCATTCCTTTAGTTTATTGTATTCATTTTAATCTTATAAAACCAGAATCCACCTGGTCCAGTTTTAGTGCAGGGCCAAATGAGCAGGTCAACCATCAACAGTTAGTTAAAAGAACTTTGTTTTATAAAAACATTCCCCAAGGGGAATACTTATAAATCCCATTTTCTTCTTCTAATCTCTTAGCTTACCCACAGCTGCTACTCCTCTCTGCACCCTGTATCTTAGTGAAAATTCCTTCATTATTTCAAGCCCCTCTGTCTCTTGTTCCTTTCCTCTTGATTCTGCGTCACATGAGAGTCAACTCTTGGTCAAGTAAGTCCTCTAAAAAAAATGGTGGGATGGGAAGACTGAGCCAACAAAGTCATGAATAAATAATTAGCAATGATAAATTCACTAATTTAGAATAGTTTATGGGGGAATCTAAGGAAATACTTAGAGCTTCGGACATTGAGATAGCCTAAGTGGATATGAAGGACAGTAGTAGTCAGGAAAGCACTTAAAAATGGGGTTTGTGTTTAATGGGATTGTGACAAAGGAGGAGGAGCCCTATTCCAGACTGGATATGCTCATAAATGATACTGAGTAAGAAGAGTTAACTTTCTTAATAAGTTGCTCCTAGTTATACAGGTGCTTGATCTCTGTTTACAGTTCGCACATACAACAGTTTACAAAACTATTACTAGGCAATACTTGTGGATTGTAGGAGCAATTAGTGCTGATATTGAGGAGTGAATGATGTTTTCAACAGTTCACAAGGACTGTATCTTGTCTTCTCCAACCTCTATCCTATTATCTTGATTACACCTATAATATTGCAGCAGCTAGCTAACTAGTGTCCATTTCAATCTCCAATTCATTTAGCATGATGCTCTTGGATTAATTTTCCTAAATCACAGCTCTGATCATGTCATTTCCTGCTCAAAACTTTAGCTGCCTTCCATTTCTGAGAGAACATAGTCCACAGTAGTCAGTTTGGTGCTGTAAGACTCGCTTAGTCTGGTCCTCATCCACCTTCCTAGCTCTTTATCCACTCACTTCTCTGCTCTCTAGATCTTTGTAATGCATCCACAATGAGCCCCTGACCCCACGTCTGGTTTCTCCACTCTGTTCCTTTGATTATGCTCTTCCTACCCATCCCTCAAAACATCTTCCTTTTCTTCCTCCACTTATTCAGGTTCTACTTTATCCTTCTGAGTTGAGGTCAAATGGAGGCTTTTCTTTTTTTACTTCAGTTCTTAAGTCACATTTCTGCCAAAGGCTTTTTCCTGATTTGTTGAAAACACACACACACAACACACACACACACACACACACACACACACACACATATGAAAATTACACCTAAGTTATACACATTAAGTAAATTATTTTATATTAAATCAAGATTTTTTTGTAATCTGGAATGTATACATTATATGTTTATGTATATGGTATGTATATGTGTGTTCACACATATATATGTTTATAAACAATAGAGAAATATCATGGTTTGATGTCAGTGAACCTACATAATGCTATATCTGTCATTTTCAGGGTACAATGTATATCCAATCTATTTTTTGTCCAAAATCTAACAATTAATTTTAAAACATAAAGTTTGCTGGTGGAATGTATTTGAGGCCTTTGATTATCAAAGACAGTGATTTTCAATAGGTGTGCCGCAGCATGGGTCACTGGTGTGCCGCAAGGAGCTTTAAATTTAAAACATGCAATACCTGACTACTTAGTCAAGGTCACTGAACTCTTTCCCTTAGATTGTCAGATAAAAAAATGACCACACCCAGCACAACAATAGCCATCCAGTGTCAATGAATCAAAGTTAGACCTATTTTTTGACAGATCTGCAAAATATATATTTCCAGTGTGCTGCAGAATTTTAGTAATTAGTTTATGTGCCATTAAATTAAAAATATTGAAAATCACTGAACTAAGATATTGTAGATGTCTAAAATAATATTCAGTAATTCTTTGCCAATTATTGATCTTTTTGAACTAAATAAGGCTTTCGTTTTAAGCTTTCTTGATGTCATGACACACATATAGAAATGTGCCTAAGCCATAAGTTTCTAGTTCAATGAGTTATCTAAACACACACTGGTATAACTACTACTCAGGTCAAGAAATAGAAATTTCCCAGAACCCCAGAAGCCTGCTCTGTGTCACTTCTTGGTCACCAGCCCTGCTTTCAGCCCCCAAAGTAACCTTTGAGTGTATTTACCATTATTTTTTAATTTTTGGTGTTTTTAAAAATGAAACCATCCAACATGTATCTTTTTATGTCTGGTTTATTTTGCTGGGTATTGTTCATGAGTTTTATTACTGTTATTGCTTGTAGCAGTGTTTACTTATATTTTTGTCTTCTGTATTCTATTGTCTGAATGTAGAATCTATCTATTCTAATGTAGATAGACATTTTTGTTGTTGCCAGTTTTGGTATATTATAAGTGATGTTTCTATAGATATTCTTGCACACATCATTTAATGATAATATGTATGTATTTCTCTTGGATAGAATCCTAAGATTGTAGTTTCTAGATAATAGGGTATCCATATGTTCAGTTTTGGTAGAAATTGCAGTAGTTTTATCAAGTAGCTATAACAATTTATACTCCCAGTACCTCAAATGTTACATTGTTTTATAAACTCTCTAACATTTGTTGTTGTGATTAAAAAAAAAATTAGCCATTTCGGTAGGTGGCTAGTAGTATCTCATTGTGTTTAATTTACATTTTGCTATTCAATTCCTCATATGTTTATTGGTTATTTGGATATGCTCTTTTGTCAAAATACTTGAAGTTTTCAATTATTTTACCCATTTCTCTATGGGATTATCTGTCTTCACTTCTGAATTTTAGGAATTAGAGATATAGTCTGGATGTACATTTTTGTTTATTAAATATATATTACAAATATCTTTTCCTGTTTTTTTGTAGTTTGCCTTTTAACTCTTTTAATAGAGTGCTTAAAAAAATAGATCATGTTTTGAGACGTTTTAGGTTCCCAGGAAAATTCAGTGGAAAGTACAGAAATTTCCTGTAAACCCTTGACCCCACATACACACAGCCTCCCCTGCCCTCAAAATCCTGCACCAGAGTGCTACGTTGTTACGTAATGAGCCTACATTGGCACATCATTATCACCCAGGCCATAGATTACATTAGAGTTCACTCTTGGTATTGAACATTCTATGAGTTTTAACTAATGTAATGACAAGTATCGATCTTAATAATGTCTTTTGATCAAAAGAGCTTCCTAATTTTAATGTGGTTCATTTCATGAAGTTTTTTTCCTTTTGGTGAATTCTTTCATTTGTCTCTCTGTATGTTTTGATTTCTTCTTTTATTTGTTCTTTGACCCAATAGTTGTGTAGTAGCATGTTTAATCTTCACAAAGTTGTGATTTTTTTTTTTCAGCTTTCTTCTTGTAGTTGACTTCCAGTATCATACTGTTGTGGTCAGAGAAAATGTTGGGTATGATTTCAGTCTTTTCACATTTATTGAGACTTGTTTATGTCCCAACATATGGTCTGTCCTTGGGAATATCCATGTGCACTTGAGAAGATTGTATAGGTTGTCATTTGGGGATGGAAGGTTCTATAAATATCTGCAAAGTTAATCTCATCTAATGTGCCATTTAGGGCCAATATTTCCTTGTCAACTTTCTGTCTAGATGATCTATCCCCTTGATGTGAGTCGCATATTAAATCTCTGTTGTTTGGATACTGTTTTAGTCTTAACGATTTAGCAGATTGATAATTAGAGGCCTCTCTTTTGTTTTCCATTAGATGGTGATATAACGTAAGTTTTTGTTTTCTCTTACCTGTGGTGCTTGTGCCTCCACAATCACAATAGAGGGTTTGGGGGTGAGGGTGAGTTTGGAGGGTGGGAATGTTTCAGGGTGGTGGGTGTTCCCAGTGTGTCCAAGTCGCCTCAATCTGGGGACCACCACTATGGTGGAGGGATGTGGCAGGTCGGGGGAGCTTGGCTCACAAGCCCTCAGTGCTTTCTCCTTGTTACTAGTGGCCGCTGGTTACCACTGTGCTGTCTGACTGGTTCAAGGTTATTGCTAGAGGTTCAGCAGCAATGGAGATGCTGGGGAAGGGCTGGCTTCTCGAGCAAGATGCTGCTTCTGCCACTTACCCTCCGCCAGGCCGTAGATGAGGGCTGCGGCCTGACTGCTTCACCGCTACTGCACTAGTTGGGGTGGCAGTGGATGCCAAACTGCCTCTGTGGACACTGTCCCTGCGTTCCCCTGTTCCACCTCCCTTACTTGTTCCAATGCTCCCACCTTCAGATTTACCAAGGATCTCTCAGGTGTGTTTGTGTGGTGAGCAGAGGAACCTTTGTTGGATTATAGTTGTTCGACTAGTTGTAAATTTAAGGAGAAATACAAAAGAATCTTCTCACTCTACTGTGATACATAGTAGTATTTTAAGTATTAACAGTAATAGGAGGATCTCAAAACTAATATTTTAGAACTTCAAAGTACAGTTTGAGAGAATCATTAATGTTTATTTTTTTAACTTAAAAATGCGTTAACTTTATATACTATTAGAAAAGTATACCAATTGTTGCCTTGAATAACTTGATAGTTTTTCCTTGTTAAGACCAATCTTAAAAAGGTGATCAATAATGCCGTTTATTGTCAGCAAGTTACTGAATACTTTGTTTCAAGTGCCTTGCTAAGTCATTTTTCTAATTTAGTTTAGTCCCAGTAACTATATAAATATTATTTCCATTTGTATTACTGAAGGAATACTAATCAGTAGAGTTTAATATTTTGAGATTCTACTAATTAATATCAAAGGAAGCCAATATGATTTACCTGTTTATTTTATAATCAGCGTGTTAAATAAACACACACAGTACTTTGTTCAAAATGGAATAGAACATTTGAACAGTAGAGGGTGCAATTGTACCTTTAGTTCTATATTTTCGCCCTTAGAAATTAGTATTTAATAGCTGAGAGAAAAATTCGAAGAATGTACTGTTTGCTGAAACTATATACTATTTAGAAAGTGTATTTAAAATAAGATAGGCCATGTAAAGGAGAAGTATAAAATTTCACAATCATATAATCATATTTTTTAACCTTTTTTTGTACTTTTAAAAAGTAACAAATTTAAATATCAAGTTGAATGCATTTAAAAAAATATTTTTAACTGGAAAAAAAGAAATATGTTTTCTATTTATAGAAAGGTACACATATGTCAATGAGATCTTTATCTTTTCTAAAGCTTAATTACTGTTAACTATATATGTCTTTTCCTCTTAGGAAATACTGCTTCTATGAGGAAATGTACATTGGTAACTGCTACATGAGGCTCCTGTTTTTAGGAGAAAAAGATATAAATAAGAACCACTAGAGATACGTGATGCAATGTCAAGAGAGTTATTACATTCAAATATCTATAAACACTCGGATTTTATTGAAGATCTAAAACTTTCAGGCAGTTGCAGATCAGAAATTTCAATTTCTATTTAGCCCAGAAGCAGAATTACTTGATTGCAGTGTAAAAATTCATTTATAGAGACTTGTGGGGTTTATGTGTACAGAGTTTTGAATCTTTATCTCCAAATTTGACTCTCTTCCATAGATAGGGGTTTCTTTTCATTTTTTAATAGGAAAAGTTTTGGCTTAAGTTTTTGTAAGTTTCACACAAGTTATCTTTATTATAAAAGTTATATTTAGGTAGAGTACATTTGTAGAACTTAGGAAAACTTCTAGCTAACTTTTTGAAATAAGAAACATATATCTGAGAAATATTTCTCTCTTTTTTTTTGCATTAATGAAGTATATACTCTGTCTTTGATTTAATTGAGCAACTATTTAACATTTAGATTATGGTTAACATCCAAAGGTTAGCACTTTTTGTTCTGTTGACTTAGTATTAAGCTTTTGGTTTTGTTTGAACAGGTTATTCTGATATTCCATAGAAAGAACAAGAGAAAGGAAAAGGATATCTACTTTAGGAATTAAATAATTGAATCGAAAGTACTTTTGGAGATATATTTGTTTTTTCTTGAAGGTTGTTTCAATCTGAACTTCCAAAGCTATTGTAAATGAGGCAATCAGGTAGGGCACAGATATTGGTTAACTATCACTGGTCTAACTTATCAGTACCTTATTTTAAAGAATCTGCTTTCGAAATAATATGCAATGACACGAATAGTTTTCAAAGAGAGGTAAGTATTAAGAAGGACTATTAAAAACAGGCCAACTCAGTGGATAGAGCATGGGCCTGTGAATGTACCTCGGTTGCAGGTTGCAGGCTCCTCCCAGCCTGGGCCCTGGTTGGAGCCTGTGCAGGAGGCAACCAATGGATGTGTTCCTCTCACATCGATGTTTCTCTCTGTCTTTCCCTCTCTCTTCCACTCTCTCTAAAAAGCAATAGAAAAATATCCTTGGGTGAGGATTAAAAAACCAACAAAACAAAACAAAACAAAACAAAAAACAGGCCAACTCCAAAGAAAGCCGTCAGCTTTTTGAAGGAGTAGTTAGAACTTGTGAAGAAACAAAAGAAATTGTACAACTGCTGTTTCTATAGATGCTGCCAGTGTTATATGAAAGAGCATTGAACCTTGAAGACAATATATTAGAAGCCAAAATGGAAGAAAGGCTCTGAGATTATGGCGAGCTGAAAGTTCATTAAAGGAATTGATTGTCTAGGTGTAATCTGAAAAGGTGTTATGAGTATCAAGAAATATTATTTCCTAGAAATATTTCAAGGTGACATGAAACGCAGTTATCATGGATCTTAAACAGGCAACTGTGTTTTTCAAACAGTGCTGTCTATGTCGTTTTTTCTTCAGTAGAAGAAAAAAATACATTTTTAAATGAACCTTGTGATATATGTGATTTATTATATACAGAAAGGACATGCAAGAATTACAGAGAGCTAAAACATCAATTTTCAGAAAAAGTCACCATACCATGTTTTCTATGTCACCCTTTGTTTCATGTTACAGAGAAATTCATTACCTGTATTTACTTTTAAGCTGTATTTAGCACATATTTCTGCCTAATTTTGGTCATAATATTTTAGCTTCAAAGGTTTTACCTAAAATGATTATTTTAAGTGGTTAGATCCACATTTGAACTACTTGTCCGAGGACAAGAGATATCACAAAGTATATCCTAGCAAAACATAGAAAATCAGTGCTATTTAAAACCTGGTCAAACTTGCAGACTTCCTCACTGAGACCTGGGATATACGGTAGCAGCCCCTCAAGGGTAATCAGACTGAAGTTTCTGGGACTTATGAAGCATATATTTATGAATGACACCCAAGTGAGGGGTGTGCACCCTGAAGCCCATATCCATATTGCATCAAAGGATATTTAATTCAGCTTGTTTGTTGGGTCTCTTGATGGAGAAGAGGGAGAAATGGTCAATTTTTCTGTCTGTTTATTGATAGCAGTGTGTTGAGATACTAGTAAATATTTCTTGAATTCATTCATTTAGTCCTACTTTCATTCATTCAATGAATTTAACAAATTATAGGGAGGGCCTATCTGTTCCAGGTATTGATGGGCACAATGGACAGAGTTGCTTGTTTTCTTAGAGTTTACAGTCTAATGGATAAGAGCTACTTAGCAAATATTCTCGTAAATAATATCCTACCTAATAAAATGGTAATATGTAAATTATCATCACTCCGCTATGCCCACAATTGGGCCAGAGGGAGGCACAGGGGGCGGGACTCGGGGTGGCTGGGGTAGCCAATTGGGCCGGCAGGATGCTGAGCTCGCGTCGCCAGTGGCGGCTCGAGCTCAGCGTCTGCACCATGGCTGTGCTGTGGAACAGAAGGGGCCTCTGGGGCAGCGAGCTCACGTCCCGCCGCGGACCATCAAAAGCGGGGAGCTGGGTGCCTGTCTACTCCGGCACCAGGCCTTTCAGAAGCCTCTGCCGAGCCGGAGGTTTCTGAAAGGCCTGGTACACCAGCGGACAGGCACCCAGCTCCACCCCGATCGAAAGCGAAAGTGTGTAGGGGACCCTACACGTGCATGATTCAGTCATGCACTGGGCCTCTAGTATAATTATAAATCATGATGTGCTGTTTTAATGAAAAACATTATGGGGATGATTCAGAAGGATTATCAGAAGAAGTGATATTTGAGGGGAGCACTGAAGAATGAGTTCGTTGAGATAATGACTCAAAAGATGGAAGGATGGTGATGGGGAAGGGATGGGCTTGGGATTTGAATGTAGTGAAAGGGGTTAGGAGAGGGTTATTACAGATAGAAAGAATATCACCATTGGAGAGGCTCTGAAATATGAAAATCAAATTGCTTGGTACCTGAAGATTTTAAAGGACTAAAAGGTCAGTGTAATAATTAATCAATTGCTCTCCTGATTTCAGTCCCACTGTAATTTTCCCTTTAATATTTTTGTAACCTGAGTAGCAATCCTGTGACCCAGCTTAATTTTAAAGAGAGGAAATGTGATTAGTAGTCACATGGCTATGGTAGTCCTTCCTGTAAGCACCAAAGTTGTCATATGTTCATGGTTTGCTGCCATGTCGTTGGCTGTGGTTACAGGCTGGGTAAATTGTGGTTTTAAAGGGGAGATACTGTGGTTGGCAGTAATTTGGTGGGACCAGCACTTGTTCCTGAAACTGTTGTGTATGTAAATACTGATAAGGAATTTTACAAATGGGGTAGGTGCTTGTAGTTTGTAATGAGTTGTTTTAAAATGATTAAATGTTATAAATACCCAGTTTCAACACTTTAAGTATCAGATGAAAGTCTACTTGTTTAAATCAACTGTAACTGTTTGCTAGGTATTTATTTTAGAGATTCATAATACATACTAGAAAAGAAAAAGTGCTGAGAAAATAATGCCAGAAGGGTTTTGTTTTATTAAACGTTTCTTAGTGTCTGCCAAATACTTTTGACCATGGGACCCTTTTTGTTACACTAATCAGCATTTTAAGAAACTAGTGTTCTTTAGCGCACACTTTGATGAAATTCTGTGTCGTTTGGCTGAGAGCTCTCATTCAGTTACTGGGTTGCTGGCAAAGCTGTTTTTTGACCGCTGAGTTTGGCTGTTGCACCAGCCATAACCATATGTTTTTTTTCTTGGTCATTTGTCCTTTCTTCATCAATGATTCCAATTTCTCACAGTTGGATAGTTCATGATTCCAGATTATGAAAATGATGCATTGTGTTAATGTTGATATTTTGCTTTGTAAATATATTAGTTATTAAAAGAACATATACTTAGAATAGTAAAATACAAACTTATTTTGAGAAAATACTTAAGTAGTAAAAATCTAAGTGTTTTTTAAACATATTTTGAAATAGAGCTTACTAATTTTTATTCATTCGCCAATTTTGTTGAGTACTCCATTAGAAAATGTTAAATAAATAAAGTTACCTTTTGGCATATTCTAAAGTTTTTATACCTTAAAAATGCCAAATGGTCTTAGATAAATGGCATGAGTTTAGAGAATCAAACAAGTATCACCATTTGGATCCTGAGAGAGTTCTGTGTGAGATTTAGGGTGTTACCCTTTGGTTTCTATGAGTTAGAGACAAATTTCCTCTTTCTTGGTTATGATTGTCGTTCATATTTTAAGGACTTTCAAAACCCTGTAATGCAAGGAAACTTGAGCTGCTGTATGTAAAGAGAGAAAAAGTGAGCAAGATGGTTTACTAGTACTCTACTTCCTCACTTAGATCTTGTCAGTGAGGTGTAATACAAAAGATTTGGGATTCACTCATTTCACGGGCCCACTTTACTTTGACATTAATGTAGGTTTGTTGATTAGAAGCATGTGGTTTAAGTTTCATATGTATGGTCTATACAGGCCTTGTGCAAGCCTGTACTCGTGCATGCACACACACACATCCCACCCCCAAACCTCCATACCCTTCATATAGATCCCCACAGAAGTAACAACACTTCTGTATGGTTTGAATATAAAGATAGGCATAATAGAACTAATCAGACATTTCAAAGACATTTTAATATATTTTGGTCTCTGTAGCAAATTAAAGTGTTCTACATTGGCTTTAACAATGATTAGTAAGAGATATGCAGTCAGATTTTCATGTGAACCAAATCAGGCTTCTATGTACAGAAATACTGAAATGCCAAGTGAAAGAATAATATAGCTTTAATATGCTGATAATTGGGAGACTTGGGTTCTAAATTCTCCTCTGCCTTGGTCTTTAAGTTTCCTTAAATTTGAAATTAGGATGTTAATTAGATCATTCTGTAGTCCATTCTGGCAAAATTTTGTGATATCCATTATGAATAAAGAATAAGGACACCTTTGCTTCCCCCCTTAACCCCTCAGGATATGGGAAAGGATAGAATATGAAACTATAGCAAATGTTGGTATTAGTTTTTTTATAATCTATTTTTGGGAGTGCCCATGAGAGTAGCACAAAATAAATAAAGCAATGGAGTGCATGTGAAAATGCTGTGACATTCGTTAAGTTTCTGTTCTATGACTGCTGAGAGAATGCAACTTGCTGTGTACTGACAGAAAGTCTGACCAGTGGAACTTGCAAAGTGAAAATAAGCAATTTTTGCAAAGTTCTCTATGTTTCTAACAGCAGCAGTTGCTTTTAATATCCCACAAATAAACATTTTGTAAATTTCCCTGTCATTTTTTTCCACTGAAAGTTGATATTAACATAGATGCTTTTCTAAAGAGCTAGATTATTAGAATTTTGGCTGTATTATAATCTGTGGAAAATTTAGATGAATTTTCCATTAACTCTCATCTTTGAGTACAAATTTTCTTACGTAATACAGTGACTCAAGACAGACACTGAATAGTCTGCCTAATACCAAAAATGTGTAAAGGTCCCTCCTATTTTATATTTATTTATATGGAGCCTTAAAACCAAATTAGACTTGGTATATTGCTGTTTTTTTGCAACTTATTTATTATATAGGTGTTTGTATATATGTCTTTTAAGTTTAAATCTGAACCACTAATATTTAAAGTAGTCTTACCCACCAGATAAATGCCTATATTTTGAAAAATTAATTTTTCAATCCAATCTGGAGAAGGAAGAAATTATTGGATTTTTTTCTAAAAATGTGTATTAGGCAAAGTGACTGATAATTTAACAGTTGGTTTCAAATACACAGTGAATACATGCATCTCCTGGGCCCTAGCTTGAGGCTCTAGCGATTCTCCAAGGGTAATGCTTTCATAAACTTGAGGTATCATATATTGGCCCTAGAATAATATCCATTTGTTTTACCTTCCCAGTGCTTCCCTTGGTTATCATTAGAGATGGATTTCCATCTCATGATTATTCTATGAAAGGCACAATATCAAGCGTTAATTCAATTGGAACTTAGGTGATATTTACTTGTCCATTAAGTTAATGAGCCTGGAGATCTCTGTGTATTTCCCTACTTAGCCTTTTTGCCTGCAGCTTCCCCTCTCCTCCAAATCTCTGACATTCTCACAGTTTAATGTCTTCCCATATTTCTCTTGCCCAATTCATTCATTTTACTTACCAATAAAAATCCAATTTACTCAATATTCCATTTTATCGTTTCTTATATCCTCATTACCTTCCCACATTCCTAATTTTAGTAAGTTCCTAGCAAAATGTAGTTTTATTTTTTACTTTCAGTTTTGATTACAAAGCATATAGGGGAAAAATGGTAAGTTCTGGAATCTGTTAAAAGCTATTTAATATAAAGGCAACAACAAAAATAATTGACTCCAGAGCTATTCTCCCATAAGCCACATGATATCAAATCCATTTTCTAAAGCAAAATTACTTTTGCAAATGTTTTTGAATATTTTGTGGGGGAAAATGATGCATTAACTTAGGAAATAATGTGCTTGATAACCAGGAGGTTCACTGAAATGGAACTGAGAAACTATAACTTATTAATCAGATTCAGAGATATTATGATGTTCATATCATGTATATATTCACTGGGCTTAAAATGCAGTAAAATAACATTTTGTGGAAAAATCATTTTAAATTCCCTTTTATGCATTTAAAATTTTTCTATTCATGAAAAAAATACAGAAAACCTAATATTTTTCTTCTTAGAAATCTTTTATTTCTTCTGGTCTTTGGAAATGGGAAGCTTACTAAGAAATGTTACAGCACAAAGAAATGTTCTTTTTGTTAGCTAGTGCATGGATTTTTTGGGGGGGCACTAGTTTAGGCTGAGGCCCAGTGCTAACTAACCATCATTTGAAGCGGTGGACTATAAGAATTCATTTCTACGAATATTAGGCATGACACTAATTTGGTATTAAACGCTAAGCACATTAGCAATTACTGTACAATGCACTATTACTTTCCAAGTCTCTGCAGTAAGTTTTTCATCATTAATGGTTTATGTTTTTTTTTCTTTTTATGCAGAACATATAATTCTCAGCAGTATGACTTCAAAACAGCCTAACCATTAGAACTTTTACTATATCCATTTAAACATGCATTCCAGATGGCTGAATCTATCTATAAAACACAATCATAGAGGAATATAATTCTGTAAATGATAACCAGATAGGTGCGTGAAATGCTGTGCTTAATCCATAGGAAGCCCATGTGTCTAAACTCCAGATTTCTATAACAATGAAACAAAGAGAGCCTTGAATTCTTTTCTGTCTCATCAAACTGTAATTAAAATTCTGTTGTCAGATTTGTTCCCCTTTACAGGCCAAAGACAATTTCTCTAGTGTATTATTCGGCTTTTGGAATAGGATGATTGCTTTCCTAAAACATATTTACACAAACAAATGCATAAATGGATTTGTAATGTGCCTAAAATAATTGGTATTATTATTATTTATATTCCGTGGCTTTACTTTTCTATCAGTAACTTTGAAAGCATAATTTGAAAATATTTATAAAATAGGCTCAGCAGTCCTGAATTAATTAGGGTGACCAACTGTCCTGGTTTGTCCAGGACCAAGGGGTACCTAGGACTTCAGTTTTAAAACCAGGACAGTCCCAAGCAATTTTAGTATTAAAACCAGGACAACGTCAGGCTAATGGGTACAGATGATCATCCTAAAACAGGATGAAATGGTGCTGGAGTGAAAACAGTTTTAGGAAAAGGAACCTGTAAAACATCTTTTGCCTATTCTCTCAGGATTTTCCAACTTTCTCCTCTTTGTACTTCCCTCGCCCCACTCCACAGTCAGACTAGTTAACGTTAAGAACACGCTTATCTCTCTGGATCCAGAGCCAAGGCAAGAGCAACAGTTGGAATTCCTGTAGAAGGCAATGCAGGGAGAGGGTAAGGGATTGAGCTCTGCATAAAATAGTCTGGATTCGAATCCAGGTTTTACCATTTATTAGGTGGGTGATTTTTGTGCCTCTGTTTTCTCAAATATAAATGGAAATAATGATAATGTCCAATTTGTAGGGTTGCACAAACAGTGCCTGCTATGCATTAAGAGTTCAAGGAAGCTAGTTATTTTTATTATGATCTTGGTTAGGATTGGCAATTTAGAGCAAGCTAGTATGTCTACCAGTAATAGTAACTTCCATATCTAGATCCTTAGGGGCACTGTTACTGCTACCAATTTTCTGTAAGGGGTGGCTTTCATGATCCAAAAAGCTTAGCTATGTTTTTTGTTTGTTTGTTTCTTGCAGTTCAAAATATGTACATGAAATGGCGGAAAACAATGTCAAACTTAGGACTATTCCAAGAAATATTCCATCAGTGGAAGGGGCAAACTGGATGATAAAATTATCACAGTTCTTTTGGGGCAAATTATATTTTTAGTGAAGGATTGTAACTCCTTCAGAATTTATTTTTTAATAGCAAGTATCAGGATAAAGCTGCATTATTGAATACTTTATTGAAGGATTCTGAGATTTTAAGGAAGGCCTGATAATACTTATTCTCATTCATGAGACTTGGATGCAAAATTGAAGAGCATCAGCATGCCACAATTTGATCTGGCTACTGGTAGAGCTTTGCTTCTATTACAGTTATGACAAAGAGAGGCTGCTGAAAAGTTGGTTGTGAGTTGACCAGGGAAAGCTAGAGTATGAACTCAGTTCCTTCAAAATTGCATTGTTCTCTGTTTTAACATCTAACATCAAGACGTCATCCCAGATGGGCAGTGGGAGAGTCAGTAGATGTCATTCAACTCCAGTTTATTCCAGATTTGCGGCAGCCATTTCTAAAAGAGCAGAAAGTAGACTTGTGTCTGATCTTTGATATTAAATTTTAACCAATTAAATTTACTATAAGACACATAGGAAGACTAGTCTGTTGAAATTTAACTGCAGGACCTTGATTTTTCACATAAAATTCATTCTCAGTACTTACCAAGTATAACACAAAAGGTGGCTAAGAAAATGTTGAAATCACTCAAAAGTTTGAGCTGGAAATCAGGTCCCTAAAGCCCTAAACAACCTGTCAAGAACATCATTGAAAAACTTTATTAAAATATTTATTTTGAGTTTAAGAACAGAAGGGAATAGCCTAGAATTTTTTCATAATATAGGCTAATACAACCAAATATATTCTTATACCTTGAACATCTTTTAAAGTATGTCAATTGTAATAGTCACTTCTTCTTGGCTGTTTACTTTCTTTGCATTTATTACAACAGATTTCTGAGTTCCAATATGGGATTCATAATGGAATATATTTTGTATCACAAGACTTCCATTTAAAATGAAAATGCCACATGAATATATCATATGGTTGCACGTAGATATGATAGCTTAAATAGTGAAACAAATTATGTCACTTAGTGTAAGAAAACAACCCTCACTTTTGTTCAAAGATACCTGAATGTTTTTTGGTTGAAGTGCAATTTTAATTTTGATGGAAAAATGCTTTTCTTTCTATTTTCATTTGTACATGTAGACAGGCTTTCTAGGCAGACTTTCTACTTTGTACTGCCCAAATACATTAAGTAACCCCCTTTAAGCCTCAAATGAACCTTAAAATATAACCCTGCTTAGCAGTTAACTAATGATGTTACTTATACAATGTTTCTGATATATTTTTAGACATAAACTCTTGGCCACCTGGACCCCTATAATAGATTGATAGGAAAAAGTTTTAAGCATTTTCCCATGGAATCAAAGAATTCCCATAGGTTAGAAAGATAAGAACTTGGCCTTTTGCCTGGGAAAGACAATATCACAGAAGTTTTTTTAGAATAGTGTCAGCTATGAAAAGCTATAGTACTTCTGCTTGGTTTAGTTTTTAATTAAGACAACAATGAAATTCAGAACTATTATTTCCTGCTCTCAGTATTTGTAAGTTATTCATGTTTTGTGCATTACAAATGAAATGTTTTGGGGATGATCCATTTACACATTCATGTGGGGAAGCAGAAAACCTGTCTATGACATCTGTACTAAGAGAATTAGATCATAATCTGTGTGGAAGAATGTTTAGGGTTATATATCCTTTGTCATTTACACCTCTTTAAGTCACTTTAAATCAAAAAGCTTACTAACTTGCTGTTGGCTTATCCCTTTCTTCCTTCTTCTTTTCTTAGCTCAGATAGAAAAGGTTGTGCATTTAAAAGTAAAAGTCAGCAATTTTTTTTTCTTTTTTGAGACTAATATATCTGTCCTTGGCATATAGTTCTAGATTATAATTCAGTTTTAAACTATTATCTATCTACTTTGTTTTAGTGTTCAGGAATGGCCAAATATAGCATTGATGTTTATATCATTCAGTGCCCAAGAATAATTCGAGAGCTACCAATAAAGATGTTATAAAATTGGATGAGTTGGTGAAGATTTAGAAAAATATTATAAATTTAGGTAAGCATTAAGTAAATGTTTGGCGATTCTAAACATCATGTGTTTCAATGATGTCAGACTTACCCTTGAACAGAAAGGATGCTACTTAATTGTCATCACTTCAGGAAATAATCTAGTGTGCAGGAATAGGGGTGAGGGTGGGTAGAGGTGGAGTGGTATAGCCCGCCTTCTCTTTAGGATCTTCTCTCTTTTTCAAAGTTTGTGTCTTGCTATTCAAGTGGAAGGACACAGACCTAACAGCTTAGTTGTCAGGGAAATAATATTTTTAAAGGTATGGTTCCATTTTAGGATGAACTTTTTGGAGATCAGCAATGATTTTTCCCATGCTCCCTATACCCCCCCCCCCCCACCCTAAAAATAGTTCATTAACCTGAGTTTGGAAAAGGTGGAAAGGGGAGGAATTAGCAGGAGCAGGCAGAGTGGGAATGCTTGGCAGCAGGGATGGGGGGTGGGGGTGGGGGGGCCGGGGGCGGTCCAGAAGCCTCCTCCCGCTGCTTCCCTTCCCCAAAGACACCTGGATGTTAGGGGGAATCCCTCCCAGGCACAGAGTGGCTCTACCTCCTGAGAGGCAAGCTTCTTTTCCAGCCACCTGTGTGCTGCGCTCCGGGTGGGAAAGGTGGCTTGGGAGTAGGGAGAGTTCAGACACGTGACTCGGGAGCCTCTCCTGGTGAGGTTGGTGGTCAAAATACCTCCAGAACTCAGAGCTTTTAAGATGCAGAGTACGCTTTGCTCTCCCACGTTTCCAGGATCGTAACGTAGTCCCTTGTCCTCAAGACTAGTCTAGTCTTCTCTGGAGCCGGCTGTCACCTTCCCAGTTTGCCTGGGGTCCTTGCTGTCTCTCCCCTCCCCACCCCCAAAGTGGTGCTCCCGCCTCGCTCCGCCCGCACATCCCCTGGTGCGCCCCGCAGGGTTATCAGGCTCCGCACACGCACCACTGGCTTCCTCTGGCTCTCAGCGCGAGTGACCGGGGCAGACCAACCGCTGCCTGGGAGCCTCATCCAAGTCCCCTTCTCCTGCTCCCTTACCGCCGCGCAGCTGCTCTTCGGACCCCCCGCAGCGCCCACCGCGTGTCAGGCTTCATCCCGGGTTGGACCTGCTGTTTTGCTCATCCCCACACTCAGCCTCTCCATCAGCCCCGAGAAGTGGAATCTGCACTGAAACTCTCGGTGGCTGGAGCCCGCGGACTGGGCATGCTCAGAAGCCAGGGCTGGCTTTGGTCTCAAGTAGGAAGCTTGTGCACTCGGGAGGCAGCGGCGACTTTAGGGAAAGTTGATCGGAGAGGGGAGGAAGCCCCGAGACGCGGAGCAGCGTGGGGAAGGAGCCCCCGGCAGCCGGGAGGAGCATGGGCACCCTGCGGGATCTACAGTACGCGCTCCAGGAGAAGATCGAGGAGCTCAGGCAGCGGGATGCTCTCATCGACGAGCTGGAGCTGGAGTTGGATCAGAAGGACGAACTGATCCAGAAGCTGCAGAACGAGCTGGACAAGTACCGCTCGGTGATCCGGCCGGCCACCCAGCAGGCGCAGAAGCAGAGCGCCAGCACCTTGCAGGGCGAGCCGCGCACCAAGCGACAGGCTATCTCCGCCGAGCCCACCGCTTTCGACATCCAGGATCTCAGCCATGTGACCCTGCCCTTCTACCCCAAGAGCCCACAGTAAGCAGGGGTTATGCGCAGGGGCCAGGGGGCATCCTGTGGGTGGGAGCTGCGGGGTCTCTGTATTGTCTCTGTGGGCCCCCGCCCCTCCCGCTTGCTATGTCTGTCCTCATCCTCAGAAATGTTTCCTTTACTTGCTGGGCTGTGCACGTTTCTAGAGCCAGACTCAGCACCTATGCTGCCTTCCCGTCTTTGTCGGATGCCAAGCTATTTTTTTTTAAATATGTGCATTCATATATGCCACCTACTGTACAGAGAGTTTGAATGCGCCCCAGGTGTGTGTCTGGCTGTGTGTATGTGCGTGAGTGTGAGAAGCGGAAGAAAAACCCCATCTCCCAAATGCCTTGGCAAAGCTGCCCAGCCGGAAAATCCTAAATGCAGGCTCATCAGACTTGAAATGAAATGCGTGTGATATCATCCTTACTTTCTATGCTTTTGTGGCTCTCCCGGGTTTCTCTAGATGCTGGCCCTTCACGCTGGTACCCTTCAAACCTGATGCTCTGTCATCATCAAAGTGTCAAAAATAAGCAAACGCGCATATCTAAGGGAAGATTTTCTTTTTTTTATTTCCTCAATTGGATGACATTTGCAATCCACACATGGAAGCCTAGTCTGTTGATGTCTTAAAAATCTTTTCATAACATCTGAGGGGGAATATTGCTTGTTTTCCTTCAGGAATTTGCATACTGTTCCGAATGGGGCACCTCCTCCCAAGAGGGTTGCATGATTCCAGGGTCAAAAATAGAGAAGTACTCTACCTTTATTGAAATGGGAGACACATTGTTTGCCTTACTCCCGGCTTCTGATGCAACTGATCCCATACTGTTCCAGCATTTGGTTCTGATGTCAGTAGGCTTCACAACTTGGGTGGAAAGATTGAATGAAACTTGTTCTACACCACTTAACTCTGGAGTTCTTATGGAGAGTAAAGTGACAAGAACTTAAATTAATAGGGAATGAGCACCCGAAGGAAAATTATTTTTAATTAATAGATATGATAATTGATAAAGTAAAAGATTTTGATGCTCTATTCCTAACTACATCACGTTGGCTAGATGACGTGTTACGTAATAATACGAGGTCCCTTGGAATCCTTCGCACCATAAACACAAGGGACTGAGGAGAAAGAGTACATACTTGATTATCTCCATGGGTATTTGCTGTGTTGGAGGGAGCTTGGGAATATGTACTGATTATACTTTTGAAAACTTAGAGTCATACCTGTACTTGTTGGTTCCCATAGAGCATGTGCTATTTCTCATGCAGGCTGAGCTTAATGAGGAGATTTTATTCCGAGAGAGTGAGGAAGAGATAGTAAGGATAAACGCTTCTGAGCTTCTGACTTCACCAAGTTGCCCTAATAGTTTGTTAGACTTAGATCTGCCTTAAGAAACCTGCGTGGTGAATTAATTTGCAGTCCTGTTATGCTTGCCTGTTTTAGCTAACCAGGTACATGGCCATCGCTCCTGGGCCAAGTTTTGCATAATGAAAAAATAACTCAAAGGCAGCTCTCTGCATCTTTAAGCATTCTGTAGGCTCTCATTTTAGTATTTGCAGGACTTTGAAATAATACAGAGCAAAGTCCACTTTTATAAAAAGACCAGTTTAATAGGGTTTATAATGAAGCATGATAAATCTAGCTGATAACTGCAGTAAAATATATCAGACAAGTTCCAAAAGAATCTAGGCAGTAAGGAATGAGCTGAAGTTTTGGGAACCTTTTAGTGCTTGACATGGAGAACAACTAGGTTTTTTTAAAAGCCCATCACGGAAAATGAAATGAGTGTGGCAAATAATTCTATTACAATAAACATTTTATCTATGGAACAATGCTGTGCATTCTGATATTTAATAACTTGTGCTTTAAAGAAGTCAGCCACTAAGACATCACCATGATGATTTTGGTGATTCTGAAGGATTATATTGAAGAAAATGATAGCATGTCTTCCAAGCTTAAATAATTTTGGAAAAACATCTGTTCTTTTTTCACACTTACATAAAACAAGAACAAAATTGACTTAAATGGTAGAGTGTACCTCTCAAGAGAAAGAGAAGTATATTGTATGCAAAATGGTTATTATCATGTCATTGGAATGATTGTGCAAGATAGCTCCACAAAGAATTAGGAAAACTCAACAAACTGAAGATGTGTTTGAATTTCAATTTATTCTACCATAAATAATTTGACTACACAGACTTACTGTTAACAAGTGTTTGTCTTTATATTTCATCTTTGGTGAAACTTAAATTTATTCCTCTTTCTTAAACTTACACACAGGTTATCATGAGTTCAAGTTAAAATGAAACCATTTAAATAACATAAAACTGACTTTAATTCATGTTCATGTTAGTTTTCTATTTTCTCTCCATTACACGTAGGTAACTGTTCTGCTCAGTTATTTGATGAATGAAAATATGTTCCTGTTTACCTTTTGCTTATTGAGGTTGCCTTCTGAGGATAGTTTTTAAAACTTCGGTTTTTTAGTGATTTTTGATCATTTAAAAATAATGTAAAATAAAAATTAATTCATTCATTTAGATTGTCTTAACATTTTTGGTTTGAAAGTTTCCCCATTAAAATGAGAATTGGAGGAGAGGCTTGGTCAGATTCCAACAGAAGCCAGGGCCCTCCTGCTGCCTCTGTGAGGTGGGGAGAGTGTTTTTGTTTCTCTTTCACATGTGTATAGAAAGAGCCCTTAAGCCCTTTTTGTGTTATGACTGTGAAACAAAAAACTGAGGTAGCAAATTGGAATCTGTATTCTACTGCTACCAAATAATGACTTGAGAATGTAAAACTATTAGTGTATATATTTTGAAATAAATTGAGCAAATAAACTCTTAAAAATGAGAAAAATATTCATTTTATGAGATCAGCCTGTTGGAGATATATATAGATATAGATATTTAGATATAGATATAGATATATATAGGTATATGTATATATATACTGAGTGGCCAGATTATTATCTCTGAACGCATAATAATCTGGCCCCTCTCTCTCTCTCTCTCTCTCTCTCTCTCTCTCTCTATATCTATATATATATATATATATATATATATATTAGAGGCCTGGTGCATGAGTTTGTGCATGGGTGGGGTCTGGCCAGCTTGGCCAGGGGGAGGGGACATGGGCGGTTGGCCGGCCTGCCTGCTGGTTGAACTCCTGGTTGAGGGGACAATTTGCATATTAGCCTTACATTATATAGGATATACACTGAGTGGCCAGATTATTATGCATTCAGAGATCATAATAATCTGGCCACTCAGTATATATATATATACTGAGTGGCCAGAAAATAGAAAACTAACATGAACATGAGTTAAAGTCAGTTTTATGTTATTTAAAGTCCATAAGAATATATATATATATATATATATATATATATATATAATTTATGGACTTTAAAAGTAATTTTATTTCATTCCTGAAAATTAACTCCATAATAGGTTAGCACATTCAGTATCTTCTATTATGATCTAAACCCTTTACCTATGGTAAATATTCTTAAATTCTTTCTGTTTTGCTGTCACAGGGTTCCATGTCATTTCAGTTGGTCTATATAAACTTGAGTTCCTATCACAAGTGGTTAGTATCTCTGTAGTCTTGTTAAGCTGTTGCTTTTCACCCCTGAGGTAGATGCATTTCAGAGAATGATGACATTTTGTTATATTTCACTTTTTGATTGTGAAGTACTTTGGAAGAGCTGAGGATATTAAGGAATATTTTCTTATTTTTAGAGAGGCATTCATTTTAAGAACTTATCTGAGCTTTTAAACCTTGACACTAGAACATCTCAAGAGAAATGGAGTCTTTTTACAGGCGGTGTGTTAAATTTTGTAGGAAGTTGAGAGAATTTTAGCATTTTTAGTGTAATCTTAGATGGCATAATATTAGAACAGATTTCTTCAAAGGTAGCGATTTAATTTCAAATGTGCCCTACAGCTCAGTTTAATACTTTTGTGGGATGTCTTTCATGTTCAAGCTATCATCAGGCATTGGAGGTGAGAGATACATAGATCCTATCATCAAGGAGGTAACAAAGGGTTAATAATGCTGCACAAGTAAATATTCTAGAAAGTAGAGTAGGCGAGTCACAGAGGAGATACTCAAGACAAGCCGATATCAAGCCCATTTAATTTTATGGTTTCAGAAACTTTTGTTGAAATGGAAATATTTAAAGTAAATACATATTTGGAGGATGGCCATGATTTAGTGCTAATGGGATTAGAGGGGTGGGGATTGGCAGGGCCATCAGCAAAGGGATAGACAGCTAAAGAAAGCAGAGGGTACATCTGGGGAATAACAGCAACCAGTGGCTGTATCAGAACTTGATAGTGGGAATTGAAGAAAGCTAGTTTAGGCCTAGAGAATGAGCATATTAGTTTCTATTTTATGAAGTGGGTAAGGGGGCATTTTTGCTTGTTTTTTAGAATAATCAAGACGTGTGTGTGTGTGTGTGTGTGTGTGTGTGTGTGTGTGTGTACACATTTTACTGGAGGACTACTTGTTACCCATTAGTAAAGCTCTGAATCTTTGAATGTCAGTTCAGTCCTCTCCCCCTGACCAGCACCATCCTGCTAATAGCCATAACTCTTCCAGTGTGGTAAGGGCATTTAATTTAACCAATCAGCAGATGATTAAAGCTCTTAAGGAAACCCAGTTCCACTCTTAATAGAAAACAAGTTCGTTTACCCACTCACTTCAAATTGTTCCCACTGAAAAGAATCTAATTTTATCTTTAAAATACTCTAACTAGCATTGCAGATTCCTCACATACCTGGGCAAATGGGACAGGAGAACTGAACCTGAAGTTGGTTTCTGAAATTCATCTTCCTTGTTTTTGTGGAAAAGTTAAATTCCCACTTAACGTTATTCTAATAGATGTCCCTATTTGAGTTTTAGTTTGATGTTACAGTGTATGCAGCAAATGGGAAGCTGTGGAAGCTTTTATAAAAAATAGATGAGAACAGGTTGCTAGAACCCTACGAGGGTCATTGGAAGCACAGTCAAGTTGTGTGCCCCTCAGGGGGGGCTTGTAATGAAAATACTGACAAGCCCTGAAAGAGGAGCTCCACAGACTGCCTGAGAATACAAATGACCAGCTTCCCGGCCCTACTGAGCCACATTGCCAAGCTCCTGCTACTTGTTCTTTCACTAAAGAGTTGGGTTTGGATTCCTAATGGGAAAGGGGAGAAGTAGGCAGATGATGTTTCTATTGTTGCTGTTTGCAGGTTATAAGGCATATGGAAACATTTTTTTCCCCCTGTCTGCCTAGCAATGGAGGGTCTCCATGGTATCCTAGCAACCAGTTGGAACACTGGGCTGCTGCTCTTTCTGCCATAGGTACTGCTGCCCATCCCAGGGAGCCAGACCTGCTGCCTGCATTCAAACCCTCCGACTTGAACCTTCCACGCTCTGAGAACACAAGACAGTGTGATACATAAGCACAGGCTGCAGGCAGCATTTACCAGTATGCTCAACAGCTTATTATGCAGTCACATCTGTGGCATTTTGAATCCTAATCTGAATGGTTGAGCTGGCGCTGTGGGCCACCCCTTCCCTGACAGCACGTCTCGACTTCCTCGCACCCAGCCTTCTGACACCCCTTCCTCTTTCCTCTCACCATTTTCTGTAATGACTGCATCCCTCTGCATCTCCTTAAAATTTGTTTTCTGAGAAGGACGGGCAGCCTGTTTGAACTCTCTAAGTATAACTTTGTTTGTAAGAGCCGAGGAATGTTCTCCCTCCAAAACCGTCATGTAAATATGAACAATAGCACAAGAACTGTAACTACACAAAACAGACGTTCAACAAAAGGTGGGGCTAATAGTATACTTCCACAAGTGCCTTGTTTCTGAATGGCTTTTATAATCATAGTCATTTATATGAAAGAGGCAGGAGGGTAGAGTGGGAAGAAGAGATGTGTGTGTGTGTGTGGGGTGGGTGGGGGGAGAGGTGGGCAGGAAAGTATAAAGCAAGACGAGCATTGTTAAAGCTATGCTATATTTGCAAATAAGTTGGGAAGGAGTAATGGGCATTATGGGTGAATAAGACTGGCACGGAATTTGCAAGTTGAATAGTACTTTGTGGATGAAGAGAGGAGACACCCAAACTGGAGTATATGGAGGGCTTGCCTCCTCTGAGTGTGGGAGCTATACTGGGATTTTGGCAGAAAACCATTAAGATATTTCCCTTTAGGCCAATGCTTGATTTGAATGAATGTATTGTTCCTCTCAAACATCCTATAGGCTGATACCAGGAAGGCTTGGTGGTTCAGGAGCAGTCCACAGGTCAGAAAAGGAAAGAGGAGAGCAAGTCGGCACATCCCTGTTTCTGAAAGAATGGGTCAGAATGGCACTGCCCTTCATCATCATAATGGCTAACATTTATTGAGCACTTACTCTGTGCCAGGTACTGCTCCCTGTGCTGTCCATAGATTGTAGTTTTTATCAAACGACCCTATGAGGAAGACTCCAGAGTATCCCATTCCACAGCACTGAGGTACAGGCCACTGAAGCTCAGAGAAGCCAAGTAAGTTGCTCAAGGTCACACACTTTGTAAGAGGCTGAATCTGAATTTGAGCTCCAGAGCTGTTCTCCTGAGCCATTAGGTTCTCCTGTGTCCCTAAGGAGTGTGAGGATTAGGCAATTGCAGGAAAACCCAATGAATCACCTATAGGCTGTTCTCAGGGGAGGGTGTCTGTTCACCAGTAATTAAATGGGAAGTGAAGTACTTAGGGAGAAGTGGAAAGAATAAGATAGGTCAGTGGTTTCCAAACTTTGCTGCATTAGAATCACCTGGGGAGCCTTTAAAAAATCCAATGCCTAGGTTTTACCCCAAGCCAATTAAAATGAGAATATCTGGGGGTGGAAGCCAGCCATCAGTATTTTTTAAAGATTCCTCAGGTAACTTCAGTGTGCAGCTAAATTTGGGAGCCACTCTGAGAAGAAGACAACAGGGTGTGTGTGTGTGTGTGTGTGTGTGTGTGTGTGTGTGTGTGTTATTAAACAAAGGCAAGGATAAACTTTCCACTTAAAGAGTAGAATGTTTCTGTTGGCTAAAACTTTTCAGCACGAGGGGCTTGCCAAAGCAGACATTCCCCCTACAGTATAGGTGTGCACTATCTAGTAAATGTCTTATTGTTTATTTTTATTGGTTCCCATCCTTGACTGCATATTAGAGTCTAGGTAGGTCTCTCCAGGAAATGTTAAAAACACACATCTTTCCTGGGGTGCCACTTCCAGAGGTTCTATTTCATTGCTCTGGGGTGGACCTGAGGTCTAGGGATATTGTTTCAACTCCCAAGGTGACGACAGCAATATGCAGCCAGGATGGTGAACCTTTTCCACGGAGTATTCAACTTCCGTTGTTACTGGCTATTTGAATTCCCATCCTTTGGAAAAGCACTTTCCTGGGTCCCTTTCTACTAACCCAAACCCCTGCTTACAGTGGAGCCGGGCAGCTCCAATGCCCCTCCCCCCACAGCATCTGCACCTCTCTTGATCTCTGGGGTTACATGTGTGGGCCTGGAGCATGATCATTGTCAGCAGCTCCTGTCAATGGAAGTATATTTCCTCTTTCCCGCCAGCCGTGAGTCCTGGCCACTGTTCAAATATGACACGTTAGGTTCAGCCATCATCCCAAGTTTGTTTCCACTCTCACTGGGGCAGCTGCCTCATTAGCCAGTAAGACAGTTTCCTTGGGCCCCTGATGCGTCTATGAAATTTTAAGTGTATGAAGGTGAGACAATGATGAGCCCCCTTGGAAGAGCAGGACTGGACTTGTAGTGCCTCTCCTTCTGGTATGTGATGTCTGTGCAGCCAGCTACAGTGTGTGTTTTTTTTTTTCCTCTTCAGATATTTTATCCTTTTAAGGCAAACAGCCTGAGATCAGGCTGAGGAGTACTTTCCAAGGAGGCTTCAGAGAAAGCAGAGCGAGTGCATCAAGCTCTCAGCCTCTTTTCCGGCCGGGCCGGGTGGGTGTGAGTGGACAGATCTGGGCACTGCTGGCAGATGAGAGGTCTGAGATGACACCCACAGTCTCCGTTGGTCCCTCAGGAGGGCTCGTGGGGAGATGGGAACTGGACCCCCTGTGGTCACAACCTCCCTGCTGCCCCATTGCCAGCTCTTTGGACTCTTTCTTGCCCTCTTTCCCCTTACAGTCTTAAAAACTCCTCTGAAGGCGTTCCTAATGGTCTCCGATAGGAGCCTGTTTACACTTGTAATTTAATCATCATCTTCTCAGGTGAGGACCAGCCAATATAAGGCTTCATGTAAGCGATGCAAATAGCTGGTATAATTGCAAATACTCTGTGGCAGAAGTCATCTGAGAATGGAGTCAGTGAGGAGCTCTCTTGTCTCTTCCCCCCTCCTTCTAAAATATGAAAATGTATTCAGCTGACAGATAGCATGTTAGAGCAGAGTAGATGTAATAAGGCTGCCCAGAGGATTGGGGACATTAATTACGCAGGGAAGTTAATCATAAGGAAAGTAAACACTTTCATTATGAATCCAGCTTCATGTGGTGCACATGGTTATTGGACCTAAATGGGAAGGATAAGAGGAATTAGCAATAATAAGTAAACATGAACAAAAGCATGTGTTCACTTATAAGGCTTAGCCATTAGACAGTATTATGGGTGAGAGTTGGTATTAGGACAGTGTTTCTTAGAGTTGTTATAATCCAAGATATGAAAGGATGGGCATTAGCACAGAAAAAAAATCAGTGACAGCTTAGTGTCCACATATACTACTTTCAGCTGCTTCAAATTTTTAAAAAATGTTAATTTTCTTTGCCACTCTAAAGATTATAAATGCTAATTAAACTTACCAGCCTTGCTTCAAGACAGAGGTAATTTTATTGACTTCTGTATAGAGATTGAGTAACTTAAGTCCAGCAAAAGCAGAAGTAAATAGGTTAAATTATTAATATGTGCCAAAAGCAGATCTCCTAATGCTGTTGACTTTCAGATGTTCAGTTTTCTTACTTCTCGTACATATCTGCTCTTTAGGGGTAGCTCTGAGTTTCTTCAAATGTAAAATAATGATATATCAGCCAGTCAGTTTAATTTGGTTAATTGTATTAAATGTCAATGATGACGAATGCACCTCAGCAAAGCAAAATGCTTTTGCTATTTTCTGAAACAATCGTAATATGGCAATATCAAGCTTTCTCCAGATTTAGACAAAGGAATAACGAGAGATTGTAAGGGAAAAACATCTCCTTTCTGGATACACTGTATATCATCTTAATGGTCCAGCTCTATCAATAAATTATGGTTTTCACGATGCTTCTAAATCTGGAGTGAGAGGAAAGATAAAAAGATTGTCATGATGAGAAAGAAAAAATTGGAATTCTGAATGTTGCCCCCCTGGAGTTAATGTTACTGATGGATTGGAGTGTGGATCAGCCATTCTCTACTGTGTCTGCAGGTGGCTGGCAAATATATTGAACAAACTAGCACACTTCCATCTTCATAAGACACACACTTTGCCTAAATGACTGGTGACTGAGTAATACATTTTATATTATGGTGAGGCGGAAAAGATGGCCTTATATTAGACTTGTGCTGGTTTGACAGGATGTCACCATATCCTTTACAGAGGAATATTAAACATCTGAAAATGACAGGTACCATTTTGCTAAGTTGTGATGGCAACTTAGGAGGTCAAGGGGGAAGAGAGAAAAAATGCATTGGAATAAACCTAGAGTGTCCACTGCATGCACTATCAGGAAGGAAACATTATTTGAATCATGTTCTTTATTCTGGGTCCTTGCTATTGTCTTATTTAGGAACTGTCTGAGGATACGATAGTTCAGAAAAGTAAGTCCACAGACACTCAGATATGTAAGAGTAGTTATTGGCTGGAGGATCCATTCAGAAAATCCCTCTTTATTTTGAGTAAATGGATTTTAATTAAAATAAGTTTTTCAGTTCTGAATTGTTAGAGGAAAACCTTTTCTTTCCTCTTCCCCAATAATGTATGGTACAGTGCAAAATGAAAGAACTGCTTAAAGTTTCTAGTCATTCATTTAATACTTACTTTTATAAAACTGTAGTGCTGCTGGCTGGCATGGCTCAGTGGTTGAGCGTTGACCTATGAACCAAAGGTCATGGTTTGATTCCTGGTTAGTGCACATGCCCGGATTGTGGGCTCTATTCCCAGTGTGGGGAGTGCACGTGGCAGCTGATGGATGATTCTCCCTCTCCCTCTCCCTCTCCCTCTCTCTCTCCCTCTCCCTCTCCCTCTCCCTCTCCCTCTCCCTCTCCCTCTCCCTCTCCCTCTCCCTCTCCCTCTCCCTCTCCCTCTCCCTCTCCCTCTCCCTCTCCCTCTCCCTCTCCCTCTCCCTCTCCCTCTCCCTCTCCCTCTCCCTCTTTCTCTCCTTTCCACTCTAAAATCAATGGAAATATATTTTTTAAAACATGTAGTGCTGCCCTGGCTGATGTGGCTCAGTTGGTTGAGTTTGGTCCTGCGCAAGAGAAGATACTGATTTGATTCCCAGTCAGGGCACATGCCTGGGTTGCAGGTTCAGTCCCCAGTAGGGGGTGTTTAGGAGGCAGTCAATCAATGTTTCTCTTTCCCTCTCGCTTCCTCTCTATCTCTTAAACCAATAAAGACATATATTTTAAAAAATGTAGTGCTGAGCTCCATCATAGGTTTATATAAAAAATATTTCTTGTTATAGATCTGAAAAGCTTTAGAGTATTATGAAAGAAACTTGCAATGACTTTTTGTTTACTGTGGTAGCCTTGATCAAGAAATAGTTATTTTTCTTCAAAAAATCTCATTTCAGACTTTCTGTTGTTCTTCATAAAAGGAAAATATTACATGAAAATTTATAATCTGCCTGACTCTGCCTTCCAGATGTTTTATCATTACTTAGTATGGAGACCTACGTTCTCTTGTTGAAAGAAAGAAACAAGAACTAAATGACTCCTTGTTCATGGCACACTGAATGGCATACAACTAAGTGGATATTATTTTCAAATAGTTCTCATGAAAAGGAATGACAAATAAAATAAACCACTGTGAACAGAGCATCTTTGATTAACTTTTTGCCACCTCTTTGCATATTTCATGAATTCATCTGCTTTTGCCTTTTCTTTGCTCTGCGTAACACGTTAACATATTCATTCCCTCTTTTTTTGAGTTTTGGTGGGAAATGCCTAGCCTAAAAGAAAAGTGTTTTTCTCTTTTGTTTTGGTTTGTTTTTTATAGAGAACTACTAAATGAGTATAGTCTATGGCCTTTGAAATAGTAATAATTAAATAAAAAACTCCCAGAAATAGAGAATATAGGACTTAGAAGAATTATATATGTGTGCTTGAGTGTTTTTTACGTGTTTGTGAATGATTATAGGAAATTATTTCAGAAAATTCTGACATTTGAAAGGTATCCTATTATTTCCAGTCAAAGTTATATTCCATCTATGATATAATCATGATTATTTTAAGCAATGTAGAGTTACCTTTCTGTACTCTCAGAAATGAAGAGATCAAAATAACTTCTACTGAAATATTTTGGTGAAGATACCACTGCAAGATGTGCAGAGAGGTGACGAGTGTGTAACACATCCCCAGGACCTTCATCCTAACGTATAAAACAAAACACTGCTCATCCCAGACATGGCCACCTCTCTCAAGTGATCCTTCCCCTCCCGTGACTTGTCTTGCTGCTTGGTACCACCACTGAAGCCCTGTGCCGTGTTAATCATTTGTCATCACAGAGCAGTGCTCCATCTTCTGGCTTCCTAAGGGCTACTGTCAGGGTGATGGATGGAAAATAACTCAAGTATACATTTATTTGTCTTGGCAAGAGTGACATGCTCTGCTAGATGAGCTTAGAGGTTATTAAATAATATCTAGGTGAACCCTTGATAGTGAGATTTTAAATCATCTATGGCAGGCATACCTTCCTTCTACCCCTGTTCCATTCTGACTTTCCTTGCTAGGTTTCAAAACTTCTTTTGGGAGTTCAGTCCACTTCTTTCTCATGATATAAGGGAAGAATGTAGTATTAAACATGTCTTTGCTCAAACTAGGCTCACTTTTTTTTCTTCCTTTCTGGGCATAGAGAAGAATTTTCTCATCTTCACAGAAATCCTTTATAAAGGGAAGGCAGTAATTGTTAAGTTTTAGCCTTGCCTTTACTGGTCAGTTTAGTGATGTGCTTATGATGATAATGATTTTATATATATATATATTATATATAATCTTATTATATGCTGCATATGCTCTTATATAATTCTCCAAATCATCCCATTTTTTTCAGATGGAGGAAATGAGGCACAGATAAATTAAACACCTTGCCCAAAGTAAAACAGTGGGCTAAAGCACTCAAACCCAGGTCCGTGTAACCCCAGGGCCCATGCTTGTTCTCCACGTGCCATGTGGCTTGGCTGATTCTCCTAACAACTCAGTTGTTTTTAGCACAAGTCCTATTTTCCATTTTCTTTTATAATTTTATTTATATAGCTCTTTGGTACATTTTTTATGTACCCGCATTTTTATATGCCATACCATTTACCCCTCTACCCAGGGTAGCCATGGGGGCATTCTCCTTTAGAGACTAGCACACCGGAGTATTGTGGTCGTTCTCCTGAAAATAATACTGTATTTCTGCTACATTCAAATTGTTATCAAAGACAAGTGCTCATGTCTACAACGTTTTTATTTTTGCTGTATTATACCTGTAAGTTTTCCCCATCCTGTACTTCCATATTTTGTTTTATTGGCTTAATACTTTTAAATATATATATATATTTATATATGTATATATATATTATTATTAATTTTTTACAGAGAGGAAGGGAGAGGGATAGAGAGTTAGAAACATCGCTGAGAGAGAAACATCAATCAGCTGCCTCCTGCACACCTCCTACTGGGGATGTGCCCGCAACCAAGGTACATGCCCTTGACCGGAATCGAACCTGGGACCCTTCAGTCCGCAGGCCGACGCTCTATCCACTGAGCCAAACCGGTTAAGGCTGGCTTAATACTTTTAATTAGCCTGTGCTTATCCCTATTGAATCAAATTTCCATTTAAAAATCTGCTGCTTTGGAATATATGCTAAAAAGGACACTGTCTTTTCAGGGGTTCTTCCAACATGGAGTGGGCCCAGTAAACCTGGGCTGGAGTCATGTTTTTAGTTTTCAGCATCTGACTTTATAGTACTGTGTATTTTCCTTCTTCATGTCCATCAAAGTTTAAATTTCTCTAAGTTAGTCATTATTTGGTCAACCTATACTTTCCCTCAAAGATGGTGAATGCCATGAAAACAAAGCCAGTATTCTTTTTTGCTCCATGTTGTATTCTGGGAGCCCAGAACAGGGCCGAGACACAGCCCTTAAAATTTTTTTGTCAAAGGAAGGATGAGATGAAGCCTTTTCATCTTTGCCCTTGGGTGCTTCATCTTTTCAATTAAAAGAGTTTTCAATGAGAAACTTCTGTCACTGGACTCAGTAGAGCATGTTTGGTTTGGCCAAAGAGTGCTTTACAAACTTTTGAACTTGAATGCCTTGGGCCATGGTTGTGAGATTCCCTGAGTTCCTCAAGTTCCTCATAGCCCCTGACTCTTCCTGCTTTCTTACCAAGCTCCTGTTCTGTTTGTTTGACCTGCCTTCCCTCGGACGACATTTGAGTTTTTTACCGGAAAATCTGGGATTACATAGTCTTGAAAAGTCCTTTTTAGTTTGAGTAATCTGTGTTTCTATATTATCTTTCCAAGGAAGCATACTTGTCCTCTAACTTAAATAAATGTCTCATCTCAAGCTCTGCAACATAAAACCATGTAAACTGGAAGTGTAAATGGGTTGATTGCTGAGAAATCCAAACATGGGATTAATGGAAATAGTTATAGAGACTCTTTCAAATTCTTAATTTTTTTTACAGATGCAGCCAGAAATTTCTCTAACAAAATCATGTCAGGCTGGAGATAATAGCTTGCTAATTTTGACTATGCAAAAATTCACATGGATCTTAATATTGTGAGATGGTATAGAATCACACTCATGATAAAATACAACTTCATTTGGTGCTTGCTTTAAGATTTAACCAAAATAAAATGGAAAATTTAAAGGCTAATTTTTGTTTGACATATTGTCTTTTAGTTTGTCAGGATAGAACCTGGGAATACCCAATCCTGGAAAACATTTTTTTTTTTCATGTGACCATGTGCTTCTGTGAATGTCTGAGGTTATTTTCCTAGAGGACCTTGGTGCCAGTGCAAACTGTATACCTGTAGTTAGCAAAACAGGGCCTGATAACAACTTATATTCATTAGCTAGAAAATGAATATATGTGTGATCTCATTTTTGCCTCGAAATATCTGAGTGTAAAAAGGAGAATGGATCATCTCCATTTTACAGAGGAGATAATTAAGGATCAAAGAGGTGGGGTCACACAACCTAAATTCAACAGCTCTTCTGTGATGACACTGTAAATACAATAGGTTATCAGATTCAATTTACCTCCTTTCCACACTTTATGCAGTGTCAGTGCATTCATGTGATTGCCTTCATACTCCACTGAGTCCTGTGGTTCAGCCATGCATTTATGGAAAATTCAAGCAAGAAGGCTCAGAACATTGTCTATACCAAGGATAATGGCATGGGCTCTGATTCAGTTGCAACCTCACCACTTACTATGTGTTATTGAATCTGTCTGATCTTCCATTTTTCTCAATAAAAACAATGATTAAAATGTATGTCATGATTAGAGTTCATGCTTGTGAGTCCGTCAGTGCAGAGTCCAGATATGGTGTGGGCTCCATAAAGAGCATAAAGAATAAGCTGTTGGGATTACCATTATATTGTCATTTTAATTGAGTTCATTACACCAAATTATTCTTAAGGTGCTATAACCATCTCTCAAACAAATTGAAGAGCATCAGGTGGAAAGAGTTCTAGTAATGAGAAGATCCTAGAGCGGAGGCTAATGCAACCCAACTTGGCTTTGCTGGGTCTGATTCAGAGGAAGATTGATTGACAGCAATAATTCTACATGACTTCTTTGTGGGATGACCGTGGGCAAGGAAGGGAAAACACAAACAAGTTTGAAGTTCCATAATAATGCAGTTGATTTCATCAATGAGAAGTTGCAGGCCTACAGAGACATTAAGAATGGATTGGCCAAGAGTGAACTGAGATTTATGTATTTAAATTATATTAAAGGATCATAATGAAAATAGTTGTGATGGTACCTGAAGGAAAAGCTAGCTGTGTGTGCTCTCAAGACAGGAAGAATACTTGGTGGTCCTTCTTTGCAGATGTACTTATGTGAAATGGTAATGACATTGTTCTTAACCTTCATTTTAACATGTAAGGCCATCAAACATGCAGAATCTGGCGCTGCTGCTCTGGAGTCCTGTGCAGTTTTAAAGACCCACTGCTTTGATGATTTGATTTCCATCAAATGTATTTAGAGCAAAGTGCCTTTTCTGTTTTCTGAAATGTCTGCATAAAAGTTATGCACTGATAATGGATTTCTTTTGAAAACCATTCATTCCTGACTTGAGCATTTGCTGTTCAGGCTGAGATGCCATCAGATGCAGAATATAATCTTAGCCTATAAGTGCTTTCTCTTAATGATGTTGATCCTGCATCTCAAGATGTCTTCTCAAAAACAATATGATTGTGGGTGAAAGCAGTGATAACAGCCTTGTTAGCCAGTGGAGGAATGCATTAATGGTCTTGGACACATTCTTGACAGTTGGGGTGATGAGCTGATAATAGAAAGCTCTAGAATAAAAATAAAAATGCTAGTTTATTTTGAAACATGTTGTGTAGTACGAAAAAGATAGATTCTTTTTAACAGCTTTATTGAGGTATTAACTTACACGCCATAAAATTTACTCAGGGAATGTGTGCAGTACAATGATTTTAGAAAATTCATAGAGTCATGCAACTATGACCACAATCAAGTTTTAGAACATTTCTATTATCCTCCTAATTTCCTGGGGCTCATTTGCGGTCAATCCAAGCTCCACCCCTGCCCTAGAAAATCACTGATCTGCTTTCTGTCTTTATAAATTTACCCTATCTGCACCTTTCATATAAACAGGTATCTTAGTTTTCAAATTATATCAATTCCCTTGAATGGCTATGGAACATCAATTTATGGTTTACTCAATGGGAAGATTGAGGTTTAGAAGTTAAGATTGTAATGTTGTTACATTCAATATTAAATCTCATTAGTGTCAGAAGAGTTCAATGGAATGGTTTTTGTTGTTGTTTTTGGAGTAATACAGAGACTGGGGGGTTTAGTTTTGTGAACCAACATATTAGTGTGGTTCCTAGATCCAACATATTAGTGTGGTAATGACATGAATAATAGTAGCAGGTTGCCATTTAGGAAATGCTTACTGTGTTTAGGCATTCTATTGGAGCATCAATGTACCTGTCTTTCTAATCCCAATAATAGTTCTAAGGGCAGAGAGTGTTTGCTTTATTGTAGCAACAAATGAAGCCAACTCAGAGAAATTAAGTAATTTGCCCAAAAGCACACAGTCTGCCTGAGTTCTAAGTCTATGGGTTTGGCTGTTATGCCAAGAGGTACTGTGACAAGCAGTGTATGGCTTGTGTCTTTCTACAGCTTCCCAACTCTTTCCACTTTTTCAGCACTAAGATATATCCTTGAAGTTACCCTCTCACTTGCCATTTTGGCTTCCCATGTACATCCTGCCGAGGAGCAGTAAAAGAAGAGAGCATCCGTGTGTTAAAGACAAGCACCAACCCCTTCGGGGAACAGGGAATTGATCAAGGAGCCGTTTGTGAAATGAGAGAGGCAAAGACAGAGGAGGTATTTGAATTGTGAAATAAAGGAATGGACAAGGGTATATGAGAGAGAAATAGAAGACAAAAGAACTTTATAAGATTTGGGAGGAAGGGAGACATTTCAGTTACCTAGAGATGCCTGAGGTGGTGATTTCAGGAAGAAGGTTGAAGATTTCAATAAAAACTCTCTTAGTGGTAGAATCTTTTAAAAAGGAAGAATTGTAATGGGTTCTTGTGCCTGTGGGGCTGGGAACAGATGAACAAGACTAAATGGTCTCAAATGCAGGTGGGCCTGTCCCCAGTGGGACATGACTGCGGCTGACCCCAGTTTTTCTCAGTAGAGACCCTGGCATGCTCCCTGGCTGGCCGCATTCCCTAGAAGCCTTTACGCTGATGCCAGTTAGTGCTGTCTGGTGCAAAGGCTTCTGGGTTACGAGCCAACTGAGAAACTTGCCAGATCTGTTGCTTATTCAGCAGCGAAATGAGGTGGCACTTTTAGCTTTCGTTCTTCTTGTACAGGTACCAAGAACAAAGTTTCAGTTTGAGAGAATACAGAATACTTTTACTTTGAGTATCCACTGGGGACTGATAAAAGGGACTTCAGATACGATAAACTCTTTCATGTGTTTGTGGTGAGCTGCAGATTCAAGCTTTAGTTACACGAGTGGTTGGAAGACTTAAGTTCCATTGCACAAATTTGAGTCTTCTTATTCAAATAAGTAATACTGCAGACAGCGATGCTTGTGTATAGCAACAAGTTTTGATAAATATATGCCTACAAAACAACTGGGGATTAAAATATTACAGATACACATATTACATTTCAGATACAAAGGATTTAGGGCAATTTCATAAAAATGTGTATTATGCAACAAAAATTTTAAAACAGCTCATAAATCTTTGAGCAGGCTGATGCTGTTTGTACGGGTCTGGTTCATTTGCAGACTCCAGAATGGTGGGCAGAACACAATAGATATGAAGATGTTGGTGGTTCTCTGGACTAGATGCATCAGGGTCACTTGGAAACTTGTTAGAGATGCAAATATGATAGCCTCTTCCCAACTCCTCGAATCAGAAGCCCTGTGTTAAGGCCCAGCCATCTCTGTTTTAACAGTCTCTCTAGGTCAGTGGTTGGCAAACCGCAGCTCGCGAGGCACATGCGGCTCTTTGGCCCCTTGAGTGTTCTAACACCACTTCTTCAAAATAGACTCGCCCAGGCCGAAAACTGACTTCTGCGCATGGGCCACGAAGTTTCAATCGCACTGTACGTGCGCGCCTGCACATGGTGTTTAGTGGAAGAGCCACACTCAAGGGGCCAAAGAGCCGCATGTGGCTCGGGAGCCGTGGTTTGCCGACCACTGCTCTAGGTGAATCTGATGTGCCTAAAGTTTGAGAACCCCTGGAATAATAGGATGAGGATTTAGAAATAACGGTGTCTGACTGTACCATAAACATGATTGAAGACAGTTCACCTCAGTGCCCAGAACATTGGAGCAGGGATTCATAGTTAGGAGCTCTCTCTGCTTCCAATCTGCTACCAATGGGAATGTCACCCTTTTTTGCTTCAGTTCTACCTGCCTTTTACTTCCATTAAGTCTTCTCTGCCCACACCAGTCTGAAATGGCTTGTCTTTTGGAATACCCATAGATTCAAATCCTTCTAGGTCTAATGTTCTTTTGAAACTGTGGGGGAGGGAAAAATAGTAATTTTCTTCCAACCTCTCTAAATTCTTCTGGCTGGACTAATAATGAAATTAACATGAGACAGATTAACAGGAGAAAATGACCAAACGTATTACATATATACTCACAGGGGTTCCATAAGTGTATGGCAACGGAGGATAAATCATGTAGTTGAGCCTTATATGCCAACCTGGCTTTAGAAGAAGGGGTAGAGGTGTGGTTTGGGACTTCAAAGGTCAGGAAGGCAATTTACATGCAGATGGAAAATCAAATGTGTGGTAAACACTTGTTTTCTGGGCCATCTTTTTAAAAAAATATATATATTTTTATTGATTTCAGAGAGGAAGGAGAGAGAGAGAGAGAGAGAGAGAGAGAGAGAGAGAGAGAGAGAGAGAGAGAGAGAGAATCCTGCACGCCCCCCACTGGGGATCGAGTCCACAACCGGGCATGTGCCCTTGACCAGAATTGAACCTGGGACCCTTCAGTCCACAGGCCAAGGCTCTATCCATTGAGCCAAACCTGCTAGGGCTTGCTGGGCCATCTTTAACAATGGGACCCAGAGAGAAATTTGATCAAATGGGCCTTGCTAGGTTTCATCCTATCACACCTTGTTCGTTTAAACTATTGTTACCTATAAGGACATCTATTCCTGGGCTGGTCTTCTATCTAAATTCTTTAGGCAGCTCAGAGGAAGGTCAAACTTCCTTCCTGAGTCTTTTGTTTCATGAAAGTAACCAGCTTTAGCTAATCAGTATGCCAACATGTGTTCTTTGGGGTGGCAACCTCTGCTTCCCCTCCATGCTTAATATTAACTCTGTTTTGTTCATTATTATTTCATAGACACACGCACATGCATGCACTCACGCACGCAAACACACTTAGGTGCCACTTCCTCAAAGATAACTTTCTCTGAACACAGTATGCTCACTGCCACCTCAAAATATTTTCTTTTGTGTTACCTTACCTGGGTTTCTTCATAGCACATCATCTGAAATTATTTGTTTTCTGTTCTTTGTCTTTTCAGAGGGCTTCACATAAGCTCACCTCTGTTGATCTAGGGTCCAGGTCAGTGCTTGGCATATGGTAGGGGTGAAATGAATAACAAGTGATACAGGTCTCTCCTGATCTGGATTGTAAACTATCCCAGGACAGGGCTTGTATCTCAACATTGAATTAGAAATAGAAATGTAAAGAGATTAGGGTAGTGTCTGGGGTATAGAAAGTACTCACATGGCATTATAATTTATTTTTCACTTTTTTTCTCCTCTCATTGTTCTCTGCTTCTAACAGTTTTTTTTTGCACCGAGTCTGTGCTTGGGGAGAGATGAACATGACAACTGAGACAGTATTAAAACTTAGTATTAGCAATTAGAAGACATAATGGAATAGATCAGTGTTCTCCATGTTTGATTTGTATGTGTTTATTGAATTGATAATGTTTGGTTTTGAGCTTCAAATAATAAGTCAAATTTTCTAAAAATTGAAATATGGAAACTTTCTATTTTCTTCAGCATCAAGGTATACCCTTAAAATACTCTCACACGCCCTAGCTGGTTTGGCTCAGTGGATAGAGTGTTGGCCTATGCACCAAAGGGTCCCGGGGTTCGATTCTGGTCAAGGGCACATACCTTGGTTGGGTTGCAGGCTCCTCCCTGGCCCAGGCCCTGGTCAGGGTGCGTGCAGGAGGCAATCAATCAAAGTGTTTCTCTCACATTGATATTTCTCTCTGTCTTTCCTTTTCTCTTCTACACTCTAAAAATCAATGGAAAAATATCCTCAGGTGAGGCGTAAAGAAAAAAATTATCCTCACACTTTATTGCTAAACAATTAAAATCTATAACATAATAAGGTTTATAACTCTCACCTGAAATCTTTGGGTCCCAATGTGCTTTGGAATTGAGATATTCTCCTCCAGATTTTTCAATGATAGCATGAAAGGTACACATAGAATGGATTCTGTAATCCCTCTAGGGGACTTACGGCAACTCTTGAAAAACAAACATCTCTGCATTTTTCAGCAAAACCTGTAAATATTTGATTAGCTAAATAGGGAAAATAAAAGCTACAGAACTCCTCATGGTAAATTCAGGTTAGGCTTTGTGACAAAGTGAGTTTCCTATAAACTTCCAAGACTTGGGTTTTTAGATGCTTTGATTTTAAATTTATATACCTAAGGTTTTGGTATATAGTCTATAAGGGGAGCCAACATTTACATTCTAGACTTCTTTTCATTTTCAAAAGCTGTATTAGTCAACAATTTACATTGGAGGGCACTTAAAACTCAGAGAGGTTAAGCAACTTGATCAAGATCACAGAGCTGTATACAAATGAAATCGGAATTTGAACCCAGGACTGGTTGACTCCGTACTTCCTGTTCTTTCTACTACAGAGCACTATCCCCATAGTGCTACGTTAGGGCTAAAAAGAAAAAGCCCAAAAGGACTGCTTAGTGTACCCTTCGTTTACAGGTAATGACAAAGAGGTCCAGAGAGTTTGCGATCTAGGGTAATGTCACTGGTGAGGGCCAAAGCCCAGACCCAGGTCTCTTGAGACCTAATTCTGTGCTCTATCACTCCCATGCTGACTTCTAATTTCTAGGTGTTTCTAAATTATTGTTCTTGAAAAATCACAGTTGTTGCAGATGTCAAGGCAGTTTTCTGGCAGTTTCTGTTTCCTGTATCCACTCCCAGAATGTTTTTCGATCAAACAGTTTGGCTCTCTGTGTTTTTGTAATCAAATACCTACGTGCTGATAATGCACACTTTCCCAGGTTCAAGCTGGGGGCGTTATTTGCGTGGGCACAGCCAGCGTGTGCTGCGATTCCCCGTTTCCTTAGTTGCCTTCAAGAGTAAACTAAGCAAGTTCATTTAAAATGAATAACCCCGAACTTATTCTGTCGCATTCACCGAGGGAAACCGTATCGTGAACTGCAATTCCCGTTATTCTCAGTGCAGCTGCAAGGGGACTCTTTGATAGGAGCCAGCCAGCACGCTGGGCTTCGCTGCGTCCAGACAGACTTGTGTACCAGAGCAGGGCAATACTTGAGGAACCGCTTCTGGAGTCCAAGCTAATGACCTTGCTGTCTGCCTGGGCAGCCTACAGATTTACACAGCTTCTGGACAAGATGTGTAGGCATCGCATTTTGGAGATGGAGGGCTTGAAGCATGCTAGAGAGATTCACACTGAACGTAGACATAGGGTTCTTCATTTTTTAAAGCAACTGATTCAAAGTAAAAGAAATGTAGGGCTGCTGGCAAACTATAAGGATCTGGAAAACTTTAGATGTAATGTTTTTCCTCTTTTTTATTGTGGGCTTTCTGATTTGTTTGTGCCGAGATTTATAGGCTAACTGATTTTATAAAGGATCTGTGTGTGATATCATTATGTAAGAGTTAGATATAGGCAATGCATCATTTTATTTTATAAATTTAGTGTGTGTGTGTGTGTGTGTGTGTGTGTGTGTGTGTGTTTTAAAGCTAAATAAAATCGAGGCACGGAAGCTTGAGAGAGATTGGGTTGGAGAGGAAGGGAAAGAGGAGAAAGGTGAAAGGAAATGGCGATTTCAAACAGATCAGGGGCTCTGTGTAATGCTCTCTTGGTCCCATATTCCCCATTATTCTAATCGCTGAAGCTAAAGAAATTAACCCTTACCTTGTATTTGTCCACAGACTGAAGATTAAGCCTGTATTTAGACACTATGAGTAGTAGTTTCTAGGTCAGTAGCCCAGTCAACATTCCTGCTGATCCCACTCTGACAGAAACTGGAGAACCAGTAAAACGTGGTAAGTGCTTGGGCTCTGGAGTCAGAGAAACCTGAGTTCGAATCTCTTTGCCACCAATTTTATGCATTACTTCTCTGTGCTCTGCACCTTGGATTTCTCCTCCATAAAAAGGGAGGCAGCACAGTTACTCTGGATTTAAGACCTCCCAGTTGGAATCTCAGATCTGCTTAGTTATATGCTATGGTACTTTAGGTAAGTTGCATAGTATCTCTGTGCCTTTAGTTCCCCATCTTAAAACAGAAATACTAGTAGTGTCCCTCTCATATCCGCACTGAAGAATTACACAAAACTGTATTTGTGAAGCTCTTATAACAGTATCCGGCACATAGAAAGCACTCAGTAGGTGCTAGGTCTCTCCATCATTCCACTGACCCAATGGCTCTCACCTGGAAGTGACTTTGCCTAAAAGTCACAACTGGAGGGACAGTAGACGCCAGGGATGCTACTAAGCATCCTACGATGCACAGTCTTCCCGACAAAGAAGTATCTGTCCCCACATGTCAGTAGTGCACTGTCCTCTCTGGCAACCTAGTACTCTTAGGACTAGCATGCTGCTCCATCTCCCCGACCCCAGTCTGGACACTCTACCCCAGGTCCCATAACTGGTCAGTCCTCAGCATAGTGGGGTCTTCAGCTGTGCTAAATGCTGGTGGTCTCTTCTCTGCTGTCTGGTCTGGCTGACCCACATCCTGCCCTGAGTACACAGCATGCTGGCCAGCCATCTGAATCCTGACCTTCCTGGAACCGGGATGCATGTTGGAGGAAACCATGCAGGCTGTGACCTGAGCACTTTTCCTGCTTCCTGGGGGCTGGTAGCGTCACAGTTTGTGGCTCACTGGCAAACAGATTCTCAACCCCAGTTCCTTCTGCTCACCAACCTTTATCTCCTTTCTGGTAGGTGTTCCTCTTTGTCCAGAGTTCTCTTTCTTCTCCCGAGCCCTCCAGTGCCCCATCTTCCCTCAGAGCAGCTCATTGTCCAGGAACTTTTGACTAGGCCATCCTGCTGGTGGACTGAGAGCTCAGATTGAGTTCTGCACGAATCTTTCTGGAAGGTCCACAGACAGGAAGGCACAGAGGCCACCCTCTTCTTCCTGGGGGCATTTCCTCTTAGCTTTGAATACCTTCATTCTCTCTTGGATCCTGGTGTGAGTCATGAGAAATGAGTAATGAGGTAGCAGCCTGGATCTCCTCAGCCCCAAGTTAGCTGGGGAAAAGCCAACTTTCTTTTCCTGGGAAACATCATGGTTAGAGCATGGTCCTCTAGGGTCGGTCCCCTGACCTGCGTTCAAGTTCTCATTATGCCCATTGTTGATATGTGAACACGGACAAATAACTTTTAATCTCATTGGTGTTAACTTCTTCTTTTGTAAAATAAAAACAACACCTGCCTCAGATTGTTAGGAGAGGCAGTATAGCACAACGCTTAGCACAGCTGCTGAGGCCTGGCTAGGTTTGAATTCAGACTCTAACAACTTTCTAATTGTGTGTTCTTGGGCAAGTCCTTAAATGATCTGGGTCTTGGTTTCCACATCTGAGAGATGTGTGTGACCTCCTAGGGTAGCTGGGTGGATTAAATGAAGACCTATATCTAAACACTTTACCATATTCCTTCCATTTACCCATTATTTCACTTTTCCAAAGTCCCCGAGGTCCCGGATGGAGAGACTGTGGAAAGGGGAGTGGGTGGAAGAGGGCACAAGCTAATCCCTACACCAGCAGGTGAGCGAGCTTGGATGGAGGTCAAGTGCATTCGTGTAGACACTTCTCACAGAGAAGGGACCTTAGGGTGGGACGACACATAGTGAGAAAATGAGGGCCTGTGTCAACCTTTTTTTAGAAGCAGGGAAATTCAGTAAGGAAGTGTCCCTATATGCTTAGGGAGGGTACCTGATTTTTGAGATAGTCTAGGGGGGGAAAAAGGCAAAAAACAGCAACCAACATGTTAACTCCTTAAACTCCCTATTATTTGAAATTTGTAAGTCAAGTCGAGTCATGCGCCACCCAGATAGATCCTCTTGCTTCCCTTTCACAATCTCTGTGCCCCCACCTCACCCCCTTAAAACCCACTATTTGTTTGAAGGCCTGTCTGCTGCTTTTCCTTGGACAACTTTCCTTGAACGACTGGCTGTTTCTCAAGCAAAGGCAGAGGACTGGAAGGGCCTGGTGTTTCCATCACCGCAGGGCAAACTGTGCAGTGACTGATAGGGGTGGGATCATGACTGCCTGGCTCCCTTGTTTCCAATAGATACAATTTTTCTTCCAGAGTTTTCTTGTTGTGCTCTGTGGAACTTGGCCTGTGATTGTGTTGCTTGGCTTCTTTTATGGGAACGTTTCTTTAATACATTTCTTGTACAGGAATTCTTGTCTCAGGACCTGCATCTGGGGGCCCCAACTTAGGGCAGCCCTTCTTTGAGGCTAACCCCATATCTTAGCTTTATACTGACATATACCTCCACACCTAAAGACGGTTAGAAAAGGGATGGGAGTCAGAGATGGGTAAAGAATTGGAGAAATCATTTCTATACATTATATGGTAAACAAAAAACACTCTTTTTATGATTTGACATAGTTGTAGGTAGTAATTAAATGGCCTTTGTCTTAGATACCAGCATTCAAGAAAAATACATTTATATATATATTTATGTATATATACATATATATATATACACACACATATATACATAAATACACACACATATATACATATAAATATATATGTATATGTATATATATATATATGTGTGTGTGTGTATATATATATATATGTGTATATATATATATGTATATATATATATATGTATATATATGGTGTCCCCAAAAATGTATACACATTTTAAATATTTTTAAAAATATTTTTAAAATATTTTTTCAGAAATATTTTTTTATTGATTTCAGAGAGGGAGAGGGGAAAGAGAGATAGATACATCAGTGATTAAAGAGAATCATTGATCGGCTGCCTCCTGCACGCCCCCTACTGGGAATCAAGCCCGCAACCCGGGCATGAGCCCTTGACTGGAATCAAACCCGCGACCTTCACTCTGCAGGCCTATGCTCTATCCACTGAGAAAAACCAGCTAGGGCTGTATACACACTTTAATAACTGATAGCTTATTTTTAAAAATGAAATGTATTTTAATAAACACTGCCTTTATAATTATTCAAAGTATGTGTATACATTATATATATATATATATATATATATATATATATATATATATATATATATGTATATATATATATATACATATATATATATATATATATATATACACACACACACACACACACACACACACACACACACACACACTAGAGCCCTGGTGCATGAAAATTCATGCACTGGAGGGGGGCATCCCTCAGCCCAGCCTGTCCCCTCTCACAGTCCAGGAGCCCTCAGGGGCAGGAGGTGACCCGGCGATCAGGGGAAGGCGATGCCCCATTACACCTCTGCTGCTGCCACTGCCAGCAGCACAAGCCTCGGCTGGCCCTAGTTACCTGAGCCTTGGGAGGCCCTGGGCAGCTGGGGGGGCTGAGGGGACTGAGGGACTCCTGAGGCAGGTACGCGGGGCAGGCCCGGCCTTGCCACTTGCCTGCCGCCCAGCGGGGCTGAGGGGACTGGGCGCTGCCATCTTGTGGCTGTGGGTACCGCCATCTTTGAGGGCGGGGCAGTCAATTAACATATTCCCTCCTTATTGGCTCTGGGCGCCACCATCTTAGTGATGGCATGAGGGTCAATTATCATATTCCCTCTTTATTAAAAAAAAAATACACACACACACATACACACACACACACACACACACAAAAATATATATACATATATTAATATATATATACATACATACATACATATATCTTCAATTTTAATAACTAGCATTGCAACAGTGTTAGAAATTTTTCCCTCTAGTTTTCAATGTGTTTTAGTTATATAAATTATAAATGTTAAGGGCATGTTTGTGGACACTCTTGCAAATCTAACTACAATTTATGATCCTCATAATCTGGAAAAAGCATGTGTTCCTTCCTTCAAATACTTAACCTGAGGAGAATGGCAGGGTAATATAGCACAGCTAGATGATCTGTATTGAGGTGTTCTTGACCTGGCACTCTGTGGAATAAAGTTAGTGAGGAATTCATTTATATTACAAACATTTATTTTTGTGCCAGCCACTCTACTCTGCTAGATACTGCTAATAAAGGAACTGCCATTAGAATATATTCTCTTCTCTAGAAGTCTGTTAGGTGTTCTCTTTGTCCCCAGCCCACTAAAATGTTATTATGATGTGCTTTGCTGTGAGTATAATTCCATTCGTTGTGTTTGGCCCACCATGAATCCTTTCGATAAGAAAGTTTATGCCTTTGGTTCTGCAATATTTTTAAAAATTACATGTTTGATTGAATAAGAAAATAGGGATGCATTAGGAATTTGAAAATGGTAAGTGTCAAATCTAGACTTGAAATGGATGCTTGTAGTTTGTAAAGGAGTGTTCTGGAAAAGATTTTGAATGTGTAATGTTTTAGATATGGCAATGACTTAAGAAACCATGCTCAGCCACTTAAATACAAGTTCCTTGAGATACCTGTGTCCTGTTTTGTTTACTGCCAGAACCTTTGCATTGTCCAGTCCAAATCCTACAGTTTCTCCAAAATGTCACATGGAGTGAAGTACCTTGTTTATTGGTAGAGTAATAAGATTGTTAAAACTGTTACAGCCATGACTGTCAGTAAGTGTAGCCCTAATTTAATATGTGTGTTTCTATCAAAATAAATGCATCCCTTAAAATAAACACACATCACTGAACACCAGGGAAGAAACTTTCAAACCTTGGGGATTTGGAACAAAGTAATTGATGGAAAAAGTGACAGACCTAGATTTGTTTTCCAGATTGTGGTGAGAAAGGAGTATAGAAGAAGATGGAGTCAATAAGCAATAATTCTACAGGAGTTGTTACAAATGTTGTAAGGAAGAAAAATGAGACCCCCTGGGGATTAGCCCAAGGCTGAGGCATTGCACTAACAAGCTCCTGGAACTGTGGACAAAGTATGATTCTGAGTCTCCTTACTTTTTTCCTGTGACTTTAGTCACAAATTGGTTTTCATTCAACATGATGGTGCAGAGGTTTTGGCCAAGGAAACAAATCCTGTTTCAGTTCTGTACCCTGGTATGTCTCCCCAGGCAACAGAGAAAGGTGGAAAACTATTTTCCTGTTTTGGACCGAATATTTGTGTCCTCCCAAAATTCATATTTGAAGCCCCACCCATCCCACCCCCGCCCCCTCACTATGTGAGCATATTAGGAGATAGGGCCCATAAGAAGGTATTTATGGTTAAATGAGGTAATAAGAATGGGGCCCAGCTTTGATAGAATTACTGTCCTTATAAGAAGAGACACTAGGTAGCTCTCTTCCTTTCTCTAGCTCTCTGTCATTTGGGGACACAGAGAGAAGATGGCCATCTACAATCCCAGAAGAGCTCTCACCAGAAATTGAATTGATCTGGGACTTCAAAACCTCCAGAAATGTCAGGAGTAAATTTCTGTTGTTTAAACCTCTTAGTCTGTGCTATTTTGTTATGACACTTCCAGGAGACCACAAACTCCCCAAAGACAGACACCAAATTACTTGTCCCTTTATTGAAGAAGTTTATAATCTGCTTTTAGGAATTAAAATCCTATCCTTTTAGTATCACATGATTGCCAGATAAAGATGAAAGATTAAACTGCAATGTGTATTTCCATTCCTTTCCAAAACTTCACTGAAATAACAGTACGAGTATGTTTTAAAATGCTCAATTCCATAAAGACAGAGAAAGCAGGAGACCACAGGGAGAGCATTCTAAAAGCTGAAAAGGGGTGGAAGAGAGACTTCTGATTTAGAAGACTAAAGAAAACTAAAGTTGGAGAAAGCTGAGAAAGAACTGGATTTTCATTGTTCAGTTTCAGGAGGTGAAGGGATTGGAGGCACTGGCTTGCCTTTGGATTCAGGTAAATGTGGGACTACAAGAAAACGAATTGGTTAAAATTCATGTTTAAGGAGCAGTAAGACCCCCAGGTCTCCTTGACTTTGGGAAATGGGGCATCTGCCCAGTTGTGTGCTGGCAAATGTTTAACAACCAGTCCACACACACACACACACACACAAAAAGTGTGATTTATGGCATTTGCCAATCTCTGTGGTGTAAATACTTGTACCATAGCCAATTTTAAGCTAATAACATAACATCACTGATTGCAGAGTTGGGAAGACATGTGATGAGGACACTTTTATATAGTATTCTTCCCCTACAAATGTGACATAAATAACTTCAAGAGCATAGATAATAGTAAATTAACAGGGGCATTATGAAACTTTTATTTTTACAATTTTTGTTTTAAATAACTTATTTATTGCCTATTTAGATAATTTAATTTAATTATGATTGTGTTTAACCAGGGGCATGGCAACTTCTAAAACATTTGCATTTGGCTTTTGTGCATGGGACAGGTTGGCTCCTTTAAACCACTCTGATGGCCCCTTCCTCCTCCTGGCAGAAGGTGGAGGTTTGTTATCTGCAAGTTTAAAACAAAGGGTCTCTAGACTTGGAGAAACGAGGAATTGAGAAAAATCTAGAAAACTGGACAAATGACAACACACTGACAAATAGGAAAAAGTTAGAAAACTAGTGGATCCATCCAGGAGATTGAAAAGAGAGAAGATTCATGAGAGGAAATCGTTAGAGAAAAATGTAAAAATTTCCCCAAAATTGAAGGAAGTGAGTTTACAAATTGCAAAGTCCCATAAAAAAAGCACAATCCAGTGATAAATTAGACCCACTAATGAAGGTATTTGGTCGTGAAATTTTAGAATGCTGACTTTTGGGAGGGAGTGGAAATAGATTCCTATCCAAAGGATCAGGAATCAAAATGGTATAATATATCTTTGAGCTAAAGTAAGTTGAGTAATGCCTTCATTTTCTAAAGACAAATGATTCCTTTCCATGCTCAGTACAATCATCACTGATTATGATTATAGACTAAAGACATTTCAGATAGTTCAGGTATCAAAAACTTTACCGCCTATACACACACCCTTTCCTGGCAGGCATTGAAGGTTGTGCTCTACCCAAAAGGAGGGAGGCGATCAAGAAAGTGAGATCCAAGAGTGAGGTCACAGGAATCCTCAGGTTAATGGGGCGGGCAGACCCCTGATGAAAGGGGGACACCAAGCTTAAAGAACTACTGGTTCTGCCTGAAGCAAGGCTACCCACCATCCTTGGCAGTGATTCTTGTAGATGAACTTGATGGCATGCCTAAAAGGTATGAATACATTGAGAGATTTACATGCCTAGGATACATACCTAGGGTTAAATAGATAAAAAACGAATTACCTAAAAAAAGAAACAGACACAAAACACAACAGCTGTTAATAATCAGAAACAAAACGCTCTTCAAAAAACTATGTGCTCAGGATGCTCTGCATAAATTAGCTCTACTGAGAGCATGTATATGGTCATAACAATGTCAGCATTCAACAATGATCTGACAAAACAGTATTTTATAATATTGGGAAGGAGAGGTACATGGGGAATGTGTGTGTGTGTGTACGTGAACATGCATGTAGTGGGGATGGCAGGAATAGGAAAGAAGGCTGAATCATTTTTCTTTAGGAGGTCAATAGGTTAATTCCTAAACTAGAAACAAAAAGTAGAGATACAAATATGTTAGATATATGGGGAAAAAAAGAACATCTAACAAAACCTTTTTAATTTGCACTCGCTTGCTTTTTTCTCAATTCCTTTATTCTAATGCTAACCGTGTCGAGTCACACTCGACATCCGAGTGCAAAAGGTTAAAGTGCGGTTTGGCTCAGGGGATAGTGTCAGCCTGCAGACTGAAGGATCGGGTTAAATTCTGGTCAAGAGCACGTACCTCGGTTGCAGGCTCGATATCCAGCCTTGGTCAGGGCCTGTGCAGGAGACAACCAATTGATGTGTCTCTCTCACATCCATGTTTCTCTGTCTCTCCTCCTCCCTTCCACTCTCTCTAAAAATTAATGGGAAAATATCATCAGGTGAGGATTAACAGCATCAAAAGAAGCGGTTGAGTCTAGGGATTAAAACCATTTGGGGTCTAGAGTGGGAAACTTGTTGTGTAACAAGGTTTGTAGAACTACTCCTTAGTTCATCTTCATGTATAGCTTTGCTAAAAATGAAATCCAAATGATTAAAACATGTTATCATACTTAGACATTACTGGACAAGGAATGAATGATAAAAGATAGTTGCATACGTACGTACTATAAGACCCTGACAGGAAGCAGAAAGCCTTTGGAAGGTATTTTTGATGTTTTTGAATAAAGCTGTTCTCTTCTCTTTCTTTTTGAAAAACCTATGTTGTGTTTTATTTAATTAACATTTATGTAATTCAAATTATGGATGGACTTTGAACACATTTTGGAGCGAATAAAGATGTTACAAAAGGATATATACCATGATCTCCAACCTCCGCCATGTCATATTATGTGAGGAAGGAAGGAGGGCCCTAGCCGGTTTGGCTCAGTGGATAGAGCATCGGCTTGTGGACTCAAGGGTCCCAGGTTTAATTCCGGTCAAGGGCACATGCCCGGGTTGCAGGCTCGATCCCTAGTGGGAGGGCATGCGGGAGGCAGCTGATCAACGAGTCTCTCTCATCATAGATGTTTCTATCTCTTCCTCTCTGAAATAAATAAAAAAATATTTTTTTAAAAAAGAAAAGATTACCACTAAAAAAAAAAAAAAGGAAAGGGGTAATAGGTATATAAAGTACAGCTTTTGCTATATCAAATTATTTTTGACTCAGAAAGAATGAGAGAAAAAGAGGAACAGAGAACTGAAGCAAATATTGCAAAATGTTAACATCCACTAAAATTGACTAGTGATTATGGATCATTGTTATTTTTTTTGTAATTTTCTTAAGCTTTTAAATGTTTCATGATTTAAAAAAGAAATGAATGAGCACTGGTGTTTAATAAACAGTCATCCTAAATCTGGAAATTAGATATGAATAGACATGTTGAATCTATGTTTTACTTTATATAGAAAAAATATATAAAAATTGGTTCTGGATCTGACAACATATAACTACAAGGTCAGCCAGATTTATTGAAAATGTTACTCAGTTTTGTCTTTTTATTTTAGTGAAGAGAGAGCCTTACACATTAAATTATAACTAGATATAGAGATATACAAGATTTAGTGCTCTGTGCTACTCAGCCGAATGATAAATTAAAGCATCCCTGTGATTTGGTCTAACAGCCAATGCAGTTCTTATAAATATTTACTGCATTTTTATGTTATGGGAAACATGACAAAAAAACTAACAATGAGCAAATCAGTGACCTATCCCCCAGAAAGCTTTTCAAGGTGGCAAAGGATGTAGTAGGAAGTAATGAGAATAAGATAACCAGGTTAGGTCCTAACTCTTCCCAAGTTAAAGTCACCCATTATTTAACATTTCTGAGCCTCATTTTCCTCATTGTAAAATGAGAACAATAACATTACATACCTCACAGTATTGTTGCGGTTAAATGAGCTCATCTAGGTTTAAACACATGGTTCTGTGCCTGGCACTTATAGTAAATTCTCAGTAGATGTTGTTTTGATTGAAATGTGAAGAGATTAGAATGATAACTCTTTGGAGAAAAAAATATTCAAGACAGAATGGTTTGGCTCAGAAAAACAGATGTGCACAGTTTTATATGACTGAACATTTTTTGCTGGACTGAGAAATTCTAAGAAACTCCCCCATGAAATTTCAGCTTGGAATTACATCTTACTCAATGTTATGGACAAGCAATTTCCTATGAAATCAGTAGCTTTCCTGGAAGGGGAGAAGAAGTGTATGTCAGTCATGCTTAGATTCACTTAGGCCTTTGCCTTTCAGTAGTGGAGGCAGTAATGAAAGCCCCATCTGGGACCAGACAAACCAAGCTTGAGTCTATAGGTGAGGGCCTTGCTCCTTCCGGAGGACCTGTAGAAAGAAGCCAGGAAATAGAAAAAAAAAAAAAAAGAAAAAGAAAAAGACTTTTCGTTGTAGTCTGAAAATGTCACTGAAATATTATTGGGTACAAACCTTAATGGTGGAGACAAAAGAGAAATTAATTCCTAAGCGCCTGGTTAGTAATTCACTCACCAAGTGTTTACTGATTAGCTACTATGTGCTTCACCACGGGCACAGTGTTAGGGATACAGTGAACAGACAAATGTGTCTTAGCTTTTAATTAGCTGACAGATGCTGGGGAGATAGGTCCCCCCAAAAGCCCCAGGAAACCACAAGCAAATAAATCAAGATAGTAAAAGTGCTTTGAAGGGTACTATATTAATGACTGAGGGTGATGAGGTGGTGGGCTAATTTAAATGAGAAAGTCTGGGAAAGCCTCTTTAAAAGAGGATCTGAAATTGCACTAAAAAAAGGTAAACATCTGAAAGTTTCAGGGAGAAGAAAGAGAATGCACATGCCATTTAGTTTTTGAAAAAAAAATATTGTCATCTGTGTTGGATGGTTGTACAAGTACACTTCAACGCTAAGGGAAAATGCAGAGAGACAAAGCCATATGGTCCTTTGGGGGAATCATGAATATTACCTTGAATATTTAAGTTCTGTTAAAGCACAGAGTTGATGAGGGTGATGACTGGGGATATTTGGAAACAGAACTGAGCCCGATTGTGAATAGCTTTGAATGTCACTAAAGAATTTATGACTTTATGTAGCAGGCGGGCAGTAAAAAAACTATTACATAGTTTTGGGTAGGATAGTTACTCCGTTGATTTTTGGAGGAGATTAATCTGTAGCTGTAGGATGGTCTGAAGTGTGGCAGGTGTGTAGAGTAGTGAGACTAGATAGGGAAAGCTAATGAAGTGTTCACTTGGAACTGTTGAACTACAGATGGAAAGGTGATTGATACAAAAGTGACTACCTACACTGTTGATTGACTGACACTGATTGAGTTGGTGTGTGACGGAGAACTTGTCACGGTTGGGCAAATGGTAAAATGTAGGAAGCGCAACATTAGCTGGAGGCCATTAATTTTGTGCCTTAACTGCTCAATAAAATCTTTCACATGTATTTTTTAAATATATATTTATTGATTGCAGAGAGGAAAGGAGAGGGAGAGAGAGACAAAAACATCAATGATGAGAGAGAATCATTGATCAGCTTCTTCTTGCATGTGCCACGCTGGGGATTGAGTCTGCAACCCAGGCATATGCCCTGACTGGGAATCAGAGGACCTCCTGGTTCAGAGGTCGACACTCAGCCACTGAGCCATGCTGGCTGGGCTCAGATGGATTTCTAAAAGAGAGCTTTACAAACTTTCTGATAAAGGCAGAGAGTGAGGAAACTGAAGGTCAGAGAGGTTACACTTTTTCCTCACAGGGAGAAAATTGTAGAGCTATAGAAGAGTTCGGATTTTTGTTTTTTTCTCTTCTGATCTGAAGCTCTTTCTTGTAAAGCTACACTACATGCCAACAGTCAGAGGTAAGGGTGTGTGATTTCCTTTTGCCACGCTGCAGTAAACCATCTACAGAGCCAACCTGAGTTTTGGTGGAGTTCCGTATTTTGTGTGGAAAGCATTGTTTTATGGATGGAGGATGGATTGTATGACAGGGAATAGGTTAAGTATGTTGTATATGTGTTGTTGTTGTGTTTGTTTGTTTTTTTGTGTATAATACCAGAATAGAGCCTTTCCAACATAGTAAATTGATCATAGTAATTTTTACCTTTCCTGTGTTAAGGGGCTGTGGCAGGAGAGGTCCCAAATCACCATTGTATCACAGTGGTAAACACTAGACTTTGTACATTTGATACGATTTAAAAGATTTGCTGGTTTCCTAGGAAACCATTGCTTGAGTCCTGTATAACCAAACTTTACCATAGATACTAGTTATACAATATCTCAGCAGAAAAAAAAAGCCTTAGGTTTAAAAAAAGGAATACAAATGTAGGTTGTTGAAATAGTTATATGCATTCTGCATTTTCTATTCAACACAGAAGAAAAAACATCAACCTCAAAATAGATCTTCCACTCAAAAGGATTGTGTGTATAAAATAAGGATGTGTGCATATTTAAAATCTCTTATCAGATTTTATTATCCTGATGAGTTTCTGGAGTTGGATTTCCTTTTTTTTTTTTTGCTTTTCATTAAATTCATAAGCACATTTTCCAGGGATGTTTCTAGTTAAATCTACAAAACTGTTGTGACATATGAGGCTTGAACCAGATCTGGATGTATTCTCAAAATAGATTTGATGATTAAAGTGCCAGACCAGTTTGCTTTGTTTGGATACTTAATTTTTATTTTACATAAGGAAAATTGGAATGTGGTAGAATTAGAGAACTAACTGCAATATTTCAAATTTGCAATGTCTTTTAGTTCACTCTCAAACATATTAGGTTCCTGGGGGTATGATTTGGGTATCAAGCTGATTAAGTAGTTTTCATTTTCTAAATTCAAATGAATGTTATACCAGGTTGACATGGTACAAAGACTGATTTATTTTTTTAAATACTGTCATCATATTATGGTGTCATTCAGTATATACTAGGTTGTAGTCAGCAGAAATTGGAATAAAAAACTCTATTGGGTTCGTCTTGGCAACAAGAGGACTTAATTTTGATTCAACAGCTACCAAAAGCTCTCATTAATTGGCGACATGGAACAATGATTTTAGACTTCTGTGCCAACTTCTGTTTTTCTCACAAACTACCAGCTACCCGTAGGCTTTTCATAATTTAAACCAGAATATGCAGGCCAGTGTGGTGGAAAGAGCTACTGGCTTTGCAGTGAGTCAGACATGTGCATTGATTCAGTCACTAGTGAGTGAGCTCCAGAGAGGTTAAGTGACTAACTAAAAAATGCACAGCTAGTCAGTGGCACAGGTAGAAAAAGGAGCTAGCTTCTCTGACCCTTAGGCTGCTTCAGTACCTGCTATATTCTTATGCCTTTCTATGAGGACAGCAGTGTGCTATGCAGGGGGGCATAAACTGTGAATACTTGTTACCCCAACTATGAAACGGAACAGCAATACCTTCTATCTCCCCTTCCCACTTCCTTATTACCCCCCTTGACATGTTTGGCCCCTCCCATGAAAGAAAATCATCAAGTGAAAACTGTTGATTAAATGAATTTTCAAAAGAATCCATATTCACACATACCTAGAGAGCAATGGGTGTGTTTTTTAAGGGAGAACCTATTTAAAATACAAAACAATTAAAACTTGCAATTTGCATAGTCAAATTACATTAGCACATTATAAGTAGAAAGAAGCTGTTTTAAGCATAAACCAGCCGCAGCAGTCGGAATATTTTGAATGTTCTATTTCAAAACACTTAAAAAAAGGAAGTAAAAAAAAAAAAAAGCCTCAATTTAAAAAAAAAATGTCATTTTTGCTAAACATAACTGACTTCCATTGACAGTAGCTATTCCTGCAGTAGCAGTTGGAGTGGCACCTGGGAGTGTGACACTCAGAGATGCATTTAGGGGAGGGGAGTTTCCAGTGGAGCACTTCAGAGACTGCCAGCCTGTAAGTACATAACACTGGGGGGGATCATTTATTTAAAACTGTCTCCCTCCTGTCCTATGCTCACAGCTTAGTTAATTGATGATTTAGCCCCAAATGGTCTATATGATTCAGCATCCCCCAGTGTGTAGCTTTAAAACATTTATTTAACTCTATTCTCTGTCTTCCGAAGTGAAGATTACACCCTCGTCTAAATTATTTCAGTACTACATTGCTCCTGGATGACATAATTTAGGTTAGAGATGCAAAAGGACTTACTCATATGAAAGCTTGGGAATCTGCAAACTTGCTCTTGAGATTTTTTTAGGATGCAGGGAGATGGCGTTTTTCTCTGCAATAAAGAATAGAAACAGCCATGTTGATTTAAAAAATTATAATTACAGTTTCCATGCCATATTAATTTTAGATATAGCGGTTAGAAAATCATGTACTTTAGCCCAGCCAGCATGGCTCAGTGGTTGAGCGTTGACCTAAGAACCAGGAGGTCACAGTTCGATTCCCGGTCAGGGCACATGCCCAAGTTTCAGGCTCGATCCCTAGTGTGGGGCGTGAAAGAGGCAGTCGATAAATGATTCTCTCTCATTGTTGATGTTTCCATCTCTCTCCCTCTCCCTTCCTCTCTGAAATCAATATAAGTATATTTAAAAAGAAAATCATGTACTTTACAGAGTGATCCCCTGATGTTTCAAATACCCACCTGGCTATATCACAATATCATTGACTATATCTCTATGTAATCTGCATCTCAGTGTCTGTTTTGTAACTGCCAATCTGTAACTGCTTAATCCCTTTACTTTTATCACCTGCCTCCCAAGCCCCCTCCTCTTTGACAACTGTCATCCTGATCTCTGAGTCTGCTTCTAGTTTCTTTGTTTATTCTGTTCTTTAGACTCCACATATAAGTGAAATCATATGGTTATTGTCTTTCTCTCTGACTTATTTCACTTAGCATAATATCCTTTAGGCCCACTAATTCAAAAGAGTATATGTACCACTGTGTTCATTGCAGCATTGTTTACAATAGCCAGGATAAGGAAGCAACCCAAGTGCCCGTCAATAGAGTAGTGGATGAAAAAGCTGTGGTACGTAAACACAGTGGAATACTACTTGGCTACAAAAAGTAGTGGAATCTTACTTTTTATGACAGTTTGCGGGGGAAGGGGGCAAACTGTCTAAAGACAGGCAGTGAGCAATTGGTCAGCTGTATTGATAGACTGCTAGGCCCTCAGTGTTTGGGATGGGGAGAGTCTAAAGGAATGGGGCGGGGAAGGGGAATATAAATGACCCTCTTTCTTTTTTGGTTATTCATTAGTGACCCAGAAACATTTTGAAAAGGGAATAGAAGAAACCAAACAGGTAACAGCAATTAGGATGGATGGAGCTGGTATTCTAGAGGGTCATTAAAGTAGAAAATATTCTGATTTTCCTGAGAATAAAGAAAGAGGCAGATTTAAATGGTTTATTTATTTTGACTGTTTTCCAATTGAATGGTAACTGAAGTAGATTGAAGGGTTAGATAAAACTTATACTCACTCATTTTATTTGTTTCCACAAACAACTTAGAGCTCAGGTACCTGGGCAATTAAATTCAGCGTTTGAGGATTTATCACTAAGATGATATTTTTTTTTCTGAAAATGTGTTTATTACTGCTAGGTTAATGGAAACTAAAACTTATCTGAATATTTATTTTGATTCAGTGAATATTTAGTGATGTACAAGGCTCAAAGTACAGAGAAGCATAAATTTAGAGTCTGGAAGATACTATAATAAGCATTACTTTAAAAATTATGAAACACAAATTTGAGAGAGAGAGGGCAAGTGAGAGTGAAGAGGGATTATTGGGAATAATCTCCAATTTGGGAAAGATAGGGCATAGAAGCTAGATCCTAATAAATTAATGTTTTCAGTTAACTTATCCTATCTAATAAAGAAGGAATATGCTAATTGATCATCACACCCTCACAAAGATGGCGGTGCCCATAGTCAATAAGGAGGGAATATGCTAATTGACTGACATGCCCTCAAAGATGGCGGCACCCAGTCTCCTCAGCCTTGCCGGGGTGGTTCTCCACGCGCCTGCCTCTGGAGTCCCCCAGTCCCCTTAGCCCCCCAGCTGCCCATGGCCGGCCCAAGGCACAGGCAAGCCACCAATGGCGGCTGCCCAGCTGCCAGGGCCACCCGAGGCTCAGGTAACCAGAGCCGGCCAAGGCTTGCACTGCCGGGAGTGGCAGCAGCAGAGGTGTGATGGGGGTATTGCCTTCCCCTGATCGCTGGGTTGCCTCCTGCCCCTGAGGGCTCCCGGACTGTGAGAGGGGGCATGCTGGGCTGAGAAACCCCACCCTCCAGTGAATGAATTTTCATGCACCAGGTCTCTAGTAAGAATAATAAAGTGCTACCAAAACTTCCTTTCAAGAATTGTGATAGTGCAAGTCCAAAGATGACTTGGGTAAATACTAGCAAAAGAAAGGCAAGGCAAGGCTGTTGGGGGTAGAAGAGGCCGAGTACTTATACAGGCTGGGGGAAGGAGAGAGCTTTACTGTAGGGAGGCAGCTCCAGTGTAAGGGGGGGAAAAGTACCTGGCTTGTACTCAACAGATCTGGAGTTCTTTCTCACCTCTGTCAATTGATAGCTAATTGGGAGAGGTAGGCTATTTCGCATAACTTTTTGAGGCTCAAATTAAATAACAAATGTAAGGTCAGTTTATGAATGGCAAAAGGCTGTATCAATATGAGATATTATCCTGTTATTTTACAATAGATTGGCAGGGCATGTAGGCAAGGCACTCTTCCCCTCTAAATAGTTTCAACCATGTGCTCCTTGCCTCCTGCAAAAGAGAAATCAAACAGAGGACATGGGTTATTTTAGCCTCACCCTGAAAGAGTAAATGTCATTATAAACCCTACAAAGTATTGGGACTCTTTACTCCCTCAAGTCACTGCCTGCTGGACTTGTGGACAACATGAAGGACGTGGGCTAGTCCCGAAAAGGTATTTCTGTAAGTTTAGGATAAACAACATTTATGCATCATGAGAATTAAAGCAACATAAAAGGAGGTGGATGTTACACAATGCAAACAGAATACAGAAAAGCTGAAGGTGAGAGAATAAACGGTAAAGGTTATGCAGGAGGTCTTACAGGAGTTGAATTCTGAGCTAGCTGGAACCGACTGAATTCAAGAAGGAAGTAATAGGCCAGTGGGAAACGTTGGGAGAAACTAGAAGGCCAGACCAAGGTGATGGGATCTGATGAGATGAGAAATATGGACCTACCAGGACTTTCTAAGCTAGACAGTGTCTTGATGGATTTGATATCTGAGGAAGATTGTTCTCCCATTGAGCATCCAGGCATAGGATGAGTAGGGAAGGGGGCTGGAGGGCCAAGTAGGAGGTTAGTGAAGGCAGGAGGTTACAGGGTTGGTGGAGGCTACGGAATCATAGAAGGAAGAGAGTGGGGAGATTTGAGAAATGGTGGAGAAGCGTACTCGACAGCATATTTCTGGTTTTAATTAACCTGTGTGTGACCATTTGTTCTGCTTCCTATTATTATGGAGCCAGTTCTGAAGAAGTAATAACATTTCTGTATGGTCATGGACAATGAAATACTTCGTGAAAATTCCCAACTTCGGTTGCCCTGTATCCTGATTATAGACAGCCTGGACTACTCAAACACAGTGTGTGACTTCATCTCCATCTTAAAGCAAACAAAGAACTGATTATGCAAGGGGTCCCATCAGGCTTCTGGTTTTCTGGTAAAGTGAATTTTTTCTTCTTACCCAGAATGTCTGCATGGTGTCATATGCCTGTCCTACTATATCAGCATTTTAACCAATTCCCTTGCTCCTGATGTGTTAGTATCTGTCAAGCTATATTTTTTGGCAAGCAGTAACTGAGGTTTTGGGTAATGAAACAAATGGCCTAATGAGTAATAATTACATTTTTGGAATGCACACTTTGTTCTGAGCCTGTTGCTGGGACGTTGTGGGCATTGATTGCTAGTGCTTGCCACCACTGATTGAATGCTTCCGATGTGCCTGGCACCGTGTGCTGAGCATCTTACATGGAAAATCTCATGTAATTTTCATAACAATTAGGAACTAGCTGGTATTATGCTCTTCATTTTACTGATAAAGGACAAAGGACTGAGTGCTAACAGAGGCATTGCTTTACTACAGCAGAATCAATTCTTGATAACTTTGTAACAGGACTACGGTCATATAACATCTTATTGATTCCTTATGAAACTTTTAACAGCTCTCAATGGAGTAAAGATGAGAGATGGCTGTTTTTAAGCTATTGTCTTAGATATAATTCCATTGCTAAAATGAGTCAGGAACATCTGCCCATTTCTTTTTATGGATATATCAGTGACTTTTGAACAACTGCCCTAAGTTTGGTGGCTTTCTGACAGTATACTGCCTCTCAAAGTTGTGATGTCTTTATCACTGGGGAGTTTTCATATAATGCTCAGTGACCACTCAGTGCAGGTCTCATAGATTTTGGGTGAAAGGAAGGCAAGTACAATTGACCCTTGAACAACATACATGGGTTTGAACTCTGTTGGTCTGCTTATACATGGATTTTTTTCAATGAATATATTGGAAAATTTTTTGGAAATTTTCCACAATTTAATGATTTGTGACAAATTTGACAATTTGGAGATTTGCCGATGAAGCACATTGCCTCAAAATATTAAAAAATTTAGAAAAAGTGAGATATGTCATGAATACATAGAATATATGAGCATATTTTCTTTTTTTATGATTTTCTTAATAACATTTTCTTTTCTCTAGTTCATTGTTAAGAAAAGAGTACATAATACTTATAACACACAAAATGTGTGTTAATTGCCTGTTTATGTAATTGTGAAGCTTCTAATTAGCCGTAAGCTATTAGTAAAGTTTTTGGGGAGTCAAAAGTTATCCAAAGATTTTGAATATATGGGAGGGGGGAATTGTACCTAATTTCCATGTTGTTCAAGGGTCATCTGTAGTAGTTAAATGGCTTTTGAGATCTCTCCCAACCCCGAGATTCTGAATTCCATTAAAACTATTTCAGCACACAGTTCAGAATAGAGCAGCAATTTTTAGGTCACTGTTTTATAGCTTTTGGCCAAAGGCCATTCAAAGGTTAACAGAGCAAAGAAAAGAGGATATAATAGGATTTGGGGAAAATAAATTAAAACAGAAACAAAGTTGGAGTAATTTTCTGTGGAAAGTGTGTAATTTTTAAGGATATAGTTTAGAAAAGAAATTCTTAGATTAGCATAGGGTGATGCCATTTTAATTTTGGGGTACAAAATAGTCTCTGATTTTATTTTTTTTGGTTGATCTCTTCCCACCCCTGATCCCCCACCTTCCTTTGAGATTCGACAGTCTGTTTCATTCTTTTATGTCTCTGGATCTATTTTTTTAAAGCCACTGAAAAAAAAAAATGGCTTCTAAAAGTGATGTTTTTAAAAGGTGAAGGGATTGAGCAAAACAAAAACAAAACAAAAACAAACCTCATAATCACAGACAAAAGTGTGGTGATTACCAGAGGCAGAGGGGGCTGGGGAAAGGCAGGGGGATAAATGGTGATAGAAGGAGACTTGACTTGGGGTGATGAATACACAATAAAATATACAGGTGATATACAATATTATAGAATTGTACACCTGAAACCTATATAATTTTATTAACAAAGTCTCCCCAATAAATTCAATAAAAATAATAAAAATAAAAGTGATGTTTGTATTCAGTGAGTTTTTTTAAAATTTTATTTTATTGTTCAAAGTATTACAAATAGTAGTATATATGTGTCCTTTTTTCCCCCATTGACCTTCCCCCGGCCTCCCCTACCCCGTCCCCCCCCCCCGGCCCCACACATGCCCTTACCTCCCCTCCTCCCCCCGCCCAGTGGCTTGCATGCATACAAGTCCTTCGGTTGATCTCTTACCTCCCCGCCCCTCAATACTCCCCAGCCTTCCCGCTGTAATTTGACAGTCTGTTCGATGCTTCTCTGTCTCTGTAGCTTTCTTTTTGTTCATCAGGTTATAATGTTCTTTATTATCCATAAATGAGTAAGATCATGTGGTATTTTTCTTTCAATGACTGGCTTATTTCACTTAGCATAATGCTCTCCAGTTCCATCCATGCTGCTGCAAATGGTAAGAATTCCTTTTTTATAGCAGCGTAGTATTCCATTATGTAGTTATAACATAGTTTTCTAATCCACTCATCTGCTGATGGGCACTTAGGCTGTCTCCAAATCTTAGATATTATAAATTGTGCTGCTATGAACATAGGGGTGCATAGATCCTTTCTGATTAGTGTTTCTGTTTTCTTGGGATATATTCCTAAAAGTGATATTACTGGGTCAAATGGCAGGTCCATTTTTAGTTTTTTGAGGAAACTCCATACTGTTCTCCACAGTGGCTGCACCAGTCTGCATTCCCACCAGCAGTGCAGAAGGGTTCCTTTTTCTCCACATCCTCGCCAGCACTTGTTGTTTGTTGATTTGTTCATGATAGCCATTCTGACAGGTGTAAGATGTATTCAGTGAGTTTTTAAAGTAGCTAAAGTTCTCAAGGAAACATTACCAATAATAATAATAGCTCTGCTTATTATCATCACAGAAAGCTTTTATTGAGCACTTTTATCTGTGCCAAACTGTACTGAATGTTTTACATGGCTTTTTCTCTATACTTTTTATACTAACCCCATGAGATAAGTATCATTATTAGCATTTTTTTTTCAAATGAGTATTTAAAGGCTCAGGAAAGTAAAGCAACTTTTATAAAGACAGTATCTTGATTAGAACACAGATCTGATTCTTATGTCAGCCCTCTGCAGCCTACTGGTGTTCTCATTGCCCCTGCAGAATATTCTATTTCATCTACAATAAAGTACTGTATCTGTAGTGCTTATTTATGCTTCAGCTTGCCATAAAGTTAAGCATCTTTGCTTGGATAAGCTAGTTAATTGAAGGAAGAAGCAATAGCACATTATTGCTTTTGAAAGCTAAGCTTCAAATTATTTTAGAACCAGGTCTCTTAGTAACTGAATGTGTGGCAGTTACATTTTAGATAAAATGAAAAGAAAAATTAAATAAAATCCTAAGCTTATCTTAAAATTGAATATAGGTTACCTTGCTCAAGGTTACTTTTGCAAGCTCACTTGCAAAATCCATATTATTGTTAACATAGAGGGCATGGGGTCACTATTCATCAACATGGGTCACTTGTATCAAATTATATTTTAAGGAAAATAAAATAAAAATTTAAAAATTATAGTGAGTCATAGAAAACTAAAGAAAGTATTTATAGTTTTTAAATATTGTCTATTTTTATAGTTTTGACTCTTTTGTACTTTTGCCTGAAAATATAAATTCTTTGACAAATCTTATTTTTAAAAATATTTACATAAGTGTTCCTGATTATCTAGAATGCCCAATGAAATCTTGAAGGAACATTTGGAGCATCAAAAATACAAATTTTACATTCATGGTATAGGCATGTTTACAATTAAATTTGCTTATATCAATGAAGAAGAATCATGCATTAGAAATATCAGAAATCTCATATTTTGATGGAGGATGTTTTGGTCAAACCAGGAAATATAGAACTACTTCCTACTCTGATTAGATGAACCTATTTATTTTCTGTTTTGATTTTGGGCATTATTCCAAGATAATCTCTCTAGAGAGCATTAAACTTCATGGCCTAAAAGTATAATAACAATTTTAACTTCACCACAAGACAAATCTTTCTATAGTTAAGTTCATGTTGATGTACCTTAAAATTTTGAAAAAGACACTTAGGATTAAATTTAGAGGTTTTTGAATTTTGAAGTAAGACGTTTGGATTCATATTGACTGAATTATATTTTTATCAATAATCTAGGAAGGTTATAATTTACGCCCATCAATGGAGAAGGGGGTATCCATTTGCAGGTAGGAAGCAATTAAAGAGAAGAAATAATAATGAACTTGGACATGAAAGTTTATAAATGAATACAAGTTTCAAGTGTCAAGGCGTTCTCCCATTTTATAAATGATAAAATTGCGGATTTGTAAGTTTAAGTATTTTTCCCAAGGCCACCAGCTAGGGAGTGACAACTATGATAATAACACAGGTAATGTGACATCAAGACGGGTTGTACTCTTTGAAGATAGGGATATTTATTTGCAAATCTCATCACTCATTTGCACATCATCCACAATGGGCAACTACTACATGTTCATTGGACTCATGAATGGTCTTACACAGTAATATACTCCATTAATTTTCTGACTGGTACTTTTAATGGGTGAGATCCATATGGACTTAATGACACAGTATTCAGGAACACTTACTGTACTGAGTGTTCTCTGTGATGGTGATTGTTGGCATAGGCCTCAAGAGTAGGCCCTCATCATTGCCCTCCTTCTGCTCCTGGTATTGTGCCTACATCTGTCGTACCTTCTGCTGTACCTCTCCCGTCATCTTCTCACTAAACATTTTGGCAGCAACTTTAGAAACATCTGTTGCTCTGGCCTAAGAACAAGCCAGTTGCTCCCTATCAAATGAGGAAGGCACTTGGCAGTTGATGTTTTCCTCCTCTTCTGGAGCCCCTTTGGTATAAATATAAAGCCCTAGGACTGCATCCTTAGAGCCCTACCACCCTACGTGTGTAGCGAAGGGCGAGCCCCATGAGAAAGGCACATAGTAGAACAAGTTGAAATGATGCAGCATGACCCTCTCCCACACAATCGTGAGGCATTCATCGTATTGGGATGTCACTTGTAGACACTTTCAGCATAGCACCAAAAGGCTTCTGTGCGAGCACCAGTTCCAATCCTGACTCTGCCAGATGACAACTGGGGGATGTTAGGCATGTTCCTTAACCTCTTCGGGAAGAGACCTTGACCTGTCTGCATTAAATCTTACAGGTATACAATTATAATTAAGATTCGGACTCTGATCTCTAAGGAAATCATCATTTCTTAAGGGAAAACTCACCGTAATAGCCTAATTCATGTGTATCAAAATTACAAATTATGGATAATCATTACTGGACATATTCTTCTTGGTTTCTTTTAAAAAAGAAAAAAATATATAGCCATGACATTCAGGAAACTGATGCTCCTAGCTAGACTTCAAAGTTCTTACAAACTGATCTCATACTTTATTTTAAATCTTTATTGTTGAAAGTTGTATTACATATATCCCATTCTTTTTCTCCCATTGACCCCTGATAGCTGACCCCTGCCCCCCACCCCAGGCCTCAGATCTCACACTTTAGAAATAAGCCATGTGGTTCTTCTGCTGGATATGAACAATCTCATAGACTCTTTATTTCGGACTAGGTCCCCGTGAAAGCAACCAAATACTAGACATTTCCCTCTCTCACTAAATGTGTGACTTTGGCTTCTTCACCAATCGCAACCTTAGGCTTGCTCTAGTGTGTAGGTAAGATTCATTGCAATCTAGAATTAGCCTCAATTTCCTTAGAACCACCTCAAAACCATCTAAGAAAAGCCAAAATCCTATGACAGGTTCCTTCTAACACCAGCTTCCTGAGACACCTCATAGTTCCCTGGGGTGTGGATTCACCTTCCTTGCAATGAGTAACAAACCCAACGTGTCCAACTACAGCTAGTGATCTTTAGCTGAAGTCACTGTCATTTCCCCAAAACGAAGTCAATAACCAAGTCAGATAGTTGTGTGAAATCATAAAATTCTACAAACAGTGTTTAACTTTGTTCTATTATTTTTATTCATGTACATGGTTTACAAAATCAGTAAGAATATAAAGACTTATATATAGTGAAGAATAATATTTCCTTGTATGTTTCTTCATCCGAATCTCAATTGGAAGCATGATAAGGTGTCAGTATCATTTTAATTAGAAGCTTGACTGCTATATTTAATTGCTGAGAACCCTTTCTTGTATTATGATTATCTTTTTTTCATTGTATTCTCTTAGATGTTTGTCTTTGCAATATCCTCTTGACATTCTCTTCTGTGGACACAAATTTGATGTCATTAGGATTTTTATTATTAATCTTATTTTAGGTAATTTCCTGTCCATGAAATGCTGTGTGTGTATGTATGTATTTTGTTTTTACTTTCTTGATATAGAAGTGATTTTTAATTGTCTGTTTATACTGACAAGGATGAGGATTTAGGAAATTTGACCCATGTTTGTTGGGGTGGGCCTTAAAAGCATATTTTTTACCCCTAAAGACCAGACTGCTAAGGATTTTGTTCTTATTTATTGATTTATAGTTCTATCCTAATTGTTAGTGGTCATATATGAAAATTTTATGTTAAGAAATTTGTTTTTATATTAATTACAGTATAGCACCAAACTATAAAAACAGGAGGGCTGTAACCCTGATTTGTCCTAAATCTTTTTGTTTGCTTACCGAAAAAAAATAGGGAAACTCCCAAAAAGCTTTATTAAAGAATTAAATTGCTGTTTAGTGAACAGTCTAGTTTGCATATCATTGCTTTTTCTGACCTCTTATGCAAAACAACTCAAAAACAGCCTATTATTGTGTTCACTTGAGTTCTATCTCAAAAAAAAAAAAAATCTCTTCATTGAGTCTACTTGACCCCAAATATTTTTTGTATTTTAACTCACTTCATTTTCACACCATATGAGTTGACTTACACATTCTTCATATAGCTTTTAAAATGTTTGCATTTAAAATTTTTCATTCATTTAAAAAATTATGATACTTAAAAAACCCTAGTTAGAATTATGGGTATGAATCTAAATTTTCTATCTAATTTAATTTTAGTTAAACTCAAAGTTACATGTATACCCAACTGTTTTTACATCTGTACTCTAAGATCTCTTGGTTTTCATGGAAATCAAACGCTATCCTAATAGTTTAAAAATAGATTAGTTACTTTTACCAGTCTCTTTGTGTGGGACATTCAGATTTTCTGAATTTACATTTATTGTCTGTTATAATAAGTTACTTTATCTATTCTGTATCTGTGGTATTGCTTTGGAGAAGTAATGCTGTTTAAGCTTTTAACTCCTGATTTACAAAGTAAGGGGGAAAATAAACAAAATGGAAAAGTCATAGCAGCAACATGACTCCTGAACTGCAGAGTCCAAGGTGAAATGCCTTATACCTTACAGCTGGGAGCATAAAGTTACAAATCAAATGCATTTAGTTTCCTAGGGTCTGGAAGAGCCTTATGTAAAATCATACTTTTAATTGCCATGGGAATATATTCTACATTTGCAGTAATTAGTTAAATATGTGGTAATTAGAAGTTAGGTTTTATTGCTTATTTAATAAGAAAGTATAAGATAGTGTATGTAAGAAAGAACAGTAGAAATTCAATATTTATGTCTCAAGCTTAGTGCTAACAGGCATGGATTAAGCAGCAAAGACTTTAATTTGATGAAAGCTTATGCTAATATAAAAACAAATATATTTTATTGAGAGTTGTTCTTAGTTACTAGTAATGATGACCTGCAAGAAGCCATCTTGACTTCCAAATTGTAACCTAGTAGATAGAGTCTTGATGAATTTTTTAGGCTGCCTCATAAGGATCATGATGATATTGACATTTCACATTTGCAAGCACTTTGTGGCTTTTGAGCTTTTGACATACTTTCATATGCATCATCTTATTATCTTTTCCATCACCTGCAAGGTTTTCAAAGCAAGAAAACACAGCAGAAAATATAAACATGAATATGTTTAAATATCTGCTGGCAAAAGCCTGGAAGTCTAACTGAGTGACAAATCTCTTTCACTTATGGCTACTTTCTAAAGTAGAGTAGGGTAAGAAAGTCTCATCTTGAAGAGAGACTCAAAAAAGGTCTTCATGAATTTATACCTGAAAATAACCCAAATTGGAGAACTATACATGTATTTTGTATTTGAAACATACATATCTTTTATTTTGCTAGCATGTCATTTTGAATTTAATGCCTTTTAGTAGCCAACTTGCCTGAATTCCCTCCAATCTCCATTCCCTTTCACCTGGATTATGGTTACTGATTTGTGATTGCTCCCCTAGTTCTGAACAAAGGGCCACCTTGTTTCCTGACTCTGGAAAAAAACTCCACTCACTTCATATACTATGTGAACAGGGCTCTTAAGAGCATCCAAATATAGGCCTTTTGAACACATTGGAATTTTCTACCCTCTGGTATGGAGGTTGGAGAACCCATCTCTATAGGTGCAAGTAGGAAAACCTTCCAGGAGGGGATGATTCTAGGATGGACCTTCAAGAATTGACCTCATTCTGCTATTTTTTTCTCAGATGATCTGACTCATAGGAAACAACCAGAAAATTGGGGACTTGGATTGTTTAAAACTGGGATTGATTATCTTTATACTACTTAGTCATCAACTCAATTGTCCAAATCAAAAGCCTGTGAGTCATCCTAAGCCTCTCCTCTCTTCTACATCATTTGGCTGTTAGGAACCCCTGTAGCTTCCTTTTCTAAAGTTTTCCTCAGTATCCTCTCTACTGTCCATCATTGTAGACTCAGTTGTGGTCCAGGTCTTAATTATTTCATGACAAATTATCTTTCTATTTGACCATGAGACACCCCCCCCCCCCGCCCCCTGTCTAAAAAGCTCCAATGTCTCTCCATAGCCTTCATAATAAAGAAAAAGAGTCTTGGTATGATACAAAAAGTCCAATATGGCTTAGTTCCTTCCTCTCTATTATCTCTTGATGTACACTTTCACTATCACACTGTATGTATAATTCTATTTTCTGTCCTATACCTTTGGTTATATTACCATACCCTTTGTCTGAAAAAAACCTCTCTCAATGTTGCTGGCAATGTCTTATTTTCTTTTTCAAAAAATATTTTAAATGATTTTTAGAGAGAGAGGAAGGGAAAGGGAGAGAGAGAGAAACATCAATATGCAAGTCAAACATTGATTAGCTACCTCCTGCACCACTCCCTCCCCCCACCCACACACACAGGAAATCAAGCCCACAACTCAGGCAGGTGCCCTGACCAGGAATGGAGCCAGCAACCTTTTGGTGCACATGACAATGCCCAACCAACTGAGCCACACTGGCCAGAGCTGTCTTACTTTATTTTAAGGCTTACATCCAGTATCACCTTCTTAAAGAAGTTTTTCTTGGTCTTCCTATGCTGGTGGTCTTCAACTGGGACACGGTGAGGAAACTCTTAAGAATTTACAACATTAGGCAGCTCTGTGTCCATCTTCACTTGCTTTCAACCCACCTTTTTAATTACTAGCCATTGTTGCAACAATCAACTGTGCACAGGTATAACCTGATAGCACATGTCTCAGTTACACCTCACCCCTATTTTTCTCTTCCTCACCCCACTTCTAAGGTGTATCTACATGTGTGAACCTGGAAGGAGGTGAGAGTTACTGGTAGTGATGGGGAGCCCTAGGCCAATGAGAGATGGGTGCCAGTATACAAATATTATCTTCTGTGTCTCTCCCACAGGTGATCTTGAGGCACATTCTATATTGCTCTGGCATTAAACCCCAGTTGTCCACTGTGGTTACTAAACAAATGTCTGCTTGAGTTGGCTCTCTCTTCTTTCCTTCTTTTCTCTTCTTTCTCCTTTTTCTTGGGATCAATTCTTCAAAGAAACTGTCTTCACACAAGCTCTTTCCTCAGGCTGCTCTCTTGGAGACACAAGATTAAGACAAAAGATATAAGAGTAAGGACATATGTAAAGAAACCAGCTTCTCAATTCAATATGTATTTTCAGAATTTGAAAATTTTATATGTATTATTTTCTAAAATTGACTTGCCTGAAAATCAATGTGAAGAATGATCAACAAAAGACTTTCAAGCATAAAAAATATTTTACATTCTGTGGGGGAATTAGAATAGAAATATATTTTCATTTAGTAGAAAAAGAAGTTATATTTCTGAGGTTTAAGAAATTATACATGCACTTTTAAAAATGGATAATAGTGGGCAATAAAAGAGTGATGCAATAGCTTTATTTTGAAATGTCCATATTACCTCCTTTCAAGAAATTACATTCATTGCATGTCTTTAAACTTTGATGAAAGAATTTGGCTACCAATTGAGGCTCATAATTTTAAAAAATTACTTTAGGGGAAATGTGAGCCAAAATCTGAAGACCCTTGGTCTAAACCAGGTGTTATCAACTGTGGGTTGAAAGCCCATGACGATCATTAAACATACTAATGACTGGCCTTGGCTGGTGTGACTCAGTTGGTTGGGTGTAGTCCCATGTACCGAAAGGTTGCTGGTTCCATTCCTGATCACAGCACATGGCCTAGTTGTAGGCTCGATCCCTGGTAGGGGGCATGCAGGAGGCAGCCCGTTGATGCTCTGCTCTTGCATCAGTGTTTCTCTTCCTCTCTTATCCTCTCTCTCTCAAAACAATATATATATATATATTTTAAAAATTACTAATGCCTCAATCCCACTGCCAAAGATTCTAAATGGATTGGTCTAGGACAGAGCCCCGGAAATGTAATTTGAAAAAGCTTAATAAGCTAATGTACTATTAGCCAGAGGTGAGCTCCATTGTCCCAGACTGTTCTCACCCCATTAGTATTACATAGCACTTTCCACATCATGCAGAAATATGGTTAACTTAGATGCCTACAGGGGTCAGGTAGGATCTACAAATTAGTCAAGTGGGCCAGATTGGGGAACTGGACTGAATTAGAGAACACATGCCCCCTCCAACGGAAGCAGCTCATAATCAGTTTCGTCTGACCCTTGACTTGCTGAAAAATGGGCCCAGAGAAGCCAAACATATTCATTTTTGAAGAAAAGCAGAAATCTAGTGGTTTTTAAAAAATATGAAATACATGATTTTAAAGCATTTCCTAGAATCTTTCTCACCTCCTCTTTATTTCATTGTTTTAAAATGCCATTACAGGCCAACCATAACTGTGCGTCAAATGGCATCCATGGAACCACAATTTTTCAAACAGTAGAAAAATTACATCAGAATCTTGCCTCCTAGCATGTAGAGTCTCCAGTATAAGCTCAGATGTTACTCCTGTCTTCCTGTACTGACACTTGGGATATGAGGGATGAGCTGTGTATTTATAGCAATGACATTCTTCAAGTTTCTGTGTGGGGTTCTCAAAAAAATTGGATAATTGAGACTGCCTACCATATTCATTATTGACAGTTATTTGACTCCAAAACTATAAAAATTATCTTGCCTCTCTGTTCTTTAGAAAAGAAAAAAAAAATCATTGTTATTCTAGAAAAGGTGAGAAACTAACTATTAGGGAAAAATTCTGAATGTTAAAGAACAATGAACTCTACAAAAAATGTTTATTTGTTTGAAAGGTTAATTCATTTATGAAATAATTCTGGATACTTCCAATTATATTTAAAATATTTGATGCTTGAGGATCAAGAAGTAGAAAGGAGTCTAATGTTATGAAGGAAGCAAATTGAACAAAAAATATGCTATATAAGTGTTGAAGAGGCGAGAAAAATCTACCAAAACATTAATCATCCCTAAAAGGGATTAAACACTTTGACAATTTATTGGTTAAAAAATGGCATGTGATAAGTAGATAGAGTTTAATAAAACTCATTTGTATTCTGTACAGTTGTATTTCCTCAAGTGGAATGTATGTCTAATTTATCACTATTTAGCCTTTATTTATTTTTAGTGTTTTACCAGGAAACTGAGTGGATGATACAGGGCAGAAAAAAAAAATCAATTGCATTTCTTGTTCCAAAATATGTTAAAGTTATTTCTTCACGTTTTTATTTCTTTTTCTTCTATCAGAATTCTAATTATTTTTCCATATGCAAAATGTCTAAGTCCACACAACAAACTCCATATGACAGTACTACAAGTGACTTCTCTGTTTTTGTTAGAATTGACCTATTAATTATGGTTCATGCAACTTTTGATTTGTTTAACCTTTTAAAATGGAAGGCAAATGTGAAAGCATCAGGTGCAGTTTATTTGTTTTAAAATGAACATTACAATACCAATTGTCAGTCTCCTAGTGGCTGTTCATAGCATATGGTTCTTCACTCCTTTTTCATTCAAACAACTTTCACCGAGCCCCTCATAGGTGTGGAAGATAAGGAAGACTCAGCTAAGTATTTAGAAACTGTCCCACTCTGTTGCAGGCTTTCTTAAAAGACTTTGAAATTTTCTGTGTGTGCTGGGAAGAAGAGATAGAGCATATATGTAATAAATGGCTATTTTATTTAGCTTAAGAGGACCCACTTCACTACCATCCCTGCTTAGCCCAAGAAAGAAACAAAATCAAAATTGCCTATAAACTTTGTGTGTGGGATTGAAGTGAAAAAAATGAGCTAACGTTCGCTTGCACGGAGGCATATTAGAAATAGATCCTTCTAAAATCAAGGGGAGAACCTCCCACCATTTCATCTCATTTCCACTTTGGTTCATCTGGGTTTGGATCTGATTGGGCCAGATAGCTAGTTGGCTGCTGTCTGCCTGAGGCTATTTGCCCCAAGGCAGAGAGGTTCCTGGTTTTCATTTGTAATATATACAAATATAGTATATAAAAACATAACTTAAATATATATATTTATTACTTATATCTCATCTGCTTTTAAATTAAAATGTTAAGGCAATTTATAATTAAGACCTATTTAATCAGCTTAGTAAAAGAGATATTGAAAATCCTAACATAGTCAACATCTTACATGTTCAAATGTTATAGAGCTGTTTCTTATGTCAACCCTTTCTAAAAGTGAAAGGTTTATTATTAAAATACTATAGTTTTTTTGAGGATATCTCACTGTGGAAACTAGAGTAATTCTGAAAAACAGAACTCTATGCTGATCTGATTTCATGTAGAGACAGAGTATAGACAACCTAGAAAAGTGTTTCTCCACGTGTGGTCTGTGGATGGAGATATATATATATATATATATATATATATATATATATATATAATTTAAAGTACTTTTTAAAAAGGCAGATGGCTGGATACTAGCCCAGTTCTGCTGAATTCCAATCTCTGGGCTGGAGCTTCCATTTCTGCATCTAACCTGTCTAGATGAACCTTACAATAAAATTTGAGACGTAGCAGAGTGCATAGTTAGAAGCATCCTCAGTTATCTATCCCTCTTTTATATGGATTAAGTCCTCTTCCAAGAGAAAAAATCCATAGTGGTGGGGGGTCAGAGTGCAAATGTTCTCAGTTGTCTGAAGAGGATCTGCCTGTAGGTGGGAAAGGCAGCATTCTGTTGTCACTGAGCTTGCAGGCTGGTTTGTGCCAAGCCCTCCAGCCACATGTACTAGCTACAGCCCGGCCTTCCCAGGAGTCTTCCAGACACTGCGACTGTGCTACTCCTGCAAAGTAGAGCTCCCTTCCCCTTGTTGCCCTTCATCTCCTGCCACTGCATTGTGATGATTCCTGCCATCAAGTTTGAACATATTTGACTTCCATACTTCCCATAGCACCTAAACTATTATCCTGCTTATTGTAGTGGGGTCTTCTCAACAACCCTAGAGATAGGTGTTACTTTCATGCTCAATTTACAGATCAGATAATTGAGGCTCACCCAGGTTAAAAACTCATGGCCAAAAAGTGAGGAAGTAGCAGAAAAGAGACTCAAACCCAAGTCTTTCTCCAGTCACTCTGCGGGGCTGTTGCCATGAGAATATTTGCTGCCTGGCTTGCTGGACAAGAGTGTGGAGAGCTTTGATTTCTAATACTTTAACATAGCTAATATGAAAAAGAGATGGCTTAGTCATTTACTTATGTATCCCCTACAAGCTTTTACACATGATTTTAATATCAAAGGGAGGATATTCAATCTCACTTATGTGAATTTTGATCAACAATAATTCACAGACTAAAAAAAATTACTACATAAATGGGTAGACCAGATATGGATTATATGTCTTTGGTGAAAAAAATACTATTAAAATGATGAAAGAGACAGCACATTGTTAGATCATTAACTTGAACAAATCAAAAACAACAATAACAATGTGATAGCTGTTCTCTTTCTAATGAATTCATTCCTGGATCTTGACATAAAACTTTCTATGATTTGAATCTCCCTTCTCCCTCATTTAGAATCTAATTTCAAGTGAACTCATAAGAAAACAAAACTTAAGAATTCAAAGTCTTAAAGTCTTAAATATCTCAAAACTGAATTCAGAATTTTAATATTACTCAATTAGTTCTTATATTGGCCATTATAAAAAATCATAATTGTCTTTTTATTGAGTCTAGATTTAACAATCATTTAAAGACTGCAATAAAAAGGAGCAGAGGCCAGATGGAAATGTTTGCAAATTGATACACTTATTGAAAATTCTAAAATCTGTGTGAAAACGTGGACAGAGTTTTTTGTCACCTAAATTCTATGCAACCTGTATTCTGATCCTGGCTGGAGCATTCATTAACTGATCTTGTCAGATTCTTTTTTTTTTTTTTAATATTTTTTTTTTAAATATTTTTATTGAGGTATTATATGTGTACATATCTTACTATTACCCCCCCCCACCCCACACCCACACATGCCCTCCCCCCCCAGAGTTTTGCGTCCATTGTTTATGCTTATATGCATGCATACAAGTCCTTCGTTTGATTTCATAACTCCCCCACCTTTCCCAAACTTTCCCCCTGTACTTTGAAAGTCTGTTTGATGCTTTACTGTCTCTGTATCTATCTTTTTGTTCACCACTTTATAATGTTCTTTACTGTCCCTAAATGAGTGAGATCATGTGGTATTTTTCTTTCATTGACTGGCTTATTTCACTTAGCATAATGTTCTCCAATTCCATCCAGGTTGCTGCAAATGATGAGAATTCCTTCTTTTTTATGGCAGCATAGTATTCCATTGTGTAGATGTACCACAGTTTTCCGATCCACTCATCTGCTGACGGGCACCTAGGCTGTTTCCAAATCTTAGCTATTGTAAATTGTGCTGCTATGAACATAGGGGTGCATATATCCTTTCTGATTGGTTTTTCTAGTTTCTTCGGATATATTCCCAAAAGTGGGATCACTGGGTCAAATGGGAGTTCCATTTTCAATTTTTTGAGGAAACTCCATACTGTTCTCCACAGTGGCTGCACCAGTCTGCATTCCCACCAGCAGTACACGAGGGTTCCTTTTTCTCCGCATCTTCGCCAACACTTGTTGTTTGTTGATTTGTTGATGATAGCCATTCTGACAGGTGTGAGATGGTACCTCATTGTTGTTTTGATTTGCATCTCTCGGATAATAAGTGACTTTGAACATGTTTTCATGTGTCTCTTGGCCTTCCTTCTGTCTTCTTTTGAAAATATTCTGTTTAGGTCTGTTGCCCATTTTTTTATTGGATCATTTATCTTCCTCTTATTGAGTTGCATAAGCTGCCTGTAGATGTTGGAGATTAAACCTTTATCAGTGATAGCATTTGCAAATATGTTTTCCCATGCAGTGGGCTTTCTTGTTGTTTTGTTGATGGTTTCTTTTGCTGTAAAAAAGCTTTTTATTTTGATGTAGTCCCATTTGTTAATTTTCTCTTTAGCTTCCATTGCCCTAGGGGCAGTGTCAGTGAAGAAGTTCTTGTGGCATATGTCTGAGATTTTGTTGCCTGTGGATTCCTCTAGTATTTTTATGGTTTCCCGTCTTATGTTTAAGTCCTGTATCCATTTTGAGTTTATTTTTGTGTATGGTGTAAGTTGGTGATCTAGTTTCATTTTTTTGCATGTATCTGTCCAGTTTTCCCAACACCATTTATTGAAGAGACTGTCTTGACTCCATTGTATGTTCATGCCTCCTTTGTCAAATATTAATTGAGCATAGTGGTTTGGGTCGATATCTGGGTTCTCTATTCTGTTCCATTGATCAATATGTCTGTTCTTGTGCCAGTACCAGGCTGTTTTGAGAACAGTGGCTTTGTAATACAGCCTGAAATCTGGTATTGAGATCCCACCTACTTTATTCTTCTTTCTGAGGATTGCTGAGGCTAGTCGGGGTCTTTTTTTATTCCAGATGAATTTTTGGAGAGTTCTTTCTAGGTCTGTGAAATATGCTGTTGGTATTTTGATGGGGAGTGCATTGAATCTGTAGATTGCTTTGGGTAGTATGGACATTTTAATGATGTTGATTCTACCAATCCAGGAACATGGTATGTTCTTCCATCTGTTTACGTCTTCCTCTATCTCTTTTTTCAGTGTCCTGTAGTTTTCTGCGTATAGGTCTTTTACCTCCTTAGTTAAGTTTATTCCTAGGTATCTTAATTTTTTTGGTGCGATGGTAAATGGGATTGCTTTTTTAGTCTCTCTTTCTGTAAGTTCATTATTGGTGTATAGAAAAGCCATAGATTTCTTGGCGTTAATTTTGTATCCCGCTACATTGCCGAATTCATTTATTAAGTCTATTAGTTTTTTGATGGAATCTTTTGGTTTTTTTATGTACAATATCATGTCATCTGCAAATAAGGACAGCTTCACTTCTTCTTTTCCAATTTGGATGCCTCTTATTTCTTCTTCTTGCCTAATTGCGATAGCTAATACTTCCAGTACTATGTCAAATAGAAGTGGTGAGAGTGGGCATCCCTGTCTTGTTCCTGTTCTTAGGGGAAATGGTTTTAGTTTTTGCCCATTGAGTATGATGTTTGCTGTGGGTTTATCATAAATAGCTTTTATTATGTTGAGGTATGAGCCTTCTATTCCCACCTTGTTGAGAGTTTTTATCAAGAAAGGGTGTTGGATTTTGTCAAATGCTTTTTCTGCATCTATTGATATGACTATGTGATTTTTATCTCTCAATTTGTTTATGTGATGTATCACGTTTATTGATTTGCGGATATTGTACCATCCTTGCATTCCTGGAATAAATCCTACTTGGTCATGGTGTATGATCTTTCTGATGTACTGCTGGAGCCGATTTGCTAGAATTTTGTTGAGGATTTTGGCATCAATGTTCATGAGGGATATTGGCCTGTAATTCTCTTTCATTGAGTTGTCTTTATCTGGTTTTGGTATTAGGGTGATGCTGGCTTCATAGAAGGAGCTTGGAAGTGTTCCTTCCTCTTGAATTTTTTGGAATAGTCTGAAGAGGATAGGTTTTAGTTCTTCCTTGAAAGTTTGATAAAACTCTCCTGTGAAGCCATCTGGCCCCGGGCTTTTGTTTGCCGGAAGCTTTTTGATGACTGCTTCAATTTCTTCCATAGTTACTGGCATGTTGAGCTGTTTAGAATCTTCCTGATTGAGTTTTGGAAGGTTGTATTTTTCTAGGAATATGTCGATTTCCTCTAGGTTGTCCAGTTTGTTGGAATAGAGTTGTTCGTAGTATTTTGTAACAATCCTTTGTATTTCGTCGGGGTCTGTTGTTATTTCACCTCTTTCATTTCTGATTTTGTTTATTTGGGTCCTCTCTCTTTGCTTCTTGGTGAGCCTGGCTAGAGGTCCATCAATCTTGTTTATCCTTTCAAAGAACCAGCTCTTGGTTTTGTTGATCTTTTGTATTGTTTCTTTGGTCTCTATGTCGTTTATCTCCGCTCTGATCTTTATTATTTCTTTCCTTCTGCTTACACTGGGCTTATCTTGTTGCTCTCTCTCTAACTCTTTGAGTTGTTGGGTTAGGTAATTTATTACCATTGTTTCTTGTTTTTTGAAGTAGGCTTGTAGAGCTATGAACTTCCCTCTCAGGACTGCTTTCATTGTGTCCCATAGATTTTGGATTGTTGTGTTTTCATTGTCGTTTGTTGCCATGATGTTTTTTATTTCTTCCTTGATGTCTTTGGTAACCCAGTCATGGTTTAATAACATGCTGTTTAGTCTCCAAGTGTTTGATTTCTTTGGGTTGTTTTTATTGTAGTTGATTTCCAGTTTTATGCCACTGTGATCTGAGAAGATACTTGATATGATTTCTATCTTCTTGAATTTGGAGAGACTTTGCCTATGTCCTAACATATGGTCTATCTTTGAAAATGACCCATGTGCACTTGAGAAGAATGTATATTCTGTGGCTTTGGGGTGAAATGTTCTGAAGATGTCGATTAATTCCATCTGTTCTAGTGAGTCATTTAGGATTGATGTTTCTTTGCTGATTTTTTGTTTAGAGGATTTGTCCAATGGTGATAGTGGGGTATTGAAGTCTCCTACTATGATTGTATTACTGTCAATCTCTCCTTTGATATCTTCCAGGAGTTTTTTAGTGTATCTTGGTGCTCCTGTATTGGGTGCATATATGTTTACCAGAGTTATTTCTTCTTGTTGGATTTCTCCCTTAAGTATTATGAAGTGGCCTTCATTATCTCTTGTTATGTCCTTCACTTTGAGATCTAATTTGTCAGATATAAGTATTGCAACCCCAGCTTTTTTTTCATTTCCATTTGCCTGGAAAACCTTTTTCCATCCCTTTACTCTCAGTCTGTATGCATCCTTTTTTTTGAGGTGGGTTTCCTGTAGACAGCAGATATCTGGGTTTTGCTTTCTTATCCAGTCTGTTACCCTGTGTCTTTTGATTGGGGCATTCAATCCATTTACATTTAAAGTTATTATTGATAGGTACTTATTTGACGCCATTTTTATTCTATACCCCTGTGTACCTTCTTTGCTTCCTATTTCTTTCTTTTTTTTACAGCAGACCCTTTAGCATTTCTTTCATTGCTGGTTTGGTGGTGATAAACTCCCTTAGTCCTTTTTTGTCTCTGAAGCTCCTGATTTCACCTTCAATTTTGATTGATAGCCTTGCTGGGTACAGTATTCTTGGATTTAGACCCTTCCTTTGCATGACTTGGTATATTTCATTCCATTCCCTTCTGGCCTGATGAGTTTCTGTTGAGAAATCAGTTGCTAGTCTGATGGGGGTTCCTTTGTATGTAACTGTCTGTCTCTCTCTGGCCGCTTGTAAGATTCTTACTTTGTCGTTGGTGTTTGCCAACTTAACTATAATGTGCCTTGGCGTCGGTCTTTTGGGGTTCATTTTGCTTGGAACTCTGTGAGCTTCTTGGATTTGTGTGGGTTTTTTCTTCCCTATATCAGGGAAGTTTTCTGTTATTATTTCTTCAAACAGGTTTTCTATTCCTTGCTCAGTTTCCTTTCCTTCTGGCACCCCTATTATCCTGATGTTGTTTTGTTTTGTATTGTCCCGAAGTTCCCTTACGCTCTCCTCAATCTTTCTAATTTTTGTTTCTAGAAGCTGTTGTAATTGGGTATTTTTTTCCATCTTGTCTTCTAGCTCACTTATGCGGTCCTCTGCTTCATCTAGTCTACTCTTGATGCTTTCTATTGAGTTCTTTACAGCAGCGATGTCACTTTTCATTTCTTCTTGGTTCTTCTTCATTTCTTCTTGGTTCTTACTCATATTGTCGAATTTGTCTTCCATCCTTTTCAGCCACTTTATGACCATTTCTCTGAATTCTTTCTCTGATAGGTTGTTTGCCTCTAAATCGTTTACTTCCTTTTCTGGTGATGCCTGCTTCTCTTTCCTGTGGGGGCTGTTTCTTTGTCTCCCCATGGTCTCTCTTCTCCGGATGTCTGGTTATATAGATTTCTCTCTCTGGCGTTGATTTAAAGGTATAAAATACAACACAACCAGGCACAACAGACAAGGCACTGAACAGAATTGTATTCACGATATTAATAACCTCCAATAAAGGTAACCACCAGAGAAAGACAAATTAGGGAATAGGAGTGGAAGAGGGAGAGTAAAAAGAAAGAACAACAACGAAGAAAAAAACAACAACAAAGAGTGTGAATCTGAACTTGGGAAAAGAGCAGAAAGAAAGAAAAGAAATAACAGAAAAGAAAAAGAAAAGAAAAAAAAAGTAAGAGAGACAAGAATGATACTAAGAGAGAAAAGGGGAACAAACTATATATATGGGGAGTAAACTCCACTAGAACAACCACTATTCCCAGCAAATTCCAGCAACACGAGCCTGGAGATTAATACAAACTACAACAGCAGCTAATATCAAGTGAGGCAAGGGAAAACAAAAGTAAAAAACAAACAAAAACAAAGCAAACAAAAGAACCAACCAAACCAACAAAAAGAATAATCTAAACAATCTCATAAAAAAGCATAAAAATTCAATCTAATCAACATTCAAGCAAACAACAACAAAAGGCCCGAGAGAAAAATAATTTTTTAAAGGTAGCATAGAGAGAGGTTTGTATGGATTTGGAGCAGGGGGTTGGGAATTAGATATATAAGTAGGGTGAAGTTTTAGCAGGGAGTAAACTGAAAAAGTAGGGAAAATCTAAAGCCAGAAAGGGTTAAGATAAACTGGGACCAAAAGGGGAAAGGTTAGGAGAGTGATGGCATAATTTTAGCTTTGAGATAGGGTAAAGCGATTGTAAGGGAAAGATGCAAATCGAATGTAGGACACTAATCCAAAAATAAAAGAAAGAGAAAATCAAATGACATTAAAAAAAAAAAAAAAGTAAAATAATAGTAATAATAGTGCTGATTGAAAATAAAAATGTAATAATTAAAAAGGTGAAAATCAAGTGAGGAAAAAGAAAAAAATATTAGTTTCTTAAGTAAAAGATGCAAAAAATGAAAATAAAAAAATATGAGAATAAAAAATTTAAAAAATTGAAAAAAGAATTGAAAATTAAAAAATAGGAAGACTAAAATGTGCAGTAGCGGCTGTCATTCACTTCCTCTATTATTCTGTTTGGTACGCCTTTTTCCCAGTCTGGGCGGTATTTCAGTTCAGCTTCATTCCAGGGCTCCTCAGTGTTGGAAGCCAGTCCTGCTTTTTAAGCCAGCCCTATCTTAATTTCTCGTATTTATTTTTGATTACACCAGAGACAATTAGCGTTTCAGCCCCTGGGTGGCAGTGTTTCTGAATTGACTTCCGGGCCTCTCTAGCTCTTTTTTCTTTTTTTTTTTTCCCCTTCTATGGCACTCACTACCGGTTTGTGGCGATGTGCGCCTCAGAGCTGCCTCTCTGATGGTCACACGCAGCTCTGGCCCCAGGTTCCGAAAAAACACCTTCCCCCTGCAGTCTTTCAGGGTTTCCACCTGGGTTTGCCTCTGTATTGGGCTTAGCAATCAGAGTCGGAAAGAGCCCAGGTGTGCGGACCGTGGGTCTGTGCCCCAGACTAAGGAGCCTGCACTCCTTTGAAAATTCTTAGTCTGACCCTCCTCGTCAGATTAAAATGAGTTGCTTTCAAGAGGTCACTTCTGTTAGCAGCTCAGAAGACCCCCCTCCTCATTCACGGATCACGGCAGTTCCAACTGCCGCTGATTTTTCTAGGCACAGACCTCCCGGCTCCTGCCGGTCCTGCGGCTGCCGCGCTTCTCTCACCCAGCGCCTCCCTCGCCCACCGCGGGGATCAGAAACCGCAGCTTATTTCAGACAAAATCTGACCTTTCCGTGGTGCAGTGAAGAGTTTCTTTGAATCCAAATGTTTGCGCTGATAGGGGACCGGTGGTCTGGTGCTCCCAGCAGTTCAGTGTTTGCAGTTGTCGCAGAAAGTCAGGTTTCCACTAAAATCCTCCTTTCCTTGCAAGATGGCGAGGCGCCCGGCGAGCCCGCAGCTCCAGGAGGGGACCCAGCCCCTGTGGGTGCTGCGCGGTCAGAGGAACACTGTCCAGCACTCCCCCGCCCTCTCCTGGAGTTTAGCTGTCCCTTGGCTTGCCCACATACACTCCCTCTGCGAGCCTCTGCTGCTCCGACTCTCCGCCCCAGGAACAGACTCCAAACCCGACTCTATTCCGTCGCCATTTTTCCCCCTATCTCTTGTCAGATTCTTCATTTTTAAATCCAGGAGTTTATCTCTATTTGATTTCTTGTACTTGGGAATCTTTTGATAGTTGAAATAATGGAGTGTTCATTGTAACATACAGTAGACTTGAAAATACTGCCTAGGAATATGGAAAATTGAGCATATATGGCAAGATACTAGTGGAGAAAATAATAGAACTACAGTCTTTTATATTTCTTCTTTTGTCATATACTTAATTGAATGTGAATCTGTACACTTCTTAAAGAGCTATTTATAGAACATAAATATGTATCTTTATTAATTTCATTTATTAGATATTTAAATAACGTCCTAGTCACACATCTCTGAACTACACTCTGGTCTTATTTGACATCTGGGATGACATACCATTTCCCCCAGAGTCTGTAATATTTCGTATACTACCATCTTAAAATATTGTTTCATAAACTCTCATAAAAAGTATTGCTAATTGTAGAAAAGCAGAATGACTGAACATACCAATGTATATGTAGTCCAGAAACTTCTTTGGTAATGATACAATTGAAGAATTTTGATTTTTACAGCAATTTAGAAAATTCATTCGTTTATTCAACAGGTACTTTCTTGGTAGACATTAATTCCTTGATCATGTTGGGTTTATAGATTACTGGGGTGAGGGGTGATATTGAGCAAGAAATTTCAAGATGAATTTTACAAAAAGAGAGGTAAAGGGTGCTGTGGGAACTGGAAGAGGATGGTGAATTCATCTAGTTCGAAGGGATGGATCAGTAGAGAATCGCTGGGGGAACTTCCCTGATGAACGGAAATTTAGCAGAGACCTGAAGAGGGAATGGCTTATTTGTAGTTCTTGAAGCAAGAGAGTGTCCACAGAAGACTAGTACAGTTGTAGTACAAGTCCAAAAAGGAAAATGTAACATGAGGCACACCAGAACTTGAGTGGGTTTGAAAACCAATGTCAAGATGTTGGTCTTATTTAAAGAAAGTTATTTAAGAATTTTAAGAAGGGGTGAAGCAGAAATAAAAAATATAATTAGAGTTGTATTTTTTAAAATAATTTTTAATTTTGAAATAGTTTAAGAATCACAAGAATTTGAAAAAATGGTATAGAGTATGTTCGTGTACCTTTCAGCCAGTTTTTCCTAATGACAATGTGTTACATAACCATAGTACAGTGTAAAACCCAGAAAATTTATGTTGCTACAATGTTATTAACTCAGGTATAGACTTTATTTGCATTTAACAGTTTTCACAAGCTGATTTTTATGTATGTGTGTGTGTGTGTTTTAATTTATTACAATGTGTAAAAGGGATTAAGTATGGATGCAGGGGGACAATTTGGAGATTAAGAAGTCTCTAAATAGACTTGAAAGTGGAGTTGATCGATGAAGTTACCTTAAACTCTAAGTGGCATGGAGCTGACTAGAGGTGGATAGATTCAAGAAAAAATTAAGAGGTAGAAAGGATAAATGGGTCTTGGTGACTACTGGTTATGAGTTTTGAGGAAGGGAATGAAGTCAAAGATGACCTCAAGACTTCTATTTTGAGCAACCGGGTGGGTGGTGATGCCACTGGTTGAGGTGCAGAATTCTAGAGGAGACAATTTGTTCAGAAAGAAGACGCATTCAGTGTGACCATGGTGAGTTTAAGGTACCTGTGTAGGCAAGAAGCCTTTCAGCTAGAGCTCTACATAGGGATTTTGGCACTGTCAGCATACGGATAGTAGTTTTAGCAAGATTATCTAAGAAGAGTATGTAAAATTAATGGAAAAATAAAAGGCGCATAACAGAGCCCCAGGAACTATTAATGTTTGGTGGATTGACAAGAAGGAGGAGCTGGTAAGGTGACTGAAAGGAACTAACAGAGAGTCAAGGTCTGGAGGAAAGAGGGAGGGGAGAACTGGGATGTAGGGGGATGGGAAGGGAAAAGAGAGGGAGAGGGAGAAGGGAATGGGGAGGGTGAGGGGCAGGGGATGGAAGGGAGAAAGAAAGGAGAGATGGGGAATTTAGTAGATTGACATTATATAAACAAAGAGTGTTTCAGAGAGTAAATATCCTGGTAACTTCTGTCTCTTTGCTCTGATTCCATGCAAAGTCATAATTGAGAACTTTCCTGTGGTTCTCTGTGTGGTCCATTCTTCTATTTTTAAAGTTTTCTTATTTATACGTTTGCAAACTCAACTCTAAGATAAAGTGTGATATTTTCTGCCACATTGCTTATGTCTTCCCAAATGTTATTTTGGATTGACAATACTTGAATATACCATATTTTATGGATTCATTTTTCTTTGAAGTCACCAGGAACTTAAAAAAAAGAGAAAAAATGGACAAACTAGGCATAAAAGTGTAGGTTTAACAAAATATTTTTACATGTGTACATATAATTAAAATGGATTTTACATGCTATGACATGTAATTGGCAGTACAGATATCCATCAGCGGGGTCATACCCCAGGCCAATTGACATTAAATTTTGGGGTTGGGCTCCGGGTACACTTTAAAAATCTTCTCAATTTACTCGGATGCCCAGTGTGAGTAGTGGTAGTAAATGATTTGAACATAGACATACTCTGATAATCTTTGTGGAGGAGTTTCTGTATAGTGACTTGAAAAAGATACTCCCTAGTAGAAACCTTATGGGTATCCCTATAAAGGAAGGGCATGCTGAATAAGTTTTCCTGAATGAAATGTAAAGAAATAGAAGACAAGATATTTATAGTTGACCCACTACATTGGGAAGCGATCCTCACAGATCCCAAACGGGATTCTAGGTTGGAGTTTGTGGGGCAAGGGCTTGATTTATAGATGTGTGCTAAGACAAGCTGAGGGATGAGTTCAGAATAAACAGGCTGAAAGAACATCTCTTCGGACCATTTGCTATTAGATGGGGAGCAAAGGTGATAACAGTTTAAGTAAGGGATAACCAAAGGCTGAGCTAAGGCTTTAGTTAAAGGAATGATGCAAGACAAGGGTGGCAATTAAATGTAGTAAGAGGAAATGTGTTTGGATTTTGCTGGAAGTAGGTACGGGAGAGGGAGGAGGATCATAATAATAAGTTGAACATTTCTTTCGGGATTTTCACTAGGAAAAAGGTAGCGTATTGTTGGTTTCTATAATGTGCTATGGAAAATGACTGTGGGTGGCCCTGGCTGGTTTGGGTCAGTGGATAGAGCATCGGCCTTCGGACTGAAGGGTCCCAGGTTCTATTCCAGTCAAGGGTACATGCCCAGATTGTGGGCTCAGAGGCAGTCGATTAATGATTCTCTCTCATTATGATGTTTCTCTCTCTCTCTCCCTCTTCCTTCCTCTCTGAAATCAATAAAAAACATTTAAAAAATTAAAAAAAAGAAATAAAATGATTGTGGTTGTATCAGGGAGAGGACAAGAAAACTATATGCCAAATTTAGTTTAAGTTAGCAATGGAGCATCTGGTTCCATGAATTTGGGCAGAATTCCAAGTGGATATGTACTGAGTGTGGATACATAGGTAGCTTAGCATGTCATTATTTCCTAAAAAGTAGATTAAGGTTAAACTTAAAAATAGGTACTTTTCACTTATGCATTTACTCCCTACTATCTTTTAAAAGAATTTAAGGTAGCTAAGAAGCTGGGTTAAATGGCTAAAGTTATCCATGGATGGAAAGACTAAATAATAAACATGATAACAACTTCAAGAGTGAAAAGTGAAATGAAGTCTTCATTTTATTAACTCCGAGCAAAGCTTTGCTTCCCTGACATTTAGAACTTCACAATACTATATTTGGTACAGAAATCTTAATGATCCTCACAGTGCAGTCATTTCTCTGAATGGTGTCACTTACAATGCAGTTCTCCACTTAGGAAGTAAATGGAGGGGAGGGTAATGAGGCTTATATGATGGTGAGTGAGTGAGTCAACGTATGATTAATACTGAGTCACTTTCATGTTCTCTATTGCCTGCCTTTCTGCTTAATGGTTTCATGTGTTTTTTTGTTTTTTTTTATCTGCAGGAACTTGGTATGAGAATAAAATCTGTTAAACAAGTTTCTTGTATCGATTATCCTGTCAGGTTGCTAAGGAGTGTATTTCCTGCACACGGAGGAATCCTTCCCACTCCAAAGATGGCAGTCTAATTTTGATTCGATTCATGTTGATTGCCCTTTTGCTCTGATAAGTAAGGAGGGATCCAGGCTCTTAACATATTCAGAACATTTTAAAATAGATCATGGAACCTTCTCTGCATGTAACCTGACCACAATACACTTTGTAGCCTCAAGTGCATAGCTATATGTGTGGTATATGTGCTGTGTATATATATTTTAATGTGGAGGACTGACAGTAAGTCTTATTGGCTTTCTTATAAGTAATTCGGTTTCCAAGCAAGTTTCAGTTGCTGTGATACCCTATGCTTAATTTAAACTGAGCAATAGTAAAGGTATTCTTAAATTATTTTTCAATTAATTGGGCCAATGAAGATCAGTGCTTATTGTTGCTAGACTATGATTGACTCATGATCGAGAGAAAGACCAGTGATTTAATAAAAGTAATCATTTTGGAAACTATACATATGGTGGAATCAAAAGGAAAAGTTATGTATTCTTTCTCCTTGAAATGCTTCCTTCATGCCACCTCCCTGATGTTTTCTTTCCTATTTCTGCTATTTCGCAATCTCTTTTGTGAGCTCCTCTCCCTAGACCCACTCCTGGGTTCCTTTGGTCCCCTGTAACCTCTCCTAGTCTAAGCCATCTCATTAGCACCGATGTCTATTCAGTTGCTTAAATTGGAAACCTACGACTGCTCCCTTTCTCTCATCTCCACATTTAATCTATCTGTAAGTCCTAGAGCTTCTGCTTGCAAAATATGCTTTCAGCTTATCCACACTGCTGTCCCTCTCTACTGTGACATTCCTAATCTAAGCCATCGTTATGTTTCGCTTGAAAATAGTACAGTAGCATCTTTTTCTGAGCTCTCCTTCCTCTTAACTTCCACCTACAACTGCCCCAGTTCATTCACTGAAATCCTTGTGTGTTTGTTTTTCCCCAACATGAATCAGACCATGTCGCTATCCTTGTTTCACCCTGTTAACAGGTTTCTACTTTACTGAGAATCCAGTTCTTTCCCACAGTCTGCAAGGCTCTGTCTAAACAAGCCCCAGCTAGCATCTCCATATTTACCTCCAGCCAGCCTTTCTCTCTCATATATTTTTTTTTATTGATATTTTGCAGAGAGAAAGAGAGAGGGATAGACAGTTAGAAACATCGATGATAGAGAAACATCATCAGCTGCCTCCTGCACACCCCTACTGGAGATGTGCCCGCAACCAAGGTACATGCCCTGACTGGAATCGAACCCGGGACCTTTCAGTCCGCAGGCCGACGCTCTATCAACTGAGCCAAACCGGTTTCGGCCAGCCAGCCTTTCTCTTACCAGAGACTCCAGCTCACAGGGGCTTCCTTCTCCAAACTTGAGCCTGAAAACATTCTGTTCCTTTTGCTTTGAGTGCCTTTCTCTTAGATCTCCTATGGGGTGGCTTATTTTACCCTTAAATCTCAGCCTATTACATTTCCAGACAGGTTTTTATTTCAGATCCCAAATAGGTCTTCCTCTTTATTCTACATTTAGGACCCACTTTGTAACCTTCCAAACATTTTCTCTATTTTAATAATATTGTGTGTTTGTTTGTTTATATCTATGTTGTCTCTCCTCTATTTCTAGAATCTTACTCTAAGAAAGCAAGGACTCTGTCTCATTTATCCCTGTGCACCCAGTGCCATGTATGAAGCACTCAATAAATGCTTTTTATATGAATGAATGAGTGAATATATGAGCATGAATATGAATGGATGAATGAATGAATGAACACTATAAGGGTCAGGCTGAGCAGACTGATGCCTAAAGGCTGATACACTTGGAGCAGCATGACCTTGGGATGAACATCGAATGTTGCATCAACCATTTTCCTAATTAACGTACTGATTTGTGTCTGGAAGTTTTTCTTGGGAGGACTAAGTTAAGTAACATGTACAATTAAAATTGCTCAAAAGGCTTTCTCCTAGGCCTGTGGTCGGCAAACTGCGCTCGCGAGCCACATGTGCTCTTTGGCCCCTTGAGTGTGGCTTTCCACAAAATACCACAGCCTGGGTGAGTCAATTTTGAAGAAGTGGCATTAGAAGAAGTTTCAATTTAAAAAATTTGGCTCTCAAAAGCAATTTCAATTGTTGTACTGTTGATACTTGGCTCTGTTGACTAATGAGTTTGTGCAGCTGGCCTTCTACCTAGACTGTACCCACAAGAAAAGGTAGAGTGTCCTCATGGGTTACCTCCCACTCCTCACATTTCTTTGTCCCTTTTCCTTCTCCCTCATTCATTCTGGAGAGCGACAAAGAATGTAGAAACCATGGAATGGGCTGTGTGTAGAGCGCTTGTCCAACAATCCTTACATCTTTAATAGCACCTGCACATCTAGGGCTAGGTCACAGCCCAACCACTCCATGAAAGAGTCCCCTGAATCCCTGGAAACCACTGCCCCAGGAACGTTGGAAGCACTGCCTCCTGCTGGCTCTCTGAATCCTTTTTGCTGTATCTCACTGCCTCAGGTTGAGGAGTCAATCAATGTCTTGGGCTCAGTTCTGCCTGAATTCCCTTTGGATGAATTCTTTAAGCTGTTTTTTCCCTAGACCTCACTTTGACTCAGTGTCCCACAACCTCGGGATCAAGGTTCCTCCCTTCCTATAGCCTGTCTCTGGCTTTTGGAACCTGGGCCTAGCGGAGCCCTGTCGTTCCCCCTTTGACTGGCTGGAGGCATTGAGTGTTAGATTATGGACCTGCAAATGTGTTTGCACTTCCAATACATTTTGTGCTCTGAACCCCGCGTCCTCTGCATTTATTTATTAGACTCATCTCCTTGGCTTCATGGCCTGCCTACACTTCTTTATGGCTTCTCTGTTATTTTTGTCCTTCTCTCACTGATGGGTGTGACCTTATTTCACAAAGGATACATTTTTAGTACTGAGTTTTTAGATTTGTAGGTATGACTTACTTCCATAAATACTACACTCATGTCAGCAGCAACTCTAGGTCACTTTGTAAATCACTTTGTGGATAATAATGGTTGTGTTAGAAACCCATGAATCATTATTGCTTGTATTTACCTGCAGTGGCTAAATGTGAACCTAGAATAGTTGTGCTGGAAAAATAATAAATATTAACTATTTGCCACAGAAAAGGACAAATCTGTAACAGACAGCATGGTACAAGTAAACACATAGTGGATTCAAGTTATAAAATCACATTCGTTTATCTTCCTCATTTCCTTCCTCCTGCCCTCTCTGTCTTTTTCAGTAAAAATTTAAGGTAGCTAACTCAATAGGTTATAATGCATATACCATTATGCTAACATGTTTTACGTTTATAAATCTTACGTATTATATTTCTACCATAATAACATAGAAAGCATTTAATGTTTAGTATCTTATATTGACTTTGAAATATATTTATATTCTAGGTCATCAATTATATTAATTACAAAATTAATATAATTTTGAGTTTTTCTTGGAATATTTTATTTTTAGCCTATTAGCAAAATGAGAACTTCCTTTTTATTTTGAGTTCTAATACAGATATACATCCCAATTGATAGTAAATTTTTGTACACTCTATTCCCTCCATATTTGTATATCAAGTTCACCTGAGGCAGGGTTTGTGGGAAGGGAGAGAGAGAGAAAGAGTAACTGCTCAAGGCAGAGAAGAGAAAAAAATGTGAACACACTGACATCCAGATAAATTAAATTTTATTCCTAAATTCAAGAGTTGTTTCTGTATTACAGGTAATCTTATGTGAAGCCACAAAACATGCTCATACTTTGGTAATGTGGAAATGAATTTATTCAGAAAGGCAATCTCTCTGAAGGAACCACTGGACAATTTTTTAAACCATAGAATTATTGTCAAATGGCCACAGTTCCCTGATGATACTGGTTCAATGGATACTGGTTCAGTCTTTGTCCAAGCGAGTTTGAACATTAAACCAGAAAAAGAGAGAGAGAGAGAGTGAGAGAGAGAGAGAGAGAGAGAGAGAGAGAGAGAGAGAGAGAGAGAATGAATACGTGAATGTGTGTGTAATGAAGGAAGATCTGAAAAGCATTTATTGCAGGCCAGTAATCAGACCTAAGTTCTACTTTAATCTCTAACACAAACTTGGCAGGCATCTGACCCCTATGCGCCTTTGTTTTCTTATCTGTCAAATAGGGATAATAGTGACATCTGTTCTACCTACTGCACACGTTTGCGGCAATAGTGGAATGAAATGTCAGATGTGGATTTGTTTTGAAAGCATGAAAAGCTCTCTGCAGATAAAAGGTCATATTTTCCAAGCATAGCATTCTTACTTTTGCAGAATTAGAGATAGGTGAGAAGAACATTTGCTTTTGGATTTTATAATTGGATACTATATTCAAATTTTCGATACAATTTAGTATTGTGAGCTCAGAAGTCAAATAATTTAGGAGCATGTGGCTTAGGAGTCAAACAGATTTACCTTTAAATATTGACTCTATCTGTCACGTATTAGTCACACAACATTGGACAGGTGACATAAATGCTCTGAGCCTCAGTTCACCTTAGCAAACTTAGCAAGTCATTGTGAGACTTAAATGAGGTAAATCTCATCGTCGGGGGATTTAGAGTAAGCATGTAATCAATATAAGTGGTACTAGTGTATTACTATTACTGTGATGACAAATCATGTTGTCATGATTATTGCTTAATTTTTCACTTTGGCTAAGAAGCCTTGAAACCACAAAGTTTTTAAAACTAGAAGCATGATTGCTTTGTTTTTAAATTAAAAAAAAAATTCTCCATATATATGCCATCACCCTGTAGGCAGACACAAAGTATCTAATGTATGAAAGCCTAAGGCAAACTAAGCCCATCTGCCTCCTAACACCTGCATGTCCCTGTAACAAGGCTAAATTTGGCTCTAATTTTCTGGAAGCATCACTACAGGGAATAATGAATCACCCAATTCACAACTTCTAGCCAGATGAAAGCATACATGTTTTGGAGGTGGGTGGTTGGTACAAACATGTTATTTTCCTGATGCTGAACTCAGACAAGTGTAAGGTAATTTAAAATGCACATTCATTTGGCCCCGGCCAGGGGACTCAATTGGTTAGAGCATTGTCCTATACACCAAAAAGGTTTCAAGTTCACTCCCTGGTGCTTATGGGAGGCAACCCATTGAGGTTTCTCTCTCACATCGATGCCTCTCTCTCTCTCTCTTCCTATGTCTCTAAAATCAATAAACATATCGTCAGGTGAGGATTTAAAAAATGTAATTTGTCCCAGATATTAAATAGGAGAAACATCTAAACAATAGAATATTTTCTAAACTGATTCTCTAATGATCAATTTTAAAATCAAGCATTGCAATAATTGAATTGGTGATGAAACACACTGGGTTTCAAAGGACCACACACAACATCATGGTACCCAATCTGTGCCCTCTAGGGAGGGTCATGTGGGTGATAAGGAACTTAATGGATGCTCATGTTGACCTTGCTAGAAACAAAGTAATTCTAGAACTCAATTGTTTGTGTATTTTAAAAGCTATAATATTGCTTCAAAACATTGTATTGCAATAAGCTGAATGTTTTCTTCCCAGTTATTGCTCTGTTTTGCAGTTTAAGTATCTAAACTTCAAAAATCGGGTTAGTTCATAATTGATCATGCCACATGGTTCTTCTGCAATGTACTGTATACAGTCATTTATTTTCATAGAAAATGCTTTATGGTATTTATCTGAAACTCCACAGTTCTACTTCTGATTTAAGGAAACTTTTTATTGATTTTTAGAGATGAGGGGCAGAGAGAGGGAGAGAGAAACATCCATGTGAGAGCGAAGTATTGATCAGTTGCCTCCTGAATGTATTCTGACTGGGGATCGAGCTGCAACCCCGGTATGTGCCCTGACTGGGAATCAAACCAGCAACCTTTTGGTGCACAGGAGGATGTCCAACCAACTGAGCCACACCTGCGAGGGCCCCGCAGCTCTACTTCCATGATAAGAAAGAGGAGCTTATAGGACAAGAGCTTGATCTGCCTCTTTTTAAGTTAGGGTCCGGAGTGTGAAGTGGCCGTCAGATGTGTTTCTGGAGCACCGAATGACTTGAAGAGTTGAACGGGATACTTTAATACTGACTTTTTGTATGTTGATGAACACCTACCAAGAACAATAATTTTCTCTTCCTTTAATTAATACATGTCTGCTCAGTCTGTTAGCATCCAACCAGTGACTTTAATAGTTAGAGCGATTTAGCAAGGTGCCTAGTCAGTAAGAATGAGATGAAAGTAATAGTTAAAAAGGAGAAGGCTTAAGGGACATTTGAGCAAATAAATATTGTATGGGATAGTACTTCTTACTTGCCTCAATCATCGTTTTGTTTTAGAGTTATAATGTCTAATTTAATTCAGATACTTACTACAGAAAAATAGAAGGGAAATGGCAACTGGAAATTATTGGCGATGCATATAACAGACAAAACATTAATATCATTCATCACTTAAGAACTATGTTGCTATCATATATGTTGGCCCAGTGATTCCCCTGTTTTGTATCAAATACTGATTATAGGGGGGAATGTTGCAAATAGTTTTAAATTCTTTATGACTCTTTTACTTTTTTGTTAAATTTATTGGGGTAACATTGGTTAATGAGATTATATGCAAATCAAGTATACATTTCTATGATACATGATCTACATATTGCATGGTGTGCTCACCACCCTGTCAAATCATCTTCCCTCACCATAGATTGACCTCCTTTACTTTAAATACTCCTAAGCCCCCTTTCCTCTGGTAACCACATACTGTTGTCTGTGTCTATGAGTTTTTATTTATTTTTCTTGTTTGTTCATTTATTGCTTTCAGTTTTATATCACACATATGAGTGAAATCATAAGGTTATTAACTTTTTCTGTCTGACTTATTTCACTTAGCTTGATATTTTCAAGGCCCATCCATATACCAAATCTTTATCCAGTCATCTATTGAAAGACACTTCAGTTGTTTGCTTGTGTTGGACACTGTGAATAATGCATATATCTTTGTGAATAAATGTTTTTAATTTTTTTGGGTAGATACCCAGAAAATAGATTGCTGGATCACATGGTACCTCTATTCTTTGATACCTATTCTTCTCAACCTCTTCCAAAAAATTGAAGAAGAGGCAATATTTGCTAACACATTTTATAAGGCCACCATTGCCTTGATACCAAAACCTGTCAAGGATGATACAGTAAAAGAAAACTACAGATGAATACATCTGATGAATTCAGATACAAAAATCCTAAGTAACATATTAGCAAATCAAATACAATACATTAAAAAATAATACATCATGCACGGCCAGTGTGGCTCAGTTGGTTGAGTGTCCTCTCGTGCACCAGGAAATCACTGGTTTGATTCCTGGTTAGGGCACATGCCCAAGTGGTGGGCTCCACCTCCAATAGGAAGCATGCAGGACACAGACAATTGGTGTTTTCATCTCTCTCCCTCTCCCTTCCTTTCTCTCTAAAAAAAAAATAAATAATATTTAAAAATAAGACATCATAATCAAGTGGGGTTCGTAACTCCTTTATGCTATAAGAATGGGATAGCTATAGCAGAGTTGGTTGATGTGAAAATAGTCTGAAACTTGTTAAAAACTGATTTTCAGTTTTGAGGAAGTATCTAAATTAGCCAATACCTTCGTGGGATTAAATTTTATCTTTAAAAATGTGGGCTGACTGATATTTCTCAGCTCTCAGCCAGCTTATGTCTATCTACAGAGTTCATTCAGGAAAGTTGTTAGGCAAGAAATAGGACCCACTGTTTGGGCAGAATCATAATAGTTGGGGCAGTAAGAGGACTACTCCAAGAGTTTTTCTTGCTTATAGGTTATTAAACAAATATTTCACAGTAGATAGATGGAGTTATCCTATTGTAATAGCTTCTGAATTAGAAAATCTTAAGGGGTCTAGCAATAACTTTATCTGAGTAAAAAATCTATGAATTGTCAATCAGAGGTTAAACCTCTGAGTTGCCAAGTTTAGAGACACTATTGTAGGTCAAGGTGACTTTGAAACTGCATTTACTGCTTCTCCTGACATTTGAACCTACAAGTGACCATTGAAAGATAAAGAAATTTAGTGAGTTTTTTTAGTCAAAGAGTTGATGAGTTTTCTAGTAAAAAATTTGATTACGTAAGTTTTCTATACCTTTAAATTACTTAAGGTAATCTCCATTATTAGTATTAATTTAATAGCTTTGACTTTTTAAAAATATGTTTTTTTATTGATTTTTAGAGAGACAGAAAGGGAGAGAGTTAGAGCGATAGAAGCATCGATGAGAAACATTATCCATTGGCTGCTTCCTGCATGCCTCTTACTGGGGATCGAGCCCACACCTGGGCATGTGCCCCAATGGAGAATTGAACCAGTTACCTATTGGTTCATGGGTTGACACTCAACCACTGAGCCACTCTGCCTGGCTTGACTGTTTTTTTGTTGTTGTTTGTTTTTTAACAGTGCATGGAAGTCTTTGTCAAAAGAAGGGATCATATATTACTTTTCACATGTTTAGGGCATATTTACTATTGCCTGGCATGTGTTCAGGGGGAACTAATCTAAAGAGAGGCTGTTAATGGAGTGTAACTTTTTAGTGTCTAGAGAAAGCTTGAAATTGGAGAGCAGACCTAATTCTCTCCCTATATGTAAAAGTTGGCTGAGAGTCCAAGTAAATGTAAGATTTATGAAAGTTCCCAAGAGTTTCAAGTATAAGAATTTCTAAGTAATATGATAATAACTTAAGTTTTTATAGCCATTAATTGATGAAATTAATGATAGAAACCTTCCATGAAATAAGTAACATTTAAAAATAAATTTGTATTATTTATTGTTTATGTCTGATAGATTATCTGAAAGTCACAGGTTTTCTTATAAACCTTCACTGGATTCCTAAGGCTTTAGAATAAAATAAAAATCTTTATCACAGTCTTCAAGGTCTTATGAGGCCTGGCTTCTGACTACCTTTGCGTCTCACACGCCTATCCCTTTCCTTCTTGCTCACTCTATGCTTCAGCCATATGGGTCTAATTTCCTTGAGCAGATCAAGTGTGTTCCAACCTCTGGACCTTTGTCTTTGTCTTTTACCTACAATGCTCGTCTCCACACTCTTTGCATGGTTGAATCCTACTGTTAACCAGTCCTCAGCTCAAAGAAGACTTCCCAGTCATCCCATCTGAAATAGCCTTTTCACTCTTTGAAATAAAACTAGTGCTACATAGATATTGCTAGCCCACGATATGATAACCTGAATGTCAGATATCCTTTTATTAATGTTGAGAAAACTAATGAGTCTCTGTTTATTAATAGTGAATAATGCTGGCTCCCTGGTTAGAGAAGTAGGTGCATATTTCTCTGTACTCACCCTGGAATTGCCCACTTTTATCTCAGTTTGTATAAAAAGACAATTTCTGTCAAATATCCTTTGTGTCTCTTCAGGAACTTGCTCTGCAATAAGCAAATAGAGAAGTGAACTTTCCAATTTATTTTCTTAAAATTGTGAGTTTGGGCTGTAACCGGTTTGGCTCAGTGGATAGAGCGTCGGCCTGTGGACTGAGGGTTCCCAGGTTCGATTCCGGTCAAGGGCATGTACCTTGGTTGCAGGCACATCCCCAGTGGGGTGTGTGCAGGAGGCAGCTGATGGATGTTTCTCTCTCATCGATGTTTCTAACTCTCTGTCCCTCTCATTTCCTCTCTGTAAAAAAATCAATAAAATATATCCTTTTTTAAAAATTGTGAGTTTGGAAGAACTATGGCTAATCATGGCATTAAATTATCTGGGGATATTATAGCACCTAATGAAATTTTTAATAAAGGATAGGATCATCAGATTGGTTGCAGCATTTATAAATTAAGGTGCACTAAATTCTTCAGATGTTAAAAAAATAATATATATCCAGGGATGTGCTGGAGCCAACTCAGACTGGATCATAAAAGAACTGCTTGTTACATTTTCAGGAATTTTGTATGTAGGTTGCCTTTGCATTGGTAACTTGAAATTAGGTGTGGCAAGAATATTTATACCATGGAAATTGGCAAACCCTACAAACCTGGGCTTTTTTCTTCTTTTCCCTGGAGAGCCAGTTTACCAGCACACTGCTATATGTAGCTAATATTTTAGAGGTTGACAATTGGTTGATGACAAATCAATAAGGCTAGCATGAAATAACCAAGTAACTTTTATGGGTGTTTGGATTTTAAAAACCACAAATTTGGGGTATGGAAGAAAAGTTTTTTAAAAAAATAGATTATTTGTTCACAGAAGCAGATAAGAAAGATTAGAAATCAAGATCTTTGTATTTGCTTCTTATACCTCCCAGATCAGGCTGCTGATTTCTTGCAAATGTTGTTAAAACATATACTCTGGGTTAGAGGAGATAGCCACCTTCTGGAACCTGTGATAGCAGCTTGCCCAGCTCCCATACAGATATCACAGTTTAGCTGACCTCATATGCAGCATCTTATCTTATTACAGTGAGTGTCTTAGACTATTTCTTCAGGAAAAGAAAAAGACTCAAAAAATATTTTGGTGGAGGCTCTGGTTGATTATAATCTATTAGAGGCCCAGTGCATGAACTTCGTGCACAGGTAGGGTCTCTAGAGGCTGCTGGCTGCCAGCTGGGGGTGGGGGGGAGGCCTCCTTTCCCCCAGGTGCCTGCTGCCACCTGCCACCGCTGGCCCCACCCCCTGGTTGAACTCCCAGTCAAGGGGACAATTTACATATTAGGCTTTTATTATATAGGGTAATGTTGGAGCAAGTGGAGACTAATGTGAGTTGACCTAAAGTCCTTCAGTGGGAAAGAACTTAATGGAAAATTACACAGAGGCAGGTCTTTAAGTATTGCTCACGGATAAGAACATCTTTGAGTTACTACACAGAGGCGTAAGATTTCTATCTTGTCAAGGAAGAGATGGATTATTTGTGACATTCTAGAGGCGAACATGCTATTGGACAATACCTGTATGAAGGGATAAATGATAAGACATGGGTCTTATATTTTTCAGTTTGTTTTGCAGTGACACAAAAGCATATATGAAAGCCTCAAATTTGCTTTAGTGGAGACTTGAGGTAGAAATGTTCTCCATTTAAAATGAAATTTGAGAAGCAAAAGCAACCTGGAATTCCTCTCTTCTCCCTCTTCACCCCTACACTTTTAAAAAGCACTTAAAATTTTGGAAAATTCTAAGGGATTGTGTTAGATCTCATTGTGTCATCTTTTTAATGTCTTGATACAATGGGTTAATAATACTGTTTACCAGATAAGAGAAAGTGACTTGTGTCAATCATCTTTGGACTGAGCTAATTATTTTCATGGAAGTGAGATTTATTTCTATCCTTGTGGCATTTCTAAGGCTCATATTTTTAGTGGAGCACTATTAATATTCACCAAAGGATAAGATACCATGTGTAGCTAAACATGGTGGGATTCTGAGGTTGATAATATCCGATCTTTATATTATTAGAAAATATGAACACATTGATGGCCTCATTCTTTGACCCAAACAAAATAAAGGAATCTTTAGTAAAGAGAATATTATCAATTTGATTAAAATTAATTTCCTGAAAATAAGTCCTGGTTATTGGAAAAAATAATCCTAGAACAATAGTGTGCAGCAGTCATTATGACAGTACTCGTGGTATAGTTGAGGTCAGGAATGGTGAGCATACTTAGGAAAGGAGAGCTCATGAATATCATAGATAGGGACCAAGTTTTACATAATGTTGTTAAAACATATACTCTGGGTTAGAGGAGATAGCCACCTTCTGGAACCTGTGATAGCAGCTTGCCCAGTTCCCATACAGATATCACAGTTTAGCTGACCTCATATGCAGCATCTTATCTTATTACAGTGAGTGTCTTAGACTATTTCTTCAGGAAAAGAAAAAGACTCAAAAAATATTTGTTGAAGACTCAAGAGAATCGACTCTTTACCTCAGAAGAAATAAAGTTTTGGCAAACCAGATTAAGAAAACAACATAGAGCTAAATAGCCCTATTAAAGTAAAGGTTTCACAAGCAGACTTTAAAAATAGAGCCTATTCTGAAGTCCTTAACCATTGGCCATCATCTCCATCTCTTTACTAAGTGAAAATTCCTGCCACTAGTATTTTCTTACAGGCCGTAGGAAGAGGATCGATTAAAAAGAATATTATTGAATATACCAATAACAATCAAGCAGTAAGTATCTATATTTAAGTAATTATTTAGATGAGCAATAGCTTTTTTGTTTTACCTCATAGCATAATTATTTTCATAAACTACCTTTAAAGATTTTTCAATATAAAAAGAATTCCCATTCTAGAAAGTTTTATAAAAAGAGAACAGTAGAAAGAAAAATATAGTTCTGTCACCAAAGGCAACTGAACTCTAATACCAGTGTCTTATTTTCTTCTGATATTGTTTCAAGTCATAATTCCTATTACTACTGCTGCATTTAATATTACTACCAGCTTATTCACCCACCATTTACTGAAAGTAACACTATATTTTCATTGGTCCTCACATATAATTCTGTTAGGTTGGTAATTTTTAAAATGCCATTTTACAAATGATAAAATGGAAATTCAAAAAAGTAAGACAACCTGCTCAAGGTATAGTAGGTGGCAAGGCTCACATTGGGTCCTGGATACATCTAATAACTCCAAACACTCTTTTCTTTACATTTCATCACACACAGACCTTCTTATTCTGGAGATAATTCTATATCTTGTATTTTCACTTCAAAAATACTGTAAGAATTCCCTATACATGACTACTCTTTATAAACATAATTTTAATTGCATTATAACAGTCCAAATGTTTGCATATTGATGAATTTTCAGTTATTTTCATTTTTATGTAAACCCCATCATTTCTTTTTTTTTTTAAATGTATTTTTATTGACCTCAGAGAGGAAGGGAGCGGGAAAGAGAGATAGAAACATCAATGATGATAGAGAATCATTGATCGGCTGCCTCCTGCATGCCCCACAATGGAGATCAGGCTCGCAACCTGGACATGTGCCCTGACCTGGAATCGAGACATGACCTCCTGGTTCATAGGTTGATGCCCAACCACTGAGCCACTCAGGCCTGGCGACCCCTTCATTTCTTAAAGCCAAATCGTTATGAAACATGATGTGTGAAGGCTAGTCCAGTCAGACTGAGGTCTACTAGTAGATGAAAAGCTACCCAGAAATGGGCGGGGCTGATACTTTAGTCAGTATTCACTACCGCAGGTCATTTCCCTGAAAGCCACCTGCTAAGGAAATGTGACAAAGACAGCTGTGGTCAAATGCTTTTCACATTGAGATATTTCATATAAAATTCCAAACGTGTTGCTTCTCTTCTATGTTGCTGAGGTCTTTGCTTGCTTCTTAGCCAGTTTCTGACTTCTCTGAGAGTATTCTGATTATCTCTTGACAAAATATTTTAAAATTTCTATTCACTTTAATTTTTTTTTATATCCTTGGGAAGTCATTTGGAGCTTATTATCCCAGTGAATCAAATTATCACCTTCTTTTAAGTTCTGCAAAACTTTCCTGTCAAACACTGAATCCCAATTACAGAATTTTAAAATATTTTCCCCACTGGCTACCCATTTAATTCCATGTCTAAATCATGTGTTTGAAATGTCTTGTTCAGTAGAGTTTTATCTTTCTGGTTACCTCAATTTAGTTGCTTGGAGAAATAAATATGCTTTACAGAAGAATGAGATATGAATAAATAACTCATATTTCTACCAGTGGTTTCAAACAGCTGATTAGGAATCTAGTTCTTACCATTTTTTTATTGAATACCCATACTATAACCAGTATTCTGGCAGATAGACACTGGGCATAGAGTAGAGGAAAAAATTAAAAATTATTTCTCACTTCATGGGTCATAAAATCTAATGGAAGAGGCACAATACATCCTGATGTTCTTTTATAATACATAAATACAGTAATAATAGTGTTCTATAAAATGTTGTATTTTGTTCAGATTCTTAAAATAAATTGCAAACTTCAATTTAAAATGTGTGTCCATTGGTTTTTCCACAATCTCTGTGGCTATTAAAAAACGTCCTAAAACAAAATGGAATTGTATGATTTTCTTATTTGTCACATGTCCATTCATGATACTTTACTTAAAGGAAAATGTCTCAGTACCTTTCCTGTGGCTATGAAATTACTGTGTTCTCAGATCTTTCAGAAAACGGTTGGATTCCTAACAAGAAAATGCGTGTGTAGTGTGCTCAGCACTGTATTGTCTGGCTCTGCTGACCCTCAGGAACTGAAAGCACTTGTCAGATGTGCCAGTAAATCTTCCCTTTCCTGCCCTAGGTCCAAGGATCTCATAAAGGAAGCCATCCTTGACAATGACTTCATGAAGAACTTGGAGCTGTCGCAGATCCAGGAGATTGTGGATTGTATGTACCCAGTGGAGTATGGCAAAGACAGTTGCATCATCAAAGAAGGAGACGTGGGGTCACTGGTGTATGTCATGGAAGGTATGGTTGGCAACTCTGCTCTTTTGAAAATCAAATATTCCCTTTTCATCTTATCAACCTGCACACAGATGACATGAAACCATTTCATTTTCTCCCTTTTTTGTTGTTGTTGAGAAACAGTTTGAAAAGAGGTGAGCTACTTCTTAGATGCTAATTGCATGAAGTACTTGTGTTTAGGATAGTAATTGAGAATTTCATATGTTTTTCAGACAAGGAGGTATGATTGATAATTGAAAGAGAGAAATGTGATTTATTGCACTAAGACCAGACACTGTGAGATCACTGAGCAAGCTCAGAAAGCTTCCATAGGAGCTCACGTCTATTAGAAGTATGTTTGGTCAGATAATCAAGTAGCTTCAACTCTGCCTTTAACTTTCAGTATGTGACTAGGTTTTCTGCTATGTTGCTTCCATAAAAAGAGGAGGGAATGTTTCCAGTGTTTTATGTGTGTGTGATAGAGGCAGAGTATAAAGGTTGGATGGCATTTTAACTGCCTAATTAATAAGAGTGATAGCTTGTTTTCCTAAATCTTGGGCATACTAAGATAGAAACTGCTTTAAAAAAAAACTGAGGCATGAACTATGTAAATATGTTTTATGCTTAGGTAGATTTTAATAATGTGTATTTCTAACTTGGAATTTATAATGACATGTTTTCCTTTTGTGAGAAGAAAAAAAACCCTGAAATAATGAGTGCTCATTTCCTTTCAGTTAAAGTCCCTACAGTGACCATCTATCTATATAAAACCCTAATATGCAAATTGGCCAAACTATGGAATGACCAGTTGCTATGATGAGCACTGACCACCAGGGGGCAGATGCTCAATGTAGGAGCTGCCCCCAGCCTGCAGGCCCGGACTGGTGGTGGTGGCAGTGGGCGGGGCCGGCGAATGGGAGGCACCAGGCCAGCCAAGGCCGGTGCCAGCGGGGCCCCTGATCACCCCACAGATCGGCCCTGATGGCTGGCCCATCCTAGGGACCCTACCTGTGCACGAATTTTGTGCTCTGGGTCTCTAATAATTTTATAAACTGATGCCAATCTGACCCCAAGCTGTAATTCTAGCCAGTTCAATATAACTTTGGCTGATCTTGTCCTAATATCCTTATATCTGAATAATTAAAAGAAAAACAAACCCTGTCATTTATTTTTTTGTAAGTTTTAATTGAGGAAATGTTTCATTGTTTAATTAGTTTTTTATCAACACATTCAATCTTCTCAAATTTTAGATAGCAGTGTTCTTATTATAGGTGGGTTGTTTTTCATGTGTGAGCATTAATATTTATAAAGGGTGTGCCATAGCAACAATGAATGAATAGGATACAGAGGAACTTTCACACACTCACTTATTATCAAGACATTCCAAAAAATCCCAAGGAGTTCACATGGAAAATCAGTCCAATTTTTCCCGCATCTCTTCATTTAAAGGAAATGTTCTTCATAAAATGCTTGTTTAACATGTGCCTGAACTGATTTTTATTGTAGCCTGGGCAGTATCCCAAGTGTTATTGCATACCTAAATGCCACAATATCTCATCATTTTAACAAAAGAGAATATTCATATGGTAAGACTTCACTAATTAGGATGTCTAGGGAACTTCATCTGGAGGTAGTGTAAATATATTAACATGTATTTTCAAGTAAAATGAGCCATGCGACTTTCAGATACTTAATTGCCGCCCAGTAGAAGTTTCCGTTTCAAGTTTTAATCAGAATTATGTGGTATTAGTTTCTTAAAGCAGCAGTATAAGTAGATTAAGTAGTGAAGGCACTGTTTACATTTTAATTATGTTTTCAAATATATGGGTGAAAATACTTGAATATAACTTATTTTCTTAAATGAATGGACATAATTGGCCTTAATTCTGATGTAATATTTGTTAATATTCTTACAATCTTTCCCTCCTTTTTTAAAATCAGAAACTTCACTCTACTGTCATCTAAAACACATTTTGATTTAATGATTCAGAATTGTTGATTTGAATAAAATATCTTCTTTGGGAACTTAATCTAATATTTTCCTACTAAAAAATGGCTATTCATATCCATTAACATGGTGGATTTGCTTAGAGATACTGGTTTTGAGTGTTTTCTGTGATCTTTCATTGTGGATGCAGATAGGTTACATTTTATTTTCTGAAAATGGCAAGTGTCTTTTAGTGTTCTTTGACCATTGGCTGTTTTATGTTAAACTTTTAAATCATCAATTTTTTTTTCATGAGATGCTTGTTAATAGTAGCTTTTATTTAGTACTTATAAATGCCAGGTACTATTTACTCACTTTATGGGTATTAAAATGTTAATCCTCATAACAACCTTAAGAGGTAGGTATTATATTATCTACATGTTAATAGATGAAAAACTGTTAAGTTAAATAAATTGGCCAAGATCGTACATATAGTATGTTGTGGTGAAAACCTTGGCCATCCAGCTCCAGAGTTCCAGTACCTAATGTTAACTTTCAAAATATACAGATTACAAGTGCTGTTGGTAAATATTTGCTATGGAGAGCCCAGTTTTGGAAGCTCATATAAAATGCACAATCTCAATCGATAAGGTAAAAAAAGTGGTTTATCTGTAAGAAAACAATAGAACTTTAATGGCCAGTAGTTCAAAAAGAAAATAATCTAGATGTTTCCTATAAATACCTTCTTGGCTTTTGTGCATGCTTTAAACATTGAATTGCTCACTGACCTTTCTGTAGTTGGTCTCACATCCATTCCTCTCCTCTTATTAGCTCCTTTTTTTCTTATTGAAAAATGGCTGTGATTTGGCTTAATCTTAGTCCACCTCTGTGTCATTGTTTAGGACTGAACTCTCCTGTGTACCTGAAGGCCTTATTTTTTCTGTCTGAAATCAATAGCATTGATTTTATTTTTCTCACAGGTTTAAAAAAACAATTTAAGAAGGAACAATTATTTCGGCTCATCACACAATGATTATTTTGATAGGACTTATGTACACTAAGTGATCTGTGATTATTTACATCAACTCTCAAGGGACTAGCCTCATGTTTCTGATTCCCTCCCCCCCCCCCCAAAAAAAAATAGGTTTTTATTGATTTCAGATAGAGGAAGGGAGAGGGAGAGATAGAAACATCAGTGATGAGGGAGAATCATGGATTGGCTGCCTCCTGCACACCCGCTACTGGGGATTGAGCCCGCAACCCTGCATGTGCCCTGACCAGGAATGGAACCTTGACCTCCTGGTCCATGCTCAACCACTGAGCCACACCAGCTGGGCACGATTCTGTTGTTACTGCTCCTAGGTTTTACTTATGCCTTCTGAAGACTGGTCATCTGCTTCTTTTTCCAGTGAGTTGGTTGATAAAAGGTCTGCCTATTTAGGCTGATGTCTGTCACTATTTATTCTTCAACCTGGACATGAATCGTGCTAGGCACCATCAACAGTAAACTTATACAAATTCATACTGTAACTTGTATTACTCCCACCCTGTGAAACATTTTACTCTTTATATAATTAAATGATATACTGAAAAGGGATTCAAAGAGGGATTTCTATATAAATTTAAACATTAATGATGAGCTTCACCATGTCAGTTGGCATTCAAAATGCTACCTTGAGAGTATGAAAGGATAGAATTCATTTTCATATAAATTAGCTCTCTTAGTAAATTTAACCTGAGAAATAGATCGTTTTATGGTCCCAAATTAGGTGTTGCTTTTAATTTTTTAATTAATTTTTTTAAAGAAGACATTTTATTAGCATTGTTATGTTAATGCATTAAATGAAGGGATCGTCAGTGCACGGCCCACCCGAGCTGCAAGCGGATAAATCAGGGAGTGAAAACAAAGGTGTTGCCTTTTGACCTGATGAGTTTTTCATGTTAATCTGAGAGAGATCTTTAGATTGGATGAAATACCAATGCACTTAAGTTATTTGTGCAGTTCCTTTATAGGACCAAGTTTATAATGTTAAAGTTAAAGTGCAAGCTTATGTACTGTTCATATAAAAACAAAACAAAATATCTATTTATGAAAATTTGTCATAAATAATGAGTCTCTGGAAGTATTAAAATATATTTCAATTATAGAGTTCATGGCAAAGACAGGAAACTGAGATATTTAGAGGGCATGTGTTGCCACCCTTCAAAAAAACTTTAATATACTTGATCCAGAATATTGAGCATAACAAATTTTTAAAAATTTGACATTATTTTACATGTAGGTGGAAGTTTTGGGAGGAAAGTCTGATTTATTTATTTATTTCTTTATTTATTTATAATATATTTTTATTTCCCTTCCGAGAGGAAGGGAAAGGGAGAGAGAGATAAAAACATCAGTGATGATAGAGAATCATTTATTGGCTGCCTCCTGCACACCCCACTCTGGGGATCGAGCCCGTGATCCCAGCATATGCCTAACTGGGAATGGAACCCTGATCTCCTGGTTCATAGGCTGATGCCCAACCACTGAGCAACACCAGCAAGGAGGAAAGGCTGTTTTTAAAATGCTGAAAGCTTGTCACACGAAAAGGGAACTATTCTTCATGAACCTAAATGATCAAAGAAGAAATACAAGATATAGGGAAGAAGACTTTAGGATTAACTTTCTGCTAATTAATATGTTGCAAAAGTGAAATGAGCACCCTGATGTGATGGAAAGAACCCCATCCAGCAGGCATTCCAGCAGTGACTACATAGCATCTGCATGGGGAAACTTTGTGTAGGTGGAGGATTTCCTGTGGCTGACTCATCACACATCTCCCATCCCTTCTCCAAACTCCAAGGGTCTGTCTGTGGGTCCATGAATGGATAGCCTTCAAGTTAGCTTATGAGAACCCAGTCTTCCAAAGGTTTCCTCTTTACAGCCTTCCCCCTCTATGGAATGTGCATGTTTACTTTGAATGTTATTGAGCTTTATATTGTATAAAATTAATAAGACTGCATACATTTTTCTGCTAAATCTTTGCTTTTCAATATTATGTTCTGTATATATCCCAATGTATTTATCCTTCTACTACTGATTATATTTGGATTGTTTCCAGTTATTTTCCTTCCGATTATTGATGATATTGAGCATATTTTTGTACGTTTATGTGCTGTTTGTATTTTTTCTGTCAAGTGTCTGTAGTATTCTCCACCCATTTTTCTGTTGGTTGGTTGGTTGGTTGGTGGTTGGTTGGTTGGTTGACTTTACACATTTTGGAGCTTAATCCTTATGAATTACTTGTATTTTAAATATCTCCTTCCATTTATAGTTTGTATTTTGCCTCCTTTGTGGTATCTTCTGATGAACAGAAATTATTAACTTTAAGATAGTCGAATATATCTCTTTTCTTGGGGGTGCTTTTTGTGTCTTTGTAAGACACTATAGAAGGCAAGTATTTCTCATGCCTGTGTATATGTGTGTATGTGTATGTGTGACCATTCATTGGTGAAGTGTGTAAGCTGTTATCAATCCACATTTATGATCTAAAAAAGGAACATATCCACATTTATGGTCTAAAAAAGAGCTATTCTTTTCACACAGGAAGCTGGAAGGCCAATATATTCCCCCCTCCAACATATAAAATTTATAACTTGTCCTCTGGGGGCAGTAAATATGTTTTTGGGTTTATTTATTTATTTATTTATTTTAGTAAACATGTTTTTGAATATGCTTGATAATATGTTTCTGTGAAGGTAGATTTTATATTTGGAAATAATCATGTCATTTAGCGACAAATTTGATGAATAGAGGTAGGTGATTAAGCTGAGTAATATTTTTTCTTTTGGCGAACATATGTCAGGATTTATGTATATGTACCATAATAAAGTAATGGTATTTTTTTGTATAATTCAAGAAAAATTAGCAAGATGAATTGGTCAAGAACATCATTATTGAAAAACTGACATATTTCGAAAGGTAGTGTTTTTAATACTCATCCATGTTTGATTTTGTAAAATACGGCCTTATCACATGCGGTTCTAGTAATGTGTAGTTCTCCATTGCCTTTCTAAATTATTAATGGTGGAACTGAATGTACTACATTGAGATGGTGAATAGTGTGAATTTCCTTACTTTTGAAGACTCCTGGAAGTTAAAATAATTACAATTTCATATGCTTGTTTTTCTGAGATGATATTTGAAAACATACAATTTTTCTCAAAAAATCTGAAATTGGTAAAGCAGGTCATGGATTATGTTAAAAAGGTACAAGTATATATTTTTTCTCTTACTATTACTTCATAACAGTTATGGATTTTACTTATATGAGGATTCATTTTGCTAAAATATCAGTTTCTCTATTCTTCAATTTTGAGAGAATGCCAAATTTGGAAGTTTAAGATACACTTTTAATGAGAATTAAAACATCATAACTGAAAAGTGAAAATAAAACATGGGTCAGTACCTTTTTGGCAATAATGTAATGACACATTGATTTCTTGCTAATGAGGTAAAATTTATTTCAGCCATTATTACATGGATCTGTTGAGTAATTCGCATGCTGAACATTAAACAGGATTTTAAAATTGTTGTGGTTTCATTTTAAAAACACATAGATGTATTTCTTCAAGGTCCTTAATAAGATTTTCAAAGATTTTTTGTGGAGGGCTGGGTAGACTAATGCTTTTAATATCCATCCCCCTAATGAAATATCCTTGAATGGTTAGTAATTATTTTGGCACACTTTCAAAGGACAGGGCAGATTGGAGCTACTTCCCAGCACATTAAGGCTTCATGGTGTGTCTACCATGGCAACAGCCCACCCCCTCCCTACCAGTGCACATCAGAATAGGTCTCTGAAGTCCTCTTTGGAATTCTCCCTTGACTCTGCATTTGAGAAAGTAGCCTGTAATTGCACATATTATATTTGAATTTAACTATTATAGCTTTGGAAGGATGCAGTCTGAATCTGATCTTTATACTTAGCCTCTTCTAAAAACTCCTTTCTGATGAAAACAAAAATATTCTTGTACTAAAGCTTTGTAAGTAGTACAAGGAGATTCTGAATTATGATGGATGACTTAAAATGGTCTTAAGACCAATTCCTGAGAATTCACATTTCATGCATATTAAAATATCAAGGGATTATTATTAAGGATGTTTACATTAATGATTTGTTTAGTACCATTTTTCCTGCTTAATTTGCTCAACTTTATTAAGGTGAATTGCTTCCTGTGTATCATAAACTTCTTTATAGTTATTCATAAAAATAATAGGAGAAAATGCTTTTAAAACCAGATTTATTTGTTTGTTGCTTGCTGTTTTGTATACTGTAACAAGAGCAGTTAAGTTATTCTGTATACTTTTCAATATCATAGCAAATGAAGTTACTCTGTTCACTTATCAATAGCAAAGTCATATTAGAATAAGCATCTACTGAAGTTGGTACAACTCTTGTGAAAGGTGGTTTTCCATTTCACAAATACATGATGATGTATTTACAGAGGAAAACTAAAACTTTATATAAGCTATAATTAATAGTCAATGTGTTTCAAATTTTCCTTTTAAAACTGAGCATGCTTCTTTGAAATGTCTTTTATTCCCCACTGGGAAAAAAAAAGGAGAGAACATTTGTTTCTAGGAGAGTTTAATTGTCTGTTGCAGTAACTTTCACTGAAAGCCATACACATATTTACCAAATGCAGTATACTCATTTTATGACTAGAACATAATTCATATACATACTTATCAAATATATTAATATTTTATGGCTAGGCCATAATTCAATATTATATTTTATATTTGGATCATGTTTACAGAGCACAATTTTATACTACTATTTCATTAAATTTTATAATGTTTTGAAGTGTTTAATACCTTCAGCAATGATCTTAATATACTTTTATGCTGTCCCTGCTGGTTTATTCAATGTTGGCACATGCCCTCAAATTAAAACAATTTTTTAAAGATTTACAATAATTTGCTTCAATATTTCTAGTGCAGAGATTTTTATTGACACCCTGTTGGAAATATACATATATACATATTTGTACTGTGTGCTCATTTATGTGTGAATTTACATAAAATTATTTATTCTTAGAGTTCAGATTATATTGCAGGAGATGATGGGGTAATCATAATACCATATATAGGATTCTACCTCTGGGTAAATTTAAATTTATAAGAAAGAGATTGATAAGAACAATAATAAACATCAATAATAAGTCTCTTAAGTGAATTAAAAATTAGAGTGCAAAGAAAAAGACTTAGTTTATAGGTGGTTTTTTCCTTTTTGGTACCATTTTGCTTGTCATTCTCTTAAAAAATTAAGATGACTTGTTTGGAAAGTGTTAAAAATCTTTTCATTTAATCATATATATTTAAATTTTTATTTATTACATCAATTCTAAAGATCAAAGACATATGAAATAAGAAAAATGTTCAGCAAATTTTTGTGTGTGTTGAAAATTAGGTTACATATATACAAGACATTGTTGAACTACCATGCTTTTCTCCCCCCCGATATAGTGAGTTTGTACAAAAGTAGAAAGGCATTAGAGATAAAGCAGACTTCCATAGTCCATGAATATATGAAATTCTTTGTATTTCCTTGGTAATTAAGAATAACAAAGACAGCATTTAATTAAGTTATTTTTGCAATACAGTGTCTTTACTATGATGCACTTATTAATTCATTTGCTTATTTATTTACTAGAGGCCCGGTGCATGAAATTCATGCACGGAGCGGGGGTTGGCAGAGCCCCTCAGCCAGACCTGCATCCTCTCCAATCTGGCAGCCCTCAGGGAATGTCCTACTGATGGCTTAGGCCCGCTCCCCATGGTTCTCTGCTCTCTGCGGGGTCTGCTTGCTCCACACCATGGCAATGGGCAATCAGGCCCTGCTGGGTTCTGTCTGGGGGGCCGTGCTTGCCTGCTTGTGGGTTACCACAGCTACAGCCAAGCAAGCCCTGCTATCTGCTGTCAAGCTGTGTGGCCGCCCTCGCCTCCTGGGTCCGGTGATGGTCCTGGAAGCCTGCGGGCGTGGCTTGGCACAGCCACCCTTGCCTCCCGGGGCGGTGATGGTCCCAGGAGGCTGTGGGCTGGGCGCCCGTCCCAGTGACCCAGGCAACTTAGCACCACCCCACCCTGCCCCCAGGTCCTTGGCACCTGCGTATGCAAATTGACCCGCCATCCTTGTTGGGTTAATTGCATACTCCTGATTGGCTGGTGGGTGTTGTGGAGGTACAGTCAATTTGCATATTTCTCTTTTATTAGTGTAGATTCCTATAATTTAATTCTGACTATGTCTTGGTGGACACTGAAAATATAACTGTGAACAAGTCACATACAGTCTCTGCTTTTCTAGAGTTTAAATTCTGGTGATGGTTGTAGGGGAAAAGGACAAAGAACATGCATGGAGATAAGCCAAATACCCTCACATAATGAAATATCTATGAATAAATTAGATGAAACTCCGTGATGTAAAAGAATCATGAAGGTGGGTCTGGCAATGATTGACTGGGTCAGAGAAGGCTTCTCTGAGAGGGTAACATTTGACTTGAGACCTAAATGACAAGAAGAAGCCAGACACACTATGTTTGGATGGTGATCTCCAGATGAGGACCTTAGCAAGTAGAAAAGCTAGATGGTGGGGAAAGCTTGGTTGTTAAAGAGACAGAAAGAAGGCAGTGGTGTGAGTTAAGGATGGAGAGGTTGGTAGAGCCCAGGCCACCTGTAGGACTCTGTAAGTACTTTATTTTCATTCCAAGAAATTTATGTAGAATTGTAAGAATTTAGATTGAGATGGGATATGATCTGATTTATGTTTTATAAGTAGATAAGTTAATTACTAATTACCAAAAGTTGGAAAAAAAATATAACATTGTGGGGAAAATGGGGATACCAGGGCTAGGATGGCAGCATGGGATCCAAAGGAAAGATGGTATATTTTGGCAGCTCATAGTTGTCACATGGAACTCAAAAAAGAGAAGTTGGGAATGACTTTTAGGCTTTTTATTTAAATAGTTGCGTGAATGGTGATGCCATTTTCTGAGGGACAAAAGTGAGAGCAGTTCATGTTTATGGAAGTAAATCAAGAGTTCTATTCTGACAATGTGAAGTTAGATGACTCTTAGACATCCCATTGGAGATGTCAGTTCAAGGACAATGGATACATAGGTCTGAAATCTCAGTTAAGAAGTCAGAGTGTGGAGGTAGGAGTACTCAGTTAACCAAATCAGGCTTCGAAGGAAGATTAATGAATGCAGTTCTCCTAATTATAATAGTTTTATATACAACAGACTAAATGGAAAATTTTGTATATTTCAACAGATTTAATAGATATAGTCATAAATATGTTTTGATTCTCCATAAAAAATCTTTGCAGTAAACTGAAAATTTCTTCCTATTTTCTGCCAACTAATATCCTTGCAGCAACAATTCTCAAAGAGTAGTCTGGGGACCTTTTAGGTGCTCCTTGAGGTCAAAACTATTTTCATAATAACATAAGCATGTTACCTGTCTTCTGTCTTATTCTCTCATGAGTGCACAGTGGGGTTTTCTAGAAGGCACATGGTGTGTAATGTAGCAGCCAATTAAGTGTAGAAACAGAAAATGCAGCTGTTTTCTACTGAGGCACACATCAATTCGATTTCCAAAAAGTGTAAAATAATGGCATGGTTTTCATTAAACTATTTGTTTTTGAAATGTAGTTAATTTTATAAAAATATATTTTTAACATGTAATAAGTGTGTTATTTTCAAGTGAATAAATATTTTAAAATTTTCTCAGTTTTAAGCTCAAATGGAGTAAACATCAGCCCACATAAGCAAAAGCTTTCTGAAGTTTTCAATAATTTTTGGTAATGTAAAGAGGTTCTGAGACTAAAAGTTTGAGAATACTGCCTAAACAATATGACCTGAAGACAAGTATGACCAACTGGATGTTTGTTTCAGAAAAGAATCTGGGATTGAAGTTCAAAATATCGTATGTCCTCTCCCTCCTCTCCCAAATACTACGTAAATAGGACCATGTCACAAAACAAATGTCTTGTAAATAACATCTTGGTAAATTAGAAGCAGAATTTTTTCTGTAAAGGCCTGCATTTGAATCTAGAGCAAATAGCCAACAGATCAACAATGGGCAAGTTTGTTCCATGGAAGTGCTCATTATTCCCTTAATTACATTCCATTTCACAGTCTGAAAGGTATCGTTGAAGCATTTTGTGGGTTCTGTTTGCACACTTTCTAATGTTCACGATTTGGGAATTGAATTGGGTTCCCAACGATTATCTTGAATTAGTGTAGTACAATACTGATTTTTTTTTTTTTTGGTAATTAGACTTTAATTATAGTTCTAAAGGAGTAGAAGAAATTTTATTTGAATCCAATTATCATTTTTGGAGAAGGAAATGATTTTATACTGGGCTTATTTCTCACTTAAAAATCCTAGAAGATGTAACATTGTGTGTTTTGGAGGCTTAGTACAGTAACTCATTTAATACCTTAAATGCTTTCAAATTTAAAAGAAGTATCTTGTTTTATATGTGGACCCAGTGTAGTAATCTCAGTGCATATGTAAACCTAAATTGCAAGCTATTCACTGGATGTCTCTTTTTAAATTCTTATTGCTAAGTAAAAATGTTTGAAATCTCTATAAATTTCTCTTATGATGTATTTCGCAAGAGGCTTTTTCATTTGCTGTGTATTTGCTTGTTTTGATATCTCACCACCACGCTATTAAGCATTTTCTTGAGATAAGTTAAAAAACAAAAAAGCAACCTTGCCACTTTCATTTATTCTTCTTAGAAAGACAACTTTCTTCTTCTCCCAAAGGCAGCTCTTATGAGATCAGTAACATTGGAAGATAAAAGGCTTACTCCAACTGTGAACACATATGACATTATCTTGTGATGAGAAATTAATTTTAGAACTTATTTTTATGCAAGTTATAGCTGAGTGTTTTCTGCAAAAGTACATTTTATTTCCTGTTCTCACAATAGATTGACTTTCAGCGGTCAGGGGGTGCTATGCAGAGGGTGTCCCAAATGAAATGTATTTTAATAAGCACTGACTTTATAATTACTCAAAATGTGTGCATACATTTCTTGGGATGATATATATATATATATCCATAAAATTGGGTGGTGATAAATGCTATGAAAACCAGAGCATGGTAAGGGGACAGAGAGAGGGACATGCCTGATGGGAAAGAAATTGCTGTAAAGGCCTCTATAAATTGAATGTTGAGCAGAAGCAGGGACATGAAGGAGGACAATGGGCCATGCTAACAATATCCGAGGGAAGAGCCTTTTAGGCAGAGAAAATAAAAATGTGCAAAGCCCTGAGGCAATCTTCAAGGAGTAGTATGGAAGCAAGTGTGGCTAAAGAGGAGCTAGTGATTTGTGGGCTGGAGGTAAGGAAGTTAGGTAAAGAAGTCAATGATTTAATAGAGCCCCAAAGGCTATGTGGGCCATGTTATGGACTTTTATCATTTTTTAAAATCAAGCTAGAAATCCATAGCAGATTTGAGTAGAAGAGCGACATGCTCTCATTTATGGCTCTTTTGCAGCTATGAAAAGTCAACTCTGATAGCAGGGAGGGAAGCAGGGTTGTCAGTTTGGAAGCTGATTGAAATAGTCAAGAAAGGAGATAAGGATGACTTGGGCTAAGGTGGGAAGAAAGATTAAATTTGGAAACTATTTTGAAAGTTCAGCCAATAGTACTTAATAATGGATTGGGTTGAAAACAGTATGTGAGATAAAGAGAGGCGTAAAAGATTCCAAGCTTTGTCCCAAACAGCTAGCATAATGGAATTGCCTTTTATAGAAATTGGCAAGACTGTTTGAGGCACAAGACGGTCAGGAAATATCTAGTGTGCAATTTTTGCTTATTTATTGTATTAGGAGTCACTGTGTTGGAGTAGCAGAGAGCGCTCAAAATAGTGTTTAACGTGAGATATGAGTTTATTTGTCTTTCACGTGGTATTGAGCTGAGTAAAAGGTGCTGGTGGAGCAGCTATACTTCATGTGGTTATTCTGGCACTCGGGGTGTTCCGTCTTGTGGCTTCTGTGTTACCTGGGTGTGACCACTGTAAGCAGTTGAAGCGGGGTCCTTAGCCTGTGTACAGGTGTTCCAGCCCATGAGAGGGAAAGGAGAGGAATGGCAGGGCCAGGAGCTTCATCCTCGAAGTGAAGTTGCACCCTGCATCTGCTCTCATCCTCTTGTCTAATACTTAGCTCAAGAAAAACTAAAAACTGGCCCTGGCTGGTTTGGCTCAGTGGATAGAGCGTCGGCCTGCGGACTGAGGGATCCTGGGTTCGATTCCAGCCAAGGACACATGCCTGGGTTGCGGGCTCAATCCCCAGTGTGGGGTGTGCGGGAGGCAGCCAATCAATGATTCTCTCTCATCATTGATGTTTCCATCGCTCTATCCCTCTCCCTTCCTCTCTAAAATCAATAAAAATATATATTTTTAAAAAATAAAAACTAAAAACTGCAACCTCTGCAAAGGTAGCTGTGGTCCAGTAAAAAATTGGTGGGGCATTTCCTTGCTAAAATAAGGGAGAGAATGAATGTTAGGGACACTATGCCATATTTGTTCCTCTCTCATAAGCAACTTAAGGACAGGAACTACTTAGGTTCTCTGTAACCCCAGTATTGGCACAGTGCCTGCCATAGCATATGTTCACTAAATGTTGATTTTATTAATACTAAGTTACTTATATGAGAAATAAATTATTTTATACTGGATATTGTGTTTCCTCCGATGAACTTTTCAATTAATTTCATAACTCATTTTTCTCATTGCAAAGCATATTTTTATTGTGTCTTTATCGCTGATGGAGAAAAGTAGCATTTCATTTATCTTTAAGTCAGTGTCTTATGTTTATTTTCTAGGATGAACAAAATCATGATGAGCTATTATTTATGTTTTTCGAAAGAGTATTGACTTTGCACATTTACTTCCAAGTAACAATTTCGCACTCAGTGGTGACAGAATGAGTCACTTCCACATAATAAAATTGCATCACCTGTTCCAAACTGTTTCCTACTGCAACCCTCACCTAACCTTCCACTTACCAGTAAACCAAGTGCTGCTGTTTCTCCCTACTACTGTGTAGCTTAAAAGTTAGAGAAGTTCTATTAGGGTTTAAATGTGTGTTTTTTAACTAAAAGAGTCATAAACCACATATCATTTAAAATATGTTTTGAAATAAAGAACCTAGTGTGAAGATAAAATTTACTAAGAAAATGGGAAAGAATAAAGTATTTTACAATCAGGCAACTGAGAGATGACACACAGGATGCATTATGTTTCATTTGGAAAGCTTGAGGTTGGACTATCAGTACGAAAGAAAAATACTTTCTATTTCTTTGTAATATACTATTTTGAAAATTGGCCCTCTATTTTCTCCATGATACGTATGTATGTATATTTATCTTGTTAGGTCACCCTGTTTGTGGAACAACACACAGTACTTTTCAAACATCTCTAAAGGGAAAGATTGAATTTTTGTGTATATTTGTAAATCTTCTAGCCTAGGTCTATGTATCAAATACGTTTTCTTAATTTATTAGTAGAATTTTAGTTGAAAAGACTCAATGAAAACATGAATATGGAAGAAAGTTTTTGGCCTACCAGTCTTTCTAAATTCCATGTGGGTAGAAACCATGTGGGCATTCCTCCATGCCAAGCCCTAGGCTAACGCATAGTATTTCACTCATTTAAATAATAATTAGTAATCAATCTTGTTTCAATGCTAAATTTACTTCCCAACACAAAAATACACACACACACACACACACACACACACACACACACACACTCCTATACTAAATTCCCTTCAAATCTGGAATTATCTTTTTATAAATAATGAAAGTTGATAAAGAACCATTATAGCTTCTGATAATTTTTAAGATAGTTATTAAGCATCTAGTTCATTTTGAAAATTATCTACCTATTTTCCCTGTGGGTTAAACTTTATTTAATTTAAAAAATCTTCTGCATTTAGTCTTTTAAGCTCTAAATCCTCCGTTGATATTTAATAAGCCAAGGCTTTAAGCAATTGCTTGTTTGACCTAACAGAGTGTCATTTGGACTGTGCAGACTTTTGTTTTGTTTTTCGTTTATTGGTATTTTTTGTTAATCCTCACCTGAGGATATCTTTTTCACTGCTTTTCAAAGAGAGTGGAATGGAGGGAGGGAGGAAGAGAGAGAGAGAAACATCAATGTGAGAGAGACATATCCACTGGTTGCTTCCCGCATGTGTCTCGACCGCGGGCAGGGAGAGAACCACAACCCAGGTACATGCTCTTGACTGGGAATCGAACCTGAGACCCTTTGGTGCATGGGCCGACATTCTAACCACTGAACCACTGGCCAGGGCAAACTGTGCAGACTTTTAATTAACATCATTAGAGATAGCAATGTGTGTGCATGGGTATGTGTATATACATATTTATAAATCCTCAACTTTGTAACGATGACATTTTGAAGGCCAGTATACCATATTGCGATCATGCCATGGATCACTTGATATATTTAAGATTCCAGTAATAGAAAGATTCCAAAAACTATGTATAAATCATCCATCAATGTGGACGCCCATCCCGGTTATGCTCAAGAGGTAACCAGTTGAGTTAAACTTTGCCCTAAGGAAAGCAAAGAATATTTTAAAAAATGTGAATAAAAAGGTTTAAATTTCTATACTCTATAATGTCTTGATTATGACAGAAATGAAACAGAGTTTAATAAATTTTTATCATTCGTGACAAATGTATTTCTTCAATTCATCATACCAAACATATTCCTTTCTAAAACACTTGGCCATGTCACAGAATTGCTAGATTTAAAGAAGCATCAAAAAATGATCAAATCCTTCCTGAGGCTTGATGAGATGAATCATGCAAGGTCAAGCTGCATGTCCTAAAAAATTTGAGAGAATTAAATTTCATAAAATCTGTTAGTATTGAGAATTTTTTTTATTATGCTTACTTAAACTAATGCAACCTAAAACTCTCTTTGTAAATCAAATTACAATTTTTTTTTGTTCAAAATGGAGAATTGGTTATCAACTTCAGTTCAATTATCCTTGTTGCCAAGTTTGAGGGAGAAAGAAGAATCCTTCAAATATGTTTTTGATTTAGGGAGACAGTAATGTATACTAGTCAAGAATTAGCCTTGGGCAAATTATTTAACCTTGAACTTGTGTTTCATTCCCTGCAAAATATGAATAATAATACTTTACTCAAAGAGTGCTTGGGAGAAAGAATACATATAATCACGAATGTGAAACATTTAGTACCATTAAGGGACAATGTAAAACACTTTTAAAAAATGTATACTAATTCTTCTCTCTGCATAGTTAATTAGCAAAGGAAATTCAACTATTTAACTTTCTTCTCTCCTAAAGTCGTGCATATAATCAAGTTTTATTGTATTAGTCCCAAGGCATGAAAACTCGAAATTGAAAATGGTAAATGTTTAATAATCAGCTTTGAAAAAAAAAGGAAAAAAAAACAGAAAGAAAAAAATGCCTTTGTTTGTAACCTTTACAAATTTCCATGGTATGAATACTCCCATCATGGCCAATGTCAGACTACCAACATGATGCCTGAATGCAGAGTTGTTAATCCATTTGAGTCAGCTTTGGCACACCACTGAGTATTCCAGTTTATAAAGAACTGCTTAGTCAATCATAACTACAATTGCAGAATTAGTACACGAATTTGACACGTACTTTTGAGTACGTGTCAAATCTTCACTTTGAGGTTACAACTGACTCAGAATCTGCATTTGCTCTACTTGAGAATAACACATTGTGTGCACAAAGAAGCATGTAGTGTTACACATGGTTAATATTTTTATTTGCACATTGACTTTTTTTTTAAGTGAAAGACAATGTAAATTTCCCACTGAATTCTAATCTGTAACCAGCTAGTTCTTTATCAAGTTACCAATAATGTTGCAGAAAAAAATATATTTTATAGAGCAGATCATTTCTGGAATAAAAAAACACCAACAGTGTAATAGCTAAGATGGGTGGCTAGACACAGTATGTGTTCCTTAGTCCAGAGTCAATATGGTACCAGGTTGTAGATTGTCTCATTTAACTTTAAATTCATGCACATATTAGTTAATATGATTAGATTAAAAATTCCCTTGATTTTCTTCACACTGGTATATATTAGTTCCTATCAATAAACCTATAGCATGTGTTCTTTTGATGTAATAGTTGCCACTTATTTCCATTGAATATAATTTTATACTTTTTCTTCAGTTGGTTTTCAGTCATAAAATTATGAAAATATCTGTTGTCATATTTATTAAGAAATGATTGTTTCCTCAAATAAAAACCCCACAAAAAACCACGAAGCTCCTTTCAAATTATTTCCCATCTTTTTTGGGGAGATGGGGATACCAATTTACTTTATTTGAAAGACTGATTCAAATGAAAGAAATAAGTAGATGACTTGATACAACTTATAGAAAAGGTAAAGGTAACTCCAAGATGCATGTACTACTCTGGTGACCAGGGAAGTCGCCCCCTTGTCTGTGGGAAGCCAGCCTAAGGGTTAACTCTCTTCGTTGTCTCTCAGGGTGTGCTTTGTCAAAGAGATACTCGCCATGCCAGTTTTGGGGGCCTCCAATCTGCACAAGTTGGTTATGTGGTCACCTAATTATTTGATGAGTCTCACCTGCTCTCAAGTAGTACGTCTCAATGAAGTCACACATATGAGGGTCATTTATGTCAGTGGCCAGTTTGTGCAATTCCAGTAATGACTTTTCACCAAGTGTAACGCTCACTCCATTGCATTCAGCCCATTCTCCCAGTCGTCATGGTCTGGTTTCTTTATATCCTGAAGGAAGATTCGGCCACCTCGTTGGCTCTGCAGCTTCATCAGTTTCTCAGCATGTTCCTCCTCCTCATGAGCTTGGTGAAGAAAACAGCTGGCATCACCATCGCGGTCAGAGTAGGAAGACATGGACTGGTGGGCATAGGAAGCGTAGAGCTCCAGGTTGTTCTGATGGATGATGGTGGCCCCTGAGTCCTGGGGGTGGCTTGGTTGATCCGGTCCTCAGATGGGTGGCTGAGAAGAAGTGGCTGTGCAGCATGGGAACAGTGGCACGGGCCTTGGAGCAGGTGGGGGAGTGGGGCGCTATGAGGAGGTGGCAAAGGCTGGATCTGAGAGGCTGTCTGGGATGGAGCTCCAGCACTAGGGTTGTCCAAGCACAGTTAGAGCAGGAAACCATGCCACTGTCTGGCAAAGACTGTCCTTTCCCACCTTTTAAGGCCAGAGCTAATGCCATTTCCTTCACCAAACTCCTGATATATTGTGTTTTTTTATTTTGTTTTGGCTTTAATTATTTTCTCCCAAAATTTCATCCCCATCCTTGGGAAAATATCACCATATTCTAGTTCACTGGTTCACCAAATGCAATCCCCGGATCAGCAGCATCAGCACCAGCTGAGAACTTTTCAGAAGTGAAAATTCTCAGGGCCCACCCACGATGTACTGAGTCTGAAAGTCCTGGGGGAATGCCCAGCAGTCTCACTGTAACAAGTCCTCTGAGTGACCCTGGTTCTGAGTGACTGATTGTACAATTTGGCTTTCTATTTAGTTGTGTCCTTCAGGAGGACCAGGATTTATGAATAATTATACCTTTCAAATAGTAGGTACCCAATAAATATTTGTTGAACGAACTAATAAGTCAATGGATATAAGGACAATTGAAGAAAACCAGGCCAATGAACTGAAAGAATTAAGGGCAAGATATTTTATTTGAAAGGCTCTCCTTTGGAGGAGAAATGAGATGTGTTCTTAAACATCCATGGGCTGGAATATAAATTATGACTGCTTATTAAGGTTAGTTTATTTTTATTACATAGCTCATTAAGTCCTAACAACAGTTCTGTGAGATAAGTGTTATATTCATTTCACTGATGAAAAAGTGAGGCTTAAAAGGTATGTACATCACCATATATCAGGGTCATAGTACTGACTTTCCCCATCATGTCCAGAGGGTCTAATTTCAATTTTAGGAGATGGTTGGTTCAGTCTATTCATTCAATTATTTATTATAAATAAATATGAGTGAGGCATCATGTAGGTGAGAGCTAATGCCCTCATCTGTGAAATGTGGGTAGTAAAAGTACCTAGTCCTTCTTAGGGCTGTTGTGATGATTACATAGGATAGACGTCAAAGTAATAATTAAACAAGACAATCACAAATTGTGAAAGGTGCAAAGATGGAAAGAAAGGCTTGCAATGAGAGTTATAATAAAGATACCAGGTTTAGACTGAGTGTCAGGGGAAATTTCTCTAAAGCAGTGGCATTGATGCTGATCCAGAATGACAAGTGTCATTTGGCTAGGTGACAAACTAGGGGGAAGAGCATTCCAGGCATAGGACCCTCATGCGCAAAGCCCTAAGGTGTAAGTAGCTTGTGCATGCTGTGAAAGGGACTGAGGTCCTCATCACTGGAAGTCTCCAAGTGTGTCATCCTGAAGATGATGTTTGCAGTATGTTGGAGAGGAGCATCAGCGGAACAGTGTTTACACTACGTGTACTATCAATTTGCACCTAATCCTGAGTGTTTTTGTTGCCCACATAAATCAATAAAATGTCATTGATGTCATAAAGCAAAGTATATGTAAATGTCCAAATAAAAGCAAAAGCTTGTAGTAAGTTTGATATCAAATCAGTATTTTTTTAAGGGTTAAAAACTAGAAAATACATAAATCTGAAGAACTTAGAGGTGGGATGAGTCAGCATTTTAAACAAACTTGAATTCAGTACAATATCCACTGATTCTTCTTTCTAACACTCTCTAATAATAACGGAGATGACTTTGGGGCACTTTTGTTCACAGTTAAGGTATTGAACTCTTCTCTAACTGGATTACAGTGGCATTTCTTCTAGAAAACCTTGGTTCAGATTCCTTCTTAATCATACTTACTTTTTATACAGTTGTAATACCAGTGGGATGGAACTGTGGTGATTGAATCACTAAATAAAATGGGTGAGTGCTAAGTGAAATGAAATTGTGATAAAAGTCTTACGTTAGCCCTAGCTGGTTTGGCTCAGTGGATAGAGCATCAGCTTGCGGACTGAAGGGTCCTGGGTTCAATTCCGGTCAAGGGCACATGCCCAGGCTGTGGGCTTGATCCCCGGTAGGGGGCATGCAGGAGGCAGCCAATCAATGATTCTCTCTCATCATTGATATTTCTCTCTCTCTCTCCCTCTCCCTTTCTCTATGAAATCAATATATATATATATATAACTTATGTTATTTCTAAGTATATCTTTGGAAGACAACTTATGTTATTTCTAAGTAGATCTTTGGAAAAACTGTAAATATTTCAATTTAATTGGTTTTTCCTGTTAACATACTTTACTTATTCCTTATTTGACTATAAGACTAAGTGTAGTCTGTTAGTTGCTGTGCTATAAAGATGATACGCCTCTGCCTAACCCAACCATATCCTCTTTTGTATTTTCTAGAATTAGCACAAAACCTGACAATAAGAAGCACCAGTGACATTTGTCAAATGAATGATTGAATGAAGTAGAAATTAACATATCCATCAAATAATTATGAGTAGAAATCAAGTGTCATGTGGAATTATGAGTAGAGTAAAAAAAAAAAAAGGAAACTTATTGTAGAAATCTTAAGATTGAGGATAATTGCTCTTTTATATGTTACGCATTCTATAGCTATATTTCCCATAACTATAAAAAATATAATGTATAAAAAACTTAATAAGCTAATATTGCTGCATTGCTTTAAAACACCAGTTTAAAATCATTTCTGTTTATAGCAGCATTGAGATGAAGCATAGTTTGGATTCACATAAAATGAAATAGCCAATGAAGACAGTTATTGTGTTAAAGCAACCTTCAAATGTCTTTGCCTTCCATATGTTCATAGTTTACAGAAGGGCGAAATGCTTCTGTGTAGATATAATTTGGGCTGGCTTTTTAAAAGAAATAAGCTTACATATTTAAAATTGCACATTAACCTTTAACCTGTAATTATAAATTACAGTATGCACTTAATATAAATCTTAGAAGTAACCTCTAGGAAATAATTATAATTAAATGAGGAATGATGCAATTGACAGATAATAAATCCACAATATTCCACACATAATGCATACTTTAAAACATTTGGTATTAAATGTAAATATCCCTAATCCTTACTCCTTATGTTTTCAGTGTAATTATGCTGTGGAGGAACTTTGTGTCTTCTTGCACATCTGTCTATCACACTTGTTTGTAAAATACAAATTTGCTAGAGAAAGAGAATTAATTTAGGAAATAGTGAGAGAATAAAAGTAGATATAATATTATCCTATTAGGTAGACAGCTTTTAATGTAATTGTTTATTATCTGATTATAGAAAAAATATACCTTACATCTTCCCAAATGCTGACCTTCTTTCTACCCAGTAACATAACATTTTGGTACATGGTTTTAGTACACTAGGCTAAGAGAGCTTAATGCAGTCAAATAAAAGACACTGGTGTGCTATTTTTAAATTATACTGTTGAAATTTATTTTTTATGTATGAGTAAATTTTTAATATTTCTCTACAGCACCCAGAGGTAGCTTCATGAGCTACTAATGACTTGCAATTACAGGCATCAAATTATAGTCAAGCAGGGGTTATGAATTTGTAAATTGTTGCTCAGAACTTTGTTGTAAATTCTGAGAGGTCACCATTATAAAAAATATGTTAAAAACTAAATTCTTTGGATTCTACAGATTATGTACTTATTTCATTCAGCATCTATTTCATTACTAGTTAAAACATCTTCCGTGTCTATAATTTTGCTTCCTTAAAAAGAATTTTTTTGAATGGAGAGTATATAATAATATCCACAGACAAAAATTAAATGAAGGTAGAAATTGTGATTCAGATAAGGTTATAGAACAATGTGGTAAATATATGATAGTTAATCCTCAGTTTTAACCATACATATCTATTTAGATGTAAGGGAATATAACTGCTGGGAACATTAATAGCCTGAAGATATGCAGGGCCAGTGGAAGGTTGGAAGACTTACTTTTGATTGTACTAGTCATGATAATTGTGAGATAATAGATTGGTCTTATTAATTAGGAGGATTCACTTAATTACAAAATAATAGTGAACTGACTTCCTTGCTTTTCTGTGCTCTAATCCCTCAGATACATGCTGCCTAATACTGGTCTGGATTTTCCTTCTGGTCTTTCACTCTGTGTTCATGTTATTCTATACTAAGATTTTCTTGGATCCTATCCTTAAATGTAAATATGCTTTCCCAAATGCTGTGATAGTAGTAAAAAACTCATTCTCTTGAGTCATATATCCTTGTGCTGACCCTTCCTAGCCACATGATATGGAATAGATTACTGAACTTCTCTGAGCATCTGTATCCTCTTCTGTGAAAGGAAGATAATCATAGTCCTTATTTTATATTAACAGTCCCTACTATGAAATAAACTTAAGCTTTTCCCCACATGGCATGGCACAGAGATAGCCTTCTATAAAAGTTGCTGTTCTCTTTTTATTATTTTTCCTTGTCCCTCAGAACTCTGTGAGCTGGCCACATACCTATTCTTTAGATTTAATTAAAATGAAGATCATCATAATTGGCAAGGTTTTTAATGTGTTATAATTGCCCCTTCTGCCCCATGGCATTTGAATGGGGATCTTCAAAGATTTAACGTACAGGAACAAATACTGAGGGAATTGTCAGTGCCACTCAATGATTCTCTCAGAGGGTAAATTTATGAGTGGGGTGAAATCTATCAGAACTGTTCAGATCACCCTGTGGAGGCTTGATCTCTGTACATGTACTAGTGAGAGTAGCTTGGTAGATTATGTCACCCGTGCCTATTGTCTGATTGATTCCTTTTTACTTCTAACCCCAGGGCAAGCCTAAAGGCAAAAATAGTTAAGTAGACTTGTTCTGAATTTGCCATCTGCCTCCCTCCGTTTTAACATACTTTTCCCATATACCAATCATCCCAAAGATCTCTGTCTTTGTCTAAAGGCAGCTGATATAGAAGATATAAGTCATATTAAGTAAATAGTGAAACCCAGTTAACATTTATGAAAATTTAAAGTCTGAAATTCTATCATATTTTCAATCTAATTGAACCTAATGATTGGGTGTACTTCTTTAGTAAACAGTGAACCAAGTAAGATGGTAAATTTCCCCCTATCTGCTCATAATGCTCAGACCTCTATTAAGATGAGTTTGCATGATTTCAGAATAAGTAGGTCTGCATATAGACCCAGCTGCCGTGACAAAATATGGCATTCCTCATCAGGGTTCTTTCTCTGGCAGCGGCACATCTCCTAGACAAACTTCACTTTCTAGACTTGCTGTGAATAGCTCTTTTCCACAATTAAACAGAAATTGGGGGGAGAGGTTTTAATCTGCCTATTTCTTAGGTAGGTTAATTTATGAAAGTACTCTAAAAGAGGCAAACATGAGCTCTTAGGGGCCCTGATCTCTTTGATACACCTGCTTTTTGTTTTTGTGTATATAGTGTCATTTAAATGTTTATAACATTTGGGTCTTATCCTATATAATAAAGAGGTAATATGCAAATTGGCCATCACTCCAACACACAAGATGGCCGTCTCTATGTGGTTAAAGATGGCCACCACAAGATGGCCAGGAGGGGAGGGCAGTTAGGGGTGACCGGGCCGGCAGAGGAGGGCAGTTGGGGGCAACCAGGCCTGCAGGGGAGGACAGTAGGGGGGGACCCAGGCCTGCAGGGGAGGGCAGTTGGGGGGGTACATGCCTGCAGAGGAGGGCAGTTGGGGGGAGCAAGCCTGCAGGGGAGGACACTTGGGGGGGACCAGGCCTGCAGGAGAGGGCAGTTGGGGGTGACCAGGCCTGCAGAGGAGGGCAGTTGGGGGTGACCAGGTCAGCAGGGGAGGGCAGTTAGGGGTGACCAGGTTGGCAGGGGAGGGCAGTTAGGGGCGGTCAGGCCGGCAAGGGAGGGCAGTTAGGGGTGACTGGGCCAGCAGGGGAGCAGTTAGGCATTGATCAGGCTGGCAGGGGAGTGGTTAGGGGGTGATCAGGCTGGCAGGCAGAAGCAGTTAGGGGCAATCAGGCAGGCAAGTAGGCGAGCAGTTGGGAGCCAGCAGTCCTGGATTGTGAGAGATGTCCGACTGCCTGTTTAGGCAGTCCAGACATCCCTTGAGGGGTCCCAGATTGGAGAGGGTGCAGGCTGGGCTGAGGGACACATACCCTCCTCCCACCCCCCACCCCCTTGCATGAATTTTGTGCACCGGGCCTCTAGTTTCTAATATAATTCTTATCAGGGAGGGCATTTATTACCATTTCCCTTTGGATCAGGAGAAGTCAGGGTTGCTGAGAGAAATCAGGTCTCATCCCTACTCAATGCAGACACAACAGCAAGAAAACCTAGTTCTGTTTCTTGAGAGAATACTTTGCAAATAAAACTGATTGTTGCTCAGAAGATAGTTAAAGAAAATTTTGTAAAAGAGCTTGAGGAAAGTGGTGTTTTTTTTTAAATTTTATTTTAGATGAAGGACAAAAAACTGTTTTTAGAACATAAAAATAGTAAGGGCTGTACTTACCAATGCTTACCTTTGTGCCAGCTATTCTGTTCTCAGCATAACACATGCATTGTCACAATTAACCCTCGTGGCAGCCCTGAAAGAGGTAGGTTATATTGTATCCATGTTACAAGGAGGAACGGCCGGCTCAGGTTAGCTTGCCCACACTGCCTACCTGCTGAAGGGGAATTCAACACATGAATACATGTCTGTGGAGTCCATATACTTAGCCTCTAAATGGCACTACCTCTTGGCAATATGTTGCATGTATATAAAGGTTGGATTGCAACCTTTTGGTGGTATACTAAAGAATCAAATTCAGATTTTCACTGAAAAATGATTTTGATGTGGCAACAATCAAACAATACTTTTTGCGAAGTACATTGTAACCTCAGTCAAGTCCTGCCGAGTCTCCTTATGACTATATGCACAGTCCTCTTTTATTTTTGGAAGCATTTTTTATTATATAAACACCAGCACTACATAACATATCTCATGTATAGAGCACAAATCCTTTGAGCTGGCTACAAAAAAAAGTGCTTCTCTTTCAAACTAATGAAATTTCAGGTCATGCCTTTTTGGCGTTGAAGACTCTGGGATAAAGAATGAGAATTCTGGTATGGAATTGTTTCTTCCCAAAATCAAAGTTTTTCTTGATATTTTATGCTTATTTTAACTCTATCAAGACATGTAAAATATACCTGAGAATAAATTTAGTGGGTTCTAAAGTTTTCATCTCAAAAGGCACACGTTTCTCTGTCTCCGAACAGCTCTACTGTGTCCATTTTTCTCTTCACCCACACTTCTTTAGTAAGAGGTCTCTGCACCACATTTTGGCCAGATCTGTTTGTGACCAAAAAGATGTGTGCAAACCATAGTCTGGGCTTATTGTTGTCTAAATTATAACTGATAGTGTGTCACAGTGGATAGAATGGGTATGGGACCCAGCTTGGCTAGAAGTGTGTCCCTTCAGTTACCTATTAGGTTCTAGTAGATGCCAATGGATTGAACTAGACAGGCAATGGGTCTTATTTAGGAATTCAACAGAAGCATCAAAGAGCTGATTTGCATGCAAAACCCAGCAAGACCGCCAGGTGTACAGTCTGTGAAGTTTGATGGTAGTATGAGCAGCAACTGTAAAGTCCTGGGGACATCACTCTCCTTGAATCCAGCAGCCCCCGTGGGGCATTGAATTCTTTCTCAGCCAGAACCCCTTTCCTCTTGGCTTCACTTTATCCTTACTGCTGGGAATGGACGGCCCTGGGATGAGATGCTGGACATAGGACAAATTCCAGGAGAACTGTAAAAAAGTAGAATCGCAGAGATCTTATTGATTGCAGATGCATTTTGAATTGATCAAGAAGAGTGACATTTGTAAACTATTTTGCAAGACATATTCTGGTAAGGAGAAAAGATTAATAACATTGTCTCTGGTCTTTTTTCTCCCTTAAATTATTGCTTAAAGGATAGTGAACTTTTCGGTAGAAATACTCAAAGTACTATTAAATGATAAAATAGTAATACAACAGTAATTACACTGCTTCAAATGGAATGACAATGTCACACAAACCTGCAAGCTCTAGCGTAGTTTGCAGCTGATGTTGGGTTGTGAGAAAGCACAGACTATGCATAAAGGAATTTATTACTGGGGGAAATGAATCATTTTGCTTTTCCCTGACATGTGCTGTTCTATATTAAACTTTGTAGTTCCAAGGCTGACTATTTAGTTAGTCCTCTAGATCTCACCCCATAAGTTCTCAAGGGCTCACCTCCAGCATTCTTCTTGCTGTTAGGTGGGAGTTCTGAACATTTAGCACTGTTTTGCATATTCTAATAACTACCATTTATTGCACATGATCTCCTTTGATCCTTGAGAACCCTGTGAGATACATAGTATTATTATTTATAATTTATAAATGAGAAAACTTCAATCAAGAGTGGTCACCTAAGACCATGAAGTTTGGACATATCAAGATCATCCAGGGACACCAACAGTCATTCTCTTGCCTTTTCTTTCCATTTGCCCTATATATTAATCTGAAGAAAATGTCTTTTTCATGGGTGTCAATATACACACACATGTTCTTAATCTGAAAAGCATGTTTTGGGCTGCCTTTACTGTTCTGATACTAATTCTATCTGTGATTTCCTTGTCTGCCTAATTTACTAGTCTAGGAATGGCACATTTATAGCATGGATCTCCCCTGTGTTTATCCCTTGCCCTTGGCAGACATAGCCAGTCAATCACAGCAATCCTCACGGAGCCGGATTCAGCTTAATTATCTCTTCAGCCCATCATTCTAGGGAAGCACAACCAATGGGTTGGTTTTGGCTCCCAAGTTAAATCTCTTTGCCATTCCTGAGCCACCATTTATTTTTGTCTCAATCATGTCCTCTAGCATAAGCACACACAGCATTTACCTCAATCTTTCCTCAGACATTTATCTCTTATGACATCTTTACTTACAAGGATGACTAGTATTTGTGAACAAGCATGTTCATGGTGTTTTGAAGTCTTCCCATAAAAATTCCATTTTTACTTAACATTCATAAGATAAAGATGCTTTATCTGTGTCCTTCTCCCAGGCCTTTTTTTGATGGACCATTATTCATAAACAATGATGTTACATCTTGACTTCTTTTGAAAAATTTGGTTTCACCAGATTTGAAAAAAATTTATTTTAACATAGTGGCTTTTTGTTTAAGTATAACATTTAGTAAATTCATGCACCAGTAGAAATCACCATATTTTCTTTTCAAACATTGCTATAGTTTATATATCTATATCTTGTGTAGTCATAGTAATTTAGAAGAAATGAGCAAGTGGGAACTTAACCTGTACAACTTGTAGTTACCTTATATACCTCTTAGCAATATCTGGGGTAAAACTAATGAGGAAATTCCTATTTTTATTTTAAGATGATTAGCTAGATTAAAAAAATCATTGCAACAGCAGGTTGTGTTTTTATTATATTTTTAGTGTTTAAAAACTAATCTAATTAGGCAATATCACTTAGCTAATGCCATAATATCAATTTGTGCAACTCTTTGGCCTATTTTTTTGAAAGTTCAGTGTAAAGGAGTGTTATTTGCTGCTCACCTTATGCAGGTCAAGAGACTGATGTTATTAGTTTTGCCACTCTTCAGATACAGAATTGCAGCTCTGGCAGTTACATCCCTCGGGAAAAACCTACTGTCAGAAGGTGCAGGAGACAGGCCAATTGATCCTTCAGTGTCCAGAGACTGCCAGATTCTTTCTTTTACCATTTGAGTTACTGACTTTACAGAGCATCTACAACCTCCTGAAACTGAGTCTGATGATGATGGTACCTCACATTATCAAGTGGGGACAAATACTCAGTTTGTTTTACCAGTATGGGCAGCATATAGAATAGCTAAACCTGCAACCATTTCATGGAGTTAGGTCCTGGCTCTGCTGCTTTACAAACGTCATCATCTTAAGAAAGTTATTTAACCTCACTAGGACTCCCTTTTATCTTCTCTAAAATGGGACAATAACAATATCAACCTCAGTGGGGTATTGTGAAAATTAAAGAAGATGATATCAAGGAAATATTTGTAAAAGCATATGATGAATATTGTTCTGCAATCAGTTATAATTATCCTCAAGTTCAGACAGATATTTTTATTTTGTAGCCTAACTTATATTATGGTATTCTATTCATAAAAGCACCAAGGCAAAATAGATTCCATATTACTATATGGAAACAGACCTGAATTAAGGTTTATTTTACTTTGATGTTTTATTCTTTGATTTTAAAACTTACTTTAATTACAAAGAAAATATATGTTTATTTTAGAATATATATTCACAAAAAGATAAGCATGGAAATCTTAATTCTGTGATCTTCAGTATGTGTATAAATATATACATAGACACTTTTTAATAATGGAATTATACTATTTATGTTTTGGAACTCTTAAAAGGTAAACTTAGGCTCAAAATTTCCAAGAGTTTATTTAAACAAACATCAATTTGAATTGCACCAAACGGAACGTGGTTAGGAGGACCCCCCAAGGGAAGCTAGGGTAAAGATTTTTATAGAAAAGACACAAATGCACAGCAAGGAAATAATTGGATGGGCTTTAGCATAAGTGGTTGCCTTATTTTGGAAAGACTTGTTGACTGTTTGTGATTGGTTGTGTTCAGTTTAATTTTCTCATATTTGAGTACACTGACTCTGGCTTAGGTTTTGGTTTGCTTATGCAGGCTGCTAAGGCATTAGAGCAGCCCCAGTTCAACAGCCTCCTTGTTCATTTATTTTAACGGGAACATAGATATATTGGGGATATCTTACCAAGACTTTAGATAGTATTTTGCTACATAATTTTTAGAGATTTAATGGTATTCTATAATGTAAATATTTAAATAATCCTATACTGTTTGGGCATTTGGAATTTGAATTATTTTTCCTCTTAACTCTTTTTGTTTTATACTCACTATTTCAAACTGATCTGCAGTGAGTACTTCTTGTACTTATATCATTCTGCACACTTTAACTCACTTAGGATAAATTCTTAAAAATATTTTTTTTTACTCATAATATTTTTTAAAATTTATTTTTCCCTTTTTTTTCTTTATTGATTAAGGCATTATATATGTGTCCTTATCCCTCCATTACTCCACCCCACCCCCACTCTTGCCCTTACCCCCCTGGTGTCTGTGTCCATTGGCTAAGCTTATATGCATGCATACAAGTCCTTTGGTTGGTCTCTCCCCCTTACCCCTTCCCTCCCCTACCTTCCCTCTGAGGTTTGATGGTCTGATCGATGCTTCTCTGTCTCTGGATCTGTTTTTGTTCGTCAGTTTATGTTGTTCATTATATTCACAAATGAGTGAGATCATGTGATATTTATCTTTCTCTGACTGGCTTATTTCACTTATCATAATGCTCTCCAGTTCCATCCATGCTGTTGCAAATGGTAAGAATTCCTTCTTTTTTACTGCAGTGTAGCATTCCATTGTGTAGATGTACCACAGTTTTTTAATCCACTCATCTGCTGATGGGCACTTAGGCTGTTTCCAAATCTTAGCTATTGTAAATTGTGCTGCTATGAACATGGGGGTGCATATATCCTTTCTGATTGGTGTTTCTAGTTTCTTGGGATATAGTCCCAGAAGTGGGATCACTGGGTCAAATGGGAGTTCCATTTTTAGTTTTTTGAGAAAACTCCATATTATTTTCCATAGTGTCTGCACCGGTCTGCATTCCCACCAGCAGTGCACAAGGATTCCTTTTTCTTCACATCCTCGCCATCACTTGTCATTTGTATGGTAAATTCCTAAAGATAGAATTATTGTATCACAGGGTAGGTGCATTTTAATGTTTTAATTAAGAGTAATTTAAAGATAGGTAATGGAGTCACACAGTACCAAAATAAAAAACCTAGGAAATGGTAAGCCTCTCACCACAATCATTCATCCATTCATTTCCAACCCATCTACCTACTAGTACATCTCTACCTGCTTCCTCTCCAAAAATTTTCTAATGTTCCAGATATTTTTTTTTACGGTATATTGAAACAAATATAAACCTATACTGTCTTGCTGACTCTTTCACACAAATGGAAGCATATAAGATCCATGTACTACTTTCTTCTCTCAAAAGTACATCTCATTCTTATTTTTGCATACAGTTCCACTGATAGACATGAAGGTGATTACAACTTTTGCTATGACAAGCAGTACTGTAATAAATAGGCATTATTTGCACTTTTTAAGTCTGTTGAATAAATTCCTAGAAGCAAAATTGCTGATCAAGGAATATATGAATTTATAATTTTGTTAAATATTGCAAACTGCCTGCCTTAGGGATTTCAGCAGTTTACAGTGACAGCAGCAATGAATGGATGTCCCTTCCTCCCTCCAGCCTTGCTGAAAGAAAATGTTATCAAATGGTTGGATTTTTGTGGAGTAGGTAAAATATGGTGTCTCAAAGTGGGTGTAATTTGCATTTCAGATTGAGAACCTTATTCATAGAAGCCATTTGCACTTGTCTTTTCACTTTGTTTACAAGTATTGGCTTTGTTTTTGGCATGAAGACTAAGAAACACCGTAGATATTTTTTGAATTTATCAATCTTTTCACTTATGTGTTATGAACTTTTGGGATATGATTACTGAGATTATAAATTAATTCTCCGTGTCCCCTGTTTCCACAGAATTCTCATGATAATAGTGGCTCCTGCACAGCTGGCTTGGCTCAGTGTTGAGCATCGACCTATGAATCGGGAGGTCACTGTTCGATTCCAGGTCAGGGTACATGCCTGGGTTGCAGGCTCAATCCCCAGTGTGGGGTGTACAAGAGGCAGCTGATCGATAATTCTCTCTCATCATTGATGTTTCTATCTCTCTCCCTCTCCCTTCCTTTCTGAAATCAATACATAAAATAGATAAATAAATAAATAAATAAATAAATAAAAATAAATAAATAAAAATAGTAGCTCCTTTCCTTCTTTCTTGCGTTTACATCTTTGATGTATTTGGATTATGTTGACATAAGGTAGGAGAGGTGGATCCAGCTTATTTTTCCCCCCTAAGTTTTCAAGCTGTTGCCAGCACCATTTTATCTCTTGTTCTGAAATGCTACCTTCATCATAATGTACTAAATGCCAACTTGTTTGGCTCTATTTCTGGATTTTTCTTTCTCTCCCATTTTTCTGTGTGTCAGTGCCACCTTGTCTTTATTATTAAAGATTTAATAAATTTTAATATCTGGTGGGGCAAGTCCCTGCTCATTTCTTTCCTATTTTAGAATTTGTCTGGATAGTGTCTTTTGGTTTTTGTTCACATGAAATTCTGAAATAGCTAGTCTAGTTCCAAAACTTGTCTTAAAAAAAAATCCTGTTAGACTTGTTCACTGGAATCACATTGCATTTATAAATTACCAGGAGAAGTGACAACTTTATAATGTAGGGTCTGTCTTCTTGGCATCATTCAGCAGAATTATAGTGTTTTCTCTATATATGTCTTGAACATTGTGTATTAAGTTTATTTCTATTTGTTACACCCTTTCTGTTGCTCTCTGTAAATGTTTTTTCTCTTATTATATATTCCAGGGCTTTAACATTTTTTAAGTTTATATGGAAGCTATTGATTTTTATATTCATTTTGTATGTCATTATGTTAGCAAATTCTGTCATTAGTTACAGTAATTTTTCAGTTAGATTCTCTTTTTTTCTGGGTATTAGTCAAAAGCTTTACAAATAGCAATAGTTATAACCGCCTCCTTTCTAATATTCATCATTGAAATTGTGTTCTTTTGTATAAATGTATTGTTCCCCAGGTATCCTGCTTGACTTTACTGAGGTTTTTCTAATTAAGCATAAAAAAACAAAATTTTGTTAGGGGAAGAGCCATCTATTTCTATTTGATTGAGTGTTTTGTGTTCATGTATTTGTTTTTATTAAGGAAGTCTTTTGAATTTTATCAGATGCCTTTTAGGAGCTGTAAGGTAATCATATTATGTTCCTTTTATGATGAATTACATTCTGAGATTTCCTGAAATGGAATGATTCTTGATATTTCAACACTGCTATATTATGTTTACTGATATATATTGACGGTTTGTGTATAGATTGTCTTGAGTGAGATTGTTCTTTTGTTCTGGGTGTGGATGTATGATGAGCATTTATTCTACTTTGGAGACAATGTCATGCACACTTCACAAAAATAATTTGGACGACTTCCTCCTTTCTCTGTGCTCTGAAACACTGACTAGCCTGAAATTTGTTTATTCTTTAAAGATTTGTTAGGAATCTGTTAAAATATTTTGGGCTAGTGCTTCTTTTTTGGTGGTAGCTCTAGGTAATGTTCCCTACATATTTTAGGAAATATGAGCTGTTTTCATTTACTGTTTCTTAATAGTTGCTGTTGCTAAATTACATATGTATTATTTTGCTTGATTGCCTGAAGAATTCTTTTTGTATCTTTAGTAACATTATAAGAATTTGTCTTAGTGATGACTATTCTTGTATGTAATACAAAGCTTTTCTATTTTTTAAGGTATTTTTAAATTAAATTTATTGGGGGTGACATTGGTTAATAAGATTATAGAGGTTTCAAGTGTAAAATCCTCTGATACAGCATCTGTATATTGCTTTTGTGTGCCCACCACCTAAAGTCAAATCTTCTTCTGTCACCATCAGAACTTTCCTCATTTCTACAGTGTCTTTCACGATCTTGTTTTTTATTGTCTTCATTGCTTTTAGATGTTTTCTGGGAGGATCAAGGAAAGATTCTGATTTACACAGTCATGTATATGCTAGAAGTCCAAATTGATATTTTCCTTATTATTGAATCAGCATTGCCATGAAAATATTGTTATTAATCTTGCTGAGTTTAGTGTGAATCATAAGCTCAGATGAAAAGTCAATATATTTGAAGTTAATTGCACAAGTTCTAGCAAGGGAAGCCTATGTCTCCTGCCCCTTCACTGGAAAGGTACAAAAGCAACTTCCATAACAGAATTCACATTTGACTGAGAGCAATGGACTGAGTCACATTTAATTTTAAAGTCTTAGTTATCATTTCTTTGAGAACAGGATCATGGGAAGAAAATATAATTTTTGGTACCAAGTGACAATATTAACATTTTAAGACTTCATAAAAATAGACTAGAATCATTTAATGGCTGGTGTTTCTCCCTTGTATTGGTTTCCCTCAGACAATGAAATGTTACAGTGAATTTACTCAAGAACTTTAATGTAGTCAGAGGCTTGTCATACCACCCAAAATCTGAGTGTGCTTCAATATGTTTGGCTACTAAGTAAACAGTTTGGGCAAGTTTAAATGATTCAGGTAAAAATTAGAATAATTCATTTTTATAGTTCAAGGGTTTAAAATGTGGCCCAGTTTTCTCCAAATAAATGACTCATCTTGTGAGTTTTTATTACAGTTCTGTAGACTTTTATTACTTCTCAGATAATAAGGCTACAGTGTCTAAATATCATAGTTGTATATAACATTTAGAATGAACAATGGGAATTTTCTCCCTTCTTTGAAAATGTTATTTTTTAATGTGTTTAAGAGCCACTAAGATGGTGAAAACTACATGAAGTTTGTTAGATCTTGCTTTAGTATCTTGCATACATTTGACCTATAAAACAAGAGCTATTCTGCTGGTAGAAAGGACATTATGTCAGTAAGCTTTCATTTGTGTCATGATTTTTATTGATGCAATGCTCTTTATGTTCTATCTTCTATTGCTCCCAAGATTAGTACAATGTGAATGGAAAATTAGGAGTATAGAATTTTCCTTGTTGGTTTGGTCTGAGGCTCTGAACACTTAGTGCCATTTTCTTCCCCTTTATGATAAACACTGAAGAGGAAGTGCAGGGCTGACTGAGCCAGCTGTGTTTATCCACGACTGGCTACCCTCCGTCTTGTCGTTATGAAAGGTCTTTTAATTACAACTAACCTCCCTAGCCACAGGCTATTTTTTGATGACAGATTCTAAGAAGAAAAACACACATGTGTAACTTTCCAAGATCATAAAGCTTTTCATGTACTTTTGCATCTTGACAAATAACTCTACACCCCAATTATGGAACGTTTCATTTCACAGTTTCTTCTACATTAACAAAAGCAGCCCAAATTGTTCTTTCAGCATCTATCTTATATGATTGTTCGGATCAAATATGTATTTAAATATATATTTTCTTGCATGTTTCCTCTTTATTTTCTCAAGACACAATTGAAACAATTATTGGAATAAAATTCTGACAAGATGATTCTTCAGAAGATAACTTGAAATGCGGTCACATTTTTTGAATGACATGTTACTTAATACCTGGAACTTATGGGAGACTGGGTGTTCTTGTCCAGCGATGGTGGACAACCTAGAAGGTGAACTGTGGTTGGTACCCTAAACCAAGTATACATAAATGAGAAGACCCCACAGGATAAGTCTGTGCCAAATTTCATAGAAAACCCCAGGCAATGACCTGTCGTCACCACATCCCAAGGGTAAGACACAGACTAGAATCAGGTCAATGAAAGGCTCAGAATCTCCAATAGAGCCGAGATGGAGGGAGCAAGGAGAAAATTGAGTAGAATTGTGGATCACTTGAGAATGAAGCAGAAGTGTCTGCTGTTTCGCTCCATTACTCTTAGCCACCTTTTGTGTGATAAGGTTGGGTTGCATTAAGATATCCCTGGGAAGTGTTATTCTCTGCAAGCTTTTCATATACTTAGCCGCTTGAAGGTCTTGTCATAATCCAGAAAAAAACAAAGGTGAAGTTGGTCCTCAAAACCTGGAAAGTGCTGTCAGGAAAGGAACAGGTTCTTCAGAAAAGGGGCATTGGCATCTCAAGCCTTTCTCTGAGGAGGAAGCTGTGACCCTGGTCTGCAGAGATTAAAGAAAACCTCTCTCCAAGGAGAGGAGACTTCAGATGCCCATGTTTTATTTTTCCCAGACTCACTCATTCTTTAAGATACTCAGAGCAACCTGGATGTCTAGATGGTATATATCTTTCATGACACAAAAGCTATTAAGAAGATCACTGTGGTGGTGCAGTAAATTGAATTTCATAAAACACTGGGAGCTGATTCTGACTGCTCGCATTCTCCTGGCTCTCACTTTATATGCATACCTCTGCTCATTATGTCTGCCATTGTAGTAGTGCTCCCATATTTCTTCTCTTCATTTAAATTGCACTCAGATTGCTATGGAACTGAAAGGCACCTGAGTGATCATGGATCAGCATTTTATAGGTGTCGGAACTGCAACTTGAGAGGGGGCTCCCTGATCAAGGTCATACAGCAGTGTGTGGCAGGGTCAGGGGACAGTCTCTGGATTATAACTTGCTCTTCATGTAAATAAATACAAACGGGAAATCTTAGCTTTTCACTCAAGACTCAGTTCCAATGTCTGCCTTCAATGAAGCTATTTCTCACTGTGTAGCAAGGTCACTGGCTTTACTCCAAGCTACACTGTCTTCTCGCTCTATGATCATGAGCAAGTCCTTTGTCACCAGTGTCTCAGTGTCTTAATCAGTAAAATGGAGAAGATAACTGCTCCTAGGGCTAAGAAGCTCAAATATATTTATATTTTAAACAGAAACATTAATATTAATGAAGCACATAGAATAGTGTCAGGCCATAGTAGTGCTCAATAAGGAGAAGTTTTCATTATTATTACTGTCCTTATTAATCACACTTTCTTTTCCATGTTATATTTCTCATGCATACCACCCAGTTAGCACTTACTTATTTTCTAGCTATTTTATTTAGATTGTTAGTGTATTACAGTTTTCTTGTCCCATCCCAGATAAGTCACTTCAGAGTAGGGACAGTGACCTGCATTTCTTTTATGTACCTCCATAGGCCCTGACACAACGTTTGATGCAAAATAGGAATTCTGTAAATACTATTTTTTTTTCTGTGCGTTGCTTTTAAGATAGATAGATTTTTAATAATTGCAACTCTGACTAACTTTTAGATGTTCTCAACAAAAATGTTAGTTCAAACGTGGAAGCATTATAAAATGCCAGTGCCTTGTGTAAAAAAGCAAAGACCACGCAGAGTGTTTGAAGGCACATAAAAATATGCTTCCAATGCATGTTGGGGATGATTTTAGGAGCAGTGGGTCAGAGGATGGAACATTTTGCATTACTACCAGGGCCATTATATGAGACACTACTGGATACCTTCAAACTTTATACTTATACAATAGTGATATGAATGGTAGTACTCACAGCCCTGAATTCTGGACAATATTTTCATAGGACTCATTTTCTCTTTATATTCTTGGCTACATATTAAAATTGCTTGGCAAGCTTTTTAAAAAACTTAAGATAAAATTGATATATAACATTGTATCAGTTTTAGGGGTACAACTTTATGATATGATATATGTATATATTGTGAAATGACTCCAAGTTTAGTTTATATTCATCACCACACATACTCTTAACTTTTTTTTGCTTGTGATGAGATTAGGTTAAATATCCTTTACTGGCTTTATACAATCAAAATGTATAATATTCCAAGTTTTCTGACTTCTATAATTCAAAGGAAAAAATCTATGTTCTTATTAAGGACAAAAAAATAGGTACTTAGGTAAGAGATATGGGACAGAATTCAAGAAACAATAAGATTTGTAGGCATAAATATAAATATTTTAGTCACTTTGCTTTAAGGTGCTAGCAATTTTCTTCCAGTGAATGGGGTGGTGAAGAAAGTAACTTGAGTCTGGCTGGTGTGGTTCAGTGGCTGAATAGATCAATGAACCCAGAGGTCACAGTTCTATTTCTAGTCAGGGCACATGCCTGAGTTTGTGGGCTCAATACTGAGTAGGGGTTGTGCAGGAGGCAGACGATCAATGATTCTCTCTCATCATTGATGTTTCTATCTTTCTCTCCCTCTTCCTTCCTCTCTGAAATCAATAAAAATATTTTTAAAAATATATCTTAAGACTTAATAACCTAACCCGCCAAAATTAGAACTGTTCCAGGGAGTTAGGAAAGTGAGCCTGGGGAAAAGCAATCTGATTAGAACATTCTATATTGCAGTAAAAACCTATTAGATATTTTACCTTGTAGAGAGATTTTCATCGTAAAAGGAAACTATTCATTAACCCAAATTACTTCTAATTTAATGATTAGCGGTCAATATGATGAAAAAATGAAGTAAGAATTTTGATATCCTGTGACAGGAGATTGCTTGGGAGCAGGAGGTTTGGGGATATGAAGCTTAATAGCATCACTTAGATAAGCCATTCATATCTGGACTCTACTTTTCAACTCAGTTCATTAATTCACTCACTCACTTAGCCTCATTTATTAATCAAGTATTTGTTGGAAACTTCTGCTTTATAATAGGTCTATAGTTTAGTGGAAGAAACTAAGTATACCAATCATTGTAATATAGCTGTTTAATGCTAGAATAATACTACACTCAGGGTTCCTGGTGAGCAAAAGGACATCTAACTTAGCTATCATGTACCCTGTAAGGTTCATGAAATTGCTCTAGGAAGCTTCATGCTTGAGTTAGGTTTCAAAGATGAAGAGGAGTTAGCTGAGACTCATGCTCAGTAATTATTATATGAATGACAGAGATGGTGGAGAAGGAAGTCATGAGACATAAAAGAGCATGGCAATTTGGGAAAGCAGCTTAAGCCTGGGGTACTTTTTATTAGGAACCACATGTATCAGAATCACCTGGGGGTACTGCTTAACTATGTAAAGATCTGGGTCCACCCTACACCCATTGAATCAGAACACAAGGGTAGGGTCAAGGGGTCTTGGCCTTTTTAATAAGAATTGTATCTCAGGTGATATATATGATAAAGTTTAAGAAGTACCAACACAAGTTTTATATTAGAAAGTGATTAGAAAATTTTATATTAGAAAGAGAAACTGGCAAGGGGCTGGATATTGGCAAGCATTGAATGACTTGCTGGGGAATCTGCCTCAATTTTAAGTGAAGTGACACTTTGATTTTTCTGCTTTGAAACCATCAGTTTTCTACATGGAGAACTCCAGTGTTTTTCAGATATGGCCATGACAGAAGTGGTAAGGCTTCTATAGGAAGTGTTGGTTTTAAGTTAGATGCTTATAAATTGGGGGGACTCTACCTAGGGGTAAAAGACTAACTTCCAAAATTAACGCTCTTACTATTCCATTCTTATCCTCAAACCCAGCTTCTTGGTGGCTGGTCACCAGTGATCACATCCCAAGGGGAAGGAGGCTGTGATTCTCACAGAGAGTACTACCTTCACTCTGTTTTATCCAGCCGCCAACAACCCCTGCTCAACCCTTCATGCCAGTCAGTCAGTCTGCATATTTGTGCATCTAGTCACAGGACAGAGCAGGAAGGAAAGAGGAGGACAGGAATTGGCAAGTGTTCCTATGGGAAGTCAAATCCCCAAGCTGCCCTCACAGACTTCTGCTGGGGCTGGTCAGGTACACTTCTGTGAATTATTCAAAGTAAAGGCTGAATGCTTTCTACGTATCCTTATTAGTATTGAAATATAACCTTTACACTCCATTCACATCCATTTCCTCCAAATGATTTTTCTATATTTCTTACGTATATTATTACCACACTAGAAGCCCGATGCACGAAGATTCGTGCTAGAATGGGCTTTCCTTTCCCTGGCTGCTGGCACTGCCTTTCCACTCCGGCCCAGCCCCTTTCCACTCAGGCCCCAGAGCCACCTCTTTCTGCTCCAGCCCCGCCTTCCCATGCTGCCTAGAGGCCCTGAGAGACTGGGGGTGGGGCAGGATGCTTGCCCAGTCACTCAGCGCCTGTGTATGCAAATTAACTCCCATCTTTATTGGGTTAATTTGCGTATCACTCCTGATTGGCTGGTGGTATAGCGGAGGTAAGGTCAATTTACATGTTTGTCTATTATTAGGTAAGATATTTGCACCATAAAGGTAACACTCTTCTTATCCTTTGGTAATAATGTATGTGAGATTATATTAAGAAAATCATATCTAATACTCTATACACTGTGGTGCATTTTAGACACACTGTAAAATATTAATATTTACTTTCAGATTTTAATATTTAAAAATATAGTCAAGTTTCTGTGTCCCAGTTTTTAGGTAGTTTTGGTCCTCTGTTGAATAATAAAACTTCCAATCTTTATTTTTATTCTTTACTTTTCTTTTTTAGGTAGAAAGGAATTCCAAAAGTTCTGGGACTGTCTGCCTCTCTCTGGGTTACATCGAATGGAAAAATATAGTTGGGCTTAGATTAAGTGTCATGTTTTCGTAGTTCCATGGTATGTGTGTCAAAACCAGTGCCACATAGGCTTGCCCATTCAGGAAACCCACAGTCTTCAGCTTAGGCTTTAGAAATTGACTGAAACATTTGAGAAACAAGGTACTCTATTTAAAAACACACACACATACTCTCACTTCAGATGGACCCATATTTGATTCTTGGGCTTTTTAGCCACTGATGAGGACATCTTCTGCATCTATTGATGCTTATTTTAGTTATCTTTGTCTTATCAAGTATCTTTGAATTGGACTCATTCACCCCTGAGGCAGGTTATTGTTACCAGCATTTGAATTGCCTCCTTAATTCACTTCCAACATTAGTTTTCTAATTCTTTGGCAGTTTAAATTAATCAAAGGAATTAAGGATGAATAATTACTGGCTCTGTTCCTATAGTTACAAGTGCCACATTCTGACAACTTCAGAAACAAGGTTGGCTATTTTGGGCTTTCTTTGATTACACTCTTCAAAAGCAAGGATGGGCAATGTATTTTCTTTTCTTTTTATTAGTCGATACTTCCTAAATAGGAAATAAAATCATAGTCTGCTGAAGGATAAATTAGGGCTCACGAAAAGTCATTTTAAGGTGGACATCAATGTTAACTTTAGGAAAGCTGATGATATCTTAGTTTTGCATTTCTTTATATATCCGATTATAATTTGGATATATAATTTCTTTTGTATCTTTTAGGAAAGTATCACAAGCCTTAAGCATCTCACTTGAAGGAGATAAATGTACTGACAGTAACAGAACAATGAGAAGTAATTATTCTACTAAATGACCTTTCAACTAATGTTTATTAAATATGTAAGGTTTGTCAGGCACTGTGGTAGGAGCTGTAGATAAAAGTGTTATAAAAAATATAATTTTCGAGATGACTATGTTTGAGGTCTGGGTTGGATGGAATACATTTTTTTCTTAGGCTGCAGTGGAATTACAACTCAAACCATACTTCAGTCTTTTGGACTCTAAATCCTCTCCTGCATATCTGGAGGTTAAAGGTAAGGGAAGAGGAGGGAACAATTCTTCCTACAGTTGGTGTGAGGGGGAGACCATAAATTGGCCTTTGCAGAGGGTTAGAACCATGCTTTACACCCCAAAAAGTGTTAGTTGTATCAACCACGTTGGAAATTAATGTTGGGGGGGGGGGGAGGAGGGAGAGAAGAAGAAATATATGTGTGTGAAGGCTATAGAAATTACATTTCTTTACAAAAAAGTACTTTTTCAAATAATATGAATCAATTCTGTTAACACTACATATGAATTTCTAAAAATCACCACATTATGAAAATTTCACAAAAATCACAGCGTAGCTTATAGGACGAATGGAGTTGGAGATACAATACTCAAAACCTTCACTGACATGAAATGAAGATAGGAACCTAGTAAACATGGTAGCACGCTTTTATGCATGTGAATTGGGCAAGAAATACATAAACACTCTGATACATGTGGTGCTTTGCTTTGATGAAGACCTGAAGTTTACAAGTGGAAGTGAGTGAGAGGAGGATTGCAGCTTGTGAATTATTGTGGAGTGGCAGAAGGAAGATTATCTGAAATTGGACAGAACATTTCAATCCTAGATGTGGGTAGGTGTGATTCATAGCACACTGAGGTAGCTAGTAAATATTTAAGGTGTGTGCATGTGTGTGTTTTTCATATTCTTCTATAGCTCAACTCGAATGGGTGCAGTTTTCTGCCGACAAAGTTGTACAGAAGCAAATGTGAAATTTGCTTTATGTTTAAATTGTTCCCTAACATATGACTTGCATTGAAATGGATTTGCATTTTATAACAAGCATGCTACATACTGAGGTAATAACTCTCTTCTCCTCTCTTCTCTCCAAAGTACTCAAGATATATCTTGATTTTGGTATGTATGTTCTGATTATTTACACATACCATTTCCTTGAATAGGTGGTAAGCTCTTTGAGGGCAAAGGCTGTCTCTAATAACTGCTTTGATTTCTGTAGTACCTAGTGATATTAATTACTCATAAAAAACACTACTACAAACAACCTGGGGATTGAATAGTGGTAACTGCGTAGGAGATTGAGGCATAGGTTAATAGATTTTGAGAAGGCAAGAAAGGAAAGTTTCAAAAAAAAGGTAAAATAGATGATGGTGTGTTCTGGGAAGTTGTATTTATTATGGGGTTGTAATGAATGCACAGGACTAAGGTGCAGATATGTAGAAATACTGGTATATTCAGTGTGTATCACAGGCTAGTTAGCCCTGATGTACCTTTTCTGGGATATGTGGACGAAAGGGGCCACATGCTGACCTGACAAACTCAGGGGAGGCCTGCATGGCGGTCTTGCAAACTCAAAGACCTAAAGTAACCACAAAAGATGGTCTGAAATTAAACTTTAACTAAACGCAGTTTTGGTGGGCAGTTACATCCTAGGCCAGTAACTTCACTGGCAAGGTCAACCTTTACCTTAACTGAGCCTATCTGACTTTTTGCATCTATGATAACATACCCTTGAAATGTCTGGGGAACTTGTAACTTCCCTTTTCTGGAGCCCCTGGGGCACAACCCAATGTGGTGGGCGCCAGGACAGATACTACAAATTCCTTCATTATCATGTTAATTGTTCCTGTACTCACCTAAGTATGTGTCCATCATTTCACTTTTTATCCAATCCCAGGGGTTTTCCCAGCTTTGCTTTATCCCACCTCCTTAGTCTATCACCAATGAATTTCATGTAACTCACCTATGTCCCTCCTTTGATTGCAATGTATAAATACAACTATAACCCGCCATTCTCCAGAGCATTATCTCAATTCGTTGAGGTTCTGCTTCCCGGCATATGTCGACAGTTTGGCTCAAATAAACTCACAAAAATTCTTTACAGGTTTCAATGATATTTTTATGTTAACAGATAGCCAGGTTTAAGTGAAGTAAGGGCTCTTCGACAGAAGTAACAAGGAGCAGCTTGGGAAGTAGGGGTAGGAGGTAGGGTGTCATAGCATCTTGGACAAATATTGGGCTTCACCTTGTTTCCAGGAAGCCCAAGATGCTTCCTGGAGTCTTCTCAAAGCTGTGGCAAAGGAGACAACAAAGACAAGAGCTTTGAGTGCCCTGTACTCATTTCAAATTTAGGTTACTTTGTTTATAAATTGCACTGTTCCCTGGCTGCTAAAGAGGAAATATCTGGCCCTTCTGGTGTGACTCAGTATTTGAGCATAGACCCATGAACCAGAGGTCAGGGTTCAATTCCTGGTCAGGGCAAATACCCAGGTTGCAGGCTCCATCCCAATAGGGGGTGCGCAGGAGGCAGCTGATCAATGATTCTCTCTCATCATTGATGTTTCCCTCTTTCTCCCATCCTCTCTCTGAAATAAATATATACATATATATATATATATATATATATATATATATATATGAGAAATGTTTGCAAGTAGTCAGCCATGGTTTGCTGCAGAATAGTCAGGACAATGGTGATGGTGGAATTATGCATTGTTTGTGTGGAGATGAGCCTGTTCAGGGCTTTCTTAGTCTCAACTAGAATCATCTTATCTTTCCTCCTTCTTTCTTCTCTACAGGACAATAGAACTCCTACAGAGGGTGGAGGCTAGAGTGTAGAGCTTAGGGTAGCTGCACATATTTGTCTCATCATAGGGATGGTTGTTTGAGGAGAGGTATTTGGGCTGCATCATTTAAAGCCTATAAAACTTTAGGCAACACTTTCCATTCAAATAAATATGAAGCCAATTTGACAGTCTTAGATCTAAAAACTTAAGAACTATTCTTCCATAAATGGCTATAACTTAATTTAAAATGTTCAGTGGGAGAATTCTTGATCTCAAAAACTGCTGTATTACAAAAGCAGTGCTTTTTTTTGTACAACGTATAAAGCATCTATAAAAATTGCCTTAAGGCATTGTTGGAAGAAGACTTCATAATTTACACTCAACTCAATAATTTAGTGACAGATTATCTAGTTTATAGATGATTTATATCTTGGTTTTTTCTTATGTTGTCAGCCTTTGGGGCATTTCCTACAACATTTATTTGATAAGAATATTGAAGTTGAAAGTTAGTAAGACCAGTCAGGCAATTACATTATCAGTTACAATTTCATTTAAAAGTTTGGTAAAAGAGGATGTTGAGACTCTTAAGTGGGATTTAGAATCATCTGTAGATTCCATTAATCCATTATATTCCTCTAGTAAATTAGCACCCCAAAAAATCAAGTGTTACCCATTAGCACTTCTGGGAATGCAACTCAAATACTGTGCTCTGGAGAAGGAGGTATAGAATACCATCATCTTTGATCAAGAACAGTAGTGAAAAGCCAGCGGTGCAAAGGGATTTTGAAAATTTGATTGTTAAAGTATCTTTTCTTTTTCATTTATTTCCTCTGGGATAACATTGTAAATGGATGGATTACACATGAAACTATTTTCCATTTGAACCAACTAACCAAATGTCTGTCTATATCCTCAGTCTGAAAAAGTTGGGGGTAGGTAGGCATGAGGAACCAGACTAGTTTTGCTGAATTAGTAAACCCAACAATTAGCATCTTCAGTGTGGATAACTTAGCCAGGAGTGCTACCTGGGTTCCTGTACTCACTGCTCTTAGTCCAATATAACCTGTGTTCTTCTGAATACTGGAATCCCTTTGCCCTGGTCTTATAATACATCTGTCTAGGAACAAAGTACTTCATAAACTTTTGTGTTCCAGATATTGTCTTAAGTAGCAGGATTGTATGCACATTTGGACTCTTCACTCTGAAGAATTCAGAGTCTGGAAATGGGTACAATGTGAGTGTGGCAGATTTCTTCCCTTTGGCCCTGCAGAGATATCCTGTAACCCTTGCAAACCACATTATGTGCCCCAGCACAGTGACCTGCATGGCCCGCCACAAGGGCACCCTGACCCTTATATTTTTAGTGGGATTCAGCTTCTTGCAGAGGCACCCCAAAAATGGATAAGAGGGAGAGGAAAGTGAGGTTAGTGTATTTCTTCTCCCTGTGACACTGCTGGCTTAACATTGTTTATCTACTGAATGTCACTGCTCCTCTAAAGGTAGCCTTCTCTGCAGATTCCTCCCTGGAACCAGTAATTATTCCCTCCCTTTCATTTTGGGCCAGACATGTAACAACTAGTGTGTTCTTGCCTCCATTGTAGAATATTAATTGACCATAAAGGCATGGGTTTATTTCTGGGCTCTATTCTGTTCCATTGATCTATATGTTTGTTTTTAATGCCAGTACCATGCAGTTTTGATTCCTTTGGCTTTGTTGTATAGTTTGATATCAGGTAGCATGATTCCACCAAGTTTGTGTTTCTTAAGATTGCTGTGGCTATTCTGAGTCTTTTGTGGTTCCATCTAAATTTTTGAAACATTTATTCTAGGTCTGTGAACTATGCCATTGTTATCTTGATAGAAATTGCATTATACCTATAGATTACTTTGGGTAGTATGGACATTTTAGTGATGTTAATTCTTCCTATTCATGAACACAGTATATGCTTCCACTTAATTGTATCTTCTTCAATTTTTTTCAGTGTCATAATTTTCTGAGTACAGGTTTTTTATATCCTTGGTTAAATTTATTCCAAGGTATTTTTTATGCAATAAAAATTTATTACTTTTCCTTTCTGATAGTTCATTATTGATGTATAAAAATGCAACTGATTTCAGGATATTTATTTTGTATCCTGCTACTTTGCTGAATTAGTCAGTTCTTGTAGTTCTGTGGTAGAATAATTAGGGTTCTCTATATACAGTATCATGTCACCTGAAAATGACAGTTTTACTTCTTCCTTTCCAATTTGGATGCCTTTTATTTATTCTTCTTTTCTGATTTCTATGGCTAGGACTTCCAGTACTATGTTGAACAAGAGGGATGAAAGTTAACATTCCTATCTTGGACCTGATCTTAAGGGGAATGCTTTTAGTGTTTGCTCATTGAGTATGATGTTATATTAATATAATGGATTACTACTCTGATGTAAAAAAGAAGGACATTTTATCTTTTTCAATAGCATGGATGGCCCTGCAGAGTATTATGCTAAGTGAAATAAGCCAGTCTGAGAAAGACAAATACCATGTGATTTCTCTTACATGTGAAATCTAATGAACACAATAAAGTACTAAACAAAATAGATACAGACTCATAGATATAGAGAACAGCCTGACAGCTGTCATAGGGGAGGAAGGTTGGGGAGCTGGATGAGAAAGTTAGAAGGAATTAAGAAGAAGAAAAAAAAGACACAGATAAATAGTCTGGTGATTGCCAGAGGGAAAGGGGGTAGAGGGAGGTGGAAGAGGGCAAAGGAGGGATAAATAGTGATGGAAAGAGACTTGGCTTTGGGTGGTGAGCGCATGATGCAGTGTGCAGATGATGTGTCATAGTCATATACTTGAAACCTGTATTGTTTTATTAACCAATGTGACCCAAATAAATTCAATAAAAATTTAAAAATATATAAAATAAAACAAAACATTATAAACAAACAAATAAATAAAATAAGATGGAACCATACTAATTTTACCCCAAACATTGATTTAAACATGATACAATTGAAAGCAGGAATCCAATGCCAGTGATGGGTTTAATATGCTACCTATGGAAATATCATTTTTCATTTATTACTCATTGATCCAAAGGGACCGCGACTTGGACAATGATTGACTACAGCTAAGAGACTCTCTTGGGGCTTACAGAGAAGGATTTGGCTCCTTCTGTAAAAATTTATTGTCATAATCAGCAATTGATTGGTCACTAGTAGACATTCTGTTCTTTAGAATGAAAATAATCACTTTCGTCAAAAATTGTCCTCAATGTTTTCACTAATGTTCATATTAAATCTCTAAGAGTGCCAACTTTTCAATTTTTCATGGGTATAAATTAATTTAAGATTAAATGTACTAGCTCAGATTTCCTAGTGACTACAAAAAGTTATTTTAAATCAGGTAGGTAAAGGCAATTTAACAATCCCATGTATTTTTCTTTCTGATTGCTTTTTGTTTGTTTACCTGGGGAAGAATAAGGGCTACTGAGGATTTGTGTGTCCCAATTCTTATGTTAAAATCTAATCCCCAATGTGTTGGTATTTGGAGATGGAGCCTTTGGGAGGTGATTATGTCATGAGGCTGTAGCCCTCATAAATGAGGTTAGTGTCCTTATAAGTAGAAGTCAGAGAGCCAGTTTCCCACTTTTCACCATGAGATAATACAGGGAGAAATAGGCCAACTGCAACACCCCCGAGAAGACCCTCACCAGAGGTCAACCATGCTCGGCATCTTATCTCAGACTTCCAGCATCCAGAACTGTGAGAAATACATTTCTAGTGTTTATAGGCCACCCAGGGTATGGTACTTCATTATAGCAGCCCGATCGAAGATATTAAGTGAACAGATTGCTATTTGTAAGACTATACGAATGTACTTCAAACAGGAGTCATTCCTTCTTGTAGGCCATTCTTTTACCAGCTACTTACTGAGCATCTACTATTGGCTCTGAGCTACTAGGGGGTCTAAGTGGGGGTTCTATGGCAGGTGATGTAAGTATACTCTGCAGACCTTCTTTACTGGGTGGGTGCAACCTATCCCTCAGCTGTTGCAGATGTTGGTCTGCTTCAAAGTATTGCCTGTGGTTTATAGGTCCCTAGTCTAGAGGTGCCTGGGAAAAGGTGACCTGTGACCAATGGTGACCTATGCAGTGTGTAACAGCCCAGCTTTCTCGCCTCAGATACAACAGTGCTGTGCTGCATACTCTGTTTCAGAGCTCCCATGGGGTCAGGCTGAAGCTAGACTTCCCCTGAAACAGCATCTTTGTCTGGCTCCTTCCACTGCTTATCTTGCTTTCCTCACAGCCCCTGCTTTCTCCCAAGGGCACTGCTTTAGCATATTTCTTGCAAGAATCCCTGTCTCAGGCTCTGCTTCAGGAAACCCCACTGAAGACAGATAAGCCACAGGCTGTTTTCAAGGAGTGTATAATCTAGTATAAGAGTAGACCAAGTTTGCAAATACTTTAAGCTAGAACGTAATTATAATTTATGTAAGATACAAGAATACTGCTATGGGAATTGAAAGAAATTATTCAGAGATTATGGAGGGGACATAAAATTCTTGAGGCAAGATAACAAGATTTGTTTAGGAATTACATTTTCCCCATTTTGTCTGGGGAATATGTTGAAAGTAGTGATGAGGTCATATTGGGGTATGCCTGGGAAGCTAGGAAAAGGTGTTTGTTCTTACTTTGAAAGGCAATGGAGAACCATTGAATATTTTTGAACATTACAGTGAATCTGTTAGAACTGTACTTCTTAACATATATCTGGTGATTACATAGAATAAATTTATGTGGTGGAAAATAGCAATTGAAGAGACCAGTAAGGAAGCTAATAATCAAATGAGAGAACAAAAGGTGTTCCAGAGTGACAATGGGGTAAGAAATCGATGTGAGAGACATTTTGGAAGTGGAATTGACAGGACTTGGCAAGTAATTGGTATATAGAGCAAGGGAGAGAGAGAGAAAAAAAAAGTGACTCAAAGCTTTTAAGCCTGTCTGAATGGTGACCTCTTAATACCTTCCCAGAAATGGAATTGTTGCATTCAAAGATATGCACATTAAAAAAATCTGTTATAAATGCCAACACTGAGTTTTATTCCTTTTGAAAATCCCATGCCAACTTAATGTTGGGAGGAATGACAGCTCAATGTTATTTTCATTCATTCTAAAATGATGAATAAAAGATGAAAATGTCACGTCGGCCTTGCTGACTGTATCTTACATGGGCTGAGAGAGGTAAGCAAACATTCCTTCCATTATTGTGTTTGCACCTCTCCTCAAATTTGGAGTAGCTCTTGCTACATGTAATTTGATGCTGTGTTACTAGGCCCAGGATGATTTATGACTGAGTCCCAAACTGTTTTCTGACTCCAAGCCAAGAGGAAATGGGATGCCCAAATGGAATTTTCTATGCAAATAAGAAAGGGCTCAGCAGGTTATGTGGTGATGCTAAAGAAAAGCCTTACATGCATACCCTTGGGGAAAGGTTTGGGTCAGAAGGCCTGGGTTTAAATCCTGGCTCCACCAACAGCTAGCTTTCCATGCTTACTAGTAGACAAGTTGAGTAAACTCTGTGAGCCTCAGTTTTCAAATCTGTAAGGTAGTACTTTCTCCAAAGGGTTGTTATGAGAGACAATGGGAGTAGTTTTTCCTCATACTTACAAAATGAATGTAGGTTTTATTCTTATTGGCCTTACCTCCTCAAGAGCAAAATCTATTTTTTCCTATTTCCCCAGCATGTTTCCTTGGCTCATAGTGACTGTTCGTTAAAGTTGTCATGTGGATGAATGGATAAATTTTTGCCTTTGGTGGTAGAAATGATATTCTTCATTCTGCCTTGCTCTCTGCAATAAGAAACAGGAACGAAGAGGTATATTGGGAGCTTTTTGTTCTTATAAACTGTTTTTGTTTTACATCTGTTTTGGCTTTGCCTGGAGACTTATTTATTTCCTTTAGGATGGATGGTTAGTTTCCTCCTCTTCAGAAGGCTTTGCATTACTTCTGATGGGACTCTGGCTTCTATTATGTTATTTAAACAACAGTATCCTGTTAAGGTAGTAGCAGCTGGCTTAGCCCGTGGAAAAACTGTTGTTGCATCTTCTATTTTTTTTACTTTTTTGGAATTTCCTGAAAATGATAGGAAGATGAAAAGTGACCAGCTCTTTGGTATTTTTTGTTGTTGTTGGAACAATTTGTTCAGATTCTTTGAGCAGTTCCGAGTGTGTGTGTGTGTGTGTGTGTGTGTGTGTGTGTGTGTGTGTACATTCTTGTGTTCCCCCTTTTTTTTCATTTTTTTTCACGTCCTTCAGGAAAGGATTTTGATTCTTGATAATATTTTCCCGAGTGCAATAGTATACTTATCTTATACTTCTGAACAGGCCATTTTCAACAGAATCATTTTATACTTAGAGTCACTTTAGCCTCCCAGCTACACTACTGCAGGTAGACTAGTATTGCTTTCTCTTTATAAATGAAAAATCCGTGGGCCCATAGGGATTGAATGAGTTGGCAAGTAAGTCAAGACTGGAAGTCACTTCTCTGGCTTCAGCTGGGGGCCTTTTCACAAGACCCCAAAGAATGTTAAATATCTGTGTGCCAACACCCCTAAGAGAGTGTCCTTGAGCCACACTGAGATGGGAAGAGTGCCTGACTCTTCTTCAGTTTGGTTTTGTGAGCCCAGACAAACATCGAGTTGCACTGTCTGACCCAATGTTCCAACCAAGAGACTACTTGACCTTTCTAAGCACGTCTGTGCTTTTCCATACTGATGGACTTGCTTACACCATTCTCTTCCCTGCATTACATAGCCCCATGTCTACCCCTCAAATCCTAGCTACCTTCAAGCCTAGCACACATGTTCTCTCCTCTCTCGTGCCTTTCCCTATTCTAGCAACCAGTGTTGTCATTTTCTTCTATGCTTCTATAACAATTTTCCTTCATTTCACGTGACTTTTCACATTGTGTATTGTATGATGGTTCTTTCTGCACATTTTTTCTTATGCATTAAATTATAATTTCATAGTGTTTCTGTGTCTTTCAGCTCTCACCCTCATGTACAAACCCAAGCAGGGATTGACAAATATTTGTTGGTAGGAGGTTAAGTTGTCTGCCTGAAATAGAATTACAGTTATAGTTTTCATTGAAAGTGTCTTAAATTAAGCAAGCATCTGGGAAAATAATCTTATTTAGTTTTTCAGTGTTTTGTCTCCTGATTTTTATTGTACTTGGTCACATGCATACTTTGTAACTCTGTTTTTAAACATACCAACACTTCTGATGGGTTACTAGTCTGTCAGGAATCTACTAGTATGTACTCATTACCAAAGACGGAGCCATGAGCATTTTAAGTTTGCTCAAGTCAGGATGAGAATCAAAGACCAGCCTCAATGCCAAAAACACACTCCCAAAGGTTAGCTCGTTTGAGCTGCACGGGACTGGCAGCCACCCTGCTGTCAAAACTAGAGACCAGCATAGAGCATGAGTCTGTTGTCCAATTTTTCTAAAGACACAGTCAGAAAGATTGACTGACATTTGCCTGGATGACTTTGGTGGCACTATTTTCAACTCAGAAAATAGAGTAGTCTCTTAAATTGAAGCGTCTTTTTTAAAGCTGAAACTCAAATGCAATTGCATCTTTTGGGGAGGACTTCACTAATTCAGACAGAAGTGATTGTTTTCTTATAAAATAAATGGAATCAGAAATCTAATGCTAGCATATCAGTTCATATGTTGGATAGAGCCTATGAAAATATGCATTTTGTCCTGGGTATATGAAATTTCACTCTTCTCCTTGGAAAACATGGATCAAATTAGTTTTTGTTGTTATTAATCATCATCCAAGGAGAGTTGAAGGGAGGGGGAAAGAGAGAGAAACAACAATGTGAGAGAGACACATCGATTGGTTGCCTCCTGCATGTGCCCTGACCAGGGCCAGGGATCAAGTCTGCAACTGAGATACATGCCCTTGGCTGGAATCAACCTGGGACCCTTCAGTCTGCGGGTGGATGCTCTATTCACTGAGCCAAACTGGCTAGGGCTCAAATTAGTTATTTTTTATTTTTTTAAAATATATTTTATTGATTTTTTACAGAGAGGAAGAGAGAGGGATAGAGAGTTAGAAACATCGACCAGCTGCCTCTTGCACACCCGCTACTGGGGATGTGCCCGAAACCAAGGTACATGCCCTTGACCGGAATCAAACCCGGGACCCTTGAGTCCGCAGGCCGACGCTCTATCCACTGAGCCAAACCAGCTTCGGCATCAAATTAGTTATTTTTAAAGACAGTTATGGTTTGGAAGTTTGGAGTGATATTTCTTACTGAATATTTCTGAGTAAATCTTATGAAGGAGTTGCTATTATGTAGTCTCTTCTTTGTAAGTTAAATCATTTCTGATTTTAGTTGCTGGAGTCTGAACCCTGCAAGTCAGAGTGTGGGAACTGGCCGGGGCACAGTGACTGGGGAGAAGGGATTATGCTCCAGATCATTAAATCTATTTCCAGGCTTTATAATATTCTCTAGGCTGCCAGTTTTCTCCAAAGGAAACATATTAGCTTGAGTAGCTCTCAGCTACCTCCCTCCTTCTTTATGTTAGTTTCAGTTTCCTTCTCCCTTAACGGAAGGATGCAAGGTGCCCTGGGCTGCTCTTATTCCCCAGTTCTCCAATTACACACCTGGGTGAGAGGCACGAAAAGGCAGGGTGTCCGGTGTCCGACTGGTCCCCAGCACCACTTTCTGCACTGGCTCCGAGTGTCTCTTAGGACATGTCTCAGCAGATAATGTTTGTCTTTCCCTGGCTTTTCTGGTCCTCTCGGGTTCATGGACTTGGTTTTCACACAGGCATCCCAGAGATCTACTGGACCAATTCCACTTAGGCACCAGGACGATGCTCTGAAGAATGTCCAACTTTGTCTTCTCCCAAAATACTACCAGCCTTTATCTGTGATGCACCCCCAAGCCTCCCAACAATTGCAAGCTTCTAACCCAGGGGTGGGGAACCTTTTTTCTGCCAAAGGCCATTTGGATATTTATAACCTCATTGGCAGGCATACAAAATTATCAACTTAAAAATTAGCTTGCTGTGTTTGGTCAAACATTTAATTAACTCACCCCTAATGCCTTGGACGGGCCAGATCAAATGATTTCCTGGGCCTTATATGGCCAGCAGGCTGGCCGTTCCTCACCCCTAGTCTAAAGAGACTATATCTTACTCATAGTGGTCTAATCAACTCAGTGGCTTTCATGCAGTAGGAACCCAGAGCTGGTTGAACAAAGTTTAAGTTACATTTGAACAAAACTCAATTTTCATTTTCTTTCCCACTTCCCAGAGTTTTTATTATGTAGGTAATTTAAATGTATAGCCCCCTCCCCCTTATCCGCAGTTTGCTTTCCACATTTTCAGTTACCTATGGCTACCCTCAGCCCAATAATATCAAATGGAAAATTCCAGTAATAAACAATTTACAAGGTTTAAATTATGTGCCATTCTGAGTAATATGAGACAATCTCACACCGTCCCACTCCGGTGGGGCATGAATCAGCCCTTTGTCCGGTGTCTCCACACTGTACACGCCACGTGCCTTAGTCACTTAGATGCCATCTCTGTTAGCAGGGGGGCTGTTGCAGTATCTCGGTGCTTGTGTCCAATTAACCGTTATTTTACTTAAAAATGGTCCCAAAGGGCAAGAGTCCTGATGCTGGTGATTCAGATATACCAATGAGAAACCATAGGGTGCTTCCTTTAAGTGAAAAGGTGAAAGTTCTCAACTTAATAAGGAAATTAAAAAAAAATCATATGCTGAGATTGCTATAAACTACAAGATGAAAACAAATCTATCCATAAAATTGTGATGAGAAGTAAAGAAATCTCCTCCAGTTTTACTGTCACACCTCCCACTGTGAAAGTTACAGCCATGGCGTGTGATAAGTACATAGTTAAGATAGAAAAAGCATCACCTTTGTGGACAGGAGATAATGAATGGAAATTGATTGATGGCAATGTGTTGCAACACAATGCATGGAGCCTTTACCAAAGTCTATAGCAAGGGATTCCCTGAAACAAGTGACCCCATCCATACAACTTTTTTTTACAGTACATTATTACAGTTGTTCTATTTTATTACTAGTTGTTGTTGTTCATCTCTAATTGTGCCTTACTTATAAATTAAACTCTATCATAGGTGTATATGTATAGGAAAAAGCATTTCGGGTTCAGTACTGTGTGCAGCTTCTGGCATCTACTGGGGGTCTTGGGATATATATTTTGTAGATAAGACAGGACTACTATATTTTATTGTTACCTCTATTAATGGAGAAGAAGATATAATCTTTGACATCAGGAATTTACTGGGAGAAAAATAAGCTGACTGGAGTGTGTGCATATGGAATTCTTATCTATGTAGATGATGGAAGACTAATGCGAGACATTGTTTAATTAGCACAAGACATGGGATACTAGTTACAAACTACACAGTAATTCAGAGATGGTCAAATTATGTGGTTTAGGGAAGTTGAGGAAGGAATTGGGGTGCTTACTACTGAAGGAAGTCCGATGTTCTGGGGTTTTATACTGCATACAATTCTAATTCTTCCTAAGTCAATCTGGACTGGGGATCAAGCAAACACAGACCCTTTTTGCCAGTTGGCAGGTAGAATGGATTTCTTAGAAAAAAGTGCAGACTCCTTTCTGCAATCTTAAGGATGAGGAAAAGGGTTGACGATTTTGGAAATGAGATAAGTCACTTGTTTCCTTGAATAATGAGCAGGGGATTTCAGAAAGTCAAGGGCTTAGTGGAGCTTTGCTTTGGGAAGGTACCAGGAGGGAACAGGTCAGACTCAGAGCACAGAGGAAGGAAGGTTTGAAAATATGGCACAGCCTTGGGCTGGGGCAATGGGATTTTTCTTACCGCAACGTTGGACACGCTCCACCAGTGATGTCTTTGACATGTGTTGGTGTTTTGACATTTTGGAAAACACTAGAATTTTATATTCCTCTCACTACCTGCCTGTAGTGCATAGGCTAATATGTAGAATATTGGGGAAGGATTTTGTATTCATATTTGACATTAAATTATGCACTTTTCCCTTCATGCCCTGATCAATTTAGTTTTCTCCTGAAAGAATGTGACTTATAATCACTGCAGAACTCACGGCGGGTATGGGTGCACTGAGGCAAGCGGATTTAGAAAACGGGTCTGGAAAGCCAAGGAGAAACCCCTGCAGCAATGGAAAATTTTGGTTTTTCTTAAAACATCCATGATATATTCCCTTCAGGTTTCTGTGTTTATGTGGAAGAGAGAAACAGAAAGATATTGTTTTGACTAGTGTTGGCAAACTGACGAAAGCTATTTTCTGTCTGAAATGTTTTTCCTTTCTCCTGTAAAGGGTGCAGAAATGCATTCCTTGACTGGTTTAAGATGTGGAGCTATGCATTGACCTAGCACTCAGAGCTGAATTGCCAGCCTCATCCAGCCTGAATTGTGATCTATGTCCCCAGGCATTTATGGGACTGCCCAGCCTTAAATCCAGTGAGCGGATAAGTGTTGGGATGAACATCATGGCTTCAGCTGAGGCGTTGCAGCTTTCACCTGGTCAAAGAAAAGGGCCGTCCTATCTCATTTAGTGAACTTTTTGCTCAGGAAAGCAGTTTCTCATTCTGTCCACATAGTCCATGTTTATTGCCTAATTTCTGTTCTTGTTGTAATGGTTATTAACACAATTGATTGCTGATTAGAACTATTCCCAAGAGTTGAAAGAAGTAGCATGGGTTTAATTTTTTTATTTATGTTTTATTTTCTTGGGATATTATTCATGCTGAATTTGGCCTTTTTCTTAGGACTAGTTAATTATCACAAAGAGCAGATCAACATTAATGAAGCAAGGAAGCAAAAACAAAAATAATATGCAACATTTTGGACTAGTGCTATTTCATTCCTTGTATGTCTTTTCAAAAGGGATTCAAGTGTTTTCTAAGAACAAGTCCCACTTCCCTCAGATTCTCCCTGGACATATTAAGGTGCAATTTTCATTGAACTTGAAGTAGTTGAAGTGATTAGTCATACGTATTACTTTTCCTGGACTTCGTTGCTTGGGAACGGTAGAAGTGGACCCTGACTTTTTCTAATCCCATTTTCTTTGTGGCATAGTGTTTGAAAACCATTCCCCCAGCCTTTTAGAATACATGAGGCAAATTTTTCTTTCAAAACTAAATGAATAGTTATACATGTCTTTCTAGTAGTGAGACTCTGCAAAAGATAACTGAAGCATTTCATATGGAGTAACCACGCATTTGGGATTACTCACTGTTGAGCAGATGTCAGGAGAATGTGCAATATATTAAACAGCAATGCCTGGTGAAGTCAATGTTGTAATTAGGTTGAAACTAATGCAGAATTCTTTAAAAATATTATTTCCATGAAGATAACAGTTTATTTTTAAAACGACTTAACTGAACCTGCTGCTGTTTGGATTATTGCATTTTTGGGGAGTGTGTGTGTGTGTGTGTGTGTGTGTGTGTGTGTGTGTGAGAGAGAGAGAGAGAGAGAGAGAGAGAGAGAGAGAGAGAGAGGAAGATGGTGGTGAAAGAGAAAGAACATTTTAAGAAACTTCAAGAATAAGTCCCAGAATGGGAAGTTGTTTTATTCATCCATTATTTGAGGGAACATTTTCAATATTTTGAAGATATATCACTAATATGTAGAGAGAAAAGAGTGGCTTAAAGGGTCAATAGTTCTCATTTAGGATGGGATTTTTATTATTATTCTATAAACAAAAAGAATGTAACGTAATATTTAGACCTTTTCCATAGTGAGACATTGTAGTTAAGATTTTTACAACTAAGTTCAAATAATTTTTTAGAGGAACTAAAGCACCTAGAATTATTTATCATGCTGAAAGAATGGGGTATTAGTATTAGTACCCCCAAAAGGCCTTTAAAAGATACAAAATAGGTTACATAAATTCTTTAATAGCCTCATAAAAAGCCTCAAGACAGACAAAAGAGCACATGAAAATAATTCTTCTACCATGGTTTCATAACCCATGCAAATTTGTTCCTTATGATATCTGTTCCATGGTATTCTAATATAATGATGGAAATATACTTAGGTTATGCTACTGATGGAAATAGGTCAGCAGGATGAGTTAGCCTTCAATTGCTCCAACTGTTTTTCTTTATCAGTCAGGATGGACCAGGTATTGATGTAGAAAAGAAAGAAAGAATAAAAGGAAGGATGGATGGAAGGAAAGAAGGAAAGTAGGTTGGAAGGAAGGAAGGAAGGAAGGAAGGAAGGAAGGAAGGAAGGAAGGAAGGAAGGAAGGAAGGAAGGAGAGAGAGAGAGAAAGAGGTAGAGAGAGAGGAAGAGAAAGAAAGACTCAAAATGTCAAGAAATAACTGAGCAGAGTTTTATTTCTCAATTACATGTCTACCATGGACTGGCATGGGGCCTCTTCCCAATATTATCTCATGGAAACCCACACAGATTGGAACTTCTTCTTGTCACGGATCTCCAAATCACCTCTAGAGGGGAAATGAAGGGTCACCATTTGCCTTTAAGTAACAAATGTCACTTGTACACTCATCTCATTGGCCAGAGCAAGTCATAGGTCCACATCCATTGTCAAAAGAGTCAGGAAGGGTATCCTTACCTTGTTCCAATGAAGAAGAAAATCAAAATAACTGTGACTAAGCTAATGTCAATCAGAACAACCCTCAATGATTAGAGTGATGCCAGGAGAAAGAGAGTTAGAGTAAATTCATTACTATTATTGAAAAGAAGTTCAAAGTACATGTCCTGCTAATTAATGAAGTCAGGTTTGAAGAAGGAATTCACAAATGCATATTTTGAATAATTGAAAAGTGAGAACCTTTTCTTTAATCATGAATTTGTCTGTGCTAGTTGAATGATAAATTGCAAGTGATTACACCCACCACTTATGAAGCTGTTAAATTATAAGCTTTCAGCATGGTTGGCAACAAAAGAAGGCTGGTTATTGTGAAGGTCAGGTACAGCTTTTTCTTAGGAAGAGCAAAAATAGGTGTTGAAATTTAAATGGTGAGGGACTTAGGCTTGTAGGGAGAACAAGAGCAACTTTGGGGCACTCTCAGGGATTTTTTTCAGGAGAAAGGGATAAGGGAGGGAGGGGAAGAATATCGGCATTCTGTTTATTCATAAGAAGAGGTAAGAGGTCATTGGTCAAGAAGGGATGGACGACATATTCATGTTTATAAAGCATCCATTCATCAAAATTCTCCCCCTCTCTTTTTTCTCCCTCCCTCCCTCTGTCCTTCCTTTCCTCCTTCCTTCACAATATTACAAATACTTACCAGCCTGCTTTCTAGATTCAGGATATAGAATTGGCAATCCTGTCTATATTGAGCTTACATTCTAATATGTATGATGGTGATAAGTGTATGTGGAACACATAAAGCAGATTAAGAAAATACACAGTCCTGCAAAGCACTACTTTATATGAGCCATTTAGGGAAGATTTCTCTAGAGGCAAACATTTAAGGAGAGAGAATATAGTGAGGAAGCAAGCCTTGAAATGACATGAAGAGGAGCTCAGACAGAGGAAACAGTAAGTGCAAAGGCCCTGAGGTGGAACTGTGTCATTATTCTATCCAGTACTGAATTTTCAAAGGTGAATGCTAACTTATAGGGCTTGTCATAACACCTGGACCACAGTACTTGTTCAATGAATATTTGGGGGATGAATGGATGAACATATGAATAAATACAGACCCCATCCTCAAGGAATTCACAATGTAGTAAGCAACAGAGGCCTTACTAAAAATAACTGTCCTTGGTAACAATGCTGTCACATTCAGTACTAGAACATTTAGTACTGCTATACATCAGGCACAGTGCTAGGGTCTTTACGTAAATGATCTGACTTAATTTAGAAAGCAATATCATGGGCACATACTGTACTATTGTTCCCATTATATGACCAGAAAATCAAGAGAGATCCCTTGGTATGATTGTTAATCATTTGGATTCTGGAGCCTCGTTGCCTGGATTTGAGAAGTAGTTCTTCCACTTGTTAGTTCTGTGACTTTAACCAAGTTGCTTAACTTCTCTGGGCCTGGGTTTCCTCACCTGTAAAAATTAAATGAATTTAACCCTTTCAGAAGGTTAGTGTGAGGATTGCATGGATTAACATGTAAAGTGCTTAGAGCAGTACCTGGCACTGTACAGTTCTTCTTGTGATCATTGTCATAGTCATCATCATTTTCAAATCTCTGTGGGAGCAAACTGCTTGAGAATGTCACAGAGGGATTCACAGATGTGATGTTTGAGCTGAGATATGAATGGAAACGTAGGGATTCTAAAAGGTAAAATAACTTATTCAAATGGTGGCTATGTGTTTCATAATTATTTTTTTCAGGAAGTTTTAAAAACACATATTTGGTAGTAAAATGTCTTTTGCTGAATATCAGATTGTTGTAATATATGTTCCCTCTTGTTCCCCAAAATGCTGCTAGGCACACAACTTGTAGACATGAGAATTGAATCAGTGTCATTTTCTATCTTATGAGATAAAAATAGTGGACACTTTAGCTTTTATTTTCATTTAAAAATGATGTCATGTGCAGCTAGTCAAGTTCAATAGATAGCTGTACAGTTAAAATGAAAATTCACTGAGGCTATTTGATTTGACTGTGTAGAGTTGTGTGTAGATGCATGTGTATATTTGTGTTAGTTTGTCTTTTATGTATTCTGTTACTGAATCACAATGGTAATGCCTTCTTTAATAAGCATAACAAATTAGACCTGGATGGCCAGCTAGTGTGGCTCACTGGTTGAGTGTCGACCCATGCACCAAGAGGTCATGGGTTCAATTCCTGGTCAGGGCACATGCCTGGATTGTGGGCTCTATCCCCAGTAGGGGCCTACCAGGAGGCAGCCAATCAATGTTTCTCTCTCATTGATGTTTCTCTCTTTCTCTCTGCCTTCCTCTCTCTCTAAAAAAATCAGTGAAAACATTTTTTTTTTAAATAGACCTGGAATATTCCCAAGATTTATATGAAAGGAAGGAATAGAACATTTTTTACACATATGAAATTTTACATCTCTTCACAGCATCTTAATCAATTTTTCTCTTTGGAGATACCTGAAATACATGAGCTCGTTACCGAATGAAGCTGAGACTTACTCCCCAGGTCAGCTCCTGAGGCAGTCCAGGCCTGTTCGGCATTGTTGGCATGATCAATTCAGGAGTTGTGTCTGAAACTTAATCCAATAATAAAAATTAAAAAGATGTGATAATGGCAACAGAAAGCTCAAATCTGATGCGGTAACCAGGTGAATATTTATCTTCACGCTGAGTTCCTAAAAATTAAAATTGCGTGCTTATTCACATAAAATTTGATGGAGAAAAAAATGCCTGAAAAGGTAAGAAAACAAAATCTGTCACTCTTTCTCTTTTAATATTAAATATGCAAGTGGATGATTACAGAATGGGAGAGCTGATAGTGACTGGAAATGAATGCTGTGAAGAGGTTGGATCACCGGGATTTTTATATACTAGAATTCAGTATCAATTTTGAGAATGTAGGATATTGTTTCTACATATAATTACATAAATTAAATGCCTATACCTACAAACAGTCATTTTATGAGTTAGGAACAATCTTCCTGTAGTATAAATTGGCAATTCTGTTTCTGGCCTTAGCTCCGGGCTCACACAGAAGGCTGTTATAAACATGATTTATTATTTACAAAAATTGGTTCTCTCTTTTCTCTAATGAACATTTCTTTGCAGTTATGTGAATTCAGACTTGATTATGAATGGCAAAGATACAGCAAGTAAGATGGGAGATCTAAATCTTTAAACATTTGGATTTCTTTTTATAAAGTAACTAGAGGTCCGGTGCACGAAATTCATGCACAGGGCGGGGTGGGGGTGGGGGGAGTCCCTCAGCCTGGCCTGCACCTTCTCCAATCTGGGACCCCTTGCGGGATGTCCTACTGCCAGTTTAGGCCCCATCCAGGGATGGGGCCTAAACTGGCAGTAAGACATCCCTCTCGCAATCCGGGACCACTGGCTCCTAACCGCTTTCCTGCCTGCCTGCCTGATCACCCCTAACCACTCTACCTGCCTGCCTGATCGCCCCTAACCATTCTACCTGCCTGCCTGATTGCCCCTAACTGCCTCTGCTCACTGGCCTGATCACCCCTTAACTGGTCCCCTGCCAGCCTGGTCGCCCCCTAATTGGTCCCCTGCTGGCTTGGCCACCCCCTAAGTGCCCCCCTGCTGGCCTGGCCACTCCCTAATTTCCCCCCTGCCGGCCTGGTCACTCCCTATCTGTCCGGAAGGAAGTTGGACATTTGGAAGATGTCCAATAGACCTGGTCTAATTAGCATATTACCTTTTTATTAGTATAGATTCCTAAGGATTGCGTTGGAGGTGTCTTTTTTTGTTTGTTTGTTTTTTTGCTTGTTTTGTTTTTGTATAAAAACCTTATAATTCACTATGGTTTCAGCAATTGTACTTTTTTAGAGCCATTTCAGGAATGGCAATGATGCATATTTATGTATTTTGTATTGTAAAGGAAGTATGGTATTGATTTATATTGTGAAATGTGTAAATTTAAGAAGTCATATAATTCTTGGCCAGGTTTATGCTCTGTCCTCTGTAGCTTTGACAGGCTGGTTTTGAATGTTGCGCTATAGCCCCTAAGAATTAAGGTATGCTATATTTGACTATCACATTGTTTTATAACAAAAAACAAACAAACACACAAGTTGTTCTTAAGCACAGATCCTTGCTATGATGACATTGAAAATGAGTGGCTTCTTCATTCTCACCCTCTGTGGTTCACACAATGCCCTCCATATCATGAGATCATAGTTGGGCAAGATGGAATTTCCTTGTTTAAATTTTCTCATCGGTTTTTCCCACACACAGTTTACAATGACTAGCATGTCAGGAAGTGTATTGTCATGATAATTCACATGTCTTTGTAAATATACAGTACTCACATAAAATCAAGGTCAGTGATGGATGTTTTTAAATGCTTATGAAACATAAACACCAACTTATAATATTATTTCATTTCATGAAGTAATGGCTTGATTTTATGTGGTGAGTGCTATAAATTCTTATGATAAAGATATTATTTCTAACAGTATTTGGGGACCCAAGTCTCATTAATGAAAATATTAGAACAATTCCTGGAACATAATAAGTGTTCAATAAGGAAAGAAAATAATAGAGGGGCTCAGCAGCTAGAATGTTCAGATACTATGGTGGCTTCTTACTTTGTAGATGCTTGAATTCAGGCAACTTCAAAGCCTCTAAGGTCTCAGTTTCCTGATCTGTAAAATGGAATTGTCTTGATTAAATGAGATAGAGCAATTATCACATCAGTAATGCATCTTGATCATTTTTCAAATAATTTTCTAATGACTTTTAGTGCATGTAAAATTCTCATTAAATACGTAGTATGGTTTAGCTAAGAATTTTATTTATGAATGAAGAATGCTCATTTTACACTTTAATACTATAGTTTACATTGCACATAAATTATTTTTCTCAGATTTTAAAGCACATACTAATTTTTCAACATGCATTTATCAGAGGAGCACCTATTATGCTGCTTGTCACTGGCCTCAGAACTGGGGTTACATAGTTACAGATTCTTCTAGAATGATAGACAAACAGTGTGTGCTACAGTGTGATGATGCTTTAATTTTGAGTGGGATGCTGTGGAAGGGACAATTCTGCAAAGAGAGAGGGAGAAAAAAATTGAAGGAAGAAATGAATGAGTGGACACCATAACGTTTTCTGTAGGTGTTGAAATTTGAGTTGGATTTTTGTGGTAGGCAGAATTTCTAGGAATCAACTCCAAGATCTAATCAAATAAGTCCCGAAGAGCAGAGAACTTTCCCCAGCTCCTGACAGAAGAAGAAAGTAGAAGAGGACTGCAGAGAGAATTGAAATACACATTGTTGTTGGTTAGAAGATGCGAATGCCTAAAGGAGCCCAGTGACCTGTCTGGCTAAAATGGGGACATTAGTCCTACAATAACAAGGGACGGAAATCTGCCCATACCTGAAATGAGGTTGTGAGTAGTTTCTTTATCAGAGGTCCTTCAGGCAAGACCCCAGCGTGGCCACCACCTTGATTTTGGTGTTGTGAGGGCTGGAGCCGATAACCTAGCCAAACCCATATGGATGTCTGACCTACAGAAACCGGGACATAATATATGGGTGCTCTTTTAAGCCATTAAGTTTGTGTCGATTTGTTACATAGCAACAGAAAATTAACATAATTTTGGAGGATGTGTTTTGCAGATATAGGCAGGAGAAGAAACAGAAACAGGGAGGCCCGTTAAAAGAAAGCTTGTGGGAAAATATAACAGGGAAGTCAAAAAGGCACAAAAAATGCAGAAAATCCTGGCACATTACATCAGCCTTAGGGAGAGCAATTATCAATATACTCATAGCTGTGGAACTACAGATAAGCGTGTAGTGTGAACATCAACAGCAGTTATTCATGGACTGGAGTAGTTGAATAATAAAATGGCTAAAATTCATTAGAAGTAAAAATTCTTATTCAGTCATAGATATTCCAAGGATCATGTTTGTGTAAGGAGGTTTCATTTTGGAGATGTGAGAATAATGTCCATTGAATGAAAGATTAGTAAAGTTGGTTCAAATTAAATATATGAGAGTAATTTCAAACTTTGGAAGAGCAAATAATATACACTAAAATGTATAATGAATTAAAATCGCAGGAAGAAGATGAAGGCAAGTTGGAAAGGAGTATTTTTTTTTTTGTAGTGAGACTTTAGTATGAGGAAATTTAGTCTTATAATATTTTTAAATAACATGCTTAGTTTCCTTATGTTTCACTTTGCACTTGGTAATTAAGTTTCTCCAATGATGGGAGAAAATGCATTTTAATAAAATAGATTTTTCTGAGCGAGAGGATACTTGCTTTACTAGGGTAAACTCAAATCAATATATTTTTTTGCCACATATAACTTGATTTTTAATTTCTCATATCTTTTTAATAATGTGAGACATATTTAGTATAACTCCCTACCTGCTTCTTTACTAAATGCTATTTTGAAAAGACAAGGACTGCTCTTCCCTGATGTATTTTTTTTTTATTTTTTACAAAACAGTCTCTTATATCTCATTAGGAGTAACTGCTTTAAAATTATCAGGTGACTAAACAGAATTTAAATTATTCCTATATTATTATGCCAGTCATCTAGGTCTCTGACATCAAGATATTTATTTAAAATGTGCACAATTTAATTAAAATGATGAATCCCCAAATCTCTCTGTGTATAAATTCTGAAAATTATAAAAGAGCACCATTAACCACTGACTCGGTTAATAGTACATGGTGTAATGTGTGTAAATGATAATTTACAGTAAGTCAAGGCAGTATATTCTAAAAAAGAAAAGAAGATGGATGAAAATAAACCATTTTTTTTTACCTCATGTTTTCTGCATTATTTAACTTGAAAGTTGAGCACACCTTTTTACACAGGCAAATAGAAACAGTAAACAGATGCCTTTTTTAAAACAAAATATATTTTTATTGATTTCAGAGAAGAAGGGAGAGGGGTGAGAGTTAGAAACATCAATGATGAGAGAGAATCATTGATCAGCTGCCTCCTGCACGCCCCCTACTGGGGATTGAGCCCACAACCCAGGTATGTGCTGTTGACCTAAATCAAATTCAGGACCCTTGAGTCCGCAGGCCGATGTTCTATCCACTGAGCCAAACCAGCTAAAGCAATAAATTCCTTTTAATAAGCTAACAGTAGTGAAAGGAAGATAATTATGTCTTCCATCAAGCAATGTCTAAACGAAGGCAAGCATCAGAGGTAGAACAGTATCAAAGAGAAGTGAAATCAAATGTATTTTTCTTTCCCTTTAAGTCTTATCTCCACATTTTCCTATGGAAAATCGGATTGTACGGGGAAAATGGAGGAACAGTTCACTCTGCCTTCACTTTGTCTTCCTGAAGACCCAAGTTAATTCAAAATAAAGGTGTTTTTGAGCAAAGTTGTATGTCTGCTTTTCTTTTTCAACAGGACGATAATAAAACTAGATTTCCAATTAGAACATTAATTAATGTTGTCTCTCTTTATCTTGGTGGTTTAATTGGTAATGCCACACTCTGACATTGACTCTCCAAGACTTTTCTAATTATGCTTGTGGTCAGAAATGTATAATTGGTTTCTGTTCTGACCTTTCCATAGATGTTCTGACCCTTTCTTTAGTAAAACTTTATTGGTTTATTTATTTAATAAGGTTGAGAAGTCTTGCTTGGTGTATGTATTTCATAAATAATTTTTTCCCTGCTGTTTACAGACTTGATCTAGAATAACACTGGGAAATTCACAGAAGGAAGTTGTATGGCTTCATGATGCTAGAAATAGAAATTATAATCCCATCAAGCAATGTCTAAACAAAGGCAAGCACCAGAGGTAGAACAGTATAAAAGAGAAGTGAAATCAAATGTATTTTTTCTTTCCCTTTAAGTCTTATCTCCACATTTTCCTGTGGAAAATCCGATTGTATGGGGGAAATGGAGGAACAGTTCACTCCGCCTTCACTTTGTCCAGGCATGGAAATTGTTGTCTGTTGTCTAATCTTCTATGGCTGCCATAAGTATGACAACTTCATGAGAAGAGGCCAGATTTGTGGTATTCCTACCCACATATACAACTGCTAAATTTTCTAAATTCTGCCATTTAATTGATTGTGTTTCAAGCAATCTGAGAAGATAAAGAACATTCTTTTTACTTATAAACCAGTCGAAAATTATTGTTTATATCATAAGTAGTATGGGCCAGGCATAAAGACACAATTAAGAATGAAATATAAGTGGGAAGAGGGCTCAACATAGGGACAATGGCGGCTGTCCCTCCAGTCCTCACCTTGAGGCCAAACAACTCGGTTTCTCTCCGTAGGTCCCTGGTGCTCCCTGGGCCGCTGTCCCTCACTGGAGCCTGGCTGGTTTTGATGATCCTATTGAACTCTGATAGAGATTAAGATGATGAAAATATATAATGAAAAGCAGGTTGAGAAAACTATGCTACTGAAAACACAGGTTACCTTTCATGGAAAAGAAAGGATGAGCCAGAGGGCTGAATCCAGATCCAATGAGAAGTCATCCCAGTAAAACTGTCTAATCAAGGAACTTGGCACATTTTCCTGGTTGGGTTTCCTAATTGCTCTACCCAGTGATCTGTGTATACTTACTGTCCCCACCCCTTTGGAACAGGAATGTCTCTAGTGGTTTTCCTATGCCTGTCCCACCACTTTCTGTTATGTGGGGAGCAGAACACTTGTCTTTTTTACTTCATAAGTCTTTAGATCAGGATGACTGTACTCAAGGAGCTGTATTTAAGAAGCACCATCCATGCTTGCACCTGATTTAGATGAGATTCTGGACTTTGAGCCGAAGAGATTTTGTAATGGGATGAAGTTTTGTAATGGGATGAGGCTTTGCGCTGGCTTTGGGAGAGGATGGGTATATTTTGCACTGGAAGAGATGTGAACCACTGGGGGCCAGAGGCCGCCTATGGTAGCCAGCTTTCTGTAGCGCCCCAGTGATTCTTACTTCCTGGAATTCACAGCCTTATAGAGTCCTCTCCCTCTATATACCAGGTTTGTGTGACCAATATGATATAGCAGCAATAAAGTTATACCACCTCCATGAGGACAGAAGTTGTTGTCTGTTGACATTGGTTAACATCTATCTTTGACACCACACTGTATATTCCATGTGGGTAGCAGCCTGAAGTTTTGATTTCTGGTTTACCAAATGTTTAGCACTATGCCTGGTGCATTTACACACATACCGAAGTGAGTACCTATAAATAAATGTAAACATTTTTATATGGGATCTTACCATGCATAATAAAAGTTGTCTTTTTACTAATATATATATACTAGTAGCCCTGTGCACGAATTCATGCACCAGTAGCTCACCAGTAGCTCGCTACCACCCTCCAGTAGCTCTCTGCCTGCTGCCCCACCCTCCTGCAGCTCCCCCTGCCCCTCGACGCCCCCCCCTCATAGCTTGCTGCCCTGTCCCCTCCCATAACTCTCTGCCACCTGCTTGTAGCTCGCTGCCCCACCCTCCTTCAGATCCATGATCAGGTCGTTACACAGTCGGTCGTTACACTTCACGGCGTAATTACCATTTGCATATTACATCTTTATTATATAGGATACTAGAGGCCCAGTGCATGAATTCATGCACCAGTGGGGTCCCCCCCTGGCCTGCGGGATTGGGCCAAAACCAGCTCTCTGACATCCCCTGAGGGGTCCTGTTTTGTGAGAGATACGCCACTGGTGCATGATCAGGGCTGGGGAGGGATGGGAGTGGTTTGCCAGCTGGGAAGGGACTGCAGGAGTGCTCCAGGGCGTGTCCGGCCCATCTTGCTCAGTCCCATTTGGCCAGACCCCAGCAGCAAGCTAACCTACCAGTTGGAGGGTCTGCATCCTGGTGGTCAGTGCATATCATAGCGAGTGGTTAAGCAGCCTTAGCATATTCATTAACATATTATGCTTTGATTGGTTGAATGGCTGACTGGTCGACTGGACACTTAGTATATTAGGCTATATATATATATATATATATATATATATATATATATATACACACACACACACACACACACACACATACACACACACACACACAATAAAATTATATATACATACATTCCTATAAATGTAATTTTAATGGCTATATTATTTTGGGGAGTTATGTCCATTCTTTTATTTTTTAGTATAATAAAAACAGTTCCTCAAGAAAGACATCATACTTTCATGTTGCATATGTAATTATTTTCTTTTTAATATTTTTATCAATTTCAGAGAGGAATGGAGAGGGAGAGAGAGATAGAAACATCAATGATGAGAGAAAAATCATTGATCGGCTGCCTCCTGCATGCCCCAGACTGGGGATTGAGCACCCAACCTGGGCATGTGCCCTGACTGGGAATCGAACTATGACTTCTTGGTTCATAGGTTGACACTCAACCACTGAGCCATGGCAATCAGGCTATTTTCTAATAACAAATCCTTAGAAGTAGAATTGATGAATAAGTATGTTGGTTCACAAATGTAGTGCAGATATTCTACTGAGGAAGAAATTGCAGCAGTCACTCGTGTCTAGCTATAGATAAATGTAATTAATTTGTTTTCCTTTGAATACAATGGTGCAGTGAAGGGACCTGAGGGAGAGTGTTTGGATTAGGAGCAGGTTTTTTTTGTTGTTGTTTGTTTTTAATTGTTAGTGGTTTATTTGTTTTTTAAGTATACTTTCTTAATTGTTTTACAAAGAGGAAGGGAGAGGGATAGAGAGTTAAGGAACATTGATCAGCTGCCTCCTGCACACCCCCTACTGGGGATGTGCCCTCAAACAAGGTACATGCCCCTGACTGGAATCCAACCTGGGACCCTTGAGTCCGCAGGCCTACGCTCAATCCACTGAGCCAAACCAGTTAGGGCTAGGAGCAGGTTTTGATAATTCCCCTACCTGTTCATCAGGTAGACGGTTTCTTTGGATAAAAAGAAGGAAGCATTAAAGACACACAGGCTGGAGAGAGGGATCGGGGAATGGAGAAATTGCAGAAAAGGCACTGTTGAAGAAGGCAGAGGATAAAGTGTATCTTGCAGTTTTGCAAGAGTCTGACGTTGCTTTCGTCTAGACCTGTTTCAAAGTGTCTCAGTTTAGACATATATGGGAAGAGTTAGCGTTTGCAGTGAGACATTGCGGATTTCTTGTCTCTGTTAATTCAACTATTGTCAGCATCATCACTAGAATCACTAGAGTCAGGGAAAGGTGTGAGCACATAATTCTAGAGCCTGAGCACCAGGCGGTCTTTTTCAGGGCCATAGGTTCCATCCTCAGGATCTCTTCAGCCTCATCCCCATTCACTTCTCTTAAAAAAAAAGTTGTATTTCTCTAGCAGTGGATATTTATGCTCAGAGATTTAGCAAATTGTATTTGCGGACATTGAATTATTTGCATTGGTGCCTGAGAAATTTGTGGCTGTAATCACAGCTGAGACTATCGAGTAAGAGCCTTGAGAGCTGTGCCAACTAATGCAGTTTGGGGCCTGAGGACCCTGGCGATGGAATTTATCTTAGGGACACCTCTTCTGGCTGTTCTAGTTTAGGACAAGTCTAAACCCATATGAGCATTTTCTATCGTTGGATCATAGTCTTCAGAGACTTTTGCGGGGGGAGCATTTGTGACCTAGACTTTGGGTATTTGGGTTGGAGGCCACACAGTTCCACACGTTGAGATCACACTTGTGTTCTTGGGCATAGAGGCTCGCATTCCAGATGTTTGTGCATAGTGTTAATGTCTGGGTTGTTCTTTCAGTTGTTTAAAGGTCTGAGAGGGAGAAGTTTAGCCAGGAACCTATGTTACTATGTCTGCCCCTGGAAAACTTGACTTTGCATTGAAACCTTAATATTTAGAAAGCTGAGAGAGAGAGAGAGAGAGAGAGAGAGAGAGAGAGAGAGAGAGAGAGAGTCTGAGGTTATGGGGTTAGTGACAGAGTCTCTGTCCTGAAGCAGTTGCCACACTTGATTGGCCTAAGTGAATTCTTCCTAAAATGTGCTTCCCCAAGTGGCTACTTGTACTGCTTATGTAGTTGGCTAATTTTAAATTGATGTCAGCATTTGCTGTTAAGTTGATTTGGAAAGCTCTCTAATTTAACTCTTCATATTTATTGCTGTCCCCTGATGATGATGGTGATACTTTACACTGTAGCTTCAGATTTAACAATGTCATTTAAGTAAATTGCTTTTTAAGGGAGAGTGAAAGAGAGAGGGCATAAGCTCATCAGGTATGGTTCAATTGTATTTATATTTCATACTAGAAGCCTGGTGCATGAAAATTCATGCACTGGGGTGGGGGTTCCTCAGCCCAGCCTGCCCCCTCTCAGAGTCTGGGAGCCCTCAGGGGCAGGAGGCGAGCCTGCGATCAGTGGAAGGCGACAACCCCATCACACCTCTGTTGCTGCCACTGCAGGCAGTGCAAGCCTCGGCCAGCCCTGGTTACCTGAGCCTCCAGTCGGCCCTAGGTGGCTCAGCAGCCACCATCCGAGGCTTGCCTGCACCTCGGGCCAGCCCTGGGTGGCTGGGCAGCCACCATTGGCAGCTTGCCTGCACCCCGGGCTGGCCCTTGGTGGCTGGGCAGCCACCATCTGAGGCTTGCCTGTGCCTCGGCCGGCCCTGCTTGCCTGAGCCTCAGTCAGAGGGGAGTGCAGGAGGCCCCGAGGCCCCGGCTGAGGAATGGAGGGTACTCTCAATGAGTTATAACTTCCAATTTGTTGGACACTATAGTCACGCTTCAGCTTCGGGGGAGGGAGGGAGAGAGGGATGGGCAGCTTGTTGGAGGAGCCTGGGGGAGCTGTCAGTCAGTGGGGGGTACAGGAGGACCCGAGGACCCTGGTGGGGCTGAGGGGACTCTGGCAGCAGGCATGCGGAGCAGACGGCCCCACCCCCGGTGTGGGTGCTGTCATCTTGTGAGGGTGTGGCGGTCAATTTGCATATTACCTCTTTATTATATAGGATACTTCTGAGCGTTGCGTATGGGACCTAAATAATCATTGTCTAATCTGCTGCCATTTGATATACACCTTCTTAAAAACAGTTTCATGGTCCCTGTTTTACTAAAGATAATATTTCTTTCCTAGACTCACCAGGTCCTCCAGGCCCTGGGACCTCTTTACATTTTCTCCATTCCTGTATTAGAACCACGTGGGCTTTGTTCAGTTCTTAGAACTTGCACCGTTTCCTCTCACTGTGGCCTTTACACATACTTTTTCTCTGCCCAGAACCGAAAGTGTTTTTCTTCCTTCCTCCTCTCGTCACTCCCACCTGCCCTACGGATTTCATCACAATCAGCATTTACTGGAGGAATTCCATTCTGAGTCCTAGCCTACAAGCCCTTCCATCACTGATGTGATTTTATTTGTCAATTACAGTTAGGCACTGCCTAAGGCGTGTCAGTCAATGACAGACTGCATATCCAGCAGTGGTCCCGTAAGATTACAATGGAGTTGAAAAATTCTTATTGCCTAGTGACCTCATTGCCATCATAATGTCGTAGCACAACCCATTCCTCACGGTTGCGGTAATGCTGGTGTAAACAAAACCCTGCACTGCCAGTTGTATAAATTATAGCATGTACAATTATGTACAGTACATAATACTTGATAATAGTAACAAATGGCTGTTCCTAGTTTATGCACATACAATACTATTTATCATTATTTGTGAGAGTATTTCTTCTACTTATGAAAACTGGTTTGCTATAAAACAGCATGCCACGTTACTCTGGCGGCACCCTCATACATCTTGTGTTTATCTAGTCTCTTGATTGCATTTTGCCTTGTGCTTGATTTAATCTTGTGTTTTATAAATTTAGTGTAGCCTAAGAGTACAGTGCTTAGAAAGCAACCCAGTAATGCCCTAGGCCTTCACAGGCCCTCGCCACTCACTCACTGCCTCACCCAGAGCAACTTCCAGTCCTGCAGCTCCATTCATGGTAGGTGCTCTCCGGTACACGTGTACCATTTTTTATCTTTTATATGCACCTTCTTTAAGTTTGATGCACAGATACCATTTTTTTCAGTTACCTCCTGTGTTCAGCACAGTAACAATCTGTACAGGCTGGATTTGATGTATTCTCTCTAGGTTTGGGTAAGTTGCACTCTATGATGTTCACACAACAATGAAGTTGCTTATCCCTGTCGTTAAGGCAGCACGCGACTGCATAATTTTACATTAATTTTTAGGATGATTTGGTTAATATCTTAATTTTCAACTAAAATGTAGAAACCCTGTCAATCTTGTTTACCAGGGCTCTCAATGGCATACCACCATGAGTAGTAGAGAATAGGTGCTCAGTTATTTTTTTATAAAGATCATATTTGAACATTCTTAGAATCTAAGGCCCCTGTAAAAAGGAGTGCATCAATAGTTTGTCTTATCCTGAATATTTTCTTTTATTGTTCATGTCAGTACCAAACGGAGTCTGTCACTTCCAGACATTTAAGAATGACTTACTAGATTACTTATTAGGCCTTTAAGGTTTTGTGAAATCAGGTGACAAGTGTTGACGTGATGAAGCTGGGGACCAGACAAACACAAATCCAAATCCTTGCTTTGCAGCTCAGCTTGCCAGCTTTGTGACTTTTGCAATAGATCTTAACCTCTCTGAGCTCATTTCCCCACCAAGTGAAACAGCACTGAAATCCTCACTTCAGAAATGTAGTAACACCTATAAAATTTTAAATGTTACTCATTTTAACCAAGCAGTGTCACTTGCAAGTATAATATTCAAAGAAGTACAAGGATACCCTTCGCATCATTATTAATAGTGAAAAACTAGAAACCAAATTTTGAGAAAACTGGTCAAGTAAGTAATAACAGTCTCTATTCAGTGGAAAACTATACAGCCAAGAAAAGAATGCAAATGTCTTAGATGTGGAAATGAGCAATGGGAAAATGAATTTGATATGGGGAATGCAAATAAAATAGTTATGGAGAAATGTCCAAACACAGTGTGAAATAAAATGTTTCAGAAGACAAAAAAAAAAAAAAAAAAAAGCCAAGACACATGAATAGAAGATTTCTGAAAGGTACCCAAAGCACAGGGAATATTGGTTACCTCCTTGTGTGTGAGTAGCGGTAGTGTTTACTTTTTTTCATTTTATAATTTATTTTTTTTCATTTTTCAAAATTGCATACTGCTTACATAACTTTCAAAAATCTCATAAACTATAGTAGTACCCTCTTAGGTTGCTGTGAGAATAAGACCCTATGGGAACATGTTTGGAACATACAGAAGAATTCATTGGTCTCTGTAAAAGTGGGAGCAGCCATGATGTGCACTGGAAAAGGGCTTCCCAGTTTGGAAGATTATCACCAAAGTTTCATCTGCCCCCCAACAGCCCAGTAACCGTTAGCCGTGGTCTGCAGCCTGGAATTTAAGAGCAGGTCCTGATCGACTGGTAAGGTCTGCCCCAGCCTTGCCTCATTCCAGGGGGTAAAAAGTCTCCGGGCAGGGTCTCTGTCAAAAATAATCACAACAAATATATTTCATGTTACATGTTGCAGAAGTTAAATTTTAGAGGACAATCCCTGGTTGCTTTCTTACTAAAGTTGTATAATTTCTTAATAAAAATTTAAAAAGTACAGAAATGTTAATGGCAAAAAGGGAAGCTAACATGAGTGCTTGGAACAGGGTTTTGGGGCATTGAACAGATTAAGTTAAAAGAGATCGATCCATTTTGGGGGGCTCATGAAGCGTTCTGTCTTTATTGCCTGGTCGGCGTTAGTGGTTGAATTATGTGTCTGTGTTTCACATCTGTCCTGTGGAGGCTTAACTTTTAGTCTCCTCAAAGCATATTACTTCCCCACCAGATAATGCGTGCTCCCTTGTTTGCTGCTTGAACCCAGGTTCCTTTTTCTCGTCCTCGGGGGTATATAAAAATGCCTTTCACTGAGACCCTCCTTTTTTGTTGAGCTCTGCCATTGAACATGAGATGACCATGAGGTGACACACACACACACACACACACACACACACACACACACACACACACAAGGCCCATCTTGAATCCGATGTTCTGATGAGCTCAGACCATTTTGGAGCTATTTGACAAAGTCTGAGATGTTTTTTCTCTAAGATTTTTGTGGATTTGATGTTTCCTGGGGAGTTGGTAACTGATCTGGGCAGTCTTCAGCTTCCCTCAAGCTAAGCTTTACATCACAATATAAATATATTGTTCCTTGTCATGTAAACCCCAGATAAAAACATAGTGTTTTATCCTGGTTAACAGTCTGAGGTTTTATGTCTTATTGTCAAGGTCACTCTACACCAGCCTCATTTTTACTGCCTATATTCTTGAAAATAGCCAACGCTCATACCTTTATAGTTCTACAAGATTCCACCACTGACACATCGTCAAGTGGTTTTGATTGACTGCTTTTCACTTGGCAAACTAAAGGCAATAAAAAGAGGTTCCCAGTGGAGACCTGTGTATGCAGGGGAGCAATTTCTGGGGGCACGTGTACATACAAACTAAATCTGAGATCTCTGGCAGAGCCAGTATCCAGGACTCTAAAAGTAGAACAGACTAATTTATTTGGGACAATGTACTTCAACTGAACCTCTGTACTGGTTTGTTGGCAAAACCTCACATATAGCCTTTTAATGAGAGACACATTAATAATTGCAGATATGAGTAATACAGAATCATTGGTTGTGCTGTGTTTTATTCTAATAAGGAATTAGAGTTGGTTACTCAAGAAGCAGCTGTTTACCAAGTATGGTATGCTCCTGTTTGAAATACAGACACTGGCCTGGCAGGTGCGGCTCAGTGGTTGAGCATCGACCCTTGAACCAGGAGGTCACAGTTCGATTCCCAGTACAGGATGTGCAAGAAGCAGCCAATCAATGATTCTCTTTCCTCACTGATGTTTCTATCTCTCACTCCCTCTGCCTTCCTGTCTCTGAAATCAATTTTTAAAAATTAAAAATAAATAAAGACACTAAAATGCAAAAAGGAGATGATAAATTGTATATATCTGGAAATATGTGTGTGTGTTGTGTGTGTATGTTTTATGCTTAATTTTTTCAGGCTTTGTAATATCCCAGTAAGCATTTCATACCCAGGTAATTGTTATTCCATATCATCATTTGAAAAGCTATAAAATCAACAGTGACAATATTTATTACCTTATTGCCCTTTGAGGGAAAAGACCTGTGAAGGTGCCCCAGTACAATGACACAAATAATAATTCTTGACAAATGATCAAACAGAAGTGGTGGCTGTTTTTGGAATATAGGGCATCACCCCCAAAAGGATTAAAATCAAGTGTGAGTTGCTTTTCTGCCCTGTACTAGACATGCTTATTTGTCTGCTAGAATCCACAGTCATGCCTCTCCCTTGGCTCCTAGAAGTGGTAGCCACACCTATAAGGTGACCCTTCCCTATTACTCTCCCAGATTAATTCATTAGCGATGGAGTCCTAATCAAAAGTGAGCTAACCTACTCATTGGACAGAGGTCAATCATATTATTTCTCTCAAGTGTTTGAACAAAGTGGCACAAAGACTTGAGCCAGTCAGTGATGAATTCCAAAATTGGTATGTGGCGCACAGAATGGTCTGTGTATGCAAGACTATATGCAAGACACACATGCACTAGAAGGTGAATGGGTGAGGATAGAATGGGCAGACAAAAAGAATGAGGTGGAAAATATAGAAGCAGAATTGAAAGAGAGAGCTAGAAGGAGCCCCTTCAGGATCTGACATTCTTCATGTTTCTCTAAGGCTATGCTTGACATTTTATCCACATTATAAACTCGCGTCCATCTAAGCTATCTGGAATGAGTTTCTGTTTTCTACAATCAAGAGTCTTGAGAATATTCCGTTTTACAACATGCTCTTGTGTCCATGACCATGATTTGGAATTTATTTCCACACTGAAATAGGCAATATAAGATCATTCTAGGAAAATCTCCTAAGATAACCAAAATACTAGAAGGGATACAATATTAGGGTGTAATAAAAATATTGTTCCAGTATGGGAAATGTTTTCCAGATGGAATGTTATTAAAACTTATAAGTCTAGAGTAAATATGAACATATTCACCAAAATCTAGAATATGAGAACCAGATGGCATTCTTTAAGACTTGAAAAGGATTATTTTCATTCAATTGAGCAACACTACTTCCAACAGCAAGGGGGTATGAAATTAATTAACTCATTGTATGATTTAGGCTTAGCGTATAATGTATAATGACGGACTCAAATAAATTCATGCAAGAGATATCCATAATAGGTGATTGAGATAAATCAAGGAAGTTTGATAAATATTATTGCACTTTTAAAGGGAAACTAGGGAGAATAATGTTGCCTCTATTTAGAGCTAAATCTGTCCACGGAGTAATTTTGCCCAGCTACGTGACTTTGGACAAGCTCCTTAAATTCTCAAGGCCATTGGCTCAGGCCAGCCTGTCTGAATCATCAATGATCATCCAAGATCCTCCTGCCTCTCTAGGTTTTGCATGATAGTGGAGCCCACTTCCCTGCTATGATACCCACTCATCTTTCTGGAAAACACTTAATGGTTATGAGACTACTCCCACTTTTAACTGATGAATCTCTGTTTTATTTTGGGATTATTAGTGTTTTCTACCCCAATTGTACTGAAAGACAGAAGATCATATAAAATGTATTATCTAAACAGGGCACTCTTGAAAGGGAAGAGGGCATTATTCATAGTTATGTCAGAACAACAGACATAAACCAGAATAGCCAGACGAGGCTAATAGGAGGTATGTTCACCCTAAAACTTTCCAAGTTCATCTTCTCATGGGGAATAGCTTTGTGACCAGAACTTGGGTTGAAGACTGTCCAACCCTTTTCTGATTGTCAGATTGCTTCTTTATGTAGGTTAATTAATTCAAATGGGTTATTTTAGAATCTTATAGAATTGAAAAGAACCTGCTCCTTAAATGGATTAACATCTATACTATGGCTCCGATTTGTGTTCAGAATGCAAACTACTTCCCTCATCTCCAAGTTTAGGGGAAGTTGGAAAAAGTATCACATGATAGATGCCAAATATTGACAACAGTTAATTGATACCATTGGAAATAACACATTTTAGTATCCCCAGGGCCTAGGGTGGCTATTTGCATGGAAGAGTTGCTTAAAAAAATGTATGCTGCCTGAATGCACAAGGCTCTGAAGGCATTTTCTGGGGGGAACACACAGGTTTGGTGGGATGTCATAGCAGTCCCTTTGCATGGGGCCCAGCACACATTTACAAATCTAATGGGACCTGTCAGTTAGCAAGACTAACATTTTAGTGGTTCCTGGGTTCTGGAGCACATAGACTGATTTTGAAAGTTTGGGAGACAATGGATCCCACTTGCTATAAGAATCCTTAATGTGTGATCCAGGTGGTGAGATATACAGCATTGTAGGGCAGCCATGCTCAAGGACTTAGGAGGCTTCCCCTAAAGAGAAAGGGCGCATGCAAAATGAACTTTTTAGACTTTTGATAATAATCAACTAACTAAATAAAAGAAAGTGTTTTGACAGAAATAAAATGCTTGCCACAGTACCTCTCTAAATATGTACAAAGATAGTATGTTCTGATTACAAGATCACAAACAGTTCGGACACAAGTGATAGTTATTTTTCTCATTAGAAATTTACCCCCGAAAAAAGAAAGAACATCCTGTCATTGACTTTGATACTTTAGTGTCTTATCCTTAAGATGTTTATGTCCCTGGGACTTTCAAGTCTTAGATTTAGATGCAGCTTTAGACACTATTATTGCTACAAATGAATGAAGCCCAGATTTATCTCACTTTCTAATATCTACAGTATTATTTTGACATATCTGTATTTTTCTAGGTGGAGAAAGTAAGATCTTATTCGAATTGCTCATTGTTAAACCACATATAGTTAATTATTATTTTTCAGTTATGAGTATACTTCTAACACTCAAATGTAAGAATTATTGGAACTCATTTTCTAACTCCCACTGCTTTCGTTGGAAGCATGATTTTTTCCTATATCCTGGAAAGCACTGACTTACCTACAAGTGGTAATAGAATAGCAGAACCTTGAAATGTTAGAGAGCATCCAGTTTTCAATAATGCAGTTTGTTAAATCACCATAGACAATACTAGTATTGTTGCTATTTACAAATGTTTTCACACATTGTTTCAATATAGGGATTTTATATTTAAAACTAGAGGCCCGATGCACGAAATTCATGCAGGAGTAGGCCTTCCTTCCCCCAGCTGCCGGCACCGGCTTCCTTCTGGCACCAGGGACTTGGGCTTCTCTCTGGCCGCTGGCAGGCACCCAGGACCCAGGCTTCCCTCACAGCCCCAGCTTTGTCCAGAAGGTCATCCAGAAGGATGTCCAGAAGGATATCTGGTCTAATTAGCATATTACACTTTTATTATTATAGATATAAAGAGCTGTTGTGCCCTGGCAGGTGTGGCTCAGTTGGTTAGAGCATCATCATCCCATGCATTGAAAGTTTGCTGGTTCAATTCCTGATCAGGGCACATGCCTGGGTTGCAGGCTGAATCCCCAGTGGAGGAAAGGCACCTGATTGATGTTTCACTCTCAAATCAATGTTTTTCTCTCTCTTCCTCTTCCTTATGCTCTCTCTCTTGAGTGCATAAAAGTAAAATCCTATATAATAAAGATGTAATATGCAAATGGTCACTACACCATGAAGTGTAACAACTGACCATGTAACGACTGGATCACGGATCAGCAGGAGGGTGGGGCAGTGAGCTATAAGTGGGCGGCGGAGAACTACAGGAGGGGACAGGGCAGCAAGCTATGAGGTGGTGGGGGAGACAGCAGGGGGAGCTACAAGAGGGCGGGGCAGCAGGCAGAGAGCTACTGGAGGGCGGCAGCAAGCTACTGGCGAGCTACTGATGCACGGATTTGTGCGCAGGCCTACTAGTAAAATTATAAAAAGCTATTGTGAAAATCCTGGAATATAGTCCTGAAGTTAAAACATATTTACAATTACACAAATCATTTATTTTTATTGTAAAATAATTTTTAATTGTTTTCCTCATTTGGTATGTGTGGACCCAAAGTTAAATAGTAAATTCAACAGGAGTATAGCTAGCTCAAGATAATAAATGAAGAAAAAAAAAAGACTAACAGAAAGGACTTGAGGTTATAATAATTGAAAAATATCTCTTTGAAAGATAACTCTAGTTTTAGAAAACATGATAAACATATTAGAAAATTGGAGTTTGGCCAGCTGCTCTGTAGAAATAAATTACAACAGAACTTCTGTTCTTAACTAAAATATCAACTCACAGCCTCTCTAACCTTGCAAAAAGAAACTGGTTCTTAAATAGCATCTGTAGCCCAGAAACCAGAACTAAATGATAGAAATATTGGAACATATGAAAACAATACAGCAACAAGGCAGATTTCATGAGATTTTTTTTTCAAGAAAATATAAAAATAAATAGCAGGGGGCCAGCTTTAATACCTCTGACCCTAAGTGGCACACTAACAAGTATATATAAAAGTTCCAATTTGTGCTTTCCAGATAGTCCTTTTTTAGAACAGGCTGTGTAAGGAGGTTATGAAAAGCACACTTAGCCACACAGCTAAATAGAGGCATTAGGCATTTAGTTTTATTTGCACATTTGGATAATGTGTGAAAATATTTCCAGCTATAAAAAGATTGGACACCTTCTGTGTTGAGAGAGAGAGTGAGGCTGATGCCTTGACGCTGCCCATGGCTGGGTGGGTCCGCGATGGAGAAAGAGAAGCTGGGAGCCATGCTCTCACACCTTGAGTACTTCTGTATAATGAAGGGGCTTGGGGGTTTGCATGGGATAGAAGGTGGTTAGAAGAGGTGATGCAACATAGTGGTTGAAAGTCTAATTCTTGAAGAAGAACATCCTGGGTTGGAATTCTGGTTCTGTGATTTTTCTGGTGATATATTCTTGAGCAGGTGATTTGCTACTGAGGAGCCTTAGCACTTAAGCTGTAAAATGGAATAATAGTGCCTACTTCCTAAGGCTAGCATGGTAGTTAACCCAATTACTCTTGAAAAGCATGTAACACAATGTCTGGCATGTAGAAATTCCCAAGAAATATTTCTTATTATGAAGACCTAAGGAAGGTACAGAATATGTTTCTGAGACCCACCACTCAAGTGGCCTCCAATCTCTCACATCTGAGTATGTATTGTTTTAAATGTCACAAATATTACTACTTATATATATACTAGAGGCCCGGTGCGTGAAATTCATGCATGGGCGTGTGTGTGTGTCCCTCAGTCCGGCCTGCACCCTCTCCAATCCAGGACCTCTCGGGGGATGTCCAACAGCTGGCAGTTTGCCCCCAACTGCCCCCCCCCCCCCGCAGTGGGATCAGGCCTAAACTGGCAGTCAGACATCCCTCTCGCAATCTAGGACCACTGGCTCCTAACCACTCACTTGCCTGCCTGCCTATTGCCCCCAACTGCCCTCCCCTGCCGGCCAGTTCACCCCCAACTGCCCTCCCCTGCCAGCCTTATCTCGCCCCCAATTGCCCTCCCCTGCTGGCCTGGTCACCCCCAACTGCCCTCCCCTACAGGCTGGTCACCCCAAACTGCCCTTCCCTGCCAGCCTGATCACCCCTAACCCCCTGCCAGCCTGATCTCGCCCCTAACTGCTCTCTCCTGCCGGCCTGATCACCCCTAACTGCCTCTGCTTCAGCCCCCACCACCATGGCTTTGTCCAGAAGGAAGTCAGACATCCAGAAGATGGCCTGTTGACCTGGTCTAATTAGCATATTATCCCTTTTATTAGTATAGATTAAAGACTTGCCTGGCACATCAGAGGGACTCAACATAGTCTATTGAATGAATAGCTGTGGTTTAATTGTTAAATAAAAACTAAACACTGGGTATTATACTAAATAAAAATGTCAGACAGAGAAAGGCAAATATCATATGATTTCACTTATATGTGGAATCTAAAAAACAAAATAAATAAACAAACAGACACAGACTCAGATACCGAGAACAAACTAATGGTTGTCAGATGGGAAAGGGGTTGGGAAACTGAGTGAAAAAGGTGAAGGGATTAAGAAGTGCAAATTGGCAGTTACAAAATAGTCATGGGGGATGTAAAGTACAGCGTAGGCAATATAGTCAATAACATGGTAGTAACTCTGTATGGTGCGAAGTGGGTCCTAAATATAGTGAAGGGATCATTTCTTAAGTTATATAAATGTCAGTTACTATGCCATATACCTAAAACTAATATAATATTCAATGTCAATTGCAATTGAAAAAAAATTTAAACCACATATACAAAAAAACAGACACCACCTTTACCCATCTCAGGTCATATCCTCCATTGCTTTAAAACATTTATTGGCTTTTCCTTCTACTCTGATAAGATCAACACACCGAAATTGAATTAATACTGTCTTATTAAGCATAGTGGTGCATTCTTTTAGCCCTATCTTTGTTTTTGAGATTGTTTCTTTCTCAAGCAGCCCTACCCTATCAATTTTCTGATAAAATGTTACTAATTCTTTAAGATTTATCTCAAGTGCACCCTCCTACACTGTAGGTTTTGCAGCTTCATTGCATTATGTACTTTAAATATGTCTTATCTTACTCACCTTTAATAAAACCTTGTAGTTCCGAAGGCCAGAATCTCTCTTTCAAATCTTTGAGTCCTCTTCAGTGTCTAAGAAGTGTATTTACCCAAATGTTCAGTATATATTATTCAATTGAAGGAATGCCTCTACATAACACAAAATGATATAGGAACTAGAAAAGCATCAAAAGAAATAGCACCATGAACACAAAGAGAGACCTCTTATGTGTGGCCTGATGGAAATGCCAGAATCATACTGGTCATAATTTGAAGGAAACTCCCTGCTTAAAGCACTATCAGGTTGGTTCAATGTAAGTACCTCCTCTGAAGGAACTAAGGAGATGATTCTGGACCAGAATTTGCTAGCATTGGGGTGGGTCTCGTGTAAAAGAATAATACAATAATCATGTGTTTCTTGACATTTTCTATACAACTTATTTCACTTAATGGTATGCTCAAAATCCATTAATGTTGTTGAAAATGGCAGTATTTCATCTTTTCCTATGGCTGAGTAGTATCTTATGGTAAATATGTACCACATCTTTATCTAATCCTCTGTTGAAGGGTACTTCAGTTGTTTTCTTGTTTTGGCCACTGTGAATAATGATGCAACAAACATAGAGGTGCATGTATCTTTGAGAGTAAATGTTTTCAAATTTTTAGGTAGATACCTAGAAGATGTGGTTACTGGGTCATATGGTAACTCTGTTATCAATTTTTGAGGAACCTTCATACTGTTTTCCATAGTAGCTGTACCAGTTTGCATTTCCACCAGCAGTGAATGAAGGTTCATTGTTCTCTACAACTGCTCCAATACTGTTATTATTGTTTTGTTGATAATAGCCATTCTAACAGGTGTGAGGTGGTATCTCATTGTAGGTTTAAATTTCATTTCCTTAATTGAGTATCTTTTCATATATATTTTGGCCATTTGTATATCTTCTTGGGAGAAGTGTCTATTAAGGTACTCTGCCTATTTTTTGATGGATTTTTTACTAGTAGTTGTTGGTATTAAGTTGTATGAGCTCTTTATATATTTTGGATAGTAACCCTGTGTCAGAGCTGTTGTTTGAAAATATATTCTTCCATTCATTGCTTGTCTTTTTGTTTTGCTGATGTTTCTTTTGCTGTACTGAAGCTTTCAAGTTTGATGTTCTTTTTTTTTTTTAATTTCACTTGCCTTTGGGGTCAAGTTTATATACTCCTCTCTAAGACCAAGATGTTTAAGTTTAGTACCTATGTTTTCTTGTATGTAATTTATTTGTTTCAAGTCTTATATTTAGATCTTTGATCTATTTTGAATTAATTTTGTCTATGGGGGCAAAGAGGAGCCTAGTTTCATTCTTTTGCATGTGGCTTTCCCATTTTCCCAGCACCATTTATTGAAGAGGCTTTCTTTTGTTCCATTAGTCTGTGTTTCTGTTTTTCTGCCAATACCATGCTATTTTCATTGTTGTCACTTTGTAGTATATTTTTTTTAAATATATTTTATTGATTTTTTACAGAGAGGAAGAGAGAGGGATAGAGAGCCAGAAACATCGATGAGAGAGAAACATCGATCAGCTGCCTCTTGCACACCCCCTAATGGGGATATGCCCGCAACCAAGGTATATGCCTTGACCGAAATCGAACCCGGGATCCTTGAGTCCGCAGGCCGACGCTCTATCCACTGAGCCAAACCGGTTTCGGCCACTTTGTAGTATATTTTGAAGTCAGGGAGTATGATATCTCTGGCTTCATTCTTTTTTCTCAGGATTGCTTTGGCTATTCAAGGATTTTTGTGGTTTCATATAAATCTGATGATTATTTTGTTCTATTTCTTTTTAAAAAGACATTGAGGTTTAGAAGGGGATTGCGTTACATCTCATGAACTGTATGATTTCAGTCAGACATAAAAGTAAAAGCAACATTTGAATGAAGAAGAAAACAAAAACTCATAGACACAGACAATAGTATGGTGGTTACCAGAGGAAAGGGGGCTGGAGGATAGTAATGGGTAAAGTGGCATCAAATTTATGGTGATGGAAGGAGCTATGACTTTGGGTAGTAAACACACAATGAAATATACAAATGATGTATCATAGAATTTTACACTTGAAACCTATATAATTTCATCAACCAATGCTACCCCAGTAAATTTAATAAAAATAAATAAGTTGAATTGAAACCAATTTTTAAAAAATAAAATAAAATAAGATTCTATATATTTTCTATGAATGGACCATCAGAAATTCTACAGTAATTCTATTTGTAGCCATTCTTATTTTATAGTTATGTTAATTTTGCTATATCTATTGAGAAATTACCACATACCATTCACTGAGCTGGGTGTTTTACATGTGTTTGTCATTTAATCTTTACAACAACCTCATGAAGTAAGTAGTAGTTGGATCCTCGTTTTGCAGATGAAAAACCAGAGGTTCAGGCATTTTTAACCCAAGCTCACAAATCTAGGAAGTGGGCACAATCCAAATCTGAATCCAAATCTCCCCCAAGACAATGGCCTTGAGGACACAGGCTACCTGTGGAAATTGCTCATTTACTTTAATAAAAAAGCATCTCCCTTAGCTAGTTGCTTCTTTCAGGGAATCATTGAATATCAGAGGTGGAAAAGATGTTAGCAAACATTTGTTATAGTTCACATAACTTTAAGAGGAAGAAGGTGAACTATCTATATTATAAAAGGCCAGGGGCCATCAAGACATAAACGACCAGCTGGACAACTATTCACAAGCATGGAGCACTTCTCAGTCCCTCCCCCATGGCCCACAGGCTCCTATCACAGCAAGCCTGGTGGCCGGCGAGTGGGCAGGGTGATGGGGGGGGGGGCGGGGTGAGGCATGCATGGTGGCTGTGGATCATGCCCAGAGAGAGGCCTGGAGAGAGAGGCAGGGCCTGATCATTAACTGTCGTGGCTGCTGGCAAGGCCCAGAGAGAGAGAGAGGCAAGGCCTCCTCAGCAGCTGCCACAGAGGCTGTGGATCAGGCCTGGAGATAGGCCCAGAGACACTGACTGGCATAGAAACCAACCAATCAGAACCAAATCTGGGTGAACTGTGAGGAGCCAATGGCTGCCTAGGAGGCAGAGCTTTTGATGCTGACTGGCATAGAAATCGACCAATCAGAACCTAATCTGGGTGAAATGCAAAGGCAGAACCTAAGGTGGGGGCTGAGGAGGGGTTTTAAGGGCAACAGCTATTTGGTGTAAGGTGTAAGAAAGCGGTTCAATTTTTTAATGACCAGTTTGGTAGTATAGTGCATATGGCTGGCTTTCAGTCCAGATATAGGGATTATGTATTTTTGTCTGTCAAGAGCATCTCCTCCTGCTGAAAATGGCTTCCCCCAACCCATTTAAGCAATCCTATCCTATATAATCTATCTATACTAATAAAAGGGTAATATGCTAATTAGACTGAGTTGACCTGCCATCTTCCAGAAGTCCAACTTCCTTCCAGACAAAGCTATGGTGGTGGGGGCTGAGGCAGAGGCAGAGGCAGTTAGGGGTGATCCGGCCGGCAGGAGAGGGCAGTTGGGGTGATCAGGCCAGCGGGGTAGAGCAGTTGGGGGCAATCGGGCTGGCAGGGGAGTAGTAAGGGGTGATCAGGCAGGCAGGCAGAGGTGATTAGGGGCGATCAGTCAGGCAGGCAGGCAGAGTGGTTAGGGGCGATCAGGCAGGCAGGCAGGTGAGTGATTAGGAGCCAGGGGTCCCAGATTGCAAACAGGATGTCCGACTGCTGGTTTAGCAGTCAGACATCCCCCAAGGAGTCCCTGATTGGAGAGGGTGCAGGCTGGGCTGAGGGACCCACCCCCCCCCATGCACAAATTTCATGCACCAGGCCTGTAGTCTATACATATAAAATCCTAAGCGACTGGAATGACTGGAATGACTGGTTGCTATAATGTGCACTGTGGGGGGCGAGGCCGGCTGGTCAACCTCCTGCGGCCTCTCACCCTGCCAGCCAACCGCCTGTGGCCCCTCTCCCTGGCCGGCTCCCACCCATGCACAAATTCATGCACCAGGCCTCTAGTAGGGAGATAAAGTTTCTTGCTTTAGACCAGTGAGTTAGTGGCAAAATTGGGACCAGAAGTTTGTTCTTACATTAGCCCTGTGCACTTTCTCATGAGGCAGCAATAAACAGATTAGCCTTGTAAACCCAAACTCTTAAAGTGACTGCAGATATCACAATTCACTCAACAGATGTTGTTTTAGGTTGCAATCATTGTTACTATTCTTTCTGCCATACCTCTCTTTTAGACATGAGAGCCTGATCTGACAATCTGTAGAACTTCACATGTAGAAAAAATATATTTTTTTTCTTCCTGTCCCATGCACTCGGCAAACTTGAGGAGGTTATGCCTGAGCTAAGGAAAATGCCCTTAAAAACCAACTATTCAATTGCCCAAAGGCAATTTTCTAAATGGCATTATTTGCATGAGCTGTATTCATAACCCTGGATCCCAGAGATCCACATCCTTGCCAGTGGAAAATAGTTTTTGCCCTCTGTGCCAAAATGAAAGAAAAGAAAAGAAAAGAAAAAATGATGGAAACAGATAACAGTTTGGCCGGAAACGAAAGACTGCTGAATAAATTGGGAGGCTGTCAGAACTGAAATTCAAATAGAATAATAGCTGTGGATTGCAATGCGGAAGGAAAGGGGAAGTGGCCCTGTGTATCAATGAATGGTTGAGAAGTTCTCTAATGAGCACACAGAGGAAAAGAATGCGCTGTTGGAAGAAGAGCTGGGTAACCAAGTACAAGTATCAGAAGCCTGTAGGAAATGTGTCAAAGGCGGAAAATGCCAAAGATAAGACAAGCTTATATCTATGTTCAGAATAAAAAGATAGAAGATGAAGGGATGATTCTACCGTAAGACTCCTTCCAGGAAGGAGTCATACTTTACTTATCTTCTCCCAGCAATTTCTCTATAATGATGGGTTTTGAATACAGCTCATGGCAGTTTGTCTACAAAGGATGTAAATATTAGATTGGATAGAGCGCAATACCAATGAGAGGAAACTGAAGCCCGGGGATATGAGGAAATTTTAAAAACACCACACTGGTGCTTTAAATTCAATTCAGCAAACTGTTATTGCGAATCTATAAAACCCTGACATTTTGCTAGATGCCAGCAATGTCAAGATGGATAAGATACAATCCCTGCCTTCAAGGGCTCACAGTCTAGGGGATTAAACAACCACAAGAAAAGTTAATTATATAACAGTGTGATAAATGCAATAGTATATTGAATTCTGTTACTGTGTAGAGCTATGAGGAATGAAAGGGGAGCAAGGAGATTATAATTGGTCAAGGTGGAGGTAAATCTTAAAAAGAAATCAAGTGCTCTGGTTTATAGATAGATTACATTGGTAGTTTGATACCAATCATGAGCAAAAATCTGTCAATTAATGAATAAACATAATTGCAAATTGGAGGTGATTACTAAGAATCATCGTGGATTTAGTGGGCAATATTGGTTTCAACTCAGGTAGTTTCATTTTCTTTTCAGAAAAAGCACATTTGATTGGGAGGCTAGAAACAAAGGGTAGACATTCATTCATTCACCTTATCTCATGCACTGGTTTTCTGCGAGTATTTGACCAGGACTTCAATGACATAGTTGTTGAATAGGAGATTTGGCATGATTGCTAATACACTGAGATGGACTTGGAAATGCCAATTCATTGGTTGACATCAGTCAGAAGGAGGATTTCTAGTGGTGGGTTGTAGGGTCCTTTACCCTAGGGTGGCTGTGAAAAGTTTCATTCATGCCTTGGATGATGTATCAGTAGGGGACTCCACAGGAAACAGGTAACACACTCAAGCAGGGAAATCTGAGAAACATTTAATAAAGGGGCTATTTACATGAGGGCGTGCTATAAGGGGACTGATTAGGGATAGTGCAGAGTCTCAGCACCGGCCTAACAGACTGCAGGAAAGATCAGTCCCTGGAACCCATAGTGAAGACAGAGAAGCCAGGAGAAGGCTCCTGCCCTGGTCATGGCATAGGATGACTGTTTCCCAGCATTGCACTGATGGTCGGCTTGTTTGCTCCTGCTCTGGTGTCCCTGCAGCACTTACCCACCCTCCATGCACTTCCTCCTCCCTGGATTCATCCTCTGTGCAGGGACTTGTGGAAGTTGTTGGCTCCTCTGTAGATCAGCTATGTTCCTGTCGTTGATGTATTGCTTGTGAAGACCGTGGCTAGACAGATCTTTCCTGATGTACTATAACTGTGGCATGGGTGCTTTCCTTCCCCATCATGCCTTGTGAACTTTGCCAGGGTGTTTTCTGATACACCTGTGAACAAGGAGAAATGTGGGCCTCACACGAATACTTGGAAGGACTTGAAAGGACTTGGAAATGCTAATTAATTGGTAGATATCAATAGAGATGTTCCTAGGGAAGATGGGAACAGAACAATGGTACTTGGAGGAGAGTATTGTATGAATTCTTACTCGTATATTGCCCTCTCCCATCTTCCTGGTAAGTTTCTAAAGATTTTCTTTCCATCGCTTTGGTAAATAAATAGTTATTAGAATAAAGGATGACATGGTTGTTCCCAAACAAATGTGATTTTTGAGGGTTATTTTGAAGCTGTAACATCTTTCTTGGGCTTGCCTTCAGATGACTGATTTCTTATTTGAGGACATACTAACATGCAGTTGGTAAAAATTTCTCAGGAAAGAGCAACATATACACTCTCACAATGTATAATAGGTACCTTACATAACAGGTAATACCCATGGGACTAATCAAGACTTGTTAGTAGTTTAATGAGACTTTTAATGCTTTATGTGTCAAACTGAAATGAAGAAAATCTAGCATTATGATCTGATCTCAGAATATTCTCTTTCTTCCCTTTTCATCATTTATATAGTCAAGGTGAATCCAAGATAAAAGTTCGGTGCAGGTAGACTGAAATTTTAATGCATTTCTTGAGTTCACTCTTTTGTCTAAGGGGATATGCAAAATATATTTATTTATAGATAACTCAGAGATGTTCTTTCTCTCACTCTCTCTCTCTCTTCCTCTGCTCACTCCTCTTGCTGTGGGGTCTCTGTTTCAAAGAACCCAAAGGGCCTCTTTTAATTTCTCTTCAACCCAAATTGTCCTAAAGGATGAAATACTTTAGGGGATGAAATACTGTGAGGTTGCTATCCTCTTTTATTAATTTTAAACTTATATCCTTTCCAATTACTGAAAAAAAAAGTGACTTCCCATTTTAGCATATTTGAAATGAAAACCTTCTTAAGATAAAAGATGATGTTACCATCATTTCAAAAGGGACTGCTATTTGGAAGGTCATAATTTTTCTCTCACGTAGCTCTTTTATAACCACTTATTGGGAAAAATGTCTGAGAGTTCACTGAGGCTGCTTGAGGTTGCCTTATCATTTCTTTCCCACAACTGAGATCATATCTTTTTAACTGCAAACTTCACAGTGGAAGCGGTTTCCTTTGTGGATTCTGGGACTACATTCTCTAGCCTTTGGGCAGACCAATTCAGATGGCTGCCTTCCCCCAGCAAGTCAGTCAAGCATAACACCAGGAGGCGATTAGAATTGTACTGCCCCCGATTACAGACCTTCAGCGTTCTCTCAGTTTTCCTAGCTTCCCTTTGCTTAGCAACAGGAATGTGGCAGGCACTGTATTGCCAACCAGTTTCTTTTTTGCTCTCATATTAAAAAGAAGAACTTAAGGATATAAGACAGGCAATAAAACAGTGCACATTTTACTTGGGCTTCCCATTAGAATTTTATACTCTGAATACCCGGGGACTCCTTGGGCCACAGGATTGTCACAATATTTCTGGGTGAAATTGACTTAATCATGTAACAGAATCTGCGTCCCTGTGACCCAGCAGAAAGTTGGCAAGCAGGGGAGTGCCAAGGGATCTTTCAACTATAAATCTGCCCTCTTTTCTCTCCTAGGTACTAGTTTTAGAAATTTAAGTCATCCAGGCCAGGAATTAAGGTTGTCCTTGTAGTAATAAAGGGGACTTTAGAGATGCAAGCACCGTCTTTCTTACTCTGTGAGTGCTGAGGTTTTTAGAAATTCAGCATGTCAATTCAACAGTGTTGCTTAATCCTCTTCTTTGAGCTAGACACCAGGAAGGGTACTAAGATGAATGAGTCTCAACCTTTGCCTTTAAGGAGTGGAACAGACATGTTAATTTATATAGCATAAGTCAGAATACGTTAGGCTTTTAATATCTTACTATTTTGGACCTAAAAATGGCAATTGCATGTGATATAGCCTAATAATAAGGGTTTTAGTCATGCTTAAGGAGCACCAAGGCTGAAGACGTTAAATATAGCTGGTGGACTCTGGGAAGGTTTTATGGGACATACATGATTTCTGTAATGCCTTGAAATTTGAGTGGAATTGGGTTCCCCTGAAACTAATCTGCTTTTGTTCTAGGTAGTAGGAAGCTTGTTTAAGCAATAGAAAGCAGAAAGTAAGAGTTATACTTAGAAAATATCAAGCAGTCTAGAATGCCTGGAACAAATAATTGATGGGTGGGACAGAGAGGACACATAGAGCTGAGACAGTTAAACTTATGTCATAGTGCATTATTTTATTAGGCTATAGGGAAACCTAATAAAATATGGTGAGGAAGGGAGCAACAACTTCATAGCTATGTACCTACTATTTTAGTATTCTTAAGACCTACATGTGTCTGCTCCCCAAGATGGGCTGACTTTCTCTGGAATAAAAAATTAATACAAAAAAATGTGACAGTATCTTATAATGGCTCTTTTGAAATAAGTATGAACATTAACAAAAAAGGAGTCCAAAGTAAGAGGGAATCTGAAAAACACTTGGTTTGAGAGAGAATATAGCTCAAAAGGAATAGGGCAGAATTCACATGCCTAAAGTATCCAGAGAGGGAGCATAAAGCAGGAGTCAGCAAACCATGACTCAAATTCAGCCTTCTACCTATGATTGTAAATAAAGTTTTATTGGAACACAATTAGCTCATTCATTCTAATAGTGTCTGTGACTGTGTTCATGCTGCACTAGAATTAGAGTTTAACAGTTGTAGTGCAGACAATATGACTTAAAGCCTACAACATTTTTTTTTCTATGTAGCCCTTTGCAGAAAAAGTTTATTAACTCCTGGAATTAAATTAAAAAAAATTAAAAAAAGTAATGGGTTCATTTGATTAATCTTATTTTTCAACTTTTCTGACAGATATTGGTACAGGAAATACACTGAGTGGCCAGATTAGTATGACCACCTGATGTTTGTAGGCAAATTAGCTATAATTTCGCGCTGAAGTTGCTAGAGGGCCAGACCATTATAAATAGGGAAGCAGATTGTTTACCACGACAGTAGAAGTGATTTTTTTTTCTGAAGATGTTGATGGCATATTCCAATGGAGATGGCTTCTTCCAACAAGACAATGCGCCATGCCACGGTGCTCATATTGTGCAGGAGTGATTTCAAGAACATGAGGGAGACTTTACCTTGCTTAGGTGGCCCCCACAATCACCAGATCTCAATCCAATGGAGCATTTGTGGGACGAAGTTAAAAGAGCCATCAGGCAGCTGGTTCCACAACCATCAAATCTCACAGAACTGGACAGTGCTATTCATCAGGCATGGTGTCAGATTCCTCGCATCACCTTTCAACATCTCGTGGAGTCAAGGCCAAGAAGAATTGCCGCAGTATCTAAGGCAAAAGGTGGCCCAACGAAGTACTGATGGGGTGGTCATAGTAATCTGGCCACTCAGTGTATTTTCCAACAATAGGAAAACCAGTAGTGCAAGCATGAGAATTAGTAGCAACTGGTTGGCCCTTGGCCTTGGGATCAATTAATAAGAGTTGGGGGCTGAGGTGAGTGGTATAGCACTTGTTTGCTTCCACCTATCTGAAGTTTCAGCTCTTTACTGATGCTCTGTAGCCAAATCTTTCCAGCTTTCAAGGGAACTTAGACATTGGGACATTTATATGATATCTGCCAGTGGTCAGATAATGCAATGAAAATGTTCAATCTCAGGGGTCAAAAGCAGCATTTGTATTGTCTGGCTTTGGTTCATGACAATGCATTTGTGGCTCTGGATTTGAGATCAAGAACAGATCATTGTGAGAAAGGAGGACAAAAAGGTAGGGGGAAGAAAATTATACAGCAAGAACACTAATGGAGTAGTAAATAACGGGGTTCCCACATGGCCTGTGGGACTTGTGAGGGGAATAGCAGTCAGGAAGATGAAAGGACCGTGTTTATTCCTACCTGTCAAGCTTGCTGTAGAGCACAATTAGTGTTCAGGGCATTGGTGAAATGATTCAGATATATTGACAGTTTTTATTGCTATGTTTAGTGGACTAATTTCCCTTCCTTTACCCTTTGTATAGTACTTTAAAATGCAAGGAGAGAAAGAAATTAATTGCACATCTGGAACTTAGATATCTATTTTAATTCAGAAAAAAAAAGGAGATTAAGGAATTACATGGGCCAAACCTATTTCTCGATCTTCAGACACATCTGAGAAGAAAATATTCAAGGGGAAAACTGGAGTAAACGGTATTTTCAATGAGATAATTATTTAAATAAATATCCACTGAGCTTTATACCCTTGACAATTGAATATACACAGCAAAACTTGTTTGCATTTTTAATGGGAGCTAATCACCCAGGCCCTGTTTAACTTGTTTATTCCCAAATCCTCAGGGCCCAGCACAGTGCAGCCCCATCACAGACAACTGTGAAGTGTGTTGAGTGAATGGACACATGAGTGAACTGTTAATTAGTCTTAGGAATTGGTAACTGGATAATGAAGAGGCAGGTCAGATTAAGGGGAAAAAAAATATTCATCCAGAGGTAAAATTTTATCTGCTCAAGAGGTATTAAAAACAATAGAAGATCTAATGCAAGTTGATTATTTCTTTAATGACAACAAAAAAGCATGACAGTTTTGTTTTCTTAAAGAGGAGAGGCAGGCAGTTAATGCTATATTTAAAATATTAGATATGCTTAACTCACCTTTTAAAATCATTCTCCCAAAAAAGTAGAGGCAAACAAATTTTAGCAAATCAAGGTGAAATAAAGGCTTTTGAAGAACAGCTTTAAAGGAAGGCCAGTAAAGAAATATTGTCATGGGTCCAAATCAATGAATATAAGACAGTACATATATTACAGAATTGCCAATCTTAGCACATGCACGTGACTAATTATATGAAAAGTTTTTGACAAACAGGTTATGTCAGAAAATGTAAAGTATAAGTCATTTTCAGAAATGTGTATAAAATATAAAGCTGGAAACTGCCATTTTCAATTTGCTGTTTATAAATGGTAATACACAGTGCCTACTGTCTCAGCTATTTAAGGCAAATTATAATTTAATTGCTGCTTTCTATTCAGACATATTTCTAGGTGGTGATTCAGCTTCTAATGAAGTCTTAGATTCAATTTCCTCCATTTTTATTTGCAAAATAATTCAACTTTCATTAGTGAAGAAGACAGCACGAAGGCGAAGACGTGAATGTTTATTATGAGAATTCCAAGTAATAACATATTACAAATTGCTGTCTTTAACAAAGGATAATTTTCATTCATTCCGCAGTAACAACTGAGCTTCTACTAGATATGATGCATTGTTCTCGTGATCCCATAGACCAGTATACACAGACCAGCATGCACAACCCTGCGATCATGAAGCATACATCCTCGCCGCCGGGAATATTTATTGTCTTTGTATTCTAAGGGAAAAATTTATAATTGCAGACTTTATAATATCATGTTGTGCTTAGATAGATATAAAAAAACAAGTAATACTTTATGTTCATACTAGAAGCCCGATGCACGAAGATTCGTGCAAGAATGGGCCTTCCTTTCCCTGGCTGCCGGCACCGCCTTTCAACTTCGGCCCCACCTTCCCATGCTGCCCAGAGACCCTGAGCCTGTGGCACCTACGTATGCAAATTAACCCCGCCAGCTTTGTTGGGTTAATTTGCATACTCACTTCTGATTGGCTGGTGGGTGTCACGAAGGTACGGTCAATTTACCTCTTTCTCTTTTATTAGTGTAGAAGCTTTGTAGTTTAGAATATACTCATGTTTGTTTAACTCTCCAATATCTGGGTGTTTTGCTTACCAAAGAAGAAAACAGAGACCCTGAAAGATGGAGTGACATCCCTGAGTCTCAGACAGTAAATGGCAGAGATGAGGCTTGTCCCCTCTCATTCCAGGGCTGTGCTGGTGTCACTCCCTACTGTGCCCTTCACAGCATTTTGGTGAAAGGCCACTTGCAGCCATGAGAATGGGCAGACAACTAAACCTGTCTTGACTGTAGCAAGGGCGGGTGGGGGGGGATGAATATTTGGTAGCAAGAAAAGGACCACGGGTTGAGCAATACTAGGAAAAGCTGTAGGAGAATCTAATATTTAGCAGTGATATCAAGCAGTAGAGTATCATTCCGTGGCATTTGGAGGCAGTAAGAGTGAATGAGTGCCAGAGAGTTGAATTGGATCATTGATCTGGGAATAAGTTTAAACAATGGAAAAGTGTGAAGGGTGCTTTGGGTGATGGAGTAACCTGTCATGGAGAGGCGAAGGCCTTTCTTGGAAACCGGTGAATCGCCTAAAGCAGTCTCAGACTCTGATGGATGACTTGTTAGCTGTTTTCTCTCGGAAGGCTTAGTGTCTCCCTGCTTACTGCAGGAAGCAAGGAGGTTTGTGGGATTCTCTTTTACAAGGCAGGCCTCTCCTCTCTGGAAATTTGTGCATTTTTCAGCTTACAAAACACTGCCTTTTCCTTTTTAACATGGCAGTGTGCATGACTCCATCTACGACGAAATGGAATTGTGAAATGATGGGAGACATAGCTCCTTGGACAGGCCATTCAATCTCATTTACAAACTTCCTCATAGTAATAGATGTAAGAAGAAGGGGAGGATATATAAAAATTATATTGGACATACAGTGTGTGCTAAGCTCTCTATATGCCCTACACCTTCTAGTCCTCTCAGTAATACCCTGTCATGCCTCTTTTATCAGTGAGAAAGCTGAGAGAATATGTAAGTAGAAATCTTAACCACAATACTCTACTTTTTTTATGTCATGGCATATTTCCTCCCATCCATCTTTATAGACAGGTTTTTTCCTAAATATTCATTGTAATGATATTTCTCTTTTTTTCCTTTTTTATTGTTCATAGTATTACAGCTATCTCTTATTTTCTCTTTCTTTCCCTCTTCCTCCCAGCCCTTACCACCCCCCAAATCCCCAGTATTTACCACCCTATTGCCCATGTCCATAGGCTATGCATATCTATACTAATAAAAGGGTAATATGCTAATTAGACTGGACATCCTTCCAGACAAAGCCACAGTGGAGGGGGCCGAGGCAGAGGTGGTCAGGGGAGATCAGGCTGGCAGGGGAGAGCAGTTAGGGGCGATCAGGCTGGCAGAGGAGGTCAGCAGGCAGAGGCGGTTAGGGGCAATCAGGCAGGCAGGCAGGTGAGCAGTTAGGAGCCAGTGGTCCCGGATTGCAAGAGGGACCTAAACCAGCAGTCAGACATCCCCCAAGGGGTCCCAGATTAGAGAGGGTGCAGGTGGGCTGAGACCTCCCCTCCCATGCATGAATTTCATGCACTGGGCCGCTAGTAAGTATATAAGTCCTTTGGTTTATCTCTTCTTGTGCCCCCAACCTCTTTTTAATCCCATTATAATTGTAACAGCTTTATTGAAGTGTAATTGATATACAAAAACCGGCATAATTTGCTGAGTTTGGGCATATACTCTACATCAACACTAGATAGATAATACACATATTTATCACTATAAAAATTTCCTGTGTCCCTTTGTTTTTTTGTGTGTGTGAGATAAGAACACTTAACATGAAGTCTACTCTCTTGCCAAATTTTTAAGTGCACAGTAGAGTATTGTTAATTACAACATGTGTTGTACAACAGATCTCTTAATTGATTTATCTTGCATAACTGAAACTCTATACCAGTTAAAGAACTACTCCCTGATATGTCTTAAACAAAGCACAAGTTTCTTCACTGCTTCATGGATATACATGAATCTATTTGTTCCACCTTTAGGGCATTCCCCCCAAAATATATATACACATGTTGAATAATTATAAAGGCAGTGTTTATTAAAATACTTTTTATTTCAAAATTCAGCTATCAGCTGTTCAAGTATACATTTTTCTGGGACACCCTTTATTTCCTGCAGTCAAATACATGGTAGAAAACACATTAATATTTATTGTGTAGAATTGATTATAGCAGTTTGGGACAGGGGACAACTCTGCATTGCTTGTTCTTCCTATTTAGATACAGAGTTATGCTATGTTTCCCTCTGAGGCTGACCAGTCACCTGTTTCAGAAACTGTCAGGGACATCTGTTAGTTTCTGCTTTGCCCTGGCATACCCAAGCCATGGCAGGAGGTTTGGGATTTCTTTGCCTCTACTAGGTCTTGATCACCTTAGAAGCATTTTATCAGTTATGAACATTTTGGGTTCATAGGTATGAGTTGACCTATGAGAGGGAATGCCACTTGGAAGGATGTGTGTAATTCATTTCCATTTGGATGGGCCAGCTAATTGCATCTGCCAAACACCTGGCCAAAGTGTGCAGCATTCCTATTTGCATGGTTTGAATCTAAACATTTTAATCCAAGTCACTAAAGACCCTTCATGTTTGGGTGAAGAGTTTATAATTAAGTAGGACCCAACTTATATAAATAAATCTTTAAAAAGAATGAAAATATCACTTTCTAATATACAAGGGTTGGCATACATCTATCTATCTATGTAAACAGGTAAATGTATATTAGCTAGGCGTCATGAACAGCTTAGTAGGCTTAGGAGGCTTAGGAGGAGCTGTACACGCAGATGGATGGGAGAGGACTGCATGCCGCCCCCAGCCCCAGTGGACACACACCAGGGGTGGGGGCGTTCTCCGAGCAACTGCGGCATGGCTCGGAGCATGCCCTCGGTGGATGGCAGCAGCAGCTGGAGTGAAGCAGCCCCGGTCCCAGATGCCTGGCAGTGGCAGGAGCAAAGCAGCCTGTGTCCTGGTGGGTGGCAGCAGCAGCCAGAGCAAAGCATCCCAGGTCCCAGGTGCTTGGCAGCAGCCAGAGCGAAGGAGCCCGGGTCCCAGTGGGTGGTGGCAACAGCCAGAGCGAAGCAGCCTGGGTCCTGGGTGCCAGAGGGAAGCCAGTGCCGGCAGCCAGGGGAAGAAAGGCCTATTCTTGTCTGAATCTTCATGCATTGGGCCTCTAGTCAACACTAGTAAAAGAGAAAAATGCTAATTGACTGTACCTCCGCTACGCCCACAGCCAATCAGGAGTGATATGCAAATTAACCCAGCAAAGATGGCGGGTAAAGGCCGCGGAGGCAGAGGCCCTATGAGGCTGATGGAGTTGGGGACATGGGCGGGGAGCGGGGGGGCAGCGCCCAAAGCTGGGGGTGGATCCAAGCTGAGATGCCACCTGCCCAGATCCAAGCTGCCCCGCCATCACAGGGCGAAGAGCCCAGGGTCGCGATCACTGGGCGAACAGACCAGGCCCAGCCGCCCCGCAATCATGTGGCAAAGAGCCCAGGTCCAAGCCACCTGCGATCATGGGACAAAGAGCCCTGGTCCAAGCCACCCCGCGATCACGGGGCGAAGAGCCCAGGTCCAAGCCACCCGCGATCACAAGGCAAACAGGCCAAGGCGAGCTGACCTGTGATCATGGGGTGAACAGGCCAGGCCGAGCTGACCCGCGATCACAGGGAGAACAGGCCAGGTGGAGCTGACCTGTGATCATGGGGTGAACAGGCCAGGCAGAGCCGACCTGTGATCATGGGGTGAACAGGCCAGGCAGAGCCTGGCCAAGCCGCCCTGCAATCCCAGGTGAAGAAGCCGCTCTGCTGACCAACCTGCACTATGGACCTGTTCCCCTCGAGCCTGCAGCCATGGGAAGTCTCCCTCTCCCCAGAGTTAGGAGCACCAGCCCAGGTCTACCCAGCGGCCTGGTCCTGACTACGGGGGTGAGTTCCTGCAGGCTGGGGTTTGATCCCCATGCATTAGCAGTAGGAGACCAGTGCCTTTGTTATTGCTGTGTGTCCGGGTTTTAATTGGACAAATGCCCAGCGGTCCTGGTTGCCAGCTTAGCAAAATCTTTTAGGAGGAGAATTCTGTCTGGGTTTCCTCAAATTCCCTCAGCCCCTACTCAACCCTCTGTAAAGGTGCAGAACAAGTGAGGCCCTTAAATAAAAATCAGAGTTCTCCAGCAATAGTGGGCCTCTCTCATCACAGTCATTTGGACTGGATGGCATTTAAGTATTTATCTAGAACCATGACAGAGAAACACAAGCTCAAGTCATGATCTCTGCCCTTAAAAAATTCACAATCTTATTAGAGCGAGTGGATGATAAAAGTGCAGTAATAACATCAGAATGTAAGGCAATAATACAGAGAGAAACAGAGGCAATTGCTAGGATGATTTTCCAATAATTATTACAAAGAGTATGTGCTATGAATTAAATAAAAAAATATATGTGGAAGTAGCTACTTCATGAGTATGCCATCTCTTCCTATTTTAAAGGAAGCTGAGTTCCATGCGTACTATGCTATGATATCTGAGGCACAGAACAAGGGAGGCCCTAAGTGTACTATGCTTTGCTATTTGAGTCATTCTTTATTGTTCAACATAATTTATTTCTGTACGCCTGTTTTGTAATCAATTACTAGAATAATATATCTTGCTATAAAATATTACTAGAAGATCAAATGATCAGGTGACATTTATTGTTATTTTTCTATAAATGAACACAATCTCTGGTATGCTAAAGTGATAGGTATTACCGAAATATTCAGCTAGAGAGACCTACAGGCTTGATTACAAGTGAGGCTTACTATCACAATCCAAATTTATTGCTTAAAAAAAAGGAGGAGCCAACTAGAAACTGAACCAAATATAAGCCCTTGAAGGGCAAATGTAAATTGGATAAGCTTTGCTATTACAAGAGCAAGAAGAGAAAATTCAGATGCAAGAATGAAAACCACATTGCATCCACTCTAAGTAGCTGTTAAAGAAAAAGAATGGTATACTATGAAAATACTTAATACAGATTGTAAAGACATTTGTTCAAAGAGGATTTCCTAGAGTAGGTGATATTTCAGTTAGTATTTCAAAAGTGAAGAGGTTAGCTATATAAGAAAAAGGTGTAGGGGTCCTGAATTGCAGAGGGTGCAGGCAGAGCTGGGGGAACCCCCCCCTCCGTGCACGAATTTCGTGCCCTGGGCCTCTAGTATATATATAAAAGCCTAAGTGACCATTATGACCAGATGGCTGAACAATGGGTTGATGGGTCGCTATGACACACACTGACCATCAGGGGGCAGACGATCAACACAGGAGCTGCCCCCTGGTGGTCAGTGCGCACCCACAGCCAACCTTCCACAGCTGGCCAACCTCCTGCAGTCCCTCCCCCCGGCTGGCCGACCCCGATTGGCCCCGATTGGCCCCGATTGCCAGTCAGGCTGAGGGACTCCACCCATGCATGAATTCGTGCACCCAGGTCCCAGGTGCCTGGCAGCAGACAGAGCAAAGCAGCCCAGGTCCCGATGTGTGGTGGCAGCAGCCAGAGCAAAGCAGCCCAGGTCCTGGATGCCAGAGGGAAGCCTCTAGTAGGCTTACAGTTGCGTTGTGACATTCTTTTGAGTCAAAGCTATTGTAATAATTATAACCTGCATATCTTTCCATCAAACAAACTCCTTGGGAACAGATAACATAGTACGTAAGTAATATACTTTAGAAAATGTGTACATATAATTCTGTTAAGAAACAATCTCTGGCTCTTAAATACTTGAAACAAAAGACAGACTCTACTCAATGTTGGGAGGTTCTGTGGTTCACAGTGCAAATGTTTCTCCCAGATCTTAAGCTAAGCAGTTACCAGATGCGGAAAGTTCTCTCTGGTCCTTCTGGGTATTGTTTATAAATACAAGAAAAAAATAAAAAAAATAAAAATGAGATACTGGTATAATCATATTTGACTGCTCATATTAATTGAAGACTCAGGCAATAACATATAATTGGAATATTACATATATGTGTTGATAGCTTAATTTAAGTGTATGGGTATGTACACTCATGATTTTGTCTCCCTTTTTCCCCCTTTTCTAAGGAAAACACCAGCTGTGTCAGATCAGGCCATGTGTTGGTACATTGAGCCCCACTTAGAAAATGAAAGCAGCAAAGCAAGGGAAGCTAGAATCTGGATGCTCTGTGTACAGCAAGCATGTCAAACTCAAACACTAACACGGGCCAAATAAACAAGGCATGCGGCCCGCAGGCCACGAGTTTGACATGCTTGTTGTACAGTATTCATCATACAAACTAGGCAGTGAAAGTCTCTAGATGATAATGCTTTGGTGTATTGGATCAATTTGATTGATTTTAGCAATGATTTCACTGTAAGTACACCTACTACTCTAACACCAACACATGGATAAATGCCTGTCAAATACACAGTGCTGTTTTTTAAACACATATAAAAATTATGCTTCTATAAAATGGAGAGTTTTGAAAAGCCATGTTACTAAAAAGAGTATTTTATAAAACATATTAAATTCTCTAGAAAGAAAATTATATCTATTTGAACAGAGGTACATCTAAATTTTACAATGATAAAGCCAAAAAAAAAAAATACAAAAATCCCTCAATAAATTCCATGAAGTTCCTTCTTTTCTTTTTTTTTCTTTTTTTTAAATATATTTTATTGATTTTTTACAGAGAGGAAGAGAGAGGGATAGAGAGTTAGAAACATCGATGAGAGAGAATCATCGATCAGCTGCCTCTTGCACACCCCGTACTGGGGATGTGCCCACAACTAAGGTACATGCCCTTGACCGGAATCGAACCTGGGACCCTTCAGTCCGCAGGCCGACGCTCTATCCACTGAGCCAAACCGGTTTCGGCGAAGTTCTTTCTTTTCTATGAAGTAATGAGAGTTTAGATTTCTGTCCTTTCACTCTTAACTCAGAACTTATCCCTACTGACCTCAACATTTCTTGGCAGGGTAGCATAGTAGGAGAAACATGGAATTTTGAACCAGTCAGATGTGAGTTCAAATCTAATCTTACCATGAATAAGCTTCTTTGTAGTGAAAGAAGCCGTTTCTTTATCCTTTAAATAAAACAAACAAAACCACTGTAATGTTGAAGGTGAAAAGAAAAAAAGAAAGAAAGCAAGCATCTTGAAGCCCCTAGAGCAAGCATGTCAAACTCGCGGCCCACAGGCCGCATGCATGCCTCGTTTATTTGGCCCATGTTAGCCTTTGCCCATGACATGCTTGCCCTAGAGCAGTGGTCGGCAAACTCATTAGTCAACAGAGCCAAATATCAACAGGACAACGATTTAAATTTCTTTTGAGAGCCAATTTTTTTAAACGTAAACTTCTTCTAACGCCACTTCTTCAAAATAGACTCGCCCAGGCCGTGGTATTTTGTGGAAGAGCCACACTCAAGGGGCCAAAGAGCCTCATGTGGCTCATGAGCCGCAGTTTGCCGACCACGGCCCTAAAGTAATGTCTAGAATAAAGTAGAAGCTTTAAACTGGCAGTCACTTCTGGTTGGATTGGAAGCAGCGGAAAGCAGAGGAAGAGAATGGTTTTGATAAAACTAAAGAATATCTGGCAAGAGGTGAGCCATGTGTGAGTATTAAACCGACCCACCAGAGAGGCCCACTTGTGGTTAAAATCCCTGGCAAGCATTTTGGCTGTCCCTTTACACCAGTTTGGTGGATTTCATTTGCAAAATACAGCTGTTTTTTCTCACTCATCAAAGAATTACAGGCATCAACATTCGTATGGTAAAGCGTAGAAACTACGATAGTGATCATTACAGCGTTCCCCTCACTTAAGTTTGTGTAAGGAACAGCACTGTATTGCTGATGGGAAAAACAATCTTTTCAGAAGTTAATGCACCTTTTCAGATCACCATTTTCCGGGGAGGAAGCGCTAGTTCACTAAATGTTCTCAGCTCTCAGCGGTTAGAAAACTGTCGATCGCGGGCAGTTTTATTCCTTGTAAATCTTGTGTACTAATGAAGTTTGAATGGAGCCGTTTTGTGAGGTTGGTTTTATGTGATTTTCAAATGTTCCTTCCCTGAGCTTAATTTGTGATAGGAAAAAAAAAAAAAAAACTACTTCTTTTCTTTTCTGAGTAGACCTCTCTTTTTACCACGAGGAGTCAAGTCTGCTTTTGAGATCAAAGAGTTTTATTTAACCTGTGAGTCGATGTTACATATTTCATTCATCGCCAAAGCCAATTATGTGCACATTCTACTTTCTGAACCCCATCAGTGAGGCTCAGGGAAGTCAAGGTTGGTCTGAGAAGGAGGGGACTTTTGTCTGCTCTTTTGTACTTCGTGTTCCCTTTGAAGCATTCAAAACCATGGCTTTCACTCATTATCATCAGAGGTGTGGAGGTGGCCTGGAACACAGACATCCTCTTCAAGGTGAAAAGACTATAGAGCTTTGCATCCTTTTAATCTTTGTAAATGCCAAATGTATTTTGTCAGGGGACTTAAGATTTCATATTATTATGCATCAAAAGATTAGAAGTTATTTTTCTTCTCAGAAGGAGTCTCAGATAGCAACAGTCACATATTGTTTCTGTGTTGCAAATCAAACAGCCTGGAAGAAAAGTATTGCCACGTTTTTTTGTAAGGGCAGCACAAACTGTGATCATTATGGATCAATCTGACAGTTCATCCTCATGAACTTTTAATGTTTCCACTTGATGGCAGTTGAAATGAAAGCAATGGAAGATCAAAACGGTGTATGTATATGTACCACATTCAAGATTTTACTACTTGGGTTTCAATAAATCATTGAAAGAAATTCTATGGTTGAAGTAGTGGTTACTTTTTTTCAAGTGTTTCTTTTCCTTTTCTATTTCATAAGTATTCTAACCATTTTTCTAAGAAAATTTAACTGTATTTATCTTTGGTATACTTATGAAATATTATAATTTTTATGTCTCAGTCATAATGGTGCCCAATGTATATATTTTTACAAGGTATTGTGCAAAAAGTTAGATATTTGTTTTAAGTACTAACAGTAAGGGGAATTATTGAACTAAGTACTCTTAGTCCAGTGATGGGCAACCTTTTGAGCTTGGTGTGTCAAACTTCGCCAAAAAACTGAGCATAACTCGGGTAGTGTGTCACTTTGAGGAAAAAACATTATTTCGCAAATGTTTCATCCTCAGGAGCAGCAAATGTTTCATCCTCGGCATGCGGCCGCCTCAGCAGCCGCGTGTCATCAGAAATGGCTATGCGTGTCAGCGCTGACACGCGTGTCATAGGTTCGCCATCACTGTCTTAGTCTGATCCAAATGGAGCACCATTTTGGCCATTCTGTTCAATTTTTCAATCAGGTAATACAGTGAGAGGAAAAAAGCCAATCTAAGGAATTGATTTTATAATCATAGATTAGTAAAACACTAATAGCATCATACATGGCAGTGAAATGTTATGTAATGCAAAATGAATTCAGTGTTTTTCTTTAGGGAATTTTGTTTTATAGGTAATTGAGATACAGTACCTGACTGCCCTGGGATAAGTTAATTTGTATTCAGGATAATATTAGATACTTTATAAGAATGGAAACAACTTAGTCGTTATTTATTTCTTTAGACTGAAAATATCATTAAAGAAGTGACTTGTCTGAAAAGCTGGGGTTCTGATTGAAACCAAATTTATATTACCCGAAGGACAGAAAGCAGTCAAAATATAGATTGATGGCATGTTCTCAGGCACAGATTAATAATACGACAGACATTTGGCTTCTGCTCGTTTTGATGGACTGAGGGAAATGTAATTCAGGATAGATTTCCCCAAGTAATCACATGGATGTGGTTAGCTGAAGTTAGAGTCATTTCTGCTTTCACAGACACAGATATAAGTGACAATTTTAAAGAAAGAATATAAGAAAACAGTTTTTTCAATAAGGTTATGATATTCCACCACCTCTAATGGTTTATATTCAATTAAATCAAGATTGAATGCCAAATATAAGCAATGATAATAATGCAAATAAACATGCAAGATTTTAAAATAGAAATAATTAACAGAATTTAATCTTTACATGGGTTTTGACTGGGAAAGAGTTAGAAGTTACCTAATTCACTCACTACCCTTGACAAGTAAATATAGTAACTTCTAAGTTTAAGAAACTGATTTCAGAGCTCATATCTTTAGACTAAAAGAGAAAATGTAAGCTTTAGAAACACACAATTTTAGAACTCAAGGGCTCATGTAGGCCCGTATCTCTCAGGTATCCAGCAAGATGATTTTGGCTTCAGTTAACAGGAAATCTGTCTCAAATTGACTTAAATAAGGGCATTTATTATCTCACATAAGGAGTTCTGAGATAGTCTGCAACCCGGGTGTGGTGTGACAGTATCCCTGAAGTTCTCCGATGTGGATTTGTCTCCACAAAGTGTTGATTTTGTGCTCAGATTGGCAGCAAGCTGGCTGCACTGGCCCAGACCCCCAGTGTTCAGAGGAAGCCTTGAGGCCATTTCTTTCTTTTGCTTCTTTTTCCAGAGGAAGGAAGCCTTTCCCAGCAGACATTCTCATTTTTTGGTTGCGCCACATGCCAGAGGCATGGAATTGCCATGATTGCTATAAAGGGATCCTGACCCGTTTGGGAGCTGGGAATTAGGGGTACTTCCCCTGAGTCATGTGGTGTGGGATGGTCAACTGAATAAAATGAGGTTCCTTTTGAAAGGAAGTAAGGGGGAATGGATGTTGTGTAGGCAATCACCAGTCTTTTTGTTGGTAAGGAAATAATGGCCCAGAGGAGGCTTAAATGTGTCCAAGTTATAGTCTTCTAGTAGAGTCATTTAGCCCAGCACTATTATTTATTGTTCTATATTATTTACAAATTCCCCCACTACTTTAAATATATATATATATGTCATACATATATATGTCATTCTGGTCATATTTGCACTTGCAAATGAAGGAAAATTTTGCCCAAGTGTCTGAAGTTGAATGAAAGCTGAAATAAGAAACCACTTTGATTTTATACTTCCTCAGGGAAAATATGTCTTGATCTTCCCATGAGCCCACCATAGACAGCTTCTCTGAGAACTTTTCACAGAGTTTTTATTTATTTATATGATTACTTGAGTACAAGTTGTCCCATTTACTAAATACCAGTAGGGACGGTACCTACTTTTTGCACTCTGTTCTTGATATTTAATCTGACACTCCAACAATGGAATGAATGAATAAATCCTGAGATTTTCTTTTTAGTCCCATGATCATGAAATCTGTATAAGCACTGTTGTGTGATCCAATAAGAATAGGCTGCACTTTTAGATAACGCATAGACATGGTCCCATGCCTGAGATGGTGGGGGTAGATAGGCTATATAAACAATGCAAAATTAACACTATGGCATGGTCATGTCATATGCTAGATGAACACTATGGATAAAGATGCCATCAGACTTCAGGAATGGACAGTGAAGAAGTCTAGGACATTTGGAGACTACTCAAAGAGGAGGGAGAATTTGGGCTGGGTATTGAAAGAAAGATGGACTTTAGGCAAGTGGAAGGAATGGAATCCAATCCAGGAAGATGAACCAAGAAAGAAAGGTTAGATTTCATTTAGGGACAACGGATGGAGCAGCTAGGTGAAGGCATTTGTGACACTGATGAAACTGGAAAGTAAGGGAAATTGTGAAGAGTCTTCAGCCCAGGCTAAGGTACCTCTGGACTACAGAAGCTTCCAGAGCAGGATTCTGACATAAAGGAAGGAATCAATACTTACAAATATTAATTTGAAAAATATGAGTAGGATAGGACATGAAAGGGGGAGGGGGGAGTAGTGAAGAGATAAAGTATTCTAAAGGTAAAGGTTCAAATAATAAAATGAAAGAAATGGGCCTGAAGGGAAAGATGAGACAAGTTTTGAAAAATTAAGACAGGAGAAGTGATTGGATCCAGGGGCTAAGATAGCCCAAAGCAAATCTCCTAGGGGCTGAGCCTTGAAAATTGATGGGATAGCAAAGGAAATAGCAAAATCCAGAGGAGAGTTGTTTTTTTTTTTTTTTGTTTTTATCAGAGAAGATAGTTTTGTGTTGAATGGTTCGGTTTTGCAGAATCAGCGGGACACTTAGAGCTGTTCATCAGGAAGTTGGAGATGTACAATGAATTTCAAAATTAGAGGAGCTGGTGCTATAGATTAGAATGAATGTCATGTGCAGGTGAAAGTAAAAATCACATGAGAGTTAGAGATTTGCAGCACTTGGCAAAATGCCTGACAGATATGTATCTCAATACATATGTATTGAATTAAAACTGAACTTTATTAACCAGAATACTTTTGCTTGGCAGAGATAGAAGCCCATCAGAGACTGACTTGCCGATTGACTTTATGGACTCATGTCACAGAATGACCCAGGTCAAACCTAGCTGTAGGCATGACTGAACCGATGTGTTTTACAGGGTTGGGGAATTCTCTCTCATCTCGGCTTTATTCTGTTAGCCTCTTTCTCATGTGGCCTCTCTGATTACATGGCACATTCCTCCAGGGTGGCCTCTCCTGCAAAAACAGCTCCTCTTTTCACCAAGTACCGAGGAAGTGCCGGAAGTCACTCTGTCTGGAAAAACTTGCAACAGTCCCTCGACCCTGAACCGGTTACCGTGACTCTGATTAACCAGATCTACCCCTAGAGTCAAGGCTAGTACAATGTCATCAAAATACACATAAACAAAACCTGAAAAGGATAATAATGAGGACAGCTATGAAGAAAATCAAGGTTGTTGTTTTGTTTTGGCCAGAACAAAGGAGTGTGGACACTAGGCAGGTGAGTACGTTATTAGTCACCATAGGAATTATGGTAAAATCCTGCAGTATGACAAGGCCTGGGCCTAGAGTATACAGACTCACATTTCCAGGGCAGGAGAAAGGTGGATCAGTGAAAGAGAAACAAATGAATCAGCAGGGGAGGCTGGGTGAGACCACAGATGGGAACTAATCAGGCTCATTTCCTGATACACAACTTCTGTGTAAGGCTTGTAGTGACTCCAACATGGCATTTACCCTGGTATGAAGCATAACACTACCTCCATCCCTGCAGTGCAGGGTTCTCAGCCCATCCTCTGTGCCCCCACCCGGCCGCTCCCACCATGGTCCCTGGTCCCCTGGCTTCTGGCAGCCCCACTCCTGCAGCCACTGCTCCCACGCACTGAAGGTGCCAGCTCTGCTTGCACCTGCTGATGGTGCAGAGGGATTGGGGCCTGTGCCAGCAGCTGGTGTAAGAGGTGGCTGCTGCCCCAATCGCCCCTCAGGAGCTGGGGGAGGTGGAGAAGCCCTCAGGGGTGATCAGGGCTGGCAGCCGCTGCTCCCACCCACTGATGGCGCCAAGTGATCGGGACTGGCACCAGGCACAGGCAGCGGGTGCGAGTGGCGGCTCTGGCGCTGGCTGTGGGTGCAAGCGGGGCCGGCGCCTTCAGCAGGTGTGAGTGTTGGGTGGGACCACAGTGTGCAGGAGCAAAGAATTTTCAGTAACCACCAGAGGCTCACCCCGATGACAGTGACTGGCGCCCTGCCTTGGTCTGGAGCCCCCGCTCACCTGCTCCACCATCCTGCTGTGGCCAATGCCTGCCATGTTCCATACACACCCCCTGGTGGTCAGCACACGTCATAGCGACTGGTTGTTCGGTTGTTACGGTTGTTCCGCCGTTTGGTCTAATTGCATATCAGCCTTATATAGGATACTTCTGTAATATATCTGCAAATATACATATATACAAATATACATATATTTACATATGTGCAACCATCAGTACTTACCTAAAGCTTTAATGAGAATGAGGTTGAGTGCATACTATTTCTTGTCAAGAATAGCCTTATATCTCAAAGATGTAATTTTTCTTGAAGCACACACTCATAGCAGCTATAATTATTATCATTTGCTGTGTCCTTTCCATGTGCTAAGGACTGTGTATGTGAGTTACATACATTATCTTATTTCATTTCCCCTGGACAGTAACCCTAAGGGGATGGTATCATTCCTATTTTGTAGTTGTGGGAGCTGGAGAGCTGAGGTGCTGAGATGTAAAGTAAGATGTGGCAGAGCCAGGACCCACATGGAGCCATGTCTATCTCCATTGACTGTGCTCTTACCTACTGTACATGCTATACCTGGCAACTCCAGTGCCCTGCAGCTCTGTTGAAAACAGCTCTATACTTTCTTACACATAAAACACTGTAAAGCCACACTGGCTGGGTGATTTATAGTGTGTCCCCAAAGGTGGCAGGTTTGATGTCTGGTCAGAGTACATACCAGTCAGGTTGTGGGTTCAATCCCTGGTTGGGGCCTGTATAGGAGGCAACCAATGGAGTTAGTTTTTTTTCCTCTCCTCCTCTCCCCCTCCCCTCCCCTCTCTTCTCTTCTCCTCTCCTCTCACAAAAACAAACATACAAACAAACAAACAAACATAAAACACCCAAAAACTTAAAACCCACTGCATGAGCCAAATAAACCACTACTAAGAAAAGGAACTCCATTGAATAAAAAGCATTTATTGCATTGCTATTCTGCTTTGGTATTCAGATGCTTGGAGATTAGAATATGAAATCAATAAACATTCATATGAAGGACTGCTGAAACAAATACCCTCCCCCTTTTTTTTTCTCTCCTTTTGGAAGATTTGTCAGGATGTGTACTTTACTCTCTTGGATGTTTTTTTCCCATTCTTACCACTATTATTTAAAAATTTATTTTTGTTCCTTTGGATTATAGTGAGAGTTTCTCTAGGGAATGTATGCTCTTCTGGATATATATGTGTAGGGCGTGTTTCCAGAATAGGGTTAATGACTGGGAAGTGTAGTCACTTTGAAAGCATGCCCTGCAAAATGCATGTGCTGAAATGCAGTTTGCTCCATTTTCTGCTGAAATGTACATCTCTGCTGGGAGTGTTACTTTTCAGGGTTGTACCATCATAAATCAATTTTGCTCATGAAGATTATTGAAGATTAAGTGCAAATACCAGGTCCAAAATCAATGTGATGTGATTATACTTATCTGTAGAAGTACTGACAATTGTTGATCCCCAAGAAATTATATAAATTAAAAAAAAACTGTAGGTGAGACTTAGCCACCAGAAAACTAATTTGATTTCTTTTCTAAGGGAGACTATTTAGAAAGTAAATTTCAGCAACTACCATAGTATTAAAGACAAGAACACTTTGTGTCTGCTTCTTATTTGATAAGAACTGTGCTGTTCTTTCTTTAAAAGTCTGCAGTTTACAAAATATGTCATAACTTAAATTGGCATATATAAGCAAGATATGGCAAACGTTCCTCGGCAAGATTTGAAGGGACTGGAATATTCCCCAACCTGTTTTGAAGAGAAGAGATAAAGTACTTTTTTGGACTCCCAGTGGAGGATATTATTAAATACAAATGCAGAGTATTTTGAAACTGCTGAGCAAACCATTATTTTTATATGCTGCATCTGTATCCAAAGCTCTAGTGTTATTGTTTTCAATGCATCATTTCACAAAGAAAGATTAAGTTTTGGTAAATTAAATTTTGGCTTGCGGCTGCACTAGATTCCGAGATATTCCTGGAACCTGAAATCAAATATCTGCATTTCTCCAGATTAATTCTATTTGGAGTATTGTGAAATCACTGCAAGAAAAAAAAAAATGCGCATCCTATCCTTTCAACATATCCTCTTTTCCAAAAATGAACCCAATCGTTGAAATTTAAGATAATAAATAGGCTTTCAACAGCTTTAGTATAAACAATGTAACTGTTGAAACAAAGCCAGCATTTACATAACCAAGAAAAATTCTTGGGCACATGTCTGTTGTCAGTCTTGTCTAGGCTTATCCTACTCGTACTGGGTGAAGATTAAGTTTTGTTTCTGGGCCAATGCAAAGAATATTTCAGGAATATGTTCATGATATATGGAGTACAATAGCTGTGAAAGTTTTTTTTACTTCTCACCATCTTCTAAAAGTTGCATATTTAAATGTCTATGGGGCTGGCATGGGATGCATATGATTGGTGAAAGTGTGGACTGTTGCATGACTAACCCCATGTTTAAAAGGATCAGTAGCTACTCAGCTTCAATAAAGTGTTGACCCATGAGAATTCAAAGTCAATGTTGTCAGGACTCCTTATTGTATTTTATTTATTTATTTATTTATTTATTTATTTATTTTATTGATTTTTTACAGAGAGGAAGTGAGAGGGATAGAGTTAGAAACATTGATGAGAGAGAAGCATTGATCAGCTGCCTCCTGCACACCCTGTACTGGGGATGTGCCTGCAACCAAGGTACATGCCCTTGACCAGAATCGAACCTGGGACCATTCAGTCCACAGTCTGATGCTTTATCCACTGATCCAAACCGGTTTGGGCTCCTTTTTGTATTTTAAAATAAAACAGAAATTTCTTTGTTATTATTATTTATGAAAAATTTCCTGATTTCTATGTGTTATAGACAAATGCAATATAAAAAACTAGAGGCCCAGTGCATGGAATTTGTGCACTCAGGGGAGGGGTCTCTTAGTGTGGCCTGTGCCCTCTTGCAGTCTGGGAGCCCTCGTGGGATGTCCATGGGGAGCGGACCTCAGCCAGCAGTACATCCTTAGCGCTGCCGCGGAAGCAGGAGAGGCTCCTGCCACAACCACTGCACTCTCCAGCCATGAGCCCAGCCTCTGGCTGAACAGCGCACCTTCTGTGGGAGCACACTGACCACCAGGGGGCAGCTCCTGCATTGTGTGTCTGCCCCCTGGTGGTCAGTGCACGTCATAGCGACCGGTCATTCCTCTGTTCAGTCGATTTGCATATTAGACTTTTATTATATAGGATAACCTGTGGGCCAAAATATAAAAAAGTAACAAAAAACACATCTGTGAGCCACATGTGACCCGAAGGTCACAAATTGGCAAGTGCATGTCTACAGCATGACACCACCTGACTTCTTTACCAAAGAATATTTATTGAGACCCTGTGTGTGTTTTCTGCAGGTTTCTGATGTGTGTTAGTGTCTGATGCTCTAACTGGTTCTCTGCTCCTGAATCTTACTATTCCCATGAACTGTGTCCATTTTATTACCAGTTTGCAGATGAAATTCCTGGGTTCAAATGAGAGTTTGACATGGTCTAAGGCCCATGCTTGGATGTCTAGTCTTGTAACTAAGCTAGTGCTGGTGTCAGAGATTCTTTATTCTCACTGAAGCCAAGTCTTTCTCTTATATTCTACTTACAGTCATTGGTTTTCTACCTAGTTTACTGCCCCTCCAAGTGTGCCCAGAAACCAAGTCTTTATAGCGTCAGGAATTACAGTGTTCAACCTGCTGAGGGTTTAGTGTTCCACCTTGTTCTCCTGGCCTATAGTTTGGGTCTTCTATTATTGAACAGATTTCACTGATGCCAAACTGCCTGTGTCTCTTGATCTTCATGGCCTCATTGTAAAATTTTAATTGCTTTTTAAGACCTCCTTATTTCATTGTTATATCCCTGATACCAGGAACTTGCCTGTCTGAACTCTAGGTTGTACATGTCTGGCTGGATTTGCTTTTTTTAATTATAACTGTTTCTGCTTGGTGGTAGATCTGCTTCTTGGGTTTTTCAGTCAACCAGAACTTTCTCTAATAACCCTTCCTGTCTGGCTGTAAGCATCAGGTAAAAACCCTTGGGAGAGTGGTACTTTTGGAATTGCTTTTATCATGGAAGTGGGGGAGAGGAGGCAAAGAAAAGTAAAATGCTGTCGCCTCTATTCATGCAAGTCAGGTGTTCTTATTCCTATTCAACGCTACTATTTTTGCCTTATGTTAACAAATTGGTGGTTATTTCATTAGTGTAGCCAATTGATACAGGAATTGACTTTTAAAATTTTCTGCTGATTTGTGAAAAAATAAATGTGGGTGCTAATAGAATGAGTAAGGTACCAACCTGTTAAAATCCTCTTGTAGAGTTAAAAGTAGGTGTAGGGTTTGTTGGGATGATTAAAGCATTACCTGTTGAAATCCCCTTTTACTAGTAGATTGCCATACCTCTTTGGGATTATTCTCAAAGAATAAGGAAACCCCAAATGTATTGTTATGTGGATCAGTGAGCTTGAGCAACAGCCCAAAGAGCTGAACATTGATATGGAAATGTCCTTTAAAATTCAGTTTCGAAATATCGAATTCCAGAAAGCTCAAATTTATTTTCATGTAACCTCCGTCACACTTGTCATGTTGATTCATTTTGTTTTCGAGGAAAGGAGGATATTATCAGTAACTTATGCTATCCTCCTTCTGTCTCCTCTCTACTCCTCTGGGTGAGATTGGAAAGGTGAACAACCAAGTGCCAAATGGCTTTGAACCCAGTGTCTCTCAAGAGCATAAGTAAATCCTCCAGGAAAGGCATTTGAAGGTGGGATCCAGGATGTTGATGGAGTGTGCTGCAGGGATTTTAACTACTATGAAGTAGAAAGCAAATTTCTAAAATTGTTGACTATAGATGGAGCCTTCCCTGCTTCATTGATTGCATACCATGTCCTTTCACAGAAGCTCCCATTTTCAAGGTATGTCAGTCATAAAAAGGATATATAAGTAAATATGTAAATAATAATATGTGCATACATGGGAATAAAACGTGATATATAACTATGGAAGTTGTTCTGATATCACATATGTATATGTGGCATTTGGTGCCAAATGGAACATGTTAATTTGGTTTGGTTGCATGTCCTTTATTTTAAAGCTTATCTACAGAAGAGGGGGCAGTTAGGGGACTGGGTGAAAAGGGGATTGAGTGCCAGTTCCAAAATAGTCCCATGGATGTAAAGTACAGCATAGGAAATATAGTCAATGATATTGTAATAACTAAGTATGGTTCCAGGTGGATACATGAAATATTGGGGGGAGTCACTCTATAAATTGTATGATCATCTAACCATTATGCTATATACCTACAATTAATACAAAATGAATTGAATGTTAACTATAATTGAAAAATAAAATTTAGTAAAAGAAGTAAAGTAAAAAATCTATGCAGTGGAATAATATTCTATGCAGTGGAATAATATTCAACCTTAAAAAAAACACCTGTCATTTGACAAAATGGATGAACATGAAGGATATTATCCTACGTAAAATAAGTCAGACAAAGAAAGACAAATACTATATTGTCTCAGTTATATACAGGATAAAAATAAAAAGGTAAAACTCATAGAAACAGATAATAGAATGGTGGTTGCCAGGATTAGGGGTGAGAAAATGGGGCGAAGTTGGTAAAACAGTATAAATGTTCAGTTATAAGGTGAATAAGTTCTGAGGACCCAATATACAGCATGGCGACTTGGAATTTGCTAAGAAAGTAGATATTAAGCATTCTTTAAAAAAAAAGTATGGGAGATGATAATAGCTATGCTAATTAATTGGATTGTAAAAATCATTTCACAATGTACACATTACATTTTATACTTTAAATATATTGTAATTTTATTTGTAAATTATACCTCAGAAAAGCTGGAAAAATAATAAGTGAAAACCTATGTAATATAAAAATAGCTATATTATTATCTCAATTTTTAAAACTATGCATATAAATAAAAATACATAAATATGAATCCTCCCTAATAAAAGACAAATATGCAAATTGACCGTACCTTCGCTATGCCCGCGATTGGCCAGGAGGCGCGGGGGGGGGCGGGACTCGGGGTGGCCGGGGTAGCCGATTGGGCCGGCGGGATGCTGAGCTCACATCACCATCGGCGGCTCGAGCTCAGCGTCTGCGCCATGGCTGTGCTGCGGCACAGAAGCGGCCTCTGGGGCAGCGAGCTCATGTCCCACCGGGGACCATCAAAAGCCTCGGCAGGGCGGAGGCTTCTGAGAGGCCTGGTGCACCAGAGGACAGGCACCCAGCTCCCCCACGATTGAAAGCAAAAGCGTGGGAGCTGGGTGCCTGTCCACTCAGGCACCAGGCCTTTCAGAAGCCTTCGCCGTGCTGGAGGCTTCTGAAAGGCCTGGTGCACCAGCAGACAGATACCCATCTCCCCTGCGATCGAAAGCAAAGGCGTGGGAGCTGGGTGCCTGTCTGCTCAGGCACCAGGCCTTTCAGAAGCCTCCGCCGCGCTGGAGGCTTCTGAAAGGCCTGGTGCACCAGCAGACAGGCACCCAGCTCCCCAGTGATTTGATCGAAAGTGAAAGCGTGTAGGGGACCCTACATGTGCATGATTCAATCATGCACTGGGCCTCTAGTAATATATAAAAGAATATAAAATATTAATGGTGTAATAGTAATTTTCTCCATTATGGTAAAATTCTATTATATTTTTCTTATACTTCTCTATATTTTTCAAAATTTCTACAATGAACATGCCTTACACAAATAAATTAAAAAAAATAAATATAAAGCTTATCTACAGAGTCTTTGAGAAGAAACTGTAGCATTTGGGGTTTGCTTTGTCGAGTTGATGTTTGGTGGCTTGAAATCTGCACTGGTGTAAATTTGGAATCTTGAGGGAGGAGTCATTATAAGGAAATGTGACTTTAAAAACAAATCAAAGAGAACCAGCCTTGACACATTTCTTTGAATATCAATTTCATATCAACACCTTGGAAGCTTATATAGTTAAGCTAGAGGACTTTCATGAACAGTTTCGCATTTGTTAGGGAATTGCCCTTGTAAGCCATAGATGTATTTTAAAATTATTTTCAATCGTGTCAAGTATTAAGTCTCTCAAGATAAATTTGATCTTCAAAGAGTTAAAAGGTATTGGACATCAGTGCTGAAAAATAAAAGTAGTTTATAAATTAGTAATACCGTTGATGTATTTTTAAATGCACAGGTTTGAGATAAAAAGGCTGATTTTCTTGCTTAATCAATAAGAGAGTTTTGCAAGCAATTAAAAAATAATTTCACACATGTTTTGGGCAGCATCACTATCATTGAATAAGAACAGTGTTTCCAAAGTGATTTTATTAATTTATTAATTTATTTATTTTAAATATATCTTTATTGATTTCAGAGAGGAAGAGAGAGGGATAGAGAGTCAGAAACATCGATGAGAGAGAAACATCAATCAGCTGCCTCCTGCACACCCCACACTGGGGATGTGCCAGCAACCAAGGTACATGCCCTTGACCAGAATCAAATCTGGGATCCTTCAGTCCACAGGCTAAAGCTCTATCCACTGAGTCAAACCGGCCAGTGCCAAAGTGATTTTTTTAAAGGAAAACATTTACTTGGGTATATAAGGTTTTGTTTTGTGGTTTTTTTTTCAATTTCCTAGAGAGGGAAATAGCAAGAAGGTAAATCTGAATAAAGACAAAATAACATATGAACAATAGTGATAGGGTTGCCAAATAAAATATCAGATGCCCAGTTAAATTTGATAACAAATATTGTTTTGAATATAAGTATATAAGTTTGTCCCATACAATATCTGCACCCTACATATTTCTCTGAAATTCAAATTTAACTGGGAGTCCTTTATTTTTATTTGCTAAGTCTGGCCATCTTAAATATTAACCAATAGTTACACTCCCCCTTTGAACAGACATGTGCCTTCTTTGTGATCATTGGTTCTTTTTCTGTGGAAGTTACAGGTTACCTGTTGCCCTCTAGATAAGAACTATGCAGATAACCATCTTTCAAGAGAAACTACAGTAAATGCTCCAAGAAAGATACAAACAATGTTAAAGAAGTTCAAATACTAAAGAAGTTACTTCTGGTTGAGGAAACTAGGAAATAGTTGAGCTGATATTGGGTTTGGCCCAGAGGATTGGTGGGTTTTTACCCACCTGGAGACAGGGGAGAAGTGGCACTTCCAGGCAGGAGAACAGCCCTAGGGAAAGCATTAATTTGGGGGGGTATTGAGTGTACTTAAGGAATTACAGTTTGGTTAAAGGAGGGATCTCAAACATTCCCATGCCTCAGAATCATCTGGGCTTGTTATACACAGCTCTCTGTGTCCTACCCCCAGTTTCTGGCTCACTAGGTGTGTGTGGTTAGAAAATTTGAATTTCTAAGTTCGCCTGTGTTGCTGATGCTGCTGGTATGGCGACCACACTTAGGGACCATGCACTAGGGTGCAGCCATGGGTGACCAGTGGAAAATAAGGTGGCGACTCTGAGGACCTGGTCTGTCATGCTCTGGAGCTTGACTTTTGTTTTATAGGCAGTGGGCTCCATTAGAGGCTGGTGAGCAAAGTGACATATCAGATTGTACTTGAGAAATACTTTTTTGGTTGGCAGTATTTGTGATTCGTGATAAAGAGCACCAACAGACAGAGAAGCAAGGATAATTGAATAGCTGCTGCATGCATTACTTAAAACAGCCAAGACCTAGAAACAACCTAAGTGTCCATTGACAGGTGGCTGGGTAAAGAAAATATGGTATATGTCTAATGGAACATTATTCAGCCATAAAAGAGAAGAAAATCCTGCTATTTGGGATAACATGGATGAACCCTGAGGACATTATGCTAGGTGAAATAAGTCAGACAGGCATATGATCTCATTTATATGTGGAATCTTAAAACACACACACACACACACACACACACACACACACACACACAAACACACACACACACACACAAAACAAACAAAAAAAAAAACTAGCAAAAAACTGGCCAGGTTGCTTGGTTGGTTAGAGTGCCGTCCCCATACGCCAAGGTTGTGGGTTCAATCCCTGGTCAGGGCACATACAAGAATCAACTAAATAATGAATGCAGAAATAAGTGGAACAACAAATTGGTCTTTCTCTTTCTCTCTCTCTGTCTCTCTCTCTCTCTCTCTTCTCTCTCTCTCTCTCTTTTGATCCCACACTCCCTCCCCTCCTCTATCTCTCTAAAATCAATTTAAAGAAAAAAATGGGACTCATAGAAACAGAGAGTAGATTGGTGTTTGCCAGGGACTTTGGGTTAAGGGAAATAGGTGATGGTGGTAAAGGGTGCAAGCTCCCAGTTATAAGATAAATAAATCCTGGTAACTATGGTTAACAGTACTCTATCGTATACCTAAAAGTTACTAAGAGAATAGATCTTAGATGTCCCCACCACACACAGAAAAAGGTAATTCTATGAAGTGATGGATATGCTAACTAACCTTATGTGGCAATATATACAGCTATAAAAAAATCATCACGTTTTACACCATAAACTTACACAGTGTTATATGTCTAATACATGTCAATAAAACTGAGAAAAATTCAAAAAAATAAAAATAGCTGCTACATTAGTCAGAACAAGAAATGGAGCCCAGAGGATTGGCCTGCATGAATGCTTTGGTGAGCCACTTGTCGTTTGTATGAGCGTTTGAGAAGCAGGCAGCAGATTTTACTTAGCGGACTCTTCCTTCTAAGAAGCCAAAATTGATAAGAATATGGTTTTGCAGTATTGCTTGGAGTTTTCAAAAAATATTTACTGAAGTATTAAAATTAAATAAACAGATTTTTCCTGTTTAATTAAAACAGAACTTTCCTATTAAAAAAGTAAACGAGGTAGGGGCTGGTGTTTATTAAAATAGCAAGGAGTGCTTACAGGCAGCCCAAGGGGTCAGAACATAAAGCGGCACAGACATGGACGGTGGTGCCATAGATCATATCATTGAGGAATGCATTCTAGATCTTTAATACATTTTTTAAAATGTGTTTTTATTGACAAAGAGAGAGAGAGAGAGAGAGAGAGAGAGAGAGAGAGAGAGAGAGAGAGAGAGAAACAGCCATCTAATGGCCCCTGCACACTGCCTACTCGGGATCAAGCTTGCAACCCGGGCATGTGCCCTAACCTGGAATCAATGCAGCAACCTCTGGGTTCATGGGAGGATGCCCAACCAACTGAGCCACACCAGCAGGGCAATCTTTAAGGCATTTTTTGAGGGCAGCTTTATCTCCTCTATTGAATGACCTTCAACTCAGATTCAGCCATAATATTTCTTGTGGGCCAATATTTGCTGGACACTGTGATAGGATCTGGTGTGACATTCCAGTTAGCTAAGAACTGGTATGGAAGGGGCATTGCAGAATCAGAATGCATGCGTTACTCCAGCTTCTTACTTGTTCAAAGCAGCCCTGTTGCTGTCAACGTGGGATTTTTTTTGTCCAATGTTCACCCCTGTTTCTAAGTAAATTTTAATTAGATTTTCCTTTAAAAATTATGTGTTTAATTCTGAAAAATGAGGGATAGTCCCGAAAAATATAAAGAACAACATAATAATCACACACATTATATAATCTTAGCAATCAGAGAAACACTCATCATTTAGGTGCGGATTCCACCTGATTTTTCTGTTAATGTATTGTATGTTTTCTCATGTTAATGGCAATTCTAAACTGATTTCATTAGCTAATAGCCATCATATAAAATATCACTCCTTAGTGGTCAGGGAACTTTGGGAAAATCAAGAGTGGTCTCTTTTTGAGGGAAAAGGTCAAGGAATCTAGACTAGAAAGTTGTAAGTAGCAGCAACATCTGATCTTTCAATAATTCTATTGAACATTACAAAATACCAGGCAGAAAAAAAAAGAGAGCAAGTTCTGGTAGCTACCTCAAAATGAGAATTATTGGCTTTTAAGACTTCGGAGCTCTTCCTCCTCAACCTTGCCACTTGCTGAGTGAGACATGAAAGCCTAGAGGCAGGCATTCAACTCAGGATCATCAAGGCGGTTCCCGATGGTACTGAGCTGAGGGCCTAGTCTCTGATGTGCCCATTCAGCTGTCATCAAGGAGATTGCTGTACTTTTAAGAAATCGATAGAGTAGGAAGAAGAGATATATATGATTGTAGATGGTGGGAGGAGTAGACAAGTTAGTTTATTACTTAATGTTTTTTACTCTAGGTGAAATACTATTTTTATTTTGGGGCAATCTTTCTGAGCTCTGTCATCTTCTAAATTCTCTTCTTGCCACAAATACTTTAGTTCCATGTGTTTGATCTTTCTCCCAATGGATACAGAGCTCTGATCGTATAAGCAGTCCAAAGCGGAATTGGGCTTGCTTACAGAAAATCTCCTAGTAACCAACTTTGTGGAAACTTCGTTTCCTGTAAAGTGGGGTGTGCTATTACTAATGTCAAGGACATTGGATGCATCCTCAGCATATGGAGCTGTGCCCGGGGCAATTAGCTTTAAATAGGCTTTTCAGATCTAGATAACTTTCACATCACAGAATATGTTTTTAAAGACTTTAAATCTGTGGCCTAGTATGATTAGGAAGGTTCAAATATTAATTTCAGTTTTTCTTCTACATACTTATTCAAAGTGGCCCGAGTTAGCCAGAGGCTCCTCACTTTAACGGCTATGAATAAATGCAGTTAAGAGTCCAAGTTAATAGGAAGCGGGATGAGAGGTGAACAGGACAAATGATCGCGTGCTTTGTGTTATAAGGCTCTCCACCCTCTTTCCCAAGCCCGGTGCACATCTAGAACAGTGTGGGTCAGGAAATCAGCCTCAGACCTGGCAGTCCCAGAGGACCCAACCCAGCCTTTTCAAGGGTTATCCATGTTTTAATTAGATGGAATTGTTTCTAGAGTCTCCCTGGTGTTCTGCTCCCTTGTAATAAGCATAGCTTAGGCTGAACAAGATCCATATGAGAATAAACCAGAAGCCCCGATTTTGCTCTGGCCCCCAACCCTGTAGGAAGAAGAGAGAGCTAACCCTGTAATAATAAAATACTGTCATGACTAATGTTAGAGCCCTAAGTTCATCTTAGTCAAATCTGCAGGTACTCATATCAAGGTGAGGCTGTGTCACCCTGGCTGGCATTGCTCAGTGGGTAGAGCATCAGCCTTTACACCGATGGGTGGCAGGTTCCATTTCCAGGTCAAGGGCACATACCTGGGTTGGGGGTTTGCTCCTGTCCTCAGTGGGCAACCAGTCCATATTTCTCTCTCACATCGATGTTTCACTCTCTCTCCCCCTTCCTTCTTGCCTCCATCCGTTCCTTCCACTCTCTCTGAAAAAGCAATGGAAAAATATATTCAGGTGAGGATTAACAAAAAATTTAAAAACATATAAAAAAATTAAAAATGAGGCTGTGCTGTACCAGTATACAACTGCCACCTACTTTTTCCACTGACAGATGTAAAGTTGGATTTGCATATTTTTTAAATGAAAAAGTGCCTTTGCCTCCCTTTCACTAGGCTTGGAGCCTTCCAAAGCATTATGTTTTAAAGGTATTTCGTGGAATCCCTGCTGTTTCTTGCTACTGGTTAGTCCAACCTGATCTGAATGAGCATTAAAATGAGAAGCTGCAGATTGGCAGCTGGTAGACCCCATCCAGCCCAAAGATGTCCTTGGTGGCTAGCTTGGTAATATGTAACTAGCTGTCAGCACTTAAGCCAGGAGCATCTCCTGTAAAAATGTAGACTTTTGACTTCTTAAACTTAGAAGGGGTGGCAACCCTGGGCCTATGTTTCTGCACAGCAATATCTGGCTGCGAGAGGAGCTGGGCCGCTCATCAGATGTGTCATGTGCAGTTTTGTAGATTTCAGTTCTCTGTCTGGTTGGCTTCACATAATTATAGTTCTTACTTTATCCTTAAGGCGCTTAAGCCCTGCATTTACTAGTAAGTAATGGTGTCCTAAGTAGACAGCGTGAGGTATGTGAGCAGGTCAGAGGTATGTTCCATCTCAGCTCCTCCTTTCTTAAAGGTACGAACGTGAGCAACTCTCCAAGCCTCTGTGAACTGTGACATTCACGTCTATCAATAAGGAATAAGTTTGTTTTACTTCCTAAGAATATTTTGAGTCTGAAATAAAATCCTATCCACGTAGAGTCCAGATCAATGCCCTCCTAGTAGACGCTTGGTGAAAATGTATTATCCTTCCACCGCCCTGGTGCTATCCATTTTGTTTTCTGCCTATTTATACTGAAGTGAGAGTAGTTGCTACTTTTAACCTCACAAATGTGCTTTGAAATGACTCCCTTGAAAGCACACGATAATGCACCATGGTCGTCCTTGAGAACATTGCTGTTCTCAGCTATTCTCTATCTTATGGACTTTTGAGAGCTTGCTCATGGATATACTACTACTTAGAACTGTCATGTCTACTGAAATGCACTTTGACTTTGGTTTTGGTTAATACACACTAAATAGATTACCCTGACGTGAAAATTAAGAGAATGAAGTAAGTAATAGTCATTCTAATTGTAGTTGAAACATTGCATCTCCAAGTCTTTTTCTCTGAACCGCAGTTTCCCCAGCCTTAATGTTGGGACCACAGCACTTCATGTATTACTTAAAGTACTGCTAGCTGCAACACGAAATATATCCCATAGTGTCCATGCTTACCACTAGAAAGGTGATTTTTCATTCGTGTAGGAGTATTGAGTATTTGAACAGATGCCAGGACAGGTCTTCATGCAGTGGCTGTTGGCCATTCTTAAACACACACCTTAAAAGGTTAAAAATCTATTTCTAATGCCTGAAAGGAAAAAGACAACAGAGAAAGATTTTGTGAAAGATTACGATGAGCCAAGCTTGGGAGGTTTGCACTTCACCCCGTCACTTTTGGCTGCTCCTGATTGCCAAGGGGCCAGGGCGGGCCTCTCCCTCACTGTGAATGAGGACATAACCCTTCTGGTAGAGGTTGGCCATCTGCGCCACCACCAGCCAAGCCAGGAGGGTTAGGAAGACCCCACACAGTGCCTTTCACACTGCCTGCACTCCAAGGCGTTCAGCAAGTGGTGGCTGCCCTTCTCTTGCTGCCAAGACGGGACCACTATCACTTGTCTTTATTAGGTCCCCAAACGCCATCATCGAGTCATTGAATGGCTTATACTTTCTGAAAGTAAAATTGAGTTTAAATTTCTAGCCAGCATCCTGGGAGTTGTGGGTACCTGGGAGTGGAAAGGGATGAGGTATTGGTGTCTTTGTCCATCAGAGGGCCATATTTGTCCAGATAAATTCCTGTGTTTTAGTCCATATTATTAAGTTACCTTTGTTATCTATTGTCCCTTCCCCTTACTCTTACTTCTTAGCCTTGTAATTTTAATTTTATAGCACTTTAGAGTTTAAGACTATGACAATTACCTTTGTGCCTCCAGTAAATTGGTAAACTGCATTTCTGTTGTTCATGAAAATTTTTCCTATTAGAAAATAATTTCAGGAGAATATAATGGATTTTTCTAATTCTGCTTTTAGGAAACATCTTTGAATAGCATTTACTAATGTGTTTTCTTGCATGGCGAATTGAATGCAAAGAGGGTGAGCTGAAGGCTGGTGAATGTGAGTTTGAAAATTGGTGAAAACATGTACCATAACGGATTTGAAATATTGAAGTGAAACAGATACCTTTATTTCCAGATGGAATACAATTTAATAATAGAACTCAATGTTATGTGTTCCATTAAAATTCAGCAGCATTTGATGGGCACATGTAAATAAGCCACCAGGCCAGGAACTGGTAAGGCAGAGGAAAAGGAACATGCCCCATTCACAGACAGAGTCAGGAAGGAAACTTCCTAAGACAAGCCAGACTAACAAATGCCCCATAACAATGGAGCCCACGATGCTACGGGAGAGAGGCGTCTGACCAGCCTTCAGCTTGGTTGGGATGACAGGAAACACTTCTTGGAGCTAAGGAAAGGGCAGGTCAAGATGATCCGGGCAAGGAATACAGGAATATCGCACACAGAGAAAGTTAGCCTATGCAAAGGCACTAAGTAAGGAGAAGAAAAGCCTAAAGCATGGAAGAGAATTTACATTGTCTGATATTTTGTCATTTTAAAGTGCCCGTGGTGGGGGTGGGCGATGGTGACCAGAAGTGATGCTGCAGAAATGGCTGTGACCCCGATTGCGAGGGGTCTTACTAATCAGGCAGCAGAATTTGGGCTTGATCCTGAGGGAAGTGAGTAGTTTCTTCACCTGTGGTTCTCGGCGCTGGCTACTCATTAGAATCATGTGAAAGCTTCAGAGCACTGACCATGATGGAACCCTTCTCAGACTAATTAGATCAGCATTTCTCAGGCTCGGTGGTTGTGCGTCGACCTATGAACCAGGAGGTCATGGTTTGATTTCAGGTCGGGACACATGCCTGGGTTGTGGGCTCGATCCCCAGAGGGGGGCTTGCCAGAGGTGGCTGATCAGCAATTCTCTCTCATCATTGATGTTTCTATCTCTCTTTCCCTCTTCCTACCTCTCCAAAATAAAATAATAATAATAATAATAATAATAATAAAGCATTTCTCAGAATGGTGCCAGGTACTAATATTTTTTTAAAAGTCTCTCAGATGATTCTAATGTGCAACTATTTGAAAATGACTTTTCTCAATGTTTTTAAGCAGAGTGTCTAGTGATACAATGCCAATACTCTGGGGTTCCCTGAAACTGAAATGACAAAGGCTGCACACCTGCCATGAGTTGACATTGGAAGAGAAGGAGAGAAAAATAATGAGGATGATTTTTAGGTTTCTGGTTCCGTGATCATGGGGTAGATGTTGTTTAAATTCAGCAAAATAGAAACTAAAACAAGCATATGGCTAGTTGAGGAAGGCAAGATTGTTGTCTGGTAGAACCTGAGGTTCTGTAAGACATGTCCAGAAGGCTGACATGTCTGAAACTCACGAGATATTAGGATTGTATCTATATGGAACTGCTAGCATATCATGGGAACTGAATCCACAGGAATAGTAAAATATGCTTAGGGAGTTTGTGGTATAAGAATTGGGCATATTATTGAGCATTATAAATATCCAAGATTTAAGAATCAAGGAGAGCCTGGCCGGTGTGGCTCAGTTGTTTGAATGTTGTCCCATGAACCAGAGGTCACGGTTAGATTCTAGGTCAGGGCACATGCCAGGTTATGGGCTTGATCCCCAGTAGGGGGCGTGCAGGAGGCAGCCAATCAATATTTCTCTCACAGTGATGTTTCTATCTCTCTCTCTTCCTCTCTCTGAAATAAATAAAAACATTTTTTTCCTCTCACAGTGATGTTTCTATTTATCTCTCTCACTCTTCCTCTCTCTGAAATCAAGAAAAACATATTTAAAAAAAATAAGAGTCAAGGAGAGAAGAAAAAATCCACAGAAAAGAGCAAGCAGGGGTCAAACTGAAGACCAATGATATTAACTGTCTCTTTAAATGCTGCCAATGTGAATTTATAGTTTGTTCAGTTGGAGATCATTTAAATAATGCATAATTTTTAAAAGCAAAAATTTTTTTAAAACTGCACATTTTACAAAACTAGTTTGTATTCCTCTAGTGAACATTCCCCAATGGAAACAGCTTTCACGTTTCACAAGTTTCATTTTGTTCCATTTAGAATTCTTGTGTGCGACGTTCATTTGTTTTACAAATAATACAAAGAGGTAAATAAATCCCCTAATACCAGTTTTGACAACTAAACTTTAAAACCCTTTCTTTTCTCTTGGGCTGAATTACAGGGACAGATGCACCTTCCCTCTTAGCAAGGAGGGAAAAAACAACAACAAAGCCCTCTTAGTTACAAATGGCCAATCTTATATATAAACAGACTCTTCTATCTTGGTCCCCATTTTCCATGCCCCAGCTCCCTTGACAAAGCAAACAAAGAGCTCCTACTGCTTGAACCATCGCCTCTGCCACTTTAGGAGCTATTGTTAACAAACAAACAGGCAGCTGAAGAGAAGCAGAGCTTTAAAAGGTGAGGAAACAGAGAAACCAGAGGAACTATAAGAAGCAAGGCTTCCTTTACGGAGATCAGTTCCTAGGCAGAGTTTACGGGCTATGAGGTGAATAGAGTCTTCTAACTCCATGGAGATCATTTTTCCCATAAGGAAAAAAAAAAATTCGTTACCTTTTATTATGGTCCCTGCCATGTTACCAACTAGATAATTACTTTCTGTGAGCAGGCAAACTAGTTGAAAGCAGTAAAACCTTTGTATGGGTCCTAGAACTATTGGGCCTTTATATGTTTGCATGGTTATGAATCGGTTTGCTGTCCTTGACAATGAGATCTTTGGCAATGAGGCAGCGAGCATGTGAGTGGGTAAATTAGAGATTGGTAGTTTGAGACCATTGGGCATTTAGGGTGGTGGTGTTAGAGGGTGGGTACCTCAGTTAAAAGGTGGCGAAGCCACTGGGAGTACTGGAGGTCTACGTACACGCTTTGGAAGGCCTGGATGGTGTAAAGAAGCAGAGGTAAAAGTATGCCAACACAAGTCCAGTGACTTTCAAATTGTACCTATGTGTGACCAATTAAATAAAATAGTTGATGCAACTCAACACACTCTATGGCAAGCCACCTTTGTACCATCTGCTCAATCATTTGCAATCCTTTTAATAAGGAAATGAATTTTTTATTCTAAAGAACCAATTTGCAAGCACATTTTGGAATACAGTGCCCCTGTGAACAGAATTGCGTCTGCTAGACGTGTATATATAGATATAAAAAAGCTGAGGCACACAGAAAGAGATTTGACTGTCAAGCTAGACTATGAAGGATTGGAACATAAAATATTTATAAATTTTCTATTCCAGGTAGCAGTGAATAAGGAGAAATTTTCAAATTGCTCACGTTTAATCAAGAGATATCAATTAAAATCTAGTGATAAGTATACAAATTCACATTATTTATTGTAAAGTACGAGATACCTTAAAAAACAACTTTTTTTTAATAACTCACAAAGGTGAAGGAAACTAATATTTATTGCATGCCAGGCCGTAGATGGGTTAGTCCCCCAGAAATCACATTGTGCGGACATTATTAGGCCCATTTTATCTGCTGGGAAACTGAGGCCCAGAGAGGTTACATAGCTAGCCCAAGGACCCCAAACTGGTACCTGGTATAGCGAGGGCCTGAAACTCAAGTTTGACTTTCCTCTAACACTGGTTTGCAAATTACTGAAATAGGTTTTCTTGTGTTTTGCAAATGTATTTTAAGGAATTCTTTTGAATATGTTGTCAGTGCTTTGTATTTTTTTCTATTACTGAGACATGTTTGAAGACACTTCCTACAAAATGTCTGAGTATAATGCTTTGCATTTTTTAAAGGCTTATGTTCTCATTATCAACTTGGAAGTGAAAATGCAAATCAGTGTCTTATTTCTGTCACAACAATTTCATAAGTACCTGCCAGGCTTATTATGTTTCCATCTACAGGGTTCATGCCACATGACTATCTTTATAGGGGATATTTTACAAAGATCCTTTTGGTACCTGAGATGGGCAAAATAATGTGCTTTGTTGTGTTCTGTGTGAGGCTCCAGTGTATTGGGTTTTTTTAAAAAATCTTATTAAGCCTTTACTAAATTTCCATTACACTGAACAATGGGCTTCTAGCGGAATCATGTGTCTTTTTAATAAATACTTTCCACATATTCTGAACAATTTCTGCTCTTTTAGCCACATGCACACACGGAACCCAGAATAATTGGTGTGGAAGATCTTCGTAGGTTCACAACTCTCTCTTCTACCGCTTTTCTTCTTTAATGAAAAATGACGTTCAGCCCTCATTAACATTAATTTATGATGTTTTATACCACTCTCGGCCTATAAGTAACCAATGTTGTGGCTGGGCCAGGTCTTGTGGTTCTTATTATGATGCCCTTCAGTAATAACCATCAGGAAAAGAAAGTCTGAAAAAATAAATATGAGTTACAGGATCTGGAAAGTACACAGCACACCTGGGGCCACAAAATGAGGAGAGAGAGAGAGAGAGAGAGAGAGAGAGAGAGAGAGAGAGAGAGAGAGAGATTGAGAGAGAGAGAGATTGAGAGAGAGAGAGATTGAGAGAGAGAGAGAGAGAGAGAGAGAGAGAGAGAGAGAGGCACAGACCTGGGGCTCTTTTTATTTGGGTTGAGGGTGGGGGCCTAGAATTGTTTATTGGTTAATTTAAGACATAAGAGTGGAGATTTAAAGCCCAGGAAGAGAAAAAATGAGTGACCCTAATGGTCAGTGTTTGAAATCCACCAAGATGCCTAAAACACAGGAGCCTCAGTGGGAAGAGGTAGTCTTGCTCTTTATCTAATTGTGTGGCTGGCCATGTGTGTATTCAAACCCTTTTGAAGTGGATGCTTCCACAAACAAAGCTTAAGTCAGGCCCTTTCACTACAGAAAGAGGAAATAAAACAAAAACAAAACCCATCAGGGCTTACACTACTCAGGACTTTGATTTGTAAATTCTGTTCAGGAGCTTGGGGAGGTTCCCTTGCCCTAAGAAAACATCCCCCAGGGGCAGAGGCAACATGCCCCATCCAATAAAAGTGTATATTTTATTTCAAACAAGAGAGTTTAACATGTAGATTTGCATGGATTCTGCCCTGCAATGAGGGAGACCAATAAGCTTCAAGACCTGAGGAACTGAGAAGGGAAGGGAGGGGTGAGGCTGTAGGTGGCCTTGGGCACCAATGAGAGAGGAGGGAGTGCGTGGATTTGTGTGCTGGGAAACCACCACTGGCAGTGCATGGAAAGGCAGAGTGATGGGGACTGCCGCCCCTCTCCTGGAGTTTGCAGCTGGTGGGAACCATTCGTGAAACAGAAACAGCAGACAAAGCAGGGACCAGTGTATTCTAGGAGAGAGGGTGAGGACTCCGAGCTAGTGGAAGTGTCAGAGGCCTGAGAAAAAGGGCTGAGAGCAGAAGGAGCTTTTAGCTGATTGGGTCTGCAGGGGGGACAGCAAGGAGTCTTTCAAAGGGATCCTTTAAAACTCGCAAAACCTGTATTTGTTGGCGGAGAAAATGATCACAGCATGGACAATTATGTATGACTTCCCCTCACACCATCTCCAACTATGAATCATCCCTGTTTCTTTCCCATGATCTACTTTTTTCCTTTTCGTAACTTTTATTTCATTTTGCTTTTGTTCCTTTGGAAAATCATATATATATACACACACACATATATATACACACACACACATATACATACACATACATATATATGTATATATATGTATATATATACATATGTATTTTTTTTCTTTTCATCAGAATATCCTCTAATTCCCCCTCTTCATTGCCTTTTCCCTTTTCACTGTATGTCATTCTTTGGATTATTTGTAGGTATGTTTCTGAGAACTGAGATAGTGTGGAGTTCAGTAAGATACAGACAGGCTCAGAGCATCATGCGTTTAATCAGGATGAATGAAATGGATCCTGTTTATGAAGTAGCATAGGGAATTTTGGAATTGAAAACAGGGGCCCTGAGACCAATACCACCTGTCTTCATTCTTTCAGAAACCTTCACTGAGCTCCGTGGACGACTCTGGTGCGTATCTAGGTTCTGTGTTACTGTGGTGCATGAAACAAAGGTGCCCCAATGGGCTTATGTTTTTAGGAAAAGTCAGTAAAGAAAAAGAAAATACCCAATTAAGTAAGTAATGCAATTTCAGGAAGTAATATTAGTTTTGAAAAAAAAAATGAGGATGAGGATTGGGCATGGCAGCAGCAGCGAGGGGTGGCGGTAGTGGCTGTTTTGGATATGATGTTCATTCATTAAAGGAGTCTCAGAGGTGACATTGAAGCCAAGATCTATGACATGCCTTCAGAAGATGAGAGGTCATGGATTCTTTAGCCGACCCCCCACCTCTTGCTTCCCTCGCCTCCTTCCTCCTTTAATTTTCTTTCTCATGGCATGTGTTGGTCATGAGTAGCCCCTAAGCAGACTGTGGTATGACTTCGTCCATTTTAAAACTGCTTCTTGGAAGCTACATGAAGACTTTTATTTGGCCCTCAGTCATCGGAATAACTATTTTTTTTTTCAGAATGTTGTAGAGAAGGCTCAAGTTTGGATAAGATTAAGACAGACATTTCCAATCTGCTAATCCAGAAAAAATACTGTTGTGTTATTATACTCATTCTGGAGAGGCCCCAATATGTGTATTTACATAGTCTTATGAAACCTTTCATGCATTCATTCACTCAATTTATTTAGTGTCCCTTAAGGACCACTATCATGGCCTCAACCTGAGGTTCTTGATTTGGCTTCAGAGAATCTGTGAATTCCCTGAACTAATTTGAGAAAATACCTGCATGTGTGCATATATCTGGTGGCAGGGTCCCTGACTCTCAGCAACATGTCCCCCACATTCCAATCATGCTGTTCATTAAGTGTTCACTACTTGATCTTCTGCTGGGACCATGTGCTGGGAACAGATTTATGGACAATTTAGATGAGGGTTCTGCTCCCATGGAGCTTAAATTCTAGGGTGAAGAGAGATAAGGAGATGAGTAAGGTTAGAAAGCAAACAAATAAAAAATACACAGAATAGTTCAGATAGTGATAAATCTATAAAGGAAACATCCTTAGAGAGGATAGTCAGGGAGTGCTCTTGCAAAGTCATTTGAACCAATATGTGAATGGGCTGAACTGGGCCATTTTAAAAGCCAGGGCCAAGCTGAGATACAGGTGTATCAAAACTGTGCTCCTCCTCAGTTATCAAACTAAGGGGTTTGATTACACATTTTCTCATTTATTTGGCTTTTATTTTTGTAATTATTGTTAAGAACTTTAAAAAATCATGTCACTTTTAAAGATATGTTCTTTACTCCTGCAGCACAAATAAATTAGTTTAGATGTTATTTATAATATTAAGCTTAGAAATATAATAGTTCTAACTTATAAGAGAAATGTACCGTGTTCTGGATCCCATGCATTTTGTACCCAGAGAAAATTAAAATAGCATGTGTTGACTTGTTATTCTTCATCTGTTCCTCTTAATTTTGATCATTATATCACCCTAATTACACTGCTAGTGGATTTTTTTCTTTCCTTTTTAAGTTTGCATATATTTAGATGGGTATGTTCTCAGGTGGTGATACTGTAAAGCCAAAATGTTATATTTTTGTGTGTGGATTTTAACCTTTCATTATTAGCCATTGAAAGAGGGAATAAATGTATTGAAGAGCAATGTGCTCTCAAGGACTAGGTGCTGCAGTGAGAGGTCAAGAAACCGCCATAGCCTGATTTTATGCATTTGGATTAATTACGGATATTTCTCCTAATTCTGGTTCTTTAAAGTGGATATAAAGAACAGATTAGCTTTCAATGCAATTTTAAAGGCACTGAATTTCAGTAGCTCCATACGTCATGTTTCCTCATTCAAAGTTGTTGATCATTATGCTAGTTCCAGCAGATTCCAAGTAAGTGTGAAATGAAATTCTATTATCAGACAATAATAACATTATTGTCTTTTGTGGGATTAGTTGATCACAAATTATTTAACTGCTTATGCATCTTAACATACTCCTATACACTAAAACAATGATGCATTTCCTATGCTTAAAAATGTTTACAAACAATAATACTGCTTAGTAGTGGTGCTTCCTGGCAGAGAGAATGAAAGAGAGGGGCTAAAATGTATGTCTAGTTATTGTGTCAACCTTGTATGCTTATAGGATCTTTAAATTTCCAGTTTTATTTAAAAGCAAGTTTTTTAGTTAAGCACTGATCTGTGAGGTATTTCTGTAGTATAATGCAGGCATAATTATGTATGATGTATAAAATGATAAAATGATTAATAAAATATTTTGTGCATACAATAATTTACTTGTTTAACAATACTAAAAAATCGGACTATTTTGAATGGAAAGTGTAGAAAAATGACTATTAAAAATATGAGCATTAAAAAGAGAAATTTCCACTAAACAACTAACTTTAAAAATAAAATAGAAAGATATTGTACACTTGCCCAATTCACCAGCTACCCACAGAGTATCTCCTACAATGTTCATGAGCAAGTCCAGGCAGCCTGCCTATCGCCATGATTCTCTGCCTGGTGTCCACCAAGCTTGCAGAGCATCACTGATTTTCTGCTAACTATCAGACCTCTCACTGGGCATCACTGGCAGTTACCATGAATACTGGGTGCCATCAGCCCTGGGTGGCAATGCTTTTGTTTCTGCAATTGCCACCACTTCTGTTAGTATTGTCAGTTGCTGCCATGACAAACAGTCGCTGCTGGTGCTTCCCAATGAATCTGGAGTGGTCATGCCTCAGTGGCCTGATACTGATGTATCAGTGAACCAGACCTTTCAGCTGCTCTAATTTCCAGATGTCTGTGGCAGAACACAAGCGACCACTTCTCTTTCCTTTAATGTATCTCCGATACTCTTGAGGAGCTGCTGCTTGTCCAAATTAGGAGGTTACAATGGATCTTTCATTTTTAACCCTGTCGCCTAGGAGACTTGGGAAACACTCAGTTCCATGATTCCACCCAAAACTTTCTGAATCCTAATCGCCTGTGGTAGGTTTCATAATGTGTATGTGTGTGCGTGTGTGTCAGATACTCCAAGGCAATGATAATGAAGACAGTTCAGAACATATTTGGCCAGCATAGCTCTAGGTGATAGAATCCTTTAACTCTGAGACTGTGCAGTTCATTCTGAAGCTTTAAAGTGAAGTTGTGATCATCTCACTCACGTTAAGATTTGCAATGTTCATGTTTTCTCTATTATGGCATTCCTTTCCAGGTTAAGACTGTGAATTAGACACCTTTAAAAAAAACACTCTACTCTCGGGTTATCTTTCTGATAATTTGCTGCTGTCAAGTAATTTTAAATGTATATACAGTCACGGCTTGGTTATTTACTTTGGGAAAATGCAGATACCGGTGTGTTCATGTTTTATCCAGATGGTGCGATTCTGTTGCTGCTGTGGCTCAGCTTTAGAAGTCATGTGATTAAAAAGAAAACCAGTGATGAAAAAGAAAAAAGGTGGTTAAAAAGAAAAACAGGTGGTCACTATTGTCTGTGAAAGACACACAGATTGATGATTGATAAATTACCCCCATATCAATCTCAGCATTATCCAGCTGTTGTTATTGTGTTAGCCTTGGCATCCTTGCTGGCCAAAGGGATGTAGATTTATATGGAGGGCATGAAAAAATCAGGTTTTATAACTCTCCTTATAAAAGGAGATAGGTACCACAGAGAGCAGCTTTTATAGTAAACGAAATACCTTTTAACTTTCCCCATCTTTTAAATTCTATTCTATCTAGATTACACTGTTCTTTCTCTTCTAAAGCATCTATTGTGATTTTTATGGAGTTTAAAACTTTTGAAAAAACACAACCTTATCTTTTCTTGGCTACTGATTGTTGTTGTCAAGCACTATTGACCAATTTCCTTTCTTTTTGGAATAGTGGAAAGGACATGGACTTTGGGAGAAGGTGGGGTAGTTGTTGCAAACTTGATCACTTTGTACTTGCATGGCTTGGTGCAAATTATTGAACCATTGCCATTCATAGTTTTCCTCATCTGTAAACTGCAGGTAAACTTACAATTCATACATGGTTATTGTTAGAATTAAGGAATATTAAATATATAACATTGTACCTGGAACATAGGTCTTTGTCCTCATTTCCATTGCTCAAATTAGGTCTTTGTCCTCATTTCCATTGCTCAAAAAATGTTTGCCTCCTTGTTTCTGATCCTCAACCTCAAGCTGGGAATATTGAGCTTCTCAAAATGTAGTCTCTGGACCAGCAGTATGAAGACCCCCTGAGAACTTGATAGAAATGGAGTTTCCTAGGCCTCCCTTGAAACCTACTGAATCAGAAGCAGTGGCATTGGGGCCTAGAATGCATGTTTTCACAAGCTGTCCTGGTGACTGTGCATGCTGAAGTTTGAAAACCACTGTAGACTGATCTCTTACATCAGAATATGAAGAGATCCATTCAGCTCTAAATCTATGATTCTTTAAAATATTTATACACTTCAGGATGCAGGAGAATTAGAGCTTATGACTTCCTGAGTGAAGGAAAGAAAGTTATCTATTTGAGTAAAAAGAAAACCCAGCAATTTAGAATTGGATCACCTGTGTCTCCTTAGGCCATCCCAACCTGGGAGTGAACAGTCTATGAATGACAGGTCTCCAACTCTCATCGCCACCAACTACTGCTGAATTCTCTGTCCTCTTCTGAGTCTCCCTGACTTATTTCTGGAATGGCCCAGGGTATGTCTCCAATGTGCTGGCAACAAGTCTCTAAGTTCTCTCAACCACTACCAGATAATAAGTTGAGCTCTCACTGTGAAAGCCCAGGATGGGGCCACTCCTGTCTCTGCTGCTGGCACAGTCATCATTTGTCCTGAAACTGTTCATGGTGCTAAAGCCACTACTCTGTGCCAAGTAATCAAGGCCATTGGCACTGTTGATGGCATCACTGCTGCTGCTGGTTCATGGGGGGTTGATGTTATCAAGAGGACACCTCCACTGTCCCCATCCTCTGTCCCTGTGCTATTCAGGCTACAGGGCAGTAGGGGCTATTCCTCCTCTCAGCCCTGGGGTACTGGAGAAAACCCCTGGACTGAAATCTTCCAAGTGTCAAGGATGCACTGTATTTTTGAAGTTTTCAATTGTGTCAAAGTCATTCCATTCCATCCTCATGAATTTGTCTCAAAATAACACTGCCTTGGACCCCTACAGAATTATAGAGACTTAAAATATTTTCATTGATGAAAAATTTATATTCAATGAAATACTGGGATCTTAAAAGTCTTCAGGTGAATGGGTTTTGATAATTTTTATACCTATGCCCCACTCACCCCAAAAAATATAGAGTATTTCCATCACCCCAGAAGGTTTCCTCATACTCTTTTAGAGTCAGTGACCTCTGTCCAGGCTTTCCAATTTCTATAGGCATATGTTAGTTTTGCCTACTCTAAAATTTTATGTAAAGGAAATCATATGCATACATATATAATAAATTCTTTCGTGTCTAGCTCCTCACATACAACAAAATGTTTTTTGAGATTCACCTATGTGGTTGTGTGTATGAGTAGTTCTTTTCTTATTGCTGAGTAGTTTTTCATTTTATGAATATATCAACTGCATATCCATGTTATTTTTTATATAGATTTGGGTGTGTCCGTTTTTTAACTTTACCACCTCTTGGTGTTATTTTTAGTGATTCTTCTAGAAATTATATGTATATACTATATCTACTTTCAAATGTCATGTTAATACATGAACAATGCAAAATCTTAAAAGAGTGTAATTCCATATTCTTCCACATATTCTTTATATTCTTGTTTTATGTATTTTTCTTAAATGTGTGCTATAAGCTACACTAAATATGGTTATTATTTTTGCTTTAAGTAGTCAATAGACTTTGAAAGAAATATACATAATAAGTATACCATCTTTAGTGAAGTGAGCCCTTTCTGTTTTTTTCCTGTACACTCATTTCTTCATAGCTCTCAGGAAACAAACATGAGTAATAGTCATCAAAATGACTGCTCTCTTCCAAAAACTGAAATACTTTTGCTTAAAGTTTATGTCCCTGACTCATTTATAAGTGAGTTCCGTCATCAGTTAGGACTTGGAGATCAGTGAAAGAAAATCCAAGCACATTTACTTAAGCCAACTGTGATTTATTGGTTTTCCTGTCTGTAAAGTTCATGGGTAAGCAATGACTTAATCTAGAGGATCAAACAATTATGAAGAGGAAGTGTTTTTTCTTTGTCCCTGGGTACTACTTGGCTTTCCTTTCCTTATTTGTTTTCTCACAGTAGCAAGATAATAATGATTGTAGATATTACCATAGTCTACCATGTAAGGCCCGTAGAAAAGAGAGAGCTTTGCTCTCTAAAGCCACACCAAAGTTCTGGTCTGATTCTTGTTGCCCAAATTTGGTCACGTGCCCATATCTAAGGACTCACTATCACCAGTGAGAAGGCTTCTCTGGTTGGCTGAAGCCCTTGAAATGGACCCACCGAAACCACAAAACTTGAGAAGCAGCAATGGATGGCTCCCTTAATAAAAAGAGTATTCTTTTAAAAAGGGTGAATGGATGTTAACAGCTAAAAGGATGCCTATTAAAATAGTTATACAAATAGATTCTTGGTGCCTCATAGCGTTAGTACTTATAAAATGTTCGGATGTGTTTGGATTCCGATATAGAAGCTAATCGAGCCCCTACCCCTTGCCCTGGCCTGTACTACCCTGATTATAATTAAGTTGAGGACTTTGGGACATGTTTTGATTGTCTGTCAATGTTTTTAAATCAGTCATTGAACATTCTGTGAGAATTTCCCTGAGTTTTAAACCCTAACGTTCTTGTGTGGAGTCTTTGATAGAGGTTGTTAAAGTCGGTCTCCTTTTTTGGGAGGGAGCCTGAAAAAGACAAAGTTGAAACATTTCAAGTTATTCAATTCTGTTTCAGATTATCTTCTATACTGTGAAAGAGTGAGACATGAACACAGTCTAAAACTCCAGCTGCACTGCTCCCAGAACGGCTTCATTATTCTGACCTCTAAGTTGTTCATGTATCACGCCTGGGGTAGCAGTCTTGAATTCTAGCAGTCTTCACTCCCTGGATCAGTGGAGGCAGAGTCCACAGTCCCACTCTGCATAATACCAAACCTTCACTTGCATATACCTCATCCTTCATCCTCTCTGCTTTACTGCAGGTCACAGAGTAGGTGAGGCTCACTCACTCACTCATTTTATTTTATTTCATTTTTTAAGACAAATGAGATAGACTTGCTATTTAAATAAACAAGGAAAGGACGCATTTTCTATGTGGTAATTTGTTGAACAGAACTACTCACCTCGGTGCTATTCTGAGGGATTAACAGTGCCATGTACCTCTGAATCCTGTTCAATATTAAGTCATGTTTATTTTTAAAATAAGACTCAGTAGTCTAAGTGGGATAAGAGTTACTTTCTCTGCATTAGCCACTAGCTCAAAATGCTATATTTAAAACATATTGGCTCCTTCCAGCTGCTCTTATCTATAGATATGGATATGTATGGTGATTTTTTTTTTTCCTAGGCACATATATGTGTTTATGCAACTTGTATATGTCAACATTTGTACGCACACACATGCACCTTTTCTTATCTGTACAATTCTGTGTTTGATTTTCTACTATGAATTTGAAGTCCTCTGAGACTTTATCATGGCTTCTACTTGACCCATTATATCTACTCAGTTATTTATGTCACTTTTCCTATACATTCTCATTTGTTTCTCTAATGAGCCTTTGATTATTGCAATGTGATAAGTACTGTGCTAAATACTAGGGTGCAACTGGGATCAGGACTGGGCTAACCCCTGCTCTCAGAATATCTTAGTTGGTTACATATTCCTTCTTGCTTAGACACCCAGTCACGTTGCCACCTCCGCTTTTCATATTTTCCTTGGTCTGTTTCCCTTTTAACATGACCCTTGTGTCTTCTTTCTTATTGCATTTTGGATTATTTAACTTGGATACATATTACAAAGTGATCAGTGAAGGGGTTAGCCCAGTTCTTTTAAGGAAGATATTTCTCTGAGCCACCAAGAGTTCACAGCATTGGATTCTACTGGATGCTTCAAAAAAGGAAGAGAAAAATACAAACTATCGAGGCCAGAAGCGGAGAATAGTGATCGTCTGCTTCCCCCGGTAACAGAAATATTTTAGAATTCAGTGGATCCTTTTCTTCAGCCCTGTAAGCTGGGGAATTAGCAGATTTTTTTTTATAGGGAGAATAAGCGCACATTGGGAGGATGGGCATTTGGGGAAATTGAATGTCCTTGGGGTTACTGAACTCTGGAAATGAACGTGTCCTCTGAAGTTAGAGAACATACTCCCGGAAGGTGAACCTGTAGGTGTCCACTTGACCAGTGGAGTCTTCTAAAAGCTTCGCTGTCTGGGGTGTAATAAGAGCACTGCTTCCTCTAACTGCAAAAACACCATCTGTTATCAGTTCTCTGCTACTGATTTATCCACTTTCACCCCTTACCCCCCACACACCTAAAACATAGAAACTACTGAATTGTTATATTATGGACTTCCTGCTCCCCTTAAACTAGTAAAGTGAGGAAAGATTGACAATGTCTTTTAAAAGAAAAGTATGAACTTGTAAAAAGTTTATACTGCGAGTTTGGCAAGGGTTGGGGAGAAAGCAGAATAAAGCAGGTCACACAGGTGACTCTTGCACATTTCTCTATGCCTTGGGCAGCAGGAATGGCAGGTCATTTGTTGACGAAAGTTGACATTCTAGTTATATGCCAACCAAACTACAAACATACCTGCGCTGTCATGTAGGTTTAAAAGCAACACCTTTGGCCAAAACCGGTTTGGCTCAGTGGATAGAGCGTCGGTCTGCGGACTGAAAGGTCCCAGGTTCGATTCCGGTCAAGGGCATGTACATTGGTTGCGGGCACATCCCCGGTAGGGGGTGTGCAGGAGGCAGCTGGTCGATGTTTCTCTCTCATCGATGTTTCTAGCTCTCTGTCCCTCTCCCTTCCTCTCTGTAAAAAATCAATAAAATATATTTAAAAAAAAAAAAAAAATAAATAAAAAAAAAAAATAAAAGCAACACCTTTGTCTTTTGTAGCCTCAGCATTTTACACATTCATGTTGCAGGGGAGAGGGGTCTGTATTTGGGGAAAGTAAAATTTGGAAGGTTTGTAAGTTTTAACCAATGTTGATGGTTGTAGTTGATTGTGGTGATAATAATTATGAAAATGCATATGCATCTCATTACTTTCTCTTCATTAAAAGGCACTTTTTAATGGCTTTCTCTGAAAAAAAAAATGCAAGAGTTTTAAACCCTACAAATTAGGGATAAAATAGGTGTCCTTACGATGAGTTATATGTTTATGTGAAGAGATGTACTTAAAAGAAATCCATTCATCCATTATTAGTCTATCTCTCCATTTATTCCTTCATCAATTCTTATTCAGCACTTACTCTGCGTCGGGCTCTGTGTAAGCATTGTACATGCATTCTCTTATCTTGACAACAATGCTGTGTAGAGAAAGTAATGTTTTCCTATTTTATAAATGACATATTTTGAGGCTTGGATATATTTATTATCATGCCCAAATTCACACAGCTGGTAAATAGGATTGAAATCTGAACCCACACCTGCTAATCCCAGAGTCCCAATGCCAGTACTTCAAAATATGTGCCTCAATTTATAGAAAGGGGCACTGAATTAAATATTGTGACTAGATTCATGATCTTAAAAAATTTACCCTTTGAGTTAGACCTAATTTGAAATTCTAACTCCACCAATTATTAATTACACGAACCTGGTGGGGAAATGTTCAGTCTCTCCAAATCATAGTTTCCTCTTTTTTTCAATAGTGTCATCCATAGTGTTAAATGAAACAGCTTTATCTAGTAAGCACTCAACATGACATATGCATTACATATAAATAGATACTATTGCTATCAGTGCTACCACACCTACCCCTCTGCTCTGGAGGGAGGGGACGGATAGGTTTCACTCAAAGATAGTGAGCCTGGAGCCTGGAGGATAATGCAGGAATCCAAGTGTGAAATAATATGGTTCTGATCTAAGACAGAAGCATTGGATAGATGAGAAAAATAATCTATAGGTAAAATCAGTGATGGTGAAATTGAAGCATTTCATGCGGACTGAGAGTAAAATAATTATTAGAGAACTTCAGAATCTACAGTTTGTGTGACCCAGGGAAAGGAGTCCATTAAACATCATAGGGAATAACGGAGGGGAGTGTCTGTGCTAGGACAATGCCGGGCACATAGTAGGCATACAACATGCCTAATTGCTGTGATGTGTGTATTGACATTTTTATGAAGGTAAATTGGTTAGTGCTCCTTTGTGTTTTCCTGGTATTTCAGTGGGGTGGAATGCAAGGTGTTTTTCTGCTTAAATTGTAATAATTACTTCATCTGTGACTTAAATGCCTACCTTTAAATGAGCCCTGAGCTCCAATAAGTTGGTCTCATCACTGACCCCATAAAGCCCCATCCATGCACATACATGTCTTTCTGCCTTTGCTGGATTCATTGCTCACGCTTCAGAGCAGCAACTTTGTGAACATCTCAGTCACCCTATAGCGAATGCCTGTAGCCCGAGCTTGGTTCTAAAGCCCTTAAGTTTTTTTGACGTGCATTGTTCTTCTGAGTACCTCCCGAATCCTGTGATATAAGTGCTCTGTAATAATAGGAACTCAGTAAAGGACTCTTACATTGAAGTTTACAGTTAAAGTCAAGAATGAATTTTGTGGAACACCTCTATGCAAATGTACAAGAAAAAACTTCAAGAAAATGAGAATACCCTGAGTCATACATTTCCTGGTACTCTCCATTCCTCTTTAGGTGCTATCATTCTGCTCAACCTACAATCTCCACCACCCACTCCTTCCATCTGAAAGGATAGGCAAGGGGGTATATAGGGTGTCAGGTTTCTGAAAGAAATTGCTTTTTTCTCAAAAGTTCATGAAACTACACCACAGTTGACTACATTATCTTCTTAGGAATAGAGAATGAACTTGTCTCCCTGAATTAAAGGTCAAGTTATCATTTTGCTGAGACTTAACTTTGAGTGGTGTCTTGGTGAGTGAACCTAACTGCAGCCCCAACCAGAGCAGCTGCATGCCAATATAGTGCTTTTTTTCTTTCATTTCTGCTTCATACACAGTAATACTTGTGAGTTATTCATGGCTGCTTCTTTTGGTGGAAATAGTACAGCATAGTGATATTATAAATTTGGGATTTATGGAAGTCTTGGGACATATCTCCTCAGGACTGTCCATGGGTTATTGAATTTAATGATTCTCTCTCTCTCTCTCTCTCTCTCTCTCTCTCTCTCTCTCTCTCTCTCTCTCTCTCCCTCTCTCTCTCTCTCTCTCTCCCTCTCTCTCTCTCTCCACAAATGCTTGCCAAGTTGCTGAATTCCTATTTTAATGTTGTATGCCCTTCTTGTTTGTCTTAGCAAAAGTATGGCCTTGCTGATGGATTTTGCTTTACTCTTGAGTAGAGTTCACTTTTGCAACAAATTTAGAAAGCTGGATTGAAAAGCCACAGTTAAACACAGGTCTCCGCAGATGTAAAATGCCATAACAGTTTCTGTGGACCACAGCAAAGGTGTCTTTTTTTTTTCCAAAACAATGTTCCTTTTGTTCCATGGTCAATTAGACACTGAACCTCTAATCTGGGAGGCGAGCAGAAAGGGCTGCTCTCCCCGTATTTATACCCAGCAGCCATCTCCTCCCTGTAGCACACCCATTCCTGATGTATTGATTCCTTTCAGAGGGTTCCAGTCCAAATAAGACTCAATTAGAGCAGCCTGAAAATAGTGTGTCTTTTCCTGTGTGTAGCCTGAGAGGGCTAAGGTTCTAATCTTACTTTCCTCTTAATACCAACTGAAGGTGCCCTATCTTTCTGTGGAATGTTGACTTTCTTTTTTTTCTTTTTGGAATGAGATAAGCTGTTGTTCTGCCAGCTAAATCTCCTGTTTTGGTGACAGTCACATGGAGAGATAGGAGGAAATCTGACAAGGAGAGACATTCATTTCTGACAGAGTCCAGCAGCAGATTAGGGAAAGCGACTGGCGGCCCAAGAGCCGCAGCATTCATTTCCTACTCGACGTCAAAGAAATCACTGTGCTCCGCTGAAAGTCCCATGTGGAGTTCATTTCACTGACCCTTCCTTAATTCTGGCTGAAGGGGATTTTTAATAACTTGGTATGTTTGGGTGTCAAAGGAGGCCAAGTTTCTGGCTAGGCTCAGGAGAGAAGAAATGGTAATAAAATGTTTGGGGAATTAGAGGGAAAACATCTTGAAGAAAGGCGCCTTCTTTTAGAACTGTCTAATATAACTTACCTAATCATTTCTGAATGAGGGGCGGGGGAGAAAGAAATACACAGACCCTCTACGGAAAATCAACTTTGAAACTTAAAGCCTGAGTGAGCCACTTCGAAATATGCAGTAACTTAGTTTGTATTTTATTTGGAAACTAGTATTTAAGTCAAATGGAGCAGAATTGTATACTAAATGCAAAAAGACCAGAGGTTTGGGAAGAGGTCACAGGGCGGGCAGGGGAGTCAGGTAAAGGGTGACAGTCAACACAAGGCAAGCTGGCTGGACACTCGGCAGACCTGAGACATGGGGGATAATTCGAGGGACCATTTTCCCCTAAAAATCTCCATTCTAATGATTCCTCTCTCCCGAGGCATCCCCCAGCCCCCAGCCCCCAGCCCAGCCCAGTGAGCATTGCAGGTTTGACTCTGGGCACTGCTTTGCCAGTCAGAGGAATTAAATTCAGTTCAGTGTGATGAATTTGTACGAGGCCCCATGAGAGGTGATGTAGGAAGATGAATGAGTCTCTTGCTTTCTGTTCCCATGTGTCATCTGTATGAATCCTTCCTGTCCGCCAGCCTCTTCTGAGACATGTCCCCCAATTAGTCCAGTTCTCGGTGCTGAGATCACTCACAGGCTGTACCACTCACGGTTTTAATCATAGTCTGAAACCATGGTGTTAGCTGTGCCCTTAATCCATTAGTCTGCAAATTGAGACTATGTCCTATGCCTCTTTTGAAATAGTCTTCCACTAGCGTAGTGCTAACCACTAGTTGGGGTATAATTGACACCTGTTGATTAACGAGTAAATTAGATAAAATAGGGCCTATAGTAAGCATGCGCCAGTCTTCCAAAAACATTTAAAATCGTTAAAAATGTTTAAATAACATGTGCTTGATACGCATTTGTATTGAATATGGTAATGTAGAAACTGGGGATTATTTCAGGTAAAATAGGAAAGACATTATAATATTTCGAGATAAAGGGATATTTGCTCACTATATTTTATTCACTTGACACATGTGTATTATGTGCCCACTGTGTGTATACTAGAGACCTAAGAATTAGTAGTCCAGAATCACACCCAGAAAATAATATGTAGGGAGAAAAATCTCCCTATTGGTTATTTCAAGCCAGTCTTTGTTTGTTAATGATTAAGCCCCAATGAGACCCCGAGACCATTTCTTAACCCAACAAACATTTATAACTGCTATTGAAATATAGGTAGAGTTGGTTAAATATGGGGATTTAACAACATTGTCCTTACGTGGGGAAGCATCCAGGAAAGACGATTGGATGAAGACCGTGATGAGTAACATCAGATGTTATTGCTTTCATTTATTTAACAAGCACTTAATACAGCACTCACAAGGGCCAGGCTCTATTCCAAGAAGCGCTGATTGTTTAGCATCTTTCATGAATTGACCTCACTTAATCCCCATAATAAGTCTATAAAATACTATTATTAGCCATGTTTTTAAAATAGGGAAACTGAAACCTAGAGAGGTTAAGTATTTCACTCAAGGTTACCCAGCCTGCGCTTGGTGAAGCTGCCTGCAAAAGGAATGTTTTGAACCCTCACTGAATAGAAAAATTAATTCCACAAGAGAATAAGGGAATCACGTTGCCCTTAGAGAATGGATAGCATTTAAACCAGGTCTTGAAACCTAGTTAGGATTGATATGTTTGCAAATATAGGAGCGGGGGTGGGCAGGGAGAGGCAGTCAAGAATAGACCCAAAGAGAGCTGTTCCATAATGGACAGAAAGGTAAGATATTAACAAACTATGTTATGTCCACTATTAGAATTTTTGAAATATTTTCTTGCCATCGTACTCTCTCAAGTACTTCCTAAATGTTAGGTCTTCCCTGCAATATTCTCTTCAGATTGCTTCAAATGTGAATAATGTAATCGATTCTGCATGGAACTACCATTTTGTTTCAACTCCAAGATTTTGTGAGAGTTAAATGTTAACCACAGTCTCCATAGCCATCAATGGCCTACAGACGAGCCACCACGTAAGGGGTCGAACAGGCCTTTTTTCTTCACTGGAAGGTGCCCCTCCAGCGTAGGCTGTCAGTGACATATGCCAAAAACCACACTTTATTGATGAGAAATGCCCAGGTTATCGGTTTTCTGGAAAAATGATCAGCCTCTTTCATTTTTCCAACTTACTGATGATTAGAAAACACAGCTAGCCCAGAGACATTGCTGAAATTTTTTAATTTTCAGCTTACCAGGCATGACAGATCTCATTTGCTCATAAATAGATATATTGAATGTATAAATACATTTTTACTTTCTGGATAAGATTGTCATTTTAAATTTAAAATTTCATTTTCATTGTTATGACATTTTTTCTAATGGAAATTCCAGATAAAGCATCTTATTAGTAATTTAATTTATATTCATGATATCACAAACTATTTGTCCATTTTAAAATAAAAACAAAATCCAAAAATAATGCAGACTGGTGCAGCCATTGTGGAGAACAGTATGGAGTTTCCTCAAAAAACTAAAAACTTAACTCCCATTTGACCCAGTGATCTCAGTTCTAGGAATATATCCCAAGAAACTAGAAACACCAATCAGAAAGGATATATGCACCCCTATGTTTATAGCAGCACAATTTACCATAGCTAAGATTTGGAAACAGTCTAAGTGCCCATCAGCAGATGAGTGGATTAAAAAACTGTGGTACATCGACACAATGGAATACTACACTACAGTAAAAAAGAAGGAATTCTTACCATTTGCAACAGCATGGATGGAACTGGAGAGCATTACGATAAGCGAAATAAGCCAGTCAGAGAAAGATAAATATCACATGATCTCACTCATTTGTGGAATATAATGAACAACATAAAGTGACAAACAAAAACAGATCCAGAGACAGAGAAGCATCGATCAGACCGTCAAACCTCAGAGGGAAGGTAGGGGAGGGTGTGGGTAAAGGGGAGAGATCAACCAAAGGACTTGAATGCATGCGTATAAGCCTAACCAATGGACACAGACACCAGGGGGGTGAGGGCATGAGTGGAGGGTGGGGCAATAGGGGGATAAGGACATATATGTAATACCTTAATCAATAAAGAAAAAAATTAAATTAAATAAAAACAAAAATAACTTTTAAAAAATCTATTTTTATTGATTTCAGAGTGGAAGGGAGAGGAAGAGAGAGATAGAAACATCACTGATATGAGAGAAACATTAATTGGCTGCCTTCTACCGATCCCCTACTGGGGATCTAGCCCACAACCTGGGCATGTGCCCTGACCAGGAATCGAATCATGATCTCCTGGTTCATAAGTTGATGCTCGACCACTGAGCGATATTGGCCAGTCCAAAAATATCTTAAAACATCCTAAATGGTGGTTAGGTTTCAGTGGTTTAAATCAGAATTTTCTTTGAAGGAACAATGTTAAAAGAAATATAAGAATAATAATAAATCAATGCAAGTATGTAAACTATAGATTAGAAAAGATGAATTCAGAGCAATAGGAAACTTTTATATAATAAATATCAGAAAGTGACATAATACTCAACAATGAAGTTGTTGAAATCATGACATGGAATATAAATATGTATAAGGAATATATTGGGGGGGGCAAATGTAGATTTACAGTTGTCCATATGGAAAATATTACAGTAATTAATAAATTACAATACAAGAATAAACTGTTTCACATACTCACAACTGTAAACCTACTTTTGCCCACCTGTACCTGTTAATGACTGATGGCATCATTAAGTTGAATACCAAAGCATGATGTGAAATCTCTTTCACTTACACACCAGGGTTTGGACTTCATGATAAGCCCCAGAGACACTTGAAACATCCTGCAGGTGAAGAAGTGGAGGACCAGAAAGTTTAAGTCACTTCCTAAGGCACATTGCTCATACGTGACAGAGGGGCCAGAGCGAGTGTTTCCACCCAGGGCGACAGGGAGGCCAGGGTCGTTCCTTATGTGATCATGAAAGGAGTCATTCGTGCATTCAGCAGCTTTGGAAAATTGTTCACCTGGCAATTGGGCATCTCCCACTAGCTAGAGGCTTATCTCACTAAGGCCTGAAGACAGTGAGACATGGGGCAGAGCCTGCATTCTATGGGGCCCTCTGACTGGAGAGGCAGCCCTGCTCTGAGGGCGCGCGCTAGCAGATCACCCCCTGAGCTCTGCCAAGAGTAGAGATTTTTTAAGGGCTAAGGACTTTCTCTCACCGCCCAAGAATTTCGTTTTAGAACTAAAATAGCAATTTTATGGTTAAACCTCCTATGCTGCTTTTTACATTTTCAGAATTGCTCTCAAACGGCCCATATCCATTTACACTTTTACTTGTTAGCTTTTCTTTATGTTGGCTGCCTGCATGGAAGGGCTGTTGCAGGTGGTGAGTAGATGAGTTCGTTCAAGGGCTAATTTTGAAGAGACCCCTTCATGGGTGGGTGGGTTAAAAATATATATTTTTACCAAAACTAACGCTAAACTTTTTTTCATTTTTTATTATCATGCAGTTTACTCATTTTTGCATCAGAGTTGACACGCAATATTATATTCATTTCAAATGTGCAGCATGGTGGTTTGACATCTCTAGACCTTACAAAATGATCACCACATCAATTCTTGTAACCTTCCGTCACTGTATAAAGTTAGATGATATTGACTATATTCCCTGCACTGTATATTGCATCCCTGTGGTAAAGCTAAACTCCTTAAAATAAACTTTCTAGACATACTCACCTTGTGCAAACCTTCCTACTGGCCTCGAGGACAATGCGGGCAGAATGTTCTGTTCACTGAGTGTTTCATGCTTTCAGAAGGCGGGTGGATCTCAGTGTCTTCCTCACGTCCGTCCCCGCACCAAAATGCACCCGACTCCTTTATTCTCTGCCCCAGCTTTTGGGGGAGCTGATGGTAACTATTTTAACTCGGCACAGTGTAACATTTCACATTGTTTCATGTTTTTCTGGATAAAAATATTATTTTTCTTCTTCAAGAATCTGACTTGCTAAGCCGGAATTTGGGGAATTAATGGCATGTTCCTGGTATGGAAGGCTTTAGTAATCAGAACAATCTCTCAGATACCGCAGAAGAAACCCAAGGTTGGATCTGTCCCTTTCTACATGGTCATTGGAAGCCTCTTTGCAAATATGGATGCTGCTCAGGACATCACTTCTCAGAGGCCATCCTGAGTGGAGGCAGCTGGCACTGAGCGTTCTGTGTCCCTTATGGCAGTGGATTCTCTCAACAGCTCTGGAAAGTAGACATCGCGCTCCTTATTTTGCTGTTGACAGTTCTAAGGCAAGGATAGTGCAGTGGCTGATAAAGCACGTTCTGGCTGCGTTGAAGTTAAGTGGTCCCACTGTGCTACACTGGATAGGCTCAAAGGTATACTACAGAGACAGTATGCTATGCGTATCCAATTTTTCTAGTTCACTGCTTTTTGGGGCATTTAAAAACAACTTCAATCAGGAGATAATGGCAAGTTGCATATTCTCAGAATCCAAGAGCCATATTCGGGCCAGCAAATTGCCTATCGGAAATTGCAATGCATATTCCCCCTCCCCCTCCCCTTATAAAGCCAGGCTTGTGCCCAATGTGGTCTTGGGTGCTCCCCTGTACCGTCCAGGGTTCTCCTGATGCGATGTGAATGTTGGAGCTGAGGCAGAGGAAATTGACTTATCTGTTCTGAAGCCTTTTTATTTTTATTTTGCTGAGAGTTGCTAATAGGCTTTCCTCGCTTTGAAGTACATTCCAATTTGTGAATGCAACAGTGCAGAAAAGGAGTTTGTGCTCTACTCCCCACATAGACTATCTAGTAGAGGAGGATTAGCCTCATCTTTCTTCTCTGGTGAGGCAGGATTCCTGAGCAGCCAAGGTGATTGAAGACAATATTAGCAGAAACGATGAAAGGGGATGGCAGAGTATTTTGCAAACAAAGTTCATTCATAAACACTGCCAAGCGGGATGGTATTTTATTGAATCCTTCCGAAGTCCTCTGACGAAGCTGATAGTATGTTCATTTGGAAAGGTCAGAGGGACTCGTCGGGGTCATGGAGTCCAGCGCTCTTCGGCCCTCCTCCCTCAGCTGCCTTTCCCTTTCAGAAGTGTGCCAGGCGGAAGCAGGATGTTTCTCCTTCATCCTGAGTGTGAATTACTTCCTCTGTGAAACAGGCCAATAGCAACAAACTTGCAGTTCCCCTGAGAATGTGATGGTTGCTAATAATGATAATGTATTCATACCCATTGTCTTTAATGAAATTATATATCTTATTAATATAATGCATAACCAACACATATATGTGTGTGTGTGTGTGTGTGTGTGCATGCACATGCACACTATAACCCCTTTATACCACAGGTTTTTCATGTCAAATGAGAGTTAACATTTTCTGAGTCCTTTCTATATTCAGATACTGTGCTCAACTTTTCTATATGGGGATGTATTATTATCCTGATTTTGTAGGAAAAGAAGCTGAGCCTGTAGCAATTAAGTAACTTGCCCAAAGTAATGCACAGGTGGTGATGCCAGGATTTGACCCCAGGGTGATCTACTCTGGAGCATGTGCTCCTAACCAACCACTCTGTTCCCCTGACTCTCCATCCCATATTGCTGGTTAGTGGTGGTTACAGGTTGGGGCATCATCCTACAACTTGTGAAGTGCTTTATAGACTGGTGCTTAAATACACACCTCTGACATTTTCCTCTGCTTCGTGTTTAATTTGGAGCTTCTGGTCTCTAGGTTTACTTAAGTTTATTTAAATACATAGTGACCTGTGAACATAGACCACCAGAGAAGAAACTATCTATATATATAAAAGCCTAAGCGACTGTCTGATTAGCCAACTGGCCAGTAGCTGACCAACAGGACAGATGCTCAACGTAGGAGCTGCCAAAGTGCCGTCACTTGGCAGTGGCAGTTCTTGGGTGACACACCCAGAACCAGAGAGGAGGGAGCACGATTCTGGTGTGCATTACCTGAGAACCGCCCTCTCGCAATCTGGGACTCCTTGAGGGATGTCGGAGAGCCAGTTTTGGCCCAATCCCTGCAGGCCAGGCCGAGGGATCCCACTGGTGCACGAATCCGTGCACCGGGCCTCTAGTTATTTATATTTGGCTATCCTTCATAACGTTGTAACATACTTTGAGGTACTCCACATCATTTTTAAGAACTTTAATTTTTCTTTTATTAACAACATGTTAATATAGCCCCAAGGAAAGAAGCAATTCAGAGAGAAAGTCTCTTTTGTCTTATTTTGTTCCACTAGGTTTTTAGTTGTCAAAATTCAGGCATTCAGCAAATATGAATGTAGATGATATCTGTTGTTTACACTTTTTAGTTTATTTCCCTTTTAAATCAAAGGAAAGTAATTCAAAATACAAATAAGAAAATGAAAACAATTGACAACTGGGAATTCAAGTTCCTAGGTTATGTTACATATTTATGTGCTAACTTATCCATGGAGCCTTTCTACACCCCCCTCATCATAATCGATTTCTTCCCCTTGTACCATCTTTTAGCATTGCCACATTACTTTCCATAGATTGCCTATTGTTTTGGTGAATTGTTGCGATGGCAGGAAGATGATTAAGAATATGTACCAAGTGCTTAAAGCACTAACTTTGTGCTTGTATAGAAGCAGGTCTCCATCTCTATTGCACCATTTGCTCTCTATGGTCTGTGCAAGCTACTTCTCTGTTTCAGTGTCCTTATATATAAATGAGCCTATTGTTGCTGCCTACATCATAGAAATGCTGTAATGATTAAATTTCACATGAAGCACGTGGACCTAGTGTTCAATAGCATTCGCTAATATTATTGTTAATGTATTTTCATTCTTACTCTCATCCATTGAGTTCAAGGGCTTACTACCTTGTTCCTGAACTATTGTATTAGTCTTCTAACTATGTCTTAACCATTAGTACTGTCTCAGTGTCTGGTCAAAAAACCAGACCTTACAAGTTATATTAACAGAGAGGATTTAGTATAGGAATTGTTCAAATAGGTTGAAAATGGTGGGGCGGGGGCTGGGAAGGGAACAGTGGATTAGCACAGAACTAGTAACTGCAAGAAGCACTTACACATTTCTGGCTGAGTAAATGAAAGTAAAAGATGGGTATTTAGAACTCTGAAGCTTGGAGAACTCTGGGAAAGGCCTGGGGATTTGAGATTAAAGGGCCTATACTTTAGACCTCCATAAATCACAGTGGATGGCTGCTTCATTGAAAGTTTTCAGAAATCATTAGTATTGCAAAATTTATGTTCAACCAACTGAATTTGCTTTATCTGTTTATTTGTCCACCTGTACTGTCTTGCTGTTGTTCTTCATATCATTAGGCATGAACAGGAGCAACATCTACCCACAGCACTAACACTGGGATCCCACCAGAAACAGAGGTTCCCTTGAAAATTAAACATACTACAGAGAGGAGGGCCTGGGTGGAGCCCAACTAAACTTAAGTAAATTTTTACCTCAGACCTGCAGTGGCACATTGGCCCTACTAGAGAGAGCTTATGGATTCTTCCCTCAGTACATCTGGTCTACTTCCTGGATGAGTAAAGATTCTGACACACCTCCATCTCTCTCTTTTCCTTACTATCCAGAGTCTACTCTGTCTCATTTTTCACTTTTATTTTGATGTATGAATCTCACTACATAAAGGAAGGACCAACCTGTAAGGACCAACCTGTTGGCCTTATTCCTGATATTCTCTAGGTCTCATAGCAACATGTTGGGGCCCACCTTTCAGCTTTGAGATCCCAGCTGTAAATTCCCTTTTCTCTCTGGAATATGGTTATTGATCAGCATCTATGATGGAGGGGTGGGAAAATTGTTGTGAAATGACAACTACAAAACTAAACAGTATTTTACAAAAGTGTTACAGTTAACAGTGATGGCAGGACTGTGGCTATCAGGAAGTCGGAGCTATGACAGGTCGCTCCAGAATTGGGCAGCAGCCAACTCACTTCCAGGATGACCCAGAAGTCCTAGGGGATAAAAACAATCACTTTATGGAGATTGTCAATCTGTTTAATGTTCACTCTGAGATGAGGTATAAAATTGCATGTCAAATGAGGCAGAGGCTCAGGGAAGAAGAAGAATAGAAATAGCTGGTTCTGTACTTGCCTGAAGGATCATATTGGAACTGTAACTATATAGAGAGATACGTGAATATACATAGGCAAAGTTGGGAATGGATATGTGTTCATGAATGTGTGTAAACATATACTTAATTTATTTATAGACTCATATCTGATGAATTATCTTTCACCAGTTGACGATTTCCAGCCCCCAAATAATGAGATAAACAATTTTGTTCCCACTCTGAAAACATATTCTTTGATGGAACATGTTGCCAAGTTTTTCAGTATGTGACTAATCTGAAGGCCATATGGTGAAGTTTAATTTATAGGTGATGTTATCTAGCAGCATTCCTTTTTACAGTTGGTAATTACAATGTTTTATTGCTTCAGTTTGGTTTTGTCATAACCTTGTGAGACATGCACTAATATCATTAATCCAAATGGATATTGCAAACTATTTAAAGGCTAGTTTAGTGATTGTGTGGGGTATGCATGTGGGGATTGTTTTTGAGTGGCATACAACATTCTTCCATGTAACTGATGCTTTAGATTAAATGCTAATTTGTGGCATGGTATCTTGGGTAAAGTCTAAACTTAAGTGATTTTTGGCAGCGGGGGCCTTGACCTCAGACCTACAGTGTCACACTGGCCCTATTAGAGAGAGCTTACTGGATTCTGCCTTCAGTACATCTGGTCGACTTTCGGGATGAGTAAAGATTCTGACACACCTCCATCTCTCTCTTTTCCTTTCTATCCAGAGTCTACTCTATCTCATTTTTCACTTTTATTTTGATGTATGAACCTCACTACAGAAGGTAAGGACCAGCCTGTCCTAACGTCAAGAAAGATGAGACCTCATTATACTTTTAATTTGTGTCCTGATTTCTCAGGGACAGGGACCTAGAACAATCGGAACAACTTCCTTGGGCCTTCCAGTAGGAGAAAGAAATGTTTTGTTTTTCATATATGTTAAAGGTTGAGATGGAAAGGAAAGCAAACAAATGCTTCTTGACCCCAATTAGGTACTGTTTAGGCCTATTGCATATATTCAATCCTTGTAGCAACTGGTAAGGGACAGAGCAAACAATAGAATTAGATCTAGTCTTTCTTGACCTATGGCATGCTGTCCCTCACCCTCTTTTGACAGGTGAGAAAACTCCGATTCAGGAAATATCAGAATGTTGTGTAATAAGGTCACAGAGCAAAGCCATGGTAGAGCCTGGGCTTTAACCCAGGTTGGTGTAGCTCTCAAACCTCCCTTGATGCCACCTCTCTCGGGGACTTTGAGCTCCTCTTTCCTCTTACCATGTTCTCTCTGCTTTCCCTCCAGTGTGACCCTTGAATTGTTGAACTTGTCAAGAAAAAAAGAAAAGTGAAATTAATTAGATGAGATAATGTGTGTGAACACAGTTTGTAAAATGTATGGTCTTACAAATATTTTTTATATTGGTAATAGTTTCAATATGCTCATTTACATGAACCACTTATCATTCACACCTAATTACCAAGCAGTACAGTAACAATTATGTGGATGATTAAATACACATTAGATCAACTCTTTTGCCAGCTGTTTGAATTACAATACTAAACTCTCCTCCATTGCTTTCCATCTTTTCCATCTTGGTAGTATATTGCTTGGGAAGCCTAGTCATCTACTGACAACTGACAAAAAGCTGTGAACATTTATCATAAAAGGAGTAAACACTCCCTCAAGTAAAACAAGTCATTGATGTACAAGATGGGATTATATTTCTGAGTGGTCCATCGGCTTTTCTTGTGGGGACTGATATTGTAGACTTTGCAGCATTTTTGTAAACCTCACACTGTCTGAGTCATGGCCATTTAAGTTCTCATTGTGAGAGCAGCTGGCGGGCTATCATCAAGTCCTGCAATTCCCCGTTGGCCTCACATTTGTGAGCTTGACTTGGTTTCTACTCAAAACATTGTCTAAAATAACTGTAATTACTGGAAAAATCGAACAAGCAAATATTAACTTGCATGGAATATGGTTTTCAAACTGCATTACAGTATAGAATAGCTTGTAATGAAAACTCTGTGTGCTACCATTCAAATTAATTAGGAGAAATGAGTAGTCATCCCTTACCACTGACATGTTTTATTCAAAATACTGTGCAAATGTGAGAACTTTTTAAATGGAAGAAAAGGAATGATTTTATTTCTCTAGAGTTCTTAATGAGGGACAAAAGAAGAAATGGTCATTGGCCATCTGCGGGTTCACAATTATAGTGTATTGTAAAATTTGTGGACTTGACTTTGGAACTATGAATGCGTAAGTTTTATAATTGCTCATGTGAGAGGTGATTGATTATGCTGACTATACATTGGACAAATAAGAAAATATAAATGGGCCCTGGCTGGTGTGGCTCAGTTGGTTGGGCATCATCCCATGCATCAATCACTGGTTTGATTTCCAGTCAGGGCACATGCCCTGGTTTTTGGCTTGATCCCTGGTAGAGGGCATGCAGTAGGCAGCTGATCAGTATTTCCCTCTCACATCAATGCTTCTCTCTATATATCCCTCTCCCTCCCTCTCTAAATATATTTTTTTTAAAGAAAAAGAAATATAAACTGTGCTCTTAAAAATTCATTTCAAATAATATAAATGATAAAATTCTTTAAAAAAGGAACATGTGATCATTTTTATGGGCGGGCTGAGCATCTTGATCAGTAATTATTACTTTACTAGAGGCCCGGCGCATGAAATTCGTGCATGGGGGTGTCCCCTCAGCCCAGCCTGCACCCTCTCCAATCCAGGACCCCTTGGGGGATGTCTGACTGCTGGGGATTGGGCCTAAACCTACAGTCGGACATCCCTCTCACAATCTGGGACCGCTGGCTCCTAACTGCTCACCTGTCTGCCTGCCTGATCGCCCCTAACTGCCCCCCCCGCCAGCCTGATCACCCCTAACCGCCTTTGCCTGCTGGCCTGGTCACCCTTTACTTCCCCCCCTGCCAGCCTGGTTGCCCCCAACTGCCCCCCTCTGCCAGCCTGGTCGCCCCCAACTGCCTGCCCCCCTCCCCTGCTGGCCTGATTGCCTCCAACTGCGCCCCCTGCTGGCCTGGTTGCCCCATGCAGCTGCTGTTCAGTCGTTTGGTCATCCCTCACTAACTCCCCTGCCGGCCTGGTCACCCCACGCAGCCTGCTGTTCAGTTGCTTGGTCATTTGGTCCTCCCTCACTAACCCGCCTGCCAGCCTTGTCACCCCATGCAGCCTGCAGCCTGCTGTTCGGTTTTTACTGTGATGGCATCCTGGACAATTTGCATATTCCTCTATTATTAGTATAGATTGGTAGGAGAGCCCATTAGCAGCAATACCTCACTTCATTGCACTATGCTTTGTTGCATTTCAACTTGTTGCATTTTTTACAAATTGAAGGAAGGACCTTTCACCAGCATAACAATTTAAGTCACTTTATCATGAGACTCAATTTATTATGGTGGTCCGAATCCTGGAACCAAACCCACAATATCTCTTGAGATTTGCCTGCATTGAGTTCTTCCTACAGGATTTTGAACTTAAGCAAGACATTGTTTATCTCATTTAATCCTTAGAGAAGCCTTGTGGGAAATATAGCTTAGATTATCTAAGTAACGTGGATTATATAAATAATGATCTAATACCACACGGCAAGTAAATGGCTGAGATACTATTCAGTTGTCGGTCAATTTCAATTCTATTTCCACTGCCTAGACGTTTTGCATAACTATGTGATGTTAGAAGAAATTAAATATCTGACTGGTTAAGCATAGAAATTTTAGAAAAAGCTATACAATTAGATGAAGATGAAAATTTCAATCAAGAGGGAGCAGGGATAAAATTATGTGTGGAGATGAGTAGGATAACTCATTTGTCTTCATCTGATCTGTGTCTTCAGGGTTTTGTGGCCTGTTCATATCACACTTAATTTTATTTTCCCCCAATTCTGTCATTAATCGTGTTTTCCCTTTATATCAGGAATAGATGGTGTCAATTGCAAGAGGATCAATGAAAATAGTAACCAGTAACATTTGCAGAACATTTTCTATCTGTTTAACATAGCTTGTCTATGTTTTCAATGAACTTTGAAATTTACTTCATTTTAAATGCACACAAGAAAATCTAAAACAGATTTTATCATTAAGAATCTTATTTAAATGTTTCTGGGTAAATTATGTGCAGAGTGTCAGGACTAATGTATGGGAATAGTGCTTTGATGGATGAGTAAGATTAGAGAAATAATTATGAATCAAATGGAAACCATGTCTATAGTCTTAAAGTTGACAAATATGTGGTTTTATTACTTTAATGAGTAAAGAGTTCTTAGGTCACGTGTGGGCTGTTTTGTTCTCTCTAAAGGCAAAGTTGGACAAAAATGAATTGTGAAGCTGATATTACTGATGCCTTCGAATTTCAGATGCTCTAATTGTAAATATTAATACATTTCAAAAAATATAAGGCCTTTTACAGAAAACTTTAAGCAGCAGTCATCAAACATGGCATGGCTTTTTAAAAAAATTCTGTACAAGGCTTGAGAAATTGTACAAAAATGAGTGGGTAGGCAAACATCTTTTGAGCTGGGTACATAAAATGTACTCCTGGCTTTATCTGACAGCCGAGAAATCTTCCCACACACAATCTGTAGCCCCAGGTGGAAGAAGCTGGTGATCTGCATGGTCAGGGTCAGCTGGTAGGCTTCTGCCAGTGGGATGTAATTTTCTAGGTGTGGAAAGGCCTCTTTGCCTACAAGAGGATAATTTCTTTCCCCTCCCTCCTGCTCTGTAGGAATCGATGGGGTTGAAATTTTACTAGCCAAATTAGACTTTAGATTCAGATGCAACCTACATTTTTTTCTGAGCACCTACATTCCAGTACTGATGGAATTTTTATGTATATGATAGGTGTGTGTGTTCAATTTTTATAATAACTCTTTCTCCTATTATGACCCACATTCCACAAATGTTTTAAAACAGTGGTTCTCAACCTTTCTAATGCTGCGACCCTTTAATACAGTTCCTCATGTTGTGGTGACCCCCAACCATAAAATTATTTTCATTGCTACTTCATAACTGTAATTTTGCTACTGTTATGAATCGTAATGTAAATATCTGTGTTTTCCCATGGTCCTAGGCTCTACAGCAGTGGTTCTCAACCTGCGGGTCGCGGCATTAGAAAGGTTGAGAACCACTGTTTTAAAATCAATTGAGAGTCACATGCATTTAATAAGAATTTGTTGTTTGCCCAGCAGCGTGGCTCAATGGTCGAGCATCTACTGGTGAACCAGGAGATCACAGATCTATTCTCAGTCAGGGCACCTGCCTGAGTTCCTGGCTCCATCCCCAATAAGGGGTGTGCAGGAGGGAGTCGGTGATTCCCTCTCATCATTGATGTTTCTATCTCTCTCTCCCTCTCCCTTCCTCTCTAAAATCAATAAAAATAATTAAAAAATAATTTGATGTTTAAGAGAGAAAATGTTAAATGATTCATCCCATACCTACTTTTCAAATAGAAAATGAGTGACTCCCAAATGTTTACTGGAAAGGCAGGGGCTGCTTCTTATTTATCTTTGTTCACTTCACCCTCCACCACGCACAGACAACCTCAGTCCGCAGTGTTTGTGAATGACATTAAATAAGAATAACAAGTCCTAAATAGAATAAACTGGTGACATCTCGAAGTAGTCTGAAGACAAAACAGCAAGTAACATAAGTAAGGGAGTAAAGAGGCAGGGTAACAAGGAAGGCAGGAGGTAGGCCAGGCCAGACTTCAAGGGAAAAGAGGAGGGGATTTGAGAGAGAGAGAGAGAGAGAGAGAGAGAGAGAGAGAGAGAGAGAGAGAGAGAGACAGACACCTGGCTTCCATTCTGAACATTGCCACTCCTGTCACCATGCTTCCAATTAGTAGTTCCCCATTGCTTAATCCATCAACGTGTCCTTATTTTTTAGCTTTGTTTTGCCAGGGTCTTCATGATCTGACCCCTCCTTCTCTCTAGCACCCTGAACCAGCCTCTCTAATGAACATGCTCTCTTCTGTCTTTGGCCTTTGTACCTGCCATTCTTCTTCTTGTTTAATCATCTCACCAGCCAGCCCAGACATCCTCTGCTCATCCTTCTCTGAGACAATCCCTTTCTCCTCTGTGCTGTCATATCTGATTTGTGCTTTATATTGTGGATCATTTGATAGAGCCTTTGCCATTATTTGTTTGCCTGGCCATATTCTCCATTAGACCGGGAACACTTTGGAGGTAGAGATTACCATGTACTTACTTATGTGTCCTTAGCTCCTCATTCAGAGACTGGGGTGTGGTAGACACTCAGCCAAAATCTGTTGGATGAATAAAAATATGGAAATTTGTTTCGTAGCCTGGCAGTCAATCCTTTTCCAGTCTAACTGTCTAATGATAGGACTCCATAAGAACTTGGGTAAGTTTCTTACTTTTCTAGGTATGTAAGATGGGGACAATAAATGTGCCTATTTCAGTAGGTTATTGTAAGGATTAAGTGAGATGGAATGTGTAAAACATTTAGTATAATGTCAAGTTATCAGCAAGGATTCAATAGATATTGGCCTGCATCATTATATCACACATTTTACAATATAGATAGTTTTTAAGATTACATAAGAAGCCCTAACCAGTTTGGCTCAGTGGATAGAGCGTCGGCCTGCGGACTCAAGGGTCCCAGGTTCAATTCGGGTCAAGGGCATGTACCTTGGTTGCGGGCACATCCCCAGTAGGGGGTGTGCAGGAGGCAACTGATTGATGTTTCTCTCTCATCAATGTTTCTAACTCTCTATCCCTCTCCCTTCCTCTCAGTAAAAAATCAATAAAATATATTTTTAAAAAAAGATTACATAAGAATAACTAAGATTATCGAAGAGAATCATATAGAGGCAGGCTGGAGTCCTGTGAGAGGAGGTATAGGGTTGAGCACCTGATTGTAGAGTAGGGAAACCAGAGGAAAATTCCAGTGAAAGAGAATAATTGGCACCAGATGAGAGGATATAAAGATTTCTTTTAATTAAAGGTTTTCTTTTGTAAAAATATTTGGATGATGGGAAAGCCTGCATATATTATGTTTAAGTAAGCTAAAATTCTTGAATATTTTGGGCAAGTTCCTCCTCTTTGCTTAGGTTGACATATTTTCAATTAGAGGGCATCTTGACAGATTGCTTAGAATCTGAGCTTAAATTTCTTCTGTCCACTTAATGTAGGCGGAAGTCCTACATTGTTGATTTGCTTTCAATGTGCGTAAATCAGGACATTATCCATGGCAGATAAATAATTTCTGTAATAACACTTAATTCAGAACTGCTGGTTAACTAAAGTATGACCCTTGCCATTTCTTTCTATAAGCACCATGGAAGCTTGTGAAAATCTGGTTAAAATACAGTCTCAAAACTAGTTTCTGCCAAATTCCTGTGAATTCTGAATTCTCTTCCTTGAAAACTTTCTAGATAGCTGCACATTCACAAGGTTTCCACTTGTTCCCTTGAAGGCGATTTTGACTGCTTCAAGAGCTACTATAACCACAGGACCTGGGCCAAGCCAGCACACTCATTTCTGCTTCCATTTCATCTCTTGCTGAATGGGAATCACTGCTGAGCTCTATCCCTTCAGGGAAAGTGTGTACAGATAAATGAAATGACATATTTGAACTATTTCATTTATCCCCAGGAGAAAGGAGCTGAGGACATAATTCTCTGACCTACTTAACAATTTCTGACCTGTTTTGTAGTGGTGTTGGATTAGTAGTGCTGTTGTTTTTCCTTCTTTCCTGTTCTAATGGGTTATCGTCAATTTAAAGCCACTATTTTAGGCACGTAAAACTGCTTATTCTCAGTTATCAGACAATATCCAATTTTTAGTAGTTTTGAAATGAGGATAGAGTATCACTTTGGGATTTATCTCCCAGCATCTGCCTATGTATTGACTGCCTCCTAATTAGCACCCTAATCCTACATAATAAAAGCCTAATATGCTAAGTGTCCAGTCATCCAGTGGTCCGGTCAACCAATCAAAGCATAATCCTATCTAATAAAAGAGTAATATGCAAATTGACTTTACCTACGCTACACCCACAAGCCACACCCGCCAGCCAATCAGGAGTGAGTATGCAAATCAACCCAACCAAGATGGCTACGGCCACAGAGTGAGCAGGAGGCTTTGGTTTCCCCGGCAATGGAGGAAGCCAAGCTTCCCGCATGCCCTGGCCGGCCCAGGCATCCGCTCAAGGCTACAAAGTTTCAATTATAGAAGATAAATAAATCCCAGATACGAGGGCCTCTGCTTGGGTCACCAGGGGGTGTGGCCAGCCTGAAAACCACCACAGGCCCCTTGCACAGGCTGCCCCACACCCCAAGGAAACTCCCACCCTGATCCAGGACACCGTTCAGGGCAAACCAGCTGGCCCCCACCTGTGCCCCAGGCCTCTATCCTATCTAATAAAAGACTAATATGCAAATTGACCACCTGCTGGCCTCTAGTATTATAATGATACTAGAGGCCCGCTGCATGAAATTCGTGCACAGAGGGGTGTTGTTCCTCAGCCCAGCCTGCACCTTCTCCAATCTGGGACCCCTCGAGGGATGTCAGACTGCCGTTTAGGCCCGATCCCAGTGGGCCTAAACGGGCAGTCGGACATCCCTCTCACAATCCAGGACTGCTGGCTCCCAACTGCTCGCCTGCTTTCCTGATTGCCCCTAACTGCTTCTGCCTGCCAGCCTGATCACCCCCTAACCATTCCGCTGCCAGCCTGTTTGCCCCCAACTTCTCTCCTCTGCTAGCCTGGTCACTCCTAACTGCCCTCCCTTGCAGGCCTGGTCCTTCTCAATTGCCCTCCCTTGCAGGCCAGGTGCCTCCCAACTGCCCTCTCCTACTGGCCATCTTGTGGTGGCCATCTTGTGTCCACATGGGGGCAGGATCTTTGACCACATGGGGGCAGCTATATTGTGTGTTGTAGTGATGATCAATTTGCATATTACTCTTTTCTTATATAGGATAGAGAACTGGTACAGGGGTGGGGGCCAGCTGGTTTGCCCTGAAGGGTGTCCCTGATCAGGGTGGGGTTCCCTTGGGGCATGGGGCGGCCTGAGCGAGGGGCCTGTGGTTGTTTGCAGGCCGGCCACGCCCCCTGGCAACCCAAGTGGAGGCCCTGGTATCTGGAATTTATTTTCCTTCTACAATTGAAACTTTGTAGCCTGGATTGGAGCCAAGCCTGGGGCTCCCTCCGCGGCCAGCAGCCATTTGTGTTGGGGTTATAATTGAAACTTTGTTGCCTTAAGCAGGTGGGCCCAGCCAGGGTGTGTGGAATGCTTTGCTTCCCCTGTTGCCGGGAGCAACCCTGGCCTGCTCTCTCAAGCTCCATTCTTACGCCATTTCTGTTTGAATTTGTTTACCTTCTATAATTGAAACTTTGTAGCTTGAGTGGAGGCTTAGGCCTGGCAAGGGCAGGCAGAAAGCTTGGCCTCCTCTGTTACCTAGGAAACCTTGCTCTCTGTGACTGTAGCCATCTTGGTTGGATTAATTTGCATACTTGCTCTGATTGGATGGTGGGCGTGGCTTGTGGGTGTGTCAGAGGTATGGTCAATTTGCATATTTGTCTATTATTAGGTAGGATGCTAAGGCCACTCAACCACTTGCTATGTCGTGCACTGACCACCAGGGGGCAGACAGTCGACAGGTCGACCAGTTGCTATGACATGCACTGACCAACAGGAGGCAGACGCTCTGACTGATAGGTTAGCTTGCTGCTGGGGTCCAGCCCATCAGGACAAAGCCAGATGGGCTGGACTCGCCCTGGAGCCCTCCCATCGTTCCTCTACAGCTGGCCAAACTCCTGTGTCCCTCCTCAACCCCAATCGTGCACCAGTGGGGTCCCTCAGCCTGGCCTGCACCCTCTATCAATCCAGGACTCCTCAGGGGATGTTAGAGAGCCCATCTCAGCCCCATCCTGCAAGCCAGGCCGAGGCACCCCATTGGTGCACAAATTTGTGCACTGGGCCTCTAGTATAAAATAAGTATTCAAATAACTATGGCTTTGAATATTTTTCCAATATGAAAAAGAAAGCTGCTCTTCTAGCATACAAATGCAAATAGTTTCTGAAATAAAAATAAAAGTCAAAATGTATTTTATAACTCAGCATTCTTTCCTTCAATACTTGGGGGTTAATCTTTTCTTCTAATAGGCTCAGTTACTAGCCTAAGTGATTTAACAATAAATCAAGTATAATTGGATTCTAAGTACCTTCAGGTACAACTTGACCCACGTTGTTTAACAGAAGAAAATGTTACACTTTGTTTGCAACTTGACTGCGTTTTCTGGGAAACAGATAGGGTCAAATACTTCAGAAGAACATTTTATCTGAAGAAGATGGCCTCTTACCCCACAGAGATTTAGAGGGATTTTAAGAACCATTCTGTTTAATTTTTGTATCTATGGTATAATTCAGTGCTTATTACTAAAGGACTCATTGAGAGGTTGTGGAAGTGAGTATTAGTGTGTTCTATGAAGTCAAATAAATTTTGACATAACCAGGCTTCAGCTGTATAATCTTAAGCAAGTTATTTAATCCTTTAAGGCTCAGCTCACTCATCTTTAAAATGAAATTAATAGTATAACTTTAACAAAAATATCTTTATTATTGCCCAGCTGGTGCGACTCAATGGTTGAGTGTCGACCCATGAAACAAAAGGTTACCAGTTAGATCCCTGGTTGGGGCACATGCCCAGGTTGCAGGTTTGATCCCCATTAGGGAGGATGCAAGAGGAAGCCAATCAATGCTTCTCTCTCGTTGATGTTTCTATCACTCTATCCCTCTCCCCTCCTCTCTCTCTCAAATCAATAAAAACATATTTTTAAAAGTTTACCTTTATTGTCAAAAGTATTACAGATGTCCCCTTTTTCCCAATTGACCCTCTCTACCCAGCTCCTGCCCCACCACAGGCCTTCACTGCACTATTGTCTGTGTCCAGGGGTTATGCATATTTGCATATTAATTCTTTGGTTAATATCTTCCTGTGCCCCCCTTCCACCTTCCCTCTGAGATTCATTAGTCTGTTGCATGTTTCCATGTATCTGTACCTATTTTGTTTGTCAGTTTATTTTGTTCATTAGATTCCACAGATAAGTGAGATCATGTGATACTTGTCTTTCTTTGACTGGTTTATTGTGCTTAGCATAATGTTCTCTAGGTCCCTCCATGCTGTCTCAAAGGGTAAGAGTTCCTTCCTTTTTAGTGTTCCATGGCTATATAGTATTCCATGGTATAAATATACCACAGCTTTTTATCTACTCATCTTTTATAGGGCAAAAGTAAATGAAAGAATGAATGAAACATGCTTTGCACAGTGCCTGGCACACAGGAAGCATACATTACCTATTAGCCATGCTTATTATCTATAGAGTTGCAGGGACTTCTACCTTTGGGATCGGATAATCTGCTCATATCTTGATTAAAAATATGCAATATTGCCCCAGTTGGTGTGGCTCTGTGGATAGAGCCTCGGCCTGTGGAGTGACGGGACCCGGGTTCGATTCCAGTCAAAAGCACATGCCTGGGTTTCAGGCTTTGTTCCGGTGGGGGGCTTGTAGGAGGCAGCAGATCAATGATTCTTTCTCATCCTTGATGTTTCTCTCTCTCTCTCTCTCTCTCTTCTCTCTCTCTCTCTCTCTTCCTCTTTGAAATCAATAAAAATATATTTTAAAAAATATATGTGGAGTATAAATGTTAGTAAAGCACAATATGGAGAGTCTTAGGAAGCTTCCCATCACATTAAATTCTGTTTTCCTACCAGTTCTTTCAAGTTACTGAATATTTTGTACTTACCACATATCTCAATTGCACCAGCCTCATCTCCAGTGCTCAGTAGCTTCTTTCGGTTGCTGTATTAAGTAGTGCATGACTATACAGTTACCACCTTCCTACCCCCAGCTGAGTTGAACTTCATTCATCTGGAGATGAACCTGGCTGGAAAAAGAGAATCTCTGTTTTGCTTGCTAGTCCTGAGGCCTGTGACAGCTATGCTTTTCTACATTACTAAAAGAAGTTTTGTAGTCAATGTTAAAAGAAACACATCTCTCATCCTGAGAAAGTCAACTCGAGTAAGTGGGATCAATCACTCTTTTCTCACCCTTGTGGAAATCTGAAAAGAGCTTCTTTCTGCAGTTTGATATGAGTCTGGTCTCTAAATTGTGAAAAATAAAATAAAACTCTCTGTTCCTGAAATTGATTCTACAATCTTGCCAGGTCCAAGGACTTACTTCCCCGGGCAATTGTGTGGTTCTCATTTTAGTACCTGAAGGCAGCAAAGAAAATAAGACAGAACAAGGTTAACAAAAACGTTCAACAGCCCAGCTGGCGTGGCTCAGTGGTTGAGCGTCAACCTATGAACCAGGAGGTCATGATTCGATTCCCAGTCAGGGCAGACGCTCGGGTTGCAGGCTCAATCCCCAGTGTGGGATATGCAGGAGGCAGCTGACCAATGAGTCTCTCTCATCATTAATGCTTCTATCTCTCTCTCCCTCTCCTTCCTCTCTGAAATCAATAAACATATATTAAAAAACAACAATCAACAACTGCTACTATTAGTAACACCATCTAAAATTTTGAGGGCTAACTGTATGCCAGGAAGTATGCTAAGTCTTACATATACAGCATCCAAATAAATTGCATATGATATTAAAAACTCAATCTTCTAAGGATTTACAAAAAAATACACATACACTTATTTAGATGAGCTCTTTAAAAGCTAAGGTTAAAATTATTTTATCTCTCAAAAACAGATTAGATGCAATGGTATTAGTTTGAATCCTGGACCACCTCAGGTAGAATATTCTTAAAGGACATCTTTCTTCTTACTTCTGAAAGCTCATGTACTAAACTTGCATTTCCTTAGGCTGTTCCTGACCATAAGTATTACTATTGTTATTTAACGTTCTTTAAAATAATTATTTACAAGTATTCATGGAGCAGTTACTAAGTGTTAGGTACTGTCCCCAGAGAACCTCTAGGTAGTACACATTATTTTTTTTTAATACTCACCTAAGGATACTTTTCCTTTCTTTCTTTCTTTCTTTTTTTTTAAAGAAACAGTGAAAGAGAGAGATAGAGACAGAAACATCGATGTGAGAATGTGAGAGAGACACATCAATTGGTTGCCTTTGCACACTCCCCACACCAGGGCTGGGATCAAGCCTGCAACCGAGGTACATGCCCTTGACCAAAACCCAACCAGGACCCTTCAGTCCACAGGCTGACGCTCTTTCCACTGAGCCAACTGGCTAGGGCATGGAGACTATTTTTAATATTATTTACATATGGAAAAATTGATGCTCAGTGAAGCTAACAAAACAAAGAAACAAAAAACCTCTCCCATTATCATGCAGTTCCTAATTGACAGAAGTGGGACTCACATTTAGGTCTGCCCATCACCAAATCCTTGACTTTTAAACATGAAACCCTATTGCACAGGGATATTTAGGCACTAATGCCTCATGACTGGTACATTTTTATGTAAGAAAGCACATGCACATTACACTTTCCTGAATATGCTGTCATGGAAATGTTTTTTTTTTTTGTGAGCATTCTATTACCAAGTAAAATACTATTGTGATGTGATATGTTTATGTATAATTACCTTTTACATAACATATTACAGCTATAATTACCTTTTTATCTCTCTATTGTGGAAAATGTCTAGATTATTAAAATCGAGGCAAGAAGCTGGTTTTGCTTCTTAATAGTCTACACTAAACACATTTAGTTAAGCATCAATTAAAAATGCAGGGTCTAGAATTAGATAACCCAAGTTCAAAATCATGCTCTAATAATTGCCAGCTTGGTGAGTAATCTAAGCAAGTGATTTAATTTCCCTAGACTTTCATTTTCTCAACTGTGAAATGGGAATAACAACAGTGATAGTTATAGTGAGTATTAAACGAGTTACTGCATATAAAGCACTCAACACAGTGCTAGGCACATAGCAGGAGGTCCATGCATATTAGGGCTTTTGTTATAATAATAACAATGATAATTGAAATGCCATATATTTCTGCATTCGACAGAGTTCAACAGTCCTTGGAAAGGCTGCTCTTTTTCCTTTGGGTTTTAGAGAAGAAAGGGAGATGCTGCAGTTTGCCAAGCACTGGTCCTGATGAGGTTCCCCATAACCTGTGAAAGCTGCTCGCCCTCTGCTTGTGTGACATTTGAGGGGTTGCCCACCTTGCAGCCTGCGCCCAAGTTTCAGGGACTGCCTAAGGACACGTGACCTGAGACAGTTGAATAGACATATGATTATGTGTTTCTATTAAAGGACTCAGATTCCTCTCTGAAATGTAATAGTCTGTCAATTCTCAATTTACTTTACTATTCATACTTTAAATTACTTGGGAAGACTGGTGAGAAGTTGAAATGCAACTACTGACCTCATTTCAGTTTTCAAGTCAACTTGCATATTTTTCAAGAGACAGTACTTACTAGATAAGAAAGTTATTGGTTTATCAGCATGGGCCTAGAGATGAGGTCTGGCATTCCTCTCACTCCTTACATTTCTCCAGACACACATTTTTGAAGATTATGAAATATGGAAGTAAATAGGTTTCTGGGACAAGACTACATCAGTTCTGAAATGATTTTTTATTAATATATTGAAAATTATTACATTAATGGGAATTCAATATCCAATTAATTACTCCAGAGAGCCTGTAAGATACATTTAAAGTTTGCTAGCTTTGTCTTTTTTTTAAAAAAAAAAGTAATTTTCTTAATATATGGGCAAGAAAAGGTTGGCTAGAGTAAAAACAATTATTTTCAGCATAAAGCTTTATTATAAACATAAGCCTCTACTCACTGACTTTCAAGTGAGTTAAAAGGATAGCATTTCTAATGCTTTCTCATTTGGGCTTAAATTATTTAAGTTACTGTGTTCAGTAACTTAAATATCTGCAGTCTTCTTTATAAATTAAAAACCTACCTTCTTTTTAAAAAGTTAGAATTAGCACATGGAAGTTAAGAAATAGTAAATACATTTGTACTCATATTGACAACTTTCTTGTTTTCTTGCAAACCAGTGTGTTCACCTCTTATTTATTGTGTTGCTCATGAAAATAGTATTCTCTCCCCTAAGGAATTACTAGACAATTATCAATATAAGAATGAATACTGCATATTAATCTCCTAGAATATGTACTATCTAATTGAGAACCTAAAGAAACATAATCTAGCTTGAGAAAAGTAACATCAGTGGTTAGGTTGGCAGGCTATGGAAAAGTAAAATGAGATGGCCAAAAATGTATTTTCTTAAGGTAAGTACTTAAAAACTATTTCTTGAACTGGCTGGTTTCAGTATGCCTTTAGATTGTCCATATGGCTCATTAGGTGCTTTTGAAATATAATCCTAAAGAGGAATTATAGAAAGGGCACGGTTGTCATGAATTGTAATTATAATCACCAACAAATATTTACTGAACCCTTATTCTGAACAAGGTGCTCTAATAAATATTCCTATGGTAAGCATTTTGTGACATGAAATATTAATGAAAGGAAACACTAACCTTATCAAAATGAATGGCTATTCATTAAGTCCATTAAAATAGAATTAACAAATATGGAAATGCATCTGGTATGCTTTTGAAGGTTTTTCAAATGGTTTGTCGCTCTTCTCTAGACCTATCTTAAAGTCCTTTGGGAAAAGAAAATATTTTCATGGGGAAAGAAAACAACACAGAAAGCATTACCTACATTTACAGAATTTATAGGAGAGAAAGTGCATTTAGCGGGTGTTCACAATTTCAGGGAGGAAAATGAGCCATCATATGCCTTGTAGAACCTGGTGGGGAACCTTGATCATGACTAATTCAAATTTCCTACACACAAAAAAAAGAGTGTGTCACATTGAAGAAGGTGAAAAAAAATCAGCTTTTTAGAACTTTTTAGTAAAATTTAAAAAAATAAGTGTATTTTCAAAATTGAGGTAAAACTAAGAAATGTTGAATGGGCAATTTTGATCAAGAGAATCTCTTATCTATATACTAGAGGCCCAGTGCATGAAATTCTGACATGGGTAGGGTCCCTAGTGGCTGCCAGCTGCCAGCCGGGTCTTCCCTTCCCATGCTTCCATCTGCCAGCTGAGGCCTCCCTTCCCTGGCTGCTGGCAAAGGCCTTCCTTCATTCCATGCTGCCCCCTGGTGGCCAGCACATGTCATAGTGAGCTATTGAACTCCTGGTAGGTTGAACTCCGGAGGGGACACTTTGCATATTAGGCTTTTATATCTATAGATATAAAAGGCTAAGTGTCCGTCCATCCGACCCGTAGCTATGACATGCACTGACCACCAGCGGGCAGATGCTCAGCACAGGAGCTGCCATGAGGCTCACTGGCCATTTAAAAATAAATGGCACCACGGACCTAGTGCCGACAAACCAACACTCAGCTTCCCCCAAGTGGGACACAGGCACTGCCACCACCCCAGAGCAACACCCCACCAAATCGCAGCCCACACTGCCAAGATCCCACAGCACAAAATGCGGCCCACAGCCCAGCCCAACCTGGAAACGGTTGGGTAATGATGTCATGTAGCAACGCCTGGCTTCCTCTCCCTAGCTACTGGCATCCTTGGAGTTTCTTCAGTCTAAGAACCCAACTTGCTTTATAGCCAGGTGCAAACATTGTACATTTTAACCAACTATTTGTGAAGCGTTTTCACATGCCTCATCTCATTTGATCCTCACAGAAGTCCTGGAGTAGGTAGATAGGAGACTCAATAGAATCCTGTTTTCTTTTCATGGGCAAGATGCGAATAGTGATATTAAAATATTTCTTTTAATTAATTTCCTTTCACTGTGCATGAATCCATGCACTGGGACACCAGTATAAGAATAAACAAGCCATCAAGGTTAGCTAAAAAAGAAAAAAGAAAAAGATGGAGTTAAGCCAGTTACTGTAGGCAAACCCTAGGACTTTCATACCTCATGCAGAGGGAAAGAGTGAGTTTCTGGCTTCTGTTGGCCTACTGTTTCTACCACTGCATCAGTGTAGTTTATTTTTCCAGATAATCTCACTGGCCCCAAGCATTGGCATCTCTTCTTAGAAGAAACCGTGATCTGGGGAAAAGTGAAGGAACATTCTCTTGGTGCCCTGTGGAATCAGACCTAGGTTCCTAGGGACCAGGCATGTACTGCTGGTCTCCATGCCATCCCCATCACTCTGTAATAGAACAGCCATTCAACAGAAGTTAACATATATTCAATATTAACTAGATGCACGGTTTTCTACACTTTTTCATTTGTTATCTCCTTTACCTCAGACTTAGGCAGATTATATAACTTTCCCAAAGCCACAGAGTGGTGGACCTCATGGTCCTATGTAAAGATACCCTCTTTATGACCACTGTGTCAAAGCCACTTCTTGAAGCTGCTGGTATAAGTCCATCCAGTTTTCAGGCCCAGGGTTGAAGCAAAAATAGCATGGGCTTTGAAGAAAATATGGATTCAAATCCTACCTTAGTCACCTACTCAGTGTCTAACTTTGGATATCAAACTCAACATCCAAGCATTTGTTTTCATAATTTCTATGAGGGTAAAAAAAATAACTATGATTCAGTGTTTACTATATGCCAGGCACTATTCCACACACTTTATGAATTAACTTGGTAGTCTTTACAACTCTGAGGTAAAGACTGTTGTTATCATCTCTAGTTTTAGATGAAAAATCAGAGGTTGAGAAAGAGGCTGAGTGTCTGCAGTCACCCAGCATGCACATGGTACACCTCAGATTCAAACCTGCATACTGTCTAGAGGGAAAACAGCTTGGCACATGGTCACTTGTCTGAACCACTAAGCATGAGTGGTCAGCCCCTTTTCCTGTTTATCTGAAATGTTTGTATAAAAGTATTCCAGTCCTTTTTCCTGTTTTTGTGATTTTTTTTTAAGTAGAAGAGTGCTAAACTATAAGTACTTTCTTTTTAAATATATATATATTTTAGTTGATTTCAGAGACGAAGGGAGAGGATGAGAAACACAGAAACATCTATGAGGAGAGAGAATCATTGATCAGCTGCTTCCTGCACACCTCACTGGGGATTGAGCTCCCAACCTGGGCATGTGCCCTGACTGGGAATTGAACAGTGACTTTCTGGTTCATAGGTCGACACTTAACCATTGAGCCACCATGGGGCCGGGAAAAGGATAGGTACTTTCCATGCTCCTCAAATACATCTCTGCACATGTACCCACTGAGAGGTATTAGGAATGATACTGATGGAGGACAGAGCTGTGAGCCAGTTCTGCGGAGCAGTCCTTCAGTAGGTCTCTCCCTGTGGATCCTTCCCTTTCACCTTATTCTCAGTAACACATTACTTCGTGCCTGCACCATAGTAACAGCCTCATAATGACTCTCTGAGCTTCCAGTCTTGCCCTGCTCAAATCTGTTTTTTAAAAATTTGCACTCAGGGCTATTTTTCAAACAAACAAACCAGCTGTGTCACCCTTCCTCTCCCCCAATACCAACTCAAAAAGTCAGAATTGTTTTAGGTTGCCATTATGATAAAGTCCAAACTCTTTAATATGACCCTTCCCATCTCACCGCTTGCCTCTGGTCCTATCCACATGCTGGTCCTTGAGCCTGTAGCATACTCCTGACTGCCCCACACAATACACACCCCCTCTACCTCCCCATCTTTGCTTGGGTGACCCCTTCTGCCAACATTCAGATATAAACTAAAACATCGCTTTCTCTGGAATATGTTTTTTTTTTCTCCTCCAGTATGTACTCTCTAAGTTATGTGCTCCCACAGTTGTCTGAAATTAATTTTATCCTCCCTCTAGATTATAAGACATATGAGGGCTGAAACCGGTTTGGCTCAGTGGATAGAGCATCAGCCTGCGGACTGAAAGGTCCCAGGTTCGATTCCGGTCAAGGGCATGTACCTTGGTTGCGGGCACATCCGCAGTGGGGGGTGTGCAGGAGGCAGCTGATTGATGTTTCTCTCTCATCAATGTTTCTAACTCTCTGTCCCTCTCCCTTCCTCTCTGTATAAAAATCAATAATAATAATAAAAAGACATATGAGGGAAGAGACTATGTTCAAAATATAGTAGCCACTCAGTAAATATTTATTAACAATGAGTGAGTGAGTGAGTGAATGAATGAATAAAAAGATCAGTAACTTATGAAGCCTAGAGTAAAAATGCCTCATTTCAGAACCTCCCCATACCGCTGTGTTTCAGTAGTCTCCTTACTTCTTCGCTTCCATCGCCTCTTTTCTGCCAAGCCCAGCTTTTGCTTCCTTGTCCCCAACACAACCAGTTCTGAGGACCAACTTTATCTTGTTAAGTCTTCTATGAACTCCCATACATTCCTGAAATCTGCTGCGTTGGCCAGAAGAAGGTAAAGAAGGAAAGGACAACCAGTTTTTGCTTTCACAGAACCAATAAGGGATCAGAATTCAACCAGATCCTACAGAAACCTGGTGACTAAAGTGGCCCTCAGTAGAGGAGAGTTGGGGAAGAGGGAATCAGGGTGCCTGAGAGGTGATTTAAGAGAAGACTTATACAGACATTATATTTGGACATTTGCCTTTTCTGTTAAGCTAAATACACACACATTTTGTGCGCGCACACACACACCACATGCTTGGAGTTAGCAAAACATTTTTCCTGATAGTTTTCTTAATCTGTTCCAATTTAAAATCTCTGTCTAGATCTGCAATATTTTTCTTCATCAGTATTCTGTAGCTTGTAAACTTTTTTATTGTGTTTGCCATCTTTATATATTTTTGTTCTGTTATTTTTGTCATGTTGTATAAAAAGAGATTTTTCCCAGGCCTTGGAATCTAAGAATAAAACTGATTTTTTTCAGTGTTTTAAAAATATTATTTATCAAAATACTCAGCTATTTATCCAAGCTGTCAAAATTTTTATATAATTCTTAGATATCTGTATGAAAATATTTTCTTCAACATTTTTAACCAAAATCCCTGGGGAAATTCCAAATAGCTCTCTTTACCAAAAAGAGTTATTTTTATCTCTTTTTTTTTTCAATTACAGAATCATTTCTGTTGCTATTAATAGAAATTGAATGAATAAAACTAAAAAAAAAAAAAAACCTTTTGTTTATACGTATCGCATATCCGTATACTGGCATTATATTATTTTCATTCAGAGACATTACAGAATGGTAAATTATCCCCATAATCTCTGCAGAACAACAAACAAGTCAGTCTGATCTGGGATTACAAATTTAAACTGGCTACCCTGGGAGAGCATTTGGAATTCATGGGAAACTTCTCATAAAAGCAGGAGGGAAGGTCAGGGAGTACACAGTAGTTCTCAAACTTTATTGGGCTTCAAAGTTATAGACGCAAAACACATATTCTTGGCCTCACCTCCATCATTTCTGATTTCTGATTCAGTAGATCTGAGATGGGCCTAAGAACCTAAATTCTAACAAATCTCTAGTGAATGCTATTCTTGATAGTTATGAGCCTCATTAAGTAGCTTTGAACTGGACAGTTTCTTAAGATCCTTTCTGCCCAAAGGCACTTTGTAAAGTGTCCAAACCTCCAACACAGAAGCAGGAGCACTTTTTTGGACTCTTCTCTGCTTTTCTGAGAAAGAACCAAGAACTGAAAATGGAGAGCACTGTCAGCAAAATGGAAATCAGTGTCCTTTCTCTTGTTTCTACAGTAGCAGTTGCCTTTGTAAGTGCACAGTACACACGTGTGTTAAGAATAGTATTTTTATCATCTATTAGAAGATGAATCATCCACCTCTTGTGACAAATATTTGACTTAATTTTCTTATCTCTTGTGCCCTTTTATAAAAACAAAAATACTAAACCTGTACTAGTGTACGCTACATAAAATCTGACCAACTTCTCTATCTAACAAACTACATTTGGCACCAAAAAAAAAACAAAAAACCAAAAAACAAACAAACACACAAAAAAACAAAAAACTCACTGAGGTAAGAATTTCACAATTTTTAGAACTCTAAGCATTATTTTTTTTCTTTTCCAATATCTAAGATTATATCTTACTAAATCATGGTAATGGAAATAGGAATTAGGGCTGGTATGATTTTGGAAAATTTTCTTAGCAAAAGCAATTATTATACAACTTTCAGGTAAATTATTAAAATTGAAATATTTATACACAGATTGCAGAGTCCCTAGTTTGCCATAAATTGAAAAGTCACTGTTTGACCTTGTAATATTAACCTTGAACAATAGTCCTTTGGTTTTGGGTGCTTTCATGATAGATGTTGATACATATGGCCTAGTATGTCAGTAAATGGAAAACCAAGCCAGCACGTTAAAACTAGACTTCAGAGTGGCTTTTAGGTGCAGAGTAAACTCTTGGGTATGTTTTAGAAGTCAGGATTTGATCTGATACTGCTTGCAACTGGAATGACAAAATTTGAATAAATAAACATCCCTAGAACTACAGAAATGTCACCTTTTTAAAATATATATATTTTATTGATTTTAGAGAGGAGGGGAGAGGGAGAGAGAGAGAAACATCAATGATGAGAGAGAATTATTGATCGGCTGCCTCCTGCACGCCCCCTACTGGGGACCGAGCCCGCAACCCAGGCATGTGCCCTTGGCCAGAATCGAACCTGGGATCCTTCAGTCCACAGGCCAATGCTCTATCCATTGAGCCAAACCAGCTAGGGTGCCTTTTTCTCTTTTTTTAAAGGAATGTCCAACTTCCATTTAATTCAATGTTCTTCAACATAATTGAGAAGGTAGTATTTGCCTAGAACTATGGCTGGTTATAAAAAGAGTGGGTGCAGCCCTTTGTTTATGGATTAGGTTCCAATACTTTTTTTAAAGTCAGTTACTTGAAATTTCAAATGCATTTCCCACAGAAATGATGTTATAAATGGTGGTTAGATTTCCCCACATTTAATCCATAATGTAGAAGAGATATATTTAAAATAAAGTGGGAAGGAATATTGTTAGAATATTAAAATCCAATCAGAGAGAAATTACAGTGTAATCAAATTAAAAATTTGCTTCCAAATTATATTAAATTCTGATGCAGAACCAGAGACTGGCTGTTTGCAATGGGACAAAGAAGAAACCCCGCAGGCTGCCAGTGCACACACACTGCTAAGTGACCGTGGCCTCCGTTTTCACTAAGCCCTCAACCTCAAAATCCCAAATAGTGTTTTCTGCAGCTACTGCCAGCATAGTCATACTGACACAGAAGACTTAACTTGTCATTCTACTGATAAAGACAACATTTGCTTCCAACATCATAAAGCAAACAAATGTATAGTGGGCACTTGGGGGCAAGAAGCAAGGTGGTGGTGAGGATGGAGGAGAATAGAAGGAAACTCTGGGGCATTGGTTGCCCAGATTTGGCCAAAACAAATGGTTAAGCTTATGTGCAATGCAATGCAATGCAATGCAATGCAATGCAATGCAATGCAATGCAGTCCCGCAGGGTTTCTGGGCCAGTACTTAGTCACACTAAGGCAGAGTCTGATAGGAAGTGGGAACAAGTCACAGCTACCTATGAGCTAGGGATCAGGGGCCATCAGCCAATGCCCACATTCTCCCCTGGCAGCACCTGCTTGGATTATGTATGATGAGATCCTTACATAAAGCATTGCCACTCAAGGTAATTGAGTAGTGAAGAATCTTCCTAATTCTAAGGAAGTTGTCATTACTTTCCACACAACTTCATCAGTTCAGACACACCTAGGAGTTCTTCAGGAAACCTGATTAGTGCTGCTACGATTCAATTAGAATGTACACTCAGAAATATGACCTGAGGTTGAAATATTTAATAGAGTACAGAATTTGGTTTCTGCTCCTCTTTTGTAAAATGATTTTCATGAAGGATATCGAGAACAATGCTAAGTTTGTCCTGCAGAATAATTGGAATTTTTTTAAATGGAATATGATTGCCTTGAGAAATGAACAGCTTCATAATAGGCCATGTTTTGTTTTGGTTTTGGTTTTCCTTTTTAAAGTTCTGTATCTATTTCTTTTCTTTTTAAAAAATTCTTTATTGTTTAAAGTATTACATATAGTATTAAATATGTCTTCTTTTTCCCCCATTGACCTCTCCCTGGCCACCCCCTGCACAAGCCCTCACCCCGCCCTAGTGTCTGTGTCCATTGGTTATGCTTATATGCATGCATACAAGTCCTTTGGTTGATCTCTTAAACTGCACCCCCACCCCAACCCTGCCTTCCCTCTGAAGTTTGGCGGTCTGTTCGATGCTTCTCTATCTCTGGATCTGTTTTTGTTCATCAGTTTATGTTGCTTATTATAGTCCACAAATGAGTGAGATCATGTGATATTCATCTTTCTCCAATAGGCCATGTTTTGAAAGTCCTAAATAATATATATCTGTTTCTTTGGCACATGTCACTATTCACTAAATCAGGGGGATGTAGTTCCTATAAGAAGTCTTAAACTTTCACACAGTTTAATATTTAAATTCTATTTTCTGTATAAAACCTCCAGCCCAGGTTTGGCTCAGTGGATAGAATGTCAGCCTATGAACTGAAGCGTCCCGGGTTTAATTCCAGTCCAGGGCACATGCCCAGGGTGTGGGCTTGATCCCCAGTGTAGGGCATGCAGGAGATAGCCGATCAGTGATTCTCTCTAATCATTGATGTTTCTATCTCTTTCTTCCCCTTACTCTCTGAAATCAATAAAAAATATATAGTTTTTTTTTTAATCCTCTAGAAGCCTTAATCTTAAAATATATAAGAAATATAATTTGCCCTAGATTCCAGGTTGCAGGCTCCTCCCCAGCCTGGGCCCTGGTCAGGGCTCGCACAGGAGGCAACCAATCAATATTTCTTTCTGCCTTTCCCTCTCTTTTTTACTCTCTCTAGAAATCAATGGGAAAAGATCCCATTTATTTGTCATTCTTCTTCACTCTCAAAAGGCATGAGTGAGTTGCGTACATGAAGTACTTGCTATGAGTGGCCAAATATAAGTTGGACTCATGGTTTTCAGACATCATGTAATCCACAGTCTACACCAGGAGAGCTGCATATTTTCAGATTGTCCTCCAGAAGGGTCTATCAGAAAGTGTGAAAGTGCTTATATGTTCCAGAGAAAGGAAGGATAAATAAAGCTTAGTTCATCTAAAAAAGTTTATTGGAGAAAACATGTAATTTGCAACATATCTTACAAGTCTCCAGCTTTTTTCTGACTTTTTAATATTTATTAAGTAATTCAAAGTTTTATTAGAAAAGCATTAACACTCATTGTACAAAATTTAGAAAATAGAAGGAAAAGTAAATAAAAATCTCATAAGACACTACCACCTATAGATGGCTGCTGTAAACATTTTGGTGTACACCCTTTCAACCTTTTTTCTATATTTATATGTATATTTATGTCTATGCTCATTTCCATGTAATAGGACCATATAGCACATATGGCTTTATAAGATGATTTTTTTTCATCTAAAGTATATAATTTCTTCCCATGTAATTGAATATTCTGAATCATCATTCTAAGGGCTATATAGAAGTACCTGTGATGAATTCACCATGGTTTAAGTGATATCTTATTATTGAACATTTGGAATTTTTTCCCAGTTTTTTACTAATTTAAAAAGTTGTGAATAATATTCTTGCTGTGTGATTTCTTGTCATCTGTGAGTATAAATTACTAGAAGTCTTGCTGAGACAAGAAGTTATCACATTTTTAAGGCTTTTATCTGCCAGAGAGGTTACACCAACTTAAACTTACATCAGCAGTATGTGGAAATGCTTTACTTACTTTCAAATGGGATAAAAGCCTCTGCTAGCAGAGCTCACTTTATACCAATTTTGTAGGCCAATCTTAGGGAAACTACCCATTGACTTAGCCTTAGCTTTAGTATTAGTCTTCATTTTGCTATTTCCGGTTACAGTCATTTTTTATATGAGAAATTCTAAGGAAAAAAAAACTTAACCCCTTTCTCATATTCTCTACTGAGAGCTTGAACTACTCTTACATGTTTATAACTCTCAACCATGTGTTTTAAGAAGTTGTTCTGAGAATTTATTCCACTTAACTGAGGAGCAGGCTTTTGACTTTATCAAACACATTCTAATCACTTAATCTTTAAAATCATCTCCCTTTTCTCAGTTCAATCTATGTTAAGATTGTATTTTCATTCAGTTTGCATGCCTACAAATTTCCAAACGTTTATTTCATTGCAAATTGCTTGATAGTATAATAATGCATTTTAAATAAACATACATGAATATGCAAAGACTCAAAGCCATTTGAATTTGAATTTTCAAGTCTCTTTTAGGTCATGAGCCAGGCATAGCACTCTACTAGAAAAAAAAATTGCTTAAACAAATCACTTGTGAGACAAACCAATACATGTCTTATCATTTCATTAAAGCTATCTAACTTAAGATAAAACCTAACTTTATGCATTGAGATGCTTGGAAAAGTAGCTGAAGAATTTTCCTTTGAAAAAAATTCAATGCCATTATAGTCAATAGAAAACCATGGAGAGAGTCTGAAGTCACATTTTAAAAATGGCTGAAAAGTGGTGAATAAGACAGTCGGATGGGGTAGGTGGGGGTGTAATATCTTATCCATATTAAAAATGTTGAAAACCAAATTTTTCAATAATTGACTCTACGTCTCACATAGACCTGCATGTAGGTTGGTGATTTTAAAAAATCACCTCAGGACCTTTCTCCATTAGCTAATTCAAAATATCCATTCATCCAAAGAATCTCTGTTCCATGAATTTGGTGGAAAACCAGACTAATTTCCATAAAGTATTCATATTTTACAATCACAGTGCGTTGTCTCAAATACATCTTCTAATGTTTAAGTTGCCTTGAAGTCAATTAAGGGAGTAAAAGCAGTTAGAAAAAGGTGACTAAGAGAGAGATATATTTCGAAGGATTTTATACAGTTTAGATATAATTTGGTTTCAAAAAAAGGGGGCAGCTACATATTTCAATGAGTAATTTTCTTAAATGTCTATCTTCATTGGATTACATTAGATAGAGGAAGCCAGGTTATTCTTTTGAGATCTAATATTGTAAAAGCAACAGAAAGTTATTTTTCTCATCCTGTGTGGGACACAGGCAGAGCAGACAGAGGTAAAGCTTGAATTTTTTTTTTTCATATCCTTTTCTCACCTCCATATGGGGCTCCTGCTTACATCTGACACCTCAGGGTCCTCTCCGCCTTGTCTTGCCTTCCCTAAACAGTATCTCAAACCTCACAGTAGATCAAGGGTGTCTACAACTCACTTCGTATTGTGTTATAACCCCAAGGATTTAATGCATTGTATTTCTGCTCCTGGCACTTGATATTCTATAGGAAACAGTGTACAATGACTTAACCTTAAAGGAACGAGAGAGTTCCAAGGGTGGAGTATTAGAGACCAGAGAGAAGGCAGGGATGTGAGTAACATTTGTAGTTTAGAGGGTCTTATTGTTTTAATCTTAAATCTCAGCCTGGTGGTAACATCAGACCTCATCCTGCAGTAAGACAAGGGATCCTGATGGCGATGTGTAGGACAGGCAATAGGAAATGGGGAGGGGTGAGTATTTATGGATGTGTACCATAGCGGGTAGCTGTGTCCAACCTGCTTTACAAGGGATTCTCATTTTAGGATTAGAAAAACAATCCTACAGAGAAAGGCTTTAAGAGATTATGAAAAATAGTTCAATTCTTTTCACCTCTTTAGACAGAGAGATACCAAAGAAAGGACGAGAGATGACCAAACTTTCTAAGAAACACAAAATTATAACTTTTAGAAACATGACTATCTTTAAGTGAAATAAAACATTAGAGTAAGGATCGGGAACTTGTTCGTTTGTAAATTCGAAATTTCCTGGGCTGCTTCCTAAATCTATTATCAAAGTCCTCATTTGATTTGATTTTTTTGTTCTAGTTAAATTTTACTGTGTCATATACAGACCTAATTTTTATCCTAGTCACTTTCTTACTTGGCTATCTCCAAAAATAGATTTTATTTCTCTTATACAATAAACTAGTAAATGACTCAGATAATATAATAGGTAATAAAGTCAGCGAATCAAAATAGCCTTGTATGACCCAAAAAAGAAAAAAAAAAAAAAGAAAAAAGCAATTTTACTTATCCCTTCTTGTCCTAAAGCAAGACAGCTTTAGCTAACATAAAATAAAGTGTTCAAAATTTATTTGATGGGTAATCATCTGCATAAGATTCCTTTGGGTTATAGCAACATTAAGTCCTTTGATTAAAAGTTGGGAGGTGTTCCATGAGAAATCATGTTGGATAGAAATAAGAAATATAATAAACATGACCCTATGACCATAGTGCATCAGAATCCAGGGACAGCGGCTAACCTGGACTTCATGGGAAAAAGAGAAACTGCCATGCTGTTGGACTTCAAGAGACCGAACTATATGCTGCTTTAACACTTGCCCCAAATTCGCAGCAGCACGAGGCCCATTTACCTCCCTATTTTCTCAGCATCAGAATCTTTCCGCAGCATGAGTTAGTTACTCATGTGTGTCTGTGCTCTTTCTTGTGTATCTTTCCCGCCCCCTACCCCCACCCCCTTCAGTCCCCACTATCACCTAACTTGATTCTCTGATCTCAAGTTCAAGCTCTGGGGGAAGAAATTCTCTCTCCCATATAACTTGTTGTCCTTACTAGTTGGCCTACAGATAGGCTACTGTTGGACTAGATGCTCTTCCACTGACCTTTCACCTGTCGTGTCAACTGTACATGGTTATTGCTGTTAGAATGGGGCTCTGAGCACAGCAGGCATTCTGCAGTTTTGCCTGCCTGCTGTATATATGAAGTCAGTAACCTAAGTAAAAAGCAGGGTGATAGCATTTTCTACCACTTTTATTTTATGTAATTATTTGGCATAAAAAGAATATTTAGTAATATATAATACTTAGTTCAATAGATATCTTACCTTCACATTTGCTTAAATATGGACAATAATGCCCAGCCAGCATAGCTCAGGGGTTGAGCATCAACCTATGAACCAGGAGGTCACGGTTCGATTCCCAGTCGGGGCACATGCCCAGGTTGCAGGCTTGATCACCAGTGTGGGGCATGCAGGAGGCAGCCAATCAATGATTCTCTCGCATCATTGATATTTCTATCTCTCCCTCCCTCTCCCTTCCTCTCTGAAATCAATAAAAAATATATTTTAAAAAATGGACAATAATGATATCTTGTATTTTATAAAATAGGTAGTTTATATGTTATTATCACTTAACTTTTTACATATATATATATATATATATGCCATTATGATGGGACGACCGAACAATCAGACAACCGGCCGGTAGCTATGACACGTACTGACTACCAGGGGGCAGAAGCTCAATGATGGTCAGTGCGCTCCCACAGCCCACCTCCCACGGTTGGCCAGCCTCCTGTGGTCCCTCTCTCCGGCTGGCCAGCCCTGATCAGCCCTGATTGGGACTGGGCGAGATGGCCCTGATCGACCCCGATCGCCAGCCAGGCCGAGGGACCCCACCCGTGCATGAATTCTTACACCAGGCCTCTGGTAACTTGATAAAAATCTATGTAGGGAATATATGCTACTTCTACCCAGCACCGTAGTGTAGGTTGGCCTTGATAAATAAAGTTATGTTTTGTTTGTTAAATAAAAAAAGCAGGGTTGTGTCTGTGTTTTTCCAGGTACAATGGAGCTAAATTGCAGCCCAAGTCTTTCATTACCAGTAAAGTACTCCTCATAGGTAGCTGAGTGTTCCTTCCACAATACCTTGCAACACAACAGGAATCAACTGATGGAGACTTTTGGAGGGGGGCAGGGGTACTAAAAGGAGAAGTCTAGATAATGTATGCAGGCAATAAATTTTTATGTGTTCAAGTTATTGTTCTTCCTTCGGAACATTTTTACCCTGTGGATCCACTCAGGGCTTGAGTGTTAGGAAACTCAGGTGCAAAATAAATCTCTCCAAATCTCAATTGCTCTGCCTAGGTAATGAGTCTAGCACAGTCATTTGAGGTCAGAAGCATATGAATGGTAATTTACAAGATGACTACAGAGATGATGTCATACTAGGAAGAGAGAGATCTAATGAGTAATATGAGTACAAGCTGTCCTCATTTTTTAACCATCTTTGAAATGCAATATAAAATGGCACTTTAAAGAGAAAGTTCATGATGTTACTGTCTATATTGTCTTCCTATGAGCAGGGAGTATTATTACCACTGGGGAAAATACTCAATATGAGCAATTTACTATAAAATGATAAATTAACAAGTAAAGATAATTTCATGCTCCCTTCGTCCCCAATGAATTAGTGCAAATTGCATTTCATGCTAATTGGTCTACAAAATTTACGCACAATAAAAACACTGGGATTTTTTTTCAATTTGCTTGTAAATGTGTGTACACATACAGATAACAAGACTTTATTTAATAGTTTGTTACAGACAAATAGATGCACTCATTAGTCTACCTCTCCAAGGCTTCCTTTTGGTGTCTTCAAAAACAATAATAATTAGCAGTGTTGGGTGGGATATAACCAGAGAGCAACAACATGGTTATGGGATCTAAGACAGAAAATTTAAAAATATATGAAATCATAGAATATAAAGTTTTCAAATAAGAGGGGTACTAAATTTTTCTATTTTATGCATTGTTTCATACCTATTAGCAAACTCGTTGCTGACTTGAATAATAAGCCAATGCTTTCAAGTCTCTTTATCACTACAGACTCTTTTTATTATCTTCTCCCACTACATGGATCCCATGTATTAAAACATTATTGCTTACAAAACTATATTAACTAAGTAATGACTCATTTGTTGCCCATTTTTAATTAATCAATAATATATGGCAGGGATTTTCAACCGGTGTGCTACAAGAATGTTTAAAACATTCAATACCTGACTATTTAGTCAGGGGCACTGACCTCTTCCACTTAGATTGTCAGATAAAAAATAAAATTAAAACAGCCAACAAAACAATAGGCACCCAGTGTGTAAATGCCAGATCTTGAACCATAAATATATAGGTCAGATAATAGAGTTACTTCTATTGGTTACATCCCATAATAAGGTTGCATCTAATTGGTTATCAGAAATCCTTGTATACATGCATAGGCACTTGATTTTTTTTTTAAAGTCACTTTGGAGAAAAAAGGGTAGATAATTACTATTTTTTTTTTTGTAAATCAATCAATATTATACCTATTTTTGTCAGGTTGATAAAAATATATTTTTGGTGTGGCGCAGAAATTTAGTATGTTAGTTTATGTTTGCCATGAGATGAAAAAGGTTGAAAATTGCGATGTATGTAACTGTCAATCAGGACTTCTGGGCAGCATGGGTTGAGTTTTGCTATGCTCCATTGATACAATCCCAGACTAAAGCAAAGCCACAGGATATGTAGTCAGCAATGGGATACTTAGTTGAGAGTGTATATGTAGCTTCTGAAAGATTTTTTTGAAGTATTGAGCAGACTATAATCACCCTTGTGGTTACTCATGAGCTCCGGGAAGCCAGATTGAAAATCCCAGAGGTAATCTTATTTGGAAAGAACAAATCATATAAAACAGGCAAGGACGATAAATAGCCTTACCGTGGATAACAGCTTTAGTGATTCTGTACAATCCTGAATTTTTATTTACTCATTTTTCATTCATTTATTGAGCATGTACTTTGTGCCAGACATATTACTCTACACATAAATACAAAGATAAAAGACAGTTCTTCATTTTAAGGAGTTAACCCAATGAAAACAACAGGCAAGTAATCCATTACAGTTCAGTGTGACCAAGGCCATGCTACAAGATGATTTGGAAGCTGGTGGACGATCAACTATGAGTTCTTGCCCTTGATTTCAGCAGGAGAGTTACTGATGTTTCCTTTGGAAATTATCATGGGTAGAGAGTACATTAGTGTGTTAGATAATATTAAGGCTTTTACTTCTCTGCCCTGTTTAACTTCCCTTGTTCTATGGAAGTCCAGCGGGTGTAATAAACTGCTACTTGATCATTTCATCACAGTTCACTTGCTCTGAGTTTAATGTTTCCAATAGTTGTTTCTCTAATGCAAGCTTTATGTTTGGTTGAAATTAAATCCAGTAATGGGAAGCTAAATACTAACACATTAGTTGGTGATCATTGTAGAATTCTGTTCTCTAGTAATTTATTTCAGATTTTAGATCAGCCTAAAATTTGGTTCAGAATAAAAGAGCAGACCAAAAGCCTTTTAAAGTAACAGCATATATTTATGCTGTTCAGTTTTAAAGTGGTCTTGCACTTGTGTTTTATTTGATGATAAATGTGTGTATTTTAGGAACAAAATAATTGTTACATGTTTAAGTATTTTAATGCTTCCAACATTCTAATGATATTTACAAGGAATTGTTTTTTTTCCCTACTTCTTTAAATAAATTAAGATTGGATGTGAACTGCTAACTAAAATATTCTTACATAAAATTTTGTGAGAACGCAGCAATTTAAATGAAATCAAAAAAAAGGTTTTGCATGAATTTTATAGCATAATTATTAATTTGAGGGACACATATACATATTTGGATTACCCAGTCAAAGACAGAAGATGATACACCTAATGCCTTTGCTTATTATGAAGAAATAATACTAAAATGTAGTCACTTTTCTAGTTATCAAAATTATATTTTCTCCATGAATATAGCTTCACTAAATCTGACATCTGCAGAGCATAGTTGATTTTAGATGATACTTTTCAATTATAATGAAATGGCAGTTTGGAGCATTGGAAGTACCATATTACTACCTCACCACATCCAAACTTCCAACCCTACATGTGTGGGGGTCTCTTAAATTAAATGCAGACCTGCTCTGGCTGGTGGTGTCTCAGTTTGTTGGAGTCTCGTCTTGTGCACTGAAAGGTAGCAGGTTTGCTTCCTGGTCAGGGCACATACCAGGGGTGTGGGTTTCATCCCTGGCCAGGGTGAGAACAGGAGGCCGATCCATGTTTCTAGCGCGTCTCACTCTCTCTCTCCCTCTCCCTCCCTTCCTCTCTCTAAAATCAATTTTAAAAAATGCGGATCTTGTAAGTCTTGTACAATCTCTCTCCAGTGAAACAAGGGGAATCCTTTTGACTGGAATGTTCTAGACCAACTTCCTTACTCAAACCTTCTTATTCAATAACAAAATTTATTTTCCAGACACAGAGCAGGATTCAAGGCTTGGTACACCCATCAGTTCAATGAAGTTGCCAAAGGCCCAGATTCTCTCACTCTGCCTCTCTCGGCATTGGCAGCTTCCTCAGCCTCACTATTCTTTTATATATGTGTATGTGTGTGTGTGTGTGTGTGTGTACACACACACACACATACACACATATATATATATATATATGTATATATATATATATATATACACATATATATATATATATATATATTATTGATTTTTTACAGAGAGGAAGGGAGAGGGATAGAGACTTAGAAACATTGATGAGAGAGAAACATCAACATCAATCAGCTGCCTCCTGCACACTCCCTACCGGGGGTGTGCCCACAACCAAGGTACATGCCCTTGACTGGAATCAAACCTGGGACCCTTAAGTCCGCAGGCCGACGCTCTATCCACTGAGCCAAACCGGTTAGGGCAGCCTCGCTATTCTTATGACCTCAAATGAGTGCTAATGACAGCTGAGGCCACATGCTTCCCTGTTCAGGAAAGAGGTGGGAAGAGCAGCTTTTCCCTACCACCAAGACAACATGTGACATGTGCCTGCCCCTGGATCAATACATGTCACCACACTGATGCCAACGCACCAACTACCTGTGACTAATCAGTGCACACCCTTTGAATTGGGGCCCGGAATCTCACCTTCAATAATGCTGAAGAAGAGTGGAAATCTGAGTAAAATTAGGGTTATTTTAACAATGGAGAAGCTGAGCGAAAGGAAAGTATTAGGGAGCAGTAGACAATCTGTGGTGTTCTCTCTAACAGGAAGGGATACTGCAAATACCTTGGTCCCTGAGACTTGATACTTTTAGGAAACTTGACCTTATGAATGACAGTAAGACAATGACTGCTGGATCCAATAATCTCATCCAGCCAGATGGTACTCCTCTTGGAGAAAAACCGATATGCCAGTTTTAGTGAAAATGTGATCATCCGTCATTGATTTTCAAAGAAGCTTTTGTATTCCTTTTATGAACTTCTAGTTGAACTTGTTTACCCATGTATCTGGGTCTAAAATGGAAACATTTGCTAAGATGAACAAAATACTTTATAATTGTTGAAACTGTACTTCTCAAATAGTGTACACACATCTCTCCAGGGCTTCTCAGTGGTGTAGATCTTCTGGCCAAATTTGGCCAAAATCTGACTAGAACATCAAATTCAAAAAGTTTTATGAGAAAACAAATAATTTTAGAGAAAGTCATTCTAAATCTTAATTAAAATTGATATATACTTCACATTAGAATGAAAATTTTATAGCAATAAATTTTATATCAAGGGCTACATAGCAAGTTCACTCTAACCCTGCCTTCCACACATACTCTGTTGCCTTAAACCTACATGAGAAGTCATCCTCTTCCCTGTTAAGAGTACATCTGTGGAAAAGCATCTTAGGATGTGCAACAAATTAAATGTACAGACTTCTAATAGGAAAGTTGACTTTTAAAAGGGTTTACATATGTTTTCCAATATTTTAAGGCAACCTGTTAGTAATCAATACCTCCAGGTAAGTGCCTTGAAATTTTACTGTTACTTTTTTTTAATCAAGAATGAATCCTGCCCTAACCAGTTTGGCTCAGTGGATAGAGCGTTGGCCTGCGGACTCAAAGGTCCCAGTTTCGATTCCGGTCAAGGGCATGTACCTTGGTTGCGGGCACATCCCCAGTAGGGAGTGTGCAGGAGGCAGCTGGTCGATGTTTCTCTCTCATCGATGTTTCTAACTCTATATCCCTCTCCCTTCCTCTCTGTAAAAAAATCAATAAAATAAAAAAAAGAATGAATCCTGCTGCCTGCCTCCTGGCTGGTGTTGCTCAGTGGTTAAGTGTCAACCTGTGAACCAGGAGATCAGGGTTCGATTCCTGGTCAGGATAAATGCCCGGGTTGTGGGCTCAATCCCCAGTAGGGGCTGTGCAGGGGGGCAGCCATTTGATGATTCTCTCTCACCGTTGATATTTCTCTCTCTCCCCTTTCTCTCTTAAATCAATAAAAATATATTTTAAAAAAAGAATGAATCCTGCCAAAAACCCATAAAACACACCTGTTAGAGACCTCATATAATGATGTTTATTCACTGAAGAAATAAAGCTTCCTTTTTATTTTTTAACCAGATAATCTTTCTGCTTAAAGGTGATACTTCTCCTCTTGACCCATAAGTATTGATGTGCAGTGAGTCCCCTGGGATGTCTGGTGAGAACCTGATCTTGGTCTCATTTCTTGTTCTAATGTGGGTCTCGTGCACTTACCTCCAGCATTGCTGCTTATTTTGACAGGTGCCATCAGTATGAAATGCCGAGTGAAATGCACTGTACCCATCGTTCAGGATGACTGGTCTGCCACAACATTTGAATTCCCCTGATTAATGTAGGGTTTTCTAAGCTCCTTCTTCTTTTTTTCCCCTGTATGGTACGATGTAGGGCTGGTGAAAAATCTACTCACTGGTAGCAGGTGAAATCCTGAGCCAGGAGGATATAAAACAGCTCACTTGGCAACATTATACTTGACCCCACAATGAGATGATGTTCATTAATCTCTTATCATAAACCAGGCCTGGTGCTCAGTATTTCACAGGGATTATCTCAGTCATCTACTAGGGCTGAGGTAAGCGCTGAGGTACCTCCCCTCAGTTTATGAGGGTCCTATACTCAGAGGAGTGAAATAACCTGCCTGAGTAGCACATCTTACACCTGCTACTGGTGGTTCCCCTGCTAGTCCCAGATGCGTATGTGTTTGTGCATTTCTGTGGAAGACTATACAGCTTTGTTTTTCTTACATGCAATGAAATATATGTTCACTGTCCTGTTGTCAAGAGGAGAGTTGAAACCCATCTTGTCAAGTCACAGGTTATTTGCAAAGATACAAATTCTATTTTCTAAAATCCTCTATAAGAAATTTTAGTGTTTTAAACAGAAAACATGACGTTACCTATTTCAAATTGATTTCGTGTGTGTGTGTGTGTGTGTGTGTGTGTGTGTGTGTGTGTGTGTGTGTGTTTAAGCTGGATATGTGCATTCCTTTTGGGGACTCTCAGAGTTGTAACTAGGAAATACAAGGATCCACTAAATTGGATAGATAATATCAGAGATTTAGAATGCATGACTCCTGCCCTAAACAAGCTTACTTACCATTGAAAATTATAAAGGGACATAGATACCATGGAGCTAAGTAGAGGAAGTTATGCAACCTTGGAATCATATAATAATCACAAATCATTTTTGAGAACTGCTGTGCCAGCCACTGTGCTGAGTTCATTATTTGATTTAATCCTCTCAGGTGCTCTTGGCATCGACATTATGGAGGTGCAGAAGCAGGTCAGGGTTCTGTAGCGGAGCCAGAGCAGTGAGATGAACCCAGCCAGTCAGACTCACATGGCCTCGGCCAGTTCCCCATATATTCTCCCCAAGATAGATTGACTTAATTACAAGGCCATTAGGCACTGATGTTTTAATTCACTAGCAGAGATGATGAAAGAACACTGAATACAGGAATCATCAGGCAAATATCAGTGGTAAGGGAGGGGGTTTCCACCTCTAATAAGTTTGATGAGGTGTTAAATACCTCCTGTTCTGTTCCCATGTCTCTTGTCAGTAAACTGAGATTAAAAAAATATCACTTATGACATGCATGATTAGAATATACCAAGTGTAGAAGTCACTAGAGACTCTTAAGTTGGAAGAGTCTATTAAACATGCTCATTCCCAATTTATTCCTCAAGTTGTGTAATTTTTAGCTCTCACACATTGCTTTCAGATAGTTATTGATCAATGTGCAAGCCTGATCAAAGCTGCTGTTTCCAGACCTTTACAGTTGAAAATCTAAAGGAGTTGGCCCTATGTTGTATAATGCAAGGAACAACTCATGGTTGGTTTCAAATGAACGGAAAATCTTTGGGTTGATGGGGAGGTGAATGAGCCATAAGAGTTGTCTGTTTCAATCAGAGATATCAGCAATCAGATGGAGGGTCTTTCCACCTGTGCTGTGTAGTCTCAGATACTGAGAGTTGAAAGAGCATGGTTAGCATTGCCATTTGTCTAGACACAAAAGTGGCATCAGTTTTCAGAGCCAGACACATGAATTTGAAGTCTAACCTGTCTACTTATTAGCCATATGATTTCTGACATCACTAAGCCTTAATTTTCTCATGTATAAATGAGTCTCTATACCATGAAATTATGCATCCAGAAATAAAGTAATATACTTGTAAAGTGCTTAGCATGGAACCTGGCACATTTAAGGCCTCAGTAAAGGGTAGCTTTCATTATCCCTATTATTATTCCCATTGGCAATTTACAGGTATATAATATGAACTTTCAAAGTCTTTCAATCTTTTAGCTTTGTTTGCATTCTTTAAAGACACCCTGAAAATGTGAAGTGAGTCCTTGTGTTTCTTAATTCCGTGAATATTTGTAGAGGATGATTTATCAGACTCTGCAGAAGAGGAAGTAGAATTAATTGCACGTATGGGGACTTATCCAGAATTATTCCGTAGGTTCTTAAGAGAAGCGCCCTTTGTATTCTGCAGTCCTTTCTCACACTGTGCTGCTTTTCATGGAGACCCAAATTAAATCGATGCTTAAACATTAATCAGAGATCTTCTGTTGTTGCTTTTCCCCCTTTTTGAAAAGGAAACTAATGGGCTCAGTGGAGATCGAATCAGCCTGATAACATAGCCCATTGGATAGGCCTTCCCTACCTCAGAATATTTTCTTTCCAGAAAGATTGTCGTGTGGAAGTTGGAAAAATAAATCTTGGCCCTGAATTTTTTTAAAGGTTATCCAGTGAGTTACACGATAAAGAAAATAGTGCCTAGGGCGTTATTGAAGTGGCTGGTCAGTTTTGAATGGTGGTGTCTTTACAAACATTCCCAATGGTAGTAGGAGATGGGAGTGTGAATGCCACCTTCACAGTCCTGTCGTGAATGGGATGTTCTTGACACCTGTGTTTCCACAGTGAGAGAACTGCAGATTCTTTCTGCAGAGAAAAGGGTGGGAAAACCCGAGCTCTGGCACTGCTAATGTTAGTGCTTCTTTATCTAGACAGATCCTCCTAAACCTGCACATTTTTTATTCCTGTGTTCATTATGACAATTAATAGTTTTCCTCCCATGATGAAATTTGGCTTAGTAGGCAGAAGCTGCACACTGCACACCTCCAGAATTTTATTTTAAAGCTTTGCTACTGTGTTGGAGGCAAAGATCATTGTAAAGAAAAAGGAAGGATTCTAGTAAGAAAATGTAGGTGAACCAGGATGGTTAGTGAAAATCCTGCTACAGCAATCATTGCTCTTTTTCTTCTTCCTCCTCTTCCTCCTTTTCTTCTTCCCCTTCTCCTCCTCCTCCTTCTTTTTTAAGGCTGTTCTGGGTCAAACAAGTGTATATACTTTCCATGCTCGGGGAGCAAAATCGATGAGGTCCAAGATAGAAAACCAGCTTTTGCACTCAAAGACTGTCCATGAAAAGCTATGTGTAAGCAGAATGAAACATTCGTTAAAGCTATCAGCTCTAAACTCCTCAAGGGCTTCTGAATATTCTGTACTAAAATATCCTATACGTTCATGCCTTTGTGCTTTCCTTTTTCTCACCCCCAAAGCCTTCTCCATCCCCCACCCCCTCTCCTCTGCCTCTTCTGCTGGTGAACTGCTACCTCTACTTTTTTTTTTTTTTCTTTTCTACTTTAAAACTTAACTCAGGTTTCATCATCTGTCTCTTCTATTTACAATTCCCTGGTCAACTTCCACGTGTTGTGCAACTGTTTCACTATAAAATTTAGATTCATGTTTAGCTGTCTTTCTCCCCCGGGTAGCCTTTCTTTACTTTTTACAACATCCATCCCTAGCTGGCCGATGTAAGACGCAATTTCCAGGACTTCCATTGCATGGCGTGCACCCCTCTATCACTGCACTATTGCATTGTAATTGGAGATTTCTGTGGGCACGTCTGTCTCCTCTCCTAGGACACAATTTTTTATAAGTTAAGAACCCTTATTCTTCTTCACCATTGTGCCCATAGCACCTAGTATATGGTACATTCTATAACAGTTGTTAAAAGAAGAGACTAATTTAATAATTTTCCTGGCCCAGGATGTAGTACAAGTGACTAGAAATGGCAGGAACTATATAAATATTTGCTGGATTGAACTAGTCTTCTTGACTAAAGTGGGGCTTAGTATAATGGACCCATATACTCATGGCAGAGGTGGGGAGAGTGTGGAATGAGATAGAGGTCTTTCAGTCATGGCAGATAGGCAAGCAACGTTTTAGGTTATACCAGTCTTTTTCTGGAGATTGTCAAAGGGATCTAAACCCTTTGGGTTAAAGTGCATTCCATTATAAAGTCCAGGGCCAAGGAAGCATTATCGATTGGTTTAACCCTGCTTGACTTCCCAGGAAAGGAAGCACTTCTATTTCAGCTCCCTCATCTTCTGTTGGAAATAGCACCCTCTCCTCGATGATAACTCAGACACACAAGCATGGGACAGCCACCAATATACAGTATAAACTGTATGCTGTTCTCAGAAAGCTTTCGGCAAAGCCCTTCCACCTGTCAGCTCAGTGTCAGTGACAGACATTCAGTTGAGGAAATATATTGATTTTTATCTGTGAAACCCTTTAGAGCTACTCCATGAATTAAAAACCACTTTCCCCACCTTTCAGAAACTTGCTATTGACAAGAATAAAAGATTAAGCCTTATATGTTTTATTTTAGGCCAGAAATAGTGTTAGTGGTCATATCTCATGGTCATTAGGGTTTTTGTTCCCTTTTATATTTTTCAGCACAATTTAAATGAGGAATATATTTCACTATGTAATTTCTACTCTGACATGCAGTAGCCCTAAGAGCATTTTTTTTCTTAGTCCAGGATTCTATCTGAAAGTACATTACTTGAATCACAACAAAATGAAATACTTTTAACATTCTTGAAATGCACTTTAATATTTGGAAAGAGAACATAATCTATGCTATTTGCAAGGTACTTTGGTAAATGCTTTATGTTCTTCAATAGTGTTCAATAAATTTATTTTGTATATTAAGGATTCCTATGTTTTTTTAAAGAGTTATGCTGCTATATTCATCATTCATTGCGTCTTAGCAAATTATCCCCACACTTAGTGGCTTAAACAATAATGTATTCTTTCTTTTGGTTTTCTTTGGGTCAGAAATTTGTAAAAGGGTCAGTGGAAAAGGTCATGAGATTGAAGCAAGTTGTTGGTTAGGCCAACAGTTATCTGAAGACTAGACTAAGGTTGGAGGATCTATTTTCAAGGTAGCTGACTGGTGGCATCTCATTGCTCTTGGCTGTGGGTTAGGGTATGGGGGTGTTTCTTCTTTCTCCATGAAGGCCTCTTATTCAGGGAACAATCTAAGAGACCAAGACAATGCTTTTTATGCCATAGTATCAGAAGTTCCATATGTGACTTCTGCCATATTCTACTGATTGAGGCAATTTCTAATGTCCACTTGGTTAGGGGTGGGTAGGGACAGGAGTAGAACTGGAAAAGTGGAAATCAAAAACTATCACTCTGGAGACTTAAGTAATAAAGGAGATATGACTCCTGCTTTCAGAGAGTTTATGGTCTGGTACAATGAGACATGGAAAGGAGGGGCACCCATAGTCATTTGATAAGCTATAACTGGAATGATATGTGAACCCAAAGAAGAGATCATCTCTTGGTGTTCTGGATGGTAGAGTTGAAATTGATTTGGCTTTTGAAGACTAATTTAACTATTTTGAAATACTGCCATAGACTCTTGTTCATTATGGATGTGGCCTTCCAATGTGTGATCATAGTGGTATAACATACAGTCAGCCCTCCACATCCATGGGTTCTGAATCCATGAATTCAACTAACAAAAGATTGAAAATATTTGAAAAAAAAAGAAATGTTGCTGACATGCACTATATAGTTAGGCCTGTGATGGTTGCCTCTGTTCTGAATGTGTACAAACTTTTTTTCCTTGTCATTATTCCATAGACAACTATTTACAACTATTTACATCATGTTTATATTATAAGTAATCTAGAGATGATTTAAAGTATTAGGGAGGGCTGTATAGATTTTATGCGAATACTCTGCCATTTTGTATAAGGGACTGAAACCCACTCAGATTTTGGTCTATGGGGCTCCTAAGCAACAACTTAAGTTTTAAATATATTATTTAGAGCCAGCTTTGATAAACACATGTGTGATTATTGTAGAATTTCAATCCTACAATGTTTTAGAAATGAAGTGTTATTTATTGGAACATTTCAAAGGTTTTTCCTGTGTGTGAAGGTATGACTTAGCTTTTGGAAGTTTAATTTAAATCTGTTGAAACATCTGTAATTTATATGGATACTGCCTAAAATTCCACTTGACATTGTGAAGCAGCCAGGATACTTTATTTAAGGTCTTCGAAAGATGTGGGCTATGCCTTTTAAAATGACTAAAGGGTTCATTTGGAATTAGTATGGATGGCATTATTCTAAGCTATTTTTCTCCAAGTAAAATCCCTTTAAAGTCTAATTCTGTTCTAGTAAAAATAATATCTACTCTATTTTTTTATCCTCACCTGAGGATATGGTTATTGCTTTTTAGAGAGTGAGGGAGAGAGAGAAAGAGAGAGAAAGGAAGAGAGAGGAACCTCGAAGTAAGAGATAAGTATTGATCTGCTGCCTCCCACATGCTCCCCAGTTAGGGATTGAATCCACAACCTTTTGGTGTACAAGATGATGCTCCAACAAACTGAGGAAATAGGCCAGAGCTCTAATATAATTTTTTAAATTGTAAGTTTAGTTTAAGATAGCCTTGGAATTATAGGATTAATGGTTATATCTCTTCAGCCACGCTAAAAATTATTTCTATTAAATTTATTGGGGTGGCGTTGGTTAATAAAATTACATAGGTTTCAAGTGTACAGTTATCTGTATGTTGCATTGTGTGCCCTACACACAAAGTCAAATCTCCTTTGTCACCATACACTTGACACCCTCTACCCTTCATTGCCCCCCACCCCCTTTCCCCTCTGGTAACCACCATACTGTTGTCTGTGTCTATGAGTTTTTGTTTGTGTGTCCTTTTTGTTCATTTGTTGCTTTCAGTTTTACATCCCACACATGAGTGAGATCATATGGTTGTTGACTTCTTCTGTCTGACTTATTTCAATTACCATGATATTTTCAAGATCCATCCATGTTGTTGCAAATGACAGCATTCCATCTTTTCTTATGGTTGAGTAGTATTCCATTGTATACATGTACCACATCTTCTTTATCTAATCCTCTACAAGGGACACAATTTGCTTGTTTCCGTGCCTTGGCCACCGTGAATCGTGCTGCAGTGATAATCCTCACTAGAATGCAGTGCTTCCTCCGAAGGGGAGGCAAGCGCTCCTGCCACAGCTTGTATTGACACATATACCTGGCTCCAAAACGTAGGGACTGAGCAGGAGTACGTGGAAGGCTCAGCCACCTACTTCAAAAAGCAACAATTTAAAGTGTGCAGAGGGCATCCTCTCCAAATATAAACTGTGATTGCTAGAAAGCCAAAAGTGAACAATTCTCTTGGTAGGGCAGTGATAATTATATACAACCAAGATGTTACCATCCTCACTCAAATTTACTCAGCTCTTTCTACATGCTATTCGACTTCTATAAGGGCTTTATATACAGTATATATATTGTCTCTTTAAACCTGTTTTTAACAATACTGGCACTATCATTTTACCCACTTGGTGTTGGTATTAGTTGATTTACTCTTTTAGCTTCTGACCAGGTGCACCTTGATTGGCGGGTGCATTTGCACATGCCTGCGTACACACACACACACACACACACACACACACACACACACACACACACTCACACACACTAAAACCCTCTAAACTTAAGTTAGTAAAATAGTGACCCAGAATCACTCTAGCCTCAGAATCATGGTCACACAATAAACTACTAGTAAACTATTGGAAACTTTGTTTATAAAGTTGTTGGGAGGCCTCAGTTCCATGGTGAAAAGTCTAAGAATTTTTTCTCAGAATCTCTGAATTTGAAATGGTTAAGGTTTGACTCATCTAACCACCCATTAGATGCATGATAATGACCATCCAGTTACTTCTGAAATACAAATTGCTACATATTGGCCACTATTGGCTCTTATTAAGGCAGGATCTCTGACCTAAGTCATTTCATAAACACAAGTACAAGTAGAAACACAGTAAATGATTACCCATGTTAGGTCTTTATAATGTTCACCTCCAAAGCTTATTTTTAATATGGTTTTATTAATTCTAATCAATCTATTTAAACTATATTACTATTTGAACTATATTACATAATTCCTATTTTTCCCTTGTATATTTAGTATAAACTTTTATTCTGAAATTATAGCATTATTTAAAAATCTTGGGCCTATTTTAACAAGTGTCAAAAGTTCATATGTTTGCCTTGGCCTGGTGGCTCAGTTGGTTGGAGCATCATCCCCTACACCAAAAAGTGTGGATTTGATTCTTGGTCAGGGCACATACCTAGACTGTGGGTTCAATTCCCAGTCAGGGTATATACAGGAGGCAGCCAATTGATGTTTCTCTCTCGCATCAATGTTTCTCTCAATCTCTCTCCCTTCCTGTCTCTCTAAAAAAAATCAGTAAAAACAAACAAGAACAACAAATCCTCAGGTGAGGATTAAAAAATGTTATGGCTGAAATAAGTCTTTAAAAATTAGACACCAAAGTAAAAATTATTAAATGCATTGGTCATATAAATGTGAAGTGGATTCAAATACTGGACATTGACAGGCAACTAACTGAAAGGTAGACTAGATATTTAAAATGTAGAGCAATATGAAAAAATTTTAAAGATTTTTACATTTTCATAAATGTGTATATCTTTTTCAAACTTTTATGTGAATCTTCTTTGAAGACCAGTCTTTAGATACTGTTATGATGGCATTAGAACAAGGAATTCATGGACATAAACACAGCAATAGTTCTCTTAGTTGCCTCCCAGAATAACCTAAGGAACCTTTTCAAAATACGGATGCCTTGCCCCAAATATTTTAGATTCCCATTTAAAAGTTGCTACATGGAGCTTAGATGTCTCTATTTTTTGAGATCACCACATACAAATTGGATGTGCCATCAGCAATAACAACCATCATGTGTCTTTAAGAGACTAAAATATGAGGTCTTCCAGAGGAAAGGAAAATTCTGGTCAGAAATGTTTCTGGCACTCCATCGACAGTACCAGTAGATTGACTTAAAAACAAATTGAAAAATCTGTACTGACAAGCACGCGTTCCCCCATTCAGACTGCCTGTCCTGGTCAGTTTTACTGCTTTCACATCTCTCCCTTGTCATTTCTGATGGAATCTTCCAAGAGTACATATGATTTGATATTGATGTCAGTAGGATGTGAATGCTGGCTGATCTAATTTCGTCAATGAAATACTCAAGTATATTGAAAGGGAAGAAAGTAGATATAAAACGAACAGGAAGGGAGAAGCGAAATACGTAGAATTGAACAGAGATGTCAGATAATACCAGGAAACAACCCAGGGATCTCAATGGCTTCAGTTTATGTATTATCTTGTCAGTTAGATACAACTGCTCTTTATTAATTCAGATCATAATCAGTAATGTGTGTTCGTGTCCCACTGTTAGAAGGTGTAAGGGTGATGGTGGTAGGAGTCATGGGTCTTTTCACCATCACCCCCACACGTTAGAGAATGTCAAGGCATGTGAACTCTGTGGTCCCCATTAATCAGTCTCATGTGCAGCTCTCAGCCCTTCTCAGTTCTGATCATGATAATGTAAGGGGTTTTTTTTTTGCATAAGCAAAGGCAAGGCACTTTACTGGAAATTACCTTATTTCTCTAGAATATGAGAGTGTGCATTCTAAATAAATATAATCAAAATAAACACAACATCCATGCTCTGAACAAATGGACATTTGAGAAGAGGATTTCTGGGAAAATGCTAAGTCAAAAAGATGCATTTGATTTGAAGGATGATAGAAAAACTTTGACCTCTGCTCCTGGGCTGGGCCATAAACAGGCAGAGCATGCTCCTGCCTTCTCAGTGCAAGGATTCGATTGAAGTCACTGCAGTGTTGGGTTTGATGACTAGGGAAAAATACCAACCACACTGAATCTTATTCTCAGCTGATTTCTCTACAGTCTTCTCCATTTACTCAAAACTGGATCTTCACTCTGCTTAGCCTTTTATGACTGACCCTTCATTTATCCTGTCTGCTATCTTAGGATGGACTCTTAAGTAGTAGGGTAATTGGGAGGAACCTTTGGTCAATCCTAGTCTTTGATTTTCAAATGGGTGTTCTTATGCACAATGTCCTTGAAAGATGTTGCATAATAGAAGGCTATGGGCATTGACATTGATGAAATGATATCTTAGCTAATTTTTAGTTTGTGCTTGACCATTTCCAATACCCACTAAAACCTTAGAACCATTGGGAATACATACTTTTCATCAGACTCATTTGCACACTGGTTGTATGCATTTGAAATCGGACTATTATCCCATCAATTATGAAATTAAAATGAAGGGGAAAGCTTAAATTGTATTCATAGGAAGAATCCTACCTCTAAGCTCAAAATGGATAGATTTATATAAAAAAGTTTCAAGGAAAGGCTTATAGATAGGAGAAAATAAATTTTTTTTGGTTTAAATGTTTGAGACATAGTCTACTTATCTGGGTTGATTTTTAAAGTCACTGTTCAGCTAGACTCCCTAGGGTGGCTTTGCCATCATTAGGAGTTTTGTCCTTAGTTTTACCAATTTAAGGAATCACTATTATTAGAGTTTATAAGGTTCATGGAGTCTGACTCATGTTAGCTAAATATACAAAAGACTCAAATATAAACTTATATATAAGCCATGTATAAAAATTAAAAACATATAATTACCACTGACGGAGTGCTTGCTTTATTAACAGTTATAAGGAAAAGTTCTTCACATACTGCGATCTGTATGTTGGCAGAGAGCATAGATGTGCAGTCAGACAGCCATGGGTTTCAGTCCCACCCAAACCCCTATTGGCACTGTGACCTTAGGCTTCCTCATCTGTAATACAGGGACAGTAATATCAACTCATAAGATGGATGTCATGTGTATAAAGCACTAAGCACAGTACCTAGCACAAAATAAGCACACAGTTAAATGTCTGCTGTCATCATCACCATCATTGTCATCTTCCTCCTTCTCACATTCCTTTTACTCATCATCATGAACTACATATCAAACAAATCCTATTCTTCTTGGGGCAAAGCCCGATTCTTTTCCACTCCATCAGGAGTTGGGTTGACTAGCCAGCACAATTCTCTTTAGAGGAAATCATACCCAAGAAATCAAAATATAATCAAGCTCAGTGGTTACAGTGTCAGCCCATGGACTAAAGGGTCATGAGTTTGATTCTCAGTTAAGGACAAATACCTCGATTGCATGCTTGATCCCCAGTCTAGGTCAGAGTGCATGCAGGAGGCAAGCAATCCATGTGTCTCTCTCACATTGATGCTTCTCTCTTTGTCTCTCCCCATCTCTTCCACTCTCTCTAAAAATAAATGGCAAAATATCCTCGAGTGAGGATTTTAAAAAATATATAATCAAAAGGCAGTTTGAATATAATGAAATCAGATACAAGAAAATCAACTAATAATCTTAATGTTTATAGCTTTCAACTCTGATCCATCTATTTTAATATGGATAAACTAGAGGCCCAGTGCACGAAATTTGTGCACGGGGGGGTGAGGGGGGGGTTGTCCCTCAGCCCAGCCTTCACCCTCTTCAATCTGGGACCCCTCCAGGGATGTCCAACTGCCCATTTAGGCCTGATCCCGGTATGATCGGGCCTAAACGGGCAGTCAGACATCCCTCTCACAATCCAGGACTGCTGGCTCCCAACTACTCGCCTGCCTGCCTTCCTGATTGCCCCTAACCTGCTTCTGCCTGCCAGCCTGATCACCCCTAACCACTCCCCTGCCAGCCTGATTGATGCCTAACTGCTCCCCTGCCAGCCTGATTGCCCCTAACTGTCCTCCCCTGCAGGCCTGGTCACCCCTAACTGCCCTTCTCTGCAGGCCTGGTCCCCCCCAACTGCTCTCCCCTGCAGGCCTGTGTCCCCCCCCCCCCCAACTGCCCTTCCCTGCAGGCCTGGTTGCCCCCAACTTCCCTCATCTGCTGGCCTGGCCACCCCTAACCCTCCCCTGCAGGCTTGATCGCCCCCAACTGCCCTCCCTTGCAGGCCTGGTCCCTCCCAACTGCCCTCCCCTGCTGGCCTGATCCCTCCCAACATCCCTCCCCTGCTGACCGTTTTGTGGCGGCCATCTTGTGTCCACATGGGGGCAGCCATCTTTGACCACATGGGGGCAGCCATCTTGTGTGTTGGGGTGATGGTCTATTTGCATATTACTCTTTTATTAGATGGAATAGAGGCCTGGTGCATGGGTGGGGGCCAGCTGGTTTGCCCTGAAGGGTGTCCTGGATCAGGGTGGGGATTCCCTTGGGGCGTGGGGTGGCCTGGGCAAGGGGCCTGTGGTGGTTTGCAGGCTGGACACGCCCCCTGGCGACCCAAGTGGAGGCCCTGGTATCTGGGATTTATTTATCTTCTATAATTGAAACTTTGTAGCCTTGAGCAGAGGCCTGGGCCTGCCAGGGTGTGCAGGAAGCTTGGCTTCTTCCATTGCCAGGGAAACCCAAGCCTCCTGTTCACTCTGTGGCCGCAGCCATCTTGGTTGGATTAATTTGCATACTAGCTCCTGATTGGCTGGTGGGCGTGGCTTGTGGGTGTAGCAGAAGTACAGTCAATTTGCATATTACTCTTTTATTAGATAGGATTCTGCCAGTCAGATCCAATAATTGCATTAACTTTTTAGGGCTGACTAGTCCAATCACTTCAATTGTTGCTGCTTGTTTTTAATATGTAGTGTAGGGCGCTGAGAATTGTGATCACTATAGAGCTTGTAGGAACTACAGAAACTTAGCCCAACTCCAGACCCAGTGACTTTGAATCTGCAGTTTAGCCAAATTTCATGGTAATTCAAATGCACAAAGTTGAGAAGCATTTTCTTAAAATATTCCTCAGTTGTTCTCTTAGGTACCTGGTCTCATCCATTATATAGAGATTGTTACTAGTTTCCCTCCCCTAGGGTAACCTTATTTCCAAGCCATATGTATAAACTGTTGTATAAAAGAGACTAAGTAAGAAAACATTTCTTTTTCTGAGTCTTTAAAAATGTCTCTGTCAGTCAAGCTCTGGATCTTGGCAGATGGCCTCATTTATATTTAAGGGAAGAAATAGTTTTATATTCTTTGGTTCCAGTGATTAGAGTTTGCTTTTGCACGAGGTAATTTTTTATTTCCTGTCACCTCTTTGCAGTCTTTCACTTTTTTATTTCCCATTTTGTTTCTCTGCTATGATTTCTCAATCACTGCTGCTAAAATAAGCTCAATGTCAGCCTGATGCCAACCAACTGGAAACCTGGCAGTTCCGTTTGGAAACTCTTGGTCTTCCCATTTTTTTCCTTACAGTATATGCATGCATGCATCTGTGCTTTCAGCCCCTGCTATGTGGATGTTCAATAAGCACCAGGGTGTGTGTGTTTTTTGAGAATCCATTTGAAATTTAAAGAGCATTCTATACTCATGGTCTATGCTGAGGTTGGTTTCTAAAAAGGAATGTCCATATTAAGGCTGTTTTTCAAACTATGAAGCCATTTGAGAGTCCATTTTTTGTGGATACAGCTTCTCTATAGCCACTCAAGCTTCCATTTATCTATTTTTCTCCAAGCATTAATAGAGCTGGTCAAGCAGCAATCTATAAATCCAGTTATGTCCATATTCTATCTCTCTGCTAAATTAAAACAAAGGGAATCTGTGTAAACAAATGGGAGGTTGTTCTTGGTCTTCAGGTTCAGAGAAGCAAGTCACACACTATTTAACAGTTTGTGTTGTATAACCACTTGAGTCTTAACCCTGCAAATTTAAATAGGATCATGAAGTCATTGCTCCAGCGTTTGTATGAAAGCTCTCTCCAAAATGTCTTAGGCTATTTTTCAGATTCAGAATCAAATCTCTCATTATTGTAAGAAGAAATAGGAGGTAATTTCCTTCACTTAACTAAGACTGTTTTCACCTCTCTGTAGTTTAAAGAGGTAAAAACACATCTACAAAAAAAAAAAAAAATCAGTGATTAAGCCAAGTATTGTAACCCACATGTTTTAGGTTCTGGGCCCCTACTCCATTAAATAGCCCATGTTATAGCAAATTTAAAATTCATTAATTCATCATTTAAGAAAACCAGTGAGGGAGTACTGATTTATTTTACTAGGCTTATCCTTCCTTTTAGTAGCTCCAGTTAATGACTAAGACTCTTTTTCTTCTCGTTGTCAGAAGAGCTAAAGAAAAAGTATTTTCAGCTCCAAGAATTTCAACAAGGAAGGCTGTAACTTAGTTCTGCTGCACGTATTCAATTAGCTTGTGAAATCTTATCTCTTCTACCAGCAAAAAAAGAGACTTAAAAAGAGAACATTAAAATTCCAAAAGGAGCAAGAGGGTGTTTTTGGCAACAGGGTGACTCAACTGAAAGACAGCTTAGTAGCCAAAAATGGTACTTTTTTGTCTTTTTGTTTTCCTTTAAAGAGATACGCGGAACCACAGAGGGGGGAACTGAACACACAGGGTGACAGCGAGGCACAAAGCTGCAGGGAGCATGGTCCTCAGGGCTGCGAGATCATTGGCTTCTTGTTTGCTCCTCTACACTTACCAACCAGCTCCAGAGAAGAAGGAGATGAGAGTGTTTCTAGTGATAGCAGCCATTTTTTCCTTCAAGTTTTGTCTGTCCCCTTATTTTCATACATTATATCCTTCTTCATGCCCTTTGCTTTTCTGATTTCTCTGTTGCCATCTAAATCAATAAGTTATGTTCTTTTGTTTTTTGTTTTTTTAAGTGGAAGAACCCAAGGTTTCTATCAATGTAAAATAATAACTATTTTGCTGTGACCTAATATGTGATGAACTCAGTACAGCTGCTAACTCAGCATTTTGTGTCTGGGGGTTAATTGGCATTCTTCTCATTCAGAAAATGCATCACCTTCATAATAAAATCAATTCTCTTCAGTTGACATTCAGGGTCCTCAAAGATCCAGTTTGTAATATCAGCCTCAAAAATAAAATAGCCAGCTCTTTTAGCAGCAAAATGAGTTTATTTGGGAATAGCAGAGAATTGTAATTTGGGCCAAGTGGTGAACCACAGGCAAGTCTGAAGAGACAAAGGGAAGGTTAGCTTCTACTAGGTTCTAGGAGAAAAGTGGGGTGGGGAGCTAGGTTGTTCTGAACAGCAGTTATGTCATTGGCTGCAGACTGGTTAGTGCATTGTTGCTGGGTAGGGAGTGACCATCCTTCCTTTCTTACATGCAAGAGATGAATTTCAATGTGAAGAAGTGTCCTTGTCAAAACAATTCTTTCTTCTTTCTACTTGTTATGTAGGCTGAGACTCGTGGTATGTGAATGAGAGTTCCCACTTTAGGGCTTCCCAATTCAATTTTAAATGAGGTTTCCTTTATTTATTTTTACATTAATAACTCTTCCATCTTTATTGATCTTTCCACCTCACCAGGGCTCCTCTGTCCCAGCCTACCCACTCTAAATACCCTTTTGCAAGCTTCCCTTCTCCTTTCTTATTACTGTTTTGCTGCTGTCATTTCTATGGAAATATCCTTTTTTAGCATTTCTGTTTTCCAAATCCTACTTGCTTCCCAGAAAGCAAGCCAGATACCAATTCCTAAGATCCACATAGAGCCGAACATTTTTCAACATTTTCCCTGATATTCCCAGCTAGCAATAAACATCCATTTATGTGTACAATGTAAATATCATTTAAGACATCTCCTTCCACATTGCAAGTCTGATTTTCTTAGGTTCAGATTGTATTTGAGAGGCATTCATTCTTCAGGCCTAGCTATTTCACCGTTGAAGTGTATTACACTTTTGTTCACCTTCCTTACTGAGGATTCAGTTAAAAGATAAGAAATGGTGTATCTTCTGTTGACCTTTGCATAGCCAGTCACCTAAAAGACAAGAACTTCTATGACTGGAGTTTATAGAGTAAATATAAATTCCAAATTTCTGGTGTTTAGAGTGAGACTGAACTTTCATAATACCCATCAGCACTTCTCGCATTTTGTCCTTATATTCTCCCAAAATCTTATATAGAAAAGATGCTCAGAAAGTGCTAGCTGAAATTATTTAAAATTATAGAGTGACTTAGATGTACATAGCATCTTAAAAAAATAGAGTGGGGCAGCCTGGCTGGTGTTGCTCAGTGGTTGAGCATTGACCCAGGAACCAGGAGGTTACTGGTTCGATTCCTGGTCAGGGCACATGCCCGAGTTGCAGGCTCCACCCCCAGTGGACTGGCTTAACAAGTTTCTCTTTATGACAGCATAGTGTCCTCAGTGATTTATTCAAATCAGCATCCATCAGAAAGCAGTCTCAATGTATGGCATATTTTGTTTGGAGGAATGAGAATAAGGAGAAGAAAGAAGAGGAAGGGATATGGTGTCATAGGATAATGTAGTTGCTACAACCTTAGAGATTTCTTTCATCCTCATAACACCAGATAATTCTTAGAGACAAGATACTCTCTAAGATTCTAAAAGTGGGTCAGGTTTCCCAAATAGCTCGAGATTTTGATACCCTGGATTTGTGTCTCCTCAGCTGAAAATAGTTGGTACTCATGAATTTTTCTTTTCTTGGCATTGGCAGTGAGTTGCTTTCCCAAAGGGAGTGTCTCCTAGCTCTCTGGTGTGCTGGGAGGAAAATAAAAGTTGAGAGCCACCAATTTAGAAGGTCTTCATATGCTAGAGGAGATGGGAGGTGTAGATGGCTTGGCAACTCCCCAAGGTTGTGTAACTTCTTAGTTGCAGAACAAGAGCCAGAATCCAGGTTTCCTGCTTGTCCATTCCAGTATTGCTTGCTCAGTGCCACACTGTCCAGTTAATAGCTCCTCTCCATCATTGGCCAGCCCTGGCAACTCCTACCACCTTTATTAAATCGGGGGGTTTACAGGAAACTTTGGGGCCTTATGCCCCCTTTCCACCATACCACATTAGGCTGTCCCGTACGAAAGAAAACAGATGCCCATGAAAATATATGAAAGGCGTATGTCCACTAAAACATTGAAGCACAACTAGAATGAAATACCCTGAACAAGAATCCAACAGGGGTTTGTTTTTCTACTGTTCTTCTGATACTAACTCTTGCAAGCTAGTTCAGGCCCCTTGGGTGAGGGGGGGCTGCTGCCTTATGGTGGTTGTCTTTTTGATGCTGAGGTGAGTAATCTCTTGGTGCCGTATGGAATATCAAGGTCAGAGGGACTAGCACATAATATGGCAAAGCAGGAGTGAGTCACCAGGTGGCTGCTGAGGCTGCTCTCCCTGTGATCTCCTGAGCAGGAGCTCTCTGCTTGAATGTTCTTTCTGGAGGCTCTGGGAACGGATTTTTCTTACAAAGCCTTCCTATTCCTCTGTTCCCCACAGGTACCTTTGTCCTTTAAGATGTAAACACTTTCTAGGTACTGAATGAATCCGTCTGTATTTCTTGCAAAGGACTTTGGTTAAACTATTTTTATTTCAGAGTTTGCAGTAGAGCTGATTTCTCTTCCCGGAGCAGGAGGAGAGTCCGTGTGTGTGTGTGTGTGTGTGTGTGTGTGTGTGTGTGTGTGTGTGTGTGTAAGAAGGGAAAAAAAGGGTAAGTATGAGTAGCCACCAGTCCTAGCCTTCCTATCTCCATGCGTTTCATGGCCTCCCATTGGTAACCAGTGGAAATAAAATGTGAGCCCACAAATGTTATTTTAATTGTTCAGTAGCCACCTTAAAATAAATCAGATGAAATTCAATTTAATAACATATTTTATTAAACCCAACACATCCACTATATAATCATGTCAACATGTGTCAATATAAAAATGACTAATGAGCTATTTCATATGAGTTTTTTAATGTCTTACAAGCTCAGTGGAAATGTTATGCCCAAAACACGTCATTTTAGACTATCCACATTGCCATGCGCAGTGGCTGGTCAATTTGACAGCCTCATTATCAAATGACAAATATGGTTTCCTGTTTGGCATTTCAGATAGCTTATGATCTGTGCTCTACTTGTTGTTTTTTAACTACTTGTACCCCTATCCCCTCTACATCCCAGTTCTCATTTCCTAAACGTGACCCAGACTTACATCTTTTTGGGTCTAGAATATCCTCTACCTCCCTTTACTCTACCTATGTCTCAAAACAGCTTTGAAAGCAGACTGACATGGGTTTTGATTGAGATTCAATTCCAACTTCATTGTATACTAATTAGGTGAATGTAAGAAAGTTATTTAGTCTCTTTGAACCCCTTATTACCTATCTTTCCAATGAGGATAGTAAGTGTGTGTGTGTGTGTGTGTGTGTGTGTGATTGTCAGAGTGAGAGAGCAATAGAGAGAGTTAAGCGATGTAATGGATGCAAAAGAACCAAAAAGAAAATTCATAGTGCAGATCCTGGTACAAAGCTGATAAATTTTCCTCCTTTCCTAATTGCTTTCCACCTTGCTTTTGTGGGTAGCACTCTCATCCCCATCTGCCTGCAGCGTCTAAGCTACTTAAGTAAGCATCTTCTTTTCTATTCTGCAGTCTTTTCACCTGTGATAACAGCCACATCTTGAACAACCCATGTTCTGTCTTTGCTCCCCAGTTACCATTATTGTACCTTTTACATCTTTTGAACTGCAAAAATGCTAACAATGAGATGTATAGCTTCCTCCTTGGAGAAGAGTGGCTCTGGTGCCTAATGGAGCTGCACAGGGGTCCTTCTGCTGAGGCCCAGATCCAACAAGCTACCACTGAAATCTCTGCCCCACTCAGGATGAGGGCACAGCCAGTCCTGTCCCCAGCTCTAACAGTTTCCTAGGCAACCAGTACACACGACCACTGGAGGAAAGAGAAGGAAAAAAAGGCAAAACCTTCACCATTTCCACAGTTTTCAAGACTGTGTGCATGTGCTCAAAATATTGAAAATATGTGGATAATTGAGCATATGCTTTATTATTTCCTGTCATGTTGGTTATGGCCTCTGTGTATCTCTAATAGTGATGGTGTTGTCTGAGTGAAATTAGATACTTAGTGAGTAATATTTATGGGTTATTTGAATAGCCTCCTTGCCCATCTTACATTAGATTTAATCCTGCATTTGATGTGTATTGAATTTTATAAATAGTATTTTAAATTTCTTTCCTAATTGCTTTTAGCTAATATATAAAAGTGCAATTGAATTCTATACTTTTTATCCAGAAACCTTGCTAAATCACCTTATTAATTCTAATAGTTTCCATGTAGATTCTGTCGGGTTTTCTATATGCAATCAAGTCATTTTCAAATAATGAGGATTTTAATTTTTCATTTCCTTATAACTCCTTCCTTTCTTATAACATATAATTTTTCTTGCTTTAATACTGGCTAGGATTTTTAACACATGATAAATAAAGTGGGAAGAGTGGACAGCCTTGTCTTATTCCCCAAATCATGGGAAGCCTTCAAAATATCATTAAGTATAATATTTCCTATAGTTTTGCATAGTTATAGTTACTCTTCTATTCAAACTATTGCTAAGAGGCTTTTAAAAAATTACAAATGGAGGTAGATTTTGTCCTATTCCAAATTGACTCAGAGTGTTTTTAAAAATCATGAACAGAAGTATAACTTTATCAAATGCTTCTTTTGTATCTACTGAAATAATCATAGGATTTTCCCCATTACTGTTATAAATGTGGAGGTTAAAATTGATTTTTAGTTGATAAATCAATCTTTGGTTTGTGGAATGAACCCAACTGGTCATAATGAATCATGGATTCTTTTTTTCTGATATTGCATTTAGAATTTTTCTAGTTATGTTATGACATAGAGTTGCTGATTTTTTTTTAAAATATATTTTATTGATTTTTTACAGAGAGGAAAGGAGAGGGATAGAAAGCTAGAAACATCGATGAGAGAGAAACATCGACCAGCTGCCTCCTGCACACCCCCCACCGGGGATGTGCCCGCAACCAAGGTACATGCCCTTGACCGGAATCGAACCCGGGACCCTTCAGTCCCCAGACCGATGCTCTATCCACCGAGCCAAACCGGTTTCGGCGAGTTGCTGATTTTTATTTTTTTTATATCTTTGGCAGGTTTGAGGATCAAGGTTATTGTAGTCTCTTAAAATAAGCATATAGAGAGCCTTTGGTATCCTTATGTCAATCCATCTGTTCATTCATTCATTCATTCATTCACTCACTCCACAAATAGTACAGTGTTAAAAGTACAGGTTCTAGGTTGCCTGTGTTTGAAGACATGTTTAAAAACTTATGACTACATTACTCATCTCTTGCCATACAAAAATTACCACAAACTTAGTAGCTTGAAGCAACCCATTTATTATCTCACTAGCGACCCAATGAACAAAATTCATGCAAGAGTAGGCCTTCCTTCCCTCGCAGCCCTGGCTTCGTCCGGAAGCACGTCCGATCTAATTAGCATATTATGCTTTTATTATTATAGTTTCTGTGGGTCACAAATTGGGGAATAGCTTAGCTGGGTCCTCTCCTTTAGGGTATCTGACAAGGATGCAATGCATGTGTTAGCCAGGACTAGGGTCTTATCTGAGGGTCAGCTGGGGAAGGATCTGCTTCTAGTTCATGTGATTATTGGCAGGATCCATTTTCTTGCAGGTGGTAGAATGAGGACCTCAACTCTTGATGGCTATAGGCTGAGGTCTTCCCTCAGTTTACTGCCTTGAGTACCTTTCCAAATGGTGGTTTCCATAAATCAGAAAGAATCAGCCCTGGCTGGGTAGCTTGGTTGGTTGGAACATTGTCCAGTACACCAAAAGGGTGCAGGTTTGATCTCTAGCCAGGGTGCACACAGGAGGCAACCGATCAATCTCTCTCTCTCTCTCACTCCCTTCCTCTCACTCTAAAAATCAATAAAAATATATCCTTGACTGAGGTTTTTAAAAAATCAGAAGGAGTCATTAGAGAGTCTACTAGCAAGGCAGAAATGACAGTATTAGGTAACCTAATCACCTTTGCCATACACTGCTAGTTAGAAACAATGTATACTGGTAGGTCTTATGAACTTTCAAAGTCTAGGGATTAAAGAAGATATACCAGTGGGTATAGTATAGTTGGCTGCTTTTTTAGAGCCGATTCATCAGTATTTTGGACAGATTACTTAATTATCAGTGCATTAGGGTATTCATCTATTAAAAAAAAGAATAGTGTCTTTAGGAATATTAGATCACTTAATTTAAGTAAAACATCTAGAATAATGCCTGGCACATAATAAGTACTGCATTAATGTTAGATTCTATTAATATTCCAAGTGCTGAGTACTATTCCAGGTGGGGGACTTAGCACTGAGTAACAGGGACAAATTCCCAACACTCATGAGTTGACAATCTAGTAGAGAAAGGCAGAAAATAAACATATAAATATATAATGTAATGCGTATCGGTGGTGGTGAGGTATTACTATCCTATATAATAAAAGGCTAATATGCAAATCAACCAAACAGTGGAACAACTGGTCGCTATGACACTCACTGACCACCAGGGGGCAGACGCTCAACACCGGAGCTGTCCCCTGGTGGTCAGTGTGCTCCCACAGGGGGAGTGCTGCTAAGCCAGAAGCCAGGCTCATGGCTGGCGAGCGGGCCTAGTCAGTCAGACATCCCCCGAAGGCTCCTGGACTGGAAGAGGGCACAGGACCGGCTGAGGGACCCCATCCCCCACCCCTGAGTGCACAAATTGTGTGCACTGGGCCTGTAGTTTTACATACAGTGACCAGAACACTTGAGCAGGAGCCTGGAGAAAGTGAAGGGACAATCCTTTTATATATTTTCAGGATAGCAAGAGTGAAGTCCTCAAAATGAGAGTATATTTACTTTAAGAAGCACCTGGAAGCTTCCCTGAAACAATATGTTATAACATAATTATTCATGATCGTTATTCAGAGATGACAGCTTATTCCAAGGTAGCTGGGCCCATGTATGCAAAACACTACTGTAGGAAGCGGTTATAGGTTTAAGCCTCTGACTGACCTGTGGCAGGGTCACAAACAAGTTCGTTTGGAGGGCAGACCCCTCCCAGCATAATTAAGCCTGATCCTGTAACTGATCCCTAGATCCTTCCTGGGTAGCTAGTGGACTGTGGGAGGGGCAGCAAGTGCTGCCAAAACAAGTGAAACTTACAAGAACATTGTTAATTGCCTTGTTTGTCCCTGATTATAAATAAAGCCTCAGCTTTGCAGTCTGGATCGGTTCTGTGGCCTCAGCCAGGCACAGAAAGATCCACACAGCTCCCAGCTTCATGAATCTATTTCTGCGTCTTGTTTTCTTTATTTCTAATATTTCTCAATCCCTGGCCACCTCCATTTAGAACCAGTTCGTTCATCTCTCTTTCTGCGCGGGACGCGGAAAAGGGAGATCCCCGCCATGTCTGGCCCCTGCCGCATCAGGCCCCTGCACACTACTCTGTATAATTGTTGTAAAAAAATGTACAAAACACTAATATTTCATGCTCAACAGGGACAGTAAACAAGTTAAACTTTCGTCCCGGCAGGCCACAGCTGAGTGCTACTGGGGTATTTATCATAATTTTGATTGGGTTAAATCTGGCTGCAACAAATAACAAATGCTGCTACAAGAGTATTAGTAAAAGCAGTTGAAAGTCCTTTATTTCTTTTCTAAGCTGTTCATAATCCAATTAATTAAACATTATGAAATGATCCCAAAGCCATATTTGCATTTTCTTCTGGCCTATATTTGCATAGATTTTTACCTAGTTCTAATTTGAATACAATACAACTGTCTTGTTCTCTTTATTTATCTAGAGTTTCATAAATAAAATATATTCTTTGTTACCAATAATCATCAGGGCTTCAACTTTTAGTGGTTATCTGGTCTTCCACCATATTGGTATGCCCAGAGTATGTCTCATTCTCCGTGGGCAATTTGGTTATTTATTTTTGTTTGCTTGTTTGTATTTTATTGAAAAATTGGATGCTGGTACCACATCTGAGCTGATACCTAGTTTTCCTTTAAATATTTCTAGAATAAATTATCAAGAGTAGATTACTAGGTCCGAGCATCTGAACATTTTTATAGAGTCAATTAATTTTAAGCAACATTGACGAAGGTCTGTTTTCTGGTAAGCAACATAAAACATTGCTTTGTCCAGAGATTTTATTATTTCCAAATAAGTCCTTTATTCCTACATACTTAATTTTATAGCCTATTTGCAAAATTTAAAGCCATGTTTTTATTTCTTTTGAATATAAATGGAAATCTTATACATAGTACTCTTTATGCTAAGTATATGAGTAACTGGGTATTTTATTCCACATAGTAATTCAGAATAATCTGAAGGCTAAATATTTGGCTAGGCACCCAGTTTTGTTACTTGATAACAATATGGCCTAGGGCAGAATATACACCTGCTTAGTTCCTTAGTTTCCTCATCTGTGAAATGGAGATAATAATAATGCCCACCTTTTAGGCTTTGTCTCAACTGGCATATGTAAAGTGTTATATACATGCCAGGAGCTCCATAAATGTCATCTATGATTATTATTTAGTGTGTTCTTAGGTTATCAGTCATATCAGATCTTGTTGAACTAAATTGAAGATAAGAGTTTGCCTGAAACTTGAGCAGCAGCTACTGGGGATTCGGGGGTTGGGGGGAGGGGAGGTAGGAGGGGGAGCTGGCATCTGCTAACACTGCAGAGATGCAGAGAAGTCAGTGTAGCAGAATCTAAGTCACCCGACAGGCACCTATGGGCCAAATCGGCCTCATAGCTGTGTGTGTTCATCCCAATCTGTGTTTTATGTTATTTATTTTTTTTTAATTTTGAAAAATATATTTTTATTGATTTTAGAGAGGAAGGAAGAGGGAGAGAGAGATAGAAACATCAGTGATGAGAGAGAATCATAGATCGGCTGCCTACTGCATACTCCCCCGACACACACACACTGGAGATCGAGCCCGCAACTCAGGCATGTGCCCTTGACTGAAATTGAACCTGGGACCCTTCAGTCCACACGTTGACACTCTATCCACTAAGCCAAACCGGCCAGGGCTGTGTTTTATTTATTTTTTTAAATTAGTTGCTAACATTTACAAACTTAACAATTTCTCATAAAATCCTGATATGTGACTTTTAAGAAGAATTGAAAAATAAAGCCAACACAGGATGCTTTGCTTTATGGCAACCATCAGCTAGAGCAGAGTAGCAATTGCTTTCACTAGAAGAGGTGCTGAAAAAGACCATGTGTCTCCCAAGGGCCAAGTCCTCTTCAGTCCCTGTTGCTTACAGCTCGCCTGCAGCCCTCATTCCCATCACCTTCCTGGCTTCAGGAGCATTGCAACAGGCCTCCACCAGCACAGGGACTGAGATCCTGGCCTCTGCACATGGAAAGAACCGGTTATAATCCTTGCTCTGCACTATTCACTAATTAAAACCCAAATTACCTGATTGATCATTTGCATCACTGGGCGCGGCAGAGCATGGAGCAGCAGAGTCTATTTCTCCCCAGGCTCCAGGATGCCTTGTGATGAGAGATGCTCTGTTTGTTTTAGCCTCGGCCTTCAGACCGCAGGCACACTGTCCTCTGCTTTGTAAGAAATGTGAATTGAGCAAATTACAAGGAATAGTAGAAGATCCAAAATGCTGCTGAAAAAAATCTGTGAGCTCTTTCTCAAAAGCCTGAAAACGGTTCCTTTGAAACAGTGGGAGACCCCATACCAATAGCACTAAGCTTCTATTTTTGTGCCTGGGAGAGGTTTTGAAGCATTACTCCATGTTCTCCAGTCTTAAAATACATGATTCATCCACAAGGCAGATTGGAAGTGGCAGAGATTGATCTTACGGAGGAGATGTACAGCTTTACCACGGCACCAGTCAACCATCGAGTAGTTCGAGAGGTCATTAGACCAAAGCTAATTGGCTCTTTCAGGCTTTTGAGAGCTCATCTTCAGGTCCCCACTGAGCTCTGCCTTTTTTTCTTATTCACATGTTGCAATTAATAGAGGAGGAGACTATTGTCTATTCACAGGAAACCTCCAAACTGGATTCACATATCCTCGGGCCTAATGAAAACAGTGTCATTGTTCCTCATTATATTTGAGGTTACTGGCTGAGCAGTGTCGGCATAGAGAGCATAGTGATGAAGAGCTTGGGATCTGGACCCCATTAGAGTGGAATTTGAGTACTGATGCAGCTACTGTAGGACTCAGTAATATATTAATTATCGTGTACTCAGTTTTCTCAGAAGCAGAATGAGGTCGTATTAGTGGCTCCCTTCTGGGGGGTATATGAAATAATTCATATTAAACATCCTATCTAATAAAAGATAAACATGCAAATTGACCGTACCTCCTATACACCCACAAGCCATGCCCACCAGCCAATCAGAAGCGAGTATGCAAATTAACCCAACCAAGATGGCGGTAAATTTGCATATCTGAAGACAGCAGAGAAGGAAGCCAAGCACTGTAGAAGGGAGCGAAGCTGCAGAGAAGCAAGCAAGCGGGGCAGCGGAGAAGGGAGGGAAGCAGGCGGGGTGGCAGAGACCGCCACAGGAAGCCCTATTCTTGCAGGAATCTTCCTGCAACGGGCCTCTAGTTTATAATATTTATTAAGACATAAGCACTTAGTAAATAGTGCTTCCTCTCTGTATTAATTCAGCTCTTTATATATAGTGGTAAATATGAGTTACATAGTTTTTGCCCTCATGGCCTAAATGTGGGGAAGAGGTGGAGGAGAGATTTTTGTATTTCTTTTTCTTTTTCTAAATTTATTGGGGTGACATTGATTAATAAGATGATATAGGTTTCAAGTGTACAAGTCTATGATAAATATCTGTATATTGCATTGTGTGTCCACCACACGTTTTTGCTTTATAGCACAGCTGTTGTGAAATGGACTGTCTGCTAGTGAATCTCCACCCCAACTCTCCCCCTTTCTATGACATAAGTCACCTTCCTGTTGCTCAATTTCCTTACATATTAAATGGAGATCATAAAAGACACACTTTCAAGTGTTTGCCCGGAGTAATAACGATAATGGTAATAATAATTAAGAGGAAGAGGAAGAGGAAGCAGAGGAAGAGGAGCAGAGCTAACATTTATCACATGAATTCCACTTATTATTTGATCACATTTATTACATGTAGTTAACATTAATAAATGCTAACTTTTCTATGTTAATTAATTTTATCTCCAGTCAACTATAAACTAGTTTTGATTATTAGTCTCACTTTATAGATGAGGAAACTAAGGCATAAGGAGATTCACCATATGTAATACTTTCAACAATAAAGATTTTTTAAAAAGAAGAAGAAGATACACCTCAGGAGATGTCAGTATGTGGTTGGTATCCTTAACAAAATGAATACCTTCCCAGTTCATTACAGCTAGATGTACATCATTGTTTAAAATTCCTTCCTGGTAATTCCATTGGGTCTAATACTTTATCAAGTCTATTCTGTTGTTATCTGGTTGTTATCATGACATGCACATGAAGAACAAGTCTCGAAACCCAACACATTTTACATGAGAGGCTGTCTGCCTGCTTGTGGTAGCTCTGAGATGAACTGCATGTTCTTCTGTTCACTCTACAGATTCAGCTAAAGAACTGGGAGAGAGGCTGTTCAGGCTAACCCTTAAGACCAGGAGTAAGGTTTTTTGGACAATGTACATTGGCTGGTAGAGGCCTAAGAGACTAGATGAAGTGAATATTTTCAACTTATGAATTTCTAATTCATTTGTGCATAGACTGTGCCTGTGAAGAAAAGCACACGTGACAGTATACTGGGCTAAAATAAGCAGACTGAGGGATCTCGGGCAGAGACCAAGCCTGACATCCTCATGGGAGCTCTTTTAAGTCACAGAGGGAGTGTTGTTTCCACTGCCTGGGCCATTCTCTATGTTTTCAGGTCTGTGACCAGATACACCTTCTCAGTGAAGCCCTTGCTGCCCAGGCTATTTACAATTTCACCCTCTCCTTCCATGTGCGAACATTCCATATCCCCTCTCTCTGCTTTGTTTTTCTTCATAGCGCTTATCCCTATCTCAGATTACACATTTTACTTATTTTCTATTCCCCCACCAGTGGTATGGAGCCTCTCATACTAGTTTGCAAGCGCAGATTGCTAAGTATTCAGGGGTTTTGCAAGTTGTTTGTTAAATTGGCCATGATGGGAATAGTTCCACCCTAGAAATTGACAAATGCTACAAATTGGGGACTTTTTTTTTTCAGAGTTGGTTACCAGCACACCACCGCCCTCGTTAAGTGTAAGCTTCATGAGAGAACACATTTTTATGTCATTCATTGCTGGATCCTCAGTAACTAGAAAGGCGTGTCTTACACAAAGTATATAACAAGTGCTTGCTGGAAGAGATAAGAGAACAAATGTGTGAATGAGTGACGGAGCGAACAAACAAATGGGAGTCACTCAGAGCTCCTCATGTGGATGTGAAGACCGGCTGCCATAGCTGCTTTTCTTGGTGACAGTGATTCACAACCTGGGCTCGGAGAACTAAGCTGCTAAATGAAACTTACTAGATCACAGTGTAGACCTGAGTCACAGCATTTGAAGGAGACCACACCACGTTCTGAGTTTCTCTCTTCTTGACTGCAATCTTTGGACTTGAGTCAATGAAGGTTTTTCTACTCAAATTTAGTAAATCAGGCTTTTCATTTCTTAGTCACTAAAATGGAAAATAACTAAAATTATGTAAACAGAAACCTGAAAAAGAACATTGCTTGTACCATAGGGAAGTTGAAATAATTGGGCCTCAGAGCTCACTGTTACTTCTCCAGCTCAGATTTATATGTATAAGTCACCCTAAACAAGAATGATACCCATTTTTTTCAGCTTGATTGCTTATAATTGCATTACATGTACTTTCTATTATACAATATTGCTGATGGCCGAGGACTAAATTATCTTGTGTCACGAACTCTGGGATTGCTTTAATATACCTCCTTTTCTCGGGGAAAAACTGGACAGTAAGAACTAAAGCATATGGTCAGAGTGGAAAATAGGCTACCTAAAATACAGTGAAGAGTTCCTTTTTGTTGTTCCTTTGTTTTCCTCAATTTTTCACATTGGTTTCTTTAATGTTTTTTGATGTCAGAATGGGTAACCAGATTTAAAATATCATTGTTTTCCTTTTTTTCTTTATTGATTAAGGTTACTTATGTGTCCTTATCCCCCCCTTGCTCCTCCCCCCCCCCCCCCACTCATGCCCTCGACCCCCTGGTGTCTGTGTCCATTGGTTAGGCTTATATGCATGCATACAAGTCCTTTGGATATCATTGTTTTCTTGGTGTGGCTTCAAGGACTATGGGACTGAGTCTGGAAAGATTCAAATTAAAAAAAAAATTCCAAGTTTACAAAATTATTAAATATGTGGGAAAAGTATCAGTTAAAAATTATTTAATTTCTTGGAATGGAGGCCATTCTTAAAGCTAAGAAAAGGAGATGTGAGGACAAGAAAAGAAAATATCTTTTTTCAAAGCAATGTCTGCATGAAATCTGCTAGTTAATGTGGAAGTATAGAATACATAGATCCAGTGGTTAAATACCATCTGTGATTAAACAAAGTTGGAATATCTGAGGGCAGCCTTTAGCCTGTTGAAGTTTTGGAGGATGATAATGCCATTTCATGTTAAGTCCTGTGGGGCTGTTAGCAGAGTATTTTATTAATGCTTATGTTCTTCTCTCTGCTAAGGACTTATAAAATATTGTGAGGTAGTGTTTGTATCCATTAAGAAGCATTTGGTAGCAATTGTCCAAATGTTAATTTAAAGGGATAAATGGGTTGGAACAACAAATTTAAAAGTTCAGCAGATACTAAGAATAATACAGAAACTGAATAATATCATGACAATAAATCAGATAATGTAGAAGAAATGGATAAATTCCTATAAATAAATAAATAACCTGCCAAGACTGAATCATAAGAAAAAAATCTGAACACCCCAAAGTGATTGGATCAGTAATCAGAAACCTCCCAGCACAGAAAACTCCAGGACCATAAGGCTTCACTGAATTCTATGAAACATTTATAAAAGAATTAATACCAATCTTTCTCAAACTCTTCCAAAAATGGGAAAAAATGAACATTTTCATTAATACATATTAAAGTTATTAATAAAAACAGAAATAGATGCTTAACAAAGAGATGCTTATCAAAGTTTCTTAGAGTCAACACAGTAAGAAAAACAAAAAGAAAATATTCAAGTCTTTGTGTTGGAGATAACAGCTTGATTGGTCAGTACCTGGGGAGAGCAATGCTGAATTGCTCCTGCTATGGAATGAACTTGCTGTTACTGCTTAGCTTTGGTATCCCTTTTCTAAGACCTGTAAGCAAAGAAAATTGTGTTACTGGTTTATAAATAGAATTGCTATTGGGCGTCACCCACCTGTCAAGCTAATGATAATAGGTATTATTTTTTGAGATTATACTATTTACTTAAAATAGGCATTTTGCTTAAAATGAATGCATGGGCTCTCGTGAAATGGCTTTAACTGGGAAATACAGCACATTATGTGTTGTTAGGAAAAAAGTGATGCTTCTCTAACAAAAGAGTAGCTACTCCAGATTTCAGCATCATATCTGAGGAAGACTGGGGTATTGAAACACCCATACAGTCCTGACGGAGTAGCTCAGTTGTTTGGAGTGTTGTTGCATGCACCAGAAGGTTGTGGGTTTGATTCCCAGTCATATTGTGGGTTTTATCCCAAGTCCTGGTACTTACTATGGGAGGCAACCTATTGATGCTTCTCTCTCACATCTATGTTTCTCTCTCTCTCTCTCTCTCTCTCTCTCTCTCTCTCTCTCTCTCTCTCTCTCTCTCTCTCTCCTCACTTCTTCTCTCTCTAAAATCGATACAGACATGTCCTCAGGTGAGGATTTAAAATAATAATAATAGTAAATAAATAAAATATCCACACAGTGTATTTCTTCTTATTTAATGTTTTCAATCCTTGTAGCAATAAAGACATGAAAAAATGCAAGCAACAGAGCCTGAGATCTGTTAAAAATGGTTGACCATGCATATGGTAAAGAGAAGATATTGCATGACTAGCTTCATTATCTATTTTTTTAAATGTGAGCATGTAAACAATTTTTTAGCTAACTAGTTTAAGTGAATGCTATGTACCCATAGTAGCCTGGTCCTTTTATGGGTGGACCAAATGTGTTCTTATCCCTTTCTGGGTCAGGTGAAGAGAGGACAGATATGAATAAACTCATCATCTTACACCTTGATCATCCTCAGAATTGAGTCTCTTAATAGACTCTTGTATTGGCCTTGGATTCTTCAACCTAAACCAGTGTTCATGAAATTGGTCCCAATACTTAAAGCAGTACACCAATCTAAGTGTCACCATGATGTTTTCAGCCACTCAGGCCTTCCAATAGTTACCTGACAGTTTAAATTCAGACGACTCTTCCTTTTTTCAACCATGTTTCTCTTACAGCAAATATATTCTAAATTGTAAAAGGCATAGAGGGAAAAAAAGAAAGCTTAGGAGGGGCTTTCCTTTTCCTTTTTTCATTGTTTCGCCCTCACATTTCTTCCTCTTATTGCACTAGTAAATGCTTTTCAAAAGAATATGTACAAAAGAGTTTGCATTGAACTTTAACACATTCAGAAATCTTCACCTTCAAGAGTGGAACAAGTCATGAGTTCATTTTCTCATTGGTTTAAATCGGAGCATACATGATATTCCTGCTGGTAACAAAAGTTAAATTTACTACTACAAAGAAGTCTTGACACCCTGTGTTCTTAAAAATTGTAAGGTGTAGGTTGCATGCAAATTAGACCCGCGTTTCCAAGAGAATGTTTCCTCTTGTTTCATTATTCAGACGTTTCAATCCCTCAGATGCCATGGTGAACTGAGAGCAACAAAATAATGTTTACAATCCTCTGGTTCTAGGAAAAAGCCACTTACCACTTTTGAAAGTCAGAGACCATGTTAATATGAGTGTGACGGTTTCTATAGCAGTCTTCCATTCTTCTGATAAATTTTTTTAATTAAATACAGTAAGAAACACAAAAGAAAAATATTCAGGTCTTTGTGTTGGAGATAAAAGCTTGGCCAGTCAGTACCTGAGGAGAATAGTGCTGAAATGCTCCTGCTATGGAATGTTCTTGCTGTCCTTGCTCACCTATTCATTCCTTTTCTAAGACCTATAAGAAAAAAAAAAAAGTGCTGTGATTTATAAAGAGATTTGATATTGGGAGTCACCCACCCTTTGAGCTAATAATAGTTTTTTGTTTTTTTTTTTGTTTTTTAGGATATACTATGTACCTGAAAAATAGTACATACTAGTTAAAATGTTGTTTGCAGTTGGCCTCTAAGGGCATCTTTATGGTTTTTGATCACTTTACAAATCAAGAACCTAGGAGCAGTCAGTTGACTGGTACAAGGTTTCATGCAGAGCTAATAAGTAACTGAGCAGGAGTTTGAACTGTGTGGGATCAGGGTGCAGGCACTGTGTTGTCACTCAGAGCCCCATGCTCAGAAGGGTTTAATGCTCTGCTATAACCATCTTAAAATTTATAATAGTTTTTTTTTTAACGGAGGGGCCTGCATTTTCTTGTTGCCCTTGGCCTTGCAAATTATGCAGCCTGTCATGTCCCTCTGGCAATAAAGCTCCTTCCACTCCATTACATCTCTCCCAGGCATGGGGTCTCTCTTGCAAAAACAATTCCAGCAGGAATAGTTACTACCTGTTCTCCACCAACCGGATGGCATAGCCTTGGTGTGGTCTGCCTGCCCCACTCAGCTAATTTGATATCTGAATTGATCGCTAGATTGGAACTCTGACAGGACAAATATCTGAAAGGCCAGCTTTCAAGTTTACTTAAGTGCCAGATAGCAGGAAAGGAACTTATGTATTTCACTAACTCCCTTGGGCTTTTTATTTATTTTAAACATATCACATTTTGTGTTTTATTTTTACACAGTGAGAAATGTTTCTTCTCCTCCATCATGTTCTAATGTTTTATTTAATTTTGGACTTAGCTAAAATGCATTGGTTTTCTAAAGGGGATACTACTGAGATATTTTATTGTTAATAATGAACATTACTTAGTGTTGAGCATGTGGTTTCTATTACATCAAATTCTTCACAATCTAAATTAAGAATGTTAGCTTTGACATTGGCTGGTTGACTGACATAATGATTTTCTCTTTTTTTGTTTATCTTAAAGCATTCAACCTTTAGTTTTCCAATTTAAGAGTTGAAGAAAATAGTGTGATATATTTTGAAATTTACTTTTATCAAACCCTAACATAAATATTTGTTTCAAGCCCATATTTAAAATAGTTGCCATCAATTAGTGTTTTAAATTGTGATGCTTTCCTTTCATTAAAAATAAATATCTCCCCTTTTATTTAAAATTTCCTCTGCTACCATCACACATTGTCATGCTTTTTGGGAATACTATAAAGCATCTAATCTAATCCTCTTGCTTTATAGGTGAAGAAATTAATGTCCATAAATCATAGGAGACTTGTTGAAGGTTTCATAGACAAATAGTGGTAGATCAAAACAACCACACAATTTCCCCTGAATTTCAGTCCAATACCCTTTTATTATACCACACAAATCTTTTTGATGCCTAAAATATTTTTAAATTTTCTGTCCATGATAAATATTTATAGAGTCTTAAACCTCAAGTTAAAGTTTAGCTTACCAAGGCCCTTTTGATATGAAAATCAAAAATCTAGAGGAAAATGTTAGCTTTTCAGTATAAGGGCAACTGTATTTTTGAAATGTTCAATGTTGTATCAGAGGGAAAATTTCCTCCTTTCCAATAAAATTCTCCAAGAAAGAAACAATATCTTTGGATTGTTTTGGTAACTTTATAACCCTGTAACTTATTTTATAAAAACAAATTGTCTAGCAAAAGTTGTCAGTAAACTCATGCCCAATTAAGTACACATTGAACGTAATGTAGTAGAATCTGGTGCTATAATAAGAAATGCCAGTGAAGTGGCCCTGTTAAAGGAATTTTTTTTCTCACCAGGGCACTGTGTTGTTGGTTGCTGGGGAAGAATATGAAATACTTTTGCAGTAAAGGCAAATTATTGATTCTGTCCATCTGACACCTGGTCTGATGAAGATCCTTAGAAGCATAGCAATTGACTCCAAATTGCTATATTACTAATATCAAAATATTTTTCTTTTTAAATCTATCCATCAGATTATGCTCCAGGGATGGGGTATAAGTCTGTTGACCAGGCTGGTGTAACTTACGATAGGCAATTGCAAGACTTTTACAGGGTAAGTTGTCTCTGATATGATTTGGAAACAAGAGTTTTGATTAAAGATTTTCGAAGAAAGAAACAATACAGAATCTTTTAAAAACATATAATTTTTTTTATTTATGATTAATTTGTCTAACATTAATAGATCTACTCCCATTATGCAAAGGACCTTTTAATCTTATGCAAAGCCATTACCCATCAAGGAATAACTTTTTAGTTTCTTATCATGTTGCTCCTCCCCAAAGAATAAAAGCTCCCAGTCTTAGGAAAAGAACTGCACAGATATGGAATTAAGAAGTAAGATTTATTTTTTAAATATTTTTAATTACAGTTTACATTCATTATTTTGCATTAGTTTCATGTGTACAACACAGTGGCTTGAAAATAATACACTTTATAAAGTGTTTCCAATATTTCCAATACTTACTTGGCACCATGCATGGTTACTACAATATTATTGACTATATTCCCTGTGCTGTACTTTAAATCCCTGTGATCACTTTGTAACTACCAATTTGTACTTTAAAAAATATATATATATTTTTATTGATTTCAGAGAGCGGAAGGGAGAAGGAGGGATATACATCAATGATGAGAGAGAATCATTGATTCGCTGCCTTCTGGATGCACCCCACTTGGGATCGAGCCCGCAATCTGGGCAAGTGCCCTGACCAGGAATCGAAAGGTGACCTCCTGGTTCATAGGTCGATGCTCAGCCACTGAGCCATGCTGGCCAGACCCAATTTGTACTTTTTAATCCCTTCACCTTTTTCACCTAGTTCTCCAATCCCCCTCCCCTCTGGCAACCGTCAGTCTGTTTAAAGACATAAGATGTAAATGGTGGCCATCCTTTATATTCCACACAGTATGAAATCATTCTCAGTTAAATTTCATCTCTGTTGACCACCACTAACAAAGCCACTGCAGCTGGACAGTTCCCGCAGTGTCGCTAGGCAGCCCAGGCATGGAGAAGCTCTAGGGGTTAACTTTCCCTCTGCTACTTGCTTGGTGTCCCGCCAAAATCTTGACCAAGTTACTTAACCTTACTGAGCCTCAGTAACTTATTTGAAATGGATATAATAATAATAACTTACATATTTTTCTCATGAAGATTTGTGTTATTGGGTGATGCATAAGGGGAAAAAATAATTCTAGAATAAGATTCATCACTTTTTAATGATCTTTCTGACAGCAGTCCAATCTGACAGCTGTATTCTAGCTTAGATAGGGAGATGAAGTATTCACAACAGGTTGCTTTGACTCTATCAACTGTTTGGAATTGCCAAGTATACAAAAGTATACTCATGGACTTGAATGAATTGCAGTCCACTGGCCATCCTCAAAATCTGGCAGAACTTTATTCGTATTTAGTTTCTTGATTTTAGCCTAACCCAAATGTGTGTGGTGAGCAGGGATGTTTGTGGTCAAGGCATTTAGTTGTTTAAGTTGAGTTAAAATGCTTTAAAACTCCACACATACTTTAGTCATTCATACAGCATTTAAGGCAGAATCATGTGGAATACATTCTAACTGTGAAACTCTTAGGAGGCTTCCACCAAACCATTCATCATGGCTTTGTACCTGAAGCGATTCAGTGGAACCACTGGGTGAGGCACTTGGCTGTCAACTTCACAGACTGGTTCGCATTCCTGGAAATTGCATGCTGCCTAAATATATTGATTTGCACATTTAAGATATGTATGTATTTACAGGAATTTTGAAACTGGTTTTAAGGTGATAGCAAACACTTTTATATACAACTAGCAGCCCTGCGTACGAATCCGTGTGCCAGTAGCTCTCTGCGGGGCCTGGCTGCTCCGTGCCTGCGGCCCAGAGGCCGATCCGCAGCTGGGCACGGAACACTTGCCTCGCCACTGGGGCGACGATGCAAGCGTTCTGCACCCTGGCCTGGCCAGAGGCCCATCCGCGGCCAGGTGTGGAATGCTTGCCTCATCGCTGCAGTGATGAAGCAAGCATTCCACCAGGCCGCTCACGCAGCCCACTCTCAGCAGCCGCCCCCACCCTCCACTCCGGGGACTGGGGGACTCCAGCGGGGCTGAGAGGACTGGGTGCCACCATCTTGTGGCTATGGGCGCTGCCATCTTTGTGATGGAGTGGCAGTTAATTTGCATATTACCCTTTTATTAGATAGGATTCTACTATCGTGCTATAAGTATCATTGATTAATCAGTTTCTTCATGGGAAAGAATGTTGGAGAAACCCTAATACTGACTTCCTAAGATAGCTGTGAAAATTATATGAGTTATTGTGTACATGTAACTATAAAAAAATTGACCTTAGCAAATCACCAATTACCTTCTTCCTGTATATTACATTAGTTTACCTAAAGCCCACAATGGTATTTACTGTAGAGGAGATGAACATGCATTTATTCAGGAGTTGATACTTGCCAGGCACTAAAGCACTGGTTATCAACTGAGGGTGAATTTGCCCCTCAAGGAACATCTGACCATCTGACAATATCTAGAGATTTTTAAAATTGTCACTATTGGTATCTAGTGGGTGGAAGACAGAGATGCTGCTAAATATCCTATAAGCGCAGAGGACAGTCTCACACAAAGAAAATTATCCATCCCCAAATGTCAGTAGTGCTATGGTTAAGAAACCCTGCACAAAGGTGATTGGTTTTGATTTAGTCCTCATAACCGCCATATGAGGCGGATTCTGTTGTAACCTCATTTTAAAGAAGCAGTGATTGTAGCGATGAGAGATCAAAAGGTTGTCCAAGATCTCAAAACTAGTTGGGAACATAGGTCGGCTTAATCCAGAACACAGGCTCTTTATTCATGACTGTACAGGGGCTTAAAAATTATTTTTTTTCTTCTTCCTTTCTAAGGTCTTTCGACTGGATGAATAATCAAATTATCATTAGACAAATTAACAGGAGAAAACAACAAAATTCATTGCAAATGTGCACACTGTGGTTCCATAAGTATATTAGACTTGAGTTCAGTTCAGGCAGTTAAGGTTTATATGCCATTTTAAGAGAAGGAGTGGGAGTGTGGTTTGGGGCTTCAAAGTATAGAAAGGCAATTGACATGGAGAAAGAAAAGCTAATGTTTGGTAAATAAATTTTTCTTTTTAAATCTTTTTTTTTTTATTATTGATTAGAGAGAGAGAGAGAGAGAGAGAGAGAGAGAGAGAGAGAGAGAGAGAGAAACATCATTTGTGTCATCAGTTGCCTCCCGCATGAGCCCAACCAAGGATCAAACCCAAAACTTGGGTATGTGCCCTGAGCAGGAATCAAACCCACCACTTTTTTTTTTTTAAATATATTTTTATTGACTTTTTACAGAGAGGAAAGGAGAGGGACAGAGAGCTAGAAACATCGACCAGCTGCCTCTTGCACACCCCCTACTGGGGATGTGCCCGCAACCAATGTACATGCCCTTGACTGGAATCGAACCTGGGACCTTTCAGTCCGCAGACCGATGCTCTATCCACTGAGCCAAACCGGTTTCGGCAAACCCACCACATTTTGATGCTCCAACCAGCTGAGCCACACCAGCCAGGGCTGGCAAATAAAAGTTTGCTGGCACATCTTTAACAATGGGGCACAGAAAGGACTTTGATCAAATGGGCTTTGCTAGGTTCCTCTCTGTCCATCACACTTGGTTCCTATTACTCTATAGTTACCTGTAATGATATCTCGCTTTGTGGAAAAGGTCTTCCATCTAAGTTCCTTTTAGGCAGTTAAGAGGAAGTGGAAAAGTTCTTTCTGAGTCTTTATTTCTTAAAAATAAGCAGCTTAAAATAATATCCCAAAGAGGCATATTTTGAGGTGACAAATTGCTCCCCTTCCCCTTCTAAGGACAGAGTAAGGATTAGAGCCCTTTTCTCTGCTTGCATCACATATTGCCACCTTCTTTATTAGGTGGTTATTCCATTGAATGACCATAAAACTTGCTTTATAAAGAATGAAAGGTTTTTGTTTTTTATGCAAAGAAAAAGGTCCCCTTATTTAGCTGGGGATCTAGGTACCGCTGAAATTGTTTTCATTAGAGGTGTGCTGGTTGGCAAGGGTTGCTAACCTTGCTGGTGTCAGTCTCAGTGGAAGCTTTTGTGATGGTCCTCTGTCTGTTTTTAAGTTCCTCTTGCACCAGTGTTATTCAGTGGTAATGTGTCTTTAAGGGAGATTTATAACTCTGTCCTTTTGGGAGAGAATATTAACACTCTGGTTTTGCCTTTTGTGGCTTGCGCACATTATCACTAAAGTACATTATCATTTTTTATCTAGTGTGCAGGAGGATTTTATCGTCTTCTGAGTTAGGTGACTTGCCTTAGGCAGGGAAGGGATTAGGACTGTCAGAGCTAGCAGGACCGACTTTGTTTCACTGTTTTCCTGCCAGTCAAAAAGAAATAGGGGCTAAGAGAAAATCATCAGTTGCTATTTGCAAAACTGTTTACTTTCCTTGAATATTTTGGTCTCTTATTGACATGAGCATTGACCACATTTTGCTATGGTAGATAATTTATTTTATATGAGGTGGTGTTTTCAACAACCACTACAGAACATTCTGAATCAGTCTGGACTCAATCTGGATAAAAATAAATGCTCTCATTTTCTCCGATGGATATTTTCTTTTGCCCATGAAAGTTATAATTGGCTTTGATGTTTCCCCAAACCCACTATATATGAACCCCTGATAAATGTTTAAACAAAATGTAAGAAATATTATAAACAAGCAAAAATCCCACAGAAACAAAAAGCAAGTGTGGTCTGTCTCTGTCCTTCAAAACCTGGCCCATTAGTTAAGAGAATCCTTGAGCTCCATGAACAGTAGGAATTTCATATGATAAATTTTTATCTAAATGGACAGGAAGGATGCCAATTAAATGATGGTATCTTAATACATTCATTAATACATTTATTACCTTACCTGTATCATGATGAAGATCACCGACACAGAGTAAAAAGGCTGAAATTAAGGAGTGGCGTGGGGGCAGGTGGCAGTGCCTTCACATTTTGTCACTTGTCATAAACTCCAAATGAGGATAGGCCTGCTGTCACATGGACATACTAGCAGAACTGGAGGAAGAAGACATTTGTTGTATAACGTTAAACTTTTGTCTTATCATTGAACCACACTGCCTATAGAGTGCATTGTGAATTCCTACTTCATCTTGTAATGGTCTTGACAGTAACACAACTATACTTCTTCTACTTGTGTCTGTTTGATAAAAAGCATTGCCTTTTTTAGTTCTTTTAATGTTTTTTATTGTTGACAGTATTACAGGTGTCCCCCATTTTCCCCACCTTTGCCCCTCCTCCATCCAGCCTCCACCCCACCTCAGCCCTTCAGAGCACTATTGTCTGTGCCCATGGCCTATGCAAATATGCATGTAAGCTCTTTGGTTAATCTCTACCTGCCCTCTCACCCCCCTTCCTTCTGAGATGTCAGTCTGTTCCATGAATCCATGACCTATGTTATTCATCAGTTTGTTTTGTTCATTAGATTCCACATATGAGTGAGACCGTGTGAGACTTGTCTTACTCTGTCTGGTTTATTTCGTTTAGCATAATAATGGCTGGGTCCCTCCAATGCTGTTGCAAAGGGTAAGAGATCCTTCTTTTTTACAGTATTCCATTGTGTAAATGTACCACAACTTTTTTATCCATTCATCTCCTGATGGGCACTTGGGCTTTTTCCAGATCTCAGCTATTGTAAAAAAACACTGCTATGAACATAGGGGTGCATATATTCTTTCTAATTGGTGTTTCAGGATAAAAGCATTGCATTTTAAACCTTGGTTAGAAGCAAACATTTTAGAATTCCATCTTAGTGTTTCTTCATAAATTAACATATGAAGAACTTTAAATAACAGCCATGGCATTGGCTTCACTTGACCTCTGTGGGGCACAGGTGAAAGCTATCAGCCCTGGATATTACTCAGAGTGAAGTCTTCTAGGGTTGGAACATCCAACATGAGTCACCATGTCCTTAGTGTTAATTGCCTGTCAGCCGGGAGCTCAGCTGGGACAACAGACTGAAGCCACAGTACGTGGCGTCTACTTGTGACTTGAGTTTTCCCACAGCATGGTGGCCCCGTTAATGGGAGTCCTTGTACAGGCAGGCCCAGAACTGATACCGCATCACACCTTTCATATTCTCTTTGTTAACCAGCAACAGGGACAGAGCAGAGGAAATAAATCCAACGCCGAGTGGGGAGACTGACAAAGAATTTGCAGCCACTTTTCATCTACACAAAGGGCAGAGACATACTGAGTCACTTACTGTCTTCTTAGGCCATGGAATTCTATAGCGTAGGCCCCAAGATCATGTAAGGTCTCTAGCGCCTTCCTTTCTACACATTGTAGATGCTCTCTAAAGCTTCATCGCTTATGCTTTACATTTACCAGTTTATTTAATCCTCACAACGTCACTTTGCCATAGATGAAGAAATTGAGCCATAGAAATGTGGAGCAAATTGCCAAGTGAAAGAGCTGGTAGTGACAATCAAGGGCTCGAACCCAGGAGGCCTTGTTCCAGGATCTTTCTCTTAACCATTATCCTTGTGCTTCCCCTCATAGTGATTCTCTGCAGAATTCTGATGCACACCCATGGATTCATAAACATTTCTTTCCAAGCTTTTTATCCTTTTGGAAATCATCCCTATTTTGTATAATGTTAGCCTCTTTATATTAGTATTAAACATTTGGGGAACCTGGTTTATAATGCTCAAATGCTGGTGAGTAATTATTTCATTGAGGAAGGAGGCCTGTATTTTAAGTATGCATGTGGTTTGGAGCTGGAATGAGGGGACAGTCAGGAACGAAGGGAAATGCAGAGACTTGATCCCTTTCCATTTCTCCCACAGGCTACGTGGCTTTGCACGAAGCATCCTCCCCTCTGCAAGTCTGTTTCTGCATAACTTAGGCTCATGTATGGCCTCTTAAGGGGGCCACAGCCTCTCTCCACAAACACCCACGCATCTCCCTTTTAGACTAATTTCTCATTGTGCAATGCCTCATTCTTTGGGTTATTTCTTAGATTCCTGAGGGGGAAAAATTCCAGTTGGTTTGGCCATGGTTCTGAGCCAGGCCACTTCATAGACCACTGCTTATTCTAGATGTGCAGTGTTCATAGTTCTCGTGCTTGCCCTGGTTCAAAGACTCACACCTCGAGACTGGGTTGCCTGAACCAAAGAGAGCTGCCCCTTTCCCAGGAACACTTGGCAACTTTTCTTCAAAGGAGCTGCGGGCAGGATGACAGTAACTGAAAACTGTAATTGAGATATGATTAAAATAAGACAAAATTGACCAGCTAAGCAGGAAAAGTGGGCGGGGGGGATGAATGGTTGACTAGAAGTAATTTTTACTCATTGAAAGACATCTCTGAAACATACTAATCCCACCAGCAGTGCTATGTTCTTGTGTGTTAGGGAAAGAGTGTAGCGCATGTCCTCTAGGTGCTATCATGACTGACGTGCCATTATTGTGATTGAAACTAAAGCTAGATAACCTTTTGAGTAGGGAGGCTGTAGTAGAGAAGTACCTCTGTCCTACAAAAGGAGAAGGTCCCCTCAACTATGCAGATCTAAGTATGTTTGCAAAGGTCCTTCAAATTTTTTTGTCTCAACTATCAAGTTTCTCTGCGTCGCTCAAGTTAGGATAATTCCAGGTAACCAGGTCCTAGCAAATGTATGTATTAAAGAATTTTAATAGCATAAGTTGTTAGGTTATATTATATACATTAACAACTTCTACATTGCACAAGTATATTTGATAATAATATTTCTTCATGCTTGATCTTTCACAAAAGGCTTATAAGTTGTGTTTGATTGTTTTTATTAATCAATAAAAACAAACAAGTAGTAAACAAATAAGTAAAAATAAAAGGAACGAAATTCCCTCATATTATCAAAACATGGTGCATGAACAAAGAAAGACAGTTTCCCCGGCAGAATCTTGTCAAATATTTAAGTGGTGATTAGGACCTAGGCCACAGTGTCAAACTGCAGCTAATTGAATCCTGACTTTGCCACATTCTGCCTTTGTTGCATGATATTGGCCAAGGAGCTTCAGGTACTCACCTGTAAAATGGAAACATAATATTCACATGGAGGTGCTATCAGAATGAAGAAGGTTTTCCACATAGTTCTTACAGCATATTGTAATATTTCAACGAATGCAGCTAGCTGTAGTATTTTGAGCCAGACAACATTAGGGATAGTTTGATTCAAATGAGTGTGTAGCATGTATTTCACGTTTGGTGTTCCAAGTGAAATACAAGGAGTGTACAATTTAAGAGAGGTAATAGTTTAATAAAATATCTAAAAATCAATGTAGAGAAACCCGGAATAAATATTGTATAGATAATACCACAATTTTAAATACAGACCGGACTCTGGTTCCAATAAAACTTTATGTATAAAAATAAACAGCTAGCTCATAAGCCAGAGTTTGCTGCTTTGGTTATTTTTTTTAAGTATTGCATTAAAATATTATTTATCTTGATTACTGAAGTTTTGGTGCTTGATTGGAGTGCCTCACTTATTTACTAGTAATCCTAGTCCCAGATCTGTTGTAAGTTTTTAAATTTTAACCCCAAAATTCAGAATTCTAGAATTCAAATCCTAAATATAGAAAAGACCTTGGGACCATCATGTCCATCCTCTATGTGGTTACAAATGCTTTCTAAGAACCCCCTTTGAAATGTCAAAATTGTAGCTTTGCCTTTAATAATCCATGACTAAAAAATCATATGCACATGTGGAATTGTTGATCTTTTACAATAACACTAAACCTTAACTGCCCAGGACACAGCATTAAGCAAGTAAGACTCCCTCTTGCCTAGAGGCCTTTGACGTGGTGGTGGTTTAGAAGGTACATTTGCTCTTCTGTTTGTGTTCATTAATTTTGTACTTTGTGCTTTTCCTGACTTCCTTGGACTATTTTTTGAGGGCAGATTTTGACCATCCTGAAATTACGGAATATCTCAGGAAATTGTTTTCTTTGTTGCTTTTCAATATTGATGGGTTTCTGGCAGTGGGAATATAATTAAATTCACAGCAGTTATCAAGCCCCTTTTTATAATAAGCCTTTTATCCCTTTACCTAACCCGCCTTTCCTTGTTTCTCAGGATTAAATGGCAGGGGGCCATCTGGCTCAACCTGCTAGCTGTACCTTGGCAGGGCTTGCCATTAATCAGATGTCCTTTTCCTCCTAGAAGGCAGAATGTGTCTCCTACTCAGGCTCACCTCACGTTTCAATTCGCAAATGAACATGTGGTTTCTTTTTAATTCCCTTGGCACTAACCAGAATGTGTAATTACTTCAACATTTCAGGGTTCCCCATCTAGAACCCATGATCTCTCTAGTCCATATTGAGTATCTTTAAGGCAAAACAGATACCCTGGATCAGAGGGAGAGTAGCCCCCTTATGGAACTGAAGAGCACAGTGTCAGGTCTGGTCACACAGTGGGCTAAAGAATGACCACAGCAAAACATCAGTCTTTGTCTCTGGAAGGCCATGTGTGGTGGTTAATTTTGTGTCAATTTGACTGGGCCGTGGGGTGCTCATATATTTGTTCAAACATTATTCTGGGTGTATCTGTGAGGTTGATTTTGGATGAAATAAACATCTGAATCAATAGGTTGAGTAAAGCAGATTGTCCTCACTAATGTGGGTAACCGTTACCTAATACGGCCAGAATAGAGCAAAAAGCTGACCCTACTGGGAATTAAGAGGAATTCCTACTGCCTGACAACTTGGAGCTAGAGCTGAGAAATTAGTCTTTTCCTGCCTTTGAACGTTACCTGAAATCTTAGCTCTTCTTGAGTATTGAGACTGTGGCCTTCTGTCTGGAAATTATACCATCTGCTCTCCTGATACTCAGGCCCTGGGACTCAGGTTGGAACTACACTCTTGGTTCTCCTGAGCTTCCAGCCTACCAACTGCAGAACTTGTGACTTCTTAGTCTCCATAATTGCATGAGCCAATTCATTATAATAGGTACACGTATAATAATAATAATATGATAATAATCATAATATAATCCTATATAATAAGAGAGAAATATGCAAATTAGGCCGGGACATCACAGCCAGCTCAGGAGGCTGTATCACAACTAGCTCAGAGCATGGCCCCAGCCCCAGTGGACACACACCACACACCAGGGCTGGGGGCAGGCTCTGAGCGGCCGCCAAGCTCCAAGGCCACTCCCACTGGGAGTTCATGGGCAGGTGCGCCACGCTGCCTGCCCTGGGAGCAAGACCCCCAGCAGACCCACCCAGGGAGGCATGCTCTGAGCCGCCGTGGCCAGACTGTGGCTTAGGCCCGTTCCCTCCAGCTGTCAGTAGGACATCCCCTGAGGGCTCCCAGACTGTGAGAGGGGGCAGGCTGGGCTGAGGGACACCCACCCAGTGCATGAATTTCATGCACCGGGCCTCTAGTATATCCTATCTAATAAAAGAGTAATATACAGATTGATCATCACTGCAACACTCAATATAGTTGCCCCCATGTGGTCAAAGATCCTGCCCCCATGTGGACACAAGATGGCCATTACAAGATGGCCAGCAGGGGACGGCAGTTGGGAGGCACCCGGCCTGCAAGGGAGGGCAGTTGAGAGGGACCAAGCCTGCAAGGGAGGGCAGTTGGAGGTGATCAACCCTGCAGGAGAGGGCAGTTAGGAGTGACCAGGCTGGCAGAGGAGGGAAGTTGGGGGCAAACAGGCTGGCAGGGGAGCAGTTAAGCATCAACCAGGCTGGCAGCGGAGTGGTTAGGGGGTGATCAGGCTGGTAGGCAGAAGCGGTTAGGGGCAATCAGGAAGGCAGGCAGGCAAGCAGTTGGGAGCCAGCAGTCCTGGATTGTGAGAGGGATGTCCAACTGCCCATTTAGTCCAGATCAGGAGTCCCAGATTGGAGAGGGTACAGGCTGGGCTGAGGGACAACCCCCCGCCGTGCACGAATTTTGTGCACCAGGCTTCTAGTTTATAATAAATAAAAAATCCCTTTTATATGTTCTCCAGAGAACCCTGACTAATAAAGCATGCTACTTATCATTAAAACATTTACTACAGTGTAAGAAGCCTAATAGTATGACATACAACAGTAGAGAATATATCTGATCAAAGAAAAAGAAATTGTCCTGCCAGCGTGGCTCAGTGGTTGAGCATCAACCTATGAACCAGAAGGTCATGGTTCCATTCCCTGTCAGGGCACATGCCCAGGTTGTGGGCTGGGTCCCCTGAGCATGCAGGAGGCAGCCGATCAATGATTCTCTCTGACATTTATATCTATCCCTTCCTCTCTGAAAGCAATAAAAACATTTTTTTTAAAAAAAGAAAAGTGAAAGCATCCACAATCATACAAGTTTATAGGGAACAAATTTGTGAATAGAAGTTTATATGGAAGATTTGTCATTCCAGGAATCTGCCCAGCATCTGAGCCCCTTCTCTGTTTGGGGAAGTGCCTGCCTTATAAATCTTAATGAGAGACAGAGCCCCTTTCCTTATATAGAAGGGGAAAGAGTACTAGATTCGAATTACCATTTTCCCTAGGAAGCAGGGCATGAGCCATGAGCCATGAGCCATCAGAGGCATACTCAGAATTCTATGTACAGAGCTTTGGCACAAAGAAGGCAGGCCAGAGCAGAATTCTTTTGGTAATGGCTCAAGTGACAGCAGCATACAGTGTCCAGGGGCAGCTAAAATGGTAACTTCAGGCACAACCACTGTCTAAATCCAGTGGTGTCAGTTCGTAGCAGAGAGCTGGAGCATTGAGTGTTAGCTGCCAGGGACAGAGGAGTCCTCGTTGGGCCCATGGTGTGATTGTGGCTGGAGGGATTCTTTTCTGGCTGCCTGGCTTCCCTTTGTTCCCCTAGTTCCCAAATTTGGTTCTCCAGCCTTTGTTTGCAATTATGTTAGTTAACAAATTCTGTTTTGGTTAAGCCAGTCATTCTTCGTAGTTTATATTTAAGAATAATGTCTGATTCACTTGTTCTTTCCTTAGTATTTCTTGAGCACCTACTACAGACCAGGAACTCTTCTACGTGGGGTAGATAGAACTGTAAATAAGACAGACAAGGTCCCTTCTCTCATGCAGCTTACATTCTTATAGGGTGAATGAGTGAGTGGATGAATTAACAAATGAATGAACAAACAAGAATAGAAGCAAGGAAAAGTCAGCTTGATATAAGTGCTATAGAAAAAGTAAAATGGGGTGATGTGATAGAAATTGACAGGAAGACCACCTAGGGTGGTCAGAGAAGAGCTCTCTGAGAAAATAACTTTTATATTGAGACCCAAATGGCAAGAAAGAGTGAGCACACAGATAACGGAGAAAAGAGAGTTCAGGGTATTAGTTCAAAAGCCCTGAGACAGAAGCAGTCAATACAAGTTCAAACTTGAAAGTTTTAAAAAAAAAAACTCATCTAATCCAAACTCCCAGATGTGTCATTAAAGAAACTGAAGTACAAACATGTCTCAAGCCTCTCAGGAAGAATCTTAAGTGACTCAGTGAACCAGTCATAACTGTGAAAATTAAGAGCTGAGTGCAAGATGGAGGTGAGAGCGCTTCACTTTAGATCTAAATTGTGAGCACAAGTTTTTTTCCCTTTGTTTGACTCTTAGTTTTTGTGTGTTTTTTTTCCATTTCATATTTTCTACCCTTTGTCTTGCCTGTCTCTTATTCTACTTTCTCAACAGGATGCGTTAATAAAAGGAACTGTGAGCTAGTAGCTACCATCTTCTCCTAGTGGTGATCCTCTGATGTGAGGGTAGGGATGGGCCTAAATTTCACACGGTTCAAGTGTAAGAGTCACCAAAAAACAAACAAACAAACAAAAACCAAGATGGTTGATAGACTGGATGAGGGGTTTGCTAAGTTTGGGACAGGCCACTGTAATTTTTGTCAAATGGAAAAATATAGGTAAATAGGTTAAAATAACTTTTTTAAAATCCTAGAGCTATCAAATAAGTATAAATGCAAACCATGTATGGAATTTTAAAATTTCTAGTAGTCACATTAAAAAGGAAACAAACAAAAACATTAAAAAATCACGCGAAGTTCATTTTAACAATACATTTTATTTACCTCAGTATAGCCAAAATGTTATTATGAAAGTTATCAGTGAGTTATTTTGCATTCTTCTTATGCTTAGTGTTCAAAGTGGGTATTTTATGTGTAGAGCACATCTTGATTCACAGTAGCCACAAATCAAGTGCCAAATAGCCATAAGAGGTCAGTGCCACCATTAGGAAAGAGACCTTAGAACAAGGCAGACTTACAGTTGTCTTGGAGACAATGAAATAAAATAAATCACTTTGCATGAGTCCTTGCAGTCCTTAGATATATATATATTTCCTTTTCCATGCTTTCTGGCCCCTTTGTAAGTCCTATTTATTTCACCACAACTCCCTTACCCACTGTGGCTATGTCCTTCGTCCCCAAAAAGTTCTCCTCTGTCACATGGTGGGTAAACATATTAAAGCTTCCTCTTAAAAAAGAAGCTTCCTTCCTTCTTTCCTCCCTTCTTTCCTTCCTTCTTTCCTCCCTTCCTTCCTCCCTTCCTTCCTTCCTTCCTTCCTTCCTTCCTTCCTTCCTTCCTTCCTTCCTTCCTTCCTTCCTTCCTTCCTTCCTTCCTGTACATAGTCTTTCTTGGTGATTTAATTGTCACTTTATCCTTCATTTAAAGAAGGCAGTATTGAAAAGCACAATGAACCCTCTGAGTCAGTCAACACCCTCTTTTGTCAAATATCCCGTTCCCTCTACAATTAAGAGTTTATAAAAAGAATGGGGAAGTATCTTTCCATGATGTTTTAAACACAAAAATAGGAGCATGAGAAGGTTTTCTTTCTATCTATCTATGTATAAAAGCCTAAGCGACTGTTACAACCAGATGACCAGATGACCAGCTGGTAGCTATGATGCACACTGACCACCAAGGGGCAGATGCTCAACACAGGAGCTGCCCCCTGGTGGTCTGTGTACTCCCACAGCCAACCTACCGTAGCCGGCCAACCTCCCATGGTCCCTCCCCCAGGCCAGCTGGCCCTGATTGTCCTGTTGGGCCGGCCAACCAAACTCCCATGGTCCCTACCCCCAGCTGGCCAGGTGGTCAGTTTGCTCCCACAACCAACCTCCTCTGGCTGGCCAACCTCCTGTGGTCCCTCCCCCTGGCTGGCCACCCGATCAGGACTAGGTGAGACAGCCCTGATTGGCTGGAAGAGACGCCACCCATGCACAAATTCGTACACCAGGCCTCTAGTATGGTAATAAAACTTACCTTTCTTGAGTCACTGGCTGATTTTTATTTTAGAATATTATTTCTACATACCCACTTAAACTCAGTGTGCCAAAAATGAGCTTAGTGAGATGTTTGGTCTTGCAAAAAAAATACTGCTTCTCTATTTATTCAGTAGACTACTTTGATTCCTTCATGCCTTTTCTGTTTCCTATTCCCATAATTTGAAGAGGTCCACTTTTTTTGCAAGCTATGAAGTTCTATAGTATTAGTAATCATAAAATAAGAATAATACAAGTATAGTTAGCACTGATATATTCATTAGTTTCCATTTATTTTGTATCCTCTTCCTAGTATTTGAAAGAAAACAGGTAATGGGTAAATCAGTATTTACATGAACCCACATATTCCTTATCTTTATTCACATACTACAGGCCTGGTGCACAAATTCATGCATGGGTGGGGTCTGGCTGGTGGGGCCAGGCTGGTGGGGGGGAGGGACCACGGGCGGTAGGACAGCCAGCCCCGCCCCCCAATCAGGGTGGAGGGGACTGATTAGGGGTGGGGCTGGCGGGGGGAGGGCCTGTGGGAGGTTGTTCAGGTCATTCTGGTCGCTTGGCTTTCATATATATATATAATGTTACTATTTCTAAATCATTAATTAGAATCACTTTCTTGATATTGGAAGACAGACAAAAATCTACACTCTCCAGGATAAAATTCCCAACTACATGGTGCAAGATAAAGACTCATCAATTATATAGAAATTACACATTCCCATATGTCTGCGGAAAATCATAAGAAAAATGATATTGTAATTTTATTCTGCCATAGAATAAAATTCTGCCACAGCAAGACAGCACTCAGGATACTGGACTTCCTTTGGCTTTCTGAGAAAGAATAGACTAGGACCTTTCACATCAAGGCTCAAGCAGGAAATGTTTTATATTCTGACTTTAAGATGATATAGGTGTTGCTACACACCAGGTCTCTCCTGGGGGTAACAGGGGTTGAGGATCAATACCTGGGCACACCTGTAACCCATTCACAGAGCTCCAATGTCTAGAAACTGACTGGCCTAGGAAGTGTAGGTAATTGTTACTCTTGAAAGAAACACTAAAAGAAATGCCTTACTAGTGATCAGAATTTCTCTATTGGGAGATGGCTCAGATCATTGATGCTTTCTTGCTGGCAGATTGCAAGGGCCACTCTGTGTTAGGAATGCCTAGCTCAGTGGTCAGCAAACTCATTAGTCAACAGAGCCAAATATCAACAGTACAACGATTGAAATTTCTTTTGAGAGCCAAATTTTTTAAACTTAAACTATATAGGTAGGTACATTGTTATTAACTTAAGTAGGGTACTCCTAAGCTGGCCTTTGCTAAAAACTCAAGGGGCCAAAGAGCCGAATGTGGCTCGCAAGCTGCAGTTTGCTGACCACTGGCCTAGCTTACCCCCATAGATAGGAGGCTTACAAGACTCTAACCATTGTCTGCCACACATTTTACAACTTAACAGAATATTACATGTAGGTTTTCCTTACTGATCAAAAGGCAAAGGTACTGCTTCACAAAGGAAATAACTGCTTGGCTGTGAACTCATGCATCCTGGAAAGTGGAAAGAATATAGAAAACACTGTAAAGCAACAGAGCATGGAACCCAAGCTCTGCACTTGACACACCTGCTTGGACTGCAATCAGATTCCATGATGGACAACTCATGCAGAAAGAAAACACTTCTAGTTCCTTCTGGACAGACTTTTCCCTCACCTGAGTGATGAGTACAGGACTCAACTTTGAAATTAAGCCACCAGAATGACTTGCAACTTTATTTATTTATTTATTTATTTATTTATTTATTTATTTTTAAATATATTTTATTGATTTTTTACAGAGAGGAAAGGAGAGGGATAGAGAGCTAGAAACATCGATGAGAGAGAAACATCGATCAGCTGCCTCCTGCACACACCCTACTGAGGATGTGCCTGCAACCAAGGTACATGCCCTTGACTGGAATCGAACCTGGGACCTTTCAGTCCACAGGCTGACATTCTATCCACTGAGCCAAACCGGTTTCGACATGACTTGCAACTTTAAACACTTAGCAAAGAGAGATGTGGCATGCAAGCTACATGTGACATATTAATGCTCTTATTAAAGCTGAATTTGGAGGCTCATAAGAAATCTAAATGTAATTATTTTAATATGTTTTTATTGATTTCAGAGAGAAAAGAAAAGGGAGAGAGATATAAACATCGATGATGAAAGAGAATCACTGATTGGCTGCCTCCTGCACTCCCCACACTGGGGATCAAGCCCGCAACCCAGGCATATGCCCTTGACCAAATTGAACCTGAGACTCTTCAGGCTGCAGGCCTATGCTCTATCCACTGAGCAAAACCAGCTAGGAGTAACATGTACTTTTCTAGGGAACTAAGATATCACTAAGAGGTGTCAAAACATCCATACATAGAGCAGATTTGAAGGATACCAGTTAACATTTATTGAGTATTTAATCTGTGCAAGACCCTGCATTTGACTCCAATTAATTCATTTACTCCCTCACAACATCCATATGAAATAGATAAATTATCATTCTCCTTATTTAAGGATGAAGCTTAATTAGGTTCTGTAACTTGCCCTAGGATCCACTTAAGTGACAAAGCCAGGATTTTAACCTAGGTCTCCTTTGAAACAAAGTCCCCTTGTTTCTCCAGCTATTGTACTATTTCCCAAGACAATGGGCTCCTCATCAACAAAATCTTTAACTAGAATACTGGGCAAAGAACTGGGAAAGGAGGTACAAGGATGGATAATTAGTTGATGTAGATAAACCATTGAATTTCTTTCCAAACCAGTTTTTGTAATCTATATGGTTTTATGTAATATATGTAGTTAATGATTATAAAGTAGCAGTTATAAAAGGAAATATGAATCTCTTTTGGTTTAAATATTTTAAAGCAATTGACATTTTAAATTAATATTACTGTTCACGAGGCCATTTGATTTCTTTATTTTCTGTTAACATTGCTCTCCTTTTTAAAGCTTTGAATATTCTTTGCCCTGATACCTAACATTCTGTTGAATTTCAGTGTCCTATAAATAATTCACTATGTTCTAAAAAACATTAATGCATGTGTTCTTGCAGTGAAGAAAACCAAGCAGATGTTTGATACCATCAGGAACAGTTCTGTAAGCAAATATGATATAGCTAACACTTTCTCAAATCTGGGCCAGGAGTATTTCAGGTAGTTAGTCATTGTTTCTATGTGTTTACCATCTCAGGATACAAAGATCTTTATTTAAGTCAATATTTTTTAAAAAATGAGAGTACCTTATATAATGGTATGTACATTTATATTTATAAACATTATAGGTCCATAATAGTTTATAAAGAAACAATCAGTGGGGTACACATGGACCTACACATTGTATGTCACAGAGGTCGAGAAGTTTCTTGCTGCAATGTCAGAAAAACATACCTAGCAAAATTGAGTCAGTTTGTCAAAACTAATTGGGGCTAAAGTAGAAATCTGAAAGTATCCAAGTTAGTACTGTGAAGAAGAAAAGGTTGCCCTGTGAATGAAAAAGTCAATATGGTGTAATCTATATATATAAAAGGCTAATATGCAAATGACCCTTTGGGAGTTCCACCTGGAGACCTGGAGTTCGATCATTCGCTATGACTGTGCTGACCACCAGGGGGCGATGCAGAACGAAGGAAGGCCCAGGCTCTAGAAGTGTTATATTTAGCTTTGTAACCAAACATACTTGCTTGGATTTACATCCTCATTTTCAACACACAGGTGTCCTGAGAGCTTGGACAAGTGGCTTAATCCCTGAGTAAACCTTGTCTCCTAACGTGATCATATCCATCTATGTACTGGCCTGTAGAGACTCTAAAAATAGGGCCCTCCTCCTTTCAACTTCAAATGCCTGAAGAATCTGGTAGGATGGGCCACTTTATGCAACATGCACCTCTTTGGCAGTGGAGAGATGTATTTCTTGTTTCTTTGCCCACTGATACTTCTAGATCTGTGTACCTTAAGCAAGTGTTTTAGAAATAAATGGTGAGCTGGGGGCTCTCCTTTATGCTGTAAAAAGTGACAAGCACAGGACTTTCTTCCTCTCCTTTATCTTTTTGAGAAGTAATTAAGGGAAGGAAATCACAAAGTACTTGCTGACTTCTCACAACAGTTGTGAGTAAACATTTTGATTTTGATTATCAAGCCTTCTCAAAGTGTAAAACGTACTCACACATCTTACACACATTTTGGGAAATTATAATGTTCTATAAATTTGCCTTCATTCAAAAAAGGCATTTGGGGGGAAAATATTTATTTGTGCGCCATGCAGCCATCATTCTAAACAGTGGTGCCAACATTTCTGGCACGTTACTGAAATTTATATCGTGGAGAAAAGATTGGGGTTATAGGAGGCCTTTTCTTCTTTTAGCCCTTGGAGGAGTTCCCTCTATTTGAAAGAGGTCTTTACACTTGTGTTTTCAAACACATCCAGGCAAATCCCTCTAGTCAAGTGAATGAAGAGATAGCTGCTACTAAAATCCATCTCTAAAAGGAGCTCCACGCCATGAACACAGTTCTTTCTCCTTCTCTGAGACACACGGGCTATTTGAGATATGTAAACCATGCACGCTTAAGAATTGGATTGAAACCATCAAATTGAAATTTGATCCCTGGACATGTACATCTGGCACATGTATTCGGGAAATGAAGTCTTTGGCAGCCTTTTCCTAGAATCTAAATATTTGGCTCTTGTAGACAGCCGTTTCCAGCACTCGGGTCTCATCCTGCTTCTCTAGGCGTGTTTTGACATTAGGCAATGTCGCTCCCATAAGAGAAGGATGCTGGCTCTCCCTCTGGGTTCTCACACACAGAAAATGGACGTGGAAGCAGTTGGGTTTCATCTCCCTGAGGGTCTGCATGAGATTTAGGGAGATGTGGCAAATTCCACAGGGAGCTCCATGTGCTAAAGGGAAGCTGCACACTGGGATCTGGAAAGACCGGATAGTTTTCTCATCTGGCAACTGGGCTGTTGCAAAGACAGGGTAGCAAGTGCTGCTTTGCAGTTCACCCTGCTGTCTGTTCCTTTCTCCGTGTAAGGCCCATGGAGCGCCCTGGCTTCTCCGCACTCCTCGCTCTGCAGTCATCCTGGCTCTCGCTTCTCCAGTTAGGCACTCTGGAATTGTCTTAATGATGTTAACTACCCTGGTGGGTAAGCGCAGCAGCTGGCAGCAACTCCAGGCCCCCTGCCTGCTGCTGTTGAACTCAACCAATGAAATCAATTTGTTGTCAGCATCTGTTCCTCTCCAGCCTCATTCAAGAGCTTATGATCATTCCTGTTTTCTTTCTTAAGGAAGCAAACCCTGCCCAAGGTGCCAGGGAAATGTGTGGTTCCAACAAGATGTTTAACTTTTCTTCTCCATAGGGTCTGGTCTTCCCCATTGCCCCAGGAAGCCATTGTCCTAGCTGATGATACCCAGGCAGGAGGATGGCAGAGCAGAGTTGATGAGCCCTAACCCATTGGAGATGGATAGTTGGAAGCCTGCTTCTAACAGAACCCACTTAGGAAAAACCACTTTAGTTTTTTTAAGGACCCAGAGTTCTCCAGATGGAGAAAGAAGGTTTTTACAAGGAACTTATTATTCCTTCTTAGCAAAAATTCAGCACTGAGTTGGCTATATATATATATATATATATATATATATATATATATAAAACCTGAGACCCCATCAGTTTTTACATACTCCTATGGCAGTGTTTCATTTTACCACATGCAACAATAGATTCATACTCTGCTAATATTGATCCGAGAAAAAATGCCAAGAAATAAAGGTACTAGACATGTTGAGATGGGTTAGTTCACTTAACCTCGGGGTAGAGAGTAAAACAGGTATGATAATCTGCATTAAGGACATTAGGATGAAGGTTTAAAAAATGATTTATGTATTCTTTCAGTACAAACATTTATTTACTACTATGTGTTTGTTTTTAAACTTTCTTGGTAAATAGTATGTTCAGATTTTTCTTAGTGATTTTCGGCTCTGAGAAGTACAGTGTGGTCACTTCACAAGTTAATTTGGAATGCTGAGCAATTTAATTTAATAGAGTTTAAGCAATTCCTTTAATAGTAATAATAAGGGAGAATCTATAGGTGCTTAAATAAGTAAGAACATAAGAGTTCAGTGAATATCACTGAATGTTAATATCATGTTTCTACCCATTGCCTTTGGAATGTGTCTGTGCAGGTATGGTTTTGTGTGTGTGTGTGTGTGTGTGTGTGTGTGTGTGTGTGTGTGTGTGTGTGTTGTGGGAATAATGAGAGGAGGGAGGATAAAGAGGAGAGAAAGTTTCCTTTAAGATATCTATGTCATTTCTATCTACATCTGCTGATTCTCTCCACTTGAGAGGTAACAGCAGTTTCTCAAGCAGGGGCTCCAAGCTGTAACTTTAGATTCCTTTTCTGTCATCTTTTTCTTGTGGCTGAGAGCAAGGTTACTTATATTTTCCATTAACAATAATAGAACAAAGCCCTTTACCCATATGCTGCTCTTGAATATTTTATGACTGCTTTTTGTGGTAATGGGCCAGTACAAAGAAATTGATCATGGAATAATTATGCTCCTAAATGAAGGACATGAATTTAAAATCAATTACTGCGTTGTTGCTAGAGAAAACAGTGCCTGGGGAAGATGGGGAAGAGGGGGATAACGTCATCATTGAAGTAAAACAAAAAGTATACATATAATGAAGTGTAATGTTTAGTTGTGATTTGAAATTAATGTATTGCTCCATACTTAGCAAACAAAAAGGAGTATGTCATTATCTTTATTAGTAGCTATGAATGGTGTGTAATTAAATTGACAGTATTTCTTTTATCTTGCATCACACTATGAAATATCCTCAGGCTGATTAAATAGGAGAGAGAAAGAGAGGGAGGGAAGAGAGAGAGAGAGGGAGAGAGAGGGGAGAGAGAGAGAGAGAGAGAGAGAGAGAGAGAGAGAGAGAGAGAGAGAGAGAGAGAGAGAGAGGAGAGAGATAGGGGAGAGAGAGAAATGAGAGAGAATTCTTCAGAAAAAAAATGTCCATAGGCCCCTGGAAAAAGAGATGATAAAGCACTGACCTTAAGACTATTTAATATTAAAGGCAGCATTGTTCTAAAAACAATTCTATAAAAAGATCCCAAATGTTAATGCAGACATTTAATTTATGAGAAAATGAGATGCAGTGGCTGGAAGGGAACTGGCGTCCAGTTTCTTTTCTGAGAAATGGCTGAGGTAGTGAGTGCGGGCGGGGAGGAGGGGTGGTTAGTGTGTCCAGATTCAACAGTGCTGATTCAGATATGCATGCAGACCACCCTGCCCAGGCACACAGGGTCCTTTGTTCCTTGTAAGATGGAAGAAAGGGGAGCGAGGGAAGGAAGGAGAAAGGTTGAGAGACAGAGGAGTTAAGGAGGCACAGCTCTGTGAAGTTGTGGTACAGTAGGGGGCTTCTTCCATGAGGCAAGGTCCAGAATCCAGGTTGCAGATAAAACTTGGAAAAGGATGTTTTTAAATTCTAATTCTGATTCATATGAGGGCAAATCTAGATGGTTGGCTGAATAGTCTGAGAAGTGTTAAGATTGTTTTTAATCCAAAATGATAAAACTGTTGTTTGCTGTCCCATACTGAATAATGCATTTCTTTGGATATTGGTTGTTGTTATTCTGTGTGTTTTTGGTTTGATTGAATTTGTTTCTTTCTTTCTTTTTAAAATATTTAAGTTTCCAAACTAAACACAAACACCAGTGGGAAGAGTGATAATTGTCAGGAAATAGTTTCTAGTAGAAATGCCTTGTCTTTTTTTAATGTTTAATTCTTCTAAAGTTGTATTGTTCACATTATTAAGAGAGTGAATGCTCATTATAGAAAATTTGGGAACTAGGAATAAAGGAAATATGCTTATTGTTCTGCAGGCTAAAGATACTCAGCGTCAACTTTGATGTATTTTCTTCATTAGTATTTCTCTGCTGAATATTCGTTTATTTTGTTAGTTTGATAACAGTAGACCCAAACCCTTCCGCAAGGGGAATTTCGGCACAGGCGGTGGCCTACATACAGAAGCTTAATAAGAGTCACACAGACTTGTTTGTGAATCTGCTCCATGACACATAGGAACTATGTGTCCATGAGTAAACCATTTGAACTTTCTCAGCTTTCATTCCCTTATTTGAAAAAGGGGGTGACAATACCCATTTGCAGGGTTTTGTGAAGATGCCAGCTACACTGTGCGAAATGCCCATCCCTGAGCCCGTGGCCCCAGCTGCAAGATGCCTCATCACTGACAGCTCTTGCCTCAGCATCATGCTTATCTTTCTGCTTTCCTTCTCCAACAAACATTGTACATGTTGAACAAAAGTTAGGAAGTGAGAATGGTGGGAGGTCAAAGGGGATGAAAAGGAGAGTGTTGGAAGGAGGAGTTCTGAACAGAGGCAAACATAACTTGCTGGATTTGTCATTTGACCAGATGGTCCTTGTTCTGCACTCTTCTATGCTGTGGGATAAATAGTGCCGTTAATATTTCAGGCCTAACTTTTTTGTCATCTGAGACATAAGTTATGGTTTCAAGGAGGTGTGTGACGAGCTCTGGAAATAAAAAGGTCAGAATTGGAGTCATTTGGGGGGAATGTTGGAATAAATAGTTTCACTTTCTCTATATTTGTTGAACAGTTCATGGGAATAATATGCCAAATACAAAAATTATGTGATTAAGAAAATCAGCTTTATTCCCCTCTAATGTATGTTAACATTTTATTAATATAAAAATGTACATTGTAGATATTTACCGTAAAATATGTCAAACTCGATTATTTTATTCTTGAGATTTACAGCATCCTTTAAAGCACAATATTATACTTCTACACTCACACTCCTTATTTTTTTTAATTTAAATTCTTTATTGTTTAAAGTATTACATAAGTCTCCTTCCCTCCCCCCTCCATTGATCTCTCCCTGGCCGCCCCCACCACCCCAGCACATGCCCTCACACATACACCCCGCCCCCGGTCTGTTCCATTGGTTATGCTCATATGAATGCATACAAGTCCTTTGATGGATCTCTTACCCCCTACATAATTTTTTTCAACAATTTTTATTTGGTTTGTAACTATCTAAAATTTTAATTGCTTGGCGGAGAAATGTTAACTATGAAAGTAGTCTAATTATTCAAAAGATATAAAGATTTAATTCACATTCTATATGATAATGTTTAACAATAGCAAACATTCTTAGAGTACTCCCTAAATGGTAGGCATTACTTTATTACTTTAAGGTTTCACATGTATTAAGTCAATAACCTTATGACATAAATTTTACAAGTATTCTCATTTTATAGATGAGGCACAGAGAGGCTAGCTGACTTGTCCAAGGTTAATAGCCACATAATAAAAAGTTCAGGTACTCTAACCCCAGAGCCAATATCCTTGTCAGTATTCCATCTCTCAATAGTAGCATCTATTTATTAAATACATAGTATATGCCTGCTCAATTTAATAACTTTGCATATATAATCATATATATAATATATGCATACATGTATATGATTGTGTGTATGTATATGATTAATGAGTTTATGATTATGAATATATAAATATATATATGTGCATATTACATAGATGGAAGGACTCTCTAACGATAGGATTTACAGTTCTTTTATTAAGTTTCCCTGGCTACCAGCCACTTCTCCTAAAACATTTGAAACAAGGCCCTAGGAAATTACATCAGAGGACACATGAATGGCATTAGCTAAGGATACACAAGAAATCTTTCCCAACATAAATTATCAAACCAAATCTATCCCAAGAGAAATGGCCCTCCTTGTTTCTTAGTCCCAATTCCATTGTTTCAGGACCTCACGGTCCAGGCCACATGTTCGTTTTAATATTTTACTCAGCAGATCTTTTGCATTTGGGGGATTTGATCATTGGTGGCCTAACTAGCACACTAGAGCTTTCAGTGCATGTGCATGTGCATGCATGTGAAAGTACATGTATGTGCATGCAGATTTTACTCCCCTCAGAGTTTATTGAGAATCATGATCTAAGGTATTGCTGCAAAATGAGATCAAGAAATATTGCATTATACATAAGGTGAGCTAAATCTCAACATTTTTATTAAAAAGTTCTAGTACTTATGAGTCAGCTTCCCATATTGTGTATTTAATGGCTGAAGAATGAAACAATTTTAGGAAAAAATTGACTTTCAATTAATAGCTAAGTCCTTTGAAATAAATCATTGAAAGCTTTATCACTGTGAAAATTAGGATGAAAACTCACAGTTGTTTAAAGTATTCCCCTTTTTTTCTTTGGTAATAGCAGTATTTTGTCACCTGCTTTAGGGTGAAATTTAGCACCTGACGATTACATATTGTGAAGTACCTGCCAGAATGTAAACTTCTGGATCTTGATCAGACACAATTAGTTTTATCTCAGCAACATCCTTTATAAAAGATCCAAAGTGGTGTCACAGTTTGCAGATACAAAAATCTAGGCTTTAATCCTGACTCAACCAATTTCAAACCATGTGACCCAGAGCACAATACTTAAATCCAGTTCTATATAAAATGGGGATAGAATATCTACATTACAGGATTGTTAAAAGGAAGCATGAGCTAATACTTGTAAAGGGCTTCAGTGCAATGCCAGGTAGATAGAGGTTCCCAGAAAACTATGATGGTAAAAGAAGGCAGGATGAAAGATGATTTTCCTGGGTCAAAGATGGTCTGGCCAACTTGCTGCCTTCTAGCCCTGACCTGCATGACCCAGAGGTCTCTGTCCTTACCAATTCTTTGGCCATGGCTTCGAAGAAGGTTAGAACTCCTCAGAATTAAAAGAATGGCTTTGAGAAAGTATCTGACTCTCAGGATTCAGGCTTCCAATGAAGAACACATTATAAAATGCTAGAGGCCCTGTGCATGAAATTCGTGCACTGGGGGTGGAGGGGCATCCCTCAGCCCAGCCTGCACCCTCTCCAATCTGGGACCTCTCTCGGGATGTCTGTCTGCCATTTCGGCCCGATCCTTAAATCGGCAGTCAAACATCCCTCTCACAATCTGGGACTGCTGGCTCCAACCACTTGCCTGCCTGCCTGCTTGCCTGATTGTCCCTAACTGCTTCTGCCTGCCAGCCTGATCACCCCCTAACCACTGCCCTGCCAGCCTGATTGATGCCTAACTGCTTCCCTGCCAGCCCAATCGCCCCCAACTGACCTCCCCTGCCAGCCCAGTCATCCCCAACTGCCCTCCCCTGCAGGCCTGTTCACCCCCAACTGTCCTCCCCTGCAGGCCCAGTTGCCCCCAACTGCCTTCCCCTGCTGACCTGATGACCCACAACTGCCCTCCCCTGCCTGCCATATTGTGGTGGCCATCTTGTGACCACATGGGGGCAGTCATCTTGTGCGAGGGCATGATGGTCAATTTGCATATTACCTCTTTATTATATAGGTTACTGTTAGCAAATTCTAAAAAAGAGAGATCAATGACAGTGCCAGTTGGAAGAAACTAGTAAACTTTATGACTCCCGTTTTCTCACTGGGGATCAGCCTTGCATTGTTTCCCAGACCTTGGTTGTTCACCACCTTCTTAATAATATGCTATTATTTACTTATGCTTTTTCTTACCCTATTTTTACTTTTAACCTTAATTTGTTCAAATATATTTATTTCTATCTCAAACAGAAACCAATATCAATTGCCATATTAATAGAACTTAAAAAAAGTGATACATAATTACTGAAAAATATGTTTATTAATGTCCTACCTAAAAATACTTCACATATTTCCAGGTGGAATTTATTGCACAATTAGAAAAGCTCTACCACAGTCTCTTACTGCAGTACTTTCAGGAACATAGAAGTGATCAAAAGCTTCTCACCTGCATGGAGTAGTCCTGCCAAGGGACTTTAAGGTCATTCAGTCATTCAGTCCTTTGTTCTACAGTTGAGGAGTATGAAACGTAGAGGGATTAGCAACGTGATGAGGACACAATTTGTTCGAGACAATGTATAATATTCTGCTGTGGAGAAGGTACAAGAGAAAATTTGTTATCTGGTATTTACCTGTAGAATCCACTATTGCTGTCACTAATACCATAAAATGATCAAGTAAAACAGAGAATTATAGGGGGTCAGCAAAGTGAAGAATTGTAAAACATAACAGGACTGAGCCTTTGTGCATCATTATCAAATCTGAGCTCTTGAGATTGACATGCCTCAGATTTCATCGCTTCCCCATTTTCCCCTATGTTGTTCCTGGTGTGTGGTTGTCTTGGACTGACACCTCTCTTTATATTTGATTAAATTATATTTCTATTTAGTATTCTTGTGATGGTGATAAAAACCAGACCTGCACTGGAGCACATGGCCCCAAATATAATTACTATCCAGTATCTCTTGGTTGGATGAGACTTGAAAAATACTTGCCATCAATATTACTACCTTCCTTTCAAAGGCATCCTCACATAGCAAAGCCCTGTGATAAACACATGTTCTGCATTAGCCTCCCTCCCCCAGAAAGCAATTAGAGTCACCTTTCTCTCTTCCTTACCCTTTGCAGGTCCTATGAGTAAGTAAGTGGTCATGGTTTTACTCCTTTATGCTTGCCTTCTCGCAACTGTAATTGAGATAGAAGAGCAGGAGGAGGCACAATTAATTCATTCATGATTGACCCATCTATATTTGAATAATTTAGTGTATCCCAGCAAGAATTTGATAGCTCCTCCAATTTTTTTTTTTACTAAGGTTTGAGAATCTATTATTGTGTGTAGGATGGCAGAACTCAAGAGTTGTGGATATGCCAAACCATACATGGAATATCCTCTCCTTCTCTTCCCCAACTCTTTGGCTGAGTCAGATAATACTGTATTTTCATAGGTCAAAATGGCCAAATATCTGCAATTTTATATCATTAACCTCTAAAAAGAGGAGACAACATTTATCACAGCCCAGTGGCTCCACACGAGATTAGCAACAAGCAGATATCAGTTGCATATAACCTAAGGATGTAACTTCAGATGCCATGTCTAGTTCTTGGAAAGCACATCATCTGATAAATGTTGTTATAAAACAGAACGAGCAAAGTTGAGATCTGAGCCCAATAAGCTCCATCTCTAGGATGGACTGATGCAGGAAATGAATGAGAAAATAACCAATAGCTGTTGCTGTATGCCCACTGACGTTGTTGAAAGCATCAAGAAATACTGTAACACATGGCGTGCAACTTTCTAATGTGTAGCCGAGCTGCAGACTCGGAAAACTAGAGTGGAGGACTTTTGAACCTGGCAGCATCGTTACTAATGCAGTGATTAGTTTATGGAACACCCATGGGTCATCTGGAGAGGGGGAGGGGGGCTGAAGTTTAGAAGCCCAACCTCAAGATTTATTAACAGACTCGCAATCCCAGGGGAAATTTTCATGCATAAATTATTGGAAGCGCTATTGTTTGGGGTGGTGGAGACACTATACACAGAGCAAGGATTGCTTTAGATTGTTTTGGGTATGAAAGTAACATTTTTCAGTATTCCACTATGTCTTATATAAGTGTTTTTTATAAAAGAAAGAAGCATTTTATTTTAACAAGAAACCATAGCAGCTTAGTTATAAAAATTCTATTTTTTTCAAATACTTTGCAATTTGACCCAATTAGAAAAGTAGAATGTTGTGATATTTATCACAGTATTCTCATATTCCTATTCTTTATATTTATTCATATAATTTGGTTCTTAAAGTTTCATGAGAAATAATGTGCTTCATTTGAAACTGAAATAGTCATAGGTATATAGTACAGGTGTGTTGTAGGGAGAGAGACAGAGGCTAAGCAGTAAACCCTGAGGAATCTTATGTAAAAGAATTAAAGAATCAGTGAAACAAAACAAGATTTTAGTGGTAACCATGGCAACCTCCACAGATAAGGAAGAACATGAAGCTTTCTGGTTATTATTATTATTATTATTATTGTATTTCAACATTTATTGACTGCCTGCCTGCATGGGACTGGGGCTAATCAATTTTTTTCTCAGGAGGAACAGTTAAATGGAGATGAGGTTTCCCTAAAGGGAACCCGGTGGATTCTAAGAGCTTTTAATGAAGTTGGGACTGTCAGATGACAAAGGAACACTAAATTCTCTCTGTTTTGCAGTGGATGCAGTGGAGACGTTTTTAAAACTTTGAGACTATGTGTCACATAAGGGACCGTGCAATGACATTTACCCAAGACACATCTGACAGGTCAAAAGATATATGATAAAATCAGTGATGTGGAATGAAAGAAACCAAAGGTTAGATTGAAAATTAATCGGGTTCTTGTTTGGAGAGAGAGCCGATAATATTTTTCGGCCAGCCATTTTCTCGTGGGGTCCCGGGGGCAAAATCTATTTATTATAGCGACATAATTAAGGCTCTGCTCTACCAAAGAAAATAAATGTTTAGATACACCAACTTCGAGATGAACTTGTTTCTTCTTCAACCCTAGACACAAGAGCAAAACTGTTACAAAACAAAAGCACAGCTGATCAGAAGGAAACTGAAAGATTCTTTTGCCTTCCAGGGCTGGCAGGACCATGCTTGGAGGGTGGGAAGGATGGGCACTGGGATACCAGTTTTGAAGCCTGGGATTAGCTTTGGGGGGTTGCTAAGGGAAAACCATTAGAAGTATTAGCACTGCCTGAATAGAACCCTTTCTCTTGATCAGGATTTCTCAAACAAATCACCTGGGGTTCTACTTAAAATGCAGACTATGGCCTTGACTGGTTTGGCTCAGTGGATAGAGCGTCGGCCTGTGGACTGAGAGGTCTCAGGTTCGATTCTGGTCAGGGGCATGTACCTTGGTTGCGGGCATATCCCCAGTGGGGGGTGTGCAGCAGGCAGCTGGTAGATGGTTCTCTCTCATCGATGTTTCTGACTCTCTATCCCTCTCCCTTCCTCTCTGTGAAAAATCAATAAAATATATATATTTTTAAAAATGCAGATTATGATTCAGTAGAATCTTGTAGATTCACCAGAATCCGGTGGGACCCCCACTTCTGGTATTTCTAACTTCCCTTTGATGTCCATACTGATGATGACCATACTTTAAACTATAAACCTCAGCTTTGGCTGCACAACACCATCCCTCCAGGAGTTTGTAAACATTTTCCTGCCCTGGCCATCCCTCCAAACCAGTGAAATCAGCATATGCCCAGGTGCCAGCTAGGAGCTGAGAACCACAGCAGCCCTTGGTCAAAGGTGAATCCTAGATATACTGATTTAGCTAACACTGGGTTTTACAATTTTTTTTACACTTAAAAGGAAAATATAAAACCCATATTTCTTGCTCTTTGAATAAACAACACTAGGACTGCATTTATACTCAGTTGTCATCAACTGCTGGCATGTGCTCTGTGCCTTGTGGACTGGGCACAGAGCCTGCAGGTCTCTTCTGCCTGATCAGCTGCTTTCCCTGTGGTTTTGTGTGTTTTTTAAAATATTTTACTGCTTTTGAGAGAGAGAGAGAGAGAGAGAGAGAGAGAGAAGGAGGGAGTGAGCGGGAAGCATCAATGTGAGCCTCCTACACACCCCCTATCTGGGATAGAGCCCACAATCTAGGTTTGTGCCCTAACTGGCTGTCAAACCAACAACCTTTTAGTGCATGGGACAACATCCAGCCAACTTAGCCACACTGGCCGAGGCGACTTTTATACCCCTGTTCACAGAGTCATACTATAATGTCTCTGCTTGGAGGGATGGTTTGTAATGCTGTTCTTCTTCTTCTTCCTTTAATCCTTAACTGACACGTGGGTAGTTGGTTTGGATCTCCACTTGAAGCATTGATGGGGACAAATGCCGGCGTAGGAGTCAGGAACTGAGTTCTGGTCTGGTTCTGCCACTTACTGCTATATTGATATTGATACTGAAGCTCTCTGGATCTGAGTTTTCCTCGTCTGTAAAGTCACACTGTTTGTAGATTGGGCTAAATGTCCTTGGAGTATACTAGCACAGCATCAGCCACCATTACTCATTACTCTGCAAACCCCTACTGAGTGCTGCTCAGTCTGTGCCAGGCACTCCTGAATGGAGGATGGGAAACACAAAGTCAAGGTCAAGCCATAGACCTGCCAGGGCTCTGAGGGCTTAAAAGTTCTCCTGGAGGGAAGAGTTAGGAATTGGATGGCCATACAGCTCCATTTGCCCAAACAGGCTGGCTTGAATTTAATGTTCTGTGGGATTATGGATAGCACTAGTTTCACTCACAGAAGTGGCTCTGCTTTGGATAAGAGAGCATTTGGTCTCTGCAGTTAGGAGAAGATTGCATTGTGAGGTTTCTCTAGGGAAGGGCAGGGAGCTGATGGGATGCCACAGTGGGGTGTGCCAGCATTGATAGTCACATGCTTTGATGGGTAGCTGTGGCCCCCTCCACTGTGCTCCCCAGTATCCCAGAGAAGTCCTCCTGAGCAAGTTCCAGAGCAGAGACACTAAAAAGGGGGAGAATGAATTTGGCCAGACTTGGGGGACTCTTCCTACACTCTGTCAGCTCCAGTGACAACGCTTCTGTACCTTTTTTACCTTAAATCTTGTTGGCTTCTGGGCATCTGTCTGAGACTGATGCTGAAATTTCCCTGCCCCTCTTTTTGTTTTTAAAACCCCCAGTGACCAGGAATTTCCAAGGGCCAACGTATGCCTGCTACTGCCACCTAGTGGAGACATCACAATGTCATGATTGCCTTCATTGTTGATCAAAAACTCTAGGCTAGGCTGCGATTTATTTGAAGGAATTATCCAGGCAATGCTTCTGGTTTGATGGGAAATAATTGGAAAGTAAAGATCTTCCACAAAGTATACACATGCTTAATCTCTATTTAAACAATTTTTTTCTGCTAAAGAGTTTTAAAAGCATACTCTAAAAACACCAAAGCAACAGTTGCTGATGCATAGAAACTGAACAATATTGGATTGAAGAGTGAATAAACCAAGGATCACACAGAAGAAAAAATAAACTCTTCACACCCTTATTCAAGCAGAGTTATAGTTCTCTTGTGAAATACAGTGTGTGGCATCTTGTTCCTTTCCACATGAAGAACAGATTCTCCAAAGTGGCACTGGTTTGACTGCCATGGAACTGCTTGTGTTGTGGTAATTATGTAATTGCTAGCTCATAGTAATAATGCCACTTGTAGTAAATTTAGGTCTTCCTCTCTGAATTGTCTCTTTTTTTAAAAAGTCTGTCCTCTTTCAAATAATGTTGAACAAGACATTTGCTTTATTCCTATCTCTTTGTCTTCCTTGTTTCACCCTTTTCTGAAAATAGGCATGTATGACATCTTTTCTATTTCTGGTTCATTCTGGGGATTTTTATCTCCAGATTTATCCCCACCAAACCTTCTGTTCACCATGATGATTCCCAGTGGTTCTCATCTACCTAATTCAAGCAGACTGATTTTATTCTGTAATTTTTGAGAAAATGTTCTTAATAGTCTCTGTATATTGGTATTTTTTTAAACATATTTTTATTGATTTCAGAGAGGAAGGGAAAGGGAAAGAGAGTTAGAAACATCAATGATGAGAGAGAATCATTGATCAGCTGCCTTCTGCACGTCCCCTACTAGGGATCGATTCTGCAACCAGGTCATGTGCCCTTGACCAGAATCAAACCTGGGACCCTTCAGTCCGCAGGCTGACGCTCTATCCACTGAGCCAAACCGGCTAGGGCAGTGCATTGTTATTCTTGAATACAAATAACAACAATGAGTAAAGTGCATAAAGCCACATCTATATTATAATGACTATAGCAGTATTAAGCTCTCTGTTATTCCAAATCTCCTAAGGATTTCTCTGGAAGGTTAAAAAGAATATTTGAGGAATAGTTCACCGAGGTCACTGGAATATTTAATATTCTGTAATTATTTCTGATTTACAATATGTTGGCCAGAAGCAGATTCTAGAAATAAATCAGCAGTAGTTCCACTCAGGGTAAAAATAGGGCATAAATTGAACCATGGTCTTCATATTAAATTATACTACCATGTTATGTTTGCTACATTTGGCGCTATATCATCTTCAATATTTTTATGCTGCAGTTGTCTAGTGAGTGCTTTCCAAAAATATCACAAAGACTCTTATTCTACTTTTGTACCATTTAGTACCTGATTTGAAATATCCAATTGCAGATACTTGAGACCATTTTATTATTTGAAAGAAGCTTAGATGAACTGTAGCCAGACCTCTGTATTTTATCACTGAAGAGTCTGAGGCCCAGTGAGACAAAGTATCTGCCAGAAGTCACATACCTAGATCTCAACTAGGACTGAGTTCAGTTCTCTGTTGACCATTCTAGATTGTCATTCATTTTATTTATTCATGCACATAGGAGGGTGCAAAAAAAATTCCTCCCACTATCTAAGTTTTTCTACCAGAGACAGATTAACAGGAGAAAATGTCCAAAATTGATTTTACGAATGCACCTTTGGGGGTGTCATAAGACTAAGATCTTAAGATGCATTGGGCAGTTATGGCTTATGTGACATCTGGAGATAAGGAGAAGGGGGAGGGGTGGTGGTTTAGGACTTCAAAGGACAGCAAGGAAATTCACACGGAGATGGAAAAGCAAATGCTTGGTAAATAAATATTTGCTGGGCCATTTTTAACAAGGGGCATAGAGAGGACTTTGATCATAGGGGCCTTGCCAGGTTCATCTCTGTCTTATTGTAGTTTATATTAAACTACTAGAGGCCCGGTGCATGGGATTCGTGCACTGGTGGGGGTGTGTGGCTGCAGGGATCAGTCTGCTGTGGGAGCACTGCTCATCCCAGTCAGCTGAGCGGCTATGGTCCCTGGTCCAGCATCTTCCCTGGAGCCTGAACACTAGCTTCTCCAGGGGACTTGGTTGGGACGGGCTCAGGGACAATAGCTTTGAGAGGCATGGAGTAGACCTCAATCCTGTGGCAACCATGAACCCACCTTCCAACCTCCAAGGTTAGCTCTTTGAGCCCAGCGGCACTGCATGGCCTATGGGCGTCAGGAGGAGGTGGTAGGGATCGTGGAGGAGGAGCCTGGGGTGAGGAGGTGACGATCGCAGCCCGGGTTCCTGCCTGTCGGCCCGAGGTTCGCAGCAGGAACAGCCGCTCATCCCGGTCAGCTGAGCAGTGCTCCCACTGTGGTAGCTGCCCCCGGTGGTTAGTGCTCGTCATAATGATTGGTTGACCGGTCATTCTGGTCATTCCACTGTTCGGTCACTGGGCTTTTATTATATAGGATAGTTACCTCTGATGTATCTCCTTTCCTGGAGCAGAACCTCTATCTAAATCCCTTTTGGGGCAGTTAGGAAAAAAGTCATATATTTTTCCAAAAGATATATTTTGGGTTGACAGGACCTTGCTTTTCTTCATTTAGAAAAAAATCTTTCAATGTAAACTGATGAACAAAAATAGATCCAGAGACACAGAAACGTTGAATAGACTGTCAAACCTCAGAGGGAAGGCAGGGGCGGGGGTTGGGGGTTGGTAAGAGATCAACCAAAGGACTTGTATACATGCATATAAGCATAACCAATGGACATAGACAGTAGGGGGGGGGGAGTGAGGGTGTGTGTTGGGGGGTGGGAGTGGCCAGGGAGAGATCAATGGGGGAAAAAGGAGACATATATAATACTTTCAACAATAAAGAATTTAAATTTAAAAAAATAATAGATCTTTCAAGGATTTCTTAACTTTTAAAAAAGTATAGGCAACTATGGTTTTGTAATTTTAGTAGGCACCTATGTTAAAATTATTTCAACTGATGCCTAAAAGTAATTGTCCTCTATCAAGGCTGCTTTGGAGGGCAGCATTTCTTGGATCCATGAAGTTATGTTTACAGCATATTGCTACATGGACACTGTTTGTCATCGTCCACAAGTCCTGAAGTAAGGATAACTGTGGAACATTTAAATAGACCTAAATGAGATCCTGTTTCTACTAATAAGTGGTGAAAGATCCACGCGTTTCTCCAAATAGATCTGTTATTGGTGGAAGTGGAGTTCTTGGGGTGCTGCGAGGAAAAGAATTCCCAGAGGCCCCCACGGGAGGATGGGGTTTTATGGAAAGCTTTATTGATGATGTAAAATGAAGGGAGTTCCCCTCCAAGGTCCCCTCTTTGTCCATCCTGTTATGGAAGATGTCCAATCTTGTCTTCAGCAGGATCAGAATGAAGGCCAGTGTCCAGAATTTCTGTTCCATATTAAAGTCCAGTCCAGCATCTGGCTAGATTAGCTTGTTTCCAGCGGCAGCTCATTGTGTGTGGGGGTGGCCATGTGGCTGCTTAAGGCCACAAGTCTATGGAGAGAGAACAGGCAAGCGAGGATCATGGAGCAAAAGAGGGCAAGAGCACAAGAAGCATTAGGGAACTCTGTGTCTGGGGATTTACCCTTCCAAGATTCCCCTCATTTACATTGGCCACACCCTCTTAGCCAATGATCTTCTTCCCAGGCTAGACTGACAGGCAAGAACCTTCCCTATGTCACCTGGACTTCACTGAGCATGTATTTAACTGCCCCTTTGATCCCTTCCCCCAGTGATTCACAGGGAAAGGACAGGTGATTTCCCTGGGAGCATGAAGCTGTGGCTTCCTGGTGAAGCTGCCCAGATGACCATGCTTGTAATGTCTGTCCTCCCTTTTGCTTTCTTCCTATTATTAATATTAATAAACTAGCTAGTTACCGTAATAATGGCTCTATTTTATTTATATATTTATTTATTTAAATATATTTTTATTGGTTTCATAGAGGAAGGGAGAGAGGGGGAGAGAGATAGAAACATCAATAATGAGAGAGAATCATTCATTGGCTGCCTCCTGCACACCCCCCACTGGGGATCAAGCCTGCAACCTGGGCGTGTGCCCTTGACTGGAATCGAACCTGGGACCCTTTAGTCCGCAGGCCTACACTCTGTCTGATAAGCCAGACCAGCCAGGGCATAATGGATCTATTTTAATGTGTTCGGATTTCCAAGGTACTTTAAAATGACACGCTACTGTGTGGCTTTTTTATATATATATATCAGACTAGTCACAGTAGTAAATGAATGTGTCTAGCAAAGCCAAGAATGAATACCCTCTCCAAATACCTCAGAGAGATTTTTCCCCTGATGTTTTGATCTATGACAGTTCAAACCCACATTACTGTAAACCATGTGGATTGAAATTTTTAAAATGATTTTTCATTTTGATTCTTTAATATTCTACTTAGATTTTTAATTTTTGAAAAGAATACACTCCTTCCTTCTTTCCTTCTTTCTTCCCTCCCCTCCTTCCTTTCTTCCATAATTCATCAAACATTTATTTGTCCTGGCATCTATCATATATCAGGCATTTTGTTGAATGCTGTAGCGCTTGCAATTTGGGAAAGATTACAGATGTGATTGTCTTATATTTTAGATGTGATTGTCTTATATTTTTAACCTTCAGAACTCTATATCAAATTCATGATCATATTTGGAAAGTCTATTATATTGCTTTGCTCTTTATCAGAACCCCTGCAGGAATATTCTGAAATCCAACCTATTACAAGTATTTAGTCATCACCCTCACAGGTTGTGCTTAATTGTTTCAGTTGTAAAGAAAGCTCATGCACAACTCTGTAATCCATGTTTCTTCTTCCACATAACCATTGTCATCCATTAAAAAATAATAACCCTGTTGCCTCATATCTTTGCATTTAGTGAGATTAATATTGTCTTATACTCAACCCAGGGAACGGGGAGGGAGAGGTTTGCTTCAGTTGTCTTAGATGATGAGAGCACTCCAGCAACAATACCCTCATTCACTAACTAGAAGCCTGATTGAATATGGGAGTTGCTGCCTCTGCCCCTTTCAGAAGCCACAGCAGGCAGGCCTGGCGAGGGGTTCATTAGAGCCTGGTAGGATGACAGCAGACGGGGAAGCTGCTGTAAATGATGAGAACCAGGCCTTGGCTAGCTTCAGCCTCTGCCAAGCGCAGCATGGCTCCAATACTTTCTGGATTCCAAAGAAAACATGCCAGCCTGCTGCCTGCTGATCATGGGGCTCAGCCGGGATATCTGTTTCTGGCCTTGAGGTTTCAGAGGGAATGCTTGTCATGGGTGCAAACACTCTTTCTGTCTTGTTGCCATACGGGAGCAGAAAATGACACGTCAGCTGCATGTGTTTGCTCATGTCACCTGTGTTTGCTCATGGCACATTCAATAGGTGTTTCCAGTTTTTTGTAAAAACGTTCAAGCTAAATTTGTATTTTAAATATAATGGGGAAGGACCTTCGGGATCAACTCCTACAGGCTCCTTGTTTTACAGAAAAGAAGAAATTCAGAGACCTCAGATTAACATCGGGCAAGGGTTAGGTGTTGCTCTTATCATTCCAACATTGTCCTAGAGGTTCTAGACTTTACAGTAAGAAAAAAGTAAGAGATTAAAGCATCCAGACTGGAAATAAATCTCTAAAACAGCCTTTATTAATAGCTGACATGATACTGTATGCATAACATCCTGAGGAATACACACATGCACACATACACACACATAATTAGAACTAACCAAATTCAGCAAGGTCACATGACACAAAATCTATATGCAAAGTCAATTGTATTTCTCTATATATTAATAATCTGAAAAAAGAGAAGTAAGAAAGGCATTCCATTCCCATTACCATGAAAAAGAATAAAATAATTTGGAATAAATGTAACAAAAGAAGGGCAAGGCTTATACAATTAAAAGATGGTTGAGAGAAATTAAAGATCTAAATACATTGGCAAACATTCATAGATGGAAAGACTCAGTATTGTTAAGATGTCAGTTCTTCCCAAATTGATATATAGATCTGAACAAAGTTGAGGGATTTATATCTCCTGATTTCAAAACTTATATAAAACCTACTATCATCAAGACAGTGAGAGACTGGTGTAAGGGCAGACATGTAGCTCAATAGAACAGAACTGAGACTCCTGAAATCAACTCTCACATTCAAGGTATTGATTTTCTACAGAGATGCCAAGGCAGTTCATAGGGGAATGGATAATCTTTTCAACCAATTGTGCTAGAAGAGTTGTATATCCACATACTAAAAGATGAATTTAGACCCTTACCTCACAGCATGCAAAAATTACAACTAAAAATGGATCACAGAGCTATGCTTAAAATCTAAACATAAAAAATTGTTACAAGCAAACAGAAAATATTTTTTATTTTAAATTGGACAGAAGGTGGGTATTATTTAGGTCACTTTATGGTTTATCTGCAATGCTGTTGAAGGGAGGCTTTATTACTAACACTCCCCAAGAGAAGTTGGCAGCCCAAGAATGCGGGGCCAAGTGGGACAGCACCAGGTTTAGTCAGGAGGCAGGAAAAAGCAAGAGAAGGCCCAGGCCAGGGCCTTTATTGGGGTTTCTTTGGGGAATATAAAGCAGGACATGGTAAACGGTTTAGGATTGGCTAGTCTGAGTAATTCTGACAGGCTTTGGGGTATAGGGGTTGTACCTAATGGTCTGGTTACTGATCCCTGGCTTGTTTTAAGGTAGGAAGAATGTTGGCTTTGTATGTGTTTGATAAAGTAGATGGTTGGGGTATGGGGTCTAGATAAATTAATTTACATATGAAAGGCACGTGTCCAGACTGGCCCTTTGCTCTCTAAGAATTAGCCAGCTCTAGGGGGTGTCTCCCACCAGTGAGGCCACAGATGCCAAGGCAACTAGAATACAGGAAGTTGATACAATTCGCCTTGTGACAAATGGATGACAAGCACAAGTTTAAGAAAATAGAAAACAGCAGGAAGGGAAAATACAAATGGCAATGAAGTAGAAACTTTTTCTGCTTTTAGTATATTTCTTGACAGGAATTTTCTAAATCAGTTCTCTTTTCTCTGGGAAGACCAAAAACCAAAATAAAATAAAAGTCTGCTCACATGTTTTTAAACAAACATCTAGGAAACTATAGTCATTTACACATGTACTTTGTCACTGTTATAGCATGCACTACTAAGTCGCAGCAGCAAAATTGGGTAAACCAGGCTTTAAAAGTTGTGGATTGAATAGAGCTTAGACACATATACCTGGAAAGGTAACATCTTGAATGCTATAGTCATTAATGGAATGTGCTATAGTCAAGGTTTGGTTTTTGTAAGAGAGCGAAATAAGGATTCAGATCCTGATCATTAGCCTTTGTACACTTACTTAAAGTGTTTTTAACTTGTAATTTTAGATTGCCCAGATAATGAGATTGAAATATATTAATCGCCCTCTTTTTTTTGCCTGTGTACAGCTTACACATGTAACTCATTTTTATATTTCAGATGTATTGTATCTAATGCTTTATTTTAAATAAGGATATAAATTAGACTTCTTGGCATTTTGTTGAAACCAAGAAAGAAAAAAAAACACAGCGTCAGATATTTAAGAGAGAAAGCTCCGGGAGTTGAGACACAAAATCAAGTTGAGCCGCATAGTCCAACAGATGTTTAAGCAGATGAATAAAATGTGCCTGGTGAATTCCTGATGAATGTCAAAGAATGCTACCTGATTTTGAGAAACGGGACCGATCATCCGAGTGCTACAAGCCACTGGAAAATGGTTTCTACAAAAAGTCTATGGTGGGCAGAACTCAGGCACCTTAGGATGTCTGCATATAATGTTACACGTATACTTCTAACACTCTGTGTTGAACATAATAACTGTTCTTAGGGGGTGCACCATATCTATCGAGCACACAGGCTGTTTTCGTTTCTTAGCCTTGTCTCATCACCTCTTCCAGACCCATTCCTCCTATTTCTAACCTCTTTCCTCTCCACGATGTCACTGAATTAAGTCTCTTTCATGAAAATTATCAGAGGATGTACATATGTCTTACTAACTGCATCATCATTCTTTCTAGTCTGGATGAATAGGATCACGATCACCCCACAAAACAGTACACATAGATTCTTGAGATAGACATTGGGCATGAAGACAATGATAAACACATCTTCCTTGTAGCGTGGACATTCTCTACAAGGAACAATGGCCAAGTGGGTCTCGGGATATTGTCAGAGAAGAGAACCTGACACTATAGATTCTTGATGTTTTGTGAAAAAGAGCCATAAAAACTATAAAATGATTGAAGTGATTAGGGAGGGGTAAGTGGAAGGAGACTGAGTTGCTTCATGGATACTGTGATTGGGGAGCCTGGTCAAACTTACTAAGTAGGTTAAGAAACGAGACTCCTTCACACAGAAGAAAATATTACGAGCTTGGAAATCTGGTGAAGCATGGTGTGAATCCTGGCTGCCCCCTTTACCAGCTTGAGCCTTTGCCCTGCCCTCTTGGAGTCTGGAGAATCTCCTCTAGAAAAGGACTGGCTTGCAATGATGAAAGATGTCATATGGAAAAACAATACATGGCTGGCATTTAATATGAGAATCTGAGGAATAAAACCACATGAAAAGGATTAACAAATGATGAAAATCAGTGTTCCCCTGCCACGGGGTAGGTTTTTAAATAATGCCTCAACCTGAAGGGCCGACTTTCTCATAGTAAAATACCATGCAAAGGTAATGGGAACCCTCGAGTGACCTGCAGTTCCCATCATGTGTATGGTGAGAATACTGTGTATTCCCTTACAATGATATGAAGGAGGCCTCAATTCTGGTGACAATTGAGAGGGATCCATGATAAAAAACCGTGTTTAAAGATAATAATGTCCGTATTATTTGAAGTAAATGCTACGTAGCAGTATAAAAGACATCTTCAGTATCACACTGATGGGATTAATGATACTTGGTCTGCACATTGCTTTACCATTTGGCAGCCTCATCCATCATCTCTCTCCATCATCAAGTACTTGAGACAGGTATTAAAAATTTTTACTGTATAGGTAAGGAAGCTGACTTGGAATTTAGAAGATTTTCCTTGGTTTCACAGCTCATACCTAACAGAGCTGTCATTCAGACTCAGGTTTTCTGAGACCAAGTCCAGAATGTTTTCCCCCAGTGCATCGTAGCTGTCATTCTCCGAGCAGGTGTACAGCTTTAACCAGGGTCAAGTGTTGCAGCTGGTGCCTGGCTGCTGGAATTCACAGCCATGGCAGTGTATGCCATTGGGTGACTTAACCTCAGGGCAATATGCCTTTAAATCCATATCAGAGGCTGCAAGCAACCTTCTAATCTCTCTGCTGTCTAGTCCTGGTCAGTGCATCTGCCAGTTCATCATGCTCGCAGCAATGTCAAAAGACAAAGTAAGGACTGAAAGAGGCCAAACTGCACCTCTTAAGAAAATGGCATTTTTCTGGCATTGATGAAGGTATCAGCTGCCAGTCAGTAGAGAGTGAAAATTGTTCCAGGTTAAGGATCACTTGGCAAAGACGTGCATTTTAAACAAATATAGCAGTTACCTTGAGATAAATTTCAGTAGTAACTGAAACACCTGCTCAGGTAGAAAGGCCATTTTTAACCTGTGGCTTTCTTACTATGGCACTGAAATGTAATACTTAGGTGAAAATGTCTCCGAAGAGTAAATACTTAACAGACTTGAAGACAAACAGCTGTTTCAAACATACGGTCAGCACATAGGGCGCTTTCATCACTCTTTATCTCCCTCATCTCATTTTTAGGAATTATGAGATGTTCATGTATATTGTATCATGTATGTGAAGTTGAAATGGAAACAGTTTGCAGATTCTGATTTTCTGAGGTGTGTTTATAAGAAAAAAAAAATCCCTCCAGAAGGAAAAATATTATTAACTTATGTGACTAGACTAAGAAGGATATGCTGAATGGGTGGTTACTAACTTATTTGTGTCTTAATCTCTTACTGCCATACATGTAATAAAATTGAAGTTGTGTATGATAGAGCAAGCAGTCAGTTGTAAGATGTTTCAGCGTATGATTTTATTATTTCTCATTCGTGTGTAGAGAAGAACATTCTAATCCTTATTTTAAAAATGACTTCTCTTTTTCCCCAGTCAGTTGTCTGGGTGACTTGGACTCTAATACATGTTTAAAAGGCAGGGGTTATAGGCCCTGTTGGTGTCATGGCTGTGGAGGAGTTCGGTATGACAGGCACTGTCGATAGCCCACCTCTTTCACTGCACAATGCTGGTTGGCATGAGACATCTGTAAACACTTTGGCTTGCCATGGCATTAGGTGCTGTTTTTTTGTTGTTGATTTTACAGCTGATTGATCTCTATTAGTAGCTTTTCAAGGCTTTAAGGGGACTATTGGCCTTCATTAGCATTTCCTGAATCTCCACTGCGCCTCCATAGAGTACACGTGTGGATCCTAGCCCTTTAAGGGCGTTACTGACTATAAAAGGAAGGCAACAGGCTGGGGAATCTTATTGGTCTGGCTCGTGGTCTTCCCGGTGTCTTCTCATTGAGGTTATGTGCACTTATGTTTTCTTTTTCTTTTTTTTTTTTTTTACTTACTTCCATGAGTCGCTGTGCCAGGTACTGTGCTGGGAGGTGGGGGTGGTGTGGTGAGCAAGTTAAACTCATGGATCATGACGTATGGTGGAAATTCCAGAAAAGTCAATAGGTACTTTATCACAGTGTGATCTGCGCCGAGCCCCTTAAAGGGGGGCAGGGAGTTATTTGGTGGCCTGAGCTTGCTCTCTTTCTTCTGGGCCCTAGGTGTGTTGTGCAGACACCACTCATGCTCCTAGGATACTTGCCTAAGAATCTTAGGACCCTGACTCAGGGTGTAGAGAGAACCTAAGTCCTGGAGGAAACTGAACAGGTACTAAAACATAATGAGTTTTGAGCTGGTTTGCCCACTAACTGTGACTTTCAACAAATAATTTAACTTCTCTATTCATCAGTTATCTAAAAAAAAAAAAAAAAGACAGTAACTCCTCTGAAGAGTGTTTGGGAAAATGAGAGAGTCCGTCTCTATGCTTTTTTCCACCTCAGTCCCTGGCATATGGCAGGTGCAAAGTAATTATCAGCTACTGAGCTGTTGATCAATGTGCTGTCCGCAGAGGGACATGCATAAGAAGAAAGGGAAGGAGTCCGTGCCTTTGGTTTGTGTGCACATCTGTGTTTAAGTATGTAAACACCAGCTGTGGAATTCCGCCGTTCGCACTTTTGTATTCCCTTGTCTACCTACTGCGGCTGCAGTTCTCTCAAATCAGCCTTTAAAGGCACATGCTGGATAAATGAGAGGAACTGCGGCTCACTGATTCCTCCTCCCTCCTGAGGGGCCTTGGGAAAGGGTGTGACTAGCACCCATTGAACTTACGAAAGACATTTCAAATTGCCTTTAACTTGGTAGGTCACACTGAAAATGGTTCTTAATGAATTCTTCAAGAACGGGTGAACTGAGGGCATGCCAATTGCAAACAGCCTTAACAGTTGGATATAATACTGCTGTCACCCTCTAGGTATGAGCCTCAGAACCAACAGGCACGTTTAATTTGGCTTTCTGGAGTCTCAATTAAGAGTGCACTTAGGTGAGATTAAATAACATGTGTAAACGTCATTTTCTGAACACAGTGCACACTCATTGCCTACACATAAGCCATCCAGTCATCACTAGAAACGTGTACGCTAAATTCTCTTATCTCTATTACAAGAGTAAAGAATGGAGTGTTCAGAATAGTTAACTGACTTGCCAGGTTGCCTGAATCACAGCTACCAGACATGGAATTAGAAGCTCGACCTTGTTACCGAATTTGGAACACCTGCATGTGATCTTGGTTCTACTTTAATTTTCTTTTGATACTGAGCAAGTGACTGCTGTGAGCCTTTTCCTGAACTGGGATAGTGTATCTTTCTAAGGGTACTGAGCAGGCTCAAATGAGATGATGACACATAGATAGACATTCTCCAAATTGTTCAGTGCTATACAAATGTATTCAGCTTGTGGCATCCAAACTTACCTTCAGCTTTAATTGGAAATGCCTTATCCAGGGGCTAATTTTATCTTGTAATTCCCTATCTTGCTGTTTACTTTGCTTATGTCACGCAACTTTTTTAAATGTTTCTAAAATACAGCAACATTTTAACGCATTATTTACAGTGACAGTAAATAGATGATTCCTAGCAACTGAACTTGATAAACTAATTGTAGATAATTTTCTAGAAGCCTGGAACATACTAGGCATTCAAATATTTGATAAATAAAGAGGTTGTGTTTTTATTTCCGCTAAGTAGCTCCTTAAAAATCATATTTTAATAAGTGCTTTAAATCAGTTGTTTTCAAATGGGGGTTACCCTCTCCCTTCCCCACGGGAAATACTTGGCAGTGTCTGATGACATTTTTGGTTGTTACAATTGGATGAAAGGGGTGCTGTTGTCATCTAATGGGTAGAGGCCAGGGATACTGCTAAACATTTTATGATGCAGAGGACAGTTGCCAGAACAGAGAATTGCCTAGCCCCAAATGTTCATTGTACAGAGGTTGAGGAATCCTGTACTAGATTAAGAACCTCGCTACTCAAACTGGACCTTGGACCGGTGATGTTGGTCTCAACCCGGGAGTCTATTTGAACTGGACTATTGGGCCCTGCCCTAGCCTAGACCAACCCCAGAGTCTCCATTTAATAAGATCCCAGGTGATCTGTATGTACATTAGTGTTTGGAAAGCACTAGTTGAAAGCAACACTATTTTTAAAGAATACACTTTCTTTAAGAATAGTTGTAGACTTACCAAAAAGGCTGCAAAGATAGTAGAGAATTCTCATATACTCTGCACCCAGTTTTCCTTTTGACAAACATCTTACTTAAATTCATATGGTAAATTTGTCCGAATTAGTGAACCAATATTGATCAGTAACTAAAGCTTTACTCCCATTTTGTTAGACTTTTACCTAAATGTACTTTTCTGTTCTGGATCCTATGAAGGTACCACTTTACATTTATTCTTCTTAGGCTCATCTCGGCTGTGACAGTTTCTCAGACTTTTCTTGTCTTTTGATGACCTTAACAGTTTTGAGGGTACTGGCCAGAAAATTTGAAGAATTTTCCTCAATTGGAATTTGTATGTTTTCATTATGATTATACCAGGATTATGTTATATTTAGAGGGAGACCACGGAGGTAAAGTTCCATTTTCATCACATCATGTCAGGGGTATATCCTATCAGCAAGACTTATCACTAGTGATATTTACTTGGCTGAGGGTATTTTTGGATAAATACTTATTTTTATAGTTTACATTTATTCCCTATAAATTTCTTTTATAGTCCTTATATTCTATTTATTTTGATAGCTTGTGTTTGTAGCTTACATTTAGCTGATTTAAATTTGTTCTGGCCAATCAGGGCTCTGACCCACAGTAGCTGCCTTCTGTTTAGAAATTCTGAAGGCCTAGGTCATTACCATGCCCAGATTTATTGTACATGAGGTACTTCAAATTGTAAATTTATAAATGAACAGTTTCACAGATTAAATAGTGGACTTGATTTTCTGTAGGGAAATACCAGAGTGTAGTGAAGGGCAAATCTGATTAATCAAAAGAGCTAAAAAACCACCTGGAACTAATAACTAGTTGGGAATTATTTTTTCAAAAATGAGAAACCAATCAAATTGGCAGTTTCCTATCTGAATTCTGAAACATACTAGGAAATTAATGTTGCAGTCCAACGGCTAGTTTCAGAGAGTATTTTGCTCCTCTTACAAAATTTCTAGGACTTTCACATGCTGGTATGGTAGGGCCACGTGCTAGGAGCTGGGAGCACTGATACCCATGTCATAAGCAGTCAGGTAGTACCCGTGAGGGCACCAAAGCTCAATCTCTTTATCAGACCTGGACAATTATCCCTAATCTCTGCATTTTAATTGTGCTAAGACAGAATGAGATAAAAAATATTAAAAAGGACTTCTGTCTCTTAAAATCACCTCACTGTAAGTTCCAACCATTAATTCTTACCACTACTAGACAGTAGAGCACAAGTCTTAGTTCCTGTTCCACATCTAGCATCTGCATCTCCACCTTTGCATTGGTGGCATTGCTATCTTATAGTTCTCTGCTCTGAACTGAAGAACTCCTGTCCTACCTACAGACCTCAGTTTGATGTTCTACGTCAGTGATGGGCAACCTTTTGAGCTTGGTGTGTCAAACTTCACCAAAAAACTGAGCATAACTCAGGTAGTGTGTCACTTAGAGGAAAAAACATTATTTCGCGATACTTATAATTTAAATAACATAAATGTATAATTGTTATATATAATTGTATTTAATAAACCTCAGCGGCCGCATGTTATCAGAAATGGCTACGCGTGTCAGTGCTGACACGCGTGTCATAGGTTCGCTATCACTGTTCTACGTAAAACATTAAAATACAGGATCAGTGGGTCTCCAAATACAGTCAGGAACTATATGAGTAGCTTTACTAATGTTCTAGATATGTAAATTTTCCTCAGCAAACACCAATCTAACATTTTAGCCTTGCAAATACCCACTACAGCTCTCTGAGATTCTCAAGAGCAGGATGTCCTCTGGGGTTTCCAAGCAGGAATGTGATGAACCCAGGAGCCATTCTGGCCCAATTGGCTTTAAAAATACTTTTTTTCTTTCTATGCAAGTGACACATGAAGGGACTCAGGTTGCGTAGTGGAAAGTAGGTCTCTAAGATGCACAAAATGTTAGCTTTTGCCCTATACATTTTTATAAAAATACGTTTGCTGAACTTGGAGAATTCTTTAAGTCAGCTGCTCTTAAATGAAATACTGAAAAGTAGCTGATATTCCACAAGCAATTTTTTAGGTAAACATTTAAGAATCATATAAACATCGAATTGGACTTGTAGCTATGCTGGATCGATGAATGTTGCAGATAAATGTTAAACCATGGAAAGTTAAACTCATATAATCTACTTCGTCCTTACTGAGCCGGACAAATGCAGAGCTCTTTGGACACCAACTCTTACATTTTATTCAATTTTTCATGTTGCATCTTTTCTTCAAAGATTATTAGGATAGCCTGATATTTTTAGTAAAATTCTATACAAAATACACATTTCTCTGGGTAAAGGGTAGGCAATGGTATCTTTGAGAGTTTATTTTACTTTAGTATTTTTATATGAGGGGTAGACATAATTCTGCTGTCTTGGAAAATATTAAGATTGGGGGAAAACAGAATGCTTTCAAGAGATTGCAGGAGTGCATAAAGCACCAGAACTTCAATATTAGCATGAAGCAAAAACATTTTGAGGGAAATTTACCCAAACTCAATTATGAGTATAAACACATAGCAACTAACTTCAATATTAGAATTCGAGTTTGTGATCACTGTAAATGATCTCATCATAACATTGGCCCAAAGGGTAGCTATAAGCTAAACGGTCAAATCATTGTATTTGTTCCTTGGATGTTTCTACTATGGTCAATGCTATGGCATTTCTTTGCTTACAGAATCTTTCTAGAGACACTTTTCTGGAAAAAGTAGATGTCACTTAAAGAAGTTGCAAGAGGGCAACTAAAACAGCCAAAAAGATGAAAATTCCAGGGAAACAATTTTTGGGGCCCTATCTCAAGGACATGAAACTGAAAAGAACATAGAATTGAAGCCTATAAAATGACAAAAAGAATGGGTATAATAAACATATTTGACATATTTATCTTTTAAATTTTATGAGATAAATGTGGGACAATTGGAAAGAAACCCTGGTTCCTGGAGTAAATATTCCTTTGTAATTTTTTCTTAAGTCCATGGTCCTCCCTAAACTCTGTAGGTGCTGTTTCATTTGTATGATCTGTTCTGATATTGGATGGTGATCATAGTGGGGGGTTTACTGAGAGAAAAGCATCTAAACAATGAATACCTAAGAGCTAATCTTTTATTCTCATGTAGGCAGTCTCAGTTTTCTATTTTGTCAATTTAGTGAATCTATGAATGAGAAACTAAAGTGTGAGATAAGTGAATACCATAGTTGAGTAATCTAAGACCTCTTTGTCGATTTCTTTTCTCTTCATAATCTTATACATTTATTTTTAGCTACAATTTTTATATGATGTTTCAAATTCTATTGACATTATTTTCTAGCATAAAATCCAGAATACTTATACTCATTTTTTTCTACGCTGGCTGCTCTGGTGATAAGGGACATACTTATTCCGCATTGGAGAGGTGACCAGGAGTGACTCTGCAGTTCATGCATTGGTCTTCATCCTTCCAAAAGAACAGGACTGGATTGGCAAGAAACCAAATAGAAGTCTATACAGGAGACCTGAGTTCTAGTTCTCATTCTGTTCTTTCTTTTTCATTTCTTGGGACATAATTTTTCTCATTTATAAAATCAGAGGTTGAATATTATGACTTTGAATGTATATTTCAGCGCTAACATTTGTTGACGCTGAGGAAATTGGTCTCCTGAGTTATTTTCTAATTCTCATCCTTCTTAATCTAAGATTTATAATTTGGTCTCTTATATCCTCTACTTTTCAGCTTTATATATTCAGAATACTGATTCTTGCCTTGAGGCTATTTCTTTCAGATTTCAACATCTCTTTACTAAAAATGTAGAAGCACATTAGAATTCAGTTTTCTAACTTTAATAAACTTCCCAACTGAAACTATCCAGAGTTATTCTTAGTTGAACTTAGGAAGTTTTACTCTTTTTATTATTTTTGCCAGAAAAGAATCTGAATAGTAATTTAGTCACAAAAGTTCACTTGTTCAATATTTGATTACTGTGCGAATGGACAGTGAGCTAATTAACTATTCATAATCTGGGAATCCATTTCTAATTCAAGGTTTGTGCTGCAAGTTTGTTTTTGAAATAATTTTTGTTTTTTCTATGTCTTTGTCAATTCTGAAACACTTTGTTTTTAGTACTCTTACTAAAAAATGTTAAATAAATGTTTTAAAGAATAATTAATTCCATTTGTGATTACCCTAATTTAATTACCTAGTTGATTTTTGTTTAAATTTTATTTTATTGTTTAAAGTATTACAAATAGTAGTACATATGTCTCCTTTTTCCCCCCATTGACCTTTCCCTGGCCTCCCTTACCCCCGGGCACATCCCCTCACTCCTCTCCCCTTCCCCCCCCCCCCCAATGTCTTGTGTCCTTTGGTTATGCTTATATGCATGCATACAAGTCCTTCGGTTGATCTCTTACCTCCGCCTCCCAACCCTCCCCAGCCTTCCCGCTGTAGTTTGACAGTCTGTTCAATGCTTCCTTGCCTCTGTATCTATTTCTTTTTCATCAGTTTATAATGTTCTTTATATTCCACAAATGAGTGAGATCATGTGGTATTTTTCTTTTACTGACTGGCTTATTTCACATAGCATAATGCTCTCCAGTTCCATCCATGTAGAACAGTGGAACAGAACAGAGAACCCAGTAATCAATCCAAGCCATTATGCTCAATTAATATTTGACAAAGGAGGCAAGAGCATACAGTGGAGTTAAGACAGTCTCTTCAATAAATGGTGTGGGGAAAATTGGACAGATACATGCAAAAAAATGAAACTAGACCACCAACTTACTCCATACACAAAAAATAAATACCCAGTTTATTTTTAGTAGCAATTCTATTTTGGGATCCCAGTGCCACAGTAGTATTGAATGACTTCACCCCACCTCCCTTCCTCATTTGTAGCAGCTGAAAATATGACTACAATATAAACAATTTTGGCATCTCTTTTCCTGAACAATAAATATATGATTAAATTTATATGTTTAATATCTATTATGTTTAATATCAGTAATATTAAATAACTTTTAACTTTAGATTAAAAATTTTTTAATGGATTTACTTACTATACCCATTGTAATTATAGGGGTCTTAGACATATGACCTAAAATAGGTGAGGATTACCCATGAATTTTAAATGAAATTCATTTCTTTAACTGGAGAAATGAAAAAATGTCTGACTCCGTCTGCTTACTGATAAACTTCTATTCAAATAAAAGCATTTACATTAGCAGAAAAAAATGTCATGGTCCTTAGACAGTAACAAAAATGTTGTTCTACCTATATTGTAGCATGCCAAACCACTTAGTGGCTTAACACAGTTTATCTCTCAAGATTCTATGGGTTGCCTGAGTTCAGCAGGTATTTCTTGTGTGGGATCCTCACATGTTGGTAGTCAGATGACTGCTGTGGATACTTGGCTAGACTGGCCATTCAAGATCATTTAATCATATCGTTGGCAATCAGGGCTGACTGTTGGCTGGAGTTTGGGTAGAGTGCCTAAATGTGGGCCCTCTGTGTAGCTTGAGTATCTCACAGCATGGTGGCTGGGTTTCATGGGGAACCCTCCAAGGGGTCTTCACTGTGTTCTGTAGGTCAAAGAAGTCATAGGGCCTGACCAGACGTAAGGACGTTGAAAAATAGAAACTACCTCTTGATGAGAGAGCATGATAGAGGCACATTGAGATGGGAGATGCTGTTATGGGATTTTGGACAATACATTCCAATATAATATGTTTAAAGAGATGTCCTACAATATTCCTTAATGCTGGGATTGGCAAAGCAAAGTCTGAAGACCAAATCCATCTTCTGCCTGTGTTTGTAAACAAAGTTGTATTACAACACAGACATGTTCATACGTTTAAAGTTGTCTAGGGCCACTTTCTCACTATGACAGTAGTTAAGTAGCTGCAATCAACATAAGATGACTCACGAAGCTTAAAATATGTATAGTCTGTTCCTTTTCAGAAAAACTTCACTAACCACTACCTTAATGTCTTCATTTTGTAAAAGAACATTATTCACTGAACACATTTGCTAATAAGTACATGAATTTAAATTTTTATAGTCTGTAAAAGTTTCCTATTGCTTTTTTCTCTAGGCAATATACCAACTGAAATAGATACATGATTCTGTCATGGTTCTCTAATAGTTTCCAAAAAAGTTAACTTCTTTTTCTCTTTAAAATAGAAGCTCTCCCCTCTATCTCTACCCTCACCCCCCAAATGTGAACTGTGTTGTTTTGTTTATAGGGCTATTTGTTTGTTTTATCAGATACTGTATGTATGAGTTACCGTGGTCCTGAAGCCTAAACTGTTAGCAAATAAAAACAGCCTGGGGAGTGCAAAGAACCCCACACTCTAAAGGGCTTCATTTACTTGACCTGGGCTGTGAAATAGGCATCAGTACTTAACATTTTACAGATATTATGCTAAAGAAGAACATCTATATGTATAAAAGCCTAAGCGACCATTCACCCATGCAACTGTTCAACCGGTAGTTATGACACACACTGACCACCAGGGGACAGATGCTCATCGCACAGGCATGGAAACATGGAACAGACTGATGAATCTCAGTGGAAAGGGGGGAGGGGGAAAGTGGGAAGAGATTAACCAAAGATCTTATATGCATACTAGAGGCCCGGTGCACAGATTTGTGCACTGGTGGGGTCCCTTGGCCTGGCCTGCACCCTCTCACAATCCAGGACCCCTTGGGGTATGTCAGAGATCCAGTTTCAGCCCCAAAAAGAGTGCTGAATTTTTGCTGCACTTGCTTAAAAATACAGAGAGTAGTGCTTTACTTAAGGGTTTAGATGTAGATTCTCTGGTCATTAAGCTCATCCTGGTGAATAAACTCCCAAGATGTGGCACAGAATGTACAGAGCTCATGGGTGGATTAACCCACACTTAGCTCTCCCAGCCACACTGAGATGATTCTACTGAAAAAGAACAGATTGTTCCTAAACCATAAGAGGAGGTTGAACAGAAGGAAAAGATATCCCAGAAGAAATTGAGGAAGCAAAAACTTATGGCCCAGGAGTAAATTCCATATAAAATAAATGCTAATCAACGTTAAAAATAAATAAATAAAGCTGCTATTAAATAAGTTCAAATGAGATGGTTCATCCCTAGTTCAATGAGTTAATCATAGTGTGCAGAGAACCTGCTTTCTTCTGAAGATAATAAGGGAAGACGAAGCAAGCTCATTTCTAAAAGCATCTCGGGTACTTTCTGTAAATGTAATATTAGGCATACTAATTCGATCACTTAGATATAATTTCAGAATGTAATAGTATTTTCATATTTAATTAGACTGAAATCTTCAGGTGCTGGTATGAATGTAGTATATTTTTCTGCCAAAGTTATGCTGCTATCATTCATAATTTATAAAGCGCCACTAGTATTGGTTTTTGTTTCTCTTAAGGACTTTAAAAACTAAAAGATAAGTCAACTAATAATAGGAAGTGTGATCTTTTGAAGAGCCAAGTGTGAGTGTTGGGGGTATATCTTGAGTATGGTTTTAAAAAGGAAGAAATACGGCTGAGTGGATAAGTAAAAAAGTTAGTCTTCATTGGTGAAACAAGTAATGATTCTTCAGAGGGATGATGGTTAGAGATTTTTAAAGATAAACTGAAGCATATTAAACACTTTAAGAGTTTACTGGAGGGAAAAAAAAAAGTCTATTTCAATAGGACAAACATCCAAACTAGCAGATAGGAAAGAGCTCTGAGAAGCTGCACCAAATGGAAGACTCACAGGCAGAAGAGAGAGGGGGAAAGAAAAGTTATGCCAAGGGAAAAGGTGGGTGGTTATTTCAAGGTGACTTTCCTTTAGGAAGTGGTAGAGGCCTGGCAGGTGGATTATTTCACTTGTGTTAAGCAGGTGATTCAAGACTGACTAGTTTAAGATTCTATTTCCATGAGAGCGGAAACCGGAATAAAGTTAAGTCTCAGTGTAATGATGGCGAGGCGGGGAGGTGGGCAGAGCATAAATGCCTTTATTTTGGGCCTGTTGTCTCCTTTTGAACAGTGTAAGAAGGATGTCAGAGTGCCATCCAGTAGGACTTTCTGTAATATGTAAATATTCTGCACAGTCAGTATGGCAGCCAGATGTAGCATTTGACCAGTGGCTAGTGAAACTGAAGAAATGAATTTTACATTTTATTTTCCTTTAAATTACTTTACATCTAAATAGCCACATGTGGCAAATGGCTGCCATATTGGAGAGCACACTACAAAGAAAACAAAATGCTCTTGGAAAGGAAGATGAGGAGATTGAGAACAATTGTTGTTCACCATTATAGTGATAATCCCTGCCCCCCTCAAAAACAGTATGATTAGAGTTAACTCTTTGTCATAATCATTACTAATAAAACTGTTAATAGTGTGGAAAGTATTGTAATAAAAATTAGTCTTTGATAATTGGTAAATATAGCCTGTCAAAGGAACAGATAGTATGATTAGTCCATTATCAGAAAAAACAAAAACAAACAAAAAAACACACACTTTTCCATAGTCTAGTTTACAAAACTTGGTGTAATATGCTATATGTCACCTTTAGGTTTAATATAACAGAAAACAATGAAGCAGATTTAGTCACAGAGGCTATCTCCAGTAGTAGTTAATTTGTAGAAAATTTTCATTTTTTCAATTTGAATGAACAGATGGCCTATTCATTAAAATTCAAAAGTAGATAATTACTTGATTCCAGTATTTTTAGCAAAAGGACATTTTATAACATTGTGTTTTGAGAAGACTCATAGGTCTTAAAATGTCTTGTGTGGCTGGACACATAATTCTCCACTGTCTGTAACTGCCTGCCGTGCTAACTGAATAAGATCGTTAAAAATAGCCTTTAGTTCCCCAACACCAGAATACTCACTTAAAAACAAATTGCTGGTCTCTCTGAAGAAAAATCTTTACATTAACCCCAAAGCCCTGCTCAAGCATTCAATCAGCAAATGTTTATCATTTTTGTGCTGGGCATTTGAAATTAGAATGTATATTTGAAAGCTTGCCCCTGCCCCTAAGAAGTAGAGTCCAGTGCTAAATGTTTATTGATTTAAATATCCTAGATTTTCTTTCAATTGAGTGGTATCCTTCAATTTTTTCTCATTTAATTACTTCAATAAAGGTAGATATTTAGTAATTTGTGACAGAATATTCATATGGTTAATAATTTTCTGTGTGGGTAAATCTGCAATAGAAGGTGCCAGTTTCTTATCCAATGATGTTCATGCTGATTTTTCTTAATTCCCCAAATCAGATTTTTTTTCCAAAAAGGTTCCTCCTGTTTTAGATACATAAAATGAGAGGGGAGTTACATATTTGCCTAACTTCCCTCATTGCTAGAAAGCTTGGAATAAAGCTTATTCTTCATTACTCTGGCTTTCCTTACCTATGGATTCTTAGTCTATTTCTTCTTCCTCCTTTCTTTATATCTTAGCTTTTGGCTATAGATCTCTATATGGTTTTTTATTATATTTTATTCCAAATATTTTTTAAATAGATTTTATTTTAAAATAATTATTTTTTCAACTTCTAAAATGCATTAGTTTCTACAAAACATATTAAGGTTTCTACAAACTGTTTTTAGATTGAAATATATAAAGTTTACATCTTATTAATGAAGCAAACTATGTAAAGGAAACTTGCCACCTTGAATTTTAAGGCAAAATAAAACAACTGTCCTCGTTGATTTGATTTGATGTTCATCTTCTCTTCCAGGTTTTGCTCTTTTATTTAGTTTTCTTCTAACATGTTTTCTTCATCTGGGTCTTATTCTTTGGGAAGGACCACTTGATCATCTTAGGCATTTTCTTAGTTCTATCTTGAAAATCCTATCTAATAAAGAGGGAATATGCTAATTGACCCTCGCACTGTCGCAAAGATGGCAGCACCCACAGCCAATAAGGAGGGAATATGCTAATTGACTGCCATGCCCTCAAAGATGGCGGTGCCCAATCCCCTCAGCCTTGTTGGGGCAGCAGGCATGTGGCAAGGCTGGTCCCGCCCCCAGGTGGGCCCGGCCACTCCACACGCCTGCCTCCGGAGTCCCCCAGTCCCCTCAGCCTCCAAGCTGCCCAGGGCCAGCCCGAGGTGCAGGCAAGCCTTGGATGGCGACTGCCCAGCTGCCCAGGGCCTCCCGAGGCTCAGGTAACCAGGGCCGGCCGAGGCTTCCGCTGCCGGCAGTGGCAGCAGCAGAAGTGTGATGGGGCATCGCCTTCCCCTGATTGACGGGTCACCTCCCCGCCCTGAGGGCTCTAGGACTGTGAGAGGGGGAGGCCAGGCTGAGGGACTCCCCCCTCCAGTGCATGAATTTTCATGCACCAGGCCTCTAGTCTTACTATAAAATCCAAGAGACTGAAAAACACATATGTACATTCCCTGATCTCAGCAGTAGTTTCTCATTTGAGAGGCAAATGTTTTCTGCTAGGTGACTGTCACACTAGGACCCACTCACAGCAAAGGGTGAAGCCTTGTCCAGGATACAGTAAAGTTGAGCATGTCTGCAAGCCCTTTCCCAGAACTCTTGGGGCCAGATGTTTCAGAAGTCATAATTTTTCAGTTGTTACATGAGGATTATAATGTACATACTGCATGTTATATAATACCCCAGTTGGGGTTTGGGGCAGCACCTATAATCAAACGCATGAACATTTCTGTAGCAAAATGTATAAATGCTTACTTAGGTCAAAATAAAGACTATGAATAGTGTCACATTAATTCAGATCAGGTTTTAAAGCCAAATGAAAAAGTAACTTTGGGATTTAGAGAGCAGATATGGAATTGTGGACCTGAGAGTAACCCTTTTCACTCCCAACCCTGCCATTCTTCCAATGTCTGTGAATAATTAACACAACAAAGGCATTCTGGCTCTGCATATAAGGTGGTCCATGAAGCACTGTCAGCAAGAGTTAGCATTCCTGTAGGTTCAGCTCTAAACAGTTTTCAGGGAATATTAGGAAAGTTTGAGTTTTTCAACACAAAACTGCAGATAATTAGAAACACTGAACTGTTACTTTTGATGCATTAATTTAACCACCTTTTCTCTTTGCTACATTGCATCCAATCCCTGAAACTCATCTCTCTTCTATTATTCCACAATTCACTCACCCACCATTTCCATTTTTCTCTTTCTGAGCCTTTTCTCCAACTCTTCCTCCTTCTTCACCTACACCTTCCGTAATATAACGTTCATATTCTGTCTGCCCCATAACTATGTATAATACACAGTGCTTGAGTTTTGTTTAAATCTCTTCAGGAAGTCATACCAAACCCAGTTCATGGCTATGGTTACTTTGGAAGACTTGTCGGCAACGTGCCTACGTGGAGTTGCAAAAAGCTATGTCATATGTCCAGTTAGAATATTCTAGTGAACGTTTCATCATCTTCTGGCACAGGATGGTAAAACTTGAGATTATGAACTGCTGCTCATTAATATGATTAAGTAATCATTGTTCAATACAGGTTCTAAAGTCTTAAAGGGTATCATATTTTATACTGGACACAAGACAGGGACTAGAAAATAATTTTCTTGACTATTGGAAGCATGGAGTTCATCAACTGCACATTCATGTTTTCCCACCAGGGGGGTTTTCTGTTTGTTCAGTGGTCCAGTGTATCTGGCCTCTGGAGGTTGTCCATGTCCCTGCTTTTAATTTGTTTTGATTCTGTCTTAATATCCACAAAGAGGGGCGAGTATTACTTTAGAAATTCAACCAGGTTTCTTCTTAGGGTTGCGACTCTTTTTTCTTTTTCTTTTTTCTTTTTACCTATAGAGTTGGAGAAACTGATCCTTTTTCATTCAACAAAGAGATTTACCGAGTGCCAGCTTATAATAATTTTTCACAGCTAATGAACTATAGCAACACTCAAAACCCAGATCTGTCTCTGTGCCATTATTTTCTTAGTGTATTAAAGGCACATGTCTTTGTGATATATGACAAAGGTATTTTTAAGAAAATAGGAATCTTTATTAATTATTCTACTTTTTCTAATACAAATAGCTATGATATATTATTTTTTATCTGGGACAACATTTCCTAGGACTTGTTTAAGTTTCCCACTCACCGAAAGCCTGCTCATTGCAGCAGCTGGAGTTTTAGTTGCGGTCAAACATGCATAACATCTCCAAATGGAGTTAAATAGTCCTGTGCCTCTACTGCCTTCTCATGTCTACACGCTGGTGTTAGTGTAGGAAAAATTCTTCTGATTTTGTTGCGCTTTATAACAAATAAAATATGTGGGGAATGTGAAGGACTTATGTAGGTGCTTTTGTCTTGTTCTTACAGAAGAATTTTCATTTTATTCTTAATTTATAATCTTGGAGATGTCAACTCGCCCCATGCCATCTTTTATGACTTTATACTTTCCCAATAGAGACCCAGAGTTTCAAAGTCTCTTAGGTGAACATTAAAAATAAAGGCCCACAATGGGGGGTGGGGGGTGTTTAAGGACACATATGTAATACCTTAATCAATAAAGAAAAAAAAATAAAAATAAAGGCCCAGAGCTAGTGAACCTTTAATATTATTTTTCCCTCTGAAGCTTCAGTGATATACAAGGCAGTGTGTTTTTTAGCTCTGAAGCACAATTTAAAACTACACTGCACCAAAAGTCTTCTATAGTACATTTGCATTTGTAGTTCTAATATGTTAGATAGCAGAGTTTTCTTATAATATTATTTAAGTATCTTTTATATCCCAATTTTTATGCAAAAACTGTTTATTAGACAGACACATATTAGTTTAATATGTATTTCATTATCATCATAACATAAAACACAATATTTTTTCCTTAGATCTTTTGGGAATCTTTACCCTGTCTTGGAGCAAAAGTAAAAATTTCTATTTATCTGGGGTGTGAATGTGGTGGGAGAGGGTTTATTTTTTAGAAAAGAAGAAAGAAACTAGTTAATGAAATGAAAACTTCTTGTCTGGTCTAGATGTGAGTCAACAGATGAACTAAAATCTAGAAAACTGAAAAAGAAATGTGGACCTTACTGTCATATAGAAGTGCTTGAATTCCAAACATGAATGACTGAGGACATTTTTAGATAGGAACAAATTATTCACGGGGCAGTACAGTCATTAAGAATAATATTTTTATATGGCAATTAGCTTCTTAAATTAATTCATTGATGCTTTACGTAGAACTTCACATCCTTTTAAATATTTTAAACCTATTGGGTCTTTATAAAGGTTCAGTAATAGAGTAGAAAGGTGATGAACATCAATGTGTTGAGATCAAAGTGTGGTGTTTTTTTTTTCAATATGTGTATTTTTATTTTTTAACAGTTTAGTGAGATAAAAGGTTTTTTTCATATCTAAGAAAAAGCATATTGAGAAGCACGCGCTCCCGGCCCGGCCGCCACGATGCCGAAACGGAAGAAGCAGACTCCGCTGCAGCCGCCGCCCCAGGTGCCCGAGCCGGAGGAGGCTGGGGACCCCGTGGCCAATGGAAAGCCTGGGGACCCCACTTCAGCTCTCCGCAGAGGTCCCCGGGGACCAAGGGGACGGATGATTCCACCACTGCCGAGTCTCCCACCTCCTCCCCGGGGCAGAGGCCCAGTGTGGGGAGGCTTAGGCCCCAGGTCTCGCCCACATGGTCGAGGTTGGGGGGTCGGTGCAGAGCCTCCTTCTCCGGGACCAGACCAAGGTAGTCTCCCCAGGGGAGGCTTTCACAAAGAACGGAGACATCCTGGAAGGCTCCAAAGCTGGTCGCTTGTCAAGAATGCCTCCCCCCTCGAGGATGAACCCCCGGTTTTGGAAGACAAATCTAACCGCCCAGTCTGCCGACACTTTGCCAAAGGCCACTGTCTGTATGAGGACCTCTGTGCCTTCTACCACCCAGGCGTCAACGGGCCCCCTCTGTGAGGCTGCCTCCTGCCTTCTCTGCGGAGCTGGAGGGAGCCTGTCACCTAGCAGCCCTGTATTCCCCACCCCACCTCTCCCCTCCCCCTTTCGGGGTTCAGAGTTGTGTTTCATCCCTGGGGTAGGTGGGCACTCTTTCTGCTGATCCGGCCTCCGGAGCCCCGCCTTCAGGCCCCCATCTCTGCTCCCTCGGCTGCCTCCTGGGTCCTCTGCCCTCGCCACTGACAGGCCGAGCAGGAGACGGACGAGGTTGCCGCCTCTTGTGTGTCTGTCCACCAGCCGCAGTGCTGCCCTCAAGCCCTGAGCCCGGAGCATTGCACCCCCAGCCCCCCACTTCCTCTGCTGCTTGTTGCCAGTCCCCCTGTGCGAGCCCTGCCCCAGCGCTGTGCTGCTGGAGGAACCCCGGGGTGTCTGGCCTGGGGTCCAGTTTGGATGATGCCGGAGGCCGCTCACCTGCTCTGGGATCCCGGGGTTCCCCCGCCGGTAGCAGGGCCGGAGATGGCCGTGCGGGATGAGCGCACCCCGTTAGCCTGTCTCAGTGTCCCTGGCATTTCTGTGGCTTCTCCGCACTAGAGTGTTTCTGCCCCAACGAGGGAGGCTGGGCTGCCTCTAGGCTCTCCCCACCCCAACAAGGGAGCATGGGAACTTCCCGCAAGACTGCTCCCCCTTGGCCCCCCCATTCTTCTGGGGCCACTTTCTCTGGGTTTGACACGGGCCAGGAGGTGTGCTCCAAGCCTCTGGCGGGCCTGCCCCGTTTCCTCCACAGCCGAGTTCCTTAGCCCAGTCCCCGGGAGGCCCCCAGGCCTTCCGTGTGAATTCTGTGAATCTCCACCGGGACAGTCCTGCCCTCCTCCCACCTCCGTCACTGCTGCAGGTGGTTTTCTGTGAACACGGCAATGAGCAGACTCAGTCTTGAACTGGCCCTGAGGCCTTGGGTCAGGAGTTGTGTGGGCAAGAGGGAGGGTGAGAGCCGTTGGAGAACTGAAAATGAATTTTGTTTCTTTTTAACGTTTTTTATATTAGTAATAAATGCAGTAGAAACAAACAAAAACAAAAAAAGCATATTTTTTATAGTTTCCATTTAAGCAGCATATCTAAATGTCTTCTTTTTCTTTGTTTCTCCCCCATTCCTCCTATGACTTAAGATCTATTACTAAAATAACTCCCAAGGTGAGAGGCAGACCAAATGGCCTTGGAGCCAATTAACCTTAGTCGGCAAACAATGAGATGGAACCAATGATGTTAGATTTCTAACAAGTTCTCCAACCAGCTAGGATAACTCATTTTGTTTTATTTATTGATTATGTTTTGCATCTTGATTCTTTTTACTCAATAGTATATTTTAGCAATCACTTTATATTAGTACAAACAAATCTGCTTCATTCATTTTAAAATTATATAGGTTTCAGGTGTACAATTCTATAATATATACAACACATGTACATTGTATTATGTGTTCACCATTCCAAGTCAAGTCTCCGTCCATCACCATTTATTCCCCCCTCTACCCTCTCTACCTCCCCCACCCCTTTTTCCCGCTGGTAATCAAAATACTATTGTCTCTGAGGTGTTTATTGTTGTTTGTTTTTTGGGTGTTTTTTATTTTTTTATTTTATTTTCTTAATCTCTTCACCTTTTTCATTCAGCCCTCCCCTCTGACAGCTGTCAGTCTGTTCTCTATGAGTCTGTTTCTATTTCCTTCCTTAGTTTATTTTGTTCTTTAGATTCCACATTTGAGTGGCTTATTTCACTTAGCATAATGCTCTCCAGATCCATCCATGCTGTTGCAAAGGGTATGATTTCATTCTTTTTTTACAGTTGAGTAGTATTCCATTGTATAAATGTATAAACAATAGACATATGAAAAACTGCTCAATGTCACTAATCAGAGAAATGCAAATTAAAACTATAGTGAGATATCACCTCACACATGTCAGAATGGATATCATCAATAAATCAACCAACAAATGTTGATGCGGAGTCCAGCAAAGTAACCCTTGTACTCTGTTGGTGGGAATGCAGACTGGTGCAGCCACTGTGGAAAGCAGAATGGAGTTGCCTAAAAAAATTAAAAATGGAACGGCCTTATGATCCAGCAATTCCACTCCTGGAATATATCTGAAGAAATCTGAAATTCTAATTCAGAATAATTATATGCACCCTTATGTTCATTGCAGCCAAGATTGGGTAACATCCCAAATGTCCATCAGTGGATGAGTGAATAAAAAAGCTGAGATACATTAACTTGTTTTGTTTTAAATCTACTTTGTCTTCTCTTTCTCAGACAAATTCTGGGCCAACAGCAGTAGTTGTTAATATAAGAATCTATGAGGAATCTAGATGATTATTCCATTACCCAGGGGTTCCTTTTTTGTGTGTGTCCAAGGACTCCTTCAATTCAAAATATTTTTAAGTGCATAAAATTGGCTACTTTAGATTAGCAAGGAAACCAATTAAATAAAAATATTAACTAAAATAATAAAAACAAATTTATGATTCACTAATACATGTGTACCTTTCATTAAAATATTGAATAATAACATCTAACATTGTGTCCACTAACTACTATAAGTTTGAAGGAGTGATGAGCATGAACTATTTTTAAAGATATATGCAACAACTGTCACATTAAAATATAATTTCTATTGTTAACATTGTCACAGGTACTGTTAAACTAATATGGTTTGTTACTATGGAAATGCTACATTTGAATTAGAAGTTAGTAAAAATATATAGATCATCTGATTTCTGTTATGTTAAAAAACTTTGAGTTAGACCACAAAGTTTGAATAAGAGCATGACAAAAATGAAGATTTAGTCAGTTTAATTTAGGTAAAATGACAGTTTATGGGAGGACTAGATGCACAGTGCTAAGAATTTGACTTTTGACTCCAGAGAAATGAGTGTGAATTTCTTAGCCGAGGGATAGTTTATCTGAATAATATTCAAGGAAGAGAATTCTATTCTTTTTGCTGTGTAGTTTGTTGGCAGACAGTCCAAGGAAGAAACTTGCTCAGTTGTGAACAAGGGCTTATGGTAGAGTTTTAGTTAAGGAATTAATATAACTGGGTGCGTTAAGTGTGCTGATACTAAGAAGTACATGTTGTTATTGAGTCCATGACTTGAAGATGGTTTTGGTGTCCGAAGTCATAGAGAAATTGGGAAGGGATTGATGGCACTTTGGGAGGAAATGAGGTTACTCATGATGGAAAGTGTTGATGTGAATGTCCTAAAGGGAGTAGGGGAGAGGTTATTTGAAGAATGAGATGCTAAAGCATCTCTGATTCTTAAACCTTCTTATAATGGATAATATGATATTATGAATGGCATTAGTGACCCATCGTATAATTGAGCAATTACTATGTGCCTGTGAATAGTCCTTGTTCTTTTAACAGCTTTATTGCAATGTTGATGGAACTAAAAAAGAGTCTGGAGGCTTTGGCTAGAAATAAACGATAAGTATTTATTCAAGGGTCTCAGGGTTTGCAAACCAGAAACATGCTAGGCAAAAAAAACCACAACAACAAATAAAGACAGAAATGTTATAAAGAAGAAATAATAGTAAATAGTTCTTATACTAAAAAAGCATTTTTGAGAATAGTTAGTCCTGCATTCTTAGCCTTAGGATAAGTCAGATGTCAGTTGGTCTGGAGGATTGGTGCCAGGAGGTCTGGTCACATCTGGTGGTCTGGATGATAGATGTCAGGTGAATGCCAGGTGGTCTGGATATGTGTGTCTTATTTGAAGGCCTGGTGTATGTCCAGGTATTGACACAAAACAAACTAATGCATGTCCAAGCATTGACACAGGAATGGAAAGTTCAAAAGTTTAAGTTCCCAGGCTAGTTAGGAGAAAAATAGAATTGTTTCCTCATGCCTCAACCTCCTTCATTATGGTAGTTTAGCAGGTTGCTTATAGAGACTCCGTTTTATTTCTTCACTCTGTTCTTCACAGATATTATTGACATCCCATATAATTTACCTATTTAAGGTATTCACTTTAATGGCTTTTAGTATATTCACAAAGTGTGAATTCATCATCTCAATTAAAATTGGAAAATTTTCATTACCCCTAAGTCATTGCATGCCAGTGCCTTCATTCCTCCCAGGCCTAGGCAACAACTAACCTACTTTCTGTCTCTATAGATTTATCTGTTCTGTACATTGTATATAAATGAAATCATGCAATATGTGCTCCTTGTGACTGGCTTCTTTCATTTAGCATGTTTTCAGTGTTCGTTCATATTGTAGCATGTCAGTATTCCATTCCTTATTATGGCTGAACTAGAGGCCCGTTGCACAATATTCGTGCAAGAATAGGCCTTCCTTCCCCTGGCTTCAGTCCCGGGCCCCTGGGAGCCGTCAAGTCCTTGCTCCCGGCTGGAGCACCGCTCCTGTAGCTCCTTACATCTCCCCTCCCCCTCATAACAGGCATTCCACCCGGCCCAGCCGCTCAGTGCCTGCATATGCAAATTAACCCTCCATCTTTGTTGGGTTAATATGCATACTTACTCCTGATTGGCTGTGGGTGTAGCGGAGGTATGGCCAATTTACATGTTTGTCTATTATTAGGTAAGATAACATTCTACATTTTGTGTATCTACTTATCAGTTGGTGAAGCTCTCTTTATGCATTACTTCATTCTGCTGTTTCCCCTTTCTTCAAGCAAGAGTGGTGTTTGGTAATTTTTTTTTTCACCCTGTTCTCTTGTTAAATACGGTGGAATCAGGACAATATGTTTGTTCTCAGTGGTACAGAGAACAAAGGTCATCTTCTCTGTATGGGAGTAACTTTCAAACCAAAATCCTCTCACTCCTAATCTGCCCATGTGATTGGTAGCATTGCTTTTGAGAGAGGAAGTTCAAAGTCTTTCTTTTTTCACCTTTTTATAGCTGTTTAGGTTATTTTGCAGGGTATGTGTTTATTCTTTGTTATTATCTTTTTTTTTTCCTCTATTTCTTTTTTAAAATGTGAAGGTAGATAAGTGTATGCTATATATTCTGGAGGATTCTAACCACTTGTAAAGGGGAAAACTACGTGTCACCTCAAGTGCAGATAGTTTAAACTGTCAAACAAAAATTCTGAGTGTGAGCTATTTATTGCTTGATAAGAATACCAAACTATTTTTGGTAAATGGAGGGAGAGGTTGACCATTTTAATTATTGCTTTGCTTTCTCTGGACTACATAGGCAAAATAATTAAAATGAAATCCTAGGGCTTTCCCACAAATATAATCACAGTAGTGGTCATTTTCACTAACATTCCAATTATTTACCAATGAGTATTTACTGACCACCTACAGTTTACAGCCAGACACTGCAGGAATTAAATGATTGCCCCTTCGGTTAGTGTAGTGAATAGTAATATTTGTAGAGAGCTTCCTCTCCCACCAAACTCTTTCACATGCATTTCACATAGGAATCCTGTGAGTATTCATTCATATATGAATCCTTTATTGTCTTTATTGCACTGATGCAGAAACTGTGTGCCAACTGTTCTGATTTGTCAAAAGCAGTGAGAACGGAAATATCAGCTTAGAACTGATTTCAGTGTTTTTTCTTCTGCCTCTTACGAGCCACTGTGAATCCAATCAAAGGTGTCAAATGGACTTGGACAAAGAGGCAACATCTCTTGTTCTAACCTTCTGATTAAGCCAACATCTCTTGTTCCATTCTTTCTAGATTTAGCTAAAATTAGCTTAAGTTCCCACTTGATATCCTGTGAAAAGACTGATGTCCTCCCTCAAAACATCTGCCAATTCTTGAGTCCTTAGTTTCTTGTAATTACATAATTACTTCATTATCTCCTGCTTTTCTGCTCGCCATTATCACTAATTCTTCACTTCCTTGCCTCCCTGTTCTTTGATATAGCCAAGCAATGAATCATACTCACGCTTTCATCTTCCCCCAAACCTTTCACAGGAGAAATTAGTAGGAAACATGCTAATTTAGAGAGAAAGATAGGACATTAATTCTGACAACATATAACTGAATATTGTACCTTAAACAACCCTTTTACTAAAAGTCCTGAAGCCTCTGTAACGTAAAGCTTTCCTACTGGCCCCTTCCTCTGTAATCTCTAGCTTCTTGCTCATCTCCTTTCTCCCTTCACTTCCTCTGCTCATTTATTACTCTGCTCTTTCCCACTCCTATATTTTCTGGACCAAGAACTTGAGACCTCCCTCGCCCTTCCTAAAACTGTATCAAAGATTTTATTCTAAAAGAATAAAAAAGGAACTTTCCTTAAGAGCTTCTTTTAATCTACATATTATTTGTCTTGCCACATGCATTATCTAATTAAATTATCATAAGACTACGAAATAAAATACTGTTATCTCTTATGTTTAAGTCCTTTATCCATTGAGTTTTTTGTGTTCCTTTTTTGTGTGTGAATGGTGTAATTTGGTGGTCTAGTTTCTTTTTTTTTTTTTTTTGCATGTATCTGACCAATTTTCCCAACACCATTTATTGAAGAGACTGTCTTGACTCCATTGTATGCTCTTGACTGCTTTGTCAAATAATTAATTGAGCATAATGGTTTGGGTGGATTTCTGGGTTCTCTGTTCCATTACATTGGTTTATATGTCTGTTTTTGTGCCCGTAGCATGCAATTCTGAGAACAGTGCCTTTGTAATATAGCTTGATATCTGGTATTGTGATCCCTCCAACTTTGTTCTTCTTTCTCATGATTGCTGTGGCTATTAAAGGGTCTTTTTTTATTCTATATGAATTTTTGGAGCATTTGTTCTAGGTCTGTGAAATATGCCATTGGTATTTTAATGGGGATTGCATTGAATCTATAAATTACTTTGGGTAGTATGGATGTTTTAATGATGTTGATTCTACCAATCCATAAACACAATATATTCTTCCATTTGTTTATGTCTTCCTCTATCTCTTTTTTCAATGTCCTGTAGTTTTGTGAGTATAGGTCTTTTACCTCCATAGTTAAGTTTATTCCTAGGTATCTTAATTTTTTTGTTGCAATGGTAAATGGGATTGTTTTATTAGTTTCTCTTTCAAATCTTAGAAGAATACATAGGCAGCAAAATATCAGAGATATGTCATAGCAATATCTTAATTGATACAGCTCCTAGGGCAATGGAAACTAAGGAGAAAATAAACAAATGGGACTACATCAAAATAAAAAGCTTCTGCACAGCAAAAGAAACCATCAGCAAAACAACAAGAGAGCCCACGGCATGGGAGAACATATTTGCCAATGTTATCTCTGATAAGGGTTTAATCTCCAAAATCTACAGGGAACTCATACAACTTAACAAAAGGGAGACAAACAATCCAATCAAAAAATGGGCCAAGGACCTAAATGGACACTTTTTGAAAGAGAACATACAGAAGGCCAAGAGACACATGAAAACATACTCAGAGTCACTAATCATCTGAGAGGTGTAAATAAAAATGACAATGAGGTATAATCTCACACCTGTCAGAATGGCAATCATCAACAAATCAACAAACGGCAAGTGCTGGCGAGGATGTGCAGAAAAAGGAACCCTCTTGCACTGCTGGTGGGAATGCAGACTGGTGCAGCCACTGTGGAAAACAGTATGGAGTTTCCTCAAAAAGTTAAAAATGGAACTCCATTTGACCCAGTCATCCCACTTGTAGGAATATATCCCAAGAAATCAGAAACACCAATCAGAAAGGATTTATGCACCCCTATGTTCATAGCAGCACAATTCACCATAGCTAAGATTTGGAAACAGCCTAAGTGCCCATCAGCAGAGATGAGTGGATTAGAAAACTGTGCTACATCTACACAGTGGAATACTATGCTGCTGTGAAAAAGAAGGAACTCTTACCATTTGCAACAGCATGGATGGATCTGGAGAGCATTATGCTAAGCGAAATATGCCAGACGGAGAAAGGTAAATATCACATGATATCACTCATTTGTGGAATATAATGGGCAACATAAACTGATGAACAAAACAGATTCAGAGACAGAGAAGCATCTATCAGACTGTTAAACCTCAGAGGGAAGGCAGGGGAGGGCTGGCGGGGGCAAGGAGGAAGGTGGTAAGAGATCAACCAAAGGACTTGTGTGCATGCATATTACCATAACCAATGGACACTGGAGCAGTGGGGGCTTGTCCTGGCGGGTGGGAGTGGCTGGGGAGTGGTTGATGAGGGGAAAAAGAGACATATGTAATACTTTAAACAATAAAAAAATACTATTATCTCAAATCTGTAGTGTGGTAATTGAGGCATAGAGAGCTAAACTTCTTATGAAAGGTCCTGCAGCCAGTCAGTGCTAGAGCCAGGACTTGATATTCTCGAGTATGCCTGGGAAAAAAGTTGCCATTCTAACATCAGTGAAATATTTTTATAAGTCTTGCTTCAAAAGTTTCTGTAATCACTTCTATTGCAGGTGACATCTGCTGGGGAAGATTATTCAGTAAAGTAGCTTGTGGCTTTATTCAATCCAATGAGAACATGGTTTACTTAAGTATGACAACCTGGTGCTAACATTTTTTTTTTATTGCAATTTACATCTGGTGGAGGTTAAAATAACACAGAGGCAAAAGTTGTCCCTTTAAATGTATTTTGTATGTGCATAGATTTACTTTACATCAGGGTTTCTCAATGTTGGCACTACTCACATTTTGAGGTGAACAATGCTTTGCTGTGGGGGTTGTCCTGTGCACTGTAGGATGTTCAGCAGTATTCCTGGCCTCTGTCCTTGAGATACCAGGAGACCCTTCCTAGTTATGACAACAAAAAGTGCCTTGAGACATGGCCATATATTCCATGGGGTTAATATTGCCCCCAGTTGAGAACCATTTCATTACATTATAAACTCTCCCATGCTTAATATTAAAACATAGCCAAAACAAAACTCATAGATTGAGCCCCTACAAGTCTGACAGTGACATTGGTACTCCTGTCATTTGCCTGTCTCTAAGGAAATACAGAAAAGTTATTGTATAGGCTAACTGAAGGTGCTTATGTATTCTAGAAATAATAGAGCAAGAATACATTCCACAATGCTGGAATTAAGCTTATTAAACTTGACTTCATCAAGACAATTACCTATTCAACTCTCATTTATTCAGGGAATGATTAGTCTACTTTCTTTCCTTACCTCTGTGCGCATATACTTCTCTGCCCGGTCTTTAGCTTTCCTCATCACTAGAAATTGAAATTAGTCCACAGACATTTATCTAGTGCTTTCTGTGTACTTTAAAGTGCTAGGACTTCAAAATATAACAGGTATAAATAGTATACAATCATGATGCTTGTAAAATCCTTCCAGATTCCTGTTCATGCTGGATAAATGGTTGACCGGTTTACAATAGGTTTAGTCCAGTGGTCGGCAAACTCATTAGTCAACAGAGCCAAATATCAACAGTACAACAATTGAAATTTCTTTTGAGAGCCAAATTTTTTAAACTTAAACTTCTTCTAACGCCACTTCTTCAAAATAGACTTGCCCAGGCCGTGGTATTTTGTGGAAGAGCCACACTCAAGGGGCCAAAGAGCCGCATGTGGTTCTCGAGACGCAGTTTGCCGACCACGGGTTTAGTATATTCTCTGCTCTTTAAATATCTCCAAGGACAGAAGTGCTGCCATGTAAGTTGCTCATTCCAGACTTTCATTCTGATGCTCCTGACGATTCTCTCTATCCAAAATGCTTAAATTTTAGTCTGTTTCCTTATATAGATTTCCTTTGTGGATATGTGTGTATGCCCTTTGACCTTAGAGTTGGAAACAAAAAAAAAAGGAAAGTTCAAGTATCTTGATGTACATGTTAATCAATCTCTCTCTCTCTCTCTCTCTCTCTCTCTCTCTCTCTCTCTCTCTCTCTCTCTCATAGTGTTGAATTTGGTTGAATCTAGCAACTACAGAAACCTGTATGAGGGAATTCATAATATAAAGGCTGTGGTCTCAGACCTACAAAATCATGAAAGTATAGTCAAACAGATCAGATGAGAAAAGAGATGGGAGGTCTTGTTTAGATGGGACCTTTGATATAACATCCGTCTCCTTTTAATGGTCAATCAAGTTGTTCTAAGTGTTCCAACCAAGGTTGTTGGAACTGAGCACAGTGTTTATAATTGGTTATTGCCAGTCATTCTATTTCTGCCTGCCAGTAATAAATCTCTAAGCTGATTTGCCTTAGTATGAAAGTTCTTGTGACACAAAACCTCAGGTTAGTGAAAAACCCATAAAAATAAACAAAGCCAGGAGATTCTGGGTCTCCTTGTAAACTCAATTTCTCCCTTTTTTTTTTATCTATAGGGCCTACTGATGCTTGTAAAAGATAGGTAAAATGTGGTATGTGAATCGTGGTGCCAAAAAGCAGGAGGTAGGTTGATTGTTGCTCAAAGTGGCAAGGTTTAAGACTTATGACTCAGCCCATTCCAGATCATAAATGGGCATATGGTAAGTGAAATAGAATAAAAAAGGCATTCAAGTTACTATGGTAGAGCTTTCATTTAGTGAAGCTAATGGCAGGAGTGAGAAAAGAACTAAATGAAACTATAAGTAAACCTAATTTTAGCCAACTGTTTCAATATCCCTATGCAAACAACTTGACAACTTAGAAAAATCTAAATAAAAATGATTTGAATGTTTCTTTACTTTCTTTCCTGGCAGAGATAGTGTATAGTAAAAATAACACCAATATAGTACCACACTTTTTTAAAAAAGCAAAAGTGAATAAAAAAGAGCAGAAGTAGAAAATATAGATTAACCTCATTTCAGAATATCATTAATTCTCAAAAAAATAGTTCTGGTAACTTCTAGTCTTTGTTTTGTTTTATTTTTTAAATATATTTTTATTGATTTCAGAAAGGAAAGGAGAGGGCGAGAGAGATAGAAACATCAATGATGAGAGAGAAGCATTGATTGGCTGCCTCCTGCATGCCCCCTACTGGGGATGGAGCCAGCAATCTGAGCATGTGCCCTTGACTGGAACTGAAACCAGGATCCTTGAGTCTGCTGAGCCAAACCAGCTCAGGCTCCAGTCACGGTTTAGTCAGGGAAAATAATGAGAAATGTCCAAAGCTTACTAGACTGTAGTGAAAATATTTCAGCTACTCCATAAAAAAAAAAAAAATGATTTGAAATCTAACATACTTGAAAATAAAATTGAAAAATCAAAAGTCATGAATAAATGCTGATCAATGTCTTCTAGTTCTTTAAAGAAATAGAAACTAATCAGTGCTGACCTGAAGTGAATTCATCAAAATGGGCTCCTAAAGTTAATAGCAAATTATAATTATATAGAAACCTCCAAGCATGGTCTGCCTCTACACTGGTGTAAGCCCCTGGGAAAAGCATGGTACATACTCAGCCTATTTCACTTCTCTTATTTGTTCTACCTACCTTTCCCCCTTCACCACTAAAATAACCACACACAGTCCTACCTATTTTCTATGAAAATGGATTCCATTCAAAACACATCTCAAAGGTAGCCACAGAGTGAAAAAAGAAAGAGTCTAAGAGAGGGGAGTGGCTTTAAGATGTCCCTGATATAAGGTGACCATATTTTAACATTGGTAAAGCGGGACACCATTGACGGGGCGGGGGGGGGGGAGGAGTTCTTTTTTTTAAAATATATTTTATTGATTTTTTTACAGAGAGGAAGAGAGAGGGATAGAGAGTTAGAAACATCGATGAGAGAGAAACATCCATCAGCTACCTCTTGCACACCCCCTACTGGGGATGTGCCCGCAACCAAGGTACATGCCCTTGACCTGAATTGAACCTGGGACCCTTCAGTCCACAGGCCAACGCTCTATCCACTGAGCCAAACCGGTTTCGGCCTGGTGGGGGGGGGGGGTTCTTGATTAAAAATTTGGTCTATATTGTAATCGCTTTTGTTTTTTTTAATAAAAGGAAATTCACTTCTTAGATCATCGTTGAATTTGCATCCTCTTTTCTTACTCATTATGTTAAAAATCTAAAAAAATAATTTAAAATTATAAATTATTATATATATATTGCTTAAAAACACAGTAAGTAGGTACATAATTACATGAACATATTTTATTGTTAGTTTATAAATTAAATTAATTTGATTGTTATAAAGTAACTATATTTTAAAAATTATTTTAATCCTTTATTTCTTTCTAAATAATAACAATACTAACTTGTATTATTTTTCCTCTGAATTTGCCGTAATGTAAGTTGTAAGTGTCACTTTCAAGGCCGGCGTTAGACTTTTTGCTGCCACTATAAAATATAAATAATACGAGTACTGTCTGCTAAATTCAAGAAAATTTATGTATTTATGAAATAAATAAATAAATTACTTACCTAAATTATCTGAATAGCTGATTTGTAGTGACATCACTTGTTTAACTAGCTTACTAGCACGCAGTACGATGTGTATCATCTGAGAGACAGTTACAAAATGTTTTCGTCGTTGCCCATCCCAAAAAATGCCATTGTTCATTAAGTCCAAACAATGGTGGTTGAATTCTAACAACTGATCAACAATGCGAACTTTGATAAGCAGTTCTCGATAATCAGTTCTCAACAATTATTTGTTATTATTAAAGTTTAACATTACAAAATTAACAAAAATAATATAAAACTCATATCCTGGCTAAATAGCCACATGGCCGCCGAAAACCGTCTATTCCCTTCCCGTTCTCCCGCCGTTCCCTAGCTTGTCGTGCATTCTTCCCAAAAATTGGGACTTTTTTAAAATGCCACGGGACGCGGGACAAATTGTTAAAAATCGGGACTGTCCCGCCAAAAGCGGGACGTCTGATCACCTTACCCTAATACTTTGAATCAAGTCTATCAGTTGGGGATAGGGGCCACTGGGTGTATGAGTGAAGTTTTAACTGTCTTGTTCTTGGTTTTCTTAAGTGAATCACACAGGCCATATTTGGAAATCATTTGTAAATGTATAATCACTTCTAATTTTGCTTCAAGGCTAGTGTGTAGCATAGTGAATGAACTTAACCAAATTCACATTTCACATCAATAACTCACTCTACTGGCTTCTTGGGTATTAGAATATTTCTAAATGTCTCTCGAAGAACTCTCAATGCCTGTATGTACTTAACTTTCTTTTTAATACCCAATCACTCTTGCCTCCCTAAATTACTCCCTCCCCATCCCCTTGATAGGTGATAAGGAAGGATAAGTGATCAAAGCACCACTCAGGGCAATATTTAGAAACACTGTGTTACTGTTTACCATTTAGATTTTTCTGTTCATTAAAAAAAATACTGTGCTTTTTGGATCATTCTCATCTTTCATATGAGATCAGATCCCCTACTTGCGTGGCTATTGTGAATATATTGAGTCTTCAGTGTTTAACCTAACTTGGAAAACATGTTTGTGTGTGTTTTTTTTGTTGTGTTTTTTTTGCTTTTCTAATTAATATCCAATACAACCTTCTTGAATATAGAAAAACAAATTATATATAATAATAATTTTATCCATCTTTTGTTTAAAATGAGTTAGACATGAAAAAATAAGGAAAATATATGTCAGAAAAATGAGTTGGAACCAGAAGTGACCTCCTGATTCATGGGCTGACACTCAACCACTGAGTCATGTCAGCCAGGCTATATAAAGTGGTTTTTTTTTTTAATATTTAAGGTTTTATCTCAATAGGTGTTTGAAAAATAAATTAGCATATCAACCCTGTGATTTCATAGATATTACTAGAGGCACGGTGCATAAATTTGTGCATGGTTGGGGTCCCTCAGGGTGGCCAGCGGGGTGGCCTGGTGCTGCCCCCTCACCTGCTCCACCATTCCAATCTGTTGGGGCCGGGACCCCTCCCCCCAGCTTCCTCATTGCCTGGGAGCCAAGTGGAGGCTCCGCCCCCCCTCACCATCTGTGGGGCAATTGGCGGGGCAATTTGGCTCCCCGATCGCACCCGCCTTGGCCTGGTGCTGCCTGCTCACCTACTGCACCATCCCACTGCAGTCCCCCTCTGGTCGGGGCTCACTGCTGCCCGCTGCCAGGGCCACGTTGCTGACTCCTGCAATGTTCTGCGCTGCCCCCTGGTGGCCAGTACATGTCATAGCAAGCGGTCGAACTCCCAGTCGAGGGGACAGTTTGCATATTAGGCTTTTATTATATAGGATTGCTTAGATAAAACTAGATTGACTTTTAAAAGGAGGGCATGAATTTAAAGCCAAAACTCTGAAAAGTTCAGTGTTACAGGAAGCACACAGCTAAGGGAACAATTGTGAAGTTGATGCATGAAGGCCTGAAGTTGGCAAAAACTTGGTAGCATTAATGGTTTCAGTCATTAGCTCATGACAAGCCTTGGGCTCTTCTTCTGTAGACTGTGGGTAAGTAACTTGGAGAAATAGAAAGGGAGGATCCAAGTTAGAATCGGTTGTGTTACCTTTTTGTTTCTCCCCTCGTTTTGTTAGGTGATAGAATTTCTTGTGTACAAAGCTCTTTTTTTTAAAATGTATTTTTTAATTTCCCTCATGAATAGCATTTTCCTTACTTGCAGGCAACAATGTGTATCCAGTGAAAAATGTTCCTTTAGCTTTTTCCTTCTTAAACATTTCGTTTCCCAGGTCCTTTGTGGAACCTAAACAACCCCTAATGTCTCTTTCCCTCAACTCTTGTGGTTGGTACTTCCTTATAGTCAGTGTTGCAAGGCGGGGGAGCTGATAACACGGACTTGCTCAAGTCAGATAAGATGTTTAAAAATAAAAGGTACCATGAGCTACAATTAAATAACGCCCGAGAGTCAAAGTAATCTCCCTTTCCATAATAGCTGCCTTATTCAAATAAGAATTCTCAAGTATGAGGTGTGCTGTAGAAAATATTGTCACTTACTCAATTTTTCTTTCAAAGTCAAAATGACATTAAAATTGGAATTAGCATAGTTTTCTAGTATTACATGTTTACATTTTTGTCTCCATCTCTTTCTGAGGTTTTCTTTCAGTCTTGCGTCAAATCTTATCAGTGATTAATTTAAGAGAGGATATGGATTTCTTAATTTGTATATTTTATTTCATATTTTGCATTACATCTTGATGATGACTTTGTTTTCATTGGTAACTGCTTTGCATTTTAATTTTATATTTTTTAATATATTTTATTGATTTTTTACAGAGAGGAAGGGAGAGAGATAGTTAGAAACATCGATGAGAGAGAAACATCGATCAGCTGCCTCCTGCACACCCCCTACTGGGGATGTGCCTGCAACCAAGGTACATGCCCTTGATCAGAATTGAACCTGGGACCTTTCAGTCAGCAGGCTGACGCTCTATCCACTGAGCCAAACTGGTTTCGGCTATTTTATCTTTTTTGTTTAAAGTATTACCTAAGTCCCCTTTTGCCCCCCATTAACCTCTTCCAGCCTGCTCTCATCCTCCCCTCCCCCACAGGCCCTCACCATCCCATTGCCTGTGTCCATGGTTATGCATATACGCATACAAGTTCATTGGTTGATCTCTTCCCACCCACCCTCCCCTGCCTTCCCTCTGAGGTTTCACAGTGTTCCATGCTTCTATGTCTCTGGGTCTGTTTTTGTTCATCAGTTTATTATGTTGATTAGATTCCACATATAAGGGAGATCATGTGATACTGTCTTTCTCTGACTGACTTGTTTCGCTTAGCATATTACTCATCCATCCATGCTGTTGCAAATGGTAAGCATTTTGAAAAACAAGCCTAGCCCTCCTCATTGCCTATTGGAAATGCAACAGGTAAAATAAAGCATGAAGGAGAATTAAAATAATGTGTTTCCTTTCTCTCTTTTAGATGGTAAGGTGGAAGTTACAAAAGAAGGTGTGAAGCTGTGCACCATGGGTCCAGGAAAGGTGTTTGGGGAGTTGGCCATTCTTTACAACTGCACCCGGACAGCGACCGTCAAGAGTAAGACTTTCAGTTTTTTCAGATACTTTCAATGTCTTTTTCCCTAGACCAGTGAGATGTCTATTGACACACTTCTTGGTCTAATCTTTGCAATTTTATTAATCTATATTTCAAGTTTTGCTTTGAAATACATAGCCCATCTATTCGTTTTCCTACTAAAGGATGACTGTTAATCAGTTTTGTGTAACTCAAATTTTATTGCTGCCTTATGAAACGTATCCCTTTAACCTAAAATTTGTATGATTATCAGTTTATAAATTAAAATTAAACAGGAGCAAGACCTTTTTTTTTCTGCCTTGAAAATCCTCAGAATCATATTTAAATTATTTTTTACGTATCTGCTATTTTGGGTTACATTCCCCACATAAATGCTCACTCCATGGTTTAGAAAAATTGAGAGAAGAAATGTTGATCTCATTCAAACGTCAAGTGAGATATATCCTGAATTCTAAAACTGCTTCTGTGTATATTCTTGTCTTCAGCTGCTCATCAAGCTGCATATTATAGCATTTTTCTTTTCTACTGACTGAGCTTATTTTAAATCAGGGCAATAAAGCAGCTTGTTTCCCTAATTTTACATATATGTGTGTATATGATTTCTCTAGCAACTTTTATTGCTTGGTAGAAGCAGCTGCAATAGTTAGAAGGGGGAAAAATGTTTTAAACACTCCTTCTTCCTGACTGCAGGATGTAATGAGTGTGTAACAAACAGCTGAATGCAAATGCCAACCATGGAAGGTCCATTTTACCTTTAGGTGAACATGTATGTGTGCTAGTAATTCGTGTTCAAAAAGGTTTGTCTGATACATTATCCTGTGGATGATAGCAATCACAAATTACTGTGATTAGTTTGTGTCATTAAAAAAATCTGTTGAAAAAATGACATTGCTAATAGCAATCAATTAGTTTTATCTGGATGCCATGGATTATTTTGTTGTTTGGTTTTTTTTCTCTCAGAAGTATGGCAATGATTGACAATATGACATTGAAACTCGGGTTGTAAAGAACTTAAGAATACATGGCCAGTTCTAGAAATTGTCTTATTTATCTTGTTAGTGAATCATCTTTTTATTCATTGAAATTATCAATTACATTTGGGGCCCTTATAAGATGAGCCCTTGTTGGCACTTGATTCTTGATCTCTAAAAGCATAGAACTCTTTTGATTGATAGACACCAACATGTTTTTATTTCATGTGATGATTTAATTACACGACCCAAAGAATAATGAAGCCCAATGAACATAACAGATTCTGCTAGAACTTGAACTCACAAAGTGCCTTAACTAGGAAAAGGCATAGTCATGACACCATTAAATGAACAAACTTAACTATCATGCTTTCTTTTTATGAGAAATAGATTCCTTTTAAGGCAAAAAAAAAAAAAAAAGAGCCAGAATAGAACACTTTGATTGAACAGGCTTTCTCAGAATTGTGAATAATTTTTTTAAAGTGTAAAAGTATTTACAATTTTAAAAGTTTCAGTTCTGTATACTGCTCATTTAATCCAATTAAACTACAAAATTCCCAAAGGTCGACATAGTGCTTAACCTTTGAAATATTGAATTTTTATTAAATACATTTTTAAAATAGACTAAATAATGTATTTAAAGAAATTTTACAACAAAATATTTTTAACCTTTTGCACTCAGATGTTGAGTGTGACTCGACATGGTTAGCATCGGTAGCAGCTCGATGAAAAAAGCAAGCGAGTGCAAAGGGTTAATAATGGATACTTGGCTTCATAAAAATCAACTGTCTTATTCGCATCTTATAAAATAGTATTAATCTGTACTAGATTCTGTTGCACTTCTCTTTGGTAAATTTAAGTGCATCTGATTTGACAAGAAGAAACTAGGTGTTGAATGCAAATTATAATCCTAACTTTTGGGGGCCAAAATGTCCACTATTAATGGAAATTAGTGGAGTATGTTCTTTAACAAAAACTCAAGAAGTCTCAAGTGTGTGTGTGTGTGTATTTGGTTATATTTGAGAAACAGCCTAGAGTTGATGGTGTGCAAATATATTTATGCAAATATAATTTATAGGTGAAAAGGTTTTGTGCATGAGCAATGAATAATATCTATGAACAGTGGTTCCTTTTGAATGTTGTATAAGAACTATAATGTGTGAATAATGATTTTTTGTTGTTCAGGACCTTTTTATCCTATCTCCTATACTATCCAGGGACATTGTACTTGTGACTGTGGTCCTTAAAAACCATTTATAATTTAAATTATAAATTATACCTCAAGCTAATCACTTTATAAATCTGATTAGATTCCATTGTGAATACTACTTGTACCAAATTACTAGTCAATGCTATCAGATGCTTTACATGTGATATTTTAAATGTCCTTAAATGGCTTTTTAGATCCAATCATTTCTCAGGATTCAAAAATTTATCCATTTCTTCTTAACTATCATTTTGTAAGTGATGACCATTTTGAGTAAATTTTGAAATGAAGTCATCCACTTGAGTGCAATAGTCTAAGGAGACGGCCATTCCTACTCAATAGCTTATCATTCATGTGCCTCTTCTTTTCTCATTTACTTGGGCTTGTGATTTCCTTTTCCCAACATCATCTGCTTTCTTTTATGATTGAAACTGTTGGTGATTCCTTTCTATTTTCTTTCTCCCTAGGTTAGCCTGAAATTTTAATGCATTTTTAATCTCACAGTCGTAACTAAATCCTAGGTGGCATCAAAGAGCTCTTTAGTATAAATGAGTCATTTCTTGTTCAAGATGGCACTTCTTTTAAACTGTGTCAGACCATGAATAAATTCCAGTGACTTCTTCTACTAACAAATGTGATCCTAACACCTGTGGGTTTTCTTTAACTTAGGACAGTGGTCGGCACACTGCGGCTCGCGAGCCACATGCGGCTCTTTGGCCCCTTGAGTTTTCAGCAAAGGCCAGCTTAGGAGTACCCTAATTAAGTTAATAACAATGTACCTACCTATATAGTTTAAGTTTAAAAAATTTGGCTCTCAAAAGAAATTTCAATCGTTGTACTGTTGATATTTGACTCTGTTGACTAAGGAATTTGCCAACCACTGACTTAGGATATAAAAAATAGTTTTATTTTCTTATTGAGATATAATTAACATTTAACGTTATATTAGTCTCATTGTACAACATAATGATTTGTTATATGTATATGTTGCAAAATGGTCACCACAGTGTCTAGTTAACATCTGTCACCATCCTTAATTACAATTTTTTTCTTGTGATAAGAACTTTTAAGATCTATTCTCTTAGCAACTTTCAAATGTGCAATACAGCATCATTAACTACTAGTGGCCCGGTGCACAAAAATCATGCACTTGGGGCAGGGGGTGTCCCCCAGCCTGGCCTGTGCCCTGTCACAGTGCAGGAGCCCTGCGATCCATCGCCCCAAAGAGGTGGCCCCTCCCACCCATCCAGGGCTCCTTGATGGACTGCCCCAAAGAGGTAGGCTGGAGTCGGGGGAGGCCTGCAGACCCCGGGGCCAGGCCGTGGCAGAGGCCTGTGGACCTCCACACTCCTGTGGACCCCCGGCTGGGCCTGCAGCAGAGGGGTCTCTCTGTGCACCTGCAGACCCCCAGGCTGGCGCAGGGGGGCTGGGACACAAGCCTCACGTCCTGGGGCCTGTTGCTGGGGTCAGGGTCTCAAGCTTCATGTCCTGGACTCGTTGCCGGGGTCAGGGACACGAGCCTCATGTCTCCGGGTCGATGCAGAAGGTGGGGACACAGCCTGCTGATCGTCGTTACATGACAGCTTTCCGACCAATTTGCACATTATCCTATTATTAGATAGATACTTGTCATGCTGTACATTATTATATTCCCAGGACTTATTTATTTAATAACTAGAAATTTGTACCTTTTGATCCCCTTCAGCAATTTCACCCCCACCTCACCTCTGGTAAATACCAATCTATTCTACCTATGACCTTGAGCACATTTCTTTTCTTTTTCTTTCTTTTTTTTTTAATTTCACATATAAGTGAGATCATATAGTGTCTGTCTTTTTCTTTCTGACCATCAGGGTACTCAAGGTCGATCCATGTTGTAAAAAATGGTAGAATTTCTTTTCTTTTTTTGTGGCTGAATAGTATTTCTAGAAATATGGAAAGAAAATATATATGGTATGGTGCAGATCTGTACTCACAATCTACCGTCCTATAAAACAACATCATCGATTTTCCCCTGAGGAATTTGGATGCAAAAGTATATAAAATCAACATGATATTGGAAACAAAAATCTAATAAATATCCTGAGGTTATTCACAGCTTAAATAGGCTCAAGTTTTCTTTATTAACTGTGATATGAAAATGGCCACTTGTGTCTATCCAATCACAAGCATGCCAGATGCCACGGGGAGGAAAAGAGTCACTTGTTTTATTAGATTTCCACCACACCAAACAGTTACTGTCTCCAATGCTGTTTGAATTTCACATTCTGTTTACATATTTGGGGATTCCACAAACAAAGAAGAGTTCTACCATCCATTTTCAAACCCCACACGGATAGGAATTTCTAATGTGACCCTTGAAAACACCTTTCCACACAATTCCCATGCCTAGAAGCATGTCATTACCACCTTTCCTGACTGTATCACTCCTGGTTGTGATTTCACTTTCACTGCCCTCACAGCTAAAGTCAGATCCATTTACACTCTGGACTTCTTGCCTTGCTTCTAGGCCCCAGGTTCTTTAAAATCACAATAGTAGAAAAGTCGAAGTTACTGGAAATCTAAAAATAAAAAGGAAAAGGCTTTTAGTTTACAATGAAAGAGGGATTCAGAGATACATAGCCTATGTGTGAGTTTGCAAGGATATCTATGTTCTCTTTGTTTTACCTGGATTTCCCTCAACCAGTTCTCACAACTACTCAGGGATTTTTTTTTAAATATATTTTTATTGATTTCAGAGAGGAAGGGACAGGGAGAGAGATAGGAACATCAATGATGAGAGAGAATAATTGATTGGCTCTCTCCTGCACGCCCCACACTGGGGATTGAACCCACAACTCTGGCATGTGCCCTTGACTGGGAATCGAACCATGACCTCTGGTTCATAGGTTCACACTCAACCACTGAGCCATATCGGCCAGCCACTCGGAGATTTTTTTGAAGTTTGAATCTTATGGTTCTTTGCTCCAACTTCAGTTGTACATAAATTGGTCATTTTTGCCTGAAGATACTAAATTGAAGCCTGATCCTCTTACTTTTGAGTTTCCAGCTCACAATGCCCCAAACCTTAGACAGCATATTATTCTAACAGTCTCATTCCAATAGATTTCAATAAAACCCCAAGAATAAAAGGTCTCTCTCTTTGGATAACATTGGATACCAATTTAAGATGATTACCATAGCCCTAACTAGTTTGGCTCAGTGAATAGAGCGTTGGCCTTCGGACTGAAGGGTCCCAGGTTCGATTCCGGTCAAGGGCATATACCTTGATTGCGGGCATATCCCCAGTGAGGGGTGTGCAGGAGGCAGCTGATTGATATTTCTCTCTCATCGATGTTTCTAACTTTCTATCCTTCTCCCCTCCTCTCTGTAAAAAATCAATAAAAAATATATTTTTTTTTAAAAAGATGCTCACCATAGAGAGTTATTTGCAAAGCATGGCTACAGTAGGTGGGTGTGAATCGACTTGAGCAGTTATTTCTCCTTGGATTATTTATAGCACATATATTTAAAAACTCCCCAGCATTAAAATACTTTAGTACTAACATGAAAGATCCTAAACATTCTGCAAGAAATCTGACTAATTAATGACTTTAATAACACTTGGTAAAAATATTTTTCTGCCTTAGTTTGAACACTCTCAAGTTTCCATATTTAGACTTTCCTAGAATATTTGTATAGGGGGACATTGACTAATTAAACTATTTCACTGTGTCATAGACATTTTGGGAACAAAGTTAAAAGGCTTGGATTTTTCTGTTTATCTTTCTTTTTAAAATAAATTTGAGTTAGTGCAAAAGAGATGACTTGTGCATTCCGCTGTAGCTCTGTTTCAAACATCACATTATTCAACCTGACTCAGAAAAGTCTGCCAACCTTCCAAAACCTAAGAAGGTAAATGGGGGTGGGAGAGGTAGGGAGGAAGATTTGACTAAAATTTCTTACTCCAATACCTCTAGGTGCTGTAAATGTAATGCTATACCCATAAGGTCAATATATAGTGCTTTCTATTGGTAAAGGAACAAAAGAAATGAATGCCAATTTTATTGTTATTAAAAGGAAGTAATAGATGAAGCTCTTCTATAGTGGATCTAAGCTGTACAAGGTCCATAAGATAACTGAATCAATAAGCATTTAGACACTTTTTAGATAACATCATTATGGAGTTCTATAAAGCATCATATTTATCATAAAGATATTTTCACGTGTGAAAATGAAACAACACTGTCTGCAATATACAAAATTGTCGTTTATGCAGTTATTACCTGGGGTTTTAATGAGCAGGAGCAACAATGTACTGTCACACTCCCAGTGCTACAGCACAAAAGCAGAGGAGGTAACTGTGCTAATGAGAAATCTCTGTTCTGCTTTAAGGAGGCAAATTAAAAAGATGCATGCTTTGCTTTCTCCCAGGCTAATGAATGCTTTCTTCCAAGAATCTTGAAAGGAGAGAAGTCACAAAATAGGCAGATGAGGACTAGAAACATGACCCTGGTTACAGAAGGAAAAATCCAGTAATTTCCCAGGAACTGTCATCATATTGAACAATGAAGTAGGTTAGGGTAGCATCTTGGGAAGCAGGTCCAGTTGTTCAGTGAGTTAATTAGACAACATTCTTCTTAGCACATTTTTTATCACAAGTGTCTATTAAAAAATACTGTGAAATTAGTAACATCAATCCAATTATGTAACCCCTGAGAAATGCATTTCTTTAATAAAGGAGTCAATTCACTAGGTACCAATGTCGCCACGTAACAGATTAACATAAACAAATGGATATACAGAAGCTATTCTTTAATCTCATTCTTTTATTGTTTAAGTGGATTAAGTTACAAATTTTTTTGATGGGTGTTTTTGTTGTGTGTTTTTTTTCTAGTCTTGATGGGAACTGTTGTAGACAGCATTTACGATACTTATGACATATTAAACTACCAAAGAAGATTTGAGTCCAATATTGACTGGGCCTGGAAGACAGGCATATGTTAGTAATGCTTCTTGTGGGGAAAACAAAACATAAACCTCTCACAGTCAAGGGAAGGCAATAGTACTTAATTCCTTAAGATCTGATAAATTATTTTATCCCCTCCCCCTTCAATTACTCAATCATTGAGGCCTTGAGTGTTCCTATATCTAGAGAATAGTCAGGCTTTAACTGGTAGGAAAGTATTATTTTTTTAAAGATCAGGGATAATTTAATAGTAAATATGAACAATAGGCAAGGAAGGCTGGGGTTTTTTTAGCAGTCTTTTTAATCCTGTAGAATTAATAATTTTTCCACAAAGACCTACATACAGAAAACTTCCACACAAGGTAAAGCTAGTGTCAGTTTTTGGTATACTGAGTGGCCATTCATTCATTTAATAATTTGCCAAGAGGTAATTTTCATATTTACTGAGCTGGTTGAAAGAACCAAAAACAAAGCGGTTGCATTTATCTTTTAAGGAATGAAATGCAGCTTTAGTGGAAGAGTACCGGCATTGTGTAGATTATTAGCACCTTCTTTTGAAGATTATTGAGAAGTAAATTAGGATGACAGGTTGAGGGGGAAGGAAAAACTTTTAAAAAATCATGGTTTGCAGGGCCATGTTGTTAACAAGAATAACAACTAGATTTATTGAATTTGATGGCTAAAATATTGGCTGGAAAATAAAACAAAGAAATTTCATTTGACTTTTGTTGTTCTTTTTCATGCTCATAGTAGTTTGGATTAGAAGAAAACACATGTAGATGGACATTTGTAAGAGAACAGCTGGATTGATGATGTCTAAATAAGTGGAATGTTTTTCACTGGTGGATTATATCCAATTTACTAGTATTGTGAAAAGTGTCCTTATAGTCAGTCTAGGTGGACATCCATTTAATTCATAGTGAGTGCCCAGGAGGTCCTAGATGGGTTGCATGTATCTTAGCATTTGATAATTAGAAGAATAAAAGTCATCATGCATTGTAGTCACCGAGAAAACCTGGGGAGTTCCTTGTAATTGAGACTTGTAGATATCTGAGGCCAGGGGTGTTGAAGAATATAGGTAAGGAAGTGAGCCAGCTAATTTCCACGTGGATCTTGAAGAATTTCATTTTCACTGTGAATGTGATAGTAGATCATAGAAAGCCAGTAATGACTTCTCAGAAAGGCAGGGTATAAACTTTACACTGTAAAGGGTCAAGAATTGATATGAGCTCATGTAGCTGAACAGTGTCGTCTATAGCTAAGTGTTCTTTACTATGGGTGCATGTTTTCTCTGTAGGACAGTCTGCCTTACTAATAATAATTCATACTTTATACCCTCATAATTCTTCCCACATCTAATAGAACAACTTTATTGACTTGAAAGCATCGTTGTCTGTAGTTTTCTGAGTAGAATCAAACAGTGTTATTCAAACTATATTTCTTTTGTTTTATTTCCAAAAAAAAAAAAAATGTAAGGCAGACTTCTGGTTATAGAATGGGGGAGCAGTCTTCTGGAGCCCCATTCAGTGGCCCTGGGTTTCCTTACACTTACTCCTTCTCACTCCTACCCTTGGATTAAGATCTTCTATGGCAGGGGTCCTCAAACTTTTTAAACAGGGGGCCAGTTCACTGTCCCTCAGACCGTTGCAGGGCCAGACTATAGTTTAAAAAAAAACTATGAACACATTCCTATGCACACTGCACATATCTTATTTTGAAGTAAAAAAAACAAAACGGCAAAAACACCCGCATGGGGCCTGCGGGCCGTAGTTTGAGGACGCCTGTTCTATGGCATTTTGTTATTTTAGGTCAGGTGATACAGTTTGAAAACCACTGCTGTAGTTGAATATAAGGTTACTTTTAGTATCTAGGTACTGGTAATTCTTTATAAACTACCTTTATGTACTTACACTTGGCTGTGTGTAGTATCACTGATCTTCACAATGGTCCTGCACCACAGGGATGAGTAGCAATAATAACACCATTGCACAGGTGAGGCAACTGTGCTTTAGAGGGCTTCTGGAACTTCTTAAGGTCACACATCTGGATTGCTAAACTGTACCTTGCTCCTTGACAGCCCCCCGGTAAGACAATGAGCTGCATCATCTCAACCTTTGTTTCAACCTTAACTTGTTGAATAACCTTTCACCACGTTACTGACAAAGTTGGTTCAGACAGATGTGTACTTAGAAAGAACTGGTACGAGAAATACTAACATCAAAAACAAACTACAGGTAAGACTGCAGGGGACAGTGAGTAGATCAAAAAGCCTGTGCTTTCCGATGCAGTTCTTCTGCTCGGAGGCAGGACTTCGGATTGTGTTGGCTAAAGTCCTATTGTCATCACATCCCTTTTGGGTGGCACTCTCAGGACTTCCCTGAGAAAGGTTTGTGTGTGTTTGTGGGCTGTGTACACAACTACAAGTAGGTGCCTAGTGTATCAAGGTATTGGGAAAATTAAGAATAGATAGCTACTGGGCCTGGATTTACAATGTCAATTATTTTCTATAGTAATATTTCAGACCAATGACACTAATAGTTTTTATCTTAAGGTGCAGCCTGGAAATTCCAGACTTCTGGTGTCCAATTTGTTGTCTTCTTTGATTGCCTTAGCAAAGAATATTAATCTCTTCTGTGCTTACCACATTCTTTCTGGATAAAGACGTTGATCATGGCCACAATTCTCATAAGAATGAATAAAATCCTGCTCCCTCTCTCCCCCCAAAATTTCAAGTTCCTCATACTCTGGTCAAAGCCTTGACCTTTTATCTATAGTTTGAAGTTAGCAATTCCTGGTTTCCCCAAAGTTGTAGTTAACCCATGTTGTTGAAATTTTCATATTCATTGCCTTTCACTGTCATTTAATACTTATAGGTGGAACTATAACCATTTATATGGAGTTTGTCACTGATATACAGCCACTAAAAGTTATCCAGTAGGCTTGATCATAATCTGGAATGAGGGACTAAAAATATAGGAAATGAGGTTCTTACTGCTGTGGAGTGGCCCAAACTATGTGCAGCACAAAATGTAATAATGAAGTTTTCAGACTATCAAGATAATCAAAATAGAGTTTCTGAAATGCTAAACATCTGAAACTTCAATTTGAGTTGGAAGAGACCTTAGACATCAAGAATGAAGTGCCTTTGTCTGTAATTAGTTTTAGGACTAATAAAAATGGAAATGAACTCAAGATGTTTTGGGCTTTTTAAAATTAGATCAAAATATATTTTCCGAGTCTCAGATTTAAAAAGAGAGACAGAAAGAGAAAGAGCTAAATGAAAGATGTAATCTTTTATTTACTCATTCTCTGAATCTCTTGACTTGGGCTCAATGTTTTTCAATCAGAATGGCTTAGGCCATAAACAATAGCAGATAATTATAAAAGCAGCAGGAATATTTTTCTGTATTTACTTTTTTTTCATAATACTCATTTGAATTAATTTAATATGCCTCTTTAATTTTTTTCATATTTTTGATCATAAAAACAATGTTTAGAAAATATATACACATAAAGATTTTTAAATTATTTATACCCCACTACCCAGAAAGAATGCTTTGGACATTTTGCACTTCCTTCTTTCTCTCCCTGAATGTTTTAACACTGCTTCTCTTTTTAATGCATATGCTCAAGTCTGAACATTACTCATTTGTTTATGTGCTTCTGCTGTTCTTAAGGTATTATTTCGGGTCAAGGTGGATGGATTTTATTTTCATTTCCTCTTTGAGCTTTGTACTTGGAGGGTGACATAACTGTGCCTTGTCTTCCAATATTTTTCTGTTCAGTTTTTGCTATTTAATAAATAGTTTCTTTTCTATTCTTGATGTGTTTATTCTTCTTGGTCCATGCACCTTAATACCTGAGACTACTAATAATTGGTATTCATGTTTCATGAATACTATGAGTTAGAAGCTATTGTGCATGCCCTTTGTTAATAGGACTGATTAAATTGGAATAGCAAGTAGTGGTGAGAGTATTGGTGTCTTTCTACAGATATCTCCAACAGCAATGATTACCTGGTGGTTGCTGTGGCACCGATTTAGAGCATTTGAATTTATAGGTTTTCCCAAAATTTGCAAAGGCATTCTGGCATTCTGTGTTAGGACCTGTAGTTTTATTTAGTTGAGTCACTGGGTAGCTTGACATTTGTGGGATAATTCTGTTGATTGCCTTAAATTGCTCAGCAGAATCATTTTAACAATTAAATGTTGGTAAGCTTGATTCATATACACCCATGGCATTAACATCTCAGAGCATTAGTGAAGTGGGTGCTTTATTTCTTTTCCAGATGAGTTACTGAGGCATACAAATGTTTGGCATTTGGGCAAGCTAAGTTCCATTTATCCTATAAACTGATGCTCAATTGTTAATATTTGGGAAATGTGTTAGTCCATGTGGTAAACTATGCAGGATAATTTTCAAATTTTAGGATGAAGTTTATAAACCGATAGCCCCAGTATAGATAAGCTGCCTTCTGATATACTCTTTTCTTTTCAAAAGGTGTTCTTCTTAAGCAAATCATTTCATAACCATTTAGAGTGATCCTATGCCTTCTTTCATCAGTAGGAAGTTTCTATCCATTTGGCTCTTCAAAAATATAACTTATTTATATTAAGCTTATAATTTGGGCTTATAATTAAAAATTTGTCCTTAGTATATTCTGCATAGTGCTTTTGTACTTCTTCAAAAATCACCTTTTGAAGTAGAATTGTTATCGGTGGAATTGGAGTTCTTGGGGTACGGTGAGGAAAAGGAATTCAAGGGAGGATAGGGTTTCAAGGAAAAGTTCATTGATGATATCATATTGAGGAGGTTCTCTCCCAAGATCCCATCTCTGTCGTCTGTCCTGCTATAGAAAAGTCCAATCTTATCTTCACCAGGGCCAGAATTATGCCACTGTCCAGAATTTCTGTTCCATATTAAAGTACAGTTCAATCCAGCATCTGGCTAGCTTAGCATGTGTTCCCGGCTTCAGTACATTGTGTGTGGGGTCCGCATGGCAATAGGCCATGAGGCCTCTTAAGGACATATGGCTATGAAGAGAGGACAGGTGAGCACATGAATGAGTGCAGGTCACAGAGCAAGAGAGAGCAAGTGGGAACAGGAGAAGAGAGAGGAAATTCGGGGGATTTTAACCAGGAGCTTCTTTAAGCAAACAAATGAAACTTCCCAGATTTCAATCACTTCTGATGGGGTCCACCCCCTAGCCAATCCATTGTTTGAAGGCTAGATTGACAGACAAGCAATTACAATGATAATGGTGGTGTTACAGCTAAGATCACCTTCTTGGGACCTAAGAGAAAATGTTGAAGGCCAGTGGCTAAGAGTCTTTTGGATTTGGCCATGGTGGGACGCTGTAAACTTTAACTTTGGTCAGATGGTATTTAGAAGCCCATAGAATACTTTTTTTTTCCCCCACACAGAGCATTTAGAGCATAGAGAATACTGACAGGAAGGTATTGACAGAGGTTATTGGTAATATAAAAAGAATCATAAATAGTATTTTAGGCCTTACAATTTTCTAAGTAAATGGTTATTATGGCATGCATTTTAGTGTCTTATAGATAGTCAGAAAGGATCAAGAAAGGGCAAACTTCATAAACTTTATTAATAAAATTGCTTTTATGTATATGTTTCTTAAGAAAATGCATATTTTAGCCCTAGCTGGTTTGGCTCAGTGGATAGAGCGTTAGCCTGCGGACTGAAGGGTCCCAGGTTCGATTCTGGTCAAGGGCACATGCCCGGGTTGTGGGCTGGGGCATGCAGGAGGCAGCTGATCAATGATTCTCTCTCATCATTGATGTTTCTATCTTTCTCTCCCTCTCCCTTCCTCTCTGAAATCAATAAAAATATATTTAAAAAAAAAAAAAAAGAAAATGCAAATTTTTTAATTTAAAAAATTTTGAGTTTTTGTTTTTTCACATGAAGGCCAAATCCTGGGTGTATCTAAATGTCAAAAAGAGATATAAAAAGTGAGGAAAATATTCTGAACATTCTCTCTCCAGTGCTTGCGTAGGGACCTGAGGGATTGGGAAAAACCCACCGAGTGTCAAAGCATGTGAATATATTTACAAATAAAGAAAACCAGTCAAGATAAGAAACATACATGTAATAATCCAATGTTTATGGCGTTTAGTAGAGCTCATACACTGTGGAATTAATCTTGTTGAAAAAAATTTTTGAGATAAAGGGATGGTATAGAGAAAAGAATGAAGGAAACTTGAATATTTGTATAGCCTAATGCTGTTTTACTATTCAAACTTTTTGGTTCACTAGAATACATTATTTTAAGTGTACATACTATTTAATAAAGAGAGAATATGCTAATTGACCCTCACGCTGTTGCAAAGATAGCGGCACCCACAGCCAATAAGGAGGGAATATGCTAATTGACTGACACATCCTCAAAGATGGTGGCATCCAGTCCCCTCAACCCCACTGAGGCAGCAGATGCGTGGCAAGGCCGGACCCGCTCCTGACGTGCACCTGACTCTGGAGTCCCCCAATCCCCTCAGCCCCCCAGCCCCCCAGGGCCGGCCTGAGGAATAGGCAAGCCTCGGATGGTGGCTGCCCAGCCATCCAGGGCCGGCCCGAGGCGCAGGTTACCAGGGCCAGCCTAGGCTTGTGCTGCCGGCAGTAGTAGCAGCAGAGGTGTGATGGTGGTGTCGCCTTCCCCTGATCGCCAGGTCGCCTCTCACCCCTGAGGAATCCCAGACTGTGAGAAGAGGCAGGCTGGGCTGAGGGACCCCCCCACACACACACTCCAGTGCATGAATTTTCATGCACTGGGCCTCTAGTTGATTATAAAATTCCTTATTAATGATGAGTTTTTTGACATTTTAAATCCTAGCTAACTCATTATGACATAATTCCATCAGTGCCTGTTTTTATTCCTCTTAAGAGAAATCATAGTAACTTTGGAACTCAGTAACTACAGAAAGACTTTTTTTCTGTTAATGCTAATAACATTTTCTGCTTAGTGTTTTGAAAGAAACCTTGAAATGCTTTTCAAATATCTCAGCAAATTGTGAATATAACATTATGCTCATTTGAATCACAGAATTTTGCCAGTATTTAAGGGCCTTTTTTTTTTTTTTTTAGAGAGAGAAAAAGAAAAAAGGTTATATGTCATGGGGAAGAAAAAAATAAATGTTTTGAGTTCATCTGCAATAATATTTTCATATAACTTGGAGGAGATATTAGCTTCCTTTCTATTATGGCTATACTTTAAAAATACTATTTTATCCCGGCTAGCATAGCTCAGTAGCTCAACCTCTGAACCAGGAGGTCACGGTTCATTTCTGGATCAGGGTACATGCCTGGGTTGCAAGCTCAATCCCTACTGTGGGGCATGAGGATGCAGCTGATCAGTGATTTACACTCATCATTGAGATCTCTCTCTCCCTCCCTCTCTCTCTCTCTCTCCCTCTCTCTCTCTCTCTCTCTCTCTCTCTCTCTCCCTCCCTCCCTCCCTCCCTCCCTCCCTCCTTCTCTCCCTTCCTCTCTGAAATCAATAAAATACTTTTTAAAAATGCTATTTTAAGGAATTCTTGGAAATATCTTGAAAAATTCAGATGCAGGCATTATGTGTATATAGTGACACAAGGAATTGAAACAATTTTCCACCTTCCCTTTCAACCTCCCCCACCCCTGGTTCTTCCAGAATAAACTTGACTCCCCTCCCCATACTGGGACGCAGTGGCAAGAGGCATGGACTTGAAACCCAAGTTTGACAGCTCTATTTCTTGGGTATCTACCCTAAGCAAGTTATTTAATTCATGTGAATCTAAAATTTCTAACGTGAAACACTATGGAATTAAAAAAGCTATATGCAGTATTCAGTAGACACTCAGTAAATATTTGCACTTTGCCTTTTTACAGAGCACTAGGTAGATAAAAGGGACAGAAAACCTGCCACTTAAAAATATCTTTCTATCTAACGACTGTCTATTAAATTCATGCTTGCTTTTATAGGCCTCACTCAATATCCTTCTCCTTTTCTCTAACCCCTTCCTTGTTTGTATCTCATTCTGAATTGTGGTAGTGTCTCCTTCCCTAAATTGTCAGGTCTTTATACGTCTAGACTATGCCTTAATTTACTTCATCCACATTTCCACTTCACATTTTCTTGGGAAACTTGTGTTGAACTGCCTGAGGGTTGGAGAAGGTTCTCATGGAATGAAGAACTCAATTTGTGACAGCCTTCAAGGACCCTTCTTAGAAGCTGAAATACTGTCACAGAGACAGGTATTCCTGCATCTAAACCATGAAGATTTCTTTAAAAAATTTTTTTTCAACTATAGTTGACATTCAATGTTATTTTGTATTAGTTTCAGGTATACAGTATAATGGTTAGAGAAACATATTACAAAGTGTTTCCCCTCAACATTTCCAGTACCCACCTGGTACCATACATAGTTAATGCAATATTATCTATACTAATAAAAGGGTAATATGCTAATTAGACCGGGTCGACCGGCCATCTTCCAGATGTCTGACTTCCTTCCAGACAATGCCATGGTGGTGGGGGCAAGGCAGAGACATTTAGGGGCGATTAGGCCAGCAGGGGAGGGCAGTTGGGGGCAAGATCAGACCAGCAGGGGAGGGCAGATGGGGGAGAGATTAGGCTGGCAGAGGAGGGCAGCTGGTGAGATCAGGCCGGCAGGGGAGGGCAGTTAGGGGCGATCAGGCAGGCAGAGGCAGTTAGGGGCAATCAGGCAGGCAGGCAGAGAGGTTAGGGGTGATCAGGCAGGAAGGGGGGCAAGGTAGGGGTGATCAGGCCAGCAGACAGAGGGGTTAGGGGTGATCAGGCAGGCGAGTGGTTAGGAGCCAGTTGTTCTGGATTTCGAGAGGGATAGAGGGATGTCCGACTGCCCCCCAGGGGTCCCAGATTGGAGAGGGTGCAGGCCGGGCTGAGGAACCCCCCTTGGTGCATGAATTTTGTATACCGGGCCTCTAGTTAACTATATTCCCTATGCTGTACTTTATTCCTCAAGACTCTTTTGTTATTATCAATTTGTACTTCTTAATTCCTTCACCTCTTTCACCCAGTCCCTCAACCCTCCCTCCTCTCTGGCAACCACCAATCTGCTCTCTGTGCCTATGAATCTGTTTCAGTTTTGTTTGTTCATTTTGTTCTTTAGATTCAACCAAGATTTATTTCTGTTTGTTTACTTTCTATTGATTTTTTAGAGAGAATGGAAGGGACAGAGAGAGAGAAACACTGACGTTAGAGAGAGATACATCAAGAGACACATTGGTTGGTTGCCTCCCACACAGGGATCTAGCCTGCAACCAAGGTGTGTGCCATTAACCAGAATCAAACCTGTGAGCCTTCAGTCCACAGGCCAATTCTCTGACCACTGAGAAAAACTGGCTATGGCTGAAGATTTCTCAATGATGATGCATTTGGACTATTCATTACTACTTCTTAAGGCTTTATAATACTCTTGCCAGAGTCTTAAACAATCTAAAGGAAATATCTGTAGATACCATGATGATGTTTCCATTTATACACAAGTTTTAGCAGTTCTTTTAAAGGGTGCCTTCCCTCATCTTGGTATTTAGTTAATTTGGAAAACTTATGATCTAAGCACATTTATTAGCAAAACTTCTTTTTGACCCATGAAAATGAAGAAGAAGGACTATAAAATACATTCCTAAGCTGTGCTTCCATTTTACTCTACTTGTGACTCTGCAAATATTGTCGATGCATGAAACAAGGTCAGAGTAATTCTGATGGATGGGCTGACTGAATTTGCTAATGATAGAAAACCTTTATTTGAAATAGGCCATGGCATGAAATGGAATTCAACCTGGACTTACCTTGTTGATGCTTTTTTATAGGGAATAACGTATTGCCAAGCCAGTGCCGTTTCTATTTGCATACACATCATTGTCTTTAAATAAAGGCCATCTATTTCTCAAACAGAAATCACCTGTTTATTTTAATCAATAATGTTTCATGTATATTCTCTTTCATTTGAATTTTGGAGCACCTGCTAGCTATAAACCCCCACATGAGACTCATTGCTTAATACAGTGTTCCTCTACGAATGAAACCTGGAACGTTAGGGACATGCACTATAAACTTGTGTTCCTTTATGCCCCCTTAATCTCCTAAACAAAAGAATGCTTTCAACTCTGGATTGAGATACCTGTATTTTTTTATTTTGTTTTATTTATTTATTTTTTTTACTTTGTAGAGAAAGTCGTAGTCAGCTTTGTGATATTAGGGCAGTTGAGCTTAATGCTGTTATAGATCCAATGTTTTCTTAGACAAATAGAAAATCCAATATGTATCTTTCAATCAAGGTTTATAGTGAAATCGACACCCTTAATATTGAGGCCTTTTTAGCCATATTATTAGCCACTTTAATAGATGTTAGTTTTATTTTTAGTAAAGGGAAAACAGATAGTGTCCTGGTTATCCTCTGTATTCTTGGTTGACCATAGCTGAATTCATAAACATCTGGAACTCTTCCTTTGGGGTTCCAATTATTGGAAATAAACTGCTTGGAATTATTCACAGGATTAGTGGACAACAAGGTTCCTGCCCTGAGGATTTTCTTGTTTTGAATAACAGATATCCCCTTGAAGATGGTTAGACAGAACTCATTTGCACTAAGCGCCTGAGTACCAGATCTTGGAAGTAATTAGATTGCTTCACAGCTTAGTTTTGCAAGCCTTACTAAGTATATGGATTCTTAAATAAACAATAAGAAAATAATCTTATGAAGAATGACAGCCCACATACAAATTCCCCAGTATAATAAAAACTGATTAAGGTTGTTGTTCAAGGGAGGCAAGATTCCTAAGCACATACCTACCAGGCTCAACTACAATTTTGTGTTGTCACTAAGTAAATATTAGGGCATGTTAAATGACATTGTTTGCTTTTGTTGTTATTATCATTACTGTACATTTTATGAGTTAGAAAAAGGCTTTGGAAACAAAGGGGGCATAGGGATACTTTTTCTTCCTTCTCAGACTGATTTGAATTATGTTCACACTTTCTTATGCCTTAAGGAGAAGAGAACACACTATTTAGTGTCATGTTACATCTCAAATGTGCCAGTGTTGTGTAGCAGCCTGCTAACAGTGACAACTTGTGTTGGTAGCAGCTATTCACACCTGTTAATAAGGCACTGCAAGAGGGGCTCTCCCCAGCCTGGCTTCCCTGTAAACAATTATTCTCATGAGATCCAGAGGTCTCTTTCCACCTCTTCATTTTTCGTATATCTCAGCTACCCTCATATCAGCCTATCCCTCTGATTCCTTGACTCCCTCTCCAAAGTGCCTCCCTTGGTTTTTAATTCTCAAGTACAATTAAAAATACACTAAGTTTTGTCAGGGGTTTGATTGCAATCTCTCTCTCTCTCTCTCTCTCTCTCTCTCTCTCTCTCTCTCTCTCTCTCTGTTTTGCTGTAGAATGACTACCTATAGATAGTCCTCTGTATTTTTTTAGTAACCTCAAAATTGAAATATCTTTTTGCAGAACAGTGATCCATCTCTATTGTTTGACCCTTTAAAAAAAATAGCTAAGCTTTATGTTTACATTTTCAAGTCAATGCTGATTAAGGATCTTAATATATTTTGACATCATCAACAATTTAAGGCACATTGGCTTCAAACAATTTCATGCTTCTAAATCTATACCAAAATGATGTCACTTTCTAACTCCTTAAATTCAATTAATCAGTGCTCACTATTTTGTCACTCTATAATTCTTAAAATCTATAATGAGATGGTTATTTTTTCCTGCAAAATATTGTTCAAGGGGTGATCTGTCATTATATTCCAATTAATACTCAGATCACCACAAGGCTTTTAACTCTTCCCACATTTGTTAAAGAGCATAACTATATCTTGAGAGGATAATGAAGAACATTTGCTAGATGCAAGGAGTACATGCATTGATAACTTAGTTTGGTAAGTTGAAAAGGAAAAAGTAAAATATAAAGTTAAAAGTACACAAACTTTACAAATATGCCAAATGGGAAATACCTGTTGAAGTCATTTTAAAAAACTTAGAATATTTAAAATTCGAACTACAATTTCAAAGTTCTAAAACCCTGTACACTGTAATTTTTAAAATGAGAAGACATTTACAAATTATGATTTTAAAAATGACATCTTTCTGTTAAAGGAAATTATAATTTGTCAGGAGATTTGAAGTTTGGAAGTGAGTGTGTGTGTGTGTGTGTGTGTGTGTGTGTGTGTGTGTGTGTTTGGGCAGGGAAGAGCGATTTTTTGGTATTTTATTAAATATATAAGCATCTTGCCGAAACCGGTTTGGCTCAGTGGATAGAGCGTCGGCCTGCGGACTCAAGGGTCCCAGGTTCGATTCCAGTCAAGGCACATCCTGGTTGCGGGCACATCCCCAGTAGGGGGTGTGCAGGAGGTGGCTGATCAATGTTTCTCTCTCATCGATGTTTCTAACTCTCTATCCCTCTCTTCCTCTCTGTAAAAAAATCAATAAAATATATTTATATATATATATATATATATATATATATATATATGTATATAAGCATCTTGAAATATAGATTTGTACTTTATAAGTATCAACCCCATTGTCAAATAAACATTCACATCCTATCTAATAAAGAGGGAATATGCTAATTGACCATCACACCCTCACAAATATGGCGGCACCCACAGCCAATAAGGAGAGAATATGCTAATTGACGGTCACACCCTCAAAGATGGTGGCACCTACAGCCACAAGATAGTGGCACCTAGTCCCCTCAGCCCCACTGGGGTGGCAGGCACGCAGCATGGCTGGGCCCGCCCCGTGTGCCTGCCTTCAGAGTCCCCCAGTCCCCTCAGCCCCCCAGCTTCCCAGGGCTGGCCCAAGGTGCAGGCAAGCCTCGGATGGCGTCTTCCCAGCTGCCCAGGGTCACCCGAGGCACAGGTAATCAGGGCCAGCCAAGACTTGCGCTGCCAGCAGTGGCAGTAGCAGAGGTGTGATGGGAGCATCACCTTTCCCTGATCGCTGGGTTGCTTCCCACCCCTGAGGGCTCCTAGACTGTGAGAGGGGGCAGGCTGTGCTGAGGGACCCTCCTCCAGTGCATGAATTTTCATGCACTGGGCCTCTAGTATTAGCATAAAGTAAGCATTAGTAGAAATCAGAGGCAAGATGTGGGAAATTAATAGGGAGTTGTAGTTGAGGTCAGGGTGGCTCCCAACAATCCCTGACTCCTGATGTTCACCCCCTTGTATAATTCCCTCCCCTTGAGTATTCACTGGACTTAGCGACTAGCTTCTAATAAATAGAACCAGACCTACCTGAAAGTGGTTCAGGATGACCGTAAGGAATTTGACTCACCGCTAGGAAGAAACTAAGCCAGAAACTACCTGGACAATAGAGCTCATGACTTAATGTTATCTGAGAGCCTATTGCTGCCAAATAAAAGCAGTGTAATTAGAAACAAAAGTCACATGATGGCAGTTATCATGAATAACCTACATGAAGGAAATTATTTGAGTCATTTGATTTATTTCCATTTCTAATATTTGGGGACTTCAGAGAGGTAATGAATCAGAAAAAACTAAATATCTCAACCACCCAATCTAATAAAAGAGTAATATGCAAATTGACCATCACACCAAAACACAAGATGGCCACCCCCATGTGGTCAAAGATGGCTGCCCCCATGAGGACACAAGATGGCCACCACAAGATGGCTACTACAAGATGGCCTGTAGGGGAAGGCAGTTGTGGGAAGTTAGGTGTGACCAGGCCAGCAGAGGAGGGCAGTTGGGCGTGACCAGGCCAGCAGAGGAGGGCAGTTGGGGGGGGACCAGGCCTGCAGGGGAGGGCAGTTGGGGGTGGGGGGGACCCAGGCCTGCAGGGGAGGGCAGTTGGGGGGGACCAGGCCAACAGGGGAGGACAGTTCAGGGGGACTAGGCTTGCAGGGGAGGGCAGTTGGGGAGTACCAGGACTGCAGGGGAGGGCAGTTCAGGGGGACCCAGGCCTGCAGGGGAGGGCAGTTGGGGGGAGGACCAGGCCAGCAGGGGAGGACAGTTGGTGGGGACCAGGCCTGCAGAGGAGGGCAGTAGGGGGGAACTAGGCCAGCAGGGGAGGGCAATTTAGGGGTACCAGGCCTTCAGGGGAGGGCAGTTGGTGGGGGCCAGGCCTTCAGGGGAGAGCAGTTGGGGGGGACCAGGTCTGCAGGGGAGGGCAGTTGGGAGCCAGGAGTCCTGGATTGTGAGAGGGATGTCCAACCACCCTATATAATAAAAGCCTAGGTGGCATCACGCACGATGTCATCACAAGATGGCCTCCACAAGATGGCCAGCAGGGGAGGGCAGTTGTGGGCGATCAGGCCAGCAGGGGAGGGCAGTTGGGGGCAAACAGGCCAGCAGGAGAGGGCAGTTGTGGGCGATCAGGCTGGGGAGGGCAGTTGGGGGTGAACAGGCAGCAGGGGAGGGCAGTTGGGGGCGATCGGGCCGACAGGGGAGCAGTTAGGTGTTAATAAGGCTGGCAGGGGAGCGGTTAGGGGGCAATCAGGGTGGCAGGCAGAAGCAGTTAGGGGCAATCAGGCAGGCAGGCAGGTGAGTGGTTAGGAGCCAACAGTCTCAGATTGTGAGAGGGATGTCCAACTGCTGGTTTAGGTCCAATCCCACACTAAACTGGCAGTCAGACATCCCCCAAGGGATTCCAGATTGGAGAGGGTGCAGGCTGGGCCGAGGAACACCCCCTCCCCCCACTGTGCATGAATTTTGTGCACCGGGCCTCTAGTATTAATATAATTGTAAAAATTGAGAGCTTTCCTTTTAGTTTAGCTACCACTTATTGAGCACCTGTCTTCTACCAGGTATTAATAGTACATTGCACTAGTATTAAAGCTACAGTGTAATCATGGAGTCATTAGGAAACTTCTCACAGTCTAATTTGAATTGTTCACAACACTTAGGAAAAATGCCCATCAGCTTTAGTTGACCTCGGTGACCTGCAGGCCCAGCCCAGCCTAAACATATGAAATATCGACAGCAGTATTCATGGTTTTCTACAAATTGATTCTTATAGTGGTGATCCTTCTTTCCTAAATGGAGGCTGAGCTTTGTATATAGCATTTCAACATGACAATTCTTTAGATGTATATTGGTCACCACAGATTTTTAAGTGGATTACAAGGTTTCATTCCTAATGATTGCCCTTTAAGAGATTTTAGGTACATGCTAAATCAGTATAACAGTAGAAAGACAGTTTAATAAAAAGTTCTTAGCTTTGGCAGTGTGAAAAATTCATTACATTTCAGGAACTAAATTTTCTTTCTGACTATAATTGAAGTGGAAGTGTTTTATTTGGTTGATGACAGCACTGTAAGCCAGCTATGCAGTAGACTTTGACATCTTTTTTTACTGCTAGATGTTTGTGCAGACTTTCACTTTGAGTTGAAATATAATCATGTCTTGATGTGTTTACTGAGGATTCTAATTTTTGAATTTCTATCCAATACCAAGAGTGTGATTAGATGAAAGCTATGTGGCATTAAAATTTAAACACATACACACATCTCATCTCCATAAACTAGAGAATAAAAATATTTGCCTGGGGTTCCCATACAAACAAGGTTCTCTGTAGCTTAGACCTCTACTGGCTCCCTGTGGTCACCTTTTCTGTGGTTATCCAAGAGCTTCAGGCTGCATTCTCCTATTGTAAAAACAATAGGTATTTTCTGCTCCCTAACTATAAAAATACACTGTAACGTTAATAGTCTGTCCAATGCCATGACTTTGAAATGCTCCCCCGTTGTCCTCTGATTTCTACCCTCAGCCCTGGGTCAATTTCCCTCTTAAAGCATAGAAATGTACAAAAGAACCCATGGGAATTCAGAGAACTCAGTTAGTTAAAGTCCCATTTTGTTTTGTTGTTCCTACTTTATTCTATAAAGATAAAATAATGATAACAAGGCAGCAGAATATTGATCAGGCAACAGCCCAAGTTTCAAAGACAAAGAATAAACTTACTACTTTTGACTGCCATAGGTAATAGCATTAAGAATAATAAAATCTCCTAGTATTAAATTTAATACCCCCTCAATAACTCTCTGTTTATACACATCTTATATAATTTTTGACTTTGAAGAAAAATTAAAGTTGAGATAAAGAACATTCTCGCCTGGCCGGCATGGCTCAGTGGTTGAGTGTCCACCTATGAACCAGGAGGTCACAGTTTCATTCCCAGCCAGGGCACATGCCATGGTTGAGGGCACGATCCCCAGTGGGGGGCGTGCAGGAAGCAGCTGATCAATGATTCCCTCTCAGCATTGATGTTTCTATCTCTCTCTCCCTCTCCCTTCCTCTCTGAAATCAATAAAAAGATATATTTTTTAAAAAGGACATTCTCTTTTTGCTTTCTGGCCCCTGGATCTGGGTATATTTCTCTACCGCAAACCAGTTCTTTGGGCAAGATTTAAGAAGCATCTCTTAAGGCCAAAAAATTCAAAATTAGAATCTTGACTCTAAGACCATGGCAGACAGTCATTTGTTATTTGTCTTACCCACTAAACTTTAAATTCCATTAGAAAACATGTCATCATTTGCTCAATAATGATTAAATGAACAGCCCATGGTTAGAAGACTATAAATTGTTTGCAGGTATTTTAAAATAAACCTCCAGAGAGCTATCCCAGAATTATTAGTCTTCTAGATTCTTGGTTCTTAGACATGTGCAACCAACTTTGAAACAGCCTTGCTGGAATGGACACTCATTCATGTTGTAGATTTTTTCAGAGATTAAAAGTGTTTTTCTTTTGCTGTTCCTTTGATTTAGTCTTAGAAAAACAGAGAAAAATTACAATTTAAAATTCTTGCTCTATTTCCTCTTAATAGAATACAGTTTTTCTGTACAGTATATTTGATGAAAAAAAAAAAGAAAAAGAAATTCTTAGTTTAATAA